>NC_142150.1:12497500-14997500 GCF_024610735.1 Ursus americanus | reverse complement strand
ATAGGTGTTAATTCTTCTTTAAATACTTCATAGAATTTGCCAGGACAACCATCTGTGCTTAGAGATTGCTTTTTTGGGAACTTAACTGCAAATACAATTTCTTTGTTACTGAGTTGTCTATTTATTACGTCTTGGGTGAGTTTTGGTGATGTGTTGTTTTCAAGGAATTATTCTATTTCATCTGTTTGCAAATTTGTGTCAATAAAGTTGTTCTTAGTTTTCCCTTAATATCTTTTTAACGTCTATGGGATTTGTGGTGATATCCCCTCTTTCATTCCTGATATTGGTAATTTATGGCTTATCTCTTTTTTCTTTGTCAGTCTTGTTAAAGACTTATCAATTTTGTTTTTTTTTAAAGATTTTATTTATTTATTTGACAGAGAGAGAGCACAAGCAGGTGGGGCAGAAGGCAGAGGGAGAGGGAGAAGTAGACTCCCTGTTGAGCAGTGAGCTGGACATGGGGCTCAATCCCAGGTTTCCTGGATCATGACCTGAGCCAAAGGCAGCCACTTAACCAGCTGAGCCAACGAGGCGCCCCAAGGCTTATCAATATTGTTAATCTCAAAGAATCAGCTTTGGTTTTTATTGATGTTCTTTGTTATTTTCTCTTTTCAATTTCATTGATCTCTACTGTTATATTTATTATTTCTTTCTTTTTGCTTGCTTTGGGTTTATTTTACTCCTATTTTTCCAGTTTTTCTTTTTTTAGTGGAACTCTGGGTTATTGATTTGAGTCCTTCCTTCTTTTCTTAGACAAGCATCTAAAATTTTAAAAAATTTTTATGGAAAATTCTGTGTGGTAGAAAAATACTCAGGCCTAGTATTGGGAGCATGAGGGTACATCAAATTTAATTTGAATGCAAGGCAGAAATTATGAATCCATCACCCCATTTGAGAGAGGGGAACAAATGATTCCAATATAAACTCTCTAGATGGTCCAGTGCAGAATTAATCACAGAGTAATAATAGGCAAGAGCTGTCAGAGAGCAAAGAATGGAAAAAACATTCTCTGCAACAGTGTAGGAAACTCTCCTGCAAAGTTCTTGGTCTTTTCTACTAAAAGGCATTCTTTATAGCTTTATGTATTTTCTTCAGTCACACATGATCCTACCTTTATGCCTCTTCTGCTTGGAAACACCAATATGCATTGTGGAAGTGTCCATGGAATGTTGTTTATAATATACTCAATTGCACCCTACGTGATTCACTCAATAAGTATTAATAAACATTTCTGGTGTGTCTGAGGTTACAAAAGAATTACTTTAAGGTCTATATTTTAATGAACTTAGGGGAGAACACAGTATACACAAATGAGATCTACATCAATCAGGAACAGCTATTATTTATTTAAAACATACTGTGTGCCAGACATTGCATATGCTGTATACTTTATGTGCACTTAATCTCTACCACCATCTGATGGTTTCATAGGAAGAATATAGGTTTGGGAAACAGAAACCAAGTTTGACTCTCTGCTCTCTCTTTTAACATGGCTTAAGCGCTTTATTTAAACTCCCTGAAGTTCAGGGTTTGGTTGTTGGTTTGTTTTTTTTAAATTAAGAAATGGGGATAAAGTTGTTGTGAGGATTAAATGTGATACTATGTGAAAAGGGCTTAGCTGGGTAGGGAAAGTAGGGTTTTTGAAGTCTAAAACTTTGGCTTCAAACCCACTATCAGCACAAATTAGCTATGAGAACTTTAGCAAATTACTTACCCTCTCTGAATTTTGATCTCATACATAAATTAGGGCACAGGTAGATGATAGATAAAGACAGACAGATCATCTTCCCCTTCACCACCACAAAACCTCTCCTGTGGGTGTCCCCTTCTCAATACCAGCAACTCCATCCATCCTATCAGTTGCTCAGCTCAAACAACTCGGGGTGATTTTTGACTCTCCCTGTAACTCATAATCACTCCAAAGCAAATCCTGTTAGTTCTATCTTCAAGTCTATTTAAATTTCTTCCACCTCTCCTACCTCCTCCTCCATTGTCATGGTCTGAGCCACCAGCCCTACTGTCAAAATTTCCTAACTTCTTTTCTCACTTCCTCCCTTACCCACTACTATTCTCATCACAGTAGCCAGAATGACCTTTTATTTAAAAAAAAAAAAGATTTTATATATTTATTTGACAAAGAGAGAGAGAGAGCCAGCAAGAGAAGGAACACAAGCAGGGGAAGTCAGAGAGGAAGAAGCAGGCTCCCAGCGGAGGAGCCCAATGTGGGGCACGATCCCAGGACTCTGGGATCATGCCCTGAGCCAAAGGCAGACGCTTAACGACCAAGCCACCCAGGTGCCCCCAGAATGACCTTTTTAAACACAAGTCAGATCAAGTTCTCTAACAGTTTCCCATCTCAATCGGAGCGGAAGTCAGTCTTGACAATGGCTTAAAAGGTCCCTCCAAAGCTCACCCCTCCCTGCCACCCACCCTACCCCCCTGAGCCACCACTACAATCTCTTCTCCTATGTGCTTCCTGCACCTGCTGCACTCCAGGTCCACCAGGCTCCATGCCGTTCTGGGGACTCTTAGGTTCTCTTCCACCTGAGTGAACTTATACTTTCTATTCTTTCCACCTGGAATGTTCTTCAGCCAAATAGCCTCAAGCCTCCCTACTTCACCTCTTTTAAGTCCTTGCCCAAATTTCATCTTCTTAGTAAAGCCTGCCCTATCCACTTCATTTAAAATTCCAAAAGCCCCAGGGGCGCCTGGGTGGCTCAGTCGGTTAAGTGTTTGCCTTCGGTTCAGGTCATGATCCCAGGACTCTGGGATCCTGCGTCAGGCTCCCTGCTCAGCGGGGAGTCTGCTTCTCCTCCCTCTGCTGCTCTCCCTACTTATGCTCTATCTCTCTCTCTGTCAAATAAATAAATAAAATCTTAAAAATAAATTAAAATTCCAAAAGCCCCCAAAGGGCGCCTGGGTGGCGCAGTCAGTTAAGCATCTGACTTTTGATTTTGACTCAGGTCATGATCCAGGATTGTGAGACCGGGTCCTGTGTCGGGCTCCAGAGCTGGGAGCGGAGCCTACTTGGGATTCTCTCTCTCTCTTCCACTGCCTCTCCCCTGCTCACTTTCTTTTTCTCTTAAAAATAAAAAATAAAATATAATAAAAAGAAATCCAACAGTCCTCCAACTCTCCATGCAGTATTCTCTCCTCCTACCCTACTTACTTACTTTTCTTCATAACATTTATCCCTATTTGTAGTGCTATCTTGTGCTTACTTACTTTTTGGTGGTGTTGTCTGTTCCTCCAACACACACACACACACACACACACACACACACACACACACACAGAGGAATTCCATGAGAGCAGGTATTTTGGGCTGTTTTATTCATTGTTGTATCCCCAATTTTAGAATGGTATCTAGCACATGGTATTCTCTCTCACCTTCTCTGTTGCTCTTCTGCCCTACCTCCTTCCTTCCCCTCCCTTCCCCTCCCTTTTCCTCTCCTCTCCCCTCTCTAAAATATCTATGTATTAAACATAACACGATAGAATTTCTGGATTCATGGAACCCTAAAACAGCAGTATAAAGCCAATCTTAGTTTCCATAGCTTGTTAGAAACAGCTCCCCTTCATTGGGAAAGAATGTAGGGTTCATGGTCCATGTAATATGTGTGTACCAGCACCTATTATGTTACCAGTACCACTTTAAGATAAACAAGAAATAATCTGAGTCTTCAACTAACTGTCTAGTTTGAGAAAGGATCAAGTAAACACATAGGAAATAAGAGAGAGGTGCTTGCAAAAAAGTGTTTTACTCGGTGAGGGGGGAATTGTGAGAGGTTTAAAAATAGGTCTGATGTGGTCAAGACAAACTGGCAGTAACAATCAATTAGGAGACTAATGGCACAGCGTGTTTGGTGCAGAAATTTTGATCAATCTAGGGGGTCGATCAAGATGATTCAATGTCCCTTTGCCAATGAGTCATCCATAATCTCATGACTGCTGTTGCCTGTGTTCATGGTTATGAAATGATCCTCACACTACAATTCCTATTATTGGAAGATTCCCTTCCAACTGGTACAAATTGTTAGACCAGGGAGTGGGTGTTTAGAGTATGGCTTGTTTGTTCTCCAGTGGGCTGGGGTTACAGTGCACTCAGCATTTACTGAATAAGAAACACATACTAGAACCTTCCCTAATATGCTGAATGGGAGTAAATAAGAGGTGCTTGGGGGCACATTCAAGGGAACTCAAAGAGCTAGATGGAGGAATGGGGAAGGTGAATAGGAATAGCTGAAGTGTTCCTGTATTATTAAAACAAAATTGCCCTTCCGAGTAAACATTTAGCAAACTGGCAGATTCATAACTCCAGCATGCAGAAGGCTGAACATACCAATAGCGATGGTGAAAAGAAGCCTTGAGGATGTACCTCCAATTTCCAAGCCTTATTTCATTAGTGGAAACTTCTGGAGTGCTGCGTCATGCCCTAGAAGTCTAACTCTGTGCAGGGCTAAGGGTGGACACTTAGACACAAAGAAACATCTGGAGGAGAACCACACGTTCTTTAAAGGTGTTCTTTGGGAATTTGGTGACAACAGTATGGTATTTGGTGGTGTCACGTGTGTTAACTCATCTAATCCTCCAACATTCCTGAGAGGTTAAGTACTATCATTTTCTTTACTTGATAAAATAAAAAACTGAGACGCGGAGAGATGAAGTGACTTTCCCAAGAGGCAGAATCAGGACTTGAATTTTGGCCTTTTCACTCCCAATCCTATACTCATCTTCCCCTACTTGCTATGATGAAATTCTGGAAAACTGTTTGGAAAGTTCCAGTCTAGAGCAGTGTTTCTCAACTCTGGTTGCATACCAAGAGCACCTGGGCATATCTACAAACCCTGATGTCTGGTTGCCAACTCTAGAGATTCTGACTTAATCTGGGTAATGGGGTTTTTATTTATTGTTTGTTTGTTTGTTTTTAAAGCAATCTCTACACCTGAGGTGGGGCTCGAACTCACAACCCCAAGATCAAGAGTCACGTGCTCTACTGACTGAGCAGCCAGGCGCCTCTGGACAATGGGGTTTTTTTTTTTGTTTTTTTTTGTTTTTTTTTTTAAGGCCCCTGGTGATTCTGAAGTTTAGTCCGAATCGAGAACAGCTATGGAGAAATTATTTTAAATTACAGATTCCCTGAGCTCCAACCTAGGCTTATTGAATTAGAGTGCACAGAGGAGTTGGGGTAATTGTGTGATTTTACAATCTTCCCAGGTTGTTTTAGTAAGTAGCCAGATCTGGAGACTCCTGGGGTAAATAGTACCCGAAGGTACTAGTCCTATCTCTGTCCTTGCTCATGTTCTTATAGGGAGCTGATTTATCTTCACAGCATCGCTGTTGTTTCTTCATCCAAAATGAAGATGTTGCTATATGCTGTATCAATCTCTTTGGAATGTTCGAAGGAAAAGTGATGGATGTTTTAAAAGTTGTAACACATCCTACACTTGCAAAGTATTATTATTATGACTCCCCACTGGTGTGCTTGGCTTTTATCTCTGAAACTGACTGGTTTCTGAGCAGGCCACTTCCATAGGAGAAAGATTCTGGTCTTCCCTTCCTACTCTCTCTTTCACTCTTTTTATTACTCCCAAGGAGGCAGCGTGTGGCTGAGCAAAAGGGTCACCGCAGATTCTCCTTCCTGTCAGAGGAAATAATACAGGGAGGAAGCCTGCCCCAGCGAGGGGAAATGGAAAAAGAAGGGATTGTATAGCCCCAACTGCAGGCACTTGTCAAAGATACAAATGTAACTAAAAGACTGAAACATTAGCCACTATGCTTTCCCAGCACTCCAATTCAGAAATGAGACCGCCTGTTACCAATAACATCCCATCCAATGCGGAGTGTAGAGCTTCCCCATCCGGGGCTATCCAGGGCTTTCTGCCTCTAGCTCTACCACGGGCACCTTAGGAGTGTCGGGGAGGGGGAGGGGGAGGACACACATAAAGGAAGAGAACACATTATGCAGATGCTTTCCCACTTCCGATCCAACTTCTAGTTCCAACAGCTCACCACTGTGTAAATTTTCAGGAAGGTGACCTAAGGGGACTGATGACCTTCTTAGAGGTTTTAACCCTTTCAGCGCTAGGAAACACTCTGCAAATTACTAATGCCTAGGGTCCACACCCACAGATTGTGACTTAAATGTGTTCGGGTGGCATCATGTAATAACCTCCAGGGAGATTGCAATGGGCAGGCAGTGTTGAGACTGCATGGAGAAAGGGATGACAGAGTACGAGGGCCCATCTGTATCTGCCGGCGTGTCCTCTCCCCTAGGAGTTCCTCTGTAGTCTTACTGTCAGCAGAGTGCCATGCTGAACTTCAGGGAGTATCCATCCTCACTGAAAGCTCCGGGCCAAGTGTCTCAAGTTATAGGAGTGATTCGGCCATGATTTTTAAAAAAAATTTTTTAAATTCAATTCAGTTAACATATGGTGTATTATTAGTTCCAGGGGTAGAATTTAGTGATTCATCAGTTGCATATAACACCCAGTGCTCATTACATCAAGTGCACTCCTTAACGCCCAGCACCTAGTTACCTCATTCTCCCCCACCTCCCCTCCAGCAACTCTGTTTGTTCCCTAGAGTTAAGAGCCTTAAGTTTTGCCTCCCTCTTTGTTTTTATCTTATTTTATTTTTCCTTCCCCTAGGTTCATCTATTTTGTTTCTTAAATTCCACATATGAGTGAAATCATGTGGTATTTGTCTTTCTGTGACAGACTTCCTTTGCTTAGCATAATACTCTCTAGTTCCATCCACATTTGCAAATGGTAAGATTTTGTTCTTTTTGATGGCTGAGTAGTATTCCATTGTGTATGTATATGTGTATATATGTATATGTCTGTGTGTATATTATATATATAATATAGATATATATCTCTTTATATATTCACCTGTCGATGGACATCTGGGTTCTTTCCATAGTTTGGCTATTGTGGACATTGCTGCTATAAACATTGGGGGGCATGTGCCCCTCTGAATCACGATGTTTGTATCCTTTGGATAAATACCTAGTGGTGCAAGGGCGCCTGGGTGACTCAGTAGGTTAAGCACTGCCTTTGGCCGAGGTCATGATCTCAGGGTCCTAGGATCGAACCCCACGTTGGGCTCCCTGCTCAGTGGGGAGTCTGCTTCTCCCTCTCCCCCCACTCCCACTCATGCTTTCTCTCCCTATCTCTCTCTTTCTCTCAAATAAATAAATAAAATCTTTTTAAAAAAATTACCTAGTAGTGCAATTGCTGAGTCATAGGGTAGCTCTATTTTCTTTTCTTTTTTTTTAAATAATATTTTTTATTATATTATGTTAGTCACCATACAGTACATCCCTAATTTTTGATGTAAATTTCCATGATTCATTAGTTGCGTATAACACCCAGTGCACCATGCAATACGTGCTCCTTACCACCCATCACCAGCCTATTCCATTCCCCCACCCCCTCCCCTCTGAAGCCCTCAGTTTGTTTCCCAGAGTCCATAGTCTCTCATGCTTCATTCCCCCTTCTGTTTACCCCCCCCTTTCTTCTTCCCTTTCTTCTCCTACCCATCTCCCTATTTCTTACGTTCCATAAATGAGTGAAGCCATCCCGATCAAAATACCAATGACATTTTTCAAAGAACTGGAACAAACAGCCCTTAAATTTGTGTGGAACCAGAAAAGGCCCCGAATCGCCAAGGGTAGCTCTATTTTCAACTTTTTTGAGGAACCTCCATACTGTTTTCCAGAGGGGCTGCGCCAGTTTGCATTCCCACCAACAGTGTAAGAGCGTTCCCCTTTCTCTCCATCCTCACCAACATCTGTTGTGTTTTTCTTTCCTCCGAGTTGTTAATTTTAGCCATTCTGACCAGTGTGAGCTAGGACGTCATTGTGGTTTGGATTTGTATTTCCCTGATGCTGAATAATGTTGAGCATTTTTTCATGTGTTTGTTGTTGGCCATGATTTTTTAAAAGACTTGACTAGATTTTGAGGGAGAAACAAAATAAAATGACCAAGAAAACACAAGAGATAAATAGAGTTATAAGTAAAATTTATTTACCATAGTCTCTATCAACTATAGTACTTACTAGCAGCCTGATCCCACCAAAAATCCTCATGACCACAGCTACCCATTAGTCCGTCCTCACCAAGAGAGTGTTTCCCAGAATGTAAATAGGTGTTTCTGCACGTGTACATCGGTGCACACACACACACACACACACACACACACACACACACACAGAATGGTAGGTTAGACAAATATATATATATGAGACAACTTTTTTTGAAGTTATTCCTCAGAAAAGAAAGAATTGTTATATATTCCAGTTCTTACACAGTCTTTTATAGTATTGGGCTCTCTAATAATTGTTTTACTTTTAACAACAATGTACTACTTAGGATAGACCCATTAACTGAATCAATGCTTGTTTGAGGTGTCTAATTTGTAGAGGTTACCTGACAAAATCATTGAATAGAAGGCAAGTAAATTTAACAAAAATTAGTAATTATTCCTGGGATTATAATGCCACAATTTTAATTGTTTTAAGAAAACATCTTTTAAAGATAATGTCACATAACAATCACAAATACAGACCTGCAGAGAGAATATTTTTAAAAAGCAACATCCTGGTGTTATACAAATGGGTACTTGAAACTGGGAGTAAAATTTACTGTGGCAGATGATACGCGTTTAAAAGATGCTGTGCCTCAAACTAGTGAGAAGATAAGTGCCGTAGAAAACTGTTAGATGACCATAAAGCAATCCTAGTAATGACAAAAACATTGATGCCTTTCTCATAAAGTGGGGGTGGGGGAAAAAAAACTTACGAAATTTGAGTTCAAGAAAGCAGTACTTCTAGGGGCGCCTGGGTGGCACAGCGGTTAAGTGTCTGCCTTTGGCTCAGGGCGTGATCCCGGCGTTATGGGATCGAGCCCCACATCAGGCTCCTCCGCTATGAGCCTGCTTCTTCCTCTCCCACTCCCCCTGCTTGTGTTGCCTCTCTCACTAGCTGTCTCTATCTCTGTCGAATAAATAAATAAAATCTTAAAAAAAAAAAAAAAGAAAGCAGTACTTCTAAATATATATTTTTCTACAATAATGTCATTATGAATAGCTATGTTCATCAAAATGTATAAATTAAATATTATAAGTAAACATTTTACTATTTCACTCATTTCCAAAGTTGACATATATATGAACCCCCAAATTTAAAAAGAAATTTTTTTTTCCATGGAGAAAATTAAGGAATCACCCATGATTAAGCATGAATAGGAGAAGGGTTGATTCTCACAGTATTTTTAGAGCCTTAAATATCTCATAGGCACTGTGACTTCCTAAAGTAGGAAACAAATATAACATGATGTATTTCCCATTCTTATTTGACCCTGGAAAGTTCATCCACATGAGGCAAGAATTCTACAGAATGCATTTCAGGAAACACTACTCTTGCCCAAAAAGATCCGACCCACCTCAAAACACCTTTAACCGCTTCCTCTCCTTTGATCTTCAAGCAGACTGCCTCCGTGTGTGAGTGCCATCTTACCACCCACCACACTGAAGCTATCTCCTGGTAAGTTAGTGCATTTAGCCTAAGAGAAACTTTTCACTTTGTTCTTCTCTGGGTCCTGCCACTCATCGGGGTTCCAACTTTTTTGAATGATTGACATGACAAATGAGCTCACTGTTCAGGTGTTATCCTAAGCCCTAAAAACAGAGAATACTCTGGTTATTTTCAAATTCAGCAGTATGATAGTGCCTTACCACGCAACATCCAAACCGTCCACCCCAAATCATACACCAAGTAATGGGGAGTCAAGTAGCACTTGCCATTTGTTAGGTGATGTGTGAATATACAATAATGGGTAGTAACATGAACTGTAACTACAACGAAGTGAGCATACCTTGACCTGTGATACTGATGACAAAATGAATATAATGATTACTGGTGATATTAATGACCATATATGGAGTATATACTATGTGGTAAGCTCTGTACTAAACTGTTACATTTAATTCTCACCACAACGATGCCCACAAGATTGATACTGTTATCTCCATTTTACAATTAATGAAACTAAGGGTCAAAGTCAAAATAACTTGCCCCAATTCACATAACTAGTAAGTGACCTAGTCCAATTACCTAGCCCTCTATGACACTGAATTACTCAATCTTTAATTCTTCAGTGTACCCTAAGCTGTTTGAGGTGGAAAGCAGTCCAGCTCCATATTCCAGAGTAACACCTTGAACTCTAAGTGAATGGCTTTTATACAGGAGCTCCAGCTGGTGGCAGACCAAAGAAATCAAGTGGATTTGTAAAGGGCCCATCTAGTATGAACCCAGAGCTTCAAAAAGTCCAACAATTGACCAGAAATAGTTTCTATGAACATTTTTAAATCTTTACATCCCTTTTAAAACGAATTGTTCTATTATATTTGATAACATTTCTATGAAAAAAAAATCCTGGGAATTGTTTCCCCAAAGAGGAGCTATTGATGTGTAGGAAAAGAACCAGATGACCTAAGTCTGAGTCTCAGCCTCGCCATGATTTTGGGTAAGATACTTTTAGATTCTTGTCTAAAAAAATGTGGATAATTATGTCTTCCTTTTAGAACTCTTATGAGATATACATCAGATCATGTCCTTTGTAAAGACAGGCACATGATATTCATCGAACAAATTATAGTTATCTTCCCCCTGAAATAAACAACAATTGAAAAGGGTCCATCTGTTCTTCTGTCCTTTAGCTCTTTGGTGTGGGTACCATTGGCAAGTTTCCACTAGGGGGTGATCACATTGTGCTCAAAGTGGTATTTTATTTTCAAGAGGCTCAGATTTGGCTGAAAAGGTAACACTAACTATAAGAGAGTTCTAAATCCTGTCTGGGTCTTACCTTGGGCAACAATGAGACAACATCCCCACCTGAGACAAGGCAGGTATATGCTCCAATGGAGCTTCAGTGATGAAAGCCGTAGACCGTGGAATAGTCTATATTTACTTGGTGCACTTTGGTCAGTGCGCAAGCTGGTAGTTCCCCAGCCCCCAGGAAAACTTTCCACCCAGAGAATCCTTGAATTCAAAGAACAATTATGGGTACTATTGGCACGCTCTATTAAAACCATATAATGTAGTTTGGGATATTTGATTTAAGTCATAGTGAAAGCTGTTAAATCTTCATATAATGACACATGTAGGAACACTAATATTTTATTTTCTCTTCGTATTTTGATTACAAATAACTAATAAAGTATTTGTATTAGCAGTTTTCAAGATTTATATATATATGTATATATTTTCTAATATAACTAAATCTTTCCTACTTTGCAGATGGAAGGGATACTTTAAAAAAATCAAATACAGTGGAGTTTGTCAATGTGGGAGACACAACTATAATTTTGGAAAGATTAAATGTTTCAAAATGTAAATGCTGTAAACTGACACGGATAGCGCAGGTGGGTTTCCATCCTGATGACGCAACTCACTAGCCTCAATTATTTGTCAGTAAAATGAGGATAATTTTATATAATTTGTGGAGTTGACACAAAGATTAAAATGACCTGTGTAAAGAGCCTGCCATGAGACCCAGCATGGCATAGACACTCAATAAATATTAGTTCTTTTTGCTTTTTCCTGCTTGAAGATGGGCCTCACCAGCAGATTCTGATTCCGCAGAAGTGGTTTACATATTCTTTGGGGACAGAGAAAGCAGCTTTTAGCAGGCAGCTTTAAATCCTCAGAAACCTCGAGTGAACACTAACCAAAAATAAAATAAATTAAAAGTCAGTGTGAAAATTATAAACATAGACATATTCAGTTATTTTTTGTAAAGCTTGTAGAAAACATTTAAAATATGTAAATGAAAAAGAAGGAGGTGAGGAGCTGTCACAACTCAGACAACAATTCTGTGGCTTTGAAGAGTTTATGCTCATCTTTATGCCTTGGTTTACCACCTTCCTCACAGGGATAAAATAGAGAAAACAAAGAATATACTAAAAGGCTCAAAGCTCTTCCCCTCAAAACTCATTTTTATGACATAAAAGCAGGTATTGGTAAGACAATGCTTAGAATTCCTATTGCTGTAGAGTTAGAATGAATTACATCCTCTTGTCCTCCATTTATTGAAACTCAGGGGAAACCCAGTTTTGCATGGTGGCCATTTGGATGGAAATGCCTGATCAGCAAAAGTCTTATGATGTTACCTTTTATTTCAGCCAAATTCAACCTATATCCCAATGAAAAGAATACAAATAACATACATAATCATTGAATGAACTACTCAAAAGAAATGTTCCTTATATTGATTCATTTCCAGTCATTTTCTTGGGGCTTGGAACTGGGTCTTCAACTCACTGGGACCAACAGTCTTCCTACATTTGAAGCACAAAGTAGACTATACCATGTAGCTAGCTAACAAAAAGCAATAAGGAAATGATAATCACCGTAGCCTACATTTGTAGAAATAAAGCACGTTCATAGCCATGATCTCATTTGATCAACAGTAATTCTGTGGCATGTGGCAGTCCAGTTCTTTCTTACTATCCCCATTTTACTTACAAGGAAAGGACATCAGCTCTCTATGGGGATGGGGCAGTATATAATAAATGCAAGTTTTTAGCAAAGTGGGACATGGCTCATATATGACAGCAGTGACCACTTGCATTCCATCTTCCATAGGTTCCAGGGCTCAACCCTGGGATGTTTTGCAGTTAGTTACTAGAATGCAAGCTATGTGATTCATTCTGGCACCATCGAAACTTTTAGTTCAACTCAGATGCAAGGACAAAGGAGAATGTGCCACCAACTTGGTTTATTGGGTAAATATAAAAGCAGAACACTCAAAGTTTAAAAAAAGAAAAAAAAATACCCTGAAACGGGCTGTCTTCCTTACCCCACCATCTGGGAGTGTTGGCTAGAAGAATTTACCTATTGTGTTAGGTAACATGAAAGGGGAAAAACAGAGGAGGGCAACCCAAAGTCAAAATCAACAACCTTTGTGAATCCAAGCCATGGACTCTTTGCCTGAAGGGGATGAGGGAGGAACCAAGTTTCCACCCTCTTAATGCAGAAATGACAACAATTGTTGATAGAAAAAGGATAATCTTTTCCTCTCCTCCCTCCCCAAGAAAAGCATCATTAAATAACACCAAAACAGTGCCACTCCAAACTCCCATATCCTAATTAGAAAGCAAAAATGACATGCTTTAAAAAAAATTATACGTTTCAGATCAAAAATAACAACAAAGTAGAGTGTCTCCAGCCTTGGGTGTAATGTGATTACACACAGTAATTAACAACAAATTTGTAACCAGCCCTGTTGGCTCTGTTCAGATGCCAAGAATGGGAGTCCAGTGGATCGTCTGTTACGGGTGTGGATCACTAATCTAAAGGCACTGAAACTTCTGGGTGATGAGCGATGGATGTCAAATGGTTGCAGCGACTTGAAGGAAAAGAACAAGGCTTTTGAGACTGAAAACCAGCCAGACACCTGGGTTGCTTTCTTGGTGCCAAATGTCATCCCTCTGGTCCACAGACCTCTTTGGGACAGACTCAAACTCAAGCCCAGCATATGCAGCCCAGCAGAGACCCAGCCCAGCACTTAACTGTCTGCCAGCCTGAGATGAGCCCTGAGGACATCTGTCCCAGCCAGGGGAGGAGGAGTGCCAGAAAGTCTGAATCCAGCCTGCCATCCTTGTGTTTGCTGGGACTTGCAGCATCGGTATCGACAGAGAGCATGTTGATGGTGGATGGCAAATTCCTGTAGACTTGGCTTTGTACAAGGCCAAAGAGAAAGATCTCCTTAATGAAGGATTTGGATGATGGATTATGGTCCCACGGTGATCAAACCATTTCAGCCATTCCCACACAGAGGGATCACATCACCATCGATGGAAGCAGGCCAGCCCTAGGCCAAATTAAAAAGTAGGACAAATCTGCCCTTGGCGTGCTCAAAGCTGGGTGTCCCTACCCACCTCCCTTCTTTCAACATGCTCCACCTTCCCTGCCTTCTCCCTACTTTCCACCCCAGCAAGGCCCAAACCCTCTTTACTGCCTCTGGCTATCCCAGGATCCCTCTCAGTAAACCGGTTATCTGAAGCAAGGCCTTACTCCACCCCCAACACACATGTTTGAGTCTTAATTATGGGACAGACAAAACACGATATATAGGAAAGACAAATATATAAAAAACGCTCCTGAGCCTTGACGTGAAGAGGCTTATAATTCATTCAACAACATGTACTGAGTCTCCTACGTGAGCAGGACACAGTGGCGCATAGCTGGGCATGCGGGAGGCTATGGAGATGAGGAATATGCATTTTCCTCCCCCAGAAATCCCTTGAACTTAAGAAAAGACTTAAGAAAAAAGAGGGGTGGAGCCATGTAATGGAAAGAACCAGAATGTCTTGCCCAGTCACTGTGAAAGCTTCTAACTGCTCTCCCTGCTTTCTGCTTCTGTCCCCTGGAATAATAAAAACAATAATAATAATGATATAATATAATAATATAATATAAAATAAATCTATTCACCACTCAGGAGCCAGAGTTTTCTCTGTAAAACATAAATCAGATCATGCCACTTCTATCTTGAAACCTCCCAAACACTTCCCAGTGCGCATAAAATAGAATCCAAACTCCTTCACCACAACTGGCAAAGCACTATCCCACTGGTCCTTGCCCACCTTTCCCTATTACTCACGGCAGACACATTGGCCGCTTCTCTGTTCCTCAGATATTCCTGCCTCAGAGCTCATAGCTTTGCAGTACCCTCTGACTGAAATGCTCTTCTAGATCTTGCGTGGCTGGCCTCATTTCACCATTCAGGCCCTAGTTTAAATGCCCCTTTCCAGAGATGCTTTTACTGACAAGTGTCTCAGGAGCACTTCCCCAGTCCCTTCATAGATTTTTTCTTTTCACCATGACACATGTCACTAGCTGAAACTATCTTTATTTTTTTCATTTGTCTAACATAAAACTCAAACTTAAGAAATCCCAAATCGATCTTCTAATCTGCCATCTTGAAACCTATTCCATTGACCAACTTCCTTGTCTCACATAAAAGGCAGTTCCACTCTTCCAGTTCTTCCACTGGCCTAGATAAAAACCCAGGATCACCCTGGATTCCTTTTCTTGACAACCCATCTGGAAGTCCCATTCATTCCATCTTCAAAATACAACCACTTGTTACATTTCTTATAATGTAACTCCCCCACTCTCTCCCTCTCTCGCACCTGTAGTAGCCCTCCTACCTGGGCTCTCTGCTTCCTCCTCTCTCCCACTTATCCTATTTTCGATATAACAACCAGAGTAACCTTTTTAAAAATAGGTCAAGTCAAGGTATTTCCCACCTCAGAACTGCACGGAGACTCCTTATCTCCCTCAATAAAAGCCAGTGTCCACCATCTAGAGCCATGCTGTAGAATGCAGTAGCCACTAACCACATGTGGCTACTGAGTGCTTAAAATGTGGCTAATCCAAAATGAGATGTGCTCTAAGAGTAAAATGCACACTAGGTTTCAAAGACTCGGTATGAAAAATAATGGAAAACATCAATAATTTTATATTGATTATACACTGAAATGTTAAATTTTGGATATATTGAGAACAATAAAATGTATTATTAAAAATAATCTAATCTGTTTCTTTTTATTTTTTATAATGTGACTACTAGAAAATTCAAAATTACATCTATGACTCATATTTGTGGCTCACATTATATTCCTCTTGGATAGTGTTGTTATTGATTGTATATCATTTTAACATTGGATGAGATCATCTAGGGAATGGTGTAGACAGAGGACAGAAGAGGTCTATAGATAGAATTCTGGGACCCCTGAAGAATTGGAGGCCAAGCAGATAAACAGAAACCATTAAAGAAGACAGGGGCGCCTGGGTGGCATCATGAGGTTGAGCCCCCCATTGGGCTTGGTGCTCAGTGCAGAGTCCACTTAAGATTCTTTTTCCCTCTCCCTCTGCCCCTCCCCCCACTTGTACTCTCTCACCAAATAAATAAATAAAATCTTTATGAGTCATAAATAAAAAATATTTTATTTATTTATTTATTTATTTATTTATTTATTTATTTGAGAGAGAGCGCGAAAGAGAGCACGAGCAAGGTGGAGGGGCAGAGAGGGAGGGAGAAGAAGACTCCCCACTGAGCTGGGACCAGATCACGGGGCTCCATCCCAAGACCCTGAGATCATGACCTGAGCCAAAGGCAGATGCTTAACTGACTGAGCCACCCAGGTACCCCTAAATAAAAATCTTAAAAAAAAAAAAAAAAGAAAGAAAGAAGACAAAAAGTGTCCATGGAGTTCAGAGAAGACTTGAGAGGTAATATGGCAGAAGCCAAATGCAGGTGTTTCAATGAGGGAATAATCAATTGTTTCAAGTGAGATGAAGACTGAGAACTGACAATCGGCTTTGACAAAAGGGAAATCATTGGAGACATTGATAAGGGCTGTTTTGGTGGAACGGTGTACATGAAAGTCTACCTATAGTGGTTCATGGGAGAGCATGGGAAGCAGACATGGAGGCTACAAATATGAACAAGTCTTTAAGGGAGTTTTGCTATAGAGATGATAAGAAAAATGGAAAGGTAGTTGGAAGGAAGCTTGGCATCAAGGGGAGTATTTTACTATGAGAAATACAACATATTTATGTGCTGATGGAAATAAACTGATAATGAAGACAGCCTCTCTAAAACTGGTAGACTAAAACTGATTGAGTAATCTCCTTGTATAGATGTGCGGTTCTGGGACCTAGTTCACAAGAGGAGGTGTGCCTTAGATTGGAACATGAACAGTTGTTCATACAAGATGGAACATGGGTATAGATACCAGTAGGTTGGTGGATGTGATGCCAGCAATATGTGGAAGGTCTCCTCTGGTTGCTTCCATTTTCTCTATGAAAAGGAATTAAGGTCATCAGCTCAGACTGATGAAGGAAGAAAAGGGTTGAAAGTTGGAGAGACATAAGATATGAAATAAGAGTTAATAGATTAGGGAAAGTGTTAGAATTGCTGGGTCCACTTGAGTTTAGTGGTTCTTGAGTTTCAAGTAAGGCCATGTGGTAGAGTTGCATATTTTCCTTCAGCCACATTCAGCAATCAGAAAACAGGCACAGAGTAGGAAGAGAGTTGCCAATTCCCAGGACTGGAGTTTTGCCAGAGAAAGACAAAGAAGTGAGAGAAGCTCTAGGGAGTTAAGGGTGTATAAAGTGAATGACTGTTAGGATAGACTATAAAATCTAGGATAGATAAAGAGGTAAAGACATGTGAGGTAGGGGAGACAGTGAAAAGATAATAAGACAAATGCATTGTCTAGTCAAAGAATTTTCAAGTCAGAGCACCAGACATATTGCACTGGAAAGATATTAGGTGTGGTCCTAGAATGGAATGCGTAAGATTATAGAAGGGTAGCTGTTACTGACAAGGACAAGTTCTAGAGTAGGGGGTGAGTGGCTGGCCCATTTTATCAGGATGAGTAGCTGAGGTTGAGAAAGAGGAGATTATTAGAGAAGAGGTCAAGGAAGTGAGAGGCCAGAATATTGAAATAATCATTATGGAGACTGAAATCAGCAAGAATGATGACAGGCACACCATTGGAAAGAGTGAGGCTGAGCTCGGAGCTTAAATTTTCAAGAAGTGTGGGGGAGTAACCCAATGTCCGCAGATGACTGCAATAATAAGGGGTTGCTGAGAGTAGGGTCATAAGCTTCACGCCAAAGTGCTTTAAGAGAGAAGACAATTTGATTTGGTAGGCACAGTGGAAGCGAAAGAGACATCCCCTCCTCCCAGATCCAGAATTCTATTCCAAATTCACATTCCAAATATAGGTTTTTGATGTCACAAAAGTTATCCTCCGTCCCTGAAGAAGCTAGTATGACTAAAGGCTTCATGCTTGAGCTCAAACGAAATACTTACTAATTGCTGAGACCAGAGGCATACTACCAGTGTGGGAAAGATATTTTGGAAAAGGGTCTTTAAACCATCCCTGGGCATTGTCCCATATATGCAGCTGTTCCTGTGCAGAACTTTCTTCATATCAACAGCAGCAATAAAAATGCATAAAAATCAGATAAATGCTTACTAATGATTAAAAACATAAAATTTTACCTGATACTCTGAATGAGGGATGTTCAGGTCAAGCTAATTGAAAACTAGCAGGATGAATCAGTGGCTAAAATATGTAGAAGTGCTCTTAATGATTTTTACAATTGTTTCCTTAATAATGGAATCTTAATAAGCAGGTCGATGTTAAATTAATAACATGCAGGCATTCTAAAAAGCATATTGAAATATGATTTTAGTCCATTCACTCAAGGCTTAAAGCCGTACTCTGGTTTTTTGATTCCTGGTAGGATATCATCTATCAGAAAGAATTTTTTAAGGCTAGAAAATGAAGTTTAAAACATTATATTGATAAGAAGGAAAAGCGTAGTTTTTACAATACCCATGCAAAGGCAATGTAGGCCCAGAGCTTCATCCTTTCTGCCATTCACTAACTTCACTCCACTTCATTCAATGAATGATCACTGAGCATAGGAAATATACCAGATACTTTGCTACCTGCTGGAGTCAGAGAAGACTAATACACCATTCTCAGCCTTCCAGTGAACCTAAGGCTAAGAGGGTTCACCTAAGCGTTCACTATCTGATTGGCAAAAATAAACACTTTAGTAAACACAAGGCAATATTGATATTTGTGTAGAGAGCAGTGCAGAGAATGGAACATTAGAAGTGGATTTGAAGAGGAAGCAGAAATTTGCTCAACAGAGAAGAGAAGTATGCCAAGCAGAAAGAAGAGTAGGTAAGCATGGGCTACCTGGGGAGCAGGAGCCATTCTCTGGGGCAGGGCTATAGGAACTTGAAAGGAAGGAGTAGGAGGTGGAATGACTTATTACGGAAGCAACCAAGTTCTTTGCCCCAATTCTAGCCAGCATTGCCCCTTTCTCACCACCCTTCTCCCCTAATATCCAGTCAATCCAAATATAGTCCTCTTCCACAAGAAATCCAAATACAAGTGTGTTGTGATGTTTGAAAACATTAATGCACATTTAGAGGCCACAAGGAAGGATCTCACAGTATAAAATTCAATGATGTCCCTGTCTCTCACCCCCTTGCCCCTCCTCGCCTCCTCGCTACCCTTCCCCACAGCAGTCCACACCATCACCAGCACACCTAGTCCAATTATGCAGAATTTCTCCTTTTTTCTCTGAAGTTTTGGTGCTTTCCCATCAGAGCTTAACAACAACAACACCCAAACAAAAATGACTGTTTCCAAGGAATTTTCTTTCTATCTGCTATAATAATTGAAGTTGCTTCCTCAGATTATGTACTTTTTAAAGATTTATTTATTTGAGATAGAGAGAGAGTGGGGGGGGTGAGGGAGCAGAAGGAGAGGGAGAGAGAAATTCAAGCAGATTCCCATGCTGAGCTCGATCCCACGACCCTGAGATCACGACCTAAGCTGAAAACAAGAGTCGGTTGCTCAACCGACTGAGTCACCCAAGTTCCCCGTCCCTCGGATTATATTTCTAAAATATAGTGCTAATTCTAGCTTTTCAATTTTTAAAATCCTTCAGTGGCTCACTCTAGCCCAAAAAATAAATCCGAGCATCCGGGAGCCTCCACAATCTGCCTCAACCTAAATGTTAAGCTGCCTTTTCTTCCACACTTTCCCCATCCCCAGGTGTACGCCCTATACCCCGCTGAAGCCCTCCTTGCTCCCTAAACAGGGCTTTCATTTTCTTCCTGCATGGCTTTGCTCACGTAGCCCTCTCTCTGGGTTCCCATTCTCCACTTACGCACTTGTTATAATTCTAATCATCCCTGTAAAAATGTTTCCTTCTTGCTAAAGCCAGGTTTATCAACCTTGGCGCTCTTGGCATTTCGTGCTGGATAATTCTTTGTTCGGGGTGGGGAGCTGTCCTGGACAAGGTGAGATGTTTAGCAGCATTGCTGGCTTCTCCCCTCTAGGTGCCAGTTGCAACCCTCACCCCTCAACCCACCATCTGACAATTACAAATGTTTCCAGACATTACCAAATGTTCTCTGGGTTTCAAAATCACCCCTGGTTGAGAACCACTGCTCTTTAAAGCTTTCTCTGGTTACTACCAATGGGAAACCATTGCACCACACTCCACTCCACAGCACTTTGCCCTCTACTAAAACCCTTGCAACTAAAGTGACAAGAGCAACAACAATAACAACAATTAACACCATCTCTGTTTTGTGTCTGTGGCTGCTTACATGTCTGTTCCCTTCTGTGGGTCTGTGAGCTCTTTGAGAACAGAGGATCTTTCCCATATGTAGGACCCAGCACAGTGCCTTACTGCTGTGGGTAATCAGGACAAATTTGCTGAGTTGAAGTGGTAAGACTACTGTCGGGGTCTGTCCTCTGACTAGCCATTTGATGACCACATCACCTGCAAGGTTGAGAAGCTAACGATTCTAATCCTGCTTTGCAAGTTTCTGTCCATACCTGGCAAGTTATAAGATGCATTAAGAACAATGGATCCTGGAAAGTTTTGTTGTTGTTGTTGTTGTTGTTGTTGTTGTTTAAAAATATTTACATTTCAGAATGGTTTGTAGTTGAGTAAATACTAATTTTCAGATTCAGTTTAGGTTAACAAAGTAATATGGTTCATTTCAATAAATATTTTAGTTTGAGTCAGTTTGAACACAGCATGATTTTCTTTTTTAAGTTTAATATGTGAACATAAAGTGGTGGTCCAAACCATAAAACACAGCACTTCAGTAGATGCTGGTGGATAGCATTGTGGGTTGATTCATTTATATAGGTTTCATTCACAGAAATCACTTGAAAGTTCCTTGAGGGTAGGAACACAGCTGGCATTTCTCCTCTCTCCATAGTGCTTGCTGGTAAATACTTTTGAGTTAACTGGCTGAAACTCTCCAATGGGGGAAAATAAATTTGTTGACCTGGAATACTCTAAGAACTAAGTTTTGAAGTAGGTTTTAGAAGCTGTGGTAAAGTATGGCAAAAATTCCTGGAGGATTATCTCCGCATTTATTTCCCTCTTCCCCCCCAGGGACAGGGTTAAGATTTGTGTAGCTGGGCCCTTGTCAATCAAAAAAGGACTTTATTTCCCACTTCCATCACAGCAAGCTGGAGCCATGTAACTGACCAATGAGATATAGGTAAAAATATTAAGTGAGACTTCTTGGAAAGCTGCTTAAAAGATGCTGACTTGGGGCGCCTGAGTGACTCAGTCAGCTAAGGGTCTGACTTTGACTCAGGTCATGATCTCAGGATCTTGGGATTGAACCCCACATTGGACTCCGTGCTCAGCGGGGAGTCTGCTTTAGATTCTCTCTCTGCCTCTCTCTCTGTCCTTCGCACCTGCTCATGCTTTCTCTCTCTCTCTCTCTCAAAAAAACAAAAAACAAAAAAAAATCCTTAAAAAAAAAAGATGCTGACTCAACTAGGAAGGATGATTGTTACTTTTACGCAAAAATGTATTCTTTCTTTGTGGCCTGCAACTCACAAGTATAACTGGAACTCCTGCAGCCATCTTAAATCATAAGTAAACTTAATGCTCAAAGCCACGTCCTAGAATGGTGGTACAAACTGGCAGAAGCCGGGATCCCTGATGAAACTGAGGAGGTATCATACTTGCCCCAAATTACCTACCTCTGGATTTCGTTTACTTACTTTAAATACACTATTACTTTGGACTTTCATGTTTTTATGAAGCTGCACCTAATATTAACTGATACATAAATATTTCATTGTAATTCAACAATATTTTTGAATGACTAATGCGTGCTAGGTCAGTAGTTCTCAACAAAGAGAGCACATCACAAAAACCTTCATAATTTTCAGAAAATGAAAATGTTCGCTTCATACTCAAGGCTTTCTGAATCAAAGTTTACATGGTGGGCCTCTGGTATGAAGAACATTAAATATATATATACACACACGATTATACACATCAACAAATTATATAAATTAGATGTATCAATATACATAGTCACATATAATGTATACATAGTTATATATAATATGCATAGTTACATTTAATATATATTATATATAATATATATGTAATGTATTTTTTATTTCTATAAGGTTGGTAGTAATTCCTGATTTTAATAATTTGAATTTTCATTATTTCCTGGTCAGTTTAGCTAAAGGTTTGTCAACTTTGTTGATCTTTTCAAGAAACCCAGTTTTAGTTTCATTGAATTACTTACTTGTTTTATACTGGCTTTTGTTCTTTCAATTCTATTTCTTGTTCTAAACTTTATTTTTTTTCTTCTTTGTACTTGCTTTGGGTTTAGTATACTCTTATTTTTTGCGTATCTTAAAGTTTACATTATTGATTTGAGGTCTTTCTCCTTTTTTAATATAGGCATTTATAGCTATAAGTTTCCCTCTAAACACTGCTTTAACTGCATCATAAATGTATTTTTAAAGCCCTGTAGAGAAGAGAATTCTGCTGTATACTTGGTGAAAATATGCTGTACTCCTTTGCCATTATAAGTTTTAGGTTTTATTTGTGTGTGTGTGTGTGTGTGTGTGTGTGTGTGTGCGTGTGTGTGTTTGTGTGCTCGCTTACGTGCATGCAGGTTTTTTTTCCATTTTCTGGCATGGTTGCTAAATTGTTGAGTAGACAAAGCTTTTCTTATAAAGCAAAATGCCTTGGCTCAAGTTTGGTTGGATTTGCAGAAAGACTTTTGCTTGTGGCTCAAAGATTTCTTTCACAGCCTAATGTAAAAAGCAAGGGCATGTTTGTTTTACTTTTCTCTGTAAAGTGAAGATTTCCTAGGCTATATGGGCCCTCCTTAAAGGGCCCTTTCAGTTGGAAGTTTCCTTCTCTGCCTGTATTTCTGCTAAGCCTATTTTTGGCAGCCCTGACACAATGTTTATGTCCTGTAAGTAGAGGTCAGCTAGTAGTGAAAACTTCCTGTGCTACCATAAGTCCTTTCCCTTGGCCTGGTACTTTGTTATTTGCCATGCTTTGTCCACAATTTGGCAGCACCACTACCCACTCTACGTGACAAATGACATCATTGCTATAATGAGAATTCCAAGCAGCACCACTGGATCAAAGCCCATCTGTGTGCCTGCTCCCACACTTGACAAAACAAATTCCAAATTCATTCAGCATGCCGGTGCCATTTAGTCACTGTGACATATCCCAAATTTTGGACTCTGTGCAAAAACCAATCTGTGCCCACAAAATTAATCATGGAACACATTTTATGACGTTTGACAACAACTTAAAAGGTTCTCATCTCTGGCAGGTGGCTCTGCCAATCTGCAAGTATGTGCATGACAAATTCTGAACAATATATTATGTGGCTGAAAATATATCATGCAGGATGCACACCCTGGAGAGAACCAGAATGAGTCCAAACAATCCTGAGGTCTGTCTCAGGGATACATAAGCCAGACTGCTGTCTTGTGAAGGAAGGATGATGGCCCCAGGTACACACAGAAAGCCAAAGAAAAGGCAACAGCTCGTGTGCCAGTAAATGCTGAGAACATTGGCACAATCGCCTGTGTTGGCAGGACCAAGAGTTTGAGATGGCTAATTTAAGCGACAAGATCCTGGCAAACAGATTTATTTAGGGCAAGGGTGCGTCAGAAAGATGCCAGAAAAATACATCAATCTGTGCCTTTACATGTACTGTAGAGTGATGATGAGACAGTTGACATTAAAAAAGTAAACCCTTACACTTTAATATAATCTGCAGCTCATCCTAACAACAAGTAGGGTTTTACTTTCGATCCCTGGTACTCTAAGATGGGGTTTTATGTTCTCATCTGAGATCTTCGATCAAGAAAAATTTTCCTCAACAGGTGTTCTTGAAGAGCTTTCCCCATATGGTTGTGTGGAATCGATGAGACTAGTGTTTTTATATATTGTTTAGTTTATTTAAACATGTAGCCTATTTCACATTTGACAATATCATTCACTTCAAATAAAGGAAGCTACTTATCTAAAATTTTACTTTACTGAGGAGTATATTATAGGAACTCTGTTAGAAAAAGAAAGAAAATGGGGACTCAAGTTGTACTGATAGAAGCCTTCACTTAAGAGCAATATTTTACTCTGTACTAAGACGTAACTGCTTTTACATATCTATCCTGTACGGTAGTGCTTACTTGTACGTAGTTCAACCGGCAATAAAACAGTAAAATGTGGGAAAAAATAGTAAAACGTTCCATTTGGTGTGTCTGGCTTCCTCATGTTACTTTCCATGTTCCATTTTCCGTCTCTAGACAGCCTCCTACCCTAACTTTCCCCACCTACTCCCTTCTTCACTGACTTGATGCTGTCTTAGTACATTGTATTTGCAATGTCTTGGGTTAGAAAAGCTTTCATAACCTGGCAGCCTACTTAGGACTTTCATTCCTCATATGAAGACAAAATTTGCATAATTTAGCTTTCACTGGGGTTTAACTCCACTCAGAATTCCTATTCTAAGTCTGAGTCTTCTTTACCACTCCGAGGCACCATATAATATGAGGAAGCAACAGGTAAAGAGGAGTTCTTCCACAGGAAGAGCAATTCTTGATTAGGAAGTGAGTCCTAATAACCTGATGAGTCAATAACCTGATAGAGGCATAAAACTCAAAGCAGCTTTGCCTCATTTGTGCTCACAGTTGCCTCCTTTGGGACACAGGGCATCAATCAGTCCTCTCTTCCAGAAAGTGAAGGAGCTGGACTCTAGTCTCTCTCAACTCCAGTAGTCAGGGAATTGTGAATTTTGGAGTGGGATTTTTGGGTAGCTCTCCCTTTACAAAAACCAATTCTTTTATTTTGTGCATGGAATATAAATGGATTGTTAATTGACTCGTATTTTCCTTGCTCAGTAACTCCTAAAACTTTTTTCTTCCTTTCCTGTGCTTAAATGATTATTGATCTGTAACTGGTCTGATTCCCAATTCTTAGAATGTGACTTTTCAATCTTTTTGTTTTCTCTGAAAACTTTTAGGATTTTCTACTTATCTCTGGAATTCTGAAATTTTATGATGATTATGTATGTTAAGAAATTACCAAGGATGGGGTGCCTGGGTGGCTCAGTCAGCTGAGCATTGACTCTTGGTTTCAGCTCAGGTCATGATCTCAAGGTCCTGAGATCAAACCCTGTGTCATCAGTTGTCGAGGTCCCCACTCAGCAGTGGGTCGGCTCTCCCCTCCTCTGCCCCTTGTCTCACTCTTGCACTCTCTCTCTCAAATAAATTAGTAAATCTTAAAAAAAAAAAAAGAAAAGAAATTACCAAGGACAAGGAAAGGATCATTCAAAAGGAGCAAACAATCCACAGTCACAGTTACTGAGAATTGTTCCTGTTCCTGCCAGTCAAAATAGAATCACATAATTCATGCGGCATGGGGTAAAGAATTCAGAAGGGTATTGACTCAATAGTGAGACATAACAAGCCCTACACAAAAGGCTGAACTGGTTCCACATAAAAAGCTTAAAATCAAGCCTCAAAGGACAAAATTGTTTTCAAGTATCCTATCTGCATTTTAAAACAAATCTCAAAAATATTCATAGGGATGCAAAAATAACCAGCACCCAAAAAGTAAATTTTACAATGCCTGGCATTATATATATATGTGTGTGTGTGTGTGTGTGTGTGTGTGTGTGTGTGTGTACATCTCACTGGTCATGCAAGAAACACAAAATTTTGAGTCATAATGAAGAGGAAAAATCAATCTATAGAAACAGTGTCAGAAATAGCACAGATGACAGAATTAAAATAAAAATATTAAAACTGTCATTATAATTGCATTCTATATGTTCAAGAAGCTGTGGGAAAGATTGGGCGTGATAAGTAAGGACATGGAAAATGTAGAAAACACACACACGTTCTTAAATCTAAACCCCTACAGATAAAAACTATAACCCCTGAGATGAAAAATGAACCATTGGGATTAAGAGAATATTAGATATCAAAAAAAGGAAATGGTGAAAAGTTTGAAAAAAACAAAATCAGAAGAGCACTAATGAGCTGTAAGACAGTGTCAGACAATGGAATGTACAGGGATGAAAGTGGGGTCATCAAAGGAGAGTTGCTGGAGGATGGGGGAAAAGAAAATATTTGAAGAAATAAGGGCAATGTCTGCATTTGTCTTGTTCCATGTGGCATTCTCAGTGCCTAGCAAGACACCTGGTAGACACTAGACATTTGGCAAACATTTCTTGAAACTATTTGTGGCATAACAGTGAGTAAAAGATAAGCACAGGAGTGCTAGTGCAGGGTATAAGGACTATCAGGGACCCAGGAAGAACACATGAAGAGAGGGAAGCTTAGCAGAAGTGGCGCTTCTTCAGCAGTCGGGGATGGGTTCAGTTTGAAGGTGTATATGGTTTGGAGAATTAGAGGAGATGAACAAGGGCATTCTACATAAGAAAACATAAGTGAAGACTTGGAAGCAAGAATAAGCATGGTTTTGAATATATCACCCCAACTGGAGGGGTGGTTGCACTTGAGGGATAATGAGAAATGAGATTAGATGGATAACTTAAGGGTCAGAGTATGCAAGTCTTTAGAAATAGGAAATGGTGGGGCCAGAGAGAAACCATTTAAAGTTTCTGAACAGAAACCTTTGCTGATGAAATCAGGGTTCAAGGGGAAAAGACTATCATGATGACATGATGATTAGAAGACATTATGCTTGAATGGAAAGTGTGGGCTGGAGACAACCAGGAAGTTGTTACAACAATCCTGTCATGAAGTGTTGAAAACGTTTTTATGAAAGCACCTAACACAGTTAAACAGCAGAGACTGTGGCTTGAATGAATGTCAGTGGGATCTAAATACTGGGCAAATTAATATTTCATTTAAATTAAGTACTAATTTTTTTCTTGGTTTATGAATTTTCAGAAGTAGCCTGAAGAATTTGTAATGTAATAAGAAAATTTGCTTCGTATTTCATTTACATGATTTTGGATCAGTTTTTTAAAAATTATTCCTTTGTAGTGCACCAAAGTGGCTTGTTCTCTTGCTCACCCAGGTGTTTCATGCTTTTTTGTACTTTCCATCCTTGCTCTCAAACAGATTTGCAGGGAACACTCGTGCCTTGATTTTTAAAATTAAGGCCATGCTGCCACAAAAGGAGAATTTATCCCGTTATACACGCGTCATCGAATCCCAAAGTTTAAGAGTGGAAAAGAGCTCGGAGATAGGACCTTTCATCGCACAGAAAGGGAAATTGAGGCCAAAAGAGATTAAGTAAGCAGTCCAGACTCCTACAGCCATTAATGGTCAAGCCAGGACAAGAATCCAGACTTCCACTTGGAGCCAAAGGTTCCAAGAGGGTGGGACAAGGCTTGAATCCGAGGCAGGGAGCAAGAGTCAGGAAACGTCCTTCTTCACCGAGGTCCGCCAACCTCGGGACCGCTCAATATTCTGCCCAAGACCAATGCCGAGATGCGTGCGCCCAAGTCGCCTCCACTACCTTCTGAGCCACCGCTCCTACTCTCGCGATACTGACAAACCGTCGCCCTCCCAGCTCTCGCTAAGCCCCGCCCCCACCGCACCCTATGTCGTCATTTCCTGTGGGTCTGCAGGCAAGGGAGAAGATGGCGGCGCTGGGGGAACCTGTGCGGCTGGAGAGGGGTGAGTGCGGCCGAAGCCGAAACCGAGGTGGGCGGAGGGGGTGAAGGAGTGCCGTATTGCCGGAGGGGAGGAGGGGCGACCCAGGCTCCGAGACCCGGATCCAGGCTGCCCCTCACGCCGAAGTCGCTGCTCCTGGCCCCTGGGAGGGCGCTTGTGGTCCCTTGACTGATACTCAGACCCCTGCTCTGTTCACATGGACTGTGCCAGGGCACAGCACAGTTAAACACCACCTGTCCGCGTTCGCGGACACACACCGCACACGCGCTCCTTGGGTGCGGAGAGCAGACGCGGCGTCCAGAGACGTGTCAACCCCAGAAGCAAACATCACACGCCCAGTTCGGACCGACTGCACTCACTGCCCTTATTTTTGCACGCACAAATCCGGTGTCCCCGCCTTCACCCGCACATCGCCGACATCGCGGACACACAGCGCATTTACCACAGAATCCTTATTTACGCACGACCTCCGTCATTATTTTCACCACGACCTCACTTGTGTGTGTTTGGGGCTATTTCCTGGCTTTGGTGTCCCTCCCAGGTACAGAGAAGGTGCTTTAAAAACCATTCTGCTGATTTGGTCTTGGGAAGAAGATTACATAACTAGTTGGAATAGTGGTAGGTTGTAAAATATTGAACGTATGGTCTTATTCCCTCTTTACTAACCTTAAAATTGGTAACTGGCTGGTTGCTTGCTTTTTAGAGCAGACTGTCAAGGAGAGTAAAATCTGTTCTGCTGAGTAATTAGATACGGAAGAGCCAGTGAAAATGTATGGCTGTGCTCCTGTCAGGGTCCTGTTACAGATTTTCAGCATTCCACTCTTTCCTTCCCCAAACCTTTATTTCAAGCATGCTTTTGACACACCAGTATTAGAAGTTATTGGTAAATCAAAAACAAACAATATTTTGAGTACTAATAGTACATGAAATACAGGGTGGTGATTTTAAGTACCTTCCAAATATTAACATTTGTGGTTGCAGCCTGAATATTAATTTCTGCCCCAAGAGGAAATATATTTTTGGAATTATTGCATTTAGAGAAACCTCTTTCCTCATACCTTCACACAAATGCTCACTTAACATTATTTATTTCTTGTGGTGTTCAGTGTTTGTTAGTCTCTTTAGAAGTGAAATTGTTTCCCTCCAGCCCACCAGACCATTAATTAAAGCATCATTTTTGACAGAGGAGTAGCTACTCTGGGAAGACTTACTAAGTTAGGCCTAAGACTGTGACATCTTCCTCCTGAACACAGTGGCACTGTGCTTTGTAGATGGGAACAAATCTGTTCTTTGTTAGCAGGAGTAGGTGTTTTTCTTTGAAAGCCAGTTGTAGGATTCCAACATGTTGGCGGTCTTTTGTATTTTTAAGTGCAGCACAAAGTGTGAAACTTCACCTCTGGCATTTAGTTTTGGTAGTCATGGCTTTGTTTTTTTGCTTTTTCAGAGTTCTATAATAGAATGCTCAGCAGCTTAGTAGGATGAATTACTAGTGATTGCCATTTGGCAGGATAAGAAAGGTTACATCAGCTGTTTCTTCTTTAGAATTCTGTTTAACAAACTCTACTAACAAACACTCCCAACACCCCTACAATATAAAATATAATGCATATGATCAAGATCCTGAGTGTCTTCTAAATAATTAAAACATGATTCAGTGGAATACATTTGAGCATATATTAGGTACAGTTCAGGTTCAGTAAAGAGTTGTTTCAATTTTTTGTTAATTAGAAATATTTTTATAGCTTACATACTGTAACTTTGTAAATGAAAATAATCCATGAGCCAACAGTCCCCATTTACTAGTCATTCTAGTGGTGGGATATCAGAATGAGGAAAGTCTGATTCCACTGCATTTGATTAACATCAGTTTGAGCTTTTATTACCTGAAATTGAAGAATCTACTTCTTTTTCCACTACATATATTCCTAGTTTTGCAGTTGCATACACAAAGAAGGCCATATTAATTCTGTAAAGAAAAAGTTCCAGACTTGTGGTATAATACAAAGTTTGGAGCTTTTTCCTTTTAAAAGGAGGCAAAGAATAATGAAGTAATAAGTACTGTAGCCCCCTGGGGTACAAAAACAGTTAAAAAAAATAGAGGCAGTTACTAACAGTGTTTTAAACATGAGTCTGAGTCTTTCTTTTAATAAAGATTTTATTTATTTATTTGGGGGGGCGGAGCACAGGGCAGGGGAGTGTTGGAGAGGGTAAGACGAAAAGAAAGGGAGAAGCAGACTCCCCGCTGAGTGCGGAGTGTGACCTGAGGCTCACCCTGGGACCCTAAGATCATGATATGAGCCAGATCATGACCTGAGCCAAAGGCAGATGCTCAACCGACTAAGCCACTCAGGTGCCCCAACATGACTTTGAATCTTATAAAATATTTCTTAATTCATGAAACACTCTCACATTTCCCCATGAGAATTTCCTAACATGCTTAATATATTTGTGTAAATGTGTACAACCCCTTAATATTTCTCATGATGAATTGATGTCCAGGTACATAACATTTATGCTTGCTACATGCCTGACATGTATTTTTTGGTTTAATTGTCAAGTAATTCTTACAAAGAAGGTACTGTTACTTCCCCTTTACAGTGGAGAAACTGAGGCACGGACATTAACTTGCCCAAGATCACGCAGCTAATATTGAGGCCAGATTGACAAAATTTTTTATTTTTCTATTTTGTAAACATGTATTTGATCAGCTTGTCTTAATTAAAACACTGTGTTAATGATTATGAGCCACAGTTAATTTATATCTTTACACCATTGTTTTAACTGTTTCCCTGCCACTAACTGCATCTGTTATTGAATGGGTCATATCCACATATAAATTGTGGTTTTCTTTGGGAAATGAACAGGGATTTCCCTAGCAAACTGTTTGCGCCACTCTGTGCTTTGATTACTAATAATGATAGAAAAATTTTTATTGACTAACTAGTTCCAGATAGAACTGTCAGCATTTTGAAGCAATACAATGTTCACATGTCTGTCACATTTGAAACCGCATCCTTTCCTTTGACATTGAGTATTTTATATTCAGCTTTCCTCCATCTCTCAAATATACTATTTTCCAGATCTTGTATGTGTGCAACATTAGATTCCTAATTACATAAAAATTTAGCCTTCTCAGATTTTGCATTCCCTCCCTCTTTGTGTATTCACATCCTCCCTCCTGCCCCATGCCAAAACACACAAGCTCACGCTTTTATGCTTTGTTTTCCTCCATATTCTACATTTTTCTGGTTAATCCTTGAGGACTGAATCCTGTTACAAGGCATTTAAAGAGTCTTCAGAGAAAATTATCAGTGTGTGTTTGTTTAACTCTAGATATTTGTAGAGCAATTGAGTTGTTGGAAAAACTGCAAAGGAGTGGAGAGGTACCACCACAGAAACTTCAGGCTTTACAAAGGGTCCTTCAAAGTGAATTCTGCAATGCTGTAAGAGAGGTGAGTGAATGGGATTAAATTTACCAAAAACTTGAGTTCATTAGGTGTAAGATAATACTCTGAAATTTGGGTTCAGAAATTTTTAAGAAAACAAACTTTAGAAAAATATTAGAACCTATCCGTCTCATTTTTTGCAAAAAAAAATTTATTGAAGTATAATTAACATACAATGTTATATGAATTTCAGGTGTACAGCAGATTGATTCAGCATTTCTGTTCATTATTCAGTGTTCACCACAATAAGTGTAGTCACCATCTGTCACCAAACACGTTATTACAATACTAAGATGATATTCCCTGTGCTATACTTTTCATGTCCGTATTTATTTTATAACTGGAATTTTGTACATCTTCATCTTTTGGAATTTTTAATAGAAAAACATTTTACCAAGATGGCATAACTTTGCCTAAAACTTGAACACACTCATTAACTTGACTTAGAACTCAAATGTGGTATATTCTGAGATTTTAAATCATGATGATAACTTTGGGTTTTACAGGTATATGAACATGTCTACGAGACTGTGGACATCAGTAGCAGTCCTGAAGTGAGAGCTAATGCAACTGCAAAGGTAGTTTTTTTTGTTTGTTTGTTTGTTTGGTTGGTTTTTTTTAGTAAAAGAGAGAATTCATCATAAATGAGAGGTTTAAAATCTGTGATTATTAGATATTTGATAGGCTTATTTTGAAAACTAACATATAGTGTCTTTCAAGTCACACTAAACTGTCTCAAATACAGAGAGAACACTTTTTTTATTGGCTTTACAAGAAACATTGTATCATACAGTTTAGATAATGCATTAAAAATACACTTGCACAAATATAATAATACACATGTAAAACATAGTTGTTATATATATCATTAACTGTGTAAATTTTCATCAAAATTCTGAGGTATATATTATTATCCTGATTTTATTAGTGAGGTAGCATTAGATTAGGTTATTTTTCTCACACCACACAAACACCAAGTGATAGAACTGGGTACTCTCCAAGGTTGCTCTTTGCTTTTCTCCTTTACTTCAACTCTGCAAATACAAGGTAATGTTATTAGTAAGTTACCTCTTCAGAGCTGCATATGGCAGGTTTTATGCGCTTTTCTGTGCCAGTGTTTTCCTCTGATATTTACAGTATCGACCTCAATGTCTATCATTCTTGTTAGAATAAATTAATATCAGCATTAGGTGACTCCTGCTAGACTTAGTCATTAGCAGGTAATTTTACCTTGTTAGTTACTGGTCCATAAAAGGAAATACTGGATTCTTTGTTGAATATAAACACTTAAACATGTGAATATAGTTTGGAAGAGCATAAAAAATGTCTTGTCTCTGTATTTGAGACAGTTTAGTGCAGCTTGAAAGATACTCTGTGTTAGTTTTCAAAATAAGCCTATCAAATATCTACCATTTGCTGTAAAAGTGTAGAAACTTGGCTTGAAATTCCTTAGTTTTAGGACCTGGATGGCTTACTGAATTTCTGGGCCTTAGTTCTAATATCTGTAAAACAGGGCTTCTTTCAGACCTTGGAACCTAGTGGTGGTATTCAACAAATCTTGATTTCCTTCTTCTCCTTCCTGTTTTTGCTCATGCACGCTGATCTATCATGAAAAATGGTACCAGATTACTTTGTTACCTTTAGAAGCAGAACAAAACCAAAAGTCTCAGCTTTGTGTTAGAATTAGTGATGAGTATTAATTTGAAAGTTTTAAAGAAGATGTGATGCTGTTTCATCTTCTGTGGGGTTTTTGTAGTAACTGGGTAGTTAACTAAAGCAACAAAAAAAATTCACGGTTATATGTACCCTTCTTTTTCTCAATATTGAATTATTTCTTTAATTAGCTATTTAGTATGTAGTACAGATAGTATAGCAGCCCAAATGACTGAGTAAGAACACCTGTCTCCTTACAGGTTATTATGTAGGTAGGTTGTGTCTTGTACAAAGGCTCCTAAAGGAGCCAGGCTATTCAGCCCAAAGCTCAGGGCTGCTGGCATGCTGGGGGAGGAGTTTTCTCTTAATGTGCACCAGTGCTCATCTGCCAGGCAGGCCTGCTTGCCAGTTGCTGCACAGAAGTTCTGGACGCTGGGTGGGCTGAGTGACCTAACCAATCTTAACGCCTCCTACATAGACCCAGGGTATGCTTTACAGTCATCATCTCTAAAACCTCACGCACTCAGTTTTACCTTCTCCTCCTAACTCCCAGTGAATTTGTGAGCATGCAGACATCAAAAGTAAAGTAGTTATAAATAAGAAACGAAAGAACTGAAACAAATAAAGATCACATTTTTAAATATGTAAAATTTTCTTTGAGGCTACTGTGGCTGCATTTGCTGCCAGCGAAGGACATTCTCATCCTCGAGTTGTTGAGCTACCAAAAACAGAAGAAGGCCTTGGATTCAATATTATGGGAGGCAAAGAACAAAACTCTCCAATCTATATATCTCGAATAATTCCAGGTGGAATTGCTGATAGACATGGGGGCCTCAAGCGAGGAGATCAACTCCTTTCTGTTAATGGAGTGGTATGGATGAATTTTCTTTCTATTTGTAGTAATGCATTGTAACCACTTGAGGGTGTATTTGAGTTATAGGAACAGAAGATGGGGCAGGGGGGACCAAAGAAGCTCTGTAGTTAAGAAATACCTTGGGGGAATCCTGGGCAGTACTATTTAGTACAGTTTAGGACAAATTCTTAAGGCATTTTAGGTATGTTTTGCTTCTTTTCCAATGTAAATTAGCAATGCCTAGTGTGATTTTAATGAAGTGATTTAAGCTCTCTAGTAATTAAGAAAGTACGTTAAATTAGAAATCTGCCCTGATTTTAGTCTTACAGAGTAGCAGTTGCTTAATTTACTTCTGACTTAGTGAAGTAATAGGGCAGATAGATTGGTATTTGGAGTAATTATTTGGGATTTAAAAACCAGTTTCTGGACTATAAACAGAATATGATTTAGCAGAGGATTTCACACTGATAAAAATGATAAAGCCAGATTATCTCATAGGTTTGTAATGTTGAGATGACACAACTTTAAAACTTTTTTACCTATATGTATTTTAAACATTTTTGCATTTTGAGTTACCTAACAAAACCCGAATATTAATTGTATGTGTGTTCATGTCTGTTTTTTTTCCTAGAGCGTTGAAGGAGAACATCATGAAAAAGCTGTAGAACTGCTGAAAGCAGCTCAGGGAAAGGTTAAATTAGTCGTACGATACACACCCAAGGTCCTAGAAGAAATGGAGTCACGCTTTGAAAAAATGAGATCAGCAAAACGCAGGCAACAGACCTAATGCAATTCAAAACTTTATATTCCATTTTGCTTTTAGCTAGAAAAGTTTTACTTGTGACCTACTGATGGCCGCAATGCCAGTGATTGTAAAAAAGAAACAGAAACTTCCCGTGAAATCCTCCTTGCCATTTTATAAACACCTATTTTAACATTGTTTATTGTTCCCGAGATGCATACACTTTTTTCTGACAAGAAAAAGTGAAAGGTGATGAGGGCAATTCTGTCCTGCTGTTTTTACAGGCCTTTTTCAAATGCAGATTTTGTCATAAAGTTGTTATAGATTTTTAAAAATGCTTTTTTAATATTAAAATGTACTTTTACATTCTTAAATCTTTTTTTAGAAAAAAAAAAGTTTTCTTCATTTGGCTGCTTATTTAAAAGTAACAGTTCTCCAATTCTTTTTTTGCTTACTCTATTTTTTTTAACCTGTAAAATTTCTTTACGGTTTTCCAAGAAATTAAATGTAACAGTCTCAGCTACAGCAGTTCGTTACACTACCAGTGTTAACACCACTGCTGCATTTTGTACTTTGAACACACGCATAATATATATAATCAGTGGTAAATCCTAACACAGCAGAGTGGAAGTTTTTTACTTTTATTTAAACATAACGTATAATGAATATTCATTTATACTGGTTTATAAAAGTTTTTAAACACTGAAACAATCATTGCTAAAATATATATTCTTTCATAATATTTGAGCAGTGAGGCAAGAGGATGTAATTTGGTTGTTGGCATTACTGATTATATCTATTCATATTCGACCATGTATCATAAATTACAAATGCAAAAATAGGTTCAGGTTTCATCTTTTGCAAATTTTTTTAATGCTGTTCATTTTTATTTAAATACATTTCTTATATTTTGGTTTTTCCATTCCTAAAGATGAGCCAGTTAGTTTGTGCCAGTAAATAGCAGAAGCAAAGACAAAAAGGTAATACTTTTAACCTCACTAGCTTCAAGAGTTACACTCTTAACTAGCTCAACTTAAAGAATTGATTTTAAATAGGAAGAAGATATAGAAGGATATACTTAAGATACATAGGAATTATGAGGTGATATATTCATAAGAATCTGCAGACTCAAGTCAAAATGAGTAGGAACTCATTCATACTGAGATGGTTGAATTTAGAGATGTGATCTTTGATTGAAATGATGGGAATTCTGAGCGATACTTTCATTTGTCCACTGGATGTCACTCTTTTACTGAAAGGCAGCTACTGGTGTGGGACTATGACTGAGGCCTTTTTCAAGGTGGAAATTAAGAGTTGAACTTCATTTTCAGTCACAACTTATAGGAATATTTGTAGGGTTTTTAAGAATTTTAAGTGACAGATGCTTAAAAGAAGATAATGGGTTGAAATGTATAAGGAATTTATCCTAATTACTGACCCTGTGTAAAAAGTGGGTATTTTGTAACATTCCTTCAGGAAGAATTGAAATGTATACCTTTTTCTGCATGTTTGTGAGCACTGTGAGTCTTACAAGATTATTCCAGTTTTCAGTGATTTTTCAGAATAAAAGTCAATCAGCATTGTTATTTATCATTTAGGTATTGAACACTGGATTGCATGGTTGAATGTGTCTTTAGTCCACTACAAAACGTGCTTGTATTGATAGGATCATGTTGTTAAATTGTGTATTTTCAAAATTAATTGATGTCTTTAAAATGTTGAGACCAAAGTAGTGTAGAAGAATTATGGACTTAATTTAATTGTAAAATTATTAGAGGTATTTGTTGTAGAGCTTTACATATTAAAGAGAGATATTGGTGCATATAAAACAGTGATATTATTATGCTCGTATTCTTGCATTACAGGGTAAGTAAATCCTGAAAAATCTTATTTTAGTATAGCTACAGCTGTAGTAGCTTTTAAGGGTGTGTCAACATTTCGTTATAAATTATAGCTTCCTGGTTCAGTATCTCAGCTGCTTCAGAACTTTCAGCCAAGTTCAATCTTTTTTGGTGTTGAAACTTAGTAAGTTGAGTAAGCTATTTTTTTTTCTTCGGCAGTAATCCACAATCTGTTCGTTGTGTGGGTTGGCACTTATTTATAATTCTTAAAATAAAGATAGCTTAAAGGAGCCAAACACAGTAGTTTTGCTTGCTACTGTTGAGCATGAGTAGCAGTAGTTTGTTTTTGTTGATGCAGTTTTCACAGTGTATCCCAGAATTTTAAATCTTGATCATAGAAAAATACAGTCATTCAGTGGCAAAGATGTAAAGTAGTGGTCTAGTATAGTGAGGGAATGAAGGGAATGTCATCTTATAAATAAATGTATGATTCATGAACATTATAAGTATATAATAAGTTTTTGATTTGTACATTACACACTACCCAGTTTCCATCTATTTTCTTGGTATTTCAAAATGGGTGGATTCAGTGATTCTCAGCCTTCAGTGCACATTAGAACACCCTGCAGAGCTTTAAGAAATAGTACCAAGGAGTCCCATTCCATACCAGTCAAGTTCAGAATCTCCGAGGGTGGGGCCAGATACTTAATGTTTTAAGCTTTCCAGGTGGTCCTAAAGGACATCTGGGGTAGAGAACCACTTGCTTTCCCCTTTATAAACTGCTCTAATTACACTGGACTCTGGAAGTGTCAGAATAGCATAACTCAAATTACAGCTACTGTTAAGTAGCTGCAAATACAATAATTGATTATCTTGCTTGGTAATTTTTTAGGAATAAAAAAAGCTTGGCATTCCTTGTTTGGGAAGTAATTACAGTTTATCTTTTATCTTTTTTTTAATCTGCTAGGAGTTTAAATGTAAAATTTTAATGTCTGTCATCTTTCTGCCCCCTTTGCCTTTAAAGCTTAACAAAAGTAAATGTTTATTAGTTGAGAAAGCATGTTTAAAAACTGCAGATGAGAAATACTGTCATTGATAATTATGTGCTGTCTTCATATGGCCACTTTCTCCTTTAGTATACTAGATTATAATGGCCTGGTTCTTTGGGGTTTGATAATTCAGATGTGTTTTCAAAAAATCATTGTCTTCCTCTACTAAATTTTTTAGTTATTTTGCTCAAGTACTTAAGTAGTTTGGCTCAAGTACTTTGTTTACAATTTAAATGGATATTATAGCATTTGATAGAAGAAATGGCTATGGCTTCTCTGAAAAGAATGTCAGCATGATTTGGTGTAGACTTAAAAGAATACATGTTGTGAATATTTTATAATGTGGAATGATCACTGAAATATCCAGGACTCTGGTAATTGTATTTCCTGAATAAATGTGTATTTATGAATTTTCTAACTTACACTTTGTTGTCTCTCCTAACAATCTGGTTTTATACTTTCTGTTGTCCAGAATTCCACTAATAGTGTTTCTTCAATGGTTGTCGTAGTTTTCTGTTATTGGTTAAATAGCAGAGAAAACCTAATTGCTTGCTCATTAATTTTCAAGAACTTCCAAACTAATTTGTACTTGGATATAGTTTTTTCAAAATATCAGCAAACAGTATACTTCTACTTTAATTCTTTAATTTGAGGCAAAGAAATAAACCCCAAATGGATTTAGCACTTTTTCAATATATGGCTTCATTTACCAAGTTAATTCTGATTCTGAGGTTTATTTAAAATAAGTTTGTATAATCTTGTTATTTGGATTTAAGAAAAAAAATTTGTATAACTACACAATAAATGTGTTTCAGAAAGCTCTGTATAAAATAACTTTTAAATAAGGTAAAAAGCATAATGTATGGTGGTTACTGGAGTGAAACTTTGAATTCCTATATTTTGTTTTTTCTTTCATAAAATATAACTACAGAAAAAATGCTCTTGTATTATTTTGAGAGAGGCAGTATGGCATGATTGACGGCATGGCATCTGAGGGCTGACTACCCTGGTGTGAATCCTAGATCCACCATTACTGTGTAATCTTACATAAGTTACTCCTCTCTGTCTTAGTTCCATCTGTCATGTGTAATAAGAATGCCTATAACTGGTCATTATCTGTAAAGCTCTTAGAAAGGTGCCTGGCATAGTGAGTGCTATTCGTGTTTGCTATTATTTGCATATAAACGCTTCTGGGACCTTATTAGTTGAAGGAAGACATGTGGCCACATAATTAAAATTAAAAAGTTCTTATTTGATTTCAAGGAAACAGCCTTTAAGTTACACTTGAAGGGCACCTGGGTGGCTCAGTCGGTTGGGCATCTGCCTTCCACTCAGGTCATGATCCTGGCATCCTGGGCTCCAGTCCCACATTGGGCTCCTTGCTCAGTGGGGAGCCTGCTTCTCCCTCTGACCCTCCCCCCCCTCTCGTGCTTTCTCTCTCTCTCTCAAATAAATAAAATATTTAAAAATAAATTTATTAATAAAAATGATACTTAAAACTTCATAAGGAATAAGATGCCATAAGGAATTTTCAGATTTCTCTCCATTTGGATCAAACAAACTAAATGGAATTCTAAAATTAGTGGAGTTTGGGGGCTGGAGGATTGAGACCACATTCAGAATAAAAATCATACTAAGTTCAAGTAAGGGATTTGTTCAATCAGAAAAGCAATTTGTAGGAAGGATATGATCTAGCTCTAGAGACCATGGATCTCTGGAATGGGTGTCAGACAAATAAAAGGCATAATTCAGCATCATGAATTTTTAAAATGCATGAAGATGTATTAAGCCACGAGGGGTACAACAAAAAGCATTTATTGTTAGCATTCAGTTTCTTCAAAATATTTGTAAGCCAGAATACCTATTCCTTAAATCTTTCTGGTTTTGTAATTTGTTATTCTCATTTTAATTAATAAAGTGGTGATCCAATGTTTTATACACTTTCACGGTGGCAGATAACCTCTACCTGATGGAGTTTTTAAGATTTACTTTATGGTAAGCAAAAGGTAAATTCATACAGAACCCATTTGTAAATTTTATTCCTTCGATTTTAATTGTTTTTTCAAAAGGACAGCATGCTTTATATGAACAAGATATGTGCGAGAGCTCTCCTAATTCTCATCAACTGTGGAAGTATATTTTGGACTTTCAAGATTTGATCCTATAAAAAGGGTTTTTTTTCTTTTTTTTTTTTTTTCTGTTTTCTTTAAGGGAGGAAGTATGGAAGAAATCTAATTTGTTACAATCCCCAGAATTGTGACCAATGGGATAAAAAGAAAATTTAGCCATTGGTTGTTGATAAGTTCCACTTATTTGGCCCTTATTTGGCAGTTATGGAAAGTAATTCTAATCAGCATCAAAAACTCAAACCTTTAATTTTGTTTTTTATTTGGCAAAAAGTGCAATCCAAAGACATGAAATGGAAAATTTTTATTTCTGGTATCCCTTATTTGACCTAGATTTGAGCCCAGAGTTTGGATGCTATCTAACTTTGACTTTGCATTTTAAGGTGTTATAGATTGAATGGTGTGCCTCCCAAAAAACAGATACATTGGAGTCCTAACCCTCAGTACCTCAGACTGTGACCTTATTTGGAGATGGAGTCTTTACAGAGGTCAGTCAGGTACAGCGAGGTCATTAGTGGGAAGCCTAATCCAACATGGCCGGTGTCATTAAAAAGGGAAATTTGAATATAGACACACAGGGGGAACCACATGGGAGGATGAATGGGGTGATGTTTCTACAGGCCAAAGAAAACCCAAAGTTGCCAGCAACCCCCCAGGAGCTGGCAGAAAGGCATGAACAGATTCTCCTTCACTGTCCTTAGAAGGAGACAAACCTGCGGACACACCCTGATATTGCACTTCAGAACTGTGAGAATAAATTTCTCTGAAGCCACCCAGTTTAGTTCCAAGGATCACAACTCTGTCATTTACCTTTGTACCTCTATAACCTGGCATGATGCCTGCAACAGTATTGTGATTTGTTTTCCCTTGAATTGGCTTACTTTCCATTGTTCCAGGTAGATCAAGAACTTAACAATGGAACCACATAAAAACAATTTGTCGGCTGATCTTGACGTTAAATAGTCCAGAAAGGACCATGATACTATAGGGATAAAATCTTTGTCAATCTTTTATTACCTCACTCCATTAACATGCTGGGCCTGCTCATGGAAGACAACAAAGAAAATCACTTTAACTCCCTCTATTGCCACTCTTCTCATGTCTCCAAACATGACAAGCCTTTACACTTGCTGTTCCCTCTGCCTGGAATCTCCACCCTCAGCTGATCTGTATTTGTCTATTTTGTCAGCCCACTCCCTCCCCAAGATCATAAATGTGAGGGCAGACAGGACTCTGTTTTGTTCACTATCCTATATCCAGAGCTGAGAACAGTACCTGGCACCGAGCAGACAGTATTTGTTGAGAGAACAATAGGAACGAATGCTATTTTAGCAAGTGAGGACAGGAAAGGTCTCTCTGAGAACATGGACATTTGAAAAACTTGAATGGTGTGAACTGCAGAAGCTACCCATGTGAATATCTGGGGAGTTGAGTTTTTGACAGGGCCTGACAAACAGTATCGCCCTTTCCCCACTGTGGGTCTGAGTACAGCAAGAAGTAAGACAAATGAGTTGCCAGGGGGACACCAAAATGTCCCCTTTATTATTTATTCATATCACAAATATTTGTTGAGTGTCTACCATGTGGCAATTATGTTCTAGGGGATAGGGACACAGTAGAGAACAAAATGAAGCCCTTGCCTCATAGAGCTTACTTTCTATTAAAGATGGGGCAAATGCACCCACTTTAGGCTTGAGAAGCAAATATGCTTCCTCAAATTAGGTCAGATGACCTACCTAGTCTGGACCATGACTCCGTTCTCTTCCTTCCATCCTGCAGGGCTGGAGCTCACTCACTTCCTAGATGGATATGGGCAGAGCCAAGACATAAATGCCTCTTTCTTCTTCCCAGGTGACAACTTAGGTTGTCATGCCGTCTCCCATAGAGAGAATGCTTTCGCGGGTAGGAGCAGAAGTAGACCCTGAGAATTTAAAGACCCTGAGAATTAATGCCCCCACAACCAGGTAAAATCATACATGTAAATAATTGTATGAGAAGAATGGTTGGAAACAAAACAAAATTTTAAACCATCATTTAAACCATTTTTAAAATTTGCAAGTAGTGGAAACACTGGAATTTTATTATAAATATTTTCATTTTAAATCTTATTAAGGAGGGAAGGAGACAATAGCACACGCACACACACCTTTCTTTCCCACCTCCTTTCTGTAAATGCATAGAACCTCACAGATTTATTATACTGTATGTGGATAATCTTTTTCCCCTACCTTTTCATATTTTACCACAAGATGGCACCAAAGTGCTATTGTTTCTATTTTAGACATTTCTAGCAGTTCTTGCTCACTAAAGATCAGGCCAAAGGTTTAAAAATGTATCCGATCTGGGTTGGTGAACAGGTGGGGAAGCACGAGGAGAGTGGCATCCCCGGAGAAGGAAGGCACAGAAACCGCCCGCCCCCAAACGGTGCCCTCTGCCTGTCCTCTGTGTGGGCGTCCCTAGGCTGTATAATCTAGCTGTGACCCAAGCACTCCCGTTGCTGAGGTCTTCTGCCCCTGGACCACCCTGCCGTTTTTCCCTGGGACGCTATGTGACATGTGACGTCTGCCTCTCTGGCGCCTAACGGCTACTGCTGCAGCCATGTGATTGCCGGAGGATGAAGCCAATACCAAAGAGAGCGCAGAGAAGAAACGGAAAGAACCTCAAGAAAGAATTCTTGATGACATCACTGAGTGGCTAAATCAAGGCTGCCCCGGGGCTTGACCTCTCTGCAGACTTTCTGCAGTGATACAATAACCTCCTCTCTTGTTGGGGGGGGGGAATGTACCCAATCTTTTAAGTGCAAAATTAATATTTAAATATATTTTATAAAATTCAAATTTTGTAAATGAGGGAACTCAAACACAACCTAAAGAACAAACCTATACGTATTACCAACTTCTGTGACTCTCTACCTACCGTTCAGTACGTGGGTTGTCAGGGGTTGCGCTGAGGGAAGATTCATGTAGTATTAGTGTAGGGCTTCGAAGTATGAACAACTTTAGTTGGCTGGAAATTATCTTTGGCTTTCCGCCTCTTCGTTATCTTCACCCGAGCCCAAACAGGATGTTTGATCAAGAGAAAAGTCCTTTCAGAGAGGACATGGCACGTTCCTTAAATAAACCAAAGACCATCTGAGGCATTGTGATTAACTTGCTTTGTAAGACACTACATTTGTGAAATATTTTCTCTTTTCCCTCTACATTAAAAACACAAATTAAGCCAATCATAGACTGTAAGGAGCAATTGACCTAGACATTAGCTCCAGATCTGCTACTCACCAGGTATGTTGCCGGGGGTAATTTAGCTACCCTCTGCGGGTCTGATTTCTCACTGTTAAATGAGGGCATTTTACATATGATCTCCACATTTCTTTGTATTTCTGAGTATTTTAAAGTATCGAGGAGAAAGAGTTTGGTACCACAGAGGAGGGAACTGCTCAGAGACAGACTCTGCTACCAGGGGGGACGTGAACATGCTAAGCCTTGACCTGTCCAAGAGTGACGGAGACGCTGTTGCACCTCCTTCAGCCTCAGACAAGTGATTGAACAAGCCTTAAGGTCCTTTCTAATCCTAAATTTTCTAAATTCCCTAAGTGGGACTGCAAGCTGCTTGAAGGGAGGGACTCCTTGCCCTACCTTCTTTGGTGAGGCTGCCAAGGAAATGCACTTCTGACTACAGGGAGGCTAACTAACCCACAGTCCTGCTGGGAAATCCTTCACCACACTTTCCCTGGGCTGGACCCAGGTCAGGGACTGAGCGCAGCCGCAAAGACGCTAAAGCAGGTTTACTCAGGAGACAAGGGACTCTTCTGATGGTGATTTTCTCTTGGGGTTTCTCCACTGGTCTTGCCAAGCCTTGATAGAACTGCACTTCGAAGACTCACCCAGTCTCTTGCCCTTTCTTCTTTCCCGACCTGGAGTCAAACCTGTGTCTCAGTCTAATGGCTCTACAGGTCTCCCTCCGTCCATCCCCTCCCCATTTTTCCTCAGAAACATTTCTCCTAATAAATTTTGGGCATGAGCAATCCTATTATCATTGTTTGCTTCTCAAAGGACCCAAACTTGCACAATCTTCTAGCAGAGAGTCATAAATTTGGGTGGGAGACTACATCAGAATCGGGAACTTTCAAATATTGAAAAGCCAGGGCCCCATCCCAGGCCTGTGACTTCAGAATCAATGGAGGGGGGAGTTTTTAAACATCTTCCCCAGGTGATTTACATATAGACTGGCCTACATGAATCCAAACTCTTCACTCCCTAGCAGAGTGGATTCTGAGGAGTAGACACATGGTAAAAATTTCTTGAAAAAAGAAAATCCAGAAAATGTTGGAAATCTTTACAAGTTTGTGTCATTTTGAAATAAAAGGAGCAAACTGGCAAAGTTACTATAATATGTTTCTCTATCACCTCAGGGAGCCTGGTTGGCTCAGTAGGTCGAACATGTGACTCTTGATCACAGGGTCATGAGTTCAAGCCCCACGTTGGGTGTAGAGCTCATAATGTATATATATATCCATTCACATTCATATTAAAATTTTTTTAACTTTCCTCATTACGTTCTACAAACCGAATTAATATATTTTAACATTAAAGTGAGGCAAAAAAGAGTTTAATAAATTGTACTAAGAGTTTGCAAACCAGACTCCAAAAATAGCATTGTTGGCATCATCCTCACATCCAGCACCATTGATCTAGTCTCCATAGTTTTCTTTGCTTGTCTCTCAGGTAATCTTGAAAACTACAGATGGTTGATAGTTTGCCTGTATTTTTAAAAGCATTGTCTCTGATTTTTTTTTATTTCAAAAAAGATTTTAAAAACATCTTCGAAAGCCCTAGGATTATTAAAATTTTCATTGTGATTGCCACTCCTTATTTTGAAGAGAGTAATGGTAACTGTCACTAGACAAAAAGAAAGGTTTTAAAATTACCCATGAGGTGTTCAGTAGTGTCCTTCTGGACACAATATTAGGTGTCCAAGTCAGGAATAGAAAGAATCTACAGAATGTGATGTCTTCTTTCCCCATCTTCCCACAGCTTCTCTTCGAGTTTTAAATTCTCTTACTGTCTTCTTTGCCAGATCCCTTTCCAAATATGTTCATGCAGACAAAAAAGAGCTTTCCAGGATATTTTAATCTCCAGGTGAGAACCACCCCCAAGCGCTGGTCTTCTGTATACACTTGTTTTGTGGGATGCCGACATTTTGCACGTAGTTGTTTAAAATCTGGTCTCATGCTATGGTCTTCCTAAAACGTTCAAACTTTTATTTAGAATTCTGAGAGAGTAAGAAGGAACCCAGTTCTGTGACTGAACTTTATGTTAGTACTGTGGTCCTAACAGATTCTCAGCATGAGTAGCTGATAATCTTTCTAGATTTCTATTCTGATTTTTCCCTTACTGTTCTGTCACAATGCCTGGCTTCTGTAATGCTTGCCTACCTCTGCCTAGTTCTGTTCTTCTGCAGTAGTTTATGCACTCGGGGCCTTGGGATCCACATGTGGTTCTGTCATTCAGAAATTGTTCCCTTGAATGTCATTCTCCTCTTGGGTTAGATTTGAAAGGGAAAGATCAGAATAAGAAAATCGGGTTTAGAAAGGATTAGGCATGACTAGGAAAAGATTTCTGATGTTAATCTAAATGTTTTGAAATTTGGGGTCAATATGGGTCTTCAAACTCCTGAAAAGGGTCTCTGACCCCAGGATGTCCAACCAGGTAGGGAAACTAAGAACTCTTTTGTGATGTCTTGAAAAGAGCTGGTTTCAAGAATGGACCTCAGTCAGTGCCACCAGAAGCTGCCAGTCCTCACCTCCCAAAATCTAACACTTCTGCTCGTGTGGCAATAGAGGAAAATGGGCCAGAGGCCCAAATGTGGCCACAGTACAACTTTTAATACGTCTCCAATTTTACATTGTTATTTTGTGTGCTTCAAAGTGATTGTTGTGATTTTAAATTATCCCTACACAATAGGTCCTGTGCACGACAGGACCACTCTGGGGACATTGAGACACAGAAGAAAAGGACAAGTAGGTGAAAGCACCCATTTAAGACCAGGATAGCATGCCAGCAAGACTTTGAACCAGTGTGGGAGTTCTGCCAGCCCCAAATGCAAACGTGGAGGGCTCCTGGCTTAGAAACAATAGCATCTCTCTCGGAGGATTCAACTGTTTGACACATACCAGATATGTGTGGTGTGATATTCTTTCTTTCCCCTGAATCTCTCATGTTTTGAGATGTTTATGTATGTACATGTATGTATAGATACCCGTTTATATATATCAATATAAACATAATAATACAAATGTAAACATATATTTTTAATATATATATTCAGCTTCTAACTTTGAGTGGCAGGTTTGGTGCCCATGCTTTTATAAAGTCAATAGCCACTTTTCATAGGTCATGTGATTGCCTGAGGTCAAAAGTAGTTGGGGTGCCTTTTGGATGGAAAATAAGGTAAACCCTGAGTGCCCACGACTCTTTCTGGACCATTCATTCCAGAAAGAGGGGCATTTTTTGGCTTGCAATTGGCTCTTCTTAGCTCATTCTGCAATATAATCTTCAGCATGGGCTCATCACAGAGACCAGAAATCTGAAAGCGCTCAATCTCAACTTGCATGAAAAGATGACCAGGAGCTTGAGGTATATCCCTGTGAATCTCACATTAATCCTGCAAACGGTTTTCAAAAATAATCAGATTTCAATAAGGGATTAGCACCTATAAAACAGGGCTGGGAAACTTTGGCCCATGGGCCAGAACTAGTCCAACATCTATTTTTTTGCCCCAAAAGTTTTATTGGAACACAGCCCCAGCTATTTTTTTTAATGTATTATTTATGGTTGCTTTGATGCTACAATGCCAGAGTTGAATAGTTTTGACAGAGACCATATGGCTGACGAAAAGCCCAAAGTATTAACTATCTGGCCCTAAACAATGAAAACAAATATGAACAACCCAATAGAAAACAAACAGGCGAAGGAAATGAACAGGCAATGCAAATGCACAGAAGAGCACCCTGGAATGTCCAATAAACAGATGAAAAGATGCAGCTGTAATCAGGGAAATGCAAATTTAAACTACACTGAGATTGCATTTCATATGCATCAGAGTTACGAATATTTAAGTCTTGCAATATCAGGTGTTGGTAGGATATAGAAAAATGGGAATTTTTATTCTCTGCCGTGAGAAGCACAAGTAAGCGCAATCACTTTTGAAAGCAATTTTACAACATCCAATAATGGTGAGTGAGCATAATCCACTCATAGACACACACACACACACACACACACACACACACACACACACGCCTACATACATGTATATAAAGGAAACCCATGTTAAAGAAATTCTTGCATGCACAAGCAAGGGGACTTGTACAAGAATATTCATGGTACTATTGTTAGAAAAAATAGAAATAAGTTTAATATTAACAATAAAACGGACAAACACTATGTAATAATAAAGATGAATTTACAATGACTACATATCTCATGAACACATATTTCATAAAGCTCACAGGTTGAGTGAAAAAAAGCAAGTTGCACAGGAGTACAGAATGATAGTATTTGTATTTGCAAAGGAAGACTATATATTACTCAGGGATACACACATATGAAAAGCATGAAAATACTGAAAATACGCATGGAAATTAATTACAAACTTTAGGAATGGGCTGACTTCCCAAGTAGGAAAAGATTGGAGAGAGGTACAAAGGGAGCTTCAAATACATTTGTAACATTGTTTCTTTTCTCCTTCTTCCTCTTCCTCTTCCTCTTCTTCTTCTTCTTCTTCTTCTTCTTCTTCTTCTTCTTCTTCTTCTTCTTCTTCTCCTCCTCCTCCTCCTCCTCCTCCTCCTCCTCCTCCTCTTCTTTTTAAGATTTTATTTATTTATTTGACAGAGAGAGTACAAGCAGGGGGGAGTGCCAGGCTCAGCGAGAGGCAGGCAGAGGGAAAGGGAGAAGCAGGCTCCCCACGGAGCAAGGAGCCCGATGCAGGACTGCATCCCAGGACCCTGAGATCATGACCTGAGCCGAAGGCAGATGCTTCACCTTCACCAACTGAGCCACCCAGGCGCCCCAACATTTTTTTTCCTAAGCTGATTGCTGTGAATTCAGATTTTTGTTCTTTCTGTAAGTCGGAAATAATTCATACAAAGTGAAATTCTGTCTGTTTGAGGACTATAAAACATGATAGCACTATGGGAGAGCCCCCACAACCTCCCAGTTTTTATTTCCATAACACAGCACCTTGGCCCAGCAGCCAGAGCCTCTGCATACACTTACGCAGTCTCTATATTTACAGGAGTGCCTGGGTGAGGAGGTGAATGGGACCAAAGTCTAGCTTGTTGACTAGTCGATAAGCCTTGTGCCCTTTGCCCAAAAGCCCCAAGGTGAGCATCCCTCGAAAAGGGTGCCTGGTCCATTGCCCAAAAGTGCCCCGTAGAGTATACAGAAACACTGCTGCCGGGCTCCACTTCCTCTGAGTTAGCCTGCGGACGCTACACGTTCACTCATTCACAGCTACAGAAAATGAGAAAGAGGAACCAGTCTGCGAAGAGTCTGTTGAGTTTTAGCTTGCCAACATATTTTGGTTCATCCTGATATCTTTCTAGGTCCTTATGGTTTCTTTAAGAGCTGATCATTTTTCTCCAGTTATCTGGGATACAATCTTTTTTTTTTTTTACGATTTTATTTATTTATTTGACAGAGAGAGAGAGAGAGCAGCAGAGGGAGAGGGAGAAGTGGACTCTCCACTGAGCCTGGAACCCGACGCAGGGCTCGATCCCAGCACCCTGGGATCATGACTTGAGCCGAAGGCAGACACTTAACCAACTGAGCCACCCAGGCACCCCTCTGAGATAGAATCTTAAAAATTAATTTGTTTTGCCCTCTTAGGACATCTTATCCAAGAAGTGAAGACTAGGTGGCTAATTTGTCTTTAATGTAAAGCACATATACTATAGGAACTATAAGAGATATTAACACTTTGACAGATATTACCTCTTTTCTTCCTTACCCAAGTCCATTGCTCTTGAAATTTTGTCTTCTTGGACAAGCTGCAAATTTGAATCCTCCTTTCTCACCGTCTTCACCTGCCAGACAATATGAATTTATTCTTCAATAAAATCTACATCTCTCCTTTCTCCAAAATCTGAATCTCTCCTTTCACCTAAGTTGTCAGCCCTAATATTTTATTCCTTGGAAGCAAAGGATAAATGTGGTTTACAGACTCCCTATATCACTTTCACACGATGTGCATCAAAATGCTAATTCCTGGGCTCCACCCAAGTCTATTAAATCACTTTGTGTCTTTTAATCCAGCTTTGCATGCAATTCTTATGCTTACTGAAGTTTAAAAACCACAACTTTAGAAGAAAGGAAATGAGTTATTGGAACAAAAAAAATCAATGTAATATATAATTCCCATTTTAAAACATTGTAAGAAAGTGGTATCTTGGCAGGAGAAATTCTGTCATCCTTCAGTGTTGTTATAAAAGAGTGGTCTTAAAAGAATCAATTAAAGAAACCCAATTTACAAGTTTTCCTCATGTCACTTTCTCATGAGAGTTGCTAGAAAATAATAGAAATGATTAGGACAATGGGCACCAATTTAGGGAAGGCTCCAAGGGCACAAGACAAGGAGCTGTAAGACCAGGAGTTGCTCTGTGATGATTTTGGTCGGCACAGAAAACCAAAAGGCTTCAGATTTCTCATCTTCAAAACCAGAGAGTTTTCCACATAGCTTTGAGTTCTCTTTCAGACCCACAGTTAGAGGAAATACATCATTCTTAAAAACTTGAAGTCAAGGCATGTTTGTATTTATTGACTCTCTAGCATATAAATCAATTTATTGTATATTAGTCACGTACCCAACTGGGCATTATTTTTAAAGATAAACTCTCAAATGCAAAGAAGATGGCAATGTTTCATTTTAAACTTCTTAGGTCTGTATCAATTTGTTTCCATTTTCCTTAATTTTAGTTAGGTGACATGATGGGTAAACTTTAGGATAGTGACATTTTTAACCCCATCTGCCTCAAACTATTCATGAAAACTGTCCCTAATATAGATAGTAAAACAACGCAAAGGCATAGTGGAAAGTAAGAAAAGAGGTGCCCCTAAAGCAGTATTTGGCGCAAACAATGATTCTGTGGAGTCTGTTAAGTCACAGAAGTCCACAAGAGGGAGGACAGCTGATAATTACCTGACACCAAAGTTGCTGTTGGCTTCTCAGCGGTAGTCACCTAGCACTCAAATGTTCTCCTGTCTGGAGAAATTGTCCAGTATTCAGAAACATCACCTCTTTTGCCCTTACAAGATTCCTGTGTTTTTAGATTTTAAAGTACTGAGGAAACAGTCTGAATTGAGATCACCAAAGCTTGGTATCATCGGTGGTTAATTGCTAAGACTTAGCTATCCAGTCCATATCAAAATAGCTGTAAAGATCTCAGGTCTTGAAGTGAGAGGCGTGTGCGGGTACGCTGCTTTAATTCAGTATATAGCTAAAACCTAAATATTTATGTCAGATGAGGGAGACTTTCCCCCTCCTCCTCCTCATCTTATTTCCATTTGCACAGCTCCCAAAGTCTTCACCCTTTGGAACAGTGGAGAGTCATTTGAAACTTAACTGAATGCTGGAGGCAAGTTCTACTTTTCAGGTCATCCGATTTAGGAGATCCAGTTTCTGCAGAGGGAAGAAGACGGGTGGGGGAGGGAAGAAAACCAGACTCTACGTCTTCAGATCCTTCCACCTTCCATCCACAGTCTGCCACACAAATCGAGCCAAATCGGGGATTTTGCCTTGAACCACCACCACCACCACCACCACCACCCTGTCACTCACGCCCGATAAACACGCCCCTCTGGTCCTACTCTTGGCCAGTGGCGGCTCCCCTTCTTGCATAGTAATGAGCTCGAGACCTCCGCGGGCCAATGGCGCTCTGGGAGAAGGGTTAGTTTTGCATGTACCTAAGTGATTTGCATAACCCAGCGGCTGGGGGCTTGGGAACCCGAGCGTGCAACCCTAGAAGGGAAAAGGACGGGAGGAGATTGAGCTGCGGCGGCGAGAGAGCGAGCAGGAGCCTGGGTGTTTGTACGAGAGTCGGGCGGGGGCTGGGGCGAGGGGCCGGCATGGCTGAAGGCTGCGCTCCGCAACCTTGAAGAGCGGCTGCGGCGGGAGGCCGGGGACAGGGAGGCCGGTGCGATGGCAGAGCGCGGCCCCGGCAGCTGCGCACGGCCCGGCTGGCTGGCCTGAGCCGCCGGAGGAGCGGGGCTGCCTCTGCGCTTCCATGGAGCAGCGGGAAGGGCGAAACTCCGGAGCGCCGCGTCCCTGCACTGCTGCCGCGGACTGTTGAAGGGGCCGAGCCCGCGCGACCGCCGAGAGAGGAGAGCCCCCGCCCCAGCCCGCCGGCCGGCCGCGGGGGCGTCGGAGGGCAGCGGAGGCGCGCCGAACGAGCGGCGCCGCGGGAGAGGCCGGCGCGGGAGGCGGCCGCAGCAATGCCGGGCCCTCTGGGGCTACTCTGGTTCCTCGCCCTGGGGCTGCGCGGCTCGGCCGAGCCCAGCGGAGCGGCGCCGCCTCTCTGCGCGGCGCCCTGCAGTTGCGACGGCGACCGTCGGGTGGACTGCTCCGGGAAGGGGCTGACGGCCGTGCCCGAGGGGCTCAGCGCCTTCACCCAAGCGCTGTGAGTGCCGGGGTGAGGGTACCGGGGGTGGGGGTGGGGGGAACAAGGGGTGTTGTGGGGGTGGAGCCGGTGGTCAATCCCACCCCACCCACCAGTGTCCCGAAGAGCTGGGCGCGGGTCACCTGTATGTGGGGTGCTCGGCACCCACTCCCGCGGGGCGGGCTTTCCAGACTTTGCCAGCCTGGGTCTGAGCCACGAGCAGCTTTTCCCCCTAGACTTTGGGGCACAGTCACCCCCTCCCCCGCAAGTGCATCTGGGGCCAAGCAGGAGGAAGGAATCTGGAAACGCTTGCCCCTGGCAGCCTTTTCAGGAGACCTTCCCTTCTCACGCGGGCCCCCGCTCAGCTGGCAAGAGCTTCGTCATCGGTAGGCAGAAGGCGTCTAGAACTTGGCCTGGGTCTGCAGACCTACGCACGTTTCGTGGGGAAACACCTGGAGCTTTCTGGGTTCCAGCACGTGGGGAGAAGAAACACCTGTGCCTCGGCCAGGGCGAATCCCCTTCCAGTTTGACCTCATCCAGGTAGAGGGACCTGGCACCTCGGTCCAGTTCCACTCCGGACTCGCAGACAAACGCCCAGGGTTCTGGAGCGCTGGGGGGGAGCCGGGCAAAAACAAGACGGAAGGAGGGGGTGAAATTGCAGGTTTCTTTTGGTGAAAATACTCTTCTTACCCAAGTAGGCCTTTTAAAGAAGGAATGCTGACCTGAAGTACAGGATGTTGGAAGAAAATCAAAGTTCCAGAGCATATTCTCTGCCCAACCAGAATGGAAGGCAGCAGTTTTCTGCTGTACCTTAATCCGCAGAACTTTTCTTTTGAGCTGCCTGGGGCTGGGAAAGCCACTCAGTTGGTTCTGACTTCTAAAATCTCCCTCCTCAAAGGGAGACCTGAAGCTTTAGACATTCCCTTCAGAAAAGAAGAGGAATCTGAAGTCGGTGTTGTAGGTGGTATTGGCAAATACGACCAATAAAGAATAGGGTAATTGAATGCAAGGCTTGGTGTATGTGCTTGTGTTGTGCGGCGATCGGAGTGATTAAATCAAGAGCAGTGAAAGAACTGCCTGAAAGAGGAAGGGATTCTGAGAGGTCCTTGGGTGAAGGGAATTTCCTTTTACCTTATAGCCAAGGAAGGGGACCTCTTAGAAATAAATAATTTTTTTTTTTTTAAAGATTTTATTTATTTATGTGACAGAGAGACAGCCAGCGAGAGAGGGAACACAGCAGGGGGAGTAGGAGAGGAAGAAGCAGGCTCACAGCAGAGGAGCCCGATGTGGGACTCGATCCCGGTACGCCGGGATCACGCCCTGAGCCGAAGGCAGACGCCTTTAACGACTGCGCCACCCAGGTGCCCCAGAAATAAATAATTTTAAAGGAGTAGCTGACTCTGTGAAGAAATCCTTTCTATGCAGGGCAGAGCATCGCTGTGTTTCCAGGTGGGTGGTGGGAGGTGTTCAGCTTGCTCTCTGCCAGTGGGGTTTTACTGAATATTGCAGCCTGTTGCCTTGGAATCTGTCTCATTCTTTGGCCTCCAGCTCCCCTGGCTTATTTTTCCTGTTTCACGTTTAAGTTATGTATTTGAAGTCGTTTTCCTCCAGTACAGTGAAATTTAACTTTTTTACTGACAAATTCATTTTGCTGTGAAGAACAGTTTGCCCCCAAAAAGGTACATTAAGTGGGCAGGTTTGAGTGGAAGTGAGGGAAAGAAGACTGGGTAGAGGAAATGGGGCTCTTTTTTTCCTGTTCTTTTGAAACTTAGGGAATTCATGCAGGAGAGGTGCCTTTACCTAACACCTCTCAAGCCTCTCTATTCATAGAAAAGCATGTTTTTGCTATTTTGACCAGTAGTAAAGACCTTGGTTAGTAGATTCCTCCAGTTTTGATGATAGACGTGCCCTGTAAGGAAAAGGGCTGTTTTACATTAGTACTTAAAACCACAGAGAAATATCACATGTTTATGTGAGCACGTTCTTGTCTGTAGAGCATCTTCCTTTAGAACTTACTGGAGGTAGTAAGATACGATGTTCTCAACTTGGAGCCGTACAGAACTCACCGTTCGAGGCTTGGGAAACAAAAATCATTGGCAACTGTCCCAATTAGGTTGCCTAAACTCGCACCGTCATGGCACTTTCTGAGGTGCTGGGGTGAGCAAATGTGCTACGTTTTCCTCTTCCACTTGTGACCTATAGCTAGAGTGATCGGACATCCTGATAACTCCTTATTTCATCCCGGTCTCTTCATTTCATCCTCAAAAGTATCTATTATGTGACTACCCCACTTAAAGGGCATTTCAAGGGCAGTGTGTTTGCATTTTGAGAAACCATCTAGTTCAGCGAATCTCAAAAGCCATGTTGAGGACGGGCAGGTGCTGAAGGTTTGCACACTCCAATTGATTTGGGATCACCTGGGATCTTTTTCCAAGTACTTCCGATCTGCTGACCCATTATAGCTTTAGTGAGCCACAGTTACATACGAAGGGATTAGATCCATGGTCCCAAACTCTTCCCGATTTCTGAAGCATGTGCATCCATGGCTCTTACACAGGAAATTACAAACGCAGATACAAGTTAAAAAGATGAGGCCGATTAATCAAAGTTGTTTTATTTTCTTCTCACGGCTCAGTGGTACATGTGGTATCTTCACCTCCACCAGGGATCTATGCATCCCACTTTGGAGACCCTGGGACCCACAAAGAGCAGAGATTTTATTTTACTCAACTTGGAGGACACAGAGCCTGGTACACAGGAGGCACTTAAAAATGTTGCAGCGAAGAGAGAATAAGTTAAGGCCACACCGAAGGCAGACTCGGGGCTTGGAATTCAGACATCATTCCCACACAGGATTGCCAAATTCAGCATTCTCAGCATTTAGTCTTTTGTCCCGATTTGAGAAAGCCCCAGAGAGAGGATACTGCTGCTTCTTTAGGCTCGTTTAAACTTGTTCCGTCCAACAGTGTCTATTTCCTGCTGAAAGCTGCTTTATCCGAGTCTGGGGGCAGAGTCAGACGTAATCCTCAGTATTGTTGATGGGATTCCTGTGTTCACACTGTTTGCTGCACCTGTACTGGTTATTTATATTTTGCAAGAGCAGTTCTCAATCCTGTGTCACAATACACTGGCTTGTCACAATTCACCCCGGGGTGTTTTAAAGGAAGTAATCTTACTGGTATTAAAATTCCAAAGTTTATTTTATCAAAGGGATTCAAGGTTATTCCTATAGTAATGGTAATATGTCACTTTTAACCACCTACACTCCCAGATTCTTGAGAGAAAGAGATGAAGTCCCACTGGTGGTGGGGAGAAGTTTGTGCACCTGTGTCTCCTGGTTTATGTGTTACACTCTCAGTGTTGGGTGCTGTAGTCTCGGAGCACAGGTCTCCACATCCTAGATTACGCCTAGTAACCAGTGTTAAGATTATACAGGCCGTTTCTGTGGCTTCATGGAGACACTGGTGAGTCTGAGCCCTTGGTCACAGTCCTTACCTTGCCACTAATTAATTCTGTGGCCTTGGGCAAGTCATTTTCCTATTTTTGAGGCTGCGGCAGGGGCAGGGGAGGGGGGAAGGAGGTTGGGGGAGTAACAATTTTCTCATCCGAAAAATGAAGTCATTGGATCCACTAGATTATTTCTGAGGCTGCCTGTAGTTTCCAGAAGTTCTATGATTTTATAATTCTTCCATAATTTTGGGATGACAAGGTGACGATAATGTTAGATCCTCTCGTAAAAGATCCCAGGAGCAGCAGGATTTCGTTCTGGGTGAAGTTGCACAAGCCTCTTCGTTTCCACTCACTTGGAGGAAGAGTTCTTTGTGTTTAGAAGTGTGTGTTAGGAAATTTGCCATGGAGACTTGTTGCAGAATGCATGACTAGCTAAGGCGCTTTGGTAGGGTAGAATAGCCCTGCTTGTTTCCTGTGGGTATGGCTTAACACTCGGAAAATAAAATCATTCTGTTTCAGTAATTTGGATACTGTACAAAAAGTTACTCAACGTCCTCACTTCCATATAATTAGTCATAATCTCTCCAACCTTCACGCTGTGCGTATCCTGTGCAGTGGGCAGGTTATCGAGCTTTCTATATAGAATTGATGGTTACCTGAGAGGCTTTGAAGTGTTTTTTCAAAATAATCTGTTGTTTTTTCTTTCCGAAGCATCATCTCAGATTCTTCCTTAAGATGTTTTTTTTTACTACACCAAACACCTTTCTTCTTTTAACAGTATCATTTGAAAATATTTTCTTCTGCTTTCTCCGATGTCACCTGCATTCTCTGGCGGGTAGTCATCAGTGGCTAAATGTTTATGCCTTTTTTGATGGTGGAGTTTGATATCTCTTGATTTCTGCATTAGGATGTGTACGTTTCAATGTTTAGTTTGTGTATGTGTCTTCCTACAGATGCATTAATATCACATACAAGTGAACTTTGTGTTTAAGAAGGCCAATCTATGAATATCTTTAAGTTTTGACCCTTTATTTTACAAACCAGCTGAACTCCTGGGTTCTCTTTAAATACAAGAGAAGAAAGAGCGTTCTGCTGGGAATTTGGAGAGCTGGTTTCCAGACCTGTCAATAAATCACACAAGTGACCTTGAGTGGGTAACATGCTTAACCCCTCAGGGCCTTGGTTTCTCCACCTGTAAAACAAGGAAGTAAACAACTCTTACTGCCAAGAGTTTTCTTTCTCTTGAATTTGATTTTTTAAAAAAAAATACATTTCTTGCATCCTCTCCCTTGGTTAAGGGAAGTATAGTTGTCTAAATCATGGAATCTCTCACCCACCCAGGAAACTTCTTCAGTTGTCCAGCTCTACTGGAATATTTCCATTGAATGGGGAGCTCACTGCCTCACAAGGTGACAATGTTCGTTGTCCGAACAATACTCAGGACTTGAACCCGTAATTCTCTTATTCAAGGTTTCTTAAGGTTTTTCAGTAACCACTAATGTTTTATGATTTCCAGTCTACATGCTCGTGACAGTTATGGTATCACAAGCATTTAATGTCCAGGCACTTGGCTCTTAACATTAGAATTGTAAGGTAACATTTGACAACTTAATCTCTTAGGGAAGATCAAAGTTTTGTACTGGTAGGTGGATCCCGGCAAGTTTAGGCATTTTCTTGGCCTCTTTCAGTCTATCTCTCAAATTCTTATTTTAGTCGTCTTTATAATAGTGAAAGTACTGACAGCCTGCAAGTTTGGGTTTTGGTTTCTGGTCTCCCCGTTGTGCCTATCCCTTCATTCCCATTTTTTCTTATCAATAAACGATGGGTATTGGACTAGATGATGGCACATGTCTCTCACTGCTTTGAATTTCTCTGAACCTGTGTACACTGTTAAGTAAAGTTCTCAGAATCCTTTAGTGATTCATTGAAATTTTTCCTAAGACAATCTCTCATTGTTTCTCTATAAAAAAAGATATAAATTTCCATAAAAGTACCATATTTGTTGGTACACTTGGGTTAGAGTTAAACCCTGCCAGATGTGCCTTTCACTCTGAAAAATGTAACTAATACCACTCAGAGTGTTCTTGATAAGACAGCTTTGTTCTTTTAATTTTTTAAGCTGGATTTCAAGGTTTTGGCTTTAGAAGGGTGTTATCCAGCTTGCCTTTAACGGTCTCAGGCAGCCTTCAAATTTTTGGCAATGCCAACAACTTTTCTTATATATAAAAGAATATGGATAGCTTTTTCCTTTTTTTCTCCAACTTTGTTAAGTGAACTATAGTTTTTTGGTTTTTTTTTTTTTTTTTTTTCAGAACTTCATTAAGATGATAAAATGCTCTATTTTTAAGTTCTGCCAGGGAAGAAAAAAAATGCTAGGGCATTTAGCAAATCAGTACTCTTACACAAATGGCTAATTTGTCTGCCTTTCTAGGCATTTCTTTTGTGTTTAAGTACTTGATAGTCAAACTGTAGGCCAGGTAGCACCCCTATGGTCTGAAATTGGGGAAATTCCAATTTGAATTTAGAAATCAGTCTTAGCAAGAGACAGATCATGACTTTATGGTTCATGTACATTTAATAACCTCAATTTCTAAAGACTTTAGCGAGTTTGTATTCAAATATCCCTTTTATTTTTTATTTGTTTATTTTTTAAAAGATTTTATTTATTTATTTGGCAGAGAGAGACAGCCAGCGAGAGAGGGAACACAAGCAGGGGGAGTGGGAGAGGAAGAAGCAGGCTCCTAGCAGAGGAGCCTGATGTGGGGCTCGATCCCAAAACGCTGGGATCACGCCCTGAGCCGAAGGCAGACGCTTAACGACTACGCCACCCAGGGACCCCTCAAATACCCCAACGACTACGCCACCCAGGGACCCCTCAAATACCCCTTTTAAATGGCAAGATGTAATTATGTAGTAGTCTACTCTGGACTCAACCCCCCACAGACAAGTATTTGTTCTTTTTTGTTTTTTTAAGATTTATTTATTTATTTGAGAGAGAGAGAGAGCACGTGTGCATGCGTGTGCTCACTCCCGCATACACAGAGAGGAAGAGGGAGATGGAGAGGGAGAAGCAGACTCTCTGATGAGCAGGGAGTCCAATGCAGGGCTCCATCCCACTGACTGAGCCCCCTTAGCACCCCCAAGTATTTGTTCTTGAACAGTGTATATGGCTGGCACTGTTTTTAGCGAGGTTCTTAAAATGTAGTGAAGTCTGTTTTGTCATGTATGAGCAGTTAAAAGTCTGAATGTTTGGGGTGGTTGTTTTCAATCTCTAAAGCATGTTTTGATACCATTATATATTTTAATTGACAAGCACAGTAGCCAGTTTCTCCCCCTCTGCACTAAGTCAATAGCAAGACTTGGCACTGGGCATCTCTTTTTTTAGATGCAAGTGATTGGGGAACAGGAATGCCCTTCTAACAGTCCAGGTCCAAGAAGTGAACATCTTTAAAAAATATATTTTCCTGGTTTTCCTAGCTTTTCTGTACTGAAAGGCCTTGCGGGGAAGGCATTGAATCACCCCCCTGTGGCAACATGTTGGCCCATAAGAATGTAAGAATAGCCTTGTAAGGAAATGTAAACCATAGATATTTTGGGAGGCAGCTGGGCCATTTAGATCCCAGACTGGTCTGATGTCTGTACTAGCGAGAAACTTTTGGGATAAGCATATCTAAGTTATTTATCTAATATAATGCTAGATATCTAAGCATATTTCAAGTTATTTAATGATGCTTTATCCTTCATATTTAATTTGTATTTAAGTATTAAAGATCAAGAGAAGTAAAAGATTATGTAAGCCCCTTTTTCTTTTCCTTTATTTTTACAATAGAATGTAGCCTTTTATTATTTTTTTTAACGAAGCTTTAAATATAAATTTGACCATCGAAAGAATGAAATCTTAGTGCACCTTGACAACAAAATATTTTTGATGCTTGAATCAGATTTCAGAACCTCATTCAGAAAATTCAGAGTTAAATTCTCCCCAGTCCTGTACATTTTTAAGGTTTTATTTGGGGAAATTTTCCCTCCTAAGAAGAGTGACATGAATTTGGCTGAGAGATGGTACCTATATGTTAGCTCTGTAACAGGGCAGGGCAGGGGAATGAGCCTAGGTTGCTTCCGGTCTCACTTCTCCATTCGCCCTCAGGCTGTGAAGTTCTCCCGGGTAGCTCCTAGTATAAACTGCAGACAGTAACTTAGTACAAGTGGGTGACATCAAAACTTCCCTGAAGAACTTGATGAGAACTGTTTTCTTAGAAAGATAGGTAGATGTCCCAATTCCCACTCTCATCTGGTTCTTGTTATTTTTAAAGATTTCCTTTTTATTGGAGAGAGAGAGAATGCTAGCAAGCATGGGGAGGGGGGCGGGCAGAGGGAGAGGGAGAAGGGGAGAGAGAATTTCAAGTAGACACCCTGCTGAGCATGGAGCCCAATGGGGGGCTCGATCGATCTCACAACCCTTGAGATCATGACCTGAGCCAAAATCAAGAGTTAATTGCTTAACCTACTGAGCCACTAAGGTGCCCATGGTTCTTGTTTTAAAGATGCAGGATAGGGGATGTACTTCCAAGTGTCAGGCTTTTCTCCAAAACTCTAGGAACTGTGCTGTGTTGTTGATTAACTTCTGGGTTTTCCCCATTTTCCTAAGAGACCCTTAGAGCAACTATATGGATCATACGAGAAGGGCTTGGCAGACAAGATTTTCCCAGGAGAGAGGAGACTCGTGGTTGCCACTCTGTTCTAGATTGTCACCCTTCTTGTGTGGAAACCATCTCAGAGGGCTGATTTCCTGTGGGAGAATTCTCCAGAGAAGATCACGAGCTCTTGAATAACTTAGACCTTAGGAACTCTGTTCTGAAGTCAACCAACTCTTGGGTGTCTGGCTACCCCAGTTGGTAGAGCATGCAGCCCTTGATCTCAGGGTTGTGAGTTCAAGCCCCATGTTGGTCGTAGAGTTTGCTTTAAAAAAAAGTGAAGTCTACTGACTCTTTTTGAGGTTGGGGGGAGAGAAAATAATGTCGACTAACCTTTAGGTTTCTTAATGTTCTTGAAAACTGTTCATATGCTCTTATGTTTTAGGCACTCAATTCATCCAGTCTTTGCATTTTCCAAAATGATAATTGCCCTTTGGTCCTCTTCAAACTCTCCTTACCTCACATAAATTGAAGCATAGACAGAATTCTTACACAATGTGATCAAAATTAAGGGAATATTAAGTAAACTTAATACACTTCAAATATTTTAAATATCATGTTTTAAAAATTGCACCTGGATTTACTGATATTTAGCAGTTTCTCATAATCTCACTTTTTGTCCTTTCTGTGTTACTTCTGCTAGTTCATCTCATTTGATTAGTTTTTTTTAATCTTAATATTTTCCTATCTTTGTAACAAAGAAAAATTTTCTTGTTGGCCTTCTGTTCTTTTCAAGGTCATTTTGAGTCCATGGTCACATAATCCAGCTTTTTTTGTCACTATTCTCGAGTCTTCTTTTTATAGGCCTATCTTTATGAGCAGGCCTTCAAATATGTTTTTTTTTTTTTTGAGAGTATGGCACAAAGAATCAAGACCCCTGAGTTCCCAACAGCGTGGGCATGTCACGTAACCACTTTGAACACTGACTTTTCCATCTGCAAAAAGACATGACTTCACTTTGTCTTCGAGGGTCACACCTGGGAAACTTCAGCATGACCTGTTTGAGTGATGGCAAGGACCCAATTTGTTGTCGTTTCTCCTGGGAGTAACTAAACAGTTGCATGTGTGTGTATGAACCCTGTTTCTCTGGTTCTTTGAATGTATACTAGGTCCAAAGCCTGTTACAGACTTTGCAAGTGAGCCATTGTGCTAATAGGAAAAAGTCTACTTACCTGGCAGATTTTTTTCATTCAGAAAATCATGAAGATCCTGGTGGAGAAAGAGTATAAATACACTTTTATCAAGATACCTTCTCATAGGTGGTACTACTCCCCTTTTAACACGAAAGCCCGATGAGGGAGGAGGGGTAGTTACAGATTCCCTAGAGGAGAGAGCTCAGGGGACATCATGTTTGCTCCCCTGGGTCTCTGTGATCGGCACTGCCTTCTTTTTTTTTTTTTTTTTTTTTTTAAGATTTTATTTATTTATGTGACAGAGAGACAGCCAGCGAGAGAGGGAACACAGCAGGGGGAGTGGGAGAGGAAGAAGCAGGCTCATAGCGGAAGAGCCTGATGTGGGACTCGATCCCAGATCGCCAGGATCACGCCCTGAGCCGAAGGCAGACGCTTTAACGACTGCGCTACCCAGGCGCCCCTGGCACTGCCTTCTTGAGATGGCCGGTCAAGTAGAAAGGTGCTATCCTAACAGGGGACACAGTGTATCTCCCCACAGCAGAAAGGCATGTGACCTTGGGCAGTGTCAGTGTGATCTTTAAATATTTTTTATTTTATTTGGCGGGGGGAGGGGCAGAGGAAGAAGGAGAGAGAATCCCAAGCAGACTCTGTGCTGAGCCCCACAAGGGGCTTGATCTCACGACCAGGAGATCACCACCTGAGCCGAAATCAAGAGTCTGACGCTCAACCGACGGAGCCGCCCAGGCGCCCCATCAGTGTGATTTTTAGATACGAATTTTCTACTTCCAGACTTTGGAACACTGGGGATTTTCATTAAGCCCTGCTTAACTCTTTGGGAAGCCTCATGGTGATGACTGCCGACTGTAGTTTCTCAGATCATTTTCCATTTTGGGGATGGATAAGATTTACTCAGGATTGACAGTTTAGCTGCATTCTTGTTTCTTCACATCACTTTGTTTCTAGAACTATTCAGATTATGAGAGAACTTTTTCTTTTAAGTACTTTAAAAGTGATATTTTATTTGATATTTGGATACCTCTGTCTTCTTTTTACATTTGAGATTGATGCTCAAGTTTTGTGGATAAAGTCATTTTAGAACTAAAATCCATTCTTTAAGATCTTCTGTATTTCTAGAAAGTTACATGGCATTCCTGTTAAGCACAGTTCAATCATTCTCAGAAACTTTAAGAACTGTTCTCGGTTTTGATTCGGACCCGATTTGAAAAAGAATGATAAAGCCAGAACAGCAGCTAACATATGCAGTGGTGCTCACAACTGATTTAGATGGGCCGAGTGTTTCAAATACAGTTGTGCATTTTCTACCCTGGGTCTCTTTCTTAAAAAAAAAAAAAAAAAATGTTTGAGATGTTTTTCCCATTACCATCTTGACATCTGCCTGGTTACACATGAATAGCTTGACCCAGTCCCTCAGCAGGGAGACTACCGTGGCCTTGCTTTCAATAGCCATGTCACTGACAAAGAAAACATATGGAATATTTCATTCCTGTCCTTTGCAAACAGTCTGGGGCTGTGAGGGCATGCAGCAGACGGCTTCATACTTCATGGTAGGTTGGCAAGTTTGTATGCTAACCACAGGCTCTGCCGCTCGCAATCAAACTGTGTTTTCCAAAGCCCTGTTACATTCTTGAAAAAGGAATCTGGTGTTTTGGAGAAATCAATTTCTAGTACCAGTTTGAATTAAGTTTGCATGACATGCTTCCATGGTGGGTTTCTGACTTAATCGTATATTTCACCAGTGGGAACTTGTATGCGCACACACACACACACGTGTGTGTGTGTGTGTGTGTGTGTGTGTGTGACATTTGGATGCTGTTCCCCAGGTTTGATATGTGGTGTGTGTTTAATGGATACACAGGTTGGGAATGAGGATGCTTGATTCCCAATAGAACATGCTTGATTCCCAATAGAACATGTCTGCCCCCATGTTTATCTTCTTGTCAGTTCAAGGCTAATTGATCGTTCTGTACTAGCCAAGTACTGCTGCTTTGACCTTTAAAGGTTTCTGTTGCATAGGACCAGCCTCTTACTTGGGGACTCTTTTTTCATTCTGGAGGCTTGTCAGCAGGTGTGGCAGGAGAGGCCGAGAACGTGAAAAAGAGGGTTAGATCAATTGTTGTCTTTTTCAGGTCTTCTGTGTCAAAAGAATTTGCCCTTGGCACAACCCTGGCTGAGGTGGCATTCCAGAAGGAGAAAAACCAAAAACAAAACCTATGACATCCCAAGATGAGAAGATTCATGACTTTGGTGGAGGAGATAATGACATCTATTTCATCAGGGTCCTTTCCATCCAAGTTACCCCAGCTTGAAATTCTAGTTTCATTGTTTCCTAGACATGTGGGCTGGTTTTGACAGGAGTGGATTTACTGAAAAGGAAATGAGCTCCTGCATTATCCCTGATATAGCCAAATATTTAAATGTACGTGTACATCTTATCTGAAAGGTATTTCTGATGGTTCTTGGTATCATTACCGAACATTAGCTGTAAAAACAATGTGCTAAGAGAAATTATTGCCTTTCACATTTTCTTATAAGTGTAATTCCTTTTTAAATTCTTGATTATCATAGATTTCCTTTAAATTTTTTGTCTCTTGGGAGGTTACATTTTCAAAAGCTTATGTTTTGTGGTTCTTCACAAATGAGTCTATTTAAGGTCCTCCCCTTTCTTTTAGTGCCTTCATATATTTATCCTAAAATAATTAGTTTAGTCTTGGGTGTTCCATCTTCCTTCTTTGACTACTTAACTAACTTCCATAACTTTGAACTCATATCATAGGAAAACTCTTCCAAATCTCTCAATTCTAAAATGTACCCTCTTTTTAGCGTACAGTTCCGCCAGTATTGACGTGTATACTGTAGTGTAACCACTACCACTGTCAAGATCTGGAACATTTCCATCCCTCCCCTCCGTCCGTGCCCTTTGTAGTCCTCCCCTGTCCCCTCACCCCTAGTCCTTGGCAGCTAGTGAACTGTTTTCTACCTTGGGTCTCTTATATTGTTTTGCATTTACCAGAATATCATAAATGGGGTGAAACAGAATGAAGTCTTTGTCTGGCTTCTTTTACTTACCATAATGCTTTTGAGATTCTACCAGTTTGTTACATATGCCGTTACATAATATTCCTTTTTATCGCAAAGGAGCATTCCGTGATATGGATGTGCCCCGATTTATTTGTCCATTCCAGTCGAGAAACTCTCACCTTACTTCCAGTTTTTGGCAATTATAAATAAGGCTGATATAAATATTCACGTAGAGGTTTTGTGTGAACACAGGTTTTCATTTCACTTTTGTAAATATGTAGGAGTGAGATCCTGGGTCCAATGGTAAGTGTATGTTAATAAAAACATTGACCTAGGTTTTAATGTCTTAGAGCTTGATATTACTAATTACTTATAGCCCCAATACATATCTTAGCGTGGTATGTAGTAGTAATAGCAAATGCTGTTAAGAACTGATTTTGTTTAAATGCATGTACTTTTTAAAGGAGTAGAATTATTATTTTTTTAAGTAAGCTCTGCATTCAATGTGGGGCTTAAACTCACAACTTCGAGATCAAGCGTGGCATGTTCTGCCAACTTAGCCAGCCACGCACCCCAGAAGAGAATACTTAGCTCCCTTTTTGGTATCTGACAGTTACTGTGATACCCCTTGTGGAGAAAAGACTTGTGGAAGAAAGCTCCCAATGGGGAACATTTTGCTTATAGTGACAAAAGTTTGACTTGTTAGCATGTCCATTTTTGGAAAGTCTGATTCAAAAAATGGAAATCTGGTGAGGAATTTCTGGGCCTCCTTGTGAATCAGGTGTGTTACATGTGTTAACTATAATTTCCGTGGTAATCATTCTAGGTCCCTGGGATGGTTCCCATTTTACAGCCGCATATACGGAGATTTGAGAGGGTCCAGTAACTTGCTCAAATGTCCCACAGTTAGGGGGTGGTAGTTTGTGAAGCTCAGGTGTTTGCTATTTGTTTGTCCCTCCTGTAGTTTGCTTGGATAGTTGACCGGTTATTAGAAGAGGGGAAGGTAAAACGAGAAACGAAGTGGTGAGAAGCTACAGGTTTTTACAGGAGGAAAAAGATCAGAACAGAAAATAAAGCATCCAGCAAATGCATATGGACCTCTACATACGTACGTATAGTTGGAGACTGACTTGATTTAGGAGTAACTTACATGAAAAAACTCTATTTACTATGTAAAATTAAGTGGTCTTTTATTCACAGCAGAGTTTTTTGAAAAATATGGCTCAGTCCCTGTGCTTTTTGTACCTCTTTGAAAGCTTTCACATTTTCTATATTAATAGTGTTTTTCTATGTCGGTGAAATAAGTATCAGTTGTGTGCATTTTGGCTTGCTTTTTCTTTTGTGGAATTCCCTTAGATGGTATAGGAGGATCCATTAGCACACTCACTTTTCTGCTTCTTAAAGCACAGATTTCTGAATGTGCTTCTTTGAACCAAAACCCTGAAGTAAATGGACAAGCGAAGTGTGCACTCTGATGGTTTCCATATAGCCGCTCCCTTTCACTCGCTGGAATTTCCTGCCTCTCCTGTTGAAGATGTTTTTACAGGGAAGTCAGCATAAAAGTGAATCACCCATGAGCCTTTTTCGCCCCAAGGCATTTCATTTAGTCAACTTGGTATTAATTTAGTTGGTACTCTTTCGTTGACTTGAACACTGTGTTTGTTGATTGTATGAGCTGATGTTTATTAAGCTGTTAATATTTTACAGACTGGATGGACTCCTGTTTGGATCTGTGTGCTCTTTTCTTTAGCAGCAGGACTGTTCATGATTGAATCTGTGGCCGCAGTTTTGACTTTGAATGGGGTGACAGCCGGCCCCATGCCAGACCGTTATTTGGTGACTGTAGGTTTTCTCCTGGAAGCATTTTCCTTTTTTATTTAATTCACATTGCAGTCGTGGTCTTCTTTATGGTCTGTCTTGTCATTCAGATAAACCACCATCGTCATCTTGTTATTAACTTAGATGCTAATAATAATAAATGTTACTGAGCACCAGGCATTGTATAGGGAGTGCTTTATGTGTTATCTATTTAATACTTTTTAAAAAAATTTTGTTTGTCTTATTTATTACTCTTAATAGCCCTCTAAAACACATGCTGCTGTTCACTCTGTTGTAGAGATGAAGAGACTACAGGGGAGAGGGCACACAGGTAATGAGTGAGGTTGTGTGGGGGGGTATTGGATCTCGGTTTTTCAGAACAGGGTTATTCGGTTGAGGGGGTGGGATGCTGTGTCCTTTGGTGTTCCTTCTAGATGTAGGCATCCATCTATCTTGGTGTCAAGGATATCATGAACTGCTCATTTTATAAATGAGAGGAGTTCATTCCGGAGAGGTTACATCTATTTTGATCTCTGCTTGAAGAGTTCTCAGCCTCTTGGCATATAGACTTGGACCCCTCTCAATCTTAGAGGTCGTCTAGTACAGTGGTGCTAATACTCTTCTGTGTGTTACGGGCCACTCATCAGGGAGGGTAGGTCTTTCCATTTGGGAAACAAAGAGTTCATTCCTCCCCACTCCCCCAGGACATTCATTTATGTTTATAGGCCTGATATCTATTATTTGCTAAACTTTTCAATTACATAAATCCTAACACCAAATTTTTGCTTACATCTTTCAGACCTTCCCTCCCTCCTCAGTCCAGTTCTTTTAAGACTAGTTGAAAACAGGGCCCCTGGGTGGCTCAGTGGGTTAAGCGTCTGCCTTTGGCTCAGGTCATAATCCCAGGGTCCTGGAATCGAGCCCCCTGCTCAGTGGGGAGTCTGCTTATCCCTCTTCCTCTGCTCCTCCCCCTGCTTGTGCTCTCTCTCTGTAAAATAAATAAATAAAATCTTTAAAAAGAAAAAAAAAAGACTGTCAAAAACAGTTGATCTGGTTTAAGTTCTCCATTCAACAGGGCAGAAGTCCACTTACATTTAGGTGTATGACTTGCCCAGAACCATTGGCAGGCCTCTAAAGTACGCTAAAAACAAAACAAAGGAGAATAGAGCACATTATCAGAAAAGGTGGTCTTTTCTTTGATTATATAAACCTTTAACATTTAAAAAGATTTTTGACTTGAGTTGCTTGTGGCTTAAGCTTGTCAGTTGGTAAAAATTTCTGTGCTTTTTCCTTGTGTTTTGTAGTCTTTCATGGGCCCAGTACTTTGTTGAAATTGTAGGAGATAGTTGTTTTGTGCAGGTGAATAAAAAGGTTTCACACAAGTAATTTTATCAGTTGAAAACTATTTTTTGAGAGCCACTAATATTTGTATAATGGCTCATGGAATCAATGGTCTTTTGACTTCAAAATAATAATAATTTTTTTTTTAAAGATTTTATTTACTTAGTTGACAGAGACAGCCAGCGAGAGAGAGAACACAAGCAGAGGAAGTGGGAGAGGAAGAAGAAGCAGGCTTATAGCAGAGGAGCCTGATGTGGGGCTTGATCCCATAACGCCGGGATCACGCCCTGAGCCGAAGGCAGACGCTTAATGACTGCGCCACCCAGGCGCCCCCAAAATAATAATTATTGAAATAATAAGTCGGTACTCAAGAAATTAATTCATTTAACATTTAGTGAGTGCTTTATGTGTTAGGAACTGTTCTTGGTGCTGGAGACAGAGTTCTCAGACAGCATTCCTACCCTCATGTAATTTACCTGGCGTGGGTTGGGATAGTGGTGGTGGTAGGCAGTTAAAAAATAAATACAATGTACATATAAAGTCAGATAATATTAACTGCTGTGAAAAAAAATAAAGCAAGGTGAAGGGAGCTCACTAAGTAGGGCAGTCGGAGAAGGCTTGAATGGGATGATTAAGATAATTACTGAATAAGATAGCATCTATTGGAATATAAACCATTGTAAGCAATGGCAAGGCAAGACTTAAAAGTTCTTCCTCACCCCATAGTGATAATTAAAACATAAAAAGCATAAAATCAATATGCCATCATAAACTGATAGATCAACGTAGGGGAATAGTACACAGTGATAAAAAATCAAATTATTGATACATGAAACAATTATGGATGGATCTGCAAGGGTATTATGCTGAGTGAAAGAGCCAATCTCAATAGGTTACCTATGCTGTATGATTCCATTTAAAACACTATAGAAAGGACAAATTATAGAAAGGGAGAATAGGTCACCAGTTGCGAGGGTTAGACATGGGAGGACTTTAACATGTGACTTTAAAGGGGGAGCAGGAGGGAGTGATGGCGTAGCAATGGCAATGGTCTTTGTTTTATTTTGCTTCGTTTTTAGTATAGGTGTAGTAGACCTGGAGCCGAAAGCCAGGAATGGAGGTGAGAACAAAATTTTCCTTGCAAGTATTGCTTTTATTTCACGGCAACACACTATGGAAGTTCTTTTTCCTTTTCCAAGTGGAAATTTGTAGAATTGAAAGTGCCTATTTTTTTTTCGAATAATTGAAAATATTCTGCCAGGAGGAATTGGGTGCATTAATTCCACCCAGGGCTTCATTTCAGGTAGAGTAATATGCCTTTTTTTTTTTTTTTTTTTTTTTTTTGTGGTAACAGAACAGTTCCTTATGATTGTAGTGGTGACTGCATGAATCCATACATGTGATTAAAAAAATGGGCGCATATAAAAAGTAGTGCAATCTGAGTAGGGTCTGTAGTTAATAGTACACCAAAGTGAATTTCCTGGTTTAGCGAATGTATTATGCTTATGTAAGATGCTGCCATTTGGAAAAGCTGGCTGAAGGATGCAAAGGAACTCTACTATTTTTGCAAATTTTGATGAGTCTGAAGTTATTTAAAAACAAAAACAGATACAGCAAATCAATTTAGGGTCTCGAGAAATCTTTGTTTTGGCCTCACTTCTTAAATAAGATGGGGAAACGGAGTCTCTGCGGTGAGATGATAAACTGAGTTGTAGAGCCAAAGTCTGAATCTAGACTTTTTATTTTTATTTACTTGTTTTTTTAATTGAAATTTTGTTAGTTAACATACAGCACAATATTGGTTTCTGGAGCAGAATTCAGTGATTCATCCCGTACATACGACACCCAGTGCTCATCCCAACCAGTGCCCTCCTTACTACCCATCACCCATTTAGCCCGTCCCCCACTCACATCCCTCCACCAACCCTCAGTTTGTTCTCTGTCGTTAAGAGTCTTTTATGGCTCGTTTCCCTCTTTCCTTTTTTTCCCCTCTCCCCCTTCCCATATGTTCATCTGTTTTCTTTCTTAAATTCCACATATGAGTGAGATCATATGATATTTGTCCTTTTCTGACTGACTTATTTCACTCAGTATGATACACTCTAGCTCCGTCCACATCGTTGCAGATGGTAAGTGAATCTAGACTTTTTAACTTTCAGGTCAACATTATTTTACTCCCTTAGAACATAACCAGTTTCAATGGGTATTGAGCAGTTGTTGGGAGATTAAGCATGTGTCCTCCATCTTTCTCCCCAGCTTCCTTCCTTAAGTCCCCTCCGTGTGTGTGTGTGTGTGTGTGTGTCTGTGTGTGTGTGTGAATTCTCTTCTATGACCTGCAGCATAGAAAAGTGTAAGATATAAAGTATGCACTGAGTTTATTACTTAAATGGTTTCAGCCATATATTTGAATAAAACCCTATGCCTTTCTATTATGGAGGGATTTCATTTCTAAGCACTTGGTACAGTCTACATAGCATGGTGATGGTGTTGGATCTCTGCCTGTGAATTAGTAGCTGAGTGGTGTTTTACTTCTGATGATTTAGTATATTTGCCTTAATTGCTGGATTAACCAATTTCTTGCCTCCCACAAAAAGCACACACATTTGTGTAAAGAGAGGGTAAATGAATGAAGTTTTAGGGACTAATTTTTGTGGTATTTAAGCAACAATAGTCTAGATTACCCACAACCTTAATTTCCTTTCATGAGTCCTATAGATGGGCTTTGTCACCATTTACACTTGATTACTTCATTGTTAACCCCAGTGATGTGATTTAGCGTGCAAAGACTTAATTATTCCTTTCTGGCCTAGTGAGAAATTTCCTTCCAATAATTGCCTCCACTGTCCTTTAGCCTCTTAAGCATTTAGTTTGTTTGGAACAACATGGTTGCTCAGAAAGCATTTCCAAGTGCAGCAGTGCCTGGAGCTGTCTTTGGGCCCATAATTTATACCTTTGATATAGTGACTTAGGCCTCAGTGCTTGCGCGATGTGTCTGGTGGATGCTCTTCGTTAGAGCAGTGGGGTGATACGTGTGTCTGAAGTTGCAGGAAGAAAAGCACATGACTGAACGGTACTAAAGAGTTCCCTTGTGGTCTCTCTTTCTCAATTTAACATTTCCCTATTTTAACTGAACAGTTATGCCAACTTCGGAAAGAACATTAGATTCTTAAAAAAAAAAAAAAAAAATGGTGTTAGTGTTTGAAAGAAATGTTTTGTAAGGCAACCCCATGCAGTCCTAGCGTAGAAGAGATCACTGGAGAAGGTGTCACAGTCAACATGGGGACCTGACTTGCTGGATGAAATGGAAAGATTTAAGCAGGGTTGGCAAAGAGATGTCTTTGTTTTAGCTTGGTTAGTTTTTAATATAGGCGTCGTTGCACCTCGAGCCCTAAAGCAAGGAATGGAGATGAGAGAAAAATTTTCCGTGAGAGTATTTTTTATTTCACGGCAACAACATTACGGGAAGTTCTGTTTCATTTTCCAAGTGGAGGTTTGTGGAATTGAAAGTGTCTATTTTCTGTAAGAAATTGAAAATATTCTGGCAGGAGGAGTTGAAAGTATTAATTCTGCCCAGGGCTTTGTTTCAAGAAGAGTAAAATTCCCATGTCTCTATAGGCAATTTATAAGGCTTACTGAAAATCATGGGGGTGAGGGGGGTCAGGGGGACAAGGGACAGCATAGTTTCAGCGCTTTACTCCTAGGGCCTCTGTCACCCAGCTTCAACATTCTATCCCTTTCCATTCCTTAAACAATATTAACTGCTCCACTTCACAGAGAAGGTCTAGAATAACAATGGCATCATAGGGTAATTGGATATTCTACAATAAAAATACTTACATGCCATTCTGTTGTTGGGGGTACAGCTAATTCATTAGAAAGTAAAATATCACATTCATCACACTAATTAAAAATGTTATGTCTTATGTAGCCAGGTTCTACTTTTCAATTTCCATGCTTTATAAGATATTTTTGCCTTAAATGATCAGTTGTTAGGAGAACGACAAATTTTGTTAACATAAGAAATAAATCAAAGGAATACTTACTGAAGAGATGTAGGTAATATAACAGTTGCAATTGTTGAAAAATTAGTCAGGAAGCACAGCAGAAACAATTGAAGCCCTTCTGTAATATATTTCCTAGAGTTTTCTTAGAGTTTAAAATATTCAGCATAATCCAGAGATTTGCCGTTTGATTTCTGGAAGTCCTACCTCAATTAACAGAATTTCGCTCATACTTTCAAAATTTCACACAATGATTGAAGTAGACTTCTGTTAAACTTTATTCTGATAGAATAATAAATTCAATATCATCTTTTTAAACTCTCAGAGATGGTTTAAAGATTCAGTATATTTAAGTAGGCATTGATTGTTTTATAGACAGCCAGTAAATATCTGGACAGTGTTAAGAGAATGGATACCACTCTCTCAGATGAAGATTATCAGACTATTGACATAGATTGATTTGTTGTTACAGCTTAGTTAACTTACGATCATTACATATTGTCACCTAGGGGAGATTTCCCCCCCTGTTTGTAGACTTCCATGGAAAAATAAGGAAAGCAACCAAAATTTATCATGGGGGGTTTTTCTTGGTTTTTGTTTGAATTTGAAATATCCATGAGAGTGGGAGAAAAGATGTTTCTTGGTGATCTAGTCTGGGGAGAGGAGGTAAGAGGTGGTGCCCCTGCTTGCCTTAGGGGGCTTGTTCCGGCTGTTGACTTAAGGAGACCATTTGTGTTGGTCTGTGGCCACTCTCCTCTGAAGAGAGTGGGTTGCAGTAAATCTGCCTTGATGTTGTCAAAAGCAAATATGTAGAGATAGCTTTAATGCAGTATTCAGATTCTTAGGAAATTAGTGTTTCATGACAAAAGGATTTGGGTCATGAACAAATGTCGAGCAAAATCATTTTGGTTCCATAACATTCTTTTCAACTCATGTACAACTGAAACCCTGGATAATTTATTTTAATGCAGTGAAGCTTTTAAATTAGTACTGATTTCATTGAAGTAGGTCTTACCAAAATTGCGGCATTTAAACAAATGATTCTGTACTTAATGATAAAGTCTTTTTTGAAAAGAGCATAATGGAAACAATGATTTTGCTACACATTTGTTCATGACCCAGATTTTAAAATTTCACGCCTAAGTAGTTTTGACTCTTCCGTGCTCCAGACAGCAATAACTGTCCTCATAGAACCAGAGGGCATGGACCTGGAACCGACGCACGTGCTGTGTTAACATGGAGCATTAGTAAGAATTACAGGGTTCGTTGAAGTATGTAAAATATAACGTCCTTAAACTCTCACTTCCCTTAGCTAAATGAGACACATTCATTGTACATAGTCTTTTAAATATTTGATGGCTTGATAACTGTTGAGAAAATGCACATTAGTCAAATGTATTGTGAAACGCAATCAGCCGTGAATGTGATAGTCCTATATTTCTAGATGCCTCATGCTCAGAATTGCTTGTAAGCTCTTTGAGGGCAGGAATCAGATCTCACTTACTATGTGTTTAGCTATTCCCTTGCCTATGTTTGTGCCTTGCATGAAACATAATCTTATTTATTTATTTATTTGAGAGGGAGAGAGGGGGTGGGAAGGAGTAGAGGGAGAGGGAATCTTTTTTTTTTGTTTTTTAAGATTTTTATGTATTTATTAGAGAGAGAGAGAGCACAAGCAGGGAGGAAGAGCAGAGGGAGAGGGAGAAGCAGACTCACTGCTGAGCAGGGAGTCCGATGCAGGGCTCCATCACAGGACCTTGAGATCATGATCTGAGCTGAAGGCAGATGCTTAACCAACTGAGCCACCCAGGCGCCCTGGAGAGAGAGAATCTTAAGCAGGCTGCACATCCAGCACCGAGACTGAATTGGGGCTTGATCTCACCACCCTGAGATCACAACCTGTGCTGAAATCTAGAGTCAGATGCTTAACTGCCTGAGCCACCCACGTGCCCCTGTATGAAACATATTTTTTTTTTAAGATTTTATTTATTCATTCGACACAGAGAGAGACAGCCAGCGAGAGAGGGAACACAAGCAGGGGGAGTGGGAGAGGAAGAAGCAGGCTCCTGGTGGAAGAGCCTGACGTGGGGCTTGATCCCAGAACGCCAGGATCACGCCCTGAGCCGAAGGCAGATGCTTAACAACTGAGCCACCCAGGCGCTCCTGAAACATATTCTTAAATGTTGAATAAATTGACGGATGTGGAAAGATCACCTCTGGGAATTGTATTTAACTCATGGCTTTTTATTAATAAATAAACTTGCTTAGCAAAAGTTGTTTCCATGAACATGAAGTGCCTGCCTATTATCCTTCCAGCTGTGCTACTGTATTCACTGGGGGAGAAAAGATATGGACCTTCCTTCCTTTTTAACATTGGTCATACTCTTTTTTTTTTTTTTTAAAGATTGATTTACTTATTTGAGAGAGAGAGCACGCTTGAGTGTGTGCCCTCGCTCAAGTGGGGGGAGGGGCAGAGGGAGAAAAACTCAAGCAGACTCTTTGCTGAGTGCAGAGCCGGAGGCCTGGCTCAATCTCACGCCCCCGAGATCAAGACCTGAGTGAAATCAAGAGTCCAATGCTCAACTGACTGAGCCAGCCAGGCGCCCCGACATTGGTCACACTCTCGATGCGTACCAGGCATTGGGCAAAGAGCTTTACGTTTACGTTGTTGCCTGGGCATCACATCAACTAAAGGAGAAAGGGGTCTCTATTCTCATTTTAAGCTGACAACACTGAGGCACAAAATCTAAGTAACAGGTCCAAGGTCATATATTTTATAATCTCTAACCAGGAGCGGACCCCAGGTCGTCTTACTGCGGGGCCTGTGTTATTCTCCACCATGCTGGCTCACAAGCATTCATGGGTGATCTGCTTTGGTGAAGAAGACAGACATAAACTCAAAATACAGGGTGGGAGTGCTGTAGGGAAGGATGAACAAAGGCTGTGGGAGCAAAGAGGAAAGGAACTTACTCTGCTTTGGGGAGCTGGAAGGCTCCGCAGCAGAGGTGACATTTGAGCTGGGTCATTCAGTCTTCTGTGGGGCAGCTGCCCGAGTTCTGCCTTGTTTGAAATAAGCACATTTACAAGAGAATAGTAGAGCACATTCCACTTGATGGATTGGATTGACAGTTTGGAAGTAACTCCCCAGAATGATGGCTTTGTTAGGTATTTATTCTCCAAGAACCCTACCTGCCACTCCCCTTTGGTGAATTGTGGCAAGAAAGCTGTCACATTAAGCTGTCACTCAGGATATTTGCGAGAGGGGGAGGGAAGAACAAATTATGGACAGAACTAGATATTTTCAGAATAGTCTAAAGCCCGGAAAGATTGTATTTCAGAGCACTTGAACATGAACACTACAGCCTTTTTTAAGTTGTGCAAAAAGAAAATTGAATAATGAAAACTTAATTAGGCTATGGATATTTTTAAAGCTAGACATTCTGATTCTTATCCACTATAATTATGTGAAGCTTTGCGAAGGCCAAGATGGGGGGGGGGGGGACTTAGAGGCAGAAATCAATTATAGAACTGTGCAAAGTTCTTATAGAGATTGTTTAATTGTAAAAACACTTGATCTTTTTCTATGTGATTTTTCAGGAATGTGTAAGAAGCAGATTCAGTTATGACTCGTGTTAGTTACCCTTATTTTCTGTGGTCTAGTTGTTTGCTCCAATAATGTCTCAACCGTTTTGCTGTTTCTTTCAATGAGTGTATGTTAAGCTATGGAAAGGTTTGAGAGCCCAGCCTAGATCTTTCTAAATTCTGTCTGCTAACAGTTTTATTTCTGGGGAAATGGTTTTGCGACACTTCTTCGAGTTGGCACTCTGCTCTCCTCCCCCAGCTCTGGATTCCTTCCCCCACCTCCCTTCTGAACAACCCCTTATTCACTGTCCACTCCCCAAGCCTGAAATGGAAAGAACTTGCTTTGTTACTGATGATAATATTTAAGCTCTAAAATTTTAACAGTATTTCAGTTGCAAATAAATGGAAATTGTGTATTCTGTTTAATGTGTTTCAGAAAATCCCTGCTATTTTTTTTTCTTTAAATACAAGAAAACAGGCGTGTAATGCCTCATTGAAAAAAGCCTGTAGGGGTGCTTTGTGCAGGTCTTAATTAAGGGCTTTGAAAGACCAAACAAAAGGAAAAAGGAAAATGCTACAGGGTTATTGTTATTCCATCCCATTGGCTCAGCTAGCTGACCATCCATTGGAGCATTTTGTCCATTTTGAAACTGAATGACACTTTTGTTCGTGATTAACAGAGGTGAAAGAAGCCAATTATTGGGCCGTCTTTTTCCATAGAGCAGCTGCTGTTGGATTTAACTGCAGGCAAATATGGCCTTTTACTACCACAAGGATGTTGTGATGACAGTTTATTTTTATAGAACTATGTGGTGGAAAACAAAATCTGTCTGACTCCTGTTATGAATATGCCCTGGAATTTATCATGAAAGGGCGATTTTCATGTTCTAGCTGTACCACAGTTCTCTTTTTACTAATAACATCTATGTGTGTGTGGGTGTGTGTGTGTGTGGACGGGTAATACATATATGTACACATTTTTAAACAGCTTTTTATAGATGGGATTCCAACACTGAAGTTATATGCTTGTTAATAGGTACTTTGTAATGGGCTTCAACTTTTCCCCCATTTTAAGCATACCCCACCTCCATTACTTGTTAGAGTTGCAGAGTAATTAGTGGAAGACAGAGTGATGTTGCCTAAGTCTCTAGCTATTTTGATATATAGACTATTTAGGTGGGACAAATGGGTCTCCGAGACCACCTACCCATTAGTGCAGACTTCTGGCCTCTCCAGCATTCGGTAGTAGGAGTGTAACTTGAGAGGACTCTCCCATGTGCCTTGGTATTAAATGAACGTGTAATAATGGGGTGTAGCTGAGGGAGGGGCACAGGGGTCAGCTCTCAGATCCACCCTACTCTGATATGCTCTTAGATAGTGGGGCGGCAGGGGGACGGTCTTGGGGTCCCAGGGGTCAGCCATGATTTCCCTCGGTAAGACTCTACATTTTCCTTCTTATCTTTTGCATGCTGGTGTAGTGAATAAAACACCCTGTCCAGTCTCCTTGGGCAAGTTTCTTCACCTTTCTTAGCTTATTCTCTCAGTTGGAGTTTAAACTACCCATCTTCCAGAGTGGTTGTGAGAATTAAATGCGTGTGTATGTGTCTAGCACAGTGCCTGGCATGCTGAAACTATTTGATCTACATGAATTCTCTTTCTCTTTTGCTGGGTGGCTCCTAATATCTAAATCTGAGGACAAGGGGCAAGAATCTAGCAGCGTGGCTTCTTATCCAATTAATTTTTTTTCTTACCAGATTTTCAAGTAGCAGAGGGTTGAGTTTCCAGGGATAATTTAATGAGAATAAATGGTTTCCCTCTGCAGCCTTCTCTTCTTCATTGGCCTAGTACAGAACCGTCATGACCCCTCTCTGCATTGTACAGCATCTGCCGACATCCTGGAATATTGACTTGATCTTTGAGAGCCATTGTCACAATTCACTTAAGAGTCTTCTCAGGCCTGGCTCTGTCTCGCTCTGTAATCCTGGGAAAGCTCAATTTCTGGGTTTATTGGCAACATAGCAGTAATAACGCTTAACTCATTACCTGCTCTCAGGTATGTTTTGAAGATGATTACATCATAGGCAGTTTTAAAGAACTTCATAGAAGCCACTACATTAAAATGGAAAGGCGAGGTCTCCAAAATAGTAAAACAAAATAAATTTTTGTGACAAGCAAGATAACTTAGTTGTGTAGCTGCATGGGGTTCAGTTTCAGTGGAACACGCTCTTCAGTTTGTTAGCCCCTGGAGTCTTCGGAAGCATTTTCATCCCCATGGGAAAGTGAATGATCTTGTTGTGATTGTAGACTTCCCAGAAGACGTGGTGTTGGAGCTGGGTTTTGTGCCTCTGATCCCCCGATGTGATTTCCCATTCCTCCTCTCCATCCCAAATCCTTGCCCCATGTTCTCTGCCACTCTCCTCAGGTTGATACTCTTTCCCACCCCCTCAGCCTCTTCACCAGTTCTTCCTTGAGGACCCTGCTTCCCTGCAACCTTTGGACTATGTGTTGGTCATCTTCCCCCACCATTAAGATCTTAGCATTCAAATTCTTACCACTCCTCACTGCTACCTGTAGGTCACTGAGTTTCCCTCTTCATTTACAACCTCTGTTCCTCTTGTGGTGCGTGACCTTTGGCTCTGACACCCCACTTGTACTGTCATCTACTGGCTTCTCTGTTGGTCCCTGGTAGGAAAGAATTAGGGAGCGCCTGGTGGCTCAGTCAGTTGAGAATCTGACTCTTGATTTCAGTCCAGGTCATGATCTCAGGGTCCTGGGATTGAGCCCCGCATCGGGCTCCTCGCTCAGTGGGGAGTCTGCTTGGGGATTCTCTCTCTCCTCCTACCCTTCTCCGCCATCATGCACACACTCTCTCTCTCCCTCTCTCTAAAAAATATAAATGTCTTTAAAAAGAAAAAGAAAATAATTAGGTGCTGAGCTCGTGGTCCGCTCATTTCTGCCACCGCTACGCTACTGTAAGTTGTATTATTTACCCCACGTGGATAATCCTCTCAATGCTCTTACCTCTCATTTCGTTTCCCTTCAACGTACTGGGGAGCCCTGTTTCACTTCCATCTCAGCCATCCTCATGGCCACATTCTGGACCTTGCTAGCACCCCAAACTGCTAAATACCCATTATTATTGTTGTTAGCTTAGTTTCTCCCTGCCTGTCATTAGGCGAAGTTTTCAACTTCTTATGTCCTCGGATCCCTTGATTCTTTTACTTTCTCTCCACGTATTCATTTCTTTCTCTGACCAAATTAAGGTCTGCTGTCCATTCCTTCAGTCTCTCCCCAGTATCCTTAACCTTCTTATTCTGTTGTCTTGTCAGAGGTGTCTTTTTGTTTAATGATGAGAGCTACTGAGTCATCTTTGCTGCTTTTTTGGTGAAATACCTAGTAGGTCCCAAACTAAGTACTTACTACCCACGCCTCAGGGAAATAAAAAGCAACTCATCCTTTAAGGAGGTATTGACTGTTAGAGAAGTGGTTTGTTGGAGAACGAGCTTTCCATTATGATGCCGAGAACGAGCTTTCCATTATGATGCCATGTGGTCTTATTCAGATCATGTAGCCTTCTGGGCTTCTGGCTCCCTCCATCTCTATAATGAGATTGCTTGGCTATATGATACCCAATTTTTTTCTAGGCCTACGTATTACATAATACGAAAACTAATTTGTTCTAATTCTCCAGTTGTGTCACTTTAGACAAATCAGGTGATCTGGGCCTCGGTTTCCCCATTTTTAAAAAAGGACACTAGCTAGTTCTGCGGGCTTCAGAAGGTCATTGTGCAGGAGGATGAAAGTGCTTTGTAAGGTCTGTAGGCAATTGTGTCCCTGTAATGTGTATTTGAATCACGAGGAAGAGGGCTAAGTAAAACTCTGATAGCCGCCCCCTCCCCAAGTTTTTGATTCAGTAGACCTGGGGTAGGGCCCAATAATTTGCATTTCTAATAAATTCCTAGGTGATACTGATGCTGCCCGTCCTGAGAGCACACTTTGAGAACCACTGTCTCCAGGAGTCCTAGGTCTGTGAAAGATTACCTCGTTACCCTTTCACACAGTTTTATGTAGCTGTGTTAACCGTACTTCTTAGTTAAAAATCAGGACACGCGTAAAGGTCTTTGTGGGACAAAAGTTACACATTAATTGGAATTCAAACTGTTTCTGAACATCTTGGACCTTTTCTCCCATAGGTATGTCAAGCTATATTTCTCCAAGAATTAACTCCTGAAAATGACTGAATTTGGACTGAATACTCAATAGTAGTACTGTGCCCTGTAAAACCAGAATCCTTTCAATAAATAAGAGATCGTAAAAGTCCTCAGACTCTTTTTCTTGAAGAACGTGCCGTATGGGAAGCTCAAAGTTATATGGGAATTATCTCTATCAGGTTTCACAGACTGGAGTCAGAGGTGGCTTTCAGAATGGATTTGGAGTGGTATGCCTGGCTGGCTCAGTCGGTTGAGGGTGCGAGTCTTGGTCTCAGGGTTGTAAGTTCAAGCCCCATGTTGGGTGTAGAGATTACTTAAAATCTTTTTTTTTCCCCCAAAGATTTTATTTATTTATTTGAGAGAGAGCACAAGCAGGGGAGGCAGAGGGAGAAGCAGACTCCCCCCTGAGCAGGGAGCCCAATGCGGGGCTCAATCCCAGGATCCTGGGGCCATGACTTGAGCTGAAGGCAGATGCTTAACCGACGGAGCCACCCAGGCGCCCCGAGATTACTTAAAGTCTTAAGAAAATGGATTTGGGGAAGGGTCATATGCTGGGCATGCAGGTGTATTTCTTTGTACGTGTTCCATGCTCTTCACACCCCTTCACCGTGGTTAAGAAGCATTATAGAAATTGTACCTCAAGGAAAATAGAGGCTGACTATTCATATTTTAAAAAATCATTCCCTAGGGTTTCTTTAAGGGTATTCCAGTTTTAAAAGTATTGGTTCACTACCTGCTTCATGAAAAGGCCGGGGTATAGGAAGGAAGTAGAGCAGAGAGAAGCAGACAGAAGAAAACTTCAGAAATGGATGGTCTTGCCAATTCAGAATGCACTTGAAGGAATGTAAAATGGTGTAGCTACTATGGAAAACAGTATGGTGGTTTCTCAGAAGTTTAAATACAAACCATATGATCCAGCAATTCTCCTGAGTATATACCCCAAAGATTTGAAGGCAGAGTCTTGAAGAGATATTTGGACAGGTGTTCATAGCGGCCTTATTCACAATAGTCAAAAGCAGAAGCCACCAAAGTGTCCATCGATATGGATGGATAAACAAAATGTGGTACATGTATACAATGGAATAGCACCCAGCCTCACAAAGGAAAGAAATCCCGACACGTCCTATAGCATGGATGAACTCTGAAGACATTGTGCTAAGTGAAATAAGCCAGTCACAAAAGGACAAATATTATATGATTCCATTCATATGAGGCACCTAGAATAATCAGATTCATAGAGACAGAGTAGAATGGTGGTTGTCAGGGGCTGGGGCTGGTGGTGAATAGTGGGGGATGGAGAATTATTATTTAATGGGTACGGAGATTCAGTTTTGAAACATGAAAGATAGTTTTGTGGGTGAATGGAGGTGATGGTTGCACAACTGTGGGAATATGCTTAATGTCACTGAACTATATGCTTAAAAGTGGCTACAATAATGTTTTATGTAATATATAACATCACATCTTTATTATGAAAATGTCAGTATTCTTATCTGAGGTTTTTAGCCTTAGCATTGACAGTTTGAGCTGGGCAATTCTTTATTACGGGGGTCTGGATTATCCGAGTTCTCCAGAGAAACAGAACCCAGTAGGCTATAAAGAAGAGATTGACTCTTATAGAGGCTGAGAAGTCCCAAGAGATGCAGTTGGCAAGTGAGAGTCCCAGGAGAGCCAGTAGCATAGTGCCGGCTCGAGTCTGGATTCCAGGGCAGGAGAAGACTGATGGCCCAGTCTGAAGATGGGCAGAGGGAACGGTTTCCCCTTACTGTACCTTTTTGTTCTGTCCAGGCCTTCAACAGATAAGGTGAGGCCCACCTACACGGGGAAGAGTAATCAACTTTACCCAGTCTGCAGAGTCAAGTGTTAATCTCATCCAGAAATACCCTCACAGACACATGCAGCGTAATGTTTAACTACCTATCTGGGTATCCTATAGCCCAGTCACATTGACAGACACGGTTAACCATCACTGGGCCTGTCTGTGCATTGTAGGAAGTTGAGCACCATCCCTCGCCTCTATTTACTGAACACCAGTAACCACCCCCACCTCTCCAGTTGTGACAACTAAAAATATCTCCAGACATTGCCAAACGTCTCCCCAGGGGACAAAATTACCCTTGGTTGAGAACCATTGCTATACGTTCTTCAGTTCTTAGGTAAGGAAAATAGATATTCTTTGTAGATTGGCATTTGTTCTGCTATCTTTCTTGTATTTTTTAGATTTTGATTTTGTACATAATACACATGAATTACCAGTTTGTACTGGGGGGGGTGGATGAAGGAAATGCTGAGACCTAGATTCTGGTTTTGATTCTGGTGGTGTGGCTTTGAAAAAAGCAATCGTCCCATTTTGGGTCTTAGATTTACTCATCAGTACAAGCTCTGGGAGCAGAGGTGGGGTTGGATGAACTAGATCATCTCTGTGGCTTCATTTAGCCTCAACACAAACATCTGACTCGGATGAGATTCAGGTAAAAATCCATAGACTTTAGAAGTAGAAGCATCTTTTTCCCATGCTTAGCATGACAAGGATTAGAAGGACAGACCTAATTCCTGTGCTTTTCAAGAAATTCCTGACCAGGTGGCATTCGGTAAAAATAGACACTCTTTCTCAGTTTTAACTCACTGTTTATTAATATAGCACTCTGTAGAAAGTGCATTTTATGGAGATACATTGGTGTTAATGATTGCTCTTAGGTACCATTTTGAAACTTTTTTCGATGCTAGAAAATAGCATGTCATTGGTCTGTCCACCATGCATGGATAATTGTGATTTCTTTTCAAAACAGCAATTTATAAAAAAAAAAATTTTTTTTTTTGGCCAAAACAGTAGGGTTCCTTGGCTATTTTTAAGGAAGAAATTACTAAGATGCAAAATAAGGTTTAAAATAAAAATGAGTGTGTATATATTTGGACTAACTTACATGTTTACATTGGTTGTCCTGGCTCAGCCACATAAGTGGCAGTTTGCACTCTGGGCCAAACATGTTAGCCTTGCCATCCCCCAAATTTTAGATCCATTCCAACTTTTATGGCTCATGTTGCTGCCTAAATATTGGGTGGAAACAGCAGAAGAACCAAAATAAAGTGGGGAGGGGGGTTGGTATTTGAAATTAAAACTAGTTAGTAACCCAACAGGCAGATGCATGCCAGATTTTTTAGTGTCTCCCCCTCAACTCCCTTCAACGCCTCGCCTCCCCCCCACCCATCAGCCCTTCTCCTGGTTACAGTGCAGAGACCGGCTGGCTACGGTACAGCCAAGCAAGAGGCCTGTCATACAGACACAGGATTGCAAACACATCATATTTAGGCCTGGATGTTTATGATACTTACTTGCAAGTGTGTGCTAGTTGCAAGATAACATTGGGAACAAATCACATTAAGTTAATACCTGTGACAAGAGTAGGTGGCCTAGTAGTGATTTTCACTACCCTGTTGTAAACTATAATTACAAAAATTGTAGGGCTCTTAGGAAACGTCTTTACTACTATCAGACATTTTCCTGAGATTTTCTTTTCTCTTTTTTTTTCCTCCCACATACATGATGAAAAATTATGGAGGAAAAACTATGCAATACGTGTTTTAGTTATATTAATGGCTTCACTTTCCACCAAACCAAATAAAACTCCGTTTCTTTTTCTTTTTTTAACTTTTTTTATTACTTTTTTAAAATTCAAATTCAGTTAATTAACATATACTGTATTAGTTCCAGAGGTAGAGGTTGGTGATCCATCAGTTGTATATAATACCCGGTGCTCATTACATCATGTGCCCTCCTTAATGTCCATCATCCAGTTACCGCATTCCCCCACCCCCCTTCCCCTCCAGCAGCCCTCAGTTTGTTTCCTACAATTAAGAGTCTCTTATGGTGAAACTCCCATTCTTATAGGATGAATTTCCTGGGTACGTGGTTGGTTTTAGAACATTTCTTAAAATAATTTGTCAGTGCCTGACTGTTCTTTGTTTTTGTTTTTTAACATTATGGTGCAGTGAGTAGGGAGACAGGGTTTGGAGACAGGCTGCCTGGGTGTTTGAATTCTGGCTTGCCGCCTCTGCTAGGTCATTTTGAAGCGATTCCGTTTCTAGCTCTGTAAAACGAGAATAGCAGTGGTGTCTATCGCTTCTGGTCGTCGGGAGGAAAAAGTATGTGGATCATTTGCTACAGTGCCTGGCACTACATGTCGACTCTCTTTGTTATTGACAGTAGTGTTGATGAGGGGCGCCTGGGTGGCACAGCGGTTAAGCGTCTGCCTTCGGCTCAGGGTGTGATCCTGGTGTTATGGGATCGAGCCCCACATCAGGCTCCTCTGCTATGAGCCTGCTTCTTCCTCTCCCACTCCCCCTGCTTGTGTTCCCTCTCTCGCTGGCTGTCTCTACCTCTGTCAAATAAATAAATAAAATCTTAAAAAAAAAAAAAAAGAAAGTAGTGTTGATGAGCAGAAGTGGCACTTGGTCAAATAAATGCTGTTATCTAGAAATTCTAGGATAGTGCTGTTACAGAATTTGGTCATTTACAAGAAACCGGAAGAGTCTGTAGCCAGCTGGAGCACCACGATCTCTGTCCGAGTTTTGAAAGTTTGAGTCAGAAAAGCCGTCTGATGTAAGGGCGTTGGGTCCCACCTGCCTGTTGTATGAGCTGCATGGTGAAGTATGAAAACTAGAGGTAATGTCCTGATGAGATAAGTCTACTTTTAGTCACCTAAAGGGCTCTCTTTTATTCTAAGATGATGCCCTTTTGTCTCATTTTGGTATTAAATCCCTCCTGCCCCCTTTTAAAATAAGTTGATGGATGTATTGTAAGTGTTCTCACATGTCAAATCACCAATCCTGCATTGGTTTCCCCAGTTGTGTGGGCTTTGGGGCTGGGGATTCGGTGCTCTATTGATATATGGTACCAGAATTCTGAAAGTCCCATCCATTATCGGAATCCTGTCTTGTGTCCTTGTCGGAGGCCTTCTAGCCACTGCCTAAGTATCACTCTGGTGACGAGGTAGTGGCTTCTCTTACCGAACAACTCTAAGGCATTGACAATGTTCTTTTCTGTTCTATTTTGTGATATATTCTGCCTCCTCGTTCAGTGTAGGGGAAAGACCATAGGCTTCTACTGCAAATATTATTGTTCTTTGGATATGGAAGGCCAGAGTTCTGACTATTGAAAGGGGACACAGATGTAAACACTGAGCATGTCTTAGACTCTTAGGAATCGTTCATCTCCTTCCATCTTCCTTTCCCATCTACAGCATCTGTTCATCGTGCCTAGTTCTCTCACCAACAGCAACAGAGATGAATCTTCTGTGGTCTGCACTAGAACTTTGGTTCCTTGCTTCAAGCTCATCTTCTCTAGACTGGATCGCCTGTATTTTTGGTGGCTCCCCTAGTCAACATTTTGAGGTCCCTCTCCTTCCCAGTCTTCAGTTTTTGAGGCAGACTATGCAAATTCTCTGTGTGCCAAGCCTTCTGCGTGTGCACAGGAGTAGTAATAATACCGCACGTTCACAGAGGGCTCTGTAGTTTGGAAAACGCCTTCCTATCTCCCCAGATCTGCAGCAGAGCAGATGTTCTCCCATTTGCCCGTGAGGAGCCTGAGAGCCTTTCTAAGAACAGACAAACATCATTTAATTTTAGAATTGGGAAGACTTTGCATACCACGCCAGCCTCGTGTCCCAGAGGAGAAACTGGAAGCTCAGAAGAGTCAAGGGACTTGTCTCAGGCCCCATGGCCAGAGTTTGGCCAGAGCCCTGGGGAATTGGACTTCCTTTTGAAGTCTGGTTTTAGTCCAGAAGTTGAACCGCTGTGCTGTGCTGTCTCTGTGTTGTGCAGTGAGTGAAGAGAAGCATTAAGCAAATGAAACAGGGCTCTTTAGCGTAAGGAATTTGCACAGGAATAGGGCAAATGATCTGTTCTGCCTTTCTGTTTAGTTCCTTACAAAAATATCTCAGCAGCGAAGATGATGATAGGTACACATTTTGAGAAGGAAGTCCACATTGGGTGTGATTGTTCAGGAAGGGTATTTTGTAGCGACCTTGAAGAAAAGTAGATTCGGTTGTGGGGGGAAACAGTAGAGGGGTATCCCATGTGAGGGGTCCAGGGCAGTGTTACTTCAAATATCTGTGGTGATGGGCCAATTTTGTTTAATTTCGGATCCAGTGTGGTTTGATACTTTTGTAAAACATAATAAAGTTCAACTTTTAGAAAAATAAGATGGAAAAAAGAAAAAAATACCATGGAAAAAAACCAACCCAAAGTTTTTATTATTCAACTTTTGGCATAAAACGATTTTATGTATTTGCTAGGATGTGAACTTTCAATATATCTGCTGGTCTCATGGTGGCCTGTTAACAGTTTAGGGACTGGCTCTATATTTTGAGTAGCGCTAGTCTAGTGTGAATAAAAGTGGGAGAAACTGGGCTGTGGTGGCAGGGAGGGGCTGGGGCACAGGTGGTCTGAGGGAAGCAGACCTCACCAGTGCTGGAGAGTGTAGGAGAAGCATGGGAAGAAAAAGAAAGTTAAGGTGGTGGTGACTGATAGAGTATCTCAACTTCAAAGGGAAGGAGAGCTTAAATTTGGCACCATGGACAAAAGGGAGCCCCTGCAGGTTCTTGAGCAAGGGAGTTGACTTGTCAGTGCCGTGCTGTAGGATACTCTTGGATATTTGAGATATTTGCTGCTGTGTGTAAGCTCTGTGTGTATTTGAAACTCCTTTGTTTTATGTCAGCTACTCTTCCACGATTTCTGTTTTTCTTCATTTTCCTCTGTGTATATCATTCAGGTAGCAGAAATGGCTGCCTTGTATTCGCCATTGGGCCTTGTCTGGGATGGCTAGTTCTGTCTAGAGCAGGCTGGCCATTTTCCCACACTCCTCCTCCTGTTGCTTTCCCACCTTTTGTGCGGCGGCATTCAACCGTAGATGGCTTCCAGAAAACTTGTAACTTTTTAAACAAATACAGTTGACCCTTGAACAACACTGGTTGTATTTTTATGAAAATTTATTTTCTCTTCCTTATGATTTTCTTAATTATGTTTTCTTTTCAGGGCGCCCGAGTGGCTCAGGTGGTTACGTGTCTGACTCTTGATTTCAGCTCAGGTCATGATCTCAGGGTTGTGAGATTGAGCCCTAAGTTGGACTCTATGCTTAAGATTCTCTCTCCCTCTCCCTCTACCCTCCCCCCTCAAAATAACATTTTCTTCTCTGTAGCTTGCTTTATTGTAAGGATACGGTGTATAATACATGTAACATACAGACTATGTGCTACTTGACTATTTATGTTATTGGTAAAGCTTCTGGTCAACAGTTGGCTATTAGCCATTAAGTGGGGAGTTAAAAGTTGTACTTGGATTTTTGACTGTGTGGGGAGTAGGTGGGGAGGTCAGTGCCCCTCACTCCTGTGTTGTTTAAGGGTCAACTGTACTTGTTTTGTTTCTGAGCATTTGGAAAGCAAGGTCAAAGATGGGGATTGGGGAGAGAGAGTGCGTTTAGTTGGAAAGGGCTCTGTGGAAAGGGGTATTTAGGGGACTGTAAAGACCTCTCATCTAAAGTGGGAGCAGTGCTCCTGATACATGGAATGCCTTTTTATTTGTCCATGAGAGAGTGACAGTGCTTTGGTATATAGAACAGCATTTTGGTCCTGAACTACCATGACGAAGAATTTGCCCAAGACCTGGGGCTAATAAGCAATAGGACATGGACATGATGTTTAACAGCCCACATGTATGGAGCAAATGGAATCCTAAGGAGAGGAGTGGCATGGACTGTACCTTATTTTGAAAAGATTGCTTTGGGTGCTAAGTGGAGGTTGAATTGGAGAGGGATAAGCACGGAAGCAAGGAGACCAGCTGGGAGGCTACTATGGTGGTCCGTCCATGGAGAGAAAGGGTGGGGAGAAAGGATGGAGCTGTTGTTCTGGTGTTTATCACAGCATTGGAAGCTCCCCGTGGGGGCCCAGGAAACAGTTAAATTATATATTATATGTGCTGTTTTAGAAACCAGGGAAGTGCAAAGAGCATTTTAGAAAAATAGCTGTTATCAAGAGTTATTTGAATGCCTGCCCCTCTGTTCCCCTGAGGGTGAACCCTCAGCTATCTGGAAGACTCGGCTATCCAGGACAACTCGTTCTCTGAGAGGTCTGGTTTAGCTATATTAATGTGGAGTATAATCTGTGTGTGTGTCATTGCTTAATTGTTGGCATGTAGTGACTCAACTGGTAATTTAAATTAATAGACTGTGCATATAAGCACACTATTGTTCTTCTTAGATCTCGATGGAGCTTTGATTGGCACTTAAGTGATGGTGTATTTGAATTAATTACCATAGCTGAGCAAGAGCTGGGAAAACACATTAGGAACAAAATAGATAGTTGTGATGTAGGGGGCGGAAGGAATACATTCAAAGTGAGAGGGAGCCGAGAATACATGCCCCTGGATGTAGAGAATGGAGAAGATGCCAGGTACTCACAGCCACAGACCTCTGGGGCTCTGTGGACACCAGGGCTCCCTTAAGAGGTATGCTCAGCTAGCAGCCTCAGCTGCTGACTGAAGGCAGAACCCCCTGCCCTTTCCGGCCCCTGCAGGAGGAAGAGGCAGCTTGGTCCCCCTTTCCCTGGCTGTCAGGATCCGAGCCCAGGCAGTCCCACCTCAGGCAGGCTCTTCCTCACATGTTTACACACATCCTCTTTAAACCTTGTGTTCCTTTTCCTTTTCTCTTTTAAATCTTGCCCAGTTACCTCAGGAAATTCTCTCCCTTTCTTTGTTCTCTTCCCAGAGCCAAAATAAAAGGGGGAAAAAAATTCTAGTTATGGTTAATATTCATGAGATTCATGCTGTGATAAACCTATTGACAAATGATCTAATTACCAAATCCCGTGGCTAATATAGTTACTGATTACTTGGCAGCATTTGACAGGGTAGTTCTTCATCTCCTTGAAGCTTTTCCTTCAGACTCTTCCCTCACCTTCCTGGTCATTCCCTTCCCATTTGTCTCTCAAATTGAGTTTGCTTCTAAAAATTTTTTCTCAGGCACTTTCTTTCTTGTTGTGCACATCCTCTCTGGGAGTTGCCATTTACTGCTGCAGTTTTAATTCTCCACGATGCCAACTCCTATACCTTTACCCCCTCCCTGACATGTCCTCAGATCTGGGCTTGAATTTACAACCACCTGCTGATAACACCACACAACCGAACCGACCCAATGCACGTTTCCCTCCTGTTATGTCCCCAACTCATGGCATCACTGTCCCAGCTCTGTGGGCAAACCACCACGGTGTTCTCTCCAAGGTTCACCCTTTTTTCTCGGCCTCTAATCATGAGGCTGTGCTGGCTCTGCCTCGGAGACAGCTCTTCTCTTGCTTTTCCTCTCTGTCCCTGCTGTTTTGGTTCTAGATCTCCTTATCCTTCACAGTTGCTCTACACCTCAACCTTCTTGCCTCTGCAGTCGCCCTTTCAGACCCCCAGAGGTGTTTGTACGTGTGTCGGCTTACGCCAGGCACACAGGGAATGCTCACAAAATGCTAACATGATCCACCTTATTCCCCAAAGAATTTAAGATAGCTTACAAAAATGTGTGCCATAAAATACAGAATAAGTGAATGAGAAGGTTAGGACCATCCCCGACTTAAATTAGGACAACGAAGGATGACTTTGCAGACAGGAATTACTGAAGCTATGCACCTAAGGTATACATTTGTGAAAGGGGGTGGGTAACAGTTTGAGTTTGGAGAATCTTCGTACCCGATGGGAAGGGGGAGAGATTCCACACTGTCCATAAGATAAAAAGGACACGTTGTGCAGCTGTTCTTGGAACTGAGGTCAGAGAGAATGTTCCCCTAGGGTCTCTGGTAAAGGGAATACTGTGTAGCTTCACAAATCATAACCCCACCACACTCTTACAGTCTCCATGGCAATCAGTTTCAGGGGGCTGCTGCTTCCCCCGTCACTGCAGTAGGCCAGTAGCAGAGGGCCCACATGTAATTTCAGTAAAGGTAGTTGTAAAGGTATGCAGAAGCTGTATGTAAAAATTGGGCCCACCCACAGAATTTCTTTGCAAATCAGCCTTCTTCATGCTCCTTTAAAAAATCTTCCAGAGCCTCTTGTTTCTGTCCTCAAACTCTTTGTTACATGGACAGTCCATGTCCTCAGTAACCTGGGCCTCTATGGTCATTCTAGCTTTGCCCCTCAGCTGAACTGCACGTCCCAGCCAGGCCAGCCTGCTTGCAGTTTCCTGACTGGGTCCATCTCTAGAATGACCTGCACGCAGCTGTTCCTTTAACCTTGGAGACCCTTCTCTTTCTCTATCGTTTTTGTTTAAGATCAGAGGGAACAATTTACTCATCATGCCAATAAAGATTTGTTGAAAAACAACAGCAAAAAGTATAAATTCTTTAAGTACAACTGACATCTCGCCATCAATGCATCATATCTTATAAAGGTAGCCAGAATTCCACTTTAGCAATTTTGCCTCATTTTAAACTTCAGGGACCAGTATTCTTAGTAAGTATGAAGAGACTTTTCATTCATTTACTTGGTTGAGTACAGGTAGAATTGGTTTATCTGTTTCTGTGTTTTGGTTGTAACATTTGTTCATTTGTTGAGCTATAGTGAGGGGCTCTGCCAGTGGCTTACCCATTAACCTCAGAATCTAAGCACCATTTAACACATAGCTCCTGGGGAAATTGTTTTCCCAAGTTCCAAAGCATATTGCTAAAAACATCACTGCCACGTGCTGCAGTTCAGGATAGTAGAAAGATCCCTGGACTTGAATTTATCCTTTTTTAAAGATTTATTTATTTATTTATTTTAGAAAGAGAGCATTGAGCTCGTGAGCAGGGTAAGGGGCAGAGGGGGAGGGAAGGAGAGAATCCCAATCAGACCCCCCAGTTGAGTGTGGAGCCCAGTGTGGGCTCCATCCCAGGATCCTAAGGTCATGACCTGAGCCTAAATCAAGAGGCAGACGCTCAACTGACTGAGCCACCCAGGTGCCCTTGGGATTTGTCTTTTTGATTCTGACCTTGGTTCTTTAATTAATTAATTACTTAACCCCCCGGGCCCCAGTTGCCTCGTTATTAAAATAAAATGGTGAGATTAGATGGTGATCAGCTGATGATAACAGTAAAATGATAATAGCAGAATTTGATTGAGTTTTGGCTGTGGGCTAGGTGCTGGGCTGCGTACCGACTGGAAGTCACATCATGTAACCCTCACAGTGATGTTCTGAAGTCAGAAGTCTTATCCCCATTTTGAATGAGGAAATCGAGGCACATAGAGATTAAGGGACTTGCCCAGGGTTATATTGCTGATGAGTGAGCAGAGCTGTATTCAAACCCAAGGCATTTGGTTTGGCTTCTGGGGGAAGCATTTAACCACTATGCTTTCTAGTTCAGTGGTTCTGTGAGATGCTATTTTTAGGACAAAGCCTGTATTTTAAAATTTTGAGGAAGAAAAATTAGTTTTACTGAAATCCAAATTTACATCATTCCTCCCAAGCTATTTTTAAATCCAGGAACTCGTATTTAAATGAACTCTTTGCTCTCTTTCTTGCTTTTCCCCAAATGTGTTTCTTTGTGTGCAGTTATTATTTGATCATAGCAATAGACTTTGGGAGGAAATCTGTCATTAACACTCTTTGCTGTCCATAAGAAATATTTTGTTCCTTACAGTTCCATAATCAGGTCAATTATAAAAATTTGTAAAGAAGAGGATATTTTATGTGCCCTTTCTTTCTTTCCTTCCACAACCAGGCCATTGACTTCCTTTACATGACTGGAAAATTAAACTTTTTTTTAAATTTATTTTTTTGGAAATGCTAAGTATGTATTTGCTACCATGACCATTTAAGCATTTAACAGTGTCAGACATGCCATTCGCTCAACTGTGACCACACAGTATACCACAGACTTGGGACACGGTAGTGAGCAAAACACACACCTCGCCCTAATTGAGTATATGGTCCAGATGGAGGAGCAGGAAATTGATCAAAGTGATATTTACAAACTGTATAGATGTTTGATAAGTTGTGTGTTTTTCATATTATTATTGTCTATATAGTATTATACAGATGAGGAATTAGCCTTTTATTCAGACCTTCCCCAAGGCAATCCAAACCAAGATTTCCACTTCTTCTCATCACAGCTCATTCAACATCATTCAGTCAAACCTACTGCTGTTAGTGGGATGATCATGTAATTTATCATTCCAATGACTGTACCTCTGAGAGGGAAAAGGAGCACCATTAATAATTATGCCAAGACAATAGATGTAAACTGGGGTTTTCTCAGGCAGACTGGGGTTTATTGGTATCCTGCTTATTGGTATCTGAATTGATCTTCCAATCTTCCAATCTTTAATTATAGGTTAAGCTCTTTTTGGGGAGTGTGGTGTGTGTGTGTGTGTGTGTGTGTGTGTGTCAGAAGTGCATATCTGCTTTCTTTTTCTTTTTTTTTTTTTTAAAGATTTTATTTATTTATGTGACAGAGAGACAGCCAGCGAGAGAGGGAACACAGCAGGGGGAGTGGGAGAGGAAGAAGCAGGCTCATAGCGGAGGAGCCCGATGTGGGACTCGATCCCGGTATGCCGGGATCACGCCCTGAGCCGAAGGCAGACGCTTTAACGACTGCGCTACCCAGGCGCCCCAGAAGTGCATATCTGCTTTCATTGGGGGTTAAGGTATTAAGTATTCTCTTTCTTTTCTTTTTTCTTTTCTTTCTTTCTTTCTTTCTTTCTTCTTTCTTTCTTTCTTTCTTTCTTTCTTTCTTTCTTTCTTTCTTTCTTTCTTTTTTTTTTTTGAAAGATTTTATTTGATAGAGAGCGACCGTGAGAGAGTACAAGCAGGGGGAGTGGCAGAGGGAGAGGGAGAAGCAGACTCCCCTCTGAGCAGGGAGCCTGACATGGGGCTTGATCCCAGGACCCTGGGATCATGACCTGAGCTGAAGGCAGACACTTAATGACTGAGCCACCCAGGCGCCCCAGGAGTTAGGAAAAGGTATTATTTCTTCACTGCTTACCAATTAATAAAACTGCTCCAACAAACATTATCGCCTCCAGAACTGAGAGATTTTCTTAGATAAACAACCTTAAGCAATAACTCTGCACATATTTTGGAGTTCCTAGAGTGTATTTGTATCTCTCTCTCTTTTTTTAATAATCAAAATTCAGGATGGCCCATTGTTTTCTGTCCAAGGTAAGAAATAAAGGACCATATGATCCATGTTGATTGCAGAAATTAAAAGGAATTACTTTGGTTTCTGGGACTTCTTAGAACTTAAAGACTTGCTACAAATGGAGCTGTCCAGGAGTATTACAAAACCAAATTTGAGAATCTTTGCTCAAAGATTCAGGACTATCTCAGATTTGACTGCATGGCTTCTTCTATAGTGAATAAATCATCAGTGACTTTAATGAGTTGTTAAGTCATTCCCAAGGGAATATCTTGAATGGCTTTTTATAAACCATCATTATCAATGTCTGTTGTCTTATAGTCAACAGAAATGATTGAGTCATCTTAGTTACAATTTTGAGTCATTCCTTTAAGGGTAGAATATGTTTTATAAGCCTTTTAAAAAATGGCCATCAGAGGGGAGAAGGGAGAGCCTGTGGTATGTGTGTTTGGGAGGGGTACTGCATGCCTCATAACCTGAGGGGGAGCAATTGCTCCACAAAGCCTGCATTAAAGTGTTGGTGAAATCTCAGTCTGTCTCTGAGTTTAGGCCTAGACCTCATCATTTAGAATTTTCTTCTTGTCTCCCTATGAGGTCAGTGCCTCAATGTCTTAGAAATTGGAGCTTTTCTTGCCTAGGATGATTATTGGATGTACAAACAGTGATTTATCATATACTTCTAGGAACCCCCATAGAGAGAAGAATGGATGAATGCAGAACTTCAAGAAAGAGCTAGACAATATAAGAAAGTGCCAATGAGAGCTGAAGAAGACAATAACAGAAACAAATACCCTAGAGGGAATAAAGAGCTGGTTAGATGATATAGAAGCTGGGATTAATGAACTGGAAGACAGGGTAGTGGAAATCATCCAAACTGTACTTCAAAAAGAAAAAAGAATTTTAAAAAATGAGGATAGTTTAAGAGACCTCTGTGACAACATGAAGCATACTAACATTCATATCATGGGGGCCCAGAAGGAGAAGAGAGAGAAAGGGAGAGAGAGAAAGAGAGAGAGAAGGAAAACTTATTTGGAGAAATAGTAGCTCTGAAAACTTGTTAATTGGGGGAAGGAAACAGACATTCCGGTCCAGGAAGTGCAGAGAGTCCCAAATGAGATGAATCCAAGGAGAGATACACCAAAATATAGTATAATTAACATGTGAAAAAACTAAAGAGTCTTAAAAGCATGAAGAGAAAGCAGTTAGTTACATATAAGGGGACCCCATAGACTATCAGCCAGTTTTTCACAGAAACTGCAGGCCAGAAGGGAGTGGCATGATATATTCAAAGTACTGAAAGGAAAACACTTACAGCCAAGAATACTCTACCTACCAACATTATCATTCAGAACTGAAGGGAAGATAAAGAGTTTCCCAGACAAACAAAAGCTAAAGGAGTTCATCACTACTAACCCAGCTTTACAAGAAATACCAGAAGAGATTTCTTTAAGTGGAAAAGAAAATGCCATACATAGAAATAAGAAAATATATGCAAGAAAATAATCTCATTGGTAAGGCAAATATATAGCAAAGGTAGAGGATCAGCCACTTATAAAGCTAGTATAAAGCTTAAATGACAAAAATAGTAAAATCAACTATAATCACAATAAGTTTTTAAGGGATACACAAAATTAAAAGGTGTAAAATATGCTGTCAAAAACAAAAATGTATATACATCCTTGTCAATAATTACTTTAAATGTAGGTGGACTAGAGGCACCTGTGGCTCAGTCAGTTGATATCTGACTCTTGATTTTGGCTGAGGTCATGATTTCAGGGTCGTGAGATCAAGGCCTGCATTGGGCTCCACTCTGGGTGTGGAACCTGCCTAAGATTCTCTCTCTGCCCTTTCCTCTCTCCTGTGTATGCTCTCTCTCTCTCTCTTAAAAAAAAAAAATAAGTGGACTAAATGCCTTTTTTAAAAAAAGTTTGTCTTTAAAGTAATCTCTATACCCTGTGTGGGGCTCAAACTCATGACCCTGAGATCAAGATCTCACGCCCTTCCAACTGAGCCGGCCAGGTGCCTTTTATTTGATTTTATTTATTTTATTTTATTCATTGCAAATGGACTAAATGCTTTAATCAAAAGACATAAGGTGGCTGAATGGATAAAAAACAAGACCCATCTGTATGCTGCCTACCGGAGACTCACCTGAGGTCTAAAGACACACACAGACTGAAAGTGAAGGGATGGAAAAAGATATTTCATGTAATTGAAACAGAAAGAAAGCTGGAATAATAATACTTGTATCAGACAAAATAGACTGTAAAACAAAAGCTATATATAGCAAGAAAGAAAGAAGGGCATTACATAATGACAAAAGGATTAATCCAACAAGAATATATAACACTTGTTAATATGGACCCAATGTATATATAAGGCAGTATTAGTAGACACAAAGGGAGAAATTGACAGTAGTACAATAACAGTAGGAAACTTTAACACCCCACTTACATCAATGGATAGATCATCCAGACAAAATTAATAAGGAAACATTGGCCTTAACACAGATGGACTTAATAGATACTTACGGAATATTCCATTCAAAAACAAAATACACATTCTTCTTAAGTGCACATGAAATGTTTTCCAGGATAGATCACATTTTAGGTCACAAAACAAGTCTCAATAAATTTAAGAAGGTTGAATCATATCAAGCATCTTTTCCTACCACAACAGAATGAAACTAGAAACCAATTACAAGAAGAAAATTGGAAAAGACACAAACATGTAGAGACAAACAACATGCCACTGAACAACCGATGGGTCAATGAAGGGATCAAAGAAGAAATTTAAAAAAAAAATACCTTGAGATCAATGAGATGAAAACACAATGATCCAAAATCGATGGGGCGCAGCTAAGCAATTCTGAGAGGGAGGTTTATAGATGAAGGAAGACTGCAAGGTTACTAGATGCATTGAGCCAACCTCGTGCTGGGAAAGCAGCTGCCACTGTGATTCCATCCGAGGGGGAAGAATAAGAAAAATTTGGCTTTAATAGCCAAACCCTTGAATTCATAGTCTGACTGTATTTCACAGACGGTGGATACAAACTTGAGACTTTGCAGTCTGTAAGACAGAAACACATACGCTGAACCAAAATTCCGCAAAACAATACTTACTACGTTTGATGTATTCTGATTTCTTCTATTTTATTCTATTCTTTCCTATTTAAATTTTAAAAAAAAGTTGGCTATGACCCATTAAAATGATTTCATAACCTATTAATTGGTTGTAAGTTGAAGTTTAAAAAAAAAATGCGCGTCTGAACAGAAGTTTTCGTGGGTGTGTGTGTTTGAAGGCAGGACCATGAAGTAATGTTTTCCTATCAGTGGTGCTAATAAGTGTAGCCATAATAAAACATAAACCGTTTAGCTAATTAGAATATTTACCATAATAAATGCTGTGGGATTGATTTCTTTATGAATAGTGCATTTTGTCTGCTAGGATGAAGTAATTGAGTGTTTCCAATCTGCCCAGCTGACAATCCTTACAATACTTCTTGTTGATGTTAAATGGACTATTGAAATACCATTCTGTCTGTGTCTTGGCTGGTAATGAGCACTGTTTTGTCATCGTTAGGGTTACCAGAACAGCTGTTGACACCCAAAGAATGCCTGAGAACACCCGTTAAGTAGCAAGAAAAGAAGGAATATTAGAATTTAACCCTTGTCTGTTTCATGTGATGCCAGATGCTAGGGTACTTGATCAAACTGTAGAAAGAAAAGTAATGTTCTTTTTCTTTTTGGCATTCATTTTTTCTTTGCCATTTAGTAAACATTACTCCAGATTTTAAGCATTTTGTATTTTTCTCGTTAGAGCACATCCTACACTTGGACATCCTACAACTGGACTCTGTTTAAAAAGACAAAAACAAAAAAACTCCAGAAACAAGTGGAACTTGTTTCAGTATTAGAAGATATTGAATTAGCCTGACCACTTTTATTTTTTTAAAGTACCCCTTTAAGGATGTATAATTTCAACCACACCTGCCTTTCCTTGTGGTATGGTATTTTCACACCAGTGTTTTGTTCTCTCTCTTTACTAACTTGTTGGGTTAGCATCTCCTTGAAGAACACACCCTTAAATGTCTCCTAGGCTGTATTGCTTCATTGAGAGCATAAACAATTACAGCATAAAATATTACCTTTGGAAATGAAGTCATGCGTCTTTCTTAATTGCTGAACCCTTGTAATTCTGAAGGGGGTATGTTTTAAAAGTCTGTGCTCATTCACACACTTGCTAACACAAGCAAATGTGCCTGTGCATATAGGAAAAACATGAATCTAAGAGTTGCTTATTTTCCACTAATTATGCATGGAATGTGCAGAATCAGGAATGCCAAACTAGGAGTCATAATGATAGATTTGGAAAGGACCTGAGAGGTGGCAAGTACACGATATTTTACAGTCAGGGAAGCTACATTCCAGAAGAGCTGAATTTCTTCTTTCCCTCCTTTCCTCCCATTGTAATATATGGCTACCAGAATGATTGTTCTGCAGTAAACTTGATATGCTTAAACTTCCTCAGGCAGCTCCGATTTCTTTAAAAAAAATTTTTTTTAAAGATTTTATTTACTTACTTGTCAGGGAAAAAGAGAGAGAGCACAAGCAGAGGGAGCAGTGGGCCGAGGGAGAAGCAGATTCCCTGCTGAGTAAGGAGCCCGATGCAGGACTCGATCCCAGGACGCTGGGATCATGACCTGAGCCGAAGGCAGACACTTCACAGACTGAGCCACCAAGGCGCCCCTGGCAGTTCTGATTTCTAGAGGCCACATCAACAAGGCTTTTGGGGATGTACATTCTGCTAATCTTGGTAGCTTCTCTCGCCACCTATACCATACTAGTTTGTAATGTTTAAGTTCTTGAATAGTTTTCTCTCTTTGATCATTCTGGTTTTATCTCATTAGACCATGCTTTCACACGTGATAGTCCCTGTGCTTGGAAGACACCCCCACCCAAACAAACAAGTTATCTCATTCAGAGTCTTACAAATATTTTCCGCCCATGAATCCAGTGAGGACTACATTTTACATCATGAACTAGTATATATGCAAAAATCTAAACAATTGTGAAACAATACTGGTTCTTTTTCTATGTGATGTACTTAACTTTGATATTAGCTCTTTATTATATATATATTTTAAAATGCCGTGTTCCACTTGCTAAATAGATTTCATCTCCCTCTCAGTGCTACCAACTTGCTTTGGGAAGGTTGGAAGTGCTTGGGGAATGTTTTTAGTTGCACTAATTAGTGTGCTGGTGGGAACAGGGATGCCAAGTGCCCTATAGTGAGCAAGGTTGTCTTGAATAGTGAAGAATTATTCTGCTTAACGTGCCAATTGCGTCTCTGCTGAGAAACAGTGCCAACCTAATGAGTGAGAGCACAGATTGAAATAGCAGCCCTCTATAAAGTAATATCTGTCCTTTACACCTTGGCACAACAGCCTTGCCTTTGGAAGTCTTTCTCCAGTTCCAAGTTTGGTTGATCGTCTTCCCTTGCTGTGCCACACATATCACAATGTTTACTTGCCGTTTCTTATTGCCTTTCTACTGTCTCAGAATGCTCTTCGGGTAAACACGGTCTTACTCGTCTCTGTATACCCAGTGCCCAACACACAGGCACAAACCTAGTAGGTGCTTAGTAAAGAGAGAATGAAAAGGCTTATGTCCTGCTATAAGTGGATAGCAGAGGTTGGAAAAACAAAAGAAATGAAAAAGCAACAAAACGAAACTGTGTTTCCTGATCTGAAGCCAGTGCTGTGTGTGTGACATCATTCGGTATTGGGTAAAGATGGGAAAGAGGACTCTAGCCATAGGATTAATTATTTTTCCTGTGGGAGAAATGTGAGGAGGTAATGTATATGCTCTTATTTAGAAAAGGCTGATGTTAAGGTTTAATTTACGTAGAATAAAACTCTCACTTTTTAATATAGAGTTCGAAGAGTTTGGATACCTATAATTATATAACCATCATCAAAATCAAGATATAGAGCATTTCCATCACACCAAAAAGTTCTCCCACGCCCCTTTGTAGCCTCCTTTTCTCCCATTCCATGCCCCCGGCTGTTGGCCATCACCGATCAGTTTTCTGTCGCTAAGAGTTTGTCATTTCCAGTATGCCATAGAAATGGAATACAGTGGGTAGCCTTTTGAGTCAGGCTTTGACTTAGCGTAAAGTATTTGAGATTCGTCCCTGTGCCTGCAGTAGTCTCATTTTTGCTGCTGGATATTATTTCATTGTATAGATACACCAAAGTTTCTTTATCCCTTCACCGGTTGAAGGGTATTTGGATTATTTCCAGTTTTTGACAGTTCTTTATACCTCGCATGGCTGAGTCATATGGTCATAAGCACATGTTTAATTTTATAAGAAACTGCCAAACTGCTTTCCAAAGTGGTGGTACCATTTTGCATTCCCACCAGTCGTGTATGAGAGTTCCTGTTATTCCATATCCTTGTCCGGACTTGGCATTTTCAGTTTTCTTTCTTTCTTTCTTTCTTTCTTTCTTTCTTTCTTTCTTTCTTTCTTTCTTTCTTTCTTTCTTTCTTTCTCTTTCAGTCACATTTTAGCCATTCTGATAGTGTGGTGTAGTATCTTGTGATTTATTTTGCACTTCCCCGCTGGATAATGTTGAACATCTTTTTATGTGCTTTCTGCCATTTGTATAATCTTCTTTGGTGAAGTGTCTGCTCAAATCCTTTTGCCCACTGAAAAATCAGGTTTATTTTCTTATTGAGTTTTGAGAGTTCTTTCTGTATTGTAGACACTATTCCTTTATCTTATGTGTTTTGCAAATATTTTCTTCCAGTCTGTTTCATGTCTTTTCATTTTCTTAGCAATGGCAATATAGTCATTAATAGAAAAAATTCTAAAATGGCTGAAAGTAGAGGTTTTAAACCGCTAGAGTAGATGATCATAAAATAATTAAACATACTTCTCTATATCTCCTATAGCAAAAAAGTTTTCATTTTTTTAAGATTTGAAGTTGGCATTTTCTCCAGACTTTCTGTATTGTCAAGAAGATTATATACTAGGATATTCAAGTACTTTAAATAGATAATGACTTTGCAAGGTGATAACTTTTCTCTGAAGTAATTAAAATTTATTTTTAAGTCTCATTATGGTGGGTTGTAGCAGCTACCTTCTTAAGGACTGCAAGCCTGCAGGAAAGCAAGTTTTGGATTCTTTTTGCTGGAAAGCACTGCATCTTTGTGTTTGAAACACCAAGGAATGCTCTAGATAATATAGAGCCAATTTCTCCTGCTGCCTAAAACTGTAGTAGAAATGTTGCACATGGCATTAGAGGGGTGTCTGTTGTGACATCTAGTTGGACTCTAGTAGTATTAAAACATGCAAGGTCAGGAAAATATCTCAGGAGCAAAATCTGAGTGAAACGGCATATAAACTCTTTTGGCCTCATTTCTGCAGTATAAAGAGAAGCATCTTCACATAGACATAGCTGCTCTGATTGCGTCCAAAATGCAATAATGCATATTTTTAAAAGGTAAACTTAATTGGATGTTGCAACAATATATAGTGATAGTAAGTGGAGAATAGGGTGGAGTGATGGATTTTAATTAAAAAAATAAAACTGAGCCCATCTTCTGACACAGGAGCCTCACCATCCTAGCACACGGCCTCGCACAGATGCAGCTAATGCTAAAAGGGTGACACGGTATCTTCTTTTACAGGGAAGTCCCTCATTCACCTCTTTTCCCTTTGGCATGGTGGCTTTCACTAATAAGGACTTTCTCATCCCATACTGTGTGGCCTGCCAAAAAGAGCATCAGGGTATGTTAGATGGTAATAGTTGTACTTTTAGTCAAATATATTTTCAGAGACGTTTTCATTTCATTTTGAAAGTGAAGAATCTTACGTGCCAATAGATAAACATGTTCAGAACTATGTGATTTCACATTTGTAAAAATATACACTGTACATAGAAAAAAGTCTGTAATGAAATACAGACCCATGAAATAGGACTGTGGTTATTTCTGGGAATTGATATTGTGGATGGTTCTCTCTGTATTTCAGGTTTTTAAAAATCATTTTTTAAAAGATTTTATTCATTTATTTGAGAAAGAGAGAGCACAAGCAGGGGGAGCAGCAGGCAGAGGGAGAGGGAGAAACAAGCTCCCCACTGAGCAAGGATCCCCACACAGGCCTTGATCCCAGGACCCTGGGATCATGACCTGAGCCAAAGGCAGACAATTAACCGACTGAGCCGCCCAAGCATCTCTGTATTTCAGTATTAAAAAAACTAGTACACATAGATCACTTTTGTTCTAAAAAGAAAGAAAGGGAGAGAAAGAGATTGCTTGCCTAAAGATAGGGAATCGTGTCAGAAAAGAAATGAACTCTTCCTGGGCTTTGACTAGAACTCTGTTGTTCTATGTGTGTCAGCCCTGCTGGCAGACAAGAGAAACCTTCCCTTCAAATTTGTTCCACCAGAAGCTTTTTTCAAATGTAGTTTTAGCTTTTCTTTTTTGTTCATACTGTAAACATTTGTGAATGGGAGATTGACCTGAAATTTTTGGCTAATTACAAAAGACCCTAGAAAAGTCATTGGGATGGTATTCACTGTCAACATGTGTTTGTTCAGTTTAAAGACACGCCCATTTCCTAGAGAACACATTAGAGAACCCTGTGTTCTCTAGCTCCTGTACGACGTTTAGTGACTTGAAACGGTTGGGTAGTATTTGAGATGTAATCAACAGTGTAGTAGTAGCAGTATAGTTTTATCTAGTACAAATAGGAGGGCTTATTCCAATTTAGATAACATTGGGTCTATCACAGCATATTGAAAATTAAATAATTCTATGGCGGGAGGCCCAGACCCAGCGAGCACGCGATGGCGGAGTCTACGGTGGTACACCCTTGGCCATCAGCAAACAGGTTAGGCTTGCTTCTGGAGCATTTTATGGGGATTTTAAAAAGGTACCTTGTTGAAACATGATGTTCCTCTTTACTCTGTAGATACTTTAGAAGTAGTGAATTTTATGAGGGAAAAAAGATGAGAGTTTAACCACTGGGGAGATTTAGCAGTTTCAATTAAACAATTGTACCCTTTAAATTTTAATTTTGAAACCAGTGACTGCTGGTGTTTGAGCATTCAGCTTTACTTTCCTGGTGAGTAATGTGCCCTTTGTATTTCTGATCTCCGTGGTAAAAATTTGGGAGTATTGCATTGTGCTGGTAAAATATGCAGACATACGTTCTCCGGTTGGTGTACTTTGAGAGAACTAAGTATGATGAAGTCTGTTATGGGACAAATATGTGTAGAAAAGATATAGTCAGGCATCCCATTAAGAGTTCTGGGTTCTATTCCCTGCTTACCACTAAACTGTGTGAAGTCCTCCTAATCTTTTGAAAATGGCTCTTGTCTTCCCTTTTCCTTCCAAAAATTTCCTATACGAATATAATTTCCTTCCCTCCTCTCTGTCCCCTCCTTTTCTCTCCCCTATCTTTTCAGTGCTTGACTCTGTCAACACCTGGGCCTCAACTTTTTTCTTTTAAAATGAAGTATTTGACTTCAAAGGGCTCTTCTAGCTTAAAAATCTATGACTCTTGGAGTTCTGGAGTTTAGAGTCTAGTTTTGTAGTTGGAATGACTCCAGGTTCTAGGTCTTCTGCACCATGGAGTGTTTCTCTTGTGTAAAACTGGTTTCTTTCTGGGAAGGAAGACCACCAAAGGTGGTGTGATGCTTGGCCCGCTAGCTTTCACCATGCTGGACTCAGCCAGCTTCCAGGAGCAGCAAAAATATGGATGATAGTAAGCTAATACCTTGTTACTTACTTAGCTTCTTGTGCGTAACTTGACATTTTCTGATCTTCAGCAGTCTCCAAGGTTTAGTTATTCCTGTCTCTTTTTTTTCCAAATGAAGAAGCTAAGGCTCAGAAAACATGAACAGTTTGCCCAAGATCACACAGCTAGTAAATTCATAGGTAGATCCTGGTCTGTATGGTGCCAAGCCTGTGTACTTCCAGCTATACCAGACTAACTCCAAGGAAGGCCATCAGCTCTCCTGAATTTGCCCTCAGAAGTGTTTGTGAGTTGGTGGTGTTCTGACCTTGTATGATTTCTTTGTTTCTTCTTCTTCTTCTTTTTTTTTTTTTTTTTTTGAGATTTTATTTATTTATTTGATAGGGAGGGAGAGAGAGAGAAAGAGAGCACAAGCAGGGGAGTGGCAGGCAGAGGGAGGGAGCAATAGGCTCCCTGCTGAGCAGGGCTCTAGCCCAGGACCCTGGGATCATGGCCTGAGCCAAAGGCAGACGCTTAACCCACTGAGCCACCCAGGTGCCCGATTTTTTCGTTTCCTATGTTATATTTATTTTCTTCATAGGGACCCAGGATGGCAAATCAGTGGGTTTAATTTCAGAGGTTACTGCTAAGATCGTCTTGCTTATATGAGTGTCAAACCACTGATCTCGAGGTTTACCTTTTAGCTGAACATTTTCTATATACATATTTTTAACTTCTGTGTTTTAGTGATTCATATGGCTCTTGAGCCCGAGATGTTTGTAATTATGGCATAGGGCTTCCATTTGTAAATTGTTACAGTTAACTTATCATCCCCAGCATCCTTTCCAACCATAAGCTCTGTTGTCGGTGTTGGTGATGTCAGGTCTGGAATCTTCTCTAGGGCTTGTCTGTAGGTTGTTTATCACCATTAGCCCTCATTATTTTAAATGAGTACCCACCCACCTTATAATCTGTAATCACATGTTTCCAGAGCTTCTCTGGAGATAAAATCTTGTAGGCTCCCCCTTCTTTTTTTTTTTTTTTCTCTCTTCCTATTCTCAAATGTTTTAACTAAAACCCAGAAAAGATGAGGGAAAATACCTATAAAGATAGAACCTCTCTAGGTGTGTGAAATTCAGAACATTTTGCAAACAAGTGTTGCTCCTGAATCTGAAACTTTGAAACAAAACCTCACTACGTGTTTAAAACATATTAGTTTGTAAATACGGACTCCTACTAATTGCGTTTACAGCTCAGAGCAGAACTACCTGTCATGTCTTGTTATTCTGAGGGGAAAAAATGAGAGAATTATATAGCTGTATGTGTTTTAAAAAATTGGAATGCAGAGAACAGTATGGTATAATTTCTAATTATGTGTCTTTTTATGGTGAGGCAGGTAATCAGTTATTCTGTTACTTGATACTTGCCTGAATTCAGGGGAAACTGTATGGATGCCTCCTTTTGTAAAGTAATAAACTGCGGTTGTCCGTCTTTCCCCATTTATTGGAATGGCGAAAGAGCATCAACGTTGTGTGATACTTTACAGAATCACTGCTTACTCAGATTACTATTTTGCCTTTCAGTGTGACTAAATGTTTTGTCGTATTCCTAAGAATGATTTTGTTGGTTAAGGGCAAATGGGTTTCCAGCGGGAATGACTCAGTGGTTTTATAATGGCAAACTAATAGTCTTTAAATTTTGTATTATGGTAAATTCTTCAGAAACATGTCTTTTCCACGAAATGAACCTCATATATTTTCATCAGGGAGGAGGGGCCCCTCCATGAAAACTGCAGGAAAAGATGAATCATAGAAATATACAGTTTCAGGCTGGGAAGCCCCTCAACCAGGCCGTTCAGTGCTCCCATTTTACAGATGAGTAAACTCAGGCCCAGGATTACACAGTGGCTGTGTGGCAGTAGCAGGAATTGACCCTGCTTCTTCAGACCCCAATTTTGCTATTTCTCCAGTATCTTGCTTGAGTGTTTATGAAAAACAAAGGATTTCCCTTCCCCTGCCCAAGGGTACCAATCGCTGACTAAAGTACCATTTGGGCCTGTGTTTAAAAATAATTCCTTGAAAAAAAAAATTCCTTGAGACCTATATTAATTTTGTTTTTCTTATAAGTTATCTTTAATAGAATTTGCGTTATTTTCCATGATAAAATTTTGGAATGCATGGGACTCTCTATGGACATAGGATTCATCTCTAGAACAGTTTCATGCCCAAATTTATATGAACTTTGCTTCCTCAAATTCTAAAGCTATTTATAGTTCTTTTTTTTTTAATTGTCAAGCAAAAGTGCTCTCCCCAAGATTCACTGATGATTGTACCAAGGTCTTGGGGGCAGTATCCCTCCCACTTTTACCCTCGGTAGGGCCGTGGGTTTGCTTTATATCTTGACAACCACAAGAGAGAGAAGTAACAGGATTCACACGATACTTGGGAAGACTCAGTGATACTTAAAATCACAGACTCGGGAGTTCACATTTCCTGTGACACCATCGGTTGGGTGGCCTTGGGGAGGTTCTGTACGTCAGGAAGCCACCGTTTGCCCATTTGTAAGGGGAGGTCTTAACCATGGTTTCAGTATTCTCTACACATTAGCTGCCACTGCTTTTGCTGGTTTTGTGCCTGCTGTTACTGTTATTTCCGAGCCTGGAAGGTTTCCAGACTGGCCTTGGGAAGGGCTCCTAAAAGGGGTGCAAATTCCATTTCCAAATTGTAGTGAGTGGAAAAGAGAGGGAGAAGGGATTCACCTACCTTGGTACTGAAGGTGTCAGCTCTTTTAAAAGAACATTTCACCTGACCAAATGAATAAAAATGACAGTGTTTTTATCGTTCGCTGATCTTGGTGTTTTATTGTTAGCTGATTTCTCTTCCGCCTGCATATGTGATGAGGCGGTCACCGCTGTGAATTTTCTTGGTGATTTTTAGAAAGGAGAGACCTGAGGGCACAGCCACAGACAAGAGGCCGAGGAACCTGAGTGAGGCAATGGCTTAGTACATGCTGGGACTTTCCCTCTGAGGCTGCCTTAACCTGCCTTTCAAGGTGTCTGTGTCACACAGAGTGTGGAGAGAGAAAACCAACTGAGAAGCAGGTTGCCAGGGAAGAAGGAAATAGTTAAAAAGTTGTTTTTTTTTTTTTTAACTGTTTGAACCAGTTAATTGTCGAGTTATATCAGCAAGTGAGTTCTCTTCCTGCAGCTTCTCGAAGGAAAAGCTGGAAATGGACAGCATGGCTGTCATGTATGCACATGTCTCTAGGCTGCATCTGTTCCTAGGCTAAAAATGAAATCCCCTTACAGCTATTACCTGGAGGACTTTTATAGGTTTTGCAGAAAATATGACTGGAATACAGCTACAACCTGTTTTATTGTCCCTGACAGTGACTTAAGAAGGCACCCTTGCCTGCAAATCTTTTATCACGCCCCAGGGTATTCATTTGTTTATTTTTATCAGGAGCCGCACTTTGAATACCAGAGCCCTGGGAAATTAAACTGGTCCACTCATTGTAGGTAGTTGAGGCTTTTCTCTTTTTCTTTCTTTCTTTCTTTCTTTCTTTCTTTCTTTCTTTCTTTCTTTCTTTCTTTCTTTTCTTTTCTTTTCTTTCTTTCTGTCTTTCTTTTTTTCTTTCTGTCTTTCTTTCTAGAATACTTAAAGTGGGAGAGAGAAAACCTAGGATCCAGGTACATTTCTACATTCATTTCTAAATTATGGAACATAATTTATAATAAAAGATTTAACTTTGCACTTGGAAGCCAAATTATGGCTATCGCTATGTATGACTTGTGTGCTCATTTTTCTCGCTACTCTACAGAATGCCAGCACCTAATTATTTTTCTGTTGAATTAAGTTCTTTAAGTGCAATATCAGTCAAAAATCTTAACTTTATGTTTTCCAGGGATATCAGTATGAACAACATTACTCAATTACCAGAAGATGCATTTAAGAACTTTCCTTTTCTAGAGGAGCTGTAAGTAATATTTTGAGAAATGTGTTTTATTTGTGTGTTTGTTTCCCCATTCTCTTTGGAAGCTCTTACAAAAGAGATAGTCTAATGTTTCTTAGGGGGCATTCAGATAGCTTAGTTTCAGTGAGCTTTGTGCAGAGGAAATAATGTTTTTTTTCTTTTTTTTTTTTTTTTAAGGTTTTATTTATTGGAAAGAGAGAGAGAGTGAGCAGTGGGGAGGGGCAGAGGGTGAGGGAGAAGCAGACTCCCCGCTGAGCAGGGAGCCTGACACAGGGCTCCATCCCAGGACCCTGGGATCATGACCTGAACCAAAGGCAGATGCTTAACAGACTAAGCCATCCAGGCGCCCCGGAGATCATGTTTTTTTCAGGGAAACAAACTTAATTTTTTTAAGCAGTGTAATTGCCAAAGTTATTTTTGAAAGCCAGAACTAAAAATGTTACTTTCATTGGAATTTTTTGCTACAATTATTATAACCATGAATGCTACAGTGACACAAGTTAATTACAGTGTTATCCTGAGATAACAAGGCTAGGGTAATTACCATGGTTGCCAAAGGAGTTGCTGTGTGGGTAACACAACCATAAAAAAATAATACAAGGAATTTTAGGGTCATGATGCAGGAGACAGTATTGTTGCAAGTGAGCAGAAGACTGAGTGTCCCTGGGACATTTGCGCATGATTTGAGGGGGTTGGGAGAAGGCACGGGACATCATTCCAGTCTCCTGGAACACCTTTAAGAATGTTTCTGGACTTGTCAGTTGCAACTCACACTTCTGGTTTAACAGTGTACATCGTGGAGAAGTTCTTCCCATCTGTTTTAACCTCCATTTTGTTTTGCTTTCCACACTTTTTTGAAGTTTGTGATCAAAATAGGCACGATCACATTTTAAAGTAATTGGAAACTATACATTATATTAAGAATCTCAGTGAAAAAAAAATCAGACTTAAATCAAGTTAAATATATGTTTTTAATGGCCAGGCTCTAATGGATTATGTAATACATATAGGTAAGAAGGTGACAGTTTGAGACTAAGAACATCAAAGAGATACAGCCCTGAAGGAACCTAAATTCATATTACAGATTGTATCCTACAGCCCAGCTGCTGAGTATTAGATCCAAGTCAGCGAATATCTTCTATCTCAGCTCAGCCTCTCCCCCAACATGGGGAACTGGAGCAAATATAAGCCACACAGGTTATATGTGCTTCTTTGCTTCTGACAAGAGTACTGAAATAGTAGTTAAGGGTTTAATAAAGTTTAGACGAAATTTTTCTTCCCACACTACTTAGCTGAACACAATGTTCCTACAGCAAAAGTTGAACAGAGATTATTTGCCACTTCTAAGCTTGTGAACTGGGTCAAGTTACTTAACCTCCCTCTGCTCAGTTTCTTTGTCTTTAAGTACAGATAGCAACAGTCCTCCCTCATGGTATTCTAGTGAAGACAGAGTGAATTAATGGATGTTAAATGCTTAGGACAGTGCATGAAACAGCAAGTGTTATGTAAATAGTAGCTAGTATTTATCTTACACTATTAAAGTGTGTAAGAAAAAAAAGCAGCGGAATACTAACTGTTATCTTTGGGTAAAAAAATTAAATGTATATTTTATTTTTGACTCTCTTTTTTCCTATAGTGAACATGAATTATTTTGTAATAAAGTGTTATTCACTTTTTTATTGAGATGCAATTGACTAATAACATACTAGCTTCAGCGTTCAACATAATGATTCAATATTTGTATATATTATGAAATGATCAACACGATAAGTCTAGTTAACATCCATCACCATTAGTTACACATTTTTTCTTGTGATGAGTACTTTTAAGATTTACTCTCTTAACAACTTGCAAATATGCAGTACAGTATTATTAACTACAGTCAGTGTGCTGTACCTTACATCCCCATGACTTATTTTTTTATAACTGGCAGCTGGTTTCTTTTGACCCTCTTCACCCATTTTGTTCACCCCACTGCCTAATGGTTCATTTTTTAATTAAAATTTTAAATTGAAAAAGAGTGAACTATATGCTTGAAGCCCCCACCTCCTGCCTCCTATCAGTCAAGCTTTTAAGATGCTTTCCCTATTTATTCTTGTTTATTATTTATATATTTATAAAAATATATTATATAAATTATTTATTTATAAAGTTTTAGACTTTAGGATTAGTCTCCCTTTACAGAAGTAATTATGCAACGAAAGGACATTTACAAGTGGTTCTTCATCCATTGTATAACTACTGTGGGATGCGTGACGCACCAGGTAGGAGACAGGCTCTCCTTGCTCTGGGTGGAGCGAGTGGGTGCAGACCACCTTCTCTGATGCCTTGGATTGCCAACTCCACTCTGAGGGATTGTGTAGTGAGGACCTGGATATGGTGTCAAACATGCTTAGTCTCTGCTTTGTGAAGTTCACAAATTCTCATTAATTCTGTCAATTGAGACTTTTCATTGGAACCAAATTACATTAGACTGCTAGTTCTTTGTAGGTGGGTCACGTTTTCTCCATATTCTGCTTTGGCAGTGATGGAGCCCATCAAATCAAGCCAGCACATCTTCTCCAAATATTGGATGGGACTTCAAAAATGAATTCAGTTAGGAGAGCTGATGGGTTTTTTTAAAGAATACTTCAGGATAGTCTTTAATACTCTGGGAATACTTCAGGCATTTAAAGGAGTTTTTTTCCATGTTAATAAAAGCATGGTAAAAAGCCCATTTTTTTTTTTATAAAACATTGTAGCTGATTTTGACATTCCAAAATGATGCTGCCATGACTATTGTAATATTTCATAAACAGTGTAACCATTTATCCAGAAGTCATCTGGAAGTCATTTAAGAGTGATTGTGCCCTGAGTCGAAATGAATGATTTGCTGAGGGTTTTTTTTTTTTCCCCATTATAGTTAATGAGGTTCACTTTACAAGATGTGACCGGGTTGGCCAAATTTTATGTGATGATCCAGAATGCTTGGAGTACTGGGTGGAATCACTTCCCAACAGTATATAAGAAGTGTTTATAGATACTTAAACATTTACTTATTCTTTCAACAAACACTGAATCCTGCTCTGTGCCAGGTTCTGTAGTAGGTACCAGGGGTACAGAGATAAGTAAGTATGGTCTTTGTCCTTGGAGGTGACAGTCTGTCTGTGGCTGTGCTGCCTAATACCATAGCCATTAGCCATAGGTGGCTATTTAGTTTTATATTTAAAGTAATTAAAATTAATTTAAAAAATCCAGTTCCTTAGTTAAATTAGCCATCTTTCAAGTACTCAGTAACCACCTGTGGCTAGGGGCTATTGTATTCGACAGCACGGACAATAGAACATTCCTAACACTGCAGAAAGTTCAGTTGTACAACATGGGTCTGGAGGAAGGTATGGAATTAACACTTGGTGCAGCATGATGAAGACTGTCAGAGAAGTGTGTGTAAGGTCAGTGAAAGCCTAAAGTAATATATTTACTTGAGATTGTAGGATTTGGTAAAGGCTTCCTAGAATAGCTTCAGCTGAGTCTTGAAGGACATCTAGGAATTATCAGATGGGTATAAAGATGGGTGCTCCAGGAAGAACTTTTTAACAGGTGCAAAGACGTAGAGGAAGACATTTCAGAAGTGTTAAAACACACTTAGTAACAGTTATTCCTAATGAAATATAGAGAAATTTGAAGTATGGGGATAGGATATGAGGATATGAGGATAATAAGATATGAGGCCTGATCAGAAAGGGACTTTTTAAGCTAAACAGTTTAGACTTAATCCTGAAGGAGCTGAATTGGATATGAGGGTGAGCAGTAGGGAGGAGACTAGGATTTTTGCCCTGAACGACTAGATGCCATTCATTGATCTTTTTCCCCGTTCTCTCTGGGAATACAAAAACATTCAACTCAATACATACAACATCTGAAATTTTGGGATAGTCTTTTGACTTTTGCACCTTGGTTTCCTACTCTTTAACATGGAACTCCTCACAGTAGTATTGTAAAGGGAAAATTGAATAATTTGTGTAAAAGTGCTCTGTGGCCATAAAGTGCTATGTCCACAGGAGTAAGGTAAATTTCACTGGTCCTCATAAACATTGCAATCTTTGTTTCTCTTGAAGTATTTCAGGGAGAAGTTGTTCTGCTTGGGGATGGAAGCTGGGATGGGTCAATATAGGTTTCTATTAGTAATATCAAAGGAAAGCCAGAATTCTTAGAAAATATTCATCTAACATCTGCAGAATCTAGTCTGGTGTGATGCTGGCACAACTGTTTTCAGCTTTCCTTGAGACCTGTAGGGCATTGATAGGCATTTGGGGAATGGCTGAAATGTGGAGTTGTGGAAATGATTTAATTAGAAACAACAGAGGGAATATCCAACTGCTTTTCCATAGGCTGCCACCAAAAAAATCATGGATGTTACTTTGAGTTTAGATGTTGCCATAGCAGGTAGAACCCATTGCCAGCTTTGGCACTTGTACAGTTTATTGTGTAATACATTCTAGAAGATTAAGATGATTCCATTTGTTTCAAAATGTGCTTTGACTTTGGAAGACTCACAATGCTGGAGTAAAACTTAGATCTCTGAGTACTCTTTAAGCTCATTCATCATTTTTTTTTTCATCTGTAGGACAATTAATTCTAAATTAGGGCATTACTTTGCAAAAGAGGACTAGTGAATAATTTGAACAGGGAGATTTTGAATCAGATATAAACAGTGGATCAAAACTAAATAGTTTAATTTGGCCAATGCTTAAATATAGAACATGCACGCACACACACGCGCACACACACGCGCACACACACACATGCACACATACATAACATTTCAGACTTATGAAGTGTTTCAAGCATAAAGAATTTTCACACATACCATTTAGTCAGATTCCCCAAATGTTAATATTCTCTTTCCATAGACATGCACACAATAGGAGATCTAAAGTATATGTATTTTTTCCCCTGAACCATTTGAGAGTAAGTTGCAGTCATAATTCCCCTTTACCACTAAATATCACATTGTTATTCCAAACACAAAGATATTCATTTAAATAACTGCAGTACAGTTGCCAAAATCAGAAAAATCCGTTGATGTATATTATCATCTGATCTGTAATTCTCATTCAAATTTGAGAGCTGTTCCATAGATAAATCTTTATAGCGAAAGAAAAAATTCTGGTCCAGCATATAGTCTAGAACCATAAGTTGTATCTTGTTGCTGTGTCTTGATAATTTATTTGAAATTTCAAAAACAGTTTTTTTCCCAGAAAATGTAAAAGAGTTTCTCCGTTGCTCTGGTGATATTTGATAGTTAAAAATATTCTTAGGTGCATTCTCTTTCTCCACTTTTTAGTGCTCTGTTGGGATGATTTGGTAGCAAAGATCACTGTTCTTACTGTTGGGAAGTATACAGTGAGCTCGCAAAGGGACATGACTTTCTGGTTCATGTTAATTCCTATATGTCATTTGGAAAGCTGTCAGATTAAGGAGTAAAGGTGTAAAAAGAAAAATGGGAAGAGAGCTTGTACTAATTGAACCTGCTGTGTATCGGATAGCCCCACCCCACCCCGAACAGACATTGTTTTGTTTTAATTCATAAAATGCTGAACTACATATTCAGTCCCATTTTGCTGATGAGGAAGCTGAGGTTTTCCTCAGAGAGGTTAAGTAACTTGCCCGAGGTTACATAGCGTGTTATTAATGGACCTGGCTTTCATCCCAGGCTATACCCCTGTAGTTGTGGAGAGGATGGGGAAAGACTTGTAAGACAATTTGTTAATTCCACAAACTTTTGTTAGGTAAAGCACTGTGTTCAGCGTTGAATTAAATGGGATCCTTGCCTTCAAGACAGATGAGTGGTGTATTAGAGTTTGGAGAGTTCAAAGGAGAAAGAAATGTCTACTTATTAAGAAAGATTAGGGAAGACCTCATCCAAGAGTCGGTATTTCTGGAGAGTCTTGAGGGATGGTAGGAGTTAACTCATAAGGAGATGTGGAAGAAGGAGTGTGAGAAAAGATATAAAGACTGGTGCAGGTGTTCAGAATGATGTGGTATTTGGTTTGGTTGTAGTGCTAAGTTCCTAAAAGGAAGTTATGGGAAAGAAACCTAGAAAGGAGTTTGGGGCCAGACTGAAGCCGCAGTCTTGTGCCTCTTTCCTGGCAGATGGATGAGGAGTTTCAACTTATGAGTGACTATTGAAGTTTTTTGAGCTAAGAAATGCCTTGCCCAGATATGACCTTCAGTAAAGATAATCTCAGCAGACAGTTGGATGTTTGTGATTGAGATGGTGCAGGGAGACAAATGAAGATGCTGATGGCAATAGTCCAGGTGAGAATTATGGGAATCTGAACTAGGGCAGTTGAGAGGCATAAGAGAGAGGAGAGAACCTCTGCAAAAGATTTATAGAAGTGGAATCAAGAGGACGGCTCAGCTGGGATGATGGGGGTGACATTTGTAACACTTTCATTTAGGATTACCAGGAGCCTGGTATGCTTTGGTAAAGATACAGATATATAGACAATACAGAAAGAGAAATTGTTTTGGAAGAGAAGCTATTATTCTTGAATATACATATAGAATTTAGATGGGATATGAGTAGGGGTCTCTGGAAATATAGGCATGGAGTCCAGAATAGAGATTCATGGGTATAGATTATAGAATTAGAGTACTATGGGTATATACTTGGGAGTCTTTTATTTTAAGGTGATTACTGGAAACATGAGATGAAAGGAGCTTGCCAAGAGAGAGAGGGCAAAAGAAAAGGGAAGAAAGCCAAAGACAACTCCTTGGGAAACACTTGAATCCGGGTGTGGGAAGAAGACCAAGTGCCAGAGAAGCAGGAGAACTAGGGCAGAACTGTGCCCCAGGAGCTGTGGGAGGGGAGACTTTTCACAAGAAATGAAGGATCAACATTGACAGGCTGGAGGAAGGTGCCTGTGGCCAGATATTGAGAAAAGGCCTTGAATTTAAGTTTTTTAAAGAATCATTTCAGTGGGGTTGTGAGATTGACTGGGGTCAAGAAGTGCATCAAGAGGCTGGCATTTGGGGACTGCTATAGGTGATTTCTGGTTTGGGGAGAGTAGCCAAAGCTTGGAATATGTACTGTATTTGACAGGAGTCCCCAGGGGTTTATTTAGAGAATAAAATTAGAGAATTTATTGTTTCATGTAGAACTAGAAAGTCCAGAGGTGGAGTTGGCTTCAGATGGTACTCGATTTCAGGGTTTAAAAGCTATGAACGTTTTCTCATGCTCTTCATTTCTTAACTTTGATTGTCTCTAATTTTGTGTTTTGGCTTCATTCTTTCCTGTTGCAAATAGCCTGTCTCCATATGGTGGGAAATCAAACCTTTTGTAGCCCCAAGCGCATCTTTACGTCTTGAGATCCAAAATGAGTGTCTAACGTCTTCTTCACTGCTTTCAGTGAAAAACTCCTAGAAGGACTCTGGTTAGCCAGAGTTACCTCATGTGCTTGTCCTTGAGCCAGTTACTCTGTTTGGGATGGCACAATCCAATCTGGTTTATGAATTCATCCCCACCCACTGGGACTACTTGAGGTGGACAGTCCCCCTGAAAGGAAGCAGAAGGGGGAAGACTGGCAGAAAGAAATCCTAGTTATCTCAGCCTATTAGAGTGTAGTAACTAGACACATTGTAGGAAATGTTTGTTTAATTGGATCAATCTGAAATGGACAGAAGTTCAGTGAAGAGTATAGAGAGGTCTCAGTTAAAGCCTAGGTAATATTAACTTATAGTGGAAACAATGGATTCTGTAACTTTGTCTTGGAGTACTTTGCAGTTTAGAAGTAGAGGTGATAAAACATGGGGTGTATTCAAATTTTGGGTTTGATAAGTCAGGACTTCATAGGGGACTAGGGGAAATCAAGCAGGAGAATCAAGCAGTTCATTGTTAGGAGGTTTGACATAGGGTTCAGAAAGTGTAGAGAAGCAACTGAAACCACAGTTTGTTGGTTTATTTATGTATTTTAATCAAAGCTAATTATTTGTTCTTTGACTAACAATAGTAGTAACTTCAAGTAAGTGAACACGTATTTGATTTTCTACTAGCCTAATTTAATTTCCCAGCGAGAAAATAGGCTAAGTCATTTCTTCCCTGTATTGTCCATTCTTCGTCAATCCATGCTTGTTTAACATAGTATTATATGCTTTAGTAGAACCTTTAATTCAGAATTTGTTTATTATTTTCCCCTAATAGGTATTTTCATTACCTCTTAGTTTGGACTATATGTTTATATCAAAGAAGATAATGTTGGAGGTACTAAAAAGTCTGTATCACAGACACTCTTACATTTTTAAGAAAATGATCATAAAATAATGGATATTCGATTTTTAAAATCTGGATGCCTAGAAAGATAAGGTAGAAAGATAAGAGAGGAAAAAGCAAGCACCCATTATCTCAAACAACAATGGCTTAAACATGTAAGGTGCATGTGCACACACACACATATACACACATATCTAGGAAACTACTATGGTACATCACAAAGTCAGCAGGATGTAGGATCTGATACTCTGCACTTCTCATTGTATAGCTTCCATGTCAAGATCACAAAATAACTGTCTACATAAGCTGTAGCCATCATGACTCAGTTCTCAACAACAGGAAAGATGAAGGAGGAAAGAAAGAGGGGGATATTTCCCAGTAGTCAGCTTCAAGAAGCCATCTTAAGCCTCCCATATAATACTTCTGCTCACATATCATTGGCTAGAACTTAGTCACATGGCCTTACTTAACAATGGGATGCTGGGAAGTATGGCTTTTGAACTGGCATATTGTTGTCTAGACCAACATCAGAGTTTTATTACTAGTGTAAAAAGGGAAGAATGGTTATTGGTTGGGCAATTAGTTAAAATACTTTTGACTGCAAGAAACAAGTTGAATTCAAGTAGCTTCAACAGTAAGGGAATGTATTATCTTGCATAATGAGAAGACCTACATATGGTAGAACTCTTCTAGGGTTGGTTAATGGAGTTAGGTCACATCCTCAAGAACCCAGTTTCTCTCTGTCTTCCTACTCTGCTCCTCCGGTAAGGGTAGCACCACAGTTGCAGTCACTTCACATAGTATATTTAGACATGATAGCATCCAGAAAGAGACGAGAGTCATCCTTTCTACTGTATTCCCATTTAGGAAAAGCCACCTTTCCCAGAAACTCCAGCAGACTTCCTGTAACAGAGCTGGGCTCATAGGTCCAGCCCTAAACCAAGTCACTGGAATGGGATCAGTATGATTGGTTAAAACCAGTCGAGATTTACTCATGGAGCTGCATCATGTGAAGGCGGTGATATTTGAACAAACCCAGGCTCTGCCAGGAAGGCATGAATGTATTTGATAGGTGTGGTTCCTCTCTCTCTCCTCTTCCCATCTTACCCATTTCATATGGGTCCATTTGGAGCCCTTTCTGCCATAGGAAGCCTTCCCTGGTCTTTCTCTTCCAAGTTCCTCTTACACTTTCTTTGTTCCTCTCCATGAAGTGCTGGCTTGAGTGCCTTGTTATTTTGTGCTCAAGGTGTGTCAGTGTGCACTTGTCTCTTCAGCTCCTCTGACTTTTCTCTAAGAGCGGGGCCTGTTGTCACACACTTCCATATGACCTGGTGAAGGTAATCACATTTTTGAGCTTGAAATTGAGGGAGAGGTTAAGACAAAGGATTTCTTCTTATTTTGAATTTATTGATGTCAGAAACTGTATCAGACTATATGAAAACTAAATTCCAATGACGTTTTATGTTTAATGAACTATCCTCATTTCAAAGAAATAAAATGAGAGGTGTCTTGGGAAAACTCAGTACTTACTTTGCCAAACCTATGGTGCTTGGCCTGTAGTCTAAAGTCAATATTTGCTGGTAGATGTTAGTTGTAAAACTTTTAAAAAGCTGTAGCATATTTCCTCATATGGGTAGATGTTGCATGTGTTTATTGCCAGAGGTTGTCAGGATAATTCTGCTCAGGAAATGTAACCATTGTCAGGGTTTTATTGCTTTACCTATGATATATGTAGGTATATTCAAATAGAATTTGAAATAATGAAATATGAAATTATTTTCCTCTTCTCTGTAAAGGAAATCTACTTTAAAATCCTTGGGAATTTCACTAATAAGTGTTCTTAATACATGCATGTTCTTAAAATGTATTCAATTTTTTCATGCACTTACATAAAAGTTATATGAAGATGAAAAACTCTTCCTGGTATGTGAAGAAATAGGGTGAGTAAAACACTGTCAGATGGAGTTTATCTAACCTTGAAAGGAAGAAAGTCCAAGGGGAGCTATTTAATTGTTAGCCCTTCTATTTACCAAGAAAATAACTACAACCTTTGGTTTTCTTAAAGCCACTCGTAGAGAATACACAAAGCAATGTTGTTCTGTTGCTGGAATTTACATTATTTTACCTTATTTGCCTTGTTTTATTTCTAGAATTTACATTATTTAGCTGTGGTATAGGACCTTGGACAAGTCGTGAAGGAAACAGAGGCCCTTCGTTCTGTTTAAAAAAACAGTGGGGAGATGGTGATAACAAGGGCCAGTAGAGGAGGATAATGAAAATGAAGAGGTGCTACAGTACTGTTACTTTTTGTCAATACATTATACATATATATGTGTATATATATATATATATTTAAAGATTTATTTATTTTTTTTAGAGAGAGAGAGAGCACACAGGAGGGGCAGAGGGAGAGGGAGAGACTCAAGCCGACTCCCCGCTGAGCACAGAGCCTAACCCAGAACTTGAGCTCATGACCCTAAGATCATGACCTGAGCCAAAACCGAGAGTCGGATGCTCAACGAACTGAGCTATCCAGGCGCCCCAACTTTTTGTCAATATATCTTGACGCTAAATATCCATAACTGGAAACCAGTGCACCTCTTGAGGTCTTTATTTTTCACAGGAGGCAGCAGAGTTCCAAGCACATAGTAGGACCTTAATACATAAATCAGTACACGGTTGAGGACTTCTATTAGAGGTATGTGTTGCAGTGTTTTTTTTCACTTCGACTTTAAAATGGTTGCCAACATTTTAGAACCTGTGGATTTCAAATTACATTTATTAAGAGAATGCCACTCGCCTCCCGTCAGACACTTGCCTGTGGCCGTACTTGCCCAGTTCAGTTTTGAGCGAGAAATGCCTTCTCTGGAGGCCGTGTCACGGGCCGCTGCTTGTGTCTGTCGTACTTGCACGTAGCACGACGCCGTGCCCATCCACACGCTTGAGAGAATGTAATGGCATTGCAGGAGCGGCAGCCTGGACGTGTTTGGGTGCAATCTGGGATGATTCCTATGTGCTGCTTCAAATGAAGATCTGGTGGGTGGGGAAACGTAGGTATAGCAAGAAGTGGTGAAGGAGGACAGAAGACATGGCTGAGCGGGTAGATGACTCTGGCTCAGAAGGGAAGGGTGGTGCTCCAGGTATTTTCTGTCACAACTTGACAATAGCCCATGTGGTAACCACCTCGGCAAAAGGAAGGTAGGCACACGAATGGATGAGGGGCGTTGGCCACCCTGTTGGGCTTTGTCCTCTACTCGCTGAGCTCTCTGTGGTGTGATAGAGAAGTTGCCGTGAGGACAGCCCTCTATTGTCTGTGTGCACTCGGGCTTCTGGCCTGGGCCCGACTGCTGCAGTTGCTTCAGCTCCTGCTTTCTCCACACCAGGCTCCTCACAACAGCTGCTGGAAGCAGCAGAACCCGCGTCTGCCCTCCTCCCGGCTTGGTACATATGTCCAGTCAGTGTGTAGACTGTAGTCCTTCGTCCACTGGTTCTTGGCCAGAATTCCAGCCAAATGGCTTCAATGAAATTTCTGTAATAGGCCAGAAGAAGCCTAAAGCCAGGCATTTCTTAGAGAACTAACACCAGCTGTTTTATTATCTGTTTCACACTTTGCCTCACTCATTTCTTTAAATGGCTTCCCACGTGAAGAAATCCCAGTCCGATTCAGCACAATTCATGAAAGCATGAACCCTCTGGTACAGATTACATACTAAAATGTGGCCTACTTGTTCATACCCACCATGACCAGTGCCCGTTTAACCAGCGCTGTTCCCGCTTCCCCCTTCTGGGACGGGCAACAGATCGAAAATATCATGTAGCATACGCATTAAGAAGAGAGGATATAATTGAAAACTCCAGCTTCCCCTGGAAAGAGCCACTAATGTGAATCCATGGACCTTATGAATAATAAATGTGCACACAACAAATTCATAAAGACACTACACACTGAGCCACTTGTATCCTGTTTCCTGGAAGAGTTCCAGATCCAGTGGGAGAGCGGAAGTCTAATGGCTTGCCCTTTCCCTCTCCTCCACCCTTTCTCTGTCTCTCCCCTCCCTGTCTTTGCTCTCTCTGCTTCTGAGACTGTTGTAACAAGCAGAATAAATAGGAGTTGCCTTGAGGTAGACTGTGTCCCCATTTAAAGTCCTGCTAGACTTGTTTTAATTTTGTGTGATCATGTGCACAACCCAGAGAGTGTTGAGATAATACTGTTGACCAGTAGGGTTGGTGTTCCCGTGTTTGAGGTCCACCCCCCACCCTTCCCTAAGAAAGTATACTCCCAGCAGATGTTAAGAAAGAAAATTATTGCCATAGCACTTTAAGATCTAGCCAAGTAGTCAGGAGAGTGAAGGGCAGTGGGGGAGCAGAAGTGAAACAAGAAGAGAAAACATGCAGAAAAGAGAAGATAAACAGTAAGCTTTCCCCACTCTTTAAGTAGCAGTCGAATCCAGAGTCCTCCCAGGGCTTAGCCGAAGCATGACAGCAAATGCCAAGTGTCTGCTACACATAAGGTCCCACGCAAGAGAATATAAGATGAATATGACCTGGTCCCCGCCTGGAAGGGACGTATAATACAACTTTAAGGAGATGTGACAAGTTTGTAGTAACTAGAGGCAAACTAAGATGTGCCCGATGAGAGTTTTTTCTAAACACCGGTAGAATCAAAGGAAGCGGATATCATGATGGTTTCATATTTGTGGTAGTATCCAACTTGGACAGTAATGATGAGTAATGTTTCACTTGGCAGAGACCGGAGTCAGGGTATTTCAGGCGAAGGAAGTGTCATGAGCAAAGAGTCAGAGGTGGAAAAGCATGCTGTGCCTAACTGTAGGACGCAGGGAACGTTGCGGCATCAGGTGAGAAAGGAAGAGAGGATCCATAATGAAGTTCCAGCTCAGTCAGCAGGGAAAAAAAGCCTTTGGGAAAATGCTCAGAGTTGTGCTTTTTTAAGAGTTAGCTCTCACAGTATTATAATTAAGTGGTTGATGCAGGAGTCTCGTGGAGGTTCATGGCAGTAAGCCAGTGGAAGGTGGAGGGCAATTGAGGGCTTAGACTCAGGTGACAGCAGGAAGAGTAAAAGAGTGAATGGGTTGAAACCTTGCAAGGAGGCTCTTGGTCTTGGGTACAGGGTACAGAGGGGAAAGAAGTGATGCCTGAGACCTATACCCTTAGCATGCAGAAAATTGTGACATGTTCACCTTTCTGTTCTTACACTAATGATTATTTCCCCCTTAGGTCTTCACAGCCATTGGAAGAATAGTAATAGTACATATCTATATATCCTCATTTAGCAAATTACAAAAGGTTTTCTGGGGCCAGCCAATACATCCTCGTGAAGTGAGACATTGAGAAAACTGTTTCTAGCACAGACAAACCCAGGTGTAGAATGGGAAGTGGCTGGTCTTTGCTAGTAGAAGGCGACTGGGGACTTTTCCTCAGGACCAGCCACCTCTTTTTCCATGAGAGTTGCATTAAGAGAAGCACAACCAAGAATGCACCACATCCTAAGTAAAGTCCCAGTGAGTTTAGGGCCTGCGCTCACCCTGGGGGCACTCAGGGATCCCGTCCCATCCTTACCCCCTTTCCCCCTGCTCATCTTTGGCTGTGGGAAGGATGGCACTGTTGGTCTGTTGGACATTCCTCCATAGTTGCAGTTCGGAGCTCCTGATGCCAGAGTCCCTGCGTGTGAGCTCCAGTCTACGGGGGAGAGCTGCTGATACTCAGAACACAGCTCTTGCCCAAGTCCACTCTGTTCCACCTCTCTGGGAATTATTTCCCAACCTCTTGGTGACACACCAGAGGCATTGACGTGAATAAGCATTGAACCTAGCCAGGCAAGAACGGAATGCTGGCTCCCTCCACTTCCCATCGGTGTGACTTATGCCAAGGCACCCAGCCTCTCAGGGACTCGGAGAAGCAGGGCCATAGCAATGAGATGACTAAAATGAAAGAATGTCTATAAACCATGTATCTCGGTGCCTGCAACTACTGTGGGCTCATTACATAGGTTTCTCTCTTTCAGAGTTTTTGGGACTTTGTCCCTAACCCTGTTACTTATCCACTTTGCTCGCTTCTGGATCTGAGGTTTGGGATGTGAAGCTTCCCCAGCGTCTCTTATAAGAAATACTGGCTCTTGAAAGAAGCAAAATGGGATGAGACGTTGGGGCATGTGATTGTTGGATCTGTAGAGCCTATTCCAAGCCGTTGTGTTTATTATTCATGAACACAGCAGCTTGGGAAGCACAGGTTGATACATTCCTAAAGGCTCCACATGATGTGTTTACTCTAGTAAGAGACGAAATAATCGCGGTAGTGTACGGTAGTATGCCCTCTTGAGGACTCTGCATTATCACCGTCCGCGGCATCCTCCAAGTGTTTATTTCTCCAGATAGTGGGCTTGCGTTTCAGGAGAAACCACATGCAGAGGGCTCATTTGGTCCTTTCTATTAACGATAAACAGTGGAGGAAGCGAGGATGCTTTTCGAAGTTAGGTTACTTTAGTTTTCCTTTGGCTTATAAAGCGGGCAGAGATTTGTGAAAAGGAAGCAAATATCTTGGCTAATGTGGTTAACCACTCTCTTCTGTTGATAAGTATAGGTAATTGGGCGCTCTGCATTTTGCCACTTCCTTTATTTTATAAAATACTCTTCTTTCATGAGCCCTAGTATAATAGATTGAACTCTTCAAGGAAAGCCCATAGATACGGGGACATTAAAAACTAATATTAGAGACAAGAAATTAAGAATCCCACAACAAGGGATGCCTGGGTGGCTCAGTTGGTTAAGTGTCTGCCTTCGGCTCAAGTCATGATCCCAGGGTCCTGGGATTGAGTCCCCCATTGGGCTTCTTGCTCAGCGGGGAACCTGCTTCTCCCCCTGCCTGCCACTCCCTCCTGCTTATGTTCTCTCTCTCTCTCTCTGACAAAAAAAAAATCCTACAACAACTTCAGTCTGTTTATAGTGTTTGTCTTTTAGTAGACCTAAGCTTTTTTTTTTTTTTTTAAATCTTTCATTTTTTTAAAGATCTTATTTTTAAGTAATCTCTACATCCAATGTGGGGCTCAAATTTACAACCCTGAGATCAAGAGTCACCCTTCCAACTGAGCCAGCCATGTGTTCCCCACTACCCTCTTTTTTTTTTTTTTTTTAAGATTTTATTTTTGAGTAATCTCTACACCCATCATGGGGCTTGAACTTACAACCCCGAGGTCAAGAATCGCATGCTCTACCGACTGAACCAGCCAGGCACCCCAGACTTTAAGGCACATCTTTCAGATAACTTGGAGGAGCAGTCATAGTCACGTGATTATGTGCAGCCCTTGGGGGAGGGGGGAGAAGGCTTTTGCCCCTATGGTACAATTTGATTTTTTAAAATGTGATCTTTTACACACTTCATTTCAGCCATCAGCATTATCAATCGAATCTTAATTAATGAATCTGGGATATAGAAAGGCCCCTGAGAGAGCTTGCACTGAGTCTGCACTAAGGTAAACTGTAGGATGCCGTGGCATTGGAATGGCGAGCATTTTTGAGGGGGAAATTCTGAGAAAACAGTTTCTGACTAATGAGTTAACACGCTGGTGGGTAGTAACAAAAGTGTGAGATGCATGCCCTGTTCTGGGCACTGTTTGTACTTGACCTACAAGACTAATGCGCAAGAAACAACCCATAGAATGTAGCCTGTGTTTAATTAAGAGTTCTAGGAATTTACACATGAGGCACGTTCATGAGAACTGAAGTCTTCATGGGAAGTAATGCTGCAGTTGGGTATTCAAGGAGCGAAAGTGAGGCTGTGCGGTGAAGCATTTATAGGCATGTGGTGATGCTGACTGGTTTAGAACCCAGAGGATTGCTAAGGAGAAATAGTTTTAAATATTTTTAACCCTCAGGAGGTATTAAAACTGTCTTTTCCAATCCCTCATTTTACATAAGGTGAACCCTAGGAGGTACAAGGCCAAGAGACTGGTGATACAAAGTAAGTTATTTTGAGGCTGGATTTCGGGAAGGCTTGAAAGGTGCTAGGGTGCCTTGTGAGATCAAATTGTGTGTGGTGAGAGGGCTTTCTAGGAGGAATTTTGTTTAGGGGCATGAACCCCGTGTTACACCTGGGGTGTTGCCTGACAAGCCAGCTTTGTGATCCTTGCTACTGAAGAAATAATTCTATATACTCACTCTTGGTTTCGGAGTCCTGCTTCTCCTGGTTCTCCACCTGCACCACCCTCCACCCCTGCCCAGTACACACCTTCAGCGCACATTTCTATGTTAATGCTAGGTAAGGATCAAATATTGTTCTTTCCAGGGCTATTTGCATTTTAACTGGGACAAAGAGTTCCAGAGAAAATAATGCATCTAAAAGGTAGAGTTTCAGACCTCAGTGACTTCAAATGAAGGAGCTTTCCTTGTGTCCCTAAAATCAGGGTGTATAAGAGGAGTGTATTGGAAAGTGGGGTGGGGCCGGAGGTCTGAGAAGAGGATGTCCTACGCCTGGCACTTAGTAGGCACTCATATTTGTTAACGAATGAATGAAACTTTTTATTGAATCAGTGAATTGATGAATAAGGCTCAGAGGTGCAGGGTGCTTGCAGAGAGAAGACAAAGGGATGAAAATAGAACCTTTAAAGGAGGAATTAATATGACTTGATGACTATGTGATCCTAAGAAATGAGGGAGAGAGCATTAAAAAAGATTACAGATACAAAATCTTGTTGCTTGAGAGAGTACCCCTATGAAACCAGGAAACTGGGACAGTCCTGTGTTTAACATATGGGCACACAACTGTCATTTCTAAGTCAACGCTTGGAAATCTTCCTTTAGTTCACCTGTTTGTAAGTTACTTACAGGAGTTGCTGCCTTACTCCTGCTTCTTCTCCCTAAAGTTCTCTGTTTAACTTTTCCTCCCATTTCTGTGTGCCTGGGAAAACGGGAAGGAAAGTTGGGCTCAGTAGAAATTGTGGGCTCAGATATCTTACAAAAGGACCCAAAGAATTCTTATCCTTTCCTCACTCTTATTCCCAGTTAAATGTGTCACTTTAAAATTTCTTTAGGAAAACATTTCTTAAAAAAAACAAACAAACATACATTTTTATGTGTGTGTGTGTGTGCATGTGTATGCACATATATACACATATATATGTGTGTGTATATACGCACACATGCCTTTGCTTGGAAAATTCTGCTTACAGTGACTTTCACTTTTTGCTTCCCTTTTGCACAGAAAATACCGCCCTTGGTAATGGAGAGATAACAGGCTGACTTGCCTCCAGAAGGCATTCCTCCTTAACAGACTGGTTTGCTCTGATCTGTATAAACACTCCTGCTTGCTGACCAGTGGTCTGTATTTATGAGGCACTTGGAAAACACTGCAAGCTGCAGAGAGTGACCATGAATAGCAAACTTAATTTGGTTTAATGTGTTTTGGCTTGCTTGACCTCACCAGAATAAAAATGTGCCTGTTTGAATTATTGTATTGGGAGTTTAAAAAAAATTCTAGAGACATTTATCTCATTGGAAGAATCTTGGGATTGCTTTAGCAAAGGTTTAAGTCCATGTTTAATGTCAGATAGACTTGAGAAATGTTTAACATAGAGCTTTAATCACAGATTAGTTTATTGTGAGTTCTGAATTTTTAAGAGCCTGAATTACTATTTTTTTTTTCTTGCTACTTTTTTTCCCCCCTAGACGATTGGCTGGCAACGACCTTTCTTTTATCCACCCAAAGGCCTTGTCTGGGTTGAAAGAACTCAAAGTTCTGTAAGTAATGCAATTTTAGAGTTTCACAGCTGGCTGTGTATTTTCTTTTTGCATAGTCAACATGCTTGGAGCGAGGGTAAGCACAGTTTCTTTTAGTTTAGGATTAAAAGATTTAAGGAGTGGCCAATGGGTAGTGTGGGAGGCAAGGGTTGATTTAGGCAACCTTGGGTCTAGATAACAAAAGTTAAAACTCTAAATAATAGGTGTTCTGACCTTCAGTGCATTACAGTTGAATCTATTAGGCTTTTTTGTAGGGCTAATGGATTGAATCAAAATCATATTTAAGCTTTACTGGTAGTTTTGTTTCTACTTATTGTATAGCTGTAATAACTTTGAATTAGCTGACCCGAAAGGGAAAAAAGGCTTACAAAAGCTCAAAATGTTAACATCATTTTAAAGCTAAAAGGAATTAAGATGCCTATAATTTACAGAGTCTGTGAGGGACCAGGAAATAAATTTCTGGCAGTGGGTAAGGGTTTGGACTATGGCAGATTGGGGAACAGATGGACTGACTGCCAGCCCCATTTCTGCCACTACCTTGCTGGGTAACCCTCTGCAAGTCACCAGACCTCTCTGGTTCAGGGAGTTATATGTAGCTTTTACCACTCCTTTCTGTGGTTATGATTCATGCCAAGCAGTCATTTTATTAATATGACTAGAAATGGCTTTAGGCAAAAATAATAAAAATTTCACTTTCAGTACTGATATATGTCTCTCTTCTCTAACTATTAGCCCATTAAAGCTCTTTTTCTTGCCCTGGCCCTCCGTTCACTGAGGACATGTCTACTGCTCCCTAAGAGCTCAGGATCTGCCGTTTTCTTGAAAAAATTGGCTTGATTTCATGTCCATGTTTCTGGGTTCTGCTTTGTTCCAATTGAAAAGGCACTAGGGATTCCAATAGGTTTGCTGGTTATACCTCCCAGTTAACTTGTTATGCTTCCTAATTAACATTAACCATCCCTAGGGTGACGAACATTAATTAGTGTGCCTTAATTCCTGAGAGTGCAACACCCCTGGAAATGTGTGTTACCAGTGGGTCTGTGATAGGAGATGGCTTGGGGATAGCAGCTGTGGTTTCATTTCTGGCTTTATAGCAAATGCTTCTTGCTTTTCTGCAGTTCTCTTTCCTTGGGTGTTCTCCACCTTGACCTCTCCCCCTTTCCTGCCATTGGAAGTATTTTTTGGATAGAAATGGCTCTGAATTCTTCTCAGAAAAAAATAGTAACAGTTGCTTGTTATTCTCTAACCAAAAATTTCCTTCCAGAACGCTGCAAAACAATCAGTTGAAAACAGTACCCAGTGAAGCCATTCGAGGACTGAGTGCTTTGCAGTCTTTGTAAGTAGCTTTTTGGTTTTCTGTATTCTTCAATCATTCGTAGACCGCTCTAGCTGCTAAATATATAAAGAACTGGAATTCCAGGAAAAGGGGAGATTTATTCTTTCATCTGGGATAAATTGGGGACGGCCAGGTATCAAAATGCCCTTTGGTGAGAGAGAAGGAGGTGGTTCAGTTTATTCCCTCTCTTGTCTCAGATGCTGGGAGAAAAGTTACAAGCGTACACGGCTAGGTGTAATTCTAGGAGCTTGTATATGACAGGTGATCATCACCTCTTTAGGACCAGAATTATTTGTCTACTGAAGTTCTAGTGTTTTGTGCCTTTATGGTCAAGAAACAGCCACAGAGAGGTTTCTGTTTTAGGTGGTAATGATAATCAGAAGAAATTGATTATAATTCCTCATCTGTGGACCTTGAACTCACGTTGGGGGTGGTAACTTAGTCTCTTGTACTGCCTTTTTCCCAAGTTTTTCTTTATGAGGAGAGTTTGGCTTTATGTGGAGTGTTCATGATATCAATTCTTTGTTTTTACCATGTTCAAAAGCTTGGTTTTTATTAATTTCAAAAGTTTTTTTTTTTTTTAAGATCTACTTATTTTAGGGAGAGAGAGAGAGGGTGAACGAGTGAGAGTGAGCAGGGGGAGGGGCAGAGGCAGAGGGAGAGAGAGAAGCCTAAGCAGACTCTCCACTGAGCCTGGAGCCCTACGTGGGGCTGAGTCTCTCAACCCCGAGATCATGACCTGAGCCGAAATCAAGAGTTGGATGCTCAATTTACTGAACCACCCAAGCATCCCAAAAGCTTTTTCATGTAGCACTTCACTTTGTTCTTTTTTGCATTCTCTCCCGTGTGTGTGTGTGTGTGTGTGTGTGTGTGTGTGTGTGTGTGTGCGTGTGTATGAGCCTGGAGAACAGTGGTCAGTGCTTCCACTGTTTGATACACAAACCCCATACCTCCCTTCCCCCTCTGGTGGGTGGACCAGGTAAGCAGCAGTGGTATCACCAGGGCCAGGCAATATCCATGGAAGATTTTGAAGAAACAACCATTTTTATATTAAATAAACATATTTGTTAATGACTAGAATGAATGTTATAAACTAGTGTTGTTGGGGCTACAACTTTAGTTTTCCCCATCTTTGGGATTGGAAGATCCAGTTCTTCTGTGTCGAGGGGTACCTTCCCAGAACAGAGTGAGAAGTACTGAACTGAAATGGATGGTTATTACAGTTTGGTTTCTGCCCAGATTAAGAAAAGCCAGTAGCGTATTTATCAGTCTTGTCTGGTTTGAGATCCCCACTTTGCCACTTATTAGCTGTGTGAGGTTGTGCAAGTTATTTAAAATTCTCCATATAGTAGTATGCTCATTACTTGCCATATACTTGAATGCATGAAAAGCACTTGTAACAATATCTAACATGTAGTAGGTGTTCAAGAAACATTCGTGGAATCTACTAATAGTAATAATGATATATTTTATCAGTGCTTTCTTTTGATTCCTAGTTTACCCAATTTATATAACCAGGTTATGGGAATGTCTGAAAGTAATGAAAAAGTATTCTTTATTTTTTCTTGTGTGAAAAAAGTATTCTTTAAAACAAGGAACTTGGTTAGTTCGTCATTGTACTAGAATAACGAATACCAATGTACATTGTTTCGGCTTACATCCTAATCCCAAATACAGTGGGAGGAAGGCGTAGTTTGTCAAAGTGTGGCACTTTGACCACCTGCACCAGTGGGAGATTGCTAAAATGCAGACCTCTAGGCCATATCCTGGAAGTAATGGTATTTTCTCTTTAAAGGTAAGATCTAACAAGCTATATTTTAAAAAATTTCTCCAGGAGATTCTCATGTACGTGGAAGTTTTGAGAATCACTCTGAATAAAAAATGTAATAGTTAACATACATATATGTTCTGGGTTACAAAATTGGGTTTTAACCATATCATGTAGTTGTGTGATCTAATCTGTCCCATACATTTTTCTTTTTATTGCTCTTTGAAATAACTTTAAAGGTATGCTTTTGTAGGAAATGCCTATAGTAGAAGACTTGATTGAAGTGATTGAACTGCTTGTCTCTGCTTGCTGATATAAAACCATTTTTAACTGCACCCAAAACACATCACTGGAATTTAGATTACCTTTTCATTTAGATTAGATAATCTCCTAGTTAATGTGAAAATAAAAATATATACTAATAAAGGGGTGTCTGAGTGGCTCAGTTGATTGGGCATCTGACTCTTGACTTCGGCTCAGGTCATGATCTCAGGGTCGTGAGATCGAGCCCTGTGTCAGGCTCTGTGCTCAGCGTGCAGTTGGCTGGAGAGTCTCTCTCTCCCTCTGCCCCTCCCCCTGCTCGCTTGAGCTCTTTCTCTCCAGCAATAAATAAATCTTTAAAAAAACACGTACTGTAAAGCCTATCATACACTGTGAAGGTTAAACTTTAAAATGTATCTACTGTCATAAATAAGGAGTATCCGAGGCATTCACCATTTAATTTCTAGTTTATTTTTTTAAAGATTTATTTATTTATTTGAGACAGAGAGAGAGAGAGAGAGAGAGAGCACAGGCAATGAGTGGGGTGAGGGGCAGAGGGAGAAGCAGACTCTCTGCTGAGCAGGGAGCCAGATGCGGGGCTGGATCCTAGGACTCTGGGATCATAACCTGAGCCAAAGGCAGATGCTTAACCAACTGAGCCACCCAAGAGCCCCTAATTTCTAGTTTAAATAGAAGTTTAACTTAAGGTAGAAATATATTAAATAGCTAATTTTGCCACAATGCCAAGTCATGGAACATAGGATTTGTTATTTGCTATAACTATTTGAGTAGACTCCGACTAGACTCCTTCAGTGAATCCATTGGAATGAGTTCCTTCATAGACATGTGACTGTGTCACCTCTACACACTTTCTGACCTTGGACAGATGTACACAGAGGGAGCCATTTTGCCTCCCTCAGAGCCGAATTCATTAGACGTTTTAAATACTCATTTTCTTGTGCTTCTTCAGAATTCATTTTACTTCAAGAACTTCATACAGAATTGTTCTTATTTCCCAAGACTAAATGATCAAAATATTCAGTTCTTTTGTCTAGTTGGAAGGCTGAAAAAGACAAGGCTAAAAATTTTGAGTTTTAGAACAGAAAAACCTACCAAGAAAACATACAAATAGATTGTGGTCAATAAGCACATGAAAGTCCACATGACATTTATTGATAATTTAGATGATATAAATTGCTTTACACAGGTTTCTCCCTCTAAAATAATACTTTAAAAAAGCATGTTGTGCTCATCACTCATTGAGTGAATTGCATAGTTTAAATTATCTCCAAAATTGGGATGGGGTTGGGGGTGGAGAGGAGTCAAAGCAAACTGTTTGTTTTGTTTTGTTTTGTTTTTTAAAGGCTTTGGGATGTTTTTATCTGCATCAGAAACACAAGGAGCTAAGCATCAGGCCTGTTTTACTTAAGAAGGAAATGTACATGGGTTTGTTAGCTTAGTGGGTGTAGCAGTCAATTTAGATACAATTGAAATTCTGTCATGGTGTAAAACAGTCTTATCAGCACTTGAGTTCAGTTTGCAAATCTGATCTTCAGACCTGAGTTGCATGAAAGATTTCCTTGTGGTTCTGAAGTAGTGCTTAGAAGGAGCAAAGTTCATTTGGGGTTGAAATTGACCAGAAGTGGTTTGATGCAAGTGTGCAAGGATGACTATAAAATCTGAAGGTGAATTGTCAATATTAGTACAAAGGTAGCGTAACAGCCTTCCACAAAGCCATGAAAATGGCTAAAGCATTATCTGAACAGGCTATTAAAATGACGTGCCAGAATTTACTCCACTGTATTCTTATTTCCTTAAGTTAGATCACACTTACATTGAATGGTAAAGGAGGATTTCAAGACTAAATTTCCTAGGTTTTCCACAGTAGCATATTATATTAACAATTTATACTTGAAACTGGTAACAAAATATAACACTATAGTATATACATTACTGCTGGTAAGTTAGAAGTAGAGAGAGAAAGGGAGCGCCTTTGATTACACAGAATAGATGTTGGTAACAGGCATTCATCAGTAAAATCTTCGTATGGAATTGTTAATGTAATTTCATTTAAGGCAAGAAAAAAAAGTATGCGAGTTTCAGTAAGATATAAAACAGGCTTTTGAGAATAGGGAATAGAAGCAGATTTTAAAGACAAAAATAGTAAGGGAATTCAGTTAATATAATGTTAACCCTTTAACAGCTAAAGTACACCTAAAGTAATAGTTCTTTCTTGCCAGATCGAGTTTAAAGGGTAGAATACATTAAATAAGCCCACGTTATCTCCTCACATATGAGACATCTGATGCTATTCATGTGTCTACTGAATCAGTGATAGTATTTTCTTGGTCTCTTAGTTCGGAAGAATGTGAAATGTGTAGGTCATTGGTACAAAGCCACACTTCTAAGACAATTTCTCTGTGAAACATTCATTTTGGTGTAGGGGCAAACTCTTTACATTTATGAGTGTGCCCCCAACATCTGCATTTGAATTGAGGTGTAAGGATTAACCACAGAGTCACCACAAATCCTTTGCCTCATTTAGCTTATTTAAGTGTTTCATTTTTCCAGAGTTGTTCCTTTTGATCTCTTACTTAAACGTGACTTTGCAATTTGGGGAAATTTCTAGCACAGAGGAAGTTGTGTCTGTGCGTTTATTATTGTATTATTATTTTGCAGAGAAGATAGTTTCATTACTCTCTTAGCTCAAAACTTGCCTGGGTATCTTGTCCCAAGCTAAGGCCATCTCTTTTCTATGATGGTACATGGAACAGAATTCTGCAGGAGCGTAAATGGTGTATATAATACTAAAATTATACTAAAAAGATATGGATAGCTTTCTTTATTTTACCACATCTTAATGAAACACTTTTATAGAGAGGGCTTAATTTCGGTAAAGTGTTGTGTGCATATGTGGGCGAGCCTTGCTCATTGTATTGTTGACTATGAATGCACATTATCATCAATATGATAACATAAACAATTTAAACTTTTAAACTGCTCTAATGCTGAGAAACTGGAAAGGGACTTCAATTTATACAATTAAGATACAATCCACACCTCTTGCCTGGCCTACAGGGTCTATATAACTTGGTCCCTATTTGCATCCCCAGCTTTGTCTCCCTGGACCCTCCACACCTTCCTCCTGTGTTCTCATCGCTCTCATCTTCTGGGAGTTTCTGGGACCACACCTCACTGGTTTCTGCTGAGTCTCTGCCCTCTGAATTTCAGTCTGAATAGCACCTTCTTGGAAATGCTTTTCCTGACCAGTGCATTTTAAGTAGCTACCCATCTTCCCCCTTAGTCCCTATGAGTCTTTATCTCAGGACCCTGTTTTTTTTTTATTTCGTAGCACTTCTTAAGCACTCTGTAAGCACTTTTAAAGTGTATTTATTGTGGGTCATTCTCCATTAGAATGTCAGTCTCTCGAGGACAGGCCTCACGTATGTGTTCACCGTTTTTATCTTTTATTCCTAACAAGACGCTCAGTGTAGCTGTGTTGAATAAACTGCAGATGATTAAATCAACTACAAGTAGAATTCAGTTGCATTAACCATTCAGTTACATTATATGGTTGATTGTATGTCCAGTGTTCCTCTTTCCCTAAGTGGAAGTTCCTCAAGGAACTTGTGTGTGTGTGTGTGTGTGTGTGTGTGAGAGAGAGAGAGAGAGAGAGAGAATACTATCCATGCATTAAAGCAGATCTCCTAAGCCACTCCATAGCCAGGACTTTGCCAGTCTGTATATAAAGGATCCCTCTCTCTTCTCAGGTGCTAGAGAGTCTAAGGAATAAAACAGCCTAAAAATATCTGTTCCTAAATGGATTCTTCAGTTAGCTGCTCAGTTCCCAGTGGGGTCCTCTTTAGTGCTTATCTCAACTTTATCAAAAAGACGATACCATCAGATCCTCACAGGGACCAAGGGTCTTTAACCCCTGCTAATCTGAGGCTGGAGCAGGTGGTTGAGTGCAGGGCTCAGCGTTTGCCTGGAGGGGAAAGGGGCAATTAGGGCGGGCCTGAAGCTGAAGCTGCATCAGGCAACAGTAGGCATAAGCACCCCTCTAAAAGTCAGAAATTCCTGAACTCGACAGCTGCCAAAATCCATGTCTTTAAAAATATGCTCTCATTTTGACTTTTCACGTTTTTCACGTTCCCTGATTTTCACCAAAGAGGTCCACGCCCGGAAGGTATGAATTTAAGTAATGATGCTGTATCATCCAGGGGTTCATGAAGACAGTTGTGATTTGCCTGGCCTTCATCATATTAATATCAGGTTGCCTTTGTGTCAAAAAGCAATTATTCCAACAATTATGCCTGATTGTGCCGACAGTAACACTTAGGACATAATTTTCCAGATTTTTAGATGGGGACTTAATTTTAAGTATGAGTAATCCTATTAGCAAGGTGTTTTTAATTCCAGAATTTTGCAAAAAATTAAAAAAAGCCCTGAGGCCACAATAACATTGATCAGAGTAGCTGTTTAATTTTTCCTGTGGAAAGTTTGTCCTTTTCTTAGTAACCGTTAATTTTGAACTTAGTGCTAAGATAAGAGGAGAAGGTTGTATGACCAGTACATGACACCTATAGTTTTAACTTGCTGGTGGTAATAAGAATTGTTAAGAATCTCTTGCTGTCAACATTTTTGGGGGCGTAAATATTTCCTTATTTTTTCCCCTCTGGTTCCAGGTCAAAATAGCAGATAAATTTAATATCAGATATTAGTTGTGGTGTAAAATTTTAAGGACAGTAGCTTACTTACTCCACTTAGTTTCTTCTTTTTTTTCGTACTTTCGATTTAAATGGTCCTAAAACAAAAAATTCTAGCTTGAACTTTCTGAGAGTTTTCTTTTTTGAAAAATAAACATCGTTTCGCGATAGAGTTACTCTTAGCCAAAGATTCTTGAGAGATTGAGATTTACATTTGTCCCTTTGTCATGTAGGAAGGGAAAGAACAGACTTCCACACGATGGTCTTGGAAAAGTTGTTAAAGTTTATGAGACTTTCTAGAGAAATTGAAGAAATAAGGAATGCCATGACTCTGGTCATTTTTATAACTCCTTTCTAAAAGTTTTGAAAACTGGGAGTTGTGTGTGACTTGGCTTATTCTGCTAGAATTCGTTCTTGAATGTGGTTGTTTCTGTTTCTGTCAGGCGTTTAGATGCCAACCATATTACCTCAGTCCCCGAGGACAGTTTTGAGGGGCTTGCTCAGTTACGACATCTGTGGCTGGATGACAACAGCTTGATGGAGGTGCCCGTGCATCCCCTCAGCAATCTGCCGACTCTGCAGGCACTGACCTTGGCTCTCAACAAAATCTCAAGCATCCCTGACTATGCGTTTACCAATCTTTCAAGCCTTGTGGTTCTGTGAGTATCAGTCCCCTTAAATACCATATATTTGTGTGAATTGGGGGGCAAAAGCAGATTTCTTGTGACAAATTATTACAAAAGTACCTTACTTTTGATTATGCTTCTGAAGAGATACTGTTTGGGGGAGTTGCCTTTTTTTTTTTTTTTTTTACAAAATTAAATGTGCTGACTTTTTAAAATACAAAATAGGATAATTAAAAAATTAACACCTGATGCAACATGCTGGATCTTTCTAAAATACGTGGCCTTTTGTAATCATAAGAAGAAAATGGGACACTCAGCAAATACTTGGACAGCTTTTACTCGTGTACCAGCAATGTATTCAGTGTTAAAAGAAGTGGCATTGTTTTCAGGCGCTCACAGAAAATAAGTTTCGGTGATATTTCATGTTTTGACCAACTTGTCTGTTCAAAGAATATATGATTGTGTTTTTAATCTTTGAAAACTTGGACATAAAAAAATGGGATTTCTTATAAAATCTGTTACTCACTCTCACTGGTGTAAGGTGATGTGCTTCCCTCCATGCTGGTTCCCCCACCCTCCCATAAGGGGAGCTCACCAAAATATCACTTCCTGTAATGAAAAGCTCATCAGAGCTTTTGTTCTGACATGGGTGAATATGAAAGAGTCTTCAACGTGCATACCATTTTTCCACGAGAGATACTTTCCTTTTCCATTGGCATTCCATGTTCAGTGAATCCGAGTCTACCAAGAGTCTGTTATTCCATTAGTCAAGGGTTGAAATGTTTAACTGCATGGTTCCTTTAAAAGCCAACTTAGACATTTAAGTATAATAGTTGCTATTGAGTGAGGTAAAAGTCATTTTGATGCTTTTTTCCATAGGCATCTTCATAACAATAAAATTAAAAACTTGGGTCAGCACTGTTTCGATGGACTAGATAACCTGGAGACCTTGTAAGTTGATTCATATTTCAGATGGTTACGTTGTGATATTAACGATGGAATTTTGTATTTACTTGCAGAAAAGGGAAAAATTATGGTTTTGAGTTCAGTTCACTACTAATTGGCTTTAATACATGACTAAATTCTTGCCATCAAATAACACAATTAGCAATACTAATCTCAGTTTATGGTTAAAAATGGTGCACAAGTTTGGACTTGATATTTCTTTCAGAAGTACATGTAAAAAGCAGCTCGATCTGCCGGGCTGTCTGTCTACTTTATCAAAAATTTTGGTTTTGTTAAAATGTGTGACAGTTTTGAAACATTGAACCTTATAAAATTAATTCTGGAAAAAAAATCTTTTTTTGTTTGTTTTTTCCATGATTTCAGTTGCCTTACCTAATTATTAACCCTGGATTTGAGTATTTTCTCTGCTTTCTTAGATGCTAAATGAAATAAATTTTTCCATTTTGCTTAGGCTGTTTTCATTGTTATTCCTACTAAAGTATTTGGGAATTCTGGCTGATTCAACTTCAGATTGCACCACTGTTTGAGCAAAAGACATTGTGTAGCTACGTGTAATTAAGAGTAGTATCTTTGTTCTTGTTTTATTTTATTTTAGTTGTCTTTATTAGAAGAGCTATAGTATTTACTATTGTCATATAATATATAATTCAGAAAATGTCCAGATTGGTTGGGTTAGTAACATTTGATTGGAATGCTCAGGGTTTGCAATATTTTGTTGAACTGAATATTCTGGTTAGCTGTTAGTTAATGAGAAGACTTAAAATATTTTGCTTCTTTGCTAATCTACTTTCCTGTCTAAACAACCAAAGGATAGTAAACATTAATGGCTTTTTGAAGGTGGAAGCTCTTGAAGAAGATGGTTCCAAGCTCAGTTCTCCTTTCCTGAGTATATAAATACCAGTGTACCAGAAGACCGGATGGATCTTCTGATACTAGACCACATATACTCTCATAATTATATGAAAATGAAACCTCTTCTTCCCAGTTAAATTTTTATTTGCCACTTTGATTTTATGTTACTCTGATTCTGAAATCAACCATGATAATCATATGCCAACATGCTCTTTTGGTTATAAAAGAAATTAAAACTCAAATACTCAGAATCAAGACTTTTTAGTACAGATCACTGTGGCTTTTCTCTCTCCTAAGTAATGTAACATTTTCGACAATTTATAACCTGCTTCAAGACAGTAATTGTGGGAAGCCATCCTGGTCCTTCCCCTTGTTCATACTTATCTCCAGTCATTCACCTTATGGTAGGGCTGAGGTCAGCTGCCCTCATGTCAGAATTTCAGGAAGTCACTCCAAACCCCAAACGGACAGAAACCTTGGTTTCAGGCTATTGTCATTTTTAAATGGATATTCCATAAATTCTGTTTTATGGTGAATTTCCTGAGAAATGTCATTCAGATGACTTGTTTATTTAATGCACCAATAATATGCAATTGAGAATTCCTTGACATTATAAAGTGAAGTTAAAACAGTCATAGATGAATTACAATTCTTCTTTTTCTATTCAGTATTCTAAGAAAAGGTGTAAATTAAACTACAGGGTTTTAAACAGCCCTATGGTTGGTGAGGAGAGATTAGATTTTTTTTAGGAATACATTCGTACCAAATGCCTTATAAATTGTGACTGCACTTCAGTGTTCTTACGTGTTTCCCCCATTTTTTTCTAGGGACTTGAATTATAATAACTTGGGGGAATTTCCTCAGGCTATTAAAGCACTTCCTAGCCTAAAAGAGCTGTGAGTATTGTTTTGCTCTCTCTATGCCTTAGTATCCTTAGAACTCACCACTTAATGTTCCAACAGTGAGATTTGAAAACCTCTTTGCTCCATTACATATATCACAATACACACACACACACAGACACATATGTGATCACACAGACTGGATTATGTTAGTTAGCGCAGACAGTTTTGAGCCTGGATTTCTGTGCTGGGCTCCATACTGCGGAAACAAGAGCTATAATATATGGTCCTTGCCAGATGGGAGCTTGGAGTCTTAGTGGCACTGGGGAGGCTAGCCATGTAAGAAAGAGAGCAGTTGCTAGGTAGAAATAAGTGCTAAATGAAGAGGGTAAATGAATCATTCCAGAAAAAGACCTCATTGAGAATTGGGGTCATTGGAAAAGGTAATGCTAAAGAAAAGAATTTGACTGGAGTTAAAAGGGTAGGTGTGTGTGTGTGTGTGTGTGTGTGTGTGTGTGTGTGTGTGTTTATGGTAAAGATTTTATTTATTTGAGAGAGAGAATGAGAGCGAGCGCACGAGTCGGTGGCGGGGCAGAGGGAGAGAGAGAATCTCAAGCAGACTCCCCGCTGAGTGTGGAGCCCCATGCAGGGCTCGATCTCATGACCCTGAGATCATGACCTGAGCCACCCAGGCTCACAACCCTGAGATCACTTAACTAACCAAAAGGGTGGAGATATTTAAACAAATGAAAGGCTAAGGGGACATTTTACATGTTGGCTTTGTCAACGACAGAGATAGGAATATACAGGGCATCACAGGGTATGTGTGTCATGTGTTGACAGCAAATACTCTGAAATGCATTGCTTAAGGACTAAATACAGGTGACAGAGGAAATATGGAGGTTAAAACACCTTATGATTCTCACTCATGGTCTAAAGTTCTTTGTTGGCAAAGCAACTGCTCAGGGTGTATGAGAGACCTGAGAGATATCAGGTTAAGCCGCGGGTTTAAGAAGAATTAGGAATTAGTCCTGGAAAGGATGAGATGGAATTGAAACTTCAGTTTCCTCACACTTTTGGAATTTTCATGTAGTTGTTATCAGTTAGGTTTCACATAATACTGAACAGGGCTAGATATTCAGGTTTTAACTTATTTCATAAAAGGGCACGTGTTTCAAAATATTTTTCTCCTCCCTCTTTAGGTTATTTCATAGTAATTCTATTTCTGTTATCCCTGATGGAGCGTTTGATGGCAATCCACTCTTAAGAACTATGTAAGTAGTTTGGGGCGCCTGGGTGGCACAGCGGTTAAGCGTCTGCCTTCGGCTCAGGGCGTGATCCCAGCGTTGTGGGATCGAGCCCCACATCGGGCTCCTCTGCTGGGAGCCTGTTTCTTCCTCTCCCACTCCCCCTGCTTGTGTTCCCTCTCTCGCTGGCTGTCTCTATCTCTGTTGAATAAATAAATAAAATCTTAAAAAAAAAAAAAAAAAGTCAGTTTCTAAAAAAAAAAAAAAGAACTATGTAAGTAGTTTTGAAGGTTTGTTTTAATAAAGAATCATGTAAAGCATGACTGTATGATGCCAGACATCTCAACGAAGAATGAAAATTCAGGCTTTTAGATATATGGACTTCGTGAACATCAATGTAGTGTTGGACGGCTTGTGAACATAAGAAAACTTTACTTTTTTTGGTATTTTTACAGACACTTGTATGATAATCCTCTGTCTTTTGTGGGGAACTCAGCATTTCACAATTTATCTGATCTGCATTCCTTGTAAGTATTATACAAATTTTATTTTTTAATTTTTATTCTTTTTTTTAGTATTTTGCAAATTTTAAAACAAACCTGAATATTTACGCAGTTGCTTAAAGGAAAACTAGAATGTATTATTGTAGCTCCAGGAGACAAAAATCTTTTATCTTTTTGTCCCCTTGGGAGAAAGTCCAAAGGACAATTCTGAAGATTTATGATGGTTCTTATTTATGTGAACACTTGGCCTAATTATCACAGTTTCAGGTACATTCAAGAATTAAAACTGATTTATTTTTAGGTCTAGTAGCACTGTGATTTTAAACTGTTAAAAAAATAAAATGAAAATATTATCCATGAAATTTTTTTGTTTTAAATTACGTTTTCTCTCCCAATTTCTTAAAGAGTCATTCGAGGTGCAAGCATGGTACAGCAGTTCCCCAATCTGACTGGAACCATCCATCTGGAGAGTCTGTAAGTGCGGCTCTTTGAAGAGGGATAGTGTAAATATCACCTGTGGGCCTGCTCGGCAGGGTGCCGGTGCTGTTTGGTGATGATGCTGGGTTTGTGTTGATTCCCGTAATCTCTCTTTGTGAACAGCATGCATGGAGATGGATGTATATTGGGTTTGGGCTCAGTCAGCTCAGGTAGGGGATAGCCTGGTATATGGATATTAGATCTGAAAAGTTCGCTGAAAATATAAGGCAGTAAGTAAATGCCAAATTCAAAGCAGGCTTTAGGAATTCAGAAGCGCAGCAGTAGAGGTGAGTATCAGAGAAAGCTTTAGAGAGGAGGTGTCATGTTTTCAAAATTGAATATTGTCAGGTTTCCCATAGCTGGGGCTTTTATTTAGAAAGGCAGGATTCAGTAAAATAGGGAGTACTGAAAATTTCCTCAGGGATGGCATACAGATGATCATATATAGTTAGAATTGCATGTGTTGAATGCGGTGTGATATGGAGAAATTTGGAAAATCATTTGGGTCACAGTTTTAAAATGGCCACATTGAACATATGGCAAATCTTCCCAGTGGATGGTCTGTGAATGGGGTACATATGGATCCAGGCTTTTGTTGACCTGAACCCTCCAGAAGCCAGGAGGCGCCTGAGGTGGCTAAGGGTCTCCAGCCGCAAGGAGCCTTACCAGAGTAGGTCACATAAATATTATGATTTTCACATGTGCCAAGATGTAAGGAAAAAGAGGTCAGGAAGCACTGGGCTCAGAAGTTTACACTTGCATATTCAGGTCCTTTGGATGTCTCGAGTACATTACAGCAGGTGGTGTGAGGAGAGTAAGAGAGACTGGAGATGGGAAGAACCACAAGGAGGCCCTGGGAATAATCCCCTTGCTAAAGGAACACCTTTAACACCACTGGCCTTCCTCCGAGTGGCCTGCTATTCCTCCACCCCTCCCTGCGTCATTTCATGCATGAGCTACGTAATAGCATTAAAAATGAACGGAGGGTCAGTTGCTGGACATACCACAAAGGAAGAAAGCACAGGAGTTGGTATAGACTGCAGGCAGCCTGGAGGGAGAGAGCATTTCACAACGGCGAGTTAGGTTAGCTAGGTTTGGGAGGCAGGATGCTACGTTGGTTTCATACGTTGTGGGTATGAAGTGGTGTTGCAGGCCATTGTAGTCAGGCTGTGGCTGTGGGTTAGTATTTTTCTGTTGGTCCACAAGAGAAATCAGCCTCATTGTCTGCAAAATATTAACATCTCGTGTCACAAGCTTTTCTGCCTTACTATGAAAATGAAATCCATAATGCTTACTCCAATTTCCCACATGCCGGACTTTAAGGAGTAAGCAGGCAGTGGGATACACAGACTTCAGTTCATATACAAATCTGTTTCTTTTTCTATGTGAGAATAGCATTTTGTTTACCATCTCAACTTGAACCATTTCTTAGATGAACAATGTTTTTCCACAGGACCTTGACAGGCACCAAGATAAGCAGCATATCCAGTAACTTGTGCCAAGAACAAAAGATGCTTAGGACTTTGTAAGTTGGGTCCCTCTTCGCTTCTCATACTTTTTCTCTTATGTGCTTCCCATATATTGAGTTTTATTTTTGATAAGCTATTTACATTAGCTGATTTTAGGGCAGAATTCTGTCTTATTTGTTCCCTTTATGGAAATGAGCAGGTGTTTTCGTGACCCCAGGGTAGGTAACATTTATTTGGTTTTAGGGTGATGTATATGTCACACATCTTGGGACTTTTTACTCTGAACAAAGTAAAACCAGACCAGGCTCTTCCTTGGTATTTTTCTTATCCGGACTTCCTTGTCCTTATTCTAGATGCCCAGGACTGTCAGCTCTCTCCATCTTTCTCTTTCATCCATAACCTAAGCAGAGCCCAAATCTTTCTTGGGTCAGGAACCAGCTAAGCATGGAGCTTTCCAAAAACTTTAAACTATCCTGGAAATTAAAAATAAATAAAGGATGTAAAAATGTCACAAGAACAAACAATTAAGTTACTAAGCTGTTAATAAGTGTTCAGTGGAGAGAGATAGTAACAAAATAAGTGACTGATTGATGAAGCAAATCGTTAAATGTGGAGTATCAAGCCCAGTGATCACTATTGAGGAAACACTGCAGTGGGATTAGCTGAGAGTTATTGAGTCCCTGTATTTGATTTAATATAATTTTTTTGAAAATGTGAGCTATGCATACCACCCCTCACAGCTTTATAATTAAATAACAACATAGAAATTGTTTAGAATATAAACAATATTATAAAAATACAAAAAACCACATCATCTACCATTCTGACATAATTTTATATATTTTCCATATTTTTATATATTTAATTTTATATGCTTAATGTTTTTAATAATTTTACTTAAAAATTGAAAAAAATTTTAAATGTTTTTAAATCATTTTATATTGTCTATACTCAACATTATGTACTTGAAGTTTGCAAATCTTAAGCCTGTTTTATCAGTAAGGTACTCTAGAAGCTTAAAAGTCTTAGAAAAAAATGGTTGCTTTTCTTCAGCTCTCTGCTACAGATCTTAGTGCTGCTTCCAATACTTCTGAGTATAGCTCTTCTAACTTAGGGTACTGATAACATAGAAATTAATTTGTTCATTTTCATTGTTTTAAGGGACTTGTCTTACAACAATATAAAAGAACTTCCAAGCTTTAATGGTTGCCATGCTCTGGAAGAAATGTAAGTTGGTCTTTGACTTACTCTTTTTGCTATGGTTTATTGTTGATTCACTGAATGTTTCCTATTTTAAATAATGGCTTTAATATTAAAAAATCAGAAATATTAAGGAAATAAGTGCATATAATCAGGTGTTCCTGTGAATAAATGTCAGATTGCACTAGGTATGGTCATGCAACCAGCATTTCTTAGGTACTTACAAGGCATTCTGGGAGACAGTATAGGGGGAGGACTGTGTATACAAAAGACAAACAAACAGGGGCGCCTGGGTGGCTCAGTCGTTAAGTGTCTGCCTTCGGCTCAGGGCGTGATCCCAGAGTCCTGGGATCGAGCCCCACATCAGGCTCCTCCGCTGGGAGCCTGCTTCTTCCTCTCCCACTCCCCCTGCTTGTGTTCCCTTTCTTGCTGGCTGTCTCTATCTCTGTCAAATAAATAAAATCTTTAAAAAACAAACAAACAAACAAACAAACAAACAAACAAACAGACAAACAAAGACTGTTCCTGGCTATCGAGGGAAACCAAACATTGATACCTACTGTGTACCAATAAGCTCTGGTGGCTGCTGGTTGGGAGAAGGGAGAGGAAGGCGTTAATTCTCCTGTTCCTGATCCCCTTCTGCCTCTAGCCTTCTTCCTACAGTACTTGGTATAATTGTGTTGTCCTGGATCCTTTTTTTACCATGTTGTCTTCCTGCTCTCCTGAGTGGGGTTGCTAAGGAATTTAGATGGTATACGTTACTTCCCAGTATAAATTGGGATGAAATACCAATTAGTCTAACCCTTTGGTGTTACAGATGAGGAAATGGCAGTTCTCTTTTCTTTCAACAAGATCACTCTGTGTTACTTATGAATGAGTATTTAAGCTTAGAAAAAATTGAAGAAATGTTATCTTTCAAAATAAATTTTTTTCTTTCATTCTTTTTTTTTTTTTTTTTTTTTTTTTTAGTTCTTTGCAACGTAATCAGATCCACCAAATAAAAGAAGGCACTTTTCAAGGCCTGATATCTCTGAGGATTCTGTAAGTTTCTCTCTGATTATTAGAAACAAATACAGAGTTTGTCCAGTTATAAATTAATACATCATTATAATTTCCGTGATAGATATACTTAAAGAAACAATTTATTATATATAAATATTGTTCAAATTTTACCACGTGGTACTTTATCAATAATCTACTTTCAGTATTTTTTTTTTAACCTTAGCTTTTTATTTAGTAAACTTAGCTGATTTATGATATTGTGCGTTGATAAGTGAAAAAGCATAATGTGGATAACCTGAGAGATGGAGCTTGTTTGTTTTCACATCACACTGATGAGGTTTGCCAATCTATTAGGGCAGGGCTGGCAAACTATAGCCTGTGGGCCAGGTCGAGCCTTTATCCAATTGTTATAAATTAGGTTTTACTGGAAGACAGCCATGCCCTTTTGTGTAAGTGTTGTCTAAAACTTCTTTCACCATACTATGGCAGAGTTGAGTAGTTAGGAGTAGAGACCATATGACCTAGAGGTGAAAATATTTACTATCTGGCCCTCGACAGAAAAAATGTGCCAACCCTTGCCTGGGGTATGTATCGTCACAAATATAGCTAATATGCAGCAGAAGCAGTCATTGGAAAAAATGTATTTGTATTTGAATGTGTATTTGTGCCAAATATTCTCTTAAGCACTTGGGGATCAAGAGGTGGCTACGACAAGCCTTGTCCCCACCTTTACAGAACTTTAGTGCAGAAAACACAATACGCTAAAACACATTTTTAAAATATAGAGCAAATTTGAAAAATTGAAGGTGAAGTGAAATTACATGTATTGAATCCTGTCTTCCAGTAGATCCCCAGTAAGAAACTGAAAATGCTTTCTACTAGAAAATATCTTATTGGAGGTTGGGATCTTTCCTCGTGCCTGACCGGCTTACTGCGTGTGGATCTGGGCAGTAGCGAGGAAGGGGACTGGCTCCTAGCTGCCATCACTTCTAGAGCACTGATAAGCGACAACAATGAAAAGCTGGCCTTTTTATGATTTGGAACCAAGTTTGTCCGGTTGTCCTGTGATCCGGGAGATGCGTAATGGAATGAATTTATCGAGCTTTTAAATTTCCATTAACACTCAGTTTAAGTGTGGTTGCAGATTATTTCTCTGTTTTTATTAATTCTGCAATATCAGAGTTTCTCAGGGTGTGTTTCTGAATATAGTACAGCTCTGGTGTTGATATGATTTTTATTTCCTGCTCGGGAAAAGAATGATATCTGAAGCCCTTCTGGAATGCTCTTGTTTACATATTGATTATTTGTCTTCCCTGGGGCCTTATCACTGACCTTTGAGAAGGCAAATAGTACGAAACCTGTTTTTATTTTCAGCTTTGTCAGGAGCTGAGTTTTTCCTCGCCTACTTAATAGTACCAAAGGTTATATCATATCGTTTATATTTTTGAACTGGTACCAGAATGATAAGGTGGAGAAAATTCACAACTGTTTTGAAACAGATGCCAACTAGAATTACCGCTCTAGGGAACCCATTCCAAGAAATAGATTTTTGTGAAGGGGAGGGATTCATCATAAACTTGAAGTTGTTGGGCAAGATTAATAAGATTTGTTATCTTATCAGGGATACTGTGACTACCTCTGATTCCACAGTGTGGTCGAAGCAACTGCAATTTGAGTTTATTTGAAACAATTAACATGCTGCTCCTGTAATTGCAGAGATCTGAGTAGAAACCTGATTCATGAAATTCACAACAGAGCTTTTGCCAAGCTTGGGTCGATAACTAACCTGTAAGTTGATGATTTTATGCAGGAATATCATGAAAGAAATGAATAGTCTACAGAAACTTGTGTTTTAGCGTTGTCCTATGGAAATATTTTTCTGTTCAGTCGCTCCCTTGGGTAACGCCTTCTCAGGTGGCAGGATGAATGCCAGATCTGTTGTTTGAGCGCACCGGAACTTCCTTGTAGAGCTCTAATATTTAGGATGTTTACACATGTATGGATGTTTTTGTGTAACTTGCATCCTAGGAGTTAATTTGAAGTCTCATTCACATTTCAGAGATATAAGTTTCAATGAATTAACTTCATTTCCTACGGAAGGCCTGAATGGGCTAAATCAACTGAAACTTGTTGGCAACTTCAAGCTAAAAGAAGCCTTAGCAGCAAAAGATTTTGTTAATCTCAGGTGTGTTTTTGCTTATTTTTCTTTTTTGTTCAAGTTATGGTGGGCCCCTAAATTATAGAGTATGCTAGTTTTTTGCTGTGGTTCTCAGATTTTCTGGGAGGCTATAATTTAAGAGTATTTTCTACCTCAGTCCTCACAAATTTGGTAAAAAAATAGAACATGAGCATTATTCCGTAGTTTTTGAGAACATGAATTGGAGCCCTTGAGACTGTCAGGGAGATAACGTAGCCGTTCATCAGCCTGGTTTTTTATACAGCAGATGTGTCGTTAACAATGTGGCAGGAACCCTGTAACTGTGAACCTACAGAAAATTGACACAATGCTCTAATACTTCATAAAGACATTTGATACAGTAGACACGGGGCTTGGGGATAGTACTGTGGGAGAAGAGAATAAATATGTCTACTATACTTATGCGAGCAAAGCACATTCATTTAGTGGTATAAAGTCTCAAAGGATCTGGGACATTGCTGTTAAATGAAACTACCAGTATCATATGATAACTTAGGCATGGTTAATTCATGTATAAAAGGGGTCTGATAAGATTTCATTTTAAATTGCCGTATTACTGCTAAATTTTAAATAGGGTTTGTTCTGAATTCAGTTTTTAAAAGCATATCTTCTATGAAAAGAGAAAGTCATGGTATCATCTGATAGCAGAGTTCTTTTCACAGATGAGGAAACTGAGGCCCAGACCGGCTAATGACCAGCTTTTAAAGCATGCAACAGTCAGGTCTTTCTGACTCCTGGGCTCTTACAGATTGAAGTACTTTTTACAAAACAAAAGCATGTCTGTGACGTTGTTATTCAGTGTAGATTTTACCACTTTTCCAGGTCTTTATCAGTACCATATGCTTATCAGTGCTGTGCATTTTGGGGTTGTGACTCGTACGCACATTCAAACACGGAAGATACCAGCCTCCAAGACCACAGTGTGGCAAAGGATAAAGGCGAGTGCATGTACTTCTAAAAACAGAACGCTCTTTAGGGTATTAATTCAAGTCTGTCTCTGCTATTGTAATCATTTGTGAAGGTTAACTATGAAATATGTGAGAAAATGGCATTTACTGTGCTACTGGCATCTTTGTTAGGAAGCCTCCTGCAAGCTGAACTTACATCATGTGTAAGAGAGAAGATTACAGAAAAGTATGGTTTTTTCAATTGCATAAAGCTTGAATTAAACACAGTTTATGTTATTTATTCAGGTCCCACTGATGCAGCAGGTGTCACGAGCAGTGCAGAAAATGAAGAACATAGTCAAATAATTATCCACTGTACACCCTCCACAGGTACGGCCAACACGTTTTGCTGCAGTTTCTTGCTTTAAACGAACATCAGGCAAATATCTGAAACGTGGGGGGAAAGATGTGATTTTTTTGGTAACAGGAGTAGGACTAGATGATGTCATAAGGCCTTCTGCCTCAAAGCGTGGTCTCTGTACCAGGAGCTTAGGCATCTCGTACAGAATCTCAGTCCCAGAATCATTGACTGAGAGTCTCGGTGTTAACAAGCTCCCCAGAGGGTTATGTGCATTCAAAATTGAGTGGCAAAATTGAGCTCTTCTTTAACTCTAGGACGAGCTCTAGAAGTAACAGATCTGCAAGGATTTTTAGTGTTACCCTTTTTTTTTTTTTTTTAAATGCAACCTTGCTTTTCCTTTTCTTTCCACTTTATTTCATGGAACTTTAGTAGACTTGGGAAAGTTACTAAAATAAGACCACATATTTAGTCGTGATGTAATTTTGAATTAGGCCTCATCTATCAGGGAAGATGAATTTGGACTTTTACTGTAAAAGAAAAAATAAATAATTGGCTAACTTGTGTGCTATGAAGTAGATTTTTTTAAAAGATTTTGTTTATTTATCAGAGAGCAAGTGAGTGAGAAAGCACGGACAGGGAGCAGCAGAGGGAGAGGGAGAAGCAGACTCCCTCCCAAGGAGGGAGCCTGATGTGAGGCTCGATCTCGGGACCCTGAGATCGTGACCTGAGCTGAAGGCAGACGCTTCACTGACTGAGCCATTCAGTGCCCCCCCCCCTTTTTAAACATTTTTTATTTATTCATTTGAGAGAGAAAGCATAAGCAAGGGGGAGGGCCAGAGGGAGGAAAAGCAGACTCTGCATGGAGCCCATCGTGGGGCTCGATCCCAGGACCCTGGGATCATGACCTGAGCCAAAGGCAGATGCTTAACCAACTGAGCCACCCAGGTGCTCCAGATCGTGAGCTTTTTAAGGGGCTGTGTTTGTATTCTTTTAATACTTAGTACAGTGCCTATGTAGAGAATGAGCTTAAAGTGATCAGATGAGTGAATGGAATTGGCAACAATCAATTAAGTTTAGGCAATGTATTTTGTCTAGTTTCTGAATTAATTGTTGGAAGCTAAGAGGGTGCAGCTTGCTCACTGGCCTTACTGGGGTCCTTGTGTTGGAGAAGGTACATAAGGAACGGACAACCCAATGAGAAGGGAATAGCCTTATTAAAGGGGAGACTAGACCTGAACAGGCAGGGATTCCACGTCCTCCACACCTAATTTAAACCTTTGTCAGCCAGGAGGAACGTTAGTCTGAGCTCATCTCCGCGGGCTGCAGTAGAGATACACTGCAGGCCTGCCTCCCCACTCAGTTGTAGTAACACATAGACGCCCCTGTGCTCCCTCACACCGAAGCAGGAAGCAGGAAGTAGCGGAGAGTGGGGTCCTTCAGTTAGAACTGGAGGAGGCAGCAGGTTTTCAAAGACAGAGACTAGGTGGAGCCTGCTCTCCAGGCTTTTGATGGAAAGTACCTCCACCTACCAAACACTTCCAGAAGGGTGAACTGTTCTCTCAGGTCAGATGAACTACTACTCCCGCTTCCTTGAAAGGAGGATGAGTTTAGATACAGACATAACAGTGAACGCTTCCTCTTAACACTCCCTGAGGGGGGAATAAAAAATAATTACTTAATTAAAAACGTTTTTTGAAGTTTCTTATGATATTTGGGATATCACAAGATATAAATGTTGCAGAGACGGCTTGTTAGGTCTGTGAATGTCTCAGTGATTTAAAGTGCTGTATGGGGGGGCGCCTGGGTGGCACAGCGGTTAAGCGTCTGCCTTCGGCTCAGGGCGTGATCCCGGCATTCTGGGATTGAGCCCCACATTGGGCTCCTCTGCTAGGAGCCTGCTTCTTCCTCTCCCACTCCCCCTGCTTGTGTTCCCTCTCTCGCTGGCTGTCTCTATCTCTGTCGAATAAATAAATTTAAAAAATCTTAAAAAAAAAAATAAAATGCTGTATGGGATGTATCAAACTTCATGACAGTTCAGAAGGTTAAATCAGAACATGTGTTTTAGGCAACTGTAACACATAGTTTTCTTGTGCTCTGTAAACAACATTTCGTTTTTCTTTACTAATTTTAAAATAAAATAGTTGTCATTTGTGACATAACTAGCCTGTCAAAGCCCGTTAGTAGAACATACAATTTAGTTACTAAATTAGTTGTTGCAATCCTAGTGTAAGTCTCACAGGGTTTTACTGGCTATAGCTTTGTATGTATCTAACATCCGTGTGGTTTTGCTCTCGCTTCACTGTCTTATTGAATAACCTTTGTCAGGTCAATCGAACACTTTGACATCTCAATTTCTCTGGATGAAAAGTGGGTATAATTATACCTGTCTTAACCTGCTTTGTCAGGTTGCCCTTGAAAGCCATAAGAAATGTGGGGGGAAAAATAGATGTATACATACATACATGTACATATATAATTTTTAAAAGCTGTATTAGGACTAGGAAGGAGGAAGAAAAGGACCTCATTATTTATTGAAGTCCAGCTATGTACTTAGTAACCTGCTTAGGTACCTCATGTATATAATTTTACTTAAGCTACAGCATGCTATGAAATAGGCATTGTTATCCACAGGTGAGAAAATGAAATTTATACAGGTGTAAGCTGCTTTCTCAAGGAAGAACAGCATATTACGAACCTTAAATTAAAACCCTAGTTTATCTGATTCCAAGCCTTCAGTATATATCAAGTACTTTTCATGTACGAGACACTGTACTGTATCTATGCAATCACTGTATAGCTTTACAAATTATTTAATAAAAGAAATTAAAGTCAGTTATTTTTAAAATAGCCTTAGTCCATTGACTAAAAAAGCTAAGAAATAGTAATCTTTTCAATTTGGTTCAATTTTGGTATCAGATTTAATTATCCTAGATTAACCATCTTTAGTTTTTCTCTGAAGCCATAGCATACCGGGAATACGGTGTTTTCTAAATTGTCTTTTATTTCTCTCTCTTGTTTTAGGTGCTTTTAAGCCCTGCGAATATCTACTGGGAAGTTGGATGATCCGTCTTACCGTGTGGTTCATTTTCTTGGTTGCATTGTTTTTCAACCTCCTTGTCATTTTAACAACATTTGCATCTTGTTCATCACTGCCTTCCTCCAAATTGTTCATAGGCCTGATTTCTGTATCCAACTTATTCATGGGAGCTTATACCGGCATCTTAACTTTTCTGGATGCTGTGTCCTGGGGCAGATTTGCTGAATTTGGCATTTGGTGGGAGATTGGCAGCGGGTGCAGAATAGCTGGGTTTCTTGCTATTTTCTCCTCTGAAAGTGCCATATTTTTATTAATGTTGGCAGCTGTCGAAAGAAGCTTATCTGCAAAAGATATAATGAAAAATGGGAAAAGCAATCATCTCAAACAGTTCCGGATTGCTGCCCTTTTTGCTTTCCTGGGAGCGGCAGTGGCAGGCTGTTTTCCACTTTTCCATAGAGGGGAATATTCTGCATCACCCCTATGCTTGCCATTCCCCACAGGAGAAACGCCGTCGTTAGGATTTACTGTGACCTTAGTGCTATTAAACTCATTAGCGTTTTTATTAATGGCCATTATCTACACCAAACTTTACTGCAACTTGGAAAAAGAGGACCTTTCAGAGAACTCACATTCTAGCATGATTAAGCATGTTGCGTGGCTCATCTTCACCAACTGCATCTTTTTCTGCCCCGTTGCATTTTTCTCATTTGCGCCATTGATCACTGCAATCTCCATCAGTCCTGAAATAATGAAGTCTGTTACTCTGATATTTTTCCCGTTGCCCGCTTGCCTGAATCCAGTCCTATATGTTTTCTTCAACCCAAAGTTTAAAGAAGACTGGAAGTTACTGAAGCGACACATTACCAAGAAAAGCGGATCGGTTTCAGTTTCCATCAGTAGCCAAGCCGGCTGTGTGGAACAGGATTTCTACTATGACTGTGGCATGTACTCACATTTGCAGGGTAACCTGACTGTGTGTGACTGCTGTGAATCCTTTCTTTTGACAAAGCCAGTGTCATGCAAACACTTAATAAAATCACACAGCTGTCCTGCATTGGCAGTGGGTTCTTGCCAAAGACCAGACAGCTATTGGTCCGACTGTGGCACACAGTCGGCCCACTCTGATTATGCAGATGAAGAAGATTCCTTTGTCTCCGACAGTTCTGACCAGGTGCAGGCCTGTGGACGAGCCTGCTTCTATCAGAGTCGAGGATTCCCTTTGGTGCGCTATGCTTACAATCTACCAAGAGTTAAAGACTGAATTGATGTGTTTGTAACTGTTTCCCCCATCAACCAAAATCATAGCATTTATAGACTGAACCCTAGTCTGATCTTTCATCTGGGAAGCACTTCTGTGATCACTGCCTGGTGTGTCACTTAGAAGGAGGAGGAGGTGGCAGTTTATTTCTCAAACCAGACATTTTCAGAGAACAAGTGCCTAAACTGTCAATCAATGAAAAATGCAATGTCCAAGCAATGTGTGGTCTATTTGGAACAAATTTATAACTTGAAAAAGATTTTATGTATATCATAGCAATATAACGTTAGGTTTTCCTGATCCGTAAGAAGCAAATTTATACCTGTTTCTGCATTAAGCACAAGATGAAGAACAGCTGTTAATATTTTTTTAAGAATATTTTAAAATGTGATTTTATGTAACGAAGAAAAAGTCTTGCTAATTTTACCTAATGTTGCATCATTAATCTCAGGACAAACTTACTGCAGGGCCAAAAAAGGGATTGCCTCCCAGGTAGAACTGTGAGAGTAGAAGAGTAGGCATCATCACCCTATTGCATTTTCGGGTCCCATCTTTGACATAATAGAATCATAAATTTTGTTTAAGTGACTTATAAATCTAAAACCTGAAGATGTTTTTAAAACAATATTAACAACTGTTAGATTTTAAAAGAATAGCTGAACGTTTGTTTTCAGACATGACGCATCTCTTCGGTGCGATCACGGTGATTTTTTCCTCAATGTCTTGTGACCACACTAGGAAAAAAGTAAAGGACTAATCGTTGTGTGGGTTTAATAGATTTGGATAAACTACTAACTAATAAGGAATTTTAACAGCATCTGAGGGATTTGATGGCTCCGGGGAATGTTCCCATTAATAAACAGTTCTTAATATCATTGGCTGTACCAACATTTTTCAGTTTTGTTGGTATGCTGTCTACGTATACTTTGAATTATACAGAAGATAAACAGTGGTAAATTGTTGTGTCAAGTTGGAAGAAATTGGGAGTAATTATTGACACAAAGCACTTATCATGGTTTCTTAGTGAGCCGGATTCTCCTGAAACTGCTCTCATATGGTAGCTTCCATACAATTCCCCCTTACTGTGATTTAAATACAAAAGAGCCTATGCAAGAGTTCAGATACTGTGCTCTTGTGAGACAAAACAGATGTGTCGTCAGAGAAAAAGAAAAAGGAATAAAGCTTAGGCCTATGTCTTTAGCAATTAAAAATTTTCCTTGATTCTTGTCTATGGACTTTTGACATGTCACTATGTGGAGTCTTAAAGTTATAAATGTTCAGTATGTTTTTTGAACAATATGCTAAATCAATAGCAAACCCACTGCCATATTAGTTATTCAGGATATACTAAAAACATTAAGCTAGATTGCAGTTTAATAATTAAACTGTATATACTGTGCATATAATGAATTTTTATCTTATGTAAATTATTTTTAGAACACAAGTTGGGAAATGTGGCTTCTGTTCATTTCGTTTAATTAAAGCTACCTCCTAAACTATAGTGGCTGCCAGTAGCAGAATGTTAAATTGTGGTTTATATAATTTTTTGCATTGTAAATAGTCTTGGTTGTACATTGTCAGTGTAATAAAGACAGAATCTTTGTATATCAAAATCATGTAGTTTGTATAAAATGCGGGAGGGATTTATTTTCAGTGTGTTGTAATTTTGTAAGGCCAACTATTCACAAGTTTTTGAAGTTGCTATCATGTTTGTATATTTACACATCTGATAAATATTAAATCATAACTTGGTAAAAAAATCGTAGCTAAAGGTTTTTTTCCCTCCAAAATACAAGTCACTGAAAACTCTGCATTCATTTAAAGTATAGAATAGTAGATATCTAAAATATGTGGTAAATCGTGCTATATGTCTAGTGAGAAATACACTATCGTACACAGTGTTTTGAATTATTAAAGTTCTAGAAATCTAGCAATCTATTTTGCCTTAATTTGTTACTAGGTATGTTAATGAATTTGTTTAATGTTAAAGTAAGCAAATGAAACTATTTTTTAAGTGAAGAATATTGGAAGAAATGTTCGAAGAACACTTTGCTGATTTTTAGAAGTAAGATTTTATTATTGTTTTTTCCATTTCTCAATTTTATATAAGATTTTATTCTATCTTAAGTCTGAACCATACTCATGGAAAACAAATTGTGAAATTTAAGAGAATACCATGAATTCGATCTTTATTTAAAAGCAAATGATTGGTGGGGGTGCCTGACTGGCTCAGTAGGTGGTGCGTGTGACTCTTGATCTCAGGGTCGTGAATTTGAGCCCTACATTGGGTGTAGAGATTACTTAGGAATAAAATCTTAAAAAAAGAAAAGAAAAGAAAAGAAAAGAGCACAAATGATTGGGGTGCCTGGCTGGCTTAGAGGAGCATGAGACTTTTGATCTCGGGGTTGTAAGTTCCAGCCCCACGTTTAATGTAAAGATTGCTTAAATAAATAAAAGCAAATGACTTAAAATCCTGCATGATACCAAATGTAGTCAAATGTAGTCATTTTACAGATGAGAAAATAGAGGGCTTGATGAAATTTAAGTGACTACCAAAGCCACATAAAACAAATTAGAAACCAAACCAGCACCCAGTTTCTCTTAATCTGAGACATAGTTTTTTGGTTTTGTTCATTTGTTTTAAACAATGTCTGGAATTCCCATAACAAAAAGTAGAATTGTGTAATTACTCCTCCCATCCCTTCAGACTTCAGCCCAGGTACCCATCACTCAAATGTGGCAATTATCAACAGCACATGGTAAATCTCGTTTCAACTTCACCCCATTCACCCATTCACTACCTCCCTCTAATCCATCTGCCCCTTTGATTAGTATTATTTATTTAAGATTTATTTATTTATTTTAGAGAGAGACAGTTTTAAGCAGACTTCATGCTGAGCGTAAAGCCCAAAGTAGGCGAGATCCCGCGACTTTGACACCATGACCTGAGCCAAAACCAAGAGTTGACGCTGGACCAATTGCGCCACCCAGGGACATCTGCCCCTTGGATTATTTTGAAATGAATCTAAGACGTTATCTGTAAATATTTCAATATGTCCAGGGATAAATTTTTAAAAGTTGCCTAATATATTGCTACAAGGCTAACAGGTAATGGTGTTATTTTTTAACAAAGTCAGACAGGGATTTTTAAGCAAAAGTTACTCTTGTAACAAGGTTACAAGCCAGCAAAAAATAAAATTTATCTCAAATATATACCATGAAAGTGAAAATAAACGAGTAGTAAGAAGTTACTAAGTTAATACCCAAAAACTTAAGGGGAGAGGCCTTTTGAGCTTATTGATACATTTATATATAATTCTACGGAACTTGAGGGGTGCCTGGGTGGCTCAGTTGGTTAAGTGTCTGCCTTCGGCTCAGGTCATGATCTCAGGGTCCTGGGATGGAGCCCTGAGGTCTGACTCCCTGTTCAGTGGGGAGTCTGCTTCTCCTTCTCTTTCTCCCCCTCGGCACCCCTGCCCTTCCTCTCTTTCTCTCTCAAAAAAAAAAAAAAAAAATCTTAAAAAAATTCTACCAAACTTGATTATGGCTTCTCAGTCTCAGCAATGACAAGACACTGAGAAAGGAGACCACAGGACTCAATTATGTTCACGTACCAGCACCCATGCCATGAATCTCTTTGCTTCATTATTTCCAGTGTTGCTACAGCATAATGCAGTAGTTGGTCATTATTGTCAGGATTCTGAGGCATCAAGGAAAGGACATAATTTGTTTCATGAAACATTTTGAGGAGGCAGAGAAGTATATGACATTTTAGCTTCCTATACCAAGAGGTTAAAGTGGGAAAGTTTGGGAGTTTAAATGACATATTTATCATTTACCATTTTCTCTGTCAGGTCCTATGCCAGAAACTTTATTATATGACTGGGAGGTAGGTTATTTCCCTATGCAACAAAGGAGTAAGTTAAGACTTAACAAGCCAAATAGCTTGATTAAGGAAACCAAGTGAGTAAGAAAAAAAGTCACTGATTTAAATCCAGGTCCCTTTTTTACTAAGACTTGTGCTTTTTCCTACTTTGCTTTAGTAATGTCAGATTACGTCTGTTGGGAATAGTTTAAATTTACCTCCTATGAAGCCCTGAAGTGGCCCTAGGTCTTTTGATGCTGTTATTGATTCTAGGGAGGTTCTCATAAATGGTTTTAACCACATAGGCCAAAATTGAATAACTGGGGTAGAGAATGTAAACCACTAAGCCAGTTTTATTTCTTGATTAATTTTATTACTCAGTTAAATTGATCCAATTTTCTTCCATTTTCATTTTGTTTTTACTGAAAATTTTAACAAAATTAACAAAACCTAGCATTGCATTAAAAGTTTTAACCATGTCATATTTTATTCATTATACCTACTGCCTTCAGAATTGCCCTTGGTTGCCATTATTTCTACCATATCTAATTCTCCTGTGTCAACTTTTGCACACCTAAATTTTATCAAGGATTTTCTATCACTCTGGTCAATAACAAATTTTGTGTGCTATTTTGGCCTTCGTCGGTTTTCACTCTGATATTTCGACTAGTAATATGCATTACAAACTGGACAAAAACCCTATTTATTTACAAGTGTACACAGTTTTGTCAGCAGGAATGAAGCATCCAGCTTTATTTTCACCTCTTCCTTGCTACCTTCATCCCTATTTCCAATCCCTGAGAGGACAGTGCTCCTTCCGTGGTCCCACAAAATTTTTTTATTATGAATAAAATGCATATCACAGAATATTTTAATGGTATGATGCTACACCACAAAAGAATGAGGAACGTGTGACGGTAGGGCTCTTACTCCTCCATCTCTAGTGCTTAGCACAGGCCCTAGTAAACTGGAGGCTCAAAAAGACCTCAACATTTACACGCACAAACTAGTTACCTTAAGATGCCAGGCAAGCAAGGTGCTACCAAACAACGGAAGATTGTCCCCAAAGTGCATTCTTGGATACACTTGGAAACTTGGACAAAGTTCGCTCTCCTCTCCCCATAAAATATGGCTGTGAGCTGAGAGAAATCACGACTGATCCTTATAACCCTGACTCGGTAAGGACACGCGGGTAGTTTTGGCTTCCGCCTCTTGCTCTGCCTTGCTCAGTGACAGCACATTTCTAGCACCCGAGACCTGCTGCGCCACAGCAGACAAGGGACGCGTGCCCTCGGAGCTGTCAGCCGGGAGCGGAGCTTGCGGGTGAGCGGAGACGCGCAGTTACGGTCTCTGGCGGCAGCCGCCGGCGGGGCTGGGAGGGGGAGGGCCGGCCGAGAGAGGCAAGCCCGTGCGCAGCAAGCCGCGGCAGGCCCGGACAAAGCCCTCGCGGCCTTCACGCGTCGCCATGGCAGCGCGGGGTCTGTGCCCGACCGGATAGGCCGGCCCGGCGCGCGCGGGGCCTGCTGGGAGCGCACGTCCCCGCCGCCCCTCCGCCAGTTTGAACTTGGCGGGCCCGATGTGGGCGGCCGGGCGGTGGGGGGCTGATTCGCCACCTTCCGACGTTCGGTCCTCCGCCGACTGCCGGTCCAGGTCTCGGCCCTCCTCCGGCTCCTTCTCCGTCCTCATGGCGGGCGCCCGGGGGCAGGGCCTGGAGCCGGTGACGGTGTGCTCGCCGTCGCCGCCGCTGAGCTGCAGCAATTCCACCTTGTCGCTGTTGTCTCCCCTGGGCCACCAGAGCTTCCCGTTTGACTACGACGATGGCGACGGGGAGGATGAGGAAGACGTGGATGAAGGTGCTCATGACTCACAGGCTAAGGTGTCGAGCCTGAGAGGAGTGGAGTTACAGGGGTGCGCCAGGTAAACCCGAGGCCGCCGGCCCATGCAGCCCCTCTCAAGAGTCCTTAGACCCTTCTAAGTCCCTTCTTCTGGCGGCCCAGCCCCCACCGGGCCTCCCTCAGAGGCTCTGCAGGCACCTCCCTCCTGAGGTGCTGCTCCTTGTTGCACAGAAAGAGTTGTGGGCCAATGCTTACGCATGCCTGCAGATTTTCTATGATTCTTAATCCTTTTTCCTGAGAATATGATTGCTACAGCCTCACTCCCCAGAAAAACGTACGTAGTCTCAAAAACACAAAATTTTGCTACCATTTTGGGAATTTTGTGAATATTCAAAAGATTGTGGACACCAGAACTCTTGTTCAAACCCTTAACACCAAAATTGTTTACTGCACCTTAGTAGTACCTGTAGTTGTTTTGAAAAAACCTGATTGCCAGTGAAGTAGGTTGTAGTAAGCAGTATGTATACATTTTGGGTCATAAATGAGGAGCTGAAGCCCAGCTTAGCAATGTCAACCTCAGCATCCACAGACAGGTTGGATCTGGTCTGCGCACTCAACAGTAGAATAGAAATCATTGAATCAGAGAATGTTAGAACCAAAGATATTAAGATCATCTGAGTTTTTTTATTTCTACAGTTACTCAGCAAACATCTAGCTTGTGCCATATACTAGTCTAGATACTGGGGACATAAACAAGGTAGACATGGCCTCTACTCTCATGAAATTAAAGCCTAAATTAAGCTACTCATTTTACAGATAACAGAACTGGCTCAGGATACAAATAAAAAGCCTGATTCGGAGGCATATACCTAGTTATTAGCAGAGCTGGGCTTAGTACCGAGGTATACAGATCACGTTCTCTCTTCCCTATGCTACATGGCTATTATTGGGTATATAGGAATAAGAACAAAGGGCTTATCCCTTCAGGAATAACTTTCTGAGACAGGCTTAGTAGTGTAGGCCCCTTCTGAATAGACTCATATGTTATCTTCAGAAAGCATTTACAAGTTTCTGATTGTCAAGCTGTGTAAGGCATAGTATGGGAGATCTTAGAAACAGACCAAAGAACCTATGCTTTATGTCTAAGCAGCAACATAGCCCCTTTAGTGTAAAGCATTCATACCCAGTGAGTGAGTGGAATATGGAACCATATGAAATGACTCACACAGTTACAGCAGTGAGTTTGAAAAGTAAAAGTACATTGATGGGAATGGAGATCAGTAAGAGTAACCAAGCAAGCCACTTGTCCAGACTGGTTGTAGCAACAGTAGGCCTCTGATCAACCTGATAGTAGAACTTGATGATAGAGTTTCAGGAGTCCATTTTCATGTGGGTCTTTGTAGGCATTCTTCAGTTGAGTTGGTCCCAAAGATTTTTTAAATAATTTTAAGGCTTTAGAAAGTACCTTTGAGTCTAATCAACAGCACTGAGCATTGTAGGTACAGTTTAGCCACCTGTGGAATGATGGCTATCAAAACCACAGCTCAGCTACTAAGACCTTGCATTAGCTTCCAAGAGCCAAAGCCCTCACCAAATAGAGCTCAGGAGAAGAGCCAGATATATTTTTTTTGTCTCACTTTAGCCAAAGCCAAAGTGAGCTGGTAGCATCTCAGGTCTAAGGCTGCCTTCCTTATCACAGCCTTATCACAGGTCATTCCCTGTGAATCAGAGGGATGGGATGTGGCCTGCAAAGAATGCAGGAGTTGACAGGCCTTGTGTACGGCAAGTGTCAGATGCATATTAGGTGCTCAATAGATGTGTGTTAATGAATGTCTAATTCCCGCTCCTAGAGAACAGATAGATGCAGCAGTTGTCTTCAAATGCTTCAGAAAACCTAGCATTTCCTTTCAGGAAAGATAAATGATGACAAGTATTTTCCTGGAGTCTTCTATAATATGCCTTGGGCCTTCTGTTTATTCATCTCTATCCCAGTTTTTATATCACTCTATCCATTAGGAAAACCATGCCTTAATAAATATCTTAGTCAGAAAAAGCTGCTTATCAAGCCTCTTTTGATTATGGGTAAAGCTGTAGTATCCATGCTATACATTCTGTAGTGTATACGCTATTATTTGTTAAAAATGTTAAGGCAAGGAATTTAATATTTAAGATGTCATTTTTTAAAAGATTTTATTTATTAGAGAGAGCGCAAGCACGAGTCGGGGGGGGGCAGAGAGAGTGAGAAACAGACTCCCCGCTGAGCAGGGAGCCCAATGCGGGGCTTGATCCCAGGACCCCGAGATAATGACCTGAGCCGAAGGCAGACACTTAACCACCTGAGCCACCCAGGTACCCCTAAAATATCATTAAAAAAACCCCCAAAACTAAACATTTACCGTGCTCTTTCAGCAGACATTTCTTAGGAGATTACTATATTCTAGGCCCTAAGCTAGACTCTTGAAATAAAAAATGAGTTAAAACATGCTTTCTGTTTGTAAGGAATTCATAGCCTATGGCAGAGATGGACAAGTGACAGAAAGCCCCAGGTACTTAGTCCAGATTTTTTGCAGAGTTTTACCGTGAGGCAATAAAGATTAGTGCCTGAGTTGAATCTTAAAAGGAGAGTAGGAATTAGCCATACTCCTCCTTCTCCTACTAAATGACATGTGTCGAATGCTTACTGAGTGCCCAGATTCTGTCTGTGTGCTTTAGCGTAGATTGTCTTGTTCAGTAGTGCCTGTGAGGGAGCCTCTGCCCCCATTTCCATTTTATAGATGAGAACGGAGGCTTGAATAGGTTAAGAAATGTACTTAGCTAGGAGGAAGCAGGTAGAGATTCACCCCAAATGTTTTATTCCCAAATCTAAGCCCTTGCATGGCTACATGTGGAGATGGAGGCATTTCAGTTTTAGACAAAGCTGCAGAGCACAAGGGCATGGCACATTCATCAGTCTGCTTAAGTTCAACAAAACCAAAATAGTCCAGATCAGCCATTGGTGTAAGAAGAGGCTGGGAAGATAGGCAGCAGCTAATTCACGGGTGTCAGGCTGTGGAGTTTGAATTTCATCTTGTGGGCAAAGGAGCCACAAAGGAATTTGAGGTAGGGAGTGACCTGATAGAAGGATGCCTTTGAAGGATGAATGTGGCAACAGTTGGGGAAAATGGTTTGAAACAGGGAGAAAGGCCAGTTATGTCCAGACAGTGGTTGTAAGGTTGAAGAGGAGAATGGCTTGAGAAAATGGAAAGAAGTAGAATAAACATGACTAGGTAATTATGTGGGTGTGGGTGGTCGGGGGACTAAATCTGGACGGGGCGCAGGAGGAGTCACAGGTCTGGGTTGCTGACATGGGTAGCTGAGTGGGTATTGGTACTCTTCACTGACATGGGATTATAAGAGGTGGAGTAAAATTTTTCTTGGTGGAGAGGGTAGTGGGTAGAGGGTAGAAGATTAGACTTCGTTGTCGCTGATGGATAGTTAAGTGGGGCCATCTATCAGATGGTTGGAAAGAAGTCTGGAGCTCAGGAGAAAGATCTAGCCTGGAATGACTGATCATCAGCACCTAGTGATAGTTGAGACCGTGGGAGCAGATAAAGTCTGGAGAAGGAAGGATATATATATAAGAAATAAACAACACATCAGCAGTTATCTCTTTCCCACCAGAGTACAGATTGCAAAAGGGCATGGATGAATGAAGAAAACAGCAGAAGAAAATGAGTAAGCTGATGCTATGAGGTAGAAAAGGTTGTGCAGAGTGGTGGGAGAGGCATTTGGTGGCCTGAAGCAGGAGTGTTAAAGAGACAAAGGACCTGAGTCTATAAACACGTAGTCTTTAGAGCTGCCTTGGGTCCTGAACAGCCTTTCTTTCCTTGGGTCTTAACGGTTCCTCTTTTGGTCAGTTTTATGAGGTATACAAGTATCTGGCTGAGGCCCAGTATTTCCCCAGCCCCCTTCTCTTGAGTTTAAGTGAGTAGTTACTTTTACATGTACCTAGATGAGACAGACTGACAGAGGTGCATACGAGAGATGCTGTAACCAAAATGGAGAGTTGTAGATATCCTGGCTGAAGAATTGGCAAAAGGGAGTCAACTGAAACATTAAAGAATACAAGAGCCATTTTTTTTTTTTTGTAACTTTATTTCAAGACAATTTCAAACTTACAGAAATGTTGAGAATTTCTGGGGTACCTGGCTGGCCCAGTCGGTAGAGCATGGAATTCTTAATCTTGGGGTTGTAAATTCAAGCCTCTTGTTGGATGTAGAGAATACTTAAAAATAAAATCTTAAAAAAAAAAAAAAAAGAATTTGTATTCACCTTTCACCCAGAATCCTTTATTGTTAACACATTTGCTTTATCATTCTCTCTGCATATATGCACATATTCTTTTTTTCCCCTGAACCAGTTAAGGGAGGAAAAGGGAAAAGTCTGCTCCAGGATATGATTAGGATCATGTGTTGTAATTAGTTGTCCAGATAAGAGATTTTTAAGAACAAAAAATTGTTGTCACTGAGGCAAATGGACTGGGTGTGAGTTATCCCAATGGGTTTTTAAATAGTGTGATTTTAGAAGATGAAGGAATTCCAAGGCAGTTTGATAGATAAACTAATTCAAATAGTGAGCTTACTGTTCATGATTTTTCAAGTGTATATTTATATATAATTAATTCATATATATGCATTTATAAAAATCACAGCATTGTTAATCTATTACTAAATCCTGCTTTCGCTGTATAGTTAAGTGATTTTTTAATGTGAAGCCAAAGAGTTTTGAGTACAAATGCTATGTGTCCTCTCTTTTGGAATAGTGTGGTTGAATCAGAAGATAACCAAGAAGAACAGAAACAGGTGCGCCCACCAGAAAGCCGCCTGACACCATGGGAAGTGTGGTTTGTTGGCAAAGAAAAAGAAGAACGTGACCGTCTGCAACAGAAAGCTCTGGAGGTAAAACTAGACAGTATCTTTTTGCTTAATCTATGAGTTCACAAATTAGAGCTGCTGTCAAAATTAAAATGTTAATGTTATTATCCCTCAAAATAAAATTTTTCCATTTATTTGTATCAGTTTGCTGTATCCATTTTAGTAACTCTTATATTAAAAGTAATACATGTTCACTGCAAGAACATTTGGAAAATACAGCTGAGCATAATTAAGAACATTAAAATCTCTAATTTCACCACCTAAAGGTAATCATGGTTAATATTACTGCATATAGCATTCCAGATTTTTTTTTGTGTATGTTAAAAAAAATCTACAAATGTGTAAATGAAGATACATACAGTGGAGCTTCACTGTATATACATTTAATGAAAGTAAACGCAACTGCATTTACTTGGAAAAATTTTTAAGAAAGAGAAACCGAAATTGAAATAGAGACTGGAGTCTACCCTAACACTACTCAGAGCATGTGCACTAGAGTGGTGAGTGTGGGGAGGTGAGAATCTGCTGGGCTTTTAGGTTTTTCAGTTCTCTGTGCTGCCCTGCCTCACTTATGGACATCTCTGTGTTCGTGATTGTCTCTGAACTCTCTAAACTCAAAAAGTAGTGTGAGATACATTTTCACATGAATCCTTCATTTTTTAAACTCTTACTATTTGTTGTTGAGAAACTAGCAACGTAAGAGATTTGGATGATTTGGCATCCCCTAGTATCCAGACTCACTATCTGAATTCTCCCTATCTGATCACAGAAACCAAGTAGATTTGAATGGTGAGGGGTATGTCTTGTTTCTAAAGAAACAGGATCAAACTTTTTTGTACCCTTTTTTCTACCTGTTACACTGTTAATGTATTTCCATATCATTAAATATTTTTACAACATCATTTCTAAATGTCTGGTCAAGATTATTAAGATATATTTTAAATGTATTAGATATAGGGTGCCTGAGTGGCTTGGCCGGTTAAGTGTCCGACTCTTGATTTTGGCTCGGGTCATGATCTCATGGTCGTGAGATTGAGCCCCATATCTTGCTGTGTTCTGGGAGTAGAGTCTGCTTGAGGCTCTCTCGCTCTCTGTCTGCCCCTCCCCCCGTGCGCACATGTGCATGCGTGCTCTCTTACTCTCAAATAAATAAATAAAATCTTTTAAAAAATCTATTAGATATATACTAGAATATAGTTAGTTGGTTCACTATTGTCATATATTTAAGTTTAATCTGTTAGTACTATGTTGCCATAAAAATCCTTGGATCTAAAGCATTGCCCTCCATGATCTTCCTTGGAATAGATTTTCCGTATCAGTTTTGAAACTGGTTATTTCTGCAATGGATTTCAAACCAAATAGGCAGTCACATATTCAGGAGGCTTGGCATGATTCAAATGACTGTAGAAACCAGTGCATTCTGCTATTTCCCTATTGCATATTTATATTCTAAAAAATAAATTTATTCCTTTAAAAGTGCACAGTAGTACTTGTTTCCTCTTAGAAGGGTAGAGGACTTGAGAAGCACCTTAAGATTTATTGCCAGGAGGGCTTGTTTAAACTTTTTTGCTTTAATTTCCTATCTTTACAATAAGAATAAAAATAATACCTATGTCACAGGATTTTTGTGAGGTTTAATTGAGACAAAATATGGTGACTGGTGGTGTTTTATTAGTGTTGTTACTGATATCATTGCTATTCATAGCCTTCTTAAAGGTTTTTCATTTATTTTCAGAATTAGTGTGTATTATTGAGACCCCAGACCCTTAACCTCAAGTTTTAACATTACTAATTCCATTATTTAGTGCAGTAGCTTTCAAAATATTTTGTTCATGGTGAGAAATCTACTTTGCTTTGTGCCACACACAAATCCATACATATACGTATCTGAAATGATACCTTAATTTTGGACAAAACCTGGTATGCTATTCTCTTTCCTTTTTTTTGTTTTGTTTTTAAAGGCCAGTCATAACCTACTAAATTGGTTTTAGACTCACAGTTTCAAAAACACTGATCTACTGAGCCATTGGTAAAGTGGAGTTCAGTTTATGGTATTTAGCTTTATCTCTAACCTCACTAGAATTCTCTCGTTACATTAAGGAAGGGAGGACCACTTCAAGTCGTTTTTAGAGTCACTGTAAAATAAAAGAAGTTAATTGAATTACAAAAAATTCATAAGGTATTCTGGGCTTTGGAGTCATATAGAGCAAGGCTGAAATTTTAGCCTTGCCATTCTGTGGCCTTGGGAAAGTTACCCAACTTCTCTGAACCCTCAGTCTCTTTATAAACCAGATGTTAGAGAGGCCATCCTAGAGTGGTAAAAGCAGAAATTCTTGAGCTGTACTTCCTGGTTTTAAAACTTGGATCTTAGACATATACTTAACCTCACTGTGCCTCAATTTCTTTATCAATGAAAGGGGGAGAATAATATTCACCTTATAGTGTTGTTAATGAGGGCTAAGTGAACATAAGGATACAGTGTAGTATATAGGAAACATTCAGTGAAAATTTGTTGTTACGGTAATAATAACTACTGAAGATATGTTTTGATAACAGATTAAAATAATGAATATGAAGTCCCTACCACAATGATTGAGCGTGTAGCAGAGTATAATTAGTTGAAAGATTAAAATCTCTTCACGTATTTAGTAGTTTGAGATTTCTTATGGCTACCTCATAACTTAACTCTAAAGCAATTAAAATATTTTAGTGTAAATCTTAGCGTATCAGTCATGCCAGGGATATCATAACATATAGGCTGACTACTCACTTTAAAAGTTTATTTTGTGCTGTTGTGGTATTCACATTTTTTTCATGCCTTTTTCTTGTTTTATTTTCTAAGTCATGCTTTTTTTATTCTTCTGTCCTAATTTACTGCATTCTTTAATTTGTTTACAAATCATATCATTAAAAGCATAGATTATTAACCATAAGGAACAATTCATCTCATTCCTATTGAGGGCCAGAAATGCCAACATTTCATTTCATGGCAGAGCTGTAACTGGGTCCTGGTTCTTTCAACTTCCAATGTAATAAATGTTTTTTCCATAATATCAAGATGTATTGTAGAAATAAAAGGGTCAGATTTAGTATTTAATTTTGAACTTACCCCAGTGGTCTTATTTTCTTCCTTGAAAACTTAAAAGAAAATTTGAAGGATTATTGGGTCATTAAAAAGATCATTTCTTCTCATAAATTTTATTTCAGCAACATGCATTTAGACAGATGTTTGTTTCAGACATCTCTGTAAGATTGAGTTAAAAATTTATTTAAAAAGGGGCACCTGGGTGGCTCAGTCATTAAGCATCTGCCTTCGGCTCAGGGTGTGATCCCAGAGTCCTGGGATCAAGCCCCGCATTGGGCTCCCTGCTCCGCTGGGAGCCTGCTTCTTCCTCTCCCATACCCCTGCTTGTGTTCCCTCTTTCACTGGCTGTCTCTCTGTCAAATAAATAAATAAAATCTTTTAAAAAAATTATTTAAAAAAATTAAAAAAAATTCTAAAATATTATTTTAATCCATCAAAATTACCTGCTTACAAAATTTTTTACATTTGTAACTAATGTTGAGTGATAAATATAGTAAATGTTGAACACTAGTATTATGAAAAACTAGCATATTGGTTTTGTAGATCATATATATTTTATATTTAAATTTCTATTTAAAAAAATTCTCTAGCAGACTGCCATAAATTCTCTATAACCTTTGGTTAATTCTGATTTTTAACATCTGCTTTAACATTTTAATACAATCTGTTCTAAATTATAAAAAATGATATAGTTTGTGGTTTTTCTTTTCTTCCCCTTCCTGCTTATGGCCATTTCATTGATCAGCCCTTAACAAAGAAATAGGGCAGGGTTTAGAGTTGGTGAAACTCAAAACTGTCACTTTTCCCGATTGTTACCCTCAGTGGTAAAAAGTTCTTTGAAAGTCAGCAAAAGCTATTGAAATAAAAATGTATGTTTAGGGTCCTCCTTGGATTTTGGTTTTCCATAATCAAGTGTTCAGTGTGTGGGAAATTAGCTATAATCCTGTTGAAACTCAGTGGTCTCCCAGAAGAGGTCCTAGGGGCCTTGTGGGAGAGGACACTGGCTGTGTCTGGAAGAGGCATGCCCTGGTGGTGAACAGGTGGAGACATTCAGGCTGGGAATTCCGAGAGAGGCTGCCTTATGTGTGTGTTTGGGGGTGGGGTTTGTGTCTCAGAAAGGATGTGTATTCTGGCGTAGCAAATTACTTGAACAGACATTCTGAGAGTAGAGCACAGTTTGGGTCAGTTTTGCATTTTCTAGGTACTTTTGACCCTTCATCTTTAATTCTTACATCAACTAAAATTTGTGAACACAAAGTCTGCCCTTTTTCCCCCTGATTTTTGAATTTAATTATGTGAAGAATCTTAAAAGGGTACATAAATATAATCAATCATATTATTAGTTGTATGTTTAAATAATTACTTTCCTTGAAAATAAAATAAGACTGTTTCGGAAAGTGTTGGATATATGGTTGTCAGATCTCTATCTAGCCTGTCATACACACATACTCCTTCTCAGACCTTCTTCCCCCTCACAACTCCTACACCGTGGCAACCTCCTAGTCAGCTCCCTCAGAGATGTTTTCCTCCCTTCAAATGCAGCCTGCAGCCTTTAAGGGTTCAGAATCATCGCCTTTCCTTGTATTCCGCTTCATAGTGTTTAGTTTACTCTGCTCGTCTCGAAAGACCTTTTCCTATCTAGTTCGTACTACACTCTTAATTTTCTAGTTGTCCCGCCCCTCCCCCGCCAAGTAAAGCCATCTCCTCACTGTCTCTGGTACTCATTTCTGACTGCCCTAGTCCGCACTGTTTGTTTCTTTTCTTTTCTTTTCCTTTTCTTTTCTTTTCTTTTCTTTTCCTTTCTTTTCTTTTTTCTTTTTCTTTTTCTTTCTTTCTCTCTCTCTCTCTTTTCTTTCTTTCTTTCTTTCTTTCTTTCTTTCTTTCTTTCTTTCTTTCTTTCTTTCTTTCTTTCTTTCTTTCTTTCTTTCTTTCTTTCTTTCTTTCTTTCTTTCTTTCTTATTTATTTATTTATTGGACAGAGAGAGACACAGCGAGAGAGGAACGCCAGCAGGGGGAGTGGGAGAGGGAGAAGCAGGCTTCCTGCTGAGCAGGGAACCTGCTGCGGGGCTCGATCCCAGGACCCTGGGATCATGACCTGAACTGAAGGCAGACGCTTAACAACTGAGCCACCCAGGCACCCCAGTCCACACTGTTTCTCATCTCATCTTCCCTTCCCTTCCCACCGTTAAACACAACTCCTCACAATGTAGTGCTTTAATTCTTTTGTGTATATAGAATCACATTAGATTGGAGACATCTGGAATTTCATCTGTATCTACTTCTTGCTACTTTCCAGTAGACACTGCATCAAAAAGCATTAAGTGAATAATCAAGGCATAGCCTCTGCAAAGGTTATGAAGAATCCCTTTAAAAACCAGATGGATATTTTACTTTTTGAGGCAGTGAGGGGTGTATAGTGTTTAAAAGTTGGAAGACTTTCTGAATGAGTGAGGGCAGCTGTTTTCTGTGCAGCAGAATTTTAGTATGAGAGGTCATGGAAGACAGGTATCCTGCCACCAGTTGTTCTAAAGTCCAAAAAATACGTTCTTGGCGTCAAGTTTTATCTTCATTTCATTTAACACACTGGAATTATCTGAGAGTTGAAAAATTGGCCTTCCCACTAGCACCCATGCTCATGTAGGGAGGTCTTTGGGAAAGGGAGGGATGGGGAGGAGGAGTGAGGTCCAAGGAAAGATATATAAAAGTATCTGATTATTAGTATCTAAGGAGAGAGAAGAAAAATAACCAGTAATTATGGCAGTAGAGTCCTAGGAGTCTAATTTGAACAGCATTCTCAACTAATGCAGTAATTTAACTGATGAGTGACAGAGTGGTGGCATTCAGCTCTAAGTTTTATTTGGCCATACCTTCTACATTCTTTCTCCTGAGGAAATGCCCAAACGTGTAGATTCGAGTGACAGCAAGGCAGTTAAATAATCTGGGATATGAATGTGGTTTTGTTTTACACTCCAGCAGCTATAAAATCAGTGAAGAAAAATCTGAATTCTTTTTTTTTTCTTTAAGAAAATTGAATCTTTACTTTACATTTCTTCTTTGGTTAACTGTGAATCAGAATTTTAATTTAGGGATTATTTAACTCCAATTCTTTATCTGCATTAAGAATCTAGAAGCTTTTTATAACTAAAAAAAGTTGCAATTCTCTTGAGCTTCTGCCAATAGCATACAGTGATGCCAAAATTTATGTGTGGGAAAGTTGATTTCAATGAGGGTAATTTAGCTGAAGTTTAGTCTAAGAAACTAGTGTTTTGCTGCCAAGCAATTATTTGCATTTCTAAAAAATGACTTATAGTTTTTACCAATGCTTTCTTTTCATCATAGACTGGTTACTTAAGTAAGTTATTGTCACTAATGGTGTATTTTTATAAAGGAAATTATATTCTTGTTTAATATGGTTAATGTCAGCCTTGTTTTTAATATGTGATTTGAGTACTTTTATTAAATGCTGCCTTTGTTTGAATAAAAATCCATAGGAATTAAATCAACAGCTAGAAAAAAGAAAAGAAATGGAAGAACGTGAAAAAAGAAAGGTAATTGCTGAAGAAAAGCACAAGGAATGGGTTCAGAAAAAGAATGAACAGGTAAGGAGAAAAAATATCTGCACCCACATACTGACAGCTCTTTTGCAAAGTCTCCTTTTCATTACCCTCATAACCTAGGTTTTTGTTATTTTCTCTCAGATTCGTTCTTTGACCTGATTTCCTCCCCCTGCCTTCATGGACATATAACAAGTCTCTGTCTTCTACCCTTTGTTCTCTGATTCTCTTCCTTTTCCCTCATGTGGCCTCCTTGTGTCTTGCAGCAGGTAGTCATGGAGTCTGTATCTTGGCCTGACTCCCTGGATTCTTAGACTTCCATCTCTTAGGTTGGCAGGCACCTCTGAACCTGCAAATCTACAACAACCCATTTTTGCCCATTCTCCTTTGATTTCTGTTATTAGTACTACTGTCATCTCAGTTACCTAGGCATAGTCAAAGTTATTCTGTTGTTTGTGACCTCCCCTCACGCCACCTTTCCTTTATCATCACCACTCTCCTGTTTGCGATCTCTTCCTGTCTGGTCTCATTAACACCTTTTAACTTATTTACTGTTTATTTCCCCATACTGGATATAAGATCCATAAGACCAGAGACATTTGTCTGTTTTATTCAGTTCTGCAGCAGCTAGATCAGTGCCTGACACATAACAGATGCCTGAAAATATTTGTTGAGTCAATGAATTCATCCTCTGTGGCTTTGCCAGACTGATCCTGCTAAAAAAGTTGAATGTCATTCCCCAATTCAAAATATATTTTTTATGATTTCCTACTGTCCTCCGAATAATGTTTTAACAATTCTAGCCTGGCTGGTTAAAGATCTGCTACTCTCTGCTCTCTGAGCCATGTCTTCTTCCACCTGTGGTTCTCTTCATCTTACGCTGTGGCTTCTTACTAGCATTCTTTGGGGAGCACACATAGGATAATCATGGTCCATCTTCTTCAAGTATTAATTTTACTGGAAATTTTTGGGAGGAAAAATGTTATTTTCATGTTAAAGCAAGCGTAGATATTTAATGGGGATAGAATGTAAGTTTTATATTATTTTTAAGATACACAATAGATTCAGAGAAATCTCAGGCAATGGACTGTGCTCCCCACTCCCCAAGGATATGTATTCATGAGAAATTTTGAGAACACTTCCATTCGGTTTCTCACTTCCTTATTTTTTTATATTATACTTCATCAGCATGGAATCTCATCATATCCTCCACCCTACCTTTCCCTTTATTATCCAACTCAAAGTATTTCCTACATGAATCATTCACTGATCACATGCTAGAAATAGAATGTGACAGCTCTTTTGCAAAGTCTTTCCTTCTCTGAATCCTGGTTCAATTTATATCACTTTGTATTTTGTATATATTTTGTTACTATTTTGGATTTTGCGTATGTCTTCACTTCCTTGTAATTTTAAGACCTTTAAGAGTAGGAATTATTTTTTACATTACTTTTTATCCATTATAAGATCTAGCATGATGCTTTATAATACAGTAAGCATTTGTTATTAGAATGAATGAATAAATCCATTATCTATCAGTTTTATTACATTCTTTTATTAGATCACAAATTAGAAATTTTGAAAATACCTATCTTTTTATCTGTTTGGTTTCTATTGTAATTTTCACCCTATTTAGAATGGTATTGCTTTTATTATTTGATCCAATTTTATGAGTTTAGTCAGATGTTTAGATTGTAAGACAGAGTTTTAAATTTTTAATTCTAATTGTCCTTAATTATTATTGAATCTAATGCTCAGTGGCATTAATAAGAGTACCTGGTCAATAATTTCAGTAAGTTGAAGATGACATAGCTTCTGTCATCTAGGTATTGTAAGAAGGAAATTGGCTGGACATGTGTTTGTTATAACCATAATGTATTTATTCTTTATTTCAGAAGTAAATCATTATTAAGTTTGCTTCATTCCATAATACAATAAGAAAGTTCTGTGTGAATCAGTGTCCAAATCAGAATAAATCTGTGTGACTGTTTGCAAGGTCTGTGTGATATTTTGTGCAGTTTATAGCTATAAAACAAAACATGTACAGAATAGTATGCTCTCTCCTCTAAAAGCTTCTCTTATCTTCTGACTCCATTAAGCTCATTTTACCATGCCAGTCAAACATAGTTGTTATTTGTCTAAGAATGTAAGATACTGCTGAGAGATGATATAGTCTCTATTTTAATTAATGTCAGTAGATCTGATCCAGTTATTTGAGAAAAAGAAATTTTTTTTTCTTTTGGATGGAAATGGTTTGTCCTGACATAAATCACCAGTTATTGAAAGCAAGATTCCATAAGTATGAGAATGGTTCAAAAATAAGCTCTGAGAAATTAAATTTATTTATTCTGCAGAACTCTTGTTCAAGTTAAGGAATAATTGATTACTCTATTTTTTTTTTTCTTTCAGACCTATCAGATTTCCTCTTTCAGTCTCAGTTAGATTTACCTCTCTTTGTAAAGACTGCTCTCCTGGTTCTTCTCTTCCCGTCTGGCATCTCTGTTTACATTTCATGGTGTGTGGTCCTTGCTGCCTCTAGCTTCATTCACATTTTAGCTATATCTGTGGCATAATTTTCTCTAAGTCATTTTCGCTGTGTTCTATCAAAAAATCAGACAAAAAGAATTTATGTGTCCATTAGCAAAGTTGGTTTCTTCTAATATGACACTAAATTGTTAAGTCCTTTTCAAATAAAATGGCTTATCTCATCTGGTACTCTTACATTTGTGTGGCCATACTAATTCATTTTTTAGATTTTTTTTTTTTTTACAGTGTGTTATCACATGTGTTGTGAAAGGGTCTTATTTACCTTCATTGTTTTCAAAAATATTTAAAAATAAAATTACTTTTAATGCTTAAAACATGGAACTGATTTTTCAATGTAAAACATTAATTCAGATCGATAAAGCATATAACACTGTTATCGAATGCATGATTCATGCATTCAACACTTCTACTGTTCCAGATACTACTGAAGGAACCAAAAGAGAAGTTCAGAAACTTTAAGTAGCCAGTTATTTTGTTAGTTTCCTTTTGTTGCAAGAAACAAAGGTTCTCTCAGGGCCCCATCTTAAAAAAGGGAAGATTTATTCTGCTCTGTGTGGTATAGAACTGGAGTGCCAGAAAACCTGAAGCCACTTAGTCGCTGGCTGCTCTGTCTTAGTACATCCCTCTGAGTGCCTGCTCTGTTCTCCGTGTGCTAACCAAAGGCATTCCATTCTCTGTTCTCTAGTTTAAATTCTACAGAAAGTCTTTTTGATGTTTTAAAAGAAACTTCATTGAGCTATAATTTACATACAGTTAAATAAACCTGTCTTAATTTGGATGAGGTTTGACAAACTTATGTACCTGTATAATAAACAGCACCACAGTCAAGATATACACTGTTTCCACCATTCCAAAAAGTTCCCTGTGCTCCTTGGGATTCAACCCCTGTTCCCCACCCCAACTAGCCCCAGCTCCAAGAGAACCATTAATCTGCTTTCTGTCTCTGTAGATTAGATTTACCTTTACTAGAATTTCATATAAATGGAATCGTAGAATATATATTCTTTTGCGTTGGGCCTCTTTTGTTTTTAAAATTTCCTGGTATTAAGATTGTACCTTTTTATTGTCGAGTAGTATTCTATTCTGTACAGTACCACAAATTGTATATCCATTGACCAGTTGGTGGAAAAGTGGGTTGTTTTCAGTTTTAGGATATTATTACAAATAAAATTTTCTGACCACTTATGTACAAGCCATGCTGTGGACATTTGTTTTCATTTCTTGGGTAAATGCTTAGGAACTGAATTGCCAGGTTGTATGGTAAGTATGTGTTTAAAAGAAACTGCCGAACTTTTTTTTTTTTTTAAAGATTTTATTTATTTATTTGACAGAGAGAGAGAAGGCCAGCAAGAGAGGGAACACAAACAGGGGGAGTGGGAGAGGAAGAAGCAGGCTCCCAGCAGAGGAGCCTGATGCGGAGCTCGATGCCAGGACCCTGGGATCACACCCTGAGCCGAAGGCAGCCAAAGGCAGATGCTTAACGACTGAGCCACCCAGGCACCCCTGCTAAACTTTTTTTTAATGTGCTTGTATCATTTTACATTTTCACCATTATTGTATGAATGTTCCAGTTGCACCACATCCTAACCAAACTTGATATTGTCAGTCTTTTTCAGTTTAAGTCATTCTAGTGACTATGTGGTGGTATGTCATTATTGTTTTAATTTTCTTTTCCCTGAGATCTAATGATATTTAGCATCTTTTCATAAGCTTGTATTAATCTACTAGGGCTGCCATAACACAATACCATAGACTGGGTGGCTTAAATAACAGAAATTTATTTTCTTACGGTTCTGGAGGCCGGAAGTCTAAAATGCAGGTTATCAGTGAAAGTTTCTCCTGAGGCCTCTCTCCTTGGCTTACAAGATGGATACCTTCTCTCTATACCCTAACATGCCCTTCTCGCTGCATGAATATCCCTGATGTCTCTTCTTCCTCTTATAAGGACACCAGTCTTCTGGGAGTAGGCCCTACCCTTATGACTTTAATCACCTTCATGACCTCTTTGAAGGTCCTATCTCCCAATATAGTCACTTTGAGGGTTAAGGCTTCAACATAAGAATTTTGGGGGACACGATTCAGTCTATAACACTATCAACCATTTCTACATCTCATTTCTTGTGTTTGTTTTGTGCTTAAATTTTTGCCCATTTTGTGCAAGAATTGTATGCCTCATTCATAAGCTGTACAAGTTCTTTATATATTCCTTTAAGTCCTCTCACATGTATGTATTGCAAGTATTTCTTCCCATTTTATTTTCCTTAATGGTATTTTTTTTTAAAGAGAAGTTTTAAATTTTGATAAAGTTCCATATTTTAATTTTTTTTTCTGTAGCTTGTGGGTTTTGTGTCCTATTTAAGAAACATTTGCCTACACCAAGTGTGTAAAAATATTCTCCATTGTTTTCTTTGGGAAGTTGTAGAACTTTAGTTTTTACCTATACGTGTATTTTGAGTTAATTTTAATATGTGGTATGAGTTAAGGGTCAAGGTTCATTTTTTTTGCATGTGGATGTCCAGTTGTTCTAACACTATTTGTTGAAAAGGTAATCTTTTCCCTATTTAATTGCCTTGGCACTTTTGTTTAAAATCAATAGACTTGGGGGGCGCCTGGATGGCACAGCGTTTAAGCGTCTGCCTTCGGCTCAGGGCGTGATCCCGGCATTATGGGATCAAGCCCCACATCAGGCTCCTCCGCTATGAGCCTGCTTCTTCCTCTCCCACTGCCCCTGCTTGTGTTCCCTCTCCCGCTGGCTGTCTCTAACTCTGTTGAATAAATAAACAAAATCTTAAAAAAAAAAAATCGATAGACTTGGGGCGCCTGATGGCTCAGTCTTTAAGCATCTGCCTTCGGCTCAGGGCGTGATCCCAAGGTCCAGGGATCGAGCCCCGCATCGGGCTTCCTGCTGTGTTGGGATCCTGCTTCTGCCTCTCCCACTCCCCCTGCTTGTGTTCCGTCTCTCGCTGGTCGTCGATCTCTCAAATAAATAAAATCTTTAAAAAAAAAGAATAAATAAATAAAATCAATGGATTGTATAAGTATGGGTCTGTTTCTGGACTCTTTTCTCTCCCTTTGGTCTAGTCCTGTGCCAGTACCACACTAGCCTGTTACTATAGCTTTATAATTATTGAATTTATTCTTCTAATCAGGTAGTGTAACTCCTCCAACTTTTTTCTTTTTCAAAATTATTTTTAGTTACTCTCTGTCTTTCCATATGCAATTTAAAATCAGCTTATGAATTTCTCTGATCATGTTTGCTTTAATAATCCTGACACTATTATGACTTCATTAAAGATATAGATCATTTTGGAGAAAATTGCCATCTTAGTAATATCAAATTTTAAATCTATAAACATAATTTTTTTTCTATTTATTTAGGTCATCTTTAATTTCTCTCAATAATGTTTTTTAGTTTTCAAGGTACAGTGGTATTATACATCTTTTGTTAAATGTATTCCTAAGAATTTCATGTTTTTGATGATGAGAACAGTTATCTTGCCTTATTCCTGTTAGTATATAATGACTTCCATGCCTGGTTTTGATATCAGAATAATACTGGGCTCTTAAAATGAGTTTGGATATTTTCCCTTTTTCTCTGTTTTCTGAAATACTTTGTGTAGTAATTGATATTATTTCTTCCTTAAATGTGTGATGGAATCTGGCAGTGAAGCTATTACAGGCTGGAGTTTTCTTCGTGGAAAAGTCTTAAATTCTGAATTATTTTTACAAGTAGAGGGTTATTCAGATACTCTATTTTCTTTTTTCATCAGTTTGGAAAATGATACATTTTAAGGAATTTTGACATTCCATTTAAATTGAATTAATTGACATAAAATTATTTTTAACATTCATTTTGGTGTCTGTATGATCTGTGATCTGCCACTTACCATCTGTGTGACTTTAGGCAAATGACTTAACTTCTTCGTGCTAATTTCCTCATTTGTAAATTGAGATTATAATCATGCCTACCTCATATTGTGGTTGTAAGAATTGACATAATACATATGTATAAAGTATACACAAAAGGAACAGGAAGAGTCCTCACTCAATAAGTGTTAGCTGTTATAATTGAAGACAGTGTAGGGACTAGATGACTTCTTGTTGATGAGGTTGTGGAGGAGTCTCATGAGTCAGACAGTGAGTGAGATATGCTACAAGATCCTTTTTAATCTTGTAGCTTTTCTGACATTATGAAGTAGTTAAAGTCCCGTATTGTTTCAATGGAAATTGGGTTCTCAACAAGAAAGTATTCCTTTTTGCAGCTGTTGGCTGCCCAGCAAGAGAGAAGTACACATAGCATCTTGGGGAATGACTTGGGCTTGATTTTTTTTTTTAAAGATTTATTTATTTTTGAGAGCAGGAGGGAGGGGCAGAGAGAGAGGGAGAAAAGCAGCAAAGCCGCACACGGGGCTTGATCTCACGACCCTGAGATCATGACCTAAGCTGAAACAAAGAGTCAGTCGCTCAACTGAGCCACCCATGCATTCCGGGCTTTGAATTTTAAGACCTATCTTTCCTGCATAGCACCTGACTATACTGTATGTAACCGATGTTTGTCACTTGAGTGTTAATTGAATTGCTTATATTAAAGTATTCTACAAGATGCTATAAGAATTATGTAGCTAGAGATTTGTCTGTATGTGCCCTTATAACAGTATTTAGTAGTCCAAAATGTTATTTTTTTTATCCTCTGTAGCTCACAGATGGCAAAGATTTTATCTAAGTATTTGTATAGGCAAACTGTCAGGAAATGTACATACATGGCTCCTATTTTAGAGTGAAGGTAAACATCTACTAAAAAACACAAGATTCAGAACAGTCTAACAGGTTGTAATTTCTGTTCACTAATCAACAAATCTTTATTGAGCACCTACTGTTTACTTAGTACTGTCACAGGTTCTGAGTATACTTTGTTGGGCAAGGTCTTTGTTACTGTCATGAAACTTATAGCAAAGCTGGTAGACTAAAATCAACCAGGGGATTGTAGTTATGTTGTATATTTTCATAAGCTACATTGTGTCAACCACTATGTTACCACTTCTTTTAAGAAATAACTGAAGTTTAGAAAATTACTGCATACAACACTCCTTGCTTGTATGAGCATAATTACAGATATTCCAATTAAAATTCCTTCATTTTTATTTAAGAAAAGAAAAGAAAGGGAACAAAAATTTAATAAGGAAATGGAGGAAAAAGCAGCAAAGGAACTGGAGAAAGAACATTTGCAAGAAAAGGCAAAAGAAAAATACCAAGAATGGTTAAAGAAGAAAAATGCTGAAGAATGTGAGAAGAAGAAGAAAGAAAAGGTATTTTTATTAAAGTGACCAGTTGGAATATATGGCTTTGGTGTTCAGATGTGCCAACTATATTGTATAAAAAGTTTCTAATAGAAAATTGGCACCACCTTAGTATAAAATAAATACATGAAGCTGTCCCTGCTTACTTATCCTATGTGGAAGTTTCAGAAAGGAATATGCATATGTGATTTTCTTAGGTTGAGAAATATTTATAAGCCTATTGATATATTTTCAGTCAGGTTCAAACTTTTTTCATTGTTTATGCTTTTAAATATTTTTTGATGCACTTTTATGAAAGTCTTATTACATTATTATAAATTACTATTCTATCTGAAAACAGCGAATTGCTTTTTTTCTTCTTGGGTTTGATGTCTTGTTTAGAGGCAGCCACCTTTAGATTACATCCCTGATCATGTTAAATTTTGTTATCAAATTATAGAAATGTGATTTAGTATTTATGATTAGTAAGCCATTGGGGTGGGAAGCTATTGGGGAAAAGAGTCAGTGGAATTTGAATAGAATTTTTAGTTACAGAACATCACTAGAGATTCTTTGGTCTTGTCATTTTAAGGAAAAAGAAAAACAACGGCAAGCTGAATTACAGGAAAAAAAGGAAATAGCAGAGAAAAAGTTTAAGGAATGGTTGGAAAATGCAAAAAATAAACCTCGTCCAGCTGCAAAGAGCTATGGTTATGCCAATGGAAAACTTACAGGTTGGTTTTTATGTTATGTGGCTTACATAAATATGGCTTGCAGGAGCAAATATTATACATTATGTTTCCTTTTGACCGAAATAGAAATGTGTAAAAATCATTTTTCTTTCAAATTACTATTTTCTGGAAGATTATAACACACTATGTTCCTATAGAGATACTACAAATTTTTTGTCATTCTCTTATAAATCAGATATATTTTAAAGGCAGTAGTTGGAAAACTGCAAAGTAATGATTTCTATCATTAAGAAACACGTAGAACTTTCTTATGTTTTTGGTTTTTGAAGCCTTAATGAGGCTGTATTTAAGAGGTCATTTTTCCTCCCCTTCTTCTAACCGTCTCTGAGGCAGAGCTTCCGATGTCTTTGGCACATTCCTTCTGCAGGGTGGAATACTAGGCAGCACATGAACTTGACACAAAGCCGGTTGGCCTTCAGGCTTGCTCTGATTGTAAATGGCAGTGCATGTTTTTCTTTGTACTTCATGTTGGAAGCTCATACCTTGCTGACAGCTGCCTTCACTTGTTTAAGTGATTTATTATTAAAAATACTCCCATTCTGTTCTGTTCACACAATAGAACATATTCCAGACTTTGTTTTGACCATCTTGGTGAAGTGTGTGTTGACATATCTATGCAGCCAAAGTGGGTTGCCAGTGTCTGAACGACACATTCCTGCTGTCAGGGTTTAGGCCTCTCCTACGTGTCACAAAAGTCATCCATTACAGCTACTAGGTGCTAGGCATGGTCTGCTCCTTTCTTTCTCTTTTTCTGTTTGAAAAAAAAAAAAAAAGAGGAATAAGCAGTGATTAACCAAACAATTGATAACTAAAGTTAAAACTTTAGGTGGGAATATACATATTGACTAGAAGTTGTTTGCTATAATAATGGGTTATTTTATTAAAATTTTTTCATTTTTGATGAGTTTTGTTCTAATAAACATTTGTCTGCAAATGCTGTACTGCTCTTAATCAAAATTACAGTGATATTATGAAATCTGATTAATTGGATAATAATTTAGAATTTCAGTGATTCTGAACAAGAGTTTTGGTTCACTTTAGCTGTAATGCAATATACCTTTTTTTTCTCTGAAGTTCAGTGTCTGGCTAGGGAAAACTAGTACACAATCAGTGGTTTCCTAGACTGAGTTAAGAACATGAAGATTTTGATCAGTTCAAGGGTTCTAAAAGTAATTTCTTAGTAAAATTTTTATATGAGTTTTTATTTATGTAGATTTTGACAGCACTCTTTGGACTTTTAGAATTATTGTTTATATTTTAATTTTTACTGCAATACTCACTGTATTTGAAAAATGTTACTTGTTTGAAAGTATATTAGAGTTCAGATTTAAATGGATTAAATTGGCTTGTCAGTGATATTTTTGCCCTTTTGATACTGTAACATTTTTCTAGGAATTTTACAATAAGTAGTTTCTTTGATCTCAAGAAGTTTTTTCTTGTTTTGTTTTGTTCTGACTTTTTAATAATTTTAGATTTTTACAGTGGAAATTCTTATCCAGAACCAGCCTTTTATAATCCAATTCCATGGAAACCCATTCATATGCCTCCTTCCAAAGAAGCTAAGGACCTATCAGGAAAGAAGACTAAAAGGCCTGTGATAAGTCAGCCACACAGGTCCTCATCCTCTCTCGTGGTTCAGAAAGCCAGAAGCAATCTTTGCCTTGGAACTCTGTGCAGAATACAAAGATAGTGGGTGTGCGAAATTGCATGCTTTTACCTGGAGCTATTTAATTTTAAAAGTAGAATCGTTTTTTATTCCTCAGCCAACAGCTCAACATTCGATGTGATTATTGACACTTTCACATTTTTGCATTTGAAGATGCTTTATACATTTTCATTTTCATAAGTGCTTCAAGGTTGATCTTGGCCTATTGTTTCACAGGATAAGTGACTGAATATCTAACAATTGTGTTTATATTTAGCTTGTATTAAAACTACATTGTAATACCAATAAAACCAATAATTTGTGTTGTGTTCTTTCATACTTCGTGTTTGTGTTTATGAACATAGTAAGATTAAACTGTAATTGTTCAAACAATCATTTCTATACTGCATGCTCAAGAAAACTCTTAGAATTTAAATGGGTTAGACTCCTACAGTAATCAAAAACAGTCTTTGTTGATAACTTTTGGCATATTTTTCCTTTGTAAATATTTTTAAATGACTAACTAGAGGCATGTTTTGTAACAAAGAAATGAGAGTTGAGTTTTTGAAAGGGAAATCTTAAAACATTGTTATATGCTCTGGATCTTAGATTGATAGATAGCAATCTTGAGACACTAATAATATTTTGCCACATTTTGTATTAATATACATTAATTATAATTAGGTGGTCAGTTTTGAAATTAATATTACCTACATTATTTGTTAATGTTAAAGGTTAAGTGGTATTTTATTGAAGCTGAAATCTTATTAGTAGATACATATTAAGGAAAGTAGTTCAAAGGATTACTAAAATAGCACTCAGCACTTTTTACTAAATTGTAAAAGTCTGTATCTTTTTTTAGGAACCATCAAGAAATGAAGATTTGTTGTGGCAATATAAAGTTCAGTAAGTTCATTTACAAGTGATACCTATTTAAAGCATATTTCATGTTTCTGCGAGGTTAGTCATCTGTCAAGTTTCTGGTGATGAATGTACAGTAGTGTTGACCAAAACAAAGAAACAGCAGTAGCTTCTTTGAAGGGTATTCATGTCATCAGAGATCTAGGAAAATTCACTTCTAACCAGAGAACAGTTTGGGGGAGGAGTCAGTAGGGTTCATTGGGTCAGAATATTGGTGAGTTTTAGAGGCCTGACCATCCTTCTCAGAGCCTCTTAGACACAGTAATATTTTCAGGTGATCATTCCCTTGAACAAATTCACCTGTGTAGGGAGAATGTACAATTAGCCAGAGTAGCATTAAACTTGTGTGTTAAAGCATACCAAGCCCTGAATTTCTGGGGGTTTTATATATGTTTGTATTTAAGAAACCTTCAATTTCACACATAGATTAAGTCATTTAAGGCAACTTTTAACTATAACCCTAATTCTAATAAGACTTTTTGATTAATCAGTAATTAATTAGTTTGACCAATATTATAATAGTCCCCCCTTATCCAATTTAGAAACTTATCATGGGGTTACAAAATAATAAGTGGAAATACCTAAAAATGCAAGTTTGTTTCTTTTTTGTATGATAATTCTGATAAGATGTACCAATATTCTTTTTCTTTAGTGATAATCGATTTACATAGTAACTGACTTCGGTTAACATACTGGTCTTGACTGAGGATATACCAACAGTAAGTTAACTTGTCAGTACTTCTCAGTCCTCATCTACCCCTATGCTAAAAGTAAAAAGTGAATACTGTTTTTGTTTTCTTCAGATTGATTAATTAATACTTACTGAATACGTACTATGGGCTAGTTAGTATTCTGGATGCTGGAGGTTCATCTGTGAATAAGACGGCCCCCTTCACCCTCATGGGATCTTATGTGACAGTGATAGGAAACATATTAAACATGTAAACAAACAGCATTTTATTTGGCTCTGGATGCTATAAAGAAAATAAGACAGAATATTGGGATAAATAGTAACTGGGTGAAGGAAGAAGTTCACTACTTTAGATGGATGGGCTTCTCTGAGGTGGCAACATGCAGCTGAGTTAGCCTTGCTAAAATCTGGGGAAAGAGATTCCCTGTCAGAGGGAACAGCCAGTACAAAGGCCCTGAAGCAGAAACGAATTTGCGGGGCACCTGAGTGGCTCAGTTGGGCATCTGCCTTCAGCTCAGGTTGTGATCTTGGGGTCCTGGGATTGGGCCCCACAATGGGCTTCCTGCTCAGCGGGGAGTCTGCTTCCTCTGCCCCCCCTCCTGCCCCCCCCTTGTGTTCTCTCTCTCTTAAATAAATAAATCTATTTTTTAAAAAATGAATATGCTATGTTTGAAAAAAGGCCAGCAGGCGAGTGATGGGGAATATAGTAGGAATGAAGGTTGGAGGGTCAGATCACATATAATCCTGAGTTCACTAGTTCAAATTTTATTCTAATTGTATTGAGAAGCCTCTGGAAGGTTTTAAGGAAGGAATTGATGTGACTGATTTATACTTGGAGATTACTCTGGCTGCTGTGAGGAAATTGGCTTGTTGGGGACAAAGAATCAAGGCAGGGTAATCCATGGAGAGGATTTTGCAGTATCCAGGAAAAAATCATGATAGCTTGGAGTAAGGTGGCAGCAGCACCATGGTAGGAAGTAGAGATGATTTGGGATATATTTTGGTGCTGGGAGAAGCAGGACTGCTAACATTTGGATGTCAGGTTGAGGGAAGGAGGAAAATTCAGATGTGACTTCTAGTTTTTAGGCCTGATCAACTGGGTGAATGATGATAACTATTATAGAAATCAGAAGATGTGGTAGGAGCAGATGCATGGCTGAGATGGGGATAGAGGAGGCCTTAAGTATTCTGACCTAGATTGCTGGTTTACAGTACCAACTCAACCTGGTGGAGATGGCAGTTAGATATTTGTGTCTGATGCTCAGGGGACAGCCAGGATTGGAGATATAAATTTAAGCAACATCAGTACGTAGTGGTATTTGAAAGCATAGGACTGGATCAGGTTACCTAGGGAGGGTTTAGAGAGTAAAAAGAGAGGGCTCAGTATCCCAATATTTAGCAATTGAACAGCCAGCAAAGATCCTGCAAAGGAGCATTCAGTGAAGTCAAAGGAAACCCTGTGGGGTGTGATGTCCCAGAAGCCATGGGAAGTGTTTGAAGCAAGGAGTTTTGAAGTCTGCCCAGTGCTGCTTGAAAGATAAGGAAGAGCTAGAAAGAGCTTCGTAATTGGCCATGGTAAGATGAAGGAAGGCCATTATTGACCTCAATATTGAATACTTTCTGTATGCTAACAGTATTGTGTGTGTTTTTATGTGTGCTAAATTTTTAGTCCTCACAACAACCCTATGACAGTTACTTTTATTACCCCCATTTTTTAGCTGAGGAAATTGAAGCAAAGACAAGTTATGCTGCTTTTTTACCTAGTAAGTCACAGAACAGGGATTGGAACTCGAGGTCAAAGTCCAACAACCATATTCTGTTTCCCTCCTATATAATATGTATGATAAGAAAAACTAGTATAAAACCACAATGAAAGTAAGTTGGAGAGAAAATGGCAAGTAAGAACGTGGAGATTATATGTGAAGACGACTCTTGAGAGAAGTTTTGTGGAGAGGAGATAAATGGGATGGGAGCTAGCAGAGAACATAGGTCAAGGGCATTGTTTGTTTGATTTGCTTATGATGGGTGATATTAAACATGTTTCTGTGCTGATGTTAATCATCCAGGTGAAAGAGGGGGTTTGAAGAGTTAGGAGAGATGAAGGATGGTTTTAGGAATGCAGTTCTTAAATGGTTTATGTGGAAGCAAGAAACTTTCCTCCCTGTTGACAGGAGAAAACACAGTTTATTGGTTCATATGTAGCTGGATTAGTAGCATTGGTGGTAGGAGGATGAGAGAGGTAGTTCTTGTCTGATAGTTTCTGGGTTCTCAATGAAGTATGAAAGGGAGGCAAGTAGAGGGATAGAAGGAGTTATCTCAAGTAGGAGAGAAAAGGGAGAGGTAATAGCGAATGAGCATCTTGCCGAGGGGAAAACAAATGTACCAAAGAAATTAATGGGACTTAATGATGGGCACTGTTGTTTGCCATTTGGTATTTTTGGTCCCAAATTGAACCAACTAGCAGAACTTTGTCATGTTTTACTCCATTTCTTGGGAGAAGTTTAGCTACTTGGGATTGGGAGCAGAGTAAGGTTTTATTACGGTTGGACAAGTGGGGCAAGTAGAATGGAGGGAGAAAGAACAAAGCATTTAAAGAGTGTTTTCCAGGGAGTGACAATGGTACCGAAACATGGTATTTAACCACGGATGGTGGATGGTGAAGAAGAGGTTTTCAGTCAATGGGTGTTTTCAGTGCTCTCGCAGATGTTGGGTTGGAGGTTCTTAAGGGAAACTGGAGAGGTAGGAGCTTGTAATCAGATGATGGTGGTGACAAGATCCTGACTATGACCATGGCAGTGGGTGGCCCACATGGAGCATATTGATGAAATTGAGAAAATTAAGAAACCAGCAGAGCCACCAGTAATGATATTGTGTAACCAGTCCCCAAAGAGGTGACAGGATCAGATGAGGACAGTAGGTATAGAGAGGAGGAATGTGTGAAAAATCTATCCAGAGTAGAACTTGGAAAGGGTTGTTTCAGAGCTAACCAATGTTGATAATATTAGTGGAGAAAGGGAATATGGAAAAGTAGCACAGATGTAGGGGTAAGAAATGAAGGATTTTTTCCTCCTACTAACTTGATAATGAAGGTAATATATACACATGGTTTAAAAATTAAATAGTACTGGGACACCTGGGTGGCTCAGTTGGTTAAGCGTCTGACTCTTGATTTCGATTCAGGTCATGATCTCAGGGTCAAGGAATCAAGCCCTGTGTCAGGCTCCGAACTTAGCGGGGAGTCTGCTTGAAGATTCTCTCCTTCCGCCCTTCCACCCCTTCTCAGACCAAAACAAACAAACAAACAAACAAACAAACAAACAAAAAAATCAAATAGTACTAAAAGTTTTTTGATAGAAAACTGTTTTGCCTCACTTCTCACTACCTTTACGGTCTTGCTCCCTGAGGGGATATTTACTTGTATTAATTTCTTTGATATTTCTTCCCCACAATATTCTCTGTTCCCTTTTTTCTGCAGTTTGTTTAGGCAGTTATCAGTGTTCCTGAATCAATTCTCTCATCTTTTTTTTTAAGGTTATATTTTCTTTAAATCTTTGTCCCGCCCCCCACCTTGCCCCCACCAGGAGAGGGACCAAGATTTCTTTGATGTCATCTTCTAATTCTTGGGTAAGTTTTTTATGGCTACCTCATTTGAAATTCCAAGCACGCTTGCTTTCTTCTGTTTATTCCTTTTTCATAGCATCCTATACTTATTTTATGGGTGTAATATCTTTTCTCATCTTTAAGGACATTCATTGCATTTTTTCTCCTTCTTAGTTGGCTGCGTTTCCTCCGGGTGCCTTTTCTTCCTTCATTGTCTCTTTTTCGATCCTCAAATGTTTGCTAATCCCTATCTGACATTTATGTTCAGACTATGAGTCCCGTCTGTTCAGACTTAAGAATAGGGCATTAAAATGGCTGCGCAGAAGCTGTGTGGGTGCAGGCAGGACTTGTTGATGGTGGATTTTATTTGTTGTTGAGGAAACCTCCAAATACTTGGAAGTCTTCTCCTTAGGCTGTTCAGTTTCTAAGAGAAGACTCTTCTAATCTTCCTGGGGGATATAAGCCAGCTGTCAGTTTTTCTGAGTAGAGTTTGGGAAGGCGTCGCTGTGTATTCCCGTTCATTATGTGAACTATCAGTTCAGGGTGTTTCAGCACAGCGAGGGTGTGAGCTTTCCTTGGTACCTGGGGTCTCCATGTGCCGTTTCTGTAGGCTGAATCAGTTCTCCACCCCCTCCCCCCCACCCAGTATCTATTTCAGCTTTTAGAAACCTTTAAATAGTAAAAGAAAAAAGGATGAGAGGTACCTGGAGGAAACACAGCCAATTTAAAAAGAAGAAAAAAATGCAACTGTCATTAGTATTCTTAGAGATGATTTTTTAAAATGCCATATCCATACTGTCCTAACTCAGGTATTTCGCCTCCATCCACTTTCTGCCTTCTAACAATGCATTGAAATATTCAGTTAGCTATTGTATTCTCTTCTGTTCTCCTTGCCCTTGTGAATTTGTACCTTTTTCTTTTTCCTTAAGGAAATTCCTTTGCCGTCATTGTAGCAGAGGTTGGAGAGGGAACGGAGGTAATTGGGTTTGATTAATCTGTTGTTTAACTGGAAATCCTAAGTTTAGTTATGAGCATATTGACATAAGGGTTCTTGTGGAGACACAGGTTTGTTGCCCAGGTGAGAAATTTAGTTTAGGGATAGATATTTGGACCTCCTCAGTTTAACATAATTATCAAAGTTATGGAGATGGATAACATTTCCCCAGGGGAGTTGGAAGCATGGCATTCATTCATTCAACACGTACTTATTAAGTGCCTATCATGTGCTGGCAGGGAGAAGATGGGCTAGGCTAGAACCGACATAAAGATAAGGCAGTGGGAAAGAAGCCACTGAAGAACAATGGGAAAAGTTGGAAGGGGATGAGAGGAGAGTGCTCCCACCTGGGAGGGAATTTTAGGTAAGGGAGCATGGATGTTTATCAATAATATAAAGTGCTACATAAGGGTTCAGATGGAATGAGGGAAGCCTTCTGTTTGATTATTCCATTCATATTTATTGAATTTCGAGCACAGTGCTAGATTCTGGGGATACAGTGGTCAACAAGACTGACCTGATCTTAGATCTTTTAGAGCTTACACTCTAGTGAAGGTAAAGTTAAACCAGGACCAACCTTAAAGCATGAGCTATGGGGGTACATCAGGAGGAAGCTAACTTTTTTGAGGGTCAGGAAACACTTCCAAATGGAAGTGATTAAGCTGGGACCCAGTTTTGAGTCCCTTAGCATTTAATCATTTTGGAGCCTGGAGAGGAAGGGATGGGCCTAGAACAGGGATGATTCCACAAGTAACCACCCTTCCTTCCTTCCTTCCTTCCTTCCTTCCTTCCTTCCTTCCTTCCCTCCCTCCCTCCCTCCCTCCCTCCCTCCCTCCCTCCCTCCCTCCCTCCCTCCTTCCTTCCTTCCTTCCTTCCTTCCTTCCTTCCTTCCTTCCTTCCTTCCTTCCTTCCTATTTTATTTATTTGGCAGAGAGAGAAAGAGTACAAGCAGGGGGAGTAGCAGGCAGAGGGAGAGGCAGACTCCCCGCTGAGCAGGGAGCCTGAGGAGACTTGGGACTTGATCCCAGGACCCCAGGGATTATGACCTAAGCTGAAGGCAGACACTTAACTGACTCAGCCGCCCAGGTGCCCCTCACATGTAACCTTTCTTTCAAAGACCAAGGTTAGGTTATAAGACAGCTTTTGAACATCAAATGTCCTTTCAGATGGCTTGTATACATTGACACACTCTACAGCTTACAAGGGAAATTTCTAGAATCTTAGTCATTTCTACAGAAAAATCTTAAATATTCCATGGGAAAGTAAACCTTGAAGTTTAATGATTAAAAATAGACCATCTGTGGCTTCAGGGTCTGAAGTATTACAGATGGACTATTTATTTAAAAAATAAATTGCTAGTGATCTAATTAGCAAGTCAAAGGTTGGACTCTCACAGACTTGCTTAGTGTGATACCCAGTGGCCAGATGAAGAACAAAGTATAGAGTAGTTTACATTACACTAACAAATTGCACTTTATGACTTAAACTGAAAACTAATTTTTCTGTATTCAAAAAAGGAAACATAGCAAATAATATTCAAATGTTTACCGTGCCCATTAGTATTCTAAATTAAATTCATATGTGGGCTGGAGAAAAAATAAAACACATGGAGTTCCTTTGCAGTGAATATTTACCTACTGTTGATAATGGCAGTCTGCCTGAAAGAGAAAATTTTCAGAAAGGGCAGTAGTGTCTTGAATTTCCTCTTAAAATTGGAAGGGGGTAGGAGGAACACTTGAGAAGGGAAAATACTCAATTATCTGTCAATAGGGAGAAAGTTGTACCTTATGTGCTGGAGAAAAAAGTTGGCAAGGAACACTGCCCTTTTCCTTCCCAGAAACCACAGAGCCTCCTCCTTTCCCTTTCTCATTCACCTGCCCTAGGCTGATGGAACTAGCACATGAACTTGGAAAAAAAGGAGGAACCCCTCCCTTCCCACCAGCTTCATGGTCCTGGGAACCACCTGAGGGCCAGAGGGAGATGGAAGCAATCTTTGTTTCTCTTTGGTGGGAGTGGAATGTTTTCAACTTTAGTGTGAATAAATTTACGAAAACAACTGTACAGCGCCTACCTGTCTATGACTCCCACTCCCTCAGCCCAGGGCTTTCCTCTGTTGGTGTGGGCTGAGATGCAAAGTGCCAACATAGGTAAATCTAAAAGGCAAATCTTAAAAGATGTATGTTGAAATAGAGGAAATTCTCACCAATTTATTTAGCTGTCCAGATTGGATTTTTTTTTTTTTTTAAGTAGGCTCCATGCCCGGTGTGGAGCCCAGTGTGGGGCTTGAACTCATGACCCCAAGATCAAGATCTGACCAAGAATCGGATGCCTAACTGACTGAGCCACCCAGGCACCCCATTATTTAGCTGTCCAATGAAGACATGAGACTAGATGATCGTGAAGGTCCCTTGCTGCATTGTTTCTGTTATTCTGTGTGGTTCATTTTTGCATTTGTAGAATGAGGACTTGGTTACTGCTTGTCCCTAATAAGGATGGTGAGGGCAACATCATCTCCCTCTTAGATTGTGACAAACACGACTGACTTGAGGAACCCTTCCTCTGATGCATGCACAGGTTCTGCCAGGAGGTAGCCTGGCTCAGGCGAGCAGTAGACTCCCTGAGTTTGAATGTATGCTCTGCTCCCTACACTGTGGGAATTAGACAAGTCTCTACCTCTCTAAGCCTCAGTTTATTCTTCTAAAAAAAGGACTTAATAATACTTTCTTCAGAAGATGGTTGCAAAGATGAACATACCATGTAAAGTACCCAGCACAATGTGTGACACATAGAAGATGTTTTATATATCATTTTGTGTATTTTTTTATAACGGAAGTAATATTTTACTTCCTGACAGTAGATTAAATAAGGATACACATTTTCCAACAAGTTGTACAATTAAGGAGAATTACTTACTCATGCTACGGTCATGTTTTCTTCATCGTTATGACTATTTGTAATTTTTTGATAAAACATTTGGCCTTTGAAAGTAGTAGTAGTGTTTTCAGTTAGGTGTATGCTTTATGGGAGCTTTTAATGTAAAGGGTTTCTTTGTTAAGATTGTGCAGAAATGTTCCATTTGAATTTGATGAGGGAAATTCAGGCATATTTTGACTTTCAATTTGAAGCTTTGCTAATATGCTTTCTTGGAAGCTCATGTAAGTTATCTTTGGTTGAAATTATGGAGAATTGTTTCCCATATTTCATAAGAATCAAATAGGAAAATTAATTTTAAAGAAAGCAAAAACTTTGTATGTTAGTTTGGATCCTCTGAGAAACAGACACCAAAACAGGATTAGTCATGCAAGAGATTGTTTGAGTAGTAGCCTGTAAGGGATATGGGGAAGGAGCCAGAGGAGCCAGGAGAGCCATCAGACCATGATGTCGGTTTGACCTACATGCAGAGGACAGAAGGGAAGAAGAAGGGCTGGAAGAAAGAGGCTTAGGTTGCAGTGAAGTTCTAAGATAAGTTCAGCACAGCTGATGAGGCCCCCAACCCAAGTTGTCCATCAGAGGTCCACATCTTGTAGTTACGGATCTGGCTGAGAGTCTCTGCTACTCAGTCATTGGCTGGGAACAGCATGTGGAAAGAGTGGCCTTGATTAGAACTCAGCGGTAGATTCAGAGCACCGCATCTGGGGTCCTTGGTCAATTATGCTTCCGACAATAAATCTGACAGGCCCATTTGTATGGCCTCCACACCTCCATGTACTTCCATAGCCCATGTTACAAAGCTTTATGACCTACCTAGTTAAAGTTTTCCTCAAGTATTAGTGTCACAAAATGATTGAAAAGGAACATGTAATGCTGCCTTGAGATACACCTGATGTTCAGTGCTAGAAACATGGGCTTCGTCCATCCTTGACATCGTTCTTCCACATTTTCAACTCTAGCAAGTCAGCAACTGAGTTCTGCTGATTTCACTCCCTAAACCAGTGACTCCTTCCATGTGTCTGCACTTTAGAATCATCTGGAGATTTTTTTAAAATTTCAAAGGCCAGGCCCTTTAATTAATCCAGATTAATTAAATCGCACTTTTTTTTTAAAGCTTCCCAGATGATTCCAGACAAGTTTGGAAACCAATGTCTTAAAAATTTCCAAATCTTGACTTCTCTCCATCCCAACTAGCATGGCCCTAGTCATTCCTCACTTGGATGACTGACCAGCTTCCTATTTAGTCTCTATGCTTCTAATCTTCTCCCCCTCATATTTATCCTGTCCACAGAAACCTATTGACCTCCCAGAAATGCACATCTTACTATGTTGATGTTCTGTTTCCAGCTCTCCCATAGCCCCTCACGTCTAAAGCATTGCTTCTCAACCCTTTCTTCCCCCTGCCTCCACAGCATCTACCAGCATAACACACATCCTCAGTAGAGTATTATACATGGTGATTTTCAAGGACATGTTATGTTCCCCCTGGGGAAGGAATGTCTCAGCATTGGAGATGGACTCATAGTCTGGACAACTTGAAAAACACATTCCCCACCACCCCTTTTTCTCCCTACCTCCTTCCCCCATTCTTGATGTGTGTTCTCTTGCTTAAACCTTAATATGGACTACAAGACCATCTTTTGATTGTGTCCTATCTCCCTGATCTCATCTTTCACCTTGGTACTTAATACTTATGTTCCCAATTTCTGAAAGTTCCCGGTATAAACCATGTTATTCCCATCTTTTATGCCTTTGATTATTTCTGTCCCCTCTTTCTGGAATGCCTTGCCTTTTACCTTCTTCAGCAGTGCTTTCCCTTTTAAACTAACTTGAAGTTTTAAAAGCAACCATTAAGTCTCAGTTCTGTGGTTTCTTCTGCAAAGCCTTCTCTGACTCACTACTCCAGCCAAGTTGGGACTCTTCTTTCATTATCAAGGACCCTGTGTACTTGTTTTATTAATTTTGCAACATTGTACTGGCATTAGCTGTTTTAAGGGATCTAGATTCACTGTTCTTTTTTTCTAGAATCACAATTTTTATAATTCTTTGATTTCATTTACTCTGAGATTTTGAACCCACATAATTTGCAGGGCATTATAATTAACAGAAGCTAGAATCATAAAATATCAATATTAGAAGGGACTTTTAAAGGTAATTTTTGTTCAGTCACAAAAGTTTTGTTTGTTTTACATTTAGTAAATTGGAGGAGGGTGTTATTTATCCAAATGGAAATATCCCAGCATACTTTGGGAATACAAAACTATAGTACATGCTGGAGAAATTAACAGAAAAGGGTGGATGAAGCCTCCAAGGGAAAGAGTATAGACTGAAAACAAAGGACAGATGACCCATCATTGGACAACACTTGCCTTCAGAAAACATGAAGGGATTAAGAGATGCCAGTTCAGGAGACAGAAGATTTGCAAAAGAAGAACCAGTGTGGTATTATAAAAACCAGAGAAAGGAGTATTTTAAGAAGCTGAGAGTGACTGTGGGGCCAGTACTCTGAGAGGCTTGGATAGCAGGGGTCCTATAAAGTTCCTTTTGGATATGATACCTGCTCCTAGGAAGCAATATCTACTGAGGAAGAATATGAGTCTCCAAGAAATCAGACTGGACAAATTCACCTCTTCAGCCAGAATCTAAACCTAAGTAGTTCTTGCCTTTTTATTGGGAATCAGAGACTTTTGACAATTGAATAAAATCTACTGACTCTGTCCTTAGAAAAATGCATATAAGCACTACACATACAATTTTATATACAATTTCTCATAGTTCATTCTATTACCTACCCCAAATGATCCCTACTCAGGCTTCTCCATGGACCCCCACATAAGCACACATTGTTCTGCTATCAGGTACCAAAGCTTGGGTGATGAGGACAGGTAATACACTTGAGGATTAAGAACTATTTCTCCCTGCTCAAATCGTAGATGAACTAAACCTGTAGAGGCCTTAGAAATTCTCTGTTTTGCTTTACCCTTCTAAGGAGCACTAGACTGAGTAGAGGTATTTCTGGGTGCTTCCAAGACTGCCCAGTCTGCAGATTGTCCATTTTCCTGGATTCCTGTCTGTTGACTAACCATGTCAGTCAGACTTGCTAGCCACTATGCCTTGGCTTTTGAAAAGGCCTCCTTCCGAATTTTAACCAGCGACCATGACTTACATCATTTCCACCTGTCTGGCTTCTGACTACCACTTCTTTTAAATGACTCACCCTCATTTATTCCCTTTTCAAATTAAAGAATTTAGAGAGGCAATGAAAGCATTCTGGCTTGCAGAAATAGAAAAATGGTTTAAATTTTTATGGGAAAGGGAGCAGAGTTACAGTCAACCTTTACCAATCTTACCCCAATAGGATTGCAGTGACATGGAAAATTCAAATCATTGGACAATTTAAAAATACTAAATTTGTGATTTATATTATGGAAGTTATTTTTTTATCTGTTTTTCTGCTTCTCTTAGAAATGTTTTCACAATAACTAGGGGTGCCTGGGTCGCTCAGTCGATTAAGCATCTGACTTCAGCTCAGGTCATGATCTCAGGGTCCTGGGATCGAGCCCTGCACTGGCCTCCCCACTCAGTGGGGAGTCTGCTTCTCCTTCTCCCTCTGCCCCTCCGCCTGCTTGTACTCTCACTCTCTCTCTCAAATAAATAAATAAAATCTTAAAAAAAAAGAGAGAGAAATGTTTTCACAATAACTAGGGGTGCCTGGGTCGCTCAGTCGGTTAAGCATCTGACTTCAGCTCAGGTCATGATCTCAGGGTCCTGGAATCGAGCCCTGTACTGGGCTCCCCGCTCAGAGGGGAGTCTGTTTCTCCTTCTCCCTCTGCCCCTCCGCCTGCTTGTACTCTCACTTTCTCTCTCAAATAAATAAATAAAATCTTAAAAAAAAAAGACAGAAATGTTTTCACAATAACTAGATGGAGAATGGAAGTGGACATGTTGGGAAATTGCCCTGGGATACCACATGTACTTTGTTTGATCCATACTTCTTGTTAGTGATGGAAACTGGATATCTATTCAAGAGAGAATTTTAGAGTTTGATAAATAATAGTGATTTCTTAAAGTGGAATGTGAACTTTGGATGAAAAAAAGTAAAAGTAGGGTGAAAAAATATTAGTCTAGAAATGATTAGTCAATTGTATATTGGATTTTTGAAGGGGCACGAGTCTAGATAAGTAATTAAAAATGCTGTCCCCCTGCACAATGAGATTTGAGGGTGATGGGCCTGGTCTGTAGGGTCCTGTGGTGTTGAATTACATAATTCTGTACATTTTTCAAAACTCACAGAATTGTGTACCATAGAATAGCTTTTACTCCCTGCAAAAAAAAAAAAAAAAAAAAAAACACAAAAAACACAAAAAAACACCCAGGATGTCAGGGGAATTCAGGATGGAATGCAGACTGTGACAAATGAACCTAACTATATTATAAATATAGGGCATACTCTCCATGAAGGGGATGGGAAAGCAAAGAGTTGACCCAAATAACTAAGGAAAACAGTGTTTTGCCTAGATTCTGTAAGGATAAAGGCAAAAAGAACTGTACAAAATCACTGGCAAATTTGTTTTTCTCAAGGGTACAGTTTAGCAATTCTGACACTGTTTTACATATTTGCTAGGGTTGAACAAATATGTAAATATATTGTAGATGATAAGAATCAGGTGCTAGGTTCTTTATTGTCAGAGAAAAGAAAGTAACAAATACGTTGGATGGGGTGGGGGCTAGGGTTTCCTATATGAACAGGTCACAGATATATATATGTATCGATATGTGTGTTTGCAGTGGCTACTAAAATGTACATATTTCCCAGCTCTGTTCCTTGGGAGGGCTGAGAAGGAATGGCACCCAGTAGCGACAAGCATACCCAAGATCTTGTTTTCTTAATGCTAGTCTTCAATAAAAGGAGCCAGGTTTCCTTGGAGAAATGGCTGATTGTTTTTAGGACTGGGGCAGGAAAGAGACAAATGAGCCTGGAGTCTCTTACAGTATCAGAAAGTAAAAAGGAGGGAAGAGGGGATGAAGGCATGTCAGAAGGACACAGGGGCCAACCAGAAGAAGCTGCTGATGGCCAAAACTGGAACAATTTGAGTAATAAAATAAATGACAGCCATTGGACTATGAACTAAAAAATAAATATCCATAGATTCATGTCCATAATAGATTGAATAAATAAGTAAATAAATAAATGTACAGGGTGGGGAGGGACAAATCTTATCTACAAGGAATGAGGGAAATAGAAATCAGTAGAAATCAGCATTAGAATACCATAGTAGTATGGTATTCTGCTACCGGCAAGATTCCTTGATGGATGCCAAAGTCAGCCAATGAATCTTTAAGGAAAAACAGTATTTGCATAGTTTCAAACTATCTCCCCTCCAAATAGTCATTCGCTGCTGTAGTGGTTTTCACATAGTTATAAATGTTTTGATATTCTCCCATCCAGGAGGTGGAGATTAATTCCTCTCCCATTAACTGTGGGCTGTACTTAGTGTCTCACTTCTAGGGAAGCGAACACAGAGAAATCTGGCAGACAGGCACCTGAACCAAGTGATCAAGGTTACTCTTACAGGTTGATATATAGACTTCCTGATACGATGCAACTGGAACTGCAACTTCACCTCTATGGATCTTCCCTCAAACCCATAACCTCAGTCTAATCGTGAGAAAACATCAGACAAACCTTAATGGAGAGATAGGGTACAAAAAAACTAACCACTACTCTTCAAAACAAGTCAAAATTATAAAAGACAAGGAAAGGCTGAGAAGTCATCACAGATTGAACCTACAGAAAAAACTAAATGCAACAAGGTACCCTGGATTGGTCCCTGGACCGGAAACCTGAATAAAATCTACAGTGTAGTTAATAGTATTGTACCAGTGTTAATTTCTAAGTTTTGATATGTGTACCATGGTTATACAAATGTTTATAAATGGTTGTATAAATACACTATGGTTATAGCTAAGGGAAAGATGGGTGAAAGGTATATGGAAACTCTTAATACTACGTTTTTCAATTCTTTTGTAAATCTAAAGTTACTTTAATATAAAAAGTTAAAAAAATATGCTGCTTCTGAAATTCATACTTACAGATTCAGAGCTTTTGGGGTTTTTGTTTATTTTTTATAAATACTCTGTATTTTGCTATTTTTCTCTTTTAACATGATAACTTGTCATTTGGTATGGTAGAAGAGCATTTAAACATAGTTATTAATACCTGGAATTTATTTAAAGCAAGGGCTTTAGTCCACTTTATTGTAGGTCTTAAAAACAGAATGAAGTCGAAGTGAATAATAATCAAGACTAAAGCAAGTCAGGTTATGAATGTGCCCAGACAGCTACGTTGCATTCAGTAGAAGGCTTTCGCTGAGGAAAGACCTTGTGTTTGGAATATTTCCAATGGAGTATCATCCACGGAGAAGAATGCATAATTTTGAATTAAATACATGAAAGAAAACTAAGTTCATGGTGTCATTGGGGGAGAAAAAAGCCTTTTTCTTGTCGTAGCATCTTCTATTTTTTAATAATGCATATAAATATATATACATGTGTGTATTTAGATAAACCAAATTGTTCTTTGGATTAATCTATGTCTAATAATTAGAAATCATGAAACAATATAGCTTATAGACCATTAAACATAGTCTGATTTAAATTGGAATGGTCTGTGCCAGAATTTGCAAATTGGTGCTCTGTGGGCTGTGGGTTGCGTTTAGCCCTGGGTATATTTTCATTGGCTGCCACTGTTTAAATTTTTTGAATTAGTTGTCAGTATGTATGTATGTATTTATATTTATTTTAAAGAGAGAGAGAGAGTGTGTGTGTGAGAGTGTGAGCAAGAGGGGCAGAGGGACAGAGAATCTCAAGCACACTCCCTGCTGATTGTGGAGCCAACCTGGGGCTCAGTCTCATGACCCTGAGATCATGACCTAAGCCAAAACCGAGAGTCAGAGGCTTAATAGACTGCACCACCCAGGCCCCCCTTGCCAGTATTTAAAAATAGTGAGTTTTTACATAAAAACCTGAGTTTTCATTCTCTCTCAAACAGTAAGATCCAACAACACTGAGTGTCCATTCTGTCATGGTGGCCCTTGGCAAGAACTGGCTGATGGATGCTGGCTGTTATAAGGTGTGCCCTTTCTAGTTTGCCACATTTCTTTTGTTGTCATCGTATACAGATTTTTAAAAATTGAAGTGAAATTCACATAACGTAAAATTAGCTATTTCAAAGTGAACAATTCACTGGTATTTAGTACCTTCACAATGTTGTGCAACCATTGCCTCTAGTTCCAAAACTTACCGTCATCCCAAAATAAACTCCATTCTAATTAAGCAGTCACTCCCCATTCCCTGCTCCCGGTAGCCTCTGGCACCCACCTGTCTGCTCTCTGTCTCTTTGGATTTAGCTGTCTTGGGTATTTCATATAAATGGAATCATATAATATGTGACCTTTTGTGTCTGGCTTCTTTCACTTAGCATAATGTTTTCAAGGTTCATCGGTGTTATAGCACTTACCAGTACTTCTTTCCTTTTATGGCCAAATAATATTTCACTGTTATGGATACATACCACATTTTGTTTATCCATTCATATGTTGTGGACAATTGGTTGTTCTACCTTTTGAGTATTATGCATAGTGCTGCCATGAACATCTGTATACAGGGTGTTGTTTGAATAAGTATCATATTTTTAATGTTTTCTATGGATATTAATGTTGTTTCAGTCACACTTCTTGACATTGCCCATTGCCTCCCACCCTGGTCTGCTTTATTTACTTGCTTTCTCATCCTGTTTCCATTGGCTTTTGTATTTATGTTTTCTGGTATGTAATGGGGGCGGGCATATGCATTTCCTCCATTTCCGTACTTTCTTCCAGCACAGAACTTGAACTAATTAATGAAAACCTTTCTTCGTTTTTCTTAAAAATGTACCTCTACACTAGATTTCTTTGTCTTTTCTTCCTCAACTTTGATCATTGTCTGATAAATATTGATTGTGCAAAAGGATTGTTCTATTTTCATCTATTTTTCACATTAAAAATTGGATGGTTTTAAAAGATCTAAAATTGGGGATAGAACTTTGCCCCTTTTATAGTAAGCAGTGCCTTTATATATGCATCTGGGTTTAATTATAGTTGGCATCTCTGAACTCTGAGGGAAATTATGCATTGCTGAGATGTCATGTGTTTCTGGCAGTCTAAGAGTATAATCACTCAAATGTAAAGTCACTCCTCTGGCTTTCTTTAACCTGGCCTCAAGGTCTGTCTTACCTCCTTCTCCCTGCCGCTGAACTCCTGGGAGGGCCTCTTTTTCACTTCAATCCCTATCTGTTCCTCCTCTGATTTGCCCTTATTTACCATTTAATCATTCACTCTAAGTAATAGGACTTAACTTCTTTATGGTTGTATCTTGCCTCCCCTAACTAGATCATAAAGCTCTGCTGAACAGACTCTAGTTTTGTTTATTTTTTATATGCTTCAGTGCAGAGCATGTGTAACAGGCGTGCAATAAATACTTGCATTAGTGACTCACCAAACCAAAAAAGGAAAAACAATGCCCTTTTAAATATACCTAACTACTCAGTATTATTAAGTTGAAATTTAAAAGTGTTTAAAAGTGTTCAAATTCATTTTTGTGTGTTTTTTTTTTAAATTGAAGTATAATTAACATACAGTGTTCTATTACTTTCAGATGTACAACACATCAATTCAACAATTCTGTGTATTACTCAGTGCTCATTACGATAAGCATAGCTACCTAGAGTGAATGCCCAGGAGTGCATTTGCTGCGTCGTATGGTAGTCATGTCAATTTTTTTTTTTTTAAGTTTTGTGTGATAGCTATGGCAACTAAATTCCTTTTCAAATCTAATTAATATACTGGTATAAGTTGGTGATTGTAAAAATGTGTGTTTCAAACTGCCTGCATTAGAATTCCTATGGTGTTGGTTGAAAATGAAGATCCTTGAACCCACCCCTGAATTTATACACTAATACATTCTGATGGTTGAGCCCAGGAATCTGAAATTAAAAAAAAAAAAGAGAAAAGCTCTGCTGGAGTCTTATGTACTCTAAATTTTGAGAACCATTGATATTGTACGAGACGTTAATACCTTCATTTGGGATATTTCAAGTAGATTGAAGTTCAACTTAAGTTGAAAACAGGGACAATAAACAATGAAATTGTATATTTAATAAATTATTTTATTTATTTAGTTAGTTTTTAAAAAACTATTTTGAAACAATTATATTTTCATAGGAAAAATAGTGCTGAGAGGTCCTGTTTGCCCTTCACCCAATTTCTTCCAATGGTTCCATCTTATATCCTGCAGTATAATACCAAAAGCAGGGAATTGACATTGCTCTAATGTGTGTGTATGGTTTCATGCCATGTTGTTACATGTATAGATTCGCAGAACCACCACCCCACTGCATCAAGATGCAGAACTGCTCTGTCACCACAAAGATCCCTGTTGTGCTACTCCTTTGTTGTCACTCCCACCCCCTTCCAACTACATCGCAATGACGAATATTTTCTCCGTCACTATGATTTGTCATTTTAAGAATGTTATATGAATGGAATCATGCAGTATGTGACCTTTTGAGATTGGCTTTTCTCATTCAGTATAATGCCTTTGAGATCCATCCAGGACATTGCTTGTATCAATAGTTGGTTCCTTTTTATTGCTGAGTTGTATTCCATGGTGTAGATGCATGGTGTTTTGTCTAACCATTCACCTACTGAAGGACATTTGGGTTGTTTCTGGTTTGGGGATATTATAGGTAGAGCTGCTATGAACAACTGTGTACAGGTCTTTGTGTGGACATAAGTTTTCATTTCTCTGGAGTAAATGCCCAGGAGTACATTTGCTGAGTCGTATGGTAGTTGGTTGTTGATTTTTTTTAAGAAACTGCCAAACTCTTTACCAAAATGACCATACATTTTACATTTGCACCAGCAGTGTAGGAGGGATCCAGTTTCTCCACATCTTGCCAGCCCTTGGTGTTGCCATTATTTTTTATTTTCCCTGTCTGTAGCTTATTTTTTTCATCCTCTTAGCAGGGTCATTCACAGAAAAAAAAATTTGGGTTCTGATGAAGTCTCATTTATCAATTTTTAGTTTTCTGTATCCTGCTTTTGGTGTATGTCTAAGAACTCTTCATCAAACTTAGCTCCTGAAAGTTTTCTCCTATGTCTTCCTTCAAAAGTTTCATAATCTTGCATTTATATCTATGATCCATTTTGAGTTAATTTTGGTATAGTTGTGAGGTTTAGGTCAGGGTTTTGTTTTTTTGTTTTGTTTTATTTTGTTTTTGCTTGTGGTTATCCAATTGCTCCTGCATCATTTGTTGAGAAGACGATCTTTCCTCTATTGAATTGCCTTTGCTCCTTTGTCAAAAGCAGTTGGCCATGCTTGTGTGGGTCTGTTCTGGGTTTTCTGTTCTTTTTCATTGATGTATGTGTGTGTCTGTGTGCCAATACTACATTTTTTTTTTTAGCATGTAGTGTTTTATTAGTTTTAGGTGTACAATATATAGTGATTGAACAATCCTATTTATTACTCAGTGCTCATCACAGTAAGTGTACTCTTAATTCTCATCACCTGTTTAATGAATTATAATTTTAATTCAATATTTGAGAAGCTAATTTTCTTGACATGAATTTGCAAGTGAATGTTATTCATGTTGCATAGTTTTAATGGCATGGAATTAAAATCCTAGAAATTTAACAAATCCCAACTAACCTGAGAATTGCTGAGGTGAAACAGAATGAAATCATTTAAAATCACCACTGTGTATGATTCACACTTAAGTTACTCCTAGAACATAATTATATAACAAAATGCTACTCTTTCACCCAAAAGCTGCAAATGCAGTTGAAAAATAATTACTGCATGACACCCTCCTAATTATAGTTAGTGTTTACCGATATTTTTAAAATCCCGCATCATTTATTGCTATTATGAAGAAGTTCTGGAATGTGTTGAGCAGAGGCTTTTCAAGGCATTGCATTCAGATAATACAGACTTTTGTGTCCTAGGAGTCAAATAAACAAAGCATTAATAAGTAATCCAGCAGTATAATGAAACAATCACCAAACGAAAGTGACACAGTACATTGCTTGCTGGTAGCAAGTAATTGAAATGAAACACGTTTGTTATGTTTTAGGTAATATAGGGGAATAATGGCAAGCAATTGAGTAAAGGCTTTTTGTTAGAAAAATCAGGAGTTTGGCGGCTGTGTTTTTCATCCACATTACAATGCTTTCCTCCCTCTTGACCTTTTGACATCTTGCACTTCTTAAATTTATCACTTTTTGTAGGCCCTGACTGGTTAGTGGGGCGATGGTGTTTTTCATTTATCTTGCAAAGGTGTCTACGATATATTTTTCTTGTGGGATTGTGGGATTATATTTAAATCTCTCTATAGATTGATAGTTCACTGTGTGACTTGGCAGAAGTAGAGCTTTTTTTCAACCTCAAGCTAATAAAATAGAGCTGTCATTTATGCGAAACTAAATATGTACCAAGGACGAGACTGATGCTCTGTCACACATCACATTTAACCTCAGTGGAATCAGCTTGTGCAGAAGGGAACATGAGAGGACAGAGTGCAGTAACCTATTTAAGATCATCCAATTTCTGTTTGTTTTTTCTCATTTCATATATTGTGTGGTCCTGTTGGCACTGGGAAGGCACAATTTTCTTCCTAACTTAATGGAAGATATAAGCCACAAACACTGCTGGCTGAAAAAGGGAAAGATCTACTTAGGTTGGTAGTCTGGCAAAGGAAGTCTTAACTCCTGGTAAAACTGAAAGCAGAAAGAGCTGGGGACAATTTCCAGGGTATTATACGCAAATAATGAATCATGGAACATTGCATCAAAAACTGGGGATGTACTGTATGGTGACTAACAAAATAAAAATTATATTTAAAAAAAGAAAAAAAAAAAGAAAACGCTCCCAGTTCCCCATTCCAGTGTGGCTCTACCCACTTCTTTGACAAATTATTAGAACTATGCTAGAATGTTACAACTTTTAAACATTTTCTACATTCCATATTAATCCCTAACATTTTTTTTTGTTTAGAATCTATTTTACCTTATTGTTTTATCATTCGGTAACTTTTTTCACTTTATGCATCCTATTAAAAGTTAAATTTTTTTGTGGGTCAAAAAAAAAATCTGTTTTACCTAGTTCTTTAAGTCAAACAGTATGATCTCATTATATTGTTTCCATTTCCAATCCCAGGAACTCCAGTTATACTCAGGACCAAATGCAAATACCAAAACACATTTATTTCAAAATCATATAAATGATTTTTGGGTTATCTGGGTCATTGGTCCCCTTCTACTAATGTGTCTAATCAAGAGCTGATGATACCACACAGGATAGGCAATCCTTTAATGGAAGATATGATGTATAATTCCTTGTAGGAGGCAATTTTGTTTTTACAAGTTTTAGTTTTGACACACCTATTTTTGAAGAATGCCCTATTCAGTTGTCTGTATTTTAGAATGTCATTTGAAATACTTAGCTATTTATGAAAAGAAAAAAAAAAAAAAAAAGAATCCAACTGGGAGTGAGAACTTAAGCCAGATTAGACAACATAAAATATTACTTATGGCTTTTGAGATAACAAATTTGCAATCATAAACTAGACTCCCATCACAATGGAAAGTCACTCTTTATTCTTTTCGGCCCCTACTTTATTCTTTTCTCTTTTATACAACTTTTGTAATGCACTTGTCAGGCTAGTCGTTACATTCACATTTGTATGCTGACCATGAGGACTGTTTTGGCTTCCAAGTTGGTCAAGTTGAACTGCTTTGAAGCTAGTAATCTGCTGAATTAGCAGACTTCTTTCATGGTATTCCAGAACAAACAGATCCCCTTTAAAAAAATTCCCACTTTTGTTATTTCAGGTGGTTTGAGTCTGTTATTTTTACATAAAGATGTTAAGGTTCTTCCAAGATAGGTTCAAAGAGAAATTCAGGAATAAAATGTTAAGCAGATTAAAAGGACCTTTAGTATAATAATCATGTCACTGGGTGAAAGATGAGGTTAAAATTGGTCATCACTTTACTGTGTAGCCAGTCGTGTTTTTTTTTTTTTTTTTTTTCTTGCATGGGAGGTCTCAAGGTACCTCTAAGTTTTAGAAGGCAATGTCATCGCTAGGACAAACATCAGAATAATATTTATTTGGGTGCTTACTCTAACAACCCTGGGAAGTAGGCACTATTATTATTTCCATTTTATAGATGAGGAAACTGAGGCACAGAGGGGGTAAGACCGTATGCCGAAGGTAAGAATGAAAGGCTGGCACATTGAGGAGGCAATTTAGCATAATGTAGAGCATGGCCTTCAAAAAAATGCAGAAATGGGTTCAAATTCCAGTTGTGATGCTTATTAACTGGGTAACTTTGAGCACTTTCTTAGCCTCTGAGCCTCAATATTCTCATCTGTAGAATGGGATTATAATATCTGTTTCAAAGGGTGGTTTTGAGGATTAATTTAAATAATAGTAAATAATAGTAATACTGAACATTTACTGAGTGTTTATTATGTATTATCAAGAGGATTAATTTAAATAATTATAAATAATAATACTATTGAACATTTACTGAGTGTTTATTATGTACCAGGCTTATTATTCTAAGCACTTTATGTTAATTTTTACAACTCCATTATGTATGTACTTTTATTGTATAGATTCTTATGCTCAAGGAAACATTAGTCAAAACAGTATGGTACTGGCACAAAAATAGATCAGTGGAACAGAACAGAGAGTCCAGAAACCCATGCTTTTACGGTTAATTAATCTATGACAAAAGAGGAAGACTATGCAATGAGAAAAAGACAGTCTCTTCAACAAATGGTGCTGGGAAAACTGGGCAGCTACATACAAAAGAATGAAACTGGACCACTTTCTTATACCATACGCAAAAAAAATTCAAAATGGATTAAAGACCTAAATGAGAGACCTGAGATCATAAAATTCTTAGAAGAAAACACAGTAATTTCTTTGACCTCGGCCATAGAAATATTTTTCTAGGTGTCTCCTCTGGCAAGGGAAATAAGTAAAATTAAACTACTTGGACTTCACCAGATTAAAAAGCTTCTGTATAGCAAAGGAGACCATCAACAAAAAAGCAACCTACTGAATGGGAGATAATATTTGCAAATAATGTTTCCCATAAGGGGTTAATATGCAAAACATATAAAAAACTTACACTACTCAACACCAAAAGACCAAATAATCCAATTAAAAATTGGCAGTGGACCTGAATAGATGTTTTTCCAAAGAAGACATACAGATAGCCAAGAGAAAAATGAAAAAATGGTCAACATTACTAATTATTAGGGAAATGTAAATTAAAACCATAATGAAATATCACTTTGCACCTGTCAGAATGGCTAAACTAAAAAGGACAAGAAATAACAAGTGCTGGCAAGGATGCAGAGGAAAAGGAACACTTGTGCACTGTTGGTGGGAATGCAAATTGGTGTAGCCACTGTAGAAAATGGTATGGAGATTTCTCAAAAACTTAAAAATAGAATTACCATATGATCCAGTAATTCCACTGCTGGGTATTGGAAGAAAACAAAACACTAATTCAAAAAGATATAACACCCCATGTTTATTGCAGCATTATTTACAGTAGTCAAAATATGGAAGCAACCCAAGTATCCATCCACGGTTGGTTGAATAAAGATGTGTGTGTGGGTGTATGTGTGTATAATGGAATATTACTCAGCCATAAAAAGAATGAAATAATGCCATTTACAACAACATGGTTGGACCTAGAGGCATAATGCTAAGTGAAATAAGTCAGAGGAAGATGGATATCAAATGATTTCATCCATATGTGGAATTTAAGAAACAAATGAATAAACAAAGAAAAAAAGAGACAAAAAACCAGACTCTTAAAGTCAGAGAACAAACTGGTGATTTCCAGAGGGGAGGTAGGTGGGTGGGGGATGGGTGAAATAGATAAAGAGAATTAAGAGTATACTTATCTTGATGACCACTGAGAATATATAAAATTGTTGAATCATTATATTGTACACCTGAAACTAATATGGCACTGTATGTTAATTATACTTGACTAAAAAATAAAAAGAAAATATTAGTGTAGAGAAGATAGTTTGCTAATTAGTAATAGAACTGGGTTTCAAAATACCTAGCATAACACCCAACATATAATAGGCATTGATAATAGTAACTATGTTATTGGTACCTAAAGAAAGGGGGGTGTTTCAGTCAACCGGTTAAGTGTCTGACTCTTGATTTCAGTTCAGGTCATGATCTCAGGGTCATGAGATCAAGCCCTGCATTCAGCTCTGCTCTGGGCTCCATGCTAGGTGTGGAGCCTGCTTAAATTCTCTCTCTCCCAGGTGCCTGGGTGGCTCAGTTGGTTAGGTGTCTGCCTTTGGCTCAGGTCATGATCCCAGGGTCCTGAGATCTAGCCCTGCATCTCCCTGCTCAGTGGGGAGTCTGCTTCTCCCTCTCTCTCTGCCTCTCCCCCAGCTCGTTCTCTCTCTCCTTAGCTCTGCTCTCTGTCTCCAATAGAAAAAAATCTTTAAAAAAAGATTCTTCCTCTCCCTCTCCCTCTGCCTGCCCCATTCCTTTCCTCTCTGTCTCTCTTTTGCTTTCTCCTCTTCTCTCCCTCTAAAAGAAAAATAAAGTAAAAAAATTTTTAAAAGGGAAATACATCAGAATAACAGTAATCTTTCCCTTTTTGCATGATACCTTTACTAATAAATATTGGAACAGGACAAAAGTAGAAAAAATGCCAGATTCATACGGCCTATTTAGAGTGATATAAACCTATGCATCACAATGAAATAAAAAAGGAATAAACTAATTTTTTAGCAAATTCTATTTCAACTCTGTTGCGTGGGATACATTAAAACAATATTGCTACTTTTTCATCATTGGGGCCAGTCAAGTGGATGTGCTTAGGCAAAGCAGGAAGAACAGTAGATAATTATATTAGATATATACCCCATGTTTGTGTGTAATGAGGTTTTGTTGTCACCTAAATGAATTTATTCAGTAAGAATTCTAAACTTATGTTTTGGGACTGTTTTTCTTTTGACATTTTGTTGTCTCTTTTTTGACTGTGAATGGTAGCCATGTGAGTTACTTCTAAAACATAGTCCTCTAAACCCCACTTTCTCTTCTCCTATATCCCAGCCCTAACCGTGGCCCCAACACACACACACACACACACACACACACACACACACACACACCCACCCCAGAGTTATACAAAGTATAGCTTTTAAAACACTATCATTAAGCATAAAAAGACCAAAGAATGTTTGTAACCGGTATGCTGGAGCCAAAAAGATTTCTCACATTCTAAAAAAGAATCTTTGGCATTAATGGAGAAACCAGAACCAATTGTAAAGCATAATTACTGCACAAACATGCAGTATGTGTGAAGCTACGATCATTCCTTTAATCTCTCATACCAGAGGAAACCTAGACAATGTGTCCGTTGTTTCAATTCCCACGCACACTCCTCCCAGATCCTGCTAAAACATTGCTTTGTTTTTGCATTTATATAAAATGCAAGCAAATACCCAAGCTCAACTTCTTGGAAATCTGGTTTGAGTTCTTGAAGGAGATTCAGAGTTTTGGCTCGTCATGCAGGTTAAAAAAAAGGCGGGTCACACAGCTAGCTTTATGGCTCCAATTTCAGCAACCAAATGGGTCTCATGCAAATAAATGGCTATCTTCCACTCCCAAGGAATAACTACTACTTCAGGAAGCTGTGAGTGAACTTGTTTTTAGGAATGAATCCCCTGATTTTTTACTTTTGTGAAACTAATTTCCCAGCAGAGTCTTTAAAAGTCTTTAGATGTCTTCCTACCACATGAGGATTTCTGTAACATCATCCATAACTTTTTGAGGGGTGCTCTGTGACACAACTACACATTAATAATAATCATAATCATGATAACTGAGACGAGTGGGGATTGAACTATGTTCCAAGCACCTTATTAACTAAGCCCTTTATGAGAACAAGCTTGCAGAATTGTTCAATACCACCACTGGGTGGATATTACTATTAATACTCCTTTTTCTGGTGACTTTTGGTCTGTATCAAATTTGTTAAAACTCTGTTACCCAACTCTTCAGGTTTTAGAGAAAACACTCTTTCTTGAAAATCATCATGATTATCATGCCTTACTTATTAATTTCTGCATAATCTTCATAAAACATAATTTTATTTATTCAGTACATAGTTTTACATGTATGTAATTAGCTAGGAATGCCACTACACTATTTGCTGGGCATACAGAGATCAGTGGGGTATTTCCCATCCTTAGAGCTCATTGTGTAGGAGGGAAGGCAAGAATGTAAACAAAAATTATTGCATAATAAACTCAGTGATTAAATATGTGCAAGATATAAAGATGGCAGAGTGAAGGCAATGTGGGGGAGGGATGCGGTGCATCAAAGAAGACTAGGTTAATGAGGTGATATGTGAATAGGAAGTTAAAGGACAAAAAGAGATGAACAAAAGGAGAAAGACATCCTGTGGAAAACAGGCAATACGTGCAAAGGCACAGAAGCATGAAACCACTTGGTATGTTTAATAAATAAAAACCCATCATATAATATATATTATTGGCAGGAAAGTTTGAAATTGAAGAGAAGGAAAAGAAGGTAGGTATCTGATAGGGAAGGGCCAAGGAAACAATGCTAAGGGGTTTAGACTTTATTCCGTAGTAATGAGCATGTATAGGTTTTAAATGGTTGAGAGACAAGATAGATTTATGTTTTAAAAAACCTGCTTCAAGGGCACCTGGGTGGCTTAGTCAGTTAAGCATCTGCCTTTAGCTCAGGTCATGATCCTGGGGTCCTGGGGTAGAGCCCCATGTCAGATTCCCTGCAGGGAGCCTGCTTCTCCCTCTGCCCCTCCCCCTACTCGTGCTTTCTCTCAAATAAATAAATAGAATCTTAAAAAAAAAAAACCTGCTTCAGTGGTCACTGTGTTAGTCTAAGCAAAAAACATTGAGATCTAGAAGTAACCTCGGGTAGCATGAAATGAGAGGTAAGGGAAGATTTGAGAGATATTTAGGAGTCAAAGTTAGCAGGATTTATTTGATGAGGGAGGCACGGAAGAGAAATGAATCTAGTATGACTAAGTTTCCAGAGTTGGCAGATGTGTTACTTCAGCCTAGACTTGCTGTTTATAATCCTCCCCTGTCCTCCAGAATAACAGAGGCTTAACCACAGAGGTTCACTTCTTTCCCATAAAAGAAGTCCAGAGGTAGATGGTTTAGGCTGATATGGCTCCATGGGGTCAATAGAGAACCATGCTCCTATCTTTCTGCTTTATCATCTGACTGCATAGCTTCCAGCTTCAAAGTCGCCTCTTGTTCTAAATGGATGCTGGATCTCCAGGTATCATTATGTCCACATTGCAGGACAGAAGATGGAAGAAAGACAGAAGCACCGAGAAGGGCCCTTCCCAGCTGAATCAGCTTCCTTTAAGTAGTCTTCCTGAAAACCCCATATGACATCTCTACATTGTTGGCCATAACTTAATCACGTGGCTCTATTTAGATGCTAGGAAGTCTGGGGAATAAGTCATTCTGGGCAGCATTGTGCCAATAAAAATAAGGTTTTTGCTAAGGAGGGAGAAAGAGAGGATGAATGGTTCCAGGTTTGGCAACCAGTAGTACATGGTTCATGAGACTTGGTGAAAGATAATTCCATACAGAGAAAATCAGGGAAAAGCCTTTGCAGAGCATTAAATGAACAAAAGAAGAGGATCCAGTAAGAAGAAATTGGAGGCAGAAGTAGAATTGGAAAGAACGATGTAAAAGAAGCCAAAGAGAAAAGAGTGACCAAATGTGCCAGATATTACAGATTATTTAAGTAAGAGAGAGAATAAGAAGTGTCCATTGGATTTGGTAGAAGGAAGTCATCATTGTTGGTTTTCTAAAGACCAGTTTTATTGGAGACCTAGAGGAAGATACAGACTACAATAGGTTAGAGCATGAATTAAAGATTAGAAACAGACAACTGTAGATAGCACCTTTAAAAAACTTGGCAGGTGTGACAGAAGGCTGTAGCTAAGACAGGGTACATAATCAAGTGTATTTAATTGTGATAAATAGTGAATGTGTTATTGGCTGCTGAGAGGGAGTTAGTAAAAAAGAAGAGGTACAAATGAAGGCCTGATTCTGTCAGCACATCAGAATAGCATGTCTGAACTCTAGAGGTGATGTGCTTTTCTTTTGCTCGTTGCATGGAGTGAGGGGGACAAGACATGACACGCAGGTCCTGCCCATGTAGTATTTTGAATAGAGGAAACATGCACGAAGTTGGGACTCCCAAGGCTCAGTATAAATAGGTGAATGAGAAATGAACTTTGCCACGCAGAAGGAGGTAGTAGGAAAGCTTTCCTTTCTCAACAGTGGTGTTGAGTGGAGGCAGGGAATACCGCCTGAGAATTTCTTGTTGCACAACTCAAGTGAAGAATGTAATTTTAAAGTCGTCCTTAACAGATAGAGTTTTCGTCACCGACAAAAGCAAATATAAATCCTTTCTCAAGGAAATCAACTCTAGATCAAGCTTCAAAGAATTACCCCAAAGTCCTAGGGAAAATTTGCTGCTCACAGTTAAAAGTCACAAAATACACAAGGACACTATTCAAGACTTTTGCTTCTGGCCAAGAGGGAGTGGAGCGACAGACCGATATCCTGCCACCTGGAATAAATAAATACATAAATAAATGAATGGAAAAAATACATGAAACAACAATTTTTCAGACTTTGGAAATCAGGCAATGAAGAACAGTGATCTCCAAGTGATGGGAAACAAGCCATATGAGGCCTACAACTGCTCTAGTTTGCTGCGTGGAGAAAGTTTTCTGCTCATGTGCAGGGGGGTAGAACCCAGGCCTGAGTTAAGGAGATGGAGCTGGAAATCTGGGAAAGCCAAGGTGACAGACGTTGCAGGGAAGCATACCAGCGAGGGTAGAACTGAACAGAAAGAGGACCCTGGAGATCTGCAGAGTCCCCCCTCAAGTTTTCAGCTAAGTACTGATCAGTGCATACCTGTGAGGAAACTACCTGAGGCTGAGGAAAGAAACACCCAAAAGGATTGCAAGATACAATTCCCAAGGCCCATATAGTGATGGTTCGTGCTTCCACCACCCAGAGTCCTGCTTCCACCAGCCAGAGTCCAAAACCTCATAATCATAGCCATTCAGTAGAGTACTCAGAAGAGCTTTGCCTCAGTAGCGGGACAAAATTAGTCTGAGAATAAATGCTTCCATTCTCCCACATAGCAAGTCTTAACAGCGAGACCAACAGAATCAAATAGTTTCCAAGTAACTTAACTGCACTGTAGAGGAAAGCTCAAGGATATTTAATAGCCCAAACCTGGAAACGACTCAATGTCCATCATTGTATGATAAACAAATAGTTGTATTACACAATGGGATACTAGTTAGCAATTTGAAAAAATAATGTACAGTAGACCTACAGTATGGATGAACCTCAATGTAATTTTATACTTAGTAAAAGGAGCTAGACTAAAAAGAATATATACTATATAATTTCATTTGTGTGAATTTCTAGAAAATGCAAGCTAATCTATACTGACAAAAAGTGATGGTAGCTTGAGGACGGGGTGTTGGGATTGGCAGGAATGTTCTTGAGGGAGGAGTCACAAAAAGCTGGGAGAAAATTTGGGGGAGGGGGTAATGTATGTGTCCCTTATTTTGACTGTGGTGATGTTTCACAGATGTGTACATATGTCAAAATTTATTATGTACAGTTTATTGAATCTCAACTATACTTCAATAGTGTCTTAAAATTTAAAAAAGACACAAGGCAAGTTCAAAAGTAGACCAGAAACTTATGAAGAATAAGGTGTGGAGGGGCTTGCCTTACCAAGATTTAGGGCGAATTATAAAGCTATAATTTATTCAGACATTTTGATCCAGAGGTAGACAAATAGCATGAATCAGAATAGAGAGCATAGAAACAAACCCAATAACGCATGCAAGCTTGATTCATGAGGAAGTCACTGCAGATCCCTGAAGAAAAGATCAACCATGTGAAAAATGGTGCTGGTAAGAGCCATGTAGATTAAAAAAACAAAATTGGATCCCTACCTTATACCATACATAAAAATCAATTTTTGCTGGATAAAAGACTCAACTGTGAAAGCAGAAACATAGAGCTTTCAGAAGACTGTGTAGTTTAATACAACCATCTGATACAGAAAGAGTTTTTAAGACATTAAACAACAAAAAAATGCAAATCATAGGGGAAAAAACTGATAAATTCAACTATATAACACAAAGCTTCAGCTCATCAAAAACCACAGTGAACAAAGTCAAAAGACAAGCCATGAAGTGGGAGATAATATTTGTAACTCATTTCCAGCCTCAAAAATTTAAAGGACTCCTATGGATATATAAGATGTAGATATCCTAATAGAAATGGCCAAAATATTTAAACAGGCATTTCAGGGAGGAGGAAACACGAATGGTCCATAAACAGGAAAATATGCTCCATCTCATTAGTAACCGTGGGAATGCAACTACAATGAGCTACCATGTGGTATAAACAAATTAGAAAAATTTTTAAAGGTTCATTTGTCACCAAGTTAGCAAGGCCATGGAACAATGTGACTTAAATGTTCTGGTGGTGGGAGTATACATTGAGAGAGTGCCATTGGAACATGGTTTATCATTACCTACGACAGTTAAAATCTGTATGTGCTTTGCAACCTAACAATGTTACTCCTAGTATATATCCCAAAGCTGTTTTAATTTTTCTTGATTATGGTCAAATCACACTGGTGGGTGAATCAGCCTTAATAACAAAAACAAAAAATGTAGACCGGGATATGATAGAATTAGAACAGAATAGAAATAGAAAACATCAGGATGCATTGCTAATGATAACGTTATGTATTATTTTGTTAATTTTTTGGATTGCTAATAGTAAGATTTTATATTCTATTAATAATGTTGAGTTATGTTGTAAAACATACGTCTCATTACGAGTTGTGATAAAAATTTTTTGAAAGCCATTTCCCTAAAGAAATCCTTAATATGCACTAGGACACAACTACAAGAATGTCTAAATAGTATTGCTTATGATAACAACAAGCTGCAAACAGTTCAGATATCCAACAATAGTAATATGATAAATAAATTATAGATTAGTTATGTGGTAGAATATTGTACAGAGATAAAAGTGAAGGAATCTTGTGGATTAGTCATGAAATACTCTACAAAAGTGAAAGTAAAGGAACTGCCACTATACACACCAAAATAGATAAATCTCAAAAGCATAATATTGAGTAAAAGAAATGACTCACAAAATATAATCAGTATAATTTCACTTACATGAAATTAAAACTAAGCAAAACTAAACAATATGTTTCTTCAGTCTACATACATAGGTGTTAAACCTATAATGAAAGGCCAGAGATTACTGTTGAGTGGGAGGGAGATACAATGGGGGTATATACAAAGTATCCCCATTTGAAGGTACAAGCAGTGCTCTATTAACCTGGGTGATGGGCACACATGTGCTTGTATTTTTATGATTATTTAACCCAAATAGATATGCTTATATGTTCTTGTATGCATGGTGAATTTCACAACTTAAAATAATTAAGGCAGAAACAAGCTAGAGAGAGCTTAATTTGTGGAGTAAGATCGTTGTGGCAATGCATCAGGGGTGCTTCAGAGCACAAGTGAACAGATTTCTTAAACAGAAAGAAGGGCGACCCCTATCCTGAGAGCAGCGCGGAAAGCAAAGTATGCTCTCAGGTAGAAGTATGGACTGAGAAGATACAGGGAAAGGCTTGATGGAATTAAAGTCTGATGTGCTCTTTCTAAAAATATCATTCATATTTATTTGAGAACAGTATTGCCTAGTGTAACAATGATGAAAATGCTCTGTATCCGAGTTGTCCAATATGGCAGCCATAGCCACATGTGGTGATTGAGTGTTTGTAATGTGCCTAATATCTCTGAAGAACTAAATTTTTCGTTTTATTTCTCTTCTGTTAATTAATTAATTTATTAAAGATTTTATTTATTAATTTGACAGAGAGAAACAGCCAGCGAGAGAGGGAACACAAGCAGAGGGAGTGGGATAGGAAGAAGCAGGCTTCCAGCGGAGGAGCCTGATGTGGGGCTCGATCCCAGAACTCTGGGATCATGCCCTGAGCTGAAGGCAGACGTTCAACAACTGTGCCACCCAGGCGCCCCTCACTTCTGTTAATTTAGATTCAAATAACCACATGAGACTAGTAACTACATATTGGAGATCTCCATTCTAGCACTTCGGTGAACTGATCTTCCTGATCTTTGGATAGCAAACTTAGAGATCCCCATCACTGGGCAAAATGGCCAGGGAGAACTTCCTTTTAGGTAAACAAATAGGTGGAAACTTTTCCTCTCACAAAAACCCAGAGTCAGCTTCCAAGGACATCTAGCAAAGCCCACCAGTTCTCCTAGGAGAATTGTGGAATAGGGGTTTAGTGGAACAGGAAGTGGGGACAGAGAACAGAGAAGTCAAGTGAGTTCCCATTTTGGGACATGCTGTGTATTCGCTTAGCCTGCTGAGAGTGAAAATGTAAGTTTGGGTAGAGGCATGAGGAAGGTGGGAGTGAAATGTTAGAAAAGTATTTCACAAAGTGGAACAGGCACATCACTGATGATACCTGGAGACAATTTTCTTGGGTACATAGGCAAAGTTGTTTTTAATTTTAATAGTTATGAATTTAATGTTAAAGTTTTCTCCATTTTATAGTTTTGTTTTTATTTTGATGTATATTAGGAAAAAAGTAGCACATCACACGTAATATCTGATGGATATTACTTATAAAGCAAAATGCTGTTTTCAAGTTGAGTTAACTCAAAGAGGGGTATTTAGTAAATATTAGCTCAGGTGCTACCTTGATATAACAAAAATCCCAAAGGTGCTGCTCAAAATTTTGACCAACTTTGATTTAAATATGATATCCAACAGGGCAGTTGGGAAAAGTCTGTGCTATGCTGACACTCCATCTGCACGTGAAATCACAGCTTTTCTGTGGCTCAGACAGTAGTAATTCTTTATTGAGAAGCTCCTGTGCTTTCATGGGGATGTTGCCATAACTGTTGAAAAAATTGAATTTGGTAGAATCAAGGTAAGCAAGATAAACTAGAGGGTGAAACATTCCTCTCTCTCTCCCTCTCTCTTTTTTTGGCTTAAAACAACATAAATGTATTATTCTGCAATTCTGGAAGTCAGAAGTCTGACATGGATCTCACTGGGCTGAGATCAGGGTGTTGGCCGGGCTATCGTCTTTTCTGGAAGCACTAGAGGAGAATCCATCTCCTTGCCTTTTCAGCTTCTAGAGGCTGCCTGCATTTCTTGGCTCATGGCCCCTTCCATCTTCAAAGTCAGCTTCAAAGTCAACAGTGTCAGCTGGGTCCTTTCCCTGCTGTCATCTCTCCAGTTCTCTCCTGCCTCCCTTTCCCTGTAGTCCGTTCTTGAATTGAGCAACTCCTACTCCTCTTGCTGGTCCCGCTGCAGTTCTGAACTCTGCTATGGGTAAGGTGAGAGTTGTTAACCGTCAGAGCTGAAGACATCTTTGGGTGACATTTCACCAGGTGAGCAGGGTTGATGAGAAGCTGAGGGAAATTACACTGTGAAAGCTCAGAGGGATAGAAGGGCATGATGAGTAGAGATTGTGTGAGATGATCCAGGAAGACCTTCCTCACTCCTTCCTAATAGCCTTGATGGCTGGATGGTCTAGTCACTGGAGTGCTGAATTTACTCAAAGGTTAATACATCTCTTTTAAACTGTGTTATCCTTTCTGGGAGGGCTAAGGCAGGAAGCTGTGATCCTTGCTTAGGTTTGTTTGTAACCCAGTGTAGACTGTGGGTGTCGGTCACGGATTAGAGGACAGAGCTTTTCATCAGAGCAGCCAAGGATCTAGAACCTGAGGTTGTCTGTGTGGAGTTCTAGGGCAATGTCCCAGGTAACCAGAAGCCACTGATTAAATAGGGAGGGAAAGAAGCAGTTTCCCAGAGGGGCTCACTCAAAGATGACCATTCCCATAGTCATTCGTCAAATATCTATTGAGTGTTTTATAGTGCCAGGGGCTATGTTGGATGTTGGGAATACAACTGATCCATATAGATACGGTCCCTACCTTCATGGCGCTTATGTGGAAGAGACTTACGTGAACTAGCAAACCATCACTGTTGATTTGGGCTTTTCCAAAGCCATTGGAAATGCCGCGATGAAAAGAGCGGAGAATTTAGAGGCAATACTGGTTTTTGTTCACTGAAAAAAAGTCCTCTATATATTCACTATGTTGCTTCTTTAGATTCTCTGCAGAGCCAGCTGGGGAGACTGTGGTATGCTCTTACATTTGAAAAAATGCTTTCAAATTACTACTTTCCTAGAAACATCTCAGTTTGCCACTAATCCCAGGCATGCCTGTGGGAAAGCTAGAATGCCTTGATGGCAATATCCACAGGCTTTTCCTTAAATGTTAGCAAATATATACTAATTTGTTCAATCCTTGTAAATACTCTGAACAATGGGGTAAAGAGGTAACTGGATAAGCATGGAAAACATCATAATTAAAGGAAAGAGTAAAGAACTTCAAAGTTCATAATCTTTGAGTTCTTGATATCTCAAGATTATATCAGTAGATGTCAGTAACTTTTTAACGGGGAGTCCTTGGAGATCTAGAGGGTGAGCAGACACCCTTCAGGGCGATCCATGTATTCCCTGAGGCTGTGTGGAGAAATGTATACAACCTCATTAGATTCTCAAAGGGAAAGGCAGGAATCACTTCTGTAGATCCCTTAAAAATGCTTCCATGAGTGCTTTTTATGGGAATAGTCGTGGATGACTTTACCCAACTGCTACAGATCCTGAGGCAGTGCAGCAGGACATGGGAGACCGGCCCTCCAGTTCCAGTCTCTTGTTACAGCCACGTGACTGTACGAGTTTTGGCCCATTTGAGCCTCAATTTCTTGTCCGTTAAATGGGAGAAGGGATACTTTTATTTTTTAGGTTTCTGTGTTGAATGGTCAGACCTATGTGAAAATGCTATAGAAACTTCAGGGTGCTATGTAAAAACAAGAGGCTTTAGAAAATGTTTACTATCTGTACCTGGAGTGGTGTTAAGGTCTTGGTCACTAGAGGGAGCTTTAGGATTCAGGGGAGAGAGAAGCCAGTGGTGTCTCTCCTTGAAAGCTTAAGGTCTCTATGACGAATTCTTTAAAAAACTTTGGCGTTTTATAAATATCCATTTAGGTTTTTCTCTGTTTTTTTTTTTTTTTCAGATAAAGATCTATAAAAGCAAACATGACCACAGTTGCTTGTGACACAGATTCTCCCACCCATTAACCTATGAGATTTTTCCTTAAGAGTTTCTCTATGGTTAAAAAAAGGTAGACAACAGCTTTCCAGAAGGCTATAGGAAGAAAGGACTTTTCCATCAGCAAAGATGATTCACTGTAAATTGTATGACACATGGCAATGGTGGTTTGAGGATATTCATACCCAGGCAGGATGGAGAAGTCCATTGTCTACGCTTGGATTTCCTGATGGCACTTTCTGCATTTCTTCTGTTAGAGCTTCTCTATTGAAAAGAGTGTGGCTGTTACATCAAAGGACCCAGAACAGTTTATAGGAGGAGGTGTCAGAGAGGGAAAGAAACTAATCTTGCACATCAGGGACTTAAAATCTCACTGACTCACGATGTGTTTTGGGGAAATGTTTGTGCCCTTTTAGGACCTCTGTTTCTCTCTCTGCTTCTGATCAATACCACATCCCCTGTAGCCCTTGCATATACACCTATGGTCAGATGGGTTTTCTTCATGAAATAAGGGACATTAGGTGACGAGCTTCAGGCCCCACATCATGCCAGGCACAGTTTTGTAGGAGCGCAAAGCTCTTGTATCTATCTGATTTTCAATCCAGATGTATTTGGAGAAGGTGGAGTCTTGATATTTCTCTTCCTTGTTGCCCTCTGGGTTGGATTTCAGTCCTGCAGTGAAACAGATTACTACAGAAAATGGCGACCATCATTTTTTTTTCACGTGCGTTTGCATGTAAACACTTAATTGTAAAGACTTAACTGCTAATACCTGCTAGCAAAACTGGCCAATGAGACTATCAGGCACAGATGTACCAAATTTTCTTGATTCTGGGACATACTCTCACAAACCCTGCCCTCCTCAATTTTACTTTTTAAAAATGGGGTCATGTCTGATTTATTTAAAGAATTGTTGACCACCCCTCCTAAAAGGCTATTTTAAATCTAGGTTGTTTCCAGTAATCAGTGGCCTTTTGAATTGAGGAAATACTTTATTTTTGTTTTATGCTTTTTTCACATCTGGATGCTGAAAAAGTTCCCTCCACTGCCACACCCGTGCCCTCTTTGGGGCTGTTGGTGTCTCAGAAGTCACCCCATCAGGGTGATTTGCCTCCATGGACGAAGAGGCAGGAGGTTGCAGGTTATAAAGGATGAGGCCCTGCTAGGCTTGTTCACTGCAGCTTATGAGAAACAGTCCATGTACAGGCACTTGTGAAAGTCTTTCCTCTCCTTTTCCCTACGTCTAATGACTAACCGAGGCTTATCAGCTGTCTTGGGTCAGAATAAGCCTGAGGGTCTGCCAGCCCATTTTAAGCATAGCCATACCACCTTAGCAATAGAAATTTAGAAATTTTCTAAAACAATGCAAACACTTGATCAATGATTTCATTGATGATTACAGTCTGAGTAATTTTCTCCCTTTTTTGTTTTCCAGAAGCTACTGTTTCTTCTTAAAGCTTTCAGAGGGTGAAGGTCAGAAGGTGGGCAACAGAATGATTGTTCCTTAGTTTAGGACTTCTCAAATTTTAAGGCACATATGGATCATGGAGGAATTTTAATTCTTTAAGTTTTTGTTTAAATTCTAGTTAGTTCATATACGGTGTAATATTGGTTTCAGGAGTAGAATTCAGTGATTCATCACTTACATATAACACTCAGTGCTCATCACAAGTGCCCTCCTTAATACCTATCACCCATTTAGCCCATCCCCCACCTTCCCTCCAGCAGCCCTCACTTAGTTCTCTATGGTTAAGAGTATCTTATGGTTTGCCTCTCTCTCCCTTTTTTCCCCCTTTCCCTAGGTTCATCTGTTTTGTTTCTTAATTCCACATATGAGTGAAATCATATAGTATTTGTTTTTCCCTGATTGACTTATTTTGCTTAGCATAATACATTCTAGCTCCAGTCATGTTGTTGCAAATGACAAGATTTCATTCTTTTTAATGCCTGAGTAATATTCCATTGTATATATACACCACATATTTATCCATTCATCAGTTGATAAAATCCATAATTGGGCTATTATTGATAATGCTGCTATAAACATTGGGGTGCATAAGCCCCTTTGAATCAGTATTTTTGTATCATTTGGGTAAATACCAAGTAGTACAATTGCTGCATCATAGGGTGATATTTTTAACTTTTTTGAGGAATTTTTACTTTAACATGTTTTTAACTTTTTGAGGAACCTCCATACTGTTTTCAAGAGTGGCTGTACTGGTTGGATTCCCACCAATAGTGTAAGAGGGTTCCCCTTTCTCCACATCCTTGCCAACATCTGTTGTTTCCTATGTCATTAAGTTTAGCCATTCTGACAGGTATGATGTAGTATCTCATCGTGTTTTTGATTGCATTTCCCTGATGATCAGCGATGTTGAGCATCTTTTCATGTGTCTGTTGGCTATCTGGATGTCTTTTTTGGAAAAATGTCTATTCATGTCTTCTGCTCATTTCTTAACTAGATTATTTGTTTTTTGGGTGTTGAGTTTGATAAGTTCTTTATAGATTTGGATACTCTCCCTTTATCAGCTGTGTCATTTGCAAATATCTTCTCCCATCCTGTAGATTGTCTTTTAGTTTTGTTGATTGTTTCCTTTGCTGTGTAGAAGCTTTTTTTTTCTTTTTAAGATTTATTTATTTATTTTAGAGAGAGAGACTGGTGGGGGAAGGGGCAGAGGGAGAGAGAGAGAGAAACTCAAGCAGACTCCGTGTTGAGTGCGGAGCCCTACTCAGGGCTCAATCCCACAACCCTGAAATCCTGACCTGAGCAGAAACCAAGAGTTGGATGCTCAACCGACTGAGCTACCCAGGCGCCCCTGGAGCTTTTTATGTTGGTGAAGTCCCAATAGTTCATTTCTGCTTTTGTTTCATGGGGGAATCTTGTTAAAATGCAGATTCTGATTCAGCAAATCTGGGAGTGGGGTGGAAAGAGCTGAGGTTCTTCTTTGCTGTGGAGCTCCTAGGTGGTAACATTGCTGCTGGTCTTTGGACCACACTGAGTAGCAAGGCCCTCGTTAATTTTTATCTCTCTTTCCTGTTTCAAGCTGACTCATGTTAGTAGGATTAAGAATGCCTTTTCTCATCTGATCTGCAGGCACTGTCAGAAGTGAAGAATGAATAAGTAATGATAAAAGCCCATGGGAAATAATGAGGTCATGGGTTCTATCTTCTGAATTAACAATTAAGTTTGGTAAGCCATGACTTTGAATTCTAATGCATTGCAAAGCAAAATATTGAGAAAAGACCTGTAGTATGCACAAATGCAGAGAACAGAATTCAAACAGATCTGCTTTTTCTCGAGGTGGCAAAGCAACTGTTTATTTAAGGTCATTATTATTACTTATTGGCAAGCATCATGTTCTCTACTGCATGTAAGCAGGAGTCTGGTGAGGACTACATGAGAACTTACGTACCAATTCTTCTGGCTCTGAATCATCTGCATATTTCACCTTTATCTTTACTACCAGGAACCCCATTTAATTATTGCCTATGCAAAAGGATGAATCTTCCTTGGTATGAAGAAATTTGAGGTCTCTCTTTAATTTTCTCAGGACAGCTATTTTTGGTATTTCTGTACCGAGTTTTTGGACATTTAATTTGGCTTATTATATGTTGCTTTGGGTCTGCTGTTATTTCCACAATTCTGTTTTCTTGGTTAAACTGTCAATTCATTGTAACTGGTGGTCATTTCTTCTATTTTGTAGAACTGGAAAATGGAAGTGAATTGTAAACTTGTCAGGTCCAATCTCCTCCTTAATATCTGAATTTCTACAAGCCAGCCTCTGCTTGAAACACATTTAGTGATGGGGATTTGAGTATTTTACATTCTATTCCTTGAACAGCTCTGTTAGGAAGTCTTTCCTAATTTTAGATCAACAGATCTCTGTGGCTTTTGCCCACTAGACTGGTTTTACTCACTGGGGGCAATTCCTTTGTCTTGAATAGAATATGGACATAATACATATTGTTGAATAACTGATTTGCTCTGGCCCAGCCCTTGGGGGTTCCCAGTACCTTCGTAGTTCCTTGTGCAGCAGGGTAGTCTTCAATGCTTGGCTTAAGGAATAAACCTGGGGCGAGGCTCAGAGCTGCACTGCCAGCCGTAGCATGAGTCAGGGGAAGGCAGGACAGTCACTGCCCATAAGTCCTTTACGCTGCTTCATTCCAGGGGCTTAAGATTTCCTGCATTTCTTTCTTATATTCAGCCTGACTTAAGCCTTCAACGAAATGCAGGATAAGGATTCATGATTACTCATGAATTTTCACAGAACCACATCATTGGATAGGAATCTTAGAAATGGGTCCAATTTCCAAAATATTTATCTTTTCTTTAGTTCTCACCTAAAGGCAAAATTTAAAACTGGCAACATTGGAATCCAGTCTTCCTCTCCTACGTCCCTTTCAGGACCATTCTACCCTTCCTATTTGATGCTCCATGGGTGACCTGCTCTCCAAGTCTTCCCCTGGGCAGGATCATCCTGTGTCTTAGGCCCTTCACTACTTCTCTCTCCTTTTTCCTCACCAAAACCTACCTGTCCAGTGTCTGATTCTCCCAGCAGCTGGTTTTATCCGATGTGACCTTGGCTCTTAATGTGTTTTTGCCCCTTAACAACACTTGCTAATGTGTAAGATAGCTTTTGTTTATCTTCCTGTCTCAGCACCATGGTTCCTTAATCCATTCATACACATGTCTCCCAATTGCCCCAGGTAGTAGCTTTTTAGTGGGGAGGGATAGACCTCATGATAAGATCACACACGAGAAATTGTTTTGGGTCTCTTAGTACAACTATGTTGCTTTCTCAGAAATAGCACCAAGATGTCTCCATCACTCCCATTAGAAGATGCCATGCTTCTTGTGCCAGAGTTGCTGAAACTGTTCCTCTCCTGAACAAAACAAAACACGCACGTGCACACTCACACTCACACACACACACTCAGGAACACGGTTCTTTTTAATTGGCCGTAGATAGGATGTGTTAGTATCCCTCCCTCCATAATAAATGGAGGGCCCCTTAGCACAACTGCGTATCGTGTATCTCCTCATTATATGGTACTAGTTCTGTTCTCCATAAACAGTAATAACAATAGGTCTTACTGCATGGGGTTATTAATTATAACTACTTACTTTGGTCCAGGTAGTGTGACTAGGGCTTAACAGGTTTCTCATTTAGTGTTCATAAAAACCCCATAGTGTAGGAAGAATTATTCTCATGTTACTGATGAGCAAACTGTAGTTCAGAGAGGTTAGGCAATGTGCCAAGCATCACACAACTACTGCATTGCAGAGATAGGGCTCAAACCAATGTCTGTCTGACTGAGGCCTATGCTCTTAACCATGCAGCCTCCTTTTCTCTGATCTACAAACAGAGCAGAAACCTAAGATCTGTGAGATTCCTCAGACAAGCCCTGCTGTGTCCACCTTAAACATAACCTTCCTACTTCACTTAAGTCTAAAATCCCTACACCTTGCTCACCCCTATCCTCTCCACTCTCACCTGTATCACTTCTCTATGCTGGGAAAAACTTCGGGCTTCTGCATGCACAAGAATAAAAGTGCTTGTTATTTAGTTACAAGGATTTATTATGGAGGGAGGGATACTAACACGTTCCTTCCAGGGCTAATTAAAAGGAACTGTGTTCTTGGTACTATATGTGGGTTTTTGTTCTGTTTGTTTTTGTTTTTGTTTTGTTTTGTTTTGTTTTGTTTTTGAGAAGAACAATTCCAGCAAGAATTCTTGTTGGCACAAGAAGTTTAATGTTTAATTGGAGTTGGATGACTGAGGTATCTCTGCTGTTTCTGAGAAAGCACAATGGTTCACACCTTGAGTGAAGTAGAAAGTAGAGTTGCCTCTAGTGTCAGCCATGGGACAGGTACCTGTGCTTGGACTTGTTACATTTTTTTTGAAAGGGTATCACCATGAAAGTCTCCTTTTGGGTCAAAGAGAATAAGACTGATGCTTTCAGCATGGGTTTGGAACTTGAATTTCTCTTACGTGCATAGTTCTGGAACTGCCTACCACACCTCCCCAGTAATCAATATGAAAAGTTACTTCAAGCCAATAATATCCTAGACAGTGAAACTTTGGAACACCTGGCTGAAGCAAATACTCTCTGACAAATAGGTTTTAAGATAAAATACATTATTAGGGATAAAGAAGCTGTTCCACTTGGGGGCTTCCATACTCCCATAGCTGCCAGTTATTGGCCAAGGGTTAACTAGAGATGATGTGAATTTCCACACACTTTTATATATATAAATGGAATATTACTCAGCCATGAGCAAGAATGAGATCTTGCCATTTGCAACAACATGGATGGATTTAGAAGATATAATGCTAAGAAAATAAGTGAGAGAAAGACAAATATCATGTGACTTCATTTATGTGTGAAATTTAAGAAACAAAACAAGTGAATAAAGAAAGAAGAGACAAACAGACTCAAATACAGAGATAAACTGGTGGCTGCCAGAGGGGAGATGGGTGATAGTATGGGTGAAATAGATAAAGGGGATTAAGGGAAAAAAATGGATTTATCATAGGAATGCAAAGATGGTTTGACATTAAAAAGATTAAAGGAGAGGGGTGCCTGGGTGCCTCAGTCTGTTAAGTGGCTGCCTTCAGCTCAGGTCATGATCTCAGCATCCTGGGATCGAGCCCCACATCGGGCTTCCTGCTTATCGGGGAGCCTGCTTCTCTCTCTCCCTCTGCCTGCTGCTCTGCCTACTTGTATTCTCTCTAGCTCTCTGTCAAATAAATAAAATCTTATAAAAAAAAAGATTGAAGGAGAAAAGGCATGTAATTTTCTCAATAACATTTGATAAAATTAAATACCTATTTACAATTAAAAACTCTCTTAGCCAACTCTTAGCAAAATAGGAATAGAGGAACCTTGCTTAATTAATGAAGGGTGTCTACTAAAAACCTAAGTAAATATTTTTTTCTTAAGTAAATATTTTTAAGGAGGAACTGTTAAAATATTTTTCTTAAGAATCAGGAATAAGACAAAGACTTTTTCTGTCAATAGTGGGGGGTGAAAGGCCATAGAAATGGACAAACAATACCATCTTCATTGAGGTGATGACTCAGTGTGAAGCAGATATCAATTATTCCAAGTTACTTACAAATTTCAACAAAAATCTCAATAAAGTTTTTCTGGAACTTTACCAGGTAATTGTAAACTTGATATGAAAGGGCAGAGGTCACTACCAAAAAAAAAAAGAAGAAGAAGAGAGACAAGATGGGTGGGGAAGGGTGTTGGAATTATTCTACCAGATATAAACTTATTATAAAACTGTAAGTAATTAAGATTGTGTGGTTCTGTGATAGAAATAGACAACAGAGCCCATAGCCCAACTCACAAAGATATGTAAACTCAGCATATGAGGAATGTGACATTATCAGTGTGGAAAAGATAGTAGTATTGGGGACAAGTGATACTAGGAAGATTGGTCATCTGTTTGGAAAAAATATATATTCTATTCCTGCCTCATCTTTTAATCCAAAATGAATTCCAGATAAATTATCAAATATCAAAACTGAATATTTAAACCTTGTAGAATAGAAGAATATACAGGAGAAATATTTCTATGATTGGGGGATTTTTTTCTATTCTTAATGTTTTGATTTTTTTATTTCTAAACAAGAGAAAGGACAGATGAAAATATTGATGAATATGATCCCTTAAAATAAAAATAAAGCTTCTGGACACAATAGCAATCACTGTTTGTGAGGATTAAACCTATTAATACAAGAAACGCAGGTCAGCATTACTGTGTGCCTGAACATATAGTAGGCACTACAAAGTATTTGCTATTATTATTTCCTTTATATTTTCCCCTGCACTAATTGCAATAAAGCTAGTTTTACCAGTATTTTCTCTCTTTAAGACACACGTCTTCTAGATATGCAGCAAATAATGTAACTAAAGGAAAAGAATATTATCTGAAAAATAATATGAAAATAAGTATTTCACTCTTAGACAAACTTGGCTATTATTTTAATACAGGAATCTTTTCCATGGGAACCAATCTTCATTTGCATAAACTCTGTAGCTTGTGGTCTTTTCTTGGTAATGTTAACATAGAGCAGATTCCTCCTGGTGACTTGTTTTGTGTGCCCAAGAATGCAGCTACTGGCATCTCATAGGAATGTAACTTCTGGCAGCATGCACCCCAACAGGTCTGAGACTGCCTACTGCTGGGGACCAAACTGGTTAGGGTGGAAACCAGAAGACTTCTCTGTATTCACTTTTGACCCCGGGTCATTTTACTTTACTTCCCCCCACTTTTTTTAAAGATTTTTTCATTTATTAGAGAAAGAGAGTGAGAGCGCAGGTGGTGGGAGGGGCAGAAGGAGATGGAGAGAGAATCCTGAGCAGACTCTGAGCCGAGTGCAGAGCCAGACATAGGGCTTGATCTCACGACTCAGAGATCATAACCTGAGCTGAAACCAAGAGTCAGATGCTTAACGGACTGCACCACCCAGGCATCCTCCCCCCATTTTTCTTTTCCATCTAGGTCCTTCCACGTTTATCTCTTTGGAGGCTGCTAAAATAAACAAGTGAACTTGCATTTCTACTTCTATGTTAGGCTACACCCAAATATTGGTATAATCGAAAGACAAACACTTGTAGAAATTCTGGAGGTCTTGCATATTCATCATTGACAGATAAAAATCAGAAGATTCTGAGCTTATGGAAACTGAAGTGTGGACTTCAAAAAAAAGTCATTCTCAAAATATTATTTCTGGCCCCTTGGCTGAGTCCCTACAGTTTCAAAAGGCCATCGTTTTAAAGACCAAGCTCTTCTGCATTACAAATAAAGTATTACCATGCACCCCTTAAGCAGCAGGGAGAGCTGTTTTTGCTTCAACCCATAGCACAGTTCAGAAGGTCAGACGTGACCACAGTATCTCCTGTTATTTCAGGGCTCACATGTGTTTGCCTTGGCGCCATTTCCCTGGCATTTGGTTTCCGTTATTTTTCCATGGACTTGGCTTGCAGGAATCAAAGAAGCATATTTTTAAGAATAAGCGAAGTTCATAAAGATGAAGTATTCTGAACTGGTGGTGGCTGGACACAGTGGGGGGGAATGCACACCTCCTGGGTTACCTTTGGTAGCATGGCCCTGACCCTGCATAGGGCGAATGTGAGTAATGGGGAAGGCAGACGGCTGTCCCACTCAGCAAGGCTGACCAGCGCCTCCCCCTAGCCAGACACCAGTGAAGTTCAACTGTCCCAGTTCAGGCTTTCTACTGAAGCCAAAGCTAAGCACTCAGGAGAGTGAAGGGCCTCCGTAGATGAAGTGTTTTCCATTTCAGCCTCGGTGACAGCTGATTGTTGTCAATGGGAAAGTACTGTCATTGGCCCTTTGCTGTGGCTTGTTTTGGTTTCTGCTTGGAGCTCTCTGCAGAATGTGTCCGGGAAATAGGCATTCACTCTGTACAAAGCACGATAAAGATCACTACTGTGTGGTTGCACTGATGGCAGAGACCTCAGGGTCAGATTTTATCGGCCAGTGGTTGCATGTGGTAGAAGAAGTACGAGGCTGGGGTGGGAAGGGATGGAGTGTCGTTCAGTAGTTCCCAAGCTTTTCTGCACATTGGGATCAGCTTAGGAGTTTCAAAAACTACCCACAACTCATGTTCCACCTCAAGGGTCTGTGCTTTCATTGGTCTGCAGAGTCACCTGGACATAGGAAATTTTAACAGGTTCCCGGGTGATTTGGGAACCACTGATATGGTAGTGAAGAGCCCAGACTTCAAAGGTGCACAGCTCTTATTTGTGTCCCAGCTCCAACATTTAGTAGCTGTGTGACTTTGACCAAGCCATGAAAACTTTGAGTCTCAGCTTTCTCATCTGTGGTATGAGGATGATCTTTTTTCCCTTCTGTGGTTGTTATGGAGATTTAGTATAAACATACTTCGTTTTTAATACGAAAAAATTTGGATCATTAGTCAGAGATCCAGCTAGCACTGCAAGCTCCACCATTTCCTAGCTGTATACTAGAAGGATGGTGTGGGAGACCTACTAGTCTGGGCTTTGGAGTCATATTGGTCTGGATTTGAATCCTAGGTCCACTGCTTGACCTTGGGTAAGCCTGTTTACCCCCAGGGCTTTATTCCCCTTATTGTTAAAATAGAGGCTTGCTCTTACCTTATAGGATTGATATGAGAATTAAATGACATGATACACTTATTATTTAGGTTAAACAGTATGAGGTTACCTTTTTTGTGTAGGTTAAAAATGATAGAATATCAGCAATCTCATGTGTTTAATATTAAGTCTTCAAAGATGTCAGTAGTAGTAACTATTATTATCACTATTAATCAGTATGATCTTAAGGGAATTACTTTACTTCAGAAGGTCTCAGTTTCCCCATCTGTAAAATGGACACATTAAGATTTTGCCTTTTTCATAGTATCTGTTAAAAAGTTTAAATGAGAGGGTGTTTGTGAAATCACTTTGAAGATTATAAAGCATTGAGATAATCACAGTAATTTAAAAAAATGTTCTTGGAAACTGGATATCTCATGTACATAATGGTAAGTATTCTGGGAAAGTTAGAGGGGTACGTCTACACAGTATGAAACTTGGCAAGGGAATTGAATCACCTAGAGAAACTCTTGGTCTTTGGGATTCAGACAGGAAATCATTTTTTAAGCCTAGTCTAAGTTCAGCACCACTCCGACATCAAGGAGAACAAGGCAGAGCAGCTCGTGGCTCCTGCCTTGGGCAGGTTTGCATTATGATTGAGGAGATGTGCTATCTGTGTAGGAATAACTAACACTCACCGTAATGCCAACCACATGCCAGACTGGTAATGTTCCCTGCATGCGTTAGCTCATCTCATCCTCTGTGAGGAATCCAGTTTTTCACAGGTGAGGAAAGGAAGGCAACAGAGAGGTTAAATAATGTGTCTTAAGTCACATGGGCATAGGCCTAATGATGAAAGATAAACAAGAAATGAGGATTGTGAAAAAAGCTTTTGGCAATGAAAAAATTCAAAATCATAACAAATTGCAGCAAATAACAAAATATTTTATCCAGAGCTCCTTTGTGCTCTTTTATCCTTCACTTTTAATATAGACTTCTAAACCAGAGCATAAACATTCTTCATAGAAAATGTCTCATGGCTTACATTGAGGACCGATGAACCATAGCTTTTGGTTCTTGACCTCATTTTCATCCCTGACACTTTGGGTGGCCTTGGGTGGGAAGATAACTTCCCCATGTCTATAGTTTCTCCACCTCTAATATGGGTCTAATAATGCCTCCCTTTAAAGCATGTCATGGAGGCTAATTATCATAAAGTCATTTTTCACTGTGTGCTTCTGATGTAGACTGGAAACCCAAAGGGCCACCCAGACTCCAACCCTGTGGTAAAATCTTGGCTTCTCTTGGACAGAGACAAGAGTATTGCTTCTTGGTGGGCTTCCAAACCGTCTTTCTGTCTGCTCTTTGCATAGGGCAGTGCCGGATCTCTTTTTTCACATGCAGCATTACTTGAAGTAGGTTACCATAAATACCCTGTGGTCAAGGAGTAAGTGATACCATTTATTATAAAGTTACTCGGGAAACATTTTCAACTAATAGGGATCATTAAGGCAGTGACGATGTTACTTGATATGCTCATGATCCAATAGGGAGAATACTCTTACACATAGGAAAAACTTACAAAGGATTGACTTTCAGTGGAGAGACAGTGGCTCCTGTGGATTCTAGAGCCTCCTTCTCCACGTGTGGTCCTCAGTCTAGCAGCATAGGTGTCACCTGGGTGGTTGTCAGAAATTCAGACTCTCAGGCCCCATGCCAGCACTAACTGAATCAGATTCTGCATTCTAACACCATCCACAGGTGGGTGGGGGGCCTGTGAAAGCATGAGAAGCACCAGGCTGCTTGGACCAGTAGCAGTGATGACACAGTATGTGGTGGAGCTGGGACTCCAGTTGAGGTTTCAGATGCCACTGCTCGTCTTCTGTCCTCTCTGCTACTCTGTCCCCTCTCAGGTGATGCAAGTAGGGTTCGGTTTATTGCTGAAATGCAGTCTCACCTTCCGGTAAGAATTTTGACAATGGCTCCTACAGTGGGGTACTCCTCAGTTGAGAAAAATGTCTTGATAAAAGCAGCTTTTATTACAGTATTTGTAATCTTGTTACATTTTGATCTTCTGCCTTTATTTTTTAAAAAGCTCAAGATATTTCCTTACCTGAAAAAAACAGTGAGAGATAGAGAGAGAGGGAAGGAGGATAGGAGGGTGAAAGTAGGGGAAGGAAAGAAAGATAAAAGAGGAGAAAGGAAAGAAGAAGCAAGCATTTGAAGAAACCAAATGTTTAATAGTATACTTATCTGTCCTGGCTGTGGGGTATTTGCATTTTTTGTTAATCTCTAAGGGTAGATGTTTTATGTTTTATTTCAAAAATTTTAAATGGAAATCTTTTTCTAATAGTTGACCATTATTAATGAAAGAGTATGCCAAAACACTTTATTCCTTTTATTTCTTCCCTTTGAATTTACTTATTTTTATAGACTGTTAAGATGACCAAGCCAGGATGAAGTACCCCTAAATCTTCCCATCATTCTGATTTGGTTTTGATTGTTATTTTCATGAAGCAGCACATAACTGTTACATTTATTCCTTTCAAAGATAACTTGCACTATAGCCAGAATGATATTTGAAAAATGCAAATTTCTACTCTTGAAAAATTATTTTATCTAGGCATCAATGATTATTATCATGAAAAGACAAACATCCAGGTATTATATCTCTCCTAATGGAAGTATACAGTACCACCTAGGAAATACTCTTACCAAAAAGATAGAAGCTGAACCTTATCAAGATTCAGTACCTTATTACCAATGTACAGGTAATGTAAAGGTCACCTAGCTGTCAACTGGGCCTTTTGGAATGCATGTTCTTGGGTCACTCTTGGAATCTAGCTACTATGCTATAAGAAGCTCAGATCACATGAAGAAGCTACATGTATTCACTTTGGTTGACAGCTCCAGCTGTGCTCCCAGCTGATGGTTGTCATCAGCTGTCAGCATGCAAATGGGCCATCTTGGACATCCAGCCAACACATGACTACAACTGCATGAGAGATCCCAAATAAGAACCACTCACCTGATCCCAGTCAACTCATAGAACCAAGAAAGTTAATAATAAATATTTTGAGGCGCTAAGTTTTGGGATGATTTGTTAAATAGTGTTATAGACTGAATGCATCCACCCCCCCCCATTCATTACGTTGAAGCCCTAACCCCCATTATGATGGCATTAGGAGCAGGGCCTTTGGGTAGTAATTAGTTTTAGATGAGGTAATGAAGACAAGGCCCCCATGATGGCATTAGTGTCCTTAGAAGAAGAAGAGAGACCAGAGCTCATTCTGTCTCTCTGCCATATGAAGACAAAGTGAGAAGGTTGCCTCATGCAAGTCAGGAAGTGGTTCTCACCAGGAACTGAATACACCTGCTCAGTGCGTGCATGCGTGTGTGTGTGCATGTGCGTGTGTGTGTGTGTGTGTGTGTGTGTGTGTGTGTGTGTGTGTATTTTGGGGTGAGCTATGATGAAAAGTTTGAAAGTCATTGGACTGGACTAGAGGTTACAGGTCTGTGAGTAATTGACCAACAGTTGTGAAAATAAAGAAATTTGAGATATTTATTGCAGTGGATCACTTTGGAATGGAAGCAACTCTCTGGTGCTACAGGCAGTGGGGGTGGAGCTGCTTCTTCCCACTCATGCTGAAGAAAGCCACTGAACCCTTACTTATTTTCCTCTTCCCTAGCCTAACCTAACTTAGTGTATTTTTATTCTTCCCTTCTTACACCTCTCTTCTTTTCTTTTTCCTCTTTCCCTTTCTTCCTTCTTTCTTTCCCGTCCCAGTTTCCTCTCAGGCTATCCCCCCATATTTTCTCCTCTATTCCCCCCCTTTTTCTACTTTTCCTTCCACCATGTTGCTTTTTTGGGTACAAATTTAATTGGGATGCTTTCCCTCATGTAAACACTAAAGATATCTAAGATATAATTAAACCTTTGAAATAAATGCTGTAGGCCTTTTACAGTCAAAATGTGGCCCATTGGCCAGCAGCCTCAGCATCACCTGGGAGCTTTTTAGACTGGAATCTCAGGCCCTGCCCCAGACTTACTGAAACAGAGTCTGCTTTTTAACAAGACCCTATATCATCTTTATGAACATTCAAGTATGAGAAGCACTGCTATTGCACTGATCGTCTTAAACAACCCTTTGAAAATCTGTCATCAACATGGTCATGGAAGGTGCTCCTCTCCCTTGGACAAGAGATGGGGTGTGGGGTGGGGCAGGTGTAGAGATGTGAGGGTTTGGATGCCTGGATGGGGAGGTGGTGGCTTTCCCTGGGACTCTGGACATAACATGTTTAGTCATGGAGGCAAATTTCTGGTTGTCCTGATAAATATCAAGTCTTTTCTTGTTTGTCAAGGAATGCTGGGTGATGTCATTTGTGGTTTTAAGACCTGTTGTATGTTGTTAGACACCAGCTGGAGGACATTTTGGTTGGTTTCAGTTGGCTCAGAAAGGGTCATCATTCTACTTGTTTTCTTTCTCTGGGAAAAATGAAGTGAGTTGGAGGTCTTCCACTGAGAATGCATCTGTTATAAGAAGGGTGACAAGTTCTGGATTTTCTGGGACCATCCCAGGTTAATACCTGCTTCCCAGAAAAATTAATAGTGTCCGTTTTCACATTTAAATGTGTCTCAATTTGAACACTAAATTGTGTTCACAATGGTTATAATAGAGTCCAGGGGGAAGCAGACCTTTCTTAAGGACTGGGTAAAAATGATTCTGACAAGCTGGAGAGAGAAACTCTCTAGATTCTATTTTTTGCCAAGGCCCAAGGCCAGGAAAAAGATTTCCCCTCAATCAATAGCCCTGACACTAGATATTTGAAGGCATTTTTGTCACCTGAATGTTTTGAGCAATTTCCAGTTTGGTGCTAGTTCTAAGATTATCCTTTGTCACCTCGGCCTAAACTTTGACTTGTCCAGTCTTGGTTGTCTTTCTGGTTATGCTGCCTCTACCTGGGGCCAGATCATATCGTTTTTGACTTCCTTGACCTTCTGTTGCCACCCATGACACAATGAAGAGTGCATTTCTGTGAATCTTAGGTGACTTCTTTGGTCTTTGTGTCTCCTGACTCATATTTAAGACAGAGGAGATCATGCTCCAAATAGTTGAAATTCCTTGCACTCTGGATTGGAAATAGAAGGCTAATGTATTAGTGGCAGCAAGGAGGCAAAACACTTTTAGACCAATTCATTGCATTGAAATTCTGAAACTAAAACTAGATTTGAAGATGGAGAGTTATCAAGACATGAGCTTACTAGGACTCCCCAACATATTAATTCTCAATTCTTCCTGATGCATTTCAAGGGCCATGAAGTTGGTCACATAAAGCAGATCCAAAGCTCTAGGCTGTAACTCTTCTTTGCACTTGGCTGCTGCATATTTAAGGTGGGGCTCAGAAAATGCTTTTTTCCCCTCCTGTTCCATCCAGAAGCTGCTAGGCAAACATTCTGATGGTGCTAATGGAATTTCAGAGCTGAGTTTTGTTTGTCAGTCCTGGGGCAGGCCCTAGCAGATCTGGGATGAAGCAGCATAAACAGGTGGGCTCTGAGGGGTGTCCACACTCGGCTGGAAGGTATTGTGATGCTGTCTCAGGGAGCTAGTATTTGTTTTTCCAGTCATGCTTAGTCCTGGGAGGTGTTAGATTTCTTTAAAGCCTTCATGACTCGTGACCCCAGGAAAGCTCAGATTCCACTCCCTACCTCCTCAACCCTATTTGCCTTGCTCTTCAAAATGAACATAGCAAAATCTCTTAGAGTGATCACTTGTTGAAAGGATAACTTGGGAAAAGCACTTTGTAAGCGCAAAAGCACCACACGGTTTGGAGGAGGGATTGTCATTCTGAGGAATTTGCTTGTGGAGGTTGATTTTCTACACATGTTTTCAAATGACAAAACAGGGCTTATCTTTCAAAAAGGTCCCGTTGGATGCTGATTTCCTTCTTCCACATTTGCTGCCAAAATGTTTGGAATTACCTTCTGAGCCAGTTTTGGAGGCACATTAGAGATTTGGTCTCTGTGAAGTTTCACCTCATTTTTGACCTAATCACCCCTGTCTGGCTTGGTCTCCAGGCTCATTCATCAGACTTGGTACAAAATGCCAGTTGGCTTTTCCAGAAAAAAAAAAAAAAAAAAAAAAACCTCCCTCTGAAGGTTGTCATTTTGGCGTTATTGAGGAGATCCACTAGAACATACTGAGACTTTCCAGGCAAGTTCCAAAAAGGAGTTTTAGAAATTCACTGAATTACTGCTATGTCTTTGGAATAAGGGTCCGGCTTTTAAGAGGTGAACAGTATGGAAGTCAATACTTATTTGGAACACACACATACAGAACAATAAATCTAAACCATCGATCTCAAGTCGATTTTCCTAGTGTATTAATACACAGTTTTTGTTTGTTGCTTTTTGTTTGTTGGTTTTGGCAGGAGTAACCAGTAAGGAACCAGTAGCTTGTTTGCTAAATCATTTATTAATAAATAAATCCATCCATCCATCCATTCATTCAGTTAAAATCTGGTTGGCATTTGACTTTCAATGGTAAAGAAGACATGGTCACTACCCTCATTCAAATGGGAGAGATAGTTGAACATTAATCAAAGAACCACCCAAATAAATGTAAACAAAATGAAACCCACAGTGACAAGTGCTGAGGAGGAGAGGAACATACATGAAGCTTAGTGAGAGGCTAAAGGACAACTCTCCTGGTCAGGGAGGGTCTGAATGGGGAGTATAAGTGATCTGATGAAGGGGAGGGGAGTGCAGGAGTTTTCCAGCTAGAAAGGGCAGCTTATGCAAAGCCTCTATAGCAGAAGGGATGCGGGAGAGTTGGAGGAACAGAAAGAAGTCCAGTGTGGCTATGTCTCAGAGCATGGCAAGAAATGAGGATGAAAAGAGCATATGAGACCTTGTCGGTGGGGGGGAACACATAATTTATTGTCCAAATGGAAACACTGGTGAGAGTAAAATGAGTGGTTATTGATAATGACCACAATAGTCATAAGTTCCAACTATCCTGGGCAAAGAAGGACATGTGCTCCCCTTACTTCAAGACCATGCTAGGGATTTTGGTCTTCATCCTAAAATCGATGCTAAGCAGCCTTTAAGGTTGGGATGAAATGAGGTCATGATCAGGTTTGCATTTCGAGATCTTTCCCGGTACACTGTATAGACAGGAATGGCAGCCATTTCCTTAAATGCCAAGAGTCCTGGTTTGATTTGGATAAATCATCTTTAGGCTCCAACCTCCTTTCTCTGCTCCCATCCTAGTGCTCGCACACATCTGTGCAGCAGCTGTAGGACTGGGATTCCAGAGGCTCTCGCTAATTTGTAGAATTATGAGGACGGTGCCTGGCAATGGAGTGTTCCCATTAGTGCTGCTCATGTTCACATTGTAAGCTTGATGCCTTCCACATGCTCCCGTTTTATTCTGATCCTCCTAGGGCCAGGCCAGTAATTAACTCTTTGGAGGAATTGAGCCCAACCTAGTGTCTTTTATTGGTAAAATTTTTGTAAAAACAGGGCCTGTGCATGTAAATCAATAGGAACAAGGTCTTGTATCCACAAGGTGCTTTGTTCACATGCCAGTGTCTCTTCTAGAATCTGTCTCTGGAAGAGTTGCAGAGTTGGAAGGGGCTTTACAAGATCAGAATCCCCTCTAAGGGCTATTGAGGAGGGGTCATCCCAGCTATGAAGTCTTGCAGGGACCTTGTGCACACTCCCTGCTAGGACGCTGTCCTGGCTTTGCTCACTTCTCTCCATCTGCATTTCCGCTACTCTGGCTGAGACACCATCTTCTCTCCCCCAGAGCACTGCAGTCGTCTCCTAACTGGCCTGCTGCTTCTACTTTGGCCTCTCTCTAACCTGCGCTCCACACTGCAGTCAGAGTGCTCTTCTAACAACAAAACTCGGTCCAGGCAGTCCCTGCTTAAGGCTGTCCAAGGACTTCTCACTGCCTTTTGGTTAAAACCCACTCTTCATACAATGCCCACAAAGCCTGTTTGCTGCCTATTTCTCCGAACTTCTCACTCACTGTCCAGCACGATTTGCCCTCTTTTCTTTTTCAGTCGCACACACTCTTTTGCCTCAGAGCGGTTGCCTGGAACACTCTTTCCATTACTGTTTATTTAACTGGCTCCTGCTCATTCTTTAGGTCTCCGTTCAAGCGTCAAGTACACAGAAAGATTTTTCTTGGTCATCTGTTTATGGTGCATCCCTCTTACTATTTATCTCGGGCCCTTTTATTGTTTATAACTTTTTTTTTTTTTTAGCTTATTTGATTGTTTGTTTTGTTTCATCGTGCCTCTCTGGTGCCCTTAGGGCCACTACCGAGGGTGGGGATCATGCTTGCCTCTTTCACTGCCATATCCTCAGCGCCTAGCAAGATGCTAGCACCTAGTAGGCGTGCTCAATAAATATTTATGGAGGGGCATCTGGGTGGTTCAGTCCGTTAAGTGTCTGCCTTCAGCTCGGATCATGATCTCAGCATCCTGGGATCTAACCCCACACTGGGCTCCCTGCTCAGCGGAGAGCCTGCCTCTCCCTCTGCCCCTCCCCCCGTGCACTTGCTCTCTCTCCCTCTCTCTCTCTCAAATAAATAAATGCAATCGTTAAAAAAATATTTATGGAAAGAATGACAGTGGGTTATTTTTGTTTGACAGCTTTGTTTTTATTTAACAGCTCGGTTTGTTGTGAGGTAATATTTTTAAATTAGGCCCTACAGTCATGGTTATCTTTTATTACAGTTCTATTTGAAATTCCCTTTTCATCATAAAGACCCCCCCTTGGCCCCAGATATTTCAGACCATTATCTTGTTCATTCTAGGGCTTCTTTTCTCTAGTAGAAATACCGTCAATCATTTTAACTCTCACCCTGTGAAATGCCATCTTGCTTGATTCCCCCTATTATTCTTTCAGCCTATTAAATTCTCTTCGTATTCAGAATCCGTGATCCACCATGGTTGTTATGCCTCCATCTCATGGGCCACCTACACATTTGTTAAATATGCTAGCGAAGTCCTTTTCCAACTCACAAGCCACTATGCTGATTGTCCCTAGGGAGAGTCCTTTCTTTAGGCACTGGTAACTTAACGAGCCCATGGAAAAAAATTAGAGACCCTTGCATTAAATAGAAAGCAAAGAGTTGAAGGCTTCGATGAAGAAACACATTTTTCTATAGCTGTCTAAATGGCATTCCAACTGGATGTGTTGCTGCCTTTGTATACTCAACCTGTTTGCAAAGAAATTTATAAATTATGATATATAATAGTTGGCCATTTATATGGTGGTTTTGAAGACTACGAGAAACATAAGATAACGATTCAGGTATGTGATATACAGCAAATGGAAACAGCACAATGCAAAGTTATATTATGAGCAAATTTTCTTCTCTATTTCGAAATATGCGGTTTTACATTTATAATGAAAAACATACATTTATACAAAGACTTTACTTATTACTGTTCTAAACATCAGTGCTTTCTATTAAGGAACCTCCCATTCTCACAAAAGTAAGGATTAGGAGATGTCCTGTAAGTAACAGGAGGCACACAATCTTTTTGGGATTGGAATAATCAACCCTTTTCTATCTTAACACCCAAAGGGCTTAAAGATACGTTTACATCTCATTTTCTAAGTTTGTGGCTTTCTGTCTTTTGAATGGTACTGATGCTGTTTTTCTATGAAATTTATTTTAAAGAAAAAATATGAAATGGATAAAGTTTTTAAAATTCCTCTTTTCCTTTCCCTTTTCTCTGTCCTCAGGTAATGACTTCCTGCCGTCCCCATGACAACCACTCCTTTAAGTTCAGAGCCCGTCTTCAGCTCTCCTGACCCACACTGAAGCATACCTTACCTATCTTGAGTACTATTTCCTTCTATATCCCATCACTATCCCATTATGGTTATATCCTTGACTCCAAAAGTAATATTAATTATTATAGTAATCTATAAAGGTCAGGAAAATATAAAGAAGACCATTACTCACTGCTCAAAAACCCAGAAAAAGCCCCTCTATTTAATAAAAACATATATTAGAAATCCATTTGGTTTAAGAAGTTTATGGGTGGTAATGCCTTAGTCCCTTCCTCCCCTGTGGTTACCCTTTTTCATTCTAAACTAACTAGTCTTTATTTTCCTGAATTTCAAGGAGTGGCTTATTGGTGGACATTTTATTTACCGTCATGGAGCTGCCAAGCATTTTCTTAGCTTTCCTCAAATGAAACCAGCAAGGCAGCCACTTACTCCACCTTCTTGGAAATGCATCCTTTCACCTCAAGATCCCATGTGGATAGATGCAACTTAATACTCTTCCCCTATTTCTTCATTCAGTTACTCATCTCAGCCCTCACTTCCCACTCCTAGGCAGCTCTCCAACTCCCAGTGATGTTTATTAGGGACAGGCCACCCAGCTAGTCTCAGTCTTCTCTGAATTCCTATTATATTTTATTGTCTCTTCTACTTGCCTTTTTCCAGCCTTGTATTTTTCTATAGTTTTTTCTTATAAAGAAGGCCTACCTTTCATCCAGTCATGACTCCAAGGGCCAAATCTATGCCTTACACAGGAAAATTTCATTTAATCAGGATGCTTGAGGACCTCAGGGCTGGTGCATTTTACTGTAAATATATTACCTACAATTAGTCAGAATTTTCCCCCCAGATTATATCCAAAACAACTTGAGTCTTCTTTCATGTCTCCATAATAAAGACTAGAGAATATCTGAGATTTTCCAATACTTTTTGAAGTACTTGCAGTTTCGGCGCTCTGGAAAGGGTTCTTATTGCCAAAATTGAACTGTTGAAGCAAGAATATAGGATTCAAGTTTGCATCATTTCTCTCATTCTTTATTCCCAAGACTTGACCTTTAGTCATCAGCATCCGAGGTGTCCAAAGTCAATAATGAAAGTGATGGTGAAAGATGATGTCAGTGAGGCAAGAGCATCTCAAAGTCATGGCAGGACCTCGTCCTGTGATCAGGAGGCATAGTAGGGCAGCAGCTCCAGATCAAGAAGGCCGATGCATTGATCTTCCAAGGAAGAGAGTAAATCATGTGCAACTTTTCATAGCACACGGTTGGGGTGGTGCATTGTAGTGCTGGGTCCCAGAGACTCAGTTCTTTTTTTTTTTTTTTAAAGATTTTATTTATTTTTTTGCAGAGATAGAGACAGCCAGCGAGAGAGGGAACACCAGCAGGGGAAGTGGGAGAGGAAGAAGCAGGCTTCCAGTGGAGGAGCCTGATGTGGGGCTCGATCCCAGAATGCCGGGATCACACCCTGAGCCGAAGGCAGATGCTTAACGACTGAGCCACCCAGGAGCCCCCAGAGACTCAGTTTTTTTTTTTTTATTATATTATGCTAGTCACCATACAATACATCCCTGGTTTTTTATGTAAAGTTCGATGATTCATTAGTTGCGTATAACACCCAGTGCACCATGCAATACGTGCCCTCCTTACTACCCATCACCAGCCTACCCCATTCTCCCACCCCTCCCCTCTGAAGCCCTCAGTTTGTTTCTCGGAGTCCATAGTCTCTCATGCTTCATTCCCCCTTCTGATTACCCCCCTTTCTTTATCCCTTTCTTCCCCTACCGATCTTCCTAGTTCTTATGTTCCATAGATGAGAGAAATCATATGATAATTGTCTTTCTCTGCTTGACTTATTTCACTTAGCATTATCTCCTCCAGTGCCGTCCATGTTGCAGCAAATGTTGAGAACTCGTTCTTTTTGATATATGGACCACAACTTCTTAATCCAGTCATCTGTTGAAGGGCATCTCGTTTCCTTCCACGATTTAGCTATTGTGGACAATGCTGCTATGAACATTGGGATGCTTATGGCCCTTCTCTTCACTACGTCTGTATCTTTGTGGTAAATACCCAGTAGTGCAATGGCTGGGTCATAGGGTAGCTCAATTTTTAACTTTTTAAGGGACCTCCACACTGTTTTCCAGAGTGGCTGTACCAACTTGCATTCCCACCAACAATGTAAGAGGGATCCCCTTTCTCCACATCCTCTCCAGCAATTGTTGTTTCTTGCCTTGTCAATTTTTGCCATTCTAATTGGCGTAAGGTGGTATCTTAGTGTGGTTTTGATTTGAATTTCCCTGATGGCTAATGATTTTGAACATTTTTTCATGTGTCTGTTAGCCATTTGTATGTCGTCATTGGAAAAGTGTCTGTTCATATCTTCTGCCCATTTTATGATTTGTTTGTTTCTCGCGTATTGAGTTTGAGAAGTTCTTTGTAGATCTTGGATACCAGTCTTTTATCTGTAGTGTCATTTGCAAATATCTTCTCCCATTCCGTGGGCTGCCTTTTAGTTTTTTTGACTGTTTCCTTGGCTGTGCAGAAGCTTTTTATCTTGATGAAGTCCCACAAGTTCATTTTATCTTTTGTTTCTCTTGCCTTTGGAGATGTGTCATGAAAAAGGTTGCTTTGGCCGATGTCGTAGAGGTTGCTGCCTATGTTCTCCTCTAGAATTTTAATGGATTCCTGTCTCACATCGAGGTCTTTCATCCATTTGGAGTTTATTTTTGTGTATGGTGTGAGATAGTGGTCAAGTTTCATTCTTTTGCATGTAGCTGTCCAATTTTCCCAGCACCATTTATTGAAGAGACTGTCTTTTTTTCCACCGGATGTTTTTTCCTGCTTTATCAAAGATTAGTTGCCCAAAGAGCTGAGGGTCCATTTCTGGGTTCTCTATTCTGTTCCATTGGTCTATGTGTCTGTTTTTGTGCCAGTACCATGCTGTCTTTGTGATCACGGCTTTGTAGTACAGCTCGAAATCCGGCATTGTGATGCCCCCAGCTTTGTTTTTCCTTTTCAACAGTTCCTTGGCAATTCGGGGCCTTTTCTGGTTCCATACAAATTTAAGGACTATTTGTTCCAGTTCTTTCAAAAATGTCATTGGTATTTTGATTGGGACAGCATTGAAAGTGTAGATTGCTCTGGGTAGCATGGACATTTTAACTATGTTAATTCTTCCGATCCATGAGCATGGAATATTTTTCCATCTTTTTGTGTCTTCAAAGTCTTTCAAGAGTGATTTATAATTTCTAGAATATAGATCCTTTACGTCTCTGGTTAAGTTAATTCCAAGGTAACGTATGGTTTTTGGTGCTATTGTAAATGGGATGGATTCCCTAATTTCTCTTTCTTCAGTCTCATTATTCGTGTATAGAAATGCAACTGATTTCTGAGCATTGATTTTGTATCCCTCCACATTACTGAGTTGCTCTATAACTTCTAATAGTTTGGGAGTGGATTCTTTTGGGTTTTCCATATAGAGTATCATGTCATCTGCGAAGAGAGACATTTGACTTCTTCTTTGCCGATTTGGGTACCTTTATCACTTTTTGTTGTCTGATTGCTGTTGCAAGGACTTCTAGTACTATGTTGAATAATAGTGGTGAGAGTGGGCATCCTTGTCGTGTTCCTGATCTTAGGGGAAAGGCTTCCAGCTTTTCCCCATTGAGAATGATATTTGCTGTAGGCTTTTCATAGATGGTTTTTATGAGATTGAGGAATGTACCCTCTATCCCTACACTCTGAAGGGTTTTAATCAGGAAAGGATGCAGTATTTTGTCAAATGCTTTTTCTGCATCTATTGAGAGAATCATATGATTTTTGGCTTTTTCCTTCTGGATAAAATCTAAGACACTGATCGATTTGCGAATGTTGAACCACCCTTGCATCGCAGGGATGAATCCCACTTGGTCATGATGGATAATCCTTTTAATGTACTGTTGGATTCTATTAGCCAGGATCTTGTTGAGAATTTTGGTGTCCATATTCATTAGGGAAATTGGTCTGTAATTCTCCTTTTTGATGGGGTCTTTTCCTGGTTTGGGGATCAAGGTAATATTGGCTTCATAGAATGAGTTTGGTAGCTTTCCTTCTGTTTCTATTTTTTGAAATAGCTTTAGGAGAATAGGTATTATTTCTTTCTTTGAATGTTTGGTAGAATTCCCCAGGAAAACTGTCTGGGCCTGGAGTTTTGTTTTTTGGAAGGTTGTTTATCACTGTTTCAATCTCTTCATAATTAATTGGCCTGTTTAAAAAATCAATTTCTTCCAGTTTTAGTCCTGGTAGTTTATAGGTTTCCAGGAAGTCCTCCATCTCTTCCAGATTGTTTAACTTATTGGCATAAAGCTGTTGATAAAAGTTTCTAATAATCCTTCCAATTCCATTGGTGTTGGTTGTGACCTCTCCTTTTTCATTCATAATTTTATTAATTTGGGTGCTTTCTCTATTCTTTTGGATAAGTCTTGCCAGTGGTCTGTCAATTTTATTAATTCTCTCAAAGAACCAGCTTCTAGTTCTGTTGATCTGCTCTACTGTACTCCTGGTTTCTAATTCATTGATTTCTGCTCTAATCTTGGTCAACTGCTTCCTCGTGCATGGATTAGGCCTGTCCCTCTGTTGCTGTTCCAGCTTCTTGAGGTGAGAATATAAAAACTGCATTTTAGATTTTTCTATTCTTTTGAGTGAGGCTTGGATGGCTATGTATTTTCCCCTTAGGACTGCCTTTGCAGTATCCCATAGGTTTTGGACCGTTGTGTTTTCATTCTCGTTGGTCTCCATAAATTGTTTAAATTGATTTTTGATTTCCTGGTTTATCTAATCATTCCTGAGCAGGATGGTTCTTAGTCTCTAAACTCTTTGAGTTTCTTCCAAATTTTTCCTTGTGGTTGAGTTCCAATTTCAGAGCGTTGTGGTCTGAGAATATGCAGGGGATAATTTCAATCTTTTGGTATCGGTTGAGACCTGTTTTGTGTCCCAGAACGTGGTCTATTCTTGAGAACGTTCCATGGGCATTAGAATAGAATGAGTATTCTTTGGTTTTGGGGTGTACTGTTCTATATATATCTATGAGGTCCAACTCATCAAGTATGGCATTCAAAGCTCTTGTTTCTTTGTTGATTTCTTGCTTAGGTGATCTGTCTATTGCTGATAGTGGAGTGTTGAGGTCCCCTACTAACGTATTTTTATCTATATGTCTCTTTATTGTGCTTAAGAGTTGGCTGGTGTATCTTGCTGCTCCCCTGTTGGGGGCATACATACTTATAATTGTCATATCCACTTGTTGGATACTTCCTTTAAGAATAATATAGTGCCCTTCTGTGTCTCTAACTATAGTCTTTAGTTTAAAATCCAATCTGTCTGATATGAGAATTGCTACCCCAGCTTTCTTTTGAGGTCCATTGGCGTGAAAGATTGTATTCCATCCCTTTACTTTCAGTCTGAATGTATCTTTAGGTTCAAAATGAGTCTCATGTAGACAGCAAATGGATGGGTCATGTCTTTTTATCCAATCTGCAACCCTGTGGCTTTTTATGGGAGCATTTAGGCCATTTACATTGAGACTGATTATTGAGAGATATGATTTTAATGATGCCATATTGCCAGTAAAGTCTTTGTTTCTATAGATTGTGACTTTCTGTTCTGTATCACTCTTGGGGCCTTTTTACTTTTATAGAACCCCCCTTAATATCTCCTGTAGGGCTGGTTTTGTGGTTACGAAATTGGTCAATGACCGGCGATTCTGGAAGGTCTTTATTTCTCCATCAATTCTGAATGACAGCCTTGCTGGATAAAGGATCCTTGGCTGCATGTTTTTCTCTGAAAGAGCTTTAAAAATCCTCCCCCCAACCCTTTCTCTCATTCCAGGTCTGTGTAGACAGGTCTGATGTAATTCTGATACCTTTGCCTTGGTACGTGAGAAATTTCTTTGCCCTGGCTGCTTTCAATACTGTATCCTTGGATCTAATATTTGCGAATTGCACTATGACGTGACGTGGCGTAGGTTTGTCGTGGTTGAGCTTGGGAGGAGTCCTCTCTGCCTCTTGGACACAAATGTTTGTTTCCCTTGCTAGATTAGGGAAGTTTTCAGCTACAATTTGTTCAGATATCTCTTCTAGACCTCTGTTTTTCTCCATCCCCTCGGGGATGCTGATGAATCTGACATTGGAACATTTCATTGAGTCAATAATCTCCCGTAACCTACATTCTTGAGAATGGATTTTTTTTAGCCCAGATTCTATTTTAGCTTTCTCTTCTACTAACCCATCCTCCAATTCGCTAATATGTTCTTCTGCCTCATTCACCCTGGCCGTCAGAGCCTCTAGTTTTGACTGCATTTGGCTCATAGAATTTTTAATTTCTGCCAGATTCGCTCTCATTTCCACCCTTAGAGATTCTATATTCTCATTAACATTTTCGTTAATATTCTTTTCTAGACTACACATCATCTTGACCATTGTTACTCTGAATTCCATTTCTGATAATTTGGTTATATCCATATCCATTAGTTCTATGGCAGAGGCCACAGACCTATTGTCTTTCCTTTGCTGGGGGGGATTTCTCCTTCTCGTCATTCTGATGAGGAGAGGTTGCGGGGTTGTCCAGAGCCCAGATTATTGACCGGGACCCAGGCAGTGCGCACTTGTTTTATAGGGACCTTAGGGATGTGGGCTTCTTGATTTTTCAGCCTGCCTTCTGGGGGAGGGGCCTGCCGCGCCGATACTCAGGCAACCCTGTTTGGGTAGAGTCTCCGTGTCCCCTGCGAGGGGGGATGGGGATGGGCACACTGTGAGCCGGTGTTTCCGTGCTTTTGTTCTCTGGCGGCTTTCCCTGGCGGTTTGCTGTGCCTCTTCTGAGAGTCAGAGCCGCAGTGGCCGAATCTCAGCCTCTGTCTCAGAACAGATGGATTGCGGCCCATTCTCCACTGATGTTCTGGCCACTTTAACTCTGTTACTGTTGGTGCTGCTCAACCCTGCAGCGTCCCGGGATGTGCGTCCCACACCTGGCATCCCAGCCCTCACTTCCAGGGCCAGCGCATCTCTGTCCTTTGTGTTTCTAACACTGCCAGCTGCCAGCCGCCCCCGCGTGCTCCGGAGCTCCCGGTCTCAGTCTGGTTCCAGTGAGCACACCGGAGCTCCTTTTCAGTCTGGTGGCGCGCGCACCCGGTTCAGGGTCTCAGTCTGCTGTTTTGCGGGTGCCGTCCGCGAGTCCGCCCGCTCTCCCATGCAAGTGGCTACTGCTTCCCGGCGCCCGAACGCGGCGGCTCCCTCCGCCTTCCATTTATCTTCCGATATCTGTGCACGGTTTCACGGCTCCCCGCTTTGTACCTCAATACTCAGCCATGGAGATGTTCATTTGTAGAGATCCAGATGTATCTTCCTGCGTCTCAGGCTGATTCCATGGATGTTCAGGATGGTCTGGTACCTATCCAGCTCGACTCAGGGGACCGGCTGAAAAAGGGGTCCCCTACTCCTCCGCCATCTTAACTCCCTCTAGAGACTCAGTTCTTAAACTAAGGGGAAATGCATCTCACTGACTTTTTTTCTTTCCTTTTTCTTTTTCAACATCTATTCATTCGTTCTGTTTTGAACTTCTTTGGGCATATGATTGAGAAACTATTGTTGAACATGTAATGGGTGAAAATGTAGAATAAAGATTCAGAGTCTGGCACATAGGAAGAATTCAATAAATATTGGTGGCTGGATAAATTAGCACGTGGATTTGAACCCTGCCTTTGCCTCTAATTTCTTGAGTGGCCTTCGAAAACCTGCTTGACCTCCCTAAGTCACAGTTTTGTCATTCTAAATTGGGGGTGCTAGTAATTTCCTTATAGAATTGCTGTGAGAATTCAATGAACTAATGCATGTAAATTGTAAGACTGCAGTGATTTTTTAAAAGTAAAATAGCAATAGTAGCAGTAATCCCCATAATAACCATCATTATTGTTGATAGAACTTGATGCTATTAGATTAAGTCTTCTAGTTATATGTTGGTCTACTAAAGTTTTTTTTTTTTTAAAGATTTTATTTATTTATTTGACAGAGATAGAGACAGCCAACGAGAGAGGGAACACAAGCAGGGGGAGTGGGAGAGGAAGAAGCAGGCTCATAGCAGAGGAGCTTGATGTGGGGCTCGATCCCATAACGCCAGGATCACGCCCTGAGCTGAAGGCAGATGCTTAACCGCTGTGCCACCCAGGCGACCCGGTCTACTAAAGTTTTTATCATACTTCTCCTCAATTGTCACAGTCTCATTGCTTGGCACACGTCTGAATATATTTCAAGGCCTCAATAAATGTCTGTTGCTGTACCCTTCCAAATGCAAAATTAAAATCTATTCCTTTCATTCTTCTAGCCCTTCAGACCATGCAGCCTCCCTCACTGTTCGCTGGATTATTGAATGAATCTGATTAAAGGTGGCAAGATTGTTTCGTGTATGATGAATGCCATATAACTCCTGTCATGCTGAAATTGCTGTTATGTCATGGGTGTATTTCTGGGGAAAAAATGTTTCATGATTTTTATGAAGTTGATCTGCCCCAGCCAGAATCAATGACCTCTAGTGGTTTGGTGGAATTTGGAGAATAAGGAAACAGGTTTGTTGAGAGAAAGTGATCAAGCTCTGCAGAAATATCTTAATCTACAAGAGCCTGTCTCCCATTTTGTACTTCTGTGTCCTACAATGAGCCACACTTCCTGGCATTCATGTTCTTGTGTAGCCCCCATCCCTTACCTTGATTCTGGGCTTGGCCAAGTGACTTGCTTTGGCCAGTGGGTTATTAATAAATGTGATGTGAGCAGAGGCTTGATAAACACTTGCACATGAGAGCATGTCCTCTAAGAATACTTCCTCTCAGAATCTAGGCTCCATGTAGTAAAGAAGCTCAAGATAGACCACTGAATGTTGAGAGGCCATTTGGGAAGACCTTGAAGGATAAGAGCCCATTTAGACATTCCCGCCTCAGCTGAACGCAGCACTTGAGTGACCTCAGCAACACTCTAAGGAATGTTTATCTAAACCTTCCACTTCAGCCCAGTCAACCCACAGATTTGTGAAAGGTAATAATACATTGTTATTTTAAGCCATTATATTTGGAGTGGCTCCTTTATGTAACAATAGATAATGGATACATGCTCTTTGTCCTTCCTTCCTCCAGAACCCATAAGTATCCCTTGATATATCTCTAAAAAATAAATTGTCATGTTCACAATGATCAGCCCTTGTTTAGCATGGGAAGAGATTTTTTTTTTTAATCTCTTCAGATGTCTTCATTTTACAAATGCAATGCTGAGGCTCAGAGAGCGTAAGTAACTTGTCTAGGTCTCCTGATTTAGCATCTAATATTCCTTCCATGAAGAGCCATTGGAATATCTTTAGTTTCAAAGGGAATTTTTTAAAATTTTAATTCCAATGTAGTTAACACAGTGTATACAATATAACGAGCCAACAATTCCATACATTACCTGGTGCTCATCACCACAAATGCACTCCTTAATCCCCATTGCCTATTTAACTCACTCCTCCCCACCTCCTGTCTGGTGACCAAGAGTTTGTTCTCCAGAGTTAAGAGTCTGTTTCTTGGTGCCCCCCCACCTTTTTTCCTTTGCTTGTTTGTTTTGTTTCTTGAATTCCACATATGAGTGAAATCATAAGGTATTTGTCTTTCTCTGACTGACTTGTTTCACTTAGCATTATACTCTCCAGCTCCATCCATGTGTTGCAAATGGCAAGATTTCATTCTTTTTTTATGGCTGAATAATATTCCATTGTGTGTATGTACCACATCGTCTTTATCCATTCATCTCTCTCTCGCGCACACGCGTTTTTTTGCTTTGTTTTGTTTTGTTTTGTTTTAAGAGAGAGCAAGAGTGCATGCACGTGCAAGGTGGAAGGGCAGGGGAAGAGAGAGAGAGAATCTTAAGTAGGTTCCATACCCAGCACAGAGCTTGACATGGGCTTGATCTCATAACCCTGAGATCATGATCTGAGCCGAAATCAAGAGTTAGACGCTTAACTAACTAAACCAAGAACCCCTATCCATTCATCTCTTGATGGACACTTGGGTTGATTCCATACTTTGGCTGTTGTAGTTAATACTTCTATAAATATAAGGGTGCATGTATCCCTTTAAATTAGTGTTTTTTTTATTTTTTGAGTAGATTCCCAGTAGTGTGATTACTGGCTTGCTGGGTAGTTCTATTTTTAATGTTTTGGAATCTCCAGATTTGTTTTGTTTTGTTTTTCAGAGTGGCTGTATTCCCACCAGCCATGAAAGAGGGTTCTTTTTCTCTACATCCTTGCCAACACTTGTTGTTTCTTGTGTTTTTGATTTTAGCCATTCTAACAGGTGTGAGGGGATATCTCATTGTAGTTTTGATTTGCATTTCCCTGGTGATGAGTGATGTTGAGCATCTTTTCATGTGTCTGTTGGCCACCTGGATGTCTTCTTTGGAGAAAAGTCTGTTCATGTCTTCTGCTGAAAGGGAATTTTTAATCAAAATCATGTCATAATGTCCAACTTAAATATAATACTTTTTATCTACTTACATGATAATCTCTGTTGACTGGACATGATTATTTTCTAATTTGAAATAATAATCTAGATACCTCATGAGAGTAATGTTGTCCGTGGAAATTTGTAGCTAATTTAGCCCAGGGAGTAAAGTGCTGATAAAAATGCAAATAGATATCTTCAGAAGGAATAGAGACATAATTCATACTAATTCTTGCTAAAAGTTACATGAGGCCTTTAAGAGTACAGATTATGCCTCACCTAGTTCTGCAGACTTACTCATTCAGCTCTTACCTATTGGGCACTTCCTCTGTGTGCCAGGTGTGAGGTGGATACCAGTATCTATCATAAATGATACAGTATTTGCCCTCAATAGGATATGACACAAAGGTTAAGTGAGTTATTCAGGTTCATATCACTAGATAGTGTTAAAACTGGGGCTATACCTGAGGGCTGGTCACCTAGTGGCCGCCAACCAAATGCCCGATTGACTTCTGGAGTTGTCAGCCATGTTTAATTTTAGTAATTATTACTTTAATAGGTAACATCGTCTTTGGGTGCCTATCTCCTTTTAAGATTATCATTGTGGGGCGCCTGGGTGGCACAGCGGTTAAGCGTCTGCCTTCGGCTCAGGGCGTGATCCTGGCGTTATGGGATCGAGCCCCACATCAGGCTCCTCTGATGTGAGCCTGCTTCTTCCTCTCCCACTCCCCCTGCTTGTGTTCCCTCTCTCGCTGGCTGTCTCTATCTCATAAATAAATTTAAAAAAAAGAGATTATCATTGTGATTTCTGAGGACTTTGCCACAGTTTATTCTAAGATTCCCCTCTATGTGTTAAGGAGAGCTTTCTTAAAGATTAGATTTAGCTTTTCTCTGTTCATTGGGGCAGGGATATGATCTGTGTTATAAAGTGTTATAGTTGCATTCCTAAGAAGTCACTTTATATAAAAAAATCACTTTAAAAATAATTATTTCAGAAAGCAAATATGGGATTTAGGTCTGGAGCATTCAGACTCAAATAATAGAGTAATTTTGCCTGTAGGCATTTTAATAATACTGGTGTTTTTATAGCTTTAAGTCTATAGTTATAAAGCTAAACATCCCTGGGAAAATACAGCCTTGATTACATCTAGCTTTTGATCAAGAGGAATGGCCTTTGTTTTTCAATCCTTACCAAGACTATCATTGGCACAAGGCTTCTTAGCCATTTTTATCACATTTTTCACCCATTGTTGGATAAACATATCCTGAAGTCACTTAAACAAAGCAGCTGACAGCAAGTTTTTTTTTTCTCTTTGTCTGAGATAATGTTAGTTGTAGCATTACAACCATGTGCATAATGAAAATCATGTGTCCCATTATTTATTCAACAAGTATTTTTTGATGCCTACATGGTGAGGCATTGAACAAGACACTGAGGAGATAGTGGTAAGCAAGAGAGACAAGTCCCTGTCACCATGGAGCTTGCATTCCAATCGAGGAAATGGTCCATAAACAGATAAATACACAGTATAATGTCATCTGGTGTAAGTGGTATAGAGGAAAATGAAATAGAGTGAGAGAGGGACCAGTGGTTGGATCATGCTGAGCCTTGGGAGACATTGAAAGGACTTTGGATTTTATTCTGAGTGTGATGGAAACCATTAGAAGTTTTTGAACAGAGGGATGACATAGGATGCTTGATATCTTAGGAGACCTGCTCTGGCTGCTGTAGAACAGATTGTTGAAGGTTAAAGGGGATAGTTGGGGAAATTTAGGATGCTGTTCATAGTCTGGTTTCCTCTATAAATCTGAGTCTGAGGCAAGAGCTTATCTGTTGGTAGTTTGTCTTGGAAAGTGATCCAAGGAACATAAGTGGAAGACAAGTAAGTGTTAGGTGAGAAAGAAGGCAAAATCAATCCAGCTACGTGGACAATGCTGATAAATTCTATAGACAATTGGACATATATGTCACCAGGGACCTCTAAAAGCCCAGGTAGGAATACACCTCTGAATTGTTCAGCTCTGACCCTTTTGGTCCAGGGTCACCCATTGGAGTGTTAACTCCCTTGCACTGCCCGGTTTGTGCATGAGGCAGAATGACTTATATTTATAGTAGTTCCTGCAGTCATCCCAAACATTCCAAGGAAGAGTTCTCACAGAAGCAAGAGTTCTGGAGAGCAGCTGAGGCATAATGAAGACAGGTATACTCAGGAGGCACCTGATACAGAAGCTTGTGCAACACAAATGGTGGGAACTTGGATTTGGATGGCAGTAGCGAGGTAGACAGATCCATGGATTGTATCCAAATTACTTAGTGAAAATTTCCATTAGAATAGAAACACCTATATCTTCACAGTGAAACGGACTGCACATCTCACTCCACCTTATATCTGTGATGTTATATTTCCACTTCGTAGTCCTGCTCTCATTCCCACTCACACAGCTACCCATTTTAGTAGGCGTCAAAGTTTACCATTTAACACAAAGAAATTGATGAATGAAGATTTAATAACCTGCAAACAGTCTCTTTCACCTTATATGTCTTCTGTGTTTAACACACTTGATAGCTTGTAGAGGCAAACAGAGGTGATGTAATGGGAACAAACTTGAGCTTGCTGTATATTTGGACAGAAAAATGCACTTTGCTTTAGACAAATGTCTAAAAGGGTAGAAGACTTATGGATAATTTTTTTAAATGTCTGTTTAAAGATCGAAAAACAAAAGATTATCCCTCCACTGGTCATGGTTATTTAAGTTTCTTATATCATACTAACCTAAGGCCAGGAATAAAATGTTCATGGCATGAAACTCAACATTTTGAAAAATAATATGCATTGGAGTGTTTCTCAGGAAAAGAAAAACATCTGTAACTTGTTTTGAAAAATCTCCTTGTGGATGAAGGTGCCTAGGAGAGTGATTCTGGAGAAGAATAGTCCAAGAAATGTTGCCAAAAGCCATAGTGAAAAGGTTGAATAGAAATGCATTATGGTGTCGAGAGGTTGCTGTGTGTCTTCTGGGAAGCATCTCAGAATGCTCTCACAGAAGCTTTGTCTTCCTTGCCCAGAACTTGGCTCTTCTGCATTTTTACCATTCTCTACAGTCACTGTAAGCTTTCTATTTAACCTCATTTGGGCAAAGTGACAATATTACTACTGCTACTACTACTACCACCACATGCTATGCTGTGAGTCCTCTTTGGTGCCAAGCCCTAAACATAACATATGCAGTGATAAAGAACACAAGTTTTCTTAGTAGATGATGTAAGAAAGTTTTGTGGAGAGAGACATCTTTTGCAGAAAAATTTCTTCAATCCACTGAAATGTGGAAGGAAGCCTCTGGGGTCGGGGATGGTGGTGCCAGGTTTAAAAATAAGGAGAGCTCTTGGTGTTAGCAAGTGGGGATAAAAGGGAGAAGATGGTGGGTCCAAAAACTGCTATACGTAGAGGGTGAGGGAAGAGGCACCCATGACTAGAATCAGGAGGAGGGACTCTTTCAGGTGAACCACTGGTGTTCTTTATGCTGTGAGTCCTCCACTGACAAATCGTTATTAAAATTATGAGTTATGATTTCCAGTGAAATGGCTATTTGGCTTCAACAGGGACTTGGAGGTGACACGCTCAGGTTTTGCAGGTAGGGAGGAGAAAAGCTAACCACTGGTTTATGCTCAAGAGGCAATAGAGTGAGTTTAGAATATGGATTCAAATCCTAGCTCTACCATGTTTTAGTTTTTCTCTATTTTCCCTTCCTGGTCTATTCCTAGCTTTATTCTGTACCCTGGGTGCCTGATCTCTGTTTTCTGTGCCACCTGCACTTCCCTGACCTCTGACTTCCAGCTGACTTTGACCAATGGGATGGGATGCTGACAGAAGATTAGAGAGAATAGGGGAGAAGGGAGATCAGGATTTCCTTCCTTGCTGGACTGTGATTTGGGCATGGCTGGGTTTCTCTACCTATGGCTGTCTCTCCCATGTGCACAGCTCTCGCCTGGTTTCAGCCGCATCAATCTCTTCTCTTGTCCCTTTAGGATTAGAGGTGATAACGACTTTCTGTTGGGTAGTCCTGGTATCCATCATTATACTAGCTCCCTTAATTCTGCCTTCACCTTTATTAAACATTCTGTTTCCCCTTTGAATATGCTCACCTCTCTGATTGATTATTACAGTGACTTTGTGCAAGTTACTTAACTGTTTTGTGCCTCCATTTTCCTATCTGTAAAATGGGGTTGGTATTGGTATATATAACATGGAATTGACTGTAAAGGGATTAAGCAAAACTGATACATATATAAAGTATTTTGCATATAATAAGTAATATAGTAATAAGTGTATTACTTATTATTGTAATGATAAGAAAATAAATTTTCTCATTGAATCCTTAAAACAACTCTATAATGTAGGTTTTACATAGGGAGAAACTAAGACCTAGAGAAGTTTAGATAATAGAATTATGATTAAAAAACCAAGTCAGATGTGGAAGCTATTTTTCATCTCATTGCACAAAATGAGATTTCCCACTTAAAGGGGAGAGAATAAATAGTAAAATTAATAGCTAGCAAAAAGCATGCTGCAATACTCATAGATTTGTTTTTAAAGAAACCAATCCCCTAGAAGTAACTTTGGACAGTGAAAAGGACATTTATCTATGTTATACCAATCATGCCGTGATTAAATTTTTGAAATTTTTTTATTTTTTGCATCAAATAAGGTTTGCCACTTACATTTCTAGTTTTTTGAGCCAATCGACTTTTTCCCCTCTATGGCCACAGGAAACTTTCCCTTTTAGTATGCTTTTGTGTTTTCAAGCCTTGACTCTGCTAAAAAAAACCAAACAAACAATTTTTCATCTTTTTTATTGCTCCCACTGAAAAGATCTGAAATCTTATGATTAATGAGACAATTCTGACTCTCATTTTCCAAGGTAGGGCTTTTTACTGAAAGTAGGGTGGAAAAGTGAAACTGGAAAGAGTCAGTTTCACATTACACCCTCATTTAAAACCCTGACTGTTGTGTAAGGGGAGACAAGGAGACAATGAATGTAATCAAACTGGATTTGTCTAAGCCACTGATACAGCATCTCCTAAAACTACTTTTGGAGGAAATAAATTCCTTTTGGCTTCTACAGCTCGGGGGAGGTATTATCTTTCAGACTGAAAACAAAATGGTGGGCCCCAGACAAAGATAACCCGGTAAACTGTGTACCAAGTTTTATTCAACAGTCTCCTCTGGGGCAGCTGGACCAGAGGAGGAAGTGCAGAGTGTGTATATCAGGAAGGAGATTGGCCAGAGGTCCAGAATGATGGTTCTATGTGTCAGCAAATGGCTGAATAAGATGTCCTTCATTCATAAACCCCCTCAACAATTTGGCATCTATCCACAGTTAAAAATGCCTTTGTGGGAACTGTGGGATCCAGCACCATATGCCAAGAAACCCAGGAAAAGTATCACCCACCTGTGCATTGGGTAATAGGCATACAGAACCCAATCCCATCTGTAGACCATGTAGTGTCCCATGAACTGACTCCATTTCCTATTGGCCATGGTCTGGAGCTCATGGACAAGAGAGTCTTTGTGGATGCTCAGGAGTCCAGTGAAGAAGTTCCAGCATACCACCGGGACAAAAAATATATATGAGTTTGGATGTATTGGAGAGGGTAAGAGGAACAGTTCAACTTTACTCATGTCACCCTTCTTCCAAGGCAGCACAGCTCAGTGCCAAGAAAGACCTTCTCAGTTATAACTGCTCCTTTGAGAGAAAGTGAGAGCATGTAAATGAGCACCCTGCTTCCCCAATTGTGCAGAACTCTACCAAAGAGGCTCATTTCTCTCTCATCACATACAGGAGGATTTGTGTTGTTGAAATATCCATACTACCCAAAGCCAACCATAGATTTAATGCAATACCTGTCAAAATTCCAATGTCATTTTTCATGGAAATAGAAAAAAAAATCCTAAAGTTCATATGGAATCACAAAAGACCCTGAGTAGCTAAAGGAATCCTGAGAAAGAAGAACAAAGCTGGAGGCATCATGCTTCTTATTTCAAACTCTTTTGCAAAGTTATAGTAATCAAAACTGTATGGTTCTGGCATTCTGTTCCAATGGAACAGAACTGAGAGCCCAGATCTTGTGAACTAATATTTGACAATGGAGCCAAGAATATTCAATGGCAAAGGGATAATCTCTTTACTAAATGGTATTGGGAGAATGATAATCACATGCAGACAAATGAAATTGGGACCCTTATCTTCACCATTTACAAAAATTAACTCAAAATGGGTAAAAGACTTCAATGTAAGACCTCAAACCATAAAACTCTTAGAAGAAAACATAGGGAGAAATCTCATTGACATAGGTCTTGGCAACAATGTTTTGGATGTGACACCAAAAGCACAAGGAACAAAAGAAAAATAAATAAGTGAGACTACATTAAAAAAAAAAGCTCTGCACAGCAAAGTGATTGATAAAATAAAAATGCAATCAACTGAATGGGAGAAAATATTTACAAACCATTTATCTGATAAGGGATTAGTGATGGGTATTAAGGAGGGCATGTATTGCATGGTGCACTGGGTGTTACACGCAAGTAATGAGTCATGGAACTTTACATCAAACACTGGGGATGTACTGTATGGTGAGTAACATAATATAATAAAAAATATTATTTTAAAAAAAGAGAGATTAGTATCCAAAATATATAAGGAACACATACAAGTCAATAGCAAAAAAAAAAAAAAAATCTGGTAAAAAATGGGCACAGGAACTGAATTGTCTTTCCCAGAGAAGACATCTAAATGGCAAAGAGGTACATGAAAAGGTACTCAATGTCATTAATCATCAGGAAAATGCAAATCAAAGCTACAATATCACCTCATACCTGTTAGAATGACTATTATCAAAAAGACAAGAGATAACAAGTATTGGTGAGCATGTAGTGGAAAGCAAACCTGCATGAGCTGCTGGCGGGAATGTAAATTGGTGCAGCCCTTTTGGAAACAGTGTAGAAGTTTCTCAAAAATTTAAAAATAGAACTACTATATGATCTAGCAACCTCACTTCTGGGTATATATCTAAGGAAATGAAATCAGGATCTTGGATATATATCAGCATTCCCCTGTTCATTGCAGCATTATTCACAATAGCCAAGATATGGAAACAGTCTAAGTGTCTATCAATGAATAAATGGATAAAGAAGATGAAGTGTGTGTGTGTGTGTGTGTGTGTGTGTGTGTGTGTGTAATATTATTTAGCCATGAGAAAGAAGGAAATCCCGCCGTTTGTGACAACATGGATGAAATCTTGAGGGCATTGTGGTAAGTGAAATAAGTCTGACAGAGAAAGACCAATACTGTGTGATGTCACTTATATGTGGAATCTAAAATGCTGAACTCATAGAAACAGTAGAGTTGTGGGAGGAGGGTTGGGAAAATGAGGAAATGTTGGTCAAAGGATACAAACTTTCAGTTAGAAGATGAATAAATTCTGGGGATACAATGTACAGCATGGCGGATTATAGTTAACAATACTGTATTACATACTTGAAAGTTAGAGAAATGTTCTCACCACCTAAAAAAATGGTAATTATGTGAGCTATGGAGGTGCTAACTCTACTATGGTGGTCATTTTCAATCTACGTGTGTCTACTGTACACCTTAAACTTCTACAATGTTCCTTATCAATTATATCTCAGTAAAGGTTGAAAAAACTGATGGTTCTATCCAAAAAGGTCTGTCTTTTTAATAATTTTTATTTTGTTATATTAGTCACCATACAGTACATCCCCAGTTTTTGATGCAATGTTCCATGATTCATTATTTGCGTATAACACCCAGTGCACCATGCAATATGTGCCCTCCTTACTACCCATCACTGGCCTATCCCAATCCCCCACCCCCCTCCCCTCTGAAGCCCTCAGTTTGTTTCCCAGAGTCCACAGTCTCTCATGGTTCAAATCAAAAAGGTCTGTTAAGGGTAGAAAATTAGAAATTAACCAAATGCAAATTGGGAAAAAGACTATATATGTGTGTGTGTGTGTGTGAGTATACTATATACATAGACTATATATATATATATATATATATAAAATATATAAAATAATCCCCTTGGGACCCTATAGTTATGGGAAATATTAGATAGCATGAGGAAAAGGTCAAGTTAATACATTTGATTTGATAAGACTTTGCACGGAGGTCATTATTCACTTGTCTCTTTGTATAAATTCATACCCAACTCACCAACCTCCTTCCTTTTAATATCCCCACCAAACTTGGCTAGTGTGGAATGGTGCCTGCATTAGCACATATAGACTAATTGTCATAAAAAACAATCTTCCCATCTCAATAACAAGCATAATAAAGTTAATTTCCTGTTCACTACACGGTCCAATGACAACCACTAGAGCATACTTATAAGATTTATTTTCTTTTGTTTTAAAAATCTGCTTAGCCAGACCTTTTCTTCCTTCCCCTAACTAGAGGAGCTCTACAGTTAGGAATAGTCATTGTCAGTGTGGTCTTCATCATCATCATCGTCCTCATCATTAGCACCAACAGATGAACAAGATCAACCACTATTCATTGAGAGTTCCTGTGCATCACTTACAATGAGAAACATTGCACATAGTTCAGGAATACATTCTTTACTCCCATTGAACAGATTAAGAATCACATGGTCAGTAAAGTGGAGCTGGAATTCAAACCCATATCTATTTAAATCTTAAGTTTTATGTTTTTTACCACTTCCTTATAGTGTCCTAATATATTTTAATTATAGAGAATAAAATTGGAAAAGTAGAAGACTATCAATCCAATGTAATTTCTACTTAGAATGAAGTGGAGAAGACACTGTAAGATTTAATGAATTCTTAGGGTTTGAACCCAGTGTCACCTTGGTCCTTAACCCCTGCAACCTGAGTTTGCCAGCACATGCAGGCTATCTCTTTTCCCCATTGAATGAGTAGTGAATCTCTGGACTTTTCTGCGTTTGCACAAAATCCTCACTGACATAAAGCTGTATATATATTTACTAGATTTTACTGAAATTTTTGAGGTGTGGTTGGGGGATAGAAGTACAGTTTACATTGTCGAAAAGCAAGTAACTTCAAACTGAACGTCAGATCTTCACTCTTTCCCCAAGCCCCAGGACTGTGCACTGGTGCTTTGCCCTAGCTGTAGGTCATCTCCTTTTCTGGCCCCTTTCATGGTCTGTTCTGGATTGTTTCCCAAACTCCACAGTTTTCTTCTTCTATTAAGTAGGGGCGTTCAGTTTTCTCCCACTTTAAACTCTGCTTCATGTTCACCTTTGTGAATCCAAATCCATCAAGATGCTCAACAGAGCAAAAAGGCTCTCTGTATTACAGATTCCACTTTTCTTAGAAGACAGATGGTAGAAATTTCCTCTCTAGGGCCACCACCCTGGAGAGACTAGGCTCATTCCAGCAAGGACCTAGCAGATCCTCAAATCAATGCTAATGGTAATCTAGCATCCCACACCTCTCCTGATAGCCTGAACCAAGCAGATTCCCTGAAGACTAATTTTACTGGGTCTAGGTCTGGGTCTCTGCCTTCTGCTACTTTTGGGCTAGGCTGGAGTTTCTGGAACCCAGGGGACTGCTTGGGCTTCTGGGCTCCTTAAAGGGCACTTGGCACCCTGTAAAAACTGCTTATTAAAGGAAATAGTAGGACTGCTTCCCCTTTTATAGTCTAGCCATGGAAAATTTGACCCACTTGGGGAGGTTGGAGGTGGAAGATTGTAGACTTTGAGACAGTAGGTTGAGCCTGTTCGGCAAGGCAGTAGCAAGGCCTCAGATGGAAAACATGGGCCCTTGAGCTCTGAGGCCAAGTTCCTGGTGGTCAGGAAAGCCCAGTGAGGGCTCTACAAAAAATAATGACAGCAGTTAAGACATTCAGTCTTTGAGCTTTGAGCTGCAATTCCATATTTTGCTTTTTTTTTTTCCTTCTTCTTCACTCTTGAGGTTTGGCTCACCACTTTTTCCCCTCTCCTGAGGTCCTGTTCACACATGAGTGTTATTAAGGCATCTGGAGGGCTGGGTGAATGGTGACTACGTCACAAAGGAAGGCTAGTTGGCTTGAACTCCTCCTTCCCCCTCTTCTAGCTGGCCTGAATCTCTTTGGTTTTTAGTTCTTCCTAATGGGTCTTGGCATGGGTGGCCTGCTTCTCTTTTCAAAAATTAAAACCAAAGGAATTAAAACTACATCTTTCTTGCTGCTAATGCTTTTTAGCCATAGTTTGTGAGGTAGGTAGGTGGAAGCAGGGTGCCATTGGGATATTTTGGTTTCCTACCTAGACCCAAGCCCAGTCAACTTCTCCTGCAGAGTATGCCCAGGTCATAGTATCCCCTAAAACATGAATGGCAAATTCTGGGCACATGTGAGGCTCTTCCCACTCCCAAACTTGTGGCAGAAATTACTAATGAATGAAAACTTTTTTTTTTTCCTTGTCAGATGAGCCTGGGTAATCCCATGATCCTCCTTAATACAACTTACCCAGCAGCTACACACAGTACTTGAGGTTGGCTTAGTGATTGGAATCCACTTAGCATTCTTGTTCTTACCCTAAATTGCTCCGAGGCCTAGAAGGCATGGCCTTCTTGGTAGGGGCTCAGCCAAAGGCAAGGTTAGTTGGATAAATTGTAGGTTTGCTTTGCTTCTGAATCCACAAGAAGCTCCTTCCCAAGCCTTAAGACATCTTGTACCTTCTTTCTCCCCTCTCCTGTCTGCTTCCATACTTCCTCTTCTCAGAATGTACTCTGGCCTCCCAGGGAAGACTCTCTGCTTTCCAAGGTACTCGCTACAGTGATGAAAGGGCCCACCTGATTCAACCGAGACTCCCTTAGCCATAAATTTACAACACTTACAGTGATTCTTTTGGATTAGGCCTTTAATTAAAATGAGAAATATGTTACCTAGAGGAAGCTGAGCTGTCTGGAGTTTCTGGAATGTTGAGTGGGTGGCAGCTGGTTGACAGAATGGTTCACTAAGGGTACCAGGGTAGATAGAGCTGAACTCAAATTGCTGCTAGACCACTTATTTGCCATGTGACCCTTGGATAGTTAATTGAACTCTTTGAACATCCATTTCCTCATCAGTAAAGCAATAAGTCCTTATCTGATGTTGCATTGGGAGGATAAAATAAGTTCATACCTGTTAAGGCACCTGGCACAGTTTGGGGAGTTCTGAGTACATGTGAGGCCCCTCCCATTCCCCACACTGGTGGCAGATAATATTAATGGACCAACACATTCAATAAATTTGTGCTGATTTTATCCTCTGTTTATTGACCACTTGACAAAGAGATGACATTAGTTGTCCAAGGTCACACAGCTAATAAGGGACAGAACTGGTTTTTGATTCTAGGTCTATAGGAAACAACTTTGATGTTTTTGACTACTGGTTGACCTTAGGTAAGCTACTTTAATCATCAGTTTCCTGGAGGAAGAAATCATCTTCTCACCTGTAAAATGGAAACAATATAACCTATCTTACAGATTTACTGTGAGGATGGAATCAGTCAGTGATTATAGCGTAAGATTTGATCTGTTGTGAATACATGCTCTCACAAATTTGTTGTCAGTCTTGTCCTCCTCTTCATAACTGTTACTACATTTTTTTTCAGAATCTGCTCCCTCCTCCCCAGCACCCAGCACTGTAGCTAGCATGTGACAGGTGTTTAGTATGTGAGCAGCTCTGTGGGGGCAACATATGGTATTGTTACTCTAGCAAAGGGAGGAGAAATGAATGACTTTTGGGACTGAGAACTCTGGCTGACCTCCTGGCATCCTAATAAACAATTCCAGGAAACCTCTTTCTAGCTACCTTGGGAAAAGCCTGAAGAAGTAGCTTAGCCATGCAAGGATCAGAAGCTCTTCCCAGTCCCCACCGGATCTTGGCTGTTTGTGGGTATCCTGCAGCGGTTGGCCTTCTAAATGGCCAGTAAGATAAGACCTGTTCTTCTTATGTTCGCAGGGGAATATCTCCTAGGCCTCCTGTGTGTAGAAAGAGCAGATGATTGGATCATGTAGGAAAAGAGATCTCATTAACTGTTGTGTCTCCATTTTTAACACCAATACCTGAAATAGACCACTCTTGTTGAGATTGTTAAGAGAGGTGTTTTTGTTACCAAGAGTTCTAAGAAAATCAGAATTCGCTGAGCTTTGGCCTGAACTATCCCCAGACAAATGCTAACATAAGATTAATTATCCAGATTATTATACTTCCCCATCCCCAGTAGGGACTTACTGATTCGGGCAGTCTTCCTTAAGCTCTTAGTGATCATTTCCTTCCTGAAAACATGTGAGTTCCAGTGATGGCAATTTTATATCTCTATTGGCCAAATGAAGGTGGTATACCTTGCTTTTAGTCCTCATATATCTGTTTTTCCTCATGGTTCACCTATTTAAAAAAAAAAAAAAAGGAAACAGAAAAGTTACAAAGATAGTACAGATAGTTCTCATATACCATCACTCAACTTTCCCTAACATCTTATACAATCATGGTACATTTGTCAAAACTAAGAAATTAACATCAGTACCGTGGTATTAACCAAGCCATAGACTTTGGGGGGGGGATTTTAACAGTTTTTTCACTAGTATCCTTTTTTTTTTTTGGTTCCATAATCCAACCCAGGATTTCACATTGTTTTTTTTTTTTTTTTTTTTTTTAAGATTTTATTTATTTATTCGACAGAGATAGAGACAGCCAGCGAGAGAGGGAACACAGTCAGGGGGAGTGGGAGAGGAAGAAGCAGGCTCATAGCGGAGGAGCCTGATGTGGGGCTCGATCCCATAACGCCGGGATCACGCCCTGAGCCGAAGGCAGACGCTTAACCACTCTGCCACCCAGGTGCCCCTCACATTGTTTTAAATTGTCATGTTTTTTTAGTCTCCTCTGATCTCTGGCAGTTTCAGAGTTTTTCTTTGTTTTTCATGACATTGACAAATATTTTGCAGAATTTATTTCTATTTGGGTTTGTCTGAGACACTATTTATTTAAATAACTTTTTAAATTTTGTGATAGTTTAAGATTTACAAAAATCAAAAAGGTAGAATAGTTCCACATACCCCACACCCAATTTTTCTTATTATTAACATCTGCCATTATTATGGTATATTTTCATAATTAATGAACAATATTGATATATTATTACTAACTAAACTCCATTGTTTATTCAGATTCCTTATCTTTGACCTACTGTCATTTATCTGTTCTAGGATGCTATCCAGGATACCAAATTACATTTAGCTGTCATTTCTCCTTTGGCTCCTCTGCTCTGTGGCAGTTTCTTAGACTTTCCTTGTTGTTGTTTTAAAGATTTTATTTATTTATTACACACAAAGAGAGAGCAAGAGCAGGGGAGGGGCAGAGGGAGAAGCAGACCCCCCACTGAGCAGGGAGCTCAATGTGGGGCTCAATCCCAGGACCTCACGATCATGACTTGAGCGGGAGGTGGACGCTTGACCAACTGAGCCACTCAGGCACCCCGACTTCCCTTGTTTTTTATGACCTTGACACTTTTGAGGAGTACTCATCAGACATTTTGTAGACTGTCCCTCAGTTGGGATTTGTTTGACATTTTTTCCCTCATAATTAGACTGGGATTATGGCTTTTTGGGCAAGGACTATAGAGGTAAAGTGCCATTCTTACTGTATCATATAAAGGGTGAGTACTATCACATAATTTATGACTGTTGATGTTGACTTTGATACCTTGGCTGAGGTAGTGTTTGTCGGGTTTCTACACTGTAAAGTTACTGCCCCCATCCACACTGACTCTTCATAAGAAAGTCATTATGGACAGTCCATCTTTAAAGAGTGGGGAGTTATTCTCCACCCATCCTTGAGGGTGGAGTCTACATACATTATTTGGAATTTTTCTGCACGGAAAATTTGTCTTTTCTCTCCCATTTATTTGTTTAATCATTTATGTATATTAGTATGGACTTGATATTTATTTTATACTTTGACTTATAATCCAATATCACTTTACTTATTTTTTTGCTCAAATCATTCCAACTTTGATGTTTGGGAGCTCTGTCATTTGGCTCCCGTATCCCAAAATTTGACATAGCTCTATCATTTTATTTTATTTTTTTTAAAGATTTATTTATTTGAGAGAGAGAATGAGTGGGGGAAGGGTCGACGGAGAAAGAGAAGGAAAGAATCTCAAACACACTTCCAGCTGAGTGTGGAGCCTGGCGCGGAGCTCAATCTCATGACCCTCATATCATGACCTGAGCCGAAACCAAGAGTCGGATGCTTAACCGACTGAGCCACCCAGGCGCCCCTCATTTTGTTTTATTTATTCATTTTGGGGAGCACTGCAAGGTGCTTCAGGTTTATTTTACATAATTCTTGCCCCAGTTCTAAAATCAGCCATTTCTCCAAGAAGCACTGATTCCTTTTATTCCTCTAGTGATATTAGAAACCAAGATCTTGGTGTTCGGTGTGCTCCTTGCTACTGGAGTGCTGTTTCTGTGCCCTTTTAGCTGACTGAACAAGGAAATATATGTGCATAGTAATCCATGTTTCTAATAGTATTTCTGTATTTAACTATCTGTATCTATATTAAGCCAGACATGAATTCATACTGATATCTTTAATTCTAATGCTGTTTCCTCTCTGCTTATTTATAAACTCTTTCTCCAACAGTAAGAAACCTGGATCCTACCATCTGGCATTCATTTACTTAATTGTGAATTCCAGTATACATGTATAGTGATTGGAGATTTGTTAACCTATATCCTTAGAGGAAACAGTTTTATCAACTAGAGTATAGCATTATGTACAATTACCTTTTCCCTCGGTGTTACAGACTACTCATTTCCAGAGTTACTTAGGTCAGCACCTTTTCTCCATCCCTTTCACTGATGTTTGTTTCATGCATTTCCAGCCTAGTTAGATTCTTTTGTCACATTCTGCATCTCATCTGGGATTTCCCCTGACCGCCTAAGTGATTTATTTTTAATTTGCACATATTAAGTTCACTCTTTGTTTTGAAAAGTTCTAAGATTTTGACAAATATGTAGTGTTGTCCATTTGTCTTTTCTACTTACTGTTAAGGCATACTTTTCAGGAGTTTTTAAAAAATTTTATACAAATATAAGATGTATCAAAGATTATATTTAACTCATTAATCACTGAAGAAAACTAAAATATTTAAACCAGTCCAAAGAGCATTTTATTTTTTATTTTTTAAAGATTTATTTATTTAGAGAGAGAAAGTGCGTGTAAGCAGGGGAAACGATACTACTAGAATCCTCAAGCAGACTCCCCATTGAGCATGGAGCCCATTGCAGGACTTGAATCCAGGACTCTGAGATCATGATATGAGCTGAAATCAAGTTGGCTACTTAACCAACTGAGCCACCCAGGTTCCTCCAAAGAGTATTTTAGGGTCTAAGTATCTGATATTAGATTAAACATATTAATTACATATAATACTGGTTATTTTTTAACAGGGCCATAAACCATAAATTCTGAGATTATGTGTTCCTTGGGAAGGAAATTATTTCCATCTCAACCAGACACAAATGTACAAGGTAACCTCTGCCCCAGCAGAGCTGTAAAATAGCCCAGACAATATATTGTCAAGAGGGGCACTGCACTGGCAGAACATCCAGCAATTCCTTTGCAAGTCTTAGATAATTTTTCTGATACTTAGTTGTTGAAAAATGAATTTGAGGTATCTAACAAAGCTACATAGTTGGGAAAAGTGCAAAAATTGTTAATGAGGTAAATTTAAGAGAGAAAAGTAAGGATAGAATGAATCCAGGAGTAAAGTTCGGCTTGGAAATTTATACCTGAAAATCTTATACAACTTCTAAGAGACGCTGGCAAATTTAACTTTCTAGCTCTTGAAACAAAGAGGGAACTAGGGGACTCCTAAGATTTTTCATATTCAGAGATAGTTCTGAAACACACAGACTTTGGGTGTCTTTTTTAATTGGGGGGAAAAACAAAACAAAACCCAAAACCTCTTAGTTAAATTGTTAGCCGAAGTGCCTGTAGCTTCAGAAGCTGAGATATTTATGGGATTAGGGCTCTATGGGATCAAGGATTCTCAGGCTTTTTTGCCAAACTACAATTTCGCTTGGATGCTTCTAGCCAGAGCCCTTTTCTAAATAGACCAAGGCCATGGGTCTAAACCTGCTATAAGTCAAACAAAGAGGAAATTGCTCTCCGATGTTGCCCACTATAATGTGTTTGGCTGGGTTAATTTTCTATAAATATCACTTGAAGAGGTGATAAGTTGTACTAATGGTGGTAGAATATTAAATCTCCACCAAACTGCTTATCACAAGAGCTGATACTCCCAATTTCCTGAGTGATACACACCCAAGGGCCACAGGACTAAGAATTTCCAAGAAAGCCTTAGAGGCAAGCAACAGGGCTCGGAACAGAACAGGGCAAACATGGAGGAATCAGAAGGCCGCTCTCAGCCTGATGTTGCTTCTAGATTGTTTTAACATTTTCTTGATTAATCTTCCTATTGTGTTTCTGCGTTTTAGGCAGAGGTCCTCTCAAAGTGTCCATATCTTTGTTCCTTTGTCTGCATTTAAGCCTCAAACACAGGGACACACTGAGTCTCTGTAGGTGGCAATGGAAGTGTCATGAGAGAAATCCTATAGGGGAGGAAAATATTAGAGGCCAAAAGTTGAGGTTACTTGTGTGGCTGAGTCCTCCCCAAAGCTGAATTTCCAAGGAGCACATCTCTGCTCTAGTTTTCGAAGGAAAACTTTATAACTGGTTTTTAAGGGTAAGGGTGATCCTCTTACTGTGTCTTTATGTAGAGCTAGACATGAGCTCTTTTTTGCCCGAATCATCATCTCTCAGTCAAGAAGAGGTACTATAGGATTTCTTCCCTATACAGGATTAATGGAAAATGGCTTTTCTCTTTGAAAGGGTGTTGGAAATACAATCCCTCCACTGGTCTCAAGTTCAGGCAGATCATTCCAAGATAAGTGTTTTTTATTGAATTGTTTTCATTTTCCCAGTGAGGTCACCACTCTGCCTCCCCGGGAGGCCTCCCACACAGAGAACATCACACCATCTCACTCAGCCTTAGAGATCCTGTCTGGCTGCCCTGGCACGTGTCCCGAGCCTGAGACATGGTGAGAGCAGATATGGCTCCTCCTTGTCTCAACCACAAAGATGTAAATCTTAGCAATATGAGTGACAGTTTTGTGGTTTACAGATGGTGAGAAGTCCTGATGGAACCAAAGGAGCACTCATTTAATCTGAGGGTGCTGTTTAAACCCTAAATATTGGGTTTAAGGCTGCAAAAACTTTGAGGAACTTTCCATTTTCCTCAGTTTTTCTTTATTATAAACTTCAGTAATTATTAGCTTCTAGAACATTCTGAAGGCCAAGGTAACCATGTCTTTCAAAGAAGAGAAGAATTCTAGCATGTTGTTTAACCTCCACATGTTTGCATTTTTTCCAGTTTTTTTCCTTGTTATTAATTTCTAGTTTCATACCTTTGTGGTCAGAAATTTGCATGATATGTTTTCAATCTTCTTAAATTTATTGAGACTTGTTCTGTGGCCTACCATGTGATCTGTCCTGGAGAATGTTCCATGTGCACTTGAAAAGAATGTGTATTCTGTTGTTTTTGGATGGAATGTTCTGTATGTATCTGTTATGTCCATCTGGCAAAGAAGAGAAAATTCTAAACATCACAAAAGTCCACTGTCATCTCTAAGCCCAGACACTTATTTTTCATTATTTATATCATCACCACTACCACCACAACAAAAACCAACAAAACAAAACAAAACTGCCTGTAGTGCCTAAAAATATCTCCTTTATATTTCCTGGGATTTCACTTTCAAAAGATATTCTGAGTTAAGAAATCTTTTCTCTACTGTTATATATTATCCTTTAAGTTGATGCATATGAGACATTAGTCATTCATGCTTTGATGTTGTTTAATTCTGTAACTTGCTTTTTTCCTGATGTCCTTCTAATCAGCACCTAAAGAAATGGAAATTTTGGGTTGCCTGGGTGGCTCAGTTGGTTAAGTGTCCAACTCTTGATTTTGGCTCAGGTCATGATCTCAGGATTGTGAGTTCGAGTCCCGAGTTGGGCTCTATGCTAGGCATAGAGCCTGCTTAAGATTCTCTCTCTCCCTTGCCCTCTGCCCCTCCTAAAAAAAAAAAGAAAAAAAAAAAGAAATGGAGATTTTATTGGAAAGGAGTGGAGTGGAGATGGGAAGGACTTAGATTAGAGAACACTGGTCCATATCTAAGACTCCTATCAGCCTTAAGACTCTTCTTGTATTTGAAATCTCTTTTCCTTAAAAAATTATGTCCGATATTTAAGCCAATCCAGAGTATAACTATATCAATACACACCTGCAGATAGTCACCTAACAAACACTCAGCTAATTCAATTTAGATAGTGACAAGAGAGCAGTTCCCAGTGAATGACTTATTGTTCCATCTCTAACTCTTAAAAGAGTGACTACAGGGTGAGTTAGGAAGGTGGAAAGGAAAGTGGTATCCTAATCTCTGGGGTGCTCACAGGCAACCAGTGTATAGTATACTCTGCAACTCCTTTAGCTCTATGATGGTCTGTCACTTTTCTATACCCCCTTCTTCACTCTCCCCTGGATGAAGTTTGACCCATTATAACACATCCTCTCATTCATTTCCAAGCAGGTATAAGTTACATTTTTTTTTTAAACACAAACAACAGAAGCCGACTTAGACTAACTTTATTTAAAAAAGGATATATAGGACGATTAACAGGGAACTGAATAACAAAGTTGTGGTAGTTTGCACATATGACCACATTTTTATACCCCTCTCTGTATCCACACCCTTCGCAATGTGACTTTGCAGCTCCTCCCACCAAGGAGTAGGTCTTAGTTCCCACCCTCTTGAATTTGATCCTGTGGCTTGCTTTGGCCAATGGAATGCAGTGAAAGTGATGGTGTGCCCCATCTGAGCCTAGGCCTCAGCAAGTCTTGCATGCTTCCACTTCCTGTCCTGGAATTCTGCGTAGCTGCATGTGAATAAATTCAGTGTGAGATGAGACATCATGTAGGACAGAGCTAATTCCACCTGAGGTTACCTTAGACCAGCCAGCTTCCAGTTTACCAATGGCTGATTGCAGGTGATGTATGAATCCTTCCAAGACCAGGAGAGAGGCCCAGCTTAGCTGAGTGCAAATGGCTGACCTCCAGAATTTTGAGATAAATAAATTGGATATTATTTTTTGCTACTAGTTTTGGAGATTATTTTTTATACAGCAAAAGCTCACTGGTACAAAAGCCTTGAGAAAAATAGAATCCAGGAACTGGGTCACTTGTAGCTCCCCACAGAGCTGCCAGTAGATGAAATGGTTCCAGTTGCCCTTTCTTCATTTTGAACCCTGTCAGTTCCTGTGTAAAAGAATTTGATGGGCCCATCTTGGGTCATGAGCCCTCCCTAGGAGAGTGGTAGAGCCCTCTGGTTTAACAACCTTGCCTGAACCATAAGGAGTAGAGAAGGGACAGTTCCTTGAAAAGGGGGGTAGTAGCTTCCATTTCCAAGAACAGGGAAGAGGAGGTCCTAGGTAGATAAAACACATTTATTTTATGTACTTACTCAAGGAGGTGTAAGACATTCACTTTCCTCAAGGAAGTCTTGGTCTAATGGAGGAGTCTGGGAAGCAGCAGTGTCAGGCAGGTAACAGTGTGGTTACTGCTGTCACTGAGGGACCAGAGGTGACCGAGAGCCCAGAGGATGGACATCTAACACAGACTCACTACCAGGAAAAGATTCTTGGAGGAGACAGCATGGGAACTGAGTTCTATGAGATATATACTGAGCTAGGTAAGGAGGCAAGGGTGGCAAGCAGCACTGAGGTCCTTCCAGCCACTTGGAGTGAAAATGTAGAGTCAGAATTTTAAACTTATCACCATGGACCAAAATTACATAACACTTATGCCTGGTGTGGCTCAACTTCTTTGCAGAGAAAAAAAAAAGAATTATTTAAAAAATTATTTTTAAAAGTTTCTATTGTTTTATCTTCCTCTGTTATAGACAAACTTGTATGCTTGCTAAGGAATATATGTTTTCTCCTATAAGCAGTGGGGAGCTATTGCAGGTATTTGAGCAAGGAGGGTGGTTAGGCTCATATTTGTATTTCAAAAATGTTGTGCTTACAGCAAAGAGAAGAAAGATGGCAATGGGCAAGAGAGGAGGCAGGGAGACCAACCACGGAGCTGTTGTTTTCTAGACAAGAAGTAATGGCTTCAATTAAAGGGAGTGGAATGAGGAAGTGGCAAGGATGGGATGGATCTTTCGGTAATATCCTCAACGGATATATGAAGACACAGTTGCTTCTATCTTTAAAAGTACTGTTGTTCCCTTAAAGTCGTAATGAAAAAGGCCTTTGTGTTTGATAACAGATCTTCCTTTATGTCAAATAAGACACACCTGTTATGAAGAAATTTGTGATAAGCTTACATATACATGATCCAAAAAATCCCTCCTCATTCTTGCTTAGAAAAACAAACAGCTATCCTTGGATGCACTCAACCTGCAAGAGAGCCAAGCAGTCTCCACACCCACTTAGAGCCGTGGTGTGAGACTGAGGGCCATCAAAGGCCAGTCCTGAACTAGAACCAGATGGGAGAAGATTCACGCCAGAAACCATCATCCAAACCTCTTGATTTTCAGTGATCAGCAAGCAGTTGAATGTTCAGAGAAAGTGCATTTGATGGCTTAGTCACAACTGGATCAACTGTAGTAACAACGCAAGGAGGTGTCTGCCCCCTGAGGGATGAAAGGAACAGCTGCCAAGAGATCCTTGCTAGCCTTCCACGGAGAGGAGAGGGAGGAAGGGGTGATATCCTTGCCCAAAAGGGTTGGACAGAAGGCAAAAAAAAAATTGATTTGAGGTTTCCTCTTTTAATTTGATAGAGTAGGCTTGTGTGTAAGTTGGAAGGTAAAAAAATATGCATTTATAGTGGAAAGTGTATTTCTGTTAGCACTTAAAAAAACTTGATATTTAAAAAGCACAGAAACTCGCAGCAGAGTATATGACTCTTTCCCTCTGGCTGGGAAGTTCAGACATTTGCATCGAGACATGCCGATATCAACACAAGGAATAAAGGCTGATGGCAATCAGAATCTAGTGGTGTTGGTAAAGGGAGGAGGTGCCCAAGGAAGGCAATTTGGCAATGAAACCCAATTTTAGACTTGTTTTTATCTCTAAATGATATGATTGAGTTGCAGAGCTTTACTGACATGACTGAAAGAAGACTTTGTACATGGAGAGCTTGACAGCTTGGTCTCCTTCCCAGGCCACATTGCCTACGTGATGTGTGCTCCATGCATTATTTGTTTTTCATAAATCTTGAAATGTATCATCAATTGCATGATTTTATTGTATTGTGGTTTTGCATGTGTATGTGTGTTTAAAACATTGATTTGTTAAGTGAAACATTTCAAATATATGTTTTATAATCCTGTTTTTCCATTTATCTATTCTTATTTTACTTTTTTATTAAACAAGGCAGCTCCAAAAAATGGAAGTCAATCTGTCCTCTCTTGACAGTAGAGAGCTCCTGATTTCAATGCAGGAAATGTTAGGGCACTCTGATTAATTCCCAAATAATAGTGATTACTTTTTATCAAAGACCTATTATAAGCAGTTACTTTACCCATATCCCTTAAAATTAAAAAAAAATTAAAGTAATATATTATAGCAGACACTATAAAAAATCAAATGAGGAAGAAAATAAGTTACTTGCAATACTACAGGAAATCCGATCACTGGAGATCCCTGTTAAGAGACAACCATATTGTCTCAGTCATGCTATCGCAAAGTTGGATGAAGGGCCAACCCTGCCTTGCTCCAGTCGGTGGAGCTGAGCATGGCAGAAAGGTAAGGCAGACACTTTTTAAGGGACTGAAGTCAAGAGACATCTCTGCATTTTTTTTTTTTTTTTTTTTTAGTAGATGGGGCTTGAACTCATGACCCTGAGATCAAGACCTGAACTGAGATTAAAAGTTGGATGCTTAACTGACTGAGCCATCCAGGTGACCCTGGACATTGCTCCTTGACAAGAGAATGTAATTCTGAAGTGCCAGTGAGGGGACAAGGGTCTTGTAGAACAGAAGTGGGGACCATCATTGGGTGACTTCTTGCCTCAAGCTGGCTACCCTTTAGAAAGTGCCCCCAGCCTTTTCTTTCAGACTTTGTCCCTTTCTGTTGAGATGTCCCAGAGCTCTTCTAAATCATCAGCCCCGCCGTGCTCATACCTGATGATGAAAGTCTGGGTGTGAGGGCAGTGTTAACCTCCACCCAGAATTCAGAGGCCTGGTCAGCTGTGCCATTGCTCAGGCCCAAACAACAGAGCACGTGGTCTCTCTTTTCCCTGTGATTTTGCTCCTCTGCTGACTGGTTTATTGTATTTTCATTATGTGTCTCTCTCTCCCATTCCTGCCAAAGGTCAGGGGGAGGTATTTCACCTGGTGAAGACATCTCCTTTACCTGGTGAAGATATCTTCTATCACTGAAATGTTTCAGGAGGGCTATAATTTATAGGCAATGTGATGCTGTGTTTAAAGCAGGACCTTCATGAGTCCTACATGCTCTGACTTTTGGAGTCCCCATCACACAACATATCAAATATACCAGCTGCAGCCATATCCCACATTAAATATACTTTTTTGTTTTAAGAATCTTGTAGGGTTTTTATATTTGTGCTTTAGAAATTATTTGGCTCCATGATACTCATTTAATTTATGATTGGCTATGAGTTCCCAACAATTACTGCGTATACTATGAATAAGGGAATTTGTGAAGTGAGAAAACTGAACCTATAAGTTGTATTTGATGGAATGAAATCCTTATGAATGCTAGATTTAACAGTGAATGAAGCTGGCATGTTGGTACATTTCGTAGACATTTAATTAAACATTTATTAATTTTTACATTTATTGTTTTCTTTTGTAGACTTGCAGCCAACAACTGTTTTTCTACCTGGGTCTCATACATTTTTCTAGGCTCCTTAGAAGCTCTTACCTTTGGGATCTCGTTGCACTGGTAAGATTCTTATACAATGGTAATTCTCAAACACTTTGGCTTCAGGACCCCTTTACACTCTTAAAAACTATGGAGGGCCCCAAAGAAACTTTTTATTTTTAAGTATGGGTTGTATCTACTAATATTTATTGTATTAGAAATTACAACTGAGAAATTGAAAAATCATTTATCTACCAATTTATTTTAAAATAACAATAATGAACTGATTAAAAGTTACATAATTAACATTTTTTGTGATAATTATATTTTCCAAAAAAATTTCAGTGGGGAAAGTGACATTTTGCAAATCTCTTTAATGTGTGACTTAATGGAAGACAGATTCTCATAACCAGTTCTGCATTCGATGTGTTGCCATATGTTGTTTTGCTTGCAGTATAAAAAGAATTTAGCCTCTTGCAGATATGTGATTGTAAAAGGGAAAGGTACTTTAATAGACTTTTTTGATACTAAATCAAAATTTGACTGCCAGTTTCTTAAAAGTTGGTTGTAATGTAGAATCTGAAACCATGTCAATGAAATTAACTATGTTACCTTAAAGTCCATTGGCTATTTTGCACTTAAATCAGTGTTTTGCCTGTGTGTAATTTTGCAACATGACGTATTGGGCATTTGGAAAATATTGATTCACTGAATTATGCAGATCACCCAGGTGTTAACACATTTCTTTATATAACATCAAAATATCACTTTCATTAATGCCACAGATCTCATCAGGAAAGTCTTTAGGTATTGGGAAGCTGGCAAGTTAATGATGGCATAGATATTTTCCAGAATCCTAATTTCCATGTGAAAGCACAAATGTTACCATTGGCAACAAATACTGTCAGTTGTTTTCCTTTATATAACAGGCTTATTTACTTAATTTTTGAGAACATGTCTGCCCATTACTCAAGTCTGAATGCCCACAGTTTTCCATTTGTTTTTTCAAGTACAAATGGTAATCTGTGAGAAAAGTTTAGTTTGGATTGCAGTTCCAACAACTGAGCAGGTGCCTTTCCTTGAGACAACCAGGATACTTAGACGTGTAGAAATACATTATTCGATCTTCCCATTTCCCCATGTAGAGTCTTTTTTTCTTTTTTTCTTTTTTTTTTTTTTTGAGAGAGAGTGTGCGGGTGAGGGGGGGAAGGGCAAAGGGAGCGGGGGAGAGAGAATTTCAAGCAGACCCCAAGCCCAGCGTGGAACCTGATGCAGGGCTCTGTCTCATGACCCTGAGATCACAACCTGAGCCAAAATCAAGAGTCAGTTGCTTAACTGACTGAGCCACTCAGGTGCCCCTTATGCAGAGTCTTAAAAAGACATGTTCTCAGGGGTTGAGATTTAATAAAATTAATAATTATTCTGCTTCATCAAAGACATGCTTAAGTGAAATGGCATTTTTTTTCCAATGTGGGTGACATTGGAGAATGCAATGACCTCTAGCATAGTTTGGTGGCAGCTTTTTGCACCTTTTCTTTTGCACCAATGTGTAAATACATTGGAAGAAAAAAATAATGTCTTGGTGTTATTATGAATATTGTTTTGACCTTGTGGGTCCCCTGTCAAGCTCTGGGATCCAGAGTTCCATGAACCTCACTTTGACAGCCGCTGTGATACACAGCCCTGATATATGTACGGGACAGTGGCAGGTACATAGTACATGTTCAATCACTTGTAGTTAAAACCATGTTTTCTTTGCCTTACTAAGCATCATTTTGCTCTTTTTTTAAAAGATTTTATTTATTTATTTGAGAGCATGAGCAGGGGGAGGGGCAGTGGGAGAGGGAGAAGGACAAGCAGACTCCTTAATGAGTGGGGAGCTCGATGTGAGACTTGATTCCAGGACCCCGAGATCCTGACCTGAGCAGAGGTCAGATGCTTAACCAACTGAGCCATGGAGGCACCCCTACATTTTGCTCTTTTAAAAACAAGGTTAATGTTACCTCATAAGGTGGTTGTGGAGCTTAAAGGAATTAAAGTCTAAGCAAAGATGCTTAGCACAATGTCCAGTACATAAAATATGTGTGATAAATGCAAAATATTATTATTATTACCAATAATAGGTCATTTAAACTTTTCCTAGAGAGGACCAGCAGAATCCCTTCATATTTCTACTGCCAGTGCTCAACTAGACTCTCTTTCCTTTTATTATTATTATTATTACTATTTTTTTTTTGACAGAGAGAGAGAGAGAGAGTGTGTGTGTGTGTGTGTGTGTGTGTGTGTGTGTGTGTGTGTGTGCATATGTGGTGCAGGGGCGGGGGGCAGAGAGAGAATCCTAAGCGGGCTCCGCACCCATCTGGGAACCCAATGTAGTGCTTGATCTCATGACCCTGAGATCATGACCTGAGCCAAAATTAAGAGTCAGACGCTTAAACAACTGAGCCACCCAGGCACACCAAGGACTCTTTCCTATTGAGACTTGTACATGAGTACCTCTTTTCCCTTTTTATATTCATCCTTCAGGCCAAGGCTGCTGCTGCTTCTGGGATTTACTCCTGTGTACTCTGGGGAAAGGCCTTGCCCGGAATTCCCACTTGTTCGAGGGCCACAGAAAGCTGTAGTCTTTTTTCCCCCAGCTCTCGCAATCTAGTCTAGACACCCTGACGAGGTGGAGGATGTAATTACACCTTGAAACACTCTGTGCACCAGTAATCCAGCTCCTCACATGTGTGACTCAAGCCCCAAGAGGTCAGTGAATTCTAATGATTCATGTGTCCGGATAAGCTGGAAGTAGAAACCTCGAGGTCCAGGGCCAGTTGCTTTTAGTGTACAACATTTTTTTTTTTTTTTTGCTTGAAACCAATTTCTCCATTCATCAGTTCAGTTTAAGGCAACAAACGTGTCTTGTGCCTATCCTAGACACACACGCTGTGTATGGTGCCCTGTGTACCACTGTGTGCCAGCTGCTGTGCGGGTTATTCTCTGGGCTGCCTCATACTCATCCCTGCTTTCCTCTGCCTTGCTCTGCACCTGGGAGGCCGCCTTTATTGCCATCATCCCCGGTCTCTCGCCCTCTGGCCTCCCGTTGGATTCCATCTACAGCAGGGGCTGGCAGGACAGAGATTAGACAGTTAGAGGAGAAATAGGTCGCCCCTCCCTACTCTTAGCTGGTTCTCCTTTGGCCACAGTTTCTGTCTGGTGACTCCTCTTCCACCATTGCAGCTGGAGATCGCTCTCCATAATCTGGTAAGACCATTTTCTGCTCTTGTGCCTTCCAGGGTGCTAACAGCCTCCCTCCATGGCTAGTCCCCGGCACATCACTGCCTTCTGCCATTCTCTTGTCCTGCTCGCACACATCCCTGAGCCCTCCTTCATCATGCTCTTGCCAGTGAAGTCCTTGCATGTGCCATCTGTTCTCTGGCTGGACCCTGACTGACACTAACAGGATCCTGCCCCCAAGAAGCTCACAGTCTGCTTAGACTTGTTACTCCAAGCGTCGGTCAGGTGCAGGCCTCGTTGTAGCTGCCCCATCTGAGAACCGGCTTACCACTAGCGCCCTAGTATACTACTTTACTTCAGGTCGAAAAGAGGCTTTTATCACCAGTTAAATAGAAAATGAATATACTTGCCCAAGATAGAAGACAAGGGCAAGAAAACAACAACTTTGTGAAACTCTACCCCAGGATTACTGTGGTTAAGAGCCTACACTGGGTACTCTGCTTAGGTTGGAATCTTGGTTCTCCCACTTCCCGGCTATATGACTGTGATGAAGTCACATAACTTCTCTGTGCCTCAGTTTCTTTGTCTCTAAACTGAAAATCATGATCCTATCTACTTCATAGGGTTGCAAGGATTCACTGAATTAATTTGCGTAAGCATATGTAAAGCCTTAGAACACTGGCAGGCACACAGAAAGCACTACATGGATTTAAGCCACCATTGTTTGATGACGATGATGACGATGGTATGGTGATGGAGTTACCTGACTCGGGCTCTGAGCTGGAGGATTATTAGCAAGGGGGCGAAGACACATCAGCCCCAGACTGAGGCTTTCTCCCTGATGTAATGGGAGTTTGGAAAGAACTGAAAACAATAACTGTCTTATTTTGTGGTTTAATATTGCTTGTTTCTCTGTGTACCAAATGAAATTATTGATGTACCACAACAATTTGTCTCAGGGACCAGCAGTGGAACATTTCCTTACACTTTAGGAAACACGGACAGGGAAACAAATAATTGTTATGTCACAGCAAACAAACAATAAGTAAAATGTAAGAGGCAGCACAGAGGAATGAGTGACAGACTTGGGGCTGGAGATCTGGAAGGGGAGCCATTGACCAGGTTTATCAGAGTCTGAATTGGGGTTGGAAAATGCAGATAAAGTTTTCTCAGGGGTAGAGGGAAATAGCATGTTTGCAGGCAGGTGTGTAACTTAGCAAGGTATGTTCAGGAAAGGACAATATTCAGAAAGAAGTAACAGCTCCCTAACAAAAAGAGGCAGCAATAGCTAAAGAACTTTCTAGAGCAACAGTTCTCAGCATGTGGTTCCCAGAGCTGCAGCAGCAAGACTTAGGAACTTGTTAGAATGCACATTACCAGGCTCCCAAAACTCCTGAATCAGGAACTCTAGAGTTGGAGAACCACTGGCTTAGAGGACGCTGGGAGAGTATTAGCAGTAGCGGAGCATGACATCTTGTGCACAGTAACAGTGGGAGCTCTTCGTTGAGCACTTTTTCTGTGGCAGGTATTGTGCTAGTCACTGTACCTGTTCTGTCTCCTGTAATCTTCACCACAACCCTGACAGGTAGATATACTATTATACCTGTTTTATAAATGAGCACATGGAAGCTGAGGTTGGAGTTTGATAACCATCTCTCCCCCAAGGCAATAGAACTGAAAATAATGAGGCCATTGGGTGGTGGAAAGAAAGCCAGAGGATGGATTCAAAATGATTGTCAAAAGCTTGCCTACATTGTGGAATTTAAGAAACAAAACAAATGATTATAGGGGAAAAAAAGAGAGAGGCAGACCAAGAAACAGACTCTTATAGAGGACAAACTGATGGTTCCCAGAAGGGAGCTGGGTGGGGGATTGGGTGAAATACGTGATGGGGATTAAGGAGTGCACTTGTGCTGAGCACCTGCTAGTCTATGTAGTGTTAAATCACTAAATTGTATACCTGACACTAATAGTACACTGCATGTTAACTAGCTGGAATGTAAATAAACCCCTCCCCCCCAAAAAAGCTTGTCTACAGCAGCATTGTCCGATGGACTTTCTGTGAGGGTGGTAATGTTCCGCATCTGCACAGTCTGATACAGCAGCCACAAGCCATGTCGTTAGTGAGTTGACTAGTGACTACTAGTGTGACTACTGTCACCAAGGAACTGAATTTTATATTTTATTTACTTTTAATGAATTCAAATATAAATAGCCAGATGGGGCCAGTGGCTACTATCTCAGGCAGTGCAGGTCTAAAATCATAGAGCAAGTAAATTCAGGGCCAGGACTTGACCTTGGGTGTGTCGGACTCCCAAAGCCATAAGTTTGTCCGCTCTTGCTCCTAACGTAGAGCATCGCTTGCCCATTGTCTGAGAAGCACTAGGCTCTTTTCCTTGTCAAGTCCTTGGGAAATTACTTCCCTGACCTGGGGTGGCTCTTCGAGTACCCTATCCTTAGCTGATTAGTGTTTGTGCAGTGGCTGGGAATAAGGCATAGAAAGGAGTTACACAAGCTAACCTCAAAATATTCCCCATGTTTTGGGAGACCGCTGAGTGGTGGCCGTCAGAGAAAGAGTTTGCATACTGACATTATCTTCCTGGGCTTTACCGTGCCCCCCCTCCCTGGCCCTTAGGTCAGTTATTAGACACTGGGTGGCCCAACTAGAGACTCCAGGAGGCCTCCTGGAAAAGATATTTCTTAAACTGAATTCCAGAACTCAAGTACATTTTATTTTTGACTTGCTTGATTCTCCATGGAGCTGATGGAACATTGCAAACTCCTGCTCCCAGGAATTCTTGGCCTCATCAGCCCTATAAACTGTTCAGATCCACCCCCTGCCTTTCTCTCCACCATCCAATGACCTCATTATTCTAGGCCAGGGGTTGGCAAAGTTTTTCTGTAATGAGCCAGGTAGTAAATATGTCAGACTTGGGGAGCCATGGAAGGTCTGTTTCATATTCTTCTTTGCATGAGTTTGTTGGTGGTTTTTTTTTGTTGTTGTTGTTTTGTTTTTTGTTTTTGTTTTTTTTGTTTTTTGTTTGTTTTAAAGGCAAAAACTTAAAAAAATTTAAAAATGTAAAAACCATTCTTAACTCTCTGGCAGAATTTGGCTCAGCAGCCGTAGTTTACTCCCTGTTCTAGGCTCTCTTGGGAACAAATATCTATCAAACTTCAGTGGGCACCAGGACATCCTGGGCAAGCTTGTTGACACCACAGATCCCTGTGTTTCTCAGAGATTATGGTTTAGGGGCATTGGGCTAGGGTGTAGGAACCTTGGGGTTGGTTTAACAAACAGTCTAAGCAACAGTTCTAATGCAAATGGTCCATGGCCCACCTTTTGAGAAAATCAGTTAGAGGTGCTAGGGCAGTCTGAGCTCATTCAGTGACCAGCCCCATCAATTGACAGATCAGGGACTTGAGAGGTCCGAGGTCTGAGGCAAGGAAGGGAAAGGACCTGGCCTGAGAGTTCCTGAATTGGGGCCTCAGAGAGAGTGGGCTATAGGAGGAAGATGGTGCTGCCAAAGGCAGAACAAGAAGATGAAGCAAAACTTGGCTCTTTGGTGATTTAATTTAGCTGCCAGGAACGAGCCTCCCCTGAAGGTCGCCATACTGTGGCGCTTTCAACAAAATCCCCTTTATTGCTTAAACCACTTTGAGTCAGATTTTCTGTTGCTGGCAGTTGAAAGCACCCTAACGGATACAGACCCCTCTTTCCACCAGTCTTCTTTGATCCACCTCTTTTGAGAGAACCGTCTTTGAAGGAATACTCCCAAGGCATCATCCAAATGTTTAATCCTTTAAATGTCAAGGCCTTTGTAATAGGCTGGGTAGGTCACATGTACCTCCCTGCACCTGAAGGCAGAGTGCACAGAGTTGAACTGAAAGTGGGCCAGCTCTGGAATTAGGAAAATCTGGCTTGTAATCTTGCTTCTATCATCATGTAAGTGTTTGAAATGGGCAAATTACTGAATTCTCTGGGTCTAGCTTTCTCATCTGGAAAATGACAAGGGTGGAAAGAATCATTGTTTAGGCCCCTTTTGTTCTAGATATTCCCATTGCGTTCTAATTGTCAACACTGATCTCCTTGTTTCTAAACTCACTCCTTCCCTCTTCCTCCCGATACATTCTCTCTTTGTGTTCTCTTTCTCTCTCCCTTCCTCTCTCTTTCCTTCCTTCCTCAGTCCTCCCTCCCTTCTTTCTTTCCTCCCTTTCTTTCTTCCCTTCTTTCCATCTCTCTTTCTCTTTCTCTCTCCCCTTCCCTTCCCCTCTTTTTTTTTTTCTTTTCAGAGAAGAAACACAACCCCCCCTCCCAAAGCATTGACTTTGGCCCATCCTGTTCTTTCCTGACAGAAATTGTATCCCTGAGGAGCTCATATGTATTTGCATTTGAATCAACAACCCTCAAAGGTTTTTCTAGGGAACTTGAACATTTCCTTCCTAGTTTAAAGAATGGAGCTAATGGACAAAACATGAATTTTGATCAGGTGGAAACACATTTTTTTTTCCATTTGGAAAAAAAATAATCAGACAAGTCAATTGAACAGCAACAATGTTTAAAAAAAAAAAAAAAAAAAGAGGCTCTCACAGCTCAGTATGGTGGTGTTGGTGGAGTGAGCTCTCTGGGCCCCAGACCCTAGGAGAGTGGCCATCCTGTCTTGGCAGGTGTTTTCCTTCGCTGAGGGAGGACGTTACCTAATTCCACCTTCAACATGTTGTGACAGGAGCCAGGGAGGCCTAGGTGGTTGGAGCTCACACTCACGTGAAATCATTCTTGTTTGAGTTTTAATAACGTTTATTCTTTTTTTCTTTAAATCCTAAAGTATTACACGTTCAAAGCAGAAAATGAAGTAAAACAGAAAACACACAAATTAAAGAAGCAGAAACACAAATCACCAGTAATCCCACAACCCAGAGATGACCACATGTGGTTTTTTAACTGTTTTGTTGCAACCATTTCTTTTCTAATCACCAAAGCCTGTATATATGCTCACTGCTCAAGCAAACGCTAAAAAGAAAAATTAATCACTGCTAATCCCACAGCCAACAACAGTCGCCCAGAGTCTCTCTGAATGCCCCACCCTGCCCATCCCTCCCAGCTGGGCCCCATGCAGCAGGATTTCATGTTCTGAGAACTGTGGGCATTGGGCCTAGCAGAGGGGTTATAGCATATTTGGTTCAGTGCTTTGGAATGATGTCTCCCTGAGGGCTGGACCCAGGGAAGGGTCTGTGCACAAGAAAACCAGCTCTGCAGAAACACACAGCCACCAGGGCTCCCCTCCCCACATCAGAATTTAAACAGTGTCTGGAACTCTCCCACAAGGGCTTTTTCAAACTGGTTGGAATGCCGGCTGTACTCACAGGCGGCAATGCAGCCTAAAAGACTGTTTTTTTATTTGCAGAGTTAGCTTCTGATGTCATTATATAATTGACCCCCTCTCTCCAAACCATTGCTTTTTCTGTCTTCGTTACTTCTGCTAGAAGATGAACCATCACTCTCCCTAATACGGAGCCTCCCCTTTTTTGGCCCTATCTTTTCTGCCCAGAGAAAGCCCTGTTTTTGTACTAGGTATATGATAAAGAGTAGTGGGATAAGCATTCTACTAGCTCTGGAATCAGTTTGACTTGGATTTGAATTTTGCTCCAGCATGTGAGCTCGGGTGAATTAATTAACCTTCTGGAACCTCTCTTGCAGGCTCTGTAAAAGGTTACAGCAGTCAAGAGTAAAAGGTTACTATGTGCTTAACACTCTTCTTACTGCTTTGCATATATTAACTCATTTAGTCCTCATGACTACCTTATAGGTATCATTATTCTCATTTTACTGGATAGAGAAATTGGCCCAGAGAGGTTAAGCCACTCACCTCAGGTCACACAGCTAAGTGGCCAAGTCAGAGTTCAGACTCAGATAGTCTGTTCCAAACTATTCCTCTACTTACCCCTCCAGTTTACTCCAAAAAGTATCACAAGAGTTGAGTGACAAGCTACGTATAGTGCCTAAGCCTGTCCAATCTACATGCTTCACTTTTCCTTAAAAAATTCTTAGAAAATTTTCCTTTCTAAATATTATTATCCTGTCCTCCCTTCCCCACTTTTTTTTGGTTAGAGTTGCAAAACTGGAATTTTAGGAATGCAGATGGTCTATAAATTTTTAATGGCCAGGTCATAAAAACACAAGTGTCTACTGTGCATTTACTGTGTTCCAAGTACTGTGCTAAATATTTTAAATAAATGATCTTAATGAGTCTTCCTGGTCGCCCTGTGAGGTATGCAGTATACTGTCCTCATCCCATAGATGGCAGGACTCTGTCTGGTGTGGTTAAGTTACCTGGCCAAGGTCACACAGGTGAGGGACAGAGCCGGGATTCAAACCGAGGCTGCTTCACCTCAGATCCTGAAATCTTAATCAGTTTTGCTAAAAGAACACCGTTCTTTGTGGTGATAAAGCTTTTCTCAAGATGGGGGTGGGGTTGGGAAGAAATACATGGGATTCTTTCTGAAAGGATGAGAAATGGTCCTCCCCAGAGGGACGTTGGTAGATTTGCTCTGGCCTCCGGGGGTGGTGGCATCACCGCAGAACCTCAGTCACGCAGACATCTGATGGGGCGAGGGCGTGCACATGTGGCTGAAAGCATTTGGAGGGACTTGACAGTGTTAGACCCCCAAGCCTTCTCCTTGCATCACCTACGAGCTGTCCTCATAGGCATAGGGGAGGAGAAGACTTTCAGACATTTTCTTAGCACAGGAACCAGAGTGTGGGGGTGTAGGGCACAGGCAGTGAGATTAGGAAATGAAGGTGCGATCACAGTCAACCTTGAACGGAGTGTGGCTTAGGCTGCAAGGCTTTTCTTCCTCTTTCTTTCTTTCTTTCCTTCCTTCCTTTTTTCTTTTCTTTTAAAATATTTTATTAATTGTCTTTCCTTTGCCTGGTGTGAGAAGTAAGGGGGAAAGAATTAAATTTATAGAGAACCTTCCACGTGCCAGATGCTTTCTACAGACATTATCTCTTTTCAGCCTTATGATGATTTTTCACGGTAGATAGCACCAGCCCCACTTCACAGACGGGAAAACCAAGGCCAGGAAGCCTAGGTGACTTGTTCAGGATCATGAAGAAATAAAATGGTGGAGCTGGAATTTGAAATCAGACCCTTGTGACTCCAAAGCCTGCTCTCTCTCTCTGGGGCCCAGGAATGAAACTACACGAGTGTGACTGAAGGCCAACGGCCACGGACCAAGTGCTGTCTAGGTACGTTGTCGTGCTGTGGAGCAAGGACTTGGTGACCAGCGCAGCCAAAACACACAGTCTGGGGTCAAGACTTGTCCTCCCCTGGGCAAGAAATGGAATTCTTGCCCTGTCCACACTGTTTGCTAAAGTGGTTTTGTTCCAGAGATGACTGCTTGCTTGTTTTCAGTTTCAACTGTGACACAATAAAGACAGCTCTAAATGTTAGAAAATGTTTTCAGGGAGCAAAACACAGTTAGTACAACGTGGTGAACTAGGTGGTGGTAAGTGACGTCACAGGAAGACATTCTTTTTTTTTTTCTTTTTAAGAGAAAGAGGGTGTGTCCGTGCACATACAAGCCAGGGGGGACGGAAAGGGAGAGAATTTCAAGCAGACATCCCTCTGAGTGCAGAGGTCTGATGCAGGGCTCCAGGCTGGGCTTGATCTCAAGACCCCAGCTCATGACCTGAACTGAAATCAAGAGTCGACTGAGCCACCAGGGCGCCCCTCACAGGAAGGCATTCTTATTGGAAGTTTCTTCAGTTCAAACTCTGTTGGCTTCTGATGGCTCCTCCAAGACCAGCACCTCAGCGGCCCTCCTGATGAAGTCATGCCAGATACTTTTCCTCTGACTGGGAGGAACCCCATCTTGGCTCCTGTCCGCAGGCAGCTGGGGCAGTACAACCCAGGGGATTAGTGGGATTTGTGCCCAAGCCAGAGATATCTGCCCCCAGCGAGCAGGTCAGTGACTTCAGCATGACCTGCTGCCCTGAGACAAACGGCCCCTGGGCCTCTGCACCCTCCCCTCCCTCTTCCTGGAGAAGCCAGCTCCCTCAGGCCTGGACTACTTCCTAGAGTCTCTCTGCTTACTTAGTTTGGTGGGGGAGAGCAGGGGGCAGCCTGCAAGTTATCCCGGGGAGAAGCAATGCTGGCCCACACAGCCCTTCCACCGCAGGCAACCGCACGTGGAATTTTCCCCGGCGTCTGTGCTGTTCTCAGGTTTCCCAACCTGTTCACCCGTGCTTGGAGTTGGCTTTCCAGCTCAGAGAAAATACTCGGGGCTGCCGTGCCACCAGTTTAGCCTTGGGGCTGTGACTAAATAAATAAGAGGGACCCCTCCCCCAACTGGATCAGTTTATTTTCAAAGAACTGGCTTTCCGCAGATGTCCCTACGGAGCCAACAGGAAGGACTGTGGGCAGCAGACTGCCGTAGCCACACATGGGCAGCTGCAGGACCCTCTCCCTGACCCGTTTAAGTCACTCCGTGATTGATGATGGCAATGGAAAAACAGCAACTGCAGATGGACGGGCAGTGGGATAAGCAAAAAACAATAGTGCTGTTCCTGTCACCTGTCCCTGCCTGAGGTGCAGGAGGCGCTCTTACGTAGTCTGGTGAGGAGAAATATGGGTTTTGGAGGCAGACAGGTTGAGTTCAAATCCCACCAACGTCACTGCTGGGCTGCGTGTGTCTGGGTGAGTTTGTATCACTGTTCTGAGGCTCAGCGTCCTGGGAGGGGGGCAGATTGTCCTGCCTGTCTCAGGACTGTTCTGAGGATTAAATGAGCTAAGACCAGAGAAGGTACTGACAGCAGAGCCCGGCAATGAGCTGCGATTATTTTCTGATCGTATAAAATGCTCAGCCCAGTACCTGGCACCATGGAAATGTTCAATACATGGTAGCCGTTTCATGGGATCCTGGAATGCCTGCGTTGGGAGGGAACTTGTCTGAAGACCAATGAATTTCATCTGCTCCTTGGGTAGGTGAGGGTCCTGAAGACCAGAGGGGGACAGTGGCGGGTCCAGGATCCCACTCCTCGCCCAGGGCAGAGAGAGGGCAGACCGCATCACACTCCCTGCCTTCTCTCCCTTTGAAGAACACCCAGGCCCCTGCTTTGCTCATCAAACTTAGTTTGGGGTTTTACAAGTTAGGTTTGCTGGGAGAAATTCTGTTCTGCGGTGTTGCTCTGAAAGGGTCCAGGCTGCCAGTTTCATTTGGTTTGGGAATCTGTGGCCTGGTGGGAAAGCAAAAGACACTAGACTTGGCAGCTGCAGAAATGGGTTTAAATCTTACCTGCAACACATCAATTCTGTGGCCGTGGGCCAGCCCCTGAACTCTCTGCTGGTTCCCACAACTCACTGTGAGACATCTTTGTGAGCGGATGTTTAACTTGCTATGAAAAAGGGGGAGAGAACAGAGGAATGTCTCACGCTGCCATAGTGCTGATGTCGCTCCCCCTGATAGTCAGTTTCCTCTTTTGTAAAATGGAGATATCAATTGTACCTACCTCAAAATCTCTTGGTGAAGATGAAAGGAGTTAATATAAAGAGGTTAGAACAGTGCCGGGCACATGGTCTTCAATCAATGTCGCTGTTATTATAGTTAAGGGTCAGGTTGCAGGAATTAGGTACTTGGAAACCCTTTCCTGCCCCCCTTCCCCCGTCAGTTTTGTGCCTCAGCAGCTGGGTTGGTGGCCCTTGTCATGAGATAAGGGGGCGGCAGAGCTGCTGCTCTGGATGGAGTGGTGGCACGGGAGTTACCCAGGATTCACGGGAACAAGAGAGCATTGATTTGCAATCCTGGCATGAATTTGGCCACTTTCTCCATGGCTGGTGGCCATGAGAGCCACATATTACATCATTTCTGTTATTTTATTTTATTTTATTTTATTTTATTTTATTTTATTTTATTTTATTTTATTTTATTTTATTTTATTTTATTTTATTTTATTTTAATTTTTTTTGTGACTGGAACGGAGCAGAGGCTTTCGGTTCCAACAGGAGCCATGGGCAAGGCCAAGCAGAGAAGCAGGGCAGCTGTCGGGAGAGCTCAGGCAGGAGCGGGCTCAGCGCCCAGGCCAGCAGCCTGCGACGGGGAGGAATGTAGTGAGACGTGACATCTGCTGCCCAGCCGCAGCCACACGCCACCCGCCCTTGTCCAGCTGCTTCAGAGAAGGAAGGAAACCAGCCTTTTCCCACTGCTATTGTGTACCTGACAGGTTCATCAATCTTACTCTGCTCATCCTCATGACCTCTCAAGCTGGTGATTCTTTCTCTTCTATGGAAGAGGAAGAGGAGATTCAGAAGTGTCCTGGGGAGCAGGGAGGGGTGGAGCCAGCATTCAGGCCTGGAGCCTCTACTCCCAAGTCTGCGCTCCTTCCTGGGCACCAGCTAGTTCTCGCTGGCCCGGCCCCCCTATCACCCACAGCATCTGGCTTATCTCTAATCAGAGCGTGCACGGCCGGAGGAGACGCAAACACAGGTCGAGGCGCCCAGCTCCTGAAGAAAAGAGAAGCTTGAGCCCAAGACCCCTTCCCTGCTCGAGTACTCACCCCCGCCTTTCACCTTCCCACCCCCAGCGCCCTAGGCAGACCTTTGGCCTGGAGGGGCACCCTGTCCCAGTGCCAGCCCAGCAGGCTGGGCCGAACAACAATAGCCGGAAGGGCCTCTTAGAGCAAGTACTTCCTGAAGTGCCCAGAACAGCCACTGTCCCCGCAGCTCAGGAACAATCCGCTCAGCCGGCTTCCTCACTCCTTGCAGGGCCTCCAGTGCTAGGGCGGAGTCCCTGGGCCTGCTGCTTTGGGACGAACAGGCAGACAAAAGCAGCGCTCTCTAGAACACACCTTGGGAGATATATATATATATATTTTCTCACATTGAAGCTGGAGGAGAAATTCCAGATTCTCACTTTTCTTTATCCTTCCTGTAAATCAACTGCCTCATCCTTGATCTTTGTACTTCTGTCATCTGTCTTTGGGATTTTTAAACAAACAAGGAGAAAGGAGGGGAGGAAGCCAAAGGGAAAAATAAATTCTGGAATCAGGCTATACACTCAGTTGTTCACTCAGCAGCTCTGAACGAGGCCCGCTATGTGCCAAGCACAGTGGGGTCCAGAAAGGAATTATTCAGCATTCACTCATTAATTTAGGTATTTATCTGCTTATTTCATAATCTTGATAGAGCTTCTGCCAAGTTCCAAGCATTGTGGATGTGGCCAGGACTCAGCAGCGTGGGCCCTGCCCCACGTGGGAGGCAGAGGGGTGAACCTGAAGTTGACTACCCGGTTTATTTGGTGAGTGCCAGGAAGTTTAGGGCCATGAGGGGCAGGAACAGCAGGGCCAGCGGACCCTGACCAAGAGTTCTGGAGGGGTAGGCAGGACAGAGCCCGAGGAAGAACGAAGTCAGGCTGCGAACTGAGAGAGTGTATGGAAGAGGTATTAGCATCTGTGAAGGCTGGGGGTGGGAGAATGCACGTTTTCCAAGCAGCGTCAAGGAGGTCCCGATGGCTGGAGAGTGGGAGGAAGAAGAGCGTCTAGTGGTCACAGTTGGTTCGCTCCAGCCTGCCTGGGCTACTTATTACTGTGGGTCCTCTGCCCAAGCTGTTCACCTTGCCGTGACTCACTTTTCTTGTCTTCGAAATGCAGAGGATGAAAATAATAGTACTTACTTCATAGGCTGTGATAAAAATGAAAATGAGCTAATACACATCAAGTGTCCCCGGTGCGCAGTTAGCATTACAGAAGCGTCCGCTGTGATTAGGTGGGGGCCGACGGGGAGGGGGAGGAGTGGGGAGCTGGGAGAAGTGAGCTGATCCACACACCTGGAATAAGCTCCAATCGTGGGCCGGGCACTAGCAAACAAGCAGACTCAGACTCAGCTCCTGCCTGCAGGGAAGTTGCAATATTCCCTGCTGTTAAAAACTTGGACCTAGAGGGGCGCCTGTGTGGCTCAGTCAGTTAAGCGTCTGCCTTCTGCGCAGGTCATGATCCCAGGGTCCTGGGATCAAGTCCTGCATCAGGCTCCCGGCTCAGTGAGGAGCCTGCTTCTCCTTCTACCTGCTGCTCCCCCTACTTGTGCTCTGTCTGTCAAATAAGTAAAATCTTTAAAAAAAAACCCCAAAATCTTGGACCTAGAGTCAGAGAGACCCAGATTCCAATCTCATCTCATCTGTGTGACTTTGGGCAATGATTTTGCCATTTCGGAGCCTCACTTTTCTTATCTGTAAAATGCACATAATGATAGCCCATTCCTTATAGGGTTAAGGCGAGGGTTAACTGAGATAATACATGTAACATAAATAGCATGGAAGGTATAGGGTTAGAAAAATGATAGCTATTAACGCAGTTGGTATAAAATGAAAGAGAAATAATACAAGGGAGAGTATCTTCTAATAACCGGGTTGGTGATGCCCTTGGGTACAGTGGCTACAGCCTCTCAGTGGCTTCCCATTGCTCTAGAATAAAGATGTACTTAATTCACAGGCTTCATCTCCTGTCTTCATCTTTCCTGCTCTCTCTTCACTTCATCTATCCTGCTCTGTCTAGAGGTTCTGCTCCCAAACCTTCAGATCACAGGTGAGAGAAACTCATTTACCAGGGGAAGCCTTCCCTGACCCACATGTAGTCACATACATGCCCCCCCCCCCAGTCTCATACCACTCTTCATTTAGTGCCTGTCACCCCATCTCGAGCATAAGGTCCATGAAACCAGAGGTCATATCTGTTTTACTTATCGTATCTCTGGCACTTAGTATGGTTTCCATAGTAAGAAACCAATAAATATGTACTAAATGGATAAACAAGAACACGGTGCAAGATTAAACTCTTGGAAAGGGAGAAGCTGGAACCTGTTCTAACGCTCAACCACCACTCACAGAGCCCCATTTTCCAAGGCCCGTCTGCATTCTCTAAATCAAGACAGTGGACTCAGAGAGCCCGTTCTCTCTCTCTCCTCTCTCTCTCTCCTGGACAGCAGTGTAATCGATACCTCACACTGTAAGGAACTGGAGGGCCGATGAAGAGTTTATGTAAATGCTGAAACCTCTGGCAGCAGTCACTTCCCTCAGTTTGCCATGACTCAAAGCACGGGAATTTTTTCAAAAGAGAGAGCTTTCAGAGAATATCCACACCCAACGGTGGAAACTTTAGAAGAACGGAGTGTGGGGGAACGTCCCTTGTTGAGGGATTAGGGGGCTCTGAACAGGTTTTAAAGGCATATGGAGACAAGATGTCAGTGTGACCTTGTTTCTCTGATAGAATCTGAAATGTGTTTAACCAGCCAGTTTCCAAGAGGCTTTTAAGTGAAGAGGTTAACGTTGTAGGTTTATAAATAAATGGATGTTTGTGGTGACTTCACCGTGGTTCATGTAACAGGGTGAACTGCAGGGAGAGATTACGCCTTGCATCAATGGTTTAATTGCTTCTTCTGCCTCTCGGTTCAGTGAGCAGGAGAGGGCCTGGATGAGCAACTGAGAGACCTCCTTTCTCATCGTAGCCTTGCCTCTGATGAGGATGTGACCGTGGACATGATAGTAATTGTTTCCTGCCTCGGTTCCTTCGTTTGTGCAATGAAATTGAATAAGACCTCATCGAAGTGTTGTCACGTTGACTTGTAGTAACAGTCCCTAGAAGTTACTGAGCCCTTACCATGTGTCAGTGCTTATAAGAGCTCCGCAACAGTGTGTGGGATAGGTTACTATTACTGCTGCTATTTTACGCACGAGGACACTGGAAGTGCAGGAAGGCTAAACGCCTCGCTCAGGGTCACACGGATGGTAAGTGGCGGAGCCAGGATTTGAACGCAGCCTGCCTGGCTCTGGAATGGGTGTATGACTCTGCTATACTCTACTCTCTTTCCAGGTAGGGAGTGCATGGGTTGGGGAGGGGTTTAAGAAGAGAAAACACCCCAATGCTTGCCAGCTGGCCAGGATTTCAACAGTTCAGTGGGGAAGGAGGAGGGTGGAATGGCTGCCGAAGGGAAACCTGAGGTCTGACCATGGTAACTGTGCTGTCAGAAGGTAAGCTTTCCATGTTTATGGCTAGTGTTGGGGAATGGGAGTGCAGAGATCCTGGGCTTGGAGGCAGATACGGATTTGAATCCCGACTTGATCACTTGATGTGTGACTGCCAGGGTAAATTATTCTAATCTGATCTGAGTTTCATAGCTTATGTGAAAAATGGCACCGTCTAGGTTATAGCGTTGCACGGATTACATGAGAAAATGTCTGCAAATAGTGGGCAGTCAGTGAGTTTCTTTTTATCGTGGTCCCAAGAAGATGAATTTATTTAATCAATAACTTAATCAGTTTTAATCAATTCACTGAATTGACTGAATTTATTAATTCAATCACAGCCTGAAGCTGGTTTGGGATAGGTTTATTCTCTGGGTTCTTCAGATAAGCTGCATTATTTGTTGAAAGTCTTTTTCAGGTCAGGGTAATTGATAGTTTTCAGAGTTACTTCCACATTCATATTTGTCTGTCAAAGAGCAATTTTCTTGTCCTTTGATCAGAGGCGATGACCATTTTTTATGAGGTTTTTTTTTTTTAAGATTTTATTTATTTATTTGACAGAGATAGAGACAGCCAGCGAGACAGGGAACACAAGCAGGGGGAGTGGGAGAGGAAGAAGCAGGCTCACAGCAGAGGAGCCTGATGTGGGGCTCGATCCCATAACGCCGGGATCACGCCCTGAGCTGAAGGCAGACGCTCAACCGCTGTGCCACCCAGGCGCCCCTTTATGAGGTTTTAGTAGCCATATTGCAGGTAGAGCCTCAGCCCCATTCCAGTGATGAGCTATAAATGAACATGGACACGAGACCATTGGATTCTCTGTACTCGGATTGTCTATACCTGAGCACCAGTTCTATGCCAGCCTTCTGAACCTAGGGCTTTGGCTGCTGAACCAGGAAGCCAGCTCCTTGGTTAGCTGTGGCCTTGGTTTAGGAACTTGAGGACCTGATAAGGCTAGCTATTAAGGAAGCAGGAAACCAGAAGAGCTGGTAAGATAAGCCCAGGCCAGAGTCCATGATGGCTACTTGGAATCATTTGCCAGAGAGTCCAGAAGCAACGTCCAATGAGGTCAGGCAGGATAGGGATTATACATAAAATCTGAAAAGCTTCATTGAATCCAGAGAAGGTCAAGATCTGAGTGAGGAAGTTTCCAGATAAGCCCAGGTAGAGATTAATGATCTGAATTTATGAAAAAGAAGGTACGTGGTGGTGTAAGAGTGCCAGGTGTTAAAGACAGAGGGTGGAGATGGGGTGCAGGTAGTACATTCAGCACTGGAAGGCAGCCAGATAAAATTTGGAATTCCCTGGCCACCCCAGCCTGGAGGCAAACATTCAGGTGAGGGGTGGGGGGGGGAAGGAAAACTGACTTGGGTTCTCAGGCCCTGTGCAGATGGTGATAATAGTATTTGCATGTATTGAATACCTACTGTGGGTCAGGAGCTGTGAACATGTAATCCTCTTTAATGTCTACCACAAGCCTGTTATATTAGGACTTATTTTCTCCATTTTATAGATGAAGAATCCTGGTTTTAGGAAAATGGAGTAACTAGTTGGTCAAGTAGTTAGAAAACAGGAGGGCTGCACCAGTGATTTCTGACTCCTTGGCTTTCTCTCTTAGCATGCTTTTTGGGCTCCTGAGCTTTCTCTTCCACATCCTTTCTTCTTCCCTGGCAGGGTCCTGGAAGGCTCTTATGGTCTGATTGGTAACCAGAACATTTTGCTGGCTATTGTCATTTCTCCCACTTAGAGGTTTTAAACAAAGAGTTGGTATGCCTTCTCTCCCTCCACTAACTTTGGCCACCTGCTCCTGAGGAGAGCTTTCCTGACCAGCTTTGGGATTTCAAGGGCAGTGCAGGCAAGATTTTAGGTTAGAGGACTCTTGAGTAGCACCATGCAGGGTCCCTCACAAATATGACCAATCCACTGAGAATTAATGGCATTTCAGGACAGAACCTTGGAACTTTAAATTTCTCCTTCCATTGAATGGCATCCTTGCCTGAGAAGTCTTCTCTGTGGATGCCTGTTCGTCTATGTTCTACAGCATTTGGCCCAGGGCTCTGGAGGAAGTCTGTCTGTCCTGGTGTCCTTGTAACATTTTACTCAAGGTTGTTATGCAAATAGAACACCTCAAGCAATGCTCTAATCATCACTTAGAGGTGGGAAGGAAGATTAGAACCCCCTTTCTTGGACAAAAAAGTGTTAAGAGTTGGTAAAGAGTGAAGCAGTCCATGAATTGTGTCATTAAGGCTTAAGCGTTTCCTTACTCCAAAAGGGATAGTCACATTCACTGTATAAGTGGGGACTGAGCAGAGCTTCAAAACAAACTTGAAAAGTTCTACTTGAAGACTCATGTCTAAAATTTAAGAAGGTGAGAGCTCCTCTCTTCCATCTCCCTCGCACTCGACACTGGGCAGACCAACCTGGGACTGGTTAAATTCTTTGAGTCCTGATTGACACTGACAAATAAGAGTATTTAAAAGAGGGGGTCACCAAAAGATGGAGAGACTTGAATTCTTGTCATATAAGGAATGGGTTGTATTTTGAAGGGGATACAGTTAGGCAGAGGCCTAGCCATAGGAAGACTCATATCTTGCCCAGGACAGAGTAGACCTCTATCCTCCTCCTACTTTTTACACACACATTCCAGATGGAATGCTCTAAAACATGACTCAGAGTCATTAATAACATGACCACTTGTGCAGCCCAAAGATTAGACAGCCAAACGCCAAGAGTCTGTTGTGTTGAAGTGGCGCTGGGTGGGAAGCACTCTCTCCAGAGACTGGGGCAGGGTATGACTTGCCAAAGGAGGGTTCATAGAATGTTTAGACTGTGACTCATGGAGGTCTTAGATGAATAAATAGCTCTCTTTCTGCTGTGACTGTTGACAGGGCTGGTGACAGCTTACCTTTTCAGTTGCCAAGGAGAATCTGACTCTGATTTTTGACAAGTTCAAATTTCCTAACCAGCCAGACCCTCCAGAGGGGCCACCTTGAACACAGAGCTAGTCAAATGAAAATGGCAATGAAGCAATGGGTAATATTTGGAGGCATAAAATCAGAAGAGCAAATGAGGATTGGAGGAAGGAAGTCTTCTGCTTCTAGGATTGGAGAAATGTTATCTTACATCTTCATGTAGCTAGTTGGTCATAGACTATCACTTTGTTAACAGTCTCAGAACTTCATAATTCTAGTAAGAAGAAAGGTGGTCCTCTTTCTGGAAACAGCTTCATAATTTAGGATATATTGGACAACAAGCATCAAAAAATCTGACTGATAGTGGCCTGAGCAATAAAGATGTTTGATTATTTCACATTATAGAAAGTCTAGAGGTACGTAGTCTAAAATGAGAATAGAAGATCAGTAGTGCCATAGAGATGCCAGGCACTTTTCTATCCTCTTGAGGTATGTAGGTCATTGATTCTTTTGCTGGTTGCCTCATGGCTGCAGGATGGCTGCCACATCTCCAGACATCACAATCATATTCAAAGGTAGAAAGGTGGCAGGGGTAGGGGCGTGATGTGATAAAGTATCCTTTTCCTGGAATGACTGTGGTGTTTTGTCAGTGAAGGAACAAAAATATCTCAGAAGTTTCCCAGCTGACTTACACTAAGTGTAATTCACCAGAATATTATTAATCAGCACTGGGTCACATTAGCTGTGAGGGAGTCTGGGAAAATGAGTGGCTGGCAAATGTTGATGAAATAGCAATGTTTGACTTAGACCCATTATGATTCAACCCCGTCAGGTCTGGACACCTTGCTGTCTTGAATAAAACTGATGTTCTGCTGGCCATGGAGAAGTTTATTGGGAGCAGGGAATGGTGCTAAGTGCCATATACACTTAGAATGCTAGTTAAGCATTACACTATGAAGGCACATCGTTAATACAAAATTAAAAACCCAGAGATAGAGGTGTGGATTTGCAGGATTTTCAAGGCAGGAAAGTCTATTGGAGTGTGATAGATTCCAAAGACCATCAGTGGATGTCAAAAGAAAATACTCATCCTTCAAGTCCCAGGTCTTCACTGACTCTGTGACCCTCCCATCCCCCACAGGCAGAGCTAGACAGTCCCTCCTCCTTTCTCCTATTGCACTCTGCATACATATTAACTCTGTCCCTGCTCTGTCCCAGCCCTGTGCTTCATATCAGCATGCATCAGGGAGACTTTCCATGGCTTCCCATTGTCGATGGGTAATGAGTGTTCATAGAAGGCAAACTCAGGTGAATTTTTAACTTAGCTCGCAAGGCCCTTTGGACTCACCCTGACTTTCGTCTCCAGTCTCACCTCTCCCCACCCCCTTCTCTTTGAATCCCACTTAGGTACATTCTCGACGTGTAGAAGCTGCCATTTCTTCTCTCCTCACCTTTGCACTGCTATCATTCTGCACAGAACACTCTTCTTTCCCTTCCGTGCCTGGCCAACTTCCACTTACCCTCAGGCCCCCACTTAGGTGTCATTACCTCTGCAACGCTTTGCCGGCCCCCAGGACTGGGCAAGGCAGCCTTTCGCTGTGCTTTTTCACATTCTGCTTATCACAGAGCGATAGTCACTTCGTGTAACTCCCGTGCTTCCCAGCGGGGGGACCGGGGTGTGTGCCCCTCCTCATTGCCAAGGCTCCGCGGTGCCTGATCCATCCTGGTAGATTCTTGTTGAGTGGCTGAGTGACAAATGCTCTTCGTCACATATTTAGTGCTGGGACATGTGGCAAAGCCCACAGTTACAGCCCTGTCCAGAGGAGGAGCTCTCTGAGCACTTGAGAGGAGTGGGCCAGTTGCCTTGCCACTGTGTGATCAAGGGCAAAGCGTGTCTCTCTCTGGGCACTGACATTTCTCCTCTAAAACAAAACAAAAAGAAGAGATAGAAGAATCAGTTTTCAACTTGTTTTTTCTTTTAACAGGAAAATTGAAATATCACAAAAAAACCTTATAGTGGAGGGACTGACTAAAGCAGGGATATTCTAGATTTCTGTTGCTGCCGTTACGAATTACCATAAAGTTAGTGTCTTAAAGCAACACAAATCTATTATGTTACAGTTCCATGAATTAGAAGTCTGAGGGGTCTCACTGGGCAAAAATCAAATTGTCGGCTGGGATGCGTTCGTTTCCGGAGGCTCTAGGGGAACATCCATTTTGCTGCCTCCTCCAGCTTTGAGAGGCGACAGTTCTTGGCTCACGGCCCTTCCTCCATCTTCAAAGGTAGCAACGTTGCCTCCCTCTGACCATTGTTCTGTAAGCACAGCTCCCTCAGAACGCAGCTGGGAAAAGTTCTTCATTTTTAGGGCCCTGAGTAATTGGATTGGACCCCCTTGGATAATCCTGGGTAAGCTCCTTGTCTCAGGGTCCTTAACTTAATCACATGTAAAGTCCCTTTGGTAATATAAGGCAACATGTAACAGGCTCTGGAGGTTAGAGCAGTGACATCTTTGGGGGGGGCATTATTCCACCCGCCATGAAAGGGGGGGAAAGGTGGGGTGGGTAGGAGCTTTTCTCTCTAGCTCTTCCTTCTTGGTCAGCTCTTTCCCTCACAGTTGTCCCTGGAGGCCCAGAGCTGAATTTAAGACCGCCCTGGTCTCCAAGATTTCTTTTGGCTTTAACGATGTGGCTGAATAGCTCTGTGACCTTGGAAAGTTATTACTTCTCTGTCCTTTCATTTTCCCATCTGAAATAGAGGTAATAAGTCTATCAACCTGAGAGCATTGTGCTGATGTTAAAGGAAACAACCTATGCAAAGTGCTTAGCCCGGTGCCTGGCACGTGATCAGTGTTCGGCAAACGTTAACTATTTTCATTATTAGGTGCCTAAGATTCCATTCCATTCCACTATCTGGTCCACCACCTGAATTCAAAATATGTCTGCAGCAGATGGGATGAAAAACTGGTTTCTCAGGTAATTTAGCCACCATACTGAATTTTTTTTTAAAGTTTCAGTTATTTTACCTCAACAATGAAGCATATTTTTGTGCCTCTGGGGTTAGAGACATTTTGTTTTTTCGAACAGCTGGAAAAAATGGAAAACATGGTGGGTACCAATGAGAATAAAAAGGCTGGGAGATCTCGGGGGTCTGCTCACACCAGAGGCAGTGTGCGGGCCCTGGTGTTTATTTAGAAACATATAAAAAGGGCTGAGCCTGTGGCCACGAGACAGTTTATGAATCACAAACACCAGGGAAGTTTACCAAATATCAGGCTTGAATTTTATAGCTTCTGGAAGGGGCACCGTATTCCCAATGACAATAAAAATCTGGCCTTCTAAAGGTAAATAGCCCCTCATGTCACTTTTGAAGAAACTAACCCACAGGAATGTTCAAGGGAGGGGCCCTTCCTACTCAAGAGACATGTCTCCATTCTCTTGTTTCCAAAGTCTCACAGTGGCATCTTTGAGTTAGAGCCAACTGGGCATGGAGTGTCAGTGGCCTTAAGTGTGCTCATCCTTTCTGATTCAGTCACACTACTTGGAGGATTCTAACCCAAACTCAAAATATAGAAAGAACTTTATGCACAAAGATACTAATTGAAGCTTTTTTCGTGATAGTCCTAAGTAGAAAGCATTTCAAATTGTATTAGGAGAAGGAAAGACTTAGTAAATGATGGCATATCCAGGTCATGGAATATAAGGAAGCCTATACTCAAAAGGAGCTTTGAATAACATAAGTAAATGTGACCAGTATGTTAACTAAAAAAACAAGGATGTAGGATGCATCCTTATTTGTAGATGTAGTCTAATCTCTGTGTTGTTAGGAAAGAGATTAAAAAATTATTCATGCTTGTTCCCAGGCATCTGGAGAATGGAAAAGTTTTCCTCCCCTTCTTACTACTATTTTTCTCTGTTTTCCATCTTTTACAAATGAATGACTAGCACAGTGTTTAAGCATGCTGGGTATGGAGCCAGACTGCCTACTGACCTATCTTAACCTCTCCAAATCTCAGTGTTCTCATCTGTCATGTGGGAGTACTAATCATTCCTAGCTTGTTGGATGGCTGTGAGCACAAAGAGGTAATGTAGGTGAAGGGCTCAACACAGCACTTTGTACATAGAAAGTACTCAAGGGATGCCAGTTGGTACTGTTATTTTCCAGTTACAAAACTACCTCCAAGAAAACTAAAAGCCATAAGGAGAGGAATATATTGTTTGTTCTTCCAGCTTTAGTTGAGTCAAAGACGTATCCCAAAGGGTTATTTAACAAATGTTCTTTTTTCTAGTCCTTAATCACTGTGATAGTTTGAAAAGCAGCTATATATAGTCAGCAGCTAAAAAGCCTTTTAAATGAGAAGACTCTGTTCTATTTGAAGAATAATCTAGAACCTTGGTTTTCTCTTCCTCTGCCAACAATCCCTGCTCTTCAGCCTTCTCTAAAAATCAACACCCATCTCTCAACGCTTTCAGAAGGTGTCCCTAAATGCTCATTTGTGTCTCCGCCAGCTGTATCTGCACATAACAGAAAGCTGACCGCAGCAGTGTAAATTAGTGTATTAGTGATTTATTGTGGCATAACAAGCTGCCACAAGTGTATGCATTTATTATCTCACAGTTTTTCTGAATCAAGGATCTTGGCATGGCTTGGCTGGGTCCTCTGCCCGGGGTGTCACAAGGCTTCAGTGAAGGTGTTAGCTGGGCTGCATTCTCATCTGGTGGCTCAACTGGGGAAGAGTTTACTTTCCGGCTCATTCAGGTTATTGACAGAGAATATTTCCTTGTAGCTGTAGGACTGAGGGCCCTGGCTTTTGCTGCCTAGAGGCCACTGTCAGCAACTAAAGGCTGTTCAGACTTCCTAGAAGCCTCCTGCAGTTCGTAGGCACTTCCCACAGTTCCCAGAGGCCACCTGTATCTTTTTGCCATATGGACTTTTCCAACATGGCTACTGACTTTATTAATTCAGCAACGAGACTCTCTAGAGCAAGTCTGCTAACAAGATGAAGCCTTACATAACCTAATGCAATCATGGGAGTGACATCCCGTCACCTTTGCCATATTTTATTGGCTAAAAGCAAGTCACAACCATATTCAAAGGGAGTAGATCACACAAAGACATGCCCACCAGTAGCTGGGGGTCATGGGGACCACTTTTGAGTCTGTCCACCACCTCAAGGAAGGGCCCTAATTCTTCATGGCAACAAGAAGCCTGAGCACACACAAATGGAGGGTGAGGGCACTCCCATTTTGCCATCCATACCCCAGGCTCTTCACTTCTTACTATTCTATCATCTTTCATCTTTCTGATCATAAGATAGGTGCTGCTTCTCTAAGTTTCACCTCCTCATTCAAAGAAGGAAAGTGAGAAAGGGCAAAAGACACATACCAGCTAAGTAGGACTTTTTTTTTATCAGTAAGACAATAGCTTTCCAGAAACCCACCCATACACGTGTCCACTGCTTCCCACTGACCTCATCTGAATCACCTGACTGCTTCTACAGCACCGGGCATTGGAAAATATATATATTTTATTAAACAGTATCCAAGCGACCCCCACAAGATGAGCAATGTCTGCCACAAACGTCTTCAATACATGGGCACATGGGTCAAATCTTCCAGTGATGGCTAGCTAGCTTGAGTGGGGAAATCGTTTGCATAGTGCTTGGCACATGACTGCTTCTCAGTCAATATTGCCTCTTTTCTCCCTTCTCTCTCTCTCTCTTTTTTCAAACCCACCTCTGGGTTTGAATATTCCAAGTGCAACAGCACCTCCAGAGTTAAACACCCTGCCGAGCAGACAAGTCTGCATTTGGAGCTCAGAGGAAAACTGATGAGGGAGGAATGTAATAGCCCCAGCTGGAACCCTGCCAGGGGACTAGCAACTGCAACACCCTTATTTGCTCCAGGGAGGAGCAGCTTGGAAACTTTTTATGAGATTCCAGAAGCAGCAAGGTCATCAGTTTTATGGCCATTCTGCTTCGTTTGTAAATACAGCCTTTGAATGAGAATGTTTGGGCTCCTTGACAAGAACAAGGCTGCTGTTAGCTCCTTTGGAAGAGGGGACAATAAAATAAATAGAAGATACTTTTGTTCCACGTGACTACAATGCTTTCTGAGTGACTCGGGACCCCCAACAAATGCCAACGAGGAACTAGAGTACATTCAGAGAGCTGGACTTCCAGGTTGCCTCTCAGTAAAGGCCCCGTGTGTGTCTGAGGCAGGTAATCTGATTTGTCAGGTCACAGGCGAAGCAACATGTGTTTACTATCACACTCATTTTCCAGCCAGCTGCCAGGGTCCGGAGGAAAGCTCTAGGTTGGGCCTGTTTGCTGGGATAAAGTCAAGGCCGAGGAGGAGGGCTGTGTCTTAGCCAGCATCTGTACGTTCTTGTAAATGGGAACCAGCTCCTCCAGGGACACCTGGGCCCCTTTCTCTAATTGCTCACTGGACTGTGCTTTTATTGCCGCTGAAGATTTACTAGGCTGGGCCCAGGAAATACTGGGCCTTCATTGTCTGGCCAGCTGCCAGGGCCGCCGCTGATTGCAGCTGGCCATGGGGACAGGGTCACCCTATCTTTGGGTTTCTTTTCTTTGGGCTGCAAGGCACAAAGGCAGAGCCAGCCTGTGTGGGTCTATTTGTGGGGGTAGAGGGAGGGTATGGCAGAAAGTGCTAGGGAAGCAAGGAGACGTTTTTCATAAATGGATGAAATTCTCCTTTATGGGCACAACTCGTGGCCCCTAACATGCTTTTTTTCTTATTTTCATTTTTTTATTTTTTAAAGATTTTATTTATTTCTTTGAGAGAGAGAGAGAGAGCACGAGTGGGGTGAGGGACAGAGGGAGAAGCAGGCTCCCTGCCAAGCAGGGAGCCTGATGCAGGGCTTGATCCCAGGACTCCGGGATAATGACCTGAACCGAAGGCAGACGCTTCTGACGGACTGAGCCACCCAGGCACGCACGTAGCAAGCTTTTAATGAACATTTGCTGTGTAAAGAAACGAGTGATTTTATTCATTTAACTGATATTTACCAAATGCCAATTGTTTGCCTGGGGCCTAAAATCTGATGACACAATTCAAAATTTAACAGGCAAGATTTGAGTTCTCCTGGAATTTGAATTCTGGTGAGAGATAGACAGCAATAAATAAATGAGCAAGTTAATTATAGAGAGTGAAAAAGGCCATATGAAGACTAGAAAACAGAGAGGGCTGGGGGGGCTGGGGATGGAGAGCTCCTTTAGATAGGGGACCTTCCTTCCTAAGGAGGTGATATCTGAGCTAAGACCTGAGTGCTGAGAATGCACTAGTCATGAAATATCTGGGAATGTGCATTCCTGGTGAGGCAGAACACATCTCTGGAAGGGGGAAGACAGACGAAGACACAAAAGGAAGGGAACTATAGTTTAGGCACCTCAGCTGAGGAGGGGGCTCATCTTTCTTCTAGAACCTGGGCAAGAATGAGGAAGTAAGAAAAAAAAAAGTTTAAGGAGCAGGAGTAAGAGGTTGTGTTGAAAATAAGACATTTAAAGACATTTAACGTCAAGTCTATCTGTATTCAGAATAGGTGGCTCTCCATCCTTGCACCAGGACCCTTGGTGGTCCATCCTTAATGCAAGCAAGTTAACCTGTTGTTCTCTGAAGACTTTGGATGGCCCTAGATAAATGACTTTCCTCTTGAGGAATTTAGGGGATCCCTCAGCATGATGGTAGCTCCCTGCCTGATCACCACAAAGTGAAGCCTGCTAGTTGGTCCCACACTCACTAGGCTACACAGAGCTCCCAAGCAGCTATTGATCAGCTTCTTTGTAAATATGGAAGCTAATTAAGCTTCACTAAACATATGAACAATGCTTGCAACATATGCACATGAATAATATTTCTGCTTATTAAATTCCTGGGCTGTGAAAGTTTTGCCTAGGGTTTATCAGAGTTGGCAGGTCCTTGGGAGCTAGGGAGGTCATTTAGCTTTGAGCGTCACAGAGCCTGAAAATTTTCAAAGTTGAGTTTTTTATATTATCTAGAAATGCACACATAGGATTGAAAGAGGAATATGTGCAATATGTATCTTTAAACTTATGTCCCCAGTACGGAACCATAGTACCTGTATACTATGAATTAATATATGAATCCTAAAATCAACCTTGAAAGAACATAATGATATCATATTTTATTTTATTTTATTTTTTATTTAGTTTTTACTAAGCTCTAGGCCAAGCACGGGGCTTGGACTCACAATCCCAAGAGCAAGAGTCGTATGCTCCACTGACTGAGCATTAAAAGTCTAACTTTGTTAAATATAAACATTTTATGCATAGGATAATTTTTAAAAAACTGTTTTGGCATTTCTTTTTTAAAATTGACTATGAGGGGCGCCTGGGTGGCACAGTCGTTAAGCGTCTGCCTTCGGCTCAGGGCGTGATCCCAGCATTCCGGGATCGAGCCCCACATCAGGCTCCTCCGCTGGAAGCCTGCTTCTTCCTCTCCCACTCCCCCGGCTTGTGTTCTCTCTCACTGGCTGTCTCTGTCAAATAAATAAATAAATAAATAAATAAAAATAAATAAAAATAAAATAAAATTGACTATGAGCCTCAAGACATGGAAAAGGCCTGGATACTTGAATCATCTGGATGGGACTTTGAGTGTTCCCAAAAGCATCATTACACATTTGCAACAGTTGTTTGGAGGATTCACACTTATGACTCGTTCTACTTGCATATGGATTTTACTAGTTTATCACTCGGAAGAAGTCCTTATATCTGAGGTCATGGGAAACCCTCGTGTTGGACAGAGCTAATGATTTGGACATTATCAGCCTACTCAGGAGAGAGCATTGGGCCTCTCTCAGCATTCTTGGAGAATGTTCGACGTGGTTAGAGAAGTTTTAGGTAATGAAGACGTGGAATTAAAACTGCATTCAAGCATAGAAAATGAGAAGTCTAGGAGGATCAGAGAGGTGATAGATGGAAGAATATTGCATGCCAAGGGAAGCCTCGACTGTTCCCTGAAACTTAGTGCTTGCTTTATGCTGAACGCTTTTTGTAAAGATTGCCAGATGAACCTTTGCAGCCTTCCCCATCATTATACCAGTCAGTTAAAATCCTATCCATTCAGGGCGCCTGGGTGGCTCAGTGCGTTAAGCATCTGCCTTCAGCTCTGGTCATGATCCTGGGGTCCTGGGATCAAGTCCCACATAGAGCCCCGCATTGGGCTCCCTGCTCAGTGGGGAGCCTGCTTCTCCCTCTCTCCGCTCCCCCCATGCTCTCTCACTATTTCTCTCTCAAATAAATAAATAAAATCTTTAAAAAAAAATATCCTATCTGTTCATCAAGGTCCATCTCAATGCTCCATTGAGAGTTATGAAGCTCTCTATGAAGCTCTCCTTGAATGTCCAGTTGAGAGCAATCACTCTTTTCCCCCTTGTTCGCATGTTGCACTTAATTCATTCTCTCTCTCTCATCTATCTCTCTATCACCATCATCACCATCATCATCATCATCATCATCATCATCATCATCATCATCTATCCTCTGCTTTGATCTCTGCTGGGCACTAATATTTGTTCAGTGCTTTATGGTTCACAAAGTGACATTCATGTGCATTTACTCATTTAATTCTTTGCAACTCCATGATACCAAGAACAGAAACCGAGGCCAGAGACATGAGGACATTAGTAGATTGGCTTCATAAATTGTGACTACAAGTCAGATAAAGTCATGTGATCTCTAAATTCAGTAGCCAAAGAATGCAGTGTTCTGTTAAGAGTTAGAAAAGACATTCACATAGCTTTGGATTCTATTACATTCAAAAGTCTATAACATTCAATGAAAGAGACATGCAGAGATCTTAAGAGCCAAAGAAAATGCATAGTGTAATCAAGAGGCCAACCTGAGTTGAGTTGCAGACATTTGTGAGTAGACGTTTATGAGGTAGAATCACCATGTGCATATAACTTGAGTCCCAGGATGTGACCATGCCCCACTTAGAAGCTACAGAATCAGTGACATAACCTTTAAAAATAGAGTTCAGGATGTCACATCAAGGTCGCCGAAACCTCTGATCACTAGTAATCCCAAGAATGCTGAGATGGCAACTCCCTGTACTTCTGGAGATGATTTAATAGTTTTCTTCGTTTTTGTAAAGAGCACCACCCAGGAAGCCTGAATTTCCAGATCACATTTCCAGCCAAATAGCTCTGTGTAAGGTAATTTCAGTTAGCAGGGATGATTGTCTTTTTTACTGGGTAAGCATCTTACATTTCCTGGAAGTTTTAGATTACATATATGCATGTCTAAAATAATCAAAACCATAGTATAAATATTTTTGTATTAAGAAAGAATCAGGTCATGTTTCATTTCTATATGCTTGCAATGTTTAAGAAAATTTGGCCTATTTAAATGACACTCATAATTCTAATTTAAAATGTATAACTAACAAATTATTGAGACTCACAACTCTAAGTGGAAATTCATGTCAGTCACATTTAGAAGCAGACTATATTAGATTAAATTCTTGGGAACATTTGTTGATCAGACAATTGATGTGCTTAAAAATGAAAATTGAATTTATAAATGCAATTTAAACTATTTGAAAAGATTCAATGACTTATGTTTGCAATCTTAAACAAACATTGGTCAAGGCTCTTTAAAAGTGACTAAAAACAGGCAGCCCTTCCTGCGCCTGGGTCCTGTCCCTGTGCTTTAATAAAACCACCTTTAAAAAATGACTTTAAAAAGTAGGAGAAAATTTGGTCCACTTCTAAATAGAAAAATTAGATTTGTAAGTGGAATGTAAACCCAAGAAGAAAATATATGTATAACTTTAATAAATTAATTTAAAAATCCAAGATAAATATCTCAATAGCCTTTTCACTACACAGAGCTCACTCTTGGGGCCTCAAAATAGCTTAGATTCATAGAGGCGACCTGTGCGGGGTCACCAGGCTAATAAATGGCACGCTTACAACTTGGACCCAGGATCTAGATCCTATATCTTTTGGTCAAACTCTGCTTCCCTTATAGACTTCATTTCAGTACCTCTTTTATAACACCTGTACTATTTTGCCTTGGATTCGGGTTATTTTTCTGTGTCTTATTTTGACTACTTGCCTCTCCTTAGCTGCCAGCACAGGGTCAGGCATGGGGTGGAGGTCAGGGGAAATCCAATAAGTGTGTCAGATTGAAATGATGGTAGGCCACAAATGGCCTCTGAGAAATGGTGGCTGGCATGGGGGATTCATATAGAATGTTATCTCTCTGGGACACTGTTTAGCTTTCAGGGGATCTAACTCAATAGCCTTGGACTCCAGAGGTCTAAGCTCTGATGAAGTGGGTATAATTAGCCATATGCTGTCTGCCTTATTTTAAGATTTGATTCCGTGGATATCCTTCAGTGTCTTCCCCTTGATCAGGATAGAGACCAATCCTATTTATTTGAGAGAGAGTGAGTGACAGAGAGAGAGAGAGAGAGCGAGCTCGCACACACACAAGATGGGGGAGGGGCAGAGGGAGAAACAGACTCCCCTCTGAGCGGGGAGCCTGATGCGGGCTTGATTCTGGGACTCCAAGATCATGACCTAAGCAGAAGGCAGACGCTTTACCTACTGAGACCCACAGGCATCCCCAGACCAATCCTTTTTATGCTTCATGAGGCCGGTATGGTCAGCCCCCTGATCCCCTCTCTGGACTCTTGATCCACTTGCTCTGAGTACACGACCAGTTCCCTGCATAAACCGAGGTAGTCTCCAGATGAAGTCAGTTCTCTAGCTCGAGTGCTGTTAATAACTCTCTGAACCTTTCCTTCACAGCTCTTGCTAGAGGTTGTAATTATAAAGTACCGTAGTTATTTATTTAATATTATCCTCCTATGGAAGGCCTTTAGCTCTGTGTACTTTGCTGTTTTTCTCACCATTATCCTTGATGCATAGTAAGGGCTTAATAAATGTAGACTTTAATGATGGTTATTAGCGTTTAATAAATGTTGTTGGGATGCATGCGAGAAAGAATGAATGAATGTGAGAAGATCGAGTTTATGGTGATCTTTTAGACTGGCCTGGTCTCCATTCAGCCAGGAAGGATTTGAGATGAAATCTTATCAGACAGATAGGGGACATGATGTCTGAGATTCCTTCCAGGCCAGTGAGCCTTTTGCTCCGGGAAGGCTATTTGTCACTTTGCTTTAGCCATTGCTTTTATCATTCTCATTGAGAACTCTGTGTGTGTGTGTGTGTGTGTGTGTGTGTGTGTGTGTGTGTGTATGAGAGAGAGACAGAGAGAGAGTGAGAGAAAGAGCGAGAGACAGAGGAAGAGACAGAGGGAGAGAGAAACAGAGACAAAGAGAGAGAAAGAGATGTGCCGGCATGCAAGGTGATGGGAAATGATCCAGGGAGGCCCCTGGAAATGACGTTGGTCTTCATTTTGCCTCATTCAAGCAAGTGAGATCTCATTTGGCAGGGAGGAGGCAAGCTGCAAAATGTCAGGCCCCTGACCATCAATGAGTTTTGCATTTCCAAATGATGGGTTTATGATTAAACTCCAATAACTCAAATGCACCATCCGTGAAGAATGCCAGTTGCAACTGGTAATTCTTGTTCTGTTTAATCCCCTCCCCCCTTTATTTTTTTAAGCTGTGCCTCAAAATCCTTCAAAGGACAGCCACGAGTTGGGGGCTTGATTAAATTTTCTGATGACATGGAGACGCTTACTGATCATGGTGAACCCATCCTGAAAATTATAGGAAAAGACACCAAAGAGCATGAGGCTGGAAAGGCAGACAGATTCTTTAAAAACAAGCTGTAGTATCCTCGCTTTCTTCCTCAGGGAGACTGGAGTAATACTGACCTCTAGCTGAATGGAGAGGGCGATTTCAGCTGGTGCCTTCTACTCTGGTTGGATGTGGGCCGATCTGAAATTAAAAGAGAATATTTGGAAATCTTCTCTTCCTCCAAATTTTTCATATATCTCTCCTGGCTTCTCTTCCCCTTGTCAAGTAATAATATCAACCATTTATTTAGTATTCATTGCGTGCCTGGTGTTAGGATTTCCTATATTAGCTCTAATTATTCCCAACGACTCTGTGAGGTGGGGGTTATTGCACCCATTTTTTCTGGCAGGAAAATTGAGGCTCCGTGAGTTTTGTAACTTGCCCAGCACATACTATTGTGATGTGGCTGAACCAGGATTCTAAATTAGTTTTGTCAACTCCAAAGCCTGTCCTCCTTCCTCTAACTCTGAGTCTGGCAGAAACCTCAGGGAAAGTTTGGGTGTCTGGTCCTCTCCCCTCCTTCCCAGGGCCTGCTCTTTGGAAAAGGTCTCTCAGTCACTGTGCTTATTTGTTCTGCTTCTACCTTAACGAATTCCTGTTTATATTCAGAAGCCAGGCTGAGTCTCCTTCCAGATACGTCAGTTCCTGTAAAGGCGGCCAGCTGTCTCCTAAGCCCTTCGCTTTCTTGATGACATCTTCGTTCTTGCAGACTGAGAACTCTGTTTTAAGCCATCAGAGTGACTGGTTAGTAGTGAATCAATGCAGCTACCCAATAATGACCTAGAATGGAATTTGAAAACCCAGGGGTTGAAGTGTCCAAGAAAGTGTAATTCGGTTTTCTGTTTATCTTTCTCTGTGTGTTTCTAGGATGTTCTAGCTGAGATTTTTCAGGGTGATGAGTGGGTTTCAAGCTAACCTGATTAAGATGGGATTGGGGGTAGTGGGATGTAGGAAAACAGTTTCATTCCCGCTTTGAGGAAGTGATTGAGCTGAGTGTGTGGGCGGTGAAATGGGTCCAATAATAAAAGGACGAGGAGTTCTGGGGGGGAAAGGCAATAAAATTTTTAGTTTTTTAAAAAATGCATGAGCCAATAGAAGGACTGTTATTGCTTCTGTAACAGGGTGTTATCGTTTTCTCTGGTGGGGAGTCTTCTAGCATATATCCATGTTGTCCCACTGACATGGCTGGGACTTTTCAGTGGCTTGCAAGCTGGAAGATGTTGCTCAAATGGCCTTTTTCTGTGTTACTTCCTTCGGATGGAAGCTTGCTTAGGGTGCCTTGACATATTCCTATTAAGGTGCAGTGTTTACCTGACGTCAAGTATCTTATTTTTTCATTTAATATGCTCGTAGCTACCCAACTAATTAAAAATAATCGTATGTTGTTCTTTTAGACATTTCCCGTGGATAAACTATATTTCTTTGTTTAAAAAGTTTGATTACAACATACAGACTACATTTTTTAAAAATTTCTTAATATTGCCATCGATTCAAAGCTGCAAATGCTTCCTTTCCGTTCACCTTTCACTGCCCCACCTTCACTGCATATGCACTCTTTCTGCTGCTAGATTGCGTTCCATTCCATAGTATGAGCGAGCCGTAGTTTAATTCATGAAACTCTCATTGTTGGGCATTTTGATTTTTAATGACATTTTGGTTTTAGACACATTCCTGTGATAAACTCGCTTGTAGGTGTATAAGATTACTCTGTAGAATACATATTCAGAAGCGGGGTTGCCAGGCCAAGAGTGACAGCTCCACTTCTGAAAATACATGCTTCAGTTCCTCTTCTGAACAGTTATACTAACTTACATTTTCTCCATGACTGTGCATTTCCCCAAGGCTTCAGCCTGCACAGAGTGACTTCTCAACCTACTAAGTAGTGTGAAAAAAAAAAATGACAAAGTTGGAGATTTCAATTTAACAAACACTCATGGACAATAATATGAGTGAGACATTCTGCAAGCTGGCAAGAATACAGATACTATGAAGACTAGCCAGTGTCTGTGGGAACCCCACTGTGTGGTGGGGGGATTGACATGAAAGAGCGGAGTGAGTGTGGAGAAATGCTGGCAGACTGGGGTGGCTGGAGTGAAGCATACGATGGGAGATGAAACAGAGAAGGGATAATAGTGGGGCTCTTGTATTTCTCTCTAAGGGGTTGGGTTCTTTTGGTTGTCGATAGACTTGCAGGCTTTTGAGAAAGGGAATGTGATGGGTAAATTTGATTTTTTTGAAAACCATTCTGGTTCTCTTTCCTTTTAGCCCCTCTCCCCTTAATCAACCTCGTGCCCCTGCTTCCTTTAGGAATCAAGAAGAGAGAGACAGTACATGGTTGTTTGTGTCTGCATGCATTATTTACTTCTTAAAATTTAAAGTTATAGGTAGAGAGGGATTTTCTTGTGTTGGTGGAGCTTAAGGATAAAACGGAGGGCCAGCCAGAAGCATTGTTGACCTCATTGGGAAAACTTACTTGCATATTCTTTTTTTTTTTCTTCTGCTCTGGACCAAAAAAAAAAGGAGACTGATTCTGGAAAAAAAATTTATTAATTTAGATTTTTTAAAAAATAAAGATACTCAATTTTTGTATTTGCATTTTAAATTCATCACTTTAAAATATTAAATGAATAATAATAGTCTAAGTTTGTTTTGGGAAATTAAATATTATGCATTGCATTCTGGTTAAAGATAAATCAACATGTCAGTTGAGTTCACAAAGGATGTTATATTTGAAAATCTAACAAGTTAAAGATATGGATATTCATGGAGAAAAGGCAAATGAAGGGAAGGAAGGAAGAAGAAGAGGTGATGGGAGAAAGAAGGGAAATTAAAAGCTTGAGCACAGGTTTTCAAGTCCAGAGAAGCAAAGGCTCCTTTGAGTATTTTTTTCACCTTTCTTCGTGAACTGTTAGAAACAAAATAAAAATTATAGCAATCCCATAATTATCTTAAATTCTGGCAGCTGTATCTTTGTATTGCATTCTTTGCAATCATGTAGAAGGCAACTCAAGGAGCCTTAAAACTCTGACCTCCGGCATGACATGTGACCAGAGCGGGTCCCTCTAAAACCTGGAACCTCACTCTTATCTTTCCGCTCACAGGCACGTCTCTGCCTGGACCTGAAGGGAAGGTGGCAGAAAATAACAGATATGGGAGCTTTCTGGAAGGTAAAAAGAAAATTCCTTATAAACACAAATCTTTTAAAAAATTATTGTTCTCTTTTAGATCACTTTACCAAAACAAATTGAGACACACACACACACAAGACCCAGGGACCCAGTAATCTGTTGTCGGGACAGAAATCTCCCGGTGACATATCACATCTCTTTTACATTGTCACCAATACAGAATGAATCCCAGAGTAGTATGTATTGCACCAGTGTTGCTACGCAGTTGACAACTGCTTTTCTTTAACTATCTCTGTTTCCAATTCTTCTAGAGCTATAGACTATACTTTTTTTGTTTCATATGTGTACATTTCCTCCCTTAATAAATGAAACCGAGTTTATCCATGACCCTTCTGGTACATACAATTTTTACTAATTGGGCTTATAATGTCTTACAAATTGACCAGGAGTTTTATTGACTTTTTTGTTTAAAAATTGGGGCGCCTGGGTGGCTCAGTTGTTAAGCGTCTGCCTTTGGCTCAGGGCATGATCCCGGCGTTCTGGGATCAAGCCCCACATCAGGCTCCTCCGCTATGAGCTTGCTTCTTCCTCTCCTACTCCCCCTGCTTGTGTTCCCTTTCTCGCTGGCTGTCTCTCTCTCTGTCAAATAAATAAATAAAATCTTTAAAAATAAATAAATAAAATAAAGGATTAAAAAATGAATATTAATAAAAACAAGAGTGAATTTGGAATTATATTCAGAAATTTCTGAGGTAGTCAGCATTGTGTTTGGTCAATGGTCTGTAATTTGCTAGCATCAATCTCTCATTTCTAGAAAGAAAAGGGCCAATTTTTACACTTTGTGGTTTTATAACTAAATTGTTTACAAAGATTTGCAGTATAACTTCATTATGGAACTTAAAGGAATGTCCATATGATCTTTTTCTCCTGCATTAGACATTTGAATCCCTATACCTTCACTCCTTAAAAATGTCTAATAGGGGCTCTGAGTGGCTCAGTTGGATAAGTGTCCAATTGATTTCGGCTCAGGTCATGATCTCAGTGTTGTGATATCGAGCCCTACATCGGGCTCCACACTCAGCAGAGTCTGCTTGAGATTCTCTCTCTCCCTTCCCCTCTGCCCCTCCCCCCAGCACTCTCTCTCTCTCTCTCTCTCCAATAAATAAATAAATCTTAAGAGAATGTTAGTAAGTTCTCCCAAAGAAATCTACCTCTCGCTTGCTTTTTTATTTCCCATACTGTGAAGGTATTGTTTTCTATGTGCACCTGGAAACTCCCCAACTTTCTTTAAATCTTGCTGGCTTTGGATAGGCCCATGATGTTTTACTTGAGGCTAATCTAGTAAGGGAAAGAATGTTAGATTATACAGGGCCATTGGCTCAGCCTCCAATGGAGTGATCATAGGTCTTGGTTGAGATGAAGGGAATTGATGATCCTGTCCTGGCTGGAATTATTGATGGAGGACTTAAGTTGCCCAAGCTGACCCTTTGGCCTTCAAATCTGGTGTAACATAGAAAACCACTCCCAGAGTCATCGTTCTTCATGGCAGTGTCAGGAGCCTTCTGTTTGAACGTTTGACTTCTTTGGAGCCCTACAAGAGAGACAAGGCATACTCTGAGAGAGTTGATGTTTACCATGAACAGGAAAGAAGATTGATGGGAAGTCCCAGCTTATCTAAAACACAGGGGCAAGGCCTTGAGATAACAAGGTACTGTTTCAAAAGTATCTGTGTCCAGAAAGAGGAATTTGCAAGGCGCCAAAGCATGGCCATTGTGGCATGAATAGGGTCTTCCTAACCACTGCCTAACCCTGGAGTGTCTATTTTGGAAAGTATAAAGATATTGCTGGGAAAGGAAATTATAGTACTTATGAGCCTAAAATCTTAACAACTGGTAATAGCAAAGTGAGATAGTCTTGGTTTGGGAGAAAATGAGGTAAAATATAAAGAGGGAGATTTACTTATGCATACTGCCCTCCACACTGGCCAATAGTAACCATCAACTTAGGGGTTACTGATCAAAAAAGCTTTCATACAGACTTAACAACAACTTTGATTTTATCATCCCCTTTCACAGATAAGGAAACTGAGGGCTAGAACATTTAAATAACTTTCCTATGACCCAGAGCTGCATGTGCAAGTACCCATACATACACAGATGAAGGTGATGTTGACTGAGTGGGATTGATAACGTGTATTAACTGAGAATCTCTCTCTCTACTGTTAAGAGCAAGAGGCCAATTAGTAGACTGCTAGGTAAATAACATAATTTCCCTCAAAAATGCAATACCAATAACAACAAACAGCCAATCCTGTTGATTTTGTGAGAACAGTAAAGATTCATTTCTATGTATTTTTCCTCTTCGCCCACTCCCCTTAAGAGTAACTGGTGGAGTTATTACTGGTAAAAAACAGTGCCAATGCTCTGTCAGATTTTCAGTTTCCAAAGAACATTACTGTCATTTTTACCAACTTTGACTTCCAGAGTACCACAGTAGATTCATACTTTCCGGAAAGATTTTCAACAGAAAATAGAAGAAACACAAAACTGGTTTTACTTATTCCTCCATTTACCCAGGGCACTCCAGTTCATTAAGGTTTCTCTGTATTGATTTGATTCATTTCAAGGTACACAGGACAGTGTGGCTAGGCGAAGTGAGTACCAGGAGAGTGGCAGATGAGGCAAGAGAGGAGTCATGGCTGGATCATAGTGTGCTTTGTGAGCCCCGCAAAGGATCTGGGGTTTTATTACAGTCCAAAGAGATTAGAGCCAGAGAATGACATGAGCTGGTATATAATTTTAAGGGATAATCCTGGCTGCTTTTTGTAATTATTTGTGTAGTTAATGCATTGGAAGGGGACGGAAGAGGCCATGGCATCTTTGACTTGGGTGGGTGACAATGGTGATGGAGAGAAGTGAATAGATTTTTAGAAATATTTTAGAAGTGGGAATTATGGGATTTGGCAATGGATTGGATATGGGATGGTGAGGGAAAAAGAAGAGTCAAGGATGACTCAGGTTTCCTGGCTTGAGCAACTAGATAGATAATGGTGACATTTGTTGAAATGGAGAAGACTGCCAGAGTAAAAGCCTGAAGGAGATAATCAAGTGTTTAATATGGATACATTTAGCAGATATCCAAGCACAGGCATGCAGTAAGCAGCTAAAGGAATGGATTAGGAGGTCAAAGGAGCTATCTAACATGGAGAGGTAAGTATGAGAATTGTTGGCGTATGGATGGTCTTTGAAGCCTTGGGAATGAATAAAGCCCCCCCCCCTTTTTTTCATTTTCATTTAAAAAAATTTTTTCTATTTCTTAGAGAGAGAGAGTGGGGGAGGGGCAGAGGGAGAGGGACTCCTAAGCAGGCTCCACGCCCAGCACAGAGCCTGATGCAAGGCTTGATTTGAAGACCCTGAGATCATGACCTGAGCCAAAATCAAGAGTTGGACACTTACTGACTGAGCCACCCAGGCACCCCAAATAAAAACCTTTAATATTAAAATGTCAAGTGAGAAGAAAGAGACTCAGTACCATGCCTTGAGGACTCTAATATTACCAGTCTAGTGGAGGAGGTACAATCAATAAAGGAAACTGAGAGGTAGCTACCAGAACGGAAACGAAAGGAAGAATATTTGAAAACGGAGGGAGTGGTCAGTTTTATCAATTGGGATCAAGTAAGATGAGGATTGCATTGCAAGGGTAAATACACGCTTACCAGGGAAAATCATATGCTATGAGCAGTCTCAAAATTAGAGATTTATAAAGGTCTCAGGACATATATTGGGCAAATATTAAGAGTTTACTGTTAGCTTATAAAATGTAAAAGTTGTTTTAAATTACTTTTCAAAATAGCTAGGTTATTAATATGGTGGGGGCACAACTTGAGGGAAAGTCAGAACTCCTTATCCAGTTGAAATTGACTAATGGACAACTCATACAGAACACAAATTTCTTAGTAGCAACATGTGTCGTAATTAAGGAAGGGAGTGAATTCAGGGAGCGTTCTTTGCAAAACCTAGAGCAGTGTGGACAGGGCAAAGTATATTGTCTTTATGGTCAAAACAGAGCTGTTAGTCACTTTTTCCATCTTCAGTTAACAGACTCTTTTGAGAGCAGATACAACAGGGAGATCTTGAGAAAACCAAAGGTTGTATTAAGCTTTAAAGGCCAGATCTTGCTTCTGGGGTCCAGACTAGGGGCTAGGATTCTCTTTAGAACAAGAAAAGAAGAGTATCATCTTCTTATGTGATTGGTACCAAGATTTCCCTTCAGGCGAATTTGAAAATAAGCTGAGCAAACCTGCTTTGCCCAATTTAGGCTTCCTTTGAGGTTGGAAAAAAAAAAGACAACAACCTGAAGACTAAAATAGAACAGGAGATTATATCCAAAGGAGGTTACGAGATCTTTGGCAACCACTGCAGAGAATCAGAGGGACATACATGCATAGTTGGAGAGAGAGAGAGACTACGGCACAGCTCACAGAGAGAGCACACACACACTGGAGTGGTAGAGTGAGACCACATGCTGGGATTCTCCCTGTAGAGTAGCTTTATTTTGGAGGACCAAATAGTTTCTTTGCTTAGGTCCCAGAACTTTTCCCAGCATTCTTCAAGTCAAGAAAGTAATACACGTGGGAAGGAAAAGAGTTGATTTAAGGACATGGGTGATTTTATTTGTAGTGCAGAGCATTGGAGTTTCTTTGAACTTCTGGTCAGTTCAGGGTGAAGTTAACATCTCCCTCAGGGGATAAGAGTATAAGCACCAAGCAGAACCCTCCCACTGGAACATAAGAAGAATGAGAAAATGTAGCTTTTATGAGCTTCTTAGACAGGTCTGGTTGGATTCTGGTGCCAGTATTTACATCAAGATACTCAACAACATTAAATTAATTCATTTGTTCAACAAGTATTTATTGAGTGTCTACCATGTGCCAGGCATTATGCTGGATACTAGAGACACAGGTAAGAGTGAAGCAGACAGGGTAACCTCATGGTGCTTACATCCTGGAAGAAAACACAGAAAAGGAACAAGCAAACAGAAAACAATATAATTTCTGTTAGTGATAAGGGATGGGAAGAAAACAAAACAGAATGTTGTGAGAGAGGATGCCTTGTTGTGGGGAGAATAACTGTGTGTGGAATGGATGGAATTTTACTGTGTGATCAAGGAAGACTTCTCTGAAAAGATGACATTTGTACTGAGATAAGAAGGAGGCAGCAGCCATACACAGATCTGGGGAGGGAACAAAGCGGGCTCATAAAGCTGCAACTGCAAAGACCTCAGTAAGTTTGAAGAAGGAAAAGAAAGTCCATGTGGCTGGAGCTTAGTGAGGGGGAGGAGAATGGTAGACAATGAGTTTGGAGAAATAAGCGGGGGATGGATTGATCAGGGGCTGGAGGACCAATGATAAGGGTGGTGGATTTTGTTCCAAGTGCAATGGGAAGCCCTCGAAGGATTTGTGCAAAGGAGTATTATGGTTTAGCTTAAAAGAACATAATGAGGAGAATGGACTGAGATACACAGAGCGTGGAGATGGAAATCTATTAGGAAGCTATTGCCATAGAATTCAGGTAAGAAAGAAACTATGGTAGCTTGAGCTAGGGAGGAACTGGAATACAGCATCTGGGCTGGGGAAGGATTATGGTCCAGTCTTTTCAACATAGCATGTGTAAAGCCATGGGGTTCAGATGGAGGAGAGCAGGGCTGGTCAGGGCCAACAGAGTACTGGCCAGGTGGAGGTCCATCCCTGTCTGGCCTTCCTTTCAACCAGGGCTTGATCAAGGTCTGAGGTATCCTGGACAGGCTGATAATATTGCATTCCTTTAAAGAGAGTATCTTTACATTTTTCTTGACCATTTAGAGATGAGAGAGAGACTTGCCTTTTGGATGATATAGGAGGTTACAATGTTTAGCTTCTCCGCTGTTATCAAAAGCAATCCAGCTCTGGCCCCAAACTTACAAAGTGGCTCAGTCAAAGAAAACTCTATCTCACAGGCCCTACAGAGTTTAGGAAATAGTTTAGCAACTTTAAACCCTTAATTTAAAGGAAGTATACCTTGTGGTGGGGGAGGGAGGTCTCACTCCCATCTCATACGGTTACCATACTGATTTTTCCAATAACATGCTATATTGCCAGAAAGAATTCTGGAAAACAGTTTTTACATCTTGTTACATTTCCAGTGTTCACAATCATCCTTTTAGATTCCCTTTATTACCCCAAGTGGAACACCCTTTAACTCAATTTTACCTTTAGCCATGGCATCCCCCACTCATATCTCTTATATATTGCAATTGGGCCCAAGGTTGCATTTCATAAAAGGGTTCTAATGCCAAAAATCATTGGGAAACCATTAATCTAATCTAATCTAATCTAACCACACTTGACAGCTAAGAAAATTGAGGCTCAGAGACAGAAAGAGACTTCCTCAAGGTTGTACAGGGAGTTAGTGAGTTAGTGGCTAAGCCAGAGAACCTCCTTTGTCCTAGATATTCTTTCGCCCATATACAGAAATTTGAACAAGCTCCCTTCAAAGCAAGCAAGCAAGCAAACAAATATACCTCTGTTGGAGTATGGCCCAGATTTATCTGGGGACTAGTGTAGGAATTTCATAGGTAACTACTTCCTCTTCTGAGGCAATAATTCTAAGCTCCTAGGCATAATTCGTTATGGTATCCCATAGCTAAAGGAGGCAAGGTCCAGGGCAGGATTCCATAGTAAGACCCCTTCTTGCAAGTACACACAAAAAAAACACAAAGCTTGAGAGCTGGGTGCTACTTGCTCAAGGGAAAAATATGACTATACTTTGTTCTCTGAAGGGACTAAGTTTGAATAGAGACTCACACACTGACTTGGACTTGGGGTTGTCCCAGGGACAGAGATAGTTGCTGGGGATTTGGTGTCCCAGGGCCACAACTGGGTAGGGTTGCAGTACTTCAGTGGTGTGCTGGTAAATGATTAACACTTGGCTCTGGGCGGAAGGGAGAAGCCTAGAGTTTAGTGTTCACCCATTGCATGCTGCAAATTCCCCCACAATGGTCAATTTCAAGCTGCCAAGTTTAATGTCACTGAATGCAAGTGGGGAAAAGTTGTGCACAATTGGCTCTTTGGAGCCTGTGCTACCAACTCCAGCAAGCCACTGAGCACTTTCCTCCCTTCCAACTCTGCTTCTGGCTACTGCTACTAACTACTGAAAACTGGGCAGTTGGAGCCAGAGATCCAGTTGTCACAGCCTCTTCTGCAGTCACGAGAAGTGTGAAGAGGTATGCCTCCCTCCTTACAAGTAGGCAGCTGCCTCTACTCTTTCTAGAGTGGGTCTTGGTGAACCCTCCTGAAGCATCTCCAGTGCATTCACCCATGCGTGGGGTTCCGCCATTTATAAATATATATATATTTTCCCTTTTCTTCCTGCAGCCCTCCAAGAAAGCAGGATTTCTTGGGTTGGGAGTGGTGAGTCTCTGGCACTTTGACATGAGCACATTTGACAGAATGGAGGCCCTGAACTTGAAGGGTGTTAGAGAGGAACCAAAGCACTAAAAAAGGTCATGGGAAGATTGCAGAGATGGTCTGGAGTCAGCATTCTCATTCCTCACAGTCTGCTGATTTAGTGAGGCCACCAACTGAGTAGGGGAGGACATGACTTTGATTCTTCTTACCCTAAAGTCCCTAGGTAAAGCCCATGGTTAGAAGACTTTGACTGTCCTAAGGGAAAACACTTTTGATTGGCCTGGAAAAAGGAGGTTCTAGGATAGTTCTAAAAGATTCCATACTACCTTATATCAGAGCTCAAATAAATTCTGGATGACATTAAATGTAAAAAGCAAAATCTTCAAATGTTTAGAAGAAAACATAGGAGAGTGTCCATATGACCTGGGGGAGTAAAGGATTTATTAAATAAATAAGACTCGAAAAGTACTATAAGTAACAGAGAAGAGGTAAATTCAACCACATTAAAATTAACTTGCATTCCTCAAAGGCCCATTAAAAAAAGACAGACTTCTAGTTGGGAGAAGATATTTGGGATGAGTAAACTATCGAAGGATTGATACAGAAAAGCTATATGACAAATGTGAACAAATAGTTAAAAGAGAAATGGGCAAATTACATGAACAAAAAGTTCACAGAAGAGGAAACATAAATGGCCAACAGTCATACTCAGTCTCATTAGTAGTCAATACTATATGCTATCCATTGTATTCCAACTAGCTTGGCCAATATTAAAAAAAAATCGAACTACCAAGTGTTGCATGAGATATGTAGTAATGAGACATAGAAGCTGCTGATTGGTGTAGAAATTGGTGCAACTGCTTTAGCAAAGAATCTGATGCTATCTTGAAAATTTAAAGATGAGCACACTTATAATTCGGCAACTTCACTCTAAGTATATCCTCTAGAACAGTGATTTTCAGCCTTGATACTATTAACATTTGGGGCTAGATGATTCTTATTTGTGCAGAGCCGTACTGTGCATTTTAGGCTATTTATCAGCATTCTTAGTTCCTATCCACTAGCCAGTATCAGCTTTCTGCCTCCACTTCCTCCACCCATTTCCCTGGTTGTGACAACCAAAAATGTATCCAGACATTGCCAAATGTCTCCCAAGAGACAAGCTTGCCCTGATTGAGAATTTCTGCTCTAGAGAAATTGTTGTATCCTTGTATGAGGAAACATGCAAAAAATGTTCATGGTAAAGTTATTCTCAACAACAACAATAATGCAAATCTGGAAATTATTCAAGTATTAATCAATAGTAGAATGGATAAAGTGTGGTACATCCATTCTATGGAATACTATACAGTAGGGAAGATGAGAGGACTACAACTTTGGAAATCTTTAAAATATAATTTTGAGTAAAAAATCAAACTGTAGAAGGATGCAAAATTCATGATTCTATTTGCATAGCATTTAAAAACAAGTGAAACAACAAAAAAATGCAATGTCTAAGGATATATACGTACATAGTAAAGCTCTGAAGATAAACTGAGGGAATGAAGGGAAAAGAGCAAAATTGAAGATAATAGATTTCTCTTGGCAAGGAGGTAGAGAGGCATCATGAGAAAGGGGCACACAAGTAAGTCCTATTTCTTAAATTAAGGGGTAGATTATGGATGTTTATTATAATTTATGCTTTATTAATTGTGTGTGTTAGATACCTTATTTTTTAGGTAGAAAAAACTGAAAAAGGAAGAAGAAATCATGGGATATTTTTTAGAAGAAGAAACCAAGTGTGTTGGGAATAGCTGGCTGAGGGAGGAGACCCAGCAAGGGCTTTTAGAACACAAAGCATGTGGAAACTTCTTTTTATCCACTCTCCACTCCTGGATTGATCTGTCTCAGGGTTTTCATGATCTGAAAACTTACTCCTTGTCACTTAGCTGAATGACCTTGACCACACTCCTTTCCTTCTCTGGGTTTTAGTTTCCCCAACAAAACAAAACAAAACAAAAACAAAAACAAAAACGTGAGCCCTGGATTGTAAATCAGACTTGGTAACTACAAGCATATCCTACTTATTCTGTGCCCATGGCAGACATGAATAATTGATCACAATTCTCATTTTAAGTTAGGAAGAGACCTCCCAATTGCTTTCAATATAACTTCAGTCTATTGGTGACATGTAGCAATAGAGAAGAAATCTCTACTTCTAATATTTTATTTTGAGATTTCCTTCAAGTTTTGTCATTCTTTATGTCCCTTTCCTCCCAGTCCATATATCACCCTGGTCAGTCTAGAAGCTCTTTAAAGGATGGGACTATGTCTCATTTCCCTGGTACCACCCATGCCTGTGTTTAGTGGACACTAGGGTTTCCGTAAAAACTGGCTGGCTGGAAAGCACCATTTTTCCATCTTTTTGCACCATTCATATCCCAGATCCTGAATGAAGCAAATCGTTTAAAGCCCATTAAATGGATTCTGACTGTCTATCAGCTAAACCCGTTCGACATCTTAGGCCATATTCCAAAGGACCAGGATCTAGTTTCTGATGGAGATTTGAGAAAAAGACAAGGGAAGTTGGAGAAGTCATGTGCAGGCATAAGGAGCAGAAGGGATGGGCTCAAAGCTGAGCTGAGAGGTTGCGGTGTGAAGGTCTGTATGGGGCTAGTATTAAAGGGGGAAAAGGAAATAGAAATGGCACCATGCTGATTAAGTAAAGTTTTCTCTCTGTTGACTTTGCCAGTTCCCATCTCTTCAAGCTGCCCTTCATCTGTTAAGTCAGTCAAGTGAAGGAGGCAATTTCTTTGAATCTCTGGTTCTGATTTGAATGACTGAAATTTAAGTTGTGAGCCAGAGAGCTAAAATCCTGGGAGGATATTTTACAACCAAGCACTGCACGCCCTCCAGTGGTAGAAAACCAGTAACTCAGTGAAAATGGAGAATGGAATTTTTGCCTAAAATAGATTTTGGAAGTATTATATAATGCTTTTCTTTTCGCTCTCAACTGTATACGTAGGATTATATACAGATTTTTAAAATGCTTCAGTGCTCTGAAGGAGTATTATTGCAATGTTATCAATCTCCAGAAGGTCAGAGCTGAAATTAACCATAAAAATAACATATCCAAGTTTTCATTACACCCAAGAAACAAAGTTCAGGAGGTAAAGGGACAGGTATGTCTTGTGGCCTCTATCTTCTGGCTCCCAGTTCAGTACTTGTGCTCCTCTGAATCTTGGGTTCCCGATAGCAGTCGTTTTTGAATATTTGCCTTGGCCATGAGCCTGTTTTGGGGGATAATGGTAACAGTTTTCAGTTACCGAGTCTTGCTCTTTGCAGAGCACTATTCTAAGTGCTTCATGTCTGTTTCTTATTAATTCTCACAGCAACCTCATGAGATAGAATAATTATCCTTATTTTGTAGATGAAGAAACTGAGGCTCAAAGGATTTTAAGAGTGTTACTAAAAGGAGTAAATGATTTGTCTCTGCCCGCAAGCCATTTACAGCCTAGGTGGAAAGACCAGCTTGCTTATCTCGGCTGGAAGGAAAGATACATCTATAATTAACTGGGGCTAATTTGTCCAGGATACAGAGTTTTGGAGCTAGGGCACTAAGGCCTGAGATACGAGGTGGGTTTTCCAAGTGGATTTCTTTGTAATGTCGATGGATGGGACTCGCATCAGCACTTTTAAGCTCAAGGGTGACCAGTAGGCTTCATCTCACATAATTATTCCTATGGAGTAGCGTCCGTACTGTGCTCTATCCAATGGTCATATCTAGGCTCCGGAGGAAAATGCGTTTGAACAACTAGTGATCTCCACTGTGGGTAAAGGATGGGGGTGGTTGGTGTGATGCTAAGTAATTGCCATAATTGCTCCAACTGAGCTAAATTCTCCAAAGCTTACACATTCTACAGTGTTGTCTGTAGGCACAGAAGCAAGGGCATCATCACTTGGGAGCTTCGTAGAAATGCAGAAACTCAGGCCCCATTCCAGACCTACTGAGAGAGAATCTTCATTTTAATTAAAGCCTGAAGTGATTTGTGTGCCCATTCATGCTAGAAAAGTGCTGCTATAAAGCTTATTTACACATACATTTGCAAATGTGACATTTCAGAGGACAGGGCCTGCATTCTGCTGCATTGATTCCATGATACGATTTTTTTCTTTTCTTCCCTTTTAAAAATTTTATTTTCAAATGATCATACAGTTAAATTGACTTATTTTTGCTGTATGGTTCTATGAATTTTAATACACATACATATTTATGAAACACCATCGTAGTCAATACCATTCAATCATCATAAAAAAAACTTGCTCATGCTAGTTCTCAACAAGCCCACTCTGTCCCCATCCTGAATCCCTGGTGACCACTGATCTATTCTGTCACCGTACAGATGGTCCCCAACTTACGATGCTTCGAATTAGGATTTTTTTGACTTTATTATGGTGGGAAAGAAAGACATTCAGTAGAAACTGTACTTCAAATTTTGAATTTGGGTCTTTTCCCAGACTAGTGGTACATGGTGTGGTCTTCTCTGGTGATACCGGGCAGGGCAGTGAGCCTCAGCTTCCAGTCAGCCACGTGATCAAGAGGGTAAACAGTCAGCGTACTCACAACCATCCTGTACCCATGCAACCATCCTGTTGTTCACTTTCAGGACGATATCCAATAAATTACCTGAGGTAGTCCACACTTTGTTATAAAATAGGCTTCGTATTAGATGACTGTGCCCAACTGTAGGCACATAAGTGTTCTGCGCACGTTAAAGTTAGGCTAGTCGGAGCTATGCTGTTTGATAGGAGCATAAAGTGCATTTTTGGCCGATGATATCTTCAACTTACAATGGGTTTATTGGGAAGTAACCCCATCCTAAGTTGAGGAAGATGTGTGGTTTGTCTTTTAAGAACGTTACATAAGTGGAACCAAACTGTGTGTAACTTTTTTTAAAAAAAGATTTTATGTATGTGTTTGAGAGAGAGAGAGTCAGCGAGCAGGGGGAGGAGCACAGGGGCAAGGAGACTCCATGCTGAGCACAGAGCCTCAATCTCATGACCCTGAGATCAGGACCTGAGTAGAGACCAAGAGTTGGATGATTAACTGAGCCCCTCAGGCGCCCCGTGTGTAACTTTTGAGACTGAGGCCGATCACTCAGCATGCCTTTACTAACTGTGTTTTAGTAGCTTTTTTCTTTGTTTCCCAGCTATGTAGACAATACGAAATTCTGTGACTCCATAGAAAAAGACGATTTCTCATTATAAAGGTTAAGATTCTCAATTATTCTAGGAATTTATAAATATATTAACGTCTAGGCTCTTTCAAGTATGACACCATGTACTGAGTTTACTTCCTAGACACTCAGCCCGATGGTCTTGAGTTAAATTTTCACTTAGCATTTGTTCTACTTCATAAATTGCTTATTCATATTCCCTTTATTAGGCTAATATTTCCTTTATTTTTCTTTCTAAAATAATACTTTTAAAGGATGGCATTCCTTAACTAACTTTGTAAATTGTGTTTCGGATGGAACCCTCAAGTATGTATCTGTTCCATCCCACCAAACATTCCAAAGTGGAACAAAATCAAACAATTTCTTTAAGAAAATGTGTTTTGAAACAAAATACATTTTGAAACAAGGCCTCTAAGGGCTCCTTAAAAGGAAAAAAACAACAGTAACAACAACACTGAAACTTTTCAAACTCTTCCCTAGAGTAGAATCTTCACCATCAAACTCAGGCTTTGTGTTTGCAAACGAGTTTCCCATCCATCCTCTGTTAGACATCACCGGCCTGGGGACGTGAGGGAGTCGGGCCAGGTGTTGTTGCTGTCTTTTGTGGATGAAGAAGGTGAAGACTGGACAGAGAGGTAGCAGTTCCAGGTCACACAGCTAGCTGAGCTGGCGCCAGAACCAGAACGCAAAACTTTGGCTTCTACTATGTGCATTAGGCGTCCCTGATCACGGGCTTTTGTTCTCTTAGGTACCCACAAGGACCTCTTTAGATCTAATGTGTTCCAAACAACAGGAACAATCTCTTTTTCTATGAAAATCAAAGGGTTTTTTTCCTATTTATGGCAATCCTCTAAAACTTGATGAATATTTTGATAGTGATTCTACTCCGTCATGTTTTGTTTGACTCTAGTCACACAGAGCAACCTGGTTTGAGGATGTAATTCATTTGCCATTACAATCACACAAATAAACATTCAGAGAGGAAAACTATGAAGATTGACGTCATTTTCTAGTTCAGTTCTCCTGCTTCCCATTTTAGCGCTTTCCAAGGACAGTCTCTTAGGAAGCAAGACTTTTAGAAAACGAGGTAGCCTTCTTTTCTCCCTTGGAAATGCCATGGGATCTGGTAGCTACTTCTTTACACCCTTCTGATCAGGTTTATTGGGACATCTTACAATCCAGGGAATAAATGATATTTCATTGGAAGTGGGACACTTTGTATGGCATTTGATCTGAAATGTGCTGTACATTTGTAATGTGGGAGACAATGTCTTCCAAGTCATGGAAACTGAAACTGAGGGCCTCTTTGAACTTGCTGGGCATGTACAGAATGGGATAAGCCAATGGTTAGCCCTCGTGCATAAAGCTTGCTTTCCATTCTCTCAGCGCCCTTTTTACCCATCCCCACAACACTCTCCATACTGGCCCTGATTAACAGTGCCCAGATGCTGTGCGGCATTCCTGCAAGGATAACCTGCCACCATCTCATGCCGCAGAAGTCTAGTCAGGGTGAGCAGCAGGCTCAGAATTCCTTAATTAACGAGGGTGATGTGAGGTTGTAAATACAGCTGTGGGCTGCTGGCTCCGCAGACCCACCTGCAGATAGCAAGTGAGGAAACGTCAGGTGGTAACACAGCTTCATTGTCCTGGGCCTCCTTAACTGAACTTGACAGAAGATGCTTGGCAGAGGAGCTGAAGGCAACATGCCAGTCTCTCCAGAGGTACCCAGGGGCAGGGCTCCTTTTTCCTGGGAGTCTCTATCCTTAGAATCAATCCAACGATGGGAGAGAGTCTTGGAGAAGAGGAGGAAGGAAGCAACAGCTTACTTACAAAACGCCATATTTTCCAGTCGCTAAGCACTTTTGTTTTTGGTGAGTCCCCCGAGGAGACTTAGTATCCAGCCTCTTCTTCCCGGCTGTCTTTTCGTAATGATTACTTACCTTTCATCCCAAACTGGGCTCTGACAACCTTCTCTGTGGGAGAGACACATTCATCGCTTTACCAGACAAAGTTGTTTGACACATGAGAACGAGAGCACCTTGTTTTCCAGAGAGCCAGTCTACAAAACATCTCCATATCTGCCTTTCAAAAAAAACAAAAACAAAAAAAAATGAAAAAACCCCACCTCATTTTAGTCTTACCAGTCCCAGCTTATAGAAAAGACTGAGGTTCGGGGACCCCTGGGTGGCTCAGTTGGTTAAGCCTCTGCCTTCTGCTCAGGTCATGATCTCCAGGTCCTGGGATGGAGCCCTGCATCAGGCTTCCTGCTCAGCAGGGAATCTACTTCTCTGTCTCTCCCTCTGCCTCTCCCCCTGCTCGTTCTCTCTCTCTCTCTCTTTTTCAAATAATTAAATAAATAAAATCTTAGAAAGAAAAGACAAGACTGAGGTTTGGAGAAGTTAAGCAACTCACACAAGGTTGTGTAAAAAGCCAGGGACCCAACTAAAACTGGATTGGAATCTTCAGTCTCCACACTCTGTGCCCTTTCCACTGCCTCTTAGAAGCCCCGCCAGATCTTCTGAGAGAAGCAGGAGCTCATACTGAAGTCTGACTGTTGGCCCTAGGGGTCAGAATCCCTCAGCCTGCGTCAGCCTTCTGACTAACACGCAAAGCTCATGGACAGCACATTCTGATAGCAGAAGAGGGAAACACGTGAGGCAGCTTGTTCATTATTAAAAATGAGAAAAAAGAGGAAAATAAGTGAACTCACAAGGAGGCCAAAGATGAGTTCCTTCCTGCTCCTGGCAAAGTGTTTTCCATTCATGCCCACAAGACGTCCAATGCCCCTGGAATTTCTAACACTGGGTTCTTTTTTTTTTTTTTAAGATTTTATTTATTTATTCGACAGAGATAGAGACAGCCAGTGAGAGAGGGAACACAAGCAGGGGGAGTGGGAGAGGAAGAAGCAGGCTCATAGCGGAGGAGCCTGATGTGGGGCTCGATCCCATAACGCCAGGATCACGCCCTGAGCCGAAGGCAGACGCTTAACCGCTGTGTCACCCAGGCGCCCCTAACACTGGGTTCTTTAACAGTTCAACCTGGTCACCAATATGTGTACAATATATCAAGCGACATACACACACAATTGTTCTTTGCAAACAACAGATGCGCTATATATAATATATATTATTATATTATATATACAGTAATATAAATAAAGGTTCCAATCAGGTTTATTGGGACATTATTGGGCTCGCACATTGCAAAGTATTATTGTGCAGTAGTGGTTTGCAAAGCATAGTGGTAGAAGCTGACTGGTATCAGAAATGACTAAACCAGGCTCCATTCTTTTGTGTTGCTTCCAGTCATGTGGGAAAGACTGAACTCTTGTAAACAACTTTTCGGAATATGAGGCAGAATGAAGTAAGTGCTATAATGGAATGAAAAATTAAGTGTTATGTGATCCAGAAGAGGGAGAACTTTTTCCAACAGGATAATGGAAGACTTCAGGTAGAGGAGGGATTTGTGGTCAGCCTTGAAGGATAGTAGGATTTAGACAGAAAAAAGCCAGGAAAGGCATTCTGAGTTCAGGACCAGGAGGAGCATAGGCTGGGATGTCTACAATGTTCTGTTTCGCCAGAGGATGGCTCTAAGGTGAGGGACCTGTAAATGGCTGGGAGCAGAGAAAAGCAGCCAGGCATAAAAAAGGAAGGTCATAGACGTGTTAGAAATTAAGGTGGGCTTTTTAATAGTTTCATGTCTAGGGACCTGGAAAAGTTTAGATCTACTCTACCAGTCATTTCTCCTTCTAATTGATTTTCCAGTGGAAATAGAGTCAAGGAATAACAGCTAAATAGGAATCTAATTAGCCTTGGGAATACACAATAACTCTCGACGTGGAGTTCTGGAAAGCACTGACTTTAGCTTGAAGACCAAGTTGGGATTTAAGTCTCATAGAATTGAGTCTGAATCCTTCCGACCGGCTCAATTATATAGACAGGCAAGGGCCAGCATGCTTAGGCATGCATAGGGAGATACAGTTGATCTGCCTGGATGTATGCTCCCAACCACATGGAGGAGGTAATGGGTTTGTACCTTTAACACACAGTAATCTGATCCCAAAGAACATGTGACATAAGAAATGATCCAGAACTTTGATCAGTCAGATTAGTAACTCTTCCTCTCTTGAAAGGTGAGGGAAGGAGCTAGAAAGGGGTGGCAGAAGTTTGCATGGCATGAAGAGAGGGACAGAAACATTCCCTCTTCTATAGGCAGGGAAGTGGATGAACCTCCACGAAACAGGCAGACACCGATTCTGGTTGGCAGAACAAAATGGGTGGGGCTCTGGTTCTAGCAAACAGTTAGGAACTGGTAGAATTGACGGAGTTCACGAGCCAGAAAAAGGTGATGGTCAAAGGACCAAGGGATTGATAGGAAACAAGGAGCAGGGCAAGACAAGTAGGAAAAGGCACAGATGATACTAACAACAAGGCAAATGGAAACGTTGTGGTCCAAATGCCCTCTTCACTCTTTGAGATCGAGTCCCTGGTGAACTCAGGCGATGATAACTGTAAACAGCCCACTTGGTAGTAATGGAGTGGGGGGTAAGGAAAGACCTCTGTCTGTGGCAGCGGGCAGTAGAGACTTCAGCCCCTGCCCCCCTCCAGCACCCGAAAGATCCGTTCTGCTGTATTACACACTTGCATGCCTGTTTTCCTAAAGAGGAATTTCCATGCTTTGCAATGTTGGAAACTATTGGTATGGCAAAAAATATTGGATTGAAATTCAGCAAACAAGGGTTTTAGACCCAATTCTGCTATTTCAGCTAGATGGCTTTGAACAACAACAACAAAAAACCCCAAAACTATGATAAGACCATGATGATCACTAACGGATAGTGTGTTAAGCTGTGTGTTAGGAGCTGTATGTTATAAGTACCTTACATGTTCTACTTTATTGAATCCTCACGGCAATTCTATGAGATAGGTATATTACTCCTGTTTCACAGAGGAGGAAAGTGAGATGCAAAAAGGTAACTTGCTCAAGGAGATTCGCAGCTGGTAACAGACCCAGGCCTCAAACCCAGGTCTGTCTGATATCAAAGACTCTGATCTCATAGGACTCCTGCTAGTTCTATGACTTTCACTCCCACCTGTAAGAGATAAACAAGGATCCCCATCTATTCCCACAGAGTATGGTCAAGGATCAAGTGAAAGAATCTTGGTGAAAAAAAACAATAGTAAAGTGCTTTAAAAGAAAGTAATTGTTACCCTATTCAAAGTCTGGTGCCTTTAAATGCTTATTGAATGAATACGTCCTTAATTGGGAATGCAATTTCTCTATATCTGCATCCCTCTATTAAAAAAAAATTTTTTTGTCCTAGTTGTGTGAACAAGAGGGACTTCCTAAGCCATAGGAAAACAATCTTTTAGAAAATCTTTTAGTAGAAGAGCTTCCTTCTTCCCAAAATTTGATTGGTTTCGGAGGATCAAAAACTGATTGACCTGAGGGTGCTCTTTCATGAAAGGAATCACAAAAGAGCTCATCTTATTGAGGGCACTGTATGTGAGGTGTACTTGTTAATCTCATTAACTCCTCAAATGTGGACAGTATTATTTTCATCTTATAGGCGAGGGAATTCAACCTTTAAGAAGTTGAGAGATTCACCCAAATTTATCTAGCCTGAGGTGCAAACATGAAGCCTGAAAACATTGGATGCCTTGGAATAGAAATACAGCCTTGGAACCACAGCTTTAAAATGACTTTTATTCCCTACAAAGCCAAAGGAAAAAAAAGAAAAAGAAAAAAGAAAAGAAAATGGGTACCACTGCCTGTCAGGAAAGCATTTCCCAAGCATTTCCCATAGGTGTGGGTGACTCTGAATATGGTTTCAGCAGCCCTGTGACCCTGAAGAGTACGGTCTGGTTCCTCCCTGGAGCCCTGGCGGGTGGCTCCAGCTCTTCTCAGTAGCCTTGGCGCGAACACCCACCTGGCGAGGGTCTTGTTTTCCTCCCCGACAGAGCTAGGCTGGAGTGTTTCTGATGGTGTTTAACTTCAGCAAGTCTCTGCCTGCGTCTCTGATCCAGTGTTGGAACAAAGCAACGGGGAGGGAGGCCTCGTTTAGAATGAGTCAGTCCGATGCCCTGTTTCTTGTTAAGCACCATTCCCCCTCCAGGTATGTACTTCTCCCCACCAGTCAAACTCTGTCCACACAAGTCTGGGCTTCCCTCTCCCCATGAAGGCAAACACTGTCAATAGCAGGAAAGGAGAAGAAGCCCATGGCTGGGATTAAAGACCTGTGCTTTCAGGAGGAGGATCAAGAGCCCTTCACCTTGCCAAACATTATTTGAATTTTGTAGAACAAACACTGGAGTTTAAGTTATATCCTCGAATTCAGTATTTGGCTAGGATACTAACCATTGCTGATTGCTCCCACTTGGTGTGCCAGTTAATTGCTTTGAGATAAAGTGACAGACCCTATCAGAGGATTTTAAGCATTCATTTGCATTGAATCACCCTTTTTTTAAACTAGTGACTAAGAAACTGATTAATTTCTTCACCCAGGGCTTTATAGCTACTTGAAGAGTTGGCTGGTCAAACTGAGGGCACCTTTCAACTATGTTAGACTTAATTGTTTTTGTTGGTACCAATATCCACGGAAATAAAGCTATTTGTCTTGGACCAGCTTGAAAACACATTCTTAAGAATTGATCTGCTAGTGACTAATAGTGTTTACTATTGCTACATATTCTGATTTCATTCACCAGCACCTCTAATGCTGTGGAAAGTCCTCTGGAATCTGCTTGGGTTTGTATCTGGGTTGTGCCACTTATTAGCTCCATTATCTGAGGAGATTTTATTGATGACTTTGCACCTCAGTTTCCCTCTCCATAAAATGAGGATACTAATCACTCCCAACTAACAGAGTTTTTGAGAGAGTCAGGTGAGACTATACATATACAGAGGTCAGAACAGTGCCGGGCACATAGTAAATGCCCAATAAGCATCAGGTGTCACTATAACATGGGACTTTAGGAAATTTTAGTTTTGGCTCGGTCACTACCTAGCCTCTTACTCACTTTGCCTCAGTTTCCCCATCCTTGAGATAAAATTCTCGTTGTTTCGCCATTCAAGATTGAATAAATTGACTTGTATGCGGTGCATTGGAGGCATTTATTCCCGTGCTCATTTATTTGCTGATGAATGAATATTCATTGAGTGCGAACTATGCCAGGCAAAGTGAGCAACACAGAGGAGTCCCCTGTTTTGGAGGAGTTTTCAGCCTGTGGGGGAGACAGGAAAGTATACAAGCAGTGACAGTAAGCGCAATAATTGTTGGGAGAGTTGCAGTATCAGTGCTGGAGACCTCTGTGTGGCAGGGGAAACTCAGTAGTTTGAGGATGGGGGTGGGGAAGTTAAGGAAGACTTCATGGAAATGATCAACTAAAACCCAGAGCATGAGTAGGAGTTAATGAGGCAAAGAGAGAGTGTTAGAGATAGTGTGAGCAGAACACGTGGAAGTCCAGAGATTAGAGAAAGCAAGAGAATAAAGTGGTTCTACTGTATATCTCATCTACTTTGAGACACCATTGATTTTAAGATGAGCCCTTATTTTATATACCCCCAAGAAAGAGAAAAACACTGCTAGTTAAATATGGCATAAAGTTTTCTTATAACTTAGGGCTTAAATACTATTTGAAAGAGCTTTATTTATTTTTTTATTATTTTTTAAAAATTCTTAGGACCCTTCTACTCCACCATCTTCCCAGGTTCCACATTTTTTTAGTTCTTAATTGGACATGCATTTTATCAAATAGCACTCTATCAAATATAGCAATATATATGTAAAATACTTTGCTCTCAGTGTTCCTAAAACTTCACTTTTAGAGTCAGATTCTTTTGAGAGGTGTTTTTAATTCAGATGCATTGACTCCAAGCTTTTCCACACAATATGGTCAACAGCACTGGTGATGTAGCATTTCTTGAAAGAATTCATGGAAGAACTGAGCCATTAGGGCTGGGCCCTTAAGCTGGGTTTACATATCTGGAACTAGCCTACTTTTGATTCCTCCTTGGGTAATGTTGCTAAATGCCTCTGATTCACCACCTCCCCCACACCCTCCTCATAACATTTGGTACCTATGGGTTAAAAGGGTGGTCCACTGTTGTTTCTGGGATTTTCTTCTAAGCTAACACCCATTCTGACGGTTTTGAAACTGGTCCTTTTCATGTTTGTGCATGCAAGGCCAGAACTCTGAGTTAACAACTTTGCCTGTTTTACAATGATTTTCAGATGTGTCCCAACCTCAGGGGTATTATAACGTGAAAAAAAATTGTGCATCTCCAAGGATGATGAAATATGGCTGAAGCAGACTGTGTGTGTGCGTGTATGTGTGTGAGGTGTGTGTGTGTGTGTATGTGTGTGTGTGTATGTGTGTGTGTGTATTGCAGGGAGCAAAATGAGGTGAGCAAGTGGTAGCCTGTGGTCAGACCAAGGCATTTTGATTTCATCTTAAAAGTCTTAGTTAAGTTAATAAGGATATTGAGCAGAAGAATGATAACCCTTGCTGCCAAGTGTAGAATGCAATGGACAGGAGCAGATCCAGGGAAGAGGCTGGCTATAGAGGACTTTTGCTTTGTAGGTTTTTGTAATAAAAAGAGGAGGAATGATCCTCATCATCTTGGGAACTTCTGGTGGGGGCTTCAGGCACAGATTACTAATCAGGGTAGCCAGCAATCCCCCAATTCCCCAGAAAAGGTGGCGTCCCAGGGAGAGGATCAAACACAGAAAGACTCTTAGCTTTTGACCTTGAATGAATATCCCAGATAACTGAAACTTCTCTTTAAGAAGTAAATTCTCTTTTAGATGAGAATCTCTTTCAATTCAATACAAATTTAGATGCTTTCTTACATGGGGCCTATTAAATCTAATCTTTTTAAACTGAGTGCTATCACTAAGAATATCAATATTCTTAAGAATATCAATATTAATAAATGAATGAAGTACTGATGCAGTGAGTTCTAAAAGGCTATTGAGTTGTATAGAACAATTTGCCCTGTATTTTTTTTTAAGCGATAATACCTAATACTTAGTTTCTTGCTATGGTTTTCAAAGGCTATTTGCATCCATGATCTTATTGATCCTCACAGCATTCTGTGTGTCAAGGCAGGTCCTCCTGGGAGCAGAGGGCAAGATGAAATTAGAAGTGTGAGAGATTTACTGAGGGGAATGCCTGTGAACCACGAAGAGGAGAGAGAACAGGGGTAGGCAGGTAGAGCCTTCAAGTACAATGCAGGTTGGACGGCCCTGGAAAGACCAGAAGAGGAAGGAGATGAGTAGGAGGAGGCTCAGACTGCAATGTAGCTTTGGGAATGTCTCTACTGGGCTGATGGGGAGCTCCTGAACAAAGTGCTTACTAGAGAATCCTGTGACAAAGCAGAAATGGTCTGGTTCAAGCTCCACTGCCATACTCAGTCACTGGCTAGGAAGAGCCTGGGGAAGGTGTAGTCCCAGAATGAATACTATTACAGATGGCCAAAATACAGCATCTGGAAGCTGCTAGCTAACTGTACTCCCCCTGGCAGTTTTTCCTCTTTAATGAGGAAGATCTTCCCTGCAGTCACCCATGGCTACCACACCCTGTGAAGTAGACAAAGCAGTTGCCAATAACCCTATTTTAAAGAAGTTTCAGATAATTAGAAATGTTCAGTGTGATAGCAACAGATTCCCAAGATTCATGGCTGTCCTGCTAAGTAGATTTCTAAAATATTTTTGAAAACCCAGTTGTGGTAGATGGTCTTCAAAATGGCCACCATCTATTGCTTCCATTCCTGTAGGTCAATCTGCTGCTCACATCCAGAGGTGGACTCTCTTGCCCCTCCCCTTGAATCTCACTGTCTCTGTCTTGCCTTGACAATAGAAGCTTCAGCGTTGCTCTGCAGGCTTTCAGAAGACAAGCAGCTTTCTCTTTTCCCTCTTAGAAGCCAGACACCATGGAAGTGGTGTGACCATAACTTCATTCCAGTTACAGAATTGGAGAAGATGCCAGATAGAACCAAACTGAGAAGTGTTCTAACAAATAACTGACTAGTACTTGTCAAAAGTGCCAAGACCATGAAACACAAGGCTGATGAACTGTTACAGATTAGAAGAGAGTAAGGGTAAACAACTAAATACAGTGTGGGATCCTGGATAGGATCTTGGCATAGAAAAACATCATTAGTAGATCACCCGGTGAAGGTTAATAGTGTCCGTAGTTTAGTTTTAATAGTATAATACCCTGTTAACTTAGCTTTGATGATGTATTAAAGTTGTGTAGGAAGTTAATGTTGATGGAGCCTGGGTAATGAGTATATAGGAACTCTCCACACTATTTGTGTAACACAAAGTTTCAGGGTGATTCGCAGTGCATCAGTAGAGACCTGGAACATCAGAACAGAGGCAGCAGCTCAGATATTCCCAGCAGAGTTCCTCTTAAGTCAGGGCTGTTGGAAAAAAGGACTGATCTCAAGACTGAGCAGCTGGTGTCTTTTCTGTGGTGTTATCTGAGGGGGATGAATGACCTTTAGTTTCCAAACAACCTCTTCATTCACCTGTCTCAAAGCTGAAATTCCCATTCTTCTGATAATTCATTAATTTAAGGCAAGTACCATAAAAGGTATCTTGTGAAACAGTAATTCTTAGAGAACGATCACGAAAGAAGAACATTTGGTTAAATGTTTGGGAAGTACTTGCACACTTTATCTACTTCTTGAAGATTATCTATGAACCTTAGTAAATGAAAGGCTCTGAGAAATTCTCCAGGAGAGAAATCTATGTAACTTTATTTAACCTAGCATTTATTCCCCACATTTATTCAACCACAGAATCCTAAATGTATGCATGCACAAATTTTCCTGCAAAAGACCCTTTAGGGAATGCCAGATGAAGTCATCGTGAACTGCAAAGGATTTTAAGTGGCAAAAATGAATCCCCTTTCCCTAGATGGAATAAAAAGGAGGCTGAATGTCAAAATTACTGTTAAAAGTTCTCTCACATTAGGAGGTAGTTTAAACTCAATAACCTCCAAATATTCTCTCCCACTTCGAAAGTCTGTCAGGTAGTGGAAGGGTGTGTATTAGTCAAGATTCTTAATTATAAATTACAGAATCCACTTTAGGAAAGGGATTTATTATAGGGCATTAATAAGTTTATTAAATTTAAATGAGGGCCAGGGAACTTGTTTTCATGCTACACAGCTAGAACATAGCAAGTGGAAGCACCCAACTACTATAGAAAGTCATCTAGAAGAAATTGTATTGCCAGAGATGCCCAGCTCTTGTCACCTGTGATGCCAGAACCTTCACCATAGCTGCCCAGAAGAACTGAGGACCCCAGAAGACCCTGTCTTGTGGAGTGTGACCACTACCTTATGTTGTGTCTTTCGTCATCTTGTCATCTGTGTCACTTCTGCTTTCCAATAATGTTTCTCCACAGACTGTAAATAATGAGTATGTCAGCCGCAAAAGATTCTGGGAAAGATTCACAGTTTTCCCCATTTTCTACTGTTATAGTAACAGGAAGTCACACAAAAAGAGTTTCCGAACAGGTGTTGGGTAAACCAATTTGCGGGATTAGCCACACAGTGCTGCGTTTACTCATTTTTCATTTGACATATGCAACCATGAGATTGTTTTAATATCATGATTGTCATTTTTTCCATCTCTACCCAGACCATTAAACTCTTACTAAAACACTAAACGTGGCAGCAATGATAAAATCTAGAACTGTAATAATGATAATAATCATCACCATAAAACCCAGTACTAAAATAATACATGCAATATAGTATTAATGACCAGCCAAGTATTGTAGTTAAACTAAACTTTAAAATCATGGTAATGAAACTCAATGTTAATGAAATTCATTATCAGAGTAAAATAAAATTCAGTATTATAATGGCAATAAAACTTAGTATTCTAAATAGACTGAATAACATGGGTTGAACCTCAGTATTTGAACTTTGTTCTTTTCCTCTTAGTGGTTAAGAACATGGGTTCTAGAATCAGAGTGTCTGGCTCTACCCTGACTTTCGGACATTATGTTAGTTGGTTAAGCAACTTAGTTCTCAGTTTCTCATTATGAATTGGAAGTAATGGTGGTATCTCCCTCATAGGGATGATGTGAGAATCAAATGAGAAAAAGCAGGAAAGTATCCTGCCCACAGTAAGCAAATCTATAAATGTTCGGTTGTAGTCAGGGGAGAATGTGGGGAATGTCAATGAAACTCATTCTCTACTTTCCCAGAGATAGGAAGCCTGCCTCTGTAATCTAGTTTTCTATGACAGATTCCCTGACGTCTCCCTATTTAGCTACTTTCTGATGAGTTATCCATCACTACCTAGTGGGATGGCCACCCACTTCCAGTTGTGGATTGATCCCTACTTACAAACATGGAGTTTGGGACCTACATTCTGTCCATGAGGTACTTTCTGGATCTCTGGCTTTAGGGACTAGACTTCCCTAGAGCTCAGGGGTCCGCCTATACCTTTAACTGTCTTTCCTTGATTGTGGCTTTACAAAGAGAGACAAGGGTCTTTGGAGCCAGTCACAGTTGGACTCAAATACTATATTCATCTCTTCTTAGCTGTGTGACCTCAGGGAAATTATTTCACCTCTCTGAACCTTGTGTTCACATGCAAGATGGTATTAATAATACTTTTCTTCAAAGGTTACTATGAAAAACAATAAAGAGATGGTGCCTGGCACAGTTCTTAGCGCATAGCAGGTGCTTTATAGTGAGGATTCCACCCCTTCCACACTGTGCTGTCTGCTCTGTCCCCCAGTGCCATTATTCTTTGTTTTAATAATGTGTGTGTGGTGGTAGGGGCTGGATGCTGGACCTTGAATCTGTTATGACCCAGAAAACACCTAGATGTTGTCGTGATTTTTCTTTTAGTTCAAGAAAAAAATTCAGCCTGTCCCCTTGTGTGTTTCTTTCCCTAGAAGTGGAACTCAGCTAAAATTCTGGGAACAGAGAGTTCAGGTTGACTGGGTTCTGCTTGAGAGGTTTTGTTGAGTCTCTCCATTGAGCAGGTTGTTCCAGATCTCTTGCTTGGTTGGGCAAGTACTTTACTTACTTTTTACTTAATAAGTTAATGACTACATTCTCCTTAGGGCCCATCGAGACTTTGCACAACTTCTGAGACTCTATGTTGGAGTTTGGTATAATTGTACGATCTCAGAACAATCTCAATATAGTTATTATTACAGTGCTGGCATTTACTATTTTGATTGTAAGGCAGAGAGCAGAGATTGTGGAGTGTTATATCTAGGCTTAAGTCCTAGGCTGTAGGACACAGAGAAAATTACAGCTCTTGGTGTGCCTGGGAGGGCAGTGCCCCCAGCTCTTGGGTGGCTGGACAGGGCCTATGGTGGCCCGTCTCCCAAAGATAATTTCTTATGGCTGCTAATACCTACAATGTGCTGTACAAATGGTATCCTTTTCTATCTGTGGCTTGACATGACAAACCTTGAGTTCTTCGTTTGCAAAATGGTTTCAACAATACTATCTACTTCATGGGATGCTATAAGGATTAAAATAATTAGAATTTACAAAATGTTTAGAACAGGACATTTGACAGAGTAAGTAATATATGTAAGCAATTATTATATGTATTATAGATAATGTAACTATTATCTGTAAAAGGGGATTCATAAATATTTATTTTGTACTTTTTTAATCAGATAGAGGCATATCTCAAACATATGGAGGGTTTGATTCCAGACCACCACAATAAAGCAAATATTGCAATAAAACAGGTCAAATGAACTTTTTGATTTCTCAGTGCATATAAAATTATGTTTATACTATACTATAGCTTATTAAGTATGCATAGCATTATGTCTCTAAAAGCTATGTACATACCTCAATTTAAAAAGTTTGTTGCTAAAAAATGATAACCATCATCTGAGCTTTCAGGCAGTCCTAATCACTGATTACAGATCATTATAACAAATACAATAAAAATGAAAAAGTTTGAAATATTGCGAGAATTACCAAAATGTGATACAGAGACACAAAGTGAGCTTGCTATTGGAAAAATGGCGCTGAAAGACACGCTTAGCGTGGGGGTGTCACACACCTTCAATTTGTGAAAAAGGCAGTAGACTGTCAAACACAAAAGTGAAGAGCAGTTAAATGAAGTATTACTGTGCTATGTTACTTCGTTACTCAAATCGTTCAGAACTCCTTTGCCACCCACGATTCTTCATCTGCTTTCCTGGGGCATGTTTTCTGATTCTCCCCTGAGGGGCATAAAGATTTCCTTTAAAAACACTGTTTGCTCTCAGTGCACTGAAAGGAAACGTGTCAAGTAAAAGAAACATGTAGAGGAAAAAGACACAAGTGAATAATGGGAGACACAAATGGGAGTGAACAATGATGGGGAAACAGAGTCCGTGGCTCGGCGTGATGTTTGAGAGCGTGCAGAGAAGGGACCGAAAAACTTGGACGAGTGGAAATTTTAAAGAATGGGGAAGACTGTACCAGTGCTAAGAATTGTCACAGGCCTAGTATTTATGGAATAGTGAACTTAGAGATCAGGGATGGGTTCTGGGGACATCCTTAAACGATCAAAATTGTATGCAAAATTACATATAAAATGAGAGAAGAGGGTCCACAACACTTACCAGAACTGCAAAGGGGTATGGGGTCGAAGAAGCTTTAAAGTACACTGGTAATGAATGTCAGAAGCTCATATGGGGAGGTCCTTAATCAAAGTCACCTGCTGATAGGAGCAGGGGCGCTCTGGCCACCTGAGGTGACTTTTCGAGGGCCAGGAACTAAATGTCCTGGTTGATATTTGTCTCCTTTTGGTCACACTGTACCTCCCAGTCCCGTGAGGCACCATGCTTGCAAGTTTGTGCATCTGCTTTTGTCTCGTTGTGCATTCATTCATTCTCCTGTTGTACGGACTTGTATCCCATATCTCCAACTTTGGCCATTGTCTACTCTAGCCCACAACTGGGCTCTTTCTCAGCATACCCAAACCTGACACACACACACACACACACACACACACACACACACACACACACACTATACACTACATAATACACACCCACACACCCCTTTCTCCCACACACGCACCTTCTTTCCTTTTTGTCATTAGAAATCATTTTTCATCTATAGCAACAAGATAAACTAGATACAAGACCTCCATGAGTGGAGAGGACACAGCAAAATCTAGAGGCTAAGAAATCTACAGTTCTGGGTGACAAAGGGACGGCGTTCAGTGGGCTCAGGGAACACCTGGTGAGGTAATTTCTAGAGCAAACCACTAGATGGAGTTCCTGCCTAAAGAACACGGTCGGATCCGGGACTCCAGTCTGCGCATTTTCTTCTCTAGATGAAAATGTGAATTGGGGGCACCAGGTGAAACCCCAATCTATCTAAAGGGCTCTGTAATCTTGCCTTGTTGTGGAACACGCTTTCTCTCAAACTGCTTTCTCCATCTCTTCTCAGGAATTGCCCCACATGTGGGTCATTCCGTGCCACATGGTTTATTAAGCTTAGGCCACTACTGCAATGTTTACTTTTCCAGTGGTTCTTCCCCTTTGAATGCCTGAACAGCCAGTTTTGTCTTTTTTCCCTCCATTTCATGAGCTTTAAGTACTGCCTGTCCTGTGAAGAGCTCTTTGTTCCTTGAAAGGAAACCCTGCAAACACAGGTAATTCTCCCAGTATGGCTTTTACGTGCAAACAAGGCCGTAAGTAAACTCAGGCAAATCTGGAGCCAGCTAACTTCTCTTTCTAGGGGTTGAATTGACTTTTTCTGACTGATACCGATTACCCCATAGCTAAGGAACTTGAGACAGACTTTATTTTTATTACAAGGATTACTAGAAGCAAGTGTGCATTTATTCTGCAAATAAAACTCCGTTAATTTAAACATACGATAGATCGATTTAATGAGCTATGAACTCACAAATATTTGACATTTTTGCCAACAAAAAGCTTCACGCTTGAGATTTATGAGTGAACTGACAATTCACAGGGTTTGTCTGTTTCCCTTTTGTGTGTAAGAAAGCAACAACTTTGCACTTGACAAAGAATGATTTGTTTTCTAGTGAAACCAGATGGAGAATTAGGTTACACTGATGTTAGCCTTGGGGAATCTTGATACCAAGTAGCCTCTGAATCCCTCTTGGCTAGGCTGACCAAGGTCAAGGTGGCTGAAAGAAAATTGGGGGCTGAAGACGTTTCTTTCCAGTGTCTTTGATGTTCAGTTAGCCTCTCTTTACCTCTGTATTTCTTGCAGTCAGTAGCAGGGGCCATGTTTATCACTTTGCCTGCTTGTTTCTACCCCTTGGTCAAGACTGGGAAGGGGGTAACATTATTTTACCATCCCAAATGACCAGACCAGGTGATTCTTGCAGGATCTCCCAGGATAGCCTAAAGTACTCCGAGTATTTAAAACACAGGAAATTTAATACAGGTGATTGGTCATACAAGTGATTTATAGCAGAGCTGCAAAGATTAAGAGGGCAAGAAACCAATCCAGGATTAACAATAGCAAGAAGTCGTTACTACCTCTGGGCTTGAAGAGACAAAGGGAGAAGGAAGTATGTCCTGATTCAGGGGCTAGGATCATCAATCAGAGCTTGGAACCATAGAAACCCTGATAGCAGGAACTGGAGTCATGGGGAAGGTGCATTCCCTCCCCGAGATGCCACCCTGGCATAGTAACGGGGGAAATACTCTGGCTTTCCCCTTCATTGGGTCTGCAGTCTTTCAACAAAGGCTTCCATTGTCCAAACTCACCAGAAGCCAACTGATGGGGATCTTGGGAAATACTTCCTACAGGGACCAGGCCCCTGGCTACAGAGCAAAGCTGAGGGAGGGTAAATGGGTCCAGGAAAAGTACAACAGGCAAACATCCATACCAAGTAAGACCAATCCAACACTTTCTTTCTTTTCTTTCTTTCTTTCTTTCTTTCTTTCTTTCTTTCTTTCTTTCTTTCTTTCTTTCTTTCTTTCTTTCTTTCTTTCTTTCTTTCTTTCTTTTCTTTCTTTCCTTGAGAGGGAGAGAGAGCACAGAGGGAGATGGAGAAACAGGCTCCCCACTGAGCAGGGAGCCTGATGCAGGGCTCGATCGCAGGACCCTGGGATCATGACCTGAGCTGAAGGCAGATGCTTAACTGACGGAGCCACCCAGGTTCCCCCAATCCAACATTTTCTTCCAGGAATTAGAATGGACTACAGAAACTAGTGTTAGTTGCTTTTGACTACTATAGCTGGAAGGTCCTATAGAGCTAGATTGTGGTCTCCTGTTATGTTTATGTTTTTGCTAAAAGGGAGAAAATCAGTATGGAAAGAGTAAAAGAGAGGGGGAGAGGGGCTGAATGAGGGAGAAGGTAATAGAAAGGTGTATCTAAGAGGCTGACGGAGAAGCAGAGCTGTTGGTGGTATTAAGGTACTGGGAGATAAAAGTAGGAAATGAGGGCCTGCCAAAGGACTAAATAGTTCAAATAAAAGACAAAGCACAGGAGGAAGTAAATAATGCTGAGAGTATCTCTATCGTAGGGTAGAGTCTTTTGATGGGGCTTCTAATTTTAATTGGGTATGTTTATATTCTGTTCCAAAATGGAATGAAAACAAGGAGGCCTACAATTTTGTAACATCTAAATCTGGCGACATTTCAAAGAATTATACAATTTTTTTGATCAATCTCGCCTTCTAATAAAATACTTATTAAATAAAAATATTTTAAATAAAATCAGAAAGAGAGTACCTTTGGGCACATTTGGGCTGAATTTTTATCCATTTAATCCAAAAAATATAGAAAAAAAATACTTTCTGTTTAGCAGATTTTGCTCTGTGTTTTCAAGGAAATTCAGCACCTGTTGTAGAGAAAGTATTTTTTAATTCAATATATAATAGTCTACTGAGAAAAGTCAATTAAAGGTGTCAAGTTATTAACCATAAAATCTAATTTTGAAGTTTGCAGACAGTTTTATGAAAAAATTAAAGGTAACATTACATAACACAAAGCATTCGATAGCATACCAGTGACATGGTATTAGACACAGGTATATGTTCCAAAAATATTCTGCTCATTTTTCTAACGTTCATACTGTCAACTTAAGGAAGCTTTTAAGATTATTCAATGTTCACAGATATACATCATCTTAACTTTTTAAAATGAATTAAAAATAGTTTTAAAATGAATCTATTTTATATATCCAGTAATACAATAAAAGCAGTTTGTTGGTCAGTAAGTAAATATTAAAATAAATAATCAGACGCACTTTTCCCAAGAAGGCCCCTGGAGCAGTCAAGTTCAGGGTGCTCTTTGTGGACTCTGAGCTGCCCAGCAGCACCTGTAAGGGGAGGACAGAAACTTTCACCGCCTACTCCCCTTAAAAGTCCTTGTGGACATTTTCTCTCCCAGCAGGAGGGCTAAAGCCTCTGGTTCTCACTGAGACTCTCTACTGTACTTCATGTTCATTCTTCACCCTGACAGCAGTAATTCTTCCTAACATTTCAGAAATTACCTGTAGAACAAATTGGTCAGTCCCTAGAGGAGAAAATTTTGTACTCTTTCTTGCTTGGATTACGGGTTATTCCTGCAGATGATATCCTTATGCTTTCCAATTATATGTTAGATAACCAGAACAGATAAAACAAACAAAAATAACTCCAAATAGGAAACAAAAAAGAATGTTGAAGCAATGAAAATTATAATAAAAACAGGCAGGATAAAACAAATGAAATTAAACCATGATAAGACCCTAAAAAGAATGAAGAAAGCAGTATAAATAAAAAAAACACAGAGTAGACCAAGGACAGTGAAAATACAGTAAAAGAGTGAAAATGAAAGGAACAAAAGGTTCAATGAACAGATCAAACCAAAAAAGAGATGAAAGTAAAGCTCAGCTTTTGATTTATAAAAACTAAATCAGTTGAAGATTGGACGAGTACTCGGCCGCATTCGTATTGCATGGTGCACTGGGTGTTATACACAACGAATGAATCATCGAACTTTACATCAAAAACCAGGGATGTACTGTATGGTGACTAACATAATATAATAAAAAATATTATTATAAAAAAAATTTAAAAAATTTTTTAAAAAAGAGTTCTTTGTCTCACCCCGTCGTGTGAAGATAATCTTGGCCTTACTGGCTAAGCCAGACCTGGAAATTCTAGAGCATTCTGGATAGAATGCTAGTGCAGAGGGCCTTCAGTGCTATGGGGTGAATTCTAGAATGCAACTTAAATCTATGAAAAGAAACCTTCTCTGAAGCCTAACTGACTATTTAGATCACAGATCATGGTACAGTAGATGGTTCCTTAGAAGAACAATCTAGTCCGATCTCTTTTGTATAGTTTTGCAAACTAGAGCCTTTGTTGAAGAAAACAGTATAATTTCAGTGACGGGGGTGGATAGATGGAGGAGACATAGGGAACTTTCTTGCCATTACCATCCGATTAGGAAGCCTGCCCAATTAAAGATCCTACCCTCAGCACCTTTTTAAATAATCCTTTTTCTTGCACGTGAAATTTTGGGAACTGACACAAGTTTGCTTGATATGCCTGATGATCCGTTAGCCAGCTTGGGATCCATTCCCTGGGCTGACTAGATTGGTTGTAGGGAGCTGAGCTGCACAGCTGAGATGTCCAAGAGCAGTCGTTTCCCATCAAGGACACGGGAAGCCCTGCTGGCCTGGGGTGAGTCAAGGCTGTTGCAGAGGAAGGCAGTGGAGGAGGACAGTCCTCAGAACCTTTGGCTGGGTTTGGTGGAGCAGGTGGAGAAAGCTCTGAAAGGGGGAAGAAAATTGCAGAGTAAACCCTGATCCTGGGCCAGCCCCAGCCTGGCTCAGCAGCGCGGGTGGTGTTGGGATCTCTGCACAGATGGGAAAGGGGCTCCAGGCACAGAGCTGGTGGTGGGTGAGGACATATATGGTAAGACCCAGATCTGTCTTGTGCCGGTTCCAGAGTGAGGGACTGTATTCATTTCCTATTACCACTGCGACAAATCACCGCACGCTGAGTGGCTGAAGACAACACAGATTGATGTTCTTACAGTTCTGGAGGTCCGAAGTATGCAATGAATCTTATGAGTCTAAAATCAAGGTGTTGGCAGGGTGAATTCCTTTTGGAGATTCTAGGGGAAAATATGTGTCTTGCCTTTTCTTGCTTCTAGGGACCGCCTGCATTTCTTGGTTTCTGGCTCTGTTCTCCATCTTCCAGCAAGGTTGTGTCTTCAAATCTCCCCCTAACCGCTCCCTCACCCCTTCTCCTTTTCTGTTTCCCATGAAGACTTCCTACTCTAACCATCCTACTCTGTTCTTATAAGGGCCTTGGTGATTACATTGGGCCTACTTTGGCAATCCAGAATAATCTCCTCATCTCAAAATCCTTAATTTATCAGAGCTGGAAACCCCTTTTGCCATTATTCAGCCTACCACAAGAGCTTCGTCTTGTCGGGAGAGGGCACAGTGTCCTTGCAGAAACACCCACATTGAAGAAGCCTGTTCATCAGCTCCTGGTCCTCACCACTCTCCTGGTGGGAGCTGAAGGCAGACACTGCCTCAAGACTTCAGTAAATGATGCGTGATTGAGTCAGCTGCTTTAGGGCTAACGTGGGACTCCACTTTCTCTTGCAGTTCTCTGCAGCCTAGGCCTCTGGTTGCTTAGGAAGAACAGAGCTAAAGGTTGGCTGCAAAACTTTTTAGTACCAGACATGTTCATTGAGCAACTCAGTACTTATACTCAGTACTTATTGGATACTGAGCACTATGTTGGAGAACAGAACTGGTGAATAAGACCCATTGCTCTCAGATTTTATTGATTTTGCTTATTGTCTCCTCACATGCTAGAATCTAAGCTACATTAGAGCACAGATTTTGTATTATTTACTACTAAATGCTGATGCCAACTTTCCAGGGGTTTTGATGGTAAATTCTCAACAAATTTTTGCTGAATTAAGGAAAGATATGATTTTGACCTTAGTGAATGTATAATTCAATATAGTGGACAAGAGGTTGGCAAATTCTCGCCCTTGGGCCAAATCTCATCTACTACTTGTGTTTGTAAATAAAGTTTTATTGAAGCACTGCCATATCCATTTATTCAGATATTGTCTTCCGCTGTTTTGTGCTACAATGGCGAGGTTGAGTGGCTACAACAGACCGCATTGGTTGCGATTTGGGTCTAAATTATTTATCATCTGGCCCTCTACAAATCAAGTTTGCCATTGCCTGGGCAGACAGTTAAATGGTAACTGCTTTGAGTATAAGATCTATGATTGGAAATATACTATAGGATGCCTCTGGTTATTCTTGGAGTGTCTCATGCTCCCAGGGTTGTGTCTTTAGAGAGGCCCTTTAGGGTATCAGTCGTCTGTCCACAGTAGTTGTCACGAAGAACCCATTGCTTCAGTCTTCATGGTCCCTGCAGTTTTGCGGTTTCATCACCCGTGAGAATCTTTGTTGAGGTGGGAACTCTAGCGTCTAAGAACCTAGATTCCCTAGATCGGCCATTCTGCCTTTCTGTCCAAGGTCTCTCCACCTTCCTGCTATAAGATGGGGGAGTAGGGCTTGGATCCCTACTGTTCACAAACTTCTCCCTTCCCTGAAATGTCTTACGATTGTTTGCTATGACCTCATTTCTTCTCTCTCTTTCCCTTATCTTCCAGAGAGTCTAACATAATCTAATGTCTTCAAAAGGTTTAGATAATTACAAAAAACTTAAGCTTCTGATTTTTTCTCATAAGAATTCCTAAGGCAAGAAATTGCAAAGTTTGGTTACTGGTTTGGAAAAGGTATTAGGTAGAAATGGTGATAACAAAAAAAATTGCTATTTTAGGAAATTATCCTGCCTTATTTGCATTGCTAAGCAGTTGTACTATATCCTGAAGGCAATAAATTTTAAGAGAATCAAAAGAGAATGGTTTTAAGGAAGAGAGTGACAGGATGAGCAGAGGGGATGATGCTCAGTATTTAACAACAGGTGTATGCAATAACCTGTCCAACCACTGTTATGGCAAGATGGGTACATAGCGGCTGAGGATCAGCTGGGTTTATGTGTTGGAAGCTGATCTAGCTGTCAAGGGCAGAATAGATGGGAGGCATCCCTCCACGATTAGAGGGAGGCTAGGGAGGAGAGTATTACAGTAGTGTAGGAAACAGATGATGAGACCTCTACTTGGAGAGTTGCAATGGGAATGGAGGGGGAGTGTACAGCACCTAACTTGATTTTAGATGTGGAAGCAAAGCGATTAGGTGAGTGATAGATGCTGAGACTGAAGGAAAGGGAAAGGCATGGATTGCTCATAGGGCCTGGGTGAGGGGGTGGCTGATGGAGTTAGGAGATACTGTAGACAAGCAACTGTGAATGGATGGAAAGATGTGAAATTAACTTGACTGGGGGATTACACCTTCTGGCTTAACCTCTGAAGTCCTTCTTTTGATTGCTTAGTGAATGACTTAGGCATTCTAGGAAAGACAAGACACCTTATGCTGGAATGGCAGACATCTCTGCATCAAGGGAACCATTTTGTTCTGTGCAAGCCCAGCCCAAGAGTCTAGGAAGGGGGACATAAATGTTTACTAAGTCATTTTTTTTTTTGCCATCTTGCCAGCATTTCTGTATGTAGATTTTATTTTATTAAATATGGAGTCCTCCAGTCTGATCTCTTTCTTCTCTATTTTAGGTCCAGAGAGTTCTTTGGAGCATTTAAGATCATGTGAAATCACACACACACACACTCATTTCCATTCTGATTCTATTAGGAGTTATGTTTTCTTTATTTTTTCCCTTCAAAATAAGTTTTGCAAACCCCATAAAATACAACACATACTGGTTTCATTTACTGAGATTCCGCAGAGAGTTTTCCTGATAGGACAATGCAGATAAGGCACATGGCAAAATTGATATTTGATCTATATTTTGTTCTAACCCCAAATATCACGAATAATCCCTTTCCCATAGAACAGGATCTGACAATAGTAAAATGGCCATTTTTAGGCTATCGAAGTATAATCTGCCATAGAAGCAGAGGGCAAAGTAATAAAAAGGGAATATTTAAAATTACTTTCTCCTCCGTCAGTTCCCCCACTTCCCCATCCTGTCCTTCTCTTCCTCCCTCTGTTCCTCTTCATCCTCATCTTCCTTATTCTCATGGGAGTAAGGACTGATGACCATACAGTAGCCTAAATACCCTTCTCAGCTTAGAGTTCCCAAAACAGAAAATAAGGAGAGGTTAAGGGTTGCATTTATGATGGAAACTGTTCAGAACTTTTCCAAGTAAAATTTAGTTTTTCATTTAGTCCAAATTCTTTTTCACTTAAGTGGTTGGATCCAACTTAGGATCCTCTCAGAGAATAAAGTGAAATATTCAAAAGTAAAATCCTTCTGGTGATTTAGCAAAACTAGAGCCTGCTGTCTTTGTCTTTATTCGATCCATAGCCAGAGGATAGATGTGCTGAACATGTAAATGTGTTTTTATAGACTGTTTATTTTTATTTTTTATTTTTTTAAATTAATAACCTAAATTTTTAAGAGCAGTTTTAGGTTCTTAGAAAAATGGAGCTGATAATACAAGAATTACTGTCGCTCCCTATACTTACACGTGACCAACGTCCTATACCACAAGTGGTACATTTCTTATCGTCCATGAAAAAACATGGGCTCATCATCACCCAAAGACCCTAACAGTTTACATCAGAGTCCACTCCTGGTGGTGTACATTCTGTGGGTCTGACAAATGTATAACGATGTGTATCCACCACTGGAGTATCACACAGAGAACTTCCACTGCCCTGAAGGTCCTCTTCCAGAAACACCTTCACAGACTCACCCAGAAATAGTAATTTACTAGTTGTCTGGACATCCCGAGCCCAGTCAAGTTGACGCATAAAATCAATAATCACAACAATACTTGCTTTAAACATTTATATGTATTTTAAAGACATTAAGAAAGGAAACTTATTTTTTAGTTTACTCTTTTTACAATTTTGGGTACTTTTTGCTCATTCTTAAACACCTGTGTGTACTTATGCTACCAAGTCATTTCAGTCTGAAGAACTTCTTTTAGTATTTATTATGTGGATTCGCTGTCCATCTATTCTCTTAGTGTACACAAAAGTGGCTTTTTTCATTGAAGATATGTTCATTGGATGTAGAGTTCTAGGTTGACAGTTGTCTTTTAGGAATTTAAAGATGTGGTTCTACTGTTTTTTGGTCCCTATAATTCTTGACAAGAAGTTCACGGTTATTTGAATCCTTGCATCTCTTTATGTAATATGTTTATCTCTCGTTGCTTTCCATGTTTTCTCTTCATCTTTGGTTTTGGCAGTTTGATGATGATATGCCGAGGTGTGATTTTTATTCCTACTTCTCCGTGTTTAGTGCTTGCTGCGGTTCTTTCACCTGTGCATCTCTATATATATCCTCTACTCTATTTAGGAATTTTTCGGTATTCTTTCTTCAAATAGGTTTTTCTTTCCATTCTCTCTTTTCTCCTTTTGGACTGAAATGACCCATATACTCTCCGTTTCCTTGTTCTTCACATTTGAATAATTTTGGATTGTGAATTTATGTGTCAGGACCCTGTATACTGTTTTAATGCGCCAAAGAATGTTGATACTTTTGTTCCAGAAGGGCAGCTAATTTGGTGAAACTCAAACTGGAAAGTCTGCCTTAACTGTGGTGGATGTTTAAATCTCAGATTAATTTTTTTAGTTCTAGGGAAGTTGTTTGAACGTGCCCAGCACATAAAGTTCAGAGTTCTTATGCATAATTTGGGGCCCCTCCTTCTTCTCCCATCTGAGATTGCCTCTTCCCTTTCTCTGGTTTCTCTGGGCTCCATTATTCAGTTCGTCAGGTGAGCAGGATTGAGGGGTTTCTATCAGAGGGCTAGTCATCCTGAATTGTGTTGTGACTTGGCCTGCAGCTTGTCCACAGGCCAAAGAAGAAAAAATTCATCCTACTCCAGTCTCTTCTCCCAAGCTCTGATATCCTTTCAAAATTTGCCTGTCTTGTTCGCTCTGCAGAGACCTCGGGTAGTTTTTCTTTTTGACTCCTGTGTTTTCCCATGTTTACGGTCGTCTATTAAGAGAACCATTTTGTTAGAGGCTTACTCTACCATAGAGAAATGTCTCTTCCCTCCATTTTGACTACATTATGTTTTTCATTTCTTTCTTCAAGGATTCACTAGATCCTGTAGCAGGTTCTGAGAGCACCAAGAGTCACACGGATGGGAATTAAAATGCAGATTTTGGAGTAGAAAGACTGGATTTGTACAGGGACTCTCCACCTAAGTCACCCAATGAACTTGGCCAAGATAGTTACCATCTGTTTCTTTATCTGTTAAGGAATAATGGAAAAACGTAGTGTGGAATGCTAAGCAGTGTCTTTCACTTTGGAGGTACTCAGTAAATTCCAGTTTCTTTCACTTTGGGTAACTCCATCAATTAAAGGAGATTACATACATCAGATCGATATAATGCAAAGTGAAATAACTTTTGGTAGAGGGTTATACAGAGGAGCAATGAAGGACCATCTCCCACAGTATGAAAAGAAATGGGAGAACTTTCTGAAGCTGAGTTGTTATTTAAAAATTAATTTGTAGTTTTTCATGTTTTCTCTGTAATGTCATTTGTTAAATATTTTGCAAATATTTTATTTCTGTCCGTCATCTGACTTTTGTCTTTATTTATGTTGATGTTTGTTGTATAGAAGTTTTATGTTTTTGTGAGGTCCAATCTTCCCCATTATGTTCTAGGTTTTATATCCCGTCTATGGAGTCTTCCCTACTCCCTGATTGTAAAATACTTCTGATAGTTCTTATTATGTTCATACTTTGTACATTTATTATAACTCCAAAATCTATTTGAAGGTGTGTGTGTGTGTGTGTGCGTGTGTGTGTGTATAGAGAGTGAGATCTTGTGATAGAGATGGTATGAATTTAATGCTTTCAAAATGATGGCCAATAATGTTCTAATATTGGAAAGAACATCTTTCCCTACTGACATAAAATGTCACTTTTATAATAAATAAAATTGTAGATATGTTTCTGAACTCTATGTTATACCATGAAAGAGCCTTCTATTCTTGTGCCAATACCATGGTTTCTGTTACTACAACATAGTTCTCTTTGACATCTGGTAGGGTAGAAGGCCCTTGTTCTTCTTCCTTTACTCTGTTTTTAATGTTCTTTGCTATTCTTACACATTTTATCTTTAAAGTGCATTTTAGAATAGCTTGTCAGAGTTCATAAATGATCCAGTTGGAAGGGTGCCTGGGTGGCTTAGTTGATAAGCATCCGCCTGCGGCTCAGGGCATGTTCCCATGGTCCTGGGATCAGCCCTGAATCAGGCTCCCTGCTCAGTGGGGAGCCTGCTTCTCCCTCTCCCTCTGCCCCTCCCCCCTGCTCGGGCTCTCTCTCTCCCTCTCTTTCTCAAATAAATAAATGAAGTCTTTAAAAAAAATGATCCAGTTTGAATGATGGTTCTAATTTCATTTTATTATGAAATAATTAACTGGAACAGAACTGAAATATTTATAACATTGAAGTTTTACATGCAGGACCATCGTATCTCTACATTGTTTAGGTCTTTCAAAGTGTGTCAGTAAAGTTAACATCGTTTTTTATTTGAATCTTCCACATTTGTTGCTAGATTTATTTATTCCTATATATTCCAAGTTTCCTTTTAAATTGCTTTCTCTCATTGGTATTGTCAATCTTGTTTTGGCAAGATTTTATTTATCTCAGAGAAACTGATTTGTTTGAGTCATGTAAGATTCTATTATGCTGAATAATATGGTAACATTGATCCTAACTAGAAAAAAATTACTAGATTTAGAATCACAAAAAGTGTTATTGTGCCCCACTATTTGTTATATATAAATCACGTAACATTTCTGTTGTTGTTCTCCATTCTCATCTGTAAAATTGGAGTAATAATTTTAACTTCATACAGGGTCATTATAAGTATCCAATAAGATAGCATTTGAGGATATGCTTTATATTAATGTAGGCAATCAGTAGATTTCTTACTTTTGCTAAAATCCTTGGATAAAAGGTGAGAATCAAACTTTTATAGATTTAAGAAGCTCTGGGAGAGTCCTATAATGGAAACATCCCTACATGCTAGAATATCCCTGTAAATTAAAGAGAAATAAAAACTTGTCTGAAAACTTTTTCAAAAGCCCATTAGAACGACTACATAGGTATTCTTTGAGTGCTCCAGGTTGTAGAATAGCTCTCCTTTATTGGACACCTTCTATGCTTGAATTACAGCACTCAGCACTTTACACACACTACTTAAATCTAAAAGGTAGGTATTATTACCTCCATTTTAAAGATTCTTTCCTTTCTCCTTTCAAACTTACTGAAAAATTGCAAGAATAATAAAAAGGATTTTTGTATAATCTTAACTCAGATTCTCTAAAAGTTAACATTATATATATATATGTTCAATTTATTATATATGCCTTTTCATTCTTCCCCTCCACATATTTAACCTATAATTTTTATAATTGTATTATTATTTCTCAAACTTTAGAGAAAGAACAAATTGAAGATGTAATGCCTATTGCTGTTTAATACTTGAAGAACCCTGTCCTACAAAATCACTGGACCACTATTAAAAGCAAATACTAGCAATATAATACTACTATTCAAACCCAGAGCCCACTTAAATTCTGGTCCATCGTCTCAATAATGTCTTTGTAAACACATCCATTCCTTTTTCTCTAGGATCTAGAGAAATTATTGCATTAAATTGTTGCATTAAATTGTCATATCTTTCTAGTCTCCTTCAATCAGGAAGAGTTTCTCATTTTTTTTCTTTGTCATTCATGACTTTGACATTTTTGAGAAGTACAGTCAAGTTGCTTTGTAGAATGTTCTTCAGTTTGGGTTATCTGACGTTTTCCCATGTTTTGATGAATTTGTACACTTTTTTCCTTTGGCAAGAATAGCACGATGTTGTGTCCTTCCTAGTTCTTCCTACAAGGAAGCAGATGGTGTCTAACCATCACTTCGGATAAAATCACTTTTATTACTTGGTTAAGATGGCGTCTGCAAGATTTCTCTACATTAAAGTCCACTTGATGTATTTTGTACTTATTCATTAATACATAATTATATTGGTAAGTAATTAATAAGTGTTTTATGGGCAGCTACTTTGAGACTATGTAAATATTCTGTTCCTCAACAAATTTTCACCTACTAGTTTCAATATTCATTGATGATTTTTATCAGAATCAGTTATTACTATCATGGCATTTTAATTCCATGATCTCTTCCACATGATTAAAGGGCATTCTGCTGAAAGGTGGAGTTTTCCATTCACCTCCATCTATTTATTTATATTAGTATGGACTCTGGAATTATTCTTTATGCAATCTGAAGCCATAGTCATTTATTGGAGGCTCAAATTATCCCATATTTGGTCAGTGGAATCCCTTCAAGCTGGCTCTCATTTATTTATAGAATTTCAGTTATATTGGGGCTTATTTTTGCCATCCTATTTTATTTAAAAAATTTACTATATTGTGTTCTTAGATTAATCTGATCTCCCTAATGATGAATTCCTAATCCATTCTTAGCTGAACTCATCCTACTATTTGTCTTGTATATTTTAGTCTTTATTTCAACAGCTACATTTTTTATATCTGTTATTTTCCCTATTTTTTTAAATGACTTTTTATTATTGCTTCATATTACTATTATCTTTCCTTACCTCCTTAATGATACATTTTCATGTTTATTCTAGATTATTGGCCCCTCTGTGCTGGCTGGTTCTTTAGTGGCTGCCTTGCCTCTCTTTCACAGTGGTCATATCCTTAGGTGAATTGTTATTTTGTCTCGTGAGATCACATTGCCCTAAAGGTAACAATTACTCTGAAAATGAGTGTTAATTAAGGGCCGAGGCCAAGCCTTCATGTCTGTCCACCCCAGTGAGTTTGAGGAGGGAAGAACGAGGCCTTGCACCACTTTTAACTCTTATGAAAAAATAGCATGGTGAGGAGATGATGGCTACAGGTTGTAGTATTGCCAATCCTGGGAATTTGGGAGGTAGAGAGTAGGATCTGGGCAGTCGTATCCATTTTCGTTAATTCTTCACCTTGTTAAGACTTTTGAGCTGACTCCTGTCTCTCTGGCCATCATCAGTTTGGGTGCTAAAGGAACAGGCTGTGATTTCCCCAAGGTTAACAGGACTGAGACAAGAAGAAAATTAAAAAATATTTTCCCCAATTGATATCCTCACTCCTTTCCAGACCATTTCCACCCCATGCCGCATTTACCCATTTCCTATACAACCCTGATCAAGATAGTCATTTCCTCTTCAGAGCTTCTTGCGTTTTCTTGATGATTCTGGGAATCCACATTTCCCCACTCATGTCTGTGGTTTTATCAGGTCTGACATTTGGCAGGTAGCCAGCAGCAGCCCCTGCTGGTTTATACACCGACGAAAAACTTGCAAAAATTTGTTCTGTATAGTTGAATGGCTATAATTTCTAGCTTATAACTTTGGGTTTTCAATGCAGATTGTACATGCGGTCTCCTAGGTTTATTTTTAGGCTTTTATTCTTAAAAATATTGAAGTCATTCATCTATCTATAATTTACTTTTTTTATTTTTTATAATTTTAAATTTTATAATTTACTTTTTTTATTTTTTTAAAAGATTTTATTTATTTATTTAACACAGAGAGACAGCGAGAGAGGGTACACAAGCAAGGGGAGTATGAGAGGGAGAAGCAGGCTTCCCACCAAGCAGGAAGCCTGATGCGGGCCTCGATCCCAGGACCCTGGGATCATGACCCGAGCTGAAGGCAGATGCTTAATGGCTGAGCCACTGAGGCGCCCCTATAATTTATTTTTGTGGGTGGTTTAAGATTGGGATCTTGGTCAGTTTATTTTTCCAGAAAGATAGCCTGCTATGTCATTATCAATAAATAATCCATCCTTTTACTTAGGAACTGAACTACCATATTTGTTAATCCAATAAATTCTTTTACATGGTAGGTTTTATTTCTGGATTCCCAATTACATTTCACTGGTCTGTTTAGCTATTTCAGTACCAGTAGCATAATGAATAGATTAAAGAGGCTTAAGGTCTTGAACCACTAGTGGCTCAGCTGTAGCTCCTCTCAGGACTCATTCTGTCACAAGGGATGAGACACATATCCAGAGTCACCAATGCTGGTTATGGCTCCCTATCTTAATTGGAAATACTTGTTGAATCACTTTTTGTATGTGCCAAAATATAGAGGGTAAAATTTGCCAGAAATCAGCATTCAGTGTAGGGGCTATCTGGTTTGGTTGGTTTATTAGATAAGTAAATCATACTCTTTTCTTTTTTTTTTTTTTAAATACCACACTGTTTTTAAAAATTAATTTAAAAGGCTACGTAATTGGTAGTTGCTGCTAAAGGAAAGCAAATGGCATCTCCTTCTTCCTTAAGAGGTTTTCCACTTGGGTCCTGATTCAGTTTCTTCAGCAGATAATGCCAATGGGAAACGGCTTGGTGGTGGCTTCAGATGTGGTCTTCAGACTTGAGATCAGGTCTTCCTTTGGTTCCTGGGAAAGAAGGTACATTATTCCTCACCACCAATACTTTCAGTTGTATCCAAGAAAAAATACAAGACTTTTTCTGTGGATTGTTAAATGTTAGCTTTCACCAGTTTCATTTGAATTTTTGTTGAAGCCAATATTTCAAAGACATTGCCTAAAATTTGAAAGCAAATTGTATAGAGGAAAAATAGAAACCACGAAATAAGTTTTCTTTAATGTGCATATTTATATTCATTGCATCTTTTTTTCCCATCTGGTTCTGCCCCACGACTGGTCCAAGAATTAGGTCTCTCTATGCATGACTTAACTCAAAACAACTAGGACTGCAATTTTGCCCCAGTGTATTAGAAAGGAAATGCTGTGATTTATGTCTTACAATGAAACCACATATCTATATGCATTGCATCTTCTCTATCCTGGTTCCCCACCACCAGCTGAAGAATTAGGTCTTTCTGTGTATGATTTAACCCAGAGCAACTCTGGTGGTAAGATCTGTAATTTTGCATAAATGTATTAAAAGGGAAACCTTGTGATTTATGTCTTTAAATATATAATGGACGCTATACAGCTGGGTCAGCACTCTGATACTTCTTGGAGAGAAATCATAGCAGTATTTGCGTTCATCAAGCATCATTGACAATGATTGTTTCCATATGGCTTCCTGAGAATGTAAAGCTTAGGCAGGCCCACTGCTTACATCATACATAAATAAGCCAAAAGCACCCTTTTTGCAGTTGTTGTAAATGTTTTCTCATTATATTCATTTCAGCAATTTGAGAACATTTATAACCACCATCTTCCTGGGCACATCATAGGGTGACCATTGGAAATGCTACTTTCTCCAAAAATAAAAGGAAGGAGAACATTTCCTCTCTTCTGCCAAATGTGAAATTTGAATTATTTTCAAAAGAAAAAAGAAGGTGATATTTTGCTTGTTAATCAGCATCTATTCATCGAGTATCTCCCAGCTCCCAAGTATACTGTATATTGTGAATGTAACAATGTCCAGGGGGGAAAAATAGATCCCAGATAATTAATTATGCAGACAACCCTTTGATTATAGTGATGGTAAGTACTTCCAAGGAAATGTTCAGTTTTTGAGGAGAGTTGACCCCTAGTAATATACAATAGGGTAAGGAGACCGTTTTTTGCTACTGAGGTACCAAAGGAAAAGAAGGGAAGTCTTGAGCAAGGAGAACGGAGTAAGTGCAGACAATGAATGGCTATCAAAGGTCCCAGAGGCCTTTTCGATCAGGACTGCTTCTTTGGGATCATGTGATTAGAACACTGTTTCTGAAAGTGTATTCTGTGCGCCGCCTACAGCCCTATCCCTGGGATGCCTGTTAAATGTTGAGATTTGTGGGCCCAGCCTGCTGGAACCAAATGGAGCTGTATCAGGAGTCAGCATTTTAAATGGGCTTCCAGTGTTCTTTGCCTGCACTCCATAATTTGAACACTTTTGCACTGATTTAGATTCTCATGTTTATTAAACCCTCAAATGACCTTTGTACCCTTTCACTTTTGTCTCTGAATCATTTCTGGGATTACTTCACAGGGTCAGACATTTAGAAATGCAAGTAGCCAACCTAACTCCACATGAAATTGGAATACTCATAGTGTAGAAAAGTGGAAAGAGAACTGAACTGGAAATCCAAACTTGTGTTTGCATTGCCCGTATAACAATATCTGAACAATAACACATGTTGTTATATATGGTCATGGAAAGTAATTTCTCCTCTCCATTCTGTTTGCTTGTTCATAAAATGATCAGCATTTTCCAAACTTTGGTCAATGTGCTACCACCTTCGAAATAGTACCACCTACAGTATTAGCAATACTTTTCTTCTAATAGTTACTTCAGGTTCATTTTTACAAAGCTTTATACCATTACCATAAGTGGAAACCAATCATCACTTACTATAATTAGAAAGTCATAACTATAAAATATATAACAATTAAAAAATTTTTAAAGTCTATCCCTGAAGCTCTAAAACAAATGTACCTACTGTTAATGATATTGTCATGATACTTTGGGAAACAGTGAATTAAATACTATTTAAGATTAGTTGCTGCTTTATAAATCTAAGTGTTTATTAGAATATCATGCAAATGGTTATTTCATTATTTCTGGGAGAAAAGAAGTCCAAATTTATAAGGCAATTTCTGAAAAATCAACCATCAGTGACTATCAGGCAAAAATTCTATAATAGAAGCTGAGAAAAAAATGACACTTTTTCCTCAAAAGAAATGGCATTTAATGTTACTCAAATATTTAATTAAACAATTATATCAAGTGCACAGTATTTAAACAAGAATTACATCTGCTAATTCCATCTGTTTCTTTTTTCACATCATTAAAACTAGGATGGAATTATAAAAAATATTACACTTTTTGCAGAAATGAAATTCCAAATCTGTTCACAGTATACTTATTGTACATCATTTTTTCCTCAGCTTTATTGAGATATAATTGACATATAACATTGTATAAATTTAAGATATACAATGTTTGATTTGTTGCATTTATATATTGTAATGTGATTACTACCATAGTGTTAACACTCCTATAATGTCACATAATTACCATTTCTTTTTGTGGCGAGAATATTTAAGATAGACTCTGCTAGCAAATTTCATGTATATAGTACAGTATTGTTATCTATAACATACAGTGTTTGTCTTTCTTTTCTGACTTATTTCACTTAGCATAATGCCCTCAAGGTCCATTCATGCTGTCACAAATAGAAGTATTTCCTTCTTTCTCTGGCCAAATAATATTCTGTTGTATATATACAAATAATACATATACATATATACAACATATATACACATATATGTATATACATATATATTATATACATGCAATGGAATATTATATGTATTATAGTTTTTATACATTATATATATATATATATATATATATATATATATATATATATATATAATCTTTATCTGTTCATCCATTGATGGACACTTATGTTGTTTCCATACTTTGGCTATTTTAAATAATGCTGCAATGAACATGGGAGTGCAGATGTGTCTTTGATATCCTGCTTTTATTTTCTTTGCATATATACACAGAAGTGAAATTATTGAATCAAATGGTATTTCTATTTTTTTTTTTAAGATTTTATTTATTTATTTGACAGAGACAGAGACAGCCAGCGAGAGAGGGAACGCAAGCAGGGGGAGTGGGAGAGGAAGAAGCAGGCTCATAGCAGAGGAGCCTGATGTGGGGCTCGATCCCGGAACGCCGGGATCACGCCCTGAGCCGAAGGCAGACGCTTAACCGCTGTGCCACCCAGGCACCCCTGGTATTTCTATTTTTAATTTTTTGAGGAACCTCCACACTGTTTTCCATAGTGGCTGCACCAGTTTGCATTTCCACCAACAGTACACAAGGGTTCCCTTTTCTTAATGGTCCTTGACAACACTTATCTCTTGTCTTTTAGATGATAGCTATTCTAAGATGTTAGGTTATATCTCATTGTGGTTTGATTGCATTTCCCTGATAATTAATGATGAGCATCTTTTTATGTACTTGTCAACCATTTTTGTATATCTTCTTTTGAAAAATTTCTATGTAGTTCCTCTGCCCATTTTTCAAATGGATTGTTGTTGGTGGTGGTTATTGAGTTGTATGAGTTCTTCATATATTTTGGATATGAACCTCTTATATGAATCAGAGCTTCTAAATACATTAAGCAGATGCTAAAAGCTCTGAAACAAGAAATAGAAAATAATACAATAATAGTAGGGGACTTCAATACCCTACTTCTAGCAGTAGATAGGTCATCCAGATAGAAAAGCAAATCAAGTTGTAGCTGTCCCACAGTCCTTGGATATTCTGTTCTATTTTTTTTTTCAGTTTGTTTTTTCTTTTTGTTTTTCAGTTTTGGAAATTTCTACTTTCATATCCTGAAGCTCAGATATTCTTTCTTTAGCTGGGTCTACTCCCCTTATGAGCCCATCAAAGATATTCTTCATTTCTGTTATAGTGGTTTTGATCTCTAGCATTTCTTTTCAATTATTTCTTAGAATTTCTACCTCCCTGCTTATACTATCCATCTGTTATTGTGTGTTGTATACTTTTCTATTAAAGATCTTAGCATATTAATAAGTTTTTTGGGGGTTTTTTGTTTTTTTGTTTTGTTTTTTTTTTATTTTTTTTATTTTTATTTTTTTTTTTTTTAAATATTTTATTTATTTATTCGACAGAGATAGAGATAGCCAGAGAGAGAGGGAACACAAGCAGGGGGAGTGGGAGAAGAAGAAGCAGGCTCATAGCGGAAGAGCCTGATGTGGGGCTCGATCCCATAACGCCAGGATCACGCCCTGAGCCGAAGGCAGACGCTTAACCGCTGTGCCACCCAGGCGCCCCTGTTTTTTTTTTAGAGTTACTGGTCTGATAATTCCAACATGCCGGCCATATTTGACTCTGGTTCTGAGACTTGTTCAGTCTCTTCAAACTCTGTTTTTTTATCTTTTAGTAAGCCTTGTAATTTTTTGTTGAAAGGTGGACATGATATATGAGGTAAAAGGATTGGCGGTAAATATCCTTTAATAAGGTAGTGATAAGATGTAGGGGGAGGGGAAGTGCTCTGTAATCCTATGATTAGGTCTTAGTCTTTTGATGAGTCTTTGCTTGTTGACTGTGAACTTCAGTGCTTCTTAATTTGTTCCCTTCTTTAGGTGGCTCAGGATGGCTGACGGAGTCTAGAGTTGTGTATTTTAGATCTTCCAGGTAGGTTAAGTTCTGATATAGTCTGATATGTTTTTTTCTCTTAGACTTGTCCGTATTGAGCCTTCAGCAGTTTGCCAGTTATAATTCAGGTCTTCCTACCCTGGCACTGGTTCCTGTGGAAGTTTCTACTCTGGTACATTGTGATTCTCTGTATTTGCCTTCTGTCTGTACAATTTTCAGGGCAGTGATTCCCCCTATAACCTCACTTGTCTGACAAATCTAAGAAGAGTTGTTGATTTTTCAGTTTGTTCAGCTTTTTTACTTGCTGTGAGAATGGAGCAAGGACTGGAAACTGGAAGTTCCCTATCAGATTGTTTTAAATTGGTGAATGGACTGATTCTGGGAGAGTGGGAAAGCTTTTGAGGCTAAAATTTGGTATGTGCATAGATAAAATGTGTTACACAGTAGAGAGCGAGAAAGAAATGAGGTCCTGCCTGACACAAAAAATGAAGACTTTTTTGGGTGACTGAGATCCTGAAATGGATTTCATTGAAAATGTAAAATAAGGAACTCTGAGAAACAACCGACCTAGTACCCCTCACTTATTCTATAAACATTTAGGCACTGGAGAGACACAAATGAAAATATCTCTGCCTAAAGAGTTCACAGTATATTGGACTCTGCTTGTTGCCTACCTGGCTTCTTAGACTCATGGCCTTCCTTTATTTCTTCAAGGGCACCATGTTGCCTTCCATGCCAGAGTCCTTACTCTGCTTGCTCTCACAGGCATGCTCTCCCTGCATGCCTCCCCCTTTCCCTTCCCCTAGACAAATCTCTTCTATCCAGCACAGACACTAGTGGTTGTCTACATGCCATCTAGCCTTCATGTTCATCCCAACTTTTTAGTTATTCACTCCTTCTTCACACAACCATGTGCACCAGAGATAGAAACCACCTCCCCAGCCCAAGGGCAGGTCCTGGCTTGTTTCAGTTTGTCACGGAAATCCCATTTCCTTCTGTCAGTAGTTAGTTTAGGAGAGTGTATTTGACCTAATTCTGGTTGAGAAGGCATGAGGAGAAGCCTGTCTGAGGGGTTCTGGGAAGCATTTCTATGCTTCTAAGAAGGTGACGTAAGAAAAGTCTGTTTCTTTCTTTTTCATTCTGCAGTCATGTCTGAATGTGAGACCTGGGACTTTTGTAGCCATTTTACCAGCTTTACCAGAGGGTGAAGCACACACTTGAAGACAGAGCCAAAATGGCTGCACAGAGGTGGGAATGGGGATACACAGTATGGGGAAGCTTCTGGACTCCATGTTTTATGAGATAAAAAACTTCCTTATTTGGGCGCCTATTTGGCTCAGTCGGTGAAGCATCTGACTCTTGATTTTGGCTCAGTCAGGACCTCAGGGTCGTGGGATTGAGCCCCATGTTGGGCTCTGTGCTCAGTGGGGTGTCTACTTGAGATTCTCTCTCTCCCTTTGTCCCTCTCTCTGCTTGCTCTCTCTCTCTCTCTCTAAATAAATAAGTAAATAAAATAAAATCTTTAAAAAAAAATTTCCTTATTGTTAGATTTAGAGTTTCTGTTAATTGAGGTCAAAGTATCATCATTGTATATCATTCTTTATCAAACAGCTCAAAAGCTTCTTCCTTAGGGAAGCCTTCCCTGAGTCCCACTTTCTTCTTATTTGTCCTATCTTCTTATTTTATACTGCTGTAGCTTCTTGGACTTTCCACCTATAGCAGTTGCCATAATTCAAAATTACTTATTTATGTGATTATTTGATCAATGCTTGATATTACCACTAGACCATTAGCTCTAAGAGAGCCCTTATGTCTGTCTTGCTCATCACAGTATTACCAGTGCACTAAATAGTGTCTGGTACATAGTACATGCTCATGAATATTGCTAGAATGAATGGATAAATATACAAACCTGTATGTAAGGCTCGGTGGAAGCCAGAGTAAAGGGTGCTTAAGCCATACTAGAAGAATAAGGAAAGGTCTCCCAGGGGAGGTGAAATGTAACCTAAATTTTGAAGGAGGAGGAAGAATTTTCTAGGCTTAAAAGATAACAGGGAAGAGTATTCCAGGCAGCTGTGCAGAGACAGAGAGGTATGCTACACGTCATTAAGTCCAACCAAATCACATTTTCATTGCAAGAGATTTCAGTTCAGATGTGTCCTTAAAATCATATTTAACATAAAGGGGTACTTTTGTTTATAAAATGTTTCCTGTTTCCTAGTTTAAGTTCCTGAACCATGAAATTACCCTCAGTGTCACTCAGTTTCTCCCTGGAATTCCTTCTTTTGCATAAATTCCCTGTACCAATAGTCACTTGCTCACCTTTTAGTGGTTAGCTTGAGGGAGAAATAGAGACCAGTGACATGTCATTCTTGTGACCTGTGGAGTTATTCTGATTAACCTGCCAAGCAGCTAATATTCTCCAAGTCAAATCAGAGCAATGGAACAGACAGTAAGAATCCCCACTGCCAAATATGGGTAAATTCCAATCCAAGTTACCTCAGATCTATTATGAGTTTGGGGGAAAGTCAAATCTTTAGACCATTATATCCAGGAAACCCAATCATCTTTAGTCAGCACCAGCTGCTGTAGCCCATAATATGTCATGTCCTATATAACACTTCAGAAATTGTTGCAACTGCATCCAATCCTTCTGTCCCTCCTTTCCAGGGCAGAAATAATTTCTGACAGAGAAGGAAACAGCCAGGCCGTGGGGTGCTGGCTTGGAATGCTGTCTTCTAGCAACAAAATATGATATGTAAGAGGTCTAGCTGAGTTTGAATATAAGCCACTGCAGATTCTTTATGTTCAAAGTGTAACTGATTCCACAAACTAGGCCAATATCATTAGGTTATCATCCTACCATGGGGCTTGTGACCTTGGTCACAATCACTAAATGTCTCCAGGAAAACAAGTGATGATTTCATCCACCATCTATATACTTTCCAAATGGAGCGCTCTATTCCAGGTGTCTGTCCCAAGCTGTGTGTGTGCATATATGTCTAGCTGCCAAGTAGACTAACTCGGGGGCAATTCAAATTCAGTCTGCTCGAAAGTGGATTTGTTTTCTTGCCACAAGCTTGTTTCTGCTGTTGTGGTTTCTCTCCTTGTACTTGGAATCACTGTTAGTCTATCTTTCCCAAGTAGAAACCCATGTTAAGAAACATCTTAAACATCTCCCTCCTTCCATGGGTCCTCAGGTCCTCTAGATTTGGCTTCTAAATATCTCTCCTCTTCTTGTCCCTCTCCCAAGCATTCTCATTCAATCCTTCCTAACTTCTCATCCAAATTCTTTCAGTAAGTGGATTCACAACCTTGTGAGTGGATTTATGGCCTCTGGTCTTGCTCATTTACAATTCTGTCCACAATGTAGCCAAATGCATCTTTAAATAATGAATATCTGATCAAGGCACTTTAATGCTTAAAAACTTTTAAATGGTCTCATTACTTTCAAGATAAAAATATCGGATCTTTAGTGCAACATGCATTTTAACATTTCATGACTTGGCCCCATCTCTGTCTCCAGCTTCATACATCTCTTTCTACCCTAATCTACCCTCTTCCTCTACAACCTCTGTTATTATAACTAATAATTGTTAACATATGTTGAGCACTTACTTTCAGCTAGAAACTACGCTAAATGCTTTACATCAATATTTTTCAAACTTTTTGATGAGGCATATCACCTGGGATCTTTGATAAAAAATAAAGTTCCTGTTCCTTATCCCAGACCCACTGAATTGTAATCTTCAGGGAATGAGTCTAGGAAGTTGTATTAAAACATGCACATTCATAGAACTAGAAAAAATTCTAAAATTTGTATGGAGTCACAAAAGACCCTGAAGAGCCAAAGCAATCTTGAAAAAGAAAAGCAAAGCTGGAGGCATCACAATTCCAGACTTCAAGTTGTATTACAAAGGTGTAGTAACCAAAAAAGTATGGTACTAGCATAAAAATAGACACATAGATCAATGGAACAGAATAGAAAGCCCAGATATAAGCCCACAAGTATATGGTCAATTAATCTTTGACAAAGCAAGAAGAATATGCAATGGGAAAAAGTCTCTTCAACAAATGAAGTTGGGAAAACTGGACAGCAGCATAGAAAGAAAAGAAAAGAAAAGAAAAGAAAAGAAAAGAGAAAAAAGAAAAAAGAAAAAAGAAAAAAGAAAGGAAGAAAGAAAGAAAGAAAGAAAGAAAGAAAGAAAGAAAGAAAGAAAGAAAGAAAAAGAAAGAAAGAGAAAGAAAGAGAAAGAAAAAGGAACTGGGCCAGTTTCTTACACTATACACAAAAATAAGTTCAGAATGGATTAAAGATCTAAATGTGAGACCTGGAATCATAAAAATCCTAGAAGAGAACACAGGCAGTAACTTTTTTGACATCAGCCGTAGCAACTGCTTTCTAGATATATCTCCCCAGGCAAGAGAAACAAAAGCAAAAATAAACTATTGGGACTTCATCAAAATAAAAACTTCTGCACAGAGAAGGAGACAATCAAAAACCTAAAGGGCAAACTACAGAATGGGAGAAGATATTTGCAAATGACATACCTGATAAAGAGCTAATATCCAGAATCTGTGAAAAACTTCTGAAACTCAACACCCAAAAAGGAAATAATCCAATTAAAAGATGGGCAGAAGACAGGAGTAGACATTTTTCCAAAGAAGACATCCAGATGGCCAGCAGACACATGAAAAGATGCTCAACATCACTCATCATCAGGTGAATACAAATCAACACCATAATGAGATACCACCTCACACCTGTCAGAATGGCTAAAATTAATAACACAAGAAATAACAGGTGTTGGCAAGAATGTAGAGAAAAAGGAGCTCTTACACACTGTTGGTGGGAATGTAAAGTGGTACAGCCACTGTGGAAAACAATATGGAGGTTTCTCAAAAAGTTAAAAATAGAATTACCCTATGCTCTAACAATCGCACTAGTGGGTATTTACCCAAAGAATACAAAAACACTAATTTAAAGGTATACATGCACCCCTATGTTTATAGCAGCATTATTTATAATAGCCAAGATATGGAAGCAGTCCAAATATACAAAGAAGACGTGGTATAGATCTACAATGAATACTATTCAGCCATAAAAAAGTGAAATCTTGCCATTTACAACGACATGGATGGAGCTAGAGAGTATAATGCTAGGTGAAATAAGTCAGTCAGAGAAAGACAAATACTATATGATTTCACTCATATGTGGAATTTAAGAAGACAAATGGGCAAAGGAAAAAGAGAGAGAGGGACAAATCAAGAAACAGACTCTTAATTATAGAGAACAAACTGATGGTATGTTAACTGGAATTAAAATAAAGACTCAAAAAGGCAAAAAAAGATGTGCACAACGTGCACACACACTTAACTTTAAAAACGTTAAAAAACTTAAAAAACTTAAAAACAACACACAAAAATCAATGTGTGATTCATTATTTGAGAAGTTTGGGAAAATATTGCTTTACATGAACTTGCATTTAATCCTCATGAAAATTTAATCAGATAAGAACTGTTACTAGTCTCATTTATAGATAGAAAAACTGAGGCTTCAGGGAACATGTTATATGTTCAAATACACAGTTAACCGTCATCATTATAGTTTGAACCTAGGCACACAGTCCCAGAATTTACACCACTGCTAGTCCACGATTTTTCACTTTAAGTCAACACATGCACTCTGTTCACACTCAGTTCTCTGTGCCTCTTTTGCCCTTTGACTTGGACAGTCATGTTCCCTTCTTTGCCTGAAAAACTACTATTGACACCCATTCAACTCAGACTGAAGCTTTGATCAATCTTCCCAGTCTGGCTTGGTTTCCTTCCTATGAACCATTCTGTTAACATTACATATCGTCATCTATATCCTTATCTGTTCCTCTACCAGACTATAAGCAGGCACATCTCAAGTCCTTCTGTGTCCTTAGTCTAGCGGAGTGCATGACATATACCAGCTATAGGGTAAATATCTGCTGAATGAATAAAAGTATAAGTCACTTTAGCCTGGCAAGTGCCTAGGGTTTAGATGCTGTAAATGGATGAAGCTAGGGTCACTCCAGAAAATTATTTTTAGGTATTGAATGCTGCCTCTTAGAATCAGGCCATGTCTCCATTGAACTCACCTATTCACTAGGGGTGCCTTATGAGAGAGGAGATTGAGAACCCAACCCATTCCTTTTGAAGTTCAAAGACATTAATCATACATGATATATTACTGTAATCTTGATCAAAACCAGACGATAGGAAAGGACAAGGCAGTGTTGTCGGGGAAAGGGGAGTCTGGGCTGGCAATGTGGACTCAATACCAGAGTTTAGAGAATCAGAGTGTGTGCTGACATGGGCTCACAGCACCTGTGATCTAGCCTCCCGGTGCCGTGGACACCCAATGAGTGTGAAGTAGAAGGAGCACATGGTTGGAAGTTGAGTTTTCACTTGGTCTTAAGGCAACAGGTAGAGCTCCACAGCAGTGAGTCATTAACACTTAAAAAATTAGAGGGCTGTTTAGGTCCCCAAAGTTATCAACTAAAAATCTATATTACCAGGATTTCAGCAAATGATAATTTGCTTTCAGCGGTGTTGGGGAAGGGACTGGGCTCACCAGGAGTGGGACTTCCATGGCTGGCAGTGATATCTGTGTTCCACCACTGGGGGCAAGGAGTGGCCATAGAGGAAGGCAAGATCAGCAGGTGAAGTGGTCCAGAGGTTAGCAGACATTGTGTTTGTATATGAGGGTTGTGTGCACCTTGGTTGTACCTTTCCTAGTTATTAGTTGAAGGCAAGGAATGAGAACTGATTCACAGACAGGTGTAAGCTATTCTGGCAATACTTAGGAGTGTTTACTTAGGGCAAGAGAAACTTAAGGAGACTAGGTTTTTTCTTAATTTGACATGTTTGGGTTTGGTGTCATAATTCAGCTGTTAAAGAAAATGTTGAGATCACATGTTCTTGAGGTCTGAAAATTTGGATAACAGAAACCTATAATAAAAGTGAATAAAACAGATCTTTGAAAATATGAAGACTTTTTCCAATCACGCTAAGGACAGTCACATGCAGTCATGAAAACTGAGACTCTACAGAGAACAGAGGAGAAACATGTTTTATTTGAGACAAGTTTTATTTGAAACACAAGCTTTATTTGAAACAAAAGCTTTATTTAAAAAAGGCTTCATTTGAAAAAGTTTTATTTGATACAAAACTATTTATAGGCATTCTGGAGACTCTCCTATACAGGCAAAAGAAATTAGATCATACATGCAATAGAGCAGAAGAAATGCTTTATTTGGAAAGAACACTGCTAAAACATCTAAAAAGTTGGCATTATATGTGATTACAAAGAAAAGAAAACCCATTCAAGAAAGGTGACATATTCAATGTGAAAGAAATTAATATGTAAATGACATGGACCGTGGTCTGTGAAGACAACCTTGCCATATCTTATAATTGGAATCTTACTGAAATTGCAGACAGGAGATTCAGTTTCTATTCTGGATACTCTGCCTTAAGATACGAAGCCTTGACATCACTACATCCCAGTCAGCATAAGCTCCTTCCAGATGGCGAGATATCTCTGTTCCTGCTTCATAGCTACATCGGCCATGAAGTAAACGCCAGTTATCAAAAGTAATCACATCACCTAGACAAAAGATTTTTTTCAACATGAATAATCATGAATTTAAATGATTTGCAGACCTAGAAAATATAAAATGCAAAATAACATTGCTACTTTGTTCACATCGAGAAACAGTATGTTTGTTTGTCTCGTTTTTTTGTTTGTTTCAAGTTTTTATCTAAATTCTAGGTAGTTAACATATAGTGTAATATTTGTTGCAGGAGTAGAATTTAGTGATCCATCACTTCCATAGTGTTCATCACAACCAAGCGCCCCCTTAATACCCGTCACCCGTTTGGCCCACCCCTCCTGCCCACTTCCACTCCATCAACCCTCAGTTTGTTCTCTGAAGAGTCTGTTTTATGGTTTGCTTCCCTCTCTCTTTCTCCCTCCCCCATGTTCGTCTGTTTTGTTTCTTAAATTCCACAGATGAGTGAAATCATATGGTATTTGTCTTTCTCTGACTGAAAACTGTGCACTTGCTTTTTCACAGAACTTAGGCCATTGGACGCAAACTGCTTTAGACCTTTTGACATTTAAAGTACAGGCATCTGTAGACACTTTTATAATTTCTACTTAAAATATTATCTTTGTGTAAAACTTTGAATTGTTCTTCCCAGTTGTTATTTAGAAATGTTTATTTACTTAGAAAGGTTTATTTCCAGTTTAACAGCTTCAAATAATTAAAAGGATAATGACTTGGTTTGCCTTCTATGTTCCCAGTATTTTGTGTGCATTATTTCCAAGCCTCATAAAAATCCCGAGAAGAGTGTGAGCTCTTCTTTTTGTGTGAGAAAACTGAGGCTCCAGGAAGTTGAGGGATTTGCCTGAAGCTATACAACCATTAGACAGTGGAGCTCGGATTCCAATTTCTATTTTTTTTGGTATTTTTCTCTCCTGGTATTTCAATTTTATATGTTACTGCTCTTAAAATCAGCCTGTGGAGCCTGCATATCAGTGGATTTATAGAGGTTTCTAGTATTACTTTATGATGTCAAAGATCAATTCAAAAAATAGTCAGAAGTAAAAGCACCTTCCACTTGGCCAGGTCAACAGTAGAGAGAAATTCTGTTTTTACTATAGATATGGAAAGCCTCAAGTTTGAGGTCACTTCACTGAGTAGAGATGGTCAAGAACAAACACAATGCTTTCTGTTCCTTTATTTCAAGTAGCTGGACTACAAATACTGCTTATTTCAGGTAGCACTCTCTCTGCCAGACCAGATAAGCTAAATGAGTACACACGACCCATGTACCTCATGAGTGAGAATCATGGGGATACTTTCACTTGTTTACTGGGATAGAAGAATTAAGTCGAAGCCGCAGTTCATATTGACTGGCTATCGGCGCAGAAAATATAAGTCATCTGTCTTGACCTCAGACATGAGATTTCATTTGGCTTAGAGCTTGTCTTTCACATACTTTTTCTTTAGGTTGGAGGTTATTAAATTTCGGTGTGCTTAAAGGTTACCTAGGAGTTTGTTAAGAATGAGTATTTTTAAGTCTGGAGAGGCGGCCGAGCAGGGACAGGGGCTGCTGACAAAGATTCCGTTATAAGGGTTCCACACGCTGTATCTGAGAAAAACTGCTCGCGATACTGCTCTACGTGGTTAAGGTTAAAGAACATCCATGTTTTCAGTTGTTTAAGAAAATGTGTTCACTGACCTGGATTCATCTTGAAAGTAAACTTGGATTCCTTACAGTTCATGAGGTCAACAAACTCCCTCAGAGCAGCATAAAAAGGCTGAACTCTTTCAACAGGTACATCAAATGCCGTGTCTCTGGTTGCATTATTGAAGTTGATGCGAACCACTTGGCCTTTATCATCTAATCTGTTTTTTAAAGAGAAAAAAAGTTAAAAAGCCATGAGGTATTTATTTACATTTCTGAGGGTCAATTTGTCTTGGAAGATGTGTCTGAAATACAGTATTAAAGAATCCAAAGACATGTACAAAAGGTATTAAGGCTAGCTGTGGTATGATGTGCTCATTTGTTTTTTATTCATTCATTTATCAGTTTTTAAAAGATTTTCAATCCAGTATAGTAACCCACAGTGTTATATTAAGCTTCATGCGTATCCTGTAGGGATATGGCAACCTCTACATCCACTGCTCATCAAGATGAGAGCGCTCTTAATCCCCTTTACCTACTTCGCCCATTTCCCAACCCCCCTCCCCCCGGCAGCCAACAGTCTGTTCTCTGTAGCTAAGAGTCTGTTTCTTGGTTTATCTTTTTTTCTTCGGCTTGTTCTTAAATTCTACATAGTGTAATTACTGCATTGTGGGGTAATTCTATTTTTAACTTTATGAGGAACCTCCGTACTGTTTTCCACAGTGGCTGCACCAGTTTGCCTTCCCACCAACAGTGCACGAGGGTGCCTTTTTCTCCACATCCTCGTCAACACTTGCTGTTTCTTGTGTGTTTGATTTTAGCCAGTCTGACAGGTGTGAGGTGATAGCTCATTGTGGTGTTGATTTGCATTTCCCTGATGACGAGTAACGTTGAGTATCTTCTCATGTTGGCCATCCATTTAGCAGGTATTTTTTGAAACCTTACTACGTAAGTGCCAGAATGATTCAAATTAACTTAAAATAAATGTTACTGAAAGATTCCAGTTATTTTTTTTATATTTTGGGAAATGAATTCATTCCTCATTCTTTAAAATAGTAGCTTTTATGTATTAAATATTTTTAATGTTACAAATTCATGGTCAACCACTTTATTAGGGTTTTAAGTATAATTTTTTTGAAGCATGATTGGGAGGAATGATCTATTTTCTAAAAGTGTGAAATTCACTGTTCTAATTCAACCCTTAGTTTACAGGTAGGGAAACAAAGACATAGAGAAAAGAAGAATCTAGCCTGGGATATGTTCTTTGTATCTCTCTATCTGTACTATGTATCTTAGTATATAGGCTTCTAGAAAACCAATACTCTATCTCATTTAATATTGTATTCTCAGCACTTAACATAGAGCCTGCACATCATAGGCCATTAATAAATATTCATTGCATATGTGACTCTCTATACTTTTTTCAGTACCCTGGGAGAATACCAAGGTCTTTTTAGTACTTTTGAGATAGTATATTGTGATTTCTCTACCCTTCCTTAGAATATGCATCATAATCATGACAATGTAGGGTAATATTACTTTCGATGTAAAAAAAAATACCATTATTTTCTAATTTAAGCTATGCTTGTTATAACTAGCACAACATAAGCACTGTTTCCACACAGAAGCAAAAGGAAGATATATTGTTAAGCTTATCGGGAAGGTAAACTTTCAGTCAGTCCTAAAGCATCTACCAACTCTATCCTTTCTTTAGATAGAAGAAAGGAAGGATGGATAAAAACTGAAGGTGAGCAAGGATGGTGGCAAAGTGCCTAGAGTTGTTCCTGGGCCGGCCCAGGAGGTGGTACTATGAGCCTACAGCTGACAGGGATCCAGACCTGATGGATCAAACCAAAGAGACTGCTGCATGTACCCAGGGACTTGGTGACGCTGATTTGGAGTCTAGATCATACTTAGCTGACCAATCACACAGAGTGAACCATTATCAACAAGTCAGGGTATAGGAAGAAAACGTGATTGCCTGTGGCATATAAATTGTGGCCCTCTGGGTCCCTCTGCTTTGTGACTCAGATTAATATTCAATTTTCTGAGCCAAAGGTAATTGTAACAGTAAACTCTAAGAACTGGTCGTTAGCCACAACTCTGCTTTTTGATAGTGACAGAAAACCACCTATTGAAACCACACCGGGGAAAGAAAGTGAAAAAAGGAACAGGTTTTCAATAAGGCTCTTGGACCCTTAAAACCAGAATTTACATATATTGATTAAAAAGCAAATATGACTGAATAGGCAAGGAGTGCCCTCCCTCCTTCCCCCATCCTTTCCACACAGATGAAGAATACTCCGTGGCCTGCAGGTTGCGGCTTTCTGAACAAAGAGTCAAGGAAAAGGTCAATCATCGGAAGAGACTGTGGGCCTCCACAAAGATCTGAGTGGCACAAAGGGCAGTGACTGACCTTTCAATTGCCCTGTTAGAATTTACACTGTGGGTTTCAGACCCTTTCACAGTTTCTAAGGCCATTTTGTCTTTTAATCTTAAGATTCTAGCCTCATTGCTCCTGATTCCCTTTCCCTCCACTCTCCCTATGCTATTTTCTGTACATTTAATGATGACACCCTTTGTGCCGTCCACTGTGTTACAGACAAGGTTGTCATGACTTTAAAACTTCTTGGGGGTCTTCTACACAAGCCACTCAGGCGATCTGTTTCTTTTTTTCATTGACATCGTAATTCTTTGATGGAAATGGTTGTGCTAATAATGAGTGCTCCCTTTTGGAGTTCATGTGTGTATCCTCACATATCAATGAAAGAAATTTTGTGACTCATCAATTTAAGGAAAATCAGAATTGTGTACCCCATGAACCATTGTATTACACTTTCATTTCCAAAAAGTTCACATATATAGGCAATACTAATCAATATTTTCTCTTTGTGTGTGAGAGAGAGAGAGCGAGAGAGAGAGATCAAGAGAGAGACAGTCTCTGTCTCCTTTTGCCTGATGTTTACTTTCTATCTGAGAAAACAAGGCACAAATTCATTATTTAGCATTTTTCAGCAATGACATGAGGGGAAAAGAAAGAAAATTTAGTTTTGAGGTCTAGAGAAGACATTATTTTAGGGATTGAACAATGTTAGAGGAGCTGATTGGTTGATATCTTGAAGGTCAACCTAAAATGCAAAACTGAGCCTCATTACGCATTCTGTGTGCAGCCACAGAATGAAATGGAGGTCCCAATGCAGGGTTACATGCTAAGGAATGGGTAAAAAGCCTCCAAAGATGAGGAGTAACTGGTTACATACTAGCAATACATAAGGGGCAAACATTTAAACATAAACCAGCATCCCAATGACTGCAAATCAGCAAAAGCAAAATGTCATCAGTGATGCCAACAAAAGAACCCAGTGAAAGGACTGTAGAATCAGTTCCTGCCATCAGAGTTGGTGACGTGACTGTTCCTCGTTAGTTACAACAGTCTGTCTCATTGAGAGATGGGACTACTTGAATTTGTTGTATGTCACTGTGGTGTTGCCCACATCACATTTTACTGGAATCTGCAGGAAAAATTTATTTCACACTTTAGAAGTGTCTCGAATCTTGCAAATTGATTATGTTGCCTCCTTCCTTTGGTCTGTAGAAACTCAGAGCTGAAACTGAAATCTATCACTAGTAGTTGTGTTGGACTTTATAGAATTTTAGCTGCTAAAAGTTATTCTACTCTTTCAGAGCCAGGCAGGGGAAGTCTATCTATTGTCTCTATAATTCCCACTTCGGTTGTATGTGGTAGGCATTGCTATTACTCCCTTTGTACTGGCAAAGAGACTGTAGCTTAGCAAGCCTGAGTCACTAGACCGTGATTGCACCACTAACCAGGCAAAGAGTAGGAGCAGTGTTCATGGGATTGAACTTGTAGCCATGAGGGTGCACTGCTGTAGCTCAGTCTCACCATTATTATTTTTCCTAGTTTCTTTTTCTGTTTACTTTTCATTATACTGAATTGTACCCTAATTCTGCCAGCAGCCTCTAAGATCTTTTTGTACTAGATAGGACATAAACATCTCAAAGGAGTTAAAAATTTAAGCATGAGGAATATTAAATTAACCCAAACACACAGACAACCAAATCCCTCAATTAGTTGAAAACCCTATTCGTTTCACCCCCTGTTGTTTAAAAATACATTTTAAAGTGGATTAACATTAACCACTTGCTATTCTCAGGGATATCCCCGAGACCTTAACACTTGACAATGGCCAAATTCTGGAATTCTACTCCAAAAAATAACAAAGACAAATTATGATTCGGATGATGAACATTCAATTAATCTCACTCAATAACGAAGGGTTTATTTGTTCTGCCTCCGCTCACCAGCCTTGCAGAATCTGCAATTATATTCTGCCACAACAAAATTATGCAATCTGTCATGGATTTTTAAGGTAATTTTTGAATAGTTAAAACCCTCATGTTAAAACTAGGAATCCAAGAGTTATTTCTTCTCTTTTTCACTGTGGCCACTGACTCTCAGAGAACATGATTCTGAACTAGAATTTATTTTTGATGGCTCTCTTTCTCTCACACTCTTCATCCCATCTGTCAGGAAAATATGCTGTTTCAACCTGCAAAACACATCCTTAAGCAGTTCTCCACACTGCCTCTCCCACCACGTGGGCTACTCATGTTCAAGTTACCCTCACCTCTAGCCTACTGTCCTGCAGTGGCTTCCTGACTGGTCTTCCTGTTTCTGTCCTTCCTTTCTTCACTATATTCAGCACAACAGCCACGGTGACCCATTTAAAATGTAAATAAATTTTATTTATTTGTTTTTTTAAATAATAATTTTTATTATGTTATGTTAGTCACTGTACAGTATATCCTTAGTTTTTGATGCAATGTTCCATTATTCATTATTTGTGTATAACACCCAGTGCAACATGCAATATGTGCCCTCCTTAATACCCATCACTGGTCTATCCCAGTCCCATACCCCCCTCCCCTCTGAAGCCCTCAGTTTGTTTTCGGTAGGAGAAGGAAGGGAAGAATGAAGGGGGGATAAACAGAAGGCGGAATGAACCATAAGAGACAATGGGCTCTGGGAAATAAAATGTAAATAAATTTATATAAATATAAATGTCTCTCTTCTGCTTGAAATCTCTCAGCAGCTCCCTATTTCACTGAGAGTGAAAGGCAATATGGTTTTAAACAATGGATAACAAGGCTCAACATGAACTTACTCCCATCTGACCTCCTCTCTTAAAACTCTGCTCCACACCAGCCTCCTTGCTGTCCTTTGAACACCAGCTGTGCTCTTAGAGGCTTCTTAGGACATTTGCTTTAGCTGCTTCTGGAAACGACTCCTCTTCTGGGAGTCCTTCGCTCCTTTAAGTTTTTGCTCAAATACCACCTACTCAGGAAAGCTTTTCCTCACCACACATAAATAGTGCAAGTTCCATCTTCCCTAAGTCTTTGGTTCTACAGATTCCCCTTATTCTGCCCTACTTCTCCTTTTTTTCTTAAACACTTAAAAAATGTTTTAACAGTCACTGTAATTTACTCATTTGTTTTAAAATCTCTAATTTCCTCTTCCCCCATTAAATTTAAGCTACATGAGGGCAGGAATCTTTGTTTTGTCTACGGATATATTCCAACCAGCAAGAAGAGTGGCTGCTCTCAATAAAAACTTGTTGAATGAATAAATGAAGTCCGTATGTTTATATAAGAAAGATGAGTTTGCATATTTGGTATTTGATTATTTGTTAAGTGAGTTAATTCTCATATTATCTGGCTGTTTCTACTAAAAGAAGAACACAGACTCAACTCTAAAATTGGAAACACCCCTATGACCCAACAATTGCACTACTAGGATACCCAAAGGATACAACAATAGGGATTTAAAGGGGTACATGTACCCCGATGTTTATAGCAACATTAGCAGCAATAGCCAAACTATAGAGAGAGCCCAAATGTCCATCAACTGATTAATGGATAAAGAAGACATGGGAGGGGTGCCTGGGTGGCTCAGTCGGTTAAGTGTCTGCCTACAGCTCAGGTCATGATCTCAGGGTCCTGGGATCGAGCCCCATATCAGGCTGTCTGCTCAGCTGGGAGTCTGCTTCTCCCTCCAACTCTCCCTCTGTGCCTTCCCTTTCTCTCTCTCTCTTTCAAATAAATAAAGTAAAATCTTAAAAAAAAGAAGATATGGGAAATATACACAATGGAATATTACTCAACCATCAAAGAGAATGAAATCTTGCTATTTGCAATGACTTGGATAGAGCTAAAGTGTATTATGCTGAGTGAAATAAGTCAGTCTGAGAAAGACAAATACCATATGATCTCACTTATAGGTGGAATTTAAGAAAGAAAATAGATGAACATATGGGAAGGAGGGCATAAGGGAGAGAGAGAAATAAGCCATAAGAGATTCTTAATGATAGAGAATAAACTGAGGGTTGATGGAGGGTGGTGGGTCAGTGATGGGCTAGATGGGTGATGGGTATTAGGGAGGGCACTTTTTGTGATGAGCACTGGGTGTTGTATGTAAGTGATGACTTACTGAATTCTACTCCAGAAACCAATATTGTGCTGTATGTTAACTAAGTAAAATAAATAAATAAATAAATAAATAAATAAATAAATAAATAAAATTGGAAACACTCCAAAATTCATGAACTGAGGTCTGATTAAATAAATCATGTCCAGGAAAGACAAGGTAAGATAATTCTCAAATAAAAGGATAGATTTGTGGCCTTCGTAAATACTTGGGAAAATTATGTCAAAATAACGTTAAATGAAAAAATAATAGGGGCGCCTGGGTGGCACAGCAGTTGAACGTCTGCCTTTGGCTCAGGGCGTGATCCCGGCGTTATGGGATCGAGCCCCACATCAGGCTCCTCTGCTATGAGTCTGCTTCTTCCTCTCCCACTCCCCCTGCTTGTGTTCCCTCTCTCGCTGGCTGTCTCTATCTCTGTCAAATAAATAAATAAAATCTTTAAAAAAAAACTTATTAAAAAAAAGAAAAAATAAAATGTTCTATGTAGGGAAATACGATTTTTGTTGGCATCAATTTAGGCAGACATTCCTGTTTCATTCTCAGCCCATGTGGTTCAAATGAGTTTGACTTTGCTTCAGAGATGAACATGTAATCCAGGAATGGCCAATCGGAATTCTCTGACTTCCTGGCCATGGTGATTGCTTCAAGGATAGACTTAAAACTAATCTGGCAGTGAGTCATCTAGTTTTGTTATAACTATTGGGAAATAAGGGCTTTCTGTGTATGTGATTACCAGCTCTGAGGACAATGAAAATGCAGAGCTTCTATTGACATCTTTGAAAAGCAGACCAACACAGAGGATGGCAAAGCTAAAAGATGAAGAAAAAAAGAGATCAACATCAGATGACATTTTTATCTATCAGATCTACCTAATTTGAGTTAGATTCTTTTCCCTTCTGGCTGAAAGGATTCTGACTACTACAATCACACTGATTATAATTCTGTAGAACTTGTATGTAAGAAAAGTCAAGCATATATAAAGTCTTAGTTATTTCTCTTATACTAATTAGGAAGAGAGAGTTCATGGAATTTGATAATGATTTTTTTTATGGTGAAAAAATTTTTTTTCTTTTTCTTTCTAAAATTGGATTAAACCGTTAATAAAAAGTAAGCTCTGGAGTTAATCGAAGCTTTCTTCTGTTTAAGCTTTAGGTTTAGGGTAATGAGGATTTGCAGTCAGGTATTTAATTGCTATGGGAAATGTAGAAATAGTACTTACTCTATAATCTTGTGTTTGGATTGTACAGAGAAATCACAGTAATCCACTCCAATGTCTGTAAAGTCCACAAAAGTGGAGGACAAAATCTGGAATGCTCGAGGATTTTTTTCCTTGAGCTTTCGGCATACATTAAACCCATCTACAATTTCTGAATCACCCCCAGTGACTGTTTGTTTTATGCAGTGCAGAAACTGAACCTGTAAAAAGAAATAGAGAAATGTGTTTTAAAATGGTAAACGTTTACATCTTTTGACACTGTTAAAGATTCAGAAAGTTATGAATGCAATAAAGTCAACAAACTCCCTAAATCTCTTTTGTGTCAGCAGGGAAAAGGATTGGAGAGAAAAAGTTGCTTTTAACTAATATTCTATAGTTCAAACCTTGTTTCAGGGTGAGACATGAACACAGGCATGATAATGTTCATTAGTAAACCAAAGGCACAGATCATAATAGCTATAGGGAGGGAACACTTCATGCTGGAGCATTTACTCACTTCATTTTGGCTTTATAGGGGAGGTGGGCTTTAAACTGGGCAAAGGAGGATGGATAAGACTTTGGATATGCAGAGCAGAATGGAGAGAGCAAATCAAGTGCAGTGATAATGGATGTGCAAAAATGCACACCTCATTAGGTATCAAACACTTTGGTCACAATAGAGGTTCACAACTAAAAGGAAGAGATCCAGTTGAAAAGGTCATTGAAGCCCTCATTGTGGAGTCTTGAATGTCAGATGAAGAATATTGGACTTTCTCTTGTGCATAGAGGGGAACTGTTAAAGGGTTTTACATTACAGATGTAATGTAGCCAAGACTGAGTTGAAGAATATTAGTCCAGTGGTGTTACATAGGATACGTTTTTTTTAGGGGGGGAATTAGTGAGACAGGAACTACTTGAGAGTTAAATAAGACAGTTCAGGTATAAGGATAAGAAGGGAATGGAGGTTGGGTGGGGCTATGAGGATGGATAAACTCAAGAAACATTGGGAATAAGACACCAAAAGGATAGTTATTTTTACTAAGATTTAGGGAGAAATGTTCAACATTGTTTCATTTTGAAAAGCAAAAACTAGTAAAAATTTAGAAATACATTTTTTGGATGGAGGTTCTATGACTTCGTTAGTTAGCATGAGTGAGTGGTTTTGAATACCTAAGTTTAGACCCAGACTTTTTTGCTTAAAGAAATGAACACTATTCAGCTGTGAAAACTTTATTCTCAGTTAAACAAAAATAAGAAAAGAGGCAAATATGATCAAACATCCAGAATAGGGGGAATATGAGTGGGAAAAATATCCATTTGGCTTGGTTATTTCTGTAAAGGGTCTAGAACAGTGCTGTCCATTCGAACTTTCTGCAGTGACTAAATGTTCTTCTATGCTGCCCAATACGTAGACATTAGTCCCACATGGCTATTGTGCATTTGAAATGTGGTCAATGGGACTGAAGAACTGCATTTTAAATTTTATTTATACATAATTAATTTAGATTAAAATTTAAATGACCATATATGGCTAGTGCCTACTGTATTGGATAATGCAGATCTAGAACACAAATCTTGCCTTCTTCCCCAAACCGCACACATTTTTTCAATATTTTAAATCTTATACATACTTGTTCTCAAATTATGATTGTACATTTATCAATTCCTCACCACAGTCCTTAGAATTTGGTGCTTTCATATCCATTTTATGGCTGAAGAACCTGAGACCCAGAAGTGAAATAGTTGGTCAGCTAGTACGAACTCAGCCACACATGGTAAAACTGACATTCAAACCTTTGTCTATTTGCCTCAAAATCATCACACAGTGAGTTCCTTTTCCATAAAACAGGGAAATCCCTTTACGGGACTCTTAATAGTTTAGTATTATGCGGTGTGTGTATATATGTGCTTTGTAAACTCTAATTCCCATTTCAGGTTGATTATGCCTCATTTTCTGGTGTTAGGAGAGAACTGGTCTACATTAAAAATCGTTCCAACCTTAAACTGATGCCAGTTTTTTAAGCTCGAAAAAATGTGCATAAGCTGACCAAGTCATTGTAGAAAACTGTCTCATCGCCAGGGCGATGAAGGATGAAGTGGCATGATTAACAGGAGGATGAACTGGAAACCTCAACCTCAAGTCTACCAACAGAAGGCAAAATAATGGTATAACTCTTTGAGAGAATCAGTGTTCTTTAAATCCTCTCAGATTTTGCCATAATGAAGTCACAGAATATTTCAATATAAATCTTTAAAAAAGATCGATTGATGTCTTTTACATATATGGCAAGGCCAGTAATAATCTTCTTTTATATATTTATATTTTAATGCAATCTTATGAAAGAAAAAAGATGATGGTGCCAGACAACCCTTCCATCACCTAATTCAAACAGTACATATGGACCTGATGTGTATAAAACCAAATTCTGTTTCATGTAATTCATTTAGAACCAAAAATATTTTCTTTCTAGATGTTACTTTATGGCAGCATGGGACTTTTGGCCCAAAGACAGTGAGCAAAGGAACATCCGTGTTTCTTTAAAGATGTGTCACCTTATCCCTGCCCCACATGATCCAAACTGATGAAATTCAACTCTCAACAAGTAACTCATTATTCAGATCATCTGTACTGACAAGAAAAGTGACTTATTCTATTTGTTATAAAAAAAAAAAAAGCTCAAACTTTGGTACAAAGACCCCTGAATGATTCAACGGGGTCTTGAATGATGGTCAAGATGGAAACTTGACCAATAGCACAAATAGCTGCCTACATTCTAATTATTCTCCTACTACAACCTAGAGATTTTAGGAATCATCTTTCACTTAAAAAGCTTCTATCAGGTCATTTATCTTTGCATGTTTCATTCACTGATGGAGATAGGTACAGCTTTGTGGTGTTTCTTTGCCTCTTTATAGCATATCTGTGAAGTCTCTATTACGTGAAAGGTGCTGGCCTAAGACTTGAAATGTGGTCAATGGGACTGAAGAACTGCATTTTAAATTTTATTTATACATAATTACATTAGATTAAAATTTAAATGACCCTATATGGCTAGTGACTACTGTCACACATCAGGTCCATATGTACTGTTTGAATAGATAGAGAGAAGTGGAAGATTCAGTTCCTGTACTTAAAGAGTTTGTAATGTCTGACAATGTCTATGTTCACGTTATATAAATTATGGTAATTAGAAAGTCCAACTCAAGACCACCATGGTATGGAAAAAAAAAATCTAGACAGAGGCCTGGGTTCAGTTTTAAGTGTCCCTTTAGTCACATGTCATTCAGCGAAAGCATTTAATGTTTAATGTTGCTGTGTGTCATTTTGTCATCTAACATAGAAAGACATGATCAATCGTCTACCTTACAGGAATGTTAAGAGGGAGCAGACAACGTAATCTATGTAGCAATATTTTGAAAAAGTATAAAATGCTATAAAAATGTCAAGCATTATATTATTTCAAGAATTTTTACAAAGCCAGGTAATCACTTTTCCTTAGGCTTTCAATTTTAACCTGGAAACAAAACCTAAACTCATAAAAAAATAGCAGATAATTAAAATATTAAATTAGAATCTTTAGTTTTCTAGTCTAATTTTTACAAAAGATTTTATTTATTTGTCAGAGAGAGAGAGAACACAAGCAGGGGGAGCAGCAGGCAGAGGGAGAAGCAGGCTGCAAGGAGCCCAATGAGGGACTTGATCCCGGGATCTGGAGATCATGACCCGAGCCAAAGGCAGACAATTAACTGACTGAGCCACTAAGGGGTCCCTTCTAGTCGAATTTTTAAAATTTTATTTCGTCCAACTTCTCCAACCTATCTTTGGTAGATGAATTGAGCTGATTAGTTTAGCTTTTAACTCCCAATGTTTTAGAGACTCTCTGGGGCACGTTTAGAACAAATCACATTGTGTGTCCTCTGTGGCCCCTCATCTCCACCCAAAAGTGACTATAGGAGTCATTTTACTATCATCATTTTGTTAAAAAAAAAAAATCATGTGGTGTTTTACAGTCAAGAAAATAATTTAAAATGTGTGAAGTTCATACTGGCAAGGAAAATGGTTAACAACGAGGGTGCAGAGAAAATTTGTTCAGTCAACATGATGGAAAAAAAGACTAATTTTGATTTTGGCCCACTTTGCCTTCATTAACTAAGAATTGCCCCGAATGTCCACTTCTCCTTACTTTTGAAGATACAGATTTCTGTGTGGTTATTGCATTTAATCCCATTTAGCTATAAAAATAGGAAGAGGAGATAATGCTAAGTGAAATAAGTCAAGCAGAGAAAGACAATTATCATATGGTTTCACTCATTTATGGAACATAAGAAAGAGGAAGATTGGTAGGAGAAGAAAGGGAAGAATGAAGAGGGGGTAAACAGAAGGGGGAATGAACCATGAGAGACTGTGGACTCGGAAACAAACTGAGGGCTTCAGAGGGAAGGGGGGGTAGGGAAATGGGATAGGCTGGTGATGGGTATTAAGGAGGGCATGTATTGCATGGTGCACTGGCTGTTATGCACAAGTAATGAATCATGGAACATTACATCAAAAACTAAGGATGTACTGTATGGTGACTAACATAACAAAATATTATTATTTAAAAAAATAGGAAGAAAATATCTTTTCAAAGGCAGTGTCCTGACCATTTATTTCTTGGTTTAGCAAAATGATGCTTTTGTAAGTATGTTGCTGGTTTAGTAAAAGGGCAATTTTGTAAAAATGTAGTGGCGGAGTGTCCTCCCGGAAATTGTCCTGGAGGGTTTGTAGCTCCATGCTGAACAGGTCTCTCCCTGAGGAGGAATCTGATAGGTGGGAGTAGACGATTTCCAAAAATAACCATGGTTATTTTGCTCTCTGCATTTCCACCTCTTGAAGCTGGGCTAACCTATTATGACTTCTTTAGAACAATGAAAGATGGCAGAAGTGACATTGTGCTGATTACTAATGTTTGTCTAAGAGGCCCTTTACATAAAGGCTTGCGCTCTGAGAATTCATATAAACCTGGGCTAGCCTTCTAGAGGGTGATGGATCAAGTGGAGCAGAGACAAGCCACCTTAGGTTGTCCGCCCAGGTCAACCAGTTTCCAGTGAGCCCAACAGCAGAACTGCCCAGCTGAACACAGCCCAAACGGTAAAAACGTATGCTAAGTAAATGGCTATTCTTCTATTTATTTTTTTAAAAAGATCTTATTTATTTAGTTAAGAGAGAGAGAGAGAGCACAAGCAGGGGCAGTGGCAGAGAGAAGAGCGGGCTCCCCGCTGAGCAGGGATCCAGATGTGAAGCCCGATCCCAGGACCCCAAGATCATGACCTGAGCCAAGGGCAGAAGCGTAACTGACGGAGCCACCTGGGCATCCCAATGGTATTTTTTTAAGCCACTAAGTTATGAAGTGGTTTTTATGCAGTGATAGCTAACTGATATGAATGGTGGCCATGGAACTTTATGGGAAAACCCTACATTGTGTTCTCTGGTTTCATTTTCTCTTTTAACTCTCTTGGGAATGGTAAATATGCAAAAGGACAGCAAGATGTCCTGCTATCGTAAAATTTGTCCAGGCAAAGCAAAAAGTGCCAATAGTTATTTCCAAAAGGAAACAAAGAAATATTTTTTTAAAAATACACCAAAATCTTTTATCCCTTGGAAATGTCAGGCTATTCAGGATTTAGGCACAGAGATTTTGTGTTTGGATTGTGCTTGAAGAAGATCTATGTAGGATAAATTAGCTAGTGAAACCTATAGTCTGTTAGACTCAAAATATAGGAGGATATTTGTCCTTGGCCTGCCTTGTGGAAAATATGTTGAGGCTCACCTTACCCCAGGTGGATGATGGAGGGCTGGATAATCAGTGTGAAAGCTTAGCTTCCCGGTTGTGTAAGCCACATTGTTTGCGTCAATTTTGTCTTGCACTTGCCAAGTATGTCTGTAAAATACAAGAAACATATGTTTAAACGGGCTGTCAGTAAGCCAGAGGAAATGTGTTAGAATGAACTGGATACATGGGGGAAATGGAAACTTTTCATTTTATGAAATAATTACCATAACGATGTGAGCCAGGAAGAGAGCCTGACCTTTCCTTGTCCAAAGTTACCATTTGAGAGTGTGCACCTCCTCCTTTCTTGTCTCTTCTCCAGAGAAAAGTACATTTACACATTAGTCTATCCCACAGAGTTTATAAAGAGGTATGTGTGGGATTGTAGGTCATGTTTTTAAATAGCTTAGTGCATTTAAAATCATTTATTGAAGTGAAATTCACATAACATGAAATGAACCATTTAGTGGACAGTTCAGAGGCCCTTAGGACTTTCACCATGTTGGTAAGCATCATCTCTATCTACCTAGGTACAAAACATTTCCATCACTCCACACGGAAACCTCTCACCCATGAAGCATTTTCTTCCCATTCTGCCCTCCTCCCAGTCCCTGGCAAACACCAATATGCATTCTGTCTCTAAGGATTTATCTATTTGGGATATTTAATATAAGTGGAATCATATGTGTGACCTCTTGTGTCTGGCTTGTTCTACTTAACAGAAGATTTCTGAGATTCCTCCATGATGGTCCATGTATCATTACTTCATTCCTTTTTATAGTTGAATAATATTTTCTGTACGGATATGCCACAATTCGTTTATTGACTCATCAACTGATGGACATTTGTACTATTTCTACTCCTTGGCTGTTATGACTAGTGCTGGCATAAGCATGTCTGTGCATTTACTTATTTGAGCCCCTGTTTTCAATTCTTTTGGGTAATGCCTAGGAGTGGAATAATGGAATTATACCATAATGCTATCTTTAACTTTTGAGGAGCTGCAAAACTGTTTTCCATAGTGGTTGGACCACTTACATTCCCACCAGCAATATGTGAGGCCTTCAATTTCTTCACATCCTCATCAACACTTGTTATTTTCTGGGTTTTGTTGTTGTTGCTGCTGTTGTTGGTTTTAACCATCCTAGTGGGTGTGAGGTGGTATCTCAAAGCTTTGATGCGTATTTTCCCAGTGGTTAATGATGTTGGGCATCTTTTCATATGCCTGTTGGCCATCTGTATATTTACTTTGGACAAATGTCAGTTCAAGTCCTTTGCCTATTTTTAAATTGAGTGGTTTGTCCTTTTGTAATTTCTATGAGCACTTTAGATAGTCTGGATACTAGACCCTTAATAGATATATGATTTGCAACTATGTTTTGCCCTTTCTGTATGTTGTCTTTTCATTATCTTAGTAATGATCTTTGATGCTCAAAAATTTTAAATTTTGATGAAGTTCTATTCATCTATTTTTGTTGTTGTTTGTGCTTTTAGTGTTATATCTGAGAATCCATTGCCCAATCCAAGGTCATGAAGATTTACCCCTATGTTTTCTCCAGAGAATCTTATGGTTTTATATGTAGGTTCTTGATCCATTTGAGCTAATTTTTATATAATGCGTGAGGGGTCCAACTTCATTCTTTTTGCGTGTGCATATACAGTTGTCCCAGCACGGTTTGTTGAAGGGACTGCTCTTTCCCCATTGAAAGGTTTGGGCACCCTTGTTAAAAATCAGTTAGCCATAGATGCATGGGCTTACTTCTGGACCCTCAGTTCTATTCCAGTAGTCTGCATGTCTTTATCCCAGCACCACAATATTTTGATTACTATAGATTTGTAATAAGTTTCGAAATAAGGAAGTATGAGTCCTCCAAGTTTGTTATTTTTTTTTATTGTTTTGGCTACTCAGAGCCCCTTGCAATTTCATATGAATTTGAGCATTGCTTTTCCACTTCCACAAGAAAGCCATTGGAATTTTGGTAAGCATTGCATTGAATCTATAGACGTCTTTGGGTAGGAATCACATCTTAACAATATTACATCTTCCAATCCATGAATGCAGAATGTCCTTCCATTTATTAGGTCTTCTTTAATTTCCTTCAGCAATGTTTTATAGTTTTTGTTTTATGAGTTTTCACCTTCTTGGTTAAATTTATTCCTAGGTATTTATTCTTATGGATGCTATTGTAAATGGAATTTTTTTTCAATTTCTTTTTCAGATTGTTCGTTGCTAGTGTATATAAACACAACTCATTTCTGTGTATTGCTCTTGTATACTGCAACTTTGCTGAAGTCATTTATTAGCTCTAATAGCTTTTTCGTGTGCATTCTGTGGGGTTTTCTATATATAGGATCATGTTATCTATGAATAAAGATAGACTTACTTCTACCTTTCTCATTTGGATGCCTATATTTCTATATCTTGCCCAACTGCCCTGGCCAGAACTTCTAGTACAATGTTGAATAGCAATGGTGAAAACCAGCACTCTTGTCTTGTTCTTGATCTTAGAGGGCAGTTAATGAATATTTATTTTATTTTATTTGAACTTAATGAATTTTTAATTATACTCGTGTAACTATTACTCAGATCACAAAATATAACTTTAAGGTTATATGTCCCTTCCTAGCCACAATCTCATCTCTCTCCAGAAGACCTGGAAGAAAAGGAGAAACACGAATTTCTGGGAGATGTATTTTAGGGAGAGGAATCTGAGGTGAAACGTAGGGTTTCTTCCCCATTCTTTGGAATTGAGGATGAAACTATTTGGCTCTGTTTTTGTTTTGTTTTGTTTTGTATTTCATCTAAATGTAAAATGGAGGGGCCCGCAGGTGGCTCAGTCAGTTAAGCATCTGCCTTCAGCTCAGGTCATGATCTCAGGATCCTGGGATTGAGTCCCACTTCAGGATCCCTGGTCAGTGGGGAGCCTGCTTCTCCCTCTGCCGCTGCCCCACCCTCCCACTCGTGCTCACTCTTTCTCTCTCAAATAAATTTTTTTAAAAAATTTAAAAAAATAAATTTAAAATGAAAAGCCTGGTAAATCTTTCACCAAAATTTAAAGAATCATCTCTATGTGGCCATAAGTCGGAAAGAGACCCAGTGAAAGAAGAATATGTATAGCCTGCTGCAACTCATTTCAAATATGAGTCAGACAATCCATTATACTATAGTAACTGCAGCCAGGAAATACATGTTCTCTATGGACCTCATGCCACTCTGTGACACAAACCTAATGAAGATTCTGCCTGTTGTCACCATGAGCATTCCAACAATAATCAACATGGAGGAAAGCTTTTAAGGATACAAAGAAAGTAATTTCATCAAGTTGTAGAATCTATAATATCTTCTAAAAGATGATGCTTTTGACACTGTGGACAGGAAATGACTATATTTAGAGTTTCTTTTCAAGATTGATGATGGTTTTGCATTGATTCACCCACATTCCCTTTCCTGGTTCCTCCTATGATCAGGGGTAAATTCACTGAATTTTCATGCAGCCAAGAGCTGGCTGAGATTCAAGGTGCATGTTTCAGCCAGGGAACAGATTTTTCCTTTATTCGACGTTAACTGGCTTCTACAGGGATGGGGCCTGTGACTTGGCATCATTGAAGCAGTTCTCCAGCCCTCTGTGCTAACTGGCAGGGGATAATAAATATTTTTCAGCCCTAAAGTGTCTTAGGCACGGTGTGGGATATGTAGCCTAAAAGTCTATGCTCGCACATAATGATAAATCCCAGGAAAGGGGCTTGCCAATTCCAGTCATAAAACATTCTCATCATAGTCATAGCGTAAGTCTGGAAAAATCCTAGAAATGTCATCTGATCTACCTTTCTACCTCCTTATAGAAATGAATCATGCCAAGAAGACTGCCGCTGATTGTTTATGACCCTAAACTTTCACGTATCCCTATCCTTCTCAAATCCAAAGGAAAACACAGCAGAAATAAATGCAAATGGGACCCATTGGCCTGTGGAGAAACTGTTTTTTAAAAGCCCACTTGTGGGGCCTGAGTGGGATGAAGGTTGTATTTATAGGCATCTTTCATTAGAGGCAGGTTCTAATGCCCCTCCAAGTAAAGCAACTCAAGCAGACCATCAGGAACTGCATCATGACCGGAGCAGAGGTGCAGGACCCGGGGTTTTCTAAGACCGAAGGGGCAGGCTCAGCATAACATCTTAGCCAATTGCTATAGACGTGCCTGGTATTGTGCTGGGACAGGCGATTGAAACTGTGCTCGTAATCCTGTTTTTGCCAGAGATCCTATTTTAAACAAATCTAGGTATTTCCACTGAGCTACTCGTGTCATTCTCAAAATCGGATAAACCAAAACACAGACTCTTAACTCTAGAGAACAAACTGATGGTTACGGTCGGGAGGTGGGTGGGAGGATGGGTGAAATAGGGCATGGGGATTGAGGGTACACTTATCACGATGCACACTGAGTGATCTACAGAATTGTTAAATCACTATATTGTACACCTGAGACTAATATGATACTACATGTTAACTATACTGGAATTAAAATTAAAAAAAAAAGAAATTTCTATTTTCCATTTAAGGATTTTGTCAGAAGCTCCACCTGTACATCAAAATCATGATTTTTAGAGACGATTTTGTGGTCTTGGTTTGAATACTTATTCACTAGATCCATCCCACTCTAGATGCCAGTCATAAATATTCATGATATTTCATGAAATTAATAGTGTTCTGGGACAAATCTGAATCCTTTAGTGTTTAGGGAATGCTTAAATATTGTTTTTGCTAGATTTGTTCTTTATACCCTTGGTGATAGATTTTATAATCTTTTGGTTAGTGGTTCACACCTGGAAAATCATGCTGGATTTATTTTTAATCTTGTTGTTTTTTGAAGTACGACTTATATGAAAAGATGTTCTATAACTGCGACCTGGATTTCTTATCACCAACAGCTACGATCTCTAACGTAGCCTGCTATAAGTTGCTCTCATCAGGTAACAGAAGAATGCCTTCTTTTGACTATCATCACTTGTCCTGTTGGATCTAAAACATAATGCTCATGTGTCATTTTTATTTTTTAAGTTTTAACATAGACAGTTATCTTCTAGGGGCACCTGGGTGGCTCCGTTGGTTAAGTGTCCAACTCTTGATTTTGGCTCAGGTCACGATCTCAGGCTCCACACTGAGTGGAGAGTCTGAGGTTCTCTCTCTCCCTCTCCCTCTATCTTTCCCCTCCTCTGCTCTCTGACGCACATACATGTGAGCACATGCTCTCTCTATCTCAAATAAATAAATCTATAAACAAATCTTAAAGAAGCTTATATCCTAGCTAAAATAAACAGAAACCTTTATAATCATTCAAAGGAATATTATACTGTGTATCATTTCTTTTTTTTTTCTATTTATTTTTTATTTTTTCAAAGATTTTATTTATTTATTTGAGAGAGAGAGAGAGAGCGCAAGAGTGGGGGAGGGAGAAGCAGACTCCCCACTGAGCAAGGAGTCTGATACGGGTTTCAATCCTGGGACCCTGGGATCACAACTTGAGACGAAGGCAGACACTTAACTGACTGAACCCCCAGGTGCCCCTATCGTTTCTAACTGTAGTTGAAACACATCCACATATACCTTCCCAGATGCAGTCACCCTTCTGAGCTTCAGATATTTATTCTTGCATTATCACCTGTTAGATACACACAGTGGGCCAGGAACTAAGGATGAAGGTGTGAACAGAGCAGACATGGTACTTGGACCTCATGGAACGTACAGTCTATGGGAAAGAAAAATCAGTGTGACTTATCTTCCAAAGCTAAAGTACAAGGTGTTATGAGAATAAAGAAGTGAAGATTAGGTTAAGACCTGAAGATTGAGTAGGATTTACCTAGAAGAGTAAAGGTCATTGTGGGTAGAAGAAATAGCATGTGAGAAGGCCTGGTGGAGGGAGAGAACATGACCTCTCAAGGGAAGTGAGAGAAGTCCAATATGGGCTGGAGTGGGGATAGTTTGCTCTATGGCTATTCCCAGCTTTGCTTCAAATTTCTGCTTCCCTTCTTTTCTGTAAAGTCTTACCTAAAAGAATCTCATTACATTAGGGAACTGAGTTGAAACATACTCTTTATCTTATAGCATTTAACCCACTGCCAAAAATATTTGTTGAATGAAGGCATGGACTATAAACCAGTAAATTGTGTTATTTTCCCAATTGTCTGGCTATCAACTTTAATCCTGGCCAAAGCTATATGTTTTAGATATATTAAATTATGAATAATTTGGCCACTAATCATTTCTGTTGTCTGATTTCTAGGGAAAGTGTTACGGTTGTTTGTAAACAATACTTGGCAAAATTGCTAGAGTTGTGTTTTAAAAAGCCATTATCTTTTCAGTTCTACTTATATTATGGACACTCATTTACATTGAATTTATTCCTGAAAATGAAAAACTCCATACCATTCTTGGTGAGAATTAATATCCCCACTATAAACTAGAAGAACAGAAGTAACCTGTCTGATATCTAGCATTGCTCTGACTCAATCCATTAAACTCGTATGGAAATCTCCATGAAGCATAGATACAAAGTAAACAAGGAGGGTCCTGGGGTGATGATGGTGACATAGTTCTTAATCTCTCTGAATTTTCTTCGTAGGACATCTAGTGTGCAAACCCCAAAACTCAGGGCAACATCCACATCAAAATTAGGTGACGAGATATATCCATAAAGCCCAAAATAGGAGTAGGAATAGAGACAGACTTTCCGAAGTCACAATATGCGGTATCAGAAATGGTGCAGAGGAGGAAGCAGAGGGAAGCAACTAGGTACTGGACGGATCTGAAAAACTCCCAGATCACGAATGGACAGTTACTGGTGCCTGCAGGAGGACACCAAACAATGGTATGTTCACATTGCAACATAGCTGCCTATGAGAGGTCCATGGTAAGGGACTGGATTAGTCTGGGCCTTGGGAACTCGCCTAACAGACAAAACCCTCATCCATGATGAAGCTTCCTTCTGAGAAAAAGACCCCAAACTGAGCAGTCCAGGGACAGTAAGGACAAAGGAAAAAGAAGTTCCAGATAAAAGTAAAGGAGAGAAACCAGGAGGTCTTAGAAATTAATCAGCCGTTGTTTGGAAATACAGCTTAAAACTATAATAAAGGTTCTGAATCATATCTCCTTTTCATAATTAAGAAAAAAATCACATAAAAATGAGAAACATCACGTGATTAAAGTTTAGTTTCATGAAGTTATTTTAAGACAAAAAGAGAATGAATAACAAAATAACATACCTATAGATAATACATGCCAGAAGGATATTCCCCCAAAGATAAAAAATATTCTAGTTTTTCTATTTCTAACTTCTGTTTTTCTGTTTATACCTACTAACACTCCATTTCTGAGTTTCTAACTCTGATATGTTATTCTTTCATATAGTGTATCATTTCATTCATGTCTTCTGGACTCAGGAATGGAGTGTTATACTCAGAAAGGAAAAATTTTAAAAATCATTAAAAATGAAGACTAAGCTAGAAGGGATATGCAATATAGAATAAGCCCAGCAGATAACGCCTTTAATATACACACAATAGGAGTCCTCAAAAGAAGACATCCAAAGTAAGGAGAACAAATATTAAGAACTATAATTCAAAAAAAAATTCTTGAAATTAAAAAAAAAAAAAGGTTTGAAACATTGAAAGACCAAACCATATGCTCCCTGAGAAAGTTGCCCCAGAGCAACCAACACCAAGATAGCCTGTAAAATTGCTGGTCTTTAAAAAGAAAATCTTTTGGGCGTCCAAGTAAAAATATCAAATTATTTATAAGGGAAAGAAAATTAGATTACCAATAAAACTGTAGTGACATATTAAAGATGACGTGAGCCAAGAATTTTATATTTAGCCAAACTGATTTTCAAGTATAAAGATCTTAAATTGCTGTCAACATGCAAGAATTTAGAGAATATTGTTCTCGTGGGGCCTTCCTGAGGAATTTACAAGAGAATAGCATTCAGACAACCAAACTGAATACAGATATGTTCACACAGCACTGGTGCTAAGTAGTAAATTTACTTACTAACAGAATTAGTAATAGGAGAGAAAAAAAAAGATATAAAAAATCTAAAAAATTGGGAAACCAGACTACTGACAAGGGATGCACATTTTGGTGATAATATTCTAAATCAGGAAAACAAGATAGTGAATACCATAAAATGCAGAAGAGCTGTTACATTTGGGGAAAAAAGAGAGGTTTGTGATTGCTTGGCATATGTGGATCGGCTCCAGAGTGACTGGCGATGTTCTATTTCTTGACCTGGCTGGTATTTCAAGAGCATGTGTCTTACAAAAATTCATTTAGGTATATATCTGTCTTATGTAATATTTCTGTGTCTGGATTGTATTTTACCACAAGAAGTGGTTTCTTAAATTTATTTTGAAAGGTTAAAAATACTCCCAATAATAAAAATAAAGACAAGTAGTGATAGAAAGATGACAACTGCCTCTAAAAACATAAAGAAAAAAGTTATAGCAATTTCCTCCAAAATTCTAAAGTCTTTCATTATGAAAAACTAAGAATGCAGTGCATTGCAGGAAAAAATAAAAAAGCTTATGAGAATTCCAAATTAAGCATATTTAATTTTTTGGAGGTGGTAGGTCAAATTGTGCTTAATTTATTTCAACAGAACAGGAGCTAGATGCTGGTTTAGATTTTTGATGTGAAAGATTAAAATATGAGCCTCGTTTTCTCTTGTCACAAGTTATCTGATTCCTTGTCAACTGTCACTTTCCCTTTGCATAAACAGTTGGCTATAATTTGAATTTAATAGATGGGATGGGAATGAATATTCTGGTGCTGTTGTTATGAATTAGTTTGAGAAATTTCTATATCACCCTGTTGAAGGGTTCCCTGGTATCTGAGCTATGAATACGAGCGGAAGCCACATTTGATAGTTAATAATTCTTACAGCATTAGGAACTATAGGGGGAGTACTAGATAAACCGCCATAGAAGTACAGTGCCAAGGAAAGGCTGCAGGCTGTTGAAACAAGTAAACCTGGGTTTGAAGCCTGATTCTTCTGCCTCGGTTTCCTTATCTCTAAAATGGGAATAATGGTTCTTATTGGAATTGTGAAGATTCAAGATAATGACCATAAAGCATGGAGTTCAATACTTAGCACATAAAAAGTGCTTAACAGAAAATTATTTTGTCCCATCCCAATACTAGTTACCTGTCCTGGATGCTCGGAGGAAAACCAAGGAGGCAAGTGGGAGTCAGGGCTTGTGGAGAAGCAAGTGGTTTACTAGGGTCTCATAATTTCCTCAAGTGATTTCTAGGGGAGCATGAGACACGGAAATTATTTTTCCTTTTCATTCATGAGATGACCTCAGACTCAAGTGGTTTTGCTGGCAGCAACTTTAATTACTGCAAAAGCAAGTATTACAAAGGGAACCCCAGGGACTGTCTTTTGGCTGATAACATGAGCTGGGGTTCACAATGGCCGAAAGAACACAGCCTGTTACTCTGCTTGGGAACCCCTCATATTCACAAGAACACACATTTTAAAGGTTCTCTCCCCCCTACTCAAACACTAGGGTCAGTACTAAATCTAAAACAACTCATTAAGAAATCCCATTGTGAATTTTTTACAGTAGGATGGAATTACAATTAGATTCAGAACTCAGACAGGTTTTCTTTGTTTTCTTCCCAAGTCTAAATTGCCTTTAGGTTGGTTTTTCATAACTCAGAGCCATTTTTATTCAAGAAGGGCTATGTGGTTCTCTCAAGCATTTTCTTGGCTAGAAATTTCACCAAAATGGGTAAACTTGTTTTTTCTTTCCCTGTTGAGTCTCCACACTTCACAAATGTTTTCTGGTAGCATGTATATCAAACAAGTAGCTGTTTCAAAGTCAGTTTTGGAGGCAGTGCTAATGATAGAAGCAATTTCAAAGGGGGCAGAAGCCAAGGAATAATAATATTTTTCACTCATATACCCCCAATCTCTAATACAACCGAATGTGTGAAATGCTGCTGGGCTGGCTTACAGAAATGCTAGCAGAAATCCAGTGAATGCTGGAAAGGATATATTCTTGTATTCCCCAGAGGCCATTTCAATATTGTTAATTCCTAACTGGCCTGGCTGGTGTACTTGACAAACAGCCCACTAGAAACATTTTTGGTTCAACATGACTTTATTCATCTGATGAAGCCTGCATGCAAGGCGCTCATGCAGATGCGAAACTGGGCAGCAGTAGTAGCCTCTTACATTTTCCAGCAAACTTTCATCTAAAGGTTTCAAAGGGCGTGCCAGGTATTAAAAGATTCCTGTAGGAAGAGAGAAGCAAGTCCTCAGTAGAGGAGAATCAGAGAGCTCCAGGAAATTACATGAAAAGCTTAGATCACCTTCTCACCTACACATAGCCAGTGGTGGAGCCATGATCAACTGTGTTTCTCTTTTGGTCCTATGGGCAGCTCTCCGGGCAGTAATGTAATGCAGATGCTCTGGGGCGTTGGGTTCCCAACTCTCCCCCAGTTTTTAGGAATGAAGTGTTCCAAAGTCTTTATTTAAACTTTTCCACTACAATTTGTAACCTTGTAAGTTTTATTCAGTAATTGAACAGCTTCTATGCTTGTCTCCACAAGATAAAATTTGACTACTACCAAGATCCACTGAGTTCCTTTTACCCCTTTTCCTCATTGTCACTATTTTATTCCTGATGTTGGTGTTTCAGAAAAACATATTTTTCATTTTCACCTCATTATTCTTATTAGTCTAATCCCTGCTACAAGGGTTAATGCAACTTGCTTATGCCAGCAAATAAAACATTCTTAGAAAGAAGAAAATCTGAAACTTCTGGACTGTATTCTGGAAAGAAGGCAGTCTTGCTAGCTAAGGTTGAAATTTGTATTTTCGTCTGCTTGACTTTCTGATGAAGATGGGTCACTCAGAGTTGCTCACAAGGTTAATTTTCTAACTAAGGGCTTACAAATGTTGACAATGCTAAGAAAGAATTTCGAAAGTCCTTAAGATCTTAGCATACTTTCCCTTTTATTAAAATTCCCCGAGTGCTCACTCTGTGTCAGGCACTGAGCTAGTACTGAAGGCCACCATTTGAGCCTACAAGGAGCTCCATATGACAGTGATGATGGCAATGAGATGCGCAGGCCTTATTTTCAGAGATTATCCTGTTACAAGCCGAACGGCTGGTTGATACACAATACCGGTGGTAAATACTTTAAAAAATTGACACTGAATTTCTTCCTTCTCTCTGTCACATGCATGCACACACACACACCATTACATGAACTTATGTAAATAACAAACCCTGACCTGGCCAATTTATTTAGTTGTCCAACCAGTTGGCAAAGGAATATTTCCAGAGCATGATTTTACCCTTTTAGGGAAGTACACCTGACCTTCTCAATGTTTTCTTATCAGAATTATGGTTTCAAAAGCCCACGACCAGTGGTGCTGGTAGTGATCTCACAGAGCAGAGGCTGGGAAAGGTTTGTCTTTCCTAGAGCTACAGAGGCTACCAGATCAAGGGAGTGTGTCGCAGAGGTGGTGGTCTGGAGGGAGGGGGAAAATGTTAGTATGTTAAGTGAGAAGAGTAAGAAAGGCCAAAAAGTAGCCAAGAAGAGAGGAGGACTTGGAACAGGATATGCTGTCTATAGGCAGAATAAAGGCCAGGAGAGGGAAAAGCAAGGGAAAAGAGTTAAGTAGGATGGAAGGGAAGCAATCTTGGACAAACAATGGAAAGAGTGATAGTGCTGTAGTTGTCCCTTACCAGCTGTCTCTGGTGGGATGGCCAGGAAAGGGGAAGAATAGCATAAAATAAAAATGGCTTTCATCTGAATTGAATTAGCATGGGGATGGGCAAAGGGGCTGTGTAACTTTATGAAGTCTTAATTAAATATATATTTATTCATGCCAACCCTACTTACACGATGGTAGCCTGTGTAAATTTTGAGGAGTCTGGCTTCATTTTTTCAAGTGGCCATATGTTTGCCCATCTTTACTGTTCTTTCACCATGCTGGGAGAACATCACCCTTCACTGCCTTTTAACTGCTGTTGGTATGGAACGTTTCCTCATTTATAATGCCAAAAGTCCAGGGTTACTTTCAGTCTGTTTCTTGATTTTATGGGATTTTTATTAGTTCTGATTATTTAGATAAAGTCAACTCAAGTATTTATATTTGCCCATATACAACAGTCAGATAGGATACTTTTCCATAAAGTAGAAACCCAAATCTAGGTCAGAACAAAATGCCTAACACAGTGCCTTGTACCATGTAGCGTACTGATGGGTAAAACAATAATATTGCCAATCAAGACATTCAGTATGATTGAGAGTGACTGTACTTCCTTTCAAATTTATTCTGCTGGTTGCATTCTTGAAAACATTCTAACTTGGTATAATCATTGAGGATAGCAGTGTATAGAAAAAGTATAGTTTACAATGACTATTTCTCATTGGGTTAGATTGTGTCATAAATTCAAATAATTTCTTCAATTAAGAAATTATCATCAAAACCACAATGAGATATCACCTCACACCTGTCAGTATGGCATCGAAAGCATGAGAAACAACAGGTGTTGGCGAGGATGTGGAGAAAAGGAAGCCTCATGCCCTATTAGTGGGAATGCAAACTGATGCAGCCCCTGTGGAAAACTGTGGATGTTCTTCAAAAAATTAAAAATAGAACTAACATACAATCCGGTAATTCCACTAGTAGCTATTTACCCAAAGAAAACAGAAACACTAATTTGAAAAGATATGTGCACCCCTATGTTTATTATACCATTATTTATAATAGCCAAGATACGGAAGCAGCCCAAGTGTCCATCCATAGATGAATGGATAAAGAAGATGTGGTGTATATACAATGGACCACTACTCAGACATAAAAAAAGAGTGAGATCTTGCCATTTGCAACAACACGGATGAATCTAGAAGGTAAAATGCTGAGCAAAATAAGTCAGTCAGAAAAAGGTATATACCCTATCACATGTGGAATTTAAGAAACAAAACACACGAATAAAGAAAAAAAGACAAAGAAACAGACTTTTAAATATAGAGAACAAATCAGTGGTTGCCAGAGGGGAGGCAAGTGGGGAAAGCAGGAAAATAAAGGGGATCAAGAGTACACTTATTGTGAGGAGCACTGATAATGTATAGAATTGCTCAATCATTATATTGTACACCCGAAATGAGTATAACTCTATATGAATTAGACATAAAATTTAAAAAAATAAATAAAAATTTAAAAAAGAAATTATCCAAAAAGATATTTTTATTGATTTTTAGGAAGAAGTTCAGGGACATGAAATGAGGCTTTTAGCCCCACTCTGTAAAAACTATATTGATCCAAATTTAAGGTCTAAGTCCCTCTGAAAAGGTTATCTTATTACATACTGTTCTACATATATATATATATCTGACAAATTAACAATGAGAGCTTCTTTACCAAGTCTTATTCTTTTCTCCTAGGAAAGCTTTCATCAAGGCAGTAAGCTTGCAGAGCATTTCACAGAGTTGCATGAAAAAAATATTGTCTAGATGATGCACTGACAAAATAATGATAAGCATCTGAGAAAATGTAGACATGGAAATGACATATACTTTTGTCCTCAAAGTTATTACCATTTTGATTTAGTAATTTAACAGAATTTTATGATTATGAAATGTTCTAATAATTTTTACATTCACCTGTTGCTTTATAGTTTTTTGAAAACATCTAGGTGTGCTTCTATCATTAAACAGTTATTCCTCACCTACTATATGCTGAGACTGCAAAGTGCTAGAATCTACTGTTTTGATTTATCCGACCAACCCTTTAACAATTGAGATGACAGCCAAGAACCAAAAATAGATATTATAATTCTCACTTTGGACCCATGCATTCAAATTCTCCAAACTAGTAATCCTATTTGAATGGAAAAGTGCTAGGTGGATATTTGTTTCTCAAGGGAAGCATGTGTAAAGTAGCACCACGCTATTATTATTTTTGGCATTTAAGCAAGAGTAGAAACCAGGCTCCTTGAAAAATCTACATGGAACGCAAAGTTAGCCTTTAGCCTTCCTCTTCCCGCTTTCCTTTCTCTATCCTTCTTTTTCTGGCAATCCCTCATCTGCCAACTTTTTTTCAAACAAGAGTCTTAAGGCTCTTTGCCAGGGGAGAAACAAAGCTATGAAAGAAAGGGACCGCACTGAAGGCAGGGGCTGATTCTGTTATAAAGATAAGCCGTGTCCAGGCATTACCACAGCACAAAGAATAACGTGAGAACTGCCATTTGGTGTACACAACTGTGAGAGCTGAGAGGAGGTAAAGCACCCAAATTCCACACCAGCTGAGATCTGCTTTCTCTCTCTTTTTTTAAAAGATTTTATTTATTTGACAGAGACAGCCAGCGAGAGAGGGAACACAAGCAGGGGGAGTGGGAGAGGAAGAAGCAGGCTCATAGCGGAGGAGCCTGACGTGGGACTCGATCCCATAACGCCGGGATCACACCCTGAGCCGAAGGCAGACGCTTAACGGCTGCACCACCCAGGCGCCCCAAGATCTGCCTTCTCTTGAAGTAACCCTCCTCTCAAGCAGAGTTTGTAACCTTAACTACACACAAGAATCACCTGCAGAGTTTTTAAAAGTCCTGATACTCATGTCAAATCCAAATCCTGTTTTGAAAAATTTCCAGAGAATGGACCCAGATGTCAGCGTTTTTAAAATTAACTATTCCAATGTGTAACCTCAGTTGAGAACTATTGCTCTGAATATCCCTTCCTCCTTTGAATCTCATGTTACAGAAATTTTAATATCACATTGCACATTACTGTGGGAAGGGGCAGAAAAGGGAAATCACTTCAGGAAAACATTCACTTTTCTCATTCTCTTAACAAAAAACAAATAAGCAAACAAATAAAAAGAAAGCAACAACAGCAAAACTGTCCTCTACTGTAAGTTCTTGAGGTAAAGAATTAAAAATGAAAATTAAAAAACAAACAAACCCCAAACAAAATACCCACAGAGATCTTGGTAATCAGTTGTGGAAGTCGCAGTAAGGCATGTGGTGCAGTTTGAGCGATTCAGGGAAGAAATGTGATCCTCCGCATGGAAGATGAGATTGCGTAGGTTAAACCTATCTGCTTAGATGCAAAGGTCTTGGACAAAGGAAATGCAACAGTAGTAGGAGGTCTGATTTGTTTTTGGCAACAAACCTGGAGTATTTATTCCAATAAATTTTACAAGATTAGGTCAATTAGATCAGTGGTCAAATTATCAAGCCATTTTAGGAATTATAACAACAAAACAAAACAAAATGCAAGTCATAAATCAGGACTAAGAATCTGACCCTAAATGTGATGGGTGGGGGTGAGCATTAGAAAGAGCCCTATAACAAAGAGCCCCCCAAATTTGGCTGCTGTTGTGAAATTGTGAAATGTGTTGCATAGATACAAAAAGTCTGTTGTCAGCAAATAAAAACTAAGTAAAAGAATATAGAAGAGATTTATTTTAAAGTATTCTGTTTACTTCTGGTGCCTGAAAGCATTCCTTCCATGTTCTTCCTTAATATCATTGATAGTGAGGTGCATTAGAAAGCCCGTGGATAAAACAGACCCGGATTCTAATTCTGGTTCCTTTTCTACTACCTGTGAAAACTTAGTTTATAGCTTAATTCTCCGCACTTCAGATTCCTAATCAGCTAACTGGGGGAAATTATCTATTTCAGAAAATTGTGAACATTAAACAAATAATTAGATCGAGGCTCTTAATAATTTCAAGACTTTTTCCAACTCTTTGTTTTGTCTGTTGTTACTGATATAATCTCTAAAAAGCTTAAATTTTTTTTAAAGATTTATTTATTTATTTGAGAGAGAGAGAGTGCTTGTGTGCGCGCGCATGGGGGGGGGAGGGCAGAGGGATAGAGAGAATTTCAAGCAGACTCCCATAATCCTGAGATCATCACCTTAGTCAAAATCCAGAGTTGGCTGCTTGACCAACTGAATCACCCGGGAGCCCCAAAACAGCTTAAATTCTTGCAGATGAAGGGGAGATAAAAATTATGTAGGACACAGTGTGCTAATGGTAACGGTAAGTTCTTGGGGTGGGGGTGGGGGCCGGGTCATCTAAGCCTATACACAATAGAGTCTTCTGCCATGAATAAACTTGACCAAATCACTGAGGGCAAGAGATTAGTTATTTTTGATCCTCTGTTTATCTACAGACAGAGTCTTACTCTAGATTAAGGGTGGCGAACTCAAGGACAGGCAGGGCCCTTGCAGGTCTTGTGGGGGGGCTCCATTTGTGCAACTGGAGCATGAGAACGTGCTCTCTTCAAGGGGCAGCCTCCACTTACATCAAGCAGGTTCCTGGCACGCAGGGATTTAGTCTCAGTTGTTGCCAGATTTGTTTTTCAAGAAAAGTCAGATCCATATTTAATGTAAAATCTCCCAGTTTTTAAGTGTTGACAACTAATTCTATTTTCTTTCAACATCCTGTGGGCCAACCAAAACATATCTGAATACAGCCTGTGTGCTACCAGTTTTGCAACCTTTGGATTTTAAAGGTACTTTTCACTCCCAAAGTCCTCTGCTCTGTGAGCCCAAGAATAATTGTATACATCCCGCATGAGGGGTTCACCCTACAGATTAAAAATAGTCATACCCCCCACTTCCAAATAACTGTTTCCTGTTGTTACTGTTTCATTATCCCTAATGAATATTCCCTCCCAGGCAATTCTTATGCAAACAGCTTCTTGTTCCAAAGTTAAAATCAGATATATTTCCTGTTACTTGCCGAAGTGCATAGACCTAATTTTCTGCATGTTAGTTTTATCTTTTTTAGCACATCTGGTGGCTGGTTTCGGTTCCCCAGGGCCCTACTTTATTTTGTGCCAAGTCTTGGGCGGTAAAACTTTAATGAACTTCAGCATTTATAAAAGCCTCGGAGAAACACAGTCTTCCATCCTACCTGCTACGAGCTGAATGGTGCTCTCCCCAAAATCAAATGACGAAGCCCTAACCACCAATGTGACTGTATTTGGAGAGGGAACCTTTAAGAAGGTGATTAAGGTTAAATGAAGTCGTAAGGATGGGGCCCTTCTCCAACAGGACTAGTGTCCTTGTAAGAAGAGGAGAGACACCAGCAGTGCAGGTACAGAGAGGAAAGGCCATGTGAGAACCCAGTGAGAGAGTGGCCATCTCCAAGTCAGGAAGAGAGCTCTCACTGGAAACCAAACATGCAGCCACCTTCATCTTGGACTTCTGGCTTTCAGAAGTCTGAGGAAATGAATTTCTGCTGTTTAAGCCACCTATTCTACGGTATTCTGTTATGGCCACCCTAGCAAATTAACACACACCCTCTATAACTAGCCTGTCTTTGATGTCTGATGCCTTTGGGCTTTTACGATCCTTTAAAATCCCAGTTATTTTCAGAGAAATCCCACTTTTAGGCACGTCTTCCCATCCGACTTCCTGCTCAGGGCAAAATGGAAATTTTCTATCTCCAATCAAAAGAGTCTCCCTTCTGGGAAATATATCAAACTTTATATATAATGGCGAATACAAACTCTTTGGTGACTCACCCATAAAATGTGAGATAAAGGAAACCAATCCTTTTCCCAAGTTTTAAAATTTGTCCTCGTTTGTCAGATGCTCCTGTAAGTCGTACTATGCCTACTTTCTTGAGGCTGGAGAGCCACTTGTAAGCGTGTTCATCATTTTTTAAAACATCTTCAAAATCCAGTGTAGGTAGCTGGAGCTCTGCGCCCCAGTACTGACATTCTGTGAATAAGATAAAGAGGAAACCAGATGGGTTACGTTGTTTTTATATAAAATGAGAGCTCAGAGAAGGGACTAGTTCATTGAAGTTGACCTTTGATTTGTCATGGGAATTACGAAACTTCAGTCTTTCGAATTGATCTTCATTCAATCTTCCCTGGGTCCATGACAGTCTGCCAACTACCTACCACTGCCTGACCCATGACAGGTATTCACTAGACCTCATTGGTTGAGACCGTGTTTAGGTTGTGGATAGCTCTTGATCTGTACATCCTTAGGGCTTCTTTGCCTGGACTCTACTTAGAAACGTCTCCACTGAGACACTGTGTGTTTAAATGGCCATGTTACATTGCTCAATTCCAAACAGGTGATAAAATCTGAATGAGGGACTTAGAACAGCATACACACATTCCTTGAGGTGAAAGGAGTGTTCGCCTTGGTTGGTACAGCTCCTTCTTCCTCTTATTTCACCTGATAAGAAGCTTTCTCTGAGGTCAAATCATTCTTTGGAGTCAACAAAAACTGTCCATGGGGGAAAGAAAGATGAAAGGTGTGGTCCTGGGATGCATAAAAAAAATGCATTTTGCATAGATCCTTTGATGACAACACCACAGTCGATAAAGTCAAATGCCTTCGTTAGCTTTCTGATTCCTCCTGATCAAATGCTCATGAAAAATGTTTACTTGAAGAAACAGAAAGGAAATCAAATGGAAAAAATAATTTGCTTTGCAAACCAGGCTCTCCCAAAGGAGGCAGAACACAGATGTCATTTTGCCAGGGGAAATAACTCAGATACTAACAACTGCATTCAGGAAAGACCTAACTTGAGCTGATCAATTTGATTTCTTCAGTTTTCGAAGAAAGAATCTGCCATAGGAAGGCAAACCTTCCCAACAAGTGACAGAATGGGATCTCACGATCTCAATATCATCCTGAGCAATGCCTCACTTCTCAAACTGGGGAATATATGTCATGTTATGGAAAACAGCCCCAAGCCCCACTTTAAGAATGAAGACTGGATCAATGTTCCTGTGTAGTTGTTGTAGACTGGAAATCATTCCCTCCTCTTTGATGTCAACCTGGCTGGTTCTGCAGAAACGGGGATTTCTTAGGAGTCAGATAGTAGTGTTAGAAGTGAAAAAGTGCCTGCGGGTACAGGAGGCCACCTCCGGCTCTCCCACCAGCTCGTTAGCCACCAGCTAAACGGCCATATGCAGCTGGTACTGTATGAAACAGGATATGAGTAGGGTAAAGAACACGGAGGCCGAGGGCCTGGGTTTGAATCATTGTCCTGCATCTTACCAGCTAGTTTCTTGGTATCTTTTCTGAGCCTCCATCTCTTAATTTATAAAATAGCCATAATTACATTTACCATGCAGGTCATTTGTTGACCATGCAAAGAGCCTGGTATAGTGCCTGGCACATAGCAGACGACCACTATTCTGACCACATATAATAATAGCCAATATTTGCTGAGTGCTTTCTAGATGTCAGACACAGTGCAAGGTGCTTTCCATATTTCTCTTAATGTCCACAGAAAAATACACAATAGATGCTTTCGACATTCCCTAGTTATAGAGAAGGGAACAGAGATCCAAATCACGCAGAGCCAATGATTTGCAGAGCAACTGATTCCAGGCAACTGATTCCAAAGTCTATAATTTTGACAACGATGCATAAAATAAACAAGTGATGCCTTGAAGTACTGTTGTCACATGTATTTTTATGCCCTATGTCTGAATGTCCATTGCTTATTCTGTCCCTTACAAAAGAAATCTACTAGATTAAAAGGAAACCAAAGCAAGTTCCACTTAGGATCACTTTGTCTGAACTTGCTCAAGCTGGGGTGTTTAAAGATAAACCTTGAATATAACACTGTGTGCTAATTATACTGGAATTAAAAAAAACCGCTACGCTTGATCTTAACCAAAAGGCGAAGAAACAATGGAATTAAAAAAATATATATATAAACCTTGGCTCCTAGTCAGGATTTTAAATGCAGAAAAACGTGATGGGTAGGTTTCATGGTACAGCAACATTGCTGTCCACCTTTTGTGAAATGAACCAAGGCTTAAAAATCAGGTAGCTTCTCTTCTTTAATTTATGCCAGTGTATTTCAGGGGTCTAAGCCAGTTTGCTTTTACTTAAGGCCACTATCACTTTCCAGAGAGTGTCAGTGACCATGTGTCAAGGAAATAGAATACACAGACATTGAAAAAACATTTTCCAAGATGTAAATGTTTTAAAAAGTTTGAGTTCATATTTTGACTACTTTGTGGTTTCAAGGAGGGTCTCCTTAGGGCACACACTACATACATCTATATACATTTATAGCACGTTTTAATGAGTTCTTGTTTTTACACGAGTCATTTTCCCATTATAGAACACACGCATGCACACACATGTGCACACACTATTTTTTGTTTTAAAGACACAGAATGAGTTAGGCTCTTTCAATAAATACGTTACATTTTATCTGTATAAAATTAACCATATTCATGCTGATACTCCAGTATAAAGCAAGGACGGCTCTCAGCACTATACACAGTATAGTCTCCACTATGAGTAATTGCAGATTTACAGGATTTTACTATCAGAGGGTGGTTACAACGCCTTTTAAGTTCGCAAGGTTCACTGTTTTCCAACTCTAGCTCTCATTCTGGCATGCCCTGGCAAGGACTTTACAAAAATCAGCAACCAACGGCCACAGTTCATTCTAGAACCTGTGCCTTAATATGAGCCATTCATACACTCAGTTATGTTACTAAGAGTGACTTTCCGAGATAGCACTGTGACTACCCAGTTTCTAAATTCATCATAGCATCCACAATAAAAAATAGTCTAATTTGCGGGGAGAAATAAACTACGTTTCTGTAAATCCACCAGTAAAATCATTTCATGATATCCGCACAGAAACTTCAACATTGAAAAAGTAATTTAAAAGCACCTCCCCAGTCTCCCCCCAACCACAGAACAGAACTACCGTGGACTCAAGAGAAAACACGTTTGACTAGGGTAAATCATTTGTCAGGTGAACACATTAAAAGCAAATTTAAATTTCACACTTGGGTCTGGATACATAAACAGTATGGAAAGTGACCGAATATTTAAGGCATGACCCACCCTTTCTAATTTAACTTAGGGCCCGACTAATAAATACTTCCTCGAACATGTGCTTCACACATCGTAAAATTTATGAACACACTCCATGCTGGCTTTCAAGGAACCATTTGTACAAGGTTTCCTTTTCGGGGTTAGGCATCACATTCCTGGATCTTGAGTTGTATTTCAAAAAAGGGAAAGACACAAAGAAGCTCTTTGGTTAAAGATTCCTGAGTGTAGCATGTGGGTTGCAATGTGTTATTTTGGGTTTAGAACCTTCCGTCCACCTGCACTGGACTGTGCTCTTGGCTCTGAAATAGCAAGTCTGACGTGCTGAGGATCAGCCAATCACTTACGATCTTTTCCTGTGGATACTTTGCAGGGGCCCAGCCAAAACCAAAATCTGACCCTTGTAGAGGCAGCGTACCAGGGTGGAAATAAGGCTTGGAGTCTCTTCCCTGGGGATCCTGGCTCTTTGGATACTCTTACTTTTTGTCTAGTGAACTCGACGACATGTCTCAAGAATCTGATCACTTGTTCTCTCTAGACTGAGATCTTCCAGAAGCTGACCTGTGATGAGGATCTGAATGTAAGCAATGTATTAAGGAGGTATCCCTGGAAGAACTCAGAGGACGTAGGGAAGAAAGACAGGGAAGGAAGCCTCTGGAAATCATTTTAATGAATGGTTAAATGAACTGCTGGGCCTTACGGCAATACTGCAGACTATACTTCAGAGTTGTTCCACCCAGGGGCACGGAAGCTGGGGTGCACAGGCCACCCACGCCTACCCCTCATTGGCTACTTCTCTAGGCACTTCTGGAGACCTTCTCTGTGTGTTAGCCAAGGCAGAGAAACCTCTCCAGCTGAGTGGCAGTCTGCGCTAGAAAATGGCATCATGCATGGGAAGAGTACCGCAGGGCTGTGGTGGGGCACAGCCAGCCTCTGCAATGCCCTCCTCTAGGGTCTGTAAGAACGAGCTAGATGGCTTTCTTCTGTGGTCCCCAGCGCTGAAACACACCTTAGTCTCAGCGCTTGCCACATTGTGCCCGAGTGATCTTGCACATATTCAACACGTGCTTGTGGAAAGCCTTGCTATTCGAAAGACAGCACATTAGTGAATAAAAAGGATGGGATCGCACATCTATTTTGTGAAAGGAAAAGTGAATAAGCAAGGAAGCAGACAAATAAATACATAAGAATGAACATTGTAGCCAGTGCTACAGAGGTAACAAATGGGGTGCGTTGGCAAACAATTATTGGGAGTGGGATGGGGAACCTATTTAGACATGATAGTTAAGAACGGTCTAGCTAAAGAGAGGTTACTTAAGCCAGAGGCCATGGGGTGGGAAGAGAGCAGTCATGCAAAGGGCAGGGAGAAGAGGAGAAGAGTGTCTTGGCAGGAGAGACAGTAGGAAGAGGGGGAATCTCTCATCTTGGTGGGGGAACTCAAAGTCTCTAGGGTAGCAGATGAAGCGGAAAAGAAAGCAAGGGTCCGTCAGGCAGGACTTATCTCTCTTTCTTCCACTAGACTACAAGTTCCTTGCAAGGGATGGAGATCATGTCAAGTATCTTTAATTCCTTACCTCTACTGCCCCCTTCTCCCCCCACCCTTCAGCATAGAGCCCAAAGCTGGCACGCAGATTTCCAGAAAACTAATATGTTCTGTATCTTAAACAAATCTTCACTTATTTTCTAATGGAGACTAGAGACTGGAGGCAATCCCTGAAAGATGAGATTGTGTCTGAACACTCTTTAGTATTTTAAAAGATGGAGAAATCTATAAAACCTTCTCCCTAGGTGATAATCCCACCAAACTCAAAAAGTCTCCCCGAGGATGTATAAAACACACTCTACACAAGTTTATGTTGCTTGAAAGGAGAGAAATACATTTTTGTTTTGGACTATTAGGTACTTGGTATATTCTATATGTTTAGCCCTATGACAACAGTGACCTTCTCGTTGGAGAATCCAAGAACACATGATAAAACAAGGCAGGTACACTAAAAGGCAGGGTGTGATGAGTTCTTGAAAACCGAGAGCTAACATTATGGAGCACTTCGGATTCTAGGCACTCTTCTGAGCACCTGATATGGATTAATTCATGTAATCCTCGCAGCAACCCCATAACAAAGATCCTAGTATTGTTCTCATTTTATAGATGAGGAGATACAGATGTAAGGATCTTAGATAATTTGTGTAGAATCACACAGCTCATGCTCATCAGAGCTGGGAAACCACACAAATCATTTGATTATAGTTTTCAGAAAAAAGCATATGTCGAAGGAAAACTATCATGTAAGGTGTCAGAAAGGGAGACGATTATCTCAGACTTCCTTAGAGTTTCAGGGCAAATAGAAAATTCAGTTTTACCTTCTGTTCTTGCTGTGGCTATCCCCTATGACATCCATGTAAAGGTTATGGAAAACCCTCTTGGTCACTTTCAATTATGTACACTGCACACATCTTCCTATGGAGCGGCCCTTATTGGTTCCAGAAAGCTCCAGTTGTCACAAGCTTCCTCCTTATTCTAAGGTATACTCTACCTCTGTCACTTTTCTTTCAGGCTCTAATTCTGTGCTCCATAATCCCACAGAATATGACAGTCTTAGAGATGCATATAAGCACAGCAACTGTGCTGTTTTTGGTTCTAAGTCCAAATAGCCTTTTTATTCCCCATATTTTTCATGTCTTATGGCTTCCAAGCTCTGCCCTAGGCTCTCTGCTCTCCGTTGTATGATGTGTTCAAATCTGCTGACACTCTCCAACAGGAATGGTGTCTTGAACCAGACATAATACTATAGATGTGGTCTGGCCCGTGCCAACATGGTGGGCTCACTGCCACATTTTCATTCATGCACCCAAATCTCATTAATCTTTTTTGGCTGTCTCAACTCTGTTGACTAAGATTAACTTTTCAGTCAATGAAAATGTGTAAAAATTGTCTACCAGCCACGTCTTCATTTCTGAAGCTAGTTCACTGAGAATGTGTGAAGCATGTGTAGAGATGGGGATACAGGTCCAATTTGATAGGGACATCATGTCAAAGTTAATAACTCGAGGTGTGAAGGTGACAGATCTGGATTCAAACCTGAATTCTGATACTTCCCATCTGCAAGAACGTCGGAAAGTGATACACTCTCTCAGTTCAGTTACTTCATCGGGAAAATACAGGTTGAAAATGACTTCCACGGTTGTTATGAAATTTAAATGACATGCTATCGATAAGCAATTTAACAGAGCGTACCTGATTAAATCTGCACAGGAACCAGAGCAGCTGAACATGACTGAAGGAAAACACACCATGATGACTGATCTTACTGCATGTCTACTAACATCTGCTTAACTCTCTCTTACCAGCTGACCACGTCTCATGTTCTCTATCCTCAAACCTTCCACTTCCCCCTCCTACTTATGCTCAGCTGACAGCTTTGCTTCTTATTTCAGTGGAAAGATAGGAGGACTCAGAAGAGAACTTCTATACATTCCCTCCACCACATTCACCAACCTGCCTGTGTCCATGTCCTTCCTTATGGCCCTTGATGTGTTGTAGATATACTTGTAAATATATATATAGATAGATATAGATCTATCTATATATATATTATACATAGTGTGTGCATATATATATATATTTAAATTTATTGATCCCTTTCTCTAACAGAATATAAATTCTCTATAAGTAGAGTCTTTCTCTGTTTTGTTCACCACTGCATCCCCAACACCTAGAACAGTGCCTGTTCTAGAACATAGAGGACACTTAAATATTTGCTGAATAAATTCATAGTGCATGGTAGGTACTCAATAAATGACACCTTTACTAATATTAGTTATTTCCCTGGGTTAGTTATTCCCCAACTGGTAGTGGGGGAGACAGTCAAACACACAATCACCATTCAGTGCAATGATTTCATTGACAGAGAGAAGCCCACACAAATCACAGCAACCACATAGAAGAGACGAGAGAGATAGAATAGTATTTAATAGAACAAACACTCTTCAGTCACACCTTGGCTCTGCTATGTATTGTCTCTTTGATTTTGGACTATCTACTTAATTTCTATCATGTGCAAAACAGTTAAAATGCTGCTTTTGTGAGGTTTTTGCTAGGATTAAATAGAGCAATAAATATTAGGTGCTGAGCTCAGTGCCTGACATAGAGCAATGCTTTAAAAAACACTACATCAGGGGGCACCTGGGTGGCACAGCGGTTAAGCGTCTGCCTTCGGCTCAGGGCGTGATCCTGGTGTAATGGGATCAAGCCCCACATCAGGCTCCTCTGCTATGAGCCTGCTTCTTCCTCTCCCACTCCCCCTGCTTGTGTTCCCTCTCTCGCTGGCTGTCTCTATCTCTGTCGAATAAATAAATAAAATCTTTAAAAAAAACCCACTACATCAAAAACTAATGATGTACTATATGTTGGCTAACTGAACATAATAAAAAAAATAGAAGAAGAAAGATTGGTGAAGGAGTAGGAGAAGAGGTAGAGGAAGAAGAGGGCGTATGATGTTGGTAGTTCAGAGGTTGGTGGTAGAGGTAGTGAGATGTGATGGACTCTAGATTATTTTGATTGTTATCAAAGTAACAACAGATTTTCTTGATACATTGGACATATAGTAAAAGAGATAAGAGGAGTCAAGGATGATCCTGCTGCCAGAGAGATGGAGTTGTATCAACTAAGATGGGAAAGAATGGAGTAGGATTCCCTAGAATCATCTGTTCCCATCAGGGGGGCTCTCTTTCCTCTGGTTTCCTCTTTTTTATTTTTTTCTCCCAGTAAATCACTTTATAAATCCCCTTTTTGTTGTCCATCATAGATTTCCCTTGATCAATTTATTCTAGAAACTTCTATTATGCTCTATTGGCATTAGAGCATAGAGACTCTGTGCTTCCTTCTTGCATGAGCACATTGTTCTCTTTAGATACCTTCCCTTTAATTTTGTTGTTGGGTCTATCTGCTTCTATATGATCGTGAGATTGTAGCTAGTTTGGGTCAGGGATGTTTTTCATTGAAGTATTTGGCTTGTACATGGAAAATATGTCTGCTGATGGCTGGTATTCTCATCTATAGTAATCCTTAGCTAATAGATAATGCAGCCATTTCCCCCCAAGTTTAGTGATCACCCCAGCCTCAGCGAACATTTCTACATCCCTGATTGGAATTAGGTTCATAGTTGACCAGTCCTTTCACTGACTTCTTTAAATTTATTTAAATGAAACTATCTGCCAGGTAGATGAAATTTTGGCCCAGGTGTCAATGTCTGAGCGATTAAAATCCTTTTCATGGCAACAATTTCCCCCCCAAGCCACTCTCATGTTTTTAGTCAGGTATAGAACATGATGGGGAGCCTGGGTGGCTCAGTCATTAAGCCTCTGCCTTTGGCTCAAGGCCTGATCCCAGGGTCTTGGGATCAAGCCCCGCATCAGGCTCCCTGCTCTGCTGGGAGCCTGCTTCTTCCTCTCCCACTCCCCCTGCTTATGTTCCCTCTCTCGATGGCTGTCTCTCTGTCAAATAAATAAATAAAATCTTAAAAAAAAAAAAGGAATAGAACATGATTATTCTCCACGTAAGGGGAACTCAACATAAGATATTGTCATGTCACTGTTGTTTATTTCTCCCTCTGTCCTTACCCAAATACTCTTTGCTATGCCTCTGCTTCTATGCTCATCTATGTTCATGGCTGTCTAAATTGGAGGAAAAAGGGAGCAAGTACTTACATTTTATCATTTACACTCCACATTCCAAAACTGAGAGGCATTGCCTTTTTTCACATATGGAAAAAGTGAGGCTCAGATCATTTCTGAAACTAAGTCAAGTTCACAGAGCAGAGAGTCAAAGCCAGCTCTGCTGACTCCAAAGCCTGCTCTCATTCCATAACACAATGTTGTTTCACAGGTGAAGAGCTTTCATGACATACCACACTTCACTTTCTCTCCTAACACATTCTAACAAAATTCTTTTTGAAAAATGTGTGTGCTTCCATTGTTATGTTACAGCCTTGTACTTCAGTATTACCAGTGAAATGAGGTCTATTTTCTGGGCTTTCTTTCTTACCTGTAGTTTGTAATTTGGCTTAGGGATAATACAAATATAGGGTGGATTGTTGGCAAAGGGCTTCACTGGGATATGAGATGGGCCTTGCAGAATGGATAGGTGAAGTCTGGCCAGACAGAAAGAATGGCATTAGTGATCCAGAAAACAGTATGGACAAAATCTACATGTTCGTGGAGGGGGCACCAGACTGTGGGATGACTGGAAAGCTCCAGTGAAGACTTTGGACTTTATCATGCTGCAGTGAGACAGCGGAGCAAGGGGGAAGAGAGATGAAGGTGGGCATGAGGAAGATTACCCTGCAGGCTTGTGCAAGGCATGTGTGAACAGAGGCCATGTTATTTCATAATCTAGATATGAGATGATAAAAAGCTCCAACTAAGTTGCTGGCTAGAGGGACAACCCATACAATCGTTTCTCCCTACAACCTGTTGAGTATCAGTCTTCTCTGGACAAGCAGGCCATGTGCATAGAAGACGGACAGCCAGTGGGAGTAAAGGAGAAAGAATTTCACTAATAAAATTCTGCATTTTTAATTTGAATTTTTTTGTAAACTGATATACTCTCAGGGCTGTTCTCTAGTTATTTATAGTGCTTTCAAGGGAGTCGTGTAAAGATGAAGTGAGTTTATATGCAAAGTGCGACAGTGCTTTTAACCCAACCTAGCACTACTTAAAGGTAATTAGGTGATATCTCTATCATACAGATAAAGATTTTGGGGTATAGGAAAGCAAGATGCTCAAAATCGCAGACCTAACAAGGCCTAGGTTCAAGAACACTCTGATTTTAGTCCCGTATTTCTCTTTTGATTAAGAGCAAAGTTGCAGATTGAGAAAAATCACAAAATTTTGAGAAAAATAATAAAGTTAGAATGATAAGAAATAATAATAGTAAATAGCAATAATAATAATAAAGTTAATTTGAATGGAGTAGAGCTTAAGAATTATTTTTTTAAATTTACTAAGTTAGAAATTAGGCAAATCAACAGAATGTATAAATAGCAACATCATTTGTTTTAACCTTTTTTTTTCCTAAAGGGATAGAAACATTGAAAACAAAATTAATCAAATTTTTTCCATGGGCACATTTGAAAGTTTGAGATTGGAATTTCAATGAAGAAATTTAATGAAACTATCTATTATCTCAAAACTAAAGTGTATTTCAATGGTCTGCCATCTTGAGGAAGAAAAGTAGAGTCAGAGTTGAGAAGTAACAGTTAATCGGTTGTCCTCTTTTTGTTGGTGGGGGGCTGGTGAATCTCCTGATACGTAGGCACTAGCCACGATGACAGGTTAAATATATAACTTATGTGTAGGTTTGGTAAAAATGAAGCCAGCATATAAAGTCATCCAATTTTACTTCTGGAAATTGCCACCAATTCGAATTTGCTAAATTTATAAATTCAAAATTTGCAGTCCAACTGCCATATGCTATAAAATTCATTCCTGGGCTGTAAGAAAAAGCAAGCCTAGTTTGTGAGAAACTGAAGCTTTTCACTCATTGAAGAAAGCCTACTCTACTTTTATTCTCTTTGGGGAAAAAAAAAAAGGAAAGGAAAGAAATAAATTTACTTTAGCATAATAACAGAAAATCACTTTTCCAAAAGTAAAAAACAGTCTATTTTCCTTAATTTTGGGTGTGGTGAGTATACTGAGAAAATATGAAAAGGAAACATCCTGCAATAATTCTTCCTTAAGATACATTTGCTTTAGGTTCTCAAAAATATCCTCAGACTTTTTTGAGACTTGCTTTTCAGGGTCCTACTTAGTATTAACATTGGATGATGCAATTATACTTTGTTTTACAAAGTTATTAAGTAATTAAGAAATCTTCTTAATTAAAAATGATTTCATTTTTTAAATTAAAAATGATATTTTAAAAAGAATGTAATTAATGTTTCTTATTTAAGAATTCTTAAAAGTAATAAAAGAATATACAGGCTTTTTTTTTCTCCTGTCCCATATCCAGTTATAAAATAGACTTCTCTTTAATATTTATCTCTGAGAATGTGGTTATGTGTTTTCTTGCTTCAAGTAGGGATGGAGATAAGCAAGCGTGAAAGGGAGAGGATTTTACCTAAAGTTTAGAAGTGAACCCCAAACGGCAGATGGCTGGCTGTGGGAACAACCTCGGATTAGTGGCATCTGCTGCATAGAGGGCACTGCAGGGCCCTTCCCAAGCTGTGAGTCTCCCACCTTGGCTCAACGACAGGACAAGGGAGGCTCCATCCCATGTAGGGACGTTAGACTCTTTAGATATTATACCCAACTCAGTCAAGTACAATGCAGACATTGAGTGGGCTAATAAATGGCAGGTAATTCAGAAAAAAAAAATAGGACACATCGGAAGACATCCATATGACACAGAGGAAAAGTGAAGCAAAACATACCTTGGTAAACTCACAGACATTGATGATACCTGTATTCATTTCATCAACACCCCAAAGACATTTCTCTGAAACTCAGTAGGTCCATTTCAGCTAGGATAGGCAAAACAGAACAGATACTTGCTTCTTAAACATACCGAAGACTTTGAGCTAGTCTCCCACCTGTGCATCACAGTGTGAGCCCGGGTAATGGCAGGGAGACTAGGTCTTTCTTGGGTAGGGAATACATTTGGGTACGTGACATGGTGGCTTGATAGTTCTGATGGAGCGGGTTGTTTTTGCTTTTTTTTTTTAAAGATTTATTTATTTATGGGAGAAAGAAAGAGAGAGCACATGAGCTGGGGAAGGGGCAGAGGGAGAATCTCCAGCAGACTCCCCACTGAGTGAGGAGCCCCACATGGGGCTCGATCCCACAGCCCCAAGACTGTGACCTGAGCCTGAAATCAAGAGTTGGACACCCAACTGACTAAGCCACCCAGGCACCCCCGATGCAGCTGTTTTCACAGGGCTGTTCCAAAACGATAAGGACCTGGCAGCCCTGATCCAGCTCGGGCATTCTGATGCAGCCTGAAAAAAACAAGCTCCCAGCCCTTTTTATAATTACCAAGTAATATATGAAGCAAATACCCTCACTCCATCCCTGACTTGCACTGCAGACTCCTACCTCTGGGGGTTCAAGAATGGGTGAAGTGTGGAGCAAGGCTTAGGGACAGGGGTGAATTATCAGTTGGAGTTAGATATACTTATTGTGTTCATTACTTGCTAATTTTAAAAATAGTGATTTTTGCTTTTTTGACAGATCTCTGTAAAAATAGCCTCTGCATCAGACCAACTCTGTTCTTTGTGCCATAATAAAAATCTTCATTTTTAAGGAAATTTATGGCCTTCTGCAAAAAAGGGGGAGTTCTGCTTTTTTTTTTTTTTTTCCTACTCTGTGAGAGGCACAGAGATCTTAGAGGGCCCTGACAGTTACTTGAGAGTTTTGATTCCCTCTTGTGGCATGTTCCTCTTGAAACAAAAGAGGGGCATCTAGCTATGGACTGATGGGTGGTCATCCAATTAAATAGGGGGGTGAAGATTTGCTCTGCTATATCGAATTGAGGGGAAATGTTCTTTTCTGACTACACAATGTATTCAATCGCTGGACTGCTGAGAAAAGTGAGTAGACTGCTTCCATGGAAAAAAAGATTTTCTTCAAATTACAATCTTTTAAACCTCAATTTGAAATAACAAATATTATTAAAGTCAGAGAACAGTATACAAATATTTTAGTACCAATTCAATGAGATAAGAAAATGAGCATTCATTCTGACACTGAATGTTAATAAAAAGAAAAAATATTTAGGTTCCTATATATAAAATCATACTATATATGGATTTTTTCCCATTTTAGTCCTATCAATTATATTTGGGGAATTTTGCATCCCAAAGTTAAGCACAAAAATGAGTGTATAATCATTTCAATTTGACATGGAAGCTAAAACACAATTACATTAATAAAAATCTTCGTATTTCCAATGTTTTATTAAAGTTTTCAATTTTCATTCATATGTTTGGAAACATTTACATGCTAGGCATCAACAGTCAGTTTTTAAATTGGTGGAGAATAGAGAACGAGGCCAGCAACAAGGCCAGATAGATATTGACCTATCCTATAGGTCAGTTTGTGTTTCCCTTGAATACAAGTTCTTCCCCATCGTCTCTTCTACTTCCTAGTTTATGTTCTCAATGCCTCTTGTAGGACTATTTCTAGGCCATGCTATGGTCACCCCGTTCCCTGTTCCACTCCCCACGCCAGCCCATCCAATACAGATGACCATGACCAAGAATTTCCAACACAGATCCGATTGCTCCACTCTCTTTTGGAAGATAAATATAAACCAAGAACTAAAGGGACCTACTGGGGGAGGGCAGAATGCAACCAGAGAAAGAGGAAGTTAAGAAGATATTCACAAGCTTATAAGCATTTGAGAAATTATCTGCATCTTGTCAAAATCAGAACGACGTAACTCTGAATATGGAAAATGCATTCGAAAGAAAATGAAGCAACCTTCTTAAACTTATAAAGATACTTAACTCATTTCCCTGGCCTTATTAGGAAGAGAATCAGCCTGGAAAACGAATGGAAGGGAACACACCTGAGCTCTATGTTGAGAAAATGTCCTTGTTGCAAGGTTTTGGACTCAGCACCTTAGTAGGGCATGAAGCCGCTTCATGGTTTGGCCCCCTCCTTCTTCTCTGTTGCCCTAATGATTTTAACTTCACTGATATTAAACAAACTGCAGTTTCCAAGCCTACCCTTTTATTTACACATCCATGATTTTCTTCATGCCCTTTCTCTGTCGAGAATTTCCTCATTGTCTTTGCCTGACAAACTGATTCTTCAAAATCCAGCTCACCTATCACTGGGCTTCTGAGGATTATTTTCTTGTCTCTTCAGATTCCTTCCTCTATGTTATAATTAACCTTCTCTGCATGCTTTCATGCACTTAAAATAAAATATTATGCTTATTTGTTTTCAGGGCTTGGGTCCCCCTCTTACACATGATAAATCCTTGAGGACAGAATCTGTGTCTTTTTTTAACTTGGTATTTCCTTACAGAGTTTCCGGCACATAATAGATGCCCCATATATGTGCAACTGAATAGAAATTTATGAGGGAATGACAATTACCCATGTCTTTCCTTCCAGCTGGGGCGGCCCACTGACAAGAGTTTTTTTCTGGCTGACCATCATGCATCTTTTTATTTTTGAGTTCAACAGCTAGTGCCAAGGGAAGATCAAGAAAAAGTGGTCTGCATCTTGACGCCAGATTTTAAAAGTCTTCCCTCACTCTAAGGAAAGAGCAGAAGAGGCAACATGGCCACTGAGGACAAAAAACAAAATCCTTTCACAAATGTAACTGAGTTTGTTTGCATGTTCTGGAGTTTAAATGTTTGAAAATATGCGATGGCAGGACAATAAGGTGTCAAATTCTACAGGCAAAAAGCCATAGAAGCAATATTCCAAAAATGGCCCGTTGCTTTCTCCTTTACCCCACCAACTGCACAGCTTGAGAATATATTTTAAAAATCCGATCTTGTTTTAAACCATTAAAGTATTTTCCAGTGTCTAAATAGCAGCCAGGTCTCCTTATATTATTCATGACTGCAGTCTGTCAGTGTGACTGGTTTTTTCCACTACTTAACTGAGTGTAGTATCATTTCCATTTTGCTACTGCCTGATAGTACTGAGAAATGTAAGCTATAAAACAGCATTCGTCAAGAAATATTAATGGAGGAGGGTGGCTGTATCTTTTTACAGTGCTTAAAAGCTTAAGCTGTAATAATAAAAAGTTGGCTTTTATTCCCTAAAATCATCAAAAGAAGAACTTGAAGGAAATGAAAGCAAAATCCAACAGGATTATAAAATTAGGGCAGAGTTAAGGAAAAATATTTTGAGTACCAGAAGAAGTCTAAAATAAATAAAAAATAATAATACATTTGTGAAGCAGCTATTTGACCCAGATAATTTCTATTCAGTTATGTAATTAGAGACTACTTGGAGAATCTAACAATACCCTCTCCAGGGAAAGGCAGGATAAACATCTTTCCCTGGATGCCCATCTGGATTCCACCAGCTAGCTAGATAAAGAAGAAAGTGGATTCCTGGCAGTTTAGACAGAAAGCACTAGAGCAAAACCATGTCAGTTGTCAGAATGATGAGACTAAGAATGTAGAGGAACCTAGTTCTTGACAACCCCAGCCTGTGCCTGAACAGGAAGGGGACAATATCATGCCCTATTGATAACCACAGGACAAGGCGGAACTGTGTGGTTCAAGCTAATTAATTAGTAATATCTCCACACCCAGGAAACTAGCATTGAAAACCACTTACTATACGTGTTTGAGAATTTCAGGCCTGAAAGGAGTAGGTGAGGTCTCTATCTTGGTGTGTGACCCAGAATTCTCAGAAGGGGTGTTAAAAAATTCAACAAGCCTGGTCCAATATATCTGGCTAACAGTGAAGAAGAAAGTTCAGGGAGACTTGCCTTGTTAGTGTGTTTGTAGAAGTCAAAATTCTGGTAAATACTTAAGAATCGTGAGATTTTTAGCATTTGCCTTTGACCCACATAGTCTTATGTTACAAATGTTCAAATTACACAGAGAGTAAATAATTAACTTTTTACCTGTATTAAATATTTCTTTTGTTCTGTCTCTCAGCTCAAGAATAAAACCTTTTTCCACCAAATCCAACTACGACAGATTTTCTGAACATTTTTGCGGTCGCAGATTTCCTTGAGACCCATGAACCTCTCCCCACACAAACTTGCACACATGCACTCACACACACGCTCCCATGCTCACTCAATGCCCTGTATACCTTTCATGGGATTCAGGGTCACATAATTTTGCCTGTGGATACCAGGTTAGGAATTCCTGCATTGTTGATTTTGTGTTGTTGTGGCTTTAGATAAAATTAAGAAGTCCACCTCATTCACCCTACTCCTTTGCAGTGGTGACTTAGGGAGTATCTGGTGTGTCCAGAATCGTGGTAGATGACAAGGATACAAATTTGCTGCACTTTTTCTTTTCCAGGCTCTTTAGAATCTCTAGACCTCCTCTTTATTTCCTTTCATCTCTACCCAAACGATCTGTGTTAGTAAATTATTAAACATTCTGCATAAATTACAATAGCGTTTCAACCAAAGCACAAGGGTTTGAATTTACTTCGGCGCAAATTTCTTACCATACAAGTTTTAAAAGACCGCAAGGTTACCTGGCAAAAATAATTCTCTTTGCAGTTTTTCTCTGGCCTGCTGTGAAAAGCATCTTTTCTTCAGCCAGTCAGCTTCAAATTCACTGTAATGCTCATTTGGCCACGTGATACAAACCTTGTAACACAGAAAGCAAATATCGTATGTATATGTGTATACATGTATGCCATGCTTCTATGTACTTTCATTCACTGTTGCTCTGGTTTTGAATGTCAGTTTAAGATATTCGGGGGATCCAATTCTCCCTGAGTCTTTTATTTTTTTATTTTATCTTATTTTCACTTAGGCATAGAATACACTTTTGGAAAACAAGAAAACTGAAAGCCAAAGGGATACATCTGTGGTCTGGGGTCCCTTAAATACCACACAAGAAATAAAAGCTGACTAGATCCGAAGTTCTTTTCTCGTTCTATGTCCTCTAAACCTGTTGTTTCCAAACTTTCTGTGATGACTTAACGGCAGCTATCCCCGAATCTAGCCTTCCTTCCAGGAGTATCAGAAGCAGGAATGACAACAACAAGCCAGACCATCATCACAAGAAGCAGCAAGGACAGCAGCACTCGGCGTGTGTCCTGTGTCACGAGTACGGCAGACACAACTCGTCTAGTCCTCATACAGCCCGAGAAAGAAGGTGCTACCAGTATTCACGTTCTTCAAGTGAGGGACGTAAGAGTAAATAACAATTCTAAGGTCACACAGCTCGCAAGCAGTGAATCCTGGGAGTAAAGTCCTTGAATGCAGATGAAGACAAGAAGCGGGGAGAGCCATGACCTAGCTGGTCACACTTGCTCCTCTGAGAATTATCCCAGTGAATTTAGAAGGGAAAAACACAGGCTGGTGGCCCCATCCAGTTTGTGGTTTTGAGAGCTATGTTTTCGGGAATCCTAGAAGCCTTGCATTTGACTCACTCATTTGACTAAAAATACACTAATCAATACACCTTTCTGAGTGCTCACCACATGCCAGACACCATCTCAAAACTTTTTACCCATATTATCTCACTCAGTCCTCACATCATTTCTACGGACAAGTTCTGTCAGTATCCCTATTTTACAGATGCGTAAACTGAGGCCCAGAAGCATTCTTTTTATTATGAAATCGTCTGACTGTGTCTTCAAGGCTGTCACGCACTGAAGGAATAACGAGCAATACGGCAATAGTTCTTCAAAATAGTAGTAATAACAATAACAATAACAATAACAATAACAATAACAGAAGCTCCCACGCACTGAGTGAGCGTGCTTACTTTGCACCAAGCACTACACACACGGGGTTCTAGGTGTAGGCGTGCACACGATCAAATGAAAAATAATTCATCATGTAAGTTATCGGAGACTAACCCCTTCATTTAACGTGGGGGAGAAAGGAGAGGTCATTTAGAGCGGATTACCTTTTTTCTGTCAAACGTCAAGCCTTTAATACCGATGTTCACGTCAAGAGCTTCCATGAGAAGTTTCCGCGCTTTTGCAGAATGCAGGTAGCAGTCGGGGCACTGGCAATTGTCTCGCAGCCATACGGCTGGGTAGAGGGACTCTCCACCCTCATTCCAGAAGATCTGCATCAAATGAGCCCCATCCAGCACGGCTGCCTTCTCGATGGCACAGGTCATGTTTCTGGTCCTTGCAGGCAAATCTTGTCAGCTCCCTGCTATGACAAATCCTGGTTAAAAGGAATCTCAGGCAGATCAAGTCTGAACTTGACTTCTAAGAGTGTGAACAATGCAAGTGGACTCTGGCTCCTGCTAGTTGCTCGGCTGCCAGAGTTTAAGGTTTGCCTATCAGCGCTGGGACCTTTGTTCTGGTGAGAGTATTTCATATGCTGTAAACAGAAACACAGTGACTAAAAGTAAATAAGATAAACATGCTGAATCAGGATCCAGATGAAAAGAATTCTTTGTTTTTTTCCCAGAAATTTTAGATAATGAGTTCAGAACCAATGACACAGGTTTTGTAATTATGTTTGCATACAAGCTCTGAAAATTTTTTAAGGGAGAAAAATACTCCACAAATTGAAAGACTCACTAATGATATCTGTGCTATTTTAACTGACATTCAGTTGCACATGCCTTTTGGAAAAAAATGTTTTTATGACACTAAATTAGTGAACTTGTTCCACTGAGGGAAATTCTAATGCAATTTATTTATTTTTAGAGGTACTATAATCCAGTGCATCGTGCTACTTCTGTTCCATCATTTACTTTTTTACTTATACAATTCATTTTCTAAATGCGGTATAGAAGTCCCCAGGCTCTGCAAGCTCCCCATTCTTGTCTTGCTTAATCTGTTCACTGGGATTTTCTAATAGAGTGTGCCTTGATATTGTGGTTCATTTAATCTAAACCTTAACTGAGTATTTTTATGAAGCTTCACCTTAGTTAGGAATACATGAATTCTTTTTGTTAAGAAACACACCAAATTTTGAGAGCGTGAAGTATTTATAGGAAAGGAAATCAAGGGAGAAGAGAGACACAAGGTATTACAGACTGAGCCCCTCAGTGTTCATTATGATTCCAGTAATGACTACATATGGGGCCTTCCAAAATTGTGTCCATGTTCTAAATCTCACTTTCTTCATATATAATTTTCCAGGGCTCTAAAGCTTATATGAAGAAGTAGAACTTACCTAGAAAATGTTGAATTTATATGGAAGAGGTAGAACTTCTTAACCTGTCCCATATCATGATTAGCTCATTAACAGAAGGTGACATGTGATGATAGAAACAAGACTTCACTGTCTTGGGATGAATGGGAGGCATGCATACTTGTGCACGTGCACACACACACACACATACACACTGCTTAACAAATTCCTCCCAAGTTTCAGGCACTGCAGTAGACACTGGAGGGTTCAATGACAAGCACGGCAAAATAGCTCCCTGCCTTCCTTGAACTTACAGATAGGAAGACTTTATGTACCACTAACACGACTTTAAAAAATACTTTACACTACATCAAAATGAAACAACTTTTAGGTGATTGTTTTATATATAGTTCCTCAAATCATTAACGTGGCTGATTTAGTCAGGTTATGAAGCTGGGCCAAGACAAGAAAAGATTGCTTTCTCCAGTTAGCTAACCACACTGAAGTTACCTAATGATAAAAAGAGAAATACAATTCACAGGGCCTCATGCCGATACCTACTCGGGAACTCTCATTCATTTTTTTCTTAATAATTTATATAGCAATAGGGCAGCACTACTACCTAGAAAAAAACTCATTGAAAATGTTCTTTAGTTCAAAAAAATCATTGAAAATACTCTTTAGTTCAAACTTGTTTACCTCATAGATTTTGAGTAAGGGGCCCTCAGAAAGTTCAAACACAAGTTTCTATGCAGAATAGATAGGGTGGTTAATGTCCCTGACAGCTGAAGGGGAACCTGGCAAGCTTTTCCTATAAGTGGTTTCAGAAGACAGTGATGGTTCCCGTAAATACAGAATAATCTAACTAGATCCTTAAATAACATATGATACAGAAGGACAAAAAGAAGAAATGCAGTAACTCTTTATTTAAGTCAGGGTTGACAAATATTTTCTATAAAAAGGAAGATGGTATATATTTTTGGCTTTCCAGGCTACCTATAGTCCCTAGCACATATTCTTATTTTATTTTCTTAAATTTTTGTAAGAATGTAAAAGCTAGTCTTACCTCATAGGCTGGATAAAGCAGGCTGTAGGCCATACTCGGCCCACTGACAAGGATTTGCCTGTCCTTGACTGAATTATGTAAGGCATGCTTTCGTTCCAGTGGTAGACAATCATACTTAAATACAGAAAATAGTTCTCTAGGGGCGCCTGGGTGGCACAGCGGTTAAGCGTCTGCCTTCGGCTCAGGGTGTGATCCCGGTGTTATGGGATCGAGCCCCACATCAGGCTCCTCCGCTATGAGCCTGCTTCTTCCTCTCCCACTCCCCCTGCTTGTGTTCCCTCTCTCGCTGGCTGTCTCTATCTCTGTCAAATAAATAAATAAAATCTTAAAAAAAAAAAAAAAAGAAAATAGTTCTCTTCATTTCTCCTTATATATAAAGTTAACATATTCAAATAATACTAAACATCTTTTTGCTTGAAATGCTGTATTAGAAAGTTCAAATTTCACCATGAAGCTCCAGAGTTCAAGAGAAAAGTGAGAGAATTATGAAAGTAAACAAGAAAATAAGGCTGGGGACGAATTGCACTGGAAGTTGTCTGAGAAGCTCCGGGACACCTGCTTAGAGAGAACGTCTATTTGAGGAAGTCTTAACACGATATGATCACTTGCTTCTGAATGCATGAGAATTCCTTGTTCCTACAGATAGCCATATGGAGACGTGGATATGTTTACCATGAGGCTATAACTAGTCTTCTTAGTACAAGGCTATGCTTTTTCAGTGGGTGGCAAGCAGATGAGAGATAGAAAAAGTTCTGGTTTTATAGCAAGGAAATATCAACATGGATGATGGAGATTCCACAGGCAAAACAGAAGCAGGGGAAAAAAAATATATGCGTGTATCCTAATTTGTTTATCTTGTTATTTATTTGTTTTGGTACTTAACCTGATCTATTTATTAACTGATGAATTATTCACTTGCTAAAATTACTTGCCAAGAATCAAAGGCGAAAGATACGTCAACATATCAATACACACAAAATAAACATATGTAGCTTTCAAGCTCACCTTCTTTATATTGAGAACAGAGCTACCTTTTTTTTTTTTTTTTTTTTGAGAGAGAGAAAGAGGGCATGTGGGGGGGTGGAGCAGAGGGAGAGGGAAAGAGAGAGAATTTCAAGCAAGCTCCACCCCCCAGTGCAGAGCCAGATGTGGGTCTCAATCCCACAACCCTGAGATGAAGACCTGAGCCAAAATCAAGAGTCAGGGCACCTAACCCACTGAATCACTCAGGCACCCCAACATAGCTACTTTTAGAATACATCTGACATATTTGTCCCGGTCTGGTTTCAAAATGGTGTAGGATGTATTTAACCCACTGTAATAGTCCTTCGGTTACAATAAACCAAAATCCTGTGCCTCCTTCATTCCCTTTCTTCTCTCAATCTACTCAGTTTTTCAGCCTATTCTTTATAATATATCATCTCTTGATTTTGTACCTTTCAGGATGTATGGTTACTTTTCCACTTTATAAACATCCTTCAAAATGTGGGACTTCGAATTATACAATATAGCACAGATGTAACATTTCTAGTGTAAAAAAAAGAGAAATTAGTACCTTAATGAGGAAAGAAATTTTTTTGTTTTTAATTTTTTTTTTTTTTTTACTTGAAGGTTTGGAAGAATAGTGTTAACTGTTTATGGGATCTTAAGAAAGAATAACTAGTTTGGCTGTACGATAAGAATATTGGTTTTAATATATTGAGGTAAGATTACAATACTAGTAATAATAGTAAAAACTTACATTTACCAAATGCCTTCCTCATGCCAATCATATGCTAAGTGCTTCATGTATAATAACTCATTGAATCTTCATCACAACCCAATGAAAAATGTACTGCAATTACCTGAATAAGCAGCAAAAGAAAGAGGCTAGCGAGTATCAGCATACAGATGGTAGTAGAATCCATCTTAAGTTCTCCAAGAGAGTAAGACAATTCAGAAAAAAATAAATTCTTTTCATTTATTTTTATCATCAAAATTTCATGTAAGTTTGTGTATATTTCAGACTCCACTCATTTTCTGTAATGTGTTCATTAATGAGTTTGAAAAGGTGTTGGTTGAAAGGATTTTCATGAAACTTGAAACTTGATACATTGATACATAATGGATACATTGTTTTCCACTATAATAAACACCATCCCTATACTTAAAGATGTATAGGGACTGTCTCCATGTCCCACTTACTGTTGAAGTGGTCACACCTCATAGACATCTGTACCAACCAGCACTAATTACATTCCAACCTGCCATCTGAAGCTTTCCATTTCTCTCTTTTTTTCTTTTTTTCTTTCTTTGTTCTACCTAACATGTTTGAACACTTCCAGATATAGGGGAACCTGACTCTTCCCCTCTTTCCAGCCTGCTTGGCCAAATGGAGACCCTGAGGAGGGTATTTCAAGAGAGGAGGCGCTGTCAGGATCAGAGGCTGATGGGAGCTGCCTGAGGCACTGAGGAGAGTGTGGAAGAACTGGAAAGACTTGGGTGTTGCTGAAGTTAAATTGTTTGGGTATCTATGAAGGAGCTTGTCGGGTCATTTCTATTCTTCACAATCCCTTTCTCAGTTTATGACAAATGTGAATGATAACCCAAACAAAAGCAGAGAGAAATGGGAAAAAGGTTTCCCTCTTTAACTTGTCCTGTTTTACTTAAAGCTCTATTGGGGCAAATGCAATGAACATTCAAAAAGAAAGAAAAATTGAGGATCATCAGTATTTAAAGGCAAATTCTTTCTGAAGGTTTATAGACTTGTAAGTAAGTGCGATTTGTAGAAATCCGTTTTTCCATTTAGCCCACGTGACCTGTGAAAATTGAGCCCTGTTGAAGCATCATAGACATGTAGCTATCTGATAAACTACTGTGTTTCTTTGAAGAACAGAAAAAAAGAGAAAAAGAAAAAAGTAGATATTCCTAACTATATACATAGCTTCTATATATTATATATACACTAAAGATATCTTTATATATTATATATATATATATTTTACTGGTGGGTCCTCTTTGCTAAAATAAAGAGCACATATAAAACAAAAATCTTTATTTATCTTATGACTTAATTATTATTTGGCCTTTCCCTACTCCCAATTATAATTTGGTTTATGAAATATCAGATTTGTTTGGGTGGGAGTGAGTAAATTTGCTTGTCCTGAAAAACAAAACAAATCTTGGATTAGGGGGATTCCAAACTGATAGGGTAGATTTCTTTTAATTTAATCCCATCACTTGGTGTGTGTGTGTGTGTGTGTGTTCCTTCCTAACTGACTCACCATATTTTTTTCCCCTTCAGAGTTATGGAAGTTTATTTGGGACTCCTATTTGGCACAACTAAATTGTCTGTTTTAGAGATTATCCTACTTTGGCAATGGGTGTGGTTTTGTCTTTTTAAAAATTGTATAAATTCAAGTTCTCTCAGCTGGTTTTCTCTAGCACTGTTTGGAAATGCAAGAAAGTAGCTCTGAAAGTTATTTCATGCATTGATCTTGGAAATAAAAGAACTTAGAACTAGAACTCTCAGAGCCTGAAAGAAACAACTCGTGATATCCCTGGGCTCAGTGCCCTCATCTGATATGCAAGGATAATGGAAGCTCAGAGATGCTGGGTGTGATCTCTCCAAGCCCGCCATGCTGGCTAGTGGGAGAGGTTGCTCCAAACCTCGGTTTGCCAGTTCGCTGTGCACGTATAAAGTAAACATTTCCTAGTTCTAATAAAAGAGTGCAAAATTCCCTCAAACACTAATTAATTGCACTAATTTGTACCATGGGTTTTGGATAAGATTCTCAGGAAGTCGACGTAGAAGCTCCACAGTTACTATACATAAAAATTAAATCGATGGAAATTACTAATATACATCTGAGCAGGTTGATTCCTCTCCTAGATTACTGACCCCTAAAATAAAGGCTATAATTTTTGACTGCTTTTTTTTTTTTTTCGTAAGAGAAGGAAAGAATAGAGTGGACTCATGTTATCAAATGTCAGTATCTGTTAATTTCCATCTTCTCGTCCTTAGGTAAGTCATCGGACCTGCTGTCAGATAGCAGGATTCTCTAATGTGTCTGTCCTCCGGCTTCTAGGTGGCAGGATAAGAAAATGATCACAATGCAAGAAACATGCAAATCGTAGGGGAATGTGTGCGTGTGTGGTGTATGTATAAAATCATTTATTTAGCACTTATTATGTTCTGGCCCCTCGGCTAATGCTTTCTATTATATTCACCTCATTTAATTCTCCAGAAATACTGAGTTCAGTGCTATCACTTCTATTTTACAGGTGACCTTGAGCCTGGACAGGTGAAGCAACTGACTTGAAAACAGAGGAAATAGGAACCCGACCACTACACCAAACTACATCATGGAGAATCTGTGGCTGAACAATTTCCCAGGCAATAATTTTAATTTACCAAAAATGTACTATTAAAATATTAGCCAAATATCAAGTTTGTTGGTTGTCAGTTGACCTCACCGTCCAACATTTCATCATCAGAAGAAGAGGACAGGAAGTTTTCCAGACATTACACCATAAAGGCTTAGAAAGTATTACTATTGTTTTATATATCAACCTTTAAATCATAAAACTGAACTCATTTCCATCTGGTAAGGTAGAGGTTGACCAGACTGTATCTGAGAATTTGAGTGTTTGAACTTTAGTATCATTTGAATACATGCACACTCTACTCATTACACCTGCTACCTAAGGACCGTCAACTTAGAGCCTCTTGTTTTTTTTTTTATTTTTATTTTTTAACTTGATTTAGTAAGTGGCTGAGCTACTTAAGAATTCATGAATATACTCCTGTGGATAATAAAGCCATTAGAAAAAACAGTCTCCACTCTCTTGAGTAGGGTCACTATTCTGCCAGCTACCTTGTTTAAGGTATCAAATTTTGTATAAATGCTTCCTTTCTAAATTATAAAAAATAAAACTTTTTGTAAAAAGCTTCAGTCTGGTAGAATTAACCACATTCAGATTGAAACTCCTATATCAAAGTGTCCGTTGACCAGTGTAATGCAGCGTACTGGGTCTAGATTTTAAGATTTCTAAATCTTTGAACCAGGACATATATTCGTTATAAGAAATTCTGTGTTTTATAACAAAATTAATTCAAAATACCTGCCATGTCTCTTCTTGAGCTACATTTGGGGAACCAAACAACTGAAAATGCACACAAAGTTCAGTGTTAATTGACCGGCATTCTAGAGAAGCAGGCTCCATTAAGTTTTGGACTTCACAAAGGTCCAAGGTATAATATGCAGTCCCTTTCTTTGGGCTGGGTTGTGGATTATTCAATGAATGTTTCCAAATCCAGCCAGAACCCTCCCTTTCCCACCACCCAGTCTGCTTTTGAGACAGTGTCCTCTCTGTCCCCTCTGTAGGCTTTCTGGATCAGCTTAGGGACTGTAAAGTAACTTGACTACTAGACTAAGCCAAACATAATTGGGAAAGGAAAGCTGCCAAGAAGCAATCAGATCCACTGCATTCCAAAATCAAACCTATTCCAAATGCCTGATGGACCATCCCCTTCGCAGCCCACATGGCTGTGAGACACATGTGCCTGGATTTCCAATTAGATGCTCCCCCCACCCCCAATCCACAGACCTGAAGCTCTTCAAACAAGGCAAAGTTGAGCTAAAATCCTACCTGTTCTCAGATGTGCTTTAGGCGCCAAAGCATGCAAAATTTACCAAGGAAAGAAAACGTCAGCTTTGATCTTCAGCTTCCTTTGGGGAGGGAGCCTTCTGGTAACTGGCACATCCCAGTTGATCTGCCGGCAGTTTCCTTACATCTGACATGTGATGTAGCACTATTACTTGGGAGCCTTTCTTTCTGCTCCTGGCAGCTCCACAGAAGCCCTGCCCCCAGACACAGCTGAGGTTTGCAAATGAGGAAGGATGTCCCAATCTGAAGGTGTAGCAACTCCTGAAGGGAGCTTGGAGGTAGAAAGAAAGAAAGAGAGAGAGGTGTCGGGAAGAGAGAGAGAGAGAGATAGGGAAGAAAGGAAAGACGGAAGGACGGGAGGGAAAGGAAGGGAAAAGAAAAGGAAAAGATTTTCATGGTCTAGAGGAGAAGCAGTCAGAGAAAGACTTGATCTCATATTGGTGCCTGAAGCCACAAAACCCCGGGACTCAGTGCAAAGCACTGCTTTAGTTCAGAGTCTTTCCTGGTAGAAGGAAGAGCAGTTCTCACCTGCCTGTTCTCCTGGCCCTGAGCCAGCAGCAGCAATGGAAGCCAGTGAAGGAGACTCCTGTCTCATCCGTTCACAGTGACAGTCCTTTTACTGCCAAACTCACTTGGAGAAAAGACATTGAGATGAGGAATTAACAGGAAGGAGCTACCATCTCCCACCTCAGCAGAGGTGAAGTGGTATTTGCTTGCCCATAGAAGATTCCATCTGAGTCTCTCTGAAGGGAGACTATTTCTGGGGCTAGGAGGAAGGGTGGGATAGATCCCCTTAAGCCTGATGCCCTCCTTTCTTGGCAGCTTTAGCGGAAATGAACAGTAGCTGCCAGAGAACATGGGGCTTTTTTGAAGGCACCTGGTTGCCCAGTGACTTGACTCACAATTACACAGGCCTGAGGGCAACAAAAGGGAAAGGCCAGGGTGGGCAGTAGGCCAGGGACCCAAAGCCTGGCTGCCAGGCATTCAGATGGAGAGTGCCCAGTGCAGGGGAAGGGCTGGTGGACAAGTCTCAAGTCCTAGTTCCTAACAGGGTGGGAGATTCCACTAGAAGAAAGTCTGCAGGTGGCAAGTGAGGTCCAGGAGAGAGCCACACGAGCCCTCTGCCCTCCTCCCGCCAAACCACCCTACCCAAAAGACACTGAAGCTGCCTCAGCCGGCAACTTGTTGCTTCTTGCCCGAAGGACTCTCACAGCTGTGAGAGAGGCAGGCAGAAACAAAAGAGCTAACCCTGGAGAGAGAAAATGCAGCCCAACTCTCCCATGGCCTCCGTTCTTGCTCAGGACAGCTTCCCCTCCCAGCGACCCCGTCCCTCCACGATGCCCTGTCAGCGCCTTTCACAGTCAAATTTCAATGGTGTCTTTTCCTTTGTGGTCCCCTCCTCCATCTTCCTTCTTCCTTTCCCCAAGTCCCCAGGTCAAATTACTGACACCCAGCGTCCAGTGAAAGTAACAGCAGGTTTTGTTTCCCAAGGACGGGAGGAGGGTAGGTGCATGTGAGATGCCCTCCTACGCGTTGCCAGCATTTTAAAGCCCCCGGTAACTGAGGCTACAGGTGTGCCAGAAGAAAGCAGTTAATTATATTCTAAACATTCAGATGACATCATAGAAGTACATTCAACTAATTTTTATTCCACACTTTGTGCTTTCGTAACCATCCCTGGAGTAAATTAGGTAAATTCGGCTCCAGCTTGAAGAAAGTTGTTGAAAAAATGTGTTGCACGTACATGGCTTCTAGTAGAAGAGCAAACCAAAACAAAACAACAAACACACCTGTCAGTAGTTCTAGGTTTAAATCCTGCGCCTGAAGAATGAGTTCCCACACTGAACAAACAACAAACAAATCATACTCTTGACCGTGAGAAGCCTCTTCAAGATAAAAATAAATAAATAAATGAGCATGTCTCCGAGGCTCTCTCCTATCTGTGTCAATCTTTCATAGTCTCCAGCTTGCTTTCCCATAGGGCTGTGCCGCGTACTATCCGGCAGGTAGCCAGCCACGTCACTGGTCTGGGTTTTCGGAGAAAATGAGACCAACGCAGGCTCATGAACTACGAAGGTGACAAATGAGCAAGAGGTATTGTTGGTTCCAGAGCCAGAAATGTTGACACTTTGCCCATGTGTTTCTTTCTTTCTTTCTTTCTTTCTTTCTTTCTTTCTTTCTTTCTTTCTTTCTTTCTTTCTTTCTCTTTCTTTCTTTCTTCTTTCTTTTTCTTTCTTTCTTTCTTTCTTTCTTTCTTTCTTTCTTTCTTTCTTTCTTCTTTCTTTCTTTCTTTCTTTCTTTCTTTCTTTCTTTCTTTCTTTTTCTTTCTTTCCCTCTTTCTTTCTTTCTTTTTTTCAGATTTAAGAAAAGCTTATTCTTCAAATGAACTCCATCTGCAGTGCAGCGAGTTGAACTTAAGTACAGCCGGCGTGGTATGCAGGAGAACCACGGAAATACACGACGAGCGAGCGCCAACAAAGGCCACCCCGGATTTCTTCAAAGCCTCCTTCAGTGTTGCCCAGGCAGAAAGATTGGACCTGACGGAGCAAGATCCCACTCCGAGATGCGAGGGTGGGTGGTGTTTCCCGGGCAGGAAGCCTGGTGACTTCAGCGGCAGCACCGTCCATCGTATTGTATTTAATGTGTGGGGAGGCTCAGGGAGTTGTCTGGGCTTAAGAAACGATTACAGATGGCGGGGCGAGTTAGCGGAGAGCGCGCTTCCGGGCTCCCTCTCCCTCTGCCCCTCCCCCTCCCCACAACTCCTGCTCCTCTCTCTCATTCTGCGCTCTCTCTCACCAAGAAGTCAATAAAATCGTTAAAAAAGACTGTAATTTATATATAATTTTATATAAAGAAGGAAACTAAAATGGCCCCTAATCCCATTGCCCTCACATTATTAAGAAAAATATAGAAAGATTAAATGAAAAGTAAGTCTTTCTTCTCCTTCTTTTGGATTCCTTTTCCCAAATACGATTACTGTTTTTTTTTTTTTTTTTTTTTTTGCCTATACTGAAGTATTATTATACAAGTGTGAACCCCAGCGGTGTACTCGTAAACAATGAACAACCAGTTCTTGGTGCCCACATGGTCCTAACCCTCAGGTAAAGAACAAAAGTGTTTTTATCACCTATGGTGACAGGTCCCATGAGTAAGGAGCGAGCCAGGGATCAGAGCGGGGAGCCGGCTGCAAGAGTGCAGCCAGGAGTGGGCTCTCAGCTCAGGGTTGTCGTAAACCGCGAACCCCGGCATTGTTGGGTGACCATTCTCTGAGCGGGGGTGCAACAAACAGCAGAACCAGTGAGACCCCCCCTCCTCCCCAGGAGTGGTGCGGGAGTGCACCACAGGAGTCTGCAGGGTTTGGAGACTCAAAACGGGGTCATGTGCCTGAGACAGAAATGCTCTGTCACAGGCTGGGTGAACATGGAGTGCCCTCAGGGACCAGGGAGACAGGAGGGATTGCTTTTCTGAGGGCGCACTGGGGAGTGGGGCCATAAACCTTTGGCTCTGCCCACGGATTGGGAGGCCACTGTCTTCATTCTCATCCTATAAAGCTGTGTGGAAAGCCTACAGGAAACAAAAGCCACGGATAGCAAACCAGAGGGGATTACTTAGCCTGGCCCCTGGCAAGGGTGGTGCAATCCCGACTGGGCAAAGACGTTTGAGAATCAACGCCAACAGGCCCTTCTCCCAGAAGATCAGCAAGAATGTCCTGCCAAGACCAAGTTTACCCATCAATGCGAACTGCAGAGCTCCAGTGCTAAGGGAACACACTACATAGAATTCATCGCTTTTCCCCCATGATTCTTTAGTCTTTCAAATTTAATTAAAAAAAATTTTTTTTTCTCTTCCCTTTTCAACCAACTTTTTATTTTATCAACTCTTTTTAAAAATCTTTTTTAATTTTCATTTTTTCATTTACATTCTAGCTCTACATTGTATTTAATTATATATATGTATATGTGTGTGTGTATATATGTATATATATATATATATATATATATATATATATATATATACACATTTTTCTTTCTTTAAAAATTTTGGGATGCAGTTTCTTCTAACAGATCAAAATACACCCAAAATCTAGTGTATGGTTCTGTTCTTTCACCTGTCTGATCATATTCTTTTTTTTGTTTTTTTTCTTCCTTTATTTGTGTTTTTTGTTTTGTTAAAGTCTTTTTTAATTTTCATCTTTACAGTTACAATATATTTAATTTTATTTCTGTATATATAAGTTTTTCTTTCTTTACAGTTTCTTCTAGCAAACTGACCAAAATACATTCGGGAAATAGTGTATTGCTCTGTTCTATTCACCTGTTTGTTTATATCCCTTCCTTTTGGTAGTTGTTGTTTTCTCTTTTGTTTTTTATTGTCTTTAAATTTTTCATTTTTACGGTTGCAGTCTATCCTTTCATTGTATTTAATTTTATTTTGTACATATATAAGTTTCTCTTTCTTTACAATTTTGGGATCTAGTTTTCTAAGAAACAGACCAAAATACACACAGAATCCAGTGTGTTGCTCTATTCTGTTCACCTGTCTGATTATAGTCTCTTTTTTCTTCTTTTATTTATTTATTTGTTTATTTATTTATTTTGGTTTTGGGTCCCTTCTGATTTGGCTAGTGCATATTTCTCTGGGGTCATTGTTGCCATTATAGTATTTTGTTGTCTCGTTCATCTGTTCTTCTCTGGACAGAATGACAAGATGGAAAAACTCACCTCAAAAAAGAGAACAAGAGGCAGTACTGACTGCCAGGGACCTAATCAGTATGGACATAAGTAAGATGTCAGATCTAGAGTTCAGAATAATGATTATAAAGATACTAGCTGGGCTTGATAAAAGCATAGAGGATACTAGAGAATCCCTTTCTGGAGAAATAAAAGAACTAAAATCTAACCAAGTTGAAATCAAAAAAGCTATTAATGAGATGCAATGAAAAATGGAGGCTCTAACTGCTAGGATAAGTGAGGCAGGAAAGAGAATTAGTGATATAGAAGACCAAATGTTGGAGAATAGAGAAGCTGAACAAAAGAGAGATAAACAACTACTGGATCATGAGGGGAGAATTTGAGAGATAAGTGATACCATAAAGTGAAACAACATTAGAATAATTGGGATCCCAGAAGAAGAAGAAAGAGAGAGAGAGAGGCAGAAGGTATATTGGAGCAAATTATAGTAGAGAAATTTCCTAATCTGGGGAAAGAAACAGACATCAAAGTCCAGGAGACACAGAGAACCCCCCCTTAAAATCAATAAAAATAGGTCAACACCCCAACATATAATAGTGAAACTCACAAATCTCAGAGACAAAAAGAAAATACTGAAAGCAGTTTGGGGCAAGAGGTCTGTAACCTACAACAGTAGAAACATTAGACAGGCAGCAGAGCTATCCACAGGGACCTGGCAAGCCAGAAAGGACTGGCATGATATATTCAGAGTGTTAAATAAGAAAAATATACAGCCAAGAATACTTTATCCAGCTAGGATGTCATTCAAAATAGGAGTGATAAAAAGCTTCCAGAATTAACAGAAACTAAAAGAATTTGTGATCACCAAAACAGTCCTACAAGAAATATTAAAAGGGATCCTCTAAGCAAAGAGAGAGCCCAAAGGTAACATAGACCAGAAAAAAACAGAGACAATATACAGAAATAGTCGTTTTACAGGTAATACAATGGCACTAAATTCATATCTTTCAATAGTTATTCTGAATGTAAATGGACCACATGCCCCAAACAAAAGACACAGGGTATCAAATTGGATAAAAAAGCAAGACCCATCGATATGCTGTCTGCAAGAGACTCATTTTAGAGCCAAAGACACCTCCAGATTTAAAGTGAGGGGGTAGAAATCCATTTACCATGCTAATGGACATCAAAAGAAATCTGAGATGACGATCTGTATTTCAGACAAATTAGATTTTAAAACAAAGACTGTAGTAAGAGATGATGAAGGACACTATATCATAATTAAAGGGTCTATCCAAAAAGAAAATCTAACAATTGTAAATATTTATGCCCCTAATATGGGAGCAGCCAATTATATAAGCCAATTAAAAATAAAATTAAAGAAACACATGGACAATAATACAATAAGAATAGGGGACTTTAACACTCCCCTCACTGCAATGGACAGATCATCTAAGCAGAAGATCAACAAGGAAATAAGGGCTTTGAATGGCACACCTGGACCAGATGGACTTCACAGATCTATTCAGAACATTCCATCCTAAAGCAACAGAATACACATTCTTCTCGAGTGCACGTGGAACGTTCTCCAGAATAGATCACATCCTGAGTCACAAATCAGATCTCAACTGGTACCAAGAGACTGGAATCATTCGCTGCATATTTTCAGACCACAATGTTTTGAAACTGGAACTCAACCGCAAAAGGAAATTTGGAAAGAACTTAAATACATGGAGGCTAAAGAGCATCCTACTAAAGAATGAATGGATCAATCAGGAAATTAAAGAAGAATTTAAAAAATTCATGGAAACAAATGAAAATGAAAACACAACTGTCCAAAATTTTTGGGATGCAGCAAAGATGGTCCTAAGAGAGAAGTATATAGCAATACAAGCTTTTCTCAAGATACAAGAAATGTCCCAAATAAACAACCTCACCTTACACCTAAAGGAGCAAGAGAAAGAAAAGAAAATAAAGTCTAAACCCAGCAGGAGAAGAGAAATAAAAAAGATTAGAGCAGAAATCAATGAAACAGAAACCAAAAGAACAGTAGAACAGATCAACAAAACTAGGAGCTGGTTCTTTGAAAGAATTAATAAGATTGATAAAATCCTGGCCAGACTTACCAAAAAGAAAAGAGGACCCAAATAAATAAAATCATGAATGAAAGAGGAGAGATCACAATCAACACAGAAGAAATACAAACAATTATTAGAACATATTATGAGTAACTATATGCCAATGAATTAGGCAATCTGGAAGAAATGGATGCATTTATGGAGACATATAAACTACCAAAACTGAACCAGGAAGAAATAGAAAACCTGAAGAGACCCATAACCAGCAGTAATCAAAAATCTCCCAACAAATAATAGTCCAGGGCCAGATGGCTTCTCAGGGGAATTCTACCAAACATTTAAGAAGACTTAATACCTATTTTTCTGAAACAGTTTCAAAAAATAGAAATGGAAGGAAAACTTCCAAACTCTTTCTATGAGGCCAGCATTACCTTGATCCCAAAACCAAAGCCCCCACCAAAGAGGAGAACTGCAGACCAATATTCCTGATGAACATAGATGCAAAAATTTTCACCAAAATACTAGCCAATAGGATACAACAATTATGTTAACTAACTGAATTTAAATTAAAAAAATTTTAAATCTTAGTTATAAATAAATAAATAATTAAAAAAAATAAAATCAATAGCTAGGCTCTAAGTTTTTAGTCATTCAGTTTCCAAGAATTTAGTAATTTGTGAGTAAATAATTAGCTGCCAATAAATGGTAATTATTAATATTTTTTTACTTGTGTGAAAAAAAAGAGTGGTAATATTGCCACTTTGATCTTGGAAATAATTTGTTTTAAATAATTAAACTGTTATATTTCCTCTTAGTGGAATGTGAACTCTGCGAGGACTTTGGGACTTCTGTATTTTGTACAGGCAATAGTGCCCTGTGTTTTAGGGGGCTCTGCTTTGATGTTCCTTCATCTGTCCCATGTGTGATCCATCTGTGAGACCTAGGGACCCACCCAGAGCCTTCACCATCCCTCCATCTTAGATAATGTTCTGCAAACGCAGGCCCTTAAATTTCAGAGACTTGTGCCTGCTTCTAGGGTCTGTGAGTGATCTCTTCTCTTTCTCCAGACCACTGAGGTTGCACTACAGTCCTGGTATATACACACACTGAGGCCCATGGGATGATCGAGGGGCAGCTGTGTATGTGTGTAGGGTGTATGGATAGGTGAAGCTTGGATGTGTATTCTGGAGTACCCACAGTCTCCTTCCCTGTGCAGGATGAAACTGGGGTAGGATGAAAAGTGGAGGGGTCTGTGGCTCTCAGGCTGCAGGCTGGGAGCTACGGTCTAGGGACTGGCCCTCCCTCCCTTCCCAAACTCTGGTGTGGAACAACAAAGGCATCTGGGAATTCTATTTTTTTGTTGTTGTTGCTTCAAGTTTTTATTTAAATTCTAGTTAGTTAGCATATAGTGTAATATGCCATCTGGGAATCCTAAGTTCAAACTTGGACTTCTAGGTATATTTTTCAAGGTTGGAGGATAGAATATATTTTATTCAACAGTTAGATTGTTATAAGCAGCGGTATGCTGGTAAGAGTTCAACAAGACGCTCCCGGAAAATAACACCCATCACCACCCAATTTGTAGCATTTGCCGTTTGTTGTGGTGTGTAAATGCTCCTGCCATGGCCAATTTCAAGTTACAGATGCAACATCACTGAATGTGAATTTGGGAAGAGATAAATACAGTTGGCTCTTCTGAGCTGAGAAAAGCTGGATGCAGCACATCACTGTTTATAATTTTAAATGTTTTAGACATACGGTATAGGGGCTGCAATTTATGCTCTCATCCTTGGCCCTCCAAATGTTAACGACACACCTCAGTGCATTGAAAAGTGCATGGAGTAGTCCCTTAATAAATACCTCTTGAATAAAAAGCCCTATTAGTTGTGTGACTTCAGATAAGCCATTTATCTATAAAGTAATCTGTACTCTACAGAGTTCCTGACCAAATTATGCAGTTCATGTGAAAGCATCTGGCATAGTTCCTGGCACCTTATATACAATCGATAAATGTTGTTGAAAGAATGAATAATTGGCATTCAATAAATTTTAATATCTTTTCTATTATCATATTTGGGAAAAATTCAAGTTTTTTAGTCGAAGCTATTCTTAGGTGTTTATAATTTTCTGCAGTTGTCTCTAGGTCAAGACAAATGCCCATTTCTTTCAGGGTTTTTCTTAGAGAACCCTTTGAGATAGACATCTCATTTTTACACAGTTCCCAAGGGAACAGTGCTCACACAATGTTACTCATTTTAGAAAGTTTGGTAAAATTCCATTTGGTTACAAGTCTATTATCTGAGCCTAGGGGAGAAAGGCTATGTTTTTTTTTATGTTCTGACTTTGTTCTCAGCTATCTTTTGTATCCTGGGATAGTGGAGAGAAAAAAATGGCTTTGAATTAATACTTAAGATTTAGTCATTCCATATGTTACTCTCAGCGAGGAATATATTGAGTTTTCAAGACGAATACATGAGAAATTGGAAATCTAAAGGGTTTAGCAGTGACATTTTCCCTCTCACCTGCTTGGTTAATTGCATGAAGCTTAATGATGAGTGATCATTTCTACTTGAGAAAGCTGACACCCATGGACATATTCCATTGGCTGGTAATTGATATGTTTAGTGTAAGAATTGTTTCTTTTCAGTAATTCCTAAATAGCAGGTATCTTATTCCTCTTGAGGATGTTTTCCTCCTCTCCAAATATTTCAACTTTGCTACCATGTGCTCAATGAGCCATTTTCCCCTCCTCCTCAACACATTTTTAGCAGTTAGATAGACATCTTTTTCCCTCCACAGGGCCACAAGTAGTCTTTTGTTTCCTACCAATTCCTATCAAAAAGTTGCTTAGCTGAGCTCTGTTTCTATAAACTCAAAACTTTGGAAAGAAATCTCTTATAGGGGCACCTGGGTGGCACAACGATTAAGCATCTGCCTTCAGCTCAGGGCGTGATCCTGGCGTGATGGGATCGAGCCCCACATCAGGCTTCTCCACTGGGAGCCTGCTTCTTCCTCTCCCACTCCCCCTGCTTGTGTTCCCTCTCTCACTGGCTGTCTCTATCTCTGTCGAATAAATAAATAAAATCTTTAAAAAAAAATCTCTTATAAACATAGAAAAGATCTTGTCTGGGAATCTTCCCTTATGCTATTAAAAAAAAAGATCTCCAAAAATAAATGTTCTTTGATCAGATCACAAAAGAGTTGAAAACTCATCTGGAAGGCTATTAATGAAAACACAGATTCATTGATATGAACTTCAACTTAAAGGCAGAGCTCAGGAAAATCAGTAAATGTGGAGTATAATTTGCCATTTGGAAGAATCTTAGACATCTTCCGATCTAATAATCTTATTTTACAGATGATGAATCTGAAAATTTTCTAAGCTAAAAAAACAGAAACAGAAACAAAAGCCCCACAACCCAGATAATCATCAGGGGATACTCTAGAGATTTTCACTTCTTTATCAGTGAGACTAGGTTGGGTTATCATGCATAAATAAATAACTACAAAATCTCGGTAGTTTAAGACAATAGAGGGATCAGTATTTCTCACACATGTGACATGCCCATCATGGCTGGGGGGTGAGACATGCTCCATGAGCTCGAGGATCAAAACTGATGAAGTCCTGCAACATCACCTGATGCTGTGGCAGAGGGAAAGTAAGAATGGCTAATCATGCCTAGAATTTAAAGATTCCCACCTGTAAGTGTCACATATCCGTTCCACCCATTTCACCAGTTAAGCAAATCAACAGTCATGTATCCCTTCAAGGAAGTAGGGAACTGCAATCCAGCTATGTTATTGGAAGGAGGAAACTGGAATATTTGTGAGGAGCCCCAATGTGTACAAATCCTTATGAGTCCTACAGTCATTGACAATTTTCAAATGTGTGAACTCAGTGATAGCAAGTGGACTCAGTCATTCCATAAACATGAAATATACTGAAGCATAATAAGACCTTTGAAAAGAGGCTTAGAGAATGCAGTTATAGAAAATTAATTCTAGAAAAGTATAATAGAATTTAATGGCTAACTGGCTGAAAAGTTTCTTCCATCTCTCACCTGGCTAAATTAGTAAGACAAGCAGTTGCAGGAAATTGATATTAAGCTATCTAAGAAGGGATCAGTTGAAAGGCGAGGGAATATTTTAAAAAAACAGAACAAAACCCAGAAATTAGAAGAGGAAAGCTGATATCAACCCTCCAACACCATCAAAGGATCTGGCAATACAGACGAGTGCATTAGTGTCTAGCACAACCCCAATAACATCGGACATGCACAAATAGTTTCCTTGCTCACCAAGCCATTTTTACATCAAAATTTAATTTTCATGGATTTTTTTCTTAGAGGGACTTCTCAGGCTAATGTGAATAGTTGACATTTTGAACTGAAGAATGCTTACGCTTTTTTTTTTCTTTTTTAGATTTTATTTATTTATATGAGAGAGAGCATGTGGGCATGTGAGTGGGGGGAGGGTCAGAGAGAGAGGGAAAGAGAATCTCAAGCCGACTTCACCCTGAGTAGGAGACCCAAGACCGGTTGGATCCTACCACCCTAAGCTCATGACCTGAGCCAAAATCAAGAGGATGCTCAACCGACTGAGCCACCCAGGTACCCGAGGTTTCTTATTCTAATTCAACAAGTTGGTCTCTAGTTTAGATGCTTTAGTTTGGATACTGCAAGGCAGCTTCGCTGAGTCTTATCAGCTCTGGGAGACTGACATTTCTGGATCTACAGGGCTAATAACTAACTGATTGTGGGAAATTCACTCAGGAAATGCTACTGGATACAACCTTCTACTCACCAGTCAGGTAATCTGGCAGCATCCAACCTCCTGTCCTGTCTCCCAAAGACAGCTCTTGCCTTCTCTGTTGCCAATCTTCTCTTCAAAGTATGATGTGAAAGGTGCTAGCTAATTTGCCTTCTTAATATGATCCCCTTTTTGCCCAAAGAAAGTCCAATTGTGGTGTTACCGGGTAGCAAAATGTACAATTCCTTGCTTGGACTTCTTCGAGGAAAGAATACAGTGATGAGACTTGATAGAGAGTTAAAGCAGTGAAGGTTTTATTTAGCAAAGTGAAAATACTCTCCACAGTGGTAGGAGCAGCCTGACCAGAAGGTAGGTAGCAATCTGCTGAGGTCCAATTGGGTTATTTTTATGGGGGTCTATTGGGTCTCCTCCTTCCTATCTTGTCATTGTCATGCCACCCTCTGGATCCGCCCGGGTTTCCTCCCCTCCCACCTTTGATGCAGGCTCATGTACACCATTTTCCCATGAGCACCTAAGGAAAACCCAGGGAGTGGGGAGGGGGGAGTTGGGGTGGCTAAAACCGTAATGTATATGATTTTATAATGATATTAAAAAAGCATTGAGTTTACTAGCGGACATGATTTTCCTTAAGTGTGCATGCTCCAAAGTTGGGCCAGTCCCTGCAGTCCTTATCTCCTAACTATCAGGCTGTGCTAAACTGCAAAAGGGGTTGGTCTAAGGAAGATGGGGCAGTCCCTGGGCAGAGATTAGGTAGTCGCTGGCAATCTCCCATCTGCCATCCAGCTCTCTTCCTTCCTGCTCAGGTCTAACTGCCTCCTCTAGCAGTGGGGGGTGTCCTACCAGGGGCAAAGCACAGCATCTCCTCCTTAAGATTGAGTCTCTTCCTGATCTTTTCAAACATAAATGTCCTTTGTGAGAAATTCAACATTGTCACAGATGTTTCCTGAGCATTTCCTATAGAGCAGAAATTTAGGTCCGTGTTTTATGCTTTATTTTGTTTAATCTTCACAAAACTTGGTGAAGTAAATGCCATTATTCCCACTTTACAGATGAGTAAACTGAAGCTCAAAGAAACTTGGTAACTTGTCCAAGTTACTAAGCTGTAATTAGCAAGGGTAGGATTGGAATGTAGTTCTGAGTTCAAAATCTGAGCTTCTCATTACTATGTAGCAATGTAAAGACTAAAAGCAACTGTAATAATCATTTACTCATTTATTCAACAAGCATGTTTAAGAGCCCACTATGAACTCTTCGAGATGCTTCTCAAGGAGCTATTATTCTATTGAGGAACACATGAGATAGCAAATAAGTTAATGAAATAATTTTAGTTAGTGGTAAGTGGTATACAAATACTAAACAGGGTAATCGGATGGAGAGAAATTTGAGTGAGAGGGTATTAGTGTGCTGGTCCAGGGAGGCTTTTTTTTTTTTTTTTTTTTTTTTTTAATCTTATGGAGAAAGTGCTCAAGCTGAGACCTGAATAATGAGACAGAACCAGCTTTTGGGACAGGGTGAAAAACATTCCAGGCAGAGAGAACAGAAGGACAGGAGACGATGTGAGAACATTCCAGGCAGGAAGAAGAGCAATGCAAAAATGTCTGAGATAGAGGTCAGGGTGGTGCCCTTGAGGAACAGACAGACCCTTGCAGATGCACAGATAAAGGTGAAGTGGAAAGAGTCAAAATTAGACAGATGGGCAGGACTCAGTTAAGGCAGAAAAGAGGGGAACAGCATCTACTCTTGGATGTAAGTAAAAGGCTCAAGAGGGAAAAGGTGAAGAGTCTTAGAAGACAGAAGTTTATATATATATACATACACTTCTTTCCAGGGGCTAGCCCTGCTCTTAGGAATTCTTAACTTTTATCCCTCAAGGCCCCGAGGTACATATTACAGTTTTGGTTTTCGAAATGCAAACCATTGCATTCCTTCAAACATCTATTGAACACAGGACAAAAGATTGTCTATAGTACTGACTTCAGTTGGGTCCAGCAAACATTCTTTTTTTTTTTTTTTTAAGATTTTATTTATTTATTTAAGAGAGAGAGCATGACGGGGGGGGGGGGGGCGGGGAGGGGAAGGCAGAGGCAGAGGGAGAAGCAGACTCCCCGCTGAACAGGGAGCCCAACGTGGGACTCAATCCCAGGACCCTGGGATCAGGACCTGAGCCAAAGGCAGATGCTTAATGAACTGAGCCACCCAGGGGCACCTTCAGCAAACATTCTTACAAATAGCTGGGCTTCAGACATCTCCACCTCTCCAGAAGTTAGTGCTTAGAATTTTTACATTTAGAAGGATGTGTAGCAAACTGATGGTGGCTGAGGTTAACTCACAAAGCTGGAAGTAAGACTAAATGAATGTTACCTGCAGATTCGAGTACACAAACTGATAAACTGTTGCCTTCCCAAGATTATCAAATGGTTCTCAAACCAATATTGTAACATTGGTAACATTGGTCTGAATCCTGTTGGTCTACCTTGAAATTAATGGATTTCTTCTGAGTCTCAATACAAAGGTTCAAGTGATCTCAATGATGGACCATGTCTTTTATTCTTTAGCTAAATTCTAGGAGTCCCAGTGGGACCCAAGGAAACTTTCCATGCTGTTTTCTTGTAAGTGTATCTCTTGCATGAACCCTTTCTGGAACCAGAAATCAAATTACTTCGGCAAAGTAAAAAATAATTCTGTTTGCTGAATTGTCATAACAAATGAAGTACTCTCCGGGCTGTTTGAACACCTCAACAAAACACTTCAACATATGCCTGCGAAAATGGATTTAGGATTTGATAATATGCTGTGGAAGATGAATTTAGAATGTGGAAGATGAATTTAAAATGTGACTGGGAAAAAAATGCTACATTGAAATCTCTTCAGGAACATTGTCCAAATGTGTGTAATTCATGGGCAAACTTGCATTTGGGAAAGCATATTAATGTCTTTTGCGCACTTGAAACTAGATCCTAAATCTTATATTCTTATCCAGATGTATTTACAATATGTTTTATTTGTTCTTAACTTTATAGGATTCTTTGTTTTTCTTTCATGATCGTTTTTCCAATTAGCTCACAAGGCTCTGATTGCATTATTGGCTTACAAGAGTGTAACTCCTTACTCACTGCATTACTGGAACAATGGGAGAAGAGAACACACTGTTTATATAAAACATTTGAGAAACAAAGATTTTTGTGTTCATAATTTGTCTAGCCAAATATCAATTCCTCAAAATACTTGATTTTTTTCCTACTTCAGAGAATATGTCATCTTGAGTATCAAAAGCCCCTGGAAAAAAATGCTTCATCTAGACATGTGTACTTGATTTGCAAATATAGGAGTAAATTTCAATTTTGAGATGTTTTTGGGTATATAAATTAGAGATATAAAAACATCTCAATGGAGAAATTTTTTTTACTCTTCTAGTAAATTAAAGGATTAGGTTGGTCCATTAACGGCTTAAAAAAAAAAAGATAAACACAGCGTTCTGAGACTGAAAGCCTCCTGGAATACAAGTGGAAATCTGGACTCATTTAAAAATTTTTTTTTAAAGATTTTATTTATTTGTTTATTTATTTATTTATTTATTTATTTATTTATTTATTTACTTGAAAGAGAGAGAGAGAGAGAGAAGGAGAGAGAGAGATCATGAGTGGGGATAGGGGCTGAGGGAGAGGGAGACCCAGGCTCCTCGCTGAGCAGGGAGCCCAACTCAGGGCTGGATCCCAGGACTCCAGGATCATGACCTGAGCTGAAGGCACGTGGTTAACTGAGACACCCAGGCTCCCCGGACTCATTTGCTTTAGAGTACGTGAGCACAAGTGTGTTACTCCCATGTGCCCAGTCACAGATGTATCTAGAATAAGATTTTTTAAATTTCATCCCTCTGTAATTAATAAAAGGATTACTATTACTGACTGCCTTATCAATAAACAATTTAAAAATATTTTTATTTATAACTTACTATGTTTGATATGTTACTAAGTTAAATAACATTAATGTAAATGTCAAACACACAAGAGTCATATTTCACATGACTCTGCTAACTTATTTCTCAGTGAAGCTGAAAGTAAAAGAAACCATTAAATGGAGATTATGGCTGCATAACTCAGGAAAATGAGGATTTTTGTCTTATATTCAAAGAAACATTTTTATCTGTATCACTTCCTTTTATTATAAAATCTTATATGATCATGAAATTTTAAACAATGTAGACCAATGAAGTGTGCAACTTCAGTTCTCTCTTTATTCCCTTGTCCTCAAACTAGTGTGTACGAGAGTATCATGGTTAACAGTGTGGAGAATATTTTTCCAGATTTAAATGTTTGTATAGATTTACATAAAAGTATGCCCACCCACGCACACATACATGTGCACACATTTATACATGAGGCATGTGTAAGTTCGTATGTGTATACAAGAAATGAGATCATATTACATATAGTTCTGCAACTTGCTCTTTCACTTATGTTGTGGAAACCTTACCATGTGTGCACACGTAGTAATGCTTAACTGTTTTCAACCAGTGATACTGAAACAATGAGATTTTTTTCCCCCTCAGTATGGTAAAATTGGAAAAGATTGTTAAGGCCAGTCCTTAGGAGGGCATGGAAAAATAGGCCTCCTTATAGCCAGTGGGAGGAAATGTCAATAGTGATGATATGAATAGTTACAATAGCCTTCCAGGTAATTTTGGCAGTGTATAACAAAGTCTTTGTGTGCAATACCTTTGGTCCAGAAATTCCTCTGCTAGTTATCTAGCTTATAGAAATAATCCCTCATATACACAATGATATATGGAAAGATATGTTCATTCAAGCAAATAATGAATTTTTTAAAAATTGAAAGGATAAAAACCTATTGCTTAGCAATATTGTAGAATGGCTAAACTAACTCATATCTATCCATTTATTTCTCACATTGCACCAGTTGGCTGGGCTCCAGCTGTTCTAGACTGGGCTTAGCTGTAGTTCCTGAGTTGGGTTCATGTCCTCTTCCCTTTCCAGGAGTCCCCATCCTTTTCAGACCAGTGACCAACTGAGGCATGTTCTCCTTATGATGGAAGGCACCAAGTGGAAAGGGGCTAGCCAATCCACATAAATACTGTTTAAGTTCTTGCTCAGACCAAGTCTGCTAACATCCCATATACCAAAGCAGGTGCCATAGCCATGGCCTACATGAATGGGCAGGATTCATGCTATTCTCCTCCAGTCTATGGAGGAGGTCAAGGGAGAAGGAGTGACCATTTGCAAGTAATCTAATGACATCTATTATGTTAATAATCTGAACTATTTTACACAGATCTGACAAGTTTCCAGTAAATTTTAGATACAAAGAAGTTCAATCCATTCTAGTTGAATTTAAAGCCTCAATGTCATAGTCTATTGCTTTTGTCCTACTCTTTTGCATCAATTTGAGATTGACTCAGGGCAAAGATCTCTCTCTTCTCTCTCTTCCTTTTCTTGGTGTCCCTAGTATGGAAGAAGATGGAACAGGACCAGTGTCTTTAACATAGCAGGTCACTTCAATTCTGTATGTCTCTTGGCAGTCTCTGAGTCTCTGGCTACGACAGGCTGGCTGCTGATGCAAACATTAGTGCAGGCTCTGTTGTGGGATGCGAGAGGGTCCTTTGAGATTTCCTTACCTCATAGTTTTCTAATATGAGATTTTTTCTAGCTTAACTTTCTTACAACCATTCAGTTTGTGCTCCTGGCAGTTTATCCCATGGATTCTTGATGCTCTTGATATCTTATTGAGTGCCCAGCCCTCTTGGACATATGTGTTACCAGCAAGATATTTCCTGTTCAACTACCTTTTACAATGTGCACTTAACCTTGATATTTTCACACACCTTTGGAAATCTCACCATCGATGTCCCTATCTGCTTGCTGCCATCTTCCCTTAGTCCCTTTCCCTTGTTGAAATAGGTAGATTAACATGTGTATTGCTTAAGCAAAGGTCCAACTGAGGAATGATATGACAATTCCGTACTACTGCAGGCACCCCCCAGGTTCTAATGTGGTTCTCCGTGTGCCCTCTTGGTTTGGTTTGGGGTGAAGTTAAGGGCACCATCTCCCAGCCCAATGACCAATTACTCCCACACACCTCTGTTTGTAACTTTCTCTTTATTTATGCTGGAGGTTGGAGGGAATGGGGAGAGGAAGATGAATTCATGCAGCTGAGGCATGGTTGGGTTTGGAAGAACCCAGTCTATTGCTTCTAAATAAGTCTTAGAGTCTGGCTCAACTTTTTCATTCTTTTAAAAATGTCACATTTTTGCTGTCAGCATTGGGTCTTAGGAGTCGATTCTAAGGAAATGGGGACAATTTCATATTACATCATATATGTGAAAAGGATTTCCAGTCAAGAGCAGCCATGCTACTAGGGAAATTGTTCATCCTGCAGAAAATAACTTCAGTGCCATCGAAAAGATCCCTTATTGGTTAAAAACACACACTCTTAGGGGGGCCTGGGTGGCTTAGACGGTTGATTGTCTGACTCTTGATCTCAGCTCAGGTCTGGATCTCAGGGTCAGTGAATTCAAGTCCCATGCTGAGAAAAATATGCACTCTTAAAATTCTAAACTGATGGAGCTTAGAGATAAGTATTGTTTCCATAAGGACTAACTAAGAGGATATCTTAATCTCTTCTATTTTCAATTCAGCTGTCAGGCACCCTATATCTTGGTGGGTCCGAATTGGGTAGATAATTGGAACCATGTTGAGATGCAAAGTACAAGGATATTATCTATACTCACCATATATAGTACCAGCTGTAGCCTTCCCAGTAGAAAAACTTGCATCAAGATAAGGAAATTGTTATTCTTTCCAATACATTATGAATAACATTACTGACTCGGAGCTAGACTTTTGGCTGCTTATCATGATGGAGAGGAAGAATGGGTGATGGAATGAGAGAAATCACATTATAATCCTGACCTACTACTTCCTAGCTCTGTGGTTTGGGCAGTTAACCTTTCTAAATTCAGCATCTGCATCTGAAAATTACGAATCCTAATAACTATCAGATGACCTCATTGGGGTTAAATGGTGCAGTGAATGTAAAGCTCTTAGCGCGCAGTATGTGCTTAACAAATGGTTACTGTTATTATTTAGAAAAGTAAGAAAGCAGATAACTGGTAGGGTTAGTGGGACATGTACATGCTTGGCTGGATAATATCAGCGACTGCCTCCTAGTAACTTAGACTGCAGAAACTATTTGAAAAGCCCTCTCTTTTTACAAGTCTTCATTTTTAAGACCCTACAATTAATATTGATTATTCTGGAATGCATTAGACTCTAATTGACTATCTGGCCAAAACTAAAAAAAAAAGAAAAGAAAATTCTGTATTTTGTGAAGCGATTCCCAGGAAAGGTGGTCTTGGATGACAATCAGCATATACTGATTTTCGATGTTATGATTGTTTCCATTTTTCATTATTTCCCTGTGTTCATTCCAATGCGCACACACATACCACGTTAGTCAGTGTAGTTTCTTCGCGAGTTACTAATTCAAGGATGACTAGCTCTTTGTATAACGCAGTTGCTTAGTGGGCATCCACAGATTCAAGCATAATGAAAAACACCTAATGGCTTTGCTTGGGTTATGTTTTTTATACTCTAGCAAACTCAGTACCCAAGGAGCACATGTGCCCTAGCATCACAGAACTTTTTGCTCATGGCCTGCCATTAGCAAGTGATTGTCCAAAGTCATTTTTGATCTTTGGCATTTATTTTACAGGAAGCAACCTATATTACATTGGGAAGACCATGAGATTTGAAGCCTGTGGTGGAAGTCACCAGCTGTCCACTCAAATGTACTCTTCCCACATTTGCCAGCCTCCCCCACAGTTAAGAGTGTGCACGTGACACTTTCTGTAATGCAACTTGAGTAGGAATAATGAATATCACTCTAAACCTGGCCTATACAACTCCCTAGTGTGTTCTTTCATGTTCTTTTCTACATACAATGGTAAAGATCTAGAGGTGGAAGGTGTTTAGGCCACTGGATGACCACATAGAGCAGAGCTACTCCAGTGACTCAAATGATGTGCCTGGGACCCTTATGTGGATGAGAAGTGACTGTCTATTGTGTTAAGCCACCAAAGTTTGGGGGTTAGTGTCACTGCAGCTTAATCAAACCAATACATAATCACAGTTACATCCAAATCTGATATTTAATTTTTATTAGATACTTAGTGTTGGGCTGTTCATTATCCTCTGTGAGCCTCTTATTTTGTGTAAAATATAGATTAAAAAAGTAGCTACATCACAAATCGTTATTAGAACTTTAAATGAGGTATATAAATCACCTAAGTTAAAGGTATATAAAGTCACTTTTCTTTTTGTGTTGTGCCCAGGAGCACAGCATTGGATTAACCTTAGTTTTTGGCCATGAAGCACTCTCATCACTGACTCATGAACTTGTTTAGTTGTTTGCTTATTTGTTTGTAATTACTCATTTATTTCCCAAAATACAACAACCACTTAAGGACTCACCACTCAATACAAGAACCGGAATTTTACTTGCAAATTCCACTTGGGCCACTCCATATGGAGTAGGTCACCGTTACCTAGCATAGCCAGATGTCAGACTATAGAAGAAGAGCCTGGTTTGTGGATTGTAGGGTTTTAATCTGTACAGTTTATGATACTCCAGCTCCTCTCTCAATGTGATTAGAGTCCAAAATAAAATATCAAAGTGACATAGCCGAACTTTTCAGGCAGCCCTCTCTTGCTGGTTGAGTCTTCTTGGTGGATTGTACCATCAACCTCTCTTCTGCGGTGATCAGGAGGTCAGGTTCCTAGTCTATCACTTGTAGCTGTATGATGATGTGAGAAAATGGCAGAATTTGCTGCTTGACATGAGTGTTCATGTTTCCAGAATCACCAGTCCATCACGGGGCATAATCAGGGTGCTGTGGTCTAAGCACTGAGGTTAACTAAAATTGATGTCACCTTAAATATTTGACCAGTGCTGGTTTCCATGGTGCTTTGCAGGAGGCCAGCTCCAGTGCTGGGAGATCGTTTGTAGTGGATTTATCTTCGAAAGTTAATCTCTACCTCTCAATCTGTTCATCTAAATTTTTCTCAACACTTGGTCGTTGTTAAACATTAGCATTTTCATTTTATCATTTTGCCAATCAAAAAGGTCTAAAATGGTATCTTATGTTGTAATTTGTATTTTCCAGATAACTGATAAAACTAAATCTTTCTTTCTTTGTATATTGGCAATGTGTTTCCTTTGCCTCCAGGTGCTTGCTTGTGCATTTGACCCATTTGTTATTGTGTTATTTGTGCTTTTCTTATGATTTCCAAATGTTCTTTATATGTTGTTATTAATATTTTATTGGTTATACACATTAAAAATATCTTCCAGTCTACAACATGAATTTTCATTTTGTGGTCTTGATTTTAACATGGTTAAATTCATCCATTTTTTTTCACCCACATTGACATATTTTGTGTTTTAAGAAATCCTTCTCTCCCTTAAGGTCAGAAAGAAATTCACCTATATTTCCCACTAAAATGTTCACTTTTGACATTGAGATCTTTAATCTATCTGGAATTGATTTTTGCAGGGCTGGTAGAAATCTAATTTTATTTTTTCTTACATGGATAACCAATTTGTGGTGGTTTACCTAGTACATCATTGGTAATCTCCGGAATTTAGGTTTGACATTCTATGGGTTAAACTTACACATGGGACAGAATGGACCTCCACATCCTTTCTTCCCTGACACAGACAAAATCCCTATTATTACTCTAACCAAGAGGGAGAAGGTTGTCTCCTTACCAAGGCTTTTGTTTTTTCTTTAGTGAACCCAGTTGAACTTTCTTCCTTACATTTTTCTTAGTAGTGAAATTATTTGATTTGCTTTCCTCTAAGCCATTTTTCTTAAAGAAGTTCTTTCAGGGTGATTTTCCTGGACGTGGCCATATATTATTGGCCTCAAAACCCCCCTCCCTGATCATAATCGGGGACTAAAGATGAAGCATGTGTGCCTTGGGCATCGCATCTCCCTCCATGGAGGTTTCATCAATGGCCGCTTTGACACTTCAAGGCTTGAGTGTTCTGCAAAGTTGGGGAAGGATACACTGGGTCAGCTGTTGAGACGGTGTTGTCTCCATGGCATCTGTGTGCCCAGTAGAAGCGAGGGGTGGTATTTAGTGAATTCTATGGCCTTATTGATGAAATTCAGATCTCTGTGGTTAGAAGAACTAGAGGTTTTCAATGGCGGCTCTCTTCAGGGAGAGAGACTCTCAGGAAGAAGTAAAAACACTACTTGACAAAGTTAGCACATAGTCCTGCTTTGGTAAACTTTTGAGTCACTAGCAATAGTCAATGGCAATACTGGACCTTTTTTTTTTTTTTTTTAATCAAAGTTGATTCTTGGGTGCCTGAGTGGCTCTGTGGGTTAAGTGTCTGCCTTCGGCTCAGGTCATGATCTCAGGGTCCTGGGATAGAACCCTGCATTGGACTCCCTGCTCAGCCAGGAGCCTGCCTCTCCTTCTCCCTCTGCCCCTCCCCCCTGCACTGTCTCTCTCTCTCTCTCAAATAAATAAATAAAATCTTTTTTTAAGTCGATTATTAATATTTTTAAGATGTGTTTTACTGAATAAGTTGCTTAAGAAGTTTCCCAGGAACACGACTGCAATCTCTCATTTTTACTTAACAGACTTTTGCAAAACTGCCAAGTAGAATTGATATGCTGGATAAAGGAGGTACTATAGAAACCCCGTAACAGAGAGAAAAAAAGCTTTTTTTTTTTTTCTGTGCTTCAGAAGGGAAAAACCAATCCACACTATTATCTGCAATTCTGATTCAACATACATTCCTCCATCTGATTCTGCAAACCAATGTTGCTGTTGAGTCAGAGTCTGTGGTGAAACCGGAGGACCAAACTAACATCCCAGTCCCTTACAGCCACTTCACCATGACACACCGCCGACAAACACACGCAGTTGCTTTGGAACGACATGACTTGTAGATCCTTGCCAGAACTCCTAGTTACAGTGTGACACATAATTTGTCTAAGAAGTGTTTAAATAAAGAGTTGCTGAACTCTTATTTGTCAAGATTCCAGAATGTAATCTCGTGAGCACAGTTTTCTGAATGGCGGTGAAGTGGTCTAGTTCTGTAGTTGCTGTGGGTCTGAGAAAAGCCTGTTCATTTCAGTTCAATTCAACTCTAGCTGTTGAATACCTAATACACAATAGGTCAATTACACAGACTTTCTTGAGCACGTATGAGGTACGAGGCATGGTGCTGGGGAGGTGATGAGAAGCTATTTTCCTGCTTTCATAAGGAGACTAAACACTTCTTGGCAGCAAACAATAAAAGCCCGATACTTGAAGCAAATGGATTTAGTAGAAGAATTTCAGGAGATCATAGAATCAGAATTATTTTCTCTTGTCATTTATAATGCCCATATTAGCAAATAGCCATATAAACAAAATTCATATAATCACTAATGACTTAAATGTACCCTTGTCATTGTACATCTGTCCTCTCCATATATTCATTTTTGTAAGACGTATGACAAATAAACATCAAAAGTTTATAAAAACAATTTTGACGATATGCATCCTTGTTTATACCTTTCAGAAGCCAGGTAAAAAACTTCAGAAAACATGAGTAATGGTATATAAATGTTATTATCTTTGCAATAACCTGAATAATATTACTGAAGATCTAACGAGCAGAGGACATGTTGTAGAAAATTAGTCTTTCGCCGTTTTCTTCTGTGAAAAATCTCTTGATTTGTACTTGCATATTAAGCATTTATATTTGATTTGTTTCGGCGCTAATGAGATTGTTAGATACAAACAACTGAATACAGTGTTGAAACATTCAATATGCTGGAATTTATAATTTTGATAAATCCCATAGCTGCCAGTGGAGTTGTGTTAAAGAAATCTGATTTCTCATGCAAAAGGATTACCTAGCCAAGGCTTCAAACTCAAGATAGTTATCGAAAATGTCCTCAAATGCAATGAAAGTGTTACAATATTTTAAAAAACGTAGTAGAAAGACAAGGCTTAGGAATAATAGAAACCAATGTATAATATGATATGACACACCTAATGTAATATATAGTGTAATAGATATAATACATAATACATAGATTGTATATATATATAATATACCTTTCATTTATTACATAAGTATATATGTGTGTGTTTATATAATACTCATTATATATGCATATATAAATGTTTATATATGTTTATATATATATATATATAAATGTTAGTCTACATGTATCAATCCAGAGGCTTAAAATGCAGTAAACCTGGACTATTTGGCAAATATCTGTAGCATTCTGTATGCTGGTGATATTGTAGTGACTGCTACTCTGTCCTTTCCTATCATAAGAAAGCCCTTCAAAATCCTAAAAGCTTCTGATTGATTGAGATTTGGCCACAGTCCTACACTGGTTGAACAAGAGTCTGGTCCACAGTTGGAGGTAGGCATTTACAAGCCAGGAATTACCTTTCCACCAACTTAAAATATAAGGAAGAAAAGGTAATCCCCCCCCCCAAGAAATTGGGGGACCATTGAGAAGAGACGTAATGTTGGGAATTGCTTACCACAGGCAAGGTGGACATTTCGTGTTGTATAGAGAAGGAAGATGAGAACCAACAAGGGGCCATCGAAGTCAGAGATGAATTAGAAGACCATTACTGTTGGTGAAGGATGAGGTGACAATGAAGGACCCTCTAAGAACACACAGAAAGTGAAATAGGATAGCCAGGGAGAGTAAACCATAAAACGTGCATTTGAGGTTCGATGGGTCAGAGCCAGGCAGGGTTACATAAGAGGCAGTTGCTGTCTAGGCCAGTAAGACAGGATTGAAACCTGATTGAAGGCATTACCTTATCAAAGGAAAGAATGTGTCATTAGAAGGGATGTTAGCCAACAAGAGCAGACAGACACAAGCCAGAGAAACGAGTGCCCTGATTAGACAGTATAAACACCCATTTTTTTCACAGGCAGATGCCTCCTTATCCTGGAAGCAGACGCACTGGAGTCATTAAACATTCCAGTCACCAGAGTTGACTACAAGAGATCCAGTTCTTTGCCTACCAAGGTACCCTCTGATAAATTGGCTTCCATGTGACTTTTCTACTGGGAAAGAGCATGCAACAGAAATAGTTTGTCCTAGTTCTCTTTTTAAACATATACCCTGGGTTCTACACCCAAATCAGTACAAGTAGTCATCACAAAGGTAATCATTTCTGAGAAACTGGTAAGACCACGTTTATGAGTAACTTTTAAGAGAGGAGTCTCAGAGAAGTGATGGTTGGGTAAAGCCAGACTTCAGGGGGTTAAACCATGAAAATGTCGTAATAATAACACTCTGTATGCTCTTTTGGTGTCTTAACATTTTCAAAACACCTTCACTTATGTTATCTCACTTCACTGTTTTGTGAGGGAAGCAAGAATTTCAAAACCCACTTGAAAGTAAGGCCTTTAGGGGCGCCTGGGTAGCGCAGTCGTTAAGCGTCTGCCTTCGGCTCAGGGCGTGATCCCAGCGTTCTGGGATCGAGCCCCACATCAGGATCCTCTGCTGGGAGCCTGCTTCTTCCTCTCCCACTCCCCCTGCTTGTATTCCCTCTCTCTCTGGCTGTCTCTATGTCGAATAAATAAATAAAATCTTAAAAAAAAAAAAAGAAGAAAGTAAGGCCTTTAGAGATTACGTAATTTTGGCCTTTAGAGATTATATAATTTTCAGGTGAGAGGTGTAGAGAGAAAGCTATTTCTTCTACCATTTGTGTTTTCCCTTTGGTCTACACTTCCTATAATTCCTTAAGTATTGTGGTGATCACCGTGGGATTGTAAAAGGTGGGTGAGACACTGTTCTGGCCCTCAAAGAGCAGGCAGTGCTACAAAGCTATATGCTTACATAATTTATTTTGTATTTAAGCCTTAAGTGGGATCAATTCAGTCATCTACTAATCCAATCTAAGCACAAGAACTGTAACAGAGAATAGGCGCATATGAACTTGCCCTCATCAACCTTTCAAATATGGAAAGTACTGGGTGTCTACTTTCTGTATGCTTTGAGGCTGAGGGACTTGGAAGTCTAAATTATTGAATGTGTATGACTATGCACAGAGCCAGGGACATTGTATAAATTATTTCACAAAATTCTCTTAACACTTTATAAGGGAACTTTGCTAAACAAAAATCTTTTGAGGGGATTCTCAGCTCACTTATCATCTTTGCAGATGTCTCTTTCCCCGGACAAACTATAAACTCCATGAGGGCAGTGGCTAGCTGTCCTGCCCACAGCTGTAGGTAAGAGTCAGACACTTGGGGCGCCTGGGTGGCACAGCGGTTAAGCGTCTGCCTTCGGCTCAGGGTGTGATCCCGGCGTTATGGGATCGAGCCCCACATCAGGCTCCTCCACTATGAGCCTGCTTCTTCCTCTCCCACTCCCCCTGCTTGTGTTCCCTCTCTCGCTGGCTGTCTCTATCTCTGTCAAATAAATAAATAAAATCTTAAAAAAAAAAAAGAGACACTTAACCAACTGAGCCACCCAGGCCCTCCAAAAAAGTTGGTTTTATACACATACATACATACAATACATTTATATAAATATATATACCTGTAAATATAAATATGTACATACTTATCTATGAATATATGTTTATATAAATAAAATAGATGTAAACATAAATGTAAATGTATATGCATACATATGTAATATCTATGAATGTACATATATATGCATCTTGGGTTTCTGTTTTAAAATTTTTCTTTAGGGGCGCCTGGGTGGCATAGTGGTTAAACGTCTGCCTTCGGCTCAGGGCGTGATCCCGGCGTTATGGGATCGAGCCCCACATCAGGCTCTTCCGCTATGAGCCTGCTTCTTCCTCTCCCACTCCCCCTGCTTGTGTTCCCTCTCTCGCTGGCTGTCTCTATCTCTGTCAAATAAATAAATAAAATCTTTAAAAAAAAAATTTTTTTTTCTTTAAATCACTGTTTTGATCTTTATTCAAAGCTTAGTTTTGTCTGTCTTAACAGAAGATTAGGTAAATTGTTAGCAGAAACGGAATGGATATTCATGGTTATATAACTCCAAATTGAGTTTGAGCAAAAAATACTATCATTCAATATAGAGACAGATAAGATTCAGATCAACAAGTAAACACAGACTCTGTATTCGTTTGGAATTTTGTTTGACTCTTTGATTCACCACTTGCAATCTCTAGAAATTGGGATCTTTATTTAGCTATTTATCTCTAAAAGGTAAGTTCTTTTCAATTCAAGAAATATTATGGAGTACCATCCTTGATAGTGCTGATGCGGGCTCCATCCCAGGACCCTGAAATCATGACTTGAACTGAAAGCCGACGCTCAACTGATTGAGCCACCCCGGTTCCCCTCTAATCCCCTCATTTAGAAACTGTTACAGCAACATCTGCTTCTCAGCTAAACTCATCTGTCCTAGTTGCAACTATCCATTTATTCACTTCATTTACAAATCTTTATTGAGCATTCTGCTCTATGCCAGGCGTTGTTTTGGCACAAGCGTTACAGCAAGAAGCGGTACAAAGTCCCTGTTTTCACCGTTTTTCTCCTGTTGGGGGAGACAACAGAGAAGTAAAGAAAATAATTTTAGGTAGTGATTAGAAATTCAAAGAAAATAAACAAGGGCAATGTGACAGGAAGAGAATGTGAGAGGTCTACCTTAGATACGATGTATATTTGCTATCACTGTATAACAAATGACCTGCATACTTTGTGGTTTAAACCAATGGCAATTTAAGTTTCTCACAATTCTTTGGGTTGACTGGGTTCAGCTGAATAGTTTTCCTGTTCCACATTGTGAAATGTGTTTGCTGTTGTGGCTACATTCAGTGGGGAGATCTGTTGGCCCTGCCGTGATCAACATGGCCTCTCGCTTTCCCGGGTCTCTCTCCACGTGGGCTCCTTCATTCAGTGGTCTAGCCAAATGTTCCGCACCCCTTGATAGCTTTCAGGAGCAAAGGTGGAAGCCGATAGGCCTTTTAAAGCTCGAGTCCAGTCCTGGCACGGTGTCACTTTCAACAGAGTCCATTGGTAAAAGCAAGTCACAAGGTCATCCAGATTCAAGGGGAGGCAAGTAAATGCCACTTTATGGTGAATGAAGTAGTAAAGAAATGGGACTATTTCTAATTCATCACAGGGTATATTGATTATCTGATTACTAAGTTATTTTACTAGACTTTAAGTTATTGCTCACTGTTGCTACACAGGTGTCTAGCACTGATACGAAAAATGAATGACAATGTCAATAAATGTCAGGAAAGGATAAGGAAAGCAGATATTTGGTTCATGTTACCTCCTCCCCATCTTGTAATCATGAAAGGTACTACATTACGAATCATAGAAGTTTTTTATCCTTGAACTTTAATAAGACTTTGACTCGTGATCCCAGTCGATTTTACCAACTGAAGTTGTTATACATTATATATATATAATATATATAATATGTTATATATATATTATTATATGATATATATATATTGACAGGATCCTCAGAGAAGGCTTTCGGGAGGTAGAATGAGCTGGGCTTAGAAAGATAAATAAGATTCGAAAAGGTAGAAAAAAGACCTCCACTGGTCAATAGTGTTCCTTTAGATGAATTAGAACAAGGTGTTCCCTCTTGGCAAATGAATAATAATAAGAGAAAAAAACCACCCAAATAACAAAAAGACAATGTCCCTCTTCTGGGTGGACACACTCCCTTGGGTTTGTGAGCAGACAGGAACATATGTGTGAAGAAAAAGTTGCACCTTTCTTCAGGCAGATATACTCCTGGTCCAGGGAATATGCCTTAACTTAATGCTTTTATGGGTTGCACAAACTTCCCATGAGTATAAGGTAACTGTGAGAGGGTATTTGGATAGGAGCAGTCACAGGGAAACATAAATGAAGGTTATTTTTGAGTCCTTCATTCTCAGTTCTAGAGCTCCATTTCTTATAAGCAATGGTCTTTCAGGTTGAAGATTCATACTTACAATTCTTTATTTTAGGACCAGTTGATTCTACCCTGTTATCAGCTGGGTTTACAATGATGACTAGCAAGTATCCAACAATGATTATGATTCCTCCACGTCAAAACCACCAAGTAAAGAATGAAAGTGCCAATCAACCAGATGTTTTGTCTACATCATGCCAAACTATTAGTTAGACTAAATCAACACCTATCATCCTCTTTAATTGTCTTGCCAACGTGTAGAGGAAGCCCTAATCAATGGAAAGAACAGAAATCCAGCCTTTTTGTGGAAACCAAAGAGATAAAATTAGCCTGTTGATAGATGCTTTCACTTTTCAGCCAGATATTGGGACATTATAACCATAATACTATATAAAATATATGAATTTGCATCAGGATATCTGGAACTCTCTGGTATCCCTATGTTCTAATATATTAGACAAACCTTGTAATATACATCTTGCTAAAATTTTATTTTCTTCATGCCTTGAACCCTATAATATGCCCATTACCTTTGGGAAGGATTTTAGTCTGATAGTCAAGATCCTCAGTCTAACTACTACCTCCCCCAATCCCACTATACCCTTAGGTTTTACACGTTATAAGTCAGGATTTCTCAACCTTGATATTATTGACATTGTGGGCTAGATAATCCTTTGTTGTGGGAGTTGTCCTATGAACTGTAAGATGCTTATTAGCCTCTTTGGTCTCTACTCCCACCCCACTTTTTTTTCCTGTGTCACACTCTATCCCTCAATGCGTGTGGTTCTTCCACCTTGATACAATTTTATTGGGAAGTGGGGTGGATAATGAGTCAGTGCAGTGTTTTCTTTACTACTGAGAGCCAGGAGAGAAATAGGAGGAGAAGGAGATGCCTAACAGGCAAGGAACAGGAGAAAGAGTATGGACTCCAGGTTATTAATTATTTCAAGCCCATCATACTAATAGGACAAAGACTGATTGCTATATGTCACTTTACCCCTCATGAAATAGTGTAACACCTGTGCCAGGCCATATACCAAGCTGGTGTCTTTTATTTGTTCTTCTTCAAAATCCCAGGGAGTTTTCAGTCATTTACCACAGATAGCCCTGATAACAAATGGATAAGCCATGATCAATGGAAGTCAGGCTGTCCGTTGGTCTCTCCTTAATGCTATGCTAAAGTATAAATGATTTAGGAGATATTATCCTTGAGATAGTTTGCTTTGGTTTCATCCTCCTGTTATTGCAAGATGGATCACCTGGGAGAAAAAGCCAATTGAATTCCTATCATCCCCATGTATTTCCATTCCAAGGCTTTCATTTCCTTTTAATGAGTTTCCCAGGCCTTCCTCCTGAGAGTGAGACCTTCCAGGGCTGAGCTCAGCCCAAACATGAAACTTTTGGGAAAGGATTAGGAAAGTCTGTTCAGCTGTTTTTGTAGAAGGGGAGGAAAAAAAAAAGATATAAAGTACCTTTTCTCCCATTCCCAAAATAACTTCATGTTTGGGCTTTCAAATTAGCATATGGTCAGACCTTTATGAGAAAGTCCAGAATTAGTTTAAAAAGACTTGAATTTAAGACTCTTCCCCCCTCTCCCCTTACTGAGCAGAATCATGAGCATGAAGCACACTGCTCATCAGATGGTTGACGAACTTGTGAAAGAACGGCCCGCACAGGAAGCTTGTCATCTGTGGCCATTTTGGGTTCTCATTTAGGTGTTTCTCCTTCATTTTTCCTTTGGCATTCTCCTCTACAGGATCTTCTCCAGGTTTGCTATTCATTCTATAAAACTCCCTTATTAGCACCCAACCAGGGGTTCATTCACTCATTCATTTAAATAGATTTTGAATTCCTATGAAGTGCTAGATATGATGCTCAGAGTTTTATGTATATTCTTTCCTCTGTTCACCACAACAGCCCTTTGAGGTATGTATCATCATCACCAATTTGCATAAAAGTAACCCAGGGTGTGGTCAGAAGAAGTAAACTACCCTAGGACATTAATGTAAGTATAGAACAGATTCAACCCACAGGTTTATCTGTTTGCAAAGCTCATGCTTTTAACCATCGGAAATCATTGCTTCCTGAAAAGCTAGGAGACCTTGGTTATTGTTTAAATTACGAAAGGAAGGGTTGGAGGAACTTGGGATATCGAGCCTGGCCAAAGAGCTGCCAGGTCTGTGATTAACTTGATGTGGAAAAGGGATAAATGGGGGCTCTGGGTTCTTGAATGAAGAAAGGCACATCAGGGGAGATTTCAGGTCAAAATATGGAAGGACTTCATAAGAGTTGGAACTATCCAACAGATGAATGCTCTCCTTCAGAGAGAAGGGAGTGCCCCATAATTTGAGGAGTGCAAGTGTGGGCTCTATAATCGCTTGGCAAGTCTGTAATATTACAGGGAAGATTCAGGCAGCTGATGACCTGGGAATATTGAGCTTGGCCCTCTGGGTTGTGATTCTGTGATACCCTGGCCTTAATACCATGAATTTATCTGACCAAGAATAGGTTTCTTTCCTGTTTAGACTTCAGATTCTCCATGTGTGAAGATTATTTCTAGCTCCTGATGTTCTCAGCTCTCAGGGCCAAAACTATGTATAAGGATACAGTTACAAGTACAGTTTTATTACTCTTTTAACCTGACGGAGGTTACCATAATGTTGAAATCTTGGGTTTCATTCTCAGGTTGGCTGCCTCAGTCCTGGAAACTCGAGCCTGGGGTCAAGGTTCTCTCTTGCTAATTTCCTCTCATTTTGTTCTCAGTTAAATTCAAAGTTTGTTTATTTAGCTCCCTGGGTTACTGAGCAAGAACTTTCTCCAAATATTCCCGAATTCCAATTTAAAGACTTCCTGGTACTTCCAGAATTAGGGTACTGTTAGAGGACAGGATGGACCAGAAGAGACTGGTTGTCAGAGAAGGGACTGTGGCAAGGCTGGAGATCTGGGAAGAGACAACAAGAGGTGGCTTGGCATCAGGTGACATTCCAGGAAAGTAGCTGAGCCGTTTATAAACAATACTTGTGAAGGGTTGTTGCAAGGATTACCTGTATTAAATATATGTGCCATGTTCAGAATAGTGTGCTAGGCACATGGTAAGCAGCGTTAAAATATTGTCTGGGTTTTATTGTTATTGTTATTGTCTTGTTTTATTGTTATTACCATTATTATTGCAATTATCACCTTCTGAATCTAGTCCAGTGATTGCACATAGTAAGTACTCAAGAAATATTTGTTGAATGAATAGAAAAATGAATGAATAACTTCTTTGAAAAATAGTTTTTTAACAAGGGTTGAAAGGCAAAGTGGTGGCTGCATGTTTGGTAATGGTAAGGCTTTTACAGAGGAAATGGGAAAGCCCTATAAATTCTGACATCCAGTTAATATTATGTCTTTATTCTGAACTGTCAGTCCAGATTTTTCACTGTGATTCTTTTTAAGGTAAAACTCTTGGAAATTAGAGGGTCTATGGAAAATGTGAGTTGGAATAAGTATTTATCATTAGTATGCCCTTTGCCAATTTCTAAGCTTGAATGAGTTTTTGTTTGAGCCAAACAGTGAAAAACTGTTCTGCTTCTGAAGTTTTCCAAGTGACCAAAATGTCTCTAATTAGAAAAGAAATACTGCTTATTCATCCCCTATATTTATTGCTCAATATATGCACATATTAGTGTTCACTGGGCCAACATGTCTGCTTTCATATTGGAGAGGATGTAGATTCAAGTCTCTTCTGGCATGAGTTGGAGGGGTCACCATGCCTTATCCTGAGTCCTTGTTCCATTGAGCCAAGTCCTCTTCCCTTGCAGCCTGGGGAAAGGTTGCCCAGGAACAGGAGCAGGTGAGTTATAGAATTACGCAGCTGCCTTCTTATTTCAGAAAGTCTGTAAAACTATAAATGCTCCAGGTACTCCCGGTGAAGCCCACCTGGATCACTCCATTCTATCAGCCGTGGCAAGCTCATGACCTGGAGACTCTAGAAGCCTATCAGGCGGTTGGGGACAGCAAACCACACAGAGAAAGTCTGGGGTTACATAAAGAGACTCGTATTTTCACCCTACTGCTCTCCATATTGAGATCCCTGCAAATAGGGCCTGGCCTGCAGTCTTATGGGCCTAACAACTGGACTTTTCCAAGGTACCCAGAACCAAATATGTAATTGGTGATCAATAAATATTAGGAATGAATATTCTTATTCTTTCTCATGTGGTAGACCTGTTGCCAAGTTTTGAGAGTTCTCTCACTGTAGCCACCTATATGCTGAGCTTCCTGTTTCATGTATCTCCCCCTCATGCTAGAGGCAAGGAGCAAAGGCACTGTTAACATTTGGAAAGGAAGGGTAAGCAAGACTGCTAACTTATTTCCTGCTGCAGAATTCATTCTCTTGGCCTAAATAGCAAGGAATGTTTGCAGTGCAAACACGTGCAGAGGAGCATCTCTTGCATGAACAGGAACAAATGTATGTTTGGCTTCTGAGATGCCCTCTAGAATGGGAAGGAAGCTCAATACTGGCTCCAGGGACATACACAGAGTGTCCAAGCCTTATCTGAAATACATTTTTTTAAAAAAATTTCAACCTTCTTAAAAGGTTGTCCCTTCTCAAAAGATTGTCCTTTCTCGAAAGAGGGTTTTCGATGAGCTATGCATGGTCAAAGAGCGTGGAACAAGTGGCACTGACTATTATTCAGGATTACAGTAACTCCTTCCCATACATGGGCTCATCAGATCGTCACGAAAACCACGCAAACTATGTGTCATAATTCCCACTGTACAGTGGAAAGAACCGAGGCTCCCAGAAGTTACACAATTTGCTTAGGTCCTGTAGTCAATAAATCGCAGAGGCATTATGGGGAACAGAGTTTTCTGCCTCTACTTCCCATGCTCCTAACAGCAAGAAGAGGGGCAGAGAGAGCAAACGAGGAAACAGGAGAGAAAGAGCTTGGCTAAGGCAAGGAGGAGGGGGAAACCAGGGCAGGAGAAAATTGACACTTGAGGAGTAGGCAGAAATATAATTCAGAGCAAAGCAAACCCACTAGGTTTTCTGCTCTTTATAATTTAATTCGTAGTAGAATCATGTGGAAAATGTTAGTGGTTGACTCAGTGGGACTGCCAGCAAAGCATACATTTTGAAAGTTGAGTGGAGCACCCGCATTTGCTTGGTCTTGGAATGAACGCTGGGCAAAGATCAAAGCAAGAGAAGACGTTCAGGAAACACATTTCTTTAACAGCCTGCAGGAGGGAACTTTTCACAACTGGAAAATGCACACCATTACTGCCAACCCTGGAGCGTGGAGGCTTTGCCTCATTAATCATAACTGTCAGGTTCTTCTCTGTAAACAGCAAACTGTTGACACACAAAATATCTTCTGGTGGTTTTTTTGGGCTTGGGTGTGTGTGGAATAGTAAACAACGGGAGATGGTGCATTGTACAAGCTTTCTGAGAAAATGCTTCTTAGAGTCAAAATACGATGCTCTGTATCTTTACTGAATATATGGCAATGCAAAATTCTGAAGTCATCAGAAAGCCTCAAGAACAAAGTTTTATCTTTAGATATAGCTTATCTACTTAAAGCTCCTGTGAAGAAAAATGCAGAAATCCAGTGATGTTGCTTGAATCACTAACAAAGGGAAGATAGATAGTTAAGCTTCAAGGCAATGACAGTAACTTTTGTGTACTCGTCAGTCATGGGAGGCATTCCTGTGGTGGAGTGCAAATCCCCACCTGCAGAGCGGCGTCTCTCCAGGCCGTCAAGTAGCTTAGATGGGGCTTGGGCTGGTGGGCCCGAATCGGGCCTTCGAGTCAGAGGGGTGAGCTGGGATCCATATGTCTCCTGATATAGTCAGGAAAGCAGCAGAATTCAATTCGTACATATCCAACCACCTTGGTGGGGGAGGGGAAGGTGGTCAAGAATCTGAGGGAGGCAGTGCTGTCCAATCCAAATTTGGAGGAAGAGAAGAAATGGAGCCAAGATTAGGGAATTGAAATAATACATAAGAAGATTGAGAAGAATGACATGCATTCTTCTGGGACAAAAATCAACAATGGGACATGTGGAAGATTGAAGTCCATTTCTGTCACCTTCACCACCACCACCACCTTAGAGCAAACCTCCATCATCTCTTATCAGCATGACCTAGTAGCCACCCAACCATGTAGCCTTCCTGCTTCCATTCTTGCTTCCCTACAGATAATCTTTGCCAGAGTGTCTTTCTTGGGTAAATCAGATTGTATCACTCCTCTCCTTAGACCTCCAGTATATTGAAATTCAAATGGTAATTAGATCATTGAAATTTGAATAATATCCAAACATTATTCATTAGTACTCAAATATGTTAGTTACATATATTATATAAAATATATTAATTAGTATCTACTCCTTAAATCTCCAGTGCATTAAAATTAGAATTATATCCAAATTTCTTGTGATGGCCATCTAGTTCCTGTATTACCTAGCCCAGATATCCTCTCTGACTTCAAGTTCTCTAATTCTTTCTTTGATTCGAACTGCTATAGGCCCATTGTTTCCCCCTTCCCCTCCCCAAACATATAAAATTGTTTCTGCCTGAAGGACTTTGTACTTACTATTCTTTAACTAGAAACCCCCTTCTAACATTTACTTTCTTGGTTTTCTACTCAAGATTTAAGGCTCTGTTCTAGTATCTCTTACTTATTCAGAGAGGTCTTCTTTAACCATCTTAACAAAAATAGTACATATCACTGCCTAATATCCCATTATATATATTTTTTAGTTTATTTGTTATCACCCCACTAGAGAAGTCTTAATGATTCATTAAACTTGCGTATTTCAATATAAGATCGAGGAGAGCATGGATTTTGTCCGATTGCTCTATCCTGTACAGGGCCTGATACCTAGTAGGCATTCAATGACTGCATTTTGTTCCATTTTTAGTATACATGCTGTCAAAGCAAGCACTCGGTGAGTGTGTTTTGAATGGATGAAAGATGCATGAAAGGCAGACCTGTAAGGTAAACAGTGTCCGGACAAGGCATCTTTCCATCTGGCTTCAGTCCTGACTGACTTTTCTAGATGTGAACATTGGGCTCCCATCACCAAATGCTAACCACCACAAACCATCCTGGCCAGTTCAACATCGATAAGCATGTGTTGTCAAATGTAATAGTACAGGTGAAAGTGCTTGGAAAAGAAAAGATTCAGCAAGAAGCCGGTTGCTCTTAGGCAAAGAATCATGGCGTGACAGATGCATGTGCGGGAGATTCTTTACCCAACATAAATCAAGCAGATAAATAAGTTCTCTGAGAGAAATTGGGTTTGCATTCTTTCAATTAAGGAAATGATATAAGGAAAATGTTCATTTCATAGGCCATTTAGAATAGGAAGGGAGTTAGGAAATCATGTGTCTCGTCTCCTGCCTTCAGAAAGGAAAAGCATCATTAGTGGTTAGTACGGTGAGAGAGGAGAAAGAATCTTGACTCCATTCCCGTCTGGCTGTGAGACTTTGGGTAAGTTGCTTAACTTATTCTTTGTGTCTCAGTCTCTTTATCCAAAAAGTTCAGAAAATATAACATCTGCCTGAAATATAATTCTGGGAGGATGATATCAGATAATGCACCAAAAAATTTGAGTGGTGCTTGTTTAATAAATATTGGCTTCTATCTGCATTTTGCAAACAAAAGTAACACTTAAGGGATTTGTTCAACGCTGCACAACACATGGTGGGGCAAGATCTAGATCCTGGAACCTTTGCCTCCTAAAGTACCGTGGGGAGATGTAAGCATTTTTAAAAGATCTATGCTACTGAACATATTTAATCCCTATAAGAGACAGATGCTACAAAACAATGTATTACTAGGATATCATTTTTTCCCAAAGGAAAATACAGTCACCTAGGCATGTGTTAAAAAATACTAAAAAAATTAAGTACACCAAAATGCAAATAGTAGGTGGATGCTGGGAGAATTTGAGACTATGAATGATTTTGTTTTCTTTGTGTTTTGCTGTTTTCACGTTATTAGAATACTACAGCTATGGCTTATATAATTGGGAAAAAATGTTATTTAAAAGTAGAACGACAATAATAATAGCAACGATGCAACCCTTGTAGCTCTTGAATGTGTGATTATACCAAATCCTTATTTTATTTACATTGCTTTACATTTCCCAAACAATTCTAGTTTAGATTCTTGCTAGGCTCCTAGAGAAGCTTGTACTGTGCCAATCCCACATGACGCTCTGATTCTTGGTCTAGGTGTCCTTTTTCTCACGTGTCTATACGCCACTTTCTAGCCTGGGTACCTCATATGGTGGCTCTTTAAAAATGTTGGACGAATGACATACCCACCAGGATCTTGACCCTGGAGATAGTATTCCTAAGCACAGCCCCAACTCCAAAATCGCTAAGATGAGTCACAGAATCTCATTCTCTATATCCGTGAATTATCGTCATGCATTTCTGTATTCTATTTCTAACCAAGACTTAGGTTTCCAGTTGTTTTCCCTATTATATGAAAACACTGATAAACCACAGTTAGCATTTATATTTCACAACCGATTATTGTTTCTTATCAAGAAGATTTTGGGGCGCCTGGGTGGCACAGCGGTTGAGCGTCTGCCTTCGGCTCAGGGCGTGATCCCGGCGTTATGGGATCGAGCCCCACATCAGGCTCCTCCGCTATGAGCCTGCTTCTTCCTCTCCCACTCCCCCTGCTTGTGTTCCCTCTCTCGCTGGCTGTCTCTGTCTCTGTCGAATAAATAAATAAAATCTTAAAAAAAAAAAAAAGATTTTAATAATCGTCCTCTGAAAAATGTCCCAAGGAAATTTGAGCATGCTACCCATTTAGAGTGATTTCACATCTTTCATGGTTTTCATGGACATTTTTATTACTTGCTAAAATAGTTTATAATCTAAGTTTCACGACGTCTCTCAGAAAGCTTTGAGCCTATTTCCTTAGCAGAGTTATAAACAAGAGTTTAAAAGGCAATGAAAAGTATGTGAACTATGAACAGCCTCTCCGTGCTGCTTTCATCACACACCTACACAGGCAGGCTTCTGCCGGCTGCTAGGAGTGTGGCTTTGGTGGCTGCAGAGGCTAACGTGGACTGGTGTCCTTTATCAACAGACTCTCGATAACAGATACCTATGGAATGTTTCCAAGTAGGTATAGGGAAATCTTCACACGGTCAGATTAGGAGAGTGGGGAGTAGTGGTATTTACCAATGCATCACACAGAGAAAGAATCAGCAAGAAATTCTGTAAACATAGGAGCCACTCAGCTTCTGACTGACAGAGGTCAGACATCTGAACTGCTGTAGGACGTCAGCTGACGGGCCTGTAGGGACAATCAATGTTTGCAGGGGACAGCTAGTGGCCCCAGTGGACCCCTAGCCTCCACATTCTTCTTTTATTTCACCTATACTCCACTAGATAACCATCAGTTTAAAAAGGGAAAATATAGGGAAGTATGTAAGACATCCCACAGCTCCCACCTCGGGAACGTTTCCTAGGCTTTCTGGGCCTCAGTTACCAAAGGAGTCTTTATAATAACTAACATTTATTGAAGATTCATTCTGTGTCAGGTACTGTTCGAAGCACTTGGCATGGAATAATTCCTTTTCTACGATACTTTCCTCACAGTTTGTTGCTAGAATTAAGGGAAGTAACTCAGACAAAGTTCTTAGCACAGGCCCTGAGTTCTCAAAAAAGTTAGCTGTTTCGTTATTTTTATAACTAACTAAAACTTGGGGCACCTGGGTGGCTCAGTCAGTTAAGTGTCTGCCTTCTGCTCAGGTCATGGTCCCAGGGCCCTGGGATTGAGGCCTGCATTGGGGGGTCCCGGCTCATTGGGGAGTCTGCTTCTCCTTCTGCCTCTTCCCCCACCCCTGGCTTGTGCTCTTTCTCTCACTTGTTCTCTCTCTGAAATAAATAAATAAAATCTTTAAAAAAATAACTAACTAAAAATTATGACAATAAAACAAAATGTCTCCCACTCAAATAATACTCCAAGAGGCTTTTAAAAACTTTTAGTTAGATTAAGTCCCAAGGCTTCGCGATATCCCAGAATTACCCACACCTTAACTCAGTACCTGACACGTGTTAAGTGATTGATAATTATTTATAAAAATTACAAATATCCTAAATTGTATGGATATTTTTGTCAGATTTCTCAGGGAAGAAAGCATGTAGTTTTCTTCAGATTCTCAAAATATTATTTCATGGTCTGAGAAATAAAGAAGCATTATTGAAAAGAATTTGTCACCTGGCGAGTAAGGAGGTCCTAATAAGCATAACAAGGAAGTGGGGAGGAAAGAGCTGAGTGTGTCTGGCTCCCCCCCCCCCCCCCATAAGAGGATTTGGAAAAGCCTTGTGATGCTAGCCTCTGGGTTGGTATCTTAGCACAGTTCCCTACCCCCACCTGGAAATTCTCATTTGCCCTCTAGGGCCATTTACATAAGACTCTGTGGGATTACTGGCTGTATGTCTAGCCTTGAATGGATGATTCAATGTCAGATAATTTCGTTCTGGTTTTGCAGGACTCATAGAATGTTCGCCCTGGAAAGAACCTCATATATAATCCGTTTCAGCGTTTTCAAATTTGTAGCAGATGTACCGCTGCTCCTCTTTCTGCACCCATGGAAGGCGTCTCTAACTGCGGACAGCCCTCTTTACATCTGTGCCTTTTAAATCCTTCTTAGCCTAATAGTATATGCAGCCATTACGGATTGATTGAAATTAGCATGCACAGGGAAACCAGTTTTCTAACCGTGTCATGTGCTTAATATTCTCCTATTGCAGATGGGGAAATTGAAGAGATGACATTTGATATGTCCATGGATTAGACTTGAGTCCTGTGAAGTGAGTGATAGGAAAGTTTTGAGATATTAAGCGTTGTGACTACAGACTACAACGTGTAAGTGACAGATATCATCTCCTTTGCCTCTGCAGTTTTTCCCTCATCTTTCATGGAATAAAGAAGGAACCCCTTTTCGACAATCATTTAACTTCTCCCCACACACTAGTAGAGAGGCAGCTAAAAGCAGGCTCCTGAGTGATGCGAAGAAACTACAAACAACTATTTTAAGTATTACTTCGTGTGTTGCTCTTTTATATTTTAAACAATGAGGTAGCTATGCAAAGGGTCAGGCCTCAGCTCCTTGCAAGGAGCACTGTGGGAAAGGTCTGTACTTTAAGAGACATGGAGCTGTTACAACAAGGGTCAGCCATTTTCTGGCCTCAGTTTCCCTTACAGTAATAGGAGGATATATTGGACACATCATAGGAATAGAAAACTGGAATTGTTTTTCATGGGAGAGAAAAAATGCTTCATTGTTAAAGAGTAGATTGTGAACATTTATTTATTTTCCTGTGTGTGTGTGAGAGAGAGAGAAAGGAAAGTATATTTAAGATGAGAGTGAGGGGCTCGGAAAAGACATGAAATAAAGTGCATTTCCACCTTTTGAAATCATTAGTCAGTAACATAGACCTGGCTTCAAAATTATTAAACATCATTATAGTTCTTATAACTTAGAATGGAGCCCTCCGTCTGCATTATGAGGGCATATAACTTACAAGCCTCGTCATAAACTTTTCCAGCTGTTTCTATGGGAAAAACTGGGAAACATGGAGTTTTTAGGCAGACCAGCAGAGATCAACTTCTGGCAAGACCTAGATTTTTTTCTTTTGAGAATGGTAAGGGTGGCCAGGGAAGGGAGGATTGCCAAATACGTAGCCATCCCTCTGTCTGTTTTATCATATACTCTGAGTAAACTGGCTTGAGTCCCACCCTTCTCCTTCCTCTTGCACTGTACTCCGTTTTGCAATATGAAAGTTATGGATATCAATTAGAAAATAAGCCAGTATTATACGAGAACATATTTATTGGCTGAATAATAAAACTTAGTGAAGAAGTTATTAGAATTAGAAGCCCCCTACTGGAAGTACAAGTTTCCAATACGCAAACAGAAGCAAACCCCCCAAACCAGAACGAATACATTGGTAACCTACATCATCAGCATTTGGGGGTGTGTTCAAACAATCTAGCTACTTTTTTGTAATGGACTGTAGCTCTGGGGACACGGGCATACAATGAGAGACACAACAAATCAGCTTAGCAACATGAGTGTGCACCCACCACAAAGCTTGGACTTCTTAAATGTAGCCACTTCAACTTACACTCACAGAGGCACCTCAGACACCTCCCTGCAAAGGACGATTTGCATATAGTTTCTAGGCAATACTCTTACAAAAAAAAACCAAAAACACGAAAAACAAACAAAAAACCCCAAAACTAAAAACAAAACCTTGGAGACCATGGTTAATAAATAAGAGAGAAAAGGAGAAGAAGAAACTGGCGACTCCCATCCGCTGGCAGGCAGACTGAGCAGCACCTCGGACCTCATCTGAAAAACAGACAACTGACAGCTTTCAGAGCCCAAGAGCGAAGGCTGAAGGCGAAAAGGAACTCTGCACTATCCTCTCTGAGTATTTTCACATAATCTCCAGGGTGGGGAAATTTAATCGCTCCCTACTGCATACACTGTGTCCTTCCAGATGTGGCTGAAACAGGTGTCTCTGCAGAGTTACAAAGTCCTCTAGGAAAGGCAGGAGGCATGGCGTTTTTCTTTCCAAGTAACAGATCAATAGCAATCCCATAAATAAGGTACAAAAACGAAACAACTCGACTCTCGCTTATTTCCTTTAAAGATCGCTTCAGATCATTCTCCAAGTGCAAATCCAGACATAAAAAATAATAAGTAAAAGGGAAATGTTAGCCCTGTCTTCTGTCCCCACCCGCCACAACCGGGCTGACTTGATGCCCTCTCCCTGGCAGAGTGCCCTTCCACCTACACTTTAAGATAATCATTTTTCAGCCGACCTAGCCTGGTCCCATGGCTCCTGATGGTGAGGGCCAGCAGCTCGTATTTGTCCCTGAGCCCCACAGAGATGTCAAGCGTTTCTTTCAGCAGGGACCTGGTGTGGACCAGCATCCCCAAGAAGTCCTCGTTGAGCCTGCTCTCTTGCCGGCTGTCCTGTTCCTGGCCCTGCTTAAACTTGCTTTCCAGCTCAGTGAGGGACTTGTCCGAGTTGGAGTAGGCATCCCCGATCTGGTGGGACTCCCGCCGCAGGTACTTGCCATAGCTCTCTTCCCCGTCCAGGTCGTAGGAGATGCTCTTACTGATGCCCTCCAGGACACGCCCAGCATCCTCCACCTGGCGGCCCAGCACGGTGAACTCTTCCCGAAGGGTGAGGCTCAGCAGACTGCTGGCCTGGCTCCCCTCCCCCTGGGAGCAGCGCCGGTGGTCACTCACCCTGAAGAGCAGCTGGCACTTCTCGGGGTCATCATTCTCTTCATAGTCCCCATCGGGCACGAAGTAGTGGTGCAGAGTCCCGTTGGACATCTCCGGGTAGAGAGGGCCATCGAAGTAGCCCTGACACAGGTGGCAGAAGACACCCATCCAGAGGAACTTCGCGAACACCATCCTGGATAGTCAGGATGACCGGGGACCCCTGGAGAAGACTGTTCGCCCAGGCACGCAGAAGGGGGTCCCCTGGGAGTCAGTGCCTCCCCAAGACGGCGACAGCCTCAGTCCCCGCCGGCTTGCTGCACCCTGGCCCGCCCTCCCCAGCAGGCTTCATGTGGCTGTGTCACCAGCCTGGGTCGCACGGCCACGCGGCGCAGGATGCACCCTGGCTCCGCGTTCCTGCGCTCCAGGCTGGAACTCAGCCTGCTCTTTCCCGGTGGAGGCGAGGCAGCAGGAGCAGGGGCAGGAGAGGGAACCCCTCCTCCAGGGCTCTGTTGCTCCACTCTCCGAGGTCCCCCTTGCTCCTGAAAGACGGAGCCTGTGGCTGCAGAAAGGCTCTTGCTTTCTGATACGATTTCAACTTCTGGACTGGGTGGGAATGTGGAGCTTTTCCTTTGGCTAATGATATCCTGAGGATCTCTCTGCTCTCGAATTACAGCTGGTTTCGTCACTTGGAAGCCAGGGAACAAGTTTGGAAAGAAACCTCTCACCAGGTCTCTGTTATTAAAGGTACAGGATCATTTTTTTTTTTTTTTTTTTTAAAGACTGGAAGAGGGACCTTGCAAAATAGAATTTAGCTTGAAGGAGAAAATGAGAACAGGGTAAATAAAAGTCCCACAACAGAAAGACTGATTTGCTATTAACATACTGGGGGGGAAGGGGGATTACCCTAGAGAAAACTACTTCACATTTTAAATAAGTACCAGTTCGATTGGATTTGGTAAGCATGTCTAATTTTATAATTAAAAATTTATCATTAAAAAGTTTGTAACTTCGAAGGCAAATTTGCAGTGTAGGACATGGCAATTTTGTTTGGAAATAGTTAATTAAAAATGTTAATAACAATACTTTGGAAGCAATAGCAATATAGAAAACTGATTAATGCACGGTTGCTAGTATGTACAGGAACAAGAGCTGAAAATGGAATTTTGCCAGTTTAATAAGTAAGTGGACAACTGAGATAATTGTTTAATCCTATGAAAAACCATCCGTGCTAAGCTTTGTCATGCATCTTTAGCCTAAGGCCTTGGCAGCTATTGTCTTTTGAGACACTGAAAAGTTTTTGAAGAATGTAGGGTTGGCACCATTATCTTCGTTTTCCAGATGGACAAACCAAGGAACACGATAGGAAACAAATTGTTTGTAATCACAAAGTTAGATTGTAGTGGAGCCAGCACAGAGTCTTTTCATTTAATTTAGAAAAACAAAAAAAATTTTTTTTACCAGGCCATTTTAGTTTCTGATCTATGAGTTAATTAGCAAATTGCCATCCATCAGGCCAACACATTTGTCCAAGAAATGTTTATTGAGCATTTATTATATGCTAGAGTTATTTTAGTTACTGCTACCAGAGCTGTGGAAAAAAATGGAGGTGAATACTTGCCCTCCTGGAGCTTACCTTCTAGGAAATGGATAGAAAATTAAATGAATATAAATAAAGAAGATACATTGCATGTTGACAGTGATAGGATTGGAGAGAAGACAGGAAAAGGATGGGAAAGTGGAGGCCGCTTTCCTATTTTGGTAGTTATTTCCTTTCGACCTTGAAATGTAACTGAAATACTCATGTGATCTGCCTGTGTTAGTACTTATCTTCCTCTCCAAGTCATAAGGGACTGGTGTCATTCAAAGCTACAGTGCCATACAGTTCTGGGATTGCCACACTTGATACTGTCACTTTCTGACACAAACAACCCAGACTCGTGGATAGAAGAGAAGTTTGGTTAAGTAACTGGGTATTTTGTCACTGTGGTGCCACATGGGTAGATTTTTTGAGACATGTTGACTGCACATTTTAATTCTTCTCCAGATATTTGGCATCGTAAAAACATGGACAAAAGGAGTTTTCTTAGCAATTATGCTAACGAAAAAGACGATGACTTATTTTCACTGCATTCTAGCAGAAAACTACCACCTTCTCCATTGGAGAGACTGGACTGTTGGACTCAAGAGCCATATTACTTCATTCTTTTTTTCCTGGGACATTCACAAATGACAACAGATGGATTCAAATTGGCTGCTTGGCCAAAGAAGGGAAGAGGAATTTACTCGGATTCACTCCACTTCTTGCACAATCCCTCCCTGACTTACCAACCAATTCAATTAAGCAAACCTAGATTAAGCACTTATTACTACTCGCCCCCTACTCTGTGCAGGGCACAATGTTAAGTCAACTATAGCTACAAAGATGTGCAATAGGAAGTTTCAGCCTACAAAGAGTTTGCTCTCTAAAGAGTCAGGCATATTTACACAAACAATCACGATATGAATGGCTCAGAGTATTTACTTTTTCCTACAATTACCCCATCTAAAGATATAAACTCCATGTCATGTATCAGGAAGGCATCACTTTGGTACAAGTAACTGAAAGTCTAATTCAATCACACTGAAGTCAAAAAGGAATTCACTGACTTACAGAAAGTCTATAATTAGGTTTTCAGTCTGCTCCTGGTCCAGAATCTAGTTTCTCTCTCATCATTTTTTGGTTCTACTTCCTCAGCTTAAATTCATTCTCGGGTAGTCTTTTTCATTTGTGGTTCCAGGATAGTTACCAGTGTCTTCTGCAGCACAAACTTCCTTGTTCGTGTACAGTAGGAATGAAAGGTTATGAATGGCAGGTCCTTCAAATCAGCCTCAGGGGCTATGTTGGTTTGATTTGGACCATGAATTCATCCTTGAACCAGGCTGACTGTAGTCAGAGGTTTGGGATTGGCCACTGTGCTTGAGACAATAAGGGCCCTGTTCTGCAGCTGTACGCAAGGTACCATGCAACCTACATGGATGAAAAACTCAAGGTCTTATTAATGAAGGGGACAGTATGAGAATGGATTCTGGGGAAGTAACTACAAATATTCCCCTGACCCCGTGTATTTGTCTTTATTAACTGCTTCTGAAAGACACCAGCACTCCTACAGTTGTGTGCAGTCAACGATTTAACAGGTGGCTCTGTGGGAGAAAAAAGCTCTTTGTAGCATTTGCTGGTTTCCGTGGTGTGAATACACTCACCATGCCCGGGTCACTGAATGCAGAGTTAGGAAGATTGTGCAATGACACACCGTTATAAAGCATTTCCATCATATAGATATGTAAGATCCAGATAACCCCAAGGGCATAGAAAATAGTAAAATAATTACAAAGTGATGAGTTTTACTTATGCATTCCCTTTATTTTAATATAATTTATTTAATTTCAAGTTTAAATAACATAATTTTCAATAATCTATGTTTAACAACTGACTTGCAAAATTCCCAAAAACCTAACAATTAGTTCTCATGAGCCAGTGCTAGTTAGCTCCAGTGTGCCATGGCTTTTTGCACTAAACTCTTCATCTTGTTCATTTTTAAAAGTTATTTATTTATAAGGTCTTCATATGTGTACAGTCTCGTCTTGGGCTGATCCACTAGAGTCAGAGTTAAGGTGGGCTTCTAACGATGGGCCTGAAGTAAATGGAGCCAGAGGAAATGCCCAAACCCAGATATACAAGACAGGACTTGGAGGAGAAAAATCGAGAAGTACCATCTGCTGATAGGGACAACAGTTGAGTCTAGGGCTGAAAACTAGAGATGAAGTCAAGGGGCAGGAACTGGGTAAATTTAAGCAGCGGCAGGAGTCATGGAAGTAGACAAGCGCCCTCACCCCGTACCGCGGCGTATTTGCAATCTTTGCCATGCAGAGCCAGCAGAGCTTGTGTATCCTTTCTTCTTTTCAGTGCACTTTAAAATCTTGTTGTTCCTTTGGTCCAGTTACTACTTCAGAGAGAGAAGCAGGAAATCAGGCTGGCACCATGAGCCTGAAGACCTATAAGATTTCTTAAGCTCCATGATTTCCCCTGCCAAAGATTTTTGTGATCCTGAGACTGTTTCTAATTATGATAATAGTGGAATTTGTATAGACAAAGAGGCTTGTATGAGATGAGGTCCCACTATGTGGTAGACTATGTAGTCTAGAAACCCAAAAGGTGTCTCTGGAAAGTGGAAGCTCTCACTCTCAACAGCTCCCCTCCCCCAGACTATCAGGCTGAATTCCTAGACCATGTCAGAAAAGAGAAAAGTACAAGGGAGTTATCTTGGACCAGAGTAGAGGTTCTGGGATGGGAAAAGAGAGAAAAGGAAGACAAAGTGGGAAGATAAGAAAGCCCCAGGATTTAGCAGTTTGGGTATTATTTTATCAATTAACAGGTAATCACTAGCATTTATTAAGCAACCATTGTTTACAGAGGGTGGGAGGAGAAAGGAAAAGAATTGGATGAGTAAGAAAGAAAAGGGAACTAGGAAAGGTAGAAAGGTAGCAACGAAAGAAGGAAGAAAAGATGGAAGAAAAGAAGAGAGAGTGGAAGAAATTTTGTTGATCTAATCTGCTTGTCACATTAACTCAGTGAAGTGGTTATTATTTGCTATAAGAACATTGGTTTGGGGGGCGCCTGGGTGGCTCAGTCATTAAGCATCTGCCTTCGGCTCAGGGCGTGATCCCGGAGTTCTGGGATCGAGCCCCACATCAGGCTCCTCCGCTGGGAGCCTGCTTCTTCCTGTCCCACTCCCCCTGCTTGTGTTCCCTCTCTCGCTGGCTGTCTCTATCTCTGTCAAATAAATAAATAAAATCTTTAAAAAAAAAAAGAACATTGGTTTGGGGCAATTCTTAACAAGAACAATCACAAAGTTCCCATGAAATATAGGCAATACAACACACTCGTGAAAACATAATGAGAATGCTTACAAGGAAATAAGTATAATGTGGGAAGAGAGTCTGATCAGTTCTCCCAGTCTATCTCCGTTAGTGAGAATAGGCTAGGACATTCTGTGGTAACAAATATCACCAACAAGCTAACACCAAATTCAAGTCCATTGCAAGTCAGGGTGATTCAGTAACTCTCCTCTATGACTTAGTTATAATGGCATTTCCTCTAAAAGCCCTTCCTTGATTTCCCAATTTTAATCAGTTCTCCTTATTAGTTCCTTTTGTACCATTCTGTTTTTTCCCTCATGGCACTTTCCATTGTTCATAATTGTCCATTAATTTATGTATTTGTTTGTTCTAGGTTTGTCTCTCCAGCTTGATTTATACTTGATTTCTACAGAAAGATAGGAGCTGTGTTCCCCTCTATCTCCTAAGTGCCTAATACAGTCATAGGAAGTGCTTAGTGAATATATGTTAGCACCTTAGGTGAAGTTGGTCACTTCCTATTTAGTGTTTTGACAAGATGTTTTTTGCAACTAGTGTTTCTTTTTCTTTTCTTTTTTTAAAATTTAAATTCAATTAATTAACATATAGCTTATATTATAGTTTCAGAGGTAGTTTTATATACAGTTTATAACATGTAGTGTATCTTAGTAGTTTCAGAGCTAGAGTTTAGTGATTCGTCAGTTGCACTGGAGTTAATGTTTCAATGGTACTTTTTCTTTTTTCTTCTGTTATGTGTGTTGCATTGTACTGGATTATCTATGAACTAGTTTGTCTTCTCCACTTGACTGTGAATTCCTCAAGGATAGGGACGTATTTTATTTACCTTTATATTCTTGTGATTAGCACAGAACCAAGCATATAGTGAGAGCCAAATATTTGTTGTTGTGATAGTTAAACTGTAGAATTTAAGGAATTCTATTATTTAATGATGGTCAGATAATCTATTTGAATACATATTTTGTCTGGCCAACAGTCAGCCAGTGATGTCTCACACTTAATCTGGCAGGAGAGAAGGGAAAAAGTCCTGCGAGTTCCAATATTCAGAACATTCAGAAGGGAGTATCACTCAGAAGAGTGACTTTTGACCCATCCTGAGTAAACTATGCAGCAGTCTGTACATATGGTCCTAGAGTGTCCTGGTCTGTAAACTACAGAAGCATCAGACCACCCTGCAGAGTAATTTGCTGTTTTCCTGGTGAAGATTTTCACTTTACTGCTATTGGAAGTACATGTCCTGGGTTATAATCCAGCTATAGGTTAGAGAAGAATCAAACCTCGTTTATTTCCCCTCTTTGAGGCCACATTTTAATTATATTTTCCCTCATCATTTTAATTATAAAGACCAATAGAACTGGAGGAGATGAGAAAAGGCGGGGAGAGAGAGTAAGAGAGAGGATGTACCAGTTTCACTTTGATTGTGCAAGTGCTTTGTTCAGCAATCACATGGGAAAGCAAGGAGGAGCAGAAGCTGCTGTACGATCTGTTGAGGTTAGGGGGACACGGGGTGCGAAGAGTCTGCAGACGGAAGTGTACAGTGAGGATCAGATGAGAGGGCCCTGCAAAGACTGTGATGATTTGACAGAGTGAAAGCTCACATCCAAGCTTGGGAGCAAGACAAGTGTCATGAGATTTTTAGGCCAAGAGCCACTGACTGAGGTTACTGGGGAACAATGGGGCTGAGTCAGTCTCCCTATTCAAGGAACTCTGCTAGTTCTGGTCTTAATAAAACTTACAAAGGAGTCTACTAAATGGCCAAACAGTTACCCTTCAGAAATCAGTTAGGGTGGGGAGTGGAGGGATGTGGCAGAATTAGTAATAGCATTTCACTTTCTTTGTCAGAAAATAGGAACGTCTTCCATGCTTGTGTTTCTTGGTCCTTGGCTGCCTTTTTTTTTCAAGATTTTTGAGATTTAAAAATTGTCTTGCAGTGAAAAAGTCCTTGATTATGTTTTGAATCCAAATCCAAATTCAGTTTTTTATTCTAAAGAAATGCAGTTGGAAGGAATTTCTCTTAGGTAGCTTCAGAGACTAAATTATATCCTGTAATGTACGTGAAAAAATTTAAAAAATCTACATCATCAGATAATTACCATATTTTTTCTCTTTCATTTCTTTTAATGTAAATGAAGTTTTTTTTCAGGGATACTTAAACCAAGTTTGAAGATGTGTGGTTGTCTACATGCAAATGTTATAAGGAAAATGGGAGAAAAAGTATAATTTCCCATTCTCAATGAGGAAAAATAAAGAGGGCAGGTTTTAATAAAATATAACAACAAAATTTGTCTTGGTCCTAACAATTCACTGGAAATATCCTTTGAACTATTTTTTTTTAAAGCTGTATAAAAATAAAAATGAAGTTTGGATTTTAAGAAAGTTTAAAAATAAAGCATGTGCTACCAGGGAGGTCTGTCAAGTAACCAAGTAACTGATGATGTTTAGAAAGACTCTTAACTGTATTTAAAAAAATAGAGAATGCTTTCCCCCCCCAAAGTAGGCCAGTGCCTGGTACAAACTGACAGCAAACTATAATTTATGAAGAGTGGAAAGACTTGTGACTTAGAATAACACTGTTGTGACAGCACAGTAATATAATAGGATTGAAGGTATTTAATATAGAGAGAACACAAAATAAAAATGTTCTCAGTCTTAGAGATTTTAGTTAGTATTAGGTATAGCAAGCCACTTCACTATGGGGTATGTCACTGGGTCCATGCATGTTTGGATAAGATGAACATGGGGCTTTCTGCCCAGGGTAAGCCATCTTCCTTTTTTCTCCTCCCAAATGGTTTATTGATAATGGCTTTATCTCAAAAGTAGAAGCCAAGTGGAAAAGGACAAAATGATCCCCAGAAAAGAAAAATATTCCTGTCATGAAGAATATAAACAAGTTTAAAAATAACTAAAAGTGATTTGTCATTAAAAATTTACTTTCCACTTGTAGAATGATTTTTACAATCTCCAATTAGAGAGAAATATTTCTTATTTTTAACCTCCTGGACCCTCCTTGGCTCAGGTATGGCTACATTCCAAAGCTGCTTGAAGAGAAGAAAAGGATTAGCTTTGGAATGGGGAATTGTCTGTAGCTTGCACTCATGGATACTGAGCTCCAACAGCTGACAGGAAAGAGAAAAAGTAAGCATTCAGATATTAGGTCTATATGAAACTAAACATCAGGCTACTTGGATACATCTAGATTTTAGATGCTTGGCAATGTGTAAGCAAAATATTTTTGTGGTTTACTCTTACTCTAGATATTTTAATACTTTGGGATCTTAGTTTTAGAATCCTAAACATGGAGATGTTTATAGGTATTTTAATTTGAGGAAGAAAGACTGTTGATTGAAAAGTGTCATCCCAAATTACCCCAAACAGAATATCATCAGAATACATGAACTCAAATATTACTAGTAAACTTAAGACACTAGAAAAAATATTACAGTATTTTTGCTTCTTGCCAAGGTGAAATAACAGAAGATGAATATAACCTCCAATCTGAAATGACTAAAACACCTGACATGGTACATTAAATAAGAGTTTTCAAGGGGCACCTGGGTGGCTCAGTTGGTTAAGTGTCTGACTTCATCTCAGGTCATGATCTCAGGATCCTGGGATGGAGCCCTGCATTGTCAGGCTATATGCTCGGTGGGGAGTCGGCTTCTCCCTCTCTCTCCCTCTGCCCCTCCCTCTGCTTGTGCTCTCGCTCTCTCTCAAATAAATAAATAAAATCCTAAAAAAAAAAAAAAAAGTTTTCAAGACACTGGGCATCAGGCAAGGAGGACAATGACCCCAGAAAGTTGGAAAACCAGAGATAGTATAAGGAAGTGTATACCAGGCGGAGAAATGGGGCTGGAGGTCCAAGGAGGCTAGGGTGGCTAGAGTTCACAGAGCAAGGTAGTGGGGAGGATAGAACTGCACAGAGAAGGACCTCCAGATGTCTGTAGAGGGTCTTCCTCAAGTCTTCAGCTGAGTAGTGATCAGCACATGCAGAAAGGAAACTACCAGAAGTGGAGAAAGAACCACTGAAAGGATTAGAGGGAACAATCTCTACAGCTCACACAGGGCTGAAAGGAGGTCCAATTGCAACCAGGCAGAGTAGAAAACTTCATTATTGACTAAATGTTAGGTAGATTACATGAAAGAATTTTGCCTCAGTAGTGGGTAAGTATTAGCCATATTCTAAATGCTGCTCTGACACAGACTAAAAAAGCTTATAAATAAAACTTATAAAGATCAAACTATTTCCAGGTAATGTACCCACATCCCAGAACAAACTGAGGAATATTTATAAGAATACAACAATATCTAACACACAAGTTAAAATTAATAATGTCTAGTATTTAATTCAATATTACCAGGCATTCCACATCTAGGTAAACAGAACCCATGATGAGGAGAAAAATCAATCAATCGCTACTGAACTAGAATTGACACAGATGATTGAGTTATTAGACAAAGACATTGAAACGGTTATTATAATTGCTTTCCATTTATTCAAGACACAAGAGGAAAGATTGATGATACTAAGTAGAGACATAGAAAGTATAAAAAAGAAACAAATTGAACTATAGAGATGAAAGTTAGAATGCCTGAGATGTGAAATAAACCCGATTGGATTAAAGGTAGAGATAACTCATGGCAGAAAAAGAGATTAGGGAGCTTAAAGACTGAAAAAATATCCAAAATGAAACACAGAAACACAAAAGACTAAAAAAAGCACGAAGACAACATCAGCGAGCTGTGGAACAACCTCAAGCAGCCTTATGTGTATGGAATTGCGGTTCCTGAAGGAGACAAGGAAGGATAAACAGAAAGAGTATTTGGAGATACAATGGCCAATATTTTTTCCAAATTTGATTAAAACTATAAACCCACAGATCCAAAAAGCTTAAAAAAAACTCAATAAAATAATCATGAATCAAGCTACTGAAAATGAGTGATAGAGAAAAAAACCTACAAATCAGCTGAAGGAAAAGGACAAATTGTGAAGAGAGGAGCAAAGATAAGGGTGGCGGCAGATAAACGATGTAAGCCAGCAGACCGCAGGGAATCTTTAAGTTACTAAGGAAGAAAAACAAGCAACAACCCCCAAAAACTATCAACCAAGAATTCTGTATCCAGGACAATGATCTTTCAAAAAATGAAGACAGAGAAGATGTGGCTTCGAAGGAGGATCACTCCTGCCATGAGAGTATAAATCGCCGGACCCACCAGACATACCACATGGGAAATCCAGCAGTAGGATGTTGGTAGAGTGAGAGGCCAGACATGGTAAGGACACTAGAAGGTCCGCATTAAACTGGCCATTTACCTAGCCATCTTTCCTTCCCCTTTATATGCTCTGGTAGCATGGAAGACTGTGAGGGTCTTGCTGTCCTTCAGTACCTCCAGATGCAATGGGCCCCCTCCCACAGCTACTACTGCTATCCTGGCAGGTATGGGACATTTCTTTAAGGTGCTTTTCATTTTTCTGGGCTGTACCCAAGAACAAAGGCCCAGGAGTTTTCTACTTTTGGATTGGAGTTTATATTAGGGGTTCTATTGTTTTCCCTTACTCCTACCCCAGGGCTTATTCTTTGGAGTCCAGAATATGTTGGCTTACCAAATTCTGTCTAACTCTTTTACTTTCTCTGAAAATCTTCCTATTTTCTCCAGCCCATAGAAGTTCTGCGTATTCTCTCTGTAGTAGGAAACTCTGGTTAGCTTCCTGCAAATCTGTTGTTTATGCTAGAATCTGAACTATTGGAAGCTTAAAAGCTTCAAGTTGAGTGATTTTATTTTTATTTGCATTTCTTTCACTGTGTCCCTTCACAAATAGACTATAGGAGACCAAAAAAATACCACATGTACTCAGGTTATCATTCTGTTAGAATTGCAAATATTTTCTCCTGGCACATTGCTTATGTTTAGCTTTCTTTATTCTGTTATTTCATAGCCAGCTGAGAGTCAGAAGAGTACTCTGTATGTGCTTACACATGTGTGCACACCTACAATGAGTTATTAAGGGGAAAGAAGATAACACTCAAGAAAAATTTAGATGACGGGCAACATTTCTCGAGGGCTATCCCTGGTTATGTTCTTGAGAACCCTCTCTAATGCCTTCTTTGGTATATAGTCTTATTCAAATTGGGAGCTTACAGCCCTGGCAGGAAGTTCACTGGGGAAAAATCTATTGAATCATTTCTTGGATTAAACAGGCAAATCAGTCATGTGTCTGAGCCTAGAAGTGTTACCGAAAGTTCCCAGAAGAAAAGTCACAGGAGATTACCAAACCTTACTTGAGACGGAAGAAATAGGTAAATGACTGAATTTTTAAATTTTGTTTAATTGCTTGGTCATTGTTGTACATATTGTAAAATGGACCCTGATGGTTATGGAGCAACTTTAAAAGGGTAAAGTGGCACTGCTTTCTATCAAGAAATATTTTTGAGAGAAATGTTGCTAATGCTGCAGAGATATAGCTATAACAATAGCTAACCCTTATCATATTTCATCCATTCTAAAATGCTATCAGCTTTAAGATGTACCATCATTTTGTATACCAAAAGAAAAAAAAAAGACAGTCAATGAAACTATAGCAGAATGCCATCTTATTTTTTTAATAATTTATTGATAAAGTCCTTTTACACTTATTTAAACATTAACTTTTACCATTTATCCCTTTTTGGCATATATTAAAAGGAAAGTACAAGAGAAATTAACTCCTTTCTTCCCTCGTTCCTCCCTCCCTCCCTCTTTCCTTTCTCCTTCCCTCCTTCTCTTCCTCCTCTCTCCCTCCTTCCTTCCTTCCTTCCTTCCTTCCTTCCTTCCTTCCTTCCTTCCTTCCTTCCTTCCTTCCTTCCTTCCTCTCTTGTTTTGGTCTTCCTGATCCTATAGCTCTGGAACCTAAGTTCAAAATTGGAAGGAAATTTTTTTTTTTTTTTACAAATTCTTGTTTAATACCCTATTACTTGTGCCATGTAAAATATGAATTGGTCATATTAGCTTGTTGTTTCCTTAAGATTCCTTTTACCAGTTTATCCTGTCTTCACTTCTACTGCTTGGCGTGTGATAGATGATCTTTTTGTAGATACCTAAGTAAGAAAATGTTAACGGCCTTGTTTACTTGTAGGTACTGATGTCCTTTGGAATTCTGGGGTCCAGAGCCAATGGCCAGGAAAGCATTCTTGAGATGTCTTTGGTGCAAAAAGGTGGTTTTATTAAAGCACGGGGTCAGGACCCATGGGCAAAAAGAACTGCCACCCCAAGATTATGAGGAGCAGCTGATTATATACTTTGGGGTTGGGGGAAGGAAAGATAAAGGGAAGTTTCCACAAGGATTTTCAAATGCTAAAGAAGACTCCCAGGATTCTGGAGACCTAGCTATTGTCAAGCTAATGTTGTTTTTCCCTCTGGCAAAGCACTAACAGTAAGACAGTTGGGAGTTTCCTGGACAAATGTTATACTCTCCCTGCCTCAAGTATCTGTCATGGGCTGCAGGTTATAAGGAAATTTAATTTTACCTGCATTTCTTTCTGCCTTTGTTCTCCACATCAGGAATCTTTCTTAGGTCTTGATTGTTGCTTTGCAAGAAAATATGGAATTTTGTGATTTTTCAACAATGATATATGTGTCCTTAATATTAAATGTCACAGTATTACTTTTCTGTGACCTCAAGCATACATTTTAACTTTTGTTTCCATGGGAATCATAGTGCTATCTTTTTAAAAGCCATCGGAAAAGCCAATGACACTCAGCACATATACAAACAACTATGCACATACATCAATTGAAGTGACAATAACGTGGGCATCCACGGTTGAAATCACACAAGCACAAAGAATGGCATGTACCTCGCTCCCTAGTCAAAGAGACCACAAATTGTGCTTTTGTTTTGGGTTGCTCTGAGCCTCTTGCTAATGATGCTATAGGGTAGAAATGCCTGGGGCACTCACCTGGGCCCATTCTAGTTGGAGCCCTCCCGGACATTTCCTGACTGGGGACAATACTCTTCCCGGACTGACCCTTGTGGTTCTTACCATGATTGCAGAACACACGTCAGCAACAGCCATCAGGGAACTTTGAAACAACAAAGTTTATTACTCACAAGCCCTAGGGGATGCATAGCACACCCAGGGCCACAGGGTAAGGTAGCAGTAAGAGAGGGGGGTGGGGTGGGGCAAAGACAGAAGGAAAGAGACAGAGAGACAGACTTAGGGTTTTCCAGGTTCACTATTAATTGGTGAATTTATTTATTTATTTATTTATTTATTTATTTATTTATTTATTTATTTATTTTAAAGATTTTATTTATTTATTTGACAGAGAGAGAGACAGCCAGCGAGAGAGGGAACACAAGCAGGGGGAGTGGGAGAGGAAGAACCAGCGGAGGAGCCCGATGTGGGGCTGGATCCCAGAACACCGCCCCGTCGGATCATGCCCTGAGCCAAAGGCAGACGCCCAAGGACCGAGCCACCCCGGTGCCCCATGGTGAATTTAAAACATAAAAGTGGGAAGTAGACCTGGAGAAGGGAAAGCAGGGTTACTCAGACAGGGCTTTTGAAAAGGGGAAGCTCATGGGTGGGGAGGCCTGGCTCTTTATCTAGCTGTGTAGCTGCCAATGTGTTTATTTGGGATGGATGTCTTTGAAATGGATGCCTGACAACCAAAGCTTCATGTCGAGCACTGACACTACAATAAAAAAAGCTAACGGTCAGGCATTTGCACTGCGCACCTATTGTAAGACACTTCCTGATTCCAGAGCTGTTAAAGCATTACTGAAAATGCATTTTGGAACTCGAGAAACGCAACACTGAGCATTTATCACTGCCTATGTGCTTTACATAGCACTTACGTAATCACTGCAAATCAGGATTACCATTTTTCATCTCTGTTTTGCAGATGCGGGAATTGAAGCTCATGGAGGTATATAACTTGCCCCCGGTCATAAAACTGGTAAATTGAGGAACTTAGATTTTAACGTAGATCTGCCTGATCTGAGCACCTGAGCGCCTTACCACTGAGCTAAACTTGCTTTGGGGACTGGAATGAGGGAGTCCAAGGCTGCTTTAAAGTTAGCGTGGCTCTCCAAAATCACTTAGACAGTATTTTTGTTCTAAATTATTAGCTGGCTCTCAAAGCAAACTTCATCGTGTGATTTAGAGAAAGTATTCGCTATGCATTCGTAGAATGAATAAAAGCTGTTGTAATCTGTTCTGAGTATTGATTGTCCATAATATGCCAAAGTTATGTTATGGGAAAATACAACTGTTGAGAAAAGACTTGTAATGGGAACTTACTTTCATAAAGATGCATGCAAAAGTCCATATAGTTTGGATAACTCCAGGGTCCAACAGTGTTATCCATTACTGCTATATTAAAATGTATTAAATACCACTTGAAAGGTATTACTTGACAGTCAACAAATAATAGACCATTTTGTGATCATCCTTATTTCTAATTATATTTTTTTCTGTTTGGCTATTATACCAAAGGCAGTGAGCATAGATTCTCATGTTCAAAATGGAGTGAGTTGGGCAAAGGAGAAGAGCAGAGTGAAAGGGAGAGCCACATTCACCTGTCAGACCACATCCATTTCTGGGAGGCCAGGTCCAGATGTGGTGCAAGAAACTGCTATTCATTAAAGACCTAAGCGTTATGCATCCTCTTTTCCTTCTTTAACCCAGTACTAAAGAAAAGAGGTGTTAGCTGCTTTCTAACACAAATCTTTGCATTGAGAATCACATGCTCTCTCCCAGCCATATCCCCACCCACTGGTAGAACCCAGGAATGTACCTGCAAACAAGTAACATCTTTTAGTAATACCAAGTCCCCGTTTATCATTTCTCAGCTCTTTCTTAGGGCTCAATTAAATAGGGTCTATTCTGGGGTTTGCACAATACAGATTGGGTTAAAGTCTGGAGAGATTTTCTTCAATATGAAATACATGGTAAATTACTTGTGTTTTATATGTAATGTAATACTAAACAGCTTGAGTTTTCTTATGCTAGTCTATAGAGTCAGCAAATCATAGAGTCTTATGGCTAGGAGGTTTCTTAGATATTATCTAATGCAATTCTCAATGCAGCAGAGGAAAATTCTCAATCATATCACTAGCAAGTGCCCACTGATGCCTCCGGTGATGGAGAAAAAAGCAGTTAATCCCATTATCAGAAAGTGTTTATTTATGCTGAGCTGAGCTTTGTATTCTACCATGATCCATCTGTTGGTATTAGTGTTCCCCTCTATTATATCACGTCTTCTTCTTGCTTAGACATTTTCGCACTGGACATGTTAGTTAATTTTTCTTTCTCGTTTAAACCCTCCTGCTCATTGAGCAACAGATGATCAAGTTAAGAGCAAACAGTTGACCCAGGAAAAATTTGAACCAACGGATATTGGAGACCGTGCCTGATCATAGAGCACTTCACAGTGGATCCCCCAGGATTTACAGTGTTAACGTCAGTGAGGTCTACTATAGAGAAAACAAAACCCAAATGGAAGGACTAACTGTATCTTGAATCATCATGAAGAAAAGGTAAAATTGATTGGTGTAGAGAAAAGAGGCTGTCAGGTAGAATTAATACTGCTTCCTATTATTTTAATTGAAACTTTCAGTATAAGTCTATCTCAAGAGTATTAACAAAGTATGATATGTGATAAAAGAATAAATGTCTTGCTTTAATGGACACCAAATAAAGCAGAATATAAATAACATCCTTTATCTGGTCCATTAGCTGTGGCAAATATTAGAATAGAATTGTCAAAAGTGTCATGCCCAGGTCTTGCCTGACAGGGGCCAAGGGCTGAACCCCACGGAATGTGACCTTAAAGGCAATATACTGGTCTTTGGGAGAGAATTCTTGAAGAACTCTTTGGTCCTGGAAATTCCCATCGAAAGCCATCCTTTCCAGCTGTTGAAGTGACCATGGAAGAATGTATTAAGGAGGAACTTCTATCAGCCTGTTTCTTCGAGCAACTGCAGTGAGCAGAAGCCACTGCCAAACCAACCGGACACTGAGCAGGAGTGACAAATAAACTTATGGTCTGCTTGCTGCTGAATTTTGCAGGTATTTGTTACCACACCATAACCGGGTCTATCCTCAATGACCTGAGAAAGGTCAAGTTCTGCCTCAACCTTTGTCTTTGTTCAGTGCTCTGTATGAGAATGTGAAATGATTAGAGTATTCGGAGAAGACTACATACTCAGGTACTCTAGTTAGCATACCCCAAGTGCGAGATAAGTTAGCTGCAAATATTTTGAATGTTTAACTTTACCAGGTGAAATTGAACTGAGATATCCATTTCCTCATGGGGATTTACCTGCCATAAGAGGACGGGAGAAGCCGCACCTTTAGCCACTGCACCATCTTCGCTGAATTGTCTTTAATTGGCACTGTTAAGAACTGTCACTCTGACTATCTCTTTTTCCGTATTTTCTGTGGACAAACCCTTGATCTTCCACCTCTTCTGTGTTTGAACATTCAGGTTGTGCCCATGAGTAAACCAGTCAACCCTTACACATTTCAGTCTCTAATCTCCTATTGTGTCTTTATTTTGGAATTAGACTCTTAGAGGCTAGTCTATTTACACCAATTTCCCCATGTTTTTTAACCTCATTTCCTCCCATTATCTTGCTTGGACTACTAAGTCAGGGGATTGAAGGCTAAATTAATCTTGCCCTCCAGGACTGATGTCCTACTGCAAAGATGGAAGTTATATTACACAGGCTGTGCCCCAGCCATGGAAAACATCACAAATCTACCACAACACACTTTCTATCTTAGCCTTACATCCTTCTCAGCAGGGCCGTAGGCAATTACCACCAATACATTCATTCATTCATCTGTATGTTCATTACCTTAGCAAGAATTTTTGTTGTTGTTATTCAAAGATGTTTATAATTTTTGAACCTCAGCAAGTATTTATTAAACACTGGTTATATGCCAAGTCCTGCTCTAGGCATCGGATATAAACTAGAAATTATAATACTGAACTTGAGTTTCCAAGATGAAATAAGACAATGCATATAAATACCCTTGTGAACTCTAAAGCTCTGTTCAAAGAGATTAGAAAGAAGTTTCCATATTCCTCAATATCAAATTTTCTCTTTTAGGAACATTTTTGTAAAGTATGGTGCCTAATTTATCATTGATATTTTACTTGGTAGTAAACCACAGACGGAAACTTGCACAGGCTCAGAAATCTAACAGACTGGTTTTAAAAAACCTGGCTGTAATATTTACACAGTCAAGTCATTTAATTTCTTTGGGTCTCTGTTTTTTTGTTTTTTTTTTTTTTTTTTTTTTTATTGTGGAGATATGTAGCACAGTAATAGGTACATAAGGACTCTTTACAAATATTTGTAAAGCATTTGGCATTGCAATTAGTACATAGTAAGCTCTCAATAATAATGTTGGCTATTGTTAATACCCTAAAGTCTAGGAGCAAGCATTTTTCTCCATGAAATTCAATAAAGCTACTGAATTTTGAAGAAAAAAAGGGGCTTATAAAAACCTTTTCATTTTCCTTAAATTATCCCTTGTGCAAAAAAAAAAAAAAAGTTGCTTACCAGTGATTAAGCATTGTTATCACCTGGGATTGTTACAAATATGGAATTTCTGAACCCTCCCTAGGCTCACTAAGTCAGAATTTGCATTTTATCAGGATCCCTGGGTCATTGGGATGCACATTAGCTTTGAAGAAGCTTTCACTGAGTGAAGGGGTGCATAGAGGTTGCTCATGACTGATCAGATTCATTTTCATTCCTGTTCCAGCTTCTGGTTTTGGCATATCAAACATGCTATTCCATTCAGCTTTTCAGCTTTCCATAATTAATGTCCAGAAACAAACAAACAAACAAACAATGAAAACAAGAGCAGAGTATAGAATGAACTTTAAGTTGTCATCCATTTCATTTGGTGTTAAGTTCAACCATGTACTCTGCATGTGAATGCTTCATCTAAAGTCTGTTTAGTCCATGTAACAATTACCCAAGGTAGGCATTATTATCTTCATGTCATAAGAAATAGAAGTGTCTCAGTGAGATTACAAATGCTTTAAAAGGACATAGAGCCCACAGGCGGAAAAGCTGAATGTGAATCCAGGTTTGTTTTCTCTCCAAATTCTATCTTCTGTTTTGTTTTCCAATACCCCAGTGTGCCATTACATCACTCGCCTTACATTTCTGCTCTGTAGGTACTTGGTCAAAGAGGAGGCTTTCTTCCTTTCCAGCAGGTTGGGAACACAGTTATCTCTATCTATCCAAGAGTATTTATCCTGCTACATTAGCCCCCTCCCCTCTGTTTTTATTGGGTCTTAAAATGGTACACATTTTGCAAATGTGAATTATTGAGCCAACATATGGTTTCAATTGAACAATTCCAATATATCATTGTGGAAAAAAAAAAAGGAAAGAAAAAACACAAACTAACCCTTGTACTTTTGCAAGTGTGTTTTAATAAAAATCTATAAAGTGAAAGGTCCAGAGTTAAGTAGAGACACATTTATATTTGCTTATTTTTACCTTTACTGTTGATCATGCCTAACAGCCAGAGTACTTCAGACACAGCTTTCATTCATCTGCTTTTATGATTTCCCCGAAGTTTGAGGCGCTATTTACCAGAATTCAGACTATAGCTTACTGTGTCTGCCTATGGCCTTGTGGTGGCTCAGGAGCTGCCAACTTGAGTGGGATATTTGTTCCAGAAAGATTGTAAGGATTTATACCACTCCCATTTTACTGAAAGAGAGATTCATATCCTTGGGTAGGTCTTGCCTCATAAATGTTTTAGATTAGGAATCACTGAATTTCAATTAGATTGTGGTTATCCACTCCCGAACCAGCTGGGTAAAACCTGATGTGGTAAGGTGGAGGCCATGGCTGAGGTAGGTTGTGGGAGACTTCTACCTCTTCAAGCAGATTGGGCACAAAGTAGAGGAGTCTGTGCATGTGACTACAATGATAACAATTACTGTCATCGTTGGTGTGCGACTCGCAATACTTTCATAACCACTTTGCATTTCATCTACATAATGGATCCTTTGAGGCAGGTACTATCAATATATTAGTACACAAGTGTGGGAAATGCAGTTCAGCGAAGCTGTGACTTGCCTTAGTCACAGCTAGTAACTGATGCCAGTTATACATGACTTCTCACTTTGCTTTTTTTTTTAAAGATTTTATTTATTTATTTGAGAGAGAGAGAGAGCACAAGCTGGGAGAGGGACAAGCAGACTCCCCACTGAGGAGGGAGCCCATAGTGGGGCTCCACATGGGTCTCGATCCCAGGACCCTGGATCATGACCTGAGCCTGTCAGACACTTAACTGACTGAAACTCCCAGGTCCCTCCTCACTTTGCATTTTGAGACTTTGCTTAGCTTTTGTGATATCAGACTTTCCTGGTTTTCTTCCTCTTCTAGATGTCACTTTCAGTGGCCTTCTCATATTTTCCTCCGGTTGACCGGGGTTCCTTGCCCTTTCTCACTCTATTTTCTCATAGATGTTCTTATTCCTTCTCGTGTCTTTAAATACCATCTATATTCTGATGACTCTAAAATCAAGCAGACGGGATTTGTCACTTCCATTCCATGGTGGATAAAACAGTTGTGAATTCCCCATATTCCTTCTTTCTCACACAGGTTTGAGAATGAAGAAATGCAAAATGACAAAGTCATGAGCAAGCAAAGCTCACCATGGCCTCTACTGGTATAATATCACATAAGTAATCATATTCTGATGAATAATGTGATGAATAACCATAGGCTACAGAAACTGTACTTTTCATGAGCTTTGTAAATTTATTCAATTGTGTCTTTTTGTACTTCATCAATATTTTTATCATGATTAGTTGTCACACATCTTAGCAGATTCCACTTCATTTTATATTGAATTATGTTCTCTCAGCTTTGAAACTATTCCTGCCTGTAGATATTCCACACAGATCACGCAGGCTAACTTTTCAGTCACTTCAAACTCAGTATTAACTCCTTGAACAAACAACCGAACAGTATCGGTAACAACTGTTGACTCATTAAGAGCGTTGAAAAGCACATAAAAGCATTTGTTTTGTTTTTGACGACTGATGTTGTTCCCCACGTTCTCAACTATTTGAGCAGTGGTTTTGGTGAAAAGGGTAATAGTCTTAAGCAAGTGTTCTCTGCATACATTTCTTGGGCTGCTGCAATCAAATATGATTTGATTAAGTCAGGATCAATAACCTTCCCTGTTTGGCCAGCTAAGAAATGAGCCACTTGGAAATTCACTTTGCTTGTAGCCTTACTTTTATTTCTATTTGTGTGAAGAAATTCTGCTGTGATGAGATATTAAGTTTTAAACTTTCTAATTTTTTGGACTGTTGCTTTCCTGTGAATTGGGAATATTGTGATGAATGCTTGATATGGTAATATCATCACATAATATATCCTATAGCTATATTGTCACTGAATAATGAACACACTGCTTTGTTGTCTAATTCGATAACAAAATAATTCACACTCCACTGTGTCTGAAAAGCATAACATCTGAAGTCCACTTTTCTCTTTCCTTTTTTTGATTTGGTGGGTATTTACTGGTAATAAAAATTACGTAAAATATCACATGGTGATAATATGTGAGACATATAGCACTGGTGAGTAGTAACCGTGCTGCTGTGATTTACGTGCACTGAGAAGTGTGAGATTAGTGCCACATGTGGTTTCTGTCACCAATGCTCAACCCTGTCACTGCAATGCAAAAGGCAATGTGTAAATGAATGAGTGCGGCTGTATTCCAATAAGCTTTCTTCGTAACACTAGAAATTTGGATTTTACATAGTTCTCCTATGTTACAAATATTTTTCTATTGATTTCCAGCCATTTATGAATATAAAAACCATTCTTAGCTTACAGGCCATGCAAAGACAGGAAGTTATTTGGATTTGGTCCAAAATCTATCGTTTAATTTCTGATCTTGATTAATACACTGTCCATAACTGAATTATTGTTTGTACGTCCCAAACCCGTTAGTGTCCCATCCTCTTCACCTCTATGAACAATACCATTACACTAACTGCTTGAGGTAAAACTTTACTTCAATCCTTAAATTCTCTCTTTTTTTTACATACAAATATTGACTATATTTTATCATTTACTTTTTATCTGTTTATATTTAAAATTAATTTCTTAGAAGTCGCCTTTTTTTTCTGTTCAACCTGACAATCTTTGCCTTTTAATTGAGATGATTGAGACCATTTACATTTTATGAAATTATTGGTATAGTTGGACATAAACTTACTATTTTGTCATTTATTCTTTATCCCATTTGTTTTTTAGGTTTTTTTTCTTTCTTCTTTTCTCAAAAAATTGAATATTTAAAAAATTTATTTCCACAACTTTTTGTTATATCGCTCCTTAAGTACTTGCTCTAGGGTTTTCAATATATACATCTAACTCATAATCACCTGCCTTCAAGTAATATTAGACCACTGCACATTTAGAAGAAGAACCTTAACACATATATTTCCAATTCTTTCTTCTTATCATTTGTATTATTGTTGACATACATTTTACTTCTACATATGTGATGTACTCCAAAATACATTCTTACTGTTTTTCTTTTGGCCATCTATGATCTCTGAAAGCCATTAAAATCCAGAAAAAAAGCATATTTTAATATTTACTCTCCTTTGGGCCCTTCTGTCACTCTTCATTTCTTTGGGTAAATCCAATTATTTATCTGGTATCTTAGTTCTTCTGTTTACAAACTTTCTTGAACACTTCTTATAGTGCAGGTGTGCTGGCGATAAACGGTCTCAGCTCTTGTTCTAAAAGACATTTTTGCTTGATATAAAATTTCTGGCTTAACAAATTTTTTGTGAGTACTTGAAAGATGTTGGTTTTCATTTTGCTTGAATGCCTGTGTGAATTTTCTTTGCCTCTGTGTAATATATATTTTTTCTAACTGCCATCAGTATTTTCTCTTTCTTTTTCAATAGTATAACTCCAATGTATCTAGAGGTGTGTGTGTGTGTGTGTGTGTGTGTGTGTGTGTGTGTGTGTGTGTGTAATTATCCTGCTTACAGTTCTCTGAGCTTCTTGGATCTGTAGATTATTGACTTTCATTATTTTTTGGAAATTCTCAGCTATTTCTCTTCATATATTTCTTGTGCTCTCTTTTCTTCTGAGACTGTAGTTACGCCTGTGCTAGACAGATATCCTATAGTTTGGATGTTCTCTTCTGTTTATTTCTCATCTGCTCTGTTTGCTTCCCTTCTTTTCCTTCCTTCTTCTTCTCCCCCTCTCCCCTATTCTTCTTCCAGTTTGCTGCTTTTATTTAAAATGAGAATAAAATTTCAGGTTACCTAAATTAGCTACAGGGTTTCACACTCTCTTTATTTCCCTATTAAATACAACAATCAAGCATTATTCGATACTGCCCTTATTGCTTTAGCTTTGGAAGGCGAGACACTTTACTCTCTCCAAGTGCCCTTTGTCCCAGAGTAAGTGTGTGCTTGGGGTGAATGAACACAGAAATTTCTGGACTTTGTACTGATGACTCTGCAGGCTTCTGGTCTTTTCTCTAGCACTTGCCTCTTCATAATCCTTTGGAGAAGGTGGGGGTTTCTGATCGCTAATGCTAGCGCACAATGGACACCGTAAAAGCCACAACTGTGTTAGACCTTAGCAAAGAAACAAGCCTCTTCCCAAATGTATTTGGAAGGGTGAGCAAACAAAACCAGCAAGCAGTTATGCAGTTTGTAAACACTTCTCAGTGCAAATATGCAGACATCATACATGAAAATATGTAGCTCACTTTGGCACAACTTGTGTAACAACAATAGCCATGACATTAATGTTTTATGATATCACACACACACAAGGTCATCATACACATGGTTTGTGCCAGAAGAACTTCGAGAGTTATTTTTTGCTGTCACTCTAATATACCTACAGTTTTCTGCTGTTTATCTAAACGACCAGTATGTCATAGTTCATCTGTTACTTCTAGTGTGTAGTTTCAATCTATTTTGGAAGATTAAATCACTCTTATATTTGTTCCTTAAATGTACCGTAAACACACACATTTCATCTCTGTGATTCTAGCACATAGCACAAACACTGGCATATAGTTGGCAAATCCTCATCTGTCCAGAGAATGAATCAATGCCAGACATCTGAGCCTTTCGAGCAGTTTAATTCAGAAGCTGCCTATCCTCTTTGCACAAAGCTGATTTTACATCTTAGGCCCCTGGATCTGGTGCTTCTCCGGTCTGCGTATATTTGAGCTGAATCCCCACGGTGATCTCCTCCATGTATTCTTCCTAGCCATTAAATCCTTCCCAGGGAGAACAGGAAGCCTGGCACTGCTTTTGATGACACATCAATGACGTGATGTCTAGTTTCTATTAAAAATTGAAAAGCAAAAGATTTAATGCCAGAAACAAAAAGTATAGACAATGTCATATGTAAACATTAATATATTGCTTAATATACTAAGCAACCCGCCTTAAGGGCTGCCAGGAAGTCCTGGACCAAAGTGGACGACGGTTTGGGAGGCCTAGGCAAGGATGGCTGATCCCAAATACCATAGGCACTAGCACAGGCAATCACAGCCTTCTTCTGTTATGGTCTTTCTGAATTTTCTGTTCAGTAGTCCTAGGCAAGTTAGCTAGAATTGTGGTAACTACCCAGTTAGAGGCAAAGTAGTTTCCTGGTAAGGTGTCGTGCATCTTTTGAGTTCAGAGTTTTAAAATGAAGGAGATCCAATTGCTTAAATTTGGCACACGTATATAATACGCTCAAATTAGCCACATGTGAGGAGTACGGCCTGGCCCCATATAGACTCAGGACTTGGCTATATGTGTGCTATGATTTGAACTAGGCTCCAAGGGCTCCCCTCTCTAGAAATGAAAATAAGTATATTGTCTAACAAACAACAGAGTACTTACTCTATGCCAGGCTCTGCACGAGGTTCGAGGAGAAACAGGTAAATAAGATTGGTTTTGCTCTCTAGGAGCATGCAATATAGTGGAAGAGATAGATATGTCACTTGAAAAAGCAATTCAGTATAAGCAGGGCTCTGATGGGGGATGTACAAGACAGGACACTCAACAAACCGGGGAAATGGTCCCAGGCATTTTCAGGAGATGAGGGCCATCAGATTCCAGGTGCTTGCCACGAGTTATTATTCATTCTTCCATGGCCCAGGAACTGAGATGTTTAAAATGAAACATAGTGTGTGGGCAGGTGTTATGAACTGAATTTTGTACCCCCCACCCCAACCCCCACCCCAACCCCCACCCCAACTCATGTGTTGAAATCCTACCTTGCAGTGTGATGGTGTTAGGAGGTGAGACCTTTGGAAGGTGATTAGGTCATGAGGGTGGAGCCCTTGTGGGCGGGAATAGTGTCTTATAACAGAGACCCACAGAGCTCTCTTGCCTTCTTTCTACCACATGAGGACACAGCGAGAAGATGGCCATATATGAACCAGGAAGAGAGTCCTCACCAGGCGCCAGATCTTTGGGTAGCCTGACCTTAAACTTGCTTGCCTCCAGAACTGTGAGAAATACATGTTTGTGATTTAAGCCACCAACTACGTAGTATTTTGTTATAGAGGCCCAAACTGACTGGGAGGGCAGGGTGACCTACCGATAGAGCGGAAGGGCCATGGGGTCACACAGGTAGCAGGATTTTTTTGCCAAGCAGTAAGGAGGAATATTAATATTTCAACATTAATATCTAACACTTCATTTTATTATGTATGAGGACGTATTCGAATAACTTTATATGTATCATCTCTTTGAATCCTCTAATAATCCTATAAACCCAGTATTACCCTGAGAATAGCAATCTTCTGGGGAAAAGAGAAGACAAAAGTTGCAGACCAAGGAAAGGTGCTCCACCGTGGAAGACAGAGGCCAGGGGTGAAAACTGAATGAACTCTAGAGAATGCATGGAAGGGAGTGTCCTAGCTAGAGGACAAATTTCTTAGACTAGAATCGAGGCAGCATAAGGGGACAAAGTGTCTTAAGAAGACTCATTGAAAGAGATGATGGGTGCAGGAGGGCCGGGTGGGTAATTATTTTCTCTAAAATTTTATTTCGAAACTTGGCCCTCAACAGTTTGATAAGTGGTCTAGTCTCAGATTTTTACTTCCTTGGGAAGATAACTACCTTTCCCTTTCACATGGATAAAAAATAATAGTAATTGGTGTTTTTTAGAGGGTTTCCTATGGGCCGAGAACCGTTTCAAGCATTGAGCATACATTATTTCATGAACTCAAGTAATGACTGTATGAGGAATGAGCTCTAATCGCTCCCATTTGATAGATGAAAAAACTGAGCTTTGGGAAGGTTAGGTAAGCTACCCCAGGTTCACGTCCCTTAGCGAGGGATGGAGCCAGCAATAAACACTGGAGCAGTCGGATGTCTAGAGGCTACGCTGGAAACTGAGGAAAGTGCTAGATTATAAGTCAAGACAAAACATTTCAGCTGTGGTGGAAAAATCGAAGAAGTAAATTGTAGCAATATGTGTCCTTTCAAAATTAAAATATGGTGTAAGTGTTTAAGGATTTTTTGCTGTGAGGCATTGCAGACAACTGATAAATGGCGCTGTCTCCGGCGGGGATGGGAAGCGCTGCGGTGGTGGATTTTAGCCGTCACCCTGCGGTTTCCTGCAGCTGTGATTTTCCACGGATGCAGCTCTGGACTATCTCCTCTCTAACTTCTTGATGCCAAAGCCTTCAGAAGGCAGTTCCTCTCCATTTCTGCCTTAATTTCCCTACAGCCTCACCATCTCTGAATCACCTGCTTATTACTTGTCTCGGGCCCTTTGTTGTGCTGGGATCTTGCTCTGGAGGCTTGTTTTCCTTAGCTCAATTGTCTCATTCTTTTCCAAAATCATTTTCATCCCGAGAGGGGTGAAAGGTCTGTCCTTTGATGATCTGGTTGATTTTTCATTGGAAGAAACCTGCAAAATTTCTTTACAAAACATTTTAAATGGCAGCAAAGAGCCTGGGAGGTGTTTAAATGCAATGGAAAAATAAGGATTCATGAGGAAAGGATTTTCAGGAAATTTGCACAGAAAAAAATATTCAAGCTGTTTAAAATAAACATTGTTTGCCAAAGTGACCTTCCACATGACTGTTCCCTCTCAGGAGCTCAGGCTCCAGTGATTTTTTTTTTTTTAATAATGATTTTTTATTATATTATGTTAGTCACCATACAGTACATCCCCGGTTTCCGATGTAAGGCTCGATGATTCATTAGTTGTGTATAACACCCAGTGCACCATGCAATATGTGCCCTCCTTACTACCCATCACCGGTCTATCCCATTCCCCCACCCCCCTCCCCTCTGTAGCCCTCAGTTTGTTTCTCATAGTCCATAGTCTCTCATGTTTCATTCCCCCTTCTGATTACCCCCCTTTCTTTATCCCTTTCTTCCCCTACTGATCATTCTAGTTCTTATGTTCCATAGATGAGAGAAATCATATGATAGTTGTCTTTCTCTGCTTGACTTATTTCACTAAGCATTATCTCCTCCAGTGCCGTCCATGTTGTAGCAAATGTTGAGAACTCGTTCTTTCTGATAGCTGAGTAATATTCCATTGTATATATGGACCACAACTTCTTAATCCAGTCATCTGTTGCAGGGCATCTCGGCTCCTTCCACGATTTAGCTATTGTGGACATTGCTGCTATGAACATTGGGGTGCATATGGCCCTTCTCTTCACTACGTCTGTATCTTTGGGGTAAACACCCAGTAGTGCAATGGCTGGATCATAGGGTAGCTCAATTTTTAACTTTTTAAGGGACCTCCACACGGTTTTCCAGAGTGGCTGTACCAACTTGCATTCCCACCAACAATGTAGGAGGGATCCCCTTTCTCCACATCCTCTCCAACAATTGTTGTTTCTTGCCTTGTCTATTTTTGCCATTCTAACTGGCGTAAGGTGGTATCTCAGTGTGGTTTTGATTTGAATTTCCTTGATGGCTAATGATTTTGAACATTTTTTCATGTGTCTGTTAGCCATTTGTATGTCTTCATTGGAAAAGTGTCTGTTCATATCTTCTGCCCATTTTTTGATTTGTTTATTTGTTTCTCGTGTATTGAGTTTGAGAAGTTCTTTGTAGATCTTGGATACCAGTCCTTTATCTGTAGTGTCATTTGCAAATATATTCTCCCATTCCGTGGGCTGCCTCTTAGTTTTTCTGACTGTTTCCTTGGATGTGCAGAAACTTTTAATCTTGATGAAGTCCCATAAATTCATTTTATCTTTTGTTTCTCTTGCCTTTGGGGATGTGTCATGAAAAAGGTTGCTTTGGCTGATGTCGTAGAGGTTGCTGCCTATGTTCTCCTCTAGAATTTTGATGGATTCCTGTCTCACATCGAGGTCTTTCATCCATTTGGAGTTTATTTTTGTGTATGGTGTGAGATAGTGGTCAAGTTTCATTCTTTTGCATGTAGCTGTCCAATTTTCCCAGCACCATTTATTGAAGAGACTGTCTTTTTCCCACCGGATGTTTTTTCCTGCTTTATCAAATATTAGTTGCCCAAAGAGCTGAGGGTCCATTTCTGGGCTCTCTATTCTGTTCCATTGGTCTATGTGTCTGTTTTTGTGCCAGTACCATGTTGTTTTTGTGATCACAGCTTTGTAGTACAGCTCGAAATCCGGCATTGTGATGCCCCCAGCTTTGTTTTTCCTTTTCAACAGTTCCTTGGAGATTCGGGGTCTTTTCTGGTTCCATACAAATTTAAGGACTATTTGTTCCAGTTCTTTGAAAAACGTTCTCGGTATTTTGATCGGGATAGCATTGAAAGTGTAGATTGCTCTGGGTAGCATGGACATTTTAACTACGTTAATTCTTCCGATCCATGAGCATGGAATATCTTTCCATCTTTTTATGTCTTCCTCAATGTCTTTGAAGAGTGATTTATAGTTTCTAGAATAAAGGTCCTTTACGTCTCTGGTTAAGTTAATTCCAAGGTAACGTATGGTTTTTGGTGCTATTGTAAATGGGATGGATTCCCTGATTTCTCTTTCTTCATTCTCGTTATTCGTGTACAGAAATGCAACTGATTTCTGAGCATTGATTTTGTATCCCGCCACGTTACTGAATTGCTCTATAACTTCTAATAGTTTGGGAGTGGCTTCTTTTGGGTTTTCCATATAGAGTATCATGTCGTCTGCGAAGAGAGACATTTTGACTTCTTCTTTGCCGATTTGAATACCTTTGATCCCTTTTTGTTGTCTGATTGCTGTTGCAAGGACTTCTAGTACTATGTTGAATAATAGTGGCGAGAGTGGGCATCCTTGTCGTGTTCCTGATCTTAAGGGAAAGGCTTCCAGCTTTTCCCCATTGAGAATAATATTTGCAGTAGGCTTTTCGTAGATGGCTTTTATGAGATTGAGAAATGTACCTTCTATTCCTACACTCTGAAGGGTTTTAATCAGGAAAGGATGCTGTATTTTGTCAAATGCTTTTTCGGCATCGATTGAGAGGATCATATGGTTCTTGAGTCTTTTCTTGTTGATATGATGTATCACGCTGATTGATTTGCGAATATTGAACCACGCTTGCATCCCAGGTATGAATCCCACTTGATCGTGGTGGATAATCCTTTTAATGAACTGTTGGATTCTATTAGCAAGTATCTTGTTGAGGATTTTGGCATCCATATTCATTAGGGAAATCGGTCTGTAATTCTCCTTTTTGAGGGGGTCTTTGCCTGGTTTGGGGATCAAGGTAATATTGGCCTCATAGAATGAGTTTGGTAGCTTTCCTTCTGTTTCTATTTTTTGAAATAGCTTTAGGAGAATAGGTATTATTTCTTCTTTGAATGTTTGGTAGAATTCCCCAGGAAAACCGTCCGGGCCTGGAGTTTTGTTATTTGGAAGGTTGTTTATCACTGACTCAATTTCTTCATAATTAATTGGCCTGTTTAAGAAATCAATTTCTTCCTTTTTCAATCTTGGTAGTTTATAGGTTTCCAGGAAGGATTCCATCTCTTCCAGATTGCTTAGTTTATTGGCATATAGCTGTTGATAAAAATTTCTAATAATCCTTCCAATTTCAATGGTGTTCGTCGTGACCTCTCCTTTTTCATTCATAATTTTAATAATCTGGGTCCTTTCTCTTTTCTTTTGGATAAGTCTTGCCAGTGTTCTGTCAATTTTATTGATTCTCTCCAAGAACCAGCTTCTAATCCTGTTGATCTGCTCTACTGTACTTCTGGTTTCTGCTTGATTGATTTCAGCTTTAATTTTGGTCAACTGCTTCCTTGTGCGTGGATTAGGCCTGTCCCTCTGTTGCTGTTCCAGCTTCTTGAGGTGAGAATATAAAAACTGCATTTTAGATTTTTCTATTCTTTTGAGTGAGGCTTGGATGGCTATGTATTTCCCCCTTAGGACTGCCTTTGCAGTATCCCATAGGTTTTGGACTGTTGTATTTTCATTCTCATTGGTCTCCATAAATTGTTTAATTTGATTTTTGATTTCCTGGTTTATCGAGTCATTCCTGAGCAGGATGGTTCTTAGTCTCCAAGTGTTTGAGTTTCTTCCAAATTTTTCCTTGTGGTTGAGTTCCAATTTCAGAGCGTTGTGGTCTGAGAATATGCAGGGGATAATTTCAATCTTTTGGTATCGGCTGAGACCTGTTTTGTGTCCCAGAACATGGTCTATTCTTGAAAATGTTCCATGGGCATTAGAATAGAATGAGTATTCTTTGGTTCTGGGGTGTAGTGTTCTATATATATCTATGAGGTCCAACTCGTCGAGTATGGCATTCAAAGCCTTTGATTCTTTGCTTAGTTTTTGCCAGGGTGTTCTGTCTATTTCTGAGAGTGGACTGTTGAGGTCCCCTACTATTAATGTATTTTTATCTATATGTCTCTTTATTCTGGTTAAGAGTTGGCTTGTGTATCTTGCTGCTCCCCTGTTGGGGGCATATATATTTATAATTGTCATATCCACTTGTTGAATACTTCCTTTAAGAATAATATAGTGCCCTTCTGCATCTCTAACTATAGTCTGTAGTTTAAAATCCAATTTATCTGATATGAGAATTGCTACCCCAGCTTTCTTTTGAGGTCCATTTGCGTGAAAGATGGTACTCCATCCCCTTACTCTCAGTCTGAATGCATCTTTGGGTTCGAAATGAGTCTCTTGTAGACAGCAAATGGATGGGTCATTTCTTTTTATCCAATCTGCAACCCTGTGGCGTTTGAAGCAAGAATTTAAACCATTAATGTTCAGGCTGAGTACTGAGAGATATGTTTTTAATTCTGCCATGTTGTCAGTAAAGTCTTTGTTTGTATTGGCTGTGACTTTCTGTTTTGTATCACTCTTGGGGCCTTTTTACTTTTATAGAACCCCCCGTAATACCTCCTGTAGGGCTGGTTTCGTGGTTACGAAATTGGCTAGTGACTGTCGATTCTGAAATGTCTTTATTTCTCCATCAATTCTGAATGACAGCCTTGCTGGATAAAGGATCCTTGGCTGCATGTTTTTCTCTGAAAGAGCTTTAAAAATGCTCCCCCAACCCTTTCTCTCATTCCAGGTCTGTGTAGACAGGTCTGATGTAATTCTGATGCCTTTGCCTTGGTACGTGAGAAATTTCTTTGCCCTGGCCGCTTTCAATACTGTATCCTTGGATCTCATATTTGCGAATTGCACTATGACGTGACATGGTGTAGGTCTGTCATGGTTGAGCTTGGGAGGGGTCCTCTCTGCCTCTTGGACACGAATTTTTGTTTCCCTTGCTAGATTAGGGAAGTTTTCAGCTACAATTTGTTCAAATATCTCTTCTAGACCTCTGTTTTTCTCCACCCCCTCGGGGATGCCGATGATTCTAACATTGGATCGTTTCGTTGAGTCAGTAATCTCCCGTAGCCAACATTCGTGGGTGTGGATTTTTTAAGACCATCTTCTATTTTTATTTTTTCCTCTATTAACCCATCCTCCAATTCACTAACCCTTTCCTCCGCTTCCGTGACCCTGACTGTCAGAGCCTCTAGTTTTGCCTGCATTTGGCTCATAGAATTTTTAATTTCTGTCAAATTCGCTCTCATTTCCACCCTTAGGGATTCTATATTCTCAGTAATATTTTCCTGAATACTTTTTTCAAGTCTACTCATTATCTTGACCATTGTTACTCTGAATTCCATTTCTGATAATTTGGTTACATCCATATCCGTTACTTCTGTGGCAGAGGCCACTGACTCACTGTCTTTTCTTTGCTGGGGGGGGCTTCTCCTTCTTGTCATTCTGATGAAGAGAGGTTGCGGGGTTTCCAGAGCCCAAAATTATTGACTGGGTCCCAGGCCGTGCCCCTTGTTTTATAGGGATCTTAGAGATGTGGGCTTCTTCTTTAAAGATTTTATTTATTTACTTATCTGAGAGAGGGAGATAGACAGTCAGCAAGAACGAAACAGAAGCAGGGGAGTGAGAGAGGAAGAAGCAGGCTCCCAGCGGAGGAGCCCGATGAGGGACTCCTTTCCGGAACGCCGGGATCACGCCCTAAGCCGAAGACAGGCGCTCAATGACTGCGCCACCCAGGCGCCTGGGTTGTGGGCTTCTTGATTTTTCAGCCTGCCTTCTGTGTTCTGGGGGAGGGGCCTGCCGCGCCGATACTCAGGCAGCCCTGTTTGGGTAGAGTCTCCGTGTCCCCTGCGAGGGAGGATGGGGATGGGCACGCTGTGAGCCGGTATTTCCAGGCTTTTGTTCTCTGGCAGCTTTCCCTGGCGGCCGGCTATGCCTCTTCTGAGGGTCAGAGCAGCAGAGGCTGCATTGTCGCAGAACAGAGGGATTGCGGCCCGTTCTCCACTGATGTTCTGGCCACTTTAACTCTATTACTGTTGGTGCTGCTCAACCCTGCAGCGTCCCGGGATGTGCGCACCAACCCGGCGTCCCTGCCCTCACTTCCAGGGCCGGCGCGTCTCAGTCCTTTGTGTTTCTAATGCCGCCAGCCACCGGCCGCCCCGCGCGCTCCCGGGTCTCCCGGTCTCAGTCTATGCCCGGTGAGCACACCTCGATTCCGGAGTTTCGGGAGAAGCCTGGTGGCGCGCGCACCCGGCTCACGGTCTCAGTCTGCTGTTTTGCGGGTGCCGACCGCGAGCCCGCCCGCTCCCCCGTGCAGGTGGCCCGCCAGCCGCCAGCCGCCCCGCGCGCGCTCCGGGAGTTCCCGGTCTCAGTCTGGATCCCGTGTCCAGTGATTTTGAATTGACAGCGGTAGGCAAATGTAGAATAATCCTGGCAACAGAGCAGAGCGGATAGAGGTGGGGCTTCAGCCGGCCATTGCGGACAGTCACAAACTGGGAGAGCTTGGCAAGCGAGTTTCTGTGCTTTGTCCCTGCCAGCCTCAGTTTTCACATCTGTAAACTGGGGAGAGTGGTAATGATGACCTCATAGTTGTTGTGAGGATTAAATCATATGTATAAAGCTATTCGTAAAGTAACTGGTACGTATTAAAAGCCAAATACCAATAGATCTTATTATTAATATATTACTATTATTTTACAAGTATCTTTTCTTCTCCCAAATAGATATTAAAATAGCAACTGTACAAATATCTGTGTTGGTATTGACTGTTTCTTCATTAAAAAGAGCCTAGAGGACTTGAGCCTTCATCAAGCCCAGGCTTCTACCAGACGGGGGGACCCTGCTCTTTCTCCCACAGACATCACCTTGTGCCCATTACTGCTACAGACGAGCAACTCACTCTTTTGTAGGATAGCTTGTTGCCTGGTTGGAGAACTAGCTCAGACTCTCAGTCCCTGTTCTAAGGACTGTTTTCTAAGCATTTCTACCCATTGTTTTCAGTTTGGCTCCCTGGGACCACCTGGGAAGGTCTAGTCTCTTTTCCATATGATAGGTCCCCAAATAATGAAGATACCAGTCAAGTTACTTAACCACTCTGGATCTCAGTTTACTGATAATGTAAAATGGAGAGTATTGTTTCACACTCATGGGGATTTCCTGAGGATTAAAAACATATATGTTTGAAAAGAGCTCAGCATATAGTAGGGTCTCTATAAGCTGCCGTGTGCCAAAGCCAGTGTGTTTCCCCAGATTCTATGAGATTTTTGCCTATGCGACTCAAGGATTCTTGAGGAAGATTGCCTGGCATCAGCTGCTTTCCTGCAGGACAGACACAGAGGGGGAGGTTTCGGTCTTCACTGAGCATGTGGCAGCCCTCCGTGGTTTGGGCCATGCCAGACTCACTGTGAGGACTTTTCTGGGCCCCTGTGTCCCTGGCAGTCATTACCTGCCTGGTATCACTTCTGACCTCTGTTCTAGGGCTTCCCTGCTTCCCTGGCGCTCAGCTGACCCTGAGACTCACTGGTGCCTACACGTGGGCTTTGGTCCACTTGGCCAGGGCAGCAAGACTGCTGGTTTCAGGATGCAGATGAGGCCAACAGTCACCAGCAGGTTGGCTCCTCAAGCCATGGCTTACACTGTAAATGTCTCTACCGCTGTCTTGGTTTCCAGCTTCTTCCAGCTAGGAGGGACAATCCTGAGGTGTGGTGGAGTCCATGTCTCACGGGGCACCCTTTGACTAATCGGGGCTAAGAGTTATCCCTCCTATTCACTCTCTGACAGCCAGTTTTGGAGAGAGTAATTCCAGGCATCTCTTTGAAGATGCCCCACGAGACTGAGCACTTAGTAGTGCTTATTAGGAACATGTTATAAAAATTGTTCTCCTTCTATCCCTGCCCTACCCCTCTTTTTCTGTCACTCCCATTTTCAGGGGGAGTTACCTTTGGGGGGAGTTAGTATATAAACATTTGTCTTCTTCTTCTTTTTTTTTTTTTTTTTTGTATTTTGGAGAATCTTGGCAAAGAGGTAACATTATTATCATTGCCACTACCCCTCCTCTAGTTCAGATTTAATTTGATTATCAGCTCTCTACTCTCCTACTCAGAAAGTCAAGTTTATTTCTCTGCTTCATGAGTCAACGCCTTTGGCCCAGATTATTCTCCTTCTTTGTTCCTGCCAAAGAGTAATTTTTTCAGTTCTCACACCCTGCTTCCAAAGCTCATATGGAGATTTGATCTAAGATAATATGGTGAAAGGACAAGTGGCTTGATGTGTCACTTACTGGAGGTAGTAAGTGGAATTTTCACAAGGGTTTTCTGAAGAAAACTTAACTGGAAACAAGGAGTTGGCAAACTTCTCCTAAAGGGGCAGAGAGAGGGTCAATATTTTAGGCTTTGCTGGCTATGGCCATATATTGGCTATTGCCACTATTCAACTCTACATGTCTAATGAAGAAGATACCATAGCAAGTATGTAAATAAATGCTCATGGCTGTGTTGCAATAAAACTTTATTTATGAAAACAGGTTTGGGGGCAGATTGAACCCATGGGCTATAGTTGCAGACCTTTGCTCTAAATGATAGAATTACAAAACAAACAAACAAACAAACCAAGTAAAGCCAAATTTTGGGAAAATACGGGCTATTTAATATCTCTTAATTTCAATTTCTTTAACTTCAATTCATTTTACTTCAGTAAAAACAGATCGAGAGAAGGAAAGTGAACAAACTCTTATGGAATGAACCAGAGTCTAGACTGCGGGTTCCCATCTGATATAACACTTACTGTTCTTAACAATCCTATTATTGTCATAATTAGTTTTTTGATGAGATGAGAAAACTGAGAGATGTCTCTTTATCAGAAAGCGGTGTCAAGATTCACAAATGGGCTACCTCTGTCTACTTGAAGGCCTATATTCTAATTAAGTCCCTCCTGTGTGCAAAGTTCTGTACTTCCACTGCATAAAATGCAGAGATAAGCCAGTTCCCCTTTATTTAGTCTAGAACAGGAAGAAATAGTGCTTCCTGGGGAGGTGCACACCACTGTGGTATTCATAGGTTGACTAAAGATTTTTTTGCTTAGTCCTACCTGTGCTTAAAGACCCCCCTCTAAGTCTAGCTTTGGCCTGGGCCTGGCCATTAGTTAAATGAAGTCAACCCTGTCTAATCTCTCAGATGGGTGTCTCATTGAGTACTCAGGATGAAGAAAGAATTTTGATCAATAGGAACAAAAGGGCACAGAGTGAGCTAGTGGGTCAGAGGTTGAGTAGATATGAGAGGAAAAGAATGCAGAAAATAGTCACAGGTTAAGACCAAAGATAGACTAAGGAAGTCTCACAAAAAATGGGCAGCCCAGGACTTGACCATCTTCATGTCATTTACTCCCCCTACATTGTGAGGTCTGTAAGGGCATGGACCTTTCAACATACTATCCCCTGCATTTAGTTTATTGCCTTGCACATTGTATATGCTCAAGAAATATTTGTGAATTGCTTGATCAAATGAATGATTGAAATCAGCTAGGTTCCTTTCCCAGTTAGAGAGCTAAAGCCTAAAACTTGTCCCATCCTCCTTCAGCAGGAACTGCCTCTTCCATAGAAAGAGTCCTATAATCCGCTGGTACTTCCCACATGCTCCTCCCAGTCTGTGAAGGCTCAAAGCCAGGAGGAAGTGCTCAAACCACCTAGAGTAACCAAGAGTCTTGCATCATCCACAGAGAGAGGGAGATTTTCCAAGTTCTTGTTGCCGTGGAGAGATGAAGTCAAACTCTAGGAGGTCAGCGGTGTTCTTAACACTGCTTTTGTGTTGTTTTCATATAAATATTTTTACTGGGACATTTTTTGGCAACCAAGACTAGCTCCCAGGACTGTGGCGAAAGGGAAGCTTTGCTCACCACATGCCAATGGTATGCACTTGAGTCAACTTAGGGCCAGCGTGATTTGATATCATGTCCTTTTTCACTTTTGTCTTGATGCTTTCCCACTGACTCAGTGTCTACCCTTTATCCTTTCTTCAAATGGGAAACAGCTGGGCTGAAGTTAAGTTCACGTTCAAATTCCCCACCCCCTCCCCACTCAACGTCCCCACCTCCTTCCCTGGCCAAGAAAGCAGCAGCTGTTTCTGAGATACTAATCCTATTACAGATGTTTTGCTAATTATCAAAAAGCTCACTTTGGAAGCTTGTTGATGTGATAGTTAAACAGATTCACACACTTAAAACATTTTCTCCTCTCACCTAAAGTTCTGTTTCAGGACTGTGACATAATTTGGTTGGAGTGGCTCTGAGAGGGTGGCTCTTTACTGAGGTAGGTGAGTTTCTTTAAGAAAATTCAAACAATAACCTCTTGATCCTTTCAGTGGGTGTGAAGGATTCATGTCTGTGTCCCTCCCCCTTTGCAGTGCCTAATCCATACTGGTGTTAAGGATGGTTGGGGGTGCAAACAAGTACATTCAAAGCTATATGGTGCATTTTTCTCTTTGTCATGGTCCTACTTTGTCCACAACGCATTTGACCTGCTACCTTATGCAAAAGACTAAACCGAAATACTCTCTACTAATAAGATCTTGTGAAAATAAAAATACCTTACATATTAAAGAGTTTTACATTTTTTTTTTCAGGTACTTTCTTAGCCATAATCTTAGTTCACTTTTACTACCCTATAGGGTAAGCGAAATGCATTATTTTTATTTCTGGGTTTTTCCTCTCCTTCAATAGCTGTATCCAATATAAATCCAAGCCATCATGATTCTACCTCTGCGACGGTTCCCAAGTCAGTTGTTTATACTATTCTTCAGTGTTGTCAGCTTAACCCAGACTGTCATTTTTCTCTCATAGAGACCCTTGCAATTGTATCCAAGCTGGTCGCCTTAATTTCTGATTCTTCTGTTCACAATATTGTCATGATCTTGGCAAAGTTTGGAGTTGACCTCCCCACTCCCTTTCTTCTGGAATGCCAGTAAGTCCCCACTGCCTACTGGGGCAAGTCCAAACCCATTGGTGTGATGCATAAGATCCTTCCTCGGGTCCTTGCCCACCTCTGCTTAGCTTCCAAACGAGTTGTGATCGCTGAGACATCTCATGCCCCTTCAGATCTCTGTGCCTTAGTGGACTACGGCAAAGAAAGTGTTAACCAATTTTGGCATCCTCACCTCCTTTCCAGAAGGCCTGATTAGCAAAGAATTTGAGCACTTGGGGAATCCTTGATATTTTTAGAAAGTAGGTTATATCAGAACATTCTCTGATCCCTAATTAAATTAAATTTCCCTTTTTTGTTTCTGTACATAATAAGTGTAAAAGTAAATATTTGTGGAATGAATGAGTTCCTAGGCTTCTCTCTAGCCAGCAATTCAGTTGCCAAGCACCATGCCCTCTCTGGAAGGATCACCTACTTGTGCTAGCCTGTACAGCGTCTCCCTTCTGTGAGCTGCCTTAGCTCCCTGACTTTGGAAACCGTTGACTGTGGGATGCAATTAGATACATTTGAACACACATGTGTGTCTATGAGTAGCCTCCAAGTCCCTCAGGCAGGAGAGTCCTTTATTTCTCCTTGATCTGTTACAAGGCCCCTTGAGCGAGTCAGCATTCAGTAGTTACCTAGCAGCCATAGCAGGGTAGTCTCTAATATAAGAATACTAAGGCAAGAGAGGGAGATTTGTAATGGTATTGGGGTAATACAGGTTTAAGCTGTGTAAATAGAATTATCATCTCAAACAATAGGGTGAGGCAGTCCCTGAATTGCTGAGATAATATGTTATATTTAGTCCTAGCCACCATCTTCTGAGAAATAGGGACAACTTGGGGCACAATCAGAGGAGAAGGACAAAGTTGGCGATTGACTGGAAAGCGGGTTATGCAATGACTGGTTCAGTGCTCTGGAGGCACTGGCTCAGGGAAGAGAGGGGTTAGAGCTGGCATGACAGCTCCCTAAGAATACTCGAAGGCTGCCCTGGAGCAGCAGGATTAGGCTTCCTGTATGTGTCTTCAGGGGGTAAAACTGAGACTGGTGGGTGGAAATATAGGCAAGTGTGGAGGTACGATCCCTCTTCAACACGCAACCCAGACTAGCTCCTGCTCCTGTCTTACGGGTATGTGTCTAAAATCACAAAATCCCCAAACTGGAATGTGTTGACCAGGCTCAAGGACGTACATCAATCACACAAGATTGCTTTTTGGACGAGATATTGGGTCATGTACGGCTACACAGGGACACATATTTGGTGCCTATTCCCTGCTTGGAAATCTTCTGCCAGAAAATGAGTTTGGGAGAAGCAGCATGGTACTCAGCAAGCAAGCCGAAGTAATTACATAAAATCTAGACTCTAGAACTTGAGTCCTCAAACCCAGCAGATCCATGGTACCACCCTGTGAAGTCTCTGAAGTAATTTAGTAACTAGAGCATCAAATACATTCAAAGTTTGAAAACCATTTGAGGGATTCCTTCCATCATCATTTATTGCTAACAGAGGCAGTGGTAGTAGGCTCTTGAAGTTATGGAAAGAACCTGAGCCTCCCTGATTTGCCAGTGGACATAAGGCTGATCTTATTACAATCTCCTATTGGGAGTTAGATGTCAGCTGAATAAAAGGGATGTCTTTCTCGAAGGTGGAGTTGCCAGAAGATGAAATATCCTTCCTTGATACATGGTAAGCTTTCTTGAGGACATTAAGCATAAACTAAAGAAAGTCTTCTGACTGTTTCTGGCACTTGGGAGAGCAGAATAGTTAAATGCAAGGGACTTCCAGGGTTTCAGTTCTACCTATGTCACTCATGGGGGCTTGCTTCTGAGCCCCAAATACAGCCACCAGGAAGCCATAGTACACACTCTTGCCATTTTCCATCTTTGTTCTCATCCACTTTTCTTAAATCATTCCTCGTATCCACTCTCATCTGACTTCTGTCCTGCCAGCAATGAATTTTACTGTTAATTCTCCAAAAGGCATCCCTATCTTACCCCTAAGGCTTGATGTTTGGTCCTGTGACCCTGACTGTCACATTGCTTCTCCCTAACCCAGCTATGTTGCCTCTGAGTACCTAAAGTAAGCACAGTCCCTGGTTTCCTTGGCCTGGGACCTTCTACCCTGAGATCTCTTTCCCCTTATCCTCCTTCTGCACGTTGCCTTTAACTCCCACGAACAGACATAGCAGCAACCTTGAGATTTCTCAATTCTCTGAATCCTTTTTCTAATGCAAAGTCAACTGGTTCTCAAGGTTATGGAGACATGCACCTATGCAGGAAGTCAGATGCTGTGTCCTTTTACCCAACCACTTGGAAGGCTGAGTTCCTCCATCTGGCCCTAATTCTATGGTTTCCAAGTACAGAAAAGAGCTATTGCTAAAAAAGCAATACAATTAGGTATGCTTCTGTCCCTCAACATCTGTGTTTCCCTCCTGAACCATGCTTTGTACCACATAGCCTAATTAAAGCACTTTTACACACAGCAACATATTAGATTTAATATTTTTTCAAGGAAAAAGTGAAACCGAGCAATAAAGGAAAATGAGCTGTTTCAACAAAAAGCATCTGAACTATTTTGCAACTTTTCTAATTTAAGCTCACTAGTGGGTAAAACAATTGTATTCTTAAATTTTCTTCACTAACTTGCCTTTCAAGCCCACACTGATGGCATAAAATAATGACTGTCTGGATATGATTTTCAAAACAAGAACTTTCCATTTTTAAAAACTCACTTCATATGACATCCTGGATTTCTCATGCATCCTTGACTCTCAGACAGCTGGTCTTAGATATGTCAGTGCAATTAACAGAGATGTTCCAGCTCAGAAATGTTTTTAAGGATACTTCTTCATGATTAAATATGAACTAGCAGAGGATTTAAAAAATGTATTTCTCTAGTGGAGAAGACAATAGGGAAGGGAGGGAAAACTGAATGGGAAGAAGTCAGAGGGAACCAAACTATGAGAGACTCTTGACTCCGGGAAACAAACTGAGGGTTGTGGAAAGGGAGGCGGGTGGGGGGATGGGATAAGTGGGTGATGGGCATTAAGGAGGGCTCGTGATGTGATTAGCACTGGATGTTATATGAAACTAACGAATCATTGAACACTACACCAAAAACTAATGATGTATTCTATGTTGGTTAATTGAATTTAAATTAAAAAAAAGAATTCAGGATTCTATTCAAAAATAAAAATAAAAAATTGCGTTAAAAAATGCATTTCTCTTTGGACAGTAACCAGTACCACCACAAACAAATCACCTGGAACCCGATGCATGAGAGTGAAGCTGAAACGTAAATATGGAAAAATGGTACCATGCACCTGACAATGGGGCCACAGTGTATTTGTTTCTGTGCACTCACCTGAGCCAGACATTTGGATAGAAGAAGAGAGTAAACAGGCTTGAGCAACCCTCTGGTTTCTTTCATTCAACTGACATTGCTTAGACCAGTGGTTCTTAACGTTTTTGGGGTCACAGACTTCTTTGAGAATTTGATGAAAGCTTCAGACAGCCTCTTCAGAAAATTGTCCTTCCCACAGGAGTAATTTTGGTAACGTAGAGATCAAACAAGAGCCTCAGGCAAGGAGTCGAGGGGGTTAGGAACTCAGTGTAAACTTGAGGTCTAATTTGAGCTCAGAATTCAACTGGTACTCTTTTTGACATGAATTTCCGTCTCTGGTTCCAGAGTTTCAGACACATATTTGAACAACTTGCTTAACATCCCTACTGAATATCCATCCATCCATGTGCGTCGTCGGCAGTTCAGATTTGATCTATCCAAATTTAATATCCAAGCTCAAAATCTGAGTCATTTTGATTTCTTCTTCTGCATTCTTCTCAGTAATCAGTCAACATATTCCTCTACTCGCCACCACCACCCCCAGGATCACTTCCAGCTGCTCCCTCACTGATGCTCCCTGATGCTAGCTAGGCGGGTCCTTATCACCTCTAGTGTGGTTTGGCGGTAGATTTCCAGCTGCTCTTCTTGCCTGCATCAATAAGGCACACTTCAATTTTTTTTTTTACCTTTGACTCAAAAGCATTTAATTTTCTTTACACTCTCATAGATTACGTCCAAAATTCTTAGCATGAATTAAAGACTCACCAGCCAAAACTTGATTCCTCTTTTAACTAAAATGCTCTGTCTACCTGGTGAGTTAATGTCTGCTTGCACACATATATATATACATAGCTTTATACATAGCTTTATTGAAGTACAACTTACATATCATAAAATTCAATCTTTTTAAATGTGAGTTTGAACCATTTTCAGTAAATTTTACAGAGTTGTGCAAACATCCTAAAAATCCAGTTCTGTATTTATTGTAACTTGCTATCTCTAGTGTCAGGCACCATAGTTGGCATATTTACTTTCATAATTATAACCATTTCGACGGCAGTAATTATTTCTAGTTTATGAATGAAGAACTGAAGATGTAGTGATATTAAGTAATTGTCTGAAGTCACACAACCATTAAGAAGTTATGTGAGGATTGGAATCCAGACCTGCCTGACTGCAAATAATATTTTTAGACTATCTGACACAATGTTTCTCAAATAAGAAAAAAAAAATCCTGCTTTAAGACTATAATTTACTAAATAAAATGTGGATTAATTTTATCCATGGTTGTAACTAAACTCCTAGCACACATATAAGCAAGCAGTGAGTGACTTATGCATCTATACCCCTGTTTCTTGGTGGGGTTATTTTAGGATTATTCTTCTGTTATTTTTGCTCAAATGATTTATAGAGGTGTTGGAATAATTTGTGTCACTGTGCCTTGGAGGAGAATGGGGGAAGGGCTTGTTCATCAGCTCCAGTGTCACCTCACGCACATGAGGGGGATGAATAGGGTCACTAACTACGCCACCCCTGAGCTAAATAATCCCTCAGGGTTTTAGTTTTCTGATCTATAACATGGGATAGCGATACCCTCTGTATCACCTTGGAGAATGATTATAGTGAGAAAATTGTGAAATAGACGTGGGAAAAAATAAAGAATGAAGAAGAAGGGAGGAAGGGAAAGAGCTAACTACATTGAAGGGAAAGTGCACCACCTCTTTCTCTCTTGCTCCTGTCTCAATGGCAGATCTATTCTTTTCCCTCCTTGACAAAATGAAAGAATAGAGCCTCAGCTCTCCTGATTATCCTGAAGTGCTAGGATTTTCTAGTTCATAGGGATCTAGTGTAGTCATGGTTGATTAAAGCATTGTCTGGGCTGGCTTTCCCTTCATTTTAGAAACAAACTGCCAAATATGACAGAAGGAAAGAGGGAAGAAGCGAATAAAGAAAAGGAAAAGAAAGTAAGGGAAGACACTGATGACCATTTGATGACAGGGAAGGAAGAAAGGAATGGCCAAGAAGGAAGAGTAATTGAAAGGAGAAAAGAGAAAGAAAAAGGGACAAAAAGAAAGCAAAGAAACAGGAGAGAGAAGAGAGAAGAGAATGATAAAGAGCGAAACAATAGGAATGTGGAAACATTTGAGAGACAGAGAAGGGAGACAGTAAGCTCAAACAATTTCAGCCAGGCCTGTGCATTCTGAAGCGATACTTTCTGAATCTATGCTTTAACCATGAGCCTTGAAATGCAGTTGCAAGTGGAAACAGCCTCCACCCTGACATTTCTCCAAATGTTTTTCTGCTGAAAAAACTGCCTAATGCATGGGATCCTTCTGTGTCCCAGTCTGTGTTTGAAAGCAAACCTGAAGGTCTGTTCTTTCATTTCCACAAGGAGCGAAGGAGTCTTGGCTCGGGTTAGCCCGACAAGGAAACGCTCAATGCACAGACACACGCTGGCCAGGGGACAGGAATTTGAGTTTTTACTCTGCGGCAGGAGGGCAGGCTTGCTTCCTGTCTTTCCTGCTTCTGCTCCAGTGTCACCTCACGCATCATGACAAGGACTCTATTTCACTCAGTGAAAGTGGTCCTCATTTAGTGAACCTCGGAAGACTTGGGAAGGCAGAATAAAGACGGCCTTGGCCTGTTTTGGGGACTCAGGAAAGAGAAAGGATGCTGGACTTTCTATTGAAACATTGAAGTCCAATTCTCAAGATAATTCATGAATCACGCAATCCTTCTGGATCTTCCTTGCAAATGGATTATATAATCTATTTATTTGGAAAAATGAACATAGCCATTTCTGTCCAACTGCTATGTTTTTCAAGACAGTGATTTGTTATCTGTTTTAGATTGTGGCAAAATGATAAAACACATAAGTAGCTCACAGAGAAGATTGTTTACAGCGTTGACATTTCTACCGTATCGTTCCCCAGTGTACTGGAGACACTGACTGGGTCATCCATATTTGTCAGAGCTTAATTGTTTGCTAGATGAAGTTAAAGCCAACCACAAAAAATGTTTATTTAATTGTGATTATACTCAGTCCATTATTAACAAGAAATTCCTAGCGTTTCAGAGCACTTAAGAGGGAATCACGGGAATATATATTTTTTATGGACTGAAAATTTGTGTCCACCCCCTTTCCCCCTAAATTCATATCTTGAAGCCCTAATCCCAGTGTGGTTGTATTTGGAAATGAGGCCCATACGGTAGTAATTAAAGTTAAGTGAAGTCAAAAGAGTGGGGCCTTGATCCTACGGAATCAGTGTCCGTATACGATGATACGGCAGAGAACCATCTTGTTCCCCGTTGCCCCCCGCCCATCCCCTCCCCCCCCCACACGCACTGAAGAAATCTCACGTGAGGTTGTAGCAAGAAGGTGGTCCAGCTGCAAGCCAGAGAAACCTCACCAGGAACTAAGTGGGATGGCACCTTGATCTTGGGCTTCCCAGCTTCTCGAAGTGTGAGAAATAAATTTCTGTAGTTTCGGCCACCCAGTCTGTAGTATTTTGATATGGCAGCTTGAACAGACTAATACACTATTCTTTACTTTTCACAAGGAGGAAACGGGAGGCAGATGCAATCAAGACATGACCAAATAAGAAGGAAGTCCCCTTCACGGTAGTCAGTAGCTACTCCGTATTACTGAAACCAACATTTCCATCCTCTTAAAGTATCCGGGGTTAAGTAAATATTCCCAGAACATTTGGACACTGACCTACTGATTCCACAGCCATACACAAACTTGTAAAATTAAATACTCCAGATACCATGTTTTTCTCAAAGACACTAGTGGCCTCACACCGAATGATTGCCTTCAGAACAGAAAAGAAAATGCTATGGAAAGGGAAGTTTCATGTTCTCTTTAGCCGATAGATTCAATGTCATATTCAGATGACTGTGATTTCTGCTGAGTGTTTCAGACTTGGGCCAAAGTTTTCAGAGGAATTTTTAGACATTAAGCAGTAGGACCCTTAACAGATCTTTCCTTTGTAGAAACTTATGACCTAAGCCTGGTGGGCCTGCATCTGCTCCCAGGAGATGGCTTCCACCGAGGCCCTTCCTTCTACCCACCAGCTTTTCTCTCTGGTTCCTTCTCCTAAACATATGTAAGTGACCTCCAGGTCCCCGAAGGCTCCATACTCACTCATATCTCCGGCCTCTGTACTTGCTAATTTCTCTGTTTGGGAAGTGATTCCCCACTGGGCTAATCTTATTATCCATTTTAATTTTATCTATTCAATTCACAGTGAGAGTTTGCTATTGTTCTCAATGCTTCACTGACGTCGACTCATGTAGCCCTTATAATACTCTAAATTTTCCAATTTTAAAGATTAGTATGGCAGAGGTTAAAAATAAGTTGTCTGCCTGCTGTCTCTGGTGTGTAATGCTGGGATTTGAACCCAGATAGATGGACTTCAGTCTGTGCCCTTAACGGCATGTAGTTCTCTACCAAATTACCCACAAATGTCACTTTTCCTGAGAAGAATTCTCTCCAAGGCTGGATTTATTGTTTTGTTTTTCTCACGTGTCCTGAGAGCCTGTTGTGTTCACTGCCCTTTTACTTGTCACTATGGTATCATCACTGATGACTTGATTTCCTTCCACTAGTATATGGTGAGCTTCTTGAGAGAAGGTGTTTTTTTATTCTTTATCTTTTTTCCCCACTTAGTGCCTGACACATAGTAGGCCCTCCATAAGTGTTGCAACAGTGAATGAAGTTGGTGTATGTGCTATTTCTATAGTTCCTCTTCTCTAGGTTGGCTGGTTTATGGTAAAAACCGATGGGGGACTCTTAGTTTGGAAGTTTGACTCCGGTTTTACAGCTATCTTATTTTGTTCTTTGGCATTTGGCACCATGCAGATGATGCTTTATATAATCATCATATACTTATTAAGAATTGATTATTTGCCAGAGACCTTTCTAGGCATTAGGAACTGATTGGTATCTGTGAGCAAGATAGCCAAAGATCCCTGCTCTTAAGAATTTCATGTTCTACTTGTAAGTCACAGGTTGGATTCTCTGGAAAGCACACTCTGATAGGGAGTTTAGGGGCTAACACACTTATTATGAGGTGCTCTTGGTGTCAAAATCTGTGGAAGGAAAAGAAAAAAAAAAAACAAAAACAAAAAACCCAGGATTAGAGGGAGGGAAAATGAAGCTGAAATGCTGCCATGTCACTTGCTCAGGGACAGTCTTGGCCACCCCATGGGGAGGTTTGGAGCTCAACTAGCCCATCAGAATTGTCCCTATTGAAATGGTTTTACCCCCCACCTGACTAGTCATTGTATCTGAGCTCTCCCAGGAAAGGAATGACTTTGGGCAGGGTGGCTCTCTGCAGCTGAAATAGTCCCTAAAAGGGGAAAAGATTGAAGGCTCTCTGATGACAGCACCTTTCATAACCACGGCATCATACATTACATGCCATATATTAGAGATCATATAGTTCCAGGATAGGTATATTTAAATTATACAAGCCCAAATCCTCAATCCATGAATTTTTGGTTTATTTTTTGGTTAATTATTAGCAACAAACTACTGCAAAAAATAAAAACAGTTGATCAAACTTACATACTTTGAGAAACAAGAGAACATTAGAATGCTAATTATTAATTAAGGGACTGCAAATAGTATAGAAATGCGATGATTCAAATTTCACATAATTTTTTAATTTTTAACACATATTTAAAAAATAAATGGGTGTTTTAAATCCTTTTTATAACAGTGGCTTGGAAAATACATATGTACATATTTATGTACTTACATAAAAGAGAATGCTTAATGATTTAGTGTTTATAACCTTATAGACTTCAGAAAAAACAATTCACCAAGAAGAAAAAAGTCTGTGAAATTTCTGTATCAAACTTTGGTCTAGAACGTATAGTCACTGCCCAATTTGGGTCTACTTTAATGTTTGGGGATGTGTAAATTAATGAAGATGTTGAGACCCATCAAAGAAAGACCTCTTCTTGCCACCTGTCCAATATGCTTTTGGGTTGTCCCTTAAGTTTGGCATCTGGCTAATTCTAGAGACATGTTTTTGGCCACTTTTACTGTCTCTACTTTCCCTTCTCGTATCTCTGTGATTCTAGGAAATAATTCCAGCTGTCGCTGTGTAGCATAATGGACACTTTTTACCCTCACTTTCGGAAGCTTCTCCGCCTCCAACTTTGAGGGCTAGGCCGGAATATATGGTCATGTCCACGGTCTTCATCAATAACATTTAGCTGTCTTCCAGGCCCAGTCAAGGTAATCAAGAGATATAGAAGCTGAATATAGTACTAGTTAAACACCATGTACTTTCATTAAACGTATCTGGTTAGAATTCCAAATGTAGCCCTTCCTAACTGTGTGATCTTGGGAGAGTGACTTGACCTCTCTGAGCCTTGGTCTCTTCTCTGTAATATGGGAAAAAAATAGTATCCACTAGAGGAACTAATTAAGTAGTGTAAAGTGCCTAGTGTGGTATTTCATGAATAATAAGCACTTAATACATTCTCTCATTTAATATATCATTTATATTGTTATTATTTGTTAACACCAGCATGAAGGAATTGTAGTTGATGTAAACAAAATGGTAAGCCATTCAGCTGGGTCATTCTGTCCACAGGAAGACAGTATATTAAGAGAAAAGCAGCAGCTAGTATGGTATATAAAATACCAGGAATCAAGGTGCAAAAATATACCAGTACATCTCCAGTTTCCTCAAGGGAGGGGCACAGTAGATTCTAGGCACAGCCCTTTTGTCCCTGGAGAGGAGAAGGACAATTTATGAGGCTCATGCAGCCTGATGGAACCACTGTTTGAAAATATTCAATTTTCAACACCTCTAGTCTACACTTCTCTTTCTTAAAAGGAGAACTTGTAGACATTTCTTGAAATGGCATTTTATGGTCAAGTACCTTTGGAAAATGTAAATGGTTTACTCCTCTGGTAGTAATAATATCATATTAAAATTCTAAGTAGGGGCATCTGGGTTGCTCAGTCGGTAAAGCTACCCACTCTCGATTTCAGCTCAGGTCATGATCTTGGGGTCCTGGGATTGGCCCCTTGTGGGGCTCCGTGCTCAGGACAGAGTCTGCTTGAGGAGTCTCTCCTTCTTCCTCTGCCTCTCCTTCCACTCACACTCTCTCTTTGAATCTCTATAAAAATAAATAAATAAATCTTAAAAAAAAACCCTCTAAATAATCTTAAAATGAAGGTCCCATTTAACTTTAAACCAGCATTTTCTAAACACATTGGCCATATTTACACCATTTCAGATTTTTTTGTCCTTAAACTAAATACATAGCATTTGTTGACTTTTTTTTTCTTTCCTTTGCTTTGCTTTGCTTTGTCCATTCAAACAACAAATGTGTGTCACCCTCACTGCTTACTGCTTCTGCTAGCTAAAGGAGCAGGGTACCCCAGGCCTATGACTCCCTGGGCACACATAGATCTAGGACCAATAGCGGTTGCCTGCCTCCTTCTCCCATGCCATAGAGAAAGGCTTATCGAACTTTAGCCTCTACTTGCCCCAGCATTTCACAGGCACATGCCAAGGGTCCAAAACAACAACTTGCCACCCTGACCCATGGCAAAGTAGACCTTGTCACCACTAGGCCTGGGTGGCTCTTCCATTGAATAAAATAGCCTTCCCAGCACAAGATGAGACCAAGGGAAAAATTGGCCCTTCCGTCAGTCACTCAAAGTAGAGTAATGAGTATGCAGTCTTTTTTTTTTTTTTAAGAATTATTTATTTATTATTTTAGAGAGGGGGGCAGGGGCGGAGGGAGAGGGAGAGAGAGAATCTCAAGCGGACTCCCTACTGAGCAGGTAGCCCAACTTGTGGTTCGATCTCACAACCCTGAGATCAGGACCAGTGCTGAAATCAAGAGTCGGACACTTAACCAACTGAGCCACCCAGGAGGCCCAGTGAGTATGCAGCCTTACAGCAGGACCTAAGGCACCCTGGGTCCCTCTTGGTCACTGCTTCCAAGAAACAGCGAAGTGTTCAGTTGGGTTAGTACACCTCACACTGTAAGTGGAGAAACAGAAATGCAGGCGTGCACATGCACACACACAGAACCACACATATTCTCTGCTTTGTGTTTTCCAGATAACTCCAGAGTCTCCTGGGCAGATAATTGTCCCTTACCCTAGAACCAGGGATTTCTTCTCCCCAGCCCAGGTGAAGTTAGCTTTTTGTGAATGGGTTCAGCAAATTCATCTGCCAGAACCCAATAATCTTTGAAGTGTTAAAAATTCTAGTTTCCGAACTTGCAAAACCAAACCGATTAATGGGACCCGTAAATAGCAGATGTAATGAAGTAGACAGACAATGAGAAGATGAGGATTTGGGTCCTTGTTTTGCTAACAAGTAACAGTCCTTAGCAAGTCATTTATTAAGCTCTCTATTTTCCCCTTTCTTTAGTGCCAGTGTCACACTTGTTAGTTGAAAAGTGCAATGGAGATACATGGGTTCCATTATGATACAGAAACCCTGAAATCATTATTCTCATAGCTGGAAGGCATTTGAGAGATTACATCTTCTAGACTCTGCCTTTAGAAAGTGAATGTCTGAAACACCACTGAGAGAGCCCCTGATTGATTTAATTCCTAACTCAAAGCAAAAAAAAAGTTGCACATGGGAAAAATATGGCTTTTCAGATGTCCTAGCAGGCTCTCAACAAATACTTGTCCAAATGAATTAAAGTGAAACATTTTACATAGCAAGCAGCTGTGCTAAGATTTCAAGTATGCAAAAACAAACCGTATTTTTCCTGTAATTGATCTTTCACCCCTCACCCTTTATTTCACTTGTCACAGGTCACTTGACCTACGTACTTCCAGGTGAACTTGGTCAACTCAGATGGAAAGCTCAGGCCCATTCAGGATTTTCCTCTTGTTCTCCAGTCTGTTTCCCCCAGTTCCTGGGACTGATGTCTGTACAATGGTCATCACACTGGTATTTTCTGGAACAGTTGTCCGGTTGCTCTTCAATCATCTGCTGACGAGACAGAAACCTCCCTGACTTATGATGGGATTATATCCTGTTAAACCCATTTTAAGTTGAAAATATCCTAAATGGAAAATACATTCAATAGCTTAGACTCACCTATCTTAGACATGCTCAGAACACTTATGTTAGCTAACAATTGGGCAAAGTCCTCTCACACAAAGCCTATTTTATAGAAGAGTGTGGAATATCTATGGTAATTTATCTAATACTGTACTAAAAGTGAAAAACAGAATGGTTGTGTGGGTACAGGATGGATGTGAGGGTATCACTGGTGACCCTCGTGATCGCGTGGCTGACTGGGAGCTGGGCCGCCTCTGCCCGGCATCACGAGAGAGGCTCATACTGCATATTGCTGGCCTGGGAAAAGAGCCAAATTCAAAATTCCAAGCATGATTTCTACTGAATGTGTTTTGCTTTCACACCATCCTAAAGTAAAAAAATCATTAGAAACATCATTAGGTCAGATCATCTGTATTTACATCTATTGAGAGGTCTGGGCCCCACCTGTCTTCCATGGCCCATGGTTACGTGCTGCCTTCTTCAACCCTTTGCTTCTTTCCTCCTCTTTCCCATACCCTTCTTCCCTTTTCCCCCTTTCCCTTCTCCTTCATTTGTTTGTTTCTCTGTCTCTCATTCCCTGCCCCTCAACACACACACACAGGAGCACGCACGTGTGCACACACATACACCCTATTTACTGAACACATAGTGTCAGCCCTACGAAAGTTGCTAACCTGTGGTCCTTGGCCTTCAGGAGCTCTCAGATAAAGGAACCTGCATCAACAAGGTAAGGCCAAAAACGTGAGCCTTGAAAATCCTAAATCTCTCAAAAGAACTTTTCCGTGAAGGAGGCCAAATCTCTGAGCACCAAAGATCCTGAAACCTAAAATCATCTTGTCTCTGAATCATCTAAGATCAAATCCTAGCCATCACCTGCCTCACTGCCAGAAATAAGAGCCCTGCAGGAGTCCGCAGGCTCCCTTTGTTTGAGGATGAGTGGGGAGAGGCTCCTCGTCACCATCTCTTGTTAATCACCTCACTTGACTGTGGTTACTGGTGAGGTAAAGTCCCTCAGCAAGCTGAGGCAATATTTTCCAAAGGAAAGCAAGTTTTGTTTTGCATTCGGTCCTCCTCATCATCACAAGCCACGCTTAGGTTCCCAGCCTGGATCTGCCCACAAGCGACCATCTGGCCCACAGCTGCTGCGTCCAAGTGGAAACGCTCCAGCCCGAGGACTCCAAGGGCTCTTTTTACTTCTTGTAAATGGCAAAGTCTGCATTGTAGGTTACCCCCTTCTCTTCACTGGAAAGGCAACAACCGTCATTTGCTTTCCTTTTTTTCTTCATACACGGTTGTTTACAGTGGGAGCACATATGTCAGGCATATGGCAGGGGCGTAGTTGGCTTAAAATATAAGCACGACCAGTCGCATTTCATCAACTCTATGAGAGCAGCTCTCCAGGAGAAGCTTAGAAACCGAACTTGTAAGGTTGGAGCTGTGGAATCCAGCCAAAGGCATGTTCATTTGGTCGGGAGACTCTGCTGGTTGAGTGCTAACAGTGGGCTCCGCACCAGCGAATAACCTATCCCTCCCATTTTCTTGCCCTGACCAAGCCCAATGACGTGGGTGAAGAATAACAATAGTTAATATTTATAGAGTGCTTATTATGTGCCTGCACTTTGCTGAGTGCTTTATATTCATTATCCTATTAAATACTCTTAACTACCCTATGAAGTGGTTGTAGATATTACCCCACTTTAAAAATTTTAAATCCACAGCTCCAAGAAGGTGAGTCATTTGTCTAAGGTCACACAGACCGTCCCAGTGCTTTCTCAATGGCAGGATTGTTGTAAGCTCCTTGGGGGCAGGAATCATGAACTGTCCAGCACTGAGTCCTCATTATTTAGCACAGAGCCTCACTCACATTAAGATGCTAAAAACAAATACGAAACCCCACAGAAACCCCAAACCCAAACTCCTCCAAAACCCAGTACTTGTGGGATAAGTAGTAGTCAAATGAATAGATAATAAGTCTGTGCCTTTCAATAGAAAGCTATCTGTTTAACTTTACTGAAAATCATCTCCACTCAGGACCATGGTATTCTTTACTGCCTGTTCTCACTGTCACACTGACCTGTCCAGGGACTGCTCTCATCCCACATGATCTGGCAGCGGGCCCTTCTTACCTGAGAACAGATGACAGTTAATGTTGTCTCATTTATTTGGGCCTGCGGTTTTCCCCTTTAATCATGCTGTTTGGTTCATTAACATATCCTCTTTGTTCAGCTTGTTCAATCCTGTCCACCTTCCAGTTCAGCTCAGACTCCATCTCCTCCCGAAGGGTTCCTCCAAGATTCCTTGATCTCTATTTGCTACTACGGTGATTATAATTCTTTAACACCAATTAGAGTGTCGTGATCCCCAGGAACCCAGCAGATTATACTTACAGACTAAGGCCTTAGGTCCACTGGGTAAAGAGGGCTTTAGGCAGATACTGTCCTGTGTCCTGGACAGTCCCTGGGATGGTGGTTAATGACTTAATGATCCAGTTTGTGGCCAGATCTTTGGTCCCACATCCTCCGTGGCTAACACATCCTTTCCTCCACATCTTTATATCTGTAGGGTTCAAATTGTGCGTCCACACATAGACACAACCTTTTAATGAGAGCATTTCTTCATATTGAGATTTTAGAAAATATTCCAATTAACATTCAAGTATTTACTCTGTACCAGGCCGTTTACCTCCATTGTAGCATGAATCCAGTCTGCAAATAGCAGGGCTGATCTAAACTCATACAAAATATGCAGGTTTCTAGGGCTGGGACTTTAGAAGGACCATTGAGGCCTTGTGCATTCTTTTTTTCCTTAATCTTTTTTCTCACTTCCTGCTCCTTCCATTCTTGGAATTTCCTTCTCTTGGTTGGTCCTATAAAGAGGCAACCATTTGGGTTTTGATGACCATAATATTATACCTTGAAAATCGTTTCCTTGGCTTTTCTTTTTCTCTGGCCATCCAGAGACTTGAGCTGTCAGGCTGGCTATGAGTTTTGCTTTGCTGTCTTACATGACACTTGTAAGTGTTAGAACCAGGGTCACAATAAACTCAGAGCTGATATTTGATCAAAGTGTCATAGTTTGCAAAGTGCTTTCAGAGGAACTCTTCTGAGCCTTAAAATTCTCTATAAGGGAGAGGAAGATTCTTATCCTCATTTGGCAAATGAAGAAACCACAGTTTAAAGAGATGGAGTTTCTGATCCAAAGTCGTACAGCCAGTAAACGAAGGACTAGCATGTTCCATGACTCTAGCTTTTTCCACCATACCATGCTTCCCATTCTTAACATTCTCCCAGATACTGCTAACCACATTAGAGTGACCTGGGATGGTTATAAAAATACCAATGCCGAAGCCCCACCCCCAGTGATTCTACTTTCGTTGGTATGGTTGGAGCCTGGCCATCATTATTTCTTTCATGCCCCCTATTTCTAATGCAAGAACCATTAATCTACATAGTCTTCATTGTCATGATGCCTGGTGAACTGCAGAGCATTCTACAAATTGATGGTAGTATGAATATTAGTGTTTTTTCCTTTGTAGCAGTTGCCGAAAGCCAGACTGTTAAAACCACTGAATCCCTGAAAAGGAAATTTTCTGGAGATACAGGAGCTTCAAAATCCACCTCTTGTGTCATTCTAGAAGACAGTTTCCCGCTCCAGACATGCATGCTGCCCCAAGCAAAATAGAAGACAGAGGTTATCTCCTTTAACTGGTCAGCTGTTAATGTTTATAAAGCTGTTTGTGCTCTGTGACTGCTCTGCTTTGGAAATCACATTTACAAGACTATCACCAGCTCACTTTTATATCTGACCAGCTGTCCAGAAGAAAAATGTTAACTAGTTTACAGTTTTTACTTTCTCAGAAGTTTTATGGCGAAAACACATTTTCCAATAAGTACATTCCTCTCTTTCTCTGGGTTTCAAGCATAACACTTTAGATGTGATCAGTGGCTTGGACCTGGAAGCACAGTCTGCTACTCCTGGCCAGGGAGGCCAGTGTGCTCAGCAGCCGCAGGCGGACAGGCAGAGCCGGTGTCCTAAGTGCCCACTCCTCTGGCTCAAAGGGCCGGATCAGCTCCTCCTTCTGCGTCTCCCGTGCAAGGTGGGTCTCACGTGCTGGGAAAGTTGTAGAGAAAAGTGAAAGGAGGCAAAGTGGGAGAGACTTTTTATCTTCTGAGAAATTAAAACCCAGCTAATCAGAAGCTTCGATCAATCAGAACTCCCTTCTGTTGCAGTAGGAAGACATAAGCCTTTCCATGACATAGGTAGGGTAAGCCATTTAGAAAAGAAAATCTTTCTATGTCTTAAGTTTTATTAGAGTGTGAGAATTTAAAATCAGAGATGGCCTTTATTTGTCTTTGTATCCTTCTCACCTAATACAGTGCCTAAAGTACCTTTGCACTTAATATATTTGTTTTCAAATTCATTTTTATTTTCACCAAATAAGCATATGCTCATAGGCTTTCGGTTTTGTTTTTTTAGCAGTATACTTTCAAACTTTATCATGAAAAACAGCAGCCTCCAGCTTTTGACATCCTGGTTCCATTCTCTAGAACCTTTAAAATATTTTGACTATCTGTCTGACATTTTTCTTGTTGTTTCTACATAATACATTAATGCTGACTTTTCTGGATTTATCAGTTTTAGAAATTATTTGTTAACCAGGTGTCACCTTTGGAAACGGTCTATTGACCTATTACGGCAGATGGAGATCTAGCTGTTTGTCACTTCCTTTCCCCCGACTTCTCCATCCTCACCTTTCCTTCGAGCACAGTGTATGTGACAATGCTTTTGAGTACTCACTTACATGCCTTTGTCCACGTAAACAAGTGTTATTTGCTGCTGAACCAAGTGGATATTCTCTGATTATATTTTCTTTCTCGTATGTTTTGTTTTTTCTCAAGTTAACTGCCTGCTTTTACGTTTACTTCTTTCCCTTTGCTGAAATTGTCTCAAATTTTTCAAGACTTCCTTCTAAATGCAGCACAATTCCAACTGTCAATACTATTTTTCACACTTGTTGATATGTTGTCACAGGTATCAAAAAATCTCTTAGCTCCATTTTAATATTTTTCCCTTGGAGACCTCTTGTTCTGTTTTTGCTCAAATCTTGAGGGGCTGTTCTCTACATCTGCTGAACATCTGTCATCTGTCTGTAGTATGAAAGCCTCTGAGGTGGCCCCTGGGGATCCCATCTCTTGGCATTCATGTCCTTGTCTCCATGGGTGTGGGTGGGAACTATTTACTCACTTCTGACACACGTATGTGCTACGTGATCTTAGGTGAACACTTACATGAACACTTTAGAACACTTATGTGTTCAGAGAAGAGACAGGCTTAATTTGAACTAAACAGGAGCACTGGATATAAAATAAATGTCAGGATCAGAGACCTCTTAGAATAGATGGAAAACCATCCTCTGTGATCAGCCTATGTATTACCTGTTAAGTATCTGTTAATATAAACTACATAATTAGATCGTCAGCTTTTTAAGGGCAGAGAGGAGTCCTCATGTAAGTTGATTATTTGAAGTATTCAAATTAGAGTGCTACATCAAGCTTATGTCCTCGGTGCTGTGTCCTTTCCTGCACGACCCCCATGACCCTCTCTGCTCCTTCCCTTCTTGCCCTGCCTCTGGCAGTTCTGCTAAATGACTGGGCTCAGTAAAATGCCATCATTTTCATTTTAACCGTAAATGGGGGACATTCAGTCTATGCCATTTCTCTCTGGTGACTTGGACTATTGGGAAACAGAATACATGTATGGAGTAGGTTTCATAGAACAGGGAAGAGCATTCGGAATGGCCAGCTGGTGAAACGCTCCCCTGTCAGCGGCATGATATCCCTCACTGCTTCATCAACAGTGATCATCCATTTCTCTCTCTGAAAAGAAGCACTCTGGCTTAAGAGCCAGAAGTATAATGAGAAGGAGACCAAGTTTTCACAAATGAGAATTAATTAGTTACATAACATCTAAGCCATTCACGGGAATCTGTGAAAAAGCACTCTTGCAGGGACCTCTATTCACTGCAGTTGGACACACAGCATAGATCTGCTTTGCCATTCATACATGCAGGGCATCTACTCATGTTATTCATCACAAATATTTTGGACAGGTGCTCAAGATATGCTTAGACAAAGAGGGAACAGAATAGCATTATATTCTGTAGCATCGCCAGTGTTATATCTCATTCCAACACCCCTAGAACATTGATGGTCTAATTTCCTACTGGGTAAATGTGTAAAGAAAACATATATGGCTTTGGAACAGATTGTTAAAAACAGGAGGCACCGGGGCGCCTGGTTGGCTCAGTCGGCAGAACATATGACTCTTGATCTCGGGGTTGTAAGTTTGAGCCCCACTCTGGGTGTAGAGATTACTTAAAAAAATAAAATATTTTTTAAAAAATAGGAGGCACCATTTCCTCCCTCCCTCCCTCCCTTCCTCTATTCCTTCCCTTTCTTCCTTCGTTTCTTCCAGTATCCTCTTCCTGCCACCTCTCTTTCTTCATTAATTAATTAACTCTTATACTCCATCCCTAGTCAGGCACAATTAGGAAGAGAATGCCTCTTCTAGCTTCACATCTGGGAATAATTTCTTCCATTAATCAGGCCCTAGGGAGTACATTTAAAAGCAGTCTCTCTCACATCTAAAACCGTTTTGCAAAGGCACCTGCAGGCCAGTGACTTCTATACTGTTATGTTCTTTGTTTATACCCTCATTTTACTGTCTGCTGTCTGCTTCCCCTTCACTCTACTTACTTCGAGCTCCTGATGGGGCAAGAGACTAATTTCCATTTGGATCTCTTCTCCCTGCCTTCTGTTTCTCAGCTTCTCCCTCCTCTCCTAGCCGGAGATGTCATCCGTCATGTGGCAGGGGCTCTATAAAGGCTGGTGAAATAGGAATTGTAAACAAGCAAGACATGGCACTGGAGAGGAACAGAGAAATGGCTGTGGGAGTTTGAAGAGAAACGTCACAAAGCCGTGGAGTGGAGCCAAATCAAGGAATGAACAGGTAGAGCTCTAGCATGGCTGAGGTGGAAACGCGATTATAAAATCTCTTCCCTCTGGGGACTCTGAGGAAATCACCTTCCCTCTCTGAGCACTGCACCCTGCTCTTAGTTAAAATAGCATAATAATATCATTTTTTCCCTACCTCCCTGGACGGTAGGAGCATAAACTGAATAACATGTGTGAAAGCAATCCGAACGACTTGGAAGTCAGGAGTGACAGACCCAAGGTGTGGCATTATGATTTTCTTCCTGAAAGCTGCCGTTTAAAATAGTGACTTAAGTAAGATTATTTGATGTTAAAAGAATTAGTATATTTCATTTATGGTGATCTTTTAGTGACTAGAACCTAAAGGCGTATAAAACATTGGTTCCAATGACCATTAAAATGGGATCAGGTGGTTTCGTAATTTAAGTAGTTGCCTCACTTTATTACTCAGGAGAGGCTGGGCTTATGCTGTGGTAACAAACAACCCTGAAATGTCGGTGGTTTACCACCTCAAGTTATTGGCCACTCATGCAAAGTCTGCTGGAAATCCAGGCAATTCTCCCGGGCAGCGGCCAGGGCGGGGACTCGGTAGTCTGGGCTGCTTCAGTCAGGGACTCCGCCATCTCAAGTGAGCCCTTCTCCATGACTGCTCGGACACAAGAAACCAGATTGGAGAATCATGCAGAGCTTTTCACTGACTCAGCTTGGAAGTGCCACATCCCTTTCCCATTTGTATTTAATTTTTCAGAATTAGACAGATGTCCCTCCCTCCCTCTGAAGTGCTGGGAAGTGTAGTCTCCCTTACATACCCAGAAGGAGAGAGGAGCTGGGTATTGGGAAGCATTAATAATGTTTACTACACTGCCATCCTTACTGAGGCTGTTGGAGCATGTTCCCGAGGCCATGGATAATAAAGCATAACAGTAATAAAGTTGAAAGGCAATCCAGCACTAACAGTTTATTCTTAAAGATAAGGGAATGAAGATGTTGTGCCCAAGGTCATGAGGTCGGTAATGATGAGTCAGGACTAGAACCCAGAACTCTTGATGCTCACTCCAGAACTCCCAGTCTAACGACGTTTCCCAAGTGCTTTCCTTGGGAGGTAAATAGATATCTGCCTCACAGACACACAGAAGTGGTTCCATGGTCAAATTAATCCACAAGGACTGGTTAAACACTAGGATAAACAAGGTTAACTACGTTTATTTGCAGCAGAACTCCTCAGAGCCTTTAGCATAGTAAAGGACATTGTGAATCTTTAGGTGCCAGAGTATCCAGACATTACTGACCATTTTTGAACACAGGAAACATCCCCTTCCCTGCAATATTTATTTTCTTCAGAGTACCTTGAGAGGATCACACTATCATATCACACTTGCAAAATTGTTATGGAGACAAAGTTAATCTTTGGAAGTTGTTTAGTAAATAGATATCTTTTCTCTCCACCCCTCCTTAGGCACTCATTTCATTCATAATTCAAAATCATTCTGATTTTAAAAACCATATTCCACTGATACATACCACCATTCTTACATTCATACATTGTTTCCACTCATATAACAAATATGTAGTGAGCACACACTCTATGCCAGGTCTGATATTGATGTTAGATATTTAAAGATGAACAAGATGTGATCACTGTTTTTATTTTGCACACAGACTAAAATGGGAGACAAAACCCAAATAAACAATATAACAAAATGTTCTAAGTGCTGTTATAGACACAGGAATAACATTCCGTGGGTACACAAAATAAATGTGACCCAATTCTGCTCTTTCCAGTGAATTAAAACTCCTAGGGGATTTTCTCAGGAACTATTATTAAGTCTCTCCCATTTGTTACTTGAACAAGTGATTTCCTTCTCAGTGCTCAGTTTTTCTCATATACTCCTTATGCTGTATCTTAACCACTCTGGCCAACTGGGATAAGCAGACGATGTCTTTTGGAATCTTGGCTTAGTAGCTGATGCAGTAGCTCTCCCTCCTTACTCCTGTCATGTGCAGATTTGATAGCCTTCCTTGTACATTTTCATCCAAGTCCATAACAACTTTGTTCAAGGCAGGGCCAATGACCCACATAGAGAACTACTCCCACTATTAGAAAACTTTATGCCCCTAGAGAATTATCTTCTGTCTTTAAACCAATTTCGGTTTAAGTGAAAGTTCCGAAAAAAAACAAGAAACATTTAAATTGTTCCAAATGGGCCACTGCCTTCCAAACATTCTTCTTGTAGAAATTTGCAACAGAGAAGAGAGACCTTGTACTTATTACTGATCCTTACTTGTATACATGTCCTTTTCTGAATGTTAACTGAGTTCCTACTAGGGTGCCAGAGATGGTGATAGGCAGGGAAGAGACATTCAGTTCAATCCTCATGGTGATCTTCTAAATTAAGTATCTTTACCCTCATTTTACAGGTGTAGAAACGGAGACAATGAGAATTTACATGTCTTGCCCAGAGAGAAACATACCAATAGATAGATGAGCTGAAATTCGATCTGGGTTTATTGAATTCCCAGATCCAACCAGTTGAATTCCAACACATGCTGTATTTCATCCTGAGGCCTCACTAGCCTCTGAATGCGAATATGCCAATCATTTTATTGACACTCGAATCTTCTTTCCTTATTACCAGCAGGATCTTTTCCGTTCATCTTTGGGAGTCCACAGGGATATATTACATATATTCTGCTCCACTGGTTCCTGAACCCATCATCATTAGAATGATCTGGGAAGATTTAAAAAAGAGATTCCTGGGCCCCACCTTTGGAGAATTTTGATTTGATAGGTCTAGGTAATGTCCAAGAACCTGTATTTTTATGAAAGCACTCGGACTGATCAGGATTTGGAACCAGTCAGGTTTTGGAACACTGGGGACTTTTCTGTTTGATTTGGGGTTTTTGTATCTTATCATAGACTGGGATTGGGGATTGAGGCCCGAGTGGATGGTAAATGACCAGCGAAGCATCCTGTGATGGTAAATTTCAGAAAATTAAATAAAGCTATTAGCTCTCTTTCAGTGGTTCCTGGTACCATCTTCCCTCCTCAACACTACAGTCCAGGAATCAAAAAACTAGGCTTTGGTCCTTTCTCCTTCCTTATCTGCCAAAAAAGGATAAAGAGGAATAAAGAACAATGATGACTCTACCATCACAACATAGTTGAAATGTGAACACACCACTCCACCTCATTCCTAGTCTAGCCTAATCATCTTTCTGGGGGGCTACAGCAAGATCCTTCTAATTTGGTCTCCTGCTTCTAGTCTTATCCCTTTACTCTAGCCTTGAACTTGAATATAATAAACTGCCCTACTGCAATTGGTATAAATATGTTTCATGCTTTGTCATCTTCAGCAGGAGATTGTGACCTCCCAGTATACACATCTGTACTCAAATTTTAATTATTTTTGCATTGCACAGAATAGTGCCTGACACTCGTAGCTGATTAGCAAAACTGAAAAAGGAGGACAAGAGCAATAGATATTAAAAGAGGAGAAAGAGAAAGACGAAAGAGCTGCAGGCGAAGGAAGAAGATGATAGTGGAGAAAGGAGAGAGAAAGTGGAGGAGAGACAAGAAGAACGAGAAGAGGAAGGAAGGTAAGGAAGAATGGTGAACATTTGACAGGGAGAAGAAAACAGGGAACGGGACTTCCCTGTTAGCCAGTATCTCTCATTTTCCAGATTAGAACAGGTTGTGACTCCCAGGAAGCTTCAACCTATGCACCAGGACGCTTCTGCCTCCCTTGGAAAGCATTAAGCTACATGGTAAGCAATAGCATAAAACTCGGAGATCCACCAGTAGTCTTCACTGCTGTGGGAGAGTACACAAGATTCAGGAGAGCATTCTTACTTTTTATCTCATCGTTTTAATATTGGCAAGGTTGTCTTATGCTCAGGGAGAGAGGGGGCTTAAGCTCTCACACTCTTCAAGAACTGCAGTGTTCCAACTCAAAGGCTCTTCCATTAACATCCCTGACTTTGATCAGAAAATATTAGAGATATGGGCGGGTTTTCTCCTTCCAGAAATATGAAAGGAAGTCTTTCCTTTTGCTCCCTTGGAAGATTGTCTTTTCTCTAAACACATTATTGATTTTCCCTTTTCTCAAGCATAAATCCAAACAGTATGTGTTGTTTACTTTCTTCTTCTCATTTTCATTATCTTTGCCATCAGGAAATCTCAACAAATTGTCCTGCTAGAGTGTCTGCCTTGATACCAACGGACATAAACACAGCCAGGAATTGGCTCGCATGGCCTTGGCAAAGTCAGTATGGAAAGAAGAGGAGAAAAGGTAGGTATTTTTGGAATCATGCAGAGGAGTAGTCAGAAATTGCCATTGGCTGATGTGCCCATTAGTCTCTTGAAAATGAAGTTTATAGTTCCAGTGTGTCAGGGCATTGTTTCCTTAGAAATGCCCACATGTGCTCTTTCGGTTAGGCACCTTTACAAAAGCCACTCTTCTGTATAAATAAATGTTTCTCATAATTGAAATGGTTTCAAGTCCAAAACTGAAAAATGTTGACAGATATTGGTATACAAAATATGAATTTCTCTACTCATTTGCCTTCTTGAACAGGGAGTACTGAACTTGTAACAATTTTTCTGATAAACAAGGATCATTCTTCTGCGCTTCCATTATTCAATCTGACGGTGGTAGAAGTTTGGGTTGCATTGCAGTTTTCTGTTTTCTTCTTCTATGTTAAACAATACATTATCATCTTCAAATCTCTCTTTCTCTCTTGCACTCTCTCTCTCTTCCTTTTTCTTTCCTTCTCTCTCTTGGATTCTCTTACCGTTAGGTTTTTCTATAAGCCTGTCAAAGCATATGGTTTGGGTGCTTGAGCTTGGTAATGGCTATTTCATGAAGTCAGGGGCATTTTTTTTCTTAATTTAAAGGCATATCTGGAGGGTTGAATTTGCTAGAAATATAAACTGAGGAAAATGGAACACTGCTTTATCTAAATTCACACATTGCTTCTTAACCACAGCAAGAAACTCTCCAAGTAGTCATTTATCACTTCTCATCAGACAGTGTTTTTATAGTTTAAATGCTCACTGAACTTCTATTTTAACTTTCTTCCAAATTACTACCTTATGCTGGTACAAACTGCTCAGCCCAGAAACACACTGGTCAAGTCCTGAGCTCCTGTGTGTGTGTGTGTGTGTGTGTGTGTGTGAGAGAGAGAGAGAAAGAGAGAGAGAGAGAGAGAGAGAGGGAGAGAGACAGGGAGACAGAGGAGAATTTGTTTCTCAATCTATTTTACTTTTAAAACAAATAATAGACAAATTTTGCACAAATAAATTGAAATCATTAAAATGTTTTCGACTTCAGCTATTTTTTAAGGGCAACATTTGAAAATAACTGGATGTACCAGTTTTGCTTTTGTGTTAGGTATGGCATGAATGACTTCTATACACCAGTTACAGACATCCTGGCAACAAAAGCTGATGTTTAGCAGGAAGAGATTGGAATTACATCCACTGCAAGCTGAATTTCTGCCATTCATCATCAGTCATCGGTGATTTTATCCCGAGACTTAGTTGATTCTGTACCACAAACATCAGTAATTATAGTTATAGCATTCACGGGGTCACCGTACTCACAGTCACTGAATGTCAGCTTTTCTTATATATTGCCTATGACTAAATGGTAGCTTTAAAAAAAATCTTTGTGTATTCCAAATGTCTCACATGATATTCCCTACTCAGTCGTGCTGCAGCATAACATGATACTTGACTGCCATGAGTGTTTCCAGCATAAGGCCTCTATACCTTGGCTCCAGTTTGACCAAATTCAGCTCCTTCCAGAACACACTATGACAAATTGAAGAGAGTCTATAATCAGCAGAGGATTTTTGTGGCTTGCAAATGCACCCCAAATTGCCAATAATGAATATTCCATAAGCAAGAAGCCTTTTTTAGTTCCAAATGCTATTAGGGAAGCAAAGATTTCATCAAAAATACTTATTTTGTAAATACTTTTGAACTTAGCAAATGACTATAGAGATTAAGCAGAAAGACTCCAAGCGTGAATGCCATTTACATCCAAAGTGGGATTTTCATGTACAAGCTGACTTCAAATGAAACCTCTCAAAATCATACTCATCTTCCAACAGAGGATGTTCATATTTTCCAGTCTCAATCTCTTGGTCCAATCAATTTTGTTTATATTACTGGAAGATTTCTATTTATAAAAGGGAAGTGTTCCTGCCAGTGATTAGGAAATAAATTGTTCACTGTTTGGAAGACAGCTGACTTTCTCAGGTGGTTAGATGACTTTGCATGCTTTGGGGTTTTGCTGAAAAAGCAGAGTTACATTAAACAACTTGATTTCAAACAGATATGTTTGGAACATTTTAGAGTTGAAGGCCTTTGAGACTATCTGGTTAAGAGGCATGATTTTAAAGATGAGAAAATCAAAACCTAGAAGTGAAGGAAATGTATCCAAGTTTATGCTGTAAGTTAGGTTGATCTAACTCTTCTGAGTTTCAGTCCCTCAATTACTTCCTCACATTAATATAGCATCATTCCCACCCCTCACCCCCCATTTTTATCAGTTATTTAGGACATACGGTATGCCAGGCACTACAGTAATCTCTGGAGATACAAAGATGTATGAAAGAGTTTGTCTATTCAGGGAACTAAATAATGTGGTGAGGGAAAGAGGGCAGTTATGGAACCACCAGTATACTTTAAAAGTTATATTCAATGTACTATGAGAACACAGAGTAGAGTGTGAATACCTTGGTAGTCAGGGTGGGTAAAGGGGGCTGATAAAGACCAAGAAGGGGGTTCAAGAGTCAAGTCTTAAAGGTTCATTAGGATTAAGGGTATTTCAAGCAGAGAGGAGAGCAGCGCCAAGAATGTGGTACATTTGAAGGACAGCAAATAGTTTAGTATACAATGGGGTCAAAAGGAGATGAAGCTGGGGCATCTCGGTGGCTCTGTCAGTTGAGCTTCCGATTCTTGGCTTCTGCTCAGGTCATGATCTCAGGGTCATAAGATGAAGCCCCAGGTCGGACTCTGCTGGAAGTCTGCTGAAGATTCCCTCTCTCTCCCCCTCCCTCCCCCAGCTCATGTGTGCTATCTCTCTCTCTCTAAAATCAATCAATGAATCTTAAAAAAAAAAAAAAAAGACTCCCCTTCCTCTTCAGCTACTTCTCCTTTCCTTTGTTTCCATTTGTACCACAACTCCTCAAATACCTCTGTAAGTTTCTGAACTTTCTTGCCTTCTGTTCCTTCAGCAGCATATGCCATAGTTGCTCACTTGTTCCTGTCAGAAATACCTTCCTTACTTGAAAACTAGGATATCACTCTTGGTTCTTCTTATGATTTATTTGATCATTGCTCCTTCTTAGTCTCCTTTGTTAGGTCCTTCTAATCTCCTTCTTCTCCTTCTTCTCCTTCTTCTCCTTCTTCTCCTTCTTCCTCTTCTTCTTCTTCTTCTTCTTCTTCTTCTTCTTCTTCTTCTTCTTCTTCTTCTTCTTCTTCTTCTTCTTCTTCTTCTCCTCCTCCTCCTCCTTCTCCTTTTGTGAGAGAGCAAGAGGGAGAGGGCATGTGCATGAGCCCAGTGGGGAGGGGCAGAGGGAGAGAGAGAGAGAATCTTAAGCAGGTTCTATGTCCACACTGACTGAGGGCTCCATCTTACAACCCTGAGACTGTGACCTGAGCCAAAATCAAGAATTGAATGCTTAACCAACTGAGCCACCCAGGTGCCCCCCTTCTAATCTTCCTATTGTATACACATTAGAGTGTCTGCAAGCTCAGTGTTTGAACATCCCTATCTCATGTATTCCCCAGGTGAGCTCATTCTGTACCACGGCATTAATTACCACTTATATGCTAATAAATGCAACATTTACCTCTAGTTCCAACTTGTCCTTTTTAAACTCCAGACTCACATACTCACTTTTCTTTTGAGCACCCTAATAGTTCTATTTTAAAAATATGTCCAGGATCTAACCATCTCTCACCACTTCCACAGCCACTACGCAAGGCCATCATCTCTCACCTGGATTATCATGATAGCCTCCTCTACAAGGCTTGTCCTCCTCAGTTATCAACCCAGCAACCAGGGAAAACTTTAAACACTTATATTAGATCTTGTCACTGTTTCTGCTCATAACATTCTAAGGATTTCCATCTTCCTCAGAATAAGATCCAAAGTTTTAAGCAGGATTTACAAGGCTCTGTTTAATCTGGTCTCTGACTACCTCTCTGACCCATCTGTTATTACCAATTCTTTTCCAGGTGATTCGGTGAGGAACTAACTGGTGGTCTCCTTGCTGCTCCTTGAACACACCAAACATGGTCGCATCTCAGGCATTTTTTTTTTCCTCCCAGGAAAGCTTATGTCATGTTTGGGACTCATTCTTTTACTTTATTCAAGTTTTTACTCAAATATGATATTTTCACTGACCACTCCACTTATCACTATATTACTTTCTGAACCCTTACTGTGCTTTACTTTTTCCCTTTAAAACACTTACCACCATATAATATATCATATGTTTATTTGTTTATTTACTGTCATTCTCCTACAGCACAATGTAAGCTCCAGCCAATGTCTTCAGATGGCATATGGTCAGCACTCACATTTTTTGAAAGGGCATGAAGGTACTACCAATGTGATTGCAGTTTATAAAATAAAATACTTAAGTACGCCCTGCTGAAAATGATGAACAGCACTCATTTCCTCTTCTACTAAAGATAAGCTATGCATATTTAACAGAATGCTATCGTAAGATTCTTTATGTTTTAGTGTTGACTGATACCCCAGAGTCTGAGAACAATACAAGAAATTATAAGTGCCTCAGGCGCCTGAGTGAAATGTTGACCACCTATGCAGATCTATAAAGATAATAGTTGAGAGTCGGTTTTGTGATTCTCAGTTCAAAAAATTCCTCAATAATACTCAGAGGGTGGAAGTTAGGAGAGGCACTGTTATTGGAGGTAATTTCAGTAGAGAGGGTTTTTGGACTTGAGTAATGTTCTACTTTACCTTACTTAATCCCAGACCCCCGAAATGGGGTTGGATGGGGTGAGCTGCTTATCTTTCTTCTCAAGTCAAGTGACAATGCCTTAAAAAAACATACCCGGAGTTTGACTTGTGTCCTGGAGTTTATTGGGGGTAAAGAGACGGCTGCTAGCCCGATTCCTGAAATATTCTAAAGGCAATAGATTATGGCTTTCTAGTATCATTGCATAGCTGTATTGGGAAGTAACTTCACTTCCATCAATATTAAATCCAAGATGTGTTTTGTTGATGATTCATTTTGGACCTCACAGACAGAGCTAACTTGGGATCATTTTGGATTCTTCTCCAAAGAAAATCTAGATGGGTAACGGAACTTCTATCCCTGCTTAAGCTGAAAAACCCTGTGCTTCTGTTTTACGTTTTGGGCTTCTACAAGAGTTCATTGAATAATTTTGGATGGCTTAAAACAACAGCTTGAAAGCCACTGATCTGTTGGTGGAGGGAAACAAAAATAATCACTGCTCGATGTGATACATGTTATGTATTCAATTGTTATAACATGTTAATGCCAGCAGAGAGGCGGAAACAAGGAATTCTTCCTGAGGGGGACTGGCAAATTGTTCTTAAGGAAGTAAGGAAGGAACAAAGAGAGAAGCAGAGAAAGGAGAGAGCCATTTTGAGTAGGAGAAACACTGTATCAAAATCTCAGAGGAAAGTAAGATGTAACGTTTACAGCTGAGTAAATAGTGTAGGATGCATGGTTGTGGGGTTGAGAGAGTGATAGATGAGGTTGAGAAGAAGGGCCCTAGAAAGGATCACAGATGAACATGCAATAAACAGACTTTTTCTCATGGTTAGGTTCCACAGTCTTCATTGATACTATTGCATGAGTCTCCTGAAGAGCCTCCCTTATTTACTTCTAATTCTTTCTAATCCATCAATGTAAATACAACAAATGACACTTTTTTGCTTAAATCAAGCTTGTTAGAATCCTCAGGATAAGATAGTAAAATCCTTCAAATGACCCACAATGGTCTGGTTGGTCTCCCTGCTGGCTGCTGTTCCAGCCTCATCTATCCCAAGCTGCTCTCCGTGTCCTGTGCTCCTGCCCTGGTGGCGCCATCTTTTATTTCCTTTAACGTGTCATGCATGCCGCAGGGCTTTTCTTCTTCCTTGTGCCTGGAATTCACTCTTTGGCTGCTTTCTGCTCCCTGACCACTATTTCTACTACTCTTAGTACCTAATTTGATTGCTGTATTCCTTCCATCTCTCACCAGTCCTGTTACCTCCTCAGGATGTCACCTTCAGAAATTTCAGATGTCCATAACATGTAGTCTCACTGCATCGGGTACGTTTCCCATGGTTGTCATTGTACTTTATTTGTGCAGTTTCTGTAAGCTCCCTCAGAGAAATTACTTTTTTTTTCCTTTTTCTTTTTTTGCTCACCATTGCCTCTTTAGTGCTCAATGCATAGTTTCTAGTACCCTTACACATAGTCGGTGTTCAGTAAATATCTCTTAAATGAATTCATAGGTGTTCAGTTACATACAAGATGAATATGGGTAATGATTTTGGACTATTTTTTAAATTTTTTAAAAGATTTATTTATTTATATTTTAAAGAGAGAGAGAGAAAGCGTGTGCACAGGTGCAAGGGCAAGTGGGGGGAGGGCAGAGGGAGATGATCTCTAAGCAGACTCCTCGCTGAGCAGGCAGCCAGGCTCAAGGCTCTATCCCAGGACCCATGAGATCACGACCCAGTGAGATCACGACCTGAGCTGAAATCAAGCGTCAGAGGCTCAACTGACTAAGCCACCCAGGTGCCCCGATTTTTGACTCTTTTAAACAAAAACGTTAAGTGGTAACTATTGGTTAATCTAGTATGTCTTTAAAAATCTAATCCTGGTTCTCAGTATCCACATTTAAAATTTTTCTCTTCTCCTTATGCGGGAGGGAAAACAGAAACTGCTTCTGAAGCAATTTTTACGAATCAACATTGAATGCACCACAAAATATGTAATAGAGTTGCTCTGCTATGACAATAAGAGTAAATACTTCCACTATGACTGAGCAATTCCAGATGGTCTTGGTGTAGCGTTTTTATGAAAGCTTCTTCTAAATTACCACTGTCAAAGATAATTTGTTTTATGTAAAACTCTAATATAGATTATACCTGAAGCACACAAAAGAAAACTGCATGGGTTTACGATGGCAAGTTTGCTAAAGAAAATATAACATATGGTTTGAGTAATTGAATAGAAGAGTTATTTCAAAACCTGAACATAATGCTGAGTCAAGTCTTCATCTCTTTATGAGGGAGAAATGTCATCACTTAGTAATTATTTTTATTATTTTGTGGAATTCAAATGTGTGACTATTTTAATTTCCTAATCAATTTAGTTTAAACAATGGAACATGTCCTATTTGGGGTCTCTCTTCCAGACCTATACAGGGCCCGTAAAGTTAAAATGAAACAAAACAGGCAAAGTGAGGCTAGGTGATTTTTTAGTTTATTCATGGAGTCAACAAACACAATAAAATTCCTTTAATCAGATTACAGCTTTAGAGTAAGTAAACAATTGAGATTCAGTCATCTGATTAATTAACTGACATTCCTTCTTCCTGCCTCCACTGTTGGCTGGAGTAGTGCCTCTAGAAACTTATTTTGCATACTAATCACTGAGCAATCTTGTTAAAACACGGAGCCCAATTTGGTTGGTCTGCCCAGAAGCCAGAGATTCTGCATTTCTGACAAGCTCTCAAGTGGCTCCAGCGCTGGGGCTGTTGACCACATTTCAGTAAGTCGCAAGGAGCTGGATTGGCACTGAGGCCACAGCGTCACAGAAAGCTTAGGTGCTGTCTTTTTTGGGGAGCTCTGAGTTCTGTCTGCTGCCTGGACTAAATGGTTCTGTTTGTGTTGGGGAAGCGGGATCAACTTGTACCATGTCCTCGAAAAGTCTGCACAATTGTTTTCTTTTCCCTTTCAAACTCGAACTTGCCCCTGGCTGAGCCCTGATTCTATGAATGCCACCGCCATCCTCCCAGTTATAAATACTTGGAAGTTTTAAGGTATCATGGACGGCTCTGCAGGCTTTTCCTCTATCCCTTACATTCAATCATGTGGCAAGTCACACAGCTAACCCAGCCCCGTGCCTGCCCCCTCTGTCTCCTTCTCCTCCCCCATCGTTAATCAGCATCACCCACACTTACTGAGAACTTCAATATGTTGGGCTTTCACATGCATGATGTATCTTAAACCATAAACCACAAGACAGCTATTTTTCAATTTTAAAGTTCATTTTATTAATGTGGAAACTGAGGCAGAAAGCACAATGTCTCAATTCACATTAGTAGTAAATAGTGAGGTGGGGGTGTAAACCCAAGTCTGTCTGACTATGGATATTGCTCCTAACCAGTATTCTTGCTGCTTTCCCACTCATATCTCTTCGCTCAAGTTTACATTAATTGTTACTGGAACGTAAGCAGATTTAGCAGTGCTTGTTACAGGTTAAAGTTAGTATAAAGCATTTAAGTCATTGTCCTTCAATCTATTATACACACCGGTACTAGAATTTCTTCCCTGCATTCATTCCTGAGGATGTGTCATTCCTCGTGCCTGCCAGATGTTCAGTCTCATTTGAAATCCTGTATCATATTGTCATAACTTACCTTCCTTCACAAACTTTCTACTCTAGCATAATTGAGATGTATCCATGCCTCAGGGCCTTTTACCAGGACTCTCCTTCCCCATTCCAACAATTAGAATCATATCACAGAGGCAGGGCTAAAATACTAAATATCATCTTCTTCATGAAATATTTTTTGGTTTTTGGACTAAAAACACTTTTTGACTTTCTGGACAAATGTACCCTCTTTATACCCTCTTTTGGTACTTACTATGAAAAGGCAATGAGGGAATGAGGGGTCATGATTTAACTTCTACTTAAAGACCAGAATTCAAGTCAGAGCACTATTAAGTCAAAGCAACTCTTTGGGCCACTATATTCACGTGTGCTGATGAAGGAGAGAATAGGGGTTAAGTCCAATCTAAGTCTGCGTCCAGGAATCCTTCTCATTTAGAGTTTGATAAGAGAATCGAACTCTAATGCCCCAAGGCATCCACTGCGTGCAATTAATTAACATCCCGCTCTACATCTAGAATGCTACTATGTACGCGCCATCCTCGGGAGAACTGAGAAGAGTTGCTGAAATTATTTTTGGTGTTCTGTGGTTCAGGTGAGGAACTCCATTTGAGACAGGCTGGGAGGAAAGGGCGCACTTTTGTAATTTATCCACCTGGAAGGGACACATTTTTGTAATTTGCGCGAGGGCATGTTGTGTAAGCAAAGGCCTTGGATGCCAGAGCTTTTTATGAGCTTAACTGCTGTATAAACTAAAGGGATTACTGCTATTATAATTATTATTATTGGTATTCCCCCTGGTGAGCCATAAATCCCTCGAGACAGAGGCTACGTTGTACCTATTTTGGTGTGTGCCTTGCCGTCACCTCTCTGTCCCTACATTTATACTCAAATACCTCATTCATACCCAGTTTTTAAAAATAAGGCTTCTGTATTTTCCTTTGGTTTAAAGGAATTTGATCTTGTTACATCTGTGTTTTTCCTTAAGGTAATATAAATTATTTTTGAAATCAGGTAAGACAGAAAAAAAAGGAAGGAAAGGTAGGCAAGAAACAATTACAATAATTGGAAAAATATCACTGTCTTTGTTTAATTTCTACCCGTAGACTTCCCATGCACAAGGGATTGGAGGACACTGCCCTCTGGCTCTTGGCACTAAGCTTGAGCAGCTTTGGGCAGCTTCTCGTGTTTTTCCTTATGAAGTCATGAAACGGTACAGAGCTATGCACTTTCACATGGGTACTGAGAATTAGAATGATTAACAGGGATGATCCCAATGGACTGAGACCTTGAACTAGCTTATTTCCTCTCTTCCTGGGATGAGGTGCTGGACGTTTTTATACCCCATTGGGCATACGGAAGAATGATTTTTAACAAAAACACCTTTTTTTGCCAACTTGTTGGGCTTCGATATGGTTTTAATCTAACTTAGACAACAAATTTCGACATTTCTTTTCTTCTATGTATTTCAGAATTATATATTTCACATATATGTATATATAATATTATATTTTATATATGTACATACACACACAGGAATAAGGAATGGAGTGAGCAAAGGAGGTGGAGTCATATTTATAACTCTTGTAAAGCCTCAAATTGGTTGCAAAATAAACAGCATAAGTTCACTGGTTCAGCAATATAGAAGCCCCTACAGATCTCTTGTTTTAGGTTCGTTCCATTCTTTCAGACAAAAAAGCCCAAACACAGCATACAACACGTGATTCATGCTGTAAGCTCTCCTGTAGCTGAGCACAGGGAAGCCCCTTTAGAAAAGAGTCGGGCCTGGTTCTGCTCTCTCTTCACTCTGAATCTACTTTCTTGCTCACTCCTGGGCTCATTCTTCTCTCCAACACTGCCTCCAGTATTTGATGTCTGCTCTGGTCCCATAATTTAAAAAAACCCATTCAGAATTCCCTTGCCAATGTTCTGGATTCAGGTTCCTAATTAGTGCTGAGATCTGTCTACCTCCCAACTCTGCTCTTTTCTGGATCTCTTTAACTTAAGCTTTGAGTAATAGACTCAACCAACCTTTGCTCCTTAGAATCCCACCACATGATGAGTCTCTGATTAGGTGAAGGGTATTTATTTAATGAGTATAGTGTTTTTTATTTTCCTCCAGATTGTTATTCTTGGTACAGATACTGATCCCAATGTCTTTCAAAATAAGCAGGATATACAGGAAATATTTGGGTAGCCAACTAAAGGTTTGCTTTCCACCAGAAAGCTTAGGAATCATGAATCATGAATTATACTTCTAAGGGAAGGATCTACCTCTCCCTCTTTTTCATAAACTCCAGTACTAAAATGTCCAATACCAGAATCTCTTCGGCTGTAATCCTCTGAGAGACTAACAATACTATCTGGTTGGAAGCGTTTGCTAATTTCACTGTTTTGTATGATAATCCATGATTCTTCGTTAATAAGTCAAATTGCCATAAGAATTTGAACTTCTGTCACTTTACCTACTGATCCTAGTTCTATATTCCAGAGCAGTTTCTTCTTTCACATCATATGGCTTCAAATGGTTGAAGAAAGTTATATCTGTATGTATATTTAACCAAAATACAATGTTTCCATTCTTTCTACTCTTCCTAATAGAACTGCTTTTTCGAATTTGATATTAAAATCATTGCCTTCCAATTATAGGCTCTAGAATTGATCTACCTGGGTTGGATTCCAGCTCTGCCATCTCCTATCTGTGTCATCTCAGGTAAGCCATTTAATGTCCTAGGATCTGTTTCTTCATCTGTAAAATGGCAATAAGAAGAATATTTATCCAATGGGTTTTGTGGGAATGGATTGAGAATGTATTCAAAATGTTTGCACCTGAACAAAAGATCAACCTAATGCACAAGGTATGGTTTAGACAAGTTTGGGAATAAAAATGGAAATATTACTTCTGATATGGAAATTTTACTTCAACCCAAGAAATAAAGATTTCATCGGTCAATTTAAGGGTTAATTACATTATAAGGTTATATTGCTTTTGCAGTAAACTGAAAATCCAAGAGCTCTTGTTTAGAATCCAAATGCATGATTTTCCATTGATTCTTTGTCACATTTTCCATTTTTTGGTTCATTTTTTCAGAGTTTTGAATTCTCTCTGAAACCCAAAATATTTACTATTTTTTACTCTTCTTGAAGTTTATTTATTCTTGTTAGTAATCTCTGTATTCAACGTGGGATTTGAACTCACTATCCCAAGATTAGAGTAGCATGCTCCTTCGACTGCACCAACCAGGCACCCCTACTATTATTCTTGATTATGGCTAACCAACTTAAACTGGTACCAGCTCATAGTTTTGTTTACTGTGTTCCTTTAATATTCCTTAACTACAAACGGAGATACCGAAACCTTTCACGGGGAGGGAGGGGCTCTTTCTCCCTGGGAGACTCTGAGAAAGCTTATCACTCAAGAACTCATGCTTAGCAGTTGTAGATGTAGGCTCATTGTCAGTTGAATTTCTCCTTTTACGAAGCATTTTTTTTTTTTTTTTTTTACTGTAAGTAACTGTGCTTTCCAGTCAACAAGAAGTAGTGTTTTTCCAAATGGTGATGCTATTTGGAATAATTGATCATTTCCAACTGGTCGGAATGTGTGCTTCATATGGCTGCTGAAGTCAATTTGACTGATGTCCCACAGCTCCACATTGGAGTCCACTGCAGGTATTGCGCTTAACAGTTTTTAAAATTAGGAGTTATAAAAGCAATAACTTGATTTCTGATGTCTAGACGTTCTTTCCCACATGACTCCATCAAGAAAGGCTGAGACTCAGGCTGTCCCAACCTGCATAATTTATATAGTTGAGGCCTATTTTCACTGTCAAGGAGCCAAATCCCTCAGGCAGCCTTGCCAAAGAACTGTTCCACTCATTTTTTTTTTCATCCCCAAGGCCTTCATTCTAACATTGGCTTCCCTTATTTAAAAAAGCAGGAAACAAGCTCCTATTTGAGAGATAATGTCTTTTCCATTAAAAGAAGCTGAATCCTCAGAGAAAATGATTCCTTTTCAAGTTATTAGCTTCCCAGGAAGTTGACTGTTCATATATCCAATGCTCATGACTTGACATTGGGGTATGCCTTCAAACACATTTGTTGGGTTCAAGAGACATATGGATAGCATTCCTGGTAAAATGATGTCTTCCTTATGGGTCAAATCCTTCTAAATAGCAATGAATATTGAAGATCAGTGGGGCACATTTTCTGTCTAATTCCTGCTACACCAGCTTTGTGGGGAATGGAAGTAGGAAGCTGGGAGTGAGATCCCTGAATCCCAATTTTAATTGTAAGATCATAGTTAAAAATTATTGTTATATAACAAGGAATATGTTAACTCACATTTTTTTTTCTCCTTCACGACAAGGAATGAAGGTGGTAGAAAGAGGTCTTGACTGAAAGAAGACCCAGGATGTAGTGTTGGCCCAAGTACGGTTTTGTGAACTTGAGCTAATTAATTTTCCCCTCTGGACTACGAATTTCTCCTAAGTAAAAAAGAGCAATCTGGACTCATACAGAATCGGTAGCTCTTCCTGGCTTCAGTACTTCAGAAGATAAAGGCTGAGGCCTCATCTTGAACAAATGCAGTGCAGGGAGTGTAGAGAGTGAGAAAAGAAGGAAGACAAAGTTGGGGGGGGTGGAATGTTTCTGGATCCTGAGGATCAATCATGGAGGAGCAGAAGAAAGGGGTAGCTTGTGTAACACATCAGCTTTGCTTCTAGCACCTATTTACAGCAGAGGAACAAGGAGAATCTTTATGCTCAGAGGCACGGGGAGAGGGTGTAAGACCAAACTTGACCTTCTACCTTTCTACTTTCCTTCTTTTCCCACCCGCCACGGGGGCTGTGATTTCTGTACCTGAACAATAAGACACGTCCAGGGAAATAGGGACTAAAATATGGTGTAATGCTGGAGACCTAGTGAGGGTTCTGTGGCATACTTGAGAGTAGCAAAGGGTCTAGAAGATGCTGCTACTAGTTGTTCCATGCTTTAAGGGATCCTATGAATAATGCAAAGGCATCATATTTTTACTGCCAAGAGAATCCTGCCAAAGCACGTCTTTCTTGTGGTCAGATGATATAAAAGAGATGATGGATCAGAGTGCCTTGAGAACTCTTAGGAAAGTTTTACACATCAGTTTCATGGAAGAAGGCAAATAAATGTAGCAAATTTAGTTTGAAGTGTTTTTGGTTTTGGATAAACTGTTAGTTTTATTTGGTTATTATTATGTCCAAAGAGCTTATAAGTTGTCCCTCTCCAATCACCAAAACAATCTAAATCCCATAATAAATAATGGTTAGGGCATATTCAGAGAGGTGAGAGTCTTTAGTGAAGACTAAAATTGTGTCTTCTTTTAGGTTCTGTCTGGTACTTTTATCATCCTCTTGTGGGCTCTTGCCGTCTTGTGACAATATTGCACTTGGCTCCAGAGGAATTCTAGCAAATCTAACATCATGTTACCAAATACATTACTTACATTTAAATGTATTCCAGTAAGTTTCCTCTATGATGTCCTTCACTGGATGAAAGATATTAGGTTATTTAAATTCTACATATTAAAAAGGATCCCAGTTTAACTTTTCAAAACATTGGAAAACAAAAGGAAATGAAATGTATCATTATATGGCCCTTTCATAGATAAGGAAAAGCAGAACAATGGAGAACTCTATAATGCCTAATTATAAGATAGAAGAAAAGGGGGACTTGGTGAATGAATTTGGGGATGCTCTGTTGATTTCAGAATGTGCCTTATTTGTGTGCCTCACAGCTCAATTTCAATTTCATAAGACATGTTGTACCTATTAAAATTATACTTTTTATATTGAAGGCAATCAGTGATGAAAATCTGAGTTGGGATAGTAAGTTGAAATGTATTACAGGAATAATGACAGTGTTTTTATAAGTTGGCTTCCCAGGAATCTGTTAATTACCAAAAAAAAAAAATCTATCAGATACAAATCTGTGATCCTACAAACCTTAGAAAGTATTATTACAATTCTGAATCACAAATTATCTGTGGAACATGACAATTTTATAATCCTGGGATTCTTGAATATACTGCATGTTATACTAATTGTATGCTACTTTACTTATCATCATTTTAGGCAGATTGGGCTTACCCAGACATAATACAATGTGACAGTGAATGTGTCTGTGTTGAGACCTAAAACAACTCAAATCGTGAATCCAGTCATTGGTGGCAGGAATTGTCAAATTGTCAAACAAATTGGGCATCAATGAGCTCTACTAACCAGCTCCTGAAGTTTTTACTTTTCAATTCACTGCCGTGGGTCCAAGGACCACATTTTAAGTATCAAGAGTTGTGGCAAAGTCATACAAGTGACTTTAATCTCTTCTTCTGAAGCTGGGAAAGCACCAATGACAATTTGCCAGCTTTTGCCAGCCTTGGTGGGTTGGCAGATAGTAAAGCAAAGAAGGTTTCTTCTGATGCCTGCTGTGTGGCTCACATCACATATGTAGAGACATCTGTGCTTATTGCCAAAGAAGTGCTGCCACTTAGGCCACCTGAACAGCTGGTCCTGAGTTCCACTGAGCAGGCAAACAAACCCAGCACAGAGAGAGAGAGAGAGAGAGCAAACAGAAACAGAAGACAGACAACACATGGCTCCCAGAGGAATGGTACTGCTAGAAGAGAGACAACAGCATTTTTTTTTTAATGTAAAAGATCACCTGTAAGAAGTCAAATACAAAACAAAAGAAAAAAAACCCAATCTTTTTTTATTAATAATCATGACTTAAGAACTTTAAAAAAGCATCCAGTCAGGGCACCTGGGTGGCTCAGTTGGTTAAGCGTCTGCCTCGGGCTCAGGTCATCATCCTGGAGTCCCGGGATCGAGGCCCACATCAGGCTTCCTGCTCAGCAGAGAGCCTGCTTCTCCCTCTGCCCCTCACCCCACTTGTGCTCTCTCGCTCTCTCTCTAAAAAAAAAAAGAAAAAAAAAGTATCTAGTCAAATAGAAGAAGAGGGTCATGCCTAAGACCTTAGCTAGAGCTTAGAATAAATATCTGAAAACAAATTAAAAATGCCAAGGGATGGGCATTGTTGGAAAGGAGTCTTGGAGAATAGATCCAGAATACCCAGCATGCTAAAATAATGAGATTTCAAAAGGAGGAAAGAGAATACTTGAAGAAAAGCAACAAAAAATATATTAATAACTGATAATGAAGATGGAAAATATCTACTGAATTGTACACAGTGGTGATGATAGAAGATAGAAAAAGGTTTTGATAAAAAATAATTTTCTTATAAAGAATAAAAATCAAATCAGCATCTCATTTTCATGCGAAACACTGGAAGCTAGAAAATTGTGGAGTAGCACGTACAGAAGAGTTAGCAGAAATGATCGCAAACCAAGTATAACATTTACTTGTGTGGATAAGAAAAAGATACGTCAAGATATTCAAGATAGCATAGAATATATACCCCTCATCTATCCCATATGACGGAATATTGATATAGGAACTATAAATAAAAAGCAAATAAATCAGATTTGAGGGTTCAAGATAATGGAATATGACTTGAAGAGAAGAGCAGTAAGTTTTGCAATAGTTAAAAATCTAAGTGGATAATCAGAATGTGACTGGGAATGAGGAATTTAGACATAAAATAAGAATTATTAAACTAGAAAAGATAGACTACAAGGGAAACCTTCATAATTGTCTCATACCAAAAGTATTAAAAGAACAGCAAAGTCGAGTTTGAGGGGCAGGCAGAGGGAGAAAGTAAGTGTCTTTTACAGATTCATGGAGTGGGGGAATGTGGGGAAGGAGATACCTTTAATGGTCTAGCTGGTGAAGGAGAGAAATCATTGATGAAATAGACATCTCAACCAAGGGAAGAGCCTCCCTCATTGAAAAAAATAATTAAATATGTGTCTGGTTATTATGTTCAGAAAGGAAAGTTAAGTATAAATAGGGTGTAAGAATACAGTGGAATTCCCAAATTACAGGATTTAATGAATTATCCACTTGACCAAACCAGAAGAAATAAGAAAGGTAAGGGGAATAAGGTGAAAAAACAAAGAGACAAACAAACACACTAAAAATAATTTGACTTACTTGCAAGCAGGAATCATGGCTCTAATCTATCATGTAATACCAGAGTCAGTACATGGTACACTTGCAAGAACTATTTATTAGTTGAGCGAAGAAATGATAAGTATGAGATCCACCTTCTTGGCCACATTCATCACATTATAGGTTAACAGCATTTTAAATAAAAATTTCTAAGGAAAAATTATGGTTATTAAATGAAGGTATTTCCATTGGGCCCCCTCTGCCTTCATCTTCATCCTTAGCACTAAACAACATCTGTGGAATTGCTATAAAAATGTATTGGAACAGGAATTCCAGATCCCCAAACTGGGTGGAGTTGCAACACTTCATTGTTGGCATTCGGCTGTTGGTATTCCACCCCCCAAATTTTCTAAACCAGCAGGAGAGAAAAAGGACTTGGAGAAATCGATAGGATTCACAGCAGAGCAGGGATTCTTTTCCAGGTGGGTGGCCTTGAGCAATCAGTTAACTTTTTGGAACTTCAGTTTGATCATGATACTTATGACAATGGTGAAGGGGATGATAATAACAATTTTAGAAATGTCTATCAGTTATTAGTCATTTTGTGTCAAGCCCTGTCCTCAGTATCCCCAGTTCCTTGCTATACAGCCCGGCATCTCTCAGCAGTTTCCTCACCATACCCATCAGTGAGCAAGTATCCATGCCTCACAGATGCTCTCCAGGAACAGACCAGCTCTGAGTCACCGTAGTCCAACCACATCTTACTCTTTCTGTCCTTTCTAACTCATAATAAGTTTGCTATTTGTTCATTTTCCAACCTGGTTTTCTCTAGGATTTTTGTGTTCTTGTTTTCCTCTCAGTAACATTTTAACTATTACTTTCAAATTAAAGATGAAGTTAAAGTTTTCAATATCACTTTTAATGATGGTCTAGCTTTCCATGGATGATTCGATCATGATTTATCTGTCTTATTTTAGAAGCTATTTAGAAGCTATTTCTAATTTTTGCTCTTATTATCAATAACTCACTATTGTGGCTACAGGCTTGTCTACATCAGTGATTATTGCCTTAGGATAAATCACTGAGACAATGAAAACTTGGATACGTAATTCCAAACTGAACTTAAAGAGATAATATTAATTTCTTCCACTAGCAGAGCATAGGATTTCGTATTTGCCCACAACCTTCCTAAAAATGGGTGTTAAAATATTTTTAATATTTTAATTTTTAAATTTATGGATGAAAATGGCATTTTACAATGACATTTATTTGACTAATTAGGTTGAATATTTTAATATATCTACTATCCATTTGTGTTTTTTCTGTGATTTTGTCTGTTAGTGTCCCTGAATCATTTCTCTATTAGGGTATTTCTTTTTTGTATAGATTTGAAGGCAACCTTTACACATTAAAGATATGTCTTTCGTGACTCATTTTTAAAAATTTTCCCACTTTGTCATTTGCCTTTAATTTTTCCCCCAACTTTTTCTTTTAAAATAAGTTGCAAAAATAATCTAGAGAACTACCATATATACCTAAATTAGCTTCCCTTGTGTTAATGTCTTATTACATAACTACAGAACAATGATTAAAAAAAAAAAAAGAACTAAGAAATTAACTTGGTGCAATCCTATTAGTTAAAGTACAGAATTTATTTGGATTTTATCCATTTTCAACTAATGTCTCTTTTATTCCAGGATCCCACATAGCACTTAGTTGTCATGTCTCTTTGGTCTCTTCCAATCTGTGACAGTTCCCATCATTCCTTATCTTTCAGAATCTTGACACTTTTGAAGACTATGCCTTTGACTTTTAATAATTATTTTTAGATATACTAAAGTTTTTATAAATTTTTATGTTAAATACATTAATATTCTTTGTGATTTTCTACACTTGGTGTGAGATAGAGAACACTTGGGAAATAATGCCCTGCCAGGAGATTGTACAAATATTTAATAATATCTCTTAGCACTTTTATTGCTTTATTAAAAAATGCATTTAATTTCATACTTTCTAGGACTTAGTTTGATGTAAACCGTGAGGTAGGAATACAATTTGCTCATTTTTTCTCAGTTATCCAGACATTTGTCCCAATACTCTTTATTGAATAATCCACCACTAATATAACAATTTATGTGCCTTTGTGATTGATCTATTTTCTTTTCCTTTACCATTCCCATTTTATTTAATTTTTAATTTTTTATTCCCATATTTTAATTTATATACTTAATGACACATCTTCATACTACTACTTTCCATTTGAAAAATGTACTGCTTTTTTTATCTTATAATATTGCCATGTATTAATTTCAACCAATGCAGTGATGACAATCTGTAACTTGTTTATGTTTCAGTATTTTTTAAAGTTTTTATTTAAATTCCAGTTAGTGAACATGCAGTGTAATAGTAGTTTTAGGTATATAATATAGTGATTCAACACTTCCTTACAACACCTGGTGCTCATCACAAGTGCACTCCTTAATCCCCATCACCTATTTACCCCACCCCCCCATGCATCTCTCTTCTGGTAACCATCAGCTTGTTCTCTGTAGTTAAGAATCTCTTTCTTGTTTTGCCTCTCTCTCTTTTTTCCCTTTGCTCATTTGTTTTGTTTCTTAAATTTCATATGTGGCTGAAATCATATGGTATTTGTTTTTCCCTGACTGATGTATTTCACTTAGCATTATACTCTCTAGCTCCATCCATGTCAGTGCAAATGGCAAGATTTTCACTTTTTAATGGCCAAGTAATATTCCATCACATATATATATATATATATATATATATATATATATATATATGATTAGAATTGATTATATATATATATTGGATTTTATATATATATATATATGATTGGAATTGATTTTATTATATATATATATATATCTCTCACAACTTCTTTATCCATTCATCAGTTGATGGCTACTTGGGCTGTTTCCATAGTTTGGCTATGTAGATAATGCTGCTATAAATATCAGGGCGTATGTAACTTTTTTTTTATATTCTTTGGAAAAATAGTATTTTTATATTCTTTGGAAAAAATCCTAAGTGCAATTGTGGGATTGTAGGGTAGTTCTATTTTTAACTTCATGAGGAAATTCCATACAATTTTCCAGAGTGGCTGCACCAGTTTGTATTCCCACCAACAGTGTAAGAGGGTTCCCTTTCTCCACATCCTTGTCAACATCTGTTGTGTCCTGTGTTGTTGATTTTAGCCATTTTGGCAGGTTCGAAGTGATATCTCATTGTAGTTTTGATATGCGTTTTCCTGATGATCACTGACGTATGACATGAAATGAAAATTTTGATGCATGGTTACAATTACTAATATACTCTACCACTATTTTCTTCATTTTTTTCTTCTAGGTAAATTTCAGAACTATCTTGTCAAGTTCTAAATATTTCCTCCCAGTATTTCATTATGGCTTCTAAAATGTATAGCTTTATAGAGGAAATTACATTTATTCCATATCTTTTCAGTTATGTGCAAAAAAAAAGGGTTTTTTTCCTCTTACTTTTCACTGTTTTTATTTTAGTGATCATTTTAAGGCATTTATTAACATTTATACCCATTATGAACTTAGAATTTGAATTATGACTCACTGGTAAATACTAAACAATTTCAAACTTCCAATTTAGTAAAAAACCAACAAATAAATATGCACAATACCCTATAGACAAAAATAAAAATCTATATTATTAGATACTAATTAATGTTAGTAAGTATTTTTAGTTGACATTTTATTTTACATAAAAAGGTATGTTGAAAATTGTTAGCAATGAAACACCATAGAACATCATCTCTGCTTTGTGGTATACGTAAAATTTGTCAAAACCATGTTTTGTTCTTACCACAGAATTTTATATAGTCATGACACTTATGTTTCAAAAGAGTTTATAGCTATGGCAACAGTGTTTATGACATAGCATTCTAAGTTCTGCTGGTTCATAAGGAACAAAACTTGTAATTTCAGTGAAATAATTAAGAAATACCTTTATATTTTTTTCTAAAGAAAGAAATGCCTTTAGATTTCATTGAACAGGACGCATTCAAAGCAAGCAGTTACCAAAAAAAAAAAAAGGCTTATATCTGATTTATAAGCAAAATGAAGACATTGAGAATATTTGCAAAGTAGACGTTTACTAGGCTATACTATCAAGTAAGCTGCTCATAAAAAGTCAGATTGATGATGATAATAAAACCCCACCAACCCGTACAGACATACACACAAATTAAATGCTATAGTGTTGGTCAGAACTAATAATTCTAGCAGTCTTTATATAGTGGTCAAGATCTAAAAACAAGACCAACTTAGTTGGATAATGAGCATAAGTAGAATCTTCTTGAAATACCCAAGACTTGGACTCTATCAGAAATCTTCACTTATCATCCTCTGCCCCAAATCCAAACCTCTCTTTAGGTTGGGGAAGTGAAATTATAGCTCTTAGAAGAATGAGAAACCAGAATCAGAGAAAAAAAAAAAAAAGAATTCACAGTATTTAGCACTTTTAAATGGTTTTAATATAGATTAAAGTGTGTTGGTTGGTTTTATGATTATAATAACAACCAGTGAGGACTTTTTTCTGGAAATACAGACAATTAAAACATTTGAAATAATTTAGTATATTTAATTTGCAATTTTTATGATTAGGAGAGTTTGACTGAATTTCTAGTTAATGGCTAAATATTGAGAAAGCCTAATGTATTAAATAAAAATTATTGATTGTGCAAGTGATATGTATATATTTAGTGAAATGTTTGTCTTTATTAGTTAACACATTGGATGTAAGCAAAGGTCATATAATACTGGGTTTCTTTCTATTCATATAAACCATTCAGGTACCTAATACGCTTTTGACAATTTTTTTTAAATGTATGAGAAAATTTTTTTTAATGTATAGGGAAATGGAATAAAATACAATGAAATATTTATAGTAGATTTTTATAGTAAAATAGGAGTAATTGCTTTTTAAAATATTATTTTTTAAAGTCTAAGGTTTTTTTTTTTCAACAAGTGTATTTATCAGTCAAGCTGAGTTAATTATGCTATAGTAAAAAAAAAAAAAAAACAACAAAACCCGATATGGTTAATTTCATGTGTCAACTTGGCTAGGCTATGGTGCCCAGTTATTAAGTCAAACATTGGTCTAGATGTTGTTATGAAGGTGTGTCGTGGACATGATTAATATTTACAATCAGTTGACTCTAAGGCAAATTGTCCTCCATAGTGTGAGAGATCTCATCCAATCAGTTAAAGTCCTTAAGAGCAAAAACTGAGGATTTCTGGAGAAGAAGGAATTCTGCCTCAAGACTCTACTATAAAAATCCTGCCAGATGTTCCATCCTGCTGACCTGCCGTATGAATTTCAACTCAAGACTCTGATATCAACACTTACCTGAATTTCCAACCTGCCCACCTACCCTTTAGATTTTGGAATTGCCAGACTCCATAATTACATGAGCCAATTCTTTAAAATAAATCTCTTCATATATATCATATTGGCTGTTTCTCTGGAGAACCCTAACTTAAACAATAATTCCAAAATCCAAGTGGCTTAAAACCACTAGAGTTTATTTCTGCATTCTGCTCTATTACCACTGTGGGATACCTAGGAGTGTTGGTTCTGTGTTTTTGTCGTCCTTCCTTGGTAGGTAGACTGACAAAGCAGCCAATACTTGTAAACCTTGACAGGCTCACTGGCAGAAGAAAAACATGATATGGCCAAGTTTCTGCCAATACCCTAGAGCTTCTGCTTTGGTGGGTATCACTTTCACTCACATTTCATTAGCTGGTCCTCCTATGGCAGAAAAGGTGAGGAAGATCTCTGGGGTTTCTTTTATAAGAGCACAGATCCCATTCATGGTGTCTCTACCCCATACCTTGAGGATTTAGTCACTTCTCAAAGGCCCTATTTCCTAATACTGGCACACTGAGGGTTAGGATTTTAACATATAAATTTTTATGGGACAGACACATTCAGTCCATTACTCTTTCTTTTCTTTCTCTGCTTGTTTCCACTGTCCAATTTCTAGAACTCTTGCATACAACTTTTGATAAACTTTCTCGGGAAAGTCTAGAAGCCTAGGGCTAATTGAAAATAAGCATTGCCTCATCATCATTCCCAATCTCGAGCAACACACCTCTTTCTTCAAAGAACAAAGTGAAAAAGGCTCACACCTTACCTCTATTTTTTAGAAGAATTTTAATCTTTCTTTTTTTTTTAAGTTTTTATTTATTTATTTGACAGAGAGAGACAGCCGCGAGAGAGGGAACACAAGCAGGGGGAATGGGAGAGGAAGAAGCAGGCTCATAGCAGGGGAGCCTGTTGTGGGGCTCGATCCCATAACGCCGGGATCACGCCCTGAGCCGAAGGCAGACGCTTAACCTGCTGTGCCACCCAGGCGCCCCGAATTTTAATCTTTCTTAATCATCTGAGTCATTGCACAAAACTCCTTGGTAATTCTGAAATTTCCATGGTTCACTTGGAGGGTGGAGAGTACAAGTAGCTACACAGCCATGGCCTAATTCCAAACTTAAAACTTTTTTGATTGTTACTTACTTTTGAAACCAATACTAAATGCCACCATACTTACAAGAAAAATGTTGTAAATCTCAGTGTCAAAGATCATAATTTAGAATAATAAATTGAGGAAAAATACATCAAGGTTTTTTATAAGATTTTAAAGTTTTTCCCATATACTTTATCTCATTAAATGTCTTAACCCCATGAGGTTGGCATTGTTATTGTCCAAAGAAACAGGGTGAAGGAAAGTTATTAACTGAACTCAAGTCAGGTTCATAGATGACTGTTCAGGGACTGGTAAACAGCACTTCTGATTCCACGCCATTTTCATTACACTAAATTTTCTGGGTTGTAATGTGATATAAAACAATGATTAAAAACTCCATTCTTTCCAGTAAGTATGTGTGAGACACATGGTGGCAAGAAATGCATATTTGATGATAATTATGATAATAAAATATTTGGTTCTCTATCATATTCAGTAAGAATTATAATTCAAAGTGTTAATTCTGCAGCCCTGAGTGTTCCTCAGTCATCAGGGAAATATCTAACCACTATCTTATTAAACCAGAAGCCTTACTTGAAAGCTATATTGTGTCAAGTACTACACTAGGCTCAAATGCATCCTCCGTGTTGTTCCTGCCTTCAAAATACATACAACTAATTGGGGAGACAACATTTGCTTGAAATAATTAATAATATTTGTGTGCTTAGATCGAGTAGCAACATGAGGTCAATAGCTCTGTAGATCATCACAAGTGGGCAATCGTGAGATGAAGGATAAGAAAAGAAATGTGATCCTAGTACTGACTCTTTAATGTTGAAGTGTGTCTGTGGAAGCAATTAGTAGTACTGATCTCTTCCAAGACTGGGACAAACTGCCTGCTTGGTCACTAAATGATGATAATGGATTTGATGTCTAGAAGAAGGAACAAGTATTTAGAAAGAAGGCCAGTCCATCCTACCTGGAGTCTAAGAAGTAGAGACCATCTTTCTGAAAGGGTGGTGATAAGCATGCTATCAGGGGTGTGGAAAAACCTGAGTTTGATTGGGCATTGAGTTAGCAATGAGAAAAATTCCTTTTAGAGTAAAACAAGTGTTCCTTTCATCTCCATGGAATGGGGGTCCTCTAGGATATGCTCCTTGAACCCAAAAGTGTACGAAGTGCTCCTGGAGATCTTGTTAAAAAAAAAAAAATCGGACTCAGTAGATTTAGCATGGGACCTAAGATTTTGAATTTTAAAAAGTGTCTTGTGGCTATTGGTTCATTCACCACACTTTGAGTAGCAAGATCCTAGGGGACAAGAGAGAGTCCTATAAAGGAGGAAGGCTCGGGAAATTCAGGTGAGGAAACAGGGGTAGGTTGTATTGGGAAGTGTGTTCAGTGAAAGTCAGAGCAGTGAGTTTTGCGTGGCGTGAAGCATCTAGATGGCAGGCAGATTAGAGAGTACAGGCGTGAGTAGAGATGGATTGGCTGTGACACTGAGGATGCTAAACTTTATAGACCCTTACTGAACAAAGCCAACATAGTAAGAAATTTTTCAGCACCATTGCTTAAGACTGTTGTCTCTTTCCATTCTCACTTCTATCCTCTGGCTCTTTGTCTGGTGGTGCTGCAGTGGCTATGGGTATCTTTGGGATCCAACTAATGGGAAACTGGCTCAACGACATATTTAGTTTGGGTTTAACAGGATATGTTTATGCAGCTTGCAGTCATCTCCATGTATACTTAAGTAATTTTTAGCCATCTCAGTGTAGTGTGGCTCACAGGAATAATCCTAATTCCCAAAAGATCATGTAACTCGGTACTTGAGAGTGAAAGGTGTGGGGCCAGATGCCATATCATGATGTGAACTTTCCCAATACATCTGGGCAACAGAAGTATGCAGGTAATGGAGGAGAAACAAGGTTTGAGATAAAAGGAACCAAAATCTAGTCTGAGGAATACTTTTACAATCATCGGATATAATATTTAATGTTGCATATTCAACTCTTAATAACGTCTAGTTCAAATGGTGCATTTCTCCTACAAGGCGTGTTCTCAATACTGTAGCATATAAAATTACAAGTACATTATACAATGAAATTATTTTTCATAGCTTACTGTATGCAAGCTGTAGAAATTATTCTGATATTAAGAAGTATATTGTAATAATTATTTTCAGTATATCCAAAGCAGCAATTTTTTAAGAAAAGATACATTTGAATATAAGTAATGAGTAGGCTATTATTTTGATGGGACATTAAGATGACAAAGTGGAATGAATCATATGAATGAAAAAAAGAAGTGGATATCTCTCTGATTTGAAATGAAATACTAACATGAATAAAAACAACATTAAAAAAACACAAAAAACACTAGTGTTTTCATTTTGTTAAAATGAATACATCTAGAACAAACTAGTTGAAGACTATCACTAATTTTACAATTTTAATGTCATTCACTGAATAAGAAAATTTAAGCTGCCACAAAATCTCACAATCTACATATGATAAAACACTTACTAGAATATTGCTGAATTTTTTCCAAACTTGACAGGCATCTTAAAAGCTTATATTGAATTATGAATAATTGTTTAGAGGCTGAAAGAAACTTTTCTAACCTATCAATAATAAAAAAAATTATCAACCATGATAGGAGAAAGGTTAACTTATCTCTCTATTCTCTCTCCAGGAAATATTACAAAAGTCATTGTCATATGAAGAAACATTCAATGAGTACGCAGGCCAAGAAATATAAGAAATAAATTATAAAGGGGTATCGGGCAGGTTACAATAAAAATATGTTATATTTCTAGTGTTTTTTATATTTATGATACATGCCATCTTTTTATAGTTTATAATTTTTTTGATTCTCCTCTAATTCTAAATAAATAATCTGGTCCTTGGTTGGGGAGAGAGATCAGAGGTGTGGTGCAACTCTCTCCCCTGTAACTGGGGGGAGGTATTACAAATGGATGGATGGGTACTCTGAGAAGAGCAAGGGTGAGCAGTGTTAAGCTCACACAGTGACATTCTGATAGGTACATATACACATGAACTCCTATAGACATACTAAACTCTTACTATTCCAGGCACTGTGTTATGGAAGAGCTCATGACATTTCTCATTTAGTAATCATACTACCCTTATGTGGTAGATTCTGTTCTTATTGCTATGTTGCAGGTGAGGCACAGAAAAATCAGGAACTTACCCAATGTAAAAGAACTAGCAGGTGAGGGGCACCTGGTTGGCTCCATTGGTTAAGCGTCTACCTTCGGCTCAGGTCATGATCCCGGAGTCCTGGGATCGAGCCTGCCTCGGGCTCCCCGCTCAGTGGGAAGCCACTGCTTGTGTTCCCTCTCTCACTGTCTCTCTCTGTCAAATAAATAAATAAAATCTTAAAAAAAAAATAATTAGCAGGTGAAACCTAAGTTTTGACTGCAGAAATTCTGACTCCAAAGCACAAGCCCTACACACCGTTTTCAACTTGGAAGGAAAGAAAGAACATGAAGAAAACAATGGAAAACAAGAAAGCATATTACGGAAAACCACTTGTGGCCTTGTGTGTAAAACTTTTAACTGCTGCAAAGGCAGAAAAGGCTATTGAAGCCTGGGTCTAAACTGAGGAAGCCTTCATGAAGGAAATGACTCAAACCGATGCCCGCAGGAAGAGCCAACATTTAGGTAAGCAATTAAAACAACCAAATTACATGGAGCCAATGGGAAGACATACCACAACCCCTTCACTGTTACATCCTGTGGAGCCAGACCTCAGCAAGGAAAAGAAACAAGGCCTGGCCCCAGCAAATATTTGGACCCACGTTAGAGAAAGCCAGTAGAAGTAGGCCCAAATAAACCATTGTTTCCCCCGTCTTAAAACAAATGGAATGTCCTGATGCAAGTCATAAATCTTGCCTGCTAAGCTCTCAAGAGTAATAGCAATAGGTTATTTGTGTGTGTGTTTAAGGCACAAATGGCCATTTCTTTTTCTCCAATGGGAAATTATTTAACAATCATACAGTGAGGCCACGGAAGAGTCTGAGTCAGTTTGTGCCAAATCAAACTTCAAGGAATGTTTCAGTATCAAAACGTACCTGTACTTTCCCTGGCAGCAAAGCTGTTATTGAGATATATGAGGCTGGTTGTACAAGAAGGAGTTCTACCAGTTCTGGGGAAATCATGACTCACGGCAATTCAGTCCTCATGAGATCTTGGCAGAAAGTGAGCATTACTTCAGAACAGCTACAAAATCTTCATGGGATACCTCTGTGAATGGTCAGTGATGAATGGCCAATGGGAACATGGGGCTTCAATTTAGTTGAAAGGGTTCTAACTGACACAGCACACCTGTGAGTACTGTTTTTTATTTTGGGAATAGCAACAAATGTTTTTGATTCTTTGGTCCCAGAACATCTCGTTATATTTATTGATTGGATAACTGAAACAAGATGACTCTGGCATCCCAAGGCATTGTTGAATTTTTCGGATTTTTTTTTTTTTTTACTCTCAGAGCCAAAACCATCATTTCATTTTGAGCTCCACACAAGCTGAGTACCATATTTAGCCTGACATGGATCTTCAAATATAAAACCTTAAAATTTCTGAGTTAATGTTAACTCTGCAATCATGCCAAGGGCTGCCACCTTCTTGAGATGCCTCAGACTTGGATGAGGAGTAATTTGCATGGCAGAATGTCACTAAGGATATGTGTTTTTACTTTTAAACTACATGACTGGGCTCCTAAGACTAGAGTCTGACTCAAATTGTTATTTATATCAGTCCGGCTAGTAACATCTTTATAAATTCCATCAGGAATCAATAAGGGTATATAGGCCCTTGGTCCTTGAATCATAAAATTTTAGGATCTTAGAGATTTCAAGTTCAATTTCTTTCAATGCTATTGCCCCTACCTAGGGTAATAGTTGCAATATTTAACAACTAGGATGGCTGGACGTTGGCCACTAAGAGACAAAAACCATTTAGGCTAGCTACAAAGTAGTAACCCATACCAGTAAATTTATTGCCTAAATATCAACTATCTGGTCCACTGTTCAATCCGAAATCATGCCAACAATTAATAACAAGAAAAAAATATCCAGAGAACTCCCATAACATAACCAAGTTTACAGAGCTAGTTGTTAGCAAATGACTACAAGAACAATGGTCTTTTACTTTCCTAAAGCAGAGAGCTTTGCATCTGAGATCTACAACTTAGTATAATGGTAACGTATGAGCCAGTGAGGACAGTGATTTTGCATGTATTCATTCATTCACTAAATATTTATTAAATGTCAACATGAACCTGACTTTTAAACTAAACCTTGAAGGATAGGTCAATAAGCACATCTCAGATAATTAATACAGATCGGCTAACTGACTTGATTACTGAATAACAACAGTATTTCATAAAGATCAGGGAAGATTAAATGAGGAAGTATTTGTACTATCTAGAGGAGAGAATGTATTCAATATATATCTAATACATATTTATTAATGTATTTGGTTTCTCCATATTATTGCATTTTTTTCTCAATGTGTATCTCTACTGCAACATATAAAAAGTATATTTCTCCAGCTCTCAGAGAATTTTTAATATATCCTCTTTCTCTGTGTTTTGTTTTTGTTTTCCAATGGGGGGAATTAAAAAAAAAAACAACTAGTGTATGGTTTCAATAAACTGACATCCATATTTTTAAGATTCTATTTATGAATACCTATATCATAGATTTTATCACTCAATTAATGTTCATTAAACTCTTAGCTCTAGCATTTTCTTGACTTTGTGAAAAGCAAAATATAATAAGGCATAGTGATGTCTTTGAATTATCTTCAGCCCTAAGACAAAGTAAAACTTACATGTATGGCTAGTATAGCATTTTCTAAACGATGTACTGGGAAATGCTAGTGGATTTGTAATATGTTCATGGACAAATAAGTTGATGAGACTCTGAGTTAAACAGGTTTTTAAATTATGGGACTTCACTGATCTTTTAATATCTTATGACTGCTGTGAAATTCTAAAGGCAATGGTAAAATAAATAATGTATTATTTCTCAAACTTACTTGACCTTGGAACAGTTATTTTTATCGGAATCCCTATATTCACATTTATCAGGAGGCTAGCACTCCACAGACCTGATTTGGGAAAATGATTTAAGGGCTGGGAATCAAGAACACCTGGGTACTCGTCATTTTTCTGCCACCAACAACTGTATGACATTAGGCAAGTTACTTAACTTTTCTGCTCCTCTATTTCTTCAACACTTAAAAGGGGGTAATGAAACTAACACCACCATCCTGGTATAATTTTGGCTAATTTTGAAGTTACATCGGTATCCGCTTGCATGCCCTTATAAGTCAGCTGGAAGCAAATAATATGATAATTTACAGAATCATGTTAGAAACTACTTAATTATGTGGTTCTGCTGAAGTGTTTCCTGTGATGATCATGAAAATCTTAAAAACACTGATTTTCATTAAATTAAAAGAACAGCTATAAATTGTTAAGCAGGATTATAATGCTTATAAATGTATCAATATCTGCATAAAAGGGATTCTGCTTTCTGCATTATTACTTTAGAAATTTGATAGAAAAACTTCAGAAGCAGATGTCCCAAAGTTTCCAAAGTTTCACACAAAATTGTACTCATATGTAGAAACAAGCAGCATGATGTAATTTTTGGATTATCTTCATAAAACAATGTTAATGTGTTTCACTTAATTCCCAATGCATATTCAACTAAGATTTTTTTTCTATCAAGTGAGCAAAAGTAAGGGCTAATGGGAAGAAAGAGGCCTAATGGGAAGGGTCAGGGATGCTCAGTGACCAGAACGGGTATAATGAAAGCAGGCAGCTCAGCCTTGTCCTTCTATGCTACAAAAGGCAATGCTAGTCCAGGAGAGGAAGTCAGAATGCTGCATTAAGTTTCAGGATGACTTAGATAATAAACTTGGATTTCTCGCATTCAAGTTATATGGTCTTGGAGGCAAGCCACATGGTGCTTGAACCCTAGTTTTCCCTTCTGTAATATGGGTATTCTATTACTTACCTCAGAGGTTGGAAGAAGTATTAAATGAAAAGATAGATCAATAATAGTGACTGGTACGTACTAGTCACTCACTGTATATTCACTTTAAAACATGTGTTGGGTAGAGAAACACTTGCTTTTTGACCAACTGATGGTACCAATACTCTTGTTATGTCTAACATTCATTTTATATGCACCATTTTAAGGAGAAACCAGCCCTTTTGAGATCCTTGGAAGCAACAGAAAAAGAATGTAGGAGTGCAGTGTTTACTATGGGCACTCTAAACACTTTCTTCCCTTGCGCATGTGGGACCTCCAGACTGGATTAGGAAACTCCCTGTTTGGTTCTACCTTTTGAGACCACCCAGAAGCTCCAGCTGGAGTAGTCAACTGTGGTTCATTTTCCCTGGATTGGGAGCCAAAACGAACCTATTACACATCTGCTCTGCTCTCTGTCTTGAATACCTAGTCTCTTTATAGTGTAATTCTAAGAAATGGACCTAAAGTCTGAACCACATGTCTTAAAGATTGTCTATCTGTGAACTTTTTCTTTCTGACTCTAGACAGAGACTCCTGGCCCACACTAAGGAATACAAATCACTTTCTTAAATTTTGTCTATAAGCAATGTCTGCTTTAATGTTTTCCATTAAATTGATGATTCCAGAAACTAATTAATATGTGTTTTCATGATGCTAAAAGAATCCCTCCAATTTTTGCTATTTAACTCATTAAAGACTCTATCCTTCCACACAGGCTCATATTCAGCTATCCCACTCTTTTACTAAGACAATAATAGCTCTCAGGTAACAATCCGAAGGCTATATTATGCAATAGTGCATCTTTAGAGGACACTGAAGAGCTACAGATTTGAGCTCAAATTGCAGATTCACCACTTACTATTTCTACGACACTGAACAAGACATTTGATTTCTTTTCATGTCACTTTCCTAATCAATATAGGAAGATAAGAGCATCTGTCATAGGACTGGTATAAAATGTAAATGAGAAAATAAATGTAGAGTGCAAAGCAAAATGCCTTTGTCACAGTAAATCTTCAATTACTGTTACTTATTCTTATAATAATTAGTATATTTTTATTTTTAAAAATTAGACATAGGGAGACAGTCAAATGTAAAATTGCCTTTGGATACATTGGATTAGGGAAAGAGAGGTGTAACCTAAGTTAGAAATCAACTAATGAAGAATTTAGTTTTGGAAAATAGATCCAGTTTTGGATAAAAATTCTAAGATGCAAATCGTATTTAATAAAAAGTAGCTGGCTATTTCCCAAAAATTCTCTAACTTTCTTTTGTATCTCCAAAGTATTTTTTAAAAGCCCACCTAAAGAGGATAGTTCTCTAACTCAACCACTAGATACGTTTTGCTAACTGAATTATTTCAAAGATAGTTTAGAACTGCATTTTATTATATTTTTTAGGTTAAGAATGACATCAGTGACTTTCTACAATTCCGTTTTTTTTTTTTTTTTGTATTTTTGTATAACATGTTTCTTTCAAGTTGTCTTTTCTCATGGATTGAAGAAAATTATACTTTGTATTCATGAAATTTGGGAAGTGAAATGAGGTGGACTATTTTTCTAGGCTTACTGAATTTGCTAACATAATCAGAAAGATCTTTTAACTTAGTTTCTTTTTTAGAAGATTTCTTGCAAAATTGCTGACTCTGAGGTTAAACTTTGGTCTGCTTGTTAAATTGAAGATACCTGTTAGTGTGCCTGAAATGCCGCCTTCCTAAACTTTAATTCCTTGCTGCAACTGAAAATGAGGCATTTAATAAACATTTTTAGAAATTCTCATATATAGTTTCTTCAAACCCCACAACTAAAATCTAAAAGTTCATAAATATCAATATGATATTTTCAAGTTTTCCATGGTTAAATTACATTGAAGATATATGATCCCATAATCACAATTCCTGGATCTCTAATTATGTAATGGCTATGGTTAGTGGAATGGAGGCTAAAACATTTTTTTACAATGCAGTTTAGAAATAGGATGATTTCATAGATACCCAGTGTTGCTATATATCTAAGGGTAGAGAAAACTATTTGGATGTCAGGTACTAAGAATAAGACCTCACTTAAGATATTCAGACAACTGCAGGTAATTTTTTTGTACCTCATTTGCATAAATTCTCCAGTTTTTTGTATTGAGACAGAGCTACAGTCCCAGCTGTTGGGTGGCTATTATAGCCACGGCAGATCAATTTAAGCCATGTTACATACATAGACTTTATTTCTCATTCTACGTTTTGCAAAAAATGTCACCCTCAATCTGAATGTATAGTAAAGGTATCCTTCTATTTGTGCCCTATTCCTTTCACCATATCCATATCCAATGTGAAGAGAACTTTGGGAATTATAAGATTTGAAAGATATGATCTACTTCTTTTTCTAATTTCATACATTATTTATCTGTGGAAAGTAAAGAATAATCAGTGAGTCATGTAATCATAAATATAATGTATCCTTATAATAGAGAGTGCCTAAAATTACAATCTATGTCACTTTTAAAGAATTTTAAGAATGGTTTACCTTATTATTAATTAGCACAATGTCTTTTCAAAGTAATTTGATCTATGTATTAGGAGCCACAAAACTGCATATTTGTGGGCTAGTTTTTTAATGTCCTAGAAGTATGTATCCTGTATAAAAGCAAATGACACTTGTTCAAATCTATTTATTGCAGCATTATTTACATTAGCGACATTTGGAAAGCAATAAAATGCCTCATCGTACAGTGGTTTAGGTGACACATGTTCTTCAATTTAATGAACTGTTTACAGACATGGCAGTGTCATAAATTACTGCGATACATGTGACATGCCTATATCCATGACAAAATGCTGAATGTTTGCTATGCAATCAAAATGGTATTTATTGATGGCTACAACTCTGACACAATTCATATAAAGAAGAGAATATAAAATTGAAGGCGGTTATGGTGTTCAAGTTATGGGTTATAGGCAGCTTTTCTCCCTCCATACCCCCCTCCTTGCCATTCTTCTTCCTTCATTATTTCCTTTGGTATTATTAAAGGTGATTTGTAAAATACATAAAAATTAGGGAGGAAAAAAGAATGTATTATCCCTTCTCAAAATATCTGTATTAAATCTACACAGGAAGTGGGAAATGATTTGCTTTATCAGATAGTACCAATCTTTCACCTACAATATTCAATATTGATATAAATACAAACATATATTTGCCTAAATTATTCACATAGTTGCCTTCATTTTTCATGCTGTTATCTCTGGATGAAAAAAAAGCCAGCAATCAGGCAACTATATATGAGCAGTTGATCAGGCAAACACTCTAAATTAACTGTTTCAAATACTACATAATACCAAATTAAACTGGATAATACAGCAAATCCAATGAACAAATTCATCTTGGAAAAGATAATTATATTTAAGGGTGATATATATTTTCCAGAACAATTAAAATGTTTTTAGTCTAAGGACTTCAGAAAAATATTTTGAAGGCTAAATTCCAAACATCTGTAACATAATTTATATTAAAATCTCCTAATTCTCTATGGCTATTCTCTGTATTTTATATTCTTTTTTTTTATTTTAATGTTTTTTTATTATATTATGTTAGTCACCATACAGTACATCTCTGGTTTCTGATGTAAAGTTCGATGATTCATTAGTTGTGTATAACACCCAATGCACCATGCAATACGTGCCCTCCTTACTACCCACCACCAGCCTATCCCATTCCCCCACCCCCCTCCCCTCTGAAGCCCTCAGTTTGTTTCTCAGAGTCCATAGTCTCTCATGCTTCATTCCCCCTTCTGATTACCCCCCTTTCTTTATCCCTTTCTTCCCCTACCGATCTTCCTAGTTCTTATGTTCCATAGATGAGAGAAATCATATGATAATTGTCTTTCTCTGCTTGCCTTATTTCACTTAGCATTATCTCCTCCAGTGCTGTCCATGTTGCAGCAAATGTTGAGAACTCGTTCTTTCTGATAGCTGAGTAATATTCCATTGTATATATGGACCACAACTTCTTAATCCATTCATCTGTTGAAGGGCATCTCGGTTCCTTCCACGCTTTGGCTATTGTGGACAATGCTGCTATGAACATTGGGGTGCATATGGCCCTTCTCTTCACTACGTCTGTATCTTTGGGGTAAATACTGTATTTTGTATTCTTATTAGAAATTCCCAATTTAGCAGCAGGATGTTATGGAAAGTATGTTTGGTAGGGGACCCAAAGACCTGAGTTCTAAACCCAGTCTGGCACATACTCTTTCACTGATCTTGGGCAATGTAATAAAGCTCTTTTCCCATCCAAGAGAAAAGTTAACAAGAGAGTCTGGTAATTCTGAGGGATAGCTCAGCAGATCAGATTAAGAAAAGTGGATTAGGAATGTTGTAAACACTAAAGTTGTCTCAAGGACTTTCAAAACAAGAAGCGTATTTCATCAGGGAAATTATTTGTCTCCAAAATAAAGTCACATCATTCTGTCTCTGTCCAGAATAATTTCCTTTTTTTTTTCTTTCAGCCTAAGCTAATCTTTGACTCCTGAATACGTTTTATTTCCAAACTGCATGAAATTGTGTTGTAGAAACATTCCCACAACTTGCTTTCTTCCAACTTGGCTCCCTTGTAAAGTAAACAGCCCGTTTTACCTTAAATGACTGTAATAGTACATGCGTGGTTGGCTTCGAGGGGCAGGCGGATTGTATAAGAAGGTAATAATTATTCCCCAACTGAAAAGGGGTCTTACTGTTTTCTTTTCCTAATCCTCCATGGATAAAGTATTTACGAACCCTGATAGAAATAATAGATTACTTTGAAATCCTTCTTGCTTTGCCCATATTTATATTACAGTATTAACCAGCCATTCTGGAATCAGGGAACTAATTAAACTTTCAGGATTTAATCTTCACCATTTATGTGTTTGTTTCCTATTTGCCATCCCCCTCTAATTTTTAAATTCACCTAAAAACCAGACCGGAAAGCAAACTAAAACTGGAGTTCCTGTTCACTGGAAAAGGTTTCACAAGAAAATATGAATTGCCTTTAAGTGCTCCAGCATTGCTATTACATAACTTTTATTGGGGGGGGGGGAATCTGAGGTAAAATCCCATCACCAACAGCTGTTTTGTTTAAACAGAAGCACAGAGTTGAAATTGGTCAATTATAGTTTATTGGCTTTCCTCATGGTTGACTTGAGTAATTCAGTAAGAATTTCTTTCCCTAAATTACGTTATATATGAAGTTTCTAAAATTTACTAAATAGTTCTATTATCTCGTACGTTTTTTTCTACACGTACAAGCAGTACTAATAATTCACGCCAGGGAAAATTAATAGTAATAGATTGTTATGGCTAAGAATCACATCCAGCTGTTTAAAAAATAAAATTTTATACAAAGTTATTTATATCAGGCTTACAAAAGGCAAATATCAAAACTATATTATCCCATTTTTACAAATATGCATGCACACAAAATACTTGAATAAAATTCAGTCGTCTTAATTTTATTTTTGCATTCTAAAATGTCTGTATTGCCAATGTACCAGTTTTGTGATAAAAATAGTTAAAATTTATATTTAAAAACTAAGTAAGCTCACTATAATGGTTGGGAGTTTTTTCAGCTGTTTTATGCTTCATTGTATATATTATAGTCTTGACCAAATTTAGCAAACAGATCAAGGAGAGAAAAGTAGTAATCTTTACTATAAACCAAAATAGTATTAATTACTTCCATAACTTCCTAAAGTGCACTATTGCATGTACTTTTTCTCTCTCTTTCACATTAAACATTTCAAATTCTTCACATGCATGTTTGACATCATTGTCTATCACCAGCAGGAAAGACTAAATGATCAGTAGTGCTGGTCTTTTGACTATGGGACAGATGTTTCTCCTTGGACTTCGATTTAAGAGAATTATGTTGTAGCCTTACACGAGTTTGACCAAATGTTTTCCCCATTGTTCAAGATGGCTATCCTACAGGTGTGAATCATAGGGAAACAATCTTCTCAGAATACATCTTTCTTCTACTGACAGAGCTTTCATTAAGTCATTATCATTTTATGTACTCTTATCTCTGGAAATTATTGTCTGTTCATTTGGGCTTCATACTTCTTTTTAGATGAGATTTACATTTGAATTCCAATGAAAATTAATCATTTTTAAAAATGTTTTATTTGGAAATAATTTTAAGCTTCTAGAAATGTTGCAAGAATAGCACGTTAAATATCCAAATACCCTTTGAATACCAAATTCAACTATTGTTAACATTTTGCTCCATTTGCTTTATCATTTGTGCCCTCTGTCCCCCCAGATGAGCCTAGGTTGTATATATTACGTTCCTTTACTCCTAAGTACGTCAGTGTATATTTCATAAGAATAAAAATATTCTCTTACATAACCATAGTTATCAACTTCAGGAAATTTAACTTTATTATACTACTTTTTTTCTGTATTACAAATTCCAATTTTACCAATTAGTTCAAAAATGATTTTTATACACACCAAACTGTGGTACCTCAGTGTTAGGAAACTGTTTCTCATTCATTGAGGAAATTTATCGTAAAGACAACCAGATGAGACTTTCTGTGATATGTGTGATGAAGATGTCTACTGTATACCAAGGTGCTGCCTTTACGAGGGTCTGTAGCAGAAACTTACTGGAAATAGCTGTATGCCTCCTGAATTCCTGCGGACATTGAGCATGCATTCATGTTTACTTTGGCTACCAAGAAATCTAAAGCCAGCTGGTGACTCTTATAAGAACATATGGTTTAGCTTTCTTGTACTATCCCCAGATTTATTATTTGTTTTCTCTCATTGTCTTAGCTCAGGCTGCTGTAACAAACTTACCAGAGTCTGGGTGGCTTATTAACAACAGAAATTTATTACTCACAGTTTCTGGAGGCTAGAATTCCTGAGACCAGGGTGCCAGCATAGCTGGGTTTGGATGAAAACCTTCTTTCAGGATACAGATTGGTGATTTCTCCTTGCATTCTCACAGTGCAGAATGACAGCAAGCTAGCTCAGGGCTAGCTTAGTGCTCTTCTTCCAGGGGCACTAATCCCATTCATGAAGGCTCCACCCTCACGACCTAATCACCTCTCAAAGGTGCCATCTCAAAATACTACCACATTAGGGATTAGCCCTCAACATACGAATTTGGGGGGGTGGGGGGGGACACAAACATTAGGTCCATAACACTTTCTTTTTTTAAAAATTATTATTGAAATATAATGTATTATTTGTTTCAGGGGTACAGGTCTGTGATTCATCAGTCTTACACAACACACAGTGCTCACCACAAGTGATCTCACGATGTGAGATCATATGGTAATTGTCTTTCTCTGATTGACTTATTTCGCTTAGCATGATACCCTCTAGTTCCACACTGAATGCACCAAATCTCATCTGATCTCTGAGGCTAAGCAGGGCTGGACCTGGTTAGCAGTTGGATTGGAATGCTTTCCTTTTGTTCCAGTTTCCTAGTCTATTGACTTTACCCTTAATACTAAATTTTAAAGCTTCCTTAATTTCTTCTAGAAAAAAGGCTGGATATAAATAAATAAAAAATTAACTAAATCCATCCATTTACCTATCCATCCATCCATCCATTCATACATACATACTAGGCAAAGAAAAGGTCATGTATATAATATTGTAATTAGACATCAGACAAATAAAGAGCCTCCATACACTAACCAGATGTCTGATGAATAGCATGTCCTCACATGCCCCTTTATCTCTCAGCCGCTTCCATCTCCAGCAGAAAACGTGTGCCAAAATCACATCCTCTCAGAAGGACCTCTCTCTTTTACGAATTTCAGGGTTTCCAGCAACCCACACAGAGATTCTAATTATGGCAGCCCATTGCCAACTCTACGAAGACATACAGGTAACACTTAGATGTGTGGACATATCGGATTCCCTTGAGAGTTTGGTAAAGGAGGTTTTGTAGCATTTTTGTTGCTAAATTTAATTCGCTTTCATATTCTGACCCTTTAGGTGCCTGGCCTCATTCATACCATAGGCTGCTCCACGAAGCCTGAAGTCACACATGTGAGCCAACGGCAGGAAATGGAGACCTTTCAGGTTTCCCTAACAATTCATTCTTTTGTTCTCCTCTTTCATTTTGAAAAACATTTTGGTCAAAATCCTAAATGGAGCTGATTCAATTCAGAACCCTTTGGCAGTAAAAAAATTAGAGACTTCTGGGTCAGATATAAAAATGTGATATTTAGAGACCATTTCCTTGAGTTTCTTTACCAAACAACTCTTCTTACAGGTCAAGGTGTTGTTTTATGTGTGGGAAGCCCCAAGCTGACTTACAGAGTTCTCTGTGGGGAGAATAGGGGATTTGAATGGTTTTATTGATCCCTCACTTGGGAAGGCTTTGACAATTTAAAAAAATACAGCCACACTCATGACCTTGCCTGATTTTCACAGCAACCCAGTGAGATAATCACAACATGAGTGATGATGCCTATTTTATAGATGAGGAAATTATGATCCAGTGAGCTGAAAGCTGCTGGAGACCAGGAAAGGTCCGCCTGCACTTTGTCCTATTATAAACCCTAAACCAAACTCATCACTTACCCATTTCACTGATGGCATTGCCATGCTTTCAGTCTTCCAGGATAAATAGCTTAGATTAATCTTCAACTTTTCCTTCTCTGGAACTCTCGGCACTTTGCGAAGAAGCCAAGCCCTGTTGTCTCTGCTTCTAAATGTCCCTGCCATCTGTTCCTTCCTTCTGTCACTTCATCACCCTCTGACTGCTATTGCTGTATTACCACGGGCCTAAGTTAGAGCAACCATTTTCTAACTAGTCAGCCTGCTACAAGCTTCTCTCTGATTCCAATACAAATCTGTTGCCAGAGTGGTCTCTCTAACATATATAATTGTGCCCTTCTTCTTTAGAATCTAGAATGGATTTCTCCTGCAAGTAAAAAACTCAGATCACTCAAGCTGCCAAGCAGAGCCCTCAAGTATTTATATTCAACTTTGTTTATAATTCTATTTTCCAAATACATCATACATTCCCAACCTGTAACTTATATTACAACCACCATATTCTACTTGCTGTTCTCCAAAAGCACTATTAATTCTTCAGCGGCTGGCTCTTCACTCAAGCCACTCATGCCTTTCCCCAAACCCATCCTTACGGATTCAGCTCAAATATGCCTCCTGCAAGAAAAGCTCCTATATTTCTCCAGCTGGAATTCATCTTCTTCTCTCACATGAATGACTCTGGTTCAACCTCTATTTTAATACTCACTGGAACCTAACATTTTAATAATTATTTCTGTCTTACACACCAGACTAAAAATTCTGTAAGGCTCTTTTTTCTTTGTCATTCCCTATATCCGCATCAGTGCTTTGCAATAGTGAGCATTCAATAAATGTTTGCCAAGTTAAATTATTTTAGGACCTCAGGACTTTGGATTAAGGTATTATCTCCATTTTTATTAAAATGAGGATGTCACCTGAGAGAAGTAACACATTGACCAAGTGTATCTGGTTTTCTCTAGATGTAGTTAAGTTATCAGAACAACAAAAGGCAAAGCAATGTTCTGAGAGCCTGGGAAAGAAACAGGTACATTGGGAGTGGGAAAGTATGGTGCCCACAGTACTCTTGCACAGGTCAGGACAAAGGAAAAGGGTCTATCAAAGGATACACAAGCTTACAGAGAAAATGTGATGGGCAATAAAAAGGTGGAAGGGAAGGGAAGAAAGAAGCTAGCAACTTCTGTGAGCACCTATCTTGCAGCAGACAGTTCAGCATAGGTTTCTATTTAACTCTCCAACTAACCAAGAAAGGATGTTCTCATGCCAGATATTAACTTACCTAAAAATAGAGAAATAGAGACTCAAAGAGGTTTAGTGGATTTGAACCCAGGTATATCTGATTATAAAGCCTATTGTGGGGGGGCACCTGGGTGGCTCAGTCGTTAAGCATCTGCCTTTGGCTCAGGGCGTGATCCCGGGGCCCTGCGATTGAGTTTTGCATGGGGCACCCTGCTCTGCTGGGAGCCTGCTTCTTCCTTTCCCACTCCCCCTCTTTGTGTTCCCTCTCTCGCTGGCTGTCTCTCTCTGTCAAATAAATAAATAATATCTTAAAAAAATACATAAAGCCTACTGTGTTCTCTGCCATGTGGACTTGGATAAGATGGATACTCAGGACAGGATGAATAGGGATGTTATAAGATACAAGTAGGGGATAGACTTTCAGGTGTTAATGGGAAATTTCTATTTAAGTTACAATTTTGCCTTTGGTTTATTATTATTATTTTTGGAAGAACAATTGCAGGTATATTCTGACAGGAGAAATAGACCTCAAATCAGATATCAAATTCATATCCTATTAAGTCTCTGTTCTTTTCACCATATAAAGCCTTCCCATTTCTAGTTGTATATTCTGCAGCTTGTCTTAGATCTGGGGAAGGTGGGGAGGGACACAGCGAGAGAGATGACTTTTTATGTAATCACTTTCTTTTATGGAATGAACTATGGTGTGAAAGCTAGTCTTGCATCTCTTAGATCATAAATCTGAGTGGGGCATGCTGTCTTGGCAAAAACCAGTAGCAATGTGCTAAGTGTTTATTGCCAAAAGCAATAGCATCATGGCAGCAGATAATTATGAGCAGTGCTAGTGAGCAGTCCTGAGAAGAGAGTGTTCAGAGAAGAAGGAAGCAGGGGCTCTGGCTGAGACCAGTTCGATTCTCAATCCCTTGTCTCTCATCTACCCTTAAGCCCAATGCCCTTTCTTCCTTAAAGAGCAAGGGTTTTGTCTGGGGAGAAGAAACCCCTTGAGAGTCATCTGGAGCCAGAATAAAATGATGATCAAGGGTGAAGAAGGTTTGCTCGTTTGTCTGTTTTAATGCCAAGCCCAAACCACCTTTACAACCCAAAAACCTATAAAAAGTGTTGGTATTCCAGTGTGGGTTTCTGAGGACCCTTGTTATTTAGGATCGTTCATCCAATTTTCGCTCGTGATTTCCAGTGGACACATTTTATTAGGTGCCATAGCTGGAGCTTGCTGTCTCTTTCTCTTGGTCTGGAGTCAACTTATGAATGAGGGCAATTCAACTGCCACAGCATGGTTGGGAGAAAAAAAATCTAATGAATTCAGGCTGTGGGGGAAAAATCTGCTCTGGGTCTCTCTTTCATTGGGAAGGGAGAAGAAAGGAGGCAGTCAGGCTGTTACCTGGCAGTGTCTGGAAGGAGGGTGTCGTCTGGACATAGGGTTTCCTGCTGGAGTTAAGAGGCCCTCTGTTACATAAGACCCGGCTGGCATTGCTCTTTAGGCAAAGCCACGGTCTGAAGGCCATACGCCTGTCCTGTTTTCATGAGCCTTTGCCTTGGCTTGTCAATGCTTGCTTCATCTCAACAAAACACTCCTGTTTACAAGGCTACATTTTATCTGAACCCGTGCCCTTCCTGTGAGCAAATTTCTCCAAAAGTAAATGAGGCATAGCTACTACCAGAACATTTCGTCGATCTAGCCTCATCAGGGATTTCAGTATTCTAGCAAGTGAACTGTCCACATAAATCATGACTAACGACTTGATCTGCAGAAAGAAATTTTATTCTGGGAAGATCATGATCTTTCTTTAATAGTATTACCTATTTCTTAGAACATTTGGAACGTAACTCTACACTTTCCTTGATGACCTGAGATCATGACCTGATTTATTATGATGATTTCTTTAGGCAGAGGTAAGAGGTAAAATATTTAGCAACAGTACATAATGGAACTAACCAATCAAAATGGGTGCTGCCGTGAATAACTCATGTGGTTTAATTGGCTAGCGCTTGAAGATTATCACCTTTGTCCTTAGGGATCAGTGCCCTCTAACTAACTACCCCCTATATGACAAGCATTTAATGAGTCTCTACTTATTTTAGCTAATTTAATCTAGAGGACATTACAATATGGGTAAAATTACTTACATTTTCCAGAGGAAAAAGGACTCAGAAAGGCCAAGCAACTTAATGTCACACTCAAATAAGTGGCCAACTTACCTGTCTGACATCAATGTCACCTACAACACACTGTTTTGTTCATTGCTCTTATCCTTAATTTCCTGCTATGGTGAAATTACATAGTCAAGTATATTAAATTGGTAGTCTCATTTGAACACCACATGGTTCTTTCTTCTTTATTGTTTGCATAAACAAGCATTTATTGAATGCCTACAATGTGCCAAGCACAGAAAAACCAAATGGCCCATGCAATGAACAAGCCCTGAATCCTGGTTTTATTGGTACCATGTTCTATATCGCGCCTACTCAGGTAATCTTTACAACTTTGGCCAAATGTGAATGCTGTAACCTCTCTTACAAGGTGAAATTGCTAACATTTTGCCTAATGGGGACCATTTGGGTTTTATTTTCAACGTCATGTTTAGTGGATGAGACAGCTGGAAGGCTAATTCTGGATAAGCAGATAAAAGTCCTGCCTTGCTTTTGGCTACCTGCCTAATTTCCCTCGACCTGAAACACACAGTTAAGGAGAATGTACTGAGCAATCCATATCCTTTGGTACCAATACAGCTGTGAGGAAAAACTATCTCTTAGTCTTAATTCATTCCCTGTGTATTTCTTGAATGCCTACTATGTGTCAGACACTCTTATGGGAACCAGTCTTGATAGTTATTTCAGGTCTAACTATGCTACCCAATCACTGTTCTATTTGAAGCAACATTTGTACTTGTGTAGTTCATATGCCTGCTTCAAGTCTTTTTCCCCAGCTAGAGCCAAGGGCAACATGAAGTCTTTGAAGCAGAGTTTACAACCTTGTTTTTCTAGTACTAATATAGCATGCTGTTCTCATCATAGGTCTGATTTGGCTATGGACGTGGTGACATTTTGGAATGTTTTCTCAGAGAGCCAACATCAAAAAGGAAGCAACAACAACAAAAAAAGCACAAAGAGTTCAGAACAAGTAGTTTCCTTCCAGAAAAGTCTACATCAAGGAATTCACTTCTTTCAGTGCCCTAAAAACCAACTGTTTGGCATCATAGGACAGGTTTGGGTATTTTCTAAAAAAAAATTGGGGAAGCCTGGGAAGAATGTGAGGCTGACCCTGTCACTACTCTTTTCAGCTCTTCAACAGCTCCTTGCCATCTTTTGGATAGATACATGCTCTTTAGCAAGACATTTAAGGCCTTTATGATTCTATAATCTTCCATTCCTTCAGAATCACCTCAAGAATCACCTCTTCCAAAAAAATCTTTCTGGATATCCATGTCCCAATAAAACTAGCCAGTCCTTTGAGTTCTTACTTTACTATTCAATAACACTTATCATGCTGAATGTCAGTATTGATTTAGCATTTAGGCTCCGTAGTCACATTGCCTGGGATTTAAACCTGATTTCCACACTTAATTGTCTGACTTTCATCGCCTTTCTCAATTTCTTTGAATGTTTGGCTCAAAGACATTAAAAAATTTTTCTTCTTATCATATAGTGTCCTTGTCAGTAGAATGGGAATAACAGTAATAACAATAACAATATCTTTCTAACAGATTTGTTATGAGGATTAAATGAAATAATATTGATAATGTGGCTATCATAGTATGTGACACATAGATCTCAACAAATATTACCTTTCATTATTGTTACATACCTGTTTTTCCTATTGGAAAGTGAATTCTTCAAGTGCAAAATCTGTGGCACCTATATTTTTATTTAGTTTTTGATGATGAATTCATTGATAAAACTTCATAGAATAAGGTATGATTCATTATGAGCTATATTATTTAACACTAAAAAATAACAAAATACAAAAAAATAGAAGTTCATTTCTTAGTTCTGTAGAATTCCAATTACATGTTTGTTTGTTTTCCAAATACATGTTTCTAATCATCAGGTATCTTTCCTCAAAGGTGTGATACAGAAACCTAGGATCCTTCCTCATGTGGTTCCTTCATCCACAACACATGGCTTCCAAAATATTTGCTCTCACCTGTATGTAAATGGCAAAAGGGGGAAGAGTGGGGAAAAGGTATACTTGCATCTTGACCACCTTGGCCCCAAAATAAAATACCTCGCTTCTGCTAGCATTCCACTATAAGAAACATGCCCTTGGTGTTACAGTTCTATGCCATGGGACAGGAGAGCAATCAGGAATTTCTAATAGGTTGGTTGTATTTGATGAGTAGAATATGATGGGCAAGATATTCCAGGAAAAAAGAAAAAAAGATGAGTGATAGAAGGAAGTTTAAGATTAGGGAATCAAAAGTTTTGGATTTCAATAGAAACACAGGATATATACTAGGGAATACAAGAGATAAGGAAAAGAGCTTGGGCCCACTATGTACCTTTCATTATGAAAGTTCATTTGGTATCGCACTCAGCCTGGGGCTCCATACTTCCAAAACCTGACTGCACTTATTGCCTCAAACTCCAAGGTGCAGTTGGAAAGTGTGAAAATGTCTGAGTCCATCAGGCAATGACTGATGGTCATCATTTTAAGTAGGATTGCCAGATTGGACAAATAAAAACATAAGATGCCCAGTTAAACTTGAATTTCAGATAAAAAAAATTTTTTTAATATAAGTAAGTCTCATAAAGTATTTGGGACATTATACTAAAAAATTATTTGTTGCTTATCTGAAATTCAAATTTAACTGCATGTCCTGTATGTTATCTGGCAACTCAAATTGGACAGGAGGAGATGTCTTAGTCAGTTTCCTCTTAGTTATAATTGTAACTCTCTATACTTAAGATAAACCTTTTAGGGACTTTCCTCTTTTCCAGTCAAACTTTTTCTTTCTTATTATGTACCAGTATATCATTGTCTGCCAAATCAGCTTCCTTTCAATTGACTCAAATGGTCAAAAAGAGAGATGCATTATGAAGAATCATAGCTGGTCCTAAGGACAGTCAACCAATTATATGGTAGGACTGACTGCAAGTAGGGACTACAAATTCTACAGACAGGTGTTCTCTGTAGAGTCTGCTCTTTTAAGAGCTAGTGCTTAAGGCTAGTTACAAAGCTATAGTCCATTGACTAGATCAATTTGTTAATGATGCCAAACTTAATTTTCCTGAGAAGATTCTCATTTTCTCCTACACCAAGCTGTACCTCTAATACAAGCCAGTTATACTGTAACTGCATAGTAGCAGCAAGGCAGTGTTATTACGGCGAGAGTAGTAGTAGCAGCACCTTTATTAATCACTTAATATAAGGCAGCCATTTTTATAATTGTTTCATAAGAATTATCTCATTTAATTTTAAGAAACTTTGTCACTGGGAAGTTAGCTGAGTTTTCCAAGTCTAAACAGCTAGTAAAGGAAAAAGCTAGGACCACTGGGTTAAGGATTGGTGTTAGCCAGCAGGTAGCAGTTGGCTGCATCAGTGAAAACGATCTCACTACCTCCCTACTGAGGCGGTGACTCAAAGCTTCGAGTCTTCTATATTGAAGCCCAGTCTTGGAGTGAGCCAGTAGACTCAGTTTCAAATACTGCCTTTGGAACCTCCCAACTGATACTTTGGGTAGCCTGTTTGACTTCTTTGTACTTTAGTTTTCTTACCTATGAAAGGGAGTTATGATAGGTAATTTATACAGTTACAGTTTATTATTTTTTTAAGATTTTATTTATTTGAGAGAAAGAGCATGAGAGAGAGAAAGCACGCACGAGCAGGAGGGAGGAGCAGAAGGAGAGGGAGCAGCAGATTCCCCGCTGAGCAGGGAGCGCGATGCAGAACTCAATCCCAGGAGCCTGGGATCATGACCTGAGCCAAAGGCAGACGCTTAACAGACTGAGCCACCCAGGCACCCCTAAAATTACAGTTTAAAATTGAGTTATCTTATGCAAAGAACCTGACATAACATAGACTCTTAATAAATAACAATATTATTACTATGTCTATTCAGTTTTATCCAAAATGGTTTGCAGAGACTTTTCTTGTCCTTATAGAAATGAAGTCCCAATGTTCACATATAGACAAAATAGAAAAAAAGCAACTCCCTACTCTTTCTCTACCTCCTCTTCATTCTTTAATGTGTGTTCTAAATAAGTGATAGATGTCAAGTAACAGGTATCACTGTGAAAACTAAGACATTAGACAAACATAAAGGTAAGCACTCTTCAATGCTTGCTACTTTAAAAATATCCTGATATTCTTTAGTTTTGTTTTCCACTGGAATGGCTACATCTGCCTTTCCTAATGACTTACGTACTTGTTCCTACCGAAAAATTAAAACAAGAGTGCCATTTTTTGATGAGAAAAAATGTGATTTCTGCTTTGAAATAAATGCTGATATCACACTCAAAAAATCACTTGGTATCTACCCTTTGTTCTTCGACCACACCACTGTACACTTGTGTTTGTTCCTTTGCTTATGCTCTTCTCCTGAACTGTCCTCTTTTCTGCATATCTACCCTTTCTTCTAGTTCTTGCTTCAAGTTTCACTCCATAGGTCTACAGAAAAAAATGTTAACTATCTCTGAGTGCCAATCTCTTCTGACCACTTTTCCAAACTCATGTAAGAAATAAGTTAGGATCTTGTTATTTTGTAAAATCCACACCAATAGAGCATGGAGTTTAGAATCTGAGTTCCTGTCATTTCACTTCTAGGAAATTGAACAGAGTCAGTCCTAATTATCTTTTCCACGGCACTATCGGTTTGATACCTTAAAGCCATTTAATAAATATTTGCTCAATTTAATGATTATCATAATTAGGTAACTAATATATGGCAGCAACTAGCACATAGTAAATGCTCAAAATATTCATTCATTTTCATTTCAATCAGCTCCTTACATGACCATGTGAGCTCATAGATCCCTCACTGGGAGGTGAGCTTGATGCTATAGGCTTCCAATTAGATTGGCCCTGCATTCCAAAACCTGAGTATCTAAACCTTTATTTCTAACTGATTTAAGAAGTCCTTAGTCAACCAATTGGCTCTACCTTCAGCTATTAAGAAGCAGCTATCATGGATAGGATGTTATTTTTTCATGTATAAAGCGTCTGGAGGATGTGGCAGATTGAATTTTCCAAAGATGATCATCTCATAGGTTCCTCTTACAGTGTGACACTGATAGACCTCCAACAAGAAGCAGATTTATGCCCTCCCACCACCCCTCACACCTGGATGGCCCATGGCAACTGCCTCAAGCAACAGGGCATACCGGAAGTGACATTCTGTCTTCCTGGCCTGGCTCTGTCTCTGTTGGAACCTGTACCTTCAGAGCATTAGGTCAACATGTAGAAAGTCCAGCCACCCTCAAGCCCCCATTCTGAGAGAACATGTGAAGAGAGGCACCCAAAGTGCCCCAGCTGTGCTAGCCTCCAAACATGTGAGCGAGAAGCTCTCTGTAGAGCCCCAGCCACTGTCTAATTACAACCTCATTAGAGACCCCGAATCAGAAGGTCCATAGAGACTGCTCCTAGATTCCTAACCCACAAAGTTGCAAGAGATAACAAGTGATTATTACTGTTTAAAGCCCATAAGTTTTAGGGTGATCTGTTGTGCAGCCATGGTAACAGGAGCTGGGCAATTGGGGGGAAAAAATTCTGTAGCCCATTTAGGTCCAAACTGTCAGACAGATGAGCCATGTCTTAGAACATTCCATCCCTTAATCGAACTGACCACACTGTAATGCGCGGGCAGAGATTCTGCCCAGTTTGTGAGGTTTCCATTGCTTCCTGGGGTTGTGGCAACTGACGAGGTCTAGTTCTGTCTTGAAAAACTCCTGTCTCTGGAAGAATAAAATATACTTTCTTCTGAATAGCTTTTCCAGTAATTAAAGTTTTATTTCCACATCCTTTTTAGTAAGTGTAAAAATACATTCCAAATCACTCTTTCCCTCAAAGTAGGAAAAGGAGGGGTGAGGGAACCAGAGTCTATATGTCTCCAGATAAATGTAATTGCCAGCCCAGCCTTCACTGAGGTCACACACCTATATGTGGAGGGCATAGGGGAGGGGAGGGAGATTTGCACATCTGGATTATATCAAATCATATTGGTTGCAGCTTGCAGACTGCAATTTCTTGCCAATTTCTTGTTATTAATCCCATGGTACCATGAGAGAAAAAGAAAATGGTTCTAAACTCTTCATAAACTCGAATTTGGCAATAGCCATGGTGGACAATAGGCAACCCAGACTTGCTCCATGTTAACAAAACTACCCCCTCACTACCATAAGGTGAAACAAAATGTGAGGTCTACACTCACGGGAAGGAGTCAGTAGAATGGCTTTGCTCCTGGCCGGCCATGAGTGACGTGAATGAAAACAAAATGTGCAAATCCCAAAGGGGCTGAGATCAAGAAGCCCCCCACGGTCCTTCCGCGGGCAAGGTGTTGAACTATCCCTGAGCCGATTTGGAATGCACCAGAGGCGATTGTTTCCTGAGGCCTTCTGCGGCCGGGTGGACACAGCACGGCTGATAAATGATTGTCAGTCCTGGAATTCAGGGAAATAATTGAGGGAAGCAAATTTAAGCCAATTCTTTTTCCATGTGTTTTACTCTGACAGTGAGTGGAGTCAGAAAAGAGAAATCCTGATTCTCAAACGCAGTGTGGGCTCTTGACATCAAGAGTTGGCATAAACTCTTACAAATCTAAGGACAGAATTGAAGTGATGGGGGCAATAGTAGGTCCTGTTTTCTACCTCTTGTCTTCAATGAATAAACACCTTTGGTTTATGGTTGATGCTTAAAAGCTTTCTAAAGACCTTTCACCCTAAACTATTTCTGGACTACACAATCAAGTATATTTGAACAGGTTAGTACCTAATGCTCCACGTTTGGTCATTCAGTGTTCTCCTTTCTTCTTTAACTGAGTCACGGTTGAGAGAATGGATCATAGATTTATACACAGATCCCCCACACCCCGACTACTTGATCAGGCTTCTTAATTTCTCTTAATTTAAAAAAATCTTTAAAGCTGGGGTAATATGTGCCTACTTCAGAGTATTTGATGAGGATAAAGGAAAATGAAACACACAAAGGACTTAGAGTTGGGGCTGGCACTTAGTGCTCAATAGCTTTTAGTTATTATTCTTATGTTCAACTGTACATGTTGGACCCACTCTATACCTGCACATAATTTTAGTCTGTTTTCTTACTTTCCTCCCTGTGATGTAGCAAATTGACTATTTGCTACTTGTGGTGTTTGCTGTCACTAGTTACCGGTAACAACAAACCTCCCCTTTTCCTTTTCCTTTGGTCTGAAAGAATTGGTCTGCAGTTTAAAGAGGTGTGTTTTTTTAAAAATTATTATTATTCAATCTTACTAATGGTATTTAAACACCAATTCTTTAAAAAACCAACCAGCCAAATACAAACCCCTGGATATGATTTTTTTTTTTAAGATTTTAGCTACTTATTTGACAGAGAGAGAGCACACACAAGCAGTGGAAGCAGCAGGCAGAGGGAGAGGGAGAAGAAGGCTCTTTGCTGAGCAGAGAGCCCCATCCAGGTCTTGATCCTGGGCCCCATGACCATGACCTGAGCTAAAGGCAAATGCTTAACTGACCCAGGTGCCCTGGATATGATTGAAGAGATAATTACATGGTCATAAGCAACATGAAGCCAAGGACCATGTTTGTTTTGTTCACTATTTTAGAGTATATATAATCCAACAACATTAGCTTTATTTTTCATGTTTTGTTTGTCTGTTGTTGTTGTTATGGTTAATTCCAGAATAAACTGGCCCTCTATAGAAATGGAAGTTCTGCCAGTCAGAGCTCCATCACAAAATAGATGGCTCCCTAAAACTGGGTAATTTGAAGAGAAATTAATAAAAGCATCAATTTGAAAAATGTGGGTGGGGATTAGGGAGCATAACAGATCTAGTGCATTTGCTCACAGACATCAAGAACAAGGACTCTGGGACTACCCATTGACCTGAAGAGACCTGAGCATAGCCGAGTTACTAGGAGCCAGAGTCAGGGTAGCTGTATGGAGGAAGGGGCCTGGCAGGAGCTTTGGTCTTGGTAGAAGGACACAGGCAACCCTTGGAGAACTGGCAAGAAACCAACCAGGTAAATGAAATGCCCCCTCACTGTCTCCTTACTTCTGGTCTCCTGTTGGCGCCTCCTATTGGCAGAGCATGGCTGGAAGCCAGAGGTTAAAGGAGCCCAGGCTATTGTCTCCAGGTTTAGGCTCCTGGAACGGAGAGGAGGGCAGAAGAAGTGTGAAGACTGGATCTGAGAAGCAAATGGAAGACATCCAGAACTGGATCTGATATTGCCATCAGCTATGCGAACATTGTGTTCTCATACCCTCTAAGTCTACCTTGTCTCACTTGACCTTTAGCCACTCATCCTCACTCTGTTCTCTAAGGGCCACTCATGATGAGGAAGTCATAGTTTCAGTTAGTCTAACAAATACTCAGGGAACAAGTAACAGCTCTTGACCTCATGAACCTCTCACCTACTTGGGGGAGAGACAGGCATGCCAACAAATAATTGCAATCCAATGTGCTAGGTAACAGGCAGGATAGAGTTGGCATTAAGCACTATAAAGAATAAAGAGAATGACTGGCTTTCTTTTGTGGTGAGAGGCAGAGAGGTCAAGAAAAGTTTTATACATCAGGTGACAATTACAGTGGACCTTGAAGAACAATTAAGTGCCACAGTTCTTCCTGACAGGGACCTTATTTTAAGCCTTATTTTTAACTGTTATCTTAAAAGCTCCCTCTTTTTTTTTTTTTTTTTGTGGTAAGCGGCTTCTAAAATGGCTTCCAACGATTCTTACCTTCTGATATTCATGTCTGTGTGTAATCCTCTCCCTTTGGTATAGGCTGATGTAATGAACAGAACATGGCAAAAGTTATGGGAGGTTACTTCTGAGATTAGGTTACAAAAAAACTCTGGCTTCAGCTTGCCCTGCCTCTTTCTCTCTCTCTCACTTGCTGTGAGGAAAGCCAGCTACCATGTTGTAAGCTACTTTATGGAGATGCCCATGTGGCAGGGAATTCACGTCTGCCAGGGCCAAGAACCAATGAGGACCCGAAGCCTGACAGAAGCCACATGAATTAACTAGGGAGGCAAATACTCTTCTATTGTGTTTTGAGAGACGACTGCACGTCCAAATGGTAGCTTGGTTGTAGCCTTGTGAGAGACTTCGAGCCTAATTACCCAGCTAGGCTGTGCCTGGACTCCTGACCCGTAGAGACTATGAGATAACAAATGTGTGTTGTCTTAAGCTGCTAAATTTCCCAGTAATCTATTTTGCAGTGATAGATAACTAATAGATTTGTAGATAACATTTTAGGCATCATTCCTTCAGAAGAGAATGAAAAGCAAAGCAGCACTATCCTGAACCTCCGGTATCCATCTCCTTAGACCGAAGCACTCCACCCTCTCTGTGTGCCTAAGGCTAAACCTGACTGGACTCAATCTTGCCACAGCATAATAGTTACTGATCTTTTTATATGTACTTATATAATTTTTAAGATTAAGACTATATTTAAAAAAAAAGAATAAGACTATATTTTTAGAGCAGTTTAAGGTTCACAGCAAAACTGGGGGTAAGGCACAGAGATTTCCATATGCCCCTGCCCCCACATTTGCATAACCTTCCCCATTATCAACATCCCCCACCAAAGTGGTATATTTGTTACAATCGATGAACCCTCACTGACACATCATAATCACCTAAAGTCCATAATTTATACTACAGTTCATTCTTGGTGTTGTATATTGTATAGATTTGGACAAATGTGTAATAACATGTATCCATCATTATAATATTACACAGAGTATTTTCTTACATTCCTTAGGCCCCCAACCCCTGATCTTTTTATTGTCTTCATAGTTTCACGTATTCCAGAATGTCATATGGTTAGTATCACACAGTGTGTAGCCTTTCCCAGATGGGCTTCTTTCACTTAGCAATAAAATTAGACCTAAATCCGAGTGTCCTATTTATCCAGATTGTATATAAATTAAATATTTATATATTTCTTCAAAGAAAAAAGAATTTTAATGCAATGTCATGTAAGCCTATGGGTATGCCCATGCTCTCATTTATGAACAAATCTAAGCATGATCAGAAATTCTTTTGTTGACTTTCAGGTATAAACTACACCACTTTATTCAAAATATCCTAAGATAACTAAAGATCTCAGTTTGCACATGGCTATCTCAGGTTTAGCTAAAAAATCCCATGTCACAGGAAAAGCCCTTGGTTTCAGGCAAACTGGGTAGGCTGGTCACTCTATGACAGAGACCAGCAGCACTGGTGTTACCTGGGTGCTTGTTAGTAATGCAGAATCTTAGTCCCATCTCAAACCTACTGAATCAGAAACTGTGTTTTAATAAAATCTGCAGGTGGTTCATAGCCACATTGACATTTGAGAGAACAGTTGTAGAAACAAGAGTTGAGAATCTGCATGCTTGAAACCTAAAATTCCTCAGGCATTTAGAAAATGTTTTTAAATGTCTATGTTTTTCATACTGTTTACTCCAACACTCGCCTTAATCAATTTATGGGAAGATTTTATGTGTCCCATCAGGACTTAGTTCATTATAATTATTCTTTGGAAGCACATAATGTCAATTGAGTATCAGCTATTTTAGCTCCATTAACTTTCTGTGCCTTTGTGTGTGTCTGCTTTCTAATTAATTTCACTTTTTAAAAGATATTTTAATTCAGATATACTTAGGTGTCTAGAAAGTGATAATTAAACCCACTAAAACAATAAGCAAATCACTCTATTAAAGGACTAACTAATCAGTGACAAATCTTCTGTATTCTGATAATTTGGGGTTTGAAACAAATCATTGAACTTACCTGGACAAACGGATGCCATTTTTCTAGTCTACTTCTTACTTCTTTGTGTTAACGATTACCTGATTTCATTTTTGTGTTGATGATTATCTGATAATTATATTTAAACATTCACAAAATAAGCAGTCAACAATAAATTAGATCATTTGTGTATAAAAAGAGCTTTTTGTAGGTCCTCCCAGCTCTGTATGTCATCTAATTCTATAGACCTTCTTTCCCCTTTCGGAAGGCAGCATCTATCCTACAGAATAGTAGAAAATTTAGTTTTTAGGAGTTTCATTTTGTCTTCTCTAAAGTACTTTTCTTTAGCATTGTGGGTTTTCTGCCTCTGCTCTCAGATCCATGGAATACTCTTCCAAACCTCCAGAGTTTGTTTGTTAGTTTAAATTGGCAGAAAATACTAGAAAAATTCCAGCAAGTCTCCCTGTGGCCACTGTCCAGAAACAAAGCCCGGATTCACTACTGGCCCATTACCTGAAGCCTCCACTGCTAAGTGGAGCTGCAGGGTTGACTTCGGCTCAGGCATGAAAGTATGGCTTTGTAGAGTAATTAGCTTTTTCTGGTCTTTGCTTCATCCATCTTCATCTTCATTCCATTTTAACTAAGGTATTATACAGCATAACTTTGTTAGACAAAACACCCACACTTCTTTTCAAGGAAAATGGTATTGTCAGCATACAATAAGAATTATAAAGATTTATTTATTTCTTTGAGAGAGAGAGAGGGAGGGAGGGAGGGAGAGAGAGCATGAGTGGGGGGAGAGGCAGAGGGAAAGAATCTCAAGCCGACTCCTCACTGAGCACAGAGCTGAACTCAGGGTTAGATCTCATGATCCTGAGAACACGACCTTCGCCGAAACCAAGAGTCAGACGCTCAGGCCCCCCAAAGTACTATAAGATTTAAATCAAGACAGACCTGAGTCTGCCTTTTCTCTGCCGTTAAGACCTGAATAACTTAGGGAAAAATCACAGGAGTTCTCTGAAACTCCGTGTCCCCATTTATAAAATGAGTAACGGTAAGTATATTGCAGAGCTAGTGTAAGGGTTAAATGAGTAAGTGTATGAAAGCACAGAGCGCAGTGCCTCAGCATATGTTACCTTCCTCTTCCTAAATGTCACCATGGTGGATCTCCATGGTATTTGTAAAATGATAGTACTCGCAGTTCTGAAAATAAAAGTAAAATAAATCTATAATTATGTACATATGGATAGGCATATGTATTTAAACATGTTCATGTGTTTTCCACAACTATAATCTATTTGCACAATCTTTTCCTAGTCTGCTGCCCAAAATATTAAATGTCTTTGGGGAGAGAAAATAAAACAACACATGCTCTGACTCGTCCCAGGCCAATTTCTCATTTTTTTAGACAAACTATATCAAAATGACATCGTTTTCACGGAATATATATAACTGTACATGGAAACTCACATCAGAGCCGTACTCAGTCCCAAGTACTGATCCACATTCTTTTCGCGCATATCATGCAATGAGTTTCCCCTTGACGCCATTTAAGACAACGATTTCAATTTTTACAAAGATTTAAGCATATATTCTACCCTCCTTGAACAGGGGATAGCGTGATAAATGGACTTGGAGTCAGAATAACTGCCATTTACAACTATTTGATCCTGGGAAAGTAATTTAATCTTTCTCAGCTCTTATTACAGTAATAAATATAGATTGCATTAACCCTTATTGAGTGCTTACTACATCCCAACCCTCATATACTTATAATCTAGTTTAATATTTACAATGATGAGGTTGGATTTAGTAGTAGACCCACTTTATAGATGATAAACTGAGGTTCAGTGAGGTTAAGTGGCATGGCCTGGGTTTTGCCAGATAATAAGCCTTGAGCTGGTATTCACGATCTGTGTTTCTATGTACTGCACTCTACTGGTCTCCACCAAATGAGCACAATAGCTATGTCTACTTCTCAGGATTGTTATTAGGAGCTAATGACTTAATGCAGAAAAAGAATACTTTCTATAAATCTATACTCTACAGTCATGAAAGTGTTGGTTATTATTTGCTTAACTAAAGGACTCTGGCCTCTGAGGCTAGAGTAAACGCAACAGAAATATCATGGAAAATTGGAATAGTTAAAAGCCCTGCAGCTCCACCTTTCCAGCATTTTAGAGAATTGGGTATTTCGAACATGTTGGTTCCCTAGCCAAGGACCATCTTCAAAACTTTTCTTCATTATAGGCCGATCCCCTTTCCTCTATTAAGATCAAAATAGCGGATGCAGATTTTTCTTTCATTGCAAATGGGGATGGTTGTATCAGTTTCCTAAAGCTGCTTCAATGAATTAACACAAATTTAGTGCCTGAAAACAATAGAAAATGTTCTTACATAATTAAACATATTCTTATTATTTCATCCAGTAATCTCACTCCTTGGTATTTACACAAATGAAATGAAAACACTTGTCCACACAAAAACCTTCACACAGATGTTTATAGCCACTTTATACATACTTGCCCCAAACTGGAAACAACCAAGATGTCCTACAGGTGTTGAATGAATAAACTGGACAATGGAATATAATCCAGCACTAAAAAAAAACCCCCCAAAATTGGGCTATTAGGCCATGAAAAGTGGAGGAAACTTAAATGCATCGTAGCTAAGTAAAAGGGGCCAATCTGAAAAACACTATATACTTGTGATGAGTAATTTTGTGTGTGGACTTGACTGGGCCCTAAAGCACCCAGATATTTGGACAAACATTATTCTGGTTATAACTGTGAGGATGTTTTGGATAAAACTAATGTTTAAATCAGTAGACTGGGTAAAGGAAATTGACCTCTGGGTATGGCTGGGCCTCATCTAGTCAGTCAAAGGCCTGAGTAGAACACGGGCTGACTCTCCCTTGACTAAGAATTCTCTTTGCTTGATAGCCTTTGAACTGGGACATTGACCTTTTCCCTTCCTTCAGACTCAAAATGGAAATGTCAGCTATTCCTGGGTCTTGAGTCTGCAAGCTTTTGGACTGGATCTGAACCAGTGGATCCCCTGGGTTAGCTTGCTAACTTACCCTGCAGCTGTTCAAATTTGCTAGTCCCGTAATCATGTGAGCCAATTCCTTACAATAAATTTCTCTCCCTCTCTACACATACACATACACACACACACTATACATATACTATTGATTCTGTTTTTGTAGAGAACTCTGATGAATAGAATAGTGTATGATTCTAACTATCTGTCATTATGGAAAAGGTAAAACTATGAAACAGTAAAAAGATCAGTGATGTCCAGGGGTTCGAGGGGAGGAAGGGATGAAAGGGGGAGCACAGAGGATTTTTATTCTGTATGATACTACAGAGGTGGATATATAGTATTAAACATTTGTTAAAACCCATAGAATATTCAACACCAAGAATGAGCCCTAATGTAAACTATAGATTTTGAGTAATAATGATGTGTCGATGTAATTTCATTGATTGTAACAAATAGTGTACCAGTCTGGTGTAGGATGTTGGTAATGGGATGGCTATGCATGTGTGGAGGTGAGGGATGTGTGGGAACTCTGTACTTTCTGCACATTTTTCTGTGAACCTAAAACTTCTCTAAAAAATAGTCTTAAGACAAACAAACAAACCACAGAGATTTATTATCTCACAGTTCTGGGGGCCAGAAGTCTGAAATCAAGGTTGCCAGCAAGGCTGCCCTCCATCTGATGGCTCTAAGGCAGGACTTGTTCTTTGCCTCTTCCGAATTCCATAGCTATGGACATTCCTTGACCAGGAGCAGCATCTCTCTATTTTCAATCACTTCCATGGTCACATTGCCTCCTCTTCCTCTTTTCCTCTGTATGTTTCTATAGTCACCACCACTCCCATCTCTTGCCATTGAATTTAGCCCTCCTCACCTGGATAAAGAAGGATGATCTCTTGAACTCAAGATGCTTAACTTAATTACAGAGCTTGCAAAGATCTCTTGCCCCCTCCCCCCCCCCAATAAGCTAAGATTCATAGGTTCCAGAGGTTTGGGCATAGAAATATCTTTTAGAGGTCACTAATCAGACAACTACAATGGCTACTTACCCAATCCTGGACAATAGATCTCAGGGAAAGTCTACTCAATGACATCTAGGAAAGGTTTTCTGCTTGATTTTTTTCTCTACTTATTAAGAGTGATGCACAAGAAGGAATAACTTTCCTTTCTATCTTTCCATACATTTATAAAAGGACAAGATGCCAGGAGCAGCAGCAGTCTCTCTTGGGTCCAAGCAGCAGCTTTCTTGGGTCTAAGAAGTGAGAAGCCTGAAGATTTGGTTGAGATGCTGAAATAAGCCTGGAACCACCCACCTCTGAATTGCATTCTAAGTGAGGTTATAAATGTCTTTACAGTTTAAGTGGTTGATTATTGTGATTTTTGTTACTTGCAGCTGAAAGCATCCTAACTTAAAATGGTAAAATGTAATATATGGACAAAGAAAACTTGTGTGATATTCAAAAGAGGACAGGCTTAGAACCTACAAAAATAAGTATCTGAACTGTGAAGTTAGCTGAAAAGAGTAGTTGTGGGGTGGCGATGCTAAAGAGTAAGAATGAAAAGAAATAGCCTAGCCGGAGGTAAGAAAAGTTGAAACCAACATCCGGGCTGCAAGTTCCATGAAGTCAATTAGAACTGTGTTCAGCTGAGTTTACATATAAATTATACCAAGCATGAAGTATCCACTTGTTTGGCTTCCAAACCTCACAAGTCACATGGGAAACTTTTGAGATCTTCCTAGGTATGGTAGCAAATATGTATATTCAACGAATTGAAAAACCTGGATTTTTTAAATATAGCCACATGTGATAACTATTGTGAAATGGACAGAGCCTGGGATAGCACTGCATAACCACAGCTGGATTTGGCACAGATCTTATGTAATAAAATGCCAGTCAATCTCCTGCTTTTCCTCCAACTATCACTGGCTCCCTTTGCAGTAACGAAAGGGTGATCTAGACAATTTCTCTTCTGCACACACAGCCTGACATGCATCCTGGGGAAGTTGGTGGAGATTATGAAATAACTCTTTATTATGAAGTTCATGGAGTCCTCCCCTCAATGTGATTAAGTGCGCTTTCATTTTGATTGCTGTCAGATTTTACATCTTCCAACACCTGCAGCTCCTTGGTAGACTTGAGGTAGGTCTTTTGCAAAATTCTCTTTCCTCTCCCACATCTACAAAACAGACACCCTTTCGCTAGAGCCACGGCAGATCTACTCTGCAGTCATTGGGTCTTTGACTTAATTAGGCACATTAGCTCGCTGGTCTGACAGGCTGTCTTGTTTTCTGCTCTCCATTCTCCTCCATCTCTGCTTCTCAAAGCTGACTTCACTCCTACACATCAAAGAAGGAAAGCCGTGTTTTTGCCCCACGTTAGAATCATGAGGGATTTTCAGGAGCTCAGTCCCAGCATCATGAAACTCTGCCTTTCATGATGGTGGTGGTGGTGGGGCTATACCATACCTAACAACCCTAATCACCACCACCCCAATCACCAAAAACATACCCCTGTAGTTTTGTTAGTACATGAAAAATAGTGCCTGACCAGTGTCAAATTTTAGGGCACAGAACAGTCAGCCTCTATTTCAGAAAGATATAATATATTTTTTTTAAGATTTTATTTATTTATTCGACAGAGATAGAGACAGCCGGCGAGAGAGGGAACACAAGCAGGGGGAGTGGGAGAGGAAGAAGCAGGCTCCTAGCAGAGGAGGCTGATGTGGGGCTCGATCCCAGAACGCCGGGATCACGCCCTGAGCCAAAGGCAGACACTTAACCGCTGTGCCACTCAGGCGCCCCCAGAAAGATATAATATTTAACCAAGACCAGTGTCTTGCCTTAATAACAGCTGGCATTCACTGAGCAATAATATGTCTCCTTTAATCCTGATAATCACTCTATTTAGTAGAGACCAGAATTATCCATTTGTTAGCTGAGCAAGTCCTGCTTTCAGGTCAAATCACTCAAGGTAGCATCACATAACTGGTAAACAATGGAAATGAGGTATAAATTCAAGTTGGGCTGTGCTTTTAACTTCTGTCTCCTCCCACTATTGAGATGCTCCCTGAAGCTAGATTTATGCTATAGCTCTGCCGTCCTCTGCTCTGGTATAAATTACGCACAAGGAATCCCTTCCTAACCGAACCTTCATAAGAAGTGGGAAATACTTTCTGCAGGGACTACTGAGGCAATAATCTGTCAGTTTGATTTGGCAAAGGTGACCAGCTCCAATTATGCAATTTAATTCCAGGATCTAACTACTTCATAATACTTTTCACATGTTGCAAAAGGGATAAGACCAGAGGTATGACATACAGGCAGTTTGGGTGAAGGTGAAGACAATCCCTTTGGTTTGGAAGAGAGGGTACAAGTCCAAGGGGAAAAAATTGAGTTTGAAGCTCTGGATGTGAGACCAAAATTGGAGAAAGAAGTCAAAGATGAAGTCCCTGAAAAAGACCTCATATGTGTAACAGAAGTTGAGCAGAGGATGTAGGTAGATTTCATTGTCTCCATGCACATGTATACTAAGATCTGGGACCCTATCTGAGTGTCAAAAAGACAGTTGGAAAATAGAATATAGATGGGGGAGACCACACACACCTATCTTCATGACAGTAAAATATACTTCAGTCTATTTGCTTTGACAAAATGGCTGTCTTTTGGGTGCTAACAGTGCACTACGTACTGTTTTTAGTCATCTTATTTTGTTCTCATGACGCTCCCACAAAGGACACAGTGTTATATCTTTTACTAAGAAGGTGAAGTTCAAAGGAATTAAATTCCTTGATCTCCTTCTCATGCTTATGTTTGAATTTTCATTCTGATTTGAGAGCTGACAGAAAGTACCACACATTTTTTAAAAATATTTTATTTACTTATTTGAGAGAGAGAGAGAGAGAGCACAAGCAAGGGAAGAGGCAGAGGGAGAAACAGACTCCCCACTGAGCAGGGAACCCAACGTGGGGCTCAATCCCAGCACCCTGGGATCATGACCTGAGCCAAAGGCAGAAGCTCTATTGACTGAGCCACGCAGGCACCCCAGAAAGTACTGTAATTAAATGACATGTGTTCATATCTAAATTTGTGTTCAACTATCATGTACAATGTCCACATAAAATGAAGGGTTGGGCTCCAAGAGGTGCTCCCAAATGTTTGGTCCACATATAGTGATGATGTGACTATATCAGATATGCCTGGATAGATTTTTTTTTAAGTAGCTTAAAAAATCTAACCTCTTGGGGTGCCTGGGTGGCTCAATCAGTTGGGCAGCTGGCTCTTGATTTTGGCTGAGATCATGATCTTAGGGCCCCAGGATCAAGTCTTGCATGAGGCTTCGCGTACAGTGGGGATTCTTTCTCCCTCCCTCTTCCTCTGCCCCTCCCCCTGTTCTCTCTCTCTCTCTCAAAAAAGTAAATCTTTAAAACTCACTATTAAAAAAAAAAAAAATCTAACCTCTTCAGGCTTTGGGGAATGTAGCCTTCTGTGCATAGCATGGGATAGCCAAAAGATGGCTTGAGAGTAGCTCATGTAAAAACTCCAAACAGTTAATAACTCTTAAATGAGTCTATGGTGTGAATAAGCTGTAAAATGTACTAATTACATTTAGGTTTCCTAAATAAATGAAACAATATTTTTTTAAAAAAAATTTTCCCCAAAGTATGCTTTTAAAAAACAATCCCTAAGGAAGGTATTCCTAGTAGCTTCTCAAATCTGAGGCTTAACTTAAAATGAAAGCTTGTTTTAATCAAACCTATATTCCTTTTCTCTGAATTCCAGATACTGAACTAAACTAAAATGGCTACCTAAGTGTCACAGAACCCCCCTCTACAGCCCTCTGTTTCCTGTGATGATCTATTCACTAAATACTCAAAAACAACGCCTGGGTCTTCCTGTACCTCAGGAGCGGGCTTAAGTTTACCTCAAGTTCAGAGATCCGTTTTCTTCATTCTTCATTGGGACATTTCTATAACACCAGCCATCCCCCTCTGTGTAGGTACGAACACTACCCTAACATCTGAAGTTCTTGGTCATCTCTCAGATGTCAAAAGAGGCTCCTTGAATGTTTGTTTATTTTTAAGAGCAGGGGCTGTGATTTCCCAAATGTCATTGCCTTTGCATGAATCTTTGAAATACATGTGTGCTGGTATGTGTCAGATTTGGGGAATGGGATTGTTTGATCATGACATTTCATACCAGTAACTGATTTTAAGAAACAAAACCCATTCTATTGAAATCTTTTATTAGAAAGTATATCCCATAGTTTACCCAATTCATTCTAGGCCTTTTAGCCAGTGAAGTGTTTATAGTTTTGAGTTGGATAAAATAAAGCCGTTCAGAGACATGTCAGTGTTTCCATTACACTCCTTTTTCACCCTGAAGTAGCACAAGTTTATTAGTGTGTCCAGAAAAATTAATATTCCACTGAACCTGGCACCAAACCATAAAGTAAATGTTTACATACCCCTTCAAATATTAACTCAGTGCTTTCTACAAAATGATAGGCCTGCCAGGCATGAAAATTCTCAATTCATAGCCTTTCTCCACTAATTCAATTGGGCTATTCTTTCAATGACTAAACTTAGCTAAAAAACAGCACCTGAAATGGACAGGATGTGAGAAGAGGAGTGTGAGAAAACTTTATTAATTATCCGGAAGCTTCTAACATGAAGTCATCCTGAAAAGTGGAAACTATCAAACCAGCCAAGCATGTTATTTGCACCAAAACATACATCTCTGGTCTCCCTCAACTGCATGTCATCTGTCAGGAAATGGCCTGAGGGCCAACCCACATGTGGCTGCTGTGGGAGAGGTGCTTGGGACATTGCTGCAGATGAAGTGCTGACTGAGCTCCCAGCTTATTTGGTGACCCAATGGCGGGAAAGCCAGGTCTCCACCAGTGTGTGAAATGTGAGAGCCGTTGTAGGAAGGCTGAGAAAAGGGTTCTCTGAATTACTGAGGGGACAGTGGCAGGACAGGAAAAAGGAAGGTATGGTGAACTCAAGCCTGGAGACAGAAAAGAACCAAGAAGCCTGAATCTCTTCTTTTGTCAGTCCCTATCCTGGTTCTACTTAGAACGAATCCTTGTTCTCAGTTCCATCTCCTTAAGTCTTTGCATGACTCTAAATACCTATTATAACTTTTTAAAGAAAGTATCAGAATTAGAAGACTTATTTGATTCAAGACTTCCTCCATCACTTACTGGCTATTTGGTTTTGAGCAAGCTTCTTCTTTACCTGAATATTTCTTTATCCATAAAGTAAATGCCCAGTAAAGAGTTCTCAACAAATACTTGATAATACTAAGTGCTGTCCCTTTTATCTTACATTGTTAGGGTCAGAATCACATGAACTGACATGTATAAAACTATTTGGTTAATAATAATGACAGTAATAACAATAATGATAACCATATATTATGTACCAGACAAGGTTAAGAATTTGGCATAAAATGTCTTACCTAATTTGTACAACACACATATAAGTCATTTTATTCTTTGGTTTTTCATGTAAAAGATCAGAGATTCTTTCCCAAGATGTTCATTATCCCCAAATTGACCTATAGATTCAGCAACCAAAATCTCAGAGGGCTTACTTTTTTAGCAGATGTTGACAAACTGATTTTAAAATTGATATAGAAATGAGAGGACCTAGAATAGCCAAAACAATTTTGAAAAAGAAAAAAGAAAAACACACAAAATAATTTAGGTGATATGCACTACCTAATTTCAAAACTTATTATAAAGCTATAGTAATCAAGACTGTGGCATTGGCATAGACTTACACACATATCAATAAAACAAAACAGATCATAGAAATAGATCCACACACATTTGACCATTTGATTTTCTACAAAGGCAACAGGGTAATTTATTGGGGAAGGACAGGTGTTCGTTTGTTTGTTTCAGATGAAGTGGCAATAACTTTATCTACATAGATAAAATGTACTTTGATTCCTGTCTCACATCATAAAAATAATGAAACATTAATTATAGATCTAAATATTAAAAATAAAACTATAAAACTTCTAGGAGAGAATCTTTATACCTGGGGATAAGCAAAGCATTTTTAAAATAGGACGCATTAACCCTAAAAAACATATGAGTGTAAACTCAACTTCATCAAAGTTAAAAACTTCTGCTTTCAGAAGACACTGTAAAACTAATGAAAATGCAAGGTACTGGCAAGAAGAAATTGTTATAATACATATATTTAACAAAGGATTTATAATAAAGTTATAGAGAGAACTCTTTCAACTAAATAAGATTAGCAGATAGTATATTTATTTATTAATTTTTTAAAAGATTTTATTTATTTATTTGTCTTGGAGATAGAGAGCGCGCACAAGCAGGGGAACAGCAGGCAGAGTGAGAAGCAGGCTCCTCATTGAGCAAGGATCTCGATGCAGGACTTGATCTCAGGACCCTGGGCATGACATGAGTTGAAGGCAGATGCTTAAAGGACTAGCCACCCAGGTGTCCCTAGTATAAGTATGTAAATGAAGTTCTAGAAAAACCAAACTAATCTGGGGAGTTAGAGACCAGATCAATAATTGCTTGAGGTTGGAGGTGGGAGGTGATTAACTGCAAATGAGAAAAATACCCTTTCTATTATAATAGAGATTTCCTATTCTGTGAATGATGTATATTGGTTGTGCAACAGCATACATTTGTTATAATTCATCCAAATATCTACTTAAAATGTGTGAATTTTACTGTATGTAAATTATACCTCAAAAAAGCTGGTTTTAGAATTCACCAAAATGGTCAACAATTTGGACGAACAATATTTTGAGATTTATTTAATGTCTGTTTTCATGCATTTGTTGAGATGGGAAGAGTGTTCATAAATGAGGCTCAAAAACAACTTCCTCTTTATGATTTTTTTTCTATTACGGTGATATTACCTGTGGTGATCTCATTTGTAGAAGAGTCAAGAGAAGGAGCAAGTTTTGAAAAAATTTAGTTAAGTTTTTAAATGTTTAGTGTTATGTGTCTATGGAATATCTAGGTAAAAACGTCCAGTAAATAGTTAAACGTATGGGTCTGGAGGTCAGCAGAGATATCTTGGCAGAATATGTAGATTTGAGGGTCAGAAATTCAGGTGGTAAATAAACCATCGATGGATGGGATCACCCCTGGAGAATTTGTGGTAATAAAATGAGGCTTAGGACAGAATTACAAAGAAGACATGATTTTAGCAGATGGACAGAGAAAGCAACACCTGCTAAAAAAGAGTAAGTTTGCGTAGCTAGAGAGCCAGGCTAAAAGCAGGAAAGTAAATTGTCACAGATGTTAAGGGAAGTGACACACATCGCTTCAACCAGCATTAACTTAACAAAGCAAATCATACGGGCTCTCTGACTTCATGGGGGTTGGCAGTAAGATCCTACCAGGTGCCAGGAAGAAACAAAACAGAGATCTGAGTGAATCAACGGATGTCTATCACACTTTGCAGTGAATTTCCTTCTCCTATTTTTAGCCCCACGTCTCATTCCTATCCTCCACTGTTAAATCTGTCTTTGCTGGATTCCATGACTCTCTAGTCTTTGTGGGTTATCTACTCCCTTTTTCTCTGTATTCTTTTTTTGTTAACACTTGAAACTGTGCTGGGCTCCAAAGCATCATGCTTTTGGCAGGGTTTTCTTGAATTGCTCATCCACTGAGGGTATCTTCTGCAATCGTCATTATTTAGAATTAAACAGTTCTCATATACCAACTTTAGTAGGGTCTCCAGAGGGAGAGGATATAAATACATGGGTCTAGTTTATTATCTTTAAGTGGACACTTAATAATTACATTTAATTTATCATTTTTTCCTTTTATACTTATTGCTTTCTGTGCCCTTGAGTAAGAAATCTTCACCTACCCCCAAGATACAAAGACATTTTCCAAAAAGTTTTATAATTTCAACTTTTAAGTTTGGTATATGATTCATATAAAATTAAGACCAATTATGATCTGAGATGGAAATAAAGTTTCAATGTTTTTTTCATTCATGAGATTACAGGCCATTTGTTGAAAAGACCTTCCTTACCCCATTTGGATACTTTTGTCACTTTGTCACTTAACTATAAAAGAATGATATATTTCTGTGCTTCTTGATCCATCCTATGATTTCTGTCTATTCTTATGATGGTACATGCTTTATAGTAATACCTGAGGTCAGGGAGCGTAAGTCCTCCAACCTCATTCTGATGGTAAAAGGTGCTGTTATAAAACTGAGATTCCCTAGTAGCGAGGGGAATGATAGAATTCCAAAATAGCAGAGACAAGGTGAAAACAACCATTGGAGGCAAGGTAAGCACAATTCTTATAATGGGCGGCAAGGTCCTAATGGCCTTCAGAAGGTCCTGATTTGTAAGGATCTATGGCTATGCCTTGTTGAACATGGTATTCCTAAAATCAAAATAGGTGGAAAGCCAATAAGAGTTGGCTTTCACCAAGGTTTAAATCCTGGCTAGTTCTATTCCTCTGAACGCATCAGCTAAAAGAGAGGTCCCATCTCCCTAGCTCTGATTTTCTCAAACCTTCCCCAAACAGAACATTTGACCATTTGTGATGGGAAAAGGGAAATCTCCCATTTTTAAGGTCTGCTGGATACAGAGTCCAAGCTGATAAGAATACCCAGGGAACCAAAGTGCCATTGTGGTTCTCCTGTTAGAGTAAAAATGCATGAGAGTCAGGTAATAAGTGGAGTTCTAATACTGGTCTATCTCACAGGGGGTCTACTGCAAACAAGGGTGCACCAGTGTTTATATCTCTGGTTTCTGAATATATATTTGGAATGGACATATATGTAGCTGGCAGAACCTTCACATTGATTTCTTGGCCCATGGAGTAAAAGCAATTGCTGTAATAGCATTATTATACCGGCTTAGAACCATATGTAGCTAGTTTGTCAAAACTGGTATTATTGAATCCAGAATAGAAACTTCCAGTCTGGCTTCTCAATATAGATGTCTATTTTGAGATCTAGTAACTCAACCCAGAGACTTTATTTAATCCCTAATTTCTTTATTTTTCAAGATCCCATTGAGTAAAAATCTATTTACCATGAATACCGAGAAATTATCACCTGGTTATTTTGAGATCCAACTAGAAATTACTTGTCAAGAATTGTGAAGGGTCTGGTTTCACCCTACTTATAAGGTATCAAGTTATCCTACTATAGTTTCATGATTGCTGGCAGAAGACGTGATATTTTTAGGTCAGAGTTGCATTCATGGCAGAGCACATAGTGTGAACTTTATTTTTGCATTGGTTTTTCTTGCCTTCCAAGTTCCACAGGAGTGAGATGGAATAGTTCATGTGGTTCCTGCACACATAGTTGGTTTGCATCACAGCTGAGGAGCTCTGAGCTTAGGAGAGTCCATTTAATGCACTCCAAATAAACTTGCTGGGTAGCTGCCTTAGAGGGAGACATTATACTTGACAGTAAGCAAACTTGTCCTCTGCTCTAGAGGAAGACATTATCTTTATCTAAGGCTGTTTACTATACTGAAATCCTTGAAAAAATTATCTCAGACAAAAGACAAGATATGCGGAAACATGGAGAATTATTTCTCAAGAATATCCTTCTCTTTCAAATTTTAAATTTTTAAAAATATTTGTTTATTTATTTATTTATTTATTTATTTGAGAGAGAGAGAGAGAGAGAGAGAGAGAGGTAGTGGTGGGGGGGGTGCGAAGGGGCAGAGGAAGAGGGAGAGAGAGAGTCCTAAGCATACTCTGCGCTGAGCTCAGAGCCTGACACTGGGCACAATCCTCCAACCCTGAGCTCACAACCTGAGCCAAAACCAAGAGTTGGATGCTTAACCGACTGAGCCCCCCAGGTGCCCCTCTTTCAAATTTTAATAGAAGAATTAATATATTACATGAGATGTGGGTTATTGATAGTTTCTGGATTATTGAGACATTTTTTATTGCAGTGGAATCTTGCTCATACCATCTAGCCTCCACCACTGATAATAAGGCAGGTACCCCTTTTACATACATTTTAGCATTTCTCCAGTACTTTGTACTATTTCTAGTCTTACTTTTTCAAATACCCTTGGACCAATTTTACACCCCACATCAAGATAGAAATTGATTGTGCAGCTGAGACCATTTTAGGTCCCCAAAGAGTCCACACTGGGTTAATGTTAATGTATTTATCATTACATTAGAAAACTCAGCCATCAAATGAGGGAGAAATTTTCCAAAGGAACCCGCAACTAAACTTCACATTTTTTTCCTCAACCCATTTCAGCCAAGGGATAAATTGGCATCCTTTCTGATGTGAGCACATAGTGGAAAGAACATCAGACCAGGATCCAGTAGACTCATGTTCTAATCCCATTTCTCCCAAACACATGGGACTTTAGGTAACACAGAATAAGAATCACTTATAAACAAATCAAGCAAAAAAAAAAAAAAAAAAGAAAGAAAGAAGTTTTTTTGCCAATTTCAAATTATATATCTGGCCTACATTTTAAGATGATGTTTTTTTCTTTAATAAGCAGAATAATATTCTTCCATGTGAGAAGCAGATCACTTTACTGTGGTCTTCTTTTATACACAAAGAAAGATCAAATGAAAAATATAGACATTCCAAGATTTTTCTAAACCTCAGTGGAATGATTCAATCTTTTATGCCATATATATTAGGGCACAGACATACACTATCTTAGGAGTTTTAAAATGAAAAGCTTGTCAAATTTTATATTTTACATAATATATTTGAAGGTTTTTTTCCTTTACTTTGAAAATATTATATTTCTTATTTCAAAATAAGGTCATTTTAAGTGTCTATCTTCCCTTCTTATTCCCAGAGTTGCTCCACTAGATTGGCCTAAAAGATTAATCGTTAATCTCCTAATTGATTTCCAAGTTTCTGGCCTGTTTCCACCCTCAATCTGTTCTTTCAATTTAATCTTCTTTTTTAAAATTTTTATTCTAAAGATTTCATTTGTTTGAGAGAGAGCGTGCACATGAGCACATGAACATGGGGGGGGGGGGGGAGAGTGGGAAAGGAGGGGGGAGTGGGGCGCAGAGGGAGATGCAAACTCCAGGCCAAGCAGGGAGCCTGACACTGATGTGGGGCTCCATCCCAGGACCCTGCAATCCTGACCTGAGCTGAAGCAGATGCTTAACCAACTGAGCCACTCAGGCGCCCCTCAACTTAATCTTCTTAAAACTTAAACTACCTCTGTCTATTGGACCAAGTACAAACTAGCAATCCTGGAACTTCTTTCTTTCTTCTTTCTTTCTTTTTCTTTCTTTCTTTCTTTTTCTTTCTTTCTTTTTCTTTCTTTCTTTTCTTTCTTTCTTTCTTTCTTTCTTTCTTTCTTTCTTTCTTTCTTTCTTTCTTTCTTTCTTTCTTTCTCTCTCTCTCTCTCTCTCTCTCTCTTCTTTCTTTCTTTCTTTCTTTCTTTCTTTCTTTCTTTCTTTCTTCTTTCTTTTTCTTTTCAGTCCTGGAATTTCTAATCTAGCTTTCTCTAGTCAAATTTCATCTTCCTCTACACCAAAAGGGAACTTTCATCCCAGTCAGATGAATAAACTTATGTGCCTTGAATACAACATTTTCACCTCAACTGTTGTGCCTTTCTGACTTAGAATTTTCTCCTCTATCATGTCCACTCATCCGACTTCAACCTTTCCTTTAAGGCTCACCTTTATATTCACTCACTCTCTGGAAGCATTCCTTGATTTTTCTCTAATCTTTGCAAATCTTTTAACCTTTTTTATAAACGTTAAGAGGACTCTAACATGAACCACAAACACCTTAGAATTTTTCTTATTTTTTCACAGATTGGGTTTTTTTTTTGAGAGCAGAAACTTAACTGACTCCCCAGTTTTTCTTGATTTGATTGGTCGAATGTGAGTTGGTCTGTTTTTTCCATTCCTTTCATGCTCCGGCATAACCAAGTTGGAATATTCCTTTCTTGTTCTTTTATGTCATGGAGGTGATGCAGAGTGGTATCACTTTCGTGGACTGGACCATGAGTTGTATCCTAAGTTTACATTGATACCTTCGATTACAGTGTCAGTAATCTAGGTGAGGAATGAGTAAAGGCTTTTAGATTTAGCAATTTGAATTTTTGGTTAGTTTTGAAATTGCAATTTCAATAGAGTGGTAGGAAATGAATCCAGATTAAAGTAGGTTAACTAGAAAACCAATAGAGTGTCTAGTAATTTATTTATACAATCATTACATTCAATAAAATAATTTTTCAACTGAACTGTTATAGTGGTCTCTAATTGTTCTTCTGATCTCTAGTCCTGTCTCTTACCAAACCTTTGTCACATAGTTAACTAGGTAGTATTTATAAAACAAAAATCCACCATGCCACTCTCTTTCTTGAAACCCATCAATTGTTTCTTACCTCCTGGATGCAGGATAAGATCTTAGTTTCTAAACATAACTCATAAAGAACTACTATCTACTTCTCCAATGTCATCTCATACTACTCCCTGACTCATGCTTACTGTTAAAGAAATACCAAACTGTTGTGGCAAATAAAACACACACTTTAAAAAGCACATTATTCATCTAGAAAACAATCACCAGAGAGCTAGCCAGACATTAAATGTCTCTTATGGATTATTGTTGCCAAAAATATAGAACCTGGATCTGATCAGACATTTTAATCTAACTACAAATTTCATGAAATATAGGGTTGATAAAGTTTATGGAGCTATTCTATAAACAAATCAATCATTAAAATCTAGACTATAAAAATCTCTAAGGAATAATCATCTGGTTTCTTCCACAAATAAATTACAAGGAAAAAAGAAACGATGGAGGGAAATCTATGGATTCAAAGAAATTGAAGACGCATGAATCAATTGCAATATATTGACTTCATTTGGATGCTGATTCAAGCCAACAAAATACTCTAAACATATCCAAGGGCATTTGAACATTGATCAGATAATAAGGAATTGATTTTTACATCAACTATTGTTATTTTGGATTTTTTAAAGTTCTTATCTTTTAGAGAGATACACTGAATATTTACACATGAAGTGATAGGATATCAAAGACTAACTTCATCATAATCTGACTTTGGGGAGGGAGCAAGTTGAAGAAAATATGGAGGTAGAGATGAAACAAGATTGACTAAGAGTTCGTAAGTATTGAAGTTGGGGATGGACTCACATTCTTTTCTCTAGTTTTGAATATATTTGCAATTTTCTGTAGTACCAGATAAAAAGAAATTAAAAAGCATTATCAAAGTAGGTACTAATTCTATAAAAGTGTATTTTCTTTTTTTTTTTTAAGATTTTATTTATTTGACAGAGAGAGACAGCCAGTGAGAGAGGGAATACAAGCAGGGGGAGTGGGCGAGGAAGAAGCAGGCTTCCTGCCGAGCAGGGAGCCCGGTGCACGGCTCAGTCCCAGGACCCTAGGATCACGACCTGAGCCAAAGGCAGACGCTTAACTACTGAGCCACCCAGGCACCCCTATAAAAGTGTATTTTCAAAACAAATTGATAACAAAGCATAATTACTTGAACATGGAAGTTTAAAAAGAAGTTTCACTATTAAAAATCTTGGAAACAGCTCGGCTAAATTCCACTCTGGCATACAGTAGGAAGGGACAGGAAGAGACTGTGCAGCCACCCGCATCTTGATAGACAAGTGTGTGTCTTTCCCAGAGCCCTGGCAGCCTAGGCAGATCTTCTCTTTTCTACAAAATCATATCCTAGCCCTGCTTTGAATTATTCCAAAGTCTAGTGAAAGGCCTATCAACCACAACTTTGAAGGCCTCAAGGCTTTAAAATTTCCCTCTTGTAATAAACTGGACATTTTCAAATGTTGAATGTGTGTATGTATATAGGTAAAACTACTTTCAAATTTCTATACCCTTTGATCATGGAATTATATGTTTTACAATTTGTACTAATTAAATAATAGGACATGTCCTTCCAATGCATTCATAGGGTGTTCATCAAGACATAGTTTATAATTGAACTGAATTGTCAGTCTAATGACCAATGTGTTATTAAAAGTAAAAAGTAGGAGATAAAACAGTACTTATACAGTATGCCTTATATGTTAACATCTGTATAATACATATGTGTACACATAACTGAACTGCATTTTAAAGTGTGGATCATTGAGTTTCCCTCCTCTTCTCCCAATTTTCACACACACACACACACACTTGCTTGTATCCAATGGCCTTTTAGACTGGAAAATTAACATTTCCTTTTCACAGTTTTAAATAGTCTTACAGACCCATAAGATTTGGTTCCAACAATCTTTTTTTTTTTAATTCAAAAGAGCAGATTTAGATCTCTTTTGCAAATAGGATTACTATCTGTGTTACTACCTATATCTATATTACTATTATAATAGTAATAAAATCTTCACTTTTTCATTTAGAATATCCAAAGAAGATCCCTATCACAGGCAGCTGCTGTACTCACCAGAAGCTTAGAACCACTAAGCATGATTCTGATGGATCTTCAGAAAGCTAAGTCATGAATCTGTGTGGATGAAAGTAGAGAGGAGAGTAGAGGGGGATCTGAAGAAACTATATGAGAGAGATGATGACAGAAATCCCATTTCAACCTCAGAGTTGACAGTGGAGTGCCATACCTAGATGGGAAAACAAGTACAAAAACATAGTCATGAACAAAACAACAACTAGTTGTAGGAAGGTGTTGCCGATGTAAGGAGGTCCTAGGATTTGGCTGAACTGGGAGGAGATGATTATTTTAGAGATCTTGTGAGTCAGGATGGGGGAATGAGGGGAAAAATAGATTTAGTACCCAGGGAGGTCACCAAGGAGGGAGAATTGAACATTGTATTTGAAAGTCAGGGCAAGAGTTTAAGTGAACAAGAAACTAGATTTTGGAAGAAACTAGAGTAGTGGAAGCCAGGAGGATCAGAAGCACTTTATGGAGTCGGTCAAGTCAAGCAGTTAAGGAGTAGATGAACTTATGGCCAAAAGAAGGATGCCAGCATGGGATACCAGGGCTTGACCAGAAGGAGTAGTTTTATGGAACAGAAAATGGGAGGGGAGATTTAAGGAACTCTACCTAAATTCATAGGTGATTGATTCCACATTTCTACTATTCTGGGCTTGGCCTATGTTTTGGTCATGATAATTGGATTGTTGCTTTGTTCATGGGACTGTATCTTTACTGTGTGTCTTGGTAATTAGGTCATTGACTTGTTCTGTTGCCATTTAGTACCATTCTGAATAAGCTAAACTAGTAAGCATCTTAGGCTCTTTAGAAAATCGGCCTGAACTTCTTTTACAAAAGACAAGACTTCTATCTGTGAGCCATAAACCTATGGTCCTGAATGTGTAAGAAATAATAAAAACTGATTTTAAAAAAAGGCAAGAGAAAAAATTTTTCCCTGCTAGTTTGTCACAGGCATTTCTTGCCAGGATCCTTGCATATTACTTTAAAGTTTTTGTTGTGACCCTTCACAATTTACTTTTCTTTCTGGGCTTCATGGGCCATGATTGGTCTTATTCATTAATGTCATAATAGATCCAGATAGTATATGTTATGGGTTAAATTATATTCAATCCCAAGTTTATGTGTTGAAGTCCTAAATCCCATTATCTCAGACTGTGACTTAATTTGGAAATAGGGTTGTTGCAGTTGCAGTTAGTTAAGATGAGGCCACACTGGAGTATCATGGGTCCCTAATTCAATTTAACTAGTGTTCTTATAAAGGGGGGAAATTTGGACATAGAGATATGCACACAGAAAGAATGACATGTGGAGATTGGAGTAATGCCACCATAAACCAAACAACTACAAGAAACTAGGAGATAGGCCTGGGAGAAATCCTTCCCTAGTGCCTTCAGAAGGAACATGGCCCTGCAGACAACCTGATCTCAAACTTCTGGCTTCCAGAACTGTAAAATAAATATCTATTGTTTAAGTCACTCAGCTAGTAGTACTTTGTTATGACAGCACTAGCAAACTTATACACTGTCCTCAAAGTGCCTGGATTAAATTCTTGTTGTATCATTACCTATTTACACATCTCTCTAGAACATTGCTGTCCAAAGAATTTTTGGTCATGACACATGATGGAAATGTTTCGTCTTCTGTCCAAACATTAGACATTAGCTGAATGTGACTATTAAGCACTCACAATGCAGGCACTATACCTGAGGAACTAATTTTTTTAATTTTAATTAATTTATATCAAATAGCTACATGTGGCTCGCAGCTACCATATAGAACACTGAAGCTCTGGAACTTGTTCCAGTGTTGCAAGAGTGTCTTCTTCTAGTCCTACCCAGTTTGTGTTAGGCCTTCAGTGATCTGCAATATCATAGGATAGAATAAAGCATGAATCCCAGAACTTGTCACCCAGGATGATAAATCCTGTTGATAAGACTTCTCTTAGTGGCCAGAGTTCAACTAAATTGAAGGAAACAACTGGAAAAAGGAAGGATGCTGCATTCTATCAATATCCCACTTTCTTTTTTTCTTTTCTTCTTTTTAAGATTTATTTATTTATTTGAGAGAGAGAGAAAGAGAGCAGGGGAAGGGGCAGAAGGAGAGAAAGAGAAAGAATCTTAAGCAAACTCCATGACGAGCATGGAGCCCCACACGGGGCTCAATCCTATGACCCTGAGATCACAACCTGAATCAAAACCAAGAGTACATCGCTCAACAGACTAAACCACTCAGGCAACCGTCCATGTCCCATTTTCATTCACTGGTCACTTTGATTCTGTTTAGCCTGGTATGAAATATTCCCATTGTGTTAGTGGGTTTTAATATGAATCCTGCTATGAATTAAGAACTTGGTAATAATTACTGATTAGTTTCAGCCAAGTCATGTGACCAGCCACAGAGATTATTTACTGGCTTAATGACCTTATTTGGCACTGAATCGGTGCCCAGAAAATATAAGGTTATAACTCATATTTCTAATTGTGTATGACTTTCATGACTCAGTCAAGCCACAGGAAGACATTCACTTTTCCTTTATACTCTTATTTTTTTTTATTTCTTGTCACTAGAAAATTAGTTGCTCTTGTTTTTTTTTATACCTTTTTTATTCAGATGAAAGTTTTCTCCAACATTTTCACTGGTTGCAACACTTATTTCTACTATTTAAGGAACTCTCTCAATTAATTTTTCATCATAATAGCAAATACGCACACCTCTTCTTATTGAGTCTGGAATTTGTGCAACAGTATCATAATTTCAAAGAAAAATCGGGTTTTTAACCATTGGGGAATTTACCAAAAAGCCTTAAGAAAAATTAATTCTCCACACCTTGTTCTGTTTTCTAAGTTCGTAATTGTTTTACATTAACATTCTTATTTTTCTTTTATTTTCTTTTCACATGTGACATAATTTTGAAAATCCTGTTTTGGATTTGAAAGATCCTAGGGAACATTTGTCTTCTTATGAGAGAATTATTTAATAAATATTTTGTTTAGGAAATATGACATTGAAAAAGCAACTTGAAATGGACGAGCAACATCAATGTACTTTTGATCTGTTAAAAACGATGTAACTAAAGTGAAAGATAATGATAACACACAATGCTGATGAGTATGCAGAGAAACTGTAATTGCTGGTTGTAATTTAGCTACTTTAGAAAATAGCTTCGCAGTTCCTTTCAAAACTAAAAATGAACTCACTGTATGACCCATCATTGCAGTCTTGGGCATTTATCTGCTAGGATTGAAGACTTATTTTCACACAGGAGTTTATGCGCAAGTATTTATAATAGCTTTATTTGTGATACATATAAACTGGAAAGTACTCATAAACAAATTGTGGTACACCTATATCACAGAATACAACTCAGCAATAAAAAAGAACAAATTACCAAAATGTGAAACAACTTAGATGGAGCTCAACAAAATTTACTGATAGAAAAAGCCAATGTCAAAAAGATGGACCTCAATGAAATTATACTGATAGAAAATGCCAGTGTTGAAAAGATATGCTGCATAATTCTATTTATGTTGCATATATGAAATAACATAATTACAAAGATGGAGAACAGATTAGTGGTTGCCAGGGGTTAGGAGTGGAAGAAGAGGATGGCTATGGTCTTGTGGCAATGGTACAGTTGAGTATGTTGATGGCTGTGTGGTTACACAAGGCTACACGTGTAGTAAAATTGCATAGGATTATACACACACACAAGTTCATGTAAAACTGAAATCTGAATAAGCTCGATGGGTTGTAGCAATGTCAATTTCTTCGTTCTGATTTGCACTACACTTATGTAAGATGTTAACATTGGGGGAGATTGAAGTAAGTGTGCATGGGACTTTGCATACATCTCTTTTCAACCTCCTGTGGATTTATAATGATTTTTAAATGAAAAGATCTGAAACCATTCTGTTGTAAAAGTTTTCTTTTCTTTTCTATGATGGTTATGCTAATTTCCTCAACCCCACTTAAAACATACTCTTTTTCTCCTAATATTTAGAGCTATATTGTTTTGTTTTTCACATTTAGTTCTATGATCTATCTGGATTCAGAGAGTTTTTTTCCCAGCTTTATTGAGGCACAATTAACAAAATCATAACACTGGAGAATAGAATGGGCTGTGGGGTGGGGGTAATGGGGAGATGTTGGTAAAAGAATGCAACCTTTCAGTTATAAGATGAGTAAGTTCTGATGATCTAATGTATAGCATGGTGACTACAGTTAATAATACTATATCATGTACTTGAAATTTGCTGAGAAAGTAGAACTTAAACATTCCATAAAAAAAAAAGATAACAATGTGAGGTGACAGGCATATTAATTAACTTATTTATGGGAACCATTTCACAATTAATGTGCATAGCAAATCATCAAGTTGAACACAGTCTTCTTTTGATATGAAGAATGGAAAACAAATTTTATATCATCTGGTATATAATATTTTATTTTTTATATTTAATGATTATTATAAAAACAGAAGGTTCTGTAGTAAAAATAAATTCAAACATTGTAGAAGAGTAAAGTAAGATTTCTATTGCTTCAGGAATTTAGTTTAACTTCCTATGAAATCACACTATAAACATTTTTTTAAATTTGTTTTTGAATATGCAGTTTGCATCATTTTGTAAATCTGTACAATCCATGGTAAGCAAGGCAATCTATCTCTGCTTAGAAACAGAAGATTAACAGTGAGCAAATTGATAAATAAATAAAACAATTTCAGATCATGGAAAAGATATAGAGAAGATGGCAATATGAAGAGTAATATGCAAAGCCAGGAGAGAAGCATTAAATAGAATCACCAAGTAGGGCCTCTTTCAGATGACATTTGACCAAGACCCGAATGAAAAAAGGAGCCGACTAGATTAAGATTTGGGATACGAGCTGTTTCAGACAAATGGAGGAGGTAGTACAAAGGCTTGAAGTGGCATTCAATCTGGCATGCTCTAGCAACAAGAAAAAGTTCACCTGGCTAGGATATAGTGAAGGGTGGGTTTGCGACATGAGGCTCAAAAAGGAGCCAGTGACAATACCACATAGATCTTGTAGACATGGTGAGCAATATGGATTATTATAAATGAAATGGAAATCCACTAGAGAATTTCAAGCAGGAAGATGACATAATCTGATTTTAACTATTAAAAGATCGATTTGGTTACTGCATGAAGAATGGGTAATATGGCAGCAAGGTAAAGGGAACATAGTGAAAACAGAGAGACAAGTTAAGAGCCCAATAATAAAAGTAATAGTAACTTGGACCAGAGAGATAGTAGTCATAAAATTATTGTAATAGTCCAGGATAGAAATATGAAGTCTAGGTTTAGGGCAGTAGCAGTGGTGACAGAGGTGGACTTTAGCTGGAGAGGGGTGTAATAAGTAGAATCAATTGACCTTTTGACTAATTAGATATGGAACTGGGGTAAGGGAATAAAGAGGTTAGGAGGATTCTCAGGTGACTTGCTTGGGTGATTGGGTGGAAGATATTATTAGCCACTGTAAAAAATAATAAGAAGAGCATATTGGTATCTGAGAGGGCTGATTAACAGGCTGCATTTTGGATATATTGAGTTTAAGGTGCCTAGAGAGCAAGCAGATGAAGTTGTATGGTAGGCAGTTGCATATATGGATCTGAAGTTCAGGAAAAGACAAAGACTGGAACTATTAATTTTTAAAAATATTAGTATATTAATGTATATTACATAAAAGCATAACTGTGGGTCTAAAAAAAACCAACTGGCTTTAATACTGTGTCATGGATACAATGAAGATTCATGGTGACAATTAAGTGATATTTCAGTATGGTCTGATTACAACTATGGATGATATACACAAACTTACATGTACATTCTGTTCTCATTCAGGTCTTTCTAAATACTAGGGACATGAGACTAGCAGCCTTTTGTGATCAAAATGACAATAAAATTCTGAACTTTCTTCAGACAGTAATGAGGACAAAGAGAACACATCATTTTTTCCTCAAGAGAAACTATATTGTATGGACAACTGAAGTACTGTATGTAGACTAACTGATGACATCTTTAGGATATTGGGAAATGAATGAATGCTTTTTGGGGAGGATGAATAAATTCTAAAGAAAGTCTTATTCTAAAATATATGTTGATTTTTATTGGAAGACAAGGAAAATTAGACCCAGAGATTAATAGGTTGAACCAAAATCACACAATAAGTAAATGATAGATTGGAGAGTAAGATTCAAATCTCCTGCTTCCTTATTTATGCTTATTTTTAAAAAATAAATCATATAACACTGCTGAATAAAAATGCTGGAAAATCTGGCTAATAAGACCAGGCTAAAATAATTAGATTTCTTCTAGTTTGGAACAACCTAAACTAAAAGGAAATTGGCCAAGATTATGAAATAATATTGGGTTTGATAGGATAGGATCAGATATTGAACTGTGGGGCATAAACTATTACATAAGGGAATATCGTGAACAAAAGAAAGTATAACTAGTCAAATTTCCTTTGCTATTGTTCTCATATCCCTGTTTTCTACCGCAATATCTTATCCTTCTGGTTCCTGATACTCAATCTCTGTCACAGAACATGAATCTTGACATTTCCTAGAGTCATTTACTGTTTTGGGCTTTAGTATTGACCTAAGACTTTGGTCTCAGAATAGGGACGAAAGATCTTACTGGCTTGCCTGGATTGACTCCTCAGAACCTCTGGGTTCTTCATCATCCCCAAATTCTATCCTCAATGATAAAGGTCAAAGATTTAGTTTCAAAATTCTAAGATATAGGACTAGAGGGTATCCCTGGAAGCCCAGAAAAGATCAATTTAGGGCAATTTAAAGATGTTGGATTAGCAAATTTTATTTATATACAACCATGCAATTTTTGGACGTTACCTTGAGTACTCAGTAAGATACTAAAGGACTCCATGTAGCCTCTATCTAAAGAGCTCTGGATACACAATCACAAGAAATAAAAGGAAGAGGAAAAAAATTACAATGAATAATTCTGAAAGAATTGCTATGCGACAGTCACCATGCAAACACTTTCATATACATCATCGAATTTAGTGTCCTCAAATACATAAATACATTACTATTCTTACTTTACTAATGGGGAAACTGAGGATCAAGAGTTAAGTGACTAGTCTGAGGTCTGCAGCAAGTAATTCTTATTTATTTTTTACTTGTTAATTTTTTAAAGATTTTATTTATTTATTTGTCAGAGAGAGAGAGAGTGCACAAGTAGGGGAAACAGTAGGCAGAGGGAGAAGCAGGCTCCCCGCTGAGCAGGGAACTCGATGCTGGACTCGATTCCAGGACCCTGGGATCATGACCTGTGCTGAAGGCAGATGCTTAACTGACTGAGCCACCCAGGCATCCCTACAGCAAGTATTCTTAAATGATGTAGGAAACAGAAGATCTGGAAAGATCCAGAGCAGAGTGGAGCTGGATGAGCCATGTAAAGAAGAGAAGGCCAACAAACAAATATAACAATACAAGTATATCCAGACACTAGTGCTCAGATGTTCTACATCTTTGCTGATGTCAGAAAAGGGAAATTAACTAAGCCTTAACTTAATATATTGGTGTCCAACAGAGGGCTGGATTTGCTAGTAGTTAGGCCTGCAAGATGCCAGAATGAATAAGCCTTAACTTAATATATTGGTGTCCAACAGAGGGCTGGATTTGCTAGTAGTTAGGCCTGCAAGATGCCAGAATGAATAAGAGATGTGAGCTCTTTACATTCTTTCAAAGGAATTACTTTGGATATAATCTTTCTTCAGAACAAGAGAAGATATTTTATACATATATACATACATATGATTATATGAAATATATGGATATTCATTCAGCAAATATTAATTTTTTAAAAAAATGATATGCCAGCTGCTGTGCTCAGTAGGTCTGAAGATAGACTATTGAGCACTAGAGATTGGGCTCGGGTCCTCCTATCAGACAATTAAATAAGCAGTGATAATGAAGGATTCAGGGCAAGGCATAGGCTTCTGAGGGAATATCTAATCTAGTCTAGTTTTACTCAGGGCATGCTTCCAAAAGAAAGTGCTGTGTACACTGAGACCTAAAGGATGAATATTATCCAGGCAGCGACGAGCACAAGTATTCAGAGTAGAAAGCAAATGCCAGGTAGGAGTTGTGTGGCTTCTCAAAATCCCTTCCAGGGGTGGAATTTCATAAATTAATCAATTGCTTAGGTCCCTCATGTTGTCATAATGTTCCTGGCATCACTGCCTTCTTTATGGTTTTGGGGTAAGCCACTAACCCACTCTAGTTTTCCTATGTGATGAGTGAGAATTCAGGAAGCGTCCCTCCAATGTGCAATTTGGAACTGATGTAACCTCATGAGAGTGAGTGATGAAAGGGGCTGCATAGGGCATGGACTCAGATGGCCTGGGTATAAGGACGGGCTGTGCCAGATAACTAACTTGATGATCCTAGAAAAAAAAAAAATCCAGAAACCTCAACGGCCAAAGCACAGAGACATGAAGATGAGCTGGAATAGAATGCTATTCCCTGGCAACAAAAATAGGAATTTCATTCTAGTTAGGAGGAAAATGTATTCCTCTAAATTATTTTCAAGCTCCATCCCCAAAGGTGCTGATTCAGGAGGTCTAGGGTGTTAGTTCTGGAGAATTAACATTTCTACCAAGTTCCCTGGTGCGCTGATGCCGCTGGTCCAGGAATCATACCTTTAAAACTTCCATTTTAGAAGATCTTGTCTAGTAACCAATTTTCAGACTGCTGCTCTTAAAACCAGTGAATCCAACTATTTCTTCAGCATCCATGACTCTTCCCCACAGATAACTCAGGGACCAACAGAGAAGGCTGCAGTGTGAGGATACGAGCAAGCAGACTTTTAACCATTTTAAAATGCCAACTTCTATTCTAAGCTGCTATTTTAATGAAGTAATTGGACATGCCATTGGAAGCTCCAAAGGATTTAAAACCACTACTAAGTGCAAGGGATTATTTTCATTAAAAGTGAGGAAATCAGGGGCACCTGGGTGGCTCAGTCGGTGAAGCTTCTGCCTTCGGCTCAGGTCATGACCTCAGGGTCCTGAGATTGAGTCATGGGTGGGGCTCCCTGCTCAGCAGGGAGACTGCTTCTCCCTCTGCCTCTGCCCTGCCCCCTGCTCTCTCTCACTCTCTCTCATGCTGTCTCTCTCTCTCTCACTCACTCTCTCAAATAAATAAACAATATCTTTAAAAAAATAAGTGAGGAAATCACTCAGGATTATTTTCTTGAAAATTTAAATGACAACAAAGACAGCAGTATTTGAAAGGGTATTTTATTTCCTCTTGGCTGCCTTTTAATGTCATCTGACAAGTTCCACTTCCACAAGGTGAGAATTCACAGGTTTACATTTCTTCACTAAATTACTTTTTTTTTTTTTCTTTACAGTTTTTTTTTTTCCTTCCATTCTGGAAGAGTGACTTCCAAAAAAAGTTACTTTTCAGATTTCACCATTAAAAACTCCTGGCATAAAAAATCAGAACCCTAGGCATAAATAATCAATTGCTAATTCTCCATTTGAAGCAAGTATATTCTCAGCATCAGTGCAATCTGTGTTCATCCAATGTAGCAGTAGGATAACATCAATTAACTTGGGAAAGGATTGAGTTTGACATCACAGTATCTTCATCTCTGCCTCTCCTAGGCAACTCTTCAAGTTGACTGCTTTCTCCTCAAATTTGGAAGAGATGACCAATGGCCACAGGTCAGAGAGAGGATGGGTCAAGAGATACAGACCTAGCTTAGCATGGACTGTGTAGAATAATAAGATCTCATTGCTCTCGGGAGGCCTTGAAGCATTTTTGCAGATCACGTAGGCAAAGTTGGAACCTACAACTCAGGACCCCAGGCCCCTAATCATACTGCCTTCTGAGTTTCTTGGGTGTCTCTCAGGGTTTCTTTCAATATCATTTGCTCTACTTAACACCATATTCCATGGCTCCACTCATTTTCCTACCCTGCCCCACCCAATGATGTGATTACCTTTAATAACTACTTCAAAACTTCAAAGATGTCCAGCTCTTTTTATAAGGAACTCGCAAAATTTAACAGCTTTCAAGACCTAATAAAATTAATCTTTATTGGCCTATAAGCCTAATGTGGATCTCCCTAAATAAAGTTTTCCTAAACTGTGCCTGTCAGCAAATTAGTCTCTAACTTCAGATCGAATCTGACTTGAATCTGAAACTATCTACTTTCCCATTCTTCCATTCTCAGTGCCCAACAGCCACCAGGGTTTCTAGACTTCGCTTCTGCTATAATAAACAGTGCATGCTTTCTCTTGTCCTTCCAGGAGATAAGACTGCACACTTGAATAACAAACTTAAGCTGTTGTTCAAAGTGACTGGAGTCCTGAGAAATTCCCCATTGTGGACAAGGGGAAGGTGAAGAAAACATTCTAAGGATTAAAGAAGACCTCAGCCTGGAGCAGGAGGACTAGCTGATGTTATAGTAAAGACTATTTTCTTCTTCTTCTTCTCCTTCTTCTTCTTCTTCTTCTTCTTCTTCTTCTTCTTCTTCTTCTTCTTCTTTGAGATTTATTTATTTATTTGAGAGAGACAGAGAGAGAGAGAGAGCATGTGAGCAGGGGAAGGGGCAGGAGGAGAGAATATCCAAGCAGACTCCTGCTAAGAACAAGCCCGACACAGGGCTCAATTCCATGAGCCATGAGATCAGGACCTGAGCCAAATCCAAGAGTTGGACGTTTAACCGACTGAGCCACCTAGGTGCCCCAAGACTATTTTCAATGTGACTTAGTTATCCACTGAAGAGGGGTGCAAGTTTGGAGAGGAGCATATTAATTCATTATTTTTTATTTAATTTGAGGCCTCCAACAACGGTCCATAGTCATGGTTGATCGTGATTCCTTTTAACAGAAAATGTTCCATTTACCTAGCTTCTTCTCTACTATATTCACTTTGGGGTACACAACATGGAGACATTCTTCTGATGGAATTAAATACTATATTTACTGGTCACTTAAGTCTACTATATGCACCCATGAAGAGTGATAATCTAATAAATAAATATATTTTTCAGTATAGTTGACACATAATCTTACGTTAATTTCAGGTATATAGCCTAGTGATTCAACAAGTCTATACTTCATGCTATGTTCACCACAAGTATAGCTCCCATCTGTCCCGATATACCACTATTACAGTATCATTGACTGTATTCCTTACGCTGTGCCATTGATTCCTGTGATTTATTTATTCCATAATTAGAAGCCTGTATTTCCCACTCCCCTTCATCCATTTTGTCCATTTCCCCCACCCCTAATAAATAAACCTTGATGATGTAATTTATGCCCATATAATTGGATTATCTTAGTAGCCTTAGGTATCTTTAAAGTTTATTTATTCTAGTAATCTCTACACCCAAGGTGGGGCTCGAACTCACAACCTTGGGATCAAGAGTCACATGGTCTTCCAACTGCACCCCACCTTAGGTACCTTAATAACAACTTAAAATCAGTAGAAATCAGTAGCAAATTAGTAACAAAAATTTATGGTCTTCTTTATGGAAAAACCTTGTATATGTATATATAACAGTTTACAAAGCTTGTCTTGCATATACTACCCTAACTGCTGTTCATCATGATCTAATATACGAGAAGAGATTATTAGTCCCATTTTAATTATAAAGTTTTAATGAGTTGCATCTAGTTCATGATAGGTAAAGGTCTCAACATGTGTTTTTCTTTGAACTTTTATGCTTACAGTATGTACAAAAATATTAAAAGTATGAGGCCAAAATGGCTATATTCTCTTGGTTTCCATAACAATGTAATATCTTATTTTTCTTCTTTTTAATTTGGTATTGTCTTCTCTGATCTTTGCCACTCATCATCTCATGTTTGACTACTAAACATTGGAATTCCTTGAAGTTCAGGTATAACCTGTCTTCCCACCTCACACTGTTTAAATGACTTCATCCATTCATGTGGATTTAAAATTCTATCTCTATGTCAACAACTCATGAATATTTTATGTCTACAATGTTTTTCTGGGTTGGGCTACAACTACCATTCTTATATCTCTACATGGCAGTGCAGGTTTAATGGGTCAAACATTGATTTCTAAACTCTTATTTTCCACCCACTTTCCACCTCTTCACAGAAACTTGTTTCTCAACCAGTCTCTCATCCAGGAGACCATATAACCAGATGTTCAAATCCCAAACCAGGACACTTTCTGTGACACCTTCACCTTTTTCACTTCCTACATCCAATCAATAAGTAAGTCCTCTTGATTTTATTCTGTCTACTTCCCAATATTCTCAACTTTAACATAATCTAAATCAGTGATAGCAGTTCTTTTCAATTTGTTCCCTTGAGTCTAATCAAAAGAATGTAAGAGGGTGATCTTTTAAACATGGAAATTAGCACATGTCACTTATACTCTGCTTATGGTCTTTCAGTGGCTTTCTTTTGGCTTCTAGAAGACAAATTATCAACATAACTTATAAGGTCCTTCTCTTTTCAGCTCTCATCCAAACCTTATCTTGTGGTCTCCTCTCCCCCCTCCAACACTACATTTCTGCACACTGACCTTCTCTCTGTTGCTCCAATGTGTCAGCCTCTTTAATGCCTCCAGAACCTTTCTGCTTGCTGGCTCCCCTTCCTGTGTTGTCCTGTCACTCACATCTTACCATTTTTCAGATTACAACTTAAGTGTCATTTACCCAGGATGATCTTTCCTGAGTCTTCTGATCTAAATTAAGTCTTTTTACACACTTCCCAGCATCCTATTCTTCAGTTATAAGTCATTTAATTGTTAGTGTAATTATTTATTTATTTATTTTTAAAATTCTTAGTAGACTATAACATTCATGAGAGCAAGGGTCAAATCTATTTTGCTTTCCTCTGCACAGTAAACTAACATAGTCCTTGGTGGAATACGTATTGATAATATTTGTAGTTGAATGAATAAATGAACAAGCTTTTAGAATTTATTGCATACTGAACTAGAGGCCAAAGCCCTTAGTATCTAGTCCTTATTCTGAAAGCAACAGACCTTACGACCTGTCTTCCCCTCTGCATGCTGTGGTTTCCTCATCTGCACAAAGAAGAGGTGAGAGTCTATGTTTTCTAACTTTCATTTTATCTCCAAACTTCCTTAGATCTATTGCATAGGTAAAAATATATTCAGCAATCATGGCTGGAGCCTCAAAACACATTGAATAGGTCTCCAAGAGAAGGGGGAATGTATTTATTTGTACTATTATGACATATATGCCAGTTATGTTGCTATTTTTATATGTTTGGAAACAAATTTAGAATAGTGCCTCCTGACTCTGCCTTGCTCTTTTGCAAGATGTTTTAATAAGATAAAGTTCATACTTATTAATCATAAACTGGATTTGTATGTGTGTAAAAGGGTGTGAGGGTATGATCTCATTTAGGTCTCCACCTTGAATGGCACCTTGGCCCAATAGGATAAACCTCATTCTGAAATTTAAATTTATTACCAATCTAGTCTGTGTCTTCCATTCTTTGTAAAGTCATAGGCTATTGAAATGAGATCATAAAAATTATAAAATGATCCAAATGCTTATTTTGTAAGCCATTAGTGATTCCAACAAGGAGGAATCTGTCATGCTGATTTTTTACTAGAGTCTGTCTGGAAGAAAATACAAGAAAACAGACATCCTCTTCTTTATAAGTAGATATTCAAACAAGTCAACATTACTCAGAAGACAAAACACTTTTTCCAAATTACCAGTGTTTATCTTCCACTATGTTTCCATTCTTACATATGGCATCTTCTGTCCGACACAAGTCTTGCTTTCTTTTTATTATAGATAACAGATGCTGGGCTAGTAGGTTTATAAACTAGTCCTTACTTCTGGCTTCAAAATTGGTTCCACATTTATAGGACGTTTTTGGAATCTTGTGTGAACTCAAATATTTTTGATTGTTGCTAACCTTGGAATTAAATGTAGCCTTCCCCTTACAGCACGAGAAGGCACTTTTTCATCAGATTTGGGAAACTAACTGGCTCTATTCCCCAAGAAGCTTAGGATCATTTATCCTAAAATTATCTGGTAGTTGAGAAAACTAAAGTAGACGTTGGGAAAGCCAGCCTCCCATAGAAGGAAAGAGTAATGAGCAATGAATGGCATGCCTCTGGTTCTGCAACTGAACCACTTAGGTTCATCTCCAAGAGTTCAAATTACATACATATTTTTCCTCTCTCCCTTGTGCTTAGGACCTGGGTAGGGGAGTAGGTGTCTTTTCACCTGTGCTGGAATTTTTTCAGAATAAGACATGTATGGTGAATTTTTATAGACTACGTGTGACTTCCATTTATTTTACTGTTTTGCTACATTTCCTTTGTAAAGTTTTTAAACCAGCAAGGTGTAGCATAAAAAACATGTATTTTGAAGCCAGATAGAACATGTCCAAATCTTGGTCCTCCCACTCTCTGTTCTAAGCCTTAATGTTTCATTCATGTGTTGACAGTGCTGCATGCCTTACGAGGATGATGTAAGATCAAAATAATGATGTTCTAAATGCCATGTCTTGGAATATAACAAATGTTTACTAAAGCATTGCTATCACCATGGTTATTGTTATATATGGCTTCCAGAAGATCATGGTTCAATAAGTGTATGTAGAGTGAGGTGAAATGAAGGATGTTTCAACAACTGTTGGGTCTTTGCTGTTTGGTTCTTTGTTGATAACTTAAGCATTTTCACATCTGCTATGTCATCTCTTTCAATTACTTATCAAACATAGTTAAGAATAAATGATATGCCTGTGGTCACACAACTAGTAAAGTAGTAGAGCCAGGAATTAACTAAGACTTCTCCAGTCTGGAGACTGAATGGGAATGAATATCACTCAATGCACAATGGCACGGTTTCATACTATTCATGGGGCCAAATTAGCAGCTAAGAGTTGTCTGACTGCTACAGTGTGCACAGACAATAAATAATTGACATAAACTTAATTTTAAAATTTTGCAAGAAAAATATATATTACTGTACGTAAAAAGAGATTGCAAAAGAAGATGACGTAAATTTCACACTTATTTTGCATAGTAAATATATGTTTTCTTTTTTTTTAATAAAGATTTTATTTATTTATTTGTCTGAGAGAGACAGAAAGAGAGCACAAACAGGCAGAGGGAGAAGCAGGCTCCCTGCTGATCAAGGAGCCTGATGTGAGACTCAATCCCAGGACCCTGGGATCACGACCTGAGCCAAAGGCAAATGCTTAACCGACTGAGCCATCCAGGCATCCCTATGAGTTTTCTTTTTAAAAATCCTAAATTTGGTATGTACTAAGACGCAGTATGGCATAATAATACTTGTCAGTGTAGATTCTGAAGCCAAACTGGTGAGTGAACATCCTGACTGCTGCTTATCTGCTTGGCAAGTTACTTGGGATCCCTGTGCTTCGGTTTCCTCACCTACGAAATAGAGCTAATAATAGTACCTACCTGACAAGTGGTAGGGAGAATTAAACTAATTATGCTAGCCTTAGACTATTTAAGCAAGTTCTGGCCCATCATGAAACCTCAATAAATGCTAACTGTGGTTGTAATGGGAATATTAGCAAAATGCTTTGGATACACAAAAAAGGGAATATTTTTTTTCTTCCTAAGAAGGTCAAGAAAAGCTTTTCTCCTCCTGAATACACTTCCTTCACCTTTTCTCTGCCTGTCCACTCCTTTTGTTCCTCAAAATCTACCCAGATGTCATATTCTTCTGTCAAGCCCTCTGATCTCCCGGCCTCTCTTCTTTATCAGAAGGAATCACTCTATTTATGCTACTTCTAGATTCTGTATCTTACCACCATCTGTTGAATTATTCTTATTTGCTTTACCTTTCATTCTCAACTTCAGTGAAAATGCTACTTTGCATTGAATATTGAAGATTACCTTTGAACATGCTAGGAACTTAGAATATAATAAACGTAAAAACAATACAGAGGAAAAGTGAGAGAAAACTACCTGGGGACTTGCCCTACTAACTATTGAAGCATATTTTGCTATAAACAATCAAACTAGATGATGTCCAAGTAGACAGGGAGATGAATTCAGGAAAGAAAGAACGTACAAAAGAAGAAAGGATTTTTTTTTTTCAATACATGGTGTTAAGAAAACTGGATTACCATTTTGGAAAAAAAATTGAGCAGAATCTCACATCACAACTTAAAGTAAAATAAATCTCATATGAATTTAAGATTGTAATGGTTTTATTGAAAAATAAAATGTATGTAAATATATTACTGGGTGCTTGGGAACAAATTTTTTCTAAGTTTACAACAAAGGCAGAACTATATTTGAAATTACAATTGATTGAAAAATACATATAACTTCTATATAGCAGAAATACTACAAGCAAAGATAAAAAACTATATTAAATATGTGAGCTGGAAAAATATTTGCAATAAATAAAATAAAATGAGTATTAATAACCTTGACTTACAATAAACTCTTTAAAGTAAAATTTAAAAAGATAAACTCGGGGTGCCTGGGTAGCGCAGTCGTTAAGCGTCTGCCTTCGGCTCAGGGCGTGATCCCAGTGTTCTGGAATCGAGCCCCACATCAGGCTCCTCAGCTGGAAGCCTGCTTCTTCCTCTCCCACTCCCCCTGCTTGTGTTCCCTCTCTCGCTGGCTGTCTCTGTCAAATAAATAAATAAAATCTTTAAAAAAATAAAAGATAAACTCATACAAATGAAATCAACAAATGATATAACTAGATAGTTCTTAAAAGTAGATCTTAATCACTAATAAAGATATTTAATCAAAAGAGTAATCAAATATATAAAATTTATCCCTATTGAGATGTCAATTGAAAAGAACCTAATTGAGTATTCCGTTTTGTTTAAAAAAGAGTAAAATCCATCTTTGTCATGGGTATGGCCAAATGGGTCTTCCATAAATTTTAAATAGGGATGTGAATTGGTACACCTTTTTGGAAAGTAATTTGACAACAGTTTATCTAACAAAAAATTTACAAAAATGTTCATTCACCTTGAGGCATCACTTCCACTTCTAGAACTTATACTAAGGAAATAATCAGATTTGTATGAAAATATGAAAGTACAAAGACTACAATACAGCAATCTTTACTTATGATACTGTTATCCATAAGTAACTTTAGAATAAATTCTAGAGTACCCGTATATTTGTTGGTTATAAGCCATTAAAAGCCATTACGTTCTGTGTTTATTGACATGTAGATGAATACAATGTATTGTAAAGTACAAAAGCTGTTTTAAAAAAATCACATTTATTATGATCAAATATTAGTAAAAGATGTATGTATATGTTGGGTAGAAGGAGGGAGTTCATAAAGAAGCTTGAAAAGGTACATAAAGATGATGTCTAGGGTGATATTATTAATGATTTTTATATTCTTCTTTTTATGTATAAGACCTTGTTGTCTAGAATAAATTTGTAGAGAATTTATAATTGGAACATGTCATTAATATGAAAAGTGGAAAATATTGTCCAGTGACCAAATGGATTTGAAAACACACACACACAGACACACTTGTGTAATTACCGATGGCATTAACTAAATACTTGGAAGTGGTCATTTAAAGGCCTCCCTCTGTGTAATTAGAAACACAGCTGCCCAGCCTTGTACAGAAATAATAGTAAACTCCAGATTATGTTTTCCTATTTTTATTTTTCTTCTTAATTTTCCAGTGTCTAAAAAAACAAAACACCATGAATTATTAGTCCATGAAAAAATTACCAAGGGAAAAAGACAATTTTAGAGCCTTAATTTTTTGTAAATAATTTACTTTGTTTTAGGACTTCAATGTCCAAAACACCCATGATTTACAGTTTAGAATGCCAGACCTATTTCCCATGGAGTGCCAGATATGTTTTCCAGATGTGTTGTTTATGAGGCTAGATTATTTATCACAGGTGTCAGGGTTCTCTTCCTCTTTAAAACTCTCTAATTAGCCCAAGAGGAAAGAGGAAACCTGTTTAATTCATTTTAGAAACACAGGATACGGAGACAACGTAAGCTGCTCAGTTTCAAGATAGATGTGCTAGAAGTTACCAATGGTTGACATGTAACGTGAACACATATCATATAAACAAGTAACAGTAGAGATCTACCTGCTATTGAGACATCTTTACAGCTCCTTATCCTATTCATTAAGTACTAACTGCCCTTTTACTATCTCCATCATGTCTCTTCTCTATTTCTTTGCCGAAAGACAACTTTCTGTTCTTTATTAGTAATTTTCCTTTGGATAGCGATGTTGATTTTGTTACTGCTGCTAATAATGGCAACCACCACCACTAACAAGAATTGCTATATTTATTAAATATTTGCTTAGAAGAAACACAGCAACTGTACTATAATTATTTCCATTTTATAGATAAGGACACTTACTAATAAAAAATGTCTAGGTAATAATTAGTGGAGATGGAAATCAAGCCCACGTTTGTCTAATCCTGATTTAAGCACGGTGTGATCCCCTTGTCTTTGCCAATGCATTCTGGAATGGGGAAGATATATTTCTTTTAAGCAAAAATATAACATAAATGTAAGATGCCTTTTAGTGCCCCCCAGTGTATTCTTGGTTCTACAGTCTCATTTTCTTCCAGGTGTATTTCAAGATGTCTCATGAATCCTTATGTACCTGCGCATACCAGGAGTAGAGAAAAATAACACAAAAGGTGACAGGTGCACGAAATACATAAAACACCAATCTTGAAATAAATGAAAATGATGTCCAGGTATTATAGAGCTTCTGACTACAAGCTTAGTACTTTATACCTTAGGTCTTCCCTCGAGATATACCATTCTCAAATATGCTTGATTTTACCTCTGCCCCACAGTCTATTAGGAGGAGTTAACCACACACACACACACACACACACACACACACACACACACACACACAAGTACTCAATATACATACACAAGTTTTTGTTTAATTGAAAAATTATTGTGTACTTGAACATGAATTGGTTAACTTTCTTTTCTACATATATGTAATATATTTTTTAAGCTTCAGCAAGAGATTTTAATTTGAGTCCCTTGAAGGGCTTTCAGAACCCTGAGAAGCCCCAGATATTTATGCAGAATTCTGTGTTATAAGTAGATATGTAAGGTCTTTTTTCTTTGTAATATTCTTCCTTCCTCCCTTCCTCCCTTCCTCCCTTCCTTTCTTCCTTTCCTTCCCTTTTTCCTTTCCTTCCCTTTCCTTTTATTTTTTCAAGAGAGAGATAGGGAGGAGGGGCAGAGGGTGAGGGAGAGAGAGAAGTCAGCGTGGAGCCTGACTCTGGGCTCCATCTCAGGAGCAGGGGGTGAGGGAGAGAGAGAAGTCAGCGTGGAGCCTGACTCTGGGCTCGATCTCAGGAGCCTAAGATCATGACCTGAACCCAAATCAAGAGTTGGATACTTAACCGACTGAGCCACCCAGGTGCCCCTGTGATGTTATTTCTAATACTTTTTGCCAGTGTTAGCTTCATTGGCATTGTTTATGTTTGTCCTTCCTCAGGTTATGACCCCACATAATTCAGTAATAAAAGAAAATACCTCTTAGTTTTCTGCTCTTTTTCTTAATATGGAAATTATGTTACACTGTCTTCTTTGTTTCCTCTTCTCTGCCTTTCTTTCTTCATTCTTTTCCTTTAACAGATAATAGTGAATTTATATCTGTAAAAGGTAACTAGAAGAAAGGAGACAGATTTTCACGCATGCAATCTGAAACACTATTGCCAGAATAAACGTCAAAACATATGCTTGATTTTAGAATTATATTGAAATAAATACCTTTTCCTTTCTCATGCCAAAGTGCTGTTTGTGTCTTGGGGTGGATGGAACTTAGGATGCCCCCTGTGTCCACACCCTGTGTCACTGGGACCTATGACTTGCTTCTAACAAATAAAATGAGGCAAAGGTGGTGAAATGGGATGGAACGATGTCACTCCCGGGATTTGTGATTGTTTCTATGAGCGTGTGCGTGTGTATCCACGTGTATCCGTCTTCCTATCTCACATAAGGGAGACTTTTTGACTTTTCTGCCTTCTTGGTTTGAACAAGTAACTACCACCCTGTGAAGTGCCTACAGAGAGTTGTTGAGAAACTGCAATTCCAGGAGTAATAGCCCCCCTCCCCCAAATGGGACTCTCAGACCTACAGCTACAAAGAGATGAATTCTGTCAACAACCTGAGGGAGTTTGGAAGAGGATCTTTTCTTATTGATACCTCTGATGAGGCCCCAGCCTGGGAGACACCTTGACTGCTGCCTGGTGAAAACCTGAGCAGAGCAGCCAATTAAGCCATCCTGGACTCCTGCCTGACCCATGGAACTGGAGATAATAAATTAACTAAGTTTGTGGTCATTTGTTACACAGCATTAGAAACCTAATACGAGCCCTGAATGTCAATTTGCATTTTACTTATTCATGCGTGCAAATGGTGGCTCACATAATTCCAGTGGATAACCTGTTGAATAAAAGGGAGTTTGCTTTGCCAGAGTGATTTTCTTAATCACTGACTTGAATTTACAATGAGGTGGGGTGGTTTTTGTTTTGTTTTGTTTTGTTTGTTTGTTTTTGGTTTTGTTTTTTTTTTTTTTTGATTCAAGGAAAACGAGCTTGAAGGTTTTAAATAGGAAGAGAGATATCTTTTTATGACTTGATTTATGAATTATTAATTATACTTCTTCATTTCATCTTATGATAAGGCCTCAAAAATTTTTAAGTCTGCCTCAAAAGTGTTTTATAAGCTATACTGTGTAAAAGTCTACTATTTATGAACTTTGGGAAAAACAGAAACACCTCTGCCTAGTTTTTAAAGACACCGATTTTGATTAAATAATCTCTATATGAAATTATGTATGGGATGAACATGTTCTATATCCATGAAATGTTCTATATCCATGAAATGAAAAAAGTCTATAATTTGTGAATCAATTCATGCAGGTATAGGATTCATAACTCTTTTATATTTAAGAAAATTATAGAAAGAAGTTCTTTTCTTGGGAATGCTATTTGAACAGCTTTCATGATCCTGGGTTTCTCCTAGGGCACCCATGGTGCGGATCTCACAGAGACTCTAAAGGTGTTTTGGGGAGTTTTTGGTGGGGGATGGAGGCTTAAGGGGGCCATGTGCTGAGTGAAAGCAAAGAAATTAAATGGCCAAGACAGAAAGATTTGAAACAGATACATAAGTAGCCATTCTTGCTTTCATCCCTCCCTGTCAGGAGAAGTTCCCCTACTTTTTTTCAAAAAGTATCCTTTTGCCCAGGATCTGGTTTCTAGAACTTCCCATGAATTCAGCTATCTTGATCTGTCACTTAACTTCCCTGGATCCTCAACACTTTTTGTTTGTTTGGTTGGTTTTTATTAGTTCTTTACCTTCTGCATTTACTGTGGCTGCTCCATAGGCTTTCATCTTCCAAAAATCCTCTTTTGCTTCCTCCCCCATCTCCTCTAGCTACTTTCCTATCTACATACTTCCAGTTTCAGTTGAAGTTCCCCTTATTTCCTGGTAGAATTGTTCGTTAAACTCTCTTCCTGTTTTCTTCACTCTCCAACCACGCTCCGCCTTGCTGAAACAGTGATCCAACACAAAAGGGCAGTTCAGCGGCTTACCTTCACCTTCACGGGGCAAACAATGCCCGCGCACGTCACGGAGGGTCCTTTGTGCTCAGTCCTGTCTGTTCTGCAGCACTTTCTCTGCCATTTTCCTCCACACCCTGGCAGCTGGTGTTCTAGGCATCTGCGTACTTATCTCGCCTATCAGATTGTCTGCTCCTTGGGAATAGGACCTGACCTTGGTAGTCAATACTTACTAAGAGAATAAATGACGCAAATTCTGAGTCTAACAAAAGATCAGTATGGCTTACGCACCAGTGATTCTGAGTAAGATGATGACACAGAGGCAGACTTTTTGCAAAATAATCACTTCCAGCAATGTACATGGTTTTATAGAATCAACACGGTAAAATCTGTCTTTGGCTCAGATTTCTGTCACCTTTCACGCACACCAAGGTTTCACACCTACTCTCAGAGCTGTTCTCTTCTTATGACCGTGCCCCTCCTTGCGCTCTGGGAGCCCCGAAGTCTACGAGAAGCGTTCCTTTTTCACATTTTCAGTTTCTCTTCTAATTCCAGAGGACATGAATAAGTAATATTCGCCCTCAGAGAAAGACTGTCGTGGGTCTTAGCTAAATAATTCAGGAGAGGGATCAGGTACACCTGCTTGAAACCTGAACACCGCGACCCAGAATCTCAGTGCATCTGCGGGCTCCACAGTTTGACAAAACAGACTCTCTTGTGGCCGCTGCTTTTCCTTATGTACTGCCATCCGAAGTTTACTTTTTGTTTTTATTCCCTTAGGATCAAAATCTTCTCTGTTAGCCTTGAATATCCAGAATTGCATATTTGGAAGGGTAGACTTTGACCGTGAGCACTGCAAGCAGTTCCAGGAGTCCTAGAACCAGCTGCGCTCATCAGGCGTCTGAACACACGATGCTTGACCTTGGGGCGTGCGGGGCGATCCCGCTGCAGGAGACTCTACAGATGTGATCAGCATACAGCCCGTATTTTCTAGGGCAGTATTCCAAGGGCTAGTTCTGTTGTGACTATAATTAATATTTATTAGAACATAAGATTCTTGGGGCGCCTGGGTAGTGCACTCCTTAAGTGTCTGCCTTTGGCTCAGGGCGTGATCCCTACGTTCTGGGATCGAGCCCCACATCGGGCTCCTCCACTGGGAACCTGCTTCTTCCTCTCCCACTCCCCCTGCTTGTGTTCCCTCTCTCGCTGGCTGTCTCTCTGTCACATAAATAAATACAATCTTAGAAAAAAAGAAAAAGAAAATAAGACTCTTGTCCTTAGAGACCCGGCTATCATAATAATAGTAGCTCTCCTTGAGAATATTTCCCATTCTTTGGGGGCTCAGAGCATGAGCTAAGAATCAAACTAACTGGGTCCAAGTTGAGGAACTCCTATTAACAACTGTGGGAGCTAGAACAAGGACAAGCCACTAAATTTCTCTGAATTTTGCTATCCTCACTGTAAAATGGGAATGAAAATGTATCTACATCATAAGGTTATTGTGAGAAATAAATAAGATGATTCATATAAACCATTCAGCACCAAGTTATATATGTTAAAATATGCATATATGTTAGCTATTTTGGTTATTATTAAAATTTTTATAGATGAAGGAACTGAAGCATAGGAAGCCTAAATAAGTTGCCTGAGATAGACAGCGGGTAAAAAGTTAGAACTGGGGTTTGGATCCAGGTCTCCTTAGCACCACTTCACCATGTTGCTAAACAGAGACATCCCATCACATTCTCAACCATATGCTTCACAGTTCCTTGCTGTGGGAAACCCAGGTTCAGGTTCCTTACACCTCTTTCCTTTCCCTATGAGAAGCTGGGGGTAGGGTGGGAGGGGTTGCAAGGGAATGATCTAGAGAAGGCAAACCCATCATTCTTTCCTTTGTTTCCTATGACTGAGCCTCCGTTGGTTAGTGAAAGAGGCGGAGGACACCCTATTCACTGGGGTGGATGCAGGGGTACTAATAAAAACATTTAGTAACTGATTTAGCATGGAGAACAAGCAATCAGAACGGACACTGTGGCCAGCCCCAGATCAAGATCCTGAAGGTCCCCTGCTACGTGAAGGTTGTGTCCCTCAGTTGCTAGCTTGTAGGGAGTTCTGTGGGCTGGCTTGGGGCAGAGACTCTTCCAGCCCACAGCAAGTATTCCAATATTCTAGCTCTGGCCCGACCATGTAGAAGTGTGCCAACCGGAGGTCAGCCCTGGAGGTGTGTGCCTTTCATCCTGCTTATTGGTTTGGCTTCTGATCCCGGATACTCTAGTGCTTTAACTCAACGGTGAGTTTTAAAATGAGTTATATTCAGTTTCTTGGCAAGTGAGGACTACTTCAAATCCAGACACAAGTCTGATTCAATGGTCTTGAGTCCTTAATCCTGGTGTACGTACTACTGCAACCTCAGGATAATAAAATTTAACAGCTTTGGTTAATAGTTGAAAAAACTGAGACCTACACGGCCGTTAGTGACACAGTCGAAAAACAGACCTACACGGCCGTTAGCGACAGAGCTAGACCTTGAACTCGGAACTCACTTTTCATCCAGAACCTTCTCAGCACATTGCATTTGCCCCTCTAGTCAACACCAGAACAATATTAGTCTCCTCCATAAAAATCTTACCCCCTCGTTGTTTTAGCTCCCTGGTTGGGCGGACTCTGACAAGGAAGGTCCTAGTGCATTTGAATCTTATCAAGCAGACGCGATGAGCAAATATCAACACATGAAGTGACTCAGAACTCCTGAGAGCTTCTCACACACAGCGAGATGCTTTTTTCTGTCATTTGCCAAGTCTGAGCGGTATTTGTAACACAAAAAGAGAGTCCTGTTCAATCCCGTCTCTCAAGCTCTTCTTGAACTAACTACTCTTCCTCAGACCTATCTATAGATATTTTTTCCATTTCTGTGTGATTTTAATAATGTGTGATATTTTCAAAATTCAGAACTTATCACAATTACCATCACACCAAGATGAGCAACCAGCATATTTGTGGACCGTATTAGCTTCGCTAAATACGTGCTGGATGAAACAGTATTCTCTGGGTCTTTTGTCTCCGTCTCAGCAAAGGGAGAGACTTGGGAGATGAACAGGTTATACATAAGCAAATGGTCTGGAGAAGTATCATCAGCACGGAGCAAACTTGACTCCAAGTTTGTTTATTCCTTCCTGACTTGTTCTACAAGAATTTTAATTAGGTTTCATTTTTCCTTATCCAATTTCCGGACTTCTAATTGCCACCATTTGTTCCTCAAGAATGAAAGAAATGACTTGTCACAAGTCAGGCCACTAGAAACAATGTTGAAATGGTCCACATGTCCCTTTGAAAACATATCTACATTCAAGACTCTGGACAACCGTATAAGATTTCCATAAAGAAGATGTTTCTTAATGTTTTCCGTCCTATTTATTTTATAGATTTCCTAAAGCATATCATTATTCAACAGTCCATATTTTGCTCTAGTCCTCCTCTCACTCAAGTTTACGTTGAATTCGTATTTCTCTAGCAGACCATGTATCATAGTAACTAAAACAATACAATTTTAATTTATTTCTTTATATATCTTCTTAGTCTGTATCTCAGTTTCCTGTAGGGTAATCCTTGTATCTACATCATAAGTTTGTTGTGAGTTTTAAATAAGATTTAAACAAATCACTTAGAAAACAGGCCGGCACTCTTTCATTATTAATAAAGTTTCCTTTTTAAAATAGATTTTAAGTATGGTTTATGAAAGGGAGGAAGGTTACTCTTAGGAATCCCTTCAGCTGATGGCAGAGATCTCTCCACTTACCTTGGGTCTCTGATTCTAGAATTAACCCAGAGATGCCAACGTCTGGTTGTACAAATTGTGCACGGCACAGAGCTGGGATGTGTAATACATATACACCAACCCTGACACTCCTATAGTTCCCTCCTAATTGGTGGGCAAGCTGGAAAAATGCCTTGAGGAATGCTCGGTTTCTGTATTTCCGTCTCTTCTATCCTCTCAAGCTATTTTCTCCATCTTGCTGTTTCCCCCTGCAGTTCCATTGACTTCATATTTGGTTTGTATCACTCTGGACTTTAGCACTGACACTGGTTTGGACTATGTACTTGTTTTGCATTGACTCTTTCAAATACCTTCAACACCATGTGCTGGCACTGTAACTTAGCCCTTCACATACATACATCTGGATCTAGCTGCTGATACCTCGATTTTCTTCTTGCCTGGAAATGAAATCCATATACTTACCTTTTCATCTTTCCCAAGACCTTGGAAAGAGTCACACTCCTTAGAATTTATGGCAGTTATGTTGCCCAGCTTGAAGGACAGCATCTCCCATTGCCCCATTTTATTCTTAGTAACTCAAGGTTTCTCCAGGAGTGATCCACACTGTTCCAGAATTATCTGGATGTAGACCACAGGAATTTGAATATTAAGCTTCCTGGTGATTCTTTTGCATTTTAATTTATGAGGATAACTATTTAAAAGTTTATTCTATTTTACCACCAGATTGCAATTTCCTCCTATTTTATATACTATTATCTCTCTTTTCAAAACTCCAAAATCCTTCTTCTCCCTTTCTCATCTTCCTACCACTTATTTTATTACCCTAGCTGCATTGGTGTGCATATGCTCTGTCTTCTTTCCCGCTCTTACAAATCCCCAACCATACCACAAGTGACCTGGATACTAGTCATCTTGCTGAAGAGCTTTTGTGCTCCAATTATTCCTTCTATCTTCCACATCATTAATTTTTCCTTCTCCCCTGGGTCATTACCATCAAGATTCAAACATGCTAACATGCTATGGCATGTTACACTTAAAAAACAGAACAAAACCAAACCAACAAACAAGCAACAACCTTCCTAAACATCACATTATGTATATCCCCATGTTTTTCCTTCCCCTTTTCTCCCTTGTACTTTGTAGCAGAAGTCCTTCCAAGAGTTGTCTGTGCTGTTTCCACCTTCTTCACCATTTATTCCAACAGGATTTCTCCCCCACCATCCTATTTAAATTCCACTGGTCATCAATATCAAGGACCTCCATGGTGACAAAGGCAGTTTTTGTTCTTGTCCGTTCTTGTCTGTTCTTGTCCATTCTTGTCTACAGATTCTCTTAGCACAGTCTGTGAGGCAGTCAATTGTTTCCCCTCTCTTGAAACATTTTTCTCCTTCGGTTTTTGAATATCACTATCTCCTGTCTTCCCTCCACTGTCATACACCTCTCCTTCTCTCTCTCCTTTGTGGACCCTCTGCCTGTTCTGACCATTAAATCCTGTGGTGCTGAGATTATTCCAATTACACTCACTCCTTGGGTGATCTTGTCCAGTTTCATGATTTTAAAGACCATCTGTGTCCTGACAACTTCTAAACTTCTAAACTCATTTCTCCAGTTCCCAACATTCCCCTGAGCTCCAGACCTTCTCAAAGTCTCCACTTGGATGGCTAACAGGTATCACAAACTTAAGACATCCAAATTGAATTATTTCATAGTAGGTAAAATGCCCACCAAGTTATCTGGTGTGTAGCAGGTATTCATTAAAGTCTGTTTTCTCTGTGAAGGTATATTTATTTTAGAAAAAGAAAATCGGGCACGGATGAAACAACAGAAATAAAAACACAATTCTTGATTTTTACCTCCCTCACTCTCCTCCCTTAATTGTTCCTTTCTCATTACACGGCACTATCTACAGCACAGATTAGAAACACAAGAGTTGTCTTTATTATCACTTTCTTCTCACAGTCCACTCCCTATTTATTAGTAATTCCTATAACTTTATGTCTGACTATACCTTGAATCTTAACATTCTTCCCTGCCTCCACCACAAACTCTTTGGTTCAGGTGCCATCTTCTTTTTTTCTGGACTTTGACAATCGCCACCTATAGAGTTGCCTAACTTATCTTGTCTCATCTAGAGTCTTCTCTTACCAAGTAGCCACAGTGATCTTTTAAAAATGTAAATCAGATCACTTCACTCCTCAAATCCTCCAATGGCTTCCCTTCACGCTCCCATCCCCACACACAAAATCCAAGGTTCTCAGCATAACTGTAAATACCCTAGTTTGGCTAACTCTCCTTTCCCTTTGCTTCTCCAACCACCACCTCTTCCACTTTCTGCCACACTCTTGTTCAGTCACACAGGCTTTCTTGCTATTTCTTGAAAGTGCTAAATTTATTTCTGCTTCATATCCTCTGTATCTGCCATTTCCTATGGCATTGAACTCTGTCCTCAAATAGCTCTGTATTTTTTTAAATCCCAGTTTTATGGCATTTCTCTCAAATATAACCTCCTAAGAAAGATCTTTTTCATATACCTTTGCTAAAATATCACACTCCTTCGCTCTTTGTACTTGACCCCTATATTACTTTATGCCGCTTATCATTACCTTGCATTGTATTGTATATTGATGTTTGAAAATGTTTATCATCTGTTACCCACTAGGCTGTAAATTCCATAATGCCAAGGGGTTGGTCTGTTTTGTTCACTGCTATATCCCTAGGAATCATCCCGGATATAGTAGGTGCTAATTTAATATTTGTTGTATAAATGAATAAATAGACTCCTCAAATATACCAGTTTGCCAGGACCTCAGTATTAGAGCAATTGGCATTATTTTCAAGATGAACAAATTTCTGAGCGTTATACTCAGTGGCTTATTCAAGGTTACACTACAATGGTCTGGCTTAATCCAAAATGACCTTCACGCTACCTGTTAATTCATATTTATTTCCTTATCAACTAGTACGCTTATTTTCAAAATAAACATAGAACCATTCATTTTGAAATATTTTCCAAACAGAAAAGTTTCTTAGGATTTGTGGCTTATGTAAATGTCTAATTCTCAGCCGGCAAGAGGGCTGGTTTCTTTTCAAAATATTCTCCACTGTTCCTAATAAAGACTAACAGAGAGCTCGACATCTTCCTTAACAATGCCACGCAATGGAGATAGATGCATCTTAAAGTCTGTCCACAAAATATACTAGCATTTAAGATATGCATAAGGAGGGGTTAACATAATGCACATGACATTTTATTTTACTGAACAAATGGACACAACCTCAATCCCTGCCAAGTCTGGACTTCATGAGGAGTCAAGTCAATTGAATATTATTAGTCAGATTAGGTTTTGAAACTTCTTGAATATTGAAAAAGCTTTTTCTTTTGATGTAGTCCCAAGAATTTAATTTTTTTGTGTGTCCCTTGCCAAAGGAGACATCTAGAAACAAGACAAGAAAAAAAATTAAATGGTAAATGTTGGTTTGGGAAAAGAAATATACACGAAGGTTATTTGTAGATAATGTGACCATCTGCATATAAACTCAAAAATTAATTGAGAAATTATTAGAATTAATAAAAAAATTTTAGGAAGGCTGCTGAAGAGTAAATAATCTGAGGAAATCAATAGGGTTTCTTTACTAAGGACATGGAGAAAATAAAATGCTAATAAAAGAGTGTAGAAATCTATGATGTATCTAGAATTTACTTTAGTAAGAGTGCAAAATGGTTTTTTAAAGATGATTTTAAAATTTAATTAAATATTATAAAAGAGAAATATCTAAATAAAGGGAGAGAAATACTTCTTTGTCAACCAAATAACATAGTAGAGATATTAATTCTCCCAATTGAATAAACAAATTCAATGTGATTCTTAAAATTCCAGCAGATCTTCTGAAGGCATATTTAAAAACTGATTCTAAACTGTATAGGAAAGAGGCACCTGGGTTCAGTAGGTTGAGTGTCGGACTTTTAATTTTGGCTCAGGTTGTGATCTCAGGGTTGTGGGATCAAGCCTGGCATAGGTTCTGTGCTCAGTGGGGAGTCTACTTGAGAGATTCTCTCTCCCACTCCCTCTGCCCCTCCCCCCCACTCTCTCTTGCCCTCTAAAATAAATAAATTTAAAAAAATGTATAGGAAAAATAAAGTTTCATGAATAGCAATGGCTAATAAAACAGTAAATAAGAAGTTCAAGACTAACCAATTATTAACATAAACTATAAAATTGTAAAAATAAAAAGTGTGCTATTATGTTTATAGGCAAATGGATTAATGAAATAAAACAAAGAATAGTGAAACAAATATACACACAGGGAAATAATATATGTATATATATTTTTGTATGATACAAGAGGCATAAAAAATCACTGGGAAGTAATACTTTTTTTTTTTTAAGATTTTATTTATTTATGTGACAGAGAGACAGCCAGCGAGAGAGGGAACACAGCAGGGGAGTGGAGAGGAAGAAGCAGGCTCCCAGTGGAGTAGCCCCATGTGGGACTAGATCCCAGAACGCCGGGATCTCGCCCTGAGCCGAAGGCAGACGCTTAACGACTGCACTACCCAGGCGCCCCTGGGAAGTAATACATTTTTTCTTCCATATTGTTGGGGAAAAAAGACTCACTATGTAAAGAAAACTGAAGCTGGATCCCCACTTCATACATGATACAATATAAACCATAAGTAAATGAAAAACTAAACATTAAAAATAAATCTACAAAACCAATAACGAATAGAAGAACACATAGGAAAATATGTTTGTCAACTTCAGGTGGGAAAGTATTACTAAACAACATTCCAAAAAAGCACAAACTTTACAGAGGAATGTGGATTGATCTGACTAAATCAAAATTTAACTTCTCTTTGACAGAAGACCCTACAAAGTTAGCAGATGAATGGTATACTAAAAAGAGAATAATATTTATAGTAGGAAAAGGTAAAAATCACAGAGAAAGTAAAGTATATGAATAAACAAATCAGAAAGGGGAAGCGAACTCACCATAAACTTACGATGAGGTATCCAAATTTATAGTAATCTGAGAAATACATATCAAGACAATAACTTTACATCCACCATTTAACAAAAATATAAAATTGGATTAAGCCAAGAGTTTTTGCAATTGTGAGGAATCCTCATGCACTGCTAGTGAATGGTTCATCATTTGCAGCCTTTCTGGATAGTAATTTGGCTATGGATTAATAAAATAAATTATGATATCTCTCACAAATAAATATACCTACTCCTATATGTATATGTTAGAGAAACTCTCCTCCAGCTTCAAAGGACAGGTATGAGGGAGTTCATCAGTGCCTTGTTCAGGGAAATAGGACGTTGTGACCTAGATGTCCATTACTGTGGGTATGGAGAGATAAAATGCAGTGCATACATAATTCCGGCATACTCTGCATTTAGAAGTAATGAACTAGACTGATAACCCAAGGACAAATTTATGGGGGGAAAATGTCCTGACTTAAAAAAAAGAAAGGAGAATTGAAACAAGATCTGGATGTTAATAGTTTTCATACAAATTAAAACACAAATACATATAAAATAATGCTATCTTTCTTTCAAGGGTATACACAAACCGAAGACCACATTGAACATTTTAGAATGGGTTCAACCCAAAGGTAAGGGAGGTGGGGAAATGACAGTGGGGTGGGATAAAGGAGAGTCTAATAAATAAAATGAATGCAATTAAATAAAATTTAAAAAGTCTTACCGGGATAATTGAGTATCATGTGCAATGAGTGAACAGCCTGAGTTATGCATTTCTCGGTACCTGCTGTCCAAGAAATAAAATTGTCTGAGAAACCTACTAGGACATTTTGCCCAGAATAATTTAATTGTGAAACTCTGCTCCACTTTTATTCTTTGCCATCAGAATTGCCATCAGTGTCTAAAAGAATTCAGACTTACATTTCTCTTATGCCAAAGAATAAGCTTTTTTTCCCCAAAAAACATGTGGAACATCCATTAATATTAATAGAAGTTGAGGATATACTTGAGAGAATTCAATAAATGTCTGGCGAAATACTGACAAAGCCCATCTTCACGTGAGATGCATCATTTCTTCCCAAATGTTGCACATGTAGAGATGCTTATTTATTCACATGGCTCAAAAACTCTGGCTGGTATAAACTTCAGGGTATCCCCAGAAGGCTACTTAGTAGACACCAGTAAAGATCCATAGCCCTTGTGTACTAGTTCTTTACGCATACATACGGTGTGCGTGTGTGCGTGTGCGCGCGCACGTGCATGTGTATCCTCCACCTTGAAGGTGTGGGGAACAGATGCGGAACAATTTAGTAGTCTGAATATAAACATGGATATATGAAGTAATATAAAGACAGCTGAAATACAGAACAGAAAAGTAATTGCTGCACTCTTCGTGGAGCCCGCACAAAGCCTGCTGTTCCAGAGAATTAAGTACCGAGTTCTGTATTACAAGATGAAACATGTGCTAGATTTACAGAAGTCCCCTCGCCAAGTACTTGAGCTGCTGGAAACTGTGAGGAAATTTTCAAAGGAAACTTATAGGATGGAAAGAAATCTGGACTACAACGGCGAGGACTTGCCTTAGATTCCCCGTGCTGCTTCCTTCTAACTACTTGAGGAACCTGATGCTTCCCCTGAACCCAATTTCTTCGTCAGTCAGGTAGTGCAGACATAGTTCTTACTTGCGACAGTATCACAGTACTCCCGAGGCATAGCGAACGTGAAGGAGCTTAGCAAATTTCAGCTGTCACAGTGTGACGGAAACTGGTAGCAATCATGATTGTGTACCCTTCCTTAACCAGGTCACCAGCTGGCTGTGACAGTGAAAAAGAAAACAAAAGGTCAGAATGGAAGAGAATAACTTGGAAAGTACAGCAAAAGCAGAGGAGATTCTGGAGAATTCTGCCTTCCTTCAGAAGTTGAGAAGAAATGTTGTATCAGCCCAGGAAGAATTTAGCATCAACCTCCATCAGTTTCTTTCCAGCATTAAGCTTGGGTCAGATAAAAGCTCTGAAGCTGAAGCTCACTACCAGACTCTGGAAGTTTGGGGTCAGCGGCTAGATCAGAGCTGAGCATCTCTCATCTCAAGGGATGAATATTATGGTATGGAAGGAAGAACTGGGTGAAAAATTGTAATTTTTCCTCCATACTGAGACACTTCTATCAGTTGCAGGAGTTGTGCACACATTAGGGCTATTTCTGGCAGCTGGGATGTGTCGTGACCGTAGGTGAAACTCACAGTCATGTTTCCCAGGCTTCGCTAGACAATGAAGACAATGTGAGTTGTTAAATCAATTCACACAGTAGCAAAGTAGACTTTCTTCTATTCTTTCTATTCTCATTAGTACAATTATGAGAATCATGGGAACTTTAATGCTCTCTGAATTTTGCTCTTTCCCACCTAGTTTATGGAGTCCCCAGAGAGTAACTCCTGTGCTTGTGAATTCATTGTTCTTAGCTAACACTGGATTTTTTTGTCATTTTCTCAGGCAAGCACAGTAAATGTACAGAATGCAGCAACTTCCACCACCACATGATGGTTCAGGCCATTTTCACTTTCCTCAGACATTTTGAGCCCTGATGTCTCTGGTTGTCACCCCTGAAGTTTCTTGGCATCTCCTCCATTCCTGATGTGAGCTCCTCTGCTTTATGCTGCCCACCATGTGAATTCATGATATTTCATTTTCTTTCTTAAGTTTGTTCTTGATTCTCCCTTGTCCTGTACAGACTATAAAGCATTTCATTCAAGGTCACAATTGAAATGTGAGCAGAATCACTTTTATTTTTAACCACTGTTTCTACCCAAGACTTTGGCACGGTTCCTGGAGAAAAACACTGTGTGCATAATACGAGCAGCTTAACCACTATTGCACTAAAACAAATTCCTCCACTCTGTAACTGGGTATCCATCTCTATAACAGTTTGGGTTCCTTATCTGTCTCCTGCAGACTGATTTTTTTTTTAAATAAACCTTGGCTTCTTATAAAAATACAAAGAAATGAAGAGGATATTTTCTAAAGATGAAAAGCTTGATTAAAGACAGAACAGCAAGAATAATTGTGTCCACAATGAAAGATTCTGAGGCTGCTTGCGTTGAAGTTTGCATTTTGGGAGTCATCAAAACCAGAGCTGCCTCAACTAACAGTTACTTAATTCATGCAGAGCCGTGGAGTTGAGGCAGTGGAAGAAGGGAGCCGTTGTAGCTTCTGAGCCATTGAGAGCCACAGACAGTCCTATTTACAGGATGGCTGGGAATGGTAAAATTTGTAAACAGAGAGCACAGCTAGAAATATATGAATAAAACTTATGTGTGAGATGATACAAATTTAGACTCGAAGTTGGTGGTAGGGACGGCACGTAGGGATAAGAAGGAGGATGAAAGGTATTTTATAGGAATAACCGACATTGCTAACTCTTCAGGAAAGAAAATTAAAATTCCAAGTCCATTTCAGGGAGCTCAACAAATTGAAACTCATGAATCTCCTCTTTAGGGCACTCCTACCCTGGTGATTTTCACTCTGAGGCATCTCATCTCAAAGTTGCTGTCTTACAACTATCCTGTCCTAGGACAGAGACTCACACCCAGCGGGACTCAGGTGACTTCCAGAGGATCATATTAAAATGCCTGGATTGAAGTTCAGAAGCACTGGGCTCTTCTGGCTCGAAGCTTAACTGTTAGTTCCACTGGCTGCTTACAGTGTGGCACCAGAAGGTCTGATGTGAGCGGTAAAGCAGAAAGCCATCAGTGGCTTCTCGATTTGACTCATGAAAGCCAGAGAATAAAAGTAGCCATGTGCAAAAATGGGAAGCAGAAGATGACATCAACTCTAAAGGCATTGATTTCCTATAAGAGGTTTGATTTAGGTTATGTGGCTCTGGGGTGAAATAGCCAGTCAGGACTGAAGATAAATAACGTGAGTCACTGGCATAGGGGTAGCAACCGAAACTGAAAATAAATACCTTTTTATGAAGGAAAGGTAATGTAGAGAGGAAGAGAAGGCAAGCCTGAGATAAATCATTCCATCACCTATCGTAGGCCAGTAAGTACCTGCGGTTCCCTGACACAGCATCCGGCCATGAACACACGCTCTCTTGACCACAAAGGCTGTCCCAAAGCTGTCACTTCCGGATCGGATCTTTGGTTGCCTGAATTGTGTTGATCGATGCGTACCTTCTCCTTCATGGTCTCCCACTGCATCTGATCCAGTGTTTTCACTGCGAAGTCTGCACTGTGGTACTGACTCATGGGTTCCTTTAATGTTTGCCTAATTACTGCTTTCTAAGGTCTTACTCCAGGAGGAGAGGAGCTATATTCCTTCTGATTTTTGGAAGTAGAAGGAAATCCCAACATTTAGTGAAATAATGCTTATGGTTTTCCTGACTTACTAGACACAGGTCATCTAGCTCTCCACCTCTGAGTCCTCTGTGAGTGTCTCGGGGAGAGGGAAATGAGAGCACGCTTTCACTGGGAGCCACCACTTTCGTCAGTAGGCCACAGCCGTTTTTCAAAATGCCATGTCAGCAAAAGACACATGCTTCGGAGACCACAGTGCACGATGTAATATTTGCAACCACAGTGAAGTTGGCTCAAATAATTTATTTTGAGGGAAAAATTCCAGACTGAGGCCAAGGTATAGAAAATAGCTACATAATTTATAGGTCGCATGTAAGTCTTCTCCCTGTAAGATTAAAATCCCCTCTTTTCCTCCTTCTTGCAACAGCAGTTTCCTGGCACCGCTGACCAGCATTGCCCTTGAGAGTTCTACTCCGTAGAGAAGTGGAAGACTGTCTGCAAGCTCCTGATTAACCTGCCAACGAACTGACTATGAAGCTGTCGTTTAGGGAGAATCAAAGCAATCTCCACTCCGTTTTCCAGATGCATTGTTCCAAGAGCCGGAGCCTCACTGGCTTAAGAGAAATCAGCTGAGGTTTATGAGAAGGAAAGCAAAGCATGGGCTTTGGAAGGACGCAGTTCTGGAACCTATTCCAAACTTTGCACTGCCTCAGGGTTTTTGCATTGCTATTCCCATGCCCAAATCACTGTTCTCTTAGTTTAGCTTGTTGCCTAGCTTTTTCCCCCTTCTTCACATCTCACCTGCCACTTCTCCAAAGAGGTCTCTTCTGACCAGTCCAGTAAGAGTAACACCCTTCCTAGGGTCCATCTAGTTATCATCACAACCTTGGGCTCTTTACGCCAAAGCATTTTTTTTTCCAACTATAACTGTTTTATTTATATGTTTATCTTTTTTTTTTTTTTTTTTAGCTTTTCTTTCCCTCTAAGAGGCAAGTTACCTAAGGCAGAACCATAAGTGCATCCGTTTTATTTTTGAGAAGCAGAATAGATAGTGTTATGGCTCTCAAACTTTTTGGTCTCAGAATCCCTTTAAACCCTTAAAAGTTATTGAGAATCCCAAAGAGCTTTTATAACATTTTTTGAGTTATGCCTGTCTAAATTTACTATATTAAAAACTAAAGCTGAGAAAATTTTTAAATGTCTATTAAGTCATTTAAAAATATGAATAAGAAAATCCATTCATGTTAACAAAAATAATATTTTTTATTTGGAAAAAAAAAACCGTTTTCCAAAATATACAGTTAGTGTGATGAGTGGCATTGTTTTATATTTATGCAAATCTCTTTAAGCAAAAACAAGCTACATTGTCTCATGGACTTCTGCATTTAATTTGTTGTGCTATGTCATTTTGGTTGAAGGACATGAAAAGAATCAAAATATTGCACACGATCTTCTTTGGTATTATACTGAAAACTGACAAGTAGTTCCCTAAAGTTTGTTGCAAAATGGAATCTGAAACCATATCAATGAACTTGTAATCTGTTACACTATAGTTCACTGCCTTGCACTTTGAAAGAATTTTACCTGTGAATGGCTTTGTAATATCATGCCGGATCACCCAAGTAAATACTGGTTAACCGTTTTTATGCTTGTATCTCAAATACTGACATCGTTTATGACAGGATATCAAAAAGTTCCATTAGCTGATATCATTACTAATCTCATGAGAAAACTCTTTAAGTTATTAGGATGCTATTAAGCTCATAGTGACATAGACAAGTTTTTCAAAATCCTAGTTTTCACTTAAAAGCCTAAATTTTGCGGATGGCAACCAATACCAGGTGCTGTTTGTCTTACAGTGACAGAATCATTTCATTTTCTATGGCTTTTTCTTTTAATTGAGATTTTATTTTTTTCAGAGTAGTTTTAGGACCACTGTAAAATTGAAGGGAAGGTACAAAGATTTCCCATAGACTCCCTGCACACTCCCGCATGCAAGGACATACGCGTGTGTGCGCGTGCACACACACACACACACACACACACACACACACACAGCGTCCCCTTATCAACATCCCTGCCAGAGTGGTATCCAGAATTCATAGTATACGCTGTGGTTCACTCTTGCTGTTGTACGTTCTACGGGTTTGGACGAAGGTATAATGGCAGTTATCCATCATTATGGTATTATACAGAGTATTTTAATTGCCCTAAAAACCCTCTATGCTAGGCCTATTTATCCTTTCCCTAGCGACCCCTTGCAACCACTGATTTAATATTTTTTGGAGGATTTTTGAATCTATTTTCATGAGAGATATTGATCTGTAGTTTTCTTTTCTTGTAATGTTTTGTCTGATTTTGGTATTAGGATAATGCCGGCCTCATTGAATGGGTTAGGAAATATTCCCTCTGCTTCTACCCTCTGAAAGAGGTTGCAGAGAATTAGTATAATTTCCTCCTTTAAATGTTTGGTAGAATTTGCCGGTGACACATCTGGGGCAGTTGTTTTCTGTTTTGGAAGGTTATTAGTTATTGACTCAGATTCTTTAACAGATATTCAAATTGTCTATTTCTTCTTGTGTGAGTTTTGGCAAATTGTGTCTTTGAAGGAATTGGTTCATTTCATCTAGGTTACCAAGTGTATAGTCTCAGCATTGCTTATAATTTTTTTAAAATTATTAATGCCTTTGGGATATACAGTGAAGTTCTCTCTTTCATTCTGATATTAGTAATTTATGTCTTCTTTCTTTTTGTCTTATTTAGCCCGGCTAAAGTCTTATCAATATTATCGATATTTTCAGAGAACTGGCTTTTGGTTTCTTGTATTCTCTTTTAGTTTCCTGTTTTTAATTTCATTTATTTCTGCTCTAATCTTATTTTCGTCTGCATTCTTTGGATTTAATTTGCTCTTCTTTTTCTAGTTTCCTACGGTGCACACAGATCATTAACTTTAGATCTTTCTTCTACTTAATATATTCATTCAGTGCTATACATTTCCGTCTAAGCATTGCTTTCACTGCACCCCATAAATTTTGATAGTTGACTCCATTCCTTTTTGAGAAATTATCTACAAAATTTCAAGAGTGAATAACCTTAATTTAACTCTTATTCTTTTTGATAAAATGGTGTTCCGTGAAAAAAGTGGCTAGTTCTCCCAGTTCAGTCACATAAGTACTTTTCCTCAACTCAACTATCATACTTTGTAAGCATTATTAGCACTTAATGTCACTTCTCATTTCGTTACATAGAATATTACAAAGATGTGCACTCAAGGGTTGAGGGTTAATACAATTAATAATCTTACTGCTTTGTCAAGGATTTTCTCAACGTCCTTGATGTCAAGAATTTTTTTTCTTCTGTGTGTGAACACAATGACTAGTATATGGTTTGGTGCCACTGCAATGACACCAGGTGTTTGCCCACCATTGTTTTGCACCATGAGTACAGATGCCGACACAGTGAAAAAGGCAAATAATGTCTTAGTGGTACTATTAAAAAAGACACTGGCTTCATGGATCTCATGGAGGTTTCTCAAAGACCCCAGGGTTAAGAGCAAACATGTCAGAGTTTCATTACATATGATCTATGTCTAATGCAAAACTTATGGACTATGTACAGTTCTGAACTAGAAAAGTACTTGTGAAGGGCAATGCAAATTGGTTTGAGTAAGGTCTATGTTTAATGATCAGTGACAATTTGGGATTAATTTGTATGACTAGCAGGTGAATTAGTTGAGACTCTTGGTTACAAATGATCAAAAGCCAGCTAAAACTGCGTAAGGAAAAAAAAAAAGCCAGTCAAATAGAGTATCAGTTCACATTTCCTAAACTATAGTTTCAGGCACAACTAAATTCAGATTCTCACATTTTGTCATCAATCATATGTCTTTCTCCACTTTTTAGCTTTGCTCTCCCTGGTGTTGCATCATTTCTTAGGTTGGCTCTCAGGGTGTAGTGACAGAATTGATCACCAGCAGCTTTACGCTTACAATACACCAGCTTAGAAACTATGATGAGGGGCGCCTGGGTAGCGCAGTCGTTAAGCATCTGCCTTTAGCTCAGGGCGTGATCCTGGTGTTCCAGGATCGAGTCCCACATCGGGCTCCTCCACTGGGAGCCTGCTTCTTCCTCTCTCCCACTCCCCTGCTGTGTTCCCTCTCTCGCTGGCTGTCTCTCTGTCAAATAAATAAAATCTTAAAAAAAAAAAAAAAAGAAACTATGATGAATCAACCATTGATTTCCCAGTTGATGTTGTAAGTTCCTGGTAGGACTCTCATTGACCTAGCTTGGGTGGTAGGATGCCCATCCCTTCACCACTCAGAGGGGTAGGTTCTCTAATAACCATTGACAGATTTGGATTGAAGGCATAACTCTAGCAGTAGAAGGTGATTCAGCCCTACTTTAACTATGTACATTGAAAATGGAAGATTGGGGTTAGTTTCCCCGAGGAAATTTGCTATGCTATTACCAAAAGAAAGGAGAAGATTATGGCAGGCAAAAGTAACAGGTGTTTACTAAGGGTGGTATCAGATGTTGGCAGATTATCCTTATCCTTATAGATGGATTATATATAATGAAATCCTGTATTTTAACAGTATTCTTTCTTGCCAAAGGAGTGACTCTGATAAAGAAGGTCCTAGGGGGTGAGACAGGCAAGTTGACGAGAGTGATTTAAAGAGAGTGGCTTTCCTTTGTTTACCTTCAAATCTCATTGAGTGAGTGGCCACATGCTCCATCTACACAGAAGGCAGACCTTTCCCTGGCCAAACTGGTTCTTTCATTTTTTTTCTTCGGTCCCTCATCTTTTTCACTTTCATCCATCTCAAAGAATACTCTCCACACTTGCTTATTCGGATGGCCATTCTTCCAATTTGATTTGATCTTTTTTTTATAATGATTTTTTATTATGCTATGTTAGTCACCATACAGAATATCCTTAGTTTTTGATGTAGTGTTCCATGATTCATTTTATCATTCTATTAAAAGGAAACATTGGTGTGAGCATTGGTAGATGCACAGGATTGAATTTGACTCAGTTATTTGTTCACTGTGTCACCACTGAATTGTTCAGCCTCTGTAAGCATCAGTGTTTTTTTAGCTGAAAAATGGGGAAAATATTAGTGCTTGTGAATATTCAATGAGTTACTGTAAAAATCCAGAAATAGAGCCTTGTCCATAGTCTGTGTTCAGTAGCTGGTAGTTCTCTTCCCCGATTCTCTGCTTCCCTCTCCAGATGTTTCTCGCATTTGCAATTCCCAACTCTGTTTCATCATGCTGAACCATAACTCTTCCAATGAAGTCGGTGTTTCCAGTTCTAAGTGTCCTTGAAGTCTACCCAGAAAATCCCCACTTTCAACATATGTTCAGGGAGACAAAAATCTAAGGCCAGACTTAAATATAAGCAGAGCAGGTGACTGCTTAAAGGAAGACAATGACTTAAAAAGTGAAAATTAGAGGCCCTCTTGCCCTAAGCTTTCCTTCCCAACCACCTACCTGCCAGTAAGAAATTTCCATTTAGGACAATTATTGACATTAAATCAATGAATCTCCATTATGATCCTGTTTGCATGTAGATATTCATCCTAATAGTAGTAATTTATAGCTATTAGTAGTCAATAACAGCATGAATGCATTAATTGGATTAACCTAGAAAGTAAAAGAATTTGAAAGACATGGAAGGGAGGATAGGATCAGAGTCTGTGATATTCTAGAGATGCAGAAGGTAGTCATGGTGGTGGGTACCTTAGGGCTGATTCTCAGTGGGCAAGACACTTATTCAGGTTTCATTGATCTATTAAGCCAGAATTTATGAAATACCCATTTTGTGTCTGGCAGAATCTTGGTTGAAAAAGAGGCAAATTCTGGTCTTCCATGAAACTCAGAGTCTGGAGGGGGTGACTGATATTAAACAAGTAGTTGTAATAAAGCTCAGTGAGTTTTATAATAAAGTAAGTCCAGGTAGTCTAGAAACACGAGCTAAAATACCTCACCCATTTAGCCAAGGTGAGGCTCTGTGACAGATGTACCATTTAAACTGAGACCCCCAGGATGGCTCAAATTTAACCAGAAAACAAGAGGGAGGAAAATCTCCTGGGAAGAAAAATCCAGAAGTTACACAAGCCTGGAGACTAAAAAGAGAAACAAAACAAAACAAAAACACGTGGTAAATTTAAGGTACAGAAATAACAATTTTATATACCCCAAATACAGTATCCATGGAAATCTGAGTAGAGACAAGGCAGGAGAAACAAGCAGGGATGAGAATCACGTGAAGCTGGTTATGGGGCAGGAAAGGGAGTGTGTGAGCCTTATTAGGGCAGTTGTCATTATCCTAAATGAAAGCAGGGCCATTGCAAGATTTTAGGCAGAACAGGTGTGTGAGCACATTTGCTTTTATCAAGGTCAGCCTGGTTGTCAACAACTGGGAAACGTGAATGAAAACAGAATGTTTGCTCCAGCAATCCAGTGAGAGGTGATGGTTGTCAGAGCTAGTGTGGCCGTGATTATAATGACGGTGGTGATGAGAACGAGGTGGACGCCTGTGTTGATGACGGTGGTGGTGGTGGTGATGATGATGCTATTTCTAGCCACTATCAGGACTTTCTGTCCTCAAGCCTCTGTAGCTGCACTGTCTAGCACCAGAGCCAGTGACCGCGTGAGGCTATTTAAATTTAAAGGAAATGGTTCATTCCCCCTTCTGTTTACCCCCCCTTTCTTCTTCCCTTTCTTCTCCTACCGATCTTCCTTCTTCTTATGTTCCATAAATGAGTGAAACCATATGATAATTGTCTTTCTCTGCTTGACTTATTTCACTTAGCCTTATCCCCGGGAAACAAACTGAGGGCTTCAGAGGGGAGGGGGGGTGGGCGAATGGGATAGGCTGGTGATGGGTGTTAAGGAGGGCATGTATTGCATGGTGCATTGGGTGTTATACGCAAGTAATGAATCATGGAACTTTACATCAAAAACTGGGGATGTACTGTATGGTGACTAACATAATATAATAAAAAATTATTAATAAATAAATAAATAAATTTAAAGGAAATGAAATTAAAAATTCAAGTCCTTAGTTATACTAGCCACATTGCAAGGGCGCCTCAGCCACATGCAGCTAGTGACTATATTAGATAATGCAGACATAGAACATTTCCACCACTGTGGAATGTTCCATCAGACACCTGGGCTATGCAGTTTTCCTCCTATCACATTTAGAACTGCTTGACTTCCAGCTATATTTGTACCTAGCACTAAATTTAGGACTAATATTTACCAGGAATATAAGCATAGACACACTAATTATAGCACAGTAGGGCTCAATAAATACATTTTAAATGAAAAGCATCTGTCAGATAACTCTTGCCTTGTATCAAATTGCTTTTGCTTCTTATCACCCTCAAATTCCACTTCTGAAAACTTAACTTCTACCTGTGCTTTTGGACAGACCTTAGTCACTTAAAATCCTATCCACTGCATCATAAGATAGTATGTTTTGGTGCAGGGGCTTTTAATTTTTATGTTAGCCATAAAATTTTACCCCAAATAAATATGTTAGGGAAGCTTCAAATACATAGGTGATAAAGTTATTACTTCTCCGGGTAAGTCTGGTAAAGAACTCACCTGCTCTCTTGCTCCCCAAAATTTCTCTTTAGACAGATTTGTGGACTATGAGGGCTTGACAGAACACAGCTTAAAAACCACTGTGGTAACAGAGAGAACATAGGATTTAGGGTTACAAATTCTGAGTTACAATTACAAGCCTACTAATAACTACACATTCTTAAACAAATCTTTTAACATTTAGTATTTTTATTTTTGAGATCTCTAAAGTCAGTGTATCACCTAGCCCTTTGTTCACAGATTTCTGTGCAGATCAGCTGACGTAAGGAATGTGAACGTAGTTTGCAGTTTGTAAAGTGATGTTCCAAAAGGAAATTACGCTCTTATGGCTTTTCTTGTCAGATTTCCATTCAGAAATTACAGCCAGTTACCTGCTACCAGATGACCTCTTCATCAAAGCTAACATACTGCACCACTAATTCTAAGACCTTCCAGAATTTGTTGGCTTGTGAGGACAAATGAGGTTCTAATAACAATAAAATTTAATGACTCTTGCTTTGACCTGTTCACACAGGACCTCCAGATTTGCTCAAATTATATCCCAATTATTTTAAGGAGTCCACGGGGGATTTTTCATGCGTACTTATGAGCAAGCACACCATTTATAGTTAGTAAGTAATTTCTTCGATTTTTTCTCTCTTGCAATGAATCTCTTTATCCACACCCCTGTCCATGTAGGTCTCTGAAGGAGACTACCTGTGATTCTTACCTCTGTTTCTGTAAAGTTTAACAGCACTCCTGAAATTGCCGCCTATTCTCCGCTTCTGTGTGTTCTGCCCAGAAGAGGGGAAAGGTACACATTTTCCTCACTCAGTGATATTCATGGGTCCTTGAGGGTGTGTGGATGGTGGAAGTTGAAGGGATAAGCTGATGTCTAGTCAGAGACAAGGACAAGGCCATAGTCAAGAAAACAATACCACGGGTCATATCGAGGTGAAGCAGGCTTGGAAACATCTTGTGTTGGGTTTTACGGTATGAGTCAGTGTAAGTGTCTCAGGTCTGAGTCTATGAAAAGCACGAGGCCTGAAGGCTTACTTTTAGAGGAAATTTTCCTACACTAATATGAGGGATATAACCACTTATATCGTTTAATTAATGTTTCAGTAAGACAATAATTCCAACATTTTGGAGCACACACTCGCAGAGGGCACATCAGAAACTAGACAAATGGAGTGAAGAGGAATGTTACATGTAGTTTGAAAAATATCTTTGGCTGTATTGCATCTATTTTTCTCCCATACAGAGCAACACTTTATTATAATGTATAGTTTTCTTGGCTAATTGGCTGGCTGGGTGGTTAAATAAGGCACTATAACCGCTGAGCACTGACCAAATTCAGTTACTAACTTCAGTATTCAGTCACGAACTCCAAAATGGCCCCCACAAATTCAGTTCCTAACTTCAGTATTCAGTCACGAACTCCAAAATGGCCCCCACAAATTCAGTTCCTAACTTCAGTATTCAGTCACGAACTCCAAAATGGCCCCCACAAATTCAGTTCCTAACTTCAGTATTCAGTCACGAACTCCAAAATGGCCCCCACAAATTCAGTTCCTAACTTCAGTATTCAGTCACGAACTCCAAAATGGCCCCCACAAATTCAGTTCCTAACTTCAGTATTCAGTCACGAACTCCAAAATAGCCCCCACAAATTCAGTTCCTAACTTCAGTATTCAGTCACGAACTCCAAAATGGCCCCCACAAATTCAGTTCCTAACTTCAGTATTCAGTCACGAACTCCAAAATGGCCCCCACAAATTCAGTTACTAACTTCAGTATTCAGTCACAAACTCCAAAATGGCCCCCACAAATGATCTTTGTGAGGTATCTGTGCCCTCATATGGTCTCTTCTCACAATGAATCAGAGCTGGTCTGTGTGACCAGTAAAGTATGGCCGAAGTAATAGTGTGACCTACAAGGTGAGATCATACAAAACATTGAAGTCTTCTTTGCTTTCTTGGATCAATTGCTCTGGGAGAAGCTGACTGCTATGCCAGGAGGTCACTCAAGTAGACCTGTGGAGAGGAGCTGATGGCCCCCACAAACAACCAATACTGACTTGCAAGCCACAGGAGTGAGTCACCTTAGAAGTGGATCTGCCAGCCACAGTCAAGTCTTCAGGTGACTACAACTCCAGCCAATAGATGATTACAACTTCAGGACAGGCTGTGAGCCAGACTGCTCAGCCAAGCCACTCTTAAATTCCTGACCCATAGACTATATGATGAATAGTAAATATTTAGTGTTATACTAAGTTGCTTTGTTTTTAGATAATTTGTTATGCAGAAATAGATAACTAATACAACAACTAAGAGTAACTCACTTGAATTTCATTATGGACACTTTGAATCAATTTTACACTTTCTTTCCCGTATTGAACCACACAGACATTCTAAATTTTTAGAGATCCAAGAAAGAGGGTAAAAAAAAAAAAAAAAAAAAAGACACCAAAGGATAGATATGTGGGTTTTTTTTAAGTTATTATTTTAAAAATAATACTTTATTGGAAAGATAACAGGTACTTCCTAGAAATTAGGAGAAATCTGGAGAACATACCTCAAAAAAGATAGGAAGAAGTCCAGTCAATTATCTAGAGAATATGAACTTCTTTAATCCTTATGAAGTATTGCTTCTGAAATGAAAATGTGTGACCATTTTTATTCTCAATCAGACCTCATTTTATAAAAAACTAAGAATCCTGAACAAACAGAGTCTAAATACTCACCTAACCACCCATATCTTGGCTAAGGAAGGGATTAGCATTTTAATTATAATCTCTCTACTTACCCTGATTCATTCCAAGATATAATTTTCCAAACGCAATTTAAGTCATTGTTACTACTGATAAGAAGCTAGAATAGATTCTGAGGGCTGTGGAACAGCAAATGTTAACCACCAAAGGCAAATTGGGCAAGCACAAAATAGCAGAGATATAACATACAGAGGAGAAGAAAATTCAGGATTTTTGACACCGTTAGGTTCAAATAGCATAATGTAGCCACTAAAAGCTCATTTAATCTTAAGTTACTGAATGAGAGTCAAGGTTTCAAAAATGAAAAAAATGATAGCTATATTCTAATATGTATTGGAGAGACCATGCTGGGAAAATTGGCCTTAACATATTGTTGAGTCGAAAATAGATTATTCCAGTATGTTTGTAAATACACACACACACACAAACATTTTAAGATTTATTTATTTATTTGAGAGATTGAGAAAGAGCATGCATGAGCTGGGGAAGGGGCAGAGGGAGAGAAACTCAAGCAGACTCTTTGCTGAGCGTGGAACCCAATGCGGGGCCCAGTCCCACGACCCTGAGATCATGAGCTGAGCCCAAATCAAGAGTTGGATGCTCAACTGACTGAGCCACCCAGGTGCCACCACATACAAACATTTGTAGTAGATAGGGCCCACTTCACCAGCTTGGGTCATACATAAAGTCATAAGCGACAGTATATGAATAAATTGCTCAAGCCTTCATGTGTCTAACTTGACAGGATATTTTGTTTCTTTTGCTCTCTACCTTCTAGTTTCTGAAAACCTCCAGAGCTCATTCAGTTCAAAGAGCCCAAATCAAAAGTTTTTTTTGCCGGTTCCAAATATCAGGCAAAGAAAGAACTAAGGAGCTTAAAGAGTTTCTAGGCTGATCTTCATCTGCCATCGCTTTTGTCATTCCTATTTAAGGAATGGTGGTACCCACATGTTCGTAAATGGAGTATGACCAAGATTGGCTAGATATTAAACAATATTTTTCTTTTTCTTGGGTGCATTGGACAATTATATTTCCTAGCCTCTTTTTAGGTTAGGTTGGGCCCCTATGAATAGATTCTAACCAATGCACAGGAAAAGGAAGTAATATATGGCAGTCTTAGGCCTGAGCATAACACCCTGAATGATTGCTCATGCTATTTCTTCTCCTTTCATGGCAAACGTGGTTATGTGTTGAAGATAGTGACATCACAAGATGCAGGGTGCCTGGATACCTGACTGATCATGAGGAGGAGAACTGTACAAGAGAACTATCTGGGGGAGCTATCCATCGAACTCAAATCCTTTATCTTGTTAAACTGCAGAGCTTTCGGGTAATTGTTACTACAGCGTAATCTATGACTAAAACAGAGAGCTCACCTTTTGAGTTCCTTTGAGGACTGTAATTCTCCAAGAATATACTCATACTCTTAGTCATTAATTCCAAAGCATAGTCTTTCTACTAACCTAGCTTAGTTAGTCATGGACCATGTTACAGTTAGTTCCCTTTTCCAACCATTTAAGGGTCCAGGCCAATAATCCAGATGTCTATTTCTTTCAGAGCTAGTTCAACTTTGGAGCCTTCGGTATACTTTCCAGCTATCCTACCTCTGCTGGGAATAAACGCACCAGAGAGATCCCAACAAAATTTGATCTCAAGAAGGTGGTATTTGAGGTCTCTATTCCATCCTTCCTAAGAGGCTCCAAATTTCCTCAAATCCTCCCCAGGGATCAATTCTATATACCAGGAGTATTAAGAAGGCAGGGTTTTTCAGTAACTGAGAAGTTGTATTAAATACTTCCCTTTGAGCAGTCGTGGGCGAACCACAGCCTGCTGACAAAATCTGATCAGGGCCCTGTTTTTATAGAGCCTGGAAACTAAGAATGATTTTAACATTTCTTTAGGTTTGTAAATGAATGAGAAAAAAAGGAGGAAAAGCTGGAGGAGGAGAAGTGGCAACTACAGAAACCTTAGTGGCCCACAAAGCCTTAACCATTTACTTTATTTACTCCCTGGTACTATACAGTAAAAGTTTGCTGACCTCTGCTTTAGAGAATTGGGCTGGTAGTAACTTAGACTTACATAACTATGAGGAATCAGTTATGCGACATTTCCTGGGAAAAGATCTATTCCAGCATAATCTTTTGTGTCCATTTTCAGGAATAGACCATTTAAGTTTAGTCTCACCCAACCATCCTGCTAACATTGAATAGTGTATAATGAATAATTTTGGAGGGTTATATGACAAGATACCCAAAACAGCCCCTTTTGCACAGAAATTCTTCCTAGGTAATTTTAAAACATTTTTGCCTACTTATGTCTTCTAATTCTCTTTCAATGAATATTTATTACTTGTGCTATTTTTGAAAAGAATTGTGTCTAGTTCTGGGTAATACGAAAAATAGGCAGATCAACACACAAATGCATCTAGGGATAAGTCTTATGAGAAACAATTTCAGGAAGCAAGGATAATTTTTCCTGGAGAAGAGAAAACTCAGAGGAGCTGTGATAACATCTTTGAAATTTCAGAAAGATCCATCAGACGAGAAAGGCGTTTCACTTATTCTATATGATTAAAAGGAGTAGGAGTAGAAGAAAAAGGGTAGCCCACAGGGAGACCAATTTCTGCTTATTATAAGAAAGCCTTTCTAAAAGTCATGGAAGCCCCTAAGAAACACATTGAATAAATACTTGGCATGGAAGTTATAAAAGACATCTGATCATATGATTGGATCAGGAGCTTTTGAGTCTTGCTTGCACAAGCACACAACACTGCGTATTTGAAGACACTGCTGATATAAAGTCTACGTCCTCCATCTATCTACTCAGGCCACATACAGTCTGCACATGAACATCATTCCCAGTCATTGCAGGTATTCTGATCATTAATTCGTAGCATCTCTGGAATCAAAGGCATAGGTGAGGAATCAAACAATCTGATCATATTCTCCCTTTGCACTGACAGGAGTTCTTCAATAGAAACTGGGTACCTGAAATGCCTCCAGCCCTATCCACACAGAATGGAGGAAAAGAGCAGGCGTGGAATAAAGGAGGAGGAAAGAAAGCAGAGGAAAAGCAGAGAAGGGGGATGTGCCATAGCCAGGGCTCTTTTCCCAGAGCTAAAATGAAATTACCAGGCAACTTTGTTTTCCCTCCAGGAAAATCAACCCTGTCTTGGTTCTTTCCATTGTTTTCTGTTTCTGGGTTTTTTTGTTTTGGGTTTTTGTTTTTTGTTTTTTTGGTTTTGGTCTTTCAGATCTTTTTTTTTTTTTTTTTTTTAATTTTCCCCGTCATGGTTATTTAAAGGTGATCCAAAGAGAGCAGTAATGTGTCCAGATGGCAGAGTTAAAGCAACCTGGGGAAATTAGCTAAGCACATTGCGGGATCAAAAACAGCTGCTTTTTTTGGTATAATTAAACACTTTCAGGGAAAAACCTACAGACAAGAGCAAGGCTCAAGGGGCAGCCATTGGCCTTCTATTCATCAGAAGCCAGACAGCATGTAAATCAGCCTCACAATCTAGGGACACAAGGAATCACTGAAACAGATTGTAAGATTGGCCTCTTTTCCTTGGCTTGAGAAGCTATTTAAGATTAAATTATAGGATGTTGAGGACACTTAATTGTCCCTGGAAGTCACTCCCCTTCTCCATGCCCATTTTCATCTGAAATAAGTTTAGGACTACTGTTCCTCAGCTAAGGTTCGCGATCCTTAAGAATTTAGGATTATACGGTAGTGATGAGAATCAGTAGATTATTTTCAGTGTCTCTGAGAGTTTAATAGAAATCATAAAGCCATAAAAGTAATGACTATTGAGTTTGATTCTGCTTGGAATTTATCAATGCACCGAGATCATATTGGTTATTTAAAGGTGATGAAAAATACCACTTGGCTATTGATAACTTGAAGGACTTTCTGGGAGGTGACTGGTGGACCAGACATTGGTAACAAAACACCTGGGTCATGACCAAAGAGTGAAACTTTCTATTAAGAGAAAATAAATAAATAAATAAATAAATAAATAATAGAGGAAATACATAAGAAACTCTAAATTGTCCCTCAAGTCCTCATACTCTTTAGTTTGAAGTTTCTAACTTCTATGGCCTAAATCTGTCATGATCATATTTTAAATTGTTTACTCAAAACTAATTTTCCGGTATAAATTTGTAAATGAATTTGTTTCCGTGAAGGGGCAAATGGATGACATTTTTCTCTATAAAAGGATTAAGTTTTATAATTTCCCTCCTTTGACTGCACTGGAGGTACAATTTAAAGACTAAAACAGCATTTGGAGATGTGAACATCAGGCCTTTACTTTGCCAAGGCTTTCCCCCTTTGGGGGCACTGTTGATGTTCTTAAGCAATTTTTCCTTTGTGCTTGTTTTTGTAAAGCTCTTTTTAAATAGAAATAATTACTTTAGATCTTCTTTGTGGGCAGTGACAGTGATGGAGCTGACAACTAGAAAAAAACTCTCAGCGTCCACCTTCTCAGACTACAGATGCGTTTGTGGCCAAGTGTACTGCTTCTCTTTTCAAAATGTACTATTTTAGGTCTTCAACATCTGCCATTGGTATTATTTTAATAATTGGTTTCCTGGCTTCTGATCTTACTATCTTACTGTTGCTGCCAGATAAATCTTTCTAAGGCATAATTCTGAAAATATTTCTTGCTCAAAATCTTTCAATGGCTCCTTGTTGAATATAAAAAGAAATGAAATCTCCTTAGCCTGGGATTCAGGGCACTGTATATACTGGCCTCGAAATTCTTTTTTATACTGTCTTTCCATTATAGTCTCCTCTACTTTTAACTGAAGCAAAGACAGTGTGCTTATTGCCCTCCATTTTACCATGCATTTTTCATGCCTCCAAGCCTTTGCTCATGCTGTTCCCTATGGCTGGAATGCTCTTTCCTTCCTTTCTTTAAAACTTTTGTTTTGTTTTGTTTTATTTAATTCAATTAGCCAATGTACAGTATATCATTAGTTTCAGATGTAGAGTTCATTAATTTATCAGTTGCATGTAACACCCAGTGCTCATCACATCACATGGCCTCCTTAATACTCAGCACCCAGTTACCCCATCCCCCATCCATCTCCCCTCCAGCAACCCTCAGTTTGTTTCCTGAGTCTCTCATGGTTTGTCTCCTTCTCTGATGACCTCCCATTCAGTTTTCCCTCCCTTCCCCTATGATCCTCTGCGCTGTTTCTTATTTTCCACATATGAGTGAAACCATATGATAATCGTCTTTCTCTAATTGACTTATTTCACTCAGCATAATACCCTCCAGTTCCATGCACGTTGATGTAAAAGGTAAGTAATCATCCTTTCTGATGGTTGAGTAATAATCCATTGTGTGTGTATATAAACCACATCTTCTTTATCCATTCATCTGTCGATGGGCATCTCGGCTCTTTCCACAGTTTGGCTATTGTAAACGTTGCTGCTATAAACATTGGGGTGCAGGTGCCCCTTCAAATCAATACATTTGTATCTTTGGGGTAAATACCTAGTAGTGCATTTGTTGGGTCATAGGGTCTTTTAAACGTTTCAAAAATCTTTTTGAAGTTGCTTTTTGTTGTTATTATTATTGACCACCTTCACCCATTTTAATAAAAAGAACTTATTAAGTCTCTGGCCACCAGCTCAAACATTTCTCTAAGAAATATAAAATCTTTCCAGCAATTCTGCCTGTGTCCTTCCATAGCACTTTGCAGGTGTTTTAGTCAGCCTTACCTTGTATTACACAGACTGGCTTGGCACATTTGATCTAGAGATCAAGAATTAAATTCTTTCATCTTGAATCTCTACAAGGCCTTAGAGGAGTCTCTAAAATAATTTAGTTGTCCCCAAACTAAGCAACTGATAAATTAGCCTCTAAAAATTCTCCTGGAGAGATACAGTGACTATGTAAGAAGGGATATCTTCCCGTGCCTTCAGAATTAAAAGGTAAGTCTGAATATTTTGATGTTTACATTTAAAATAAGCCCCCACAATCTTTATTAAATGTTTTCCTGAGCCGCCTTGGCTTTTCCAACTTCCCAAGTGGCATAACCAATAATCTGGGTTTTTAATTTTATTTTTCTAGGTCAGGAGCCCAGGTGTCTGGTGGTTTCCACTAGAAAACTGCCCCTACCCCCAGATACTTCCCAAGGGTCCTGAGCAAAGATGGGGCCTGACTGCAAGAAAAAACATATTCTCAATCAAGAAAAAGTCCATTTCATTCTATTTCTGCAGAAGTTAAGAAAGAGAGGCCTAGAATTCTGGGGAGGTCTTACCAAACTTGCCGAGAGGTGTCAGATACAGATGAGGGTCCTGAGGAAAGCCAATGCTGTCAATTACCAGGTGGGACAAGGGAAGATTAAACAAAGGGAAGAGTTCGAGAAATAGATGAGACTCAAAGTCAAAAGTAGGTAATGCTTGCATTTCTTAAGCGATTGTTAATTATTTTCCCACTGTTATTAAAAAAACGTAAGAATGTCTGTTAGAACTGAGCACGATGTATCAAAATGAACTGAGAAGGTCCCAGACAATGGAAAAATCTTGATATTTAGCTCAATTGTGCAGCCTTATTGTGGTAAAATATATATAATGGCCAGTAGATTTTAAGAACTATTGAATATGGCTTGCAGACCCCTATTATAATCTTTGTAGATTCCTAAGAGCTCACAATCTAAGATGTGGGGGAATTATTAGAGTAGGTCAATCCCAATTCTTTCAGCTTTATTTCTGGAACATGAGGAATTTAATATTTCCCTTAGCTTTACTTTGTCATCCTATTACTCTACTTGCAGAAAAGAAGGTCTTCATTTTAAACTCCTCTATTCCCTCTGAGGCCACTTGTATGTTGATGACTCCAGTCTGCTAATCCACCTTATTCCTTCAGGAAACCTAATGCCGCCATCTGCAACTATTTGAAGATAAAGAGGTCCAGATCCACGCCTCACAAAGAATTTTTCGTCAAGGGAAGCTTAAAATGCACAGTATGACATGAGAGTCACATGACACCACCGGAGACTAAGGCCTTCGGAGACTTCTGGAGAAAGCGCTCAGTGAAGTGAGACCGGAGGGGCTGTTCCTGTCAGCCATGACTTACGAATTTTGCAGAATCGTGTCCCCTTCCCTTCTTGTCACAAATAATGTGTGCTCAGCTTGCTGGCCTTTTCTCTTTTTATTCTTTTATTTTTATTTATAAAAACAACACATGGCTTACTACCAAAATATCAAGTAAAAGGCCTAATTATTCTTTTACCATCTCTTCACACCTCTCGTTTTACCGCCAGTCCCAATTCAGTACGTACCCTTGCACATCTTTTTGTCTGCATTCCCCGAAAGATGTATGCATGTGTTTTTTATCTAGATTTTTTTTTTTTACTTTAAACATAATATCTCATGGACGTCATTTCATACAAATTATCATGTCAGGGATGAGTGCTCTCCTCACAACCTTATTGTTGAAATGAACTAGAAGTAGAAATATGTTTTTCTGTCTTTTTTTTTTTTTTTTTTTTGTCCTGGAGATTTGGCCCTCTGCTTAACTCCAAATCGTAGGTTTACGGTCCACTGTTTCATAGCTGCAACCAGAGAATAAGTTCAGTATTCATATCTGTCTTATCACTCCTTTACCGTGTTCTTCAGTGAGAATTTGCCAGCCTTTAAGATAAAGAACAACTCTACAGCACTTGTCTGTCAGCAGTTGAGTATTTCAAAGGGCAAGGACAAAGGCTGAAAACCTGAAACCTCTAAATCAGATGAAAAGCCAACTGCTGGTTGATGGTTACCTACAGATCACTTCTGCTTTTCTTTCCCTCTCTTCCTTTACTCCTTCTGTCTTTCACGTATTCCTTATTTCTTCATGCTTGTGTCTATCCTTTCTTGGTTGTTTCTTTCCTCTGTGTTTCCTTCTCTTCTAATCTACATCTTTTCTCCCTTTGCTCACACTCTTCTTTCCTATCCTTTCTTACTCTCCTCTTTAACTGTTCCTTTTATAAAACTACAGCATTTTTAAAAACACATTGATTGTAAAGACTTAATTAAACGTACTGTAGCATAATGACGCAATGGGATAATATCTGACCATTAAATTTTACGGTGTGGAAATACATGTTTAACATATAAAAACGTATATAATACACAGTTAAATTTTTAGAAAATCTACAGAACTGTTATTTCTATATAGTAAAATCCCATTTTGGAAAATAATTTAATTTATATGCCTTGGGATGTTATAAAACAGTTAACAGGGTTTATCTTTGGGTGGTAATAAGGTTATATTGTTTTATGTCACTCTTTTTGAGTTTTCTGTATCTTAAATTATTTTCTTGTTTGGTATACATAGCACATCAAAATGTTTTTTAATGTAGGCTCCACGCCCAACATGGAGCCCAAGGCGGGGCCGGAACTCACAACCCTGAGATCAGGACCTGAGCTGAAATCAAAAGTCGGACACTTCACCCACTGAGCCACCTAGGCACCCCTCAAAATGTTTTTGTACAAAGGAATTTCAGACATATTAACTGTCTTTATTGAATGAAATTATTTTGCCTTTTCTAAAATTTTGGTAAGATAAATTATGCAATCAAAAGTGCATCATAAAAGGAGAAAATTAAGTTAAAATTAGAACTGAACGTCAATAAAAATTAAGTGACCTTTCAGCCATTTAGAAGGCTAAGGAGAAAAAGTGAAAGAACTCTTCCGTGTAAGGGTGAATCGGACCTCCGCGTTTAGGAGGCTGCCACCGTCAGAAAGAGACTCACTCCCTGCTTTCAGGGCTCAGATTGGCCCCACCTGGCCTCAGGGCCGCCAGACTCAGCCGCCTCAGCCCAGATGGGACCTCGGGGCAAAGCCCTACAAATATGCTTGTGCTTTCAGTACCTTCCTGAGGATAAAACGAAACAAAATACATTTAAAAATATATATTATATATATAATATAAATTTTAAAAGGAAAATAAGTTGGTTTTCATTTATTTGTGGCCCTGAATTGAATCCCTACTCCCCAGTCCTCTCCTCTACCCTGAAGTTCTTGCCCCTAAAATCAAAACCCAGCAGATGCAGGGGAACCATGCAAGAGTTAAACATGAAGAGGCTGCCATCTTGTGGCCCCTTAGAAGGCGTTTCCACTGTTCACTTGGTTGTACTGTTACACAACACAGCTGGTTCCTATTAGTCTTGTTTCAGACTGTGGACTATGAATACAAATCCTATTCATGTGTTAGAGCAGGATTGGGGTCTTACGCAGTCATTTTTTATGACTTTTCAAAAGAAAGGGTCATTTGAGTTAGGGCGTGTGGCCTATTTCCGGCAGTTTTTCCATTAACATTATTCTGAATGACCTACTGTCTTCAGTCATGGGAGGCCTTCAGAAAGTCACAGTGCACCTTACTGTGTGTGTTTGCTGCATTCTAAGGACTTTTCCTGGACAACCAGAGAAAGGACAGCCACACACAGAGAACAGAGAAAATTTTTGCATATTAGCCAAACAGAGAAAATATTATAAAGATGTCTTAGAATTTCATAGTGTGCAAAAAATTTTATCTGGAGGCTCTGCTCAAACACACATGGACACAGACACACAATTCACCTATTCATTTGATTTTCCAGTGCCTGAGGAAAAGGTGTGGTGGGCTTCAAATTGCCTTGCAACATTTTGTCAGATGTGAAGATAGCTCTTTGGTCAAATACTCAGCACTGAAATTACTAAAAAGACTTCAAATCTATCCCAATGGCTTCTCAGACATAAGAAACACTGTACATACCAGCTATTAACCAATGCCCAAGAGTTGGAGCTTCCGGAAACAAAAAACTTTAAAGGAGTGAGTGACTCCCTCTATGACTGACTCATCCACTCCTCCTTCTAATTCAGTTCTGGGGAATCTGTGTTCTGACCTTCCCATCATACTCACACATCATACTAAGTTCTCCCTCCAAATCTCTCTTGATCCCATGTTTCTAATTCTCCCCTGATGTCTTGCCCCTTCATCCATCTTTTTCTTTTATTTTTATTATTTCCTTCATCTACTTCCCCTTGGTGTATAAATTAACTAAAACTCCCTGATCCCCCAAAATACAATGAAACAAAACAAGATAATAAACCTAGTTTTTCTCGATCCTGTATTTCTCTTAAGTCAGAGTTCCCAGCTTTCTTTCCCCTCCAAACGTTTCAAAGTTGTAATTTACATTTCTGCCTTTCTGTGACTTTGATGATGGACTCAGACATGAGAACTCAACTGGATACAAGTATTGAGAGGTTGCCAATAGTGAGGCAATATTTTATGACATCAAAGTGAAAGAGCCATCCAGGGAATAAACATAGTTTGAGAACAAAAGAAGGTTGAGAGCTACAAATTATGAAATGCCTAAATATAAGGGGTGGCCGAAGAGAGAGGAGGCAGGAAATGATTGACGGGGAGGGGCCAAAGGACAAAAAAACCCAATAGAGTTCAGTGTCACTGGGCATCGACAACAGTAGTATGAACCATGGCCAAAATAACCCACAGCAATGACGATGCTGACTGCTCTTTATGTTGACCAACCATTTTACACTAACCCCTTTCTTAGGTATTTACATTCTTTTCATTTAATTCTCACAGAAGCCATTAAGATAGATATCATGTCTCCTCTGCTGTTGAAGAATCTGAGGCTCAGAAGATTTATATTATTTGCCAGTTTTGCAAAATGAAGTAGCAGAGACAGAATGGAATTCAACCCTCTTTGTAATATTTCACATACCCCAAATGACACTTTATAAATATATAAATATTATATGTGTGTATGTAAATACGTAATACGCTATATAAAATGGGTCATATATTTTCATATGACATATTTTTATATGTCATATTTTTTAAAAAAATATTTAAAGTGATCTCCTTTCCTCTGTCTCTGTCTTGACAAGTGCCCAAGGACTCTCAGGATGAAAACATTCTTTTCTCTTCCTGCCTCACTCCTCCTTGATTTGATTGTACTTCTGCAATGTGTTGATTCCCAGGAGCACTACTCTGGTTCTTCATCTTCACTTGTGTTACAAATCTAGTGTCCAAAAGATTACAAATCTTGTAGATAATATCTTAGTTTTCCGATTTCACCGTCTGCCTCCAGAGATCAAATTCTTAAAAATCATTCTCATAACTTTGTCTTTTTAATCTTTTTTTTTTTGAGAGAAAGAGTGTTCACACATGCACATGTGCACACACACACACACCTGTGCAAAGAGGGGCAGAGGGAGGGGGAGAGAGAGAATCTTAAGCAGGCTCCATGCCTAGCACAAAGCCGTACATGGGACTTCATCTCACAAACCAAAGATCATGACCTGAAATCAAGAGTCAGATGCTTAACTGATTGAGCCACCCAGGTGCCCCTTTAATCTTTTATTTTGGAAAAAAAAAAAAAGTATATTCATTTTCTATTGCTGCTGTAGTAAATTCACACTTACTGGCTTAGACAATACAAGTTTATTATCTTACAGTCCTGGAAATCAGAAGTCTGAAATGGCTCTCACTTAGGTAAAATCAACATGTCAGCAAGGCCATATTTCTCTGGAGGCTTTAGGGAGAAGCTGCCTAAGCGTCTAAAGGCCATCTGAATTCCTTGGCCAGTGGGCCCTTCTTTCATCTTCAAAGCCAGCAAATTCAAGCCCAGTCCTTCTCACGCTGCCATTTATCTGTTTCTCCCTCTTCTGCTTTACTCATCCACTTATCAGAACCTTTGTGATTAGAGAAGGCCCACTGAGATAATCCAGGATAATCTCCCCATCTCAAATTCAGATGATTGATAACTAATTCCATTGGCAATATTAATGGCTCTTTGCCATGTAACCTAACATGTTTATAAATTCTGGGGATTAGAATGTGGACATTTTTAGGGGTCACTGTTCTGCCTACCACATGGAGTTGGAGAAGATTCACTAGAATTGTACCATGAACTTTCATATTCCCTTCACCACCATGACTTTTCTCTCCACATATCTATGTATTATATTATTGATATAAGTACATGTATATTATATGTGTAGATAGATATATGTATATTAAATCCACACACATGTATGTATTATATATATATATATATATAACTTAGGAAATGCTTGAAAGTAAGTGGCAGACAATTTGACCCTTTATATTTCAGAACCTAGCTCTTAAGAACAAGGACATTTGCTTATACACTACAGTGAAATTAGTAAAACGCATAATAAATTAACAATAATGCATTACTATTATCTAATATTCACATTTTACCAGTTGTTCTAAAAACGTCCTCCACAGGAAAAAAAAAAATTGCAACCTTTCCAACCCATGATCATTCATTGCTGACATTTTTGAAGAGTCCGTACAGGACACTTATTTTACAGAATGTACTTCAATCTTGTTTTTTCAAACATTTTTCCTCACAGTTAGACTCCAGTGATACATTTTGGCTCAATACTACATAAGCGACGTTCTGTCCTCTCAGTGCGCTACACAGGGAGGCACATCCTATCAGATCGTTCTGTTATTGGTGATGTTAATTTTGGTGACTTGAATCATGGTGTTTGCCAGTTTTCTTTACCACACAGTTGCCATTTTCCCCTTCGTAAGTGATTAATAGTCTGTGGGACATCGTTTGAGACTCTGGAAATGCTAATCCCCATCCCAACAAACATTTACCCAAAGTTTTTAGCATCTACTACTGATCCTTGCCTGAATCAATTATTAGTAAAAATGGCTACAAATGGGGATTTGTTGAAAACTTTATCTTTCTTTCTATGCTTATGAATTGGCATTTTATTATAAAAATTATACCAATCTTCCAAATCTTTCATAGCCTACAGAACAAACTCCAACCAAAGTCACGAAAACAAGGTGGGACTGCAGGGCCATAAGGATGTAATTTTCCACTTAATGCAAGTCATCACCTCAAGAGACTCTAGCTGACCTGGCAGTTGTTCTGTTTACACTAATTGCACCTTGGCCTATGTGATGGGAGGAAGTGTCTTTAAAGAGGAAAGGATTAGTGTGACCTCTTACTAAGCTGGCCATCTTGCTCATGGTACCAGGAGTGAGGCCAATAGCTATGCTAACAATGGGAAGGGAAAAAGGTAGCGCACATGCCATATACCTGACTTCCCTGGAAATAAGGCATTTAGGGCATATGAATCTTGGAAGGCTCAGACTAACTTTTCAAACTCCTAAGAAGGAATATGAATTTCTTGTACATAAAAAGAAAACTCAAATTCATTTTTTTGATAGTTCTTTACAGAGGTATTTCCCCATGATCACATTCAGTCACAGTTTGTAGTAACCAAACACAGGCCACAGACATTTTTATCTATATTGTGTTGGAGACTCTAATTGCATTGCAAATTTAGCTCAGTATTATCATCATGAAATGCTTGGTTGGACAAATCAGGCCATTAAAGAGTCCCTGAGGTCTTCTATTTCACAGATTCTCAAATATATAGCTCTGGCTGAGTACTGGATTATGGTGTGATCACGGCTTAATAAATTTCTTACTAATTTTATACTAACTCTCAATGAGCTTAGTGACATGACCAAAGAAAGTGATACAATAGTATGCTTGCCATCAAGGAACACATAATTCAGTTGGAGGAAGTATATACCTATATCTGTATCTATCTATATACAATTACACATTTGATGGGGAACAACCTTCAAGATTTAGGACCTTTGTGAAGGAACCACAGCTTGAGTCTTAAAAAATTGGGTTGGATTTGAATTGGAGGAGAGGAGCAGGGGGAGTATTCCAGTAATGGAAACTGCACGAACATGTGGGAAGCAGGAATGAAGGTGACGCTGCTGCGGAAAAATGAGAACAACGAAGAGGAATGTTCCTGTTGGAGAGCAGAGAGGAATGGTTTGTAGGAGTGAGATGGGGAGCTTGTGAGAGCTGTTGGAGTCTAGACAAAGACATTTCACCTTCATATGACAGATTGTGGCTCTTGAGAAAGATAAAAATAGTATGTTAAGAAAATTACATCGTGTGGATTTACAGGATGGGTTAGAATGAACAAAGACATGAGGTAAGGACATTGCTTAACAGGCATTGTGAAATGCTTGGTAAACTCGAATGTACGATGCAAAAGCTTACAAATGTGAAGGAGAACCAGAAACAGAATAAACTCCTCTGGAATGTAGAAGGCAGAGTGAGTTTAAGAGATTTGAGAGGAAGAATCAAAGTAGGTTAGAGGGACCTCTTGAACTAACTAACAGCTAAACTCCATGTCCAGTCTAGTCCTGGTTGCTAGCAGATAGTGAGTATGCACAGTAACTTGGCATGTCTACCCCCCCAAAAGTGAAATAAGTATATGAAATAATTATTCAGCTAATTCACAATTTAAAGACCTTCATATTGACTACCTATTTATAATTTCAGAAAGCTTAGCAATGACTTGCAGAGCACAAGAGAAAACAATAAATTAGCCTGGGTTAAGAGTAAGCAAAAAAAAAAAAAAGTACAGAAAAAAATCATAAAAGACTGGATACAAGATGGAACCATAAATAAGGTTAATCATTCAAACTATAATGAGTCATGCATTTAATATGGGTTTGAGCCAGCAATTTAGTTTTAAATTTTCTGGCAGCTAATGTCAAAAGGGAAGAACTTGGCAATTAAACAAACCAGTGTCATCAGATAAAACCATATGGATTGCTAGATAGAATTCCAAGTTATCTTGGTTCTAAAGTTAGCAAGATAACCTCCCATTATAAGTATTTCAGGTAAAAACTATTTTTCTGTGCCACAGGACTTTCTCTCTCTTTCTCTCTCTCTTTTTCTCTACACTCTTCCCACCTCCCGACATACACTCTACGCACAGATACACAGAGAAAAGTACTAGAACTAATAGTAATTAAAGAAGAGCTAATGTCTAACTTTGGCCATATTGGTGAGTTTTAATTCAACACTTCTCTTCACCAAAACAACAACAACCAAATCACAGAAAATATTCCCTTGAGATACAAATACATAATTGATTGTTATAATCTTATGTCTTGTGCTGAACTTGATAAAATTAAGGATATATAAGTAAACAGGGTGGGTAGGAAAAAGAAAATGGGATTTTTTTCCTAAGATTTTTTTCTATGATCTGAAAATTTATCATAAGCCAGTATTTGACCCTGATCATAATAGGGCTCCACCATGAAGTTTAACTGAATCTGTTCCAAGAAGTTATCTAAATTTGGCAGGCAGATAATGTTGCATACCTAAAGAAAGATTAGAAAAATCATGCAAGTCAAATGTGAAGGAGATCAAGTACCAGTTGAAATAACATTTAGAAATAAGAACGCAATGTTATTTGTAGTAAAATACCATGGGCTGCTTAATTAGGTACTGTGGTCTTAGAAAAGTGAAGCATTTATGTGCAAACCCATGCCAAGTGAGTTCCCCAAATGAGAAAGAGCTCATTATTATACTCTCCCTGTGCTATATTTCTGTCATAATGATAATCAAGGACTTCACAACAGGCCTTGGTGGATTCTTGGTTTTATAGGCAAAGCCACTACAAAGTCTTAGGATGTTTTCATTTTTGCTACATCCTAGCCACTGGTCCCAGAAGACTCTCTCTGTCTCTCCAGTCAAAAAAAGTGAAATTACAGCTTATACAGTAGAAAGAACGTTGGATGACTCCTCGGGACATCCAAGTGGAGATGTGCAATAAATAGTTGTACATTTTGGTCTAAAGCTCAGGAGTCACATGAAGATAAAAGGTGAATGAATATAAATTATTATAACAACAACAACAGTTGCTATGAAAAGAGTACTAATTACATGCCAGTTATAATGATAAAAGTTTTAATATGTTGTTTTATTTAATTCTGTCAGTATCTTCTTATTTAACCTGGGGAATCTCAGAGAAGCTAAATAATTATACATAAAGAAGTGGATTTCATTACTTAGAGGGAAAGTATATAGAGTCAGTTGAAAAACTCATAACTGCAGGTAACAGGAAGCCAAGCTCCAGCTCTGTAATTATTGATTCACATAATTGAAATGTCCAAAAGTAGAGTATGTCCAGTTGAAATTTAGCCTAAAACTCAGCAGTGTCTCATAAGAACCAGCTTCCATCAATTCCTGCTCTGCCTTCCACAGATTTGCTCTGATTGACTAGTTTATCATATGCTTACTGTTACTGTGACTAGTTTAAATCATATGCATAACATTTGGGAAGAACAAGACATACTGACTCACTTACACCTGACTTCGCATGCATCCTTGTGACAGTAGCCAGAAAAGAGAATGAGATTATGCTTACTGATGAAGGCCTAGAAAGACCTATTCTTGCTTCCTTGATATGGGGACCAATCCTATTCAACCTTTAGAACTGGGAGAAGTTGAGTTCTCTGGGGAAGAGTAGGGGACTGTTGGGGAGACAAATAGCAATATTCACTAAGCAGAATAACCAAGAAAGAGGATCAAAGATGGAATTCTGGGAAGGCATCATAGTTAAGGGACAGGCTAAAGAAACCATGTCATTAAAATGAGAATGAGAAAGAAGGTTAAAAGTAAGAGGAAAGCTAGGGAAAAGTAATGTCTCAGACACCAAAGAAAGAATGAGTTTCATGAGTGCATTTGAGGCTAATTATGTAAAATTCCCTCAGAAAAGTCAATTTGATTTAGTTCTTAGGAAGTGAGTAAGTCGTTACTAAACTTTTCCAAAGCTATTTTAGATGAGTGGAAATAAGGATTTACTTTAATATGACCATAACATTTCACTTGCTATTTTACAATTTTCTCTTGAAACATTCTAAATTCCTTTTTTTCCTTTAAAGGAGGAAATATGGAGAGTCTGATCCCAGGCATATTGGTATGGTCTTCATTGTGGAGGGTCCTCTGGCTTTCTATATTGCCGAGGAGGTTTCTGTGATGCCTTTGGACTTTCTGACCCCACCCTCAAGGCCTTAGAAATCACACAAACTACAGCTACACACTTATACACAAAGCATTCCCTCCAAGATTAAAGAGGCAGAATAAACCCAAATCATTATCTACTGATTACTCACTGCAACTAAAGATAGATCATTGCTTTATAGATAGTGTGGGGAGGTCCAACAGACCTGAGTTTGGATTTGACTTCTGATTTCAGCCATGTGACCTTGACCGAATTACTATATCCTTCTGAAGCTCAGCTTCCTGATGGTAAAATGGGAAAATTACTACTCTCTTGAGAAGTGTTCATAATGTCAAATAAGACAATATACTTACACTAACTAGCGTGGCATGTCATATTTGTTCAATAAATGGCAGTCATAAAGTCTCTTCTGTGTCATCTTTAGAGTTGCTATTGCTGTCTGCTATAAGAAGAAGGCAGTATGGACAGTGGTTAAGCACCAAGAATGGAGAGCAAGCTGACCAGGTTAGAATTTCACAATCATTTTTTAAAAATTGAATATCCTTGGCCAACTGTACCTCAGTCTCCTCATCCATTGGCTAATGGTAATAATAGTACTTTCTCAAAGGGTTGTGAGGAAAATTAAGACCTGGTAGATATATAATTGTTAGCTTGTCCTTTATGCTCAGTAATGAGCAGTACACATTAGTTTAAATTATTATTGTAGAAGGTGATAATGGGAAGATTTATAAATGAATTGACTATCACCAAGTGTTCCACTTCCCAGGGCTTGTATTACCTGACCTCACTCCCACTGAGAATGCAGATGAGCTTCTCTTTGGTTATCCTGGGTCACAATCCCATTAGGAACACGGGATGTCCTGGATGGCCCCCACTCACCTTTGTGTCCAACACTTGATATGCATTGTGGTTAGGATAGCAGTAATTGCCTCACAGCACAGTTGTGGAAAATTAATCATGACATCTTGTAACCCTCCAGATCTAGACGTGATTTAATAGGAGCTCCATTGTACACTCCCTGGAATTTCTAATCCTGTCTCAGATGGGACAGAGTTTTGTACTCTCATGGTCAGTTCTGATGTTGAGCTTTTCACTTTTTCCGAATTTGTTCAGGAACGTAAACAGTCTTGCTTTCTCTCTCAGTCTTATCAGTTCTGTAATGGTTTTCTCAGAAATGCGGATCCCTCTCTGAATATCAGAAAAGAAGAAAGGAGAAAGAGAAGGATGATAGGAGATTGAGAGAGAGATTAAGAAAACACAGAGCATTTAAGTGTGTAGTAAAAATCCCTAAAGATTTGGGAGAACAAAGGAGAGTAATATATGGCAATAATTTTAAAATTTTCTAATTAAACATTAGATATTTCTTTTGTTTAATGTCCTCATATGAAGGAACTTTCTTCACACATTATTTCACCTTTCAAAGTATACTAGCCTCAAACCATCTACCTGATTTCTCTCTTGTCCCTCTTTCTCTTATTTCTTTAGTCTTCTGCAACCTTATTCACCATTCTCCAATGTAATTTATTTCTCTCTTGCTTCTTTGACTTCTACCAACATATATCCTTAGGTTTGCCCTTTCCCCAACGTGGCTTACTTATCAAAGAGTTTGCTGAGCAAATGTTTCATTTTGTTATCTATGAACAACACTTAGTAAAGTTCTGGCACATAACATTAGTGAATTTAATTCATTTAATAATAATGGAGGTAGTAATTATCATTATTATAATTTTGCCAAGGGGAAAGGCACTGGTTATAGGAGGGACATATGGTTGCAAAGCATCATTCCATTGCTTACTTTGACAGAAACTTTAGACTGGTTATTTAACCTCCTTATTCTCATATTTCTCATCCATAAAATGAGGAATAAAATTAGTATCTACCTCAGAGAGTGTTTGTATGGATTACAATAGAAGATATGTAGTTGGCTTAGCACTATGCCTGAAAATATTTAATATTCAATGTTTGTTAACTATTGTTGGTCATGAAATACATATTAGTTCAAACCCTGTCAAACCCTGAAACACTCACAATCAGGTGTACTCATGGCTTTCTTTCTCAACCTACTCCTGAATTACTCATACAGGGCTCTGCCAAGGGGAGTTTTTTTCACCAGTGAATTTACAGGGATACAGGAAAAATATTAAGAAATTATACATATACATATTATATACACATAAACATCTATGTACATGTGTATGCCTGTGTATTATATATTGTGTATCTGATATCTATGTATCTTGTTTCTTCTTAGTCTAATACATATGATATCCAAATATTGTATAAATATCTAAATCTATAAATTTATCTTACATCTTCTCTTAAATGTCTATATTTAAATATATTTTTAAATGGCATAATATATTAATACATGTAAATAATTTATAAGCAGAAAAAATATACCTGTATTAGAAGTGTGATGGAGGTTTTTTTGTTTGTTTTTGTTTTAGAGATAGAGATAGAGAGAGCGAGAGAGCATATGAGTGGGTGCAGTAAGAGGGGAAGGGTAGAGTGAGAGGGAAAGAGAGAACCTTAAGCAGGATCCACACCCAGCATAGGGCCCGATGCAGGGCTCCATCATAGAACCCTGAGATCATGACCTGAGCCAAAATCAAGAGTAGGACACTTAACAGACTGAGCCACCCAGGTGCCCCAGAAGTATGATGGAGATTTTTATTGATAGGATATGAAATGAAAAGAAAGTTTAGAAATCAATTTACACCTTTCTTGGCACAATAATATTTAATTTGCTACAAGATACTAATTCGGCAACTTCTAGCGAAACTAGTAGGAAGAATGGCAGTTGACATCTGGTACAGAAGAGTCCTAGCATGAGCTATTAGTTAAGCATAACGAGTATCTAAGATGAAACGCTTGCATAATAATAATTACTAAAACAGCTAATATATATTAAGTGCTTATCATGCATCAGACATTGGGTGAGCATTTTGCATATATTAACTTCATTTGCCTGCATAAATACCTGTGGCTACTATTAAAATTTGTACTTTACAGATGAGAAGAAAAGAAAGAAGTCCTAACGAGGCGAAGTAACTTGCACAGAGTCACAAAACTACTAAGTAGGAAAGTCAGGGTTTGTACTCACACGTCCAGCCATTCCAGGTGTTATAACAGCAACAGTCTGATTCTAGTAATTCTTTATCACACTTGACCAAATCCAATTTTTAAAATCTGTTTACAGATCGAATCTTATTTGAGCCTCACAGCAAACCTTTGAGTTATAATGAGCCCTTTTTATAGATAGCACCATTTCATAGAAGTTGATGTGCTGAAAGCAAGGGCCCACTAGAGCACTGGTCTGCAGTTTCTTTGTGTAATATTCTTTCTAATATATAACCGTTGCTCTCAGGGAAAGCCTGAAATCCACAGAGTTGAAAGATCAGGGATTTGATGGATTTGTCTGATGCGTACACTTTAATTCCAAATGTCAATGTGTGTTTGTCCTATCTTTCGTTTCTGATCAGAAGTTATTTTCCAATGAAGTCTAAATGCTAGGAATTACATGATTCCAAATTACTTGTGAAATATAAATTGTCTTTCCTCTGTCCATGGCCTTTACCTTTCATCAAGTTGTAACATGTTGGTTAAAGAACCAACTAACAATCAGCTCCTTTTTCTAAAGCATAAGCAGGGGATGGGTTTACTACATTTCCTCGCTGACTGATACCCTCACTCATTTCTAAGCTCTGGCAAAAACATAAACCTCTTCTACACCTTTGTTAATAGGCACACTGCAAAAAGAAACAATCGTCTTGTAAATAAATGTGATGGTGGGTACGGACCTAGACATTTATCTTGCCGTGATTTCACAGTAACCATCTCCTGTTAAGTAGGAAGCACAAAAGGGAAGAATATTTCCTTATATTTTCTGTAATTTCTGAGAGAGATGTGTAAAACATTTTGAAAATTCCCCTGTTCCATGTTTCATGAGCAGCGGAAGTAAAGTGAAGAGAACAACTGTTTGCTTCATTCAAGCCTTAAAACTCCTCCATCCAAAATAGTGATGTGATGAAATGACTTGTTTTTAGCTCGAATGATTAGGAAAATTGCATGAGTACTCCACAGTGGAGATTAGACCACAGCGTGTAAATATTTTTATAGCGTACGCCCTGCCTTTCTAGTATCCAGAGCAGAAATTGGCAAACTTTTTCTGAAAATGAACAAACAGTAAATATTTTGGGCTCTGTGGGCCATAAGCCTTCGTTGCCCTAATTAACTCTGTCATTGTAGCAGGAAAGCATCTAGAACAATAGTGAATAAGTGGGCAGGGCTGTGCAACATCGTATTTATAAAACAGGCAAATCAAATGAGGCTTAAGTTTGGCCGGAGGGCCATAGTTAGCTCATCCCTGATCTGGAACGACGGGTTCCAAAAACCTTCACCACCAATAATTTAGAATATAGAGCTTACATATACACATAACATGTCCATATGTATAAGTGTGTATGGTTTCAATAATATCTCTGAAGATGGAAGTCTTATTAAAATCTTTAAAAAATTAGTGAACTGAAATCCTAAACTGTTTCTCATTTTTAAGTTAATTTTCTCATATAGATTCATGTCGGTGTCATGAGGCAGGAGGGGCGGGCATTATTACTCATGTGCTTGCATTTGTAGAAGATGAAACTAAGGCACTAGCTAATTGGTAGAATTTGAACCGGGTCTTCCAAAACCCAACCATGGGTGTTTCTCTTCTGGATGATTTGAAATATATCAATTGTAGCAAATTTTGTCCTCACTCAAATAAATGTATGCCCAGATTTTATAATGTTAACTTTTAGGAAATATGGATACCAGGTACACCTAAATCAGGAATCTGAGTAGCATATAATAAAATTTATACTAGTTTATATTTCCTAACAAATGGAGTTCAAAGATTTTGTTTACAGCGTCATCAATATGAACTTTATTCTATCTGTATCTGAAGATCAAACACCCCTGCTCCCATACCAGATAAGGACTGGGCTCTTACAGCATTAATTCAAAGCTTTCTTTATATTTTGTATTGGTCAATGGGAGGCCCAAAACTGGGTTAGGGAGTAGGAACTAAAAAAGAGCTGAATTACTCTTAAGAAGAAAATAGGAGGGTTTTTTTTTGTTTTTTGTTTTGTTCTTTTAAGAGAGGGAGAGAGAGAATCTTAAGCAGGCTCCGTGTCCAGTGCGGAGCCCGACGTGGGGCTCGATTTCATGACCGAGATCATGAACTGAGCTTAAATCAAGACTCTGGATGCTTAATCAACTGAGCCACCCAGGTGCCCCGGGAGAATTTTTATTTGATTAGTTGGCTGATCAGTTTGGCTCCAGCAGAGAATAAGAGAGAGGAGAGGGGAGGGAAAGGGAGAGGAGTGGGGAGGAATAGAGGGGATGAATAAACAAAGTATAAAATGGCAACAAAAAACCCCAAAACAACCACTTTAAGAACAGGGATGGCTAGTATTTAGTTTCAAGATGTTTTCATTGTGGTGATGTAAATAGTCCCACCACCTCTATCTTCCAAAGCTTTAGTAAAGTTGGCTCCATATTGCAGGCTCTAGTGCAAATTTACATGTATGTAAATCAAGGAAAGAAGGCAGTTTTCCTCTCTGGGGTGGTGCTGTCTGTGGACAGGAAAGAAAAACCCACACTTGGATTAAATGTCCATTCTCTGCGAACAAATCCCTGGGCTTTCCAAGCTGGAAGGGGCCCTCCATAATCAACTTGCCGCCAGTGGTAAGCAGCAGTGCTGTTCCGGAGGCCACCCTGAGTGAAGTTTTATTGTAGCTATGGTCCATTTTTGTCTTCCACTCATAAACCAACTTGACCCATCTTTAAACCAAGCTTGATCCTGCTTATGCTCAATTCTGAATTAAAAATTTCTACCATATAATGGATTTCTGCTGGAACTACTGGATGGCTTTATGATTTGGTCAGTCCAACAGGAGCCAGTTCATGATGGGAAGATCTGTTGATGATTTTCTTTGCTGTGCAAAAGTTTTTTATTTCAATATAGTCACGTTATTTTTGGTTTTGTTTCTCTTGCCTTGGGAGACACGTTTAGAACAATGTTGCTATGGCTGGTGTTAAAAAAATTACTGCCTATATTCTGTTCTAGGAGTTTTATGGTTTCAGGCCTCACATTGAGGTCTTATCCATTTTGAGTTTATTTCTGTGTGTGGTACAAGAAAGTGGTCCAGGGCCATTCTTGTGCATGTAGCTGTTCGGTTTTGCCAGCACCATTTATTGAAAAGACTGTGTTTTCCCCTTTGTATATTCTTGCCTCTTTTCTCATAGATTAACTGACCATAAAAGCATGGGTTTATTTCTGGGCTCTCTATTCTGTTCTGTTGATCTGTAGGTCTATTTTTGCACCAGTACCATACTCTTTCAATTACTACAGCTCTTTAATACATCTTGAAACGTGAGACTGTGATACCTCCAGCTTTGTTCTTCTTTCTCAAGATTGCTTTGGCTATTCAGGGTCTTTTGTGGTTCTGTACGTATTTTAGTATTATTATTTCTAGTTCTGTGAAAAATGTTGTTGGTGTTTTGATAGGAATTGCATTGGATCTGTAGATTGCTTTGGGTAGTGTGGACATTTTAACAAAAATATGGTCACTTGGACTGTGAAGCTAAACTTTTGTCTCTACCAGAGTCCAGGCCCGGCAATCTATTCACTGATTTTCCTACTGGGGTCTGACCTAAATTCATCAGTGCATCTTTTTCCACAACAACAACTCCAATACCACAGGTTCTGCCAGGTCGTGTGATCCAAATGGCTGGTCAGCTTGCACTGAAGCTTGATCTGCTGTAGAACCCTTTCTTTCTCTGGGTCCCAATTAAAGATGACATCCTTTTATGGCACCCAATATGGAGTCCAGAGCAATATTCCCGGGTGTAAAACGAGTTATCTCTAGAAAAAGAGAGACTTTCAGAAATCAGATTTCTTTGTGAAAGAGGATGCATGATGCATAATTTGTCTTTTACTTTAAGGAAATATCTTGATACACCCCTGATATCTGGTCTCCTAAAATGTTTCACTAAAACATTAAAGTGGAAGATCTCTCAATATTCATAAGACTTATCCACTCGCCTCTGCAGTGCTTATGTCTTAACAATTTTTGCATGTTAGTCACCTAGCTTATTCTGCTAGGTTAGTTAGGTCTATATCTGCTAGTTAGTCACTAGCTTATTCTGATCAAATAGCGTGAGGCCAATGATACACTGGAACAGTATGATATTCTGCAAGTCTAGACAGCTCAGATTTCCTTACTATATTATGACAGAAGAAAGGAAAGGTAACTTAACCCTGGGCTAAAACTGTTGAATATATTGTCATTTACTGATTGTGAAAGTCCACTGTTTCTGATCTTCAATCCTGTTTCAACAGAAAGGAACAGTTACCAAATTAATGGTCACATACCATGTACTGAAAACCATACTACATCAGTCTATGGTAGAAAAAAAAATCTTGTTTGACATGTGTTTGTGGCTACTCCTTATTTGAGTGTGCCATAGTCTATACCAGTGTCTGGGATCCACCTGGATTTTATAGGAGTTCAGACCAGCAGATGGAACAGAACTATGAGAAGGACTCTCACTCCTGTTTTTTTATATCTTATAATGCTTTAATATCTCTACCATCTCCTCTGGGATGCGATGTTGTTTGATTTGCTATCCTGGCCAGGCGTGGGAGGCAGTTTCAAAGGTTTTCCACTTGATTTCTGCACTGTACTAGTAATCATCCCATAGGCCAAAGACCCAGCGTGGGGGTTACTCCAACTGCCAAGGATGTCGATCACTAATATACATTCATGGGTTGAGGACACAGCCATCAGGTGAGCTCATGAACACGGTGAACTTTGTAATTCAGACTTTGGGGAACATGCTGATACCTCAGATCTCCATGTACCAGTGTCTTTAGGGACACTCTGTTCTACTTACTATCTCCACAACTCTCATTGGTGTAAGACCCCCTGAGTGCCATCCTGACCTTGCCATTTGTTATAACAATTGTAACATCTTAGTTTCTAGCAATTAAGTCTGTCTCCTCGTTTCTATTGTTTTAAAGCCCCATCATCCCCATTGCTATTAGTGAGCCAAGTTCAGTTCCAGACCATGGCAATAGAGCAAATATTTCAATAAAGCAAGTCAAATGAATTTTTTGGTTTTCTCTGTGCATATAAAAGTTATGTTTATACAAAACTTTAGTCTATTAAGTGTGCAATGGCATTATGTCTAAAAAGGCAGTGCACATACCTTAATTAAAATGCTTTATTGCTTAAAAATGCTAGCCATCACCTGAGCTATCAGCAAGTCCTAATTTTTTTGCTGGAGGAGGGTCTTGCCTCAATATTGATGGCTACTGACTCATCAGGGTGGTTATTGAAGTTTGAGGTGGCGATGGACATTTAAAAAATAAGACAATGAAGTTTGCCACATTGATTGACTCCTCCTTTCATTAACAATTTCTCTGGAGCATTAGATGCTGTTTGATAGACTTGGAACCCCACTAGGATTCTTTCAAAATTGGAGTCAATCTTCTCAAACCCTGCTGCTGCTTTATGGACTAAGTTTATGTAATATTGTAAATCTTGTTGTCATTTCAACAATCTTCACAGCGTCTTCACCAGGAATCAATTCAATCTCAAGAAACCACTTTCTTTACTCACTCGGTAGAAGCAACTCTTCATCCATTCAAATTTGATCATAGGACCCAGCAATTCAGTCACCTCTTCAGACATCACATCCAATTATAGTTCTCTTGGTATTTCCACCATATTCTCAGTTACCTCCTCTAGTGAAGTCTTGAAACCTTCAAAGTCCTCCATGAGGGTTGGAACCGACTTCTTCCAGACTCCCGTCAATGTAGATATTTTCACCTCTTCTCATGAATCATAAATATTCATAATGGCATCCAGAATGGTGAATCCTTTCCAGAAGGTTTTCAATTTACTTCGCCCAGATCCATCAGAGGAATCACTCTCTATGGCAGCTCTAGCCTTATGAAATGTATTCCTTAAATAACAAGACTCAAAATTTGGAATTACTGCTTGATCTGCGGGCTACAGAATGAATGTTGTGTTAGCAGGCAAGAAAACAGCTTTAATCTTGCTGTATGTCTCCATCAGAGCTCTCGGGTGACCAGGTGCATTGTCAATGAACAGTACGATTTTGAATGGAATCTTTTTTTTCTGAGCAGTATGTCTTAATAGCGGACTTAAAATATTCAGTAAACCATGTCATAAACAGATGTGTTGTCCTCTAGGCTTTGTTGTTCTATTTATAGAGCACAGGCAGAAGAGATTTGGCATAATTCTAAAAAGTCCTAGGATTTTTGGAATGGTAAATGAGCATTGGCTTCAACATAGAATCACCAGCTCCTAATAAGAGAATCAGCTTGTCCTTTGAAGCTTTGAAGTGAAGCACTGACTTCTCTCTAGCTATGAAAGTCGTAGATGGCATCTTCTTCCAATATGAGGCTGTTTTGTTTACACTGAGAATCTGTGGTTTAGCACAGGCACTCTCCCGATTATGTTAGCTCGTTCTTCTGGATGACTCCTGCAGCTTCTACGCCAGCACTTGTCGCCTCATCTACATCTAGCACTTTCATGTCATGGAGATGGCTTTTCTTTAAACCTCATGAACCAACCTCTGCTGGCTTCAGATTTTTCTTCTGCAGCTTCCTCTCTCCGCCTTGGTAGAACTAAAGGGAGTTAGGGCCTTGTTCTGGATTAGGCTTTGGCTTAAGGGACTGTTGTGGCTGGTTTGATCTTCCTAGACCACCAAAACTTTCTCCATGTCAGCAATAAGGCTGTTTCGCTTTCTTATCATTCATGCATTCACTGAAGTAGGACTTTTAATTTCCTTTAAGAATTTATCTTTTGCATTCACATCTTGGCTAACTGGTGCAAGAGGCTTAGCTTTCGGCTTATCCTGGCTTTTGACATGCCTTCCTCGCTGAGCTTAATCATTTCTACCTTTTGATTGAAAGTGTGGCTTTCCCTTTCACTCGAACACTTGGAGGCCATTGTGGGGTTATTAAATGGCCTCATGCCAATATTGTTGTGTTTCAGGCAATAGGAAGGTCTGAGGAGAGTGAGAGAGCTGGAGGAATGGCCAGTGAGTAGAGCAGTCAGAACATACACATTGATTAAGCTTGCCTTATATGGGCGATTCGTGGTGCCCCAAAACAATTACAATAGCAACATCAAAGATCACTCGTCACAGATAATATAATATAGATATAATAATAATGAAAAAGTTTTAAATACCGCAAGAAACACCTAAATAAGGCACAGAGACATGAAGTGAGCAAATGCTGTTGGAAAAATGGTGTCCATGGACACGTTTGATGCAAAGTTGCCAAAAACCTTTAATTTGTAAAAAAAACATATAATATCTATGAAGCACAATAAAGCAAAGTGCTAAATGAGGTATGCCCATATTTGGGCTCATCATGTAATGCATAGGCCTCTGACTGGCACACAGTAAATAGGTGGTCCATAAAGGTGCATTTCATTTCTTCTCTTGTCCATTCTGTAGGTTCTTTCCCATGGGATGGACTTGGAAACAAGCTTACATGATATGCTCCTTCAATAAGCCTTTAATTTCTGGGAATGATGGGATGTGAAATCAATTTATAGAAAGGTTTCTTTTTTTTTTAAAGATTTTATTTATTTATTTAACAGAGAGAGAGAGACAGCCAGCGAGAGAGGGAACACAAGCAGGGGGAGTGGGAGAGGAAGAAGCAGGCTCCCAGTGGAGGAGCCTGATGTGGGGCTCGATCCCAGAATGCCGGGATCATGCCCTGAGCTGAAGGCAGACGCTTAAGGACTGAGCCACCCAAAATTATTAAAAATTATTATGAGCCATCCTAAAAATTATTGAAAATGTCATTTTTATTCTGAGAAGAAGTACTAATTTTTCCCTCACACTCAATGACTATTTCCTGTTACAGAACTTCAGCAATTTGTGTTTATGCTTGTGAAACTGTGAACTTTGGTATAGATAGGCAACAGCATCTTATTACTAGATAAAACAATGATTAACAAAAACCAAAGTCCAAAAAAAAAATCTTTGCTTGAAGGAAAAACAGCCCCCTATTTTCATAGTAAAAAATTGCTAAGTAAAATTTTAAAAAAACTTTAATGAAGTTAAGGTTTTCTTATGAGTTTTTTGTAAGTTGTTGGGTTATAACTTTGTATCCTCAGTAGTAAGACCATTCATTGAGTTATCATTTATTGAAACTCACCTGTATGCCTAGTACTAATTATCTTATCCATATGACCATAATATTATTCCTAGTATTAATTATCCTAACTACCTTATAAGCATTGTCTAATTTAATCCTCACAATTATCCTTCAAAGTGTTGTTCCTCTTTTACAGCTAAGGAAGCCAAATCTCAGTTTTCATAGCTTGCTTCAAACTTGTAGTGTGCAGCAGAGCTTGGAAAAGAATCCAGATTTGACAAAAGCCATGATCTGTCTACCATGATACTTGGTCTTCATAAACGTAAATATTTACTTCTGCCTTACAAGGTCATACTAGTTTATTTTTAAAAGCCCCCTCCTTCCTTTTTATTTATTTTTTCTTGATTTCATGTCAGATTTGCAAGTTCAGGGGTTACTCAAGACCAGAACCCTTTAATCAAGTGCAAGACCTCTCTTTCTTAGGGAAAGAATACAATAAATGGAAAGACAGCTATGCTTCCTAAAAATTGAATTTTCCTGTTGAGTAGGAACAGAGTCATCTTGAAGCTCCTAAATTTAATACATAGACAAAATCAAACACAAGCGTTTCTATTATTAGGTATCCTAAGATGTACTTGCTCTTCTGTATTCCCCCCTTTGACAATGAGGTTGACTTTAATTGCCCTGGCATTTGGGGCATTTTCACTCTTTGGTGACTAAAAATAAACACATTAAGAAGTCAGGCTTAACAGAGCATCAAAGCGTATCAGCTGCAGTGTGTAGGTTTTCCTCCACCTGGGTGGGAATGCTGTGTGGGAGGGTGCTTTTTTACAAGATGTTGGAGGATGGGCCCTTTCTTGATCTCAAGCATTTCTCCAGTGGAGACACTGCCAGAGAGTGGGGGCTGGAAACAAGAACATTGTGGGATCTTCTGTGATCAGAAACAATGTACCAACGACTGGCCTAAAAGTTGGCCTGAGGCAGTCACAGGAAATCAGCTGAATTTATTCTCGCTTTCCAGTGCCCAACTGATTATCCCCTGTAGAGAGGGTGACATTTGTCTTGGTTTGCATGAGACAGCTTGAGTTTATAAACTTCGTAGTGTGACTCTTTTCACTGTCCATGGCCCCAGGTAAGATGATGGATCATAAACCACATGATGTGTTTATTTAGAGACAACTTTATCTTTCCAACCCCACACTCCTACTGGATAATAGATATCTCAGGAGTACAAACCAGGTTGCATTTGCCCTTGGATACTTCCTGGGCACTTCACTTTGACCCTTTCATGTAGTTTGCTCTCAAAAAATGCTTGCTTTATTAAATTGAATCTGTGTCAATGCTCCAGTAGGAAAGAAAGAAAGAAAGAAAGAAAGAAAGAAAGAAAGAAAGAAAGAAAGAAAGCCAATATGTATAGAAAAACTACTGTGTAGTAGACACTGCGTTAGGCACTGATTTATATTATTGATTTATATTATCTCTTTGGAGCTCAAAACCAACCTGCCAGATAATCCTACTTTACAGAAGAGGAAACTCAGTGAGATTATGTAATCAGACTAAGTTGTATAGTCAGTAAATAATGTAGAAAAAAGTGCAATTCAGTTCTTTTTCATGTCCAAGCTCAAGATTCTATTCTTTACCCTGCCTATGGAGGCATATGCCAGTATCCTTGTGTAATACTGCTACAGTTTAGAATACATAATAGTATAGAAACAGCCCTGTGAAGTGAGTAGTATCACCTTCATTTTACAAAGTTTGTTTGTTTTGCTCAAGGTCACACTGAAGATTATTAGTAGAACTGGCCTCAAACTCACTTCCTTTTCCTTCAAATCCTAAATACCTTTGATCTAATATTTTCAAAAATACTGAAAATGGAGAAATAGCTTACTTGGTGATATCTTCAACATCTTGGACTTAATTACGCCCTTCCCACTTAATCCCAATTCTCCTTCTTCAAGTATACTATACCCAACCTTTCTATGTATACTGACGATGAATTCCTAAAAATAAAAATAGTGCATTTATTTGGCTTGTAATGATTTCCTAAAATTGTTATCAAAAGTACTTATGATTAAAAATGTCATAGTATCTCTTTCCAAATTAATAATTTTTGCTGCTAGCTCATGCTTTCCTATTAGGAAAACCTCAGTTATCCCTGACAGACCTCACAAACCTCAAGCAAAATCTATTGATTTGAAAAGATACTTGGCAGGGACAAGGAGTGGGATTTTGATCTTGAAATGTACTAGGTAAACACATGAAAATCTCATCCATATACCCATTTCCATACAAAGATAGTTTAAAACAAGTGGATATTAGCTTCTTGAACCCATGTTTGTCCTGCAAGGGCACTGATATTGTAAGGTTTTTTTTTCATAAACCCTTCTTTCTAATGTTTCAGAATTTTAAAACATAGTGCACAGGGAGATTGTTTATAAATGTGCTTTCTTCCCCAAGTCCTAGTTGTTGTGATATTCCATAACATTTTTGCTTCATGGGGGAACTGAAATAATGCTGATTGGGGAAAGCTTAAAACATTTTTAAAATGGGCCGTACACTTGCTTATCTAGACTGCAAAAGTGACAAGAATTGACTTAGAAGCTATAATGGCTGCAAATACCTACAGAATCACGAAACAAAGTTAGCTGCAGCTGACAGCTTTCAGCTGAGCTAGAATTTTTACCACATTTTCAAGAACATTCCTATCCTGAGATGCAAAGAGCCTACTTTAAAAGAAATTAAAAAAGTGATATAAAATGTGTAACATGATCAATAACAGTGCAATGAAACCAGGAGGATTTCACCATCTACACATTACAAATACAGAATAGAGCAAAAACCAAGGAAACTCCCAGTCAGAAATCTAACTTTTACCCCCCTGCATTGGAAAATAAATATTTACAAGTGATATTATGGTTCTTCCTATGTTGTTTCCCTGTAGTCTTTGTTCTCTCCAGAATAGTGTTGGAACTGTCTGGGGCAAATGTTGAAACATGACAGCTATCACTCATAGAGATGTGACAGACATCAGTTTTGAAGTTCCTATGATGTGCAAACTCTGTGTATGACACGTGTCTCTAACATTCACAGCAGTCTGGTGAAAAGGCTTTCACTTCTATTTCAAAGACAAGATATTGAGTGCCAAAGAAATTTAATAACTTATTTAAGGTGATAAAATTATAAATGGCTGAGCAAAAATGTGAGCCTAGCTCTGTGGCTCAAATCCTCTGGTCTTCATTATTAATAATAAAACCCGCCACTTACTGACACATACGTATGTATCTATTAATAGGCTGTCATATTTAAGTTCATTAAATTATCTGAAAACCATAAGCAGAGCTACCAAGAGCAAGCTTCAATAAAAAGGAGATACAAATGAAATTAAAAAAAAAAAAAATTCAAGGCTCCCAGCAAAGGAGGTCCCACTAAAAATCTGTATATGGGACTTATATGGGTATGCCTGTAGAATGCCTGCAGAAAGCTACACTAGCAAATTGCACCTATTTATTCTAACTTCCCCTTCCTACTGCCTATCATGCTTCATGTATAACTTAGCCACTATCCTGAGTTTCATGATGAAGAAAACAGAAAGCACTTTTTGACCTTGATAAAGGTCAAAAAAGTTGGTAGTTGACTGTGATGAGATTTGAATTCACATTTCTGTTTTCAATGTAACATGAAGCATTTCTCATTAATGTAAACAATATTGAAACAGGTGCCTGAAAAACCTAAATCCTCATGGGTATTCTTTCTATGGGAATTTTTTTGTGTATCATGAACCAAAATAAAATACAATCCAAGGCCTGGAAACATAACCTGGTGAGGAAATCAAGTCTTAGGATAGCATTAGAAAGTGTAGAATTTTACCACCTTACGCCAGTTAGAATGGCAAAAATTGACAAGGCAAGAAACAATAAATGTTGGAGAGGATGTGGAGAAAGGGGATCCCTCCTACATTGTTGGTGGGAATGCAAGTTGGTACAGCCACTCTGGAAAACAGTGTGGAGGTCCCTTAAAAAGTTAAAAATTGAGCTACCCTATGATCCAGCAATTGCACTACTGGGTATTGACCCCAAAGATACAGACGTAGTGAAGAGAAGGGCCATATGCACCCCAATGTTCATAACAGCATTGTCCACAATAGCTAAATTGTGGAAGGAGCCAAGATGCCCTTCGACAGATGACTGGATTAAGAAGATGTAGTCCAGGGGCACCTGGGTAGCGCAGTCGTTAAGCGTCTCCCTTCGGCTCAGGGCGTGATCCCGGCGTTCCAGGATCGAGTCCCACATCGGGCTCCTCCACTGGGAGCCTGCTTCTGCCTCTCCCACTCCCCTGCCGTGTTCCCTCTCTCACTGGCTGTCTCTCTGTCACATAAATAAATAAAATCTTTAAAAAAAAAAAAAAAAGAAGATGTGGTCCATATATACAATGGAATATTACTCAGCTATCAAAAAGAACGATTTCTCAACATTTGCTGCAACATGGACGGCACTGGAGGAGATAACACTAAGTGAAATAAGTCAAGAAGAGAAAGACAAATATCATATGGTTTCTCTCATCTATGGAACATAAGAACTAGGGAGATTGGTAGGAGAAGAAACGGATAAAGAAAGGGGGGGTAATCAGAAGGGGGAATGAAGCATGAGAGACTATGGACTCTGAGAAACAAACTGAGGGCTTCAGAGGGGAGCGGGGTAGGGGAATGGGATAGGCTGGTGATAGGTAGTAAGGAGGGCACGTATTGCATGGTGCACTGGGTGTTACATGCAACTAATGAATCATGGAACTTAACATCAAAAACCAGGGATGTACTGTATGGTGACTAACATAGTATAATAAAAAATATTATTGTAAAAAAATAATAAATAAATAAATAAATTTTTAAAAAAAGAAAGTGTAGAATTAGAATAGAATTTCTAAGAATTATTTCTTAGACTAGAATTCTAAAAGACACACACAAATATTATGAAGAGACTCAGCCCTTAAGAGTGAGTGCCCTCTGACTGGTGTGGATGGACCTCCATATGACCATCTTAATCTCTTGTAAAGGAAGACAATGATGTCTTTGATTCGTCACTAAGCACATGAGAACACAATCATCCACCCACATCATGGCTTCAAACGTGTTACTGTTGGAAAAACTCTATGTTGTAGTTACCATTGCACATTTTGGCAGTTTTCTCTTGATGTTGCCTTTGAGGCTAGGATACATTTGTTTGTATATTCCCAGTGATGACAAATGTTCAAGAAATACGCAAAAGCCATTCATTCATAGTGGTGTCTAGTGGTGGCAGTGGTGGCATGAAGAACCCTGGAATGGATAGGAAATTAGAAACAGAGGAGTTTCCATAGTAACTGATAAAATTACATCAGAACTTGCCAGCTATATTGTATTATTCAAATGTATTTCCAAAGAGTCTGAAAAAATAAAAATCACTTAATATTACAATTGGCTTGAATTTACTTGACATTTTATTTATTGGGTGGTTGATAAGGTACTTGGGTGGTATTACAGGACACAAGGGGCCTTGGTTATCACTGCTCTATTTCATTGGAGATGTGTTGATTGTCACTGCTCAGATTGACAGGATAAAAAAACCTAGATTTTCTTTTCAGTACTTTTTATTTTTTTGAGAGAGAGAGAGAGCACATGCATGCATGCATACGTGTGAATGGGGGTGGGCAGAGGGAGACAGAGAGAGAATCTTAAGCATGGGCATGGAGCCTAATGTGGCATGTGAGCTCAAGACCCTGAGATCATGACCTGAGCCAAAATCAAGACTCGGATGCTTAACCAACTGAGCCATTCAGGCACCCCTTCAATACTTTTAAATAGTCTCTCTATTAAAGCTGGAAAGTGAGTAAGCTGAAAATGTCTTTGTAATATATATACAACGGAATGTTACTCAGCCATAAAAAAAGAATGAAATCTTGCATTTGCAACAACGTGGGTAGAGCTCAAGGGTATTATTTTTTTTTTAATTTTTTAATTTTTTTAATTATGTTCAGTCACTGTATAGTACATGTTTGATGTAGTGTTCATTGATTCATTAATTACGTATAACACCCAGTGCTCATCACAACACATGCCCTCCTTAATAGCCATCACCCTCTTACCTCCTCCCACCACCCCTCCCCTCTGAAACGCTCAGTTTGTTTCCTGTGGTCCATAGTCTCTCATGGTTCATCCCCCTCTCTGATTTCTCCCTCTTCAGATTTCCCTCCCTTCCCCTATGGTCCTCCGTGCTATTGCTTATGTTCCACATATGAGTGAAACCATATGATAATTGTCTTTCTCTGCTTGACTTACTTCACTTAACATAATCCCCTCCAGTTCCATCCATGTCGAGGCAAATGGTGGGTATTCATCCTTTCTGATGGCTGAGTAATATACCATTGTATACATGGACCACATCTTCTTTATGCATTCATCTGTTGAAGGGCACAGTCAGCAATCTCCACAATAGGTAGAGTGTATTATGAGAAGCAAAGTAAGTCAGTCAAAGACAAATACCATATGATTTCACTCATATGTGGAATTTAAGGAACAAAACAGATGAACATAGGGGAAAGAAGAAAAAAAGAGAGGGGGGGAGGCAAACCATAAGAGACTCTTAAATATAGAGAACAAACAGAGTCGATTGGGGGGAGGTGGCTGGGGATGGGTCTCAGGGAGGGCACTTGTGATGAGCACTGGGGGTTGTATGTAAGTGTTAAGTCATGAAATTCTACTCCCGAAAACAATGTTACACTATATGTTAACTAATTAGAATTTAAATAAAAATTTGAAACAAAAAAAATGTCTATGTAAGAAATACTCAGTACAAACAGCATAGATTTTGGAGTTATCCAGATTATACTTGAGTCTGAAACCATTTCTCAGAAGCTGTATGAACTTGCTCTTGACCTTGAACAAAGCACTTGCATGTACTCTTTTTTTTCCATCTGTAAAGTGGGACTATTGACACTAATTTTTACAGATTTTAATTTTTTTAATTCAAAAAAAAATGTTAGATTTCTATAGTCATATAAGGACCAAAATAATACATGAAAGTATCAGACACATAGCAGATTCTGTCCCTTTTCCATACTTATGCAAATATTCTATTTCAACACCTAGAAGCCCGAACTAAATAAGAAATGTTTTTCCTTTATGCTTATTCAGCAAATCAAGCCCATAGTTGATCATACTGGTGTTTTTTTCTTTTGCTGTTCTATAACCGAGGGGTTGCTTGGTACTTAAGGGCAGTTACTGAAGGACCTTGATCCTCATGCTCAGTTGCCCTTCTAACCGGATATTCCTTTCAAATGTTCAACTTGTTTACTGTAGATGTGTGATGCCATTAGCCTGTTTTAAATAACATTATCTTCTGGACTTTGAAATTTGCCTCTTAAAGGTTTGAGTCACCATCTTTTCACATTTGTTAATTGTATATAGAATGAGTGAATAAAGTTTTAACCACAGTTATATTTAGCTCCAATGAGTTTGGGAACTTAATAGGGTGGAATATAAATTTTAGTTTTACATGGAAAATGTGTTTGGCAGTAGATTAATACTTCAGCTTTAAAACAAATCTTGAAAAGTTTTCTCTTAGTTTTTCCTTTTTTTCCTCAGTAAAATAGGAATTAAACGTAGATTATAGAGTTGGAATGGACCTCTAGAATTTACATAATTCAGTTTAATTTATGACATGTCAGTTATGGCACAGAAACTTCTAGATACTGAGAGTAACTTGGAGAACAAAGTAGACAAATCCCTTTAGAAAGCTTTCATTTTAGTGGAGGGATGCTAACATTTAAAATATTATATAGTGGGATACCTGGGTGGCTCAGTGGGGTAAGAATCTGACTCTTGATTTCAGCTCCAGTCATGATCTCAGTGTCAAAGAATCGAGCTCTGCATTGGGCTCTGCCCTCAGTGCAGAGCTTGTTTGTCCCTCTGCCTCTGCTCCTCCCCTCATTTGTGCTACCTCTCTGTCTCAAATATATAAATAAATAAAATCTTTAAAAATATATTATATAGTGTATTAGTAGAGGGTACATTTTTGAAGAAAAAATAAAGTGGAGAAGGAAGATTTGAAAGTGGTTGTTTGCAATTTAAATAGGTTGATCAAAGAAGGTAGCAGTTGGGTAGACTTGAAAAGTGATTTAGTTACTTACATTAATCTAAGTATCTAATTCTAGATATTAGATAGGATATACCATCATTTTTACAAATGTGGTAACTAAGAATCAGAGAAAATAGTAACAAAATCACAAAACAGCTTAGTGTCAGGGTAGAGAAAGAAACTTGGTCTCTTGCTGCAGATAAAGGATACTTTCCACTGTATTACACCAGGGCTCGGGAACAGTCTTTTTTTCTAATGAGCGTATGTAAGTGAAATTTAAGTGTCAACTCCTCAGTATCCCAAATGCGCCACCCTTCTCAGATCACCCTTCTTTTTATATAAGGGAGGAGTAAGAAAGAGAGAGAAAGAAAGAAAGAAAGAAAGAAAGAAAGAAAGAAAGAAAGAAGAGAAAGAAGAGAAAGAAGAAAGAAAATAAATACAAGCAAACTTGATCTCTTGACTTTGATTAGAATAGGATACTAAATGGTCTTCCCCACCTCACTCTCAAAGATCATATTGTCAGGAGGTCTTTCTCCAATTTTTGTTTCTTCTGGGTTCTCAATCTCCCCTATGTATCATACTTCCTTCAACAGTTTTCCTTCCTCCTTCTGCATTTTGAACCCAAAGGTGATCACAACCTTTTTTTCCTTTAGTGTACTGATGAATATACACCAATATAACACCAGTGATGTAGCAGCTTTTACAGAAAGGTTAGGAAACATAAGAGAATTACACTCCAGCACAACATGACAAAAATTTAACATTTATCTGGGGACCTAATGTACAACATGGTGACTACAATTAACAAAGATGCTAAGAGAGTTGATCTTGAATGTTCTCACCCCCACTCAGAGAAGGTAATTATGGGAAATCATGCACTCAACTAACCCTGTTGGGGTAATCATTTTACATTATATAAGTGTATTAAATCATCACATTGCACATCTTAAACTTACACAATGTTATATGTCACTTATATCTCAATAAAGCTGGAAAAAATTTCAACATTTAATATTAACTATTCTCATTGTTAGGACCCTTTTGGTTCTTCTTACACTGGTTTTGAGAAATTCTCACCAGTTTTGAGAAATGTTTCTCCCACCACACAGATTCTTGTATTGCTTTCTTGTCTTCATTCCTATGCTAAGTCTCCAACAGTATTCCCCCAGATGTCTAATATTGCCAGTTCTTTAGCCTTTCCTCCCTTTGGTAGCATTCAATGATCTCAAACTTTCTTCCTTTCTCGCATTAGAACTTGCTTCAAGATTCGTTGATCTATTATACTGTTCTTTTGGTTTCTATTTCACTGAAACTAGGAGGTGGTTCTTTGAAAGAATTGATAAGATCGATAAACCACTGGGCAGACCTATCACAAAGAAAAGAGAAAGGACCCAAATAAATAAAATCATGAATAAAAGAGGAGAGATCACAACCAACACATAAGAAATACAAACAATTATAAGAACACATTGGGAGCAACCATATGCCAACAAATTAGGCAGTCAGGAAGAAATGAATGCATTCCTAGAGATGTATAAACTATCAAAACTGAAACAGGAAGAAATAGAAAACTTGAACAGACCCATAACCAGCAAGTAAATTGAACCAGTAACCAAAAATCTCCCAGCCAACAAGAGTCCAGGGCCAGACGGCTTCCCAGGGGAGTTTTAAAGAATTAATACATATTCCTCTGCAGGTGTTCAAAAAACAGAAATCAAAGGAAAACTTCCAAATTCTTTCTATGAGGTCAGCATTACCTCAATCACAAAACCAGACAAAGACCCCACCAAAAAGGAGAATAATAGACCAATATTCCTGATGAACATGGATGCAAAAACTCTCACCAAAATACTAACCAATAGGATCCAACAGTACATTAAAAGGATTATTCACCACAACCAAGTTGGATTTATTCCTGGGCTGCAAGTGTGGTTCAACATCCACAAATCAATCGATGTGATACAGTACATAAATAAAAGAAAGGACAAGAACCATATGATCCTCTCAATATATGCAGAAAAACATTTGATGAAGTACAGTATCTTTTCTTGATTAAAACTCTTCACAGTGTGGGGATAGAGGTAACATAAACTCAAGATCGTAAAAGCCATATATGCAAAGCCCACAGTGAATATCATTCTCAATGGGGAAAAACTGAGGGCTTTTCCCCTAAGTCCAGGAACACCACAGGGATGCCTACTATCACCACTGTTGTTCAGTATCATACTAGAAGTCCTAGCCTCAGAAATCAGACAACAAAAAGAAATAAATCAGCAAAGAAGAAGTCAAACTCTCACTCTTCACAGATGACATGATACTCTGTGGAAAACCTAAAAGACTCCACCCCCAAATTGCTAGAACTCATACAGGAATTCAGCAAAGTGGCAGGACATAAAATCAATGCACAGAAATCAGTTGCCTTTCTATACACTAACAATGAGACAGAGGAAAGAGAAATTAAGGAGTCAATCCCATTTGCAATTGCACCAAAAGCCATAAGATACCTTGGAATAAGCCTAACCAAAAAGGCAAAGGATCTTTACTCAAAAAACTATAGAATACTCAAAAAAGAAATTGAGGAAGACACAAAGAAATGGAAAAATGTTCCATGCTCATGGATTGGAAGAACAAATGTTGTTAAAATGTCTATGCTACCTAGAGCAATCTACACATTCAGTGCAATCCCTACCAAAATACCATCAACTTATTTCACAGAGCTGGAACAAATAATCCTAAAATTTGTAGGGAACCAGAAAAGACCCCGAATAGCCAAAGGAATCTTGAAAAAGAAAACCAAAGCTGGAGGCATAACAATTCTGGACTTCAAGCTCTATTATAAAACTGTAATCATCAAGACAGTATGGTACTGGCACAAAAACAGACAATAGATCAATGGAACAGAATAAAGAACCCAGAAATGGACCCTCAACATTATGGTCAACTAATCTTCTACAAAGCACAAGAGAATATCCAATGGAGAAAAGACAGTCTCTTCAACAAATGGTGTTGGGAAAATTGGACAGCCACATGCAGAAGAATGAAACTGGACCATTTCCTTACACCATACCCAAAAATAGACCCAAAATGGTTGAAAGACCTAAATGTGAGACAGGAATCCATTAAAATCCTTGAGGAGAACACGGGAAGCAACCTCTTCGACCTCAGCCACAGCAACGTCTTGCTAGACATGTCTCCAAAGACAAGGGAAACAAAGGCAAAAATGAACTATTGGGACTTCATCAAGATAAAAAGCTTTTGTATCAAAATCCTAGAGGAGAGCATAGGCAGCAACCTCTACGACATCGGCCACAGCAACCTTTTTCATGACACATCTCCAAAGGCAAGAGAAACAAAAGATAAAATGAACTTGTGGGACTTCATCAAGATAAAAAGCTTCTGCACAGCCAAGGAAATAGTCAAAAAAACTAAGAGGCAGCCCATGGAATGGGAGAATATATTTGCAAATTATACTACAGATAAAAGACTGGTATCCAAGATCTACAAAGAACTTCTCAAACTCAATACATGAGAAACAAATAAACAAATCATAAAATGGGCAGAAGATATGAACAGACACTTTTCCAATGAAGACATACAAATGGCTAACAGACACATGAAAAAATGTTCAAAATCATTAGCCATCAGGGAAATTCAAATCAAAACCACACCAAGATACCACCTTACACCAGTTAGAATGGCACAAATTGACAAGGCAAGAAACAACAATTGCTGGAGAGGATGTGGAGAAAGGGGATCCCTCCTGCATTGTTGGTGGGAATGCAAGTTGGTACAGCCACTCTGGAAAACAGTGTGGAGGTCCCTTAAAAAGTTAAAAATTGAGCTACCCTATGACCCAGCCATTGCACTACTAGGCATTTACCCCAAAGATACAGACGTAGTGAAGAGAAGGGCCATATGCACCCCAATGTTCATAACAGCATTGTCCACAATAGCTAAATTGTGGAAGGAGCCGAGATGCCCTTCAACAGATGACTGGATTAAGAAGATGTAGTCCATATATACAATGGAATATTACTCAGCTATCAAAAAGAACGATTTCTCAACATTTGCTGCAACATGGACGGCACTGGAGGAGATAACACTAAGTGAAATAAGTCAAGAAGAGAAAGACAAATATCATATGGTTTCTCTCATCTATGGAACATAAGAACTAGGGAGATTGGTAGGAGAAGAAACGGATAAAGAAAGGGGGGGTAATCAGAAGGGGGAATGAAGCATGAGAGACTATGGACTCTGAGAAACAAACTGAGGGCTTCAGAGGGGAGGGGAGTGGGGGAATGGGATAGGCTGGTGATGGGTAGTAAGGAGGGCACGTATTGCATGGTGCACTGGGTGTTATATGCAACCAATGAATCATGGAACCTTACATCAAAAACCAGGGATGTACTGTGTGGTGATTAACATAATATAATAAAAAATATTATTATAAAAAAATAAAAAATAAAACATTTTTTTAATTGGGAAAAAAAAACTTTTGCACAGCAAAGGAAACAGTCAACAAAACCAAAAGATGACCAACAGACTGCGAGAAGATATTTGCAAATGACATATCAGATAAAAAAAAATTTGCAAGCCCCACATCAGATAAAAGGTTAGTATCCAAAATCAATAAAGAACTTATCAAACTCAACACCCAAAGAACAAATAATCCAATCCAGAAATGAGCAGAAGACATGAACAGACATTTTTCCAGAGAAGACATACAAATGGCAAACAGACACATGAAAAAAATGTTCAACGTCACTTGGCATCAGGGAAATACAAATCAAAACCACAATGGGATACTACCTCACACCACTCAGAATGGCTAAAATCAACAAGTCAGGAAATGACAGATGTTGGCGAGGATGTAGAGAAAGGGGAATCCTCTTACACTGTTTGTGGGAATGCAAGCTGGTGCAGCCATTCTGGAAAACAGTATGGAGATTCCTCAAAAAGTTGAAAATAGAGCTACCTTATGACCCAGCAATTGCACTACAGGGTATTTACTCCAAAGATACAAATGTAGTGATCTGAAGGGATATCCACACCCCAATGTTTACAGATAGAGGCAATGTCCACAAAAGCCAAACTATGGAGGGAGCCCAGATGTCCATCGACAGATGAATGGATAAAGAAGATGTGGGGGATATATATATATATATATATATATATATATATATATATATATATATATGTGTGTGTGTGTGTGTGTGTGTGTGTGTGTGTGTGTGTGTATGAAATCTGGTTATTTTCAACCGCGTGGATGGAACTAGAGGGTATTATGCTAAGCAAAATAAGTTAATCAGAGAAAGACAGAGAATTATATAATCTCACTCATATTTGGATTTTAAGAAACAAAACAGAGGATAATAAGGAAGAGAAAAAAATAGAACAAGACAAAATCAGAGAGGGAGACAAATCATATGAGACTGTTAATCATAGGAAATAAACTGAGGGTTGCTGGAAGGGAGAGGAGTGGAGGGATGGGGTAACTCGGTGATGGATATTAAGGAGGGCACTTGATGTAATAAGCAATGGATATTATATAAGACTGAAGAATCACTGACTTCTACCTCTGAAACTTATAATACATTATATGTTAATTAATTATATTTAAATTTTAAAAATTTGAAAAAAAAGAACTTGCTACAAGCAAAGTATATATGCACCCCAATGTTCATAACAGCATTGTTATTTTTATTAAGGAGATTATTACTGATAACAATAACAAATCTAACCTATTAGGCAGTGGGTAATTGGATAATGGAGCCTCATTAGGGGAGAATATGTGTATGTTGGGTGGAAAAGGTAATAACATCTTACCTTCTAACAAAGGTTCCCACCTGAGCCTAAGGAATAAGATACAAATGTTTGCATTTGGGGCCTACAAAAGGGTGCAGGAGATACTGGGGTTTCTTTAGATCAAGAAGTGTTTTCCCCTCCCTTCCATGTTAATATTTTTGATATAAGGATGTACCATCTAAATGATATAGCCATTGGGGCACCTGAGAGGTGGCTAAATTGGTTAAGCATCTGTGTTCAACTCAGGTCATGATCTCAGGGTCCTGAGATCAAGCCCCACATCAGGCACCCTGCTTGCTCTCTCTCCCTCTGCCCCTTCCCTTGCTCTCTCTCTCACACTCACTCTCTCTTAAATAAATAAATAAATAAATAAATAAATAAATAAATAAATCTTTCAAAAAATAATTGATACAGCCATTGAATGTGTTGGTTCTGTTTTTTTCCTTGAAAAATTATTAATAAGTTGATTCTGTGCCTTGTAATCATCATGAACCTTGCAGAGAGTGAATTTCACTGGGAAGGAGGAAGAAAGTTTAAAGACGTTGAATGCTACCGAAGGGAGAAGAAGGGTTTCTTAAAATAGGAAATAGCTGAGAATTAAGTTAATAAACTGACGCTGCACCGTATAGTCAGCAAAATGTTGAAAGCAAAGCATATTTTATTATGAGAGGCATGAAGTTCCCTTCACATACCAAACCATTAACCACGCTGCCTTCCCACAGTTTCGAAATCCAAGACTAATGGAAGTTATGCAGACAATACTGTTTCTTGACAATGGTCCATTAAAACCAGCAGTACTCATGGACTCGTCAGCTGCAAGCTTCTGTTATTTAACCCTGGGACCTCATAGATTTAATGATAATGTTTTGAACAAATATTCATCTGACTGGAACAAGTTGTTCACATGACTTGTAGAGTGAATATTAACGCTTAGTTGGTGTTAATATTAAAGTATAAGGTAGCCAAGTCTCTGAAAGCCAGAGTTCTGATTTTCTGCTGAGACCATTAGAAACAAAACCCTGTTATATAATTAGAATACTGCATGATAAAAATCATTAAAAGCATAGGTTAAACAAAAGTATTCAAGGCCTAGTTTCCCATTAACACTGACCATATCAAGTCTGCAAATTTAGAGGAAGAATTTTAACAACAGGACACAGATAGCTCCTGGCAGAGTGCTTCCATATTTATTCTTAACTAAAAGTATATTTTGGCTATCAGGGCTTCCTGTGACCTAATTCAAATCTGTGGGGCAAAGTAAGGAGTGAAGACAGTATCCAGATGAAACAAATAATCAAAGATGTGTTCAGTTATCCAGAAGTCAAAAACAAAATTAGAATTTCCTCTGTTTGACAGAAAATGTTTCTGGTTTCGGGCATACTGAATAATTTATATTTTCTTCTTTTGCTTTGTTGATCATTTCCTTATTTTCCTCTTTTTAAAGATTTTTTATTTATTTATTTGAGAGAGAGAGAAAACACATGTGTGGGGGGGAGGCAAAGGGAAAGGGAGAAACTCAGCAGGGAGCCTGATGCGGGGCTCGATTCCAGGACCCTGAGATCATGACCTGAGCTGAAGGCAGACACTTAACCTCCTGAGCCACCCAGGAACCCAATTTCCTTATTTTCTGCAGTGACTACTATTTCTTGATCACTATGGACCAGGCCTTGTGCCTCTGTCCCCCGGAAGCCGGTCATCTACAACGGCTGACTGACTCATACAATCACGTATATAGGTTCTTTAAACTAGCTGAGGATACTCTCAGAGTTCAAAGTGAGAATCAAGGGAGGCTGCTTCCCACAGGAGCTGGGGTGGAGAGAGCAGGTGTGAGTCAGGGAAAGCTCCATAGAGCAGAGGAGACAGGAACTAGATCTTGTGGAATAACCAGGCTTTCTAGAACTAGGTCTCAGGGAAGACCATTGAGAAAGAAAAGAAGTATGAACAGTAGAGAACAGTAGAGAACAATAGAGAAATTGTCCCCCAAAGGCTTAGTGGGGATACTTCAGGACAATTGACACTCCAACAAGAGCAGAAACAGGAATCTATAACTGGATTTTCACCTTCCTTTTGTCTTGTCCTAGTACTAACTCTGACTAGCCTCCGGGTGCAAGTGTTATAAATATCGAAATGAAGGAGAGACAGGGAGATAAAATGGAAGACTACAAATGGTTTATTCATTATTGGTAATTAATTTTCTGAGTTAAGAGAGAATCAACTATTATGTTTAGGAATGCTCCACTCTAAACACCAGTAATGAGTCAGCTATTTTAGCTTTCATTTTACAGATCAGGGAAAAGAGGGTAGAGAGTTTGAGACACTCAAAGACTCTAATAACCTGTTAAGGTCTTATTTCCCCCATGTTCCAGTTGAAGCTCAGAAATGTGAAATGATTTGCCAACAATTACACAGCTTGCTTACAACTGAGCTAACTTGAGCAAAGGTCTCCTGATTGCCAGTCCTTTGCTCCTTTCCTTCCACAACCACAGCCTCGGAAAATTACAGGTCCCCCTCCCACACCCTCCCTTACTCAGGGAAAAGACACCCCTGAGGGTGGTGTTGTGTATTGCAGATTCCATTTCACTAATTAAAAATGCTGAGATGGTCAACTTGTATCACTTCCATTTCTTCCCCAGTAATGTTTAACCTTAAATAAAAAAAAAATCTAGAAGATAAAAGAGCATGTTATCTGGCAAGTCCATTCCACCCCCAAGGTTATTAATTTCAGAACACATCTGAACTCCTCTGTGGCACATGCTTTAGTAGGGGAACAGACAGCTCCCAGCCCGGTCAGATTTCAAGTTCTCATCTGTTGGGACCAACACCACTACCAGATTCTTCTTTGTAGTCAACTTCCGAGGTATTCCCCGAGTACAACGTGGTGTCTGAAGATCCACTCAAGTGCCTGTGGTCATCAGTCTCCTCACAAAATCACAGTCTCCTCTCTTGGCAAAACATCTACTGCCCTGAGCTTTGCTTTTGGGAACAACTTCTCCCTGAGACCCAGTTGAAAGGAACTCTCTGGAGCCAAACTTCCCAGCATGGAGGCCAAGAGCTTCGCAGTTTGGGATTATGTTGTATTTGCAGCCCTCTTTGTCATTTCCTCTGGAATTGGGGTGTTCTTTGCTATAAAGGAGAGGAAAAAGGCAACTTCAAGGGAGTTCCTGGTCGGAGGAAGGCAAATGAGCTTTGGCCCTGTAGCGTTGTCTCTGACAGCCAGCTTCATGTCAGCTGTCACTATCCTGGGGGCCCCCTCCGAGGTGTACCGCTTCGGGGCGTCCTTTGCTCTCTTCTTCATTGCATATGCATTTGTCGTCATCCTCACGTCAGAACTCTTTCTCCCTGTGTTCTACAGATCCGGCATCACCAGCACTTACGAGGTAAGACAGCTCTTCTCTTCTTCACTTTGGGAAGAGTTGCCATTTCCTCTCCACTCGGACATTCCCCCCCCCCTAATAAAATACATCATCTTAATAACACATGGTAGTTGAAAAGCACATGTATTTTCAGGACGATTATGCATCACGGTAAAAACACATTTTGTGGTTATTGGGAAAAGCTTATCTTTGGACACACAGAACTGTTTTTCCAACTGTAGAGTGAAAATACAGACCCAAACCCACAAGGCTGTCTCAACGATTAAATGAGAACCTATCTGTTAACACTTAATGCATTGTCTGACTTGTAGGAGAGTCTCAATGAAAGAGAGCTGAAGTTATTATTTGCATTATTCATATCAGCCTTCTGAAAAGCATGCAGAACATACACTGTAAATATTGTCATTTTCCAGATAAGAAAACTGAGATTGAGATAAATGGCTCAGTCAAGATTATGTAGAGTAGATAAAGCCTACTGAGAACCCATTTTGTCTTCATCCCTTTCCATCACATAATAGAGCTGAGTACTTTAATATAGGTTATTGCCATCAGTGGAGGAATGGTAATGTTTTTAGAAAGTTAGAAAACATTTTAATGGGGGGGAGGAACTGCTAAATGATACAAATATGGGGATTATGTTGATGAGAACAAAATGGGGGCAGTGGTGCTTTGATTTGTAATAATTCTCAAGAAACATAGCATGTTAAAAATTGAGTTTGCATGTCCAATATTTAAGCGTGATCATAAATCAGTTTCTATGAGAAAGGTGTTTATTTTCCTTACCCAACACCATCCCTACCAAGTCACAGCAGAGGACCCTTAAACAGATCTCTCTTTTTTTTTTTTAATTCTGTAAACTAAATGATTATAAAGAATTGCTCTGGACTTCAAAGGCCACTTGGGTAAATGAATACTTTCCAAAAGGTCTTAAAACTTGTGATTCTGCAGAAAATCATAATCAAATAGCCAACCTCAAACTCTTCTCCCCACCAAAAGTAGGTGATCAGAATTGGGTAATGCAACAGCTACTATCTGGGATGTAATTCAAGGGGAAATGACTCAATTTATGATTAGTCCTAAAATATAATTGCACATACCCCGCTGCTCATTAGTGTACTTCTGAAAACATAAATATATCCTTAGTTTTTCCATTCAGCTGTTAAGGTTTGACTCCCAAAGTCATGGCTCGCATTTTTTTTTTCATTGCTAGCATTTTAAAAAGAATTGCCTCGAGAACTATTAGAGAGAGGAAGACAGAGGGAGAAAGGGAGGAGTCAGAAAATGGGAGTTCGATTTCAAAGTCCATTTCTTAAGAATAGGATGACTTTGTGCAAGTTACTAAGTGTTTATTGGCTCTGGTTTCCATGCAGAAAATAATACCTTCCTTCTTTCATGAAGGTTTAGTTAAGTGTGAAAGAGCTTTTTAAATTATTAAAAAAATAAATTACCCGCATGTGGCAAAACACTTTTACAACTAATCCCATAATCCATTCCATACTCATTAAGCGTCTACTATGTTTCGGGCCCACTCTAGGCCCTGGAGGGAGATAAAGCATTAAACCAGATGCCTGCTCTCATGGGGTAGAGAAGGTGATCAATAAACACACCATGGAAGACAATCATAACAGAAAAGTGTTTGCTATCTGACTGTGTGCTGAGCACCACTCTAGCTACTTTACATGATTAAATCATTTGGTCTTCAAATAACCTTTTCCAATAGGTTTTATTATTATCGTCCCCATTTAAGAGACTAGAAACAGGAAGCACATAGAGTTAAGTAACTTGCCCGATGTCACACAGCTAGCAAGTGGCAGTTTTTCAAACCTGGTCCGTCTAACTTTAGAGACGGCATGCTGAATCACAAAGCTATCCTGCCCTACTAAATGCAATAGAGAGTAAGGAAATAGGATAAGGGAGAATGTAGGAATTCTGCTTCGGGTGGAGAATGCCAACAATTCATATGGGGTGGTTAAGTGAGACTTCAGGGATAATTGGGCATTTAATTGGGGACCTGGAGAAAGCAAGCAATCGCACCATAGGAGGGAAGAACATCCCAAACTAAAGGAACCACAGATGCAAAGGGAAGTGTGATTAGCATGTGTGAAGGACAGCAAAGAAATCACTGTGCTTGGAGAAGGGTGAGCCAAGGGGAGAAAGGTGAGAGATGAGAACAAAGAGGTGGGGGCCCCACTCGATGGGGTGTGGGTGTGGTGTCAGACATAGGGGGCTTTGCATATTTATGGGGTAATGTGGTTGTGCAGTGAGTGGGGTCATTACTGGAGTTCAGTGTCTGAGCAGGGACGCCAGGCGCCTTGCAGTAGGTAAGGCACATATACGCAAAGAGTAACTGCACCACCATCTGCTTAGGGATTTTTAATGCCCTTATGTTCCAAACCTACTGCAAATAGAAATTAGTAGTACTTTGCTACATAATAATGTTAACTTTTTTAAAGAAAGATTTTATTTATTTATTTGAGAGGGAAGGAGGGAGCATGAGCCGGGGGGAGGGGCAAAGGGAGAGGGAGAGGAAGACTCCATGCTACGCAGGGAGCCCGACCCGGGTCTCCATCCCAGGACCCTGGGATCATGACCTGAGCCGAAGGCAGACGCTTAACCGCCTGAGCCACCCAGGTGCCCAATAATGTTAACTTTTTAAAATAAGAAGTTATACACACACACTATAAATTAGTCTATTTCCTCCAAATTAAAGTGGAATAAAAACATTGTCTTGAAGTTATTGAAACAGGACTGAGCAATCTATTCCAGATGTGCTGCTCACTACACAGTTAGTTGTAGCTGGTTTTCATAAAGCCATTCAGTCACTGCATTAAAACAATTGCAAATATGTAACTGAGGAAATTTGAGACTGCCTTTTAATTATTAAGTTAATACAGGTACAGGAAATATAAGGGTTTCATTGAATTTAATTTATAAAGTTTGTTGCCCTGCACGTGTTTTTTAATTTTTAGTACCCTAATAATAATGACTTCAGATTGTGTAAAGTGTATATGGGGCAACTTGGGGATTGCCTTTTGCTTTATAAGAACTGGCAGTACAGCACAAGGATTAAAAGCACGGACTCTTGACTCTGTCTATTCGGTCTTAAATGCTAGCACTGCCACCCCCCAGTGCGTGACTGGGAAAATTGCTTAATTTCTCTGCACCCGATTTCCATGTATGTGGAATCATGATAACAAAGCACCTGTCTCACAGGACGTCTGTGAGGAGTAACAGAGGAGTCACATGCAAATACTTTTAACAGAACCTGACAAATGGTAAATGCCACATAAAGGTTTTGTATTATTATTACTTATTATTGTTGTTGTTCTTGTGGTTAGTGTCCCCACGTTTCTACCACTGGAGCTCTTTGTAGAAGCTTGAATTTATTATATTTCTTTGTTCATCCTCCATTCCCTGTTACCCAACCACAGATATTCTTTCCAAGGTCTTTTAAAGTACTAAGGACTAAAAGAGGTGGAGCCTGTTTCCCTACCTCTTGAATCTGGGATGGCCTTGTGATTTGCTTTGACCAATAGGATGTGGCAGAAGGGAAGTGTGAATTTAGAGCCTCGGCCTCATGAGGTATATAGCTTCTGCTTCTGCCCTCCTGGAATGCTGTCCTGGTACCGCCGTGTCAGGAAGCTGGGTTGGCCGGTCCAGCTTCTGAAGGATGAGCGGATACACAGAGGAGAACAGAGGCACCCTAGCCAACCGCAGCACAACTAGTAGGTGTGTGAGTGAGGCCACGTGGACCTTCTCACCAGCTGAACTTCCAGCTGATCGCAACCTCATGAGGGCGGTGGGGAAACAAATAGAGAAATAACCCAGCCAATCTGTAAAATTATGAAAAATATGAAATTTTTTTTGACATTCATTTTTTAGTTTTATTTTTTCAATTACAGTATAATTGATTAAATCCTTCATTTTTAAACCAATGAGTTTAAGGTTGAGTATCATACCACAATAGCCAACAGAGTTAAATGCTTTGATATACAGGGGAATTTCAAGACCAGGAGGTGCCATCTGCATGACTTTATCACTAGCCTGGCCCATGTCAAATCATGAAGGCGTGTTCTCACCCTCGCATTAAAGATTAGGCTCAGTCATTTGCAGTGTCGTGCAGTTTCATTATCTCCACTTGGATGGTGTGTCATTAGTTATTTCCTTCTTTCTCTTAGCACACGCTAATAAACCTAGTCCGTTTTTACTCACCCTTAGCACTGGTTTATAGGCTGGTGTCTGCCTGCCTTCTCATTTTTCCTGGACTTCTTAAACGAAGTGGCTTCTGAATTACTTACTTCTCTTTGATACAAACTTTTTCATTATAATAATGCACAGGCTTCTACTTTTTTAATATCATCTTTTATCGCGGTTTCTAAACATTATAGATGACATACTGTGAAGTTTCTTTCCTTTTAATTCTCCTTTCAATTACATTTGTGGTGTTGTAGTAATTACATTTAAGCTCTCAGAAATTAGATGTTGTATAAGATGGCATTGTTGAGTATTATTTCAGCATAGTAAATGATGCTACAAGATGTTTTACTTTAAGATGGGTATTCAGGGTCTGGGAGGGTTTGAATGAATGTTATGAAGCCTTTTAGGTGGTTGTAAGGATTGACTTCTGCTCTCCGTGAGAGAGGTCATGACAGCGTTTGGGCAGAGGAATGACACGATGGGATTTGCATCTTGCGTGTTGCTCTAGCTGGATGTGGGCAGTGAGTCTGGGGTTTTGGCTGCTGTAGCAGGGCTCCGGTTAGGAGGCTCTTGCTGTAGCCCAGGCAAGAGCTGATGGGATGCCAGTGGCAACAGAAGAGATGATGCAAGGGACTCGATTTTGAAAGTGGGACGTGGGCACCAGGATTCTTGTATAAAGTAGATGTGGGGAGTGAGAGGAAGAGAGGAGTGAAGAATGGATCCATGTTATTTGAGTTCAAACCAACATGAGGAATGGACTTATTATCTACTAAGATGGCAAAGAATGTGGCTCTATCAGGTCTGGGGTTTTGAAGATAATCAAATACGATGATTGGGAAGTGTCACCTGTGCAATTTTTCAAAAACAGGCATGAAGCATGCGACTTGTGGGTTGAACTTCCGTTTTTACTTCTGACTGTAATGATAGATAAACACACATCAAAGAGGACCATTGAGCGAGGGAGGAGGTAATTGAAAGCCTGGGTAAACACATTCTTTCAGATGGATTATTGCGCAGTTGGGATGGTCTCTCTTGTTTCATGGATGAGTAACCAAAGGCTTAGGTCACGGTGAGATATGGCAAAGCTCAAGCTAGAATTCAGAAAGGCCTACTTCTGATCCACTTCTTTTTATTTTTCTCCTCTTTTTCTCAATACCACCTCTCCAGTTGGACTGAATTGGCTGAATTTAGTGGAACTAAACTGAGATGTTAAAACCCTTGACTTTGTGCTGATTCCTACAGCAGTTTCCTCACTGTCTCTCCATTTTTCAGGAACAATTTCCCCTTTGCTTTCCCATACTCCAGGTGCCACCCACTCCCAAAGCCAATACTGCATATTTTGGGGCTTTGTTACAACATTTCTCTACTCCTGGTACCAATTTTTAGATTCGTTATGTATTGCTGTGTGACATATCACCCCAAAATAAATTTCTTAGAACAACAATTTTATTTGCTCACAGTTCTATGGGTCAGCAATTTGGTCTGGGCTCAGTAGGGCACAGTGAAATAGTAAGGTTCTCCTGGTCTCGCTGGGGACTGCCATCAGCCACTGCATTAGCTAGTGGCTGGTAGGTCCAGGGGAACTCAGATGAGACTGCTTGTCTGTATCGCACTCGGTCTCATCCTCCAGCAGGCCACTTTGAGTTCTTTTGTGTCACAGGAAAAAAAAGTTCCCATCAGCAGGACACACCTTTTTACATGAACATTTTTAAAGTCACCATTTGCATTATATTTGATTTAAGTTACATTCCCCCAGAAGCAAATCCTGAGACAAGGATTTGAATGCAAGTCATTTTGAGGGAAGTAATTTCGTTGAACATTGGTAGGCAAGTGGCAATTAAAATATGGAAGGAAATGAAGCCAATAAAAGGTGTATTTTCGAGCAGGTTACTACTGTAAGCAATTGAGGTTCAATCTCACTGGGGACTCTGGAAGACATACAGATCATGTCTCAGGGTTGTCCTTCCTGACCGGCAAAGAAGCCAGGATATTTTTTGTCTGACTCCCTTCTGTCACTGGCTTTCAGCCAATGATAACACCCCCAGGCATTTCTAGCCTGCCCTGTGCAAGGGCTGAAATAAAGCCCTTAAGCAAATGATCACAGGTGCATTTAGAAGCCATCAGCATGTACCAGAATAGTGAGTGCCAATAAGCTCAGGCATTGCACTCACAGTGACTGCTACAGTCAGTAAGATCCCACTATATTCTTGGGCTTGTCCTTGGCATTATCATTTACTATGCCACTTGAGCCTTATAAGCACCAATTTTAGAAAAGAAAGCTATTGTTCAGTGCAGTTAAGGAATCTTTCCAAAGGCACATGATTTGAACCTAAATCGTCCTCATCACAAAAGTTTTGCATCATTTTCCATCCTATGACATCTGAGACTTGTCTCCTCGCTGACTTCCTTACCTCTTTAAGAATATTTTCCTTATAGCTGGTGCTCTTAGTCACACACCCACTGGACTATCTCCTGACTCACAGTGTACTGACTCTATCATCTAAAGAAAGAGAGTCTACAAATAAGATGGTTATTTTCTCGGAGTAAAGATTGAACACGGTAAAGAAAACAAAAGATAAGTCTGAGCAGTACAAAGCATGTTGATTGAAAAACACGCAGTGCTTTTATGTGGAGCATAACTAATGGGAGGGCTAGTGGTATGACTTAGGGTAGGAAGGGTATAGATCAGACAGTAGAGAATATCAAGTGTGGGGTGTCTACTTTGTTTGTTGATAATGGAGAGTCAATGAAGATTTTAAGAAAAAGAGCAACATGATTAGAGCCTTGTCCTAGGAGAACCAATGTGGCAGATGTATGGTTGATGGAATGGATGGGCAGGGGCTGGAATTAGGGAGATCAGCTGGGGGCTACCGCAGTCACCTGGGAAAGAGGAAATACAGGTCTGAGCTAAATTTGGGGGAATGGGATATAAAAGGAGACAGTGGCTTCAGTATAGTCAGTAGGAAGAACCCTGGGTAGAAAGTCAGAGGATCTGGATTTTTATTCAAACTATAAAAACGTAAAAATAAAAAAGCATTTATCTTCTCTATCATGAGAAGCTTAAGGAAGAATTGAACTTTCATAGAGCTCTGATATTTCTTTGACTTCAAACAATCCATATTTTTCTGGTTCTCTCAAGTATATATAGCATAAAATCATATTATAAATCTGAAGCACTAAACATAAGGAATACAAGAAAAAAGAACCTTCTTAGCAGCGTTTATGTAAAAAACTCACGGACTCTTTGCTTGTCTTTCTCTCTGTTCTTTCCAGTACTTACAACTACGATTCAATAAACCAGTACGCTATGCAGCCACTGTCATCTACATTGTGCAGACGGTAAGGGGGAAGGGCTGCTGCAGTGTGAAAAGCGTGGGGTGACAAGATACGGGTTTGTTTACTCCAAGGGGCAATGAATGCAACCAAAGGACAGACCTAGCACGAAGAAGAAACTACTTTCTGCCAAGGATAGCACTTTTGAGATATGTGATTACATGGAAAGTTATCCACATCGTACAGACCCCGTATATTCATCCACATAATAAATAACAAATAAATGTATATTATAAACCACAAAGGAAAAAAACAGCATTAAGAACTTATTTAAAACTTTTATTTCACTTGTACAAGTTGCTTTGGATATGAAATGGTCCAGGAATTAGTTTTTCACTAGTTAACTGCATTGAGCCAAAAATGCCCATTTTGTTGAAAATCATTTTAAGACACTACTCGCACTCTCCCCTTTTGTACCCCTCTCCCGCGTCCTAGGCTCTGTGTGCCTTCATGCTGTCCCCCACGGTTGCCTGTGGCACACGGCCGGTATGCGTCCTAAAACTCACGAAGTACTTTCTGCTGGAAAGTCACCTTCTTCTCTTTCTTAATCAAAACTCCCACCCACTGACTGAAGGATTTAAGAGAGAGAAAAGGGGGAAAGCCGTGCTCCCTGACCTGCTCATACACTTTTGCCTTCTAAAACCCTCACATGAATCTCTAAATGGTGAAATTCCATTTAAAATAAAAATGGGACCGCACCCGCTTCTTTCAGCATAGCAGCCGCAACCCTCGGAGTTCAAAGATGTACCCATGAAGTGGAGCCCCCGTGTTGTTAGTCTTCCCTGCGCTGTACTGTCTCCATTCTAAAATCTCTATTTCAGCAGTGTGCTAAAATGAGGTTGAGTCATCGTGACATATGCATGGGGGCGGGGGTGGGTAGAGAAAGGTTGAATCGAAACCTTACCTTGAAGCCTATTTTTGTTTCCTTCAGAAATATGCCATATTTGGCCATAAAATCTCAAAATTCACAGCAATCTTCAAAGTCCAAAGCTCTTCCCGTTTGCACACTAATGACAGTAATCAATGATTTCAAGATTAGAGTGGTTGCCAATGACATGTTTAGTGACCATGATGAGGGAAATAGCTCTCTAAGGTCAATAAGGAATCTTTGAGTCAGGTTTCCCTTCCATGTCACTTTTCACACTGTTCACCTGACTCTGGCTTCCCCACCAGATTCTCTACACAGGAGTGGTGGTGTATGCTCCGGCGTTGGCACTCAATCAAGGTGAGTTACTGATACTCCGTTGGGTACTTTCCATCTTTTGTATGCTTACATTCTCACCTTGAGAAATACACATCCATCTTGTTGGGGAGACATTCCTGCAGTGAGGGAGCTTTAATTACTATAGCCATCACAAAAGAGAGCTCCAAAAATCTAACTCTGAAAATAGCACTGGGTGTTACACGCAACTGATGAATCACTAAATTCTACCCCTGAAACTAATAATACACTATATGTTAACTAACTTGAATTTAAATAAAATCTAAAAAAAAAAACCACAAAACAAAAGAACGCAAATAATTAGTTACTTAATTTGCCCACAAGGTTTCAAACACCCAGTTCGATTGTCATTTGTTTGTTTGTTCTGTTTTTTAATCACCGAAATGATGGCACTTTGGGGATTGCATACACACAACCACTAAATACGTTTAGTATTAATACTAAATACTCAGTGATATCATGAAGTAGATAATCTGAATAAGGGGGAGTAAAAGGTACTTGTAGTAATTCTTTTAAAACTTACACTTGACCTTTTTGAGAGAATAGAATCCTAGAAACAAAAATTTAAAAAAAGATGAAAATAAATTTCATAATAATACCTATAATATAAGAAGTCCTCAATATTCAATTTAATCATGCTCTGTGCTTATATTGAGAAATATTTGTCCATGGCTGATGTTTAGGTGGTTTCAAAGTACTCAGACTAACTTTGTTAAGAAAAAGCAAACAGTTGGTGCAAAGACTGGAGGCTACAGAATTTTAGAAGGAAAGATTTGGTTTTTAACATTACCTAAAAATTATAGACTGCATTAAAGTATAACAAAGTAATAAAATAATCTTCATCAGAGGTGAATTTAATAACAGAAAATTCTAATCTGATTTCCATTTGCCCACAAAGAACACTGACAAAAATATTGTGATGTTTTCCTCTTAAACCTTGCTCTTCTACTTTTCTCAGAGAAACTTCTTTCAATATTTTTTCTCCTTTTCTAGTGACTGGGTTTGATCTCTGGGGCTCTGTGTTTGCAACAGGAATTGTTTGCACATTCTACTGTACCCTGGTATGTATCTAACCGTGAGAAGGTATTTAGCACCTTCTCCTAATATGGCATAAGGGCAAATCTCCAACAACAGGGTATCTAATTATAGCAGAAATTGCTATTCCAAAATTAAATAGAAATTTGCTGACTTATCTGTCAGTTTCCTGAGGAAGGTACTGTTGTTTTATTTAAAATTCTTTCAATGCCATTAGTAGAATTGGGTTCTGGGCTCATTTGAGAAAGCCACAGCAAAGAAAAGATTTCATGAAAAAAAATCCCTCCTTGCTTAGAGGAAACAACGTGCCTGTTAACGGTAATTATGAACCGTGGGCAGCATACACTTCCCTGTCTGGTGATTGAGAAATGCACAACGCTTGTATGGATGATCAAGGATGGCTGGTATTTTGTAAACTGGAGGATTCTACAGCCTGTTGTTGTTTCTTATTTATGGTTAAGCTTGGATTACAGTACCATTTGGCTTAACACATGCTCAGTTTTTCATCAAGGAATCTGGGTGGTATTGGCAACATTATTTATATAGTTGTTAATATCAGTTTAGTTCAGCACACATGCATTGAGCGTCTATTATTTATCATACTTTGCAAAAGGAAGCTTTATTCTTCTGAATCAATCAGAGGCTGTAAGTAACCAATTAAAATAGGCACATGGTTTTCAGAAAGCAGGATTTTCTTTCCTCCTTTATAGAGAAAAATAAAGTAATCCTGTATTATCATAGAGCAGGCCATCCAGGTATTTTGGTATTATATGTGTATCAGGTACTCTTTGAACATAGATCATGAAATACACAATTTAAAAATGTCTTTATCTCTCCTTTTCATACACGCAATTGCCACCATTTCTTTGCAGTCCAGAGTTTTGTCTTTTTTGTTGTGGTGGTTCCATGCTCACCACCATAGCTCTATCCCAGACACACATCTCTTACGTAAGTTAAAAATAGCTCCTTGGGGCGCCTGGGTGGCACAGCGGTTAAGCGATTGCCTTCGGCTCAGGGCGTGATCCCGGCGTTCTGGGATCGAGCCCCACATCAGGCTCCTCTGCTATGAGCCTGCTTCTTCCTCTCCCACTCCCCCTGCTTGTGTTCCCTCTCTCACTGGCTATCTCTATCTCTGTCAAATAAATAAATAAAATCTTTAAAAAAAAAAAAATAGCTCCTGCTCCTTATACATCTGCCCATAAGTGACAGATTAGTTGGTCTGAGGCATTTACCCATACAAGGACAACTAGGCACATTGCCAGGGACACTGAAGGCAGACTTCTTAGCAGTAATAATGGACGGCAGAAACAGTGAAATAATGTCTTCAAAGCATTGATGGAAAACAATTGTCAACCTATAATTGTGTATTCAGCAAATCTAACTTTTAGGAACTGTCAAGAACCAAGAGAATTTACCACTAATCTAACTTCCCCTGAGAAAAACCTAGAGGAAGTACTGTGGGAAGAAGGAAAATGATCCAGTTTTGGATAGAAGAAGTAATGATAAGAAAATAAAATAATAAACATTTAGTAACTCTAGTCAAACAATTTTTGGTGCTTGATGATAAAAACTAATACTTTCATGGTATAGCATAATTTACATATTTAATTATATATGTTATAATTCATAGTATAATTAAATATACTACTACTGATCATTATTATATGTAATACTGGGCTTAAGAAAAAGAATACCCTTCGTTTGGACAATAGCATGTAAATCAGGAAGACAGTAATCAGACTTGACAATTTTATCATCTTTGAATTGTTGAGGATTAAGACAGTCTTTAAATTTAGACTCTAACTTAAAAATTTATGGCAAAATTTCAAGGGGACCCGTTTAAATAAAATGGTCAAAGTGGAAAAAGGGAATTAAAACAAGACAAAACAAGACCTCAAGTGATTTAAGCAAGAGAAGAGGAAAAAAAGCGTAGAGAAAGCACAAATAGAAACCAAAAGTAAGATGTCAGAAACAAGTCTGGATATTTTAATAATCGCAATAAGCTAAAACGAACTAAATTTGCTACCTCTTAATTGGTTTCAGTGATTCCCTCCACCCTGCATGCCTCTGGAAGATTAATCTTAATCACCCATTTCTTCCTGCCACTTAACTGAGCCAATTCTCTTCGCACTTCCCATTGTTCCCGGGATAAAGTATAAGCCTCTTAGCCTAGCGTTGGAAATCTTTCATGACTTCCCTCAATCCGCCCATCTAATCCCTTACCGCACCTCTGTCCCCTCTCTCCTCTCTCCAGCCGGGTTACAGGCTTCCGGATCTCACTACAATGGTGGCTTATTTGTCTAACATGTGTAGCTCCTGTTGCAATCTCTTTATAATCCTGCGGATGGTTGCATATCTAAGAGAACCCGTGGAAGAGATTAAAACAATAAGTGATTGCTGCCATTCAGGGGCTTGCAATCTAGTGAAGTAAACATTAGATTTCAAACAACACAGACTGATTAAATACATCAGTGACCCCGCACAATCAGGGTTATAGGTCAGTGGTGTGTGTGTGTGTGTGTGTGTGTGTGTGCGTGTGTGTGAGTCTCACTGTATGAAGGAATTATAGAGTCAGACAAATTTTCGTGGTAGCTGTAATCTGTTTTTTGATAAACATTTGTTAAAGTGGTTTGTTCTCTTGCCTCATGTCTAGCTGAAGTTCAGGTTTATGCATATTTTTGCATAACCAATAGCAACTAGCCGCTGTAATCTAAGGTCTGTGACATTTGGTCTTCATATCTTCATATCACTAAACTCTGATATGTTTTGGGTTTAGAAGGCTTGATGTCTTTAGAGAAAATCACAACACCATTACTTGGGAGGTAGGAGGTAAATATTGATTATTCCTCCCGTCAGGATGCGAACACAATGTACAAATACAGTTCCTCTGACAGGGACTTTAATGTCTACTTGTCAAATTGCATTGTAATTACAAAAGAAATGGTGGGACAACGCCAACATCTTCTTTCTTCTCAAGATAAAGATGAAGCCTGTCATCTTTTCACAGAAGTCCTTGACACTCTGGAGGAGTAACTGGGGATGATAATTCTATTTTTCAATGTTAAAAATACCGCATCTTTCCATTCTCATAGTGCTTATTCATTTTCAAAGCACTTTTTTTTTATATCACTTTGTTTAATCTTTCCCAATTTGCTTATTCCACTTTCACTGTGGTCCTGAGGGACTCTATACCTGGATTACTCCAGGAGCCTCTTTCTTGCCTTCTTTCCTCTTGCCCACCTGTTCTCAACTAGAATTGTACAGTAGAATCCCTGTGGGAGCTTTCAGGAAATAGTCAGGATTGGGTCCTAACCCAGATCTCAATTGATTCAGAATCCTGGGGGTTGGTGCTAGGGCACTGGCATTTGTTTGCTTGTTTTCAAATTCCCCAAAGGATTCTACAGAGGACCCAGTTTTGATAACCAGCACGCTAACCTCCTGCCTCATCACTCTGTCCTAAATTCGGCTGTGAGATTTATCCTCTGGAAAGTCTGCCTTGCTCACCATCCTCCAGCCCTTAAAACTCCTTTCTCCATGAATGTCTGGAACATATCTTTCTTTCCTAGTTCTTCTCTTCTTTCTCAGCATTCTACCATCTCAGTTCCCCTAGATTTATCTACTGTCACTAAATTTACCAAAAAAACAAACAAACAAAAAAAACCCTCAAGTTGTAAAAGCCAGACCCAGATGATTATCCTTCATTCCCCCACTTCTTCACCATCTGTATTCAATTATTCACAAGTTGTGTTGATTTGACCTCCCAGTTATCTTTCAAGTCCATCCATTTCTTTCCATCTCTATCATGCTACAAACCTCTGTCCTCTTGGGCACAGACTACTGAAATCAACTCTGAGATTATCTCTCACTCCTTCTTTTCCTTGGTCCAGCAATCTGTTATCCACACAACCACCCATGAAACCACTATGAAGCAAACAAAAAAAATCTCTCATCACGTAAATCTCTTTAATGTTCTCTCATTGCTCTTGAGAAATCATTTAAATAGCTTTGTCAGAATCTGTGTGTTCTGGCCTCTAGCAAATTCGGCAACCTCCCTTTGGGCATTCTGTATATGCTAAATCTATATATTCTAGCATTCTTTCATTTCTCCAGGCAGCCATACATCTCCATCCTTCACACATGTGGTTCCCCTCTCTTCTTGTCCTCTGTACCTGGTAAATCCTACTCATTCTTCACAACATAGTGAAAGAAAGAAAGAAAGAAAGAAAGAAAGAAAGAAAGAAAGAAAGAAAGAAAGAAAGAAAGAAAGAAAAAGAAAAAAGGAGAGACAGGAAGGAAGGAGGAAGGGAGGGAAGGAATAAAGGAAGGAAGGGAAGGAGGGAGGGGGAGGGAGGAAGGGAGGGAGGAAAGAAAGAGGGGGAGGAAAGGAAAGAGAGAGAAAGGAAAGAAGGGAGGAAGGGGAAAGAAAGATTGCATCAGCGGAGAAATGGAACCGAACTGGAAGACTTGCAGCCTTCCTTTTCAAGAATTCACATCCATTCTCTCCATTTCAGGGAGGATTAAAAGCAGTGGTGTGGACAGACGCATTTCAGATGGTTGTCATGATTGTGGGATTCTTAACGGTTCTCATTCAAGGATCAGCTCATGCTGGTGGATTACACAATGTCATAGAGCAATCAACAAACGGATCTCGACTAAATATATTTGAGTACGTCCAATACTACTTTTCCATGTTTTATGAAGATTTAACTGTATGACCTCGGTAACAAATAATGTTTGGGCATCAAAGGGATATCTTTGTTCGCTCGCTTCTCTCTGCCTCATAGCTTTGACGTAGATCCTCTCAGGCGCCACACTTTTTGGACGATCTCAGTGGGAGGAACTTTTACGTGGCTCGGGATCTACGGGGTTAATCAGTCCACCATACAGCGATGCATCTCTTGCAAAACAGAAAAACACGCAAAACTGTAAGTTATAAATAAACATTTCTGTTTTCTTTGCCCTTATTGGGTACTTATTATATGCTTCCGTGTGTGTGTGTGTGTGTGTGTGTGTGTGTGAGAGAGAGAGAGAGAGAGAGAGAGAGAGAGAGAGAGAGAGAAATGGAAAGTTTATTTAACCCTCCAAGCGATTTTTGGAGGCAGGCATGACTACTCCCATCTCAGCAAGGAAGTGGGTTCGAGCTCACGTCTGCCCGCCTGTGCTCGCCGTCATTTGCAGCCGGCACTTACTGAGAACTTACCAGGCGAAATTAGGTGCCATGGGTGACAATGCAGAGGTAAATAGCCTATTTTGCTTCCTCAGAGTTTCTGTGATGAGATGGCCCTTATGACTGACTTGATTCAGCCTGTTGTCTCTTGAGTTACTAATTTTCTTTTGATGGACACATCCTTAAATCTTCCAAGGAGAGGTTTAAAAGAAGGAAGCCAAGGTAACGAGGTAAGTCGCAATGGGCCTTTTGCCAATCCGGCTCTTGCGGAGCTAGCGGGCACCGATCTTGCCAGGCCTGCTGTGCCTGAAAGACCCCCGCAGGGGCGCAGCTTGGGAAGCGTCTTCCAAGCCCTGCCAGGCATCCCGTGCTCCAGAATATGGGGACTGAAGGAAGTTATGTATTCCTCTGCAGAGCTGCCAGAAATACGCTAGACGGGCATCTAAAAGGGACGTTTTATCCTCCTTGTTCTGTCCAAATTTCCAGCAGCCCCAGATTTGTCAGGATGTCCTCAACTTTTCTTCCTTTGAGAAACAGCCACTGTGAATACTTCCCCAACTGATTTTAAAATACTTCCAATGCATAGTTTTTTATAGGCTGAATAGGAGATAACATTGCTGGGACATGGTTCACTGTTTTGTAACTTGAATTCCAAAAGAGAATATATTACTTATATGTTTCACACACTCTCAGAAGGAAGAATTGCAGGCGTTCTCTAGATTCCATTAATTTGCTGATAACATATTCGCGTCCTATTACAATAAATTATGTAACAGACCCTCCACACGAGACCATCACTTTATCAAACAGCTGAACTACTGAAAATGTATTCAAGCTCAAGTGTCACTTTGATCTCACAATTCTATTTAAAATTAAAGTTCATTTGGGGGCACTTGGCTGGCTCGGTTGGTAGAACACGTAACTCTAGATCTTGGGGTTGTAAGTTGGGTGTAGAGCCTACTTAAAAAAAATAAATAGATAAAATTCAAATTCACTTAAAATTCTGCCTTAAAATAGAGTTGACCGTATCTCTAAAAGGAAGGATCTTTTGGTGAGAGAAACAATAATTCTCTGCTACATCTAGATTGCTTTTAATCTTGTGTATTTGTGTTACATTATTTTTTCTTGTGAACGTGCTGAATGTCCCCCTATTACCACAACAGTGGTAGTGTGTACTGCCGAGTGTGTGCTTGTGTTTGCGTTTATCTTTAAGCCTCGTTTAGTGAGTTAGTTTAAATTAAGCGAAAGTTGATACAATTACACGCATAATTGTTGCCTGAAGTTTGGAATTTATTGCATGAGTATTTAATGGGTGTGAAAACTGTCAGAAAAGGAGAGATATTCATGGAGAAAAAATGTACACAATTTCCTAAGCGTTTAAGATTGCAACTCCTGGTTCCGCCCCCCCCCCCCCCACTTCTGTGGAAGGACGAGAGCTATGACAGGGATTTTGTGAGAATAAGGAAAGATGGAAAAATAAAAATTCTCTTTAGAGAAGACTTCCCCGAGAGAATCCAAATTGATTTAGTGACTACAATTCAGGGGAGAGAATCAGTCAAAATGGTCAGTCCAGTTAAGTGCATGCAGCTGGAAGGCAGCCTGCAGCGGGGACGTGTGGTTTGTCACACGACTGAAGCCCCAAGGTCACTACGGGGGCAGCTCAGGCCCCTCAGACCCAGCTGCCCGTCTGCTCTCACCTACGAGGCTCTGCAGAATGTTGATTAAATGCTCTGCTTCTGTTCAATTATCTGAGAGCCTGGTGTCATTAACACATTCCATCAGAGTTTAGGAAAAGCTCTGCTACTTGGGGAAAATACATCCTGAAACATATGTAGGTGAAAATAGATCCATAACGTTCATACTGAACGTGTCTGTGGGTTAAAATCAGGAGGAGCAACTCGTTGTATATGCAGATCATTTCATGGCCAGGAATGCTGATTATTTACTAATTACTCACATCACTGAGTGATGTTAAGTCCTATTGACCTTCCTCGCACCTAGAAATAGTATCGCCCACCATGTCATTTGAAATGTGCTCCCTGGAAGCTGACTTCACCTCCTCTTGTTCCTAGACGCCACTTTATCTTTCAAGATTGCTGATCCTAAATGCTGCTATGAGGGTAGTAGGGGCTGATGCAGGTTCTCCTGTCCCTTCCCATCTCCATCGCGTCTCCTGGCTGAGACAAGCACGCCCACACAAGTCACTTTTGTACTCTTGCTACTGCCTTAGTTTATTTTCCTCATTCACATGTAAAATCATCGCGTTCATTTATTTCATTTCAGTGATGATCTGCTTCCAATCCCAAAAGTTAGCCTCCATGAGGGGGGCGGTTCTGTGTGGCTCACTATTCTACCCCAGGACTAAAAAGAGCCTGAAATATAGAGCTGCCTGATAAATATTTTTTTGTATGAATCAATGAAGGAAGTAACTTCTAGGATAAGTCCCTTTCGAATGTAAAAAGTATGAAATGGAAACTTCCAAATGAGATCATGATTTAACCAGATTTGCTTCGTAAGTGGGTAGTTTGACCCAAGGGTTTTCTGAAAGCTAGGTACACCTGTACAGTATGGGTTTTCGGAGGCTTTGAAATTAAGGTGTGTCCTTACATTTAAATGTGGATGTATCTGATTCCCTTCAAACAATGACTTGATCCAAGAAAATTTCCACTGTTGCTCTCCTGGCGCTTTGAAACTCTCTCCAGAATGTGGTTGTTTATATAAATCCAGCCAACTTTCAAGTCTTCCTTGAGATTAGGGAAACTAGTGCGGCGCCTGGGTGGTGAAGTTGGGTAAGCATCCGATTCTGATTTCAGCTCAGGTCATGATCCCAGGGTTGTGAGATCAAGCCCCCCGTGGAGCTCTACACTGGGCGTGGAACCTGCTTGGGATTCTCTCCCTTCCTTTTCCTCTGCCTCCCACTAGCACGCACGGCCACACTCGCACGCGGGCTCTCTCTCTCTCGAAGTAAATAAAATCTTAAAAAAAAAAAGAACAAACAGTGGTAATATTTCAATTTTCAAAAACCAACAATGAATACAAAATAACCATAGGACACTGCCAAAGCACTCAAACAAACTAAGCATATCCGTGTGCTATACAAATAAAAAGAATTGCTCCCCAGAATATGGGTAAAATGACTTTAGGTTTTGCATGCTTTTAATTCTCTTTAAAAAAAAACAAAAACCCTCAACTTCAAATGTCATCTAAATCAGTCTCCAAAGTGATTATTTCCAAACTGTGTCTACTTCCACATTTATCTCATTAGCCCTCTGGAAGGAAAGGTGTTAAAATGTAAGTTCCCTTTTTGACAGTTTTATGAATCGAGTGGGGGGAAAATCACTGTAAGTTATATAATATGAATGATTGGTATGTGAAATTTCATCCAGGAGAATAGATCTTACACCACACACTGAGATTTTGCAGAAAAACTCCTGATTTCAGAAGAAAAGCCATCAAAAATCTACCTCATTCAGATTTTGTCATCAGTCTAAAAGTGTAACGTTCCCTTGGGGCGCCTGGGTGGCTCAGTCGTTAAGTATCTGCCTTCAGCTCAGGGCCTGATCCCAGGGTCCTGGGATCGAGCCCCACATTGGGCTCCCTGCTCCTCTGGGAGCCTGCTTCTTCTTCTCCCACCCCTCTGTTTGTGTTCCCTCTCTCATTGGCTGTCTCTGTCTGTCAAATAAATAAATAAAATCTTTAAAAAAATAAAAAAAGAAACAAAGAAACAAAAATTTGCAAACGTATAAAATGTAATGATTTTTGAAGACTGTGGAATTTTATTTTACAACAATCCCCCCCCCCCAGAATTTTTACCTTGAATTTTTGGTGATGTGTTCATCATACTGTCCTATGGTAGAGGCTGCCAATAGATCTTTGTGTTCTTTTTTAGAGCCTTGTATTTTAACTTGTTGGGTCTCTGGATCATTCTGGTGTGTGCTGTCTTCTCTGGCTTAATCATGTACTCCCACTTCAAAGACTGTGATCCTTGGACTTCTGGCATTATCTCAGCACCAGACCAGGTATGTGTTCCCTTGGGACCCGTAGGGAATGGCTGAGATGAGTGTGCTTCTGGCCATGAAGGAGTAATATGGCTTCTTTCTTTTTTTCCACCCGGATCTCAAGCCACTTCCTAAGCCCCAGAGAGTTGATTTCTTTCCTCTCCTCTTGGGTGATATCACCACACATCAAGTTCTAAAATGGGGGAGTGACACATAAAAAGGTATCTCACCTTGTCTGTGAAGACAAGGCCAGGGGCTAGGGGCCAGGGCAAGGCTGGGGAGAGTGGAAGGCAGGCTTGACCCCATGGCTTTGTTTATCGATGCAGCCTTTCAATTCTTTTTTTCTATATGTCTCAAGGTCGATTAAAGATGCTTTATTCTCAAACTGAACAGAATGTCCCTTATTTCTATAAAGCTTCTGCTCATGTCTTCTCATCATAGCTTAAACATCATCACTGCAATATGCTACATTAAAAGTGTTTTCAAAAACTCCATTTACGGAGGATGTGTTCAAGAGGAACCATCACTCCTCTCCCCTCTGTATATTCCACTGTCCCCTCTGTCCCAGGGGGGCTCCTCTCTCACAAATCTGACTACAAAGTAGACCCATAATACCTAGATTCCCTGAAGATGCGTTTTAAGCATTTGTTGTTAGGATTTAACTGCTAACTTTAAGGGTAGACAGGCAAGGGAGTGGCATATGTTGCAAACATAGGAAAAATGAAACAAGTTCTTGAACCTTCTAAAGCTTATCCAATCCTTTTCTTTAATATCAGCTGCTCCTTCCCACCCCTCCACCTCCCCTCCAGCTGGAGCTGGACCTCAGGTCCATGAAATCGGATTAATCATAACCTCAGTTGCCAGCATGTAACAACCTGAGTCCACGCAAACTCCTCTATTATTTTTTTTTTGTCTTTTTCCCACTTCCTTTTGCTAAAAAGCGTCGTTTTCACGTTTCAGACTGCTAATAAAGCCACTAATCCTATCTTGTTTTACTTCCTCTTCAGCTGATGCCATACTTCGTCATGGAGATATTTTCCACAATGCCAGGACTGCCTGGACTCTTTGTGTCTTGTGCCTTCAGCGGAACTCTGAGGTTAGTGTATCGACAACACTCTGCTCTGACGATGCCGAGGATGATGGCAGCGGTGATGGCAAGGACAGCGAGGTGGCAAGGGTGACAGCGGTCATACCGCGTACTTACTGTGTGTTGGCTGCCCTGCTGAATGCTTCATTTGTACGAGCTCCCTAGTTGTATGAGACTGAAAGGTTACTCGTGAAACTTCATGAAGTAGTTTGGATTTGAAGATCAGTGGGAAGGCATGAGAAGTGGTAACCTTAAAAATGAAAGCCACCAATTATCTTACCAGCAAAAGATGGGTTTATTGGGGAATAAGAGAACTGCAATACGGGACAAGAAAGCTGAGGCAAAACCGTAAGCAAGTGTGGGGAGCAAAGGAGAGGTCTGCTTTTTTGAAGAGAAAAGGAGCAAGTTGGGAAGGCTGTTATGAACTGAAAGACCAATTGGAATAAACCAGGAGTTAAAAGCATGGTGGCTTTTCATTGGCTGAGTGGTTGCTGGGGGGAAAGCATCTCTTCCTCTGGCTGGGATAGAGTAGTATCCAAGTGCAAGGTCAAGGCTATGTAAGGTCAAGTCCCTCTCCTCCTGATGGGTTTGCAGTAGACTATAAGTAGTAGGGCATGCTTTTGTGAGGACAAAAGGAGTAAGTGGCTCTTGGATTTTACCATTAAATGTGATATCAAGTTTTAATTTGAAAGCTACTATTTACACTTAAGAATACTTATTTCAAGGGCAGCTTGGTGGCTCATTCAGTTAAGTGTCTTGGTTTCAGCTCAGGTTGTGATCTGAGGGTCTTGAGTTGGCGCCCTGTGTTGGGCTGTGCGCTCAGCACAGAGTCTGCTGGGGATTCTCTCTCTTTCTCCTACCCCTCCTGCTTGTGCTCTCTCTCTCTCTCAAATACATAAATCTTTAAATAAAACAAAGAATATTCATTTAAGTTAATAAATTGTGAAGAAGAACAAAATGCATGTACTTATTGTACTTTTAGGAAAGTGTTTTATCAGAGATATTGAATTTTATTACATTTTTACCATTTTTGAAGTGGCTATTTCTTTTAACTTTTGGCATATTAACATGTTGACAGATATCCAAATTAGCAATATCCTTGAATTCATATAAGGACTTTCACTGGTTTCTGGTGTAATTCTAATTTAGTGTACGACTGCGTTATTTTTTGCTAATATTCTTTGTAGGATTTTACATCAGTAACACAAAGTGGTATTATTCTGTGGTGTTGAGATGAGGATCTCAGGGAAACTCAGGACAGAAAAAATGAGCACCAAAGGAGCGGCCACAAGGAGGGGTGACACTCTAGCTTTTATTTTGTCCCTTTCTATAGAGCTTTACTTATGTCTCTTTTTCTCTTACTAAAGCTGAGTCTCTCCCGATTAGAGAACATGGAGCTGTCAACAGGTAACTCCCCCATAAGAGAATGGATGGCTCTTTTAATCTCAAGTCCAAAACTTCTACGAAAGGGACACGGGGGACAGTACATGCTATAGAGAGATTCCTTCTGCTACCACCTTAAGTCGGATGTTGAGTTGAGAAAGGAAAAGACAGGAATGGGGAGACAATAAAGAGATAGTGTTTGAGGGATAGGAAAAATTAAAAAGAAAGATTTCTACCATCTTATAGAAGCCTTAGAATCTGAGAAGTTGGCATATGGATAATATACTCGGCCACAAAGGCAACCCAGTAGAGGTTCTATATGGGCCAAATCCAGTTTTTTACTCCCTCTCTTTCAAAGGATTTAAGGGCCAACCCGAACACTCCTAACACCTCCTTTCCTTATTTGACTTTCAGGGAGCTGCAGACAGAAGGGGGTCTGGCAGGAAACACCCTGCATTGATTCTCAGGATAATGAGAATGGAATCCCAAATACTTAACAGCTTCAATTCCCTAGAAATGGGTCTTAGGAAATTTTTACTTGCTGTAACTGCCAGTTAGGGAAGGAACTTTTAATTTTGCATACGATGGACCTGGAATTATTCCAAATAAAATAAGCTACAACTAAACTTAATGGTACTATTATCCTGCATTACAGAAACAAGAAAAGGTTTGAATTTTCTTCCATGCTATTGGCACAGCTCGAGCTTGTCTTCAGATGAGCCCCGGAGGATAATAAAATGATTAGCCACTGAATATCAGTGGAAAATTTACAGACAGCTGGCCAGACTTGGTTCATCAGCTTGTTTCTTTTGCAGAACTCTTGTTTGTGGTTGTGATTTTGCATCACATGAATTTAATACTGTTATCTAGTCTACTAGCTAAAATATTCCTGGCCTACATGAGGAATTAAATAAGCTTTCATGCTATTCTGAAAAGAAACTCCCAACTTCCAGGTCCTCTGCCATCAAAGTGAGTTTGGGGGCCATAAGACTGGACTCTGGTTGGAAAGTCAGAGAGAATGTCACATCTTTTATGTGGTTTTAGTCTTTGTCCATTTTCCATCTTATCTTTTGCTCCTTCTCTCTTACTGATTGCATTCTAACCACTCTGGCGGCTTCAGGCTGTTGAGCACAATAAGCTTTCCAGCGAGAGGCATTTAAATGTAATTTTCCCTTTGCTCTAGAACATCTTTTTCTCAATTTGCATGGGACCTTTCAAGTGCCTTTCTTAATCATCATTTCCTAAGGGAAGAACCCCCTAACTTCATATCAGTTCAGGACTCTGTAAAGGCATACTTTTGTAACACCTTGTTATTTTCCTTCCTAACAACTGTGATCAATTGTGTAATGGATTTTTGAATGGCCGTGTTGCTAAGTAGAGCGTAAGGGCTATGTTTTTCTGGTTCACCATTGTATGCCTAGTACCTAGAATGAAGAGATGCATAAATGGTAAGAATGAATGAATGAATGAATGAATGAATGAATGAGTGAATGAATGAATGAATGAATGAACGAACGAACAAACGATTGATTAATGAGTGGCAAACTGTACTGATTCCAGGATTAGGATAGTCGCTGCTTCCTACCTCAAATCTGACCTAAATACACACACACACACACACACACACACACACACACACACACACAACCGATTACTGCCTGCTAATTCATTTAATGTCTCGTTCAGGGGCATTAGTGGGTATTAGAGCATGAATAGCAAGCTTCTTCACTAGAGTTTGAAGAAATCAAAAGGCACAAAGCACAGAGACAGCTTTGAAGAGTGAGTAGGCGGGCCACGTAGCTCCCCTGAAGTCCCAGAGTAAGGACATATGTCTGCATCTGCTTTTTGTTTCTAGAGCCCTGAATGACAGGGCAGGCTGGCCGGCTTTATTTAGCTTGGACCATGTTCTTGCTTTTCTCTCCCTGTAGCACCGTGGCTGCCAGCATCAATGCCTTAGCAACAGTGACCTTTGAGGACTTTGTCAAGAGCTGTTTCCCCCATCTCTCCGACAAGCTGAGCACCTGGACCAGTAAAGGCTTATGTAGGTACAGCCGGTGGACGGTCTGCTCTTTGCGATGACATGTGCATTCAGGACTCACAGACACAAATGCGCACGGAGCGCATGAGGAATTTCACATAGGGATTCACACTTCCAAAGATATCAGGAGGGTAACAGGGAAGCATTAGCAGCTAGCTTACCTTTCACCAGCCCTCTATCGGACAGTCTTCTGCACGCTCCCCACACTCTAGGTTCATCACTTCAACATCTCTTGCTTATGCCTTGTTTTGACCATGTCCATCCCTCTAAACGGGAAGATGTTCTGCTCACTATGGCCAGTCACTTTGTCTAATAAAGTCAGATGCTTTCTTTTTCTTTCCTTTTAGTATTTATAACTTTATTTATTTACTTATTTGTGTATTTATTTTGAGTATAGTTGACACACAGTGTTACACTAGTTTCAGGAGTACAACATCCCGTGGTTTGACAAGTTTATACATCATGCCGAATTCTTTTCTACAGAATTTTTATTACCAAACTCCTGGTAACCTCACTTCAGGGAAGAACTGCTCCTTGCTCAATCACACAGTTGCATATAATGTTCATACTCACTGGAGCACCGCTGATAGTGCATTATAGCCTCACAGTTTACTTTTTTTAAGTATAAACACATTATATGCTTATTCACTTATTACAAAAAATGTAGGTAATTGGAGAAAACATATGTATTTGTAAACAAAGTTATACCAACTTTTGTACTGGTTGGGTCTTTTTCCTAGGCTAGTACAGCGAGCATTTTCCTGTGTCATTTATGCATTATTTGAAAACATGGTGTTTGAATGTTTGCTTCATAGTCTACAAAATGGCTTAATTTTAGTGTTACATTGTTACTTTTTAGAATCTTTCTTCATTTTCTATAACATTGTGATGACGCCCATATACATTTATCTTTGATGGCATCCATAATTTTTTTCCTTCATAAAAACCTCCAAAAGAAAATTACCAGATCAAATAATACAACTTTACTGACAGTTCTGGATATATATTCTGAAAACTATTTCCAGCATGGCCCAGTTAATAATAGCCATGTGTGGCAGCAGTGAGTAGTGACATATTTCTCTGTGCACTTGACATTAGCCTTTTAAAAAATTGGCCAAATTCATGGGCAAAATAACATCACATTTTTGTTTTAATTTACATTTTTTGACTTATAGTGCATTTGAACATTTTTCAAATGACAAATAACCATTTGGATTTTTTGTGAAAAATCTATGCTTTCTGTTTGTCGATGAGATATTAGAACTTTTGTCCGTAAAATCTCTTCATGTATAAAGGAAATGTGACCTTTATGTATGGCAGAATGTTCCCCAGATTTTTTAAAATATATTTTTGATGTACAGAAATTATAATTACATGTTTGATCAAATATATGTATCATTTCTTTTACTATGTTATCCATTTCTCTTTTTTTAAGATTTTATTTATTTATTTGAGAGAGAGAGAGAGCACTAGTGGGGAGGAAGAGGAGAAGCAGACTCCCTGCTGAGCAGGGAGCCCGATGCGGGGCTTGATCCCAGGACCCTGGGATCATGACCTGAGCCAAAGGCAGACGCTTAACTGAGCCACCCAGGCGCCCCTATCCATTTCTTTATACTTACAAATTTCCTATTCAAAACCCATTTATAGATTTCCTTAGTTTTTCTGGATTGTAAATAAGTTTATATTTCACATTTAATGCTAAATGTATTCAAATTATTTGATTTATGATTTATGATGTGGATCTAAACTTTTTTTACTTAAGTAACCAATTTTCTAAGTATCATTAATCCAATAATCTTCAGTGGTTGTTAATATTTCAGTGATGATAATATACAATATAGAATTCCTTCATCTGTAAGGATTTGAGGATTTTATATATTATTTCCATTAAATTAAATCACCAATTGCAGGACACATACCATCTTGTTGCATATTATAGCTTTATAGTGTTTTATTTAAAACATCTGCTAGAGAAAATCCTGTCACTTTTCTTTCAGTTTAAAATTTAAAAATTTTTTCAATTGTTGCTTTTCTTTATTTTTTTTCCTGCAAAAACAAACTTTGGGTTATACGTGTTTATTTATGCTTTAGAGTGACTTTAAAATAATTTATTGTATGTCATCTCACTGCACCTCCATCCCAAAGGGATTGCATTAAATCTAAAAATGTTTTGGGGAAGAATTGACATCTTCGTAAGCTTTCTATCTAGCAATAGCATTTTCTATTTAATAGTATCATATTTTCCAACCTAGATATTAATTACACTCACATCTTCCTCCTTCAGCTTTTCCTCCTCTCCTTTCTACTTTTCCTTTTTCTCTCCTTGCTTTGATATTATGAATGGGATGTTTTCTCCATAGTATCTTCTAAACCATTTGTTATCAGAGTGGAAAATCTATAGTTTTTCCTTTGTTTTGTTTTGTAGAGAGCATGCATCTGGCCATTTACCCAACTCTTGTTGGTTCTCAAAATTCTAATCGGTTTTCTAGGAAGTGTCTGAAAATACTGAGTTTTATCACCTTATTCTTAAATGTTCTTCTCATTTGGGTTGTTCGTTCTCCATATGCTTTGCTTTTTCTCTTATTTTCGTAACTTTGTTCTTTTTCTCTGCACACTTGAAGAACTCAAGTTTTCTCTTGGTTACTTTGAGTTCTCCACAAAGTAAATTTCTTAACAATAATCATTTTAATTCTGCAATTGTATTTTATTCCTTACATTTTATTATATAAATTCAATCTTACAGCAAAATTTAAGACGTTTACCATAAATTCTCATATGTATATACACCCCCTGGATTCTCCATTAATATTGTCCTAATTTTGCTTTTTCATATATCCATCCAGCTCCCTATCCATCCGTTAGTATATCATAAAATTGTTACATTTCAAAGTAAATTGCAGACATCAGTACACTTCCCCCTAATTATTTTAGCATACACATTATTAACTAGAATTGAATACTTGTATAAAATTTTTATGTAAAATCCACTACAATAAAATAGACAAACGAGTACACATTTGCTGAGTTTTTTGTTGCATTTGTTGACAAATGCATATACTTGTGTAACTCAACCACTGAAGACAGAAATCATCATTACCTTGGAAAGTTCTCTCTTGCTTATTACAGTCAATCCCTTCCGCCACATCCCCCTCTCTAGGACAAGTACTATTCTGATATTTTCCACCCCAGATTAGTTTTACCTCTTCTAGAATGTCATATGCATGGAATCACACAGTACACACTGTTTTGTTTTGTTTTTTGTAAGACCCCTTTCACTCAGCATGTTTTTGTTTCTGAGATTTATCCATATTGTTTCGTATATCAGTACTCCATCCCTTTTTATTTCTGAGTAGTATGACAGTGTATGGATACATCGCGGTTTTTTAAACTTCTGATTCTGTTGATGGACCTGGGGTGTTTCAGTTTGAGTTTACAATGAATAAAGGAGCTATCAATTCTCTTGTACAAGTCTTTTTGTGAACATATTTTCATTTTTATTCATTTTAGGAGTGGAAGTGCTTGGTCAATTATCATTTTTAATTTCTTTATAGCCCTTCTTTAGCCCAGTTGGACCTCTTTTCATCTGAATTTACTGGTGTTGCGTCTTATCTTGCCAGTTTCCACCTCACGTGCTTTCTCTTGACCTGTGTTGTTTGCTTCATTGAGTCTATGTGTTTTTGCATCATATTAAAATTGCCAAACGGTTTCTAAATACTTTTTTTTTTTCTGCTTCCTAAGGTAAATTATTTCTAGAAAGCGTACTGTGTATTTGAGTTTTAGGTTAATATATTCATTCCTTTGTCTGGCAATATTCTGCTATGGATCCCACATTTCTTTTTTCTTTCTGCTTATGCTTGAACAAGGAGAGATCAATGCCGACCACATGTGTGTTAACTAAGCAGGTGAATTACCTTGATTCTAGTCACTATCTTGCACAATGGATTAAAGCTGGTAGCAGGTGGGTGGGCATTACTTCCAATACAATTCCCAATTTCTAAACGATATTCAGAAATATGCTTGATGATAGTAGCAATTTCCTTTGTGCCTGTGGTTTATTGTCTGATCCTCTGAGCTGATGTAGCACTTAGAAAATCCATAGCATTTGCTGCAGCTCTGGAACTTTCTCCCCCCCCCCCATTCAGTGTTTTGTTTGAGGCCATACACTCCAGGTCTCTATGGAACTCCCACCAATTTCCCCTAAATTTCCTGCCTCGCTGGTTGCTATTGATTGTAATCTAGTGGAAGTATAATGTTTGGGAGGGGGGGAGTGAATCAATTCTCTAGTCAGCACAAAAAAGTAGAATCCCTGGATGACCGCTTAGAGTTTCATTTGAACAGATAACTGTTGGCCCCGCAGAAGGGAAGTCAGTAGTAGACAGAAAACATCTTTTGTTATTTTTTTCAGGTCGGCAGAGTTCTTCTGATTCATGAAGCAGTTCAGAATCAGGGCAAACATTTTTTCTTTTTTTGCAGTCCAATCTATAATGAGACTAATTTTAGAATTCCAAAATGTTTTGATGGATCAAACTTGGTATTTAGTGTTGTGAGCTTCCTTATTTTTCTGGCTTATTGAGAAGCTGGAAAATAATTGCATTGAATGTTGCTAGCATGATTTCATTTTAAGAGTGAGTTCCTGATAAAAAATATCATGAATATCATGTACTAAACCTGAAATATAATCATCATCCTTAATAATAATAGTAATAATGGCAAACGCAAGTCCTTTCCATGTACCAGGCGGTGCTGGCTGCGTTATTTATGTGTAATCCCTTCCTACAATGTGAGATCTTTGGGACAGGAGTCGGGTGCTGACTTTGCAGCCCTGGCGCTGGTAAGTGGCTGACATATGGTCAGTACTCCGCACTACGACACGTCATGTTGGGAACTGAGCCAGATATTTAGCTGGGAAGTCATTTCAAACAGAATAAACAAAATCATGTTCTCTGCGTTTCTGTCACTGGGTCTCTGTCTATATCTCCAACTCTTCATCTCTTTCTCCTTCTCTTATTTAGTTTAAGGGTTATAATGGGAAATGAATGCAATTTTAAGATGATTTTTCAACAAAGATGTATAAAAACAATTCTTTTTCAAAAGGTGATTTAAAAGAACTCGTCATCTTATAAAGATGACAAGACACGTCTGCTTCTTCACTCAGCGAGCTCCCTCAGTCCTGGGGGCCCTGATGCTTCAGGGCTGGCACTCTGATGGCCCTTGGGGTGCTCCCACATAGATATGTAAACAAATAAATCATTTCACAATATACTAAGGGCCAGAAAGATGATAGGAGAAAGCACTAAAGGAAAAGATTAGAAAAACTTTCCAGAGCTGTAAATGGCATGACGCACCATGTATAGATACTTAGCCATCTTAAAGACTAAGAACTTTCTGAATCCCAGAAAGGTTACTAACTTCTTCAGCTACTTTTTGATGAGTGGTCAAACTGGAATTACTTCCCACTAATTGGGTCTGCGTTAGTCTAGACCAGTGCCTTCTCCACATTTTCATGTTGTGTCCACATGCTGGCTCTCTTCCTGAAACCTGGAGAGAAAACCCCTGGAGGCTGGATTCCCCCTCCTTTTGCCAGACCGGGGACTGGGGACGAAGCCTCCCCCATGGCCCTCTCGGGGTTTGCAATGGCTGAGTGGCCAGGACAGTTCTCACTGAGATCCTTCCAAAAGGGCTTGCCTCAGAGACTGTCCTGGGCAGGAGCTCAAGAAATCGCTCAAAGCCAGCTTGGACGATGGTGACAAGTTGTCTTTCTTTCAGGTCTCTTGTTTGGCGTGCTGTGTACCTCCATGGCTGTGGCTGCATCCCTCATGGGGGGCGTCGTGCAGGTAAGGAAAGAGAAGAAAGACACCTTTGATTTCAGAGCAGCTCTTTACCCACTTTCTATGCTAATGCTTTGCCTATCCCTCCGAGCACCATATGCTGAGACTCCCTGATACCAGATCCGCGTTAAACATACTTGTAAAATTTCAACCGAAAATCCTTTACAAGGGGAAACTATTAAAAACCAGGAATGGAAGTCAGTGACATGGTGCACTGTAATTAAATTTAGAAGCTCTTTTAAAATCCAGATCTGAGAATATATGATCCTAAAATAAAAGTGGAATTGATAATTATAATAGCAAAAAAATAAGAATAATTGCTATTAATGGAACAGTTACTATGTTCTAGGTACGGTCCCAGACGTATTACCTCATTTAATCTTTATCACTTCTCTCAGGGTAGTATGATTAATGTACCAACTTTGCAGATGAAGGAACTAAGAAGTAGGGAGGTGAGGGGATTGTCCCACGGTCACATAGTTAAGGAGTGGGGGAGCTGGCATATGAGCCCATCTCCACCTATTATCCAGCTAAACTACCTCCCATCTGTCCAACTCCCATTGCCAGAAAAGGACGATGCTAGAAGGAGCCCCAAGGCTAATCTGTTTCAGTATCTTCATTTTGATTATAGAAAACAGTGAAAATATCCTGCTCAGGTTCTCACAGCCAGTCAGTGGCTGCGTTTATGGCCCTCGTCTCCCGAGCCACCTCTCTTCCCTCCACAAATCGCCCACCTCTCAAAGCAGCGGCAGAGAAGCCCATCTTCAGACCCTACTTCAGCCCTCTCGATCCCCCTTGTATCTTTGCATCATTTCAAAACCCTTCCTATTGTCACGGCGTGGCGTAGGTTCTCACTGTGTGCGGAGTAATCACTGACTTCCAGAGATTGCATTTTGATTTGCAGAGCTGTCCATCTTCCTTGATCCTTCCAGTGACCGCCTACCCAGATTCCGTTCTTTCTGTGTTGAGCTTCAGGGAGGAATCAGGGAGACTGAGGGACATGATCATTCAGCTGTCTACATAAGAAACTGTGGGACTGGAAACCTGGTGCCCTGTCCAATAAGCTGGGAACTCACCGTTTCATCACAGATGCTTGACAATCTTTTCCCAGTTTTTGTAGCACTTTCTATTTGCCCGTCCACACCCAGCAGCTTTCCACCCACGCATTCACGGGAGCCACATTTCCAAGTCGACTCTGAGGCCTTGGGCCCCATTTCTTCCTCCCCTATCCCAGCATTGACTATTAAGAAAATATCATCATATTGAATTTAGTGAGAATTTGAATCACTATATTGTTGTTTCCCAGGTGTGCATTGTAATCTTATTTCCAATTGAGGTAGGAAGGGCTTTAGAATAGACATGGACGCCTCCAAGACTGGTATAAAATCAAGCTTACCGTGAAGAGGGAATGATTATGAATGATGTTCTCATCCACTGGGCCCACTTTCTTGAATTTTTAAATGTATGCCCCACAGTTCACACAGTTTAGGAGATGCTGGTTGGCAAGAAATGACAATTCTGAGTTCTTGTTTCCTAGAAGAGATATTGTCTATAGGATAGCCCTCTCATTTCTTTGAATACATCTGATTTAACAGGTACGGGAAGGCACGTATAATTCCCCTATTTGACTTTCCAAACAGCTTTGCTGTATTGAACATAATGGGACATTCATGTTCAGGTTTCACACATGGGAAGCCTGAAGCCTAAGTCTCGTGGACATGAGGGATAGAGCCAAGTTTATTTTCATGTTCACAAAACCATCCCATACTGATGGTGTGTGTTTGAAGGTGGTGCAAGGGACAGGCAGCTTGAATATTCTTAAACAAAAGTCCTTTTACTGTTCTAGCTTGGGACTTTATAAAGTGTGTTCTGGAGACTTCTGTCCTGTGGAATACTCTAAGAAAGCAAGTTTCCAAAGTCAAAGACATTTGGGAAATGCTCTACACTGCATTCGCCTCTCAGAAATCCACAGCCCTATTAGCATAGTGAAGGTCCTGGGAAGTCCCCAAATAAAGAAACATGTTTCACTTTGTTTTTTATTTTTATTTTTTTAGAGTTTTACTTGTTTAAGTAATCTCTGTACCCAACATGGGGCTTGAACTCACAACCCCGAGCTCAAGAGTTGCACGCTCTTCCAACTGAGCCAGCCAGGCATCCCCTTTTTACTTTAAATATGTGACCATAGACTATACGTGGGGGGAGGGAGGAGGTGGTGGTTGTGGTGGCAGAAATAGGGGGAGGGGGCAGATAACAGCAGCAAAGATCACCCGTTAACTAGTGATTTGCGGAGTTCCCTCTGGGAAAGGCTTTCTATCCATTATGGTTCTATCTTAATGATTATCATCCAGTTCTGCTAAGGGCTGTGATGACTTCCAAGCACGTTCTTATCTTAACTTAAGAAAATGCTTTCTGGGCCCCTGAACAGTCCAACAATTAAATGACATGCCTCAGGAACCAGAGAGCTCACTAACAGGGGAGGTAATAACAAAAATAAGATAATAATAATAGTGGATAACACCTGAAAGTAATATAACACTGTATGTTAACTAACTGGGATTAAAATTAAAACTTCAGAAAAAGAAAAAAAGGATAATAGCAGATAACATTTTGGGGGGTATTTATTATCTGCTCTGGAATGCTTAGTCACTATTCTGGCCTTCCTCAGATTCCACACTGAATACTCACAAGGAAACCCAGGAAGTGAGCAGTATGATCCCCACATGATATATGAGAAAGCTAAGACACAGCAAGGCGAACCCCCCAAAACATATGTTCTTGGCCATAACCTCTGTTTCCAGGAGCAACTTTTGTGAGATTTGCCTGCTGAGGAGAAAGCTGTTGGGTGAGCGTTAAGCTTTCCCCCGGTTGAATGTGCTTAAGAACAACAAAAAGAAAGACAAAAATTAAAATTAGTTTATTTGTATAAATTACCGAAATATGTATTTTCAAAAGCCAGAAACTGTTGGGTGTTTTTTCTTTCTATCATGTGAAAACTCTTTTTTTCCAGAAGTATATTGGCTGATGACTTTATAAGAGATCGTTAATGTCTTTTCCTCCACTGGGGGACATAAATGCCTTTCCTAAACTTATTGATTCTCCCATAGAATAGCTAGTAAATTAGCTTCCAAATTCAGCAACCACGGCAACTATGAGTTCATGCTATCAGTCAACAGAGGAAATGTCAAGAATATTAAATTAAGTATTGACTTTGGGGAAGAGTATCGACTTTAATCTTATCTGCCTCCATCTTGTGGAAGATCCATCTGTGGCATTGACTTCATAAAAAATTAACCTGCAAACACAAACATAACAATGCATTGCAGCTCATGTTTCTAGAGAGAACTCACGGTACGGCTGGACGGCACTTGACGGACTCCTGGTCCTATCTATTTTTCATAAAGAAGACTCTCTGAAATAGAATGCATCTGAATTAATAACAGGAGGTTCACCAAATCATTGTAATAAGCGGCAGGGCCAAAGTTAGAATCCAAATATTCCGACTATTAATGATGGAATCTTTCAAGAACTTTTTCCCTTAAACAAAAGGAGGAGGCCATTATGAGGGTTTGTGTTCTTGACTTTTTTTTTTCCTGTAGACCGCCTTTAAGAGAGAAAATGTGGGTTTTACAGCCAAACCTAGCTTAAATCTCTTAAATCTTACCTTTCCCATTTTCTAAATGGAATTATACCTTTAATATGTTTTCTATCCATACAGTTTCGGCATCTGTAACATGCAGCTAGTGAGACCTACTAAGCAGGGTAATTGTGAGGATGAACTGAGGCCATTTATCTGGAGGGCCCGGTAGTTCATCTTAACCATGTGGCACGTAGTTGGTGCCTGACAACCGTAAGGTGGACATAGGATCTTTAGGGCATCCTGTTCTCAGTTGTTGACCTAAGAGCCCTACTGCTGCACTGATAGAACAAGTTAGGGGCCGCACTGCAGGATAGCTAGCTGTGTGTGTGTGTGTGTGTGCGCGTGCGTGAACGTGCACACGTTTGGTACTTGCACACACCTGTTCACTTGCATGCATATCAGTGCATGTGTATGTCCAAGACTCTTGCAAGGCCATGGAAAAGGCTACAGGTCAATAGCAAATAGAGCTGTAAAAATGAGAGATGAGATATGGAGTGTCCAGTGGCCTCCCCATCATGTCCCAACTTAATGCTTCAACATACTTGAGGTGTTCTGGGTGGGATGGTGGGAATGGGGTAATCTATTATTATCAAAATGATAGAATTGTTCAAACGAAATTAGAATAAGTGATCAGTCATGTAAGATATGAAACATTAGATATAGATATATTTATTTGGTGCATTATAAAAAGAAAGGGTTTTTTCGGCAAGATAGAAGATGTAAGCAAATCAATGAGCTCCTCCTTAAGAGAAAACTACTTCTACCAAATCCAAATTACCTGTGTGTGTGTATACATATGTGCACCCACACACAAACACACAAATGTATGTTTCCATGTATTTTTATTATTTTACATAGTGCTTACCTCCCCAGAAGGGAAGAATGGCTTCCAGAAAGCACATGATTAATGAGTGCCACCATCAGGATTAGGACTAAATTATATCATGAGTCTAAGATAGAGAGAGATCCCAGGCAACCATGGAATCAGAGGAGTGGGCCCATTGATCTGATCTGTCTTGTTCCACAGGCTGCTCTCAGCATCCATGGCATGTGTGGAGGACCAATGCTGGGCTTGTTCTCTCTGGGAATCATGTTCCCATTTGTGAACTGGAAGGTAAGGATCCTGTGTGTCTCTCTATGATTCCCAGCTACAACTGAAGCCCAACTTGTTGGGATGAGCGCTGGGTGTTACATGTAAGTGGTGAATCACTCAATTCTACCTCTGAGACCAATGCTACACTATATGATAACTACCTTGAATTTAAATTAAAAAAAATAAGTAAAATAAAATCTCCTGGATCTACCTTTCCAATTGTTTGAAAAATAAAAAAAAAAATGAATAAAACGGAAGCCCAGCCATTTTCTCTCTCTTCCCATTTCTCCTTGGAAAGGCCATCTCTCTGTACCAGGAAAAAAAAAATGGTGGCTATTTTCCATCATAGAACTAAACTCTTGTCTCTGACTTCAGTGAGTCCTTTTTAGAAGCAGAAAACCAGGTAAGTAAGAGAAGAACATGAAGTACCAGATGTCATGGCATCAAAATTGATTCTTTAGGGTTTAGATTGTCCTCCCTAAATTCAGGGCCCACAAAATGAAATTTAAAATATATACTGAACTCAGGAATAATTCAGGTTAAAGAAAACTTTGAAAATTTAAAATGCTATGTGAATTTCATTTTTTCCCATATTTTACATAAAATTATTACAATTAAATTAACTTAATTAATTTAAGACGGGGAGAGTAAACAATCCTGGTATATTCTGATCTTATAAGCTAATAGTATATCTTTAAGTAAATGCTAGTAGGATGACTTTAGAGTAAATATAAATCAAAATGAAGATTTATTCGGAAAATAATAACTCTTTAAAATAGCTTAAAACTCATAATTTTCTCAATCTAACAAACTTGCTATTTTTTTTTACTTACTGCCATCCATACACTTGCATGCATATATTTTTAGAAAGTCTTCAGACTACAAAAAAAAAAAAGAGAAGAAGAAGAAGAAGAAGAAGAAGAAGAAGAAGAAGAAGAAGAAGAGAAAGAAAGAAAGAAAGAAAGAAAGAAAGAAAGAAAGAAAGAAAGAAAGAAAGGAAATATTCAGACTACAAAAAACCTGACTGCATATTTTTAAATATACTTTAGGGTCCACGATGAAGCCAGAGTCACATGATCTAGCTAATTAGGTCTCTGCAGCTATCTGACCCTTGCTGACCTCTATTCTAGATAAATCTTTTGGAGCTAGGTAAGGATAGGTAGGGAGCATTTGGTAATTCGCAGGGCTTCCCTTACAGTCTTATTCATTTTAATTAACTTTTCCGATATTGAGGTTGACAGAGATAACTATGTTTTGGGGAGATGATATGAGGGAAGGCAATATCCTGATCATGAAAAAACTAATGAGCTATATAACATCTTTGTCCTTCTACACATTAGCCTATTATCTGTGTTAGTGAACTGGGGCCCTTCTATTTAGTTCAGAAAACCATCTTGTTCGAGGTAGAGGAAAGTAAACATTACAAATTTGGGCCACCTCCCACCTCGTCACTGGCCATGGCAGAACCTACTAACCAGTCACTCCTAGTCTTTCCACAGAATGTGGATGCAAACCCAGAATCCTTCTCAGGTTGGCTTTCTAGGCAGTTACTATGAATCACTGACGTCTGAACCTCCCGCTGAAATCCATTCACCCTTTACTGGTAGGCCAGGGGAAGCAAACGACACCTCAAGCTAAATCAAGCCAGCAGCCAGTTTTTGGTATGGCCTGCAAACTGAAAATGGTTTTGACATTTTTAAATGGTTGGGAAAAAATTAAAAGAAGAAGTTTTTGGTATGGCCTGCAAACTGAAAATGGTTTTGACATTTTTAAATGGTTGGGAAAAAATTAAAAGAAGAACAGTATTTCATGACTCACAAATATATGAAAATTCACATTTCAGTGCCCATTAATACTTCCACTGGTCATAGTCACTCTCTTCTGTTTATGTATTGTGTAAGGCTGTTTTTGTGCTATCGGGCAGAACTAAGTAGTTGTGACAGACATTGGATGGCCCACAAAGCCTAAAATATTTCCTAGCTGGCTGTTTGTAATACAAGTTTGTGGATCCCTGGTCTAGACCAAGGCACAAGTACTTGAATCACATGCATTACTTTAGTTTCCCCAAACAGTAATGAACAAAACATTCTTATTATCAAAAGTCCTTTCCTGGATAGAGAAACTAACAAGTTATTTTCTCTCACAGAGAAGGCTCAGCTGTCCACGGAGGCTGGGAGCATCCAGATTTTATTTTCCAGTCCTGGTCACTGCTAGACCGCTCTGTCTCCTAGACAGGAGACATGACTCAATCACTCATTGACTTTTCACTGTTTATCAAGGAATATAATCCTTAAATGACAAGACTAGTAAATGTGCTTGCTGGTACTTAGACTCAAACGAAAAGCTCCAAGCTTGTGAGTCAGGGTCTCTGCACGAATCACTTGGGAAGAGATACGGGAGAAAGAATTCCTATACAACAGCTTATCGCTATCAGTGAAAAATGACCACATTGTCTCCGGTTCCTGAGGTTTTCCCAAGCTTCTGAGATTCTTCTGCTGAGAACTGAGGTCCCAACATGTTCTTCCCCACCCCCCAGTTTTGAGATACAACTGGCGTATGGTACTGTGTAAGTTTAAGAAGTATAGAATAATGAATTGACATATATATTATAATTACCACATTAAATTTACCATCATCTCATACAGACAAAAAAGAAAAAGAAAAAAAATATTCGGCGTGAAGAGAACTTTTAGGATGTACTCTCTTAACTTTCATATGTATCAGAGAGTAGTGTTAGCTATAGTCACCGTGTAGTACATCTCCCAACAGATTAAATGGTAAGAAAAAACTAAAAGGAGGGGGAAATTTTCCAGCTAGAAATCTAAAAATAGTGACCATTATGACATTCTCCAATGTTTCATTTAAAGAACAAGTGACTCCTAAGGAAAACTGCTTTGTGAGAGTTGGAAAAAAGGCAATTTGGGTGGGCTGTTTCCAGCCCATGTGGCCAAGACTTGGGGTGGACAATAAGAATCTCTGAGGCACGGACTCCACATCTCGTTTTGCTTTCAACAGCTTTGTCAAATCTCTCCTTAACTTTTTCTTTCCTTTCCTCAAGGGTGCATTAAGTGGCCTTCTGACTGGAATTACCTTGTCATTTTGGGTGGCCATTGGGGCCTTCTTATACCCTGCACCAGCCTCCAAGACGTGGCCCTTGCCTTTATCTACAGACCATTGTGTCCTATCAAATGTGACAGAGTCAGTGCCTACAGTGCTACCGAGCAGGTATGTGGAACTTGAAGACAGTGTTCGGTCCCAGGGAGTGGGTAACCGGGTTAGAGGAAGATGCATTCTCCAGGGATACGTCCAACAAGCCAGATCTTGCTTTCCTGTGAGAATCCCACCGGGCAGTGCCCAGCCTTGAAGAGTGCTGTGCAGGGCTGTTGAATGTTCCGCAGATATCCATTACCCTGCATGCCGGGGTTCACAAGAGTGAACTCAGCAAAAGCGTTAATCGGAAGTCCAAGTGCAAAACAGGAGAAGTAGTGGAGGGTTGGAAAATAAGTGGATGGATATGAAGATCAGAGATGGCACCCTTGAAAGAGTAAAGGGCCTGAGTAGAATAGGTTTGTGAGCAATGAGGAAAATAGTTATGGGCACGCTGAGCTGGGAGCACTGCTGTGAACTGGCAGCTTCTAGATCAAACTAAACTGGGCTTAACAGAAGACTTTCCTTCTATTTCTGGCTGGAATAGGTCATTTAAGATACCAAAATACAGGAGATAACATGGTGTAGGGAGAAGACCATGGCCTTTGAAATCAGAAAAGCCTGTTTGGATGTGGATTTTACCATTTATCCACTCTATGTCTGCACAAGTTAGTAACTTGTCACTTCTTAAATTTTCAAGAGTCTTTGAAAAAAAAATGAGAGTAATAATCTTTACTCTGCAGGTGTTTTGAGAGGATTAAATGAGAGAAGATATATATAGCTTGTAGCACTGTCCCTGACTTTAATAAATGCACATCCTCACACTCTCATTGTTTGTAAAAACAAATCTAAGGAATTTGGGATAGCTCCTTAACTCTGCATATCAGGTGGAAAAATTATTATGGGCTGTGCTGGAAGATGAAGTAGGTAGAGCCGCCTCCTAGAACTGTCCTGACTACGTAGTCTACGAGCTCTCCGTTGCTTCCATTTGTCTCTGAGTTTCGTTTAGTTTAGAATCATTCCTTTCCATAAATCTTACAAATAATACCAACCTATTATAGTTCCCAAGTCCACCATGTTTCTTCTCTCCTGCCTGGGCTTTTTGTATCCTTTTTTCGTAGAGTGCTAAATCCTGGCTCTGTCTACCTTCCTTGCTTGATTAGCTACAAATTAGTCTTTAAAATAAGCTCAGGTATTATCTCACACTTAAGCCTGGGTTTGATACTCTTTTTAAGTGTTCCCAGAATCCTTTGCTCCTATTCCATGGAGGTTTCCTTTATGATTGCCCATTAGCTCCTCTATGTAGACGTTGTGGCTTACTCATCTTTTTATCTCCAATATCTGTCACAATTCTTGGCACTAAATCTGGGCTTAATACATGTCTAAAGAATGAGTAATGCAAAAGAAATGGGAGGCACCGTCCTCATTGTGCTTCTTATAATTTAGTATCTACATGGCAATATTTGTCATGCCAGGATGGGCTGGATTGAGTGCAATGCAAAGTGAAACCAGACTACAATTGATTCTTTAAAAAAAAGAATAACCAAGTGGCGAAAAATTAAAGTGTTGGAATTTTGAGAAATGCCAGGCCCTACAATGAACCGTCAGCGGTCGGTCCTCTACATCATTGTGGATCATAACGTCAGAACTCATGGAACTCTGACACGTGCTGTTGTCGTCCACAGACCTGCCATCGCCGACACCTGGTATTCGCTCTCCTACCTTTACTACAGTGCAGTGGGCTGCCTAGGATGCATTGCCGCTGGAATAATCATTAGCTTCCTAACAGGTTGGTTACATAGATGCCTCTCTCTGGGGCCAAGGAAGACATGGGCTAGTCTCATGCACTGGAGGACTCGGTGGATGGCTTCCTGGTGTGATTTTGGATCTACTGCAAGAAGCCCTTCTTCCCAGACATATATCTACTCTCTCCAAGCTGATACCCAAAACCATCCTCCTGAAGATCATATACATATCATTATTAATATATATAACATATATATTTAATTAATTCTTTTTTATTTTTAAGAATTTTTAAAGATTTTATTTATTTATTTGAGAAAAAGAGTGAGAGACAGAGCACAAGCAGGAGGCGGGGGAGGGGCAGAGGGAGAGGGAGAAGAAGACTCCAAGTTGAGCAGGGAGTCTGATGTGGGGTTCCATCCCGGGACCCTGGGATCATGAACTGAGCCAAAATCAAGTGTCAGATGTATAGCTGACTAAGCCACCCTGGCGGTCCCACAATATCTATTTCATAAAGATTAGATATGTTTTATAATCTACATAAAAATGTGCCTAGTACATAGAAAGCACTCGCTAATAAATAAATATTATTAAGAGTAGTACAATTCTATTAGGTTGAATGTCTTTTGACAGAGTGACATAATGTCAGGAAATATATCATTTAAACTTCAATTTGGAGCTTTAGGAATCTATATTTTTGTTATCTTTAGAAAGAAATTTGAATTTGGAAAGAGCTTGTGGACAGGCACAGTGTCTGGTACATAGGAAGAATGTGATCAAGGTTATAATCGCTACTCCACTACCCCATGGACGGACATTTAGACTAAACCGGCTATTGAATTGAAGACAGCCATCGAATGAGATTGGGTATTTGTGAACAGTTATCATTATACCAACATTTACAAAGGTTTTAGTCAGGGAATATTGTCAGCCTTTAAATCCTGGTTTGAATGTCAATGTGACTGACTCGTACTCCACAGCAGGGTTTGAAGGAATGGGGCGCTGGACAGGTACGTTTTAATGATTGGAAAGGAGGTGTGAGGCAAGTAGAGACTAGCTGGAGGGAATGGGAAGGTATTGCTCATTCAGGATGCTGGGGTGGAATGAAGAAGAGTAAAAATAACATTTTTAACTTGACAAATGATGACTCTGATGACCTCCAGTATATTTGATGTGGCTGAAAAAGCAAGAGTATTCCTAAAGGAAGAAATGATGACTCCTGCTCTCCCCCGCCGGTAACCTACCAAAGGATAAGAGTAGAGTTAAGGAGGGCACGTACTGCATGGTGCACTGGGTGTTATACGCAAGTAATGAATCATCGAACCTTACATCAGAAACCAGGGATGTACAGTATGGTGACTAACATAATATAATAAAAAAAAATTAAAAAAAAATAGTTTTCCATAATCCGTATTTAAAAATAAATACGGTGTCTCTGCTTAACTCTGTGTCTGTGAGTTTGCCTGACCTGACAGTTCCTGGATATTGAAAAACTATCCCCCCACTCACATTGAGCAGTTACCAATTTCTGTCTATTAACCAGTCAGGCCTATTTCCACCCTTATACTAAGAAGTGACTTACTTAGTAAGTATACGATACTTAAATCCTTAACGAAGCCTTGGAAGCACGCAATCACCTCATCCGTCTGTCCTTACGTTAATAGGTCACCAGAGCGGCAAGGATATTCATCCACTGCTGATTAGACCAGTTTGCAATTTATTTTGCTTTTGGTCTGAGAAATACAAAAGGCTGTGCTGGTGTGGTGTTCAGCATGATGGTGGGACGGAGCAGGTGAGCTGATGTTTGAACTTCTGAAAAACAGACAGGAGCTCAAAGGGATTCCCTTGATGCCCATTTAAACCATCTGCAAATGTGGGTGCGAGAAAGGAAGACAGTGAATGTTACAACCCGAATCTAGTTTCAACTTCAGTTACCCCAGCTAATTAGCTTTTGAGCATAGAGATGTATCTTTGGGGTGAATTGTTGGCATTGCGAGTGATCAGTTTCCAAAATTCCTTTTAACCCTTCTGGGGGTGAAGTCTAGGAAAAATATAACAATGAACTTAAGAAATAGCAGGAAGATCAGTAAGTGAAGGAAGGGAAGAATGAAGGGGGGGGGTAAACAGAAGGGGGAAAGAACCATAAGAGACTATGGACTCTGGGAAACAAACTGAGGGCTTCGGAGGGGAGGAGGGTGGGGGACTGGGATGGGCCGGTGATGGGTAGTAAGGAGGGCACATATTGCATGGTGCACTGGGTGTTACACGCAAATAATGAATCATGGAACTTTACATCAAAAACTAAGGGTATACTGTATGGTGACTAACATAACAATAAAAATTATTATAAAAAAATAAAAAGAAATTTAAAAAAAGAAAAGAAAAGCAATAAAACAGGGGGCAACTGCCTAGTATCATGGTGAAAAGCATAGTCTTGAGAGCCAGCCCTGGAGAGAATCCCAGTTCCGTATCTTACTTGCCTTGGGTAAATTGTTTCACCTCTTCGAACTTCAGCTTTTCCCTGGGAACCGGGAGGAGATCGCTCAGTGCCATCGTGGACACAGACGTCTCTAGCTCCGTGAATGTAAATACAGAGTCAGATTGACTGGGGGAACTTCTTAGGTAGAGAAGCAGCAGGATGCACACCTTTCCTACCCACTGAGAACTGTGCTTAGACCAGGCGGGGCTAGAGACATTGTCCAAGTATCACTAGGGTCAGAGCAGCCAAAGACCACCAGGAACAGCCCTGTGCTCAGACCAAATTGGACTTACTGACTTGAAGCTGCTGGGGGCGGGAGTGGGGAGAATACCAGGGAAGCAGGCAATGCTACCCTTAAGAGGAGGGATTCTGGACATGACTTTTGTAAGGTTTGGGTTCCCATTGAAGGATTCTGAGAGGAGTCTAAGGAAGCTGAGAATGAAAACAAAGCTATCTGGGGCCCATTCGGTAAGAGAGCAATAATCTCTTAGTGTTGTTATGGCATTTGACAATAGCAGGACCTTGGGAGATGTAATGTTTCTTGTTAAGTTTGCAAATGGTCTTATCTATGCCTGACCTCTTGGCCTCATTAAGTGCAGGAGTGCTTTTTTTTTATTTTTTCCTTTTAGTTACGGCTTATTAACATTCTTTCAGTTTTAGACGTTTTATTCTTTTAGTACTCTAGAAGACAAACTCTTCGCCCCCATCACATCACCTAGGTTGTTGATCGTTCTCCTTCCTCCAAATACCATAATAACATGTATGTGAAGTAAAGTTGAGCGTAATAGTTACTGGAGTGAGGGCAGCACCATCTTGACAGGCATTCAGAATGTGAAGGCAATCTATTCTTCTGAGAAAGCAGCTGATGCAGCACTGTATTGTTTGGATAAATGGATTTTTGAGGAAGTTCTAGAAGGAAATAATCAAGTTATTTACTGACTTACAGACTTATGTTCCTAGGCAAGAGTTTCCTGGAATGAATGATAAATCTTGTTGATAGAAGCAGCTTCTGTTCTCAAGGCTGAGCTGAGAGGGGGAGGGAACACTTAGTGTGTCATTCGTGAGCTCCTTTCCTGAAGAATGACAGTAGGCAGCTTCTGGGGGAGTCTGCCTACAGGTGCCCCCCTTATGATCAAGAGGCCCTGCTCTTCACAGGAAATAAGGGCACCTCCACCATCTGAGACACAGGTTTGTCTCTCGCCAGGAGATGAGACTACTACCTTACAGGGTTACTTTACTAATGGAAAGATACACAATATTCATTTCTTCACACGGCACAAGATATATTGCGAATGCTCACGAAATTGTTCCTTCTGTTTTTATTATCTTTAGAAATAGTACCTACATGGACTCAGTCATCATACTCATCAATCAAGAAATGCATTGTTTTCATATTTACATGTCATTTGATTTGATATCCTATCATTCGATCATATCCTACCATGTGAAGGGGAGGCGCTCGGCAAGATTCTCTCTGTGTGACTTGGAATACAGCAAGATAACTCCCTAATATGTGTCTTTTCATTTTCCTCAGGAAAACCTTGAGAATGGCAGTTTCTGGAAACAAGGGGCTGAATCAGTCTTGCAGAATGGACTCAGGCAAGAAAACCTGGTCCATATTCCAGGCCATGATCCGAAGGACAAAAGCTACAACAATATGGCGTTCGAGAAGATTACCCATTTCTAACGCATGCATGCAAGTACAACACACACACACACACACACACAAGCACATGCACAAAAGCACACACACAGATACATAGTCTGCATCCTGCTTGCCAGTCGGTTAGTACTTGTATGGAGTTGTCACTGCTAGAAGGAGGGATGTCTCATGTCTATTTATACTTCTTATGACTGTTCCCCTGGATATTCCCAGGATATTCTTTGGAAGACCCCAACTTTCAGGTGAGAAGAAACAGCCCGGTCTTAAGTGCCCTGGCAACTTCTTCCTGGGTTAAATTAGGACTGGACGTCACCGCAGTGCAAAGGGTCAGTCCCTTTGCGTTACGTCCTATTAAACTTCAAGGTGTTTTGTTTTGTTTTTTGGTAGTTCTCGAACCATCACGTGTCTTGGAGTTCACAGGCAGAATGTGGAAGAGGGTATGCATATTAAATGCTTCTCCATCACTGCTGATAAGATGAAGGCGTGCCATCCACCCCGACCCCCGTCTCTCGCATGGATGGAGACACATTTCACATCGCCCCACACCGCGGTTGCAGTTGGAACACTTAACTGCCATTAGCCCCCTCACCCTGCGCCACCCATACCCCATACCCTGAAGTCCTCTTCCAGTCATTTCTGCTCCTCCAGCTGTCCTGACCAAGCCTGAGGAATAATTTTGCTCAGCACAGGAGACGGACTGATAAATCCAGTTGGCGCAACAATCGTAACTGAACACGCTGCTCCCTTGGGCTCTTGGTGTTGTAGGTCTTTCCTTCTATCTCCTTACAAAGAAAAGTTGATTCTGCTCAACAGAAGTCTAGAGCCTTTCCCAGGGCCGAGTAAAGAGGATCAAGGAATGTCCTATAGGAGGCTGTTAGGAAAGCATTGTGGAAAAGAAGCTTGCAAATAGCTTACCAGCCCAGAGATTTCACTAGCCATGGGGTCTTTGGCGCAAAATACCTCGCCCACAGGATTTACGCTATACTGATTCAGCTCTGACGTGCAAGCTCAACGTGTTCCATCAGGCTAAGGTGACAGAAGAAAAGATTTAAAGGGTTGCATTCTCGAAAATAATTTTTTAAGTTCTAGAGTAAGAGGAAACTATAGAACAAAAGTTTTTTTTAAAAAAAAATGGAGAGGCAGTGAAAGCTTTTTGGAAGAAGCAATGAAACAAAATCCTTAAAAAGTAAAAAAAAAAAAAAAAAAAACCGGTGCCACAGGGGCTAGATCCGAGGGAAGATAGTAGGAATAAGCCGGCGTCTCAGTGTCGGGTACGTTAGGGCAGGTGTTAGATATTTATTTTGGTGCCCAGGGAAGATCAAAGGCCTGGAAATAGTATGTCAGCAAAATAAAAAAGAAATGGTCCGAATGAGCATGGATAAGAAGCCCCAAAGGCTATGTTGTTTCAATGTAATCCAGGAGAAAACCTTAAAAGAAGCATGAGATAGGGAAAAAATTATGTAATTAGTATTTGTTATCAGGGAGAGAACATAGAAAGATGATGGGGGAAAAAATCAATGAAGGAATGAAAAAAACAACTGGCGTTCATGAGCCACAGCCCAGGGCTTGCCTTCTCTCCCTCCACCCTCAATGGGAGAGGAGAATAGAGGGGGGAAAAAGAGAGAATTGGGTTGTGGCTTATAAGGGAGATGAGAAAAATACATTTGGAAAAAGGGGAAAGAAGTAAAAAGTAAAAAATATGTTTGGAAAAATATCTGAAAATGAGAAGGAAAAAAATCATGAAAATGAGAAATGTCTAAAAACAATTTTTGAGGTCCAGCAAGCTAATGAAGGTGTTGATCTAAGGATTTGCAAATTGAAAGGTGCAATTATTTTCCAAATGATTTAGTAGTTAGGACATCCCTATGAATTAGAATTTCGAGACTATATTAGGTGAATGTTGAAATCTGGGCCAAACCTCATTGGTTTAGTTAATATCTTAGGACCGGGAAGGGAAGCAACAACTCTGAGAATGAGAATTTGATAAACAGTAGCCATTAGATGTGTGGTTTCCTGCCCCTCTCCCCGCCAGGGGAATGCTTTATTGACAAATGACCCATTATTCACTTTAAGGAAAAGATCAATCAGTTACCACCCCTGAACCCCACCTTCTCAGCACACCCCGTCAGAGATTCTAATGGCAAGAGCGTGGATGGACAGCAATCCCTGAAGGGTGTCTGAACTGATCAGTGGCCACTCAGGCATCAGAGAGCACATCACAGTCTGATTTTGAGCTGACGGCGTCGGCCCCAGGAGGTCCACAGAGGCCTGCACGAGGACCCGGTCTCTGCTGCTAAGAACCGGCATGGGGCTGCCCGTCCAGACACACCAGGCACGGGGGACCCGGGTGAGAGACACACTGCTGGGGTACGTACGTATGGAATACATTTCAAGATTTTGAACTTTCACTTGGAATTACATGAAGACAGAATGTACCATATAATTCTTCATTTTATTCACAAATTGTTCTCACAAATTATCCCACAAATGTTTCCCTGGGACAGCACTTTCCCCAGAGAGTTTTTTAGGACCCTTTTTCTTTCTTTTTTTTAGTCACTAATTCTCTTAGCCTGGAGCGTTATCAAAGCATAAAATGACTTACAAATGGAAGATATTATTATTATCATTATTATTATTATAAAAATGGCTCTGCCTTCTCTCATGTAATGGAACCTATGACATTCCGAGTTAATATTTTGAGCGCTTGTAGAGGCCGATATAGGGATCCCTCCTCATTCTTCCTAGTTGAACAAATATGCGAAAATCTAAGGCTTCGAGTAGAGCGCAGATGGGAGTTCCAGGGAAAAACCATCTTCTGCAGCGTCCAGGAACCACCTCTGTCGTGTGGCTGAACGGAAAGGAACCGTGAGGCGCGGTCATACGTATGTTCAACTCCTTGGCTGCGCACACCTCTCCTGCCCTCACTCCTCCCGCGGAGCATCAGCTCAGACTTGTGTCAAGGTGCCCAGGGCAGTATAAGATCTGTCCAGTGCCAAGTTCAATCCAAGCCACGGAAATGGCTTAAACCTGTGGCTGATTTTGCCACGGAACGAGCAGGGAGATTCTCAATAAATGGGCTACGAATAATGAGTTCTTGGGTGGCCTGAAATCTGCCAAACTTAATGCCGGTCTCCATCTTTTACATTCAATCACAAATATTGGTAAAAATGAAATGCAAGGACCTCAGTTGTCTCTTTCATTCATTCTGAGGAATTCGTTTGGAGAACTGATACTTTGTTACCATTGGGAGCAAGAAGCACAGCTTATTCACCGAGGGGTCAGACTGGAGGCAGACAGCAAGTTCTGACATAAATTATCTCGGGAATTCTTGGGCAAAGCTTTCTAAAGTTTTGTTTATTACAAATTAAGAGGAGCAGAAGTTGCCCCTACTTAGTAGGGCTGTTGCAAGGATTTATAAAGGGAAATCTATCAACTAGTTAGCGCGGCGACTGGCCCCCGTGAAACATACTTGTTAGTCTGCCGTATATGAAGAAAGTGACACTCCTGACAGTATTCATTGTCAGTTACATTGGTTCACTGTTTCTCTTTAATTTTCAAGATACTGGCTTAACATATGAATTACGGAAGCAGTTTAAGAATTAACAAGAACAAGATAACCTTAAGCTATAAACTAAAAGTCATGCCATGAATTTCCAGACGGTAGCCTTTTTTAAAGGCAAATTTAAATAAAATATGATTTTTCCGGGAGCAACTTTTCTAAAGGTCCACAATTCTTGAAAAAAAGAAAAAAACCCACTGTTATAAAGATAGACAAGTTTATTACTGAAAAATGCAATATTCATAGTTATGATTTGTTAAGTATTACGTTTGTACATGTAAATGGCATCTCAAGCCCTGTGTACAACTCAGTGCACACTTAACAGCGATTGTGATTTTCCAGACGACAACAGAAGGGGTGAGGGTTTTCCCTTGTTTAATTCAAATAATATTTCTTGAATAGATATTTCATTCTTTTGTGATTTCATGGGGTTCTAGCATTTCACTTTAAAGAGAGAGAGAAAAAAAAAAAAGAAATAAGCCACACACCGGGGGGCTTGCAAACAATATTTCAAAGAGAATATTACTGAAATATCTTCATGGTATTACAATCTTACTTAAACATTCTTACAAAGATCAGATCAGTGAATAGAAAAAAATAGAACAGTTTCCTTTTAATTGTTCTCCTAGAAATAAATTGTCTCAAAACATTACAGAAAGTTTAGCTCTCTACGTATACATTTGTATAGTTAGAAATCTCATGTGCAGAATCTCAGTATTCCCAGGTAGCTGGGTTTACTGTAAAGTTAGCCTCTTTTACCCAACATTAATAACCTTGAAGTATAATTTATTTCCAAACAACTAAAATATAATTGATGTTACCAATGATATTAAAATGATACAAAATTTTAATCAAGTGTAACTTGTAATTAATACTCATCTAATGGGTTATTTTTATTTGTAATTCTTGGAAAGAGTTAATGCTATTATTTCTTCCTCCATTCCAATCTCCTGACCATATCAATCTAGATTTTCACACACCTATGTGAATAACAAAGCCTCATAAACCCACTTTTCTAATACTGCACTTCTGGTATTTGAAATATCAGCTCTTCAGAAGACAGAGTTAAACATATAAATATTTGGCTACTTAATCAACATGGCCCTTACTTGGGGTGTCCGGATATCAGTGGCTCTCTCATTATATTCTCATGATGAATTAGAAAAATAATTCTACTCTGTCATGGAAATGTTAGTTGATAATATTTCTGTATATTAGTGTGAAATTTAAGATGACTTTTTTCTATTTCCAGATTTTATGTCTTTTTCATAGAGCCATGAAATACTAAATTTAATGCTGTAGTTATAACGACTCGACTTTAAGAAAAATGTCTGTAGGATGAGCATAGATATAGAATTAAGATACATAACAATTTTAATTATTTCTTTTAAAAGTAAGTTCAGATTGAAGTATATTTAAATGATCAATGTGAATATTTTCTACAGGTGAGGAGCAGGGTGCAAAATAATTATCCACTCTGAAAGCTTTTATAGAAGCCTAATTGATTTAGTCAGGTCTACCAAGTCACCAAGTAAACACATGTCACAATAAGTTTTGACATACTATATAACATGACTTCTTCTATGTATTTTGGATAATGCCTATATTTGGGCTGCTCAGGGGCTTAGGGCACACATACACACACCCACACCCACACACACTCAGAAGTAACCATGAAGAGGATTTTATGACTTAATACAATAGGCCACTATAAATCAAGAAAAACAATATATAACGGTGATGTCTTTCATGGGCCTTGGCCTATTTGTCCTCAGGAATTTTCAGAAACAACCATTCATCTCTTTTTAAAAAATGTTAAAGCAATTGTGTACACAGGTGTTTTGAACATCCAGTTCCCCATTACAGAATCTGCTTTGACATACTTAAAAAGCTAAAAATAATTCCATGTAGTATATTGATTCAATGCCCTAATGTAATTACCACATAAGAAAATCAATGAGCAATCCACAAATTGTTTATTTATACCAGCGTAAGACGGTCAGCAGCATTTGTAGAGGCAATGTAATTGCTTGATTTGCAATCTACATCATAATGGTTTAAGTACCTTTATTGTTAACTATTTTCAAGAATGCTGACCTTAAAATTTTATTCAATCTATTTCAACAGAGCAAATCTTCCTTAAATTGGCTTTAAAACTTCTCATGAGAGTGTGGAAGGAATCCTTAACGATTAACAATCTACTGTATATAATTTGATTTGCAGAGGAGTTGCAGACAGTAGAAAGAAAAAAAAATCGACATTTAAGTTCATCTGGCTAAATATGCAGTTGCAACATAATTTCTCCTTTGAAGAACAAAAATGGTTGGAGAAATCCACTCTGTCTCTTCCCCAAACTTCCTCTTCAATTACAGGACTCCCTAGGTCTTCCCTAGCTGAAGAATACAATATAGAAGCCGATAGCCACACATCCCAGGAAGGTAAAATTGCACATATTTTTAAGGGCATTTTCATCTTCAGCATTGAAAATCGAGATGTTTATTCTTTGGCTGGAGTTGTCACTGAAGTCTAAGCTTACCATATTTAGCTTCGTAATCTTAAAACAGGTAAGAAAAAAAAAACGAGGAGAAAAAAACTTCATTTCTCTGAATGTTAAAGGATGAATGAAATTGCAGTTGTTTTTCAGTCAGAAAGAAGGCTGGGTGTGTGCACAGCAGAGTCTGAAATAGGATTTGCAAAGCAGACGTTTTTTGCTCAGGTAGGAAAGTCCCTAAGGCCCTTCCACCATCCACCAAACATTGCTTTGACAATTAACTTTGCCATCAGGCTTTTCTGGTCACTCAGTTCCCTTCTTCTCACTTAATGAAAAGTGGGAAAAGCCTGCTCATACTACTTGTTAGAAAGATAATAAACTTAGCCTAATGTGGGGGCCCTGGCTGGCTCAGCAGTAGAGTGTGTGGTTCTTGATCTCAGGGTTGTGAGTTTGAGCCTTATGTTGGGTTTAGAGATTACTTTAAAAAAATCATCATTAAAGAACAAAACAAAACACTTAGCTACTGTGTTGAGTGGCATGGACACTGACGAATAATTATAAAGGGTTTGAGGCAGTTTGAAAATCACACGGGGCTAGCCATCCACATGACAATTATATTTTGTGGGGACTATCTAAAGAGATCTCATAAAATTTTGCTTTTCAACTAATAATTTAGGAAAATTTTGCCTTCTGAGAGCAAAGAAACTGTTTTCCCCCCACACAGAGAGAATTAAGATGAATACTCTGAGGAAGTCAATATTGGGCCTATGTCTGGAAATTTGACTCCCTTCCATCTTAGAGAAAGAAACAACATCCACACAGCTTACTCTCTGGTGTATTCAAGCCTTGCTCTCGGGGCCAGCTGGGTGTGGAATCAAGAGGCTTCACCTAGGGAGAATTGTGCTGGGCACACACCGGTACCATCATATACAACAGTGAGGCTTGGGGCACCTGAGTGGCTTGGACGGGTAAGTGTCTGCCTTCAGCTCAGGTCATGATCTCTGGATTCTGGGATGGAGTCCTGCATCGGGCTATCTGCTCAGCGGGGAGTCTGCTTCTCTCTCTCTCCCTCTGCCCCTCTCCACTGCTTGTTCTCTCTCAAATAAATAAATAAAATCTTAAACAAACAAACAAAAAGATCAGTGAGATTTGACGGATAGGCTTCTTCTTCCAGAAAGTAGACTTTGATTATACAAGAAATTGGAGTTGATCCTAAGCATGAGTCTCTTTTCTACCAACCTATCTGCTTTCATTTTACTTCCCTGGAAAAGATGCCTTAATGCGAATGTGGCTAGAACACAGTGGCTATAATACTTGTGTTTTCTAGAAAGAAAACCACCAAATGCGGTTGTGGGTGTGGTTTTTCAGAGGAACCCAAATGGCATGTTCAACTGAAGGTAACTTATCACCATTACAAATACACAAATCCCAGGTAGCAGGAACCTAAGTCTGATCAATAATTCTAGCTAACGCCAAGTCAATAAAATACGTTGGACTACATATTGTTGGCATATTTCAGTTTGAATAGAAATGCCTGTAGGAAAAGTCACACTTTTCTATCAGAAGCTAGGTATTTTAGGCCATTCCTAAAAGGTTCTCTGTCCTGAGTTACTGAGAACACCAGAAAGAATACGATGTTAACTGATTACCTGGGTAACATCCACAACTATTCCTAAAGCCTGTTATAATATTGTGATTTGGGGGAAAATGGAATGGAAATATCTTATGACCATCGTAGGACTGAGTTGGGCATATCTCACAGACAGTAAGTGCACACACACACACACACAGCACAAGCACACACACCACACCCTGGGCCTCTGTCTACCTGCCCCCAGTTGACAGACTAACGAATTCAACCATATCAGCTAAGCAACTCTACAGGCAACCTGGATTTTCAATTTTGACCAAGTTGAGAAAAAATGGGCAATTTGGTCACCTCTTGATGGCAGTTGGCTGCAGTGCCCCTAAACGTCCTCGTCCCTGGACACGAACTTTATCAGGGCTAAAATTCTTAGCCTAAGGAGGTTTTCAAAGTGATTGGCGGAGCCAGCCCAAGTGTGAAAAAGAAAATGCTTCTGTCTGATAGAAGCATTATTGTCTTCTTAAGAACAAATCAAGCTTCCTCTCCCATCTGTTTCTAGAACAAAGCATTATTAAAATCAGTAGGATTCTCCATCTGTACACTTCATATGCAAATGCCTTGATGATGACAATGAGCTTATCAGAAGACAAACAGCCAAAACTTTGTAGGAGTGGAACAAGGGCTTGCAAGACTAGGACACTATTGCCTTTGGAGCTAAAGAGTGAGCAATCCCGTCTCCCCGTACCCACCCCAACTTCTATTTAAAAAACAAGCAGGATCAACTTGAACATGCAAAATATAGGAAGAAATATATCACATAATTTATTGAGTGAAAAAGGTTCCTTTTCATTCCGTTCTACAACACATTGTGCTAAGAGTCATTTTGAAAGACAGTGCATCATTCAGAAGCTGCGTGTCATCATGCTGTCACTCAGCAGCGTTTTATTGAGAAGGGCGTGCACAGACTCAGACATCGCAAACTATGTCGGCTACTACGTCGAGCGGTTTTCCACACACTGTACTGGGAAAGTGCTACAGCTTGGAACAACTTGTCAAGGCAGACTGCATGCACATATATATTAGATATTTGCTTGAAAAGACAACGATTGAGAATAAGAAAATATATAAGCAGCATTCATGTAATACAGAATTCCTGAGAATAGTGTGTGCTATATAAATCTTTGAGAAATAATTTGTATTCATATGAAAACCATGATATAAAACATTTCTCTCAACGAAAGCAGAGTGATTTAAAACTCACATACTGTGAGGGGGCTGCCAACATTTTGCCATCAATAACGATGAAGGCAGAGCTAGGTTCTACTGCATTGTTTCACAAAAGGAAATTTTCAGATAACTTTTTCATTGTTTCTTCTATTTTTCGATTGGTCTGAGAAATTACCAGAGAAGGCAATGTCTAAATCGATGTATTATTATTTTTTTATTAAAAATACCATTCTCTTTTCATGTTTTTCTCTCCAGGCAATCAATACAATTTAAAACTCTGATGGTGGTATTATAAAAATAACTCAGAAGGAACAGAAAGAATTCTTAAGGGCATGGCTATCATTATTCTTTGCTCTACTGCAAGACGGATGTCTTTGTTGTGTATCCCTAATTTGGGAAATACATAAATGTTAGGTTCATTTATGTCTTCAATAAGCATACAGAGTACTTATTCTCAGGCATGGTATGCATTTAGCTAACAAAGAAAAGGAAATGCTACAGATGCTACAGAAATGGAGGAGTTTAAAACTCCTTTGTGTAGTTAGTGGAATTAGTTGCTATGAATATGCAGGTGGCAGAAACAGAACCTCCGAGGAATCTGAATGGAAGAGTCCCATGAGACAAAGGCATGGGAGGAAGTTCAGAGTCCCAGGTCCTACCCCTGGCTCTGTCAGAATCAGAGGGCAAGTAGGGAGGTATTCCTGACAAAGGCAAACCAAGGAACAACTATGATCTATCACAGCTTTTCCCTGCAGTAAAAGAAGAAAAAGTCAAAAAACCATTTTCAGTGTCAGAATGATAAAAAGCAGTTGTCTAATAAGAGAAACTTTTTAATTTTCTTACTAGAGACACGCTAGCATATATACAAAGTAGCTTTATTTCCTCTGTCTTTAATCTGGTCTTTACGCATTTTGGAAATAACTGTGCTTTGTTTAATTGACTGAAAAACCGGACAAAGATTATGAATCATATATGTATGTATGTATATATGTGGATATGTGAGTATATGTCATTTGCCGCCCCATTCCCAGGGGAGGAAAACAGATTTGTTTTGATTGCTTTGCCAAGGAAAGGAGTCTTGATTTCTTCCAGTCTTTCCCTCACTTCAACTCTCCTCTTCCTTCCCCTCCCGCTCCCATTGCTTATGCCTCCACCAGGCTTTCTTTCCTTGAATGCTTCATCATTCCCACTTCATCTGTCTGTGAACACCAATAACAAACAGAGCTGACGCGGAAATAGCAACTCCACAACAAAGCAAAATGATGTCTTTCACAATTGACTTGATCTTGATTTTGAGAGAGTTTTCAAAAATCAACTAAATTAGTCTATCAAAGAAACAATAACAAGAATCTCCCCTCATCGAAAAGAAAATAAAACAAAAAATGTGAGGTTTTTTTTTTTTCACAAATAATATAAATTTATATTCATGCATTGTTTTCATTAGCTCATGAACAAAAGTGCACATTGTTAGAAAAGCTTAAAGTTGTTGCAAAGCATTTGGCTTCTGGTTTCCTGAATATGAGTCACAAGTCACAATGGCATACTATGTAACTGGTCTCAGAGCTGCACAAAATGTAACTTGCATTACATATTGCCAAGGTGCAAAGGTACAAGGAAAACCGACATATGTACAACATTTCAAGTTATTCTGTTATTCTGTAAGAGTTGTTATAATAAACCAGGGAGGAAAAAATTAAAAATACTATAAAACAGCCCTCCATGGTAAAATACGGATGAGTGGTATTCTAAATGATATGAGAATAAACGCCCATATTTTTTAAGTATGTGGCTCTATTGGAATTCGGTTGTTTAAAAAAAGGCAGTGCAACTTGTTCTGCCAGTGACACAACACGTTTGAATGTAGCCAATGCAATAGAATATATTTCAATGAATGGTATTCTTTTTAGAATCTTAGTTTTTGGTTTGACTACTAAAGGTGGTGTGCAACAATTCCACTGCATAGTCAGTGTAAAGCAGCATAAATTCCTTGTGGCACAGACCCATAATCTCAGCAAGGAACAAGAAAAATTCCCCAAACCTAGAAGCTGAAGGGACACGGAATTCTGGCAGCAAAGGCAATAACTGATTTAAGTCATTCCTAGTAAGTCATTTCCTCTAAGTATCTCAACTCAACCCAAGGTTCCAGAGTATGTGATTGAAGACCACACAAGACTTTTGGCATGCCTGGCTTATGAACGTTTACATGGAAATCTGTTGCTAGAAACCTCACCATCACCCTTCCCGTGACTGGGCAGCTGATGGAGGTGATGAGCTCCCGTGACTTGGCAGCTGATGAGACTCCAAACACACAACTCCCTGAGGCTGGGTCTGAGAATTAGATCCTGGCTTCCTGCACTGTCAATCTAACCATTTTTTAAGGTCATGAGTCCTGTATTTTTCCCTAGAAGCCTGGATATTCCAAATCCCAGAGATGGCTGCGATGCATTTCCAAGTAACATATCATACATATGGTTTGCCAGGTATGCTTTCCTCCCGGATTCCGCCTAGAATTTAAAGTTGCTGTCATTCCCACTGACGCTATCGCCCCTCTGGGCAGCAGGAATCAACTAAGGCCATTCGTGGTGAACAGGATGACCACTTTTTCTCCGTTGTTGCTGCAAATGCTCTAGCTCAGCCTCGTACATCATCTCTTGGACTAAGTACTTCTCCCGCCGTATTCGGTCATACAGGTTCTTTGGTACATCTGGAATCAGGTATGCGATGAACGACTTGATCCCAAAAACAAGGTGCTGCAAATTTCAGAGGGGAAAGTGCACTTTTCAAAGATTCTGGAAGGCCAGTTATAAAACAGATCATAAACAGTGTTGTGTTTGCCTTACAGTCAAGCGTCAGAACTCAGGATGTACGATCTAGAATATTAACATTTTCAGAAATGATATTGGGACTACTTACATTGTTGCTTTCAATCATGTATTAGGAGACAACAGAATTTCTTCCTCTTCTGGTGCCATATGTTGATATCACTTTATAACCATCGAATGAATCTTAAGTTCACATCTGTAAAATCCTTATATATTATGCAACCCTATTATGCCATGCATTTTTTTTTAAAGATTTTATTTATTTATTTGGCAGAGAGAGAGAGAGCCAGCAAGAGAGGGAACACAAGCAGGGGGAGTGGGAGAGGAAGAAGCAGGCTCCCAGCAGAGGAGCCCGATGCAGGGCTCGATCCCATAACGCTGGGATCACGCCCTGAGCCGAAGACAGATGCTTAACGACTGAGCCACCCAGGTGCCCCGGCATGCATTGCTATGCACGGATGAGAGATCACATCCAGGGAAAATTCATATCTGATAGATTGTAATCACAGGGTATAAGTCGCACAGAATACAGTCTCTCTGGGATACTGGCATTGGCCTCAATGTCCAGCACATGCATTTTATAGAATTTCTATTCTAGTAAGTTGAAATACTGTAAAATATTTTGTCTCTATTACATAATTCTTTTATGATAAAGATGTACTAATTTTTAAAAACGGACTGACAAAAGTATTGTAAATAAAAAAGACAGGATAAAACCCAAAAAGTAATAAGACTGTGGTAGAAAGTTCAGAGGTTGAATGAGACTACCTGTGTTTGAACCATGCCCTGACACTCATTAGTTGTGTAATCCTATGGAAATCACCTATGTTCTCTGTGTCTCATCTCTAAAATGGTGACAGTAATAATATCTCTTAAAGGTCGTTATGAAGATTAAATGAGCAAATACATGTGAAGGGCTGAGAGAAGGGCTTGATGCATTATAAGCACCTTATAAATATCATCTCCTATTATAATAAATACATCCTTTCTCTTTTCCCGTGGAGGAGAGTAGATCTTCCAATTGGTCAGAAAAGAAAAGAAGAGCTGATACTGATAGAATTAGGATGATAAGTGGAAAAAACCCATTTACCTACAGTACTTCGTGACAATGGTCTCTCTATGTGGACAGGAAGAATTCAAGGCACTTTTAACTGGGTTTACTGTGAGTGTCTCCGTAACCTGCACTGCGCAGGAGATCACGGTAAAGCATATTTCCCATAGAAAAGAAGTTCAGGAGTCTCTTTCCTGATCAAATATTTGGTATTCACAGAAATATCCAGCAATGGGTCTCAAAAGGTATAGAAATAAAAATCAAAACCATTTGTTATAATTTAAATTAGTGAAGAATAAGCACTGAGTCCTAAACAATGGCAATAAATGACCCTGTAAACTGATTTCCCTAGAGAGACTGATATGCAAAGATGATTCAGTATTTTTAAAAAACTATATTTTTAAAAAGCTAAAGTTTATCATTTATCAAGGCAAGTATATAACTAGGCATAGATGCCAATTTTCTTAAACTGACAGAATTTATCTTAAACAAAAAACCTACAGCAAGAATCATACTTAGAAAAACAAAATTGGAAGTATTTGTATTAAATTTGGAAACAAGACACAACTGCTCACACCACTGCTATTCAACACAGTGCTATTCACTGAAATTTCCAACAATACAGTGGGGCAAGCAAGAAAAAGGAGGCATAGACCTTGCAAGTGCAGAGACACTGGCAACTTGAACTATCCTTTGAAAAGACAATCTAACAGATTTAACAGACAGAAGAGTAGAACAAGTGAAAGACTTAAACAAGGAGCTACACATATTTTAGAAGGACCATTAGAAATTTCAGCAAAAATCAATCAACTCATCATGGAGGCTAAGATAGTATTTATAACAGCAATAAAAATATCTACAAAGTTTTCGGAAATAAGAAGGAATGAACAAGCAAGAGAATATTTTAAAACCCAATTAAAGGATATAAGAACAATTTGAATAAATGTCATGTTTATTAATGAATCAGCACAGATTATGTAAATAAGTCAACATGTGCTTTCTATAAATGTAATTCTAACCATAACCCCTGTATGATATTTGGGGGAGTCTGAAAATGGCTTCTGCAATGTATATGCATGATTAATAACTCTAAATAGCTGAGGCAATTTTTAAAAATAAGAGCAGGCTTGGCAAGGGTGGGAAGTGGCGGACTTTATCAGATAAACCATGGCATTTAAACGGTGTGACAGTGAACAGGAATAGACAAATGGAGTAATGAAAACAGAACACTGAGGCCAGGCGTACGCCTACTCTAGGGACTTGGAATATTACAGAGGTGGATTTACAAATCAGTGGATAAATAACATATTAGTAAACAGCAGTACAAAAAACTATGTCACTATATAGAGAATAAGACAAATAAGTTTTCCCTCAGATGCTATGAAAAGTCCTGACATCTTTAGGATGTGTGATAGGTAAGACTATAAAATTAATAGTAAAAAATACAGTAGAATATCCTTTTGATCTGGACATAAGAAAATTTCCTGAAGAAGTTAGACCAAAAAAGCCAAAACCTTAATAGGAAAACAATGATGGGCTTGATGACATCAAAATTAGACACTATTTGTTAATAGATAAAATTAATAGGTTATGGACAAGAAAAGGATATCTGGAGTGTTTATAACTGGTAAAGACTGGTTTATAACTGATAAACATGTAAGAAAATACTGAAATTTGGTAACAAATAAACTGGAAACTCAGCCAAAAATAGATCAAATTTATAAATTGACAAAAAAGGAAACCAAAATGGCTTTCTAGTAAAAAAAAAAAAAAAGTGATAGTCAATGTCATGAGTAAACAGATTTGAAAAAATTAAAACAAAATATTACCTTACTCTTATCCAACTGCAAAATATTAGAAATTCAGACAACAGGAAAATCTGGCAAAAATCTAAGGGAATTTGGAGAGGGACCTGTCAGTATTATGTGAAATCTAGTATGCATATAAATAATTCCACACTTGTGTATAATACTCCTGAAAAACCCTTAAATAATGTTCAGAAGGCAACATGTCCAAAATTTCTAATAAGAGATTTATAGAGGTAGACAGAATTATTGTAGGCCTAAGTACACACCCATGGGGACTATGGCATTTAAATTCAATGAACTATCATACTCAGTAGACAGAAGAAATTATCTAAATGTGGATAGACTTCTCTCTAGATCTAAAAAAGTAAAACAGGTAAGAGATAAAAATGAGTTATTACATAATACCACTGAAGTAATTTTGAAAAAAGAACATTTAAAACAATATATATATATATATATATATATATATATATATATATGTATATTCAAATAAACATGTGGAAAAACTTCTGAAGAAAAGAGAGTGGGTGCTTTTGGAGTAGGTGGGTAATGGAATTAGTAATGAGGAATGAAGAAGAAAAGATAAAGAGGGAATCGTATGTGTCTACAATGACAGGTTGCTGCGAGTCCAGACATTTGACTAAGTCTGTTCACTTGAGTTCCAAAAGAAGATGAAGAAGAAAAAAATGTACATTAAAAACACAATAAAAAAAGACTTCTCAGAATCACTGGATTGGAAATACGCCTTAACCTCTTATGCTACCTGTAATAAAGTAAAAAGTCACACTTCATCAGGAGACATTTTTATAGGCTCATGAAGTCATTAGGTAATAGAATTTCATCCTGGAGTAAACCTTAGAGGTAAGCATTTCATTTTACGGATGAGGGATGTTTCAGTACAAAATTTGAGATATTTTTTGGAGCTCGGTGGAGAGATATATCTGCCTTTGGGAAGACTTTTCCCGAAAGTTTTCAATATGGCTACTTTTTTTCTCTCCCTAAAAAACAGATGCATTCCAGGTTTTTCCACAGAACTTGGTGGTACCTTAGGGAATACTCAATATATCCCCGCACTAAATTCCTCATTGTATCAAGCTTCTTATATGTTAAGGAAGGCAATAATACTTTAGCTGCTTCAAAATTTCTTCACAGGACTACAGTCTAATGTCAATGGCTCTGATAATCGAAATCTATGCACGTTCTATGGACGTGTTCTCAGGCATTGTTTATTCAATTATGTGCTGTCCCTTAGACAAATACACATGTGGTCAACTGTAATTAAGTTGATTAGCAAATAAGTTTCTCCACCCTGATGAACAAGAATAGATTCTCTCCTCCAATGATGAAAACCATCCTTTCTTTCAATGTGCTTACTACAAGGCTCAAGGTTAAGTTTTCGATTCAACTATTAATAGCCTCTATTATCCAGTTTTCTGGTATAAATTCCCACTGACATTATTCAGCTCTTGCTTTTTTGTATATTGTACAGCAGCTTCACCGTATCTAAACCTTTTACTGTGATATACAAAAGTCTTTTTTTGGAAGTCAGTGAGGAGCTACTGTATCGAAGAGTCAACTGATGTATCAGTCGGAGAAGCGTTTACCAATAGTGACTTTATCAGCCTGTGACTAACCTCGAACACGATAATGAAGGCCAGTCGAGCAGCAAGGATATGCCAGTATTGTAAGGTGAATTCATAGGGTTTGGAACTCCAAGGGGGACCTCTGTAGTCTCGGTACCTAAAATCCACAAGACAAAGAATTTGAGGAATAGAGACCAAAGTGCAGAGGCTCCAAATGTTTTCAATTTGCCAAAACCCCAAAATGACAGTTGAAATGGGCTCATCGGCGTGTAGAGAGAGGAGATGGGAGATGAAAGCAGGAAGCAAAGATAGCTATAATTTATAAGTACCTGCAATAACCAGATTTTCCCATACCAAGCTCGCTCAGGTCAAAGAAGGATAGGCTATTGTTGACATATCCCTTTAAACAACTGGGAGAAAAGAAAAGCATCGTGTGATTCAGAGAGACATAAATTCCAAGTCCAATTCCTTCATTACACATGACAGGATTCAGTAAGTGCTATGATTCCTTCCATCTTAATTACAAATTCCTAGCAACTCAGCTCTCTGATTCTATCTCCTAACTTCCATTAATCTGTAATTTTACCCCAATGAGACAGAATCTTGTCCACTGTTTCCTTGCTTTCATTTGGCTTACGTTTATTAAGTGTTTACTATGCACTTGGCATTGTGTAAATTACTTCCCATGCATTAAAACTCTATAAATGTATGTTTTATAAATATAGACGCATATCACACTATCTGGCTAACTGTAATTAAGCAGCCAATTGATCAACACGTGTTTTTGTGATTTATTAACTTCTTCAATATATATTTATTGAGGACCTATAATTCGTTAGAAAACTTCCTAGACAATTGGTATTTGACGATGAACAAAACAGGTTAAAATCCCTGTCCTGGTGGTGAGGTATTAAATTGTGGTCAGAGTTAACTTTTACAATAACCTTAGAGCTTTAGAACATATATATTATCATCTCCATCAAAGAGATTAAAGAACTAAGTTTTACAGAGACTAAATAACTTTCTCCTAAGCCTATAATTCTCAGAATTTCTGATCTCAGCTAACCTTTACATTTTTAAAAATTATTGAGAATCTCAAGGAGCTTTTTACAGAGAGGTATAGGCATTGGTATTTAACACATTAGAAATTAAAACAGAAATTTAGAAAATATTTACCTATTAATTCATTTAAGATACTTTATCAAATCTATTACATGTTGATATAAATAGCACATTTTTAAAGAAAAATAGCTGTCTGTTCCAAAAGATGAAGTGAGAGGAATGACATTGTCTTACATGTTTGCAAATCCTTTGATGTCTGCCGTAATAAAAGACAGTTAGATTCTCACATCTGTTTCTGTGTTAAATCTGGTTGCAATGTGTTGTTTTGGTTGAAGAATAAGTAGAGAATCTGATAATTACATAATTAAGTACTTGAAACAAAGGATATTTTAATAGCATTTCAAGTAATCATTGATATTTTTCATTGACATTACACCAAAGGTCTACCTGTGGTCTTTTTTTTTTTAATTTTATTTATTTATTTGACAGAGAGAGACAGCCAGCAAAAGCGGGAACACAAGCAGGGGGAGTGGGAGAGGAAGAAGCAGGCTCCCAGCGGAGGAGCCTGATGTGGGGCTCGATCCCAGAACGCTGGGATCACGCCCTGAGCCGAAAGCAGATGCTTAACGACTAAGCCACCCAGGCGCCCCACCTGTGGTCATTTTTTAAAGTTTAACTGCAATGTGGAGTCTTAAAGTATCAATAATGGATTTTACATTAAAACCCACAGGTCTATCTTGTACTTTGAATTCATATTTTATCCATGCATGATTTTGTGACATTAAATATGGGTCACTTGGGAAATATGTGTTTCCCGAATTATGCAGATCTTCCAAATGTTGGTATATTTTTACTATAGACCATGAAAATCATAATTGCTAATATTACCACTGATTTTTATCAGGGAAAAAAATCTGTAAGTACTGGGAACCTTTCAAGCTCAGTGGTAGATAAAATTATCCAAAATTCTGATTTTCACTTCAAAACTTGAACTTTATTAAAGGCAACAAACACTGTCAATTATTTTCCCTCAAGTGACAAGCTGGTTTTGTCCATTTCTAGAAGACTGCCTCCTAAATACCCAAGTCTGAATAATCATAGTTTATCTAGCAATCACTATTTCCTGCTAAAAAATTTTTGTGTCGGGGCGCCTGGGTGGCTCAGTCCATTAAGTGTCTGCCCTCAGCTCAGGTCATGATCTCGGGGCCCTGGGATTGGGCCCCACGTCGGGCTCTCTGCTCGGCAGGGAGTCTGCTTCTCCCTCTCCCTCTGTGCACGCATGCTCGCTCTCTCACTCACTCACTCTCAAATAAATAAATAAAATCTTTAAAAAAAATTTGTGTAGTCTGCAAATCCAACAGTCATGCAAGTGTTCTCCTCTGAGACGACCATCACCACACTTTAGTGTGTAGCAGAAGAGCTTTGCCACACTTTGCATTTTGTCAAATAGAATATTGAAAAGACATTTATTCAAAGGTGGAGATTTGATAAACGTAACAATTATTATTGCTTCCTCAAGGGCATTCTGAGTTTTCTTACTCGTGCTTTTTAAATGGTAGTTCTACAATGGTGAGGAATACAATCAGTGCTAGTATTTTTGGTACCACTGCCTTCAGTTATGCGAAGCCACCAGAACATTTTATCCTCTATCATTTTTGTACCATCTGTGCAAATGTCAATATGGCAAAACAAGCAAATAATATCTTAGTATTATTACGAAAACAACCTGAAGGAGACCTGCAGATCCCATGTTGAGAATCACTGCCCAGGATAAACAGCTGTTAAAACCTGGATTCGAATGTCCATCTATCTCATTCTAACCCCTGAATTCTAAAGCACAGGGACCACACTTGTTTCACTCCGTTCCCTGTCCATCTCAGACCCCATGATTTATCATCCCAACTGCTCTCTTGCTAATACCCTCCTCTCCACTGCCGTTTTGTTCTTTTGCTAACTTGGTCTGAAAATTTCTGATCTGAATGAATCACTCCTAAATATACCTGGAAAAAATTAAATAACACGATGGCCCTAGAAATGTGTGCTTTCAACCTCATGTAAGCCCTCCACATCTCTTCTTGAAGTTATTCTACATCTGGTCATTGAATATGGAGGAGGCGTCAGGTGCTATCTCCATGAAAGGCAGGACTTGAAAAGTAGACAAAGCAGATAACCAACCAATTTCATTTTCACCCGCCACTAGGTGGAGACAAAGACAGTAGCAAATAATGCTTTTAAGGAAGAGGGCTGACAAATTTGCCTACATATTATAAACCCTTAAAATCTGCTTCTAGACTGTTTTGAATTAAGACAAAAGAGACTTTTTTTGTTTTTTCACTATTAATACTAAAACCAGTTTATTTATATAGTCTTTTATTGTTTATAAAATGCTACTTTAGACACCGTTTCTTTAGGATAGGTCCAGATTGACGATGTGCCTTTTAAAAAGGCAGAGTTAGAATTTGAACCTAGGGCATTCAATTTTTTTAAAAAGATTTTATTTATTTATTTGAAAGACAGAGACAGCGAGAGAGGGAACACAAGCAAGGGGAGTGGGAGAGGGAGAAGCAGGCTTCCCATCGAGCAGGGAGCCCGATGCGGGGCTCAATCCCTGGACCCTGGGATCATGACCTGAGCCGAAGGCAGACACTTAACGGCTGAGGCACCCAGGGCTAGGGCACTTAATTTTAAGTTAAAGTCCCTTGACAAGGTTCCAAAATATATTTTATGTCTTTATTACATCTCTTTGAAAAACTGACATATTTATGTTCAGAAAGGCATTTCAGTGTTCTGAGAAAAACATCAGTCCATCAGTAGAGCTAAGGGTTGATTTCATCTTAAACCATAGCTCAGGTTCCTGGGGCACTTGCCCTGCATCTAAACAAGACGCATGCCCAAAGCCGCTCTTGAGGCACGAGGGGAAGATGGCTTCTCCTCTCACTACTGCCACACCTAAGGCTAATCTCCAGCTGAAACTCCCATTTCTGTTTCCCAAGTCCAGTGCTCTCTTGCATTCTCTCTTAATACTTGCTTTCAAAGAAGAAAAGATGTGCAAAACCCATTTCCCCTAAAATAGTGCTTGTAAACTGGGTGATTTTGTCCCCCAGGGGCATTTTGCAATTTTACGTTGTCACAACTTGCGGAATAGGGAGGTTGCTATTTGTATCTATTGGGTAGAGGCCAAGGATGCTGTTGAGTATCCTACAATGCATAGAATAGCCCCCACCTCCCCCCCAGAACAGAATTAATTGGTCTAAAATGTCCATAGCACAGAGGTTGAGAAATGTTGCTCTGAAGTGTGGACTCAAATTTTAATAACACACACAAAAAAGACAAAGATCCAGGGCAGCATTTTCTGCACCTTAAAATTCCTAGTTATAAATTCCTTTTGAGAAAAGGGGCATCTGGGTGGCTCAGTCAGTTAAGTGCCTGTCTTGGGCTCAGGTCATGATCCCAGGGTTCTGGGATTGAGCCCCACGTCGGACTCCCTGCTCAGCAGGGAGTCTGCTTCTCCCTCTGACTCCTGGCTGTGCTCTCTCTCTCTCAAATAAATAAATAAATAAAATCTTTAACAAAAAAAAAAAAAAAAAAAAAGGAAAGAAAACTCTTGTCACGTAGCTCACAATTCTTCACATTCTGTATCTCCCTGCAAACTAGCTTTATTCCCTAAAGTGACTTGATTAACCAGTGTGGGCTTCAGTTTTCCCATCTATATCGTCAGAAGACTGCATTGGATGATTTCTAACAACTCTTCCAGTTCTGAATTTAACTCCTAAATACATTATAATGTTTTTAACATTTGGATACCAGTGACGCATTTACAAGTAAAAACAGAGACAGACTCTAAAATTAGTTGCATAAAAAACACCGTTGCCCTTTTTATCCCGCTTCATTTCATCCAATGAGCACACTGTAAGTACAATGATCAAAAACACTGCCCTTAATGGTCACAGAACAGATCTTCCCAATGAGTTCCCATTTCAATCACAAACATGAAACATGTCAGAAAAATGTATGAATCTCAACCTTACTTTTCACCATATTCAAAACGACTTGCACAGGGGCCGTATTTGTATTCATAGACAAAACGTGGGATGTAATCAGATGTAATAGCAATTACAAATGCATTGGTGATCACAGCCAGTATACCGATTCCTTCAAGAATGCCATACCAGATTCCTAGTAGGAGAAAGAGTAGAGATGGGGAATGAAATGCAAAAAAAATTAAAACCCTCTAATGACTCTTCTTTGGAAACAATGTTTTCCTTCTGTTGGGGCTACAGCTCTGTCCATTATTCACTTTCTTAGTACAATATCTCACTACAGATCAGACACCCACTGACTACGTTTTCCACAGAGGGAAGGTAGACCTCATCTAGAGAGATTTGAAAATTAAAATATCGGGAATTTATTCAAGTACATTTTAAAGTAAAAATACAAAAATGTAAAAGTTTGGTGTCAAGACCTGGAAATCACTAGTTGACTTTTCCAATCCGGCATACAGATGTACAAAAAAGGTTTTGAAATTGTATACGGCATCCACATACTATTGGTTACAGTCAAAACTGATGTTTCAAATAAGATTAAACTTAGCTTTAAACACATTGATATGAAAAAAAAAAAAGTCCTGGAAAGAAACACTCAAAAGTACTAAAGACTGGATAGCATGGCAACTTTCTCTCTGCCAACCCCTTTCTTTGTTTTTCAAAATCTTTATAATTTTTCATTATATTGAGTCATAATAAAAAAAATAAAAAAGACATAAGACATAAAAAGTCACGAAACAAGAAGTCAGAATTCATAAAAATATTCAAATACATCAAAATTTAACATTTATTTTTACAAAAGTAACAGTATTCGGTGAAAAGAAAACAATCACCAGGGAGAAAATATTAGCTTCACAAAAACTAGAAAAAGGTTATTATACAAAATGCACAAAATGTCCTAAATTTTAATAAGGCAAGAGAAAAATGGGCAAAGAATACAAACAAGTAATTTGGTATGGAATTGTAAATGATCAATAAATCTATTAAAAATTTTTCAATTACTAGTATTTGGAGAAATAGCCTTCAAAAAATAGGTTTTTTAAAAATATACCAGATTGTAGAAGATTTTAAAGACTTAGGCCATCCCCTGCTACTTAGGGATTATACAAACAGTGAACAAAACAAACATGGTTGTTTGAAGTATGACTTATTTTAATATTTGTGGTGATTAATCTGATATCTTTTAAAATTAAAACATGAATACATTTTAATCTAGCAGGACTTATTTTGGGGATCTGTACTACAGATACACTGTACACACACATCTATGGATATGTGATACACGATATATATAATATCTATGTCTGTGTCTATATGTATCCTATATTTGTCTATATCTATATTTATGTATGCTTACTCCTGCTTAACAATGGGAAAACTAAGTAAATTACTATAAAATTTATAGTACAACCATATTATGAGTATTATTAAACTATTAAAATGAATTATGCCAGTATGTTTTGAGCTGGAGGATATTCATGAAGAAAAAAATTGCAAAATCCAAAAACAAGCATTTTTTTTTTTGGATATTTGTATAAGCAAGAAAAACACTGACAAAGTATAATGCCTAATTGATATCACTGATTCCCTGAGGTTGAAGGGAAAGGCAAAGAGTGGAGAATGAATATTAATTCTTTTTATAACTTTGTGTGGTCTGGCTTGAGCAAGATAACGTAGCAAAGTTTAAAAAAATAATAATTTTTGCATTGGAAAGTGCAATAAACACTAACTAAAGCTGGAAAGGGAGTTTGATTTTTTTTTCCTCTTTGATTTATTCTCTAGATTTCTTTAATGTGTTTATATTATTTTAATAATGAAATAATAAATATATCTAAATTGAATAACAGTAATAATCTTAATTGTTTTAAAAATGGGAACTCAAGTTGAATAGCATTAAATCTCTACAGATTAGTATATTTTAATGAAATTTGTTAGCTGTGGAATATACATATGAGTAAAATTAACTAAAAAGGTAACATTACAATATTAGCCAGAAAATTCTCAAAAAGGAAAAGGAAAAGTATGAATTTGCTTTTTCACATACTCAGAATTTCTGTTATGGAGCTAGTTTATTAGAACAGTATGCCAAAAATAAGTAGTCAGATGAATGGAGATTCTGGAATTATATCTAAGTTGATATAGAATTTCATATAATAGAGATAATTCAAAGAAGTTAAGAAAGATGGAATATTTAATAAATGGTTTTGGGAAAATTGTCTACCTTTTGGGAAAAAAACCAAGCTGGATCTCAATTTCAACCCCTTTGTTAACAACAAATTCCAGTTAGATCAACAATTTAAATAAAATCATAAATGCCAACAGGTAACCAAATAACAGCCATATATCTAAAATATAAAACAACAACTAAAACACGGTGAAAAATCGGGAGTTCTAAAGGACCTTTCTAAGAATGCCATAAATAATAACTCTCTGTAAGAGAGTTATTAAATAAATCTCTCCATAAGAGAGATATATCAATGTGATTATATACACATTTTAAAACTTTATTCATGATGGAGTAAAAGGTTAAAAACCAGCATTCGAAAATGTCTGCAACACATATATCAAAGGTTAATATTCTGAACATAGAGATAAAGACGTACCGAATCGGATACAATAGCCTAAGGTCATAAACAGTAAAGAAGAAATACAAATATATTTAATCTCATAATTATAAAAATGCAAGGAAACATAACAAGATATCATTTTTTCCGTCCTCAGATTGTTGAGGACCGAACACCAATAAAAAAAAAAAAAACCCTTATTACACCTGTTAGGAGTATAAATTGGCATGATATTTCTGGAGAACATAATGAGAAATTATTCATCAAAATTTTAAATATAAAAAAAATTAAATGGACATGCTCTTTGCAAAGGAGGTCCACTCTAGGAGTTTACCTCGAGGAAAAAATCAGACAAAGTATGTACGAAGATGTATGTTTACCTCAGTGTTGCTCATAATAGAAAAAACTGAAGCAATCTAAGCATCTCTAGTTAAAGGGATGATTTTTAGAAATGTTATATAACATGCCATAGAAATTTGTGCAGTCACTATGAAGAATGAAGCAGAGCTATACTTATTAGCATGGAAAAACGTATATGAGATCATTTTTAGTGATAAACAAGTTCATGAAATAGCATTTCTAGTATAAACATACTCTCAACTAAGTTAGTGTTCATTTCATGATTTTATTAATCAAACCTCCTCAGTTCTTTGTTATAGTTGGAAGGGAGCCCCAACAATGGAAACCCACATGGTGCTTAGATCAAGGCTCTTCTTGGCCTCAGCAATGCAAAAAAACCATTTAATTCCTGAATCTTACCTATGTCAGTCGCTCGAGCCGGCAGAGGCCTCCGCCACTGGGTGACAAATTTGTATGCGTCCAGCCTGATCTCAATGATATTGTTTAACAAAGCCAAAAGAGGGGCCAGAGGAAAAGCCGCAACAAAGATGGTGGTAAAACCAAACTGTAAAACTGTAAAGGGACAGCACTGCAAAATTAGTAATATAAACAATACAGTTTCTTGAGTGCTTTCTTTGGGCCCTAGGAGGTGCTTCACATAAATTGCCTTTAATCCTTTCAATATCCCTACAAGGTAAATATGCTCATCATATTTGGCCGTTGAGATAACTATAGCTCATATGTGTTAAGTAAGCTTGCTAAAGGGTGGACAGCAAAAAATGTTAAGACCTGCATTTAAACTCTGATCTCAATGGATTGAAAGTGTATTTGCTTTCCATCACTATACCATGCAGCATGAAGGAAGAGCGAGTAAGAAGTCAAAGAGGAGGACTTGAAGAAAAATGCTGAGCTCTTTAGAGCTTTAGGACCCAAGATACCTAATCTTTTCCTTTCTTTTTATAGACAAGAAGACTAAAGGCCAGAGAAAAAGCAAATGTGAAGACAACACACAAAGATTTTAACAGTTGGAGTGAGAATCTTCCTTTTCTTAATATAAATAAGAGGGCTTCTCAATGAAGCTAAAATCACTCCAGGTCCATGCAAAGATTTATTGCAAGAAATAATCATCGCTTTATTTGGGCAGGATGGTATATTTTTAACAAAGGAATGGGCGCTGATTTATTTTATTCCTTTTAAAATATCTGCACTAAAGCTAGGTGTTCTACTTATGAGAAAACCCTTCCTTCTGGTCAAATGTTATGGCTAACAAAGGACAGAATTTGTGAACCTTCCAAGGACACTGTTTTAATATCTTCTCTAGTTATGTTGAGATAAAGGTAGAAAGGTATTTTAGGATGCTTGGGGTTGGAAAGGAGAGAGATGGTTTTCTCTCTTGAACCAGAGCCTGTGTAAAGAAAAAAAAATATATCAAGAAGGCCAAATAGCCGTATAGAAGTTTCTCTCCTTACCCATTTCTAAATACTCATCCATCAGTCCATGAATATTCATGGGCTGCAGGTTCCAATCATTTTCCCACTGAGGTATGGATGCATCTTGTATTCCCCGCTTGATTTTATGTCGTGACCACCAGTTCTGGATCAACCTACATCACACAGCAGACAAGGGGCTTTTGAGCTCTTACAAGCATATGGCGAACAATTTATAGTGTGTTAAGAGAAGAGAAATACCACTACCCTGGGTGTACACTAAGCATTTCTGGGAATTGAAGATATTTGCATGGTCTCAACTTCCAAGTTTAGGAGGTGGGAATTGGCCTCAGCCTTCCTAGACCTTGTCCACATCTACATATGTATCTGGGAATTCATCCCCCCACACACTTAAGTGCGTCCAATACTTATTAGACAACCACCCATTTGTATGATTCCTTCCCCCCACCCCATCAACCTCTATACATACTTAAACTTCTATGGTGCCTGTTGTGATTGGATCTGAGCCCTTCATTGCTCATAACCCAAAATCTTCTGGGCTGTGCTCTCTGAACACGGGTAAAAGCATGTTCCATATTGAATAGCTGAGCCCTAGATAAGGTTTCAAGAGATAACAGGTTCTAGTTCCCACCCTACAATGCACGAGCCATGTGACTTTTAGTAAGTCTACTTACCTCTGTGAGTTTATGAACATGAAGGGTTTGAGTATTAACAATTACATTCAGCCACTACGGTGAACAATAATTTACAAGCAATGGATCTGTACCTGAGTCCATTTAAAAGACATGGAAAGGAATTAACAACACTATTTCCCTAGCTTAGGGGCAGTCTTGAAATTATGGGACTCAGAAATATCCCGTAGTGGGGACTTCTGGGCAATTAATTTTCTGAAGAGTTAGACGAACATTACCTCTAGAATGAAGTGAATCTCACAGCGTATCCCATCTCTCAGTAGTAATTAATCATGGACCTAGAACTCAGTGGGTGTTGGAAGAACCACCATAGAGGTAGTTAGTTCTTCAGTGTACGTCCCATGGAGGTTGCCTCTGGGACCTCAAGAAGATGGAAAAGGAGCTGGGTGTTGAGATTGAGGCAGGCCTGCTTGGTTTAATTTTATTTCCTTCAGTCTGCTTAAGATTTTACTTTAAAAAAGAGAACTAAGTTATAAAAGTTTCAAAATTATTGCTTGGTCCACTCCTGCTAGATTTGGAAAAACACCAACAGGATGTCCCTTACCATGGTACACAATCCAGGCTGACCACTTGGGCAAGGTCATGGTGAAAATGTGCCATCCCAAGTGTATGCTATGTACAGAAGCACACGGACGATGACAACAGTAAGAATCATTCTTAACGCTATAATGACGACTATATCTTGACGGTGCTTATGAAGCTATTTCATTCACAGCACGTCAGATCCTGTGGCAGGCACTTGCTACTGTATCTCCTCAGCTATTTTCAAATGATGTTCCCAAACCCTGTGTCTCAAACAGATGGGCCAGGGATAGGAAGGGATACAAACAATGGACCAGGCTCCCCAAACCTTCATCCCTATGCTCTCTTCATTTACAAGAGATTTATTTTTTCTGTTTTGAATATTGAAGATCTGTATAAAAATCTCTTCACAAAAAGGTTCTGTCATTTATTGATGAGGTTTAAAGACCACTGGGCATCTCTTGTAATCTCCTCCCTTATTTTATAAATAAAAAAAAATCTCACAGATAGGTCAAGTAAATTAGAAGCGTCTTTAAATTAGAAGCAAGGGGCAGAGAAGGAATTTGAAGCAGGTCTCAGTTATGTCATAGTCCATGTGCTAAGACTGCCTGTAACTTAACACAATAGTTTATGGCAGATTTCAGGGTGGGTATCACTTCTCCAGCCCTAAAGTCTCTACTCTGCAATGTCCTGACACCATTTGTAGGCCAACAAGGAGAAAGAATCACGGTATAATCAGATGACTAAGCCTAAGCTATTTATATCATCAATTAACTAGTTCTTCCACAGTCAAGAAATTCCTCAAAATAGTCACGCTTTTAACCTTGGTTAGGCCTCAAAGCTTCCATAACACATTGTTTTACATAAACTGTATTTCAGTGTATTTGGAAGAGTAATCTATGTTATTAGATATAGAAGTAGGCATTCAACAGCCTTTATGTCGACATTCCACAGACGTTAAACCCTGTCGAAAGGGACAAAATAGAATGCTATTGTTTTGTGAAATCAATCCTGTTCTAATAACTTTTTCATGTAATAAAGTGTATAAGACCTCCCTACCCAGAATTTTATTTTTGTTTTATTCTTTTTTAAGAGGGGGAGCAAAAATGGAGGCTGTCTTTGTTAAACAACAACAACCTTGGTCTTTTGGTGGCCAGAAGAACCCAGAAAGTTCTTCTTCTCCTCAAGAACCTGTATTGTCAACAGTGCTTTAAGAATAGCAACAAGCATCTTAACGTGTTAAACAGAGTACTGGATGCTTGACATCCACTATTTCCTTTATTCTTCACGAATGTTTTCTTGAGGTGCATATAGCCATTGATCCCCTCTTAAGAGATGTGAAAACTGAGGCTCGGCAAGGTTAACTCACTCACACACGGTCACACATTGAGTGAACAGCAGAGCAGGAACTGAACTCATACCTGTCTGTCTAATAGGCTCCCATTCTTAAGAACTAGTCCCACTACCTCTATCTTTCTTTTTTGTAACTATGTATAAGGCAAGTTTAAAAATAAAGTGCTCACGGGTATCCCAGTTCCATGAAGTTGTTCCATATTTGCTTCAAAAACATGATAACGCCCATCTGGAGGCAGAGGTCTATCAAACAGCCACTGGGATGACACTGAAACAGAGCAACAACAATGGTCTTGCTCTTGTCAGTTGGTTGCACGTCCCCACCTTCAAACCGTACAGCAAATTCTAAAGCCAGGCCACCCACTCTCAGTGCATGAAGAAAATAAAAACAAGGAAGAAATAGCATGTATAAGGACATCTGATAGGGAAGTTTTCAGTAATTAGAGTGGAATATTGATCAAAATTAAAACATCAATAATAACAAATCTTTTTTATTATTTAAATTCAATTAGCCAACATATAGTACATCCTTAGTTTCAGATGTAGTGTTCAATAATTCATCAGTTGTGTATAACACCCAGGGCCCATCACATCACGTGCCCTCCTTAAAGCCCATCACCCAGTTACCCCATCCCCCCACCCACCTCTCCTCTAGCAACCCTGTTTGTTTCCTAGAGTTAAGAGTCTTTCATGGTTTGTCTCCCTATTGGAAGAACAACCATTCAGTTTTCCCTCCCTTCCCCTATGAAACCTCTGTGCTGTTTCTTATATTCCACAAATAACAAATCTATCTTTTAATGAGCACTTACTACCTGCCAACCTCTGTATTAGGCATGATCCCATTTAATGAGTGCTCCGGAATACTGTGTATCTATTAACAATCAGGAAATAGAAAAATGTTTAAGTGTTTATAATATGTTCTTTCAAAATAACCTTTTTGATGTAGAATAATTTTAAATGTGTAGAAAATTTGCAAGGAAAGTACAGAGAATGCCCATACGCACTTCAGCCAGTTCCCTCCATTGCCTCTTATATTATCAAGGTATGTTTGTCAAAGCTGAGAAACCAACATGATCTGGTGTTTTCATGTGCTGAGACTGGATTTATGTGTTTTGAGGATGGAGGAAGATCACAGACGTAAATTTCACCACATCCCCCCAGATGTTACATGATAGCCACAGACACCACTAGTGACATTAATCTTCATCAGTTTGTTGGTACAAAGTTTGCCAGGTATTTCTACTCTAAAGTTACTCATTTTTCCCTTTCCCTATTCTTTTCTGAAGTGAATTAAATCTAGCCCATCCTCAAGATAGGAGGCAGGTGTTAAGGTCTATATCCTGGAGAGGGAATATCTACTACATAAACTAAAATGTATTTTTTTTTATTATTATTTATTTGACAGAGAGAGAGAGACAGCCAGAGAGAGAGGGAACACAAGCAGGGGGAGTGGGAGAGGAAGAAGCAGGCTCATAGCGGAGGAGCCTGATGTGGGACTCGATCCCATAACGCCGGGATCACGCCCTGAGCCGAAGGCAGACGCTTAACCGCTGTGCCACCCAGGCGCCCCTAGAATGTATTTTTAAGTGATAAAAACATGCCACAGAATGCCTTGTCAGTATGATCCCAATTTTGCCTTCTTGTGCTCCTCTGCTTTTTCAGATGTCCAATAACTGTTAGCATTAGAAACCCCCACAAACAAAAATGTGATTACAAGGAAAATTGCAATCGACATGTTTTGATTGAAAACTTTGTACTGTAGAAGATACTTGTGTAGGAAAGCGTGGGTCTGTTTCTTTAGAAATGGGTTCACGTCCTGCTCATAAGAACAATAGTCACTATAGCTTTGATCCACAGTTTCTATTTCTATCAAATTGGTACCAGTGGGACTTCAAAGGGAACAGATAATTAGGACACGAAGAGCCTGGTTTTCCGGTTCCAGCCCAGTAATTTAAAACTCCCTAAACTGAGTCAGAGAGAGAGAGAGAGAGAGAGAGAGCGCTTGCCACAATTTTCATTGTGTAGAGAAGTCTCGGTTCTCCCATTTAAGCATGTCTCTTCCTTCTAGGGTGAATTTAGGACCCCTGAGCTCTGCCACATATGTATGATAAATGGGTTCGAAGAATGTCTGAGACAGAATAATTACTAAACTACAGAGGCAGGCATAGGCATAGATCACAGCTGCAAGATGAAATCTTCATTTTTATGGAGACCGAAAGACGTAAATTAACATGTACAAGGTCATATGATGTTGACTGTTGGTATGGAATTGAATGCCTTGGTCTCCTGCACTCCAATCCTTTGCTCTTGTACATAACGCCAAACATGATTTCTATTTACCCAATGTATTTGTTGCCTTGAAAGGCTGGCTTACCAAGGCATATTATTATGTGGAGAGGGAAAAAAAGAAGACCATTGGCTCATTCTCCACAATCGCAGGCCAAAGTGGGGAGGCTGAATGACAGGCAATTTATAATTTTGTTGAAATTGAGCCTTCATGACTTGGTGATTTATAGGGCAGAGAAAGGGATCCAACAGTTTTTGTGGGTCTGCCTTCCTCAAATAATGGTTCCTTTGATCAAAATCCAGTCCTTCAATACTCTAAAATTCATTTGGTAAGAGAGCCTATACTTAGAATGAGTAAAAGGGCATTGATGAGTATGTAGGACAACCAGGCTTTCATTCCCATTGCACCCCTCCAAAATCATATGACTGTGGACAACCCATAGCTGAGTGTCTTCACATATTTTTCTCATTTGCTCCTCCTGAGAACCTCATAAGATGCATGTTGGTCTCTTCATTTGTAGATGATGAAGCCCAGTGGCACATAGGACTATCAGATTCTGATACTCATGTTCCTTTCACAGGAGGTATGTTTACTCTAAATCCAATTTACATGTGCTAGTCAGCAACCATTCAGCAATCTCTTATCAAAGTCAATTTCCTTTACGTTCTTGGTTTTGCCTATATGCTATCCCCATGGTGACTGGAAAGCACAATGTTCAAAGTGCAGACTCTGATGCTAGGTTGGCCGAATCTAATTGATGACTTCATCAATTTATAAGTTTGTTTCTATACTTGGAGGCAAATTATATAACTTGCCTAAATTTCTGTTTCCTCATCTGCAAGATGAGTGTAATAATAGAATTTTTACATTAATACATGTAGAACAGTTAGCAACAATTGCTGGAAGGTGATGGCATATAGTAAGCACTCATTAAATATTAATCATTATTAACATTTTTATATAGATTTACTTAAAATATTTATGTGAGGTATTATACAGTATAGTATGAGGAAAGGTCAGGATAGCCAGTTCATAAATGTTTTAAATAAAATTGCAGTACTTTTTGCTTTCTTTATAATGGTTACCATTATTTGTGTCAGGGATTTTATTTTATTTTTTATTTTTTAAAATATTTTATTTATTTATTTGACAGAGACAGAGAGAGGCAGAGAGTATAAAGGCAGTGAGGGGGGAATGGCAGAGGGAGAAGGAGAAGCAGAAGCAGGATCCCCGCTAAGCAGGGAACCTGATGGGGGGGCTTGATCCCAGGACCCTGATATCATGACCTGAGTCGAAGGCAGATGCTTAACCAGCTGAGCCACCCAGGCGCCCCTGTGCCAGGGATTTTACATGCATGATCCAATTTTATCCACGTCTCACCAATCCTACCAAGATAGCTATTCCTATCACAATCTACAAAAGACTTAGAGATATTAAGATCAGGCATTAGGGTGGGGCAGAATTAAAATGTAGACCGTCAAACTCCAAAGACACAATACTTATTACATAACATGGTTAAGTTCTTCTCTCGGGATTATTAGCATCATCAAGAAAGGAAAGGGACTTCTTCATTTGTATTACCCCAGAGAGGCCTGGAATGGAGTACGCGTCAATAAATGCTTGTTGTATGACTGAATTCTGAGATGAAATGCTGTTGTATGTTCCATTATGTGTATTTATGTATACACTTCTAGAATTTCTAGGGTCTATCGCAAACCCACATTTTTCATTTCACCGATGGGTTTTTTCCAAAATAAACAATCTTTTGTTAGAAAATATGGCCATTATGTATTCCATATATATTGTGGAAAATATCTAGGATGGCTATGAAACATTTTTCCTGATACCAGTATTAGAACTATTCCCCTGGGGCTCACAAAGAAGAAACATGACTTCCAATAATTTTACCCTTAAGAGTAAAAATATCCAATTAAACAAAATTATTGGTGACAGCAGTTTCTAAAATGGCATCAATATGCAAATCTACCTGCCTGTTCCCCACAGTTGAACACTCCTGATGAAAAGTAACCTTTGGGTGCCAAACTGAGTAGATGAAAGCCTTTTAGCAGATATAGTCATACTTCTGGGCTATGAGTGAAAACTCCAAGTTTGATTTGGGGACTTCCTCGAGGCCTGAAATTATGGAAGGCCTTCCACCTGTTTTTGCCTAAGGGGAAAATATCCGGGTGGCTGTGGAGACAGATCATTGACAACTATCAGCTACAATTTATAGAGTGCCTTCCAAAGTCTAGGGGTTGTGTTGTGTTATGCAAATTATCTCTTATCTGTAAACAATTTTGCAACCTAGGTATTACTACTGCTAGTTTACAGATGAGGAGACAGATATTCAGAGGGATTAACTTAAGGGCAACGAATTAATAGGTAGCAAGGTTAACAGGTGAGCTCAGGTTTCTATGATGTAGAGCATGTTATTCTTAGGAAGTTTTAGGTTTTCTCCATGTATTCCAATCAACTAGAAGGCTGTAGGGAGACGATATCAATGAGGACTCCATTAAGTTTGGGGGAACTTTTTAGATAGAGACTGGAAATACCTGTTTTCTCAGGGAAACTTTTCTTAGACTCTCTCTAAATTATGACCTCCTACTAATATTACCACATATTATATTGGATTTTACATTAGAATAATTAAAACAATTTTGAACTACAGAAGCAATAAACAACTGACCATTGAGACTGAACAGAGTCTAGAAATAGACATGTTTTTCAAGATGCAGAATATGATAAATCTTGAAATCTAATTTTGCTGAGTGATAAAAAATGTATTATTAATGAAATATGTGACTGCCAACTTGGGGGGGGGCAAGAATCTTGATTACTCTTTACATGAAAATAAACTTCCGATGCACCAAAGATATCAATATTTTATTTTATTTTATTTCATTTTATTTTTTTAAAGATTTTTTATTTATTTATTTGGCAGAGATAGAGACAGCCAGTGAGAGAGGGAACACAAGCAGGGGGAGTGGGAGAGGAAGAAGCAGGCTCCCAGCGGAGGAGCCTGATGCGGGGCTCGATCCCAGAACGCTGGGATCACGCCCTGAGCCGAAGGCAGACGATTAACGACTGCACTACCCAGGCGCCCCAAAGATATCAATATTTAAAAAAAAAATAGTGGAAAGTACAAATGTGAGTTTTTTTTAAATTTCTAGAATGAAAACCATGTTTTTTGGCATGATATAAATGCCCGAAGTTACTAATAGCAGTGATATTTTAAATGAAAAATAAAAATTTTAAATTAAAAAAAATTTATCAAAACAAAATGAAGACATACAAGAAAATGAAAAACCTATCTGCAGCAAATTTGAAAGATTAGAGCCTAATGTTATCAGTTTATAAATTTTTAGGACAGAGAATATAGTCTAATGGAAATGAACAAGAATAGCACATATAGAGAGAAATAGAAAATATCCAACAAACATGAAAAATATTCTCCATCTCACTCATAATTAAAGGAGCTGAAATCAAAAGGAGGTATCTTTTAGATGTTATATTGGTAAAAATTAAAATGTTTTTGTTGGTGAAAGTCTGAGGAAGTGGGCTCATAGACTATAGGTAGGCGCTGGCACTTCGGAGGACCATATATCAGTCTCGGTGACAATATACAACCTGCCTAACCCTGTGATCTAGCAATACTAGACCTTTTGTTCCCATGACATACATATTTTAAATCAATAAAAAACTATAAGACTTGGGAGATGCAGATCTATACTTTTATAGATTGGTGTTTCAAGTAAGATTTCTTTTGGACAAAGTTTCCCTGCTTGAAAGGAAACCTAGCATATTTAAAAGTTCAAAAACCCATAGAATAGATTATAATAATTCCTCCAAAATGAAAAATCTCTGGAGCTAAATTTCTGAGCTTTGTGAATGGAAGAAATGGGTTTGATAGAGAATTAAAGAGCTGAGGTCAGGATTTGGGGGTTTAACCTTTAAATTCATATCCTTTTTTTTGAAAGATGTAGTTCCTTTTCTTTCTGAACCCATAAGAACTGTCTACCAAAAGTGTGTCTTCAGCATGCCTGAAATTCCGTGTACCCACCTTCTCTCTCTCTTTCTCCTCCCACCTGCTTCCCTCCTACGGTCATTGGCCCATATCCACGCCCAATCCCATACCCACCCTTACAAGGTTACTTACTTCCTCCAGTCTCCACCGGTTAAAAAGTTTATTGTAATTTCCTGGGTGGCCTACAAATCTGTAAAAAGCCATTTTAATTCATTAGCATTTATGTGGGGTTGACTGAAGAACATCTACTAATGCATGGGTAGGTAGACATAAATGTTCACTGGTGCATCTTGTCCCCAAACTGCGAAATTTGGCCATGCTTACACATCAAAGTACCTGACTTAAAAAGGAAAAAGTGGTTGTGATTTCAATTTTCACCCCCCAGTGGGTGAGAAAGTACAGACAAAACAACCGAAAGAAATTTTCCACTTTCACCTGCAAATCTTTAATGTTTTGTTGACCTAGCTAATGAATATTAATGTAATGTGCCGAATTGTTTAGTTTAACATTAGTATGTTTCCATGGCACTGGCTGGAGTGTTAAGCATAGTTTAATATGCTTCTTTTTCACACCGTGCAGCAAACATACAAAAAAATGTTAACGTGATAGGTAGGAGAAGTTTCCACAATAAGGGACTATAACCTAGGGTTACACAAAAATCATTTTCTTATTTAACAAAACCATTTCTGATGATTGGATAATCATAATCCAACCCAAGCATGGTACACTGGTTTTATTTTTTTTTATGCCAACTTTAATTGGTAGTGGCAGCTGGAAGCACTGTACTTAGACGTCTTTTGGTGGAAAACACATGTGAAGACTGATGAGCAGTTTTCCAAGGCAGGGGACAAGAATTTGCCATCTCTATTAACAAACTGACAATGGAACTGTTGGCCGTATTTTTCACTCTGCAAAGATAATGTACATAAAGTTGACTTACCTCCCCAAAAAGAAAGCAATATAGAAGATAGAACTATTTAAATTAACAAATTGGAAGAGGAACATCTTCAAAGCAAAGCTGTTTTCCCACTCAGATTCTGTTCGAGGATATTCTAGAAGGAAAACAGGGTGTGTTTATAAAGAGGAGGTGGATAACAAGAAATACAGAGATAGAATCAGAAGCCCCACGTTTGTGTTCTGGTTCAGCCATTTGCTAGTTCTACGAGGCACTCGGTGTCTCTGAATTCTAGGGTCTGCATCTGCAAAATGTGAATGATAAATGTCGGCTGTACATACATAGTTGATAAAAGGATTCAATGGTACAATCTTCAGACTTTCCCCATAGCTACAAAAATGGGATTTCTGTTATTAATAGTATATAAAGATTTTCAAGATTCTGTCTGCTATTGTCATTTGGAAGTAACCATGTACATTGGATCAGTCCTTCACTCAAAACTGTCTATGCTTGAATAAGGACCTAAATTATTTACAGAGTTCTTTGAAGAATGGATATTTTGTGCAGACTGAAGTAGAATGGTAAAGAGGAAAGAGGGCTACCTCAGTCCTAGGAGCTGGGCTCCTATTTCAACTTTTATACCTAATTTTCTGGTAATCTCAGATAGATCATTTCACATTTTTCTGCGATAGTTTTAACATTTATGAAACAAGGAGTTTAGACAAGATGATTTCAAGAACCTATCGACTCTCACATCTTATGTTTCTATGACTCTTAAAGCAAAACAAAACAAAACAAAACAAAACAAAACAAAACAAAACGATGCAAGAGACTGAATTAAGATGGCAATGCGGACTGCAGCCTCTGCTCCCATGCAGTATCCAAATAATGACAGAAGATCTGTATGCACAGCTAATGTATATTCTCATATAATTAAAGAATTCAAGGAAGATATAAAACAGATGGGATCTGATTTAAGGAAAAGGTGGGCCAACATGTGTACATGATCCAGCCACAGAATAGGAGTAGGTCCTGGGGGATTCCAAGCCCAACTAGAAAATGTACGAGAAGTGACAGGCGTCTGTGGGGCATCCCCAAGGCTGACTGGTGGGTGGGCACTAGTGAGAGCATCCGGGAGAACCCACATTCCTCCAGGGTTTTGGTGGGTTGTGTTTTCACATTTCATTCTAAACAGTCTGTAAATTTAGTGCAAAACTTATCTGGAAATGAGAATACAGATTTAAAATAATCCCCATTGTGTAGTTTGTTTTTGGATCTCCATTTCTAATTTTATTGCATCATAATCCACAAATGTTCCTGTGTGATTTCTGCTTGGGAGCAAAAAAGCTGGTTTCATTTGTGGTCAAATTACTTGGATATATTTCGTCTATGTATTAAGTGTTTAGAAAGAATATATATTTTTTGTTAAGTAGACAGTTTATATATATAAAGAGAAGATTGTTAGTTATGATATTAAAATACTTTATATCCTGGCTGGTATTTGAGTGTGGATTAGTCAGGTTTTTTTTGTTTTGTTTTGTTTTGTATTGTTTTGTTCGTATTTCTATCATGTTTTGCTTTCTATATTTTGAAGGTTTATAAAAAGATGTACAGAAATCATGACTGTTATACTGAACTGACAGAGTGTTTATTGGTATGATGTCTCTCCTTCCCACTCAAACAGATATTAAATTCTGGTTTGCCTAATACTACCATGGCGACATCTGATTTTACTGTTACTATTTTCTTGATATATGTGCTCTTGTTCCTGAATTGACTTCTGTTTGACAAAACTGAAAAATTACACAGAATACAATGCCATATATATTTATTATGTATTTATAAATATTCAAATATTAAGTATATATATTTACATCTATGCACACAATGTCATTATTTTAAACAAAGTATTAATGCTTTTGTTAATTTAAATTAACAGTCCACTAATTATTAATTAATAGTTATGAATCCATAGATACTATGTCATGAGTTAGAGATGGAAAAATTTATAAAGATTTTATTAATTTATTTTAGAAAGCGAGAGATAGCACAAGCAGGAGGGGCAGAGGGAGAGGGAGAGAATTTCAAGCATACTCCATGCTAACCGTGGAGCCCTACACAGGGCTTGATCACAGGACCCTAAGATCATGATCTGACCTGAAACTAAGAGTGGGACATGTAACTGTGCCACTCAGGCACCCCTTAATTACAAATTTCTTAATGCTATTTTGCCTTTTAAATTGTGTACATATAGTATCATATTTATAAAAATAAAAATTGGGGGACAACCCCAAAAAACTGAAAAGGTAGGAGGACAAAAGTACTCCCACGTAGGGAGAGCTAGGTTTGCTAATAATTTCAGAAGGAGATTTTGTAGCTACATACACTGCCTCTCTATAGTTATGCAATTTGCTCCAACTTCCCACGCATGTCTTCCATTTTGATTGACAATTTACATAACTGAAGTTGACATGAAAAATGCTAAAGTACGTGAAGCAACTACAGACTGATATGCCCCTATGTTATTCTTTTGTGAAGGAGCGAAGTAAAAACGGACTTACCTAAGTTGGTGAGAAGGTAAGCAATTTTTTCATAAGCCTGTAATGAGAGAACAAATAGCGAATGTTATTCTTCTCCTCGAGAAGAGGCTGCTATTTACACTATTCAAGGACATATCTAAAGTGTATGCTACATTTTTAATTAAGCAGAGCATGTTTTAAAACTTACTATGTGGTGCTTTACATATATACACACACTAAATGCATGTAATATAAACATGTTATAAATATGTGTGTATATACAGATGCACTTGATTTCTGTAATAGTCTTTTGGGGTAGCTATCTTTATTTCCATTTTACAAATCAAGGAAATGGGACTTAAAAATTGTTTTGTAACAAAAGTCATTCAACTAATCAATGGCTGACATGGGATTTGGTCACTAAATTATATGTACTTCTTACTATGCTGGAAGGCTGAGTGGAAGTCTGAATTCTTTCCTACTGACAGAGAATTTTCCAAACTAAGACGGACATAGTGTGATAGTTTGCATTCCTAAAGAACAGCATTGGTTTGGTGGTTGTTTAAAACAAGACTGTTTAAGTCAAATCTGTTGAATCTGTAAGTCAATCACATGCATGATAGTTTTATGGTGGCATTTTTCACATTCTGCCACCTTCTCCCCTGCCCCTACTACTCAACCCACCACTCATACAGACTAAAGGAAAGGAAATATATTTCACAAAATTCCAAGTAAACCTAGTTGGAAAAACAAATTTGCTACAGACAGAAAGACAGTATATGTTTGTGAGTATATGTGTGTGGATGTAAATATAACCAACCCCACAATTCAACAAATTATTCTTTATATTATAAATTCCAGCAACTCTACCTGTTGGCATGCAAAATTAAAAGGTAGGTATCTGGACACTCTAAAAGTTGTTCACCTTCCCTAACTGTTCTTTCAATAGAACTATCGTGATTATTCATCTTGGCCATGATTTAAACCTACTTCTTCCTCTAAAGAGTTATCTTGAGACAGAAAGAGACAGACATAGTCTCTATTTTAACTGAACTTAAAATCCAATGGCTAGAGAAACATGACAAACAATTATGTAATTGGTCAGGAAAGGGAAAATACAGCAGGTTGTGTGCACAGAGAAGGGTGGTGGGCACAGAGTATTTATTTTATAGTGTGGTCGGAAAAGCCTCTCTGAGCGGGTAACATTGAGCATAGAGCTCATGCATGAAGTGAGGAAGGGAGCCAAGAAGAGATCTGAGCTCAGTACCGTGGAGACGCAGAAACAGGAAGTGCAAATGCCCTGAGACCGGATGTACTTGGTGTGTTTGATGAAGGGCAAGGCAGTTGGAGGATCAGGAGTGGAGGCAGTAAAAGAGCAAGGTAGTAAGAGATGAGTGAGAAATATCTCAGAGGGAAACAGGTTTTCAGGGCCTGGTAGTCCATGGTAAGGTCTTTAGAATTCATTCTGAGCTGAGAAGTCATCATCTTCCTCCTACTAATGCTTTGTTTTGGGGTGTTACACAGAACTCTGTTAGGGGAAAATGAGAATGAGACAGGGAAAGGGCAAGGTTGCTGTGAAGGGGCCACTCGACTTAGTGCTCATCATCTCTGTATCAGAGCCTTACAATCTAATTTGTACTGTAAAAATGAGCTCAAAACAGAGTTTTGCAGAATCAAAGATAGACTGCTCTTTCTCAGTAATCTACCTTTCTTAATTTCTAGAAACCATGGATATAAACATGAGCAAACTAAACAAATACTTTTCTAAAAAGTGAGTCCTCTTATTAGATGAGTCATTTGGCATTACCTCTTTTCCATGTTAAGATGTATGGTCCAACCCTTTGATCACCCTATTACACAATGACCTATTTGCATTGTAATTGGTAACCCAGGGTTAAGAAAGTTAGGAACATTTGAGGTCTTCAGTGGTCAGGCCCATGAAAGAAACATAGGAATGTATGTTCTCGAATCTAGAGATGGAAACAAATTACTAATGTGAAAGAGTTCAGAACCAGCATGGAGTACTTTAAATGTAGTTGGAGCTCCTATTTTTTGGTTATAGGGTACACAAGGTACATGGATTTTAAAATAAGAAGAGGAGGGGCACCTGGGAGGCTCCGTCAGTTAAGTGCCTGCCTTTGGCTCAGGTCATGATCTCAGGGTTCTGAGATTGAGCCCTACATTGGACCCCACTCAGTGGGGAGTCTGCTTCTCCCTCTGCCCATCCCCCTCTCGTGTTCTCTCTCAATCTCAAATAAATAAATAAATTTTTTTTAAAAATGAGAAGAGGAATACCAAAAGGAGTTCATTTTTTTTTTTTAAACTCATTTTAGAGAAGGCAGGAGAGGCAGAGGGAGAGAATTTTCAAGCAGACTCCCAGCTGAGCACAGAGCCCAATGCCAGCTCAATCTCATGGCCCATGAGATCAAGACCTGAGCCGAAACGCTTAACACACTGAGCCAACCAGGTGTCCCACGAGTTCATTCTTTTGTTGACAATGTTGAAGCGGTTTAATTGGCTTAATCCCAGAAATTTCAAACTGCAGGAGTACTTCTGTGATGTTTCTGTTTTTTCTTTAAAATTACACAGTAATCATGAGACCAGACAGCTGTCATGCTACTGTAACCTATTCTTTAATTAAGGTTTGACTATCAAGCAACAAGGATATATTGTATTCTTGTATGTGTTTGTGTATTTTTGTATATTTGTATATACAAATTGTATATTTTTAAATCATGTATTTTTAAATTTCGTCAAAATCTTCTTGGAAATATTACCTGACATTAACTATGCTGTTCACAGCACCTTTAAGTAGTATAGCATTTTCAGGGACAGCAACATAAAGGAAAAAAAGGATGGGATTAGTGAAGAGTAATTCTTATTTTCAAATTCTGTAGAATTTTAGCTATATGTCTGGTAAGAGGTGTTAAAAAATAAATTGGAGTTTTAATCATTGTTAAATTATTTGTGATTTTTCTTTGAAAATGTAGTTTCTTATCTTCGCTATGTATCAAATTCACCTCAGATCTCTTAAATCAGTGATTTCCTAATGCTATTTTAGGGACTGACGGGATTAGAATCACTTGGAGAATATTTTTGAATGTTTTGTTTCATGTACAGATTTCCCAGCTCCACAAAGGGCATTCTGAATGGGACTCAGGGATCTGTAGTTTTTCAAATGTTCCAGGTGATTTGAAGCATAGTAAGAATAATAAATGATCTTTAAGTTACTTTCATGATCTGTAAAATGGACTTGTAATCAAATTTTCATTATTTTCACCCGTATTTTTATCCCAAATTGAATATTTATTTCGGGATGCCATGATCCATTTGTTTTGAAAGCTTAGAGGATGCATGTTCTTTAATTATTAGTTTGAAAAATCACAAGTACTGCAAATGTGAAAGACGCTGAAAATAGAATTCCAGCAACAAAAATAATTTTGAACGATTATTCAAGAGGCTAAGATCTTTGCATTGTGAATAGTATTCAAGATGCTAGGAAAATTGGAGAATAAAATATTTAAAATTTATTTGAAGAATATATTCTAAATGTCTTTTAGACATAGGCAAAGACCTGGAGACACAAAAGTGAGGAGACCCTGCTGTCAGGAGCTTACACCCTGAGAGTGGGAGACGAGGTACGCCCCAAGCACTGTAACAGAAGAGCATTCACAAGACAGAGTGTTTCATTCCATCAGCGGAGTCCGATAAGGAGGGAGACTAGGTCCAAGCACCTAGTGAGAAGAATAAACACAAAGAAGAGATTATTCCATTCTACATATGGGATTGAGAAAAAAACTTTATGGAGCAAGGGATCCTTTACTGGAATTTTCAAAGATAAAGAAATAGCCTGCAAGGAGATAAAAGGAAAAAAGGGTGAATAGAGGAAGCACTGTGAACCAAGTGACAGAGCTGTGAAAAAGCAGAATGCCAGGGAGCAAGCAAAAGGGATTTTGTAGGCTGGAGTGCAGAGTGTGAGAGGGAGGGAGGGAGATCCAACTTTAAACAAGATGAAAAAGAAAACTGGCTTTAAATAACAGGAGGCCTCCGTGCCTTGCTAATGAATTTAGAATTTATACCAGAGGCAATGGGAACCCATTAAGCACTTTCGAGTACAAAATAAAATGATCAAATCTGAGGTTTAGAAAGATCCTTTTTTTTAAAAGATTTTTTAAATTTATTTGAGAGGGAGAGAGAGAAGGAGCAGGAGGGGCAGAGGGAGAGGAGAGAATCTCGAGCAGACTCCCCACTAAGTGCAGAGCCCGACTGGGGGCTTGATTCCATGACCCTGAGATCATGACCTGAGCCCAAATCAAAAGTGGCACGCTTAACCGACTGAGCCACCCAGGTGCCCCAGAAAGATCCTTCCAAGAGCAGTGGGCAAGGGAGATGAGAAGAACTGAAAAAGACAGGAAGACTCACCAGTTAGAAGGCTACTGCAATGGTCCAAGCTAGAAAAGTAGCTGAGCTAAGGAAGTAGAAGTGAGAATGATGAGTAGGGAATAGATAAGAGAGATGTTACAGAAGCAAAATTCACAACAATCACTGACGTGATGAAAGAGACAAAAGAAATGAATGAATGCCTTAAAATTTCTGGTTGTGTATTTTAAATATTTAAAGTTCGTGAATAAAAAAGAGTGTTTGACTACCTGAAACTATTTTGCCACACCCATTTCATACTTTCATGCATATGGGTTATAGCTGAAAAGCAGATTAGATTAATAGAATATTTTGACTGAGGCCAAACCCTCATTTGGAGACTATGTTAGCACTGGGATCATGAAGTCTAGCTTTAAGAAACAAAAAGCACGTTTTTATATGCTGCATATTTAGTGTTGGTCTGAAAATAACAAGAGGTAGCATTTGGTATTCTAGGTCAATCATTTTGGTGGTATAAGTTTTTTACAGAGTTGCCATTTTGATATTAACGGTTTTAATCTATGTTTATCTGATTAACCTTAAATTAATCCTGTGGGTTCAGGTAAATCAGATGGGCTATTTCTGTGAAGTGCCTTAACATCCTGAGTAGGAAAGGAATACATAAGTTCAGAAGGGCATGAAGGGTTTATACTGATTAAATTTGAGGAATAAAACATTCTTTTCACATTTATTGAGTTGGCTGTGTAGTTGACTTCCTTTATCCTAAAATCCATTTAAAAATCTTTTCCTAAATTAGTTGCAAGGGCAAAGGAGAAGTTTTGTGGCTGATTCTACTACCAACAATCTCTAAATCTTTATGTCAAAATTCCCAACAAGTAGAAATAAACATTCAGAGAAAAGAAAGTCAGTCTTCTCTCAGGAACAGTGGATGAGTTAGCTCTTGTATTTAATTAAGTAGAGCTAGTAGGATTTTGAGGACCTCAAAAGATGTTTTTTATGACAAAAATAATACTATCCTCACCTGTCTCCAGAGGTCTTATTTCTACAATTAGGAGATTCACTCCATCTAGTTCAGCCTTTGTTATCTGTAAAAAGCAGTAGTGTGGAAGAAGGAATATATTGAGCCTCATTAAAGATACAGACTTAGTGAGAAAAAGCTGTATCTGAAGGTTATGAGAAAGAAGACTCTATGAATATGGGTTCACTGTGATTTTAGGGAAGAGATGGTAACTGAAGATGGGGGTTGGAAATGAGGCAGAGTCAGAGTTTAAGGGACTGGTGATTAAGAAACAACTGGAATAATACGAAATTGGAGTCTGGTACACCAAGGGAAACTTCAGCCAAATTTAAGTTTTTTTGCATTATCAATGAAAATAAAAAGAATCCTTTTGTAAGGAAAATGTATGAAGGTGAAAGCTCCTGTTTTATTCAATTACAGGTTCTGATCATGACAAGTTCTTCAGCTTAACTGAGAAGATAGCTATTTCCCTGGGTAGGAACCAAGGATTGAATCCTGGACCTGGAGGTTCTGTTCCCAGAGTTGTCATGCTTGCCTTCCCAAGGAAAAGTTAATTAAAACATATTTGGCCTTTTCATTTTCCCTATGAAATATCTCCCATCTTCAAAAATATTAGGCCAGTTCATTAATTCACTCAAGATGTTTTTGAAGATCATGAGGTCTTTGGAACAAATTGTCAAATCCAGGAACACAGGGTACTCTTTTGAAGACACTAATAACTGATGGTGATGGGAATAAATAGACATGAATCCATTAACATTGATTACCTCCAGTGGTTACAATTAGTTTATGATAGGAAGGGACATGAGTGGCATTTTGGATAGAAAATAGTGACTTTTCTTAATATTTTAAATGTTTTCACACTGTCAGTACTTTATATAATAACAGTGTATTGATTTTGAAATTCAAAACTAAAAAAGATCAAAATAGTAACTTTAGAAAGAAAGTACATTAAGAAAACCAAGTTTAAGACTACTGAAAATTAGCATAATGGTATGATTTTTGCATGAACTAATTAAATATTTCAAATTTTCTTATATTTTAGACATAAATTTGATCAAAAGGCATAATACAACATCTTAGATGTGATTCTCTATCTACAGACAATTCTGACTATTTAAAAATTTATGAATGGGTAATAGGTAACAACTAAAAAATATATAAATAAATGCAGATATGGTCTGAAGAATTTAGAAACACCAAAGAAAAGATCATTGGCATTTCTATACCTTGGACTGAAGGTTAATGAATAAACTCTATGATTTAAAGATGAAAAGAAAGGGAAAAAATGAAGAAAATGTTAGTACTTTGCAAGAAAGAGAACAGGAGTGCATACAGACTTTTAAAGAGAAATACAATTTTAAAATAGTGAAGAGAAGCAAATAGGAAAAAGGTTAACACTTACTGAGCACGGGAGGATCTCATTTAATCTTTCAATACCCCTATGCATTAGAGTTATCACCCTCATATGAAAGATCAAAAAATTAAAACTCAAAGATGTTATATGGTATGGCCAGGATCACACAGGTCAAGTGCAAATCTTTGCTTTGCCTGCATCCAATGTCTGCTGCTTTTTATCAGGACACCAAGTTGAACAACTGGCACCACAAAGTGCTGAGAGCCGGGGCAGTAGTAAGAGGACAGGGGAAGGAGGAAGCACACATAGGAATACCGTGTGCATGTGTGTGTGTGTGTGTGTGTGTACACACACATGCATGCATGCGTCCTGGTATGCTGCTTGGCCACTGATAAACCTTTTCTCTACTTGGTGAAAGACCAAATTTAAAAAGTGAGCCAAAGTTGCCTCCTAGGTGGCTGTGGTTTTATGGGTGACTCGTATATAAAGTAAAAATAAAGTACATTCCATTCTAATTTATTCCAAATTTTATATCGTGGTAGAATGTATTAAAAGTAAAGGTAATTTTTTTCTGATTATAAATCAAAGTCTACATATAGAGGTAAATATTTGAAAGAATCCAAAAAAATTACATTAAATCAAATAGTATCCCACTACTGAGAGATAACCACTGTTAAGATTTTATTGTTATTCCTTAAAATTTCAAAATGCAGGTGTGTTCCAATGGGAATCAAGTGCAGGTATATATCCTTTTTCTGTAACTGCATGTCATGTCCTTTAATAATATTAAAACAGCATTTTAATTGGTTATGTGATGCTGCATCATATAGAATTTGAGTTAATATTCTCTTGTTTTTGTTCACTTAGGCGGTCTCTCACTAATTTTTACTACCCTAAGTAATAATACAATAAAAATCCTATCCTTCTACACAAATCTTGGACTGCCACCATTGATTTCTTTAAAATATTAGAAATTAATATCATATGTTTATGTTTTACTAGTTTTAGATGGTATATGAGCTCATCATAAAAAATTTGAAAATGCAAAACACATGTTTAACGTGTAGAGAAAAGAAATCACCTATACTTTTCAGAGATAATTGATTACGTTTTCAAAATTTTTTTAAAAAGATTTTATGTATTTAGTTTATTTGACAAAGAGAGAACACACAAGCGGGGGGGGGGGCATGGGGAGCAGAGGGAGAGGGACAAGGAGACTCTGTGCTGGGTGTGGAGCTCCTGATAACATTTTTACATGTACTTGGGATTTTTATCTGTGTAGCTGTAATTGCTCTTCAGTTTGAATTTTGTTACTATCTTTGCCAGATATATTTTTAAAATCAGGTTTATGTTTGTTCATGAAGCATTACATCTGTCTACATTTGGGATTGATTTATACAATAGGAAACTCTCTTTTTATTTAAAATTAAAAAGAATGTCTTGTTACTACATTGTCTTAGATGAGATAGTATTACTAGTTTGTAATCATTTTTTCCCCAGTTTCTTCCATGTTTGATAATGCACTCAGGATACCTAGTTTTAATTTTAGCAGTCTTGAACATATTTTTCCTCAGAGAGCCTAACATTTTTCTTGAAAGTTTTACAGTTCATCAGCATAGTAATTACATCATAATATATTCTAATATTTTAATGTCTTTTATAGCTATAAGTGTATCTGATAAGGTTAATTAGTGGTTATTCACCTATCAAATACCCCTACTATTGGCTCCCCACTACATATAAGAAAAAAAAATGATGTCCAAATTCCTTACATGGTATTTCAGATCTCCACAGTGTGGCACTAATCTACTTTTCTAATATCTTTTTCATCATTCTCCCATAAATGTATGTCTTCCAGACACTCTTCACCATAGCCTTAAGACAAAGAACATGCACTTCTGTGGTTCTGTACATTTGTGGGTTAAATCTCCTCAAATGACAGTCCACTTTCTGCTCTTCCTTGGCTCATCAGAATAAGTACCCTCTCCCCTTTGCTTTGAGTCTTCCAACACATCATCATGACCCCCCTTCACATGCAGTTGATGGCTTCTTTCCCATTTTACTCAGAGCCTTTTGTGCTTCAACTATGATGCATTCATTCCTCTTGTGTCCTATGTACCCACCAGACTATAAGACCCTAGAGAGCAGGACTATCACCAGTCATTTGTATGTCAACCAGCCTACTACGGAAAAAAAATGGAGTCAATGTAAGATCAGACTGGCTGATTGCTAGTGTTACTTAGAAATAAACACATCAACTATTCAGCCTCCTTTTCCTCAGGTAATGAAGCCAACCCCAATAACCTCTATTAACTAGAAAATTGTCATATACAATTTTGTTAGAAACAAGATCTTTTACTATCTACCACAACAGTATAACCATAATATAAAAATCTACAATATCTATGCTGTGAGTGGCTCCCCCTTCAATGGGGTGACTTTGTGTAATGTGCAACCTATAGCACCTTACACGCACTACCAGCCATGCCTCTCCATCCTTGTCTTATATTTTTATTATTTACTTTAATCTATGAGTCAAGGACATAAATTTAAAATATTGTGTGGTTTGTTTGGAGATACTGTAAATAGTATTTTCCTTCTACAAAGCAAAACAAATCTGAAGAAAGCAGACTCCAATAGGAGATATTAACTATCATCCTTGAATTAAAACTTACTTATCATAGTGACTTCTCACTTTTCTGATTATTTTAAATGGTCCTAGCCCTCTCCAGGCTAAACATGTAACATCAGTGTCAGTCCACATTTAGACCCAAATGCACATTACTTGTACATAATATAAACATCATTATTTGTGTATGGCTCATCTATCTTCAGAAATTATCTCATGATGTAAATATACCAGCACTAACACTTAGTATATGTCTGATTTGGGGCAAGTTCTTCCAGCTCTGCAAATCCATTTTCTTATTTACATAATGGAGAGAATACTGGCTTTATGGCATTGTTGGAAGAATTAAAGGAAAGAGATTATTACCCTAAATGTGCTAATCAATGCCTCCTGCCTTCAGAGAAAATAGGACCCCACCCATAGACCTTGCTGAAGACATGGGCCTAGGTAGACACAATAATACCCTCTTAGCCATAGAGTCCACAAGTCAATCAGTGTATGTGATGTGGAACCAATCAGATGCTCTCTCTGAGAAACTGGTACATTGAAATGCCGGATGATCTCGGTTAAAAAAGCTATAGAAGGGGCGCCTGGGTGGCTCAGTTGTTAAGTATCTGCCTTCGGCTCAGGTCATGATCCCAGGGTCGTGGGATCAAGCCCCGCAATGGGCTCCCTGCTCTGTGGGAAGCCGCTTCTCTCTCTCCCACTCCCCCTGCTTGTGTTCCCTCTCTCGCTGTTTCTCTTTCTGTCAAATAAATAAATAAAATCTTAAAAAAAAAAAGGCTACAGAAACCAACATGATTGCATAATTAGAACCAAAGGAGATCACAAAATCATTTCAATACTACAGCATGAAAGAAAGACAGGTCATGGTTAAGCAAAGACAGACACTTTCTGATAGAACAGAGCAGACACGCAAACGGAAGGTACTGAAAAAAAAGGAAGGAAGGAAGGAAGGAAGGGAGGAAGGGAGGAAGGGAGGAAGAGAGAGGGAGGAAGGAGAAAAATGCTTAGACTCAGAGAAAGGAAAATGGAGTAGCTATTTCCTATTTCACATGAGGCCTTGGAAGTAACAAGCCTTCTGTTTCAACAGATTTTCCTATACTTTTGTAACAGATTCTCCACTGAGGTTCAGTTTTTTGGAATGGTTTTTGAACCAAAAAATCCCTTATTTGAATGAAAAGAGCATAGCCCTTTTTCTAGCACACACTAGACACTCAATGAATGGAAATTTTCACTGATCAAGACTATAAACTCAAAGTACAAGGAAGACAATACAACTGTTACCGATTTTAATTTTAAAAAATCCATCAACCAAACCACATAGATGAATTTTTTTCCACTACACTGAGCTGCCATTGATAGAAATGTGGGTTGGGCTCATTTTGGCTTCCTGTAAATACAATCCAAGCATGAAGGAAACATAGACCTCTCCCCTACCCATGCCTTTTAACCTTTTGAAAACTGTAAACACTTACAAGATTCAGTGCCATAATGATTACAAAATTGATACAGACAGCAGCAGCTGATGTTGCAAACTGCCAGTGCTGTTTGATGAAATTCCACTTGAATGATGCAAACTGTTCCATGACAACCAGGCGATATACCACAACAGCAAACACTGCGGTGATCACCAAAGAAATCTACAATATGGGAGACCAGAGAAGACAGCCTTATTTTGCAAAATTAACAAAACAAAAGCAATACCATAGACCAATATACTGCACCTCCCCCCCGCCCCCAGCTAAAAGAATTTACTTTTCCAAGAAAGGACACATAAATTCAATTTTTTCCTTTAAGAAATTGAGTTTCATTAGAGTAAAAATACATGTTATAAGATTTAAACTGTTCAAATTTCCACTTTCAAGTGGAATGCTTAGTTTTAATTCATCAGGGCAACTCAAAGAATTTCCATTTTATCTTAGATGATCTTTGTTTCTTCCAAAGAGTGTTTTGTTTAAAGATATGCCCAAACTCTCTTTGTAATCATTCCCTGACTTGCTGTGATTTTAATTTTAATAGTATGTATTAAGCATACTAAACTGGATATGGTTTGACCATGAGGGTCACCAAATGAGTTGGTATCTTAGAAATTCCTCCTAAATGTGGAATCCCACAACATTATGATATTGATGGTTGTCCTTTACCATGAAGAATATTCCTGAGATAGAAACAAGAAGACGAGTGATTTTGTCTGAGGAAGGCTGATGTGGCTCAGGTTTTCCACTGATGGGATTCACTCTCTCCATCTTGTAATACTTGGCTTCAAACTGGGGACGAAGCGTTTCCTGTAAGATAAACTCAAGTCACCTACCTTTCAAAGTCATAAACTAAAAAAAATTAAAAAAAAAAATCATCCAATAATTGGAACAAAATTCCCGGATTTTGGCCTACTTTTAAAGCAAGTCTTGTAAAAGAAGTAACTTTGAAAAAAATAAAACACAAATTATTTTCCAAATAAACCCTAAACTATATTTTAATTAACACAATTTTCCACTAATGTAGTTTTAGGAAATATCATGGAAGTGCTTTGAAAAAAATTACATCACTTCAGCAATGATCTCTCTTTACTTCATGAAATAAGAAATCTTGTTAGTAAAAAACATCAAAGGAAAACCTAATGGTGTTTAGCTGCTTCCAGCATGGACGTTAAGGACAGTGAATAATTTTCTGCATCATATGTTATCCCAGTTTCCCTGTCTCCTGGTTTCCTAACATCTTACCTCCTCTTCTTCCCATTCAATAAGATCCCAAGTATAGGTCAGTGTACTTCTTCTCCTTTTCCAAAACTCCAAGAAGACTGTGGCTATAGATAGATAATAATAATATCATAATCATCATCATTATTATTCTTTGCCCAACCACATCCCATTCTTTCATCATTGTTTTTCTTTTTTGGATTAATGCATTTCTACCATACTATTAAATTATTAAAATAGATTAAATTTGTATTGGACTTTTGTTTTTCCCTCATCCTCCCTGTCTCTGTACACTGCTATCAGCATGAACTCCTAGAGAGTAATTTTTTCAATGGATTAAATAAGCAGAGGCCTTTGCTAGCCTGGCCCATCAGAGTGATGCTGTAAGAGCAGGTCAATATCAGTGAGCTAAATATATATTGGCCCGTTTGACTAGCATACGTTTCTCCGAAATCATGTAAAAGACCTAAAGAAAGGCTGCTACAGCCAGGAATGACAATAAAGACCAGATGCTACTCCTCCAGGATCCAGAGAGCAGTGGGGTGGGAGAGAGAGAAAGGAAAAGGACAAGGTTACCATGGTAGAAGGAGAACAAAAGAGAAAGACCAGAGAAGACACTCTTGGATGAAATTCTAGGTGAACTCAGCATAGACTAGAGAGGACTCAATGCAAAAAGTAAAGAAATGCCTGAATCATTAACTGGATTTTCTGTGTAAACAGTTAAGAGAACGATTGCTTTGTTTCTAGTAAGTGGGCTTCACCTTACAGCATTCAAGACATTGAAAACATCATTAAGACCTCACACGTGCATTCTTAAAAACTGTGGTATCATTCAATGATCCATTCATCCATCCATCCATCCATCCATCCATCCATCCATCCATCCATCCAACCATCCATTTGTTGTCCTCTTATTTTGGGCAAGGTACTCTAACCTCAGGGATTTCCTAATCTAGTAGAGAGAGACAGTCATCTAAATAAAGTTAACTTACATTGTAGTAAGAGTTACAATGAAGGAAGAATTACGGTGCAAACATAGAAACACATGCTTTTGGAAAAACACCACCACCACCACAAGCAGTACAGAGAAAAGGAGTGAGGTGTTCTTCCCAGTCTGTGTTTATTCTTCTCTATCCTTTAATGCAAAAGAATGCCAGGGGAAGATGATTCTGAGGTTTTGCTGGTTTTTTTTCTTTATAATTAGAAATCAGCCCTGATATTGGTTAGAAAATACAATGTTCATAATCACATTATCTTACATTTTTATCACACTTCACAATGTACAAAGTGCTTTCCCACATATGATTTAATTTTGTCACTTTCATAACACAAGTAGATATGGCAGGTATTACTATCATCAGATTTTTGAAACAAAGGTATAAAATTACTGTGTCCAAGATCATACAGCCAATAAATGGCACAGTCAGGACTGAAACTCTTGCTAGTTATTGTCCATACAGTCTTCATATTTTTAATTTTTTCCCCCCAGGCCTACTATCCTTGCTATCTACTGATTTTATATAAAGTTTTAAGAAAGTAGACAAGGCTAAAAGAATCAAGATAACCAAGCTTCACTGACAGGAGACAAATGAGGTTTTCCAAATACTGGATCTGCTATAAAAAAATGGTTATGCATAATCAGTGTTACCAACAGGGAGATCTAGAACTTAAAAGATAAGTGGGATATAGAGGAAGTATATTTAAGGAAAGACAGAGAGAAATAATTTATTATGAAAGGAAAACTGAATTTAAAAAAAAGCATTGTATTAAATAACCAACTATAACATGCAGTAATTATAAGCCTGGGACTTAAAGTCTTTCATACAGTACATGACATAGAATGGGTAATAAAATTCTAATTATCACTGATCTCAGTCAAGGTTTAAAATTTAAATGTGTCACATAGTCATTTCTTAATTTACCTTTCCAGCATAAACTTTGCTTAGAAGCATCTCACAGAAAATCTAAGAAATAAAGGTAATCTTGGTTTTGTGAGCCTGAAAACTGGCTTTGGTGTAATTTTAACTTCCACAAATGCTTTTACTTTGAAAATCAATAATAAACTAGGCTTTGTGTTAAAAATCCGTTCTCAGCTTGAGATATATTTATTTTATTCACAGATCATTAAACTCTCAAGTGAATCAATATTCTCACTTTCAAAAACTTTTAATTAGAAAGAGGGAATGTAGAGTAATTTATTAGTATGCTAGGGTGCCTGGGTGGCTTAGTGGGTTAGGTGACTGACTCGTGATTTTGGCTCAGGTCATGATCTCAGGGTCATGAGATCAAGCCCAGTGTTGGGCTTTGTGCTGAGTGTGGAGCCTGCTTGGGATTCTCTGTCTCCCTCTGCCCCTATCCACCACTCCTTCCCTCTAAAAAGAAAAAAAAAAAAATTTATCAGTATGCCAAACACCAAAGAAGGAAAGAAAGTACCACTTACCAATCCCTACTAAATTTAATAAAAACAAAATTAATAATGAAAGTAGCTAACTTTGAAAATTAAAATAGTGGTTGCTTCTGGGACTGTGGTGACCGGCAGGTGGCATGGGGAAACCATTGGAGGTGACGAAAATATTACATATTTTAACAGGAGAGGTGACTATACAAGTTTATGTCATTTTTAAAAAAAGATTTTATTTATATATTTGAGAGAGAGAGAGAGAGCAAGCACAAGCAGGGGGAGTGGCAGAGGGAGAGGGAGAAGCAGGCTCCCCGCTGAGCAAGGGGCCAATGCAGAACTCCATCCCAGGACCCTGGGATCATGACCTGAGCCAAAGGCAGACACTTAACCGACTGAGCCATGCAGGTGTCCCTTTCATTTTCAAAGGTGATCAAAAAACACCTAGAATCTGTAGATTTCACTTGTATGTAAATTATTCCTCAAAGACCAGATTTTAGAAAGTAAGTAATTTTGAAAATACCAAGTGATTAACAATATCAACGGGTTCGATCTTTACGACAAGCTGGTAGTTTTCCCCCAGGTTTACGGCAGGAGGCTCTGAGCTTGCAGTGAGGGCCTGAAAAGGAAGCAGGATGCTGGGAAGACTGTATCTCACTGCACAGCCAGTTTAAGAGCAGAAGAAAACCCAAATTATGAACCCGGGCAATTAGACTGGACCTAAAGAGTCAGCTGAGCATTAAGGAGGCTTTCACGGTACGCTGACACAAATATATCAAGTAGCCATGGAAAGAAGAAAGGGTTTTTACATATGCCAAGAGCTGAGAAAAAAGGGCAGAGCAGAAGCACCCAGCAGAAATGGCTTCAAGGTCCTCTCCGGTAGGTAGACGTGTGGACTAATAGAAATACAGTAGGAAAGGCTGGCCTTACTCTAAACTACTGAGTGCTCCATCCATCTGAATGCATTCAAATTCCCATAAAACATAAACAGATAAACCACCATACTGTCCTGAGTCATTAGCAAGGTTTGTCCCACTGGCTCACATTTTGCCCCCTTGACTAAAGAGTAGGTTCCAAATGATACAAATGTGAGATGGGGAGGCTAAACACTTTAAGGCCTCAATTCAGTGACTTTGTCCTTCCAGAAGCATTCTCTGAACTGGACCCCTTTCCTGATAGCAAAGGATGGGAAAGGGGTTGAGCTGGCATCCAGTTCAGGATTGAAGAATGAGAATGAAGGACTCCGTTAATCAGTGACTTAAAAAAAAAAAGTGAAAGTGACAAGCAATCATTAGTCATTTTATTTTAATTGGTGATGAAAGGTTTGGCATGAACTAACGTGGAAAGACTAAGGAACGATGGCTCAGAACGAACAGGGTGACAGAGAACGTGAGATGGTAAAGAGGACAGGGAGCTTATTAAACTGCCTTAATGTAAAAGTGAAAATGCTTTAAAAATGAACGTGTATAAAGGGAAAGCCATTTCACTTAGAAGGATGTGTCACTACAAATATAGATGTAGATGAAGTTATAGAAATTTGTAGTATATATTGTATCTCTAGTATACGTGTTTATATACTGTGTATATATGATTAGTAGCTAGATGAATCTGATATATGATAGCTACATATACATTGTGCCCAAAAGAATATTTACCAAAGTGTAAACACTAATTGTCTGTGGAAATGGATTATGGAGCATTTTTATTACCTACAAAGTACACACTGTACAAGAAGTAGAAACCACCTATGTTCTTTTTACCCCTCCGTGTGTACAGTTTATCAGCTCTTCCCCTTGGTCCTGTGAAAGTAGGTTGGGGATGGGGTAGGAAGAGAAGAGGCCTCCTTTGGAGAAGGGCATTTTGCGATCAGGGGAAAGCCAGCTTTCACATGAATCACTGAGGTAGGAGGAATATTATGGAGAAGCTGAAGACGATACTGCATACTTCTGTTCCTTAGCAACCATACATTGTATTTATTTTTTTACTCCTGCTCTCTGACTATAATGACATACTTTTCTCACTTTAAATTTCAAAGATACACATGCTGCATCTTGAACTTCCATTTATTTCCTCATGTCCATTTCCAAAGGCTTTTCCTTGTGATCCAAAGTCAATGGCGCAGAGTGACAGAATTGTAAAGTTATGCATCTCAAAGAGGTTAGATTCTCCCCCTCCTCCTCCTCCTCCTCCTGCTCCTCCTCCTCCTCCTCCTCCTGCTCCTCCTTCTCCTTCTCCTTCTTCTTTTTTAAGTAGGATCCACGCCCAGTGTGGAGCCCAGGGCAGGGGTTGAACTCATGACCCTGAGATTGAGGCCTGAGCTGAGACCAAGAGACAGATGCTTAACCGACTGAGTCACCCAGGTGCCCCTCAAGCAGGTTAGATTCTCTATATAGTTTGTTCCAAGTTATTTATTTCAAATTTAGAGAAAACAAGGCCCAGAGTGGTTGACAAGTAACACGGGCCTCGTCTAGAAATCTGCCAAAGCATCTACAACGCTTTACTGTATTTTTCCCTATGTCTGCTTTTTCCTACACTTGAAGTTAAGTTTCTAGAATGCCTTTTCCCTCAGCATTTTTAGTGCTTGGCACACTGACATGTTCAATAACTGTTACATTGAATTATTGAGTGGAACCGAGTGTTTGTGACTCTAACTCCTGGTCACATGCTCTTTCCATTATTCCAGAGGTTTTCAAATTATGCTCCATGGAGACAGGGAAAGAGAGTCCCTCATCAGAGAAGTCCATTCTATATCTGTTTTATACATTGAGCCATCAAGTTCAATTTTATGTGGAAAAGTCATTATTACTTAAAAAGTTCTAAAAACAACTTCACTGCACTTCAGGGGGTGGGGCTCACGGAGATGGGGCCGGGGAAAGAGGTCAATTCCGAACACAAATGAAGTTAAATATGCCCGAATATGAAGAACAAAAAGGAATTGCAAGTATTGTTTTCATCAGAAGAGATAAAGATTTAAAACCATCTCAAAAGAAGCCCCGGCTGAAACAATAGTTTATCAGAGAAACGCTTCTGAGACTGCCAACGTAGATAACACCGGAGTACCACTAAAGACCTTCCACTCCCCAGATTTATTTTCAGCTACATCCTCGAGCATAAGGTGCCTTTCCCACACAGTATTGCAACATCACCATACATGCGGTAGAAACAGAAACCTCACAAAACAGGTTGTACAATTCGCAGGAGCCACGAACGTGGAACACTTTACATTTCCATGAAAGCTACCTTCTTTCTTTCTTTTTCCGGTTAGCACTTTACAAAAATGTAATTAATGGAGTTCCTTCCATCAGGATAAAGCAGGCTAATCAATATAAGGAGCTTAAATATGTGTGAAGTGACAGATTCTGAATATTTGGGCTGAATGGTACAAGACCCAAGCATGCGTGAAACTGGTTTGTCAAGACTCGCTTGTCTTGTGAAATTTCCTCTTTGTCTAAGGACATGCAGTCTCTCTCTGACTTGACTTCCAATTTCCCTCCCCTTCTTCTTCCTTGCTAACAATATTAAGTAACAAAGAAAACCACAAATAGCTAGGTTCTAAGAACAAGGGAAGGCCAACATTTGGACTTTCAGTACTGAAAATCTTCACCGATTCCTAAAATCAGACTTGATCATTTTTCCCCTAGGAAAATTCATTTAGAAATAAGAAGCAACACAGAAACAGCACGATGTCCTATTAAAATCCAGTGAGAACTCTCACGACAATCTGGACCAGAGCAGACTCTTAACTTTGACATTAACAGTCCCTCTAAAGCTAACTCTTCTGTCACTGGAGGTGGTTATCGGAGTCCACACAAATAAAAACTTGTCAGTTTTTGCCATATATTTTTATAAAATACAATGTAACCTTTTAAACACAGGATTAATTTTTCTCAGGCCCTCTCTTCATCTTACCATTCAACTATTTGATACACTTATATTCCTTAATTCTGTTGAACATTTTCTGATTACAAATGTAGAAATAGCAGCAAAAATAACTGGAACACCGCCTTGTCTGATTGACTTCTGACATACAGGGTCTTTCAGTATAAATATATGCTGAGTGAATTAAAACTGTAAAGAAGAAACTAAACATCACCTACAATCTCACCACCGATAAAACAGTTATAATTAAAATTTTGATAATTCCCTCCAAGGTATTTTTCTTGAACAGTCTATTTAAGGCTGGTATGTTGCCAATACTCAAAGGTATGGCCATACTAGTTGTTAATTTATGACTGAAAAAAGGAAAAGCAAACTCATAACCGAGTCCCTGACTTGCCTCACACCCCTCATGCACTGGTCTGTCCTTCCCAGGAAAGCTTCACCAGGACAGGACACCTGTCCAGTTTACCCCTGAAACAGTTTGTGGCCTCCAACAAAGCGCTCTGGAACTGAGGTCTGCATTCATTCTGACTAGCCAGTGCCAGAGCCCTAAACATTGTTAAATATTTGCCTTTTCCTTACAAGCATCCCTCTGGAATTGGGTACATTTCAATTAGAACTGTACTTGGTACCACAGGTGAATGACAGTCACTATAAAAGAAATGACTAACTTTGCATTTATCATAAGCATTGTAAAATGTATCTTCTTGATCAAGTTACAGCAATCCTCAAAACGAAACAAAACAAAACAAAACAAAACAAAAACACAACATCTAGGAAAGGCAATGTGGTGCTGGAGAAAGAAAATGGCTTGGAGTAGGAATGTTCTGGGTTTGAAAGCTGCCTATCCACTTTTCTAATTGTGTGACAGATGCCTTGGACGAATGTCTACATAATGAGAACCCTCCATTTTCACAACTTACAGTGAAAGTAGTAAAATCATCCTCATAGGGGCATTGAATGAATTAAGTGAGGTACAGTTTGTAAGTGGTCAAATTATGCTTAATTCATTTTAATAGTATAATAAATTACCATAACCATTTTTTTCAACATTCTGTTAGTTGTTATCCATAGGAACTTTATATAGGCAAAGGTCTTGGTTTCTACTGCATAAGAGATATACAATATAAAATTTACTTTATAAAATTTAAACATATTGTATATCTTCTTGCAGGAAAAATAAAGCTATTGTCATTTATTTATATTTCAATTGATTCACAAATTCAGTCTTGGTCAGTTTCCACATACTTTCTTTTGCCCATAATCTACCAAATGATTCATATTGTATTTAAGACTGTAAAACTGCTTCTAGAGTAAATAATTCAATTCAAAACTTATGTTTTTGAGAGCATATTTGTCTATTTATAGAGAGCATACAAGAAAGTGAAAATGAGTTGCATCATATTCCCAAAGAGGAAGAAGAGAACTAGCATTTATTGAGCACTTACAATGTCCCAGACTTTGTGCTAGCTATTTTTAAATTAACCAGTATCATTTCCACAACAACCCAGGTAAATACAAGGTTATTAATCTCACTCAGTTGATAAGCAAATTGAAGCTTTTGGAGGTTAAGTTACCTGAGGAAGATATTTGGCCGAAATTCAGATCCATTCCAAATGCTGACCTTTTTCTGTGCCAAAGGAAAAATTACTCCAAACATGGTTTGGGATAGAACTTTTCAAGCTGTATAATTTGCAACATCTTTCTGGGAAGAAATTAGCATCACAGATGAAATGTTTAAGAATACTTCTTTCTTTCTTTCCTTCCTTGTTTCCTTCCTTCCTTCCTTCCTTCCTTCCTTCCTTCCTTCCTTCCTTCCTCCCTCCCTCCCTCCCTCCCTCCCTCCCTCCCTCCCTCCCTTCCTTCCTTCCTTCCTTCCTTCCTTCCTTCCTTCCTTCCTCCCTCCCTCCTTTCTTTTTTCTTTCTTTCTTTTTTCTTTCTTTCTTTCTTCTTCTCTCTTTCTTTCTCTCTCTTTCTTTCTTTCTTTCTTTCTTTCTTTCTTTCTTTCTTTCTCTTTCTTTCTTTCTTTCTTTCTTTCTTTCTTTCTTTCTTTCTTTCTTTCTTTCTTCCTTCCTTCCTTCCTTCCTTCCTTCCTTCCTTCCTTCCTTTCTTTCTTCCTTCCTTCCTTCCTTCCTTTCTTTCTTTCTTTCTTTCTTTCTTTCTTTCTTTCTTTCTTTCTTTCTTTCTTTCTTTCTTTCTTCTTTTCTTTCTCTACAAATTTCTAAAAGACCTAAATGAGAGTGAGAACTTCTGGGAGGTTGGCTGCTCGCCATTCCGTGTTCCATCAATCAACAGTCTAAAGTTCTTTGACCATAAATCTTTTCTGTTTTTGTTGTTGCTGTTTGGAGTCTAAAAATGATTACCAACCACTATCTTTTCTTATAACTGCCTCTACTAAGACAGAAATCTTTGCATCGATCTCTTAGAGGACTTTTCCTTTGCAGTAAAACCCTGATAAAATTTTGATACATGCTTATACCTTAATTGTCTAAAGAGATTACTTTATTTTATTGGACCACTATATCTGAATTTGTGGAGACAGACATGCAGAAGCAAACTTAATGCTTCTTGGGCCACAATTCAAGCAAATAGTTACTTAGTCAAAGAATGATTGAATCGTGTATATTTATAATTTTGATGTGCCTAAAAGCTCCCTTTACACACAGCCAGAATCTCTGACTTCCTCAAATACTGTGCAGTAGACTGGCCCTGAGTGTTTCTGACAGTTGGTTAAGCTAATGTTGAGTCAGGGATACATTTAGTTTGTGTTTAGGGAGATATATTTAAGTGGTTTGCAGATAATTCCACAAATTGTTCAGTGATTATTAACTATCTTAAGAGAGCAATGGATTCTGAGAAAACTCCTTTTACTTCATGTGCAGACTCGGGTGCCAGCCCAGCGATTATATGGAGAGATGGCATGTTTTGGGGTGTCCGGCAGTGATGAAGCAAGAGAAATAAGATCTGAAGTACAGGAGCCAAAAACTACCCTATGGAAAATTATTTTTAAAATTTCAACTCATGGGGCACCTGGGTGGCTCAGTCAGTTAAGTAGATGTCTCTTGGTTTCGGCTCAGGTCATGATCTCAGGGTCATGAGATCAAGCCCCACGTCGGGCTTCACTCTCAGTGCAGTGTCTGTTTGAGATTTTCTTCCTCTGACCCTCCCCCATCTCACTTGAATAATAAATAAAATCTTTAAAAAAATTAAATTTCAAGTCATATCTGAAACACACCAGAGACCTTCTCAAATTTATATTAAAAATGCATAACACTACCAATAATGAATTATAAAGCTGAAATAAACTTTTCAAAACTATCAACAAAAAAGACTTTCAATTCACCATGTTAGAGAAAGAGGAAAGACTGAATTGCTTTTCTATACATTCTCTGAAATATTTTATATTTTTAAACGTCATATTAAAAGGTAATTTAATAAAACACAGACAGAAATGCAGGACAGAAAGCATTACAGAAATATGGTAGGCAGTTCGCTAATTAAAATATTGTTACTTCTCTAGATTTTTGACTTTATGTATTTGGAGATTTTTAAAACTTGTAAATTTGTGATTTTCCCCAGTTTAGTTAATTCATAGCTCATTTTCTGTTCATATTTTTTAGCTTGCAAAACTGTGTGTCTCCTTCCCATGAGGAGCAGTAATGTATCACTCACATGTATGCCAGCATCCCGCTAAATGTTTCACACATGTTGACTCACTAAATCCTCACAACAGCTCCATGTGTAAGAAATGATTTTTTTATTGCTGTTTTACTGATGATGATACCAAAGTTCAGAAATAAAGTTTTCCTGCCCCAAATGAACTTGACTGTGTGCCCCACATCACTCTGACTCCTAAAGCAGGTTTACTAGCTTCAAATATTCGTTCGAAGGGAGGATTCCCAATAATCCTAAGTGTCCTCCTTTAAGGATTCTGTCCTGATTCCATACAAAAATTTCTTTCTTGTTTTGTAGCTAAGAGCTTCTAGGAACCGTCAGCTTGGTTAAACACAGCATGTTTTCATTGTTCTCTCCAAAGTGTTTAAAATGCTTCGAGTCTAAATGGATGAGAAAGGCACTTGTCATTGCTATTTCTTGTCCGTGAACTTGATTTCAAAATCCCCTTCAGGTCATGGATAAGTTTCCTTTCTCTTCTGCCTTGGGTTCTGAGCCAAAAAACAAATCAAGACTCTTCTTCAGAGTGGACAGACCTAGCGTTGGCATCTTGTTCTTTCCTCACTGTGCCCCTTGCAAGGTCATGGCACAGCGCTGGGGACACTCAGCAAATAAACTCTGTATGCTGCTGCTGCCATGGTTATTATTTAGCTATTCTAACTTTCCAGCCAGAAAAAAACAAATTAGAGATGCCCAGATCTTCTAATTATCTGCCTTAATATTTTTTTTAGAAAGCACTAATAAATCAACCTTTTCCTCAAGGTGACAAAAGTTATATTATCCATCTGCCAGTTTTGCCATTTTATTATATTTACGGCTCGTTGTAACTCCATGAAGTCCCTATAAACATAAATTGCATAGTTGATAAACGGAGCAGTAGTCATCTAAGGAGATTACACTTAGTAACGAAATCAGGGCTCTAAAAGAAGGAAACTTGCATGACGGTATATCCCATCATACAGGAATGAATCCGCTGTGGGGCACTTCCGCACAACAGAATATCGTGTACTTAAAGAGAGCAATATCATTTTCCAGCAGGTTGCCACTTGCAAAGCTGAGCAGTTGTTTTGGGTGCTAGGAATAAGAGGCTTCACTTCAGAATTCCTCTATGAGCAGGAGTCTAGAGGGAGCCCAGAACTCTCCATCTTAGCAAGATGCCCCCATGTCCCTATCCTACACACACACCTTTTCCTTCTATTATCACCTGCAACTGGGTCCATCATGACTCAGTCATTGTGCTCCTTAATTCTGTTCATAGCAGTTATCTCAAGACCAGGATTACCAGATCATCCCTTAACTCTCAGATTTTGATCCTCTAGTTTCAGGGAAACAGATTGCCTTTGTGACCATCTCCCACTCCTTCCCAACACTGAGAAACTTTCACTATATTCTCTTTTGCTCAGAGTCATCAACAGTAACTTACATCCCCTCACCTCCTTGTGCTCACTGAAACCTGGGACAGCCCTGGAACCCCAATTTTCATATGGCATTCTCAGGTAATAGCTATTTGTCTCCCATACCAATTGGGACTGAAGATGAGGTGGTGTATTTCTTGCTGCTCCTTATTGCTGCTTCAAGACCATTTCCTCTCCCTCCTCATTCACAGATTTGAGTCTCATGTTATCAACCCATACTTCCTACTACCTCTCTCAGTGGAAGTCATCTACCACTCCCTGGGGACACTTCCCTAGCTCATCTTAAGATTTTTAAACTCTTGGCTTAGTGTAACTCTTTTCAACATAATTCCTAAAATAATTCTTGGAAACAGCAATATACACAGAAAATCTTTCTGGGACCTCAGCTCTATCTTCCTAGATAGTTTCTCCTAGTTCTTCTCCTAGTTCTAGATAGTTCTTTCTAGTTGTTTTCTCCTAGTCTATTGCACTCATGTACTCCCACAGCACACTTTTGATCAATGACTGCAAACTCTCTAAAATCTCCAATTATCACCTCCATTCGTCTAGCTCACTCCCTATAAACTTCAATTCCAACGACCCTTTGATCCAGATTTTCAATCCATTGATGCTTGGAGAAGATTTTCAATCCTCAACTCCATCATATTTTGACTGTCCTTTCCTCTCCTGGTGCCCTCACTTTCTTCTTTATGATTCTAATGGTCTGCCATTATACTCACCCACCTGCATACACCCTCAGAGCTCTAGCTCTTGTCTCAGTTTGTCATAAACTCATAGTTTGAACATGACCCTAGTTAAAAACAACACTCCACCTATTGTCTATCTGTACCCAAGCACACCAATATCACTGGAGAAAAAGACAGGTATGCTGGGTGAGTTGATTTGTTTTAAATTAATGACTTGAACAGACCTGTGCCATGCTATCATACCTTCTCTTTTCTCTTTTAACATCCAGCACATACACTCTTATCACTCTCAGTTGCAATTCTGCTGTCTCCCTCATCATTCGAAATAAAGTATTCAGAAGAAATTATCCCCTAAAACCACACCTACTCACTTACCTACACTTACGTGCAATAGCGTCTACACTCTCACTGGCTGTAACAGAAGATTTATGAACTCATAGTTAAAATCAACTCTTCTTGTAAACTAGCCCCCATCCCTTATCACCTGCTACAGCAAATGCCCAATGATGTACATGTACTATCATACAAAGATGCCCAAGAAATAACCTTAAGTGAAAAAAAATCTGATTCTATAAAGAGCCAACAATTGGAAGAATATTTTAGGTAGAAGGAAAGTGAGCTTGCAGATGTCTTACACTTAGTATTTTCACATTTTTTTGTTATTATGGTTAATTCTATTTGTTTATATACTTATTCATTTAATTCATCCGTTTATACATTTATTGAGCATATAGTCTATGCAAGGAATTATTCTAGCTCTTTGGATAAAGCAATTAAGAAAGCAGACCAAAGATGTTTACTTTCATGAACTTTCTAGTACAGGAACAGACAATAAACAACAAAAACAAGGTAAAGGGTATGTTAAGTGACTATAAGTGCTGTGGGTAAAATAATGCAGGAAAGGAGATTAAAAAGATTAAAATGGGTCAGGAAAGGAGGATTGTAGTTTTTATAAAGATGACTAGGGAAAGCCTCTCTATCAGGAAAAAAATCAATTAATTGGAGAAATAAAATTGGAAAAACTTCATTTTTCTTTTCGTTCTTTTTTTTTTTTTTTTTTTTTTTTTAGATTTTATTTATTTGACAGAGAGTGAGAGAGAGAGCCAGCACAAGCAGGGGGAATGACAGAGGGAGAGGGAGAAGCAGGTTCCCTGTTGAGCAGAGAGCCTGACGTTGAGCTCGATCCCAGGACCCTGGTATCATGACCTGAGCCAAAGGCAGACACCCAACCAACTGAGCCACCCAGGAGCCCTGAATTATTTCATTTTTTACACTCAATTACTATTTATTGAGCAACTACTATGTGCCAAGGTATAGACACAAACTCGAAATAATTTAATATCAGTGTTTCCATGTTTGGTTGGAGTCAGCTCAACTTCTGTTCACAGTGATGCTGAAGCTTTAATTTCTACCATCTCTAAACAAAAATTATTATAGTTATAACTATAGTTATTGAACCCTACCAAGTGTTTTTCTACCTTATCTTATTGACTCCCCACAGGTGATTAGGATGTAGGTGTCACTCTTGCTATTTTACAAATGAGAAAGCAGTCTTGGAAATGCGATGGTGATTAGGCAAGGTTATGAAACCAGTTAAGTGGCAAAGCCAGGATTCAAGAAGAAAATTGTGAGTCGGTAGTCTGAGCCTTTCCTCCATTCCCACTGCTCTCTGGGTGATGATAAGCCTGCAGTACCCAGCCAGAGGAAGAGCCCCAGAGTTCCGCCATTGAATGAAGATTCCGTGGGGCTACCCTATGCTAACAAAGCTATCCTGGTAACATATGCAGAGCGTGACCATGCCTGCAATGGTAATGCTATGAAGAAGGTAGTGTTTACTTTCAAAATGTCTCCATCACCTTTTAGCAATAACCTCCCCCCCCCCCCATGCTCTCTCTGGCTTTTTTTTTCTCCTTGATGGAACTGGAAGGGGAGCTGAAAAGGCATAGTGAACTCCTATTGTGTCAGGGCCTAATTGGTACAGAAAAATGCCCAATAAAATATTCTGTATCTATGAACAGCTTGAAGCTTAAGCATTATTTAGAAATTAGTGAAAATGTAACACACTAAATCAGTGGTCTTCAAAATTTTTGTATAAGCTTTAAAATCATTTTGTAAAATTGTTTATCCTTTTGTATAATTTTATAAGGACATCCAGAAATTCTTTTTTATCATATATGTAAATATTTGCAAAAGATGTAATTTCCAGTGCACTATAAAAATGGACATTTTAAAATATAACTTTTATATTAGTCTTTTATACTTAACTCATACCCCTTAAAATACATTTGCCATAAGCTCTTACTATTGTAAAATTTTAGTTGTTTCATTTTATCCTTAAATCTACTTCTGTTCTGTTTCTGTCTCAGAATATTATCCTTTATATTTTGTCTGAAAGTATTTATTATCTTCTCGTACTTCTAACAAATAAAATTTAGATAATAAAACTAGCTATTGTCATTTGAGGAGTAAGAAAAAGAAATTAAAATAATTTTTAAAATTTCTTGTGAACATGAGGCTCTTATTTTTTAAAAAATCTGAATTGAGTTATCATTATGACTAACAAAAGAAGAAAATTTATTCTAAAATTTGATAGATATTAAACATAAAATCTAAGATTTTATTATAAACACATCTCTTAAGGGTATCAATGGGCTTTTTGACTGGTTTTCAATTGGTTCAGCTCTCCATGATATGTATTACTTCTTGCTACAATGAGAGGTTTCAGCATTAACTCTAGGTTAATCTTTTGTCTTTATGAGGATATTTATGAAGCAAACATCTTCACATAAATGTGTAGAGAGGAATGCAACATGTTTTGTTATAGTTACGTTGTTTGCTTCTCTGAACTACAGCTGAATTAAAGTTTGTATGTGATATATCATGCTCTTTCAAATCAGGTTTTTACAACCTTCCTTAGCTCCTCATTTTATGTAGGTATGCGTGCAAGTATGCACACCTGCATATATGTATATGCTATGTCACACCTTCTACTTAACAAAGGGTGCTGTTGTAGAATGTCCTTAGCAATAAAATGGAACACTTAATCTTTCCATAAATTATTGTTAAATGAAGAAGACCATATTATAATACCACATGACTTAGGAAAAAAGATAAGCTTATGTCAAACAATCGTTAGCACTCATGAGAATAATCCCTCGATTTCTCTAACATAATATTGAAACAAATGTTATCAACCATAAGGAAATTTTCCAGCCATCAATTTCCATTGTATTTCTGAAGAAGGTCATTAAATTATCCTCAAATAATATAACCATGATGTTATTTGTTTTATTATTAATCAAATGTTTTTTTCTTAAAGCATCCATGATCCTGTGGGGGAGATAAAACATGAATTCAGTTTACACCATGTTTCAAACTCAAAACCTGCTATTAATGGATTTGATCTATGGCAACTAATTCCCTGTGTGTGGCATCAGCATCAGGCATGTGATGCTATACGATTTATATATAAGGGATACCATTTTGGATCCAGAACAATGTTTTAATTTTATTTGAAGCATGGTCCCAAGTTATATTCTAGTTCAACTTTCAAAGCCATCAGTGACAATAATGTAACTTCATGTTCTAGTAACTCTACTTGTTATCAGTTCCACCATTTCAAACAAAGAGAAGGTATTTCGTTCTTCCAATAAGTATTGTGAGACTTAATGGGTGTGAAGCAATTGGAGAGGGCCAGATGAAAGGTACCATAGTAGGTAAGCACAAAATAATTAGATAGGCATTGTACCATGTGTCATCTCAGCTGGCCTGGATGACTAAATTGCCAGCTAGTTATCCCTTACCGTTGCGTTCCCCTGGAGAAACAAGACCAACATGGGATTGGTCTTATCTAGAACATGGTATATACTTGGGAATGTATCTCACTGAGACTTGTTTGGCAAGAAATTACTTCTTCTTCTTCTTCATCTTCTTCTTCTTTTTTTTTTTTTTTTTAAGATTTTATTTATTTATTTATTTGACAGAAAAAGAGAGCACAAGTAGGGGGAGCAGCAGGCAGAGGGAGAGGGAGAAGCAGTCTCTCTGGTGAGCAGAGACCCTGACACAGGGCTCGATCCCAGGACCCTGGGATTATGACTTGAGCTGAAGGCAGACGTTAAACCGAGTGAGCCACCTAGACGCACCAAGAAATTACTTTTTAACTACAACTCAGGTGATTTCACAAAGATGTCTGATCATAAGTAAATGGGCTAAGTAACCACTGAGGCATTAAATGCATGCATACTTCTTATTTTATGACTTTACTTCCAGATGTGCTCATGACAGGGAGGGTAAATAGGGTTTATCTCTAGGGTCATTACTAACCAATTGGTTATGGTTGTCAGGAGGGCAACGATGAAGAGGATTCTGAGGACACAGGTAGAGTCTTCAATAAAGGGGTTCATGGGATTTGAGATTCGACGCTTACACAGTGAAAGCAGAGAGTTGTAGCAAAAGTACCTTGTAATTTCCATGCCTGGCACAGGCCATAATTACCCTGGTCAAGTCAGAAAGTGGTAATGATATTCATACACATATCTAGGAAAATCCCTAAGGGCATGGCACACCCAACCCTGCCAAGTCATGCTCAGATGTCTAAGTAGACAGAAAATATTTTGTTAGTTGGATTTTTTCCTAGTAACTGACTAATCTGAAAATAACCAATTGAATTCTATTAAGCCATTGCTCAGTAACCAGTTGTTTGATTAAATTCAACTTGCTTTTCTTCATACCCGTGCAGATACGGCTTAAATATCCTTTGAGTAAACATTTTTTTAGGGGTTGGTTTAATTTCTAATCATACTCTGAAGGGGCCTTTGGACCTCATAAAATTTAAAACTACAGCATTACCTTGTTCTTTCCTGGGGCCAATTAACTGGGCAGATTCTTTACATTCAATTTGAAGCTCCTGTACTTTAGCTAAAGTTTCATTTTCTCTCCCAGCAGTAGGAAACCTACCTCCTTGCACAACAGAAACTAAGCGTGAATCTCAGATGTACTGAGCTGAACGGGCCTTGGCGCCAGGCCCCAAATACTGGTGTGCAGAATATCCCAGAAAGTGCAGTTTCACTCCGCTCCCTTTCATAAGCTGTGGAAGGAAGTGAAGGAAGCATGCCAGGTTGTTATTCAACTCCAGTATTTAGTCAGGCATTACCTGGGCACTTCTGAAACTCTCCAGCTTCTAAATTGAGAGTAAAAGCAAAGAGAACACAGGATGGAAACTACTTAATTGAGAAGGCTCTCAGGATTACTCAGGATCATGTGGACATTCTCACACAGGCCCCAGTGACTCCCCAAACTCCTGAAAGTCAGCAAGAAAGCGCATCTCAATCCTGGTGATTATTTCTAACTGAACGCTTGGCAGCTTTCTCAAGGATCCCAATACACATTAATTCACTTTGTGTTAAGTGTGACTTTCTATGAAATTGATTTCAGTGTACTGCAGACAAGGCCCCTCACTACTGATGACGCTGTATTTTCTCCATTCAGGTTTTTGGTACACAAAGAGGGCATCCTACTATGGGAAAGACAGGTTTGTTTATGATATAGGAGAACAATATGGGGCTCACACAGAGTAACAGGTGCAGGGCATGAGTCATTTTGGTTTCCTCATCTGAAAAGGGCGAATCCAGCATGTGCCAGAAACTCCTGATACACCAGGGGATATTACCAGAGTCTTTGTCCTTTTTTTTTTTTTTTTTTTTCATTTAGGGCAGGAAATGGATGCCCCTTGTTTTGCCACTGCTCAAGAGAACCAGCCTGCCCCAAAGTCAAAACGATCAACCTATGAAACCTGGAGGGTTGGGCTTTTATTTTTTTTAAAGGTCTGAATGAGGTGATATCTTCGTGCTGACAGCTGAGAAGCAGGTCAGTCAGGTTCTTGGGTACTCTATTACACAAGCAAGATCTGGCCAGCTCCACGTAATTTTGTTTCTCTGACACCCTCCTGCTCAGTGGAACATTGTCATACTTAACCCATCTGCTTTCTCTAATGCTCGGCAGACTCATTCCAGCCAGGACAGCTGTCTGTGATATTTCAGTTCCTGTTTGTAAATACCCCCAAAACCTGAAGGTAAGTGTGGACTGGGTTACCTAAGATCCCATCTCTCTCTCTCCGCCCTCATTCTCTCTCCCTTTTCCCCCCCTCTCTTTTCCTTTCTCCTTTCCTCTCTGCCTCTGGCTCTCTTTTTATTTATTTGCCAAAGAGAATCAAAGCAGGCTCAACTTTTGACAGGACTGTCTGGCAAGTAGCTACGGAGACCCTTATAAAAACAGGTAGTTGTTTCATTAAATAATTATCTCCCAAATGAGCATTCGCACTAAGTGACTTGGCTTTAGGAATTACTGCCAAATTCGCTCGATGATGAAACCAGCTGGAGAGTTAAATAAAAACCTTACTTAAAATTGTACATGACTACAAGAGAGTTGCCATAAGTCAGATCTTAGTAAAAGTTCCACGGTGTTTAAAGTGGAAATGGCATAAATATGAATTGATTATTTAGATTTAAACTATGCATTTGGGTTTTAAGGATCTTGCCAAAGTATTAGAATATGACAGTTTTTGAAAAAAAATCTTTGAATACAATGAATTACAAGCTTCTATACATCTTTTCCCAAAGATTTTATTAATCAAAAAATTGGCCAAATGTTGTTTATGTAACTATTTCACTTAGCATGGCATGTGTGTACATTGGTGCTCACTGGAAATCTGAATGGCTAAGTCAGTTGCTACGGAACACATCTTATGGAATGAAGGTGTGGATGAAGTTTCTTAAAATTATTTTCAGTTTGTGGCAATGTAAGGCTCCTTTAATTAAAGGGATGTCGATTGACTGTTTAGCACTTTCTATTTGATCCATTGAGGCATTTTCTACCGACAGTGAAATATAATAAAAGGCTGAAAACTCCATGCTTGGGAATTTGGGTCCAGAATATTCTGGAGACAGTTTTTCTTTCTAAGCTTGATACTCTCCCACCTAATTCTTTCAGCACTGAAGATTATGACTAACATTGCTCAAATTAGCAGGGAGTATGACATTCTATATATTTTTCTTGGATGTCTGCATACCCCAGTCTTTTAATTAGAATTATGTTCACCAACTTGATTTTTTTTTTTCCTGAAGGAAAGCCTTGTCTTTCTTTTCAAGTCAAATAAAAGTGAAATGCTATGCCTACCATCCTCAGGTACAATCCTCCTTTCTGACTACTAAGTGTTCTCATCCTTTCAAAATGCTCTTATTAAAAGAGGCATTTCTAGAAGCATAGTTCGTTATGTCATTTATTGCAGCTTTTTCATTTAGGAAAAGCAAAATACTGTTCAAGAGTGTAAAGGCCGCCGAAGAGTAACACGCAGGGTCTGCCTGGGATATTGGCTAATGTCAGACTGAATTTCCTATGACAAAGAAAAACAAAACCCATCTGTCTTAACCTGTAGCCTGAGATCTATAATAAAAAACAAGCAAAAGCAACAAAGAGAAGTAGCACAGTCTATGTATTGTTTAGTTATTTCGCTGCAGAAACGTGTTTCTATAGTACCCCCAGTGCACCTGAACCAATGTTGTAATTTAAAAGTTCGGATTTTGATTGACTTGCCAATACGTAGCATTTCTCTTCCCTTGCATAGGTTGATTGCCTGATACAAACCAGGGTACCTCCTTATTTTTAAAGCTTGATATAAAATGGGTATGACTCAGTTATAACAAGAAGGCTGGCAGAATAATGACTCTTTGCATTTAAGGGGAACCAAAATTATGCAGAGTCTGGACTTGCTTCCCTTAATGGCCATGGTTGTTGTGTTTCTCTTAACCACCTTCTGCAGCCCTCCATACAAAAGTCGTACCGTGAAACCGCTTTTTAGTGCCAACATCAGAAACAGGGGAGAAAACTGTTCATTTGCTCTGCATAGAGTAATTATTAAAAAAACAAACAGTGCAACTCACACCTTCTGAAGGTATATTTTAAAATTTGTTAAATACCAGAAACAATAAAAATAGTTCCATATATGTAGAAAGGTTTAGAATCTGTGTTTCAAAGTATCACAAAATGCTCCTTTTCTTTTTTCTGGAAAGGAAATACTCCTTTTCTTTTTCTGTCCCCTTTATAATAATTCTAATCATAGAAGTTTTTCAAGTTTGTAATGATCTTAGCTCTGTTCCTATGCTCTACACCCTCCAACTTCCTCTCTCGAGTTTCCACCCAGGGGCCAGAAGGGGCAAAAAGAACAGGAGGGGAAATGACGCTCCTGGGTTCTCCCGATTTACTCTCCTCCTGCAATTGCCCTTTTCTTGGGTCCCACTTCTGTCTGCCTTCACGGTGCACCTGGCTGATGAACCTGGGCACACACAAGAATGCCAACCACCATCCAGCATAACTTTATACGATGAGCATACAGCATACTTTAAATATTTAAACTCTAGGGATGGAGAGAGGCCGAGAAGAAAGTGCAAGAAAAGGGCCACAGATTTCTTGTTTATTGTCCCTTTCAGAGCTTCTGTACTACCTCCCTTAGCCTTTGGGGCTTACAACATGTTTTGTTCAATTCAGAATGGGGTTGAACTTAACCAGAATGTCCTGGTCCTCCATCAACAAAAGCCCAGGGCTGGGGTTCTGAATAGCTGACGATTTCAATTCCCGGTTGCTTCTATCCCTTTAAGGTGAAGGGACCCGAGCAAGGACGCTAAGGAGCAGAAGCAAAGTTATCCTCCACCGTCAGGCCAGGAAAGCAGGAAAAAACCAATCCCCACAAAAGCCTTACCCATCACCGTATTATTTTTGGAATACACTGCAGATGGTATTCACAACACACATTGTCCCTCTCTTCCATTTCTCTCTTTTCCCTGGAGATGAATTATAGGCAGCAACAGAACGCTTGGCTCATTTGGGGTATTAATACCTTAGGTTTTCAAGTTACAATCAAAAGCTGGGTGAAGGGTAGAGAGATCCCATTGGTGGTTCAATGTTACAAAGTGAATCAGGAACAACAAAACTCACTTTGCTGACTCCTGATATGTGGATTCTCATTACGGGAAGGGGGTGAAAGCTCAATACCACGTTCCTCATGTAACATGAGAAAATTAGAACGGCTAAAGGCTGTTTTTTTCCCTTCTGGTGACCACTTCATTAGGAAGAGAAACTAACCACAAAGGGAAAGCAAATAAAAATGTATAATGATGACACAATGAGTGGCTAAGTACAATTCATAAATTTAATCAGACCACTGCAATTAGATAATGAAAAGGCTATAATGTTTGCTATGAACTGGCAGAGTTCACAGGACAGGGATTTTTCTGAAAATATACATATAAGTATTTTTAAACTAAACTGAATTATATTTTAAATGTGCTGAGTGAGGCATCAGTTTAATAATGTGCTGGTGAACTATAGGCCCTCGGGATGATAAATTTTGTTAATTTGTAAACTACCTGCTAAAGGTGTCCACCTAGAATCATAGAGACAATTGTTGGGATTTTCTTTAGTTAGGAAAAAAGTGTATTTAGTGTGTTTGAGGGGTACTTAAGGTAGAAGGCCGTATTTTTCCCATGTTTAAAATAATGGTATTATAAACTGCTTTGGGTAAAATAATAAAATTTAGAGAAGCTGTGCTAAAAAAAGGTTGGTGGCAAGAAGTTCTAAAAAGCAGCTGAATTCTATATTCCTTTGTAACCAATTTCTATATTCCTTTGTAACTTCCGTTACACAGATGAGTGGTGACTAGCTTTAATGCTGAGGTTTGAATCGTAACCCGATCCCTCAGTCACTACTCTGTGTCCTTGACTCTTTTCAATTTATTTATTTATTTTGGAAAGAGGTGGGGGAGGGGCAGAGGGAGAGAGAGTCCTAAGCAGACTCTGCACTGAGTGACGAGCCCCACATGGAGCTCCATCTCATGACCCTGATATCACTACCTGAGCTGAAACCAAGAGTCAATGCTTAATCGACTGGGTCACTCAAACACTCCATTTAATAATGTGTAAAAAAGGACTGATAATCCCTTCCTCATTGTTTGTTTGTTTTTGGTAAGAATGAGAGAGAAAACTTGTGAAGCATCTGATTTAATAAAAGCAGAGTAGTAATATGTTTTCCGATGATGTTAACAATTTTTAGGATCTAAATCCATTTTCTTGGCTATCAGAGAAAAGTGAATGAAATATAAACAGAGACTATCACAAATACAAACACCTATGTAATTCCTGCCAGATCAAGAAACAGAGTATCAGGAGTATATAGAGTCCCCTTCCAGTAGATTTGTTTATTTTAGAGGGGGTAGGGGTAGAGGGAGAGAATCTTCAAGCAGACTCCCCACTGAGGGCGGAGCTGGGGTCAGGGCTCTATCTCGCGACCATGACCTGAGCAAAACCAAGAGTCAGACACCCAACCCGTTGAACCACCAAGGCACCCCTGCCTTGCCTTTTAAGTAGAATTTATTTAAGTGATAAGCATAGGGCATGGAAGATATTACATTTCAAAAGCCTTAGGATTCCACAGGTATGGACTAACTACTAATAGCTTTTGAAGAAAAATACGTATCAGGATGTATTATAAACATATTTAAGTTGTGCCATTATGGAAGATATCATTAAGCAGGGAGGGGGCAATTAAATCCAAAAGAAAATCAGAGCTAGTATTTAGAGGCTCCTCAGACCCTAATGAAAAATCAAGGTTGAATATAATTGTAAACATTTCTGGGAGAGCTTTTAAGAAATGCCACATAATACTGGACCTTAACATAACAGGTGCACGCCTTCCCTTTCCTTATCTTAGTCATCCTGGAGGCTTTTAGTGAAAAATAAGCTCTAAGATCCAATTCAAAGGATAGGAAATCAGTTTTTAGACTTTATTGTTTGAGGAGGAATAGTCTAACATTTTTAAAATAATATTTTTTATATTAAAGATATTTCAAATTTTATTTTATTTTTTATTTAAATTCATTTAGCCAACATATAGTACATCATTAGTTTAGACATTTCAAATTTGAGCATCTAACTAGGTTGAAAGTCAGTGGAGTTGGATTCTGTGCTTCTCTTCCATTCACTAGCTGTCACTACTAGCCACTCTGAACCTCAGTTTCTTCCTTTGCAAAATAAGGATACAAGCTATTTTTCTTGTCACAAGGGATCATTGTGAGGATCAGGTGAGGTGATATTGCAAACTTTCTGAGCTGTAAGGCACTTGCAGAAATATTATTATATTTTCATATTAAAAAATGGAAGTTAATGTCTATTAGTTGCTTACTCTAGGCCAGGTATTGATTAGAGAACTTCTACATACATCATTTCATTGAGTCTTCAGAACACTGCAATGTCAGTACAATTATGATGATGATGATAAAGTAACTGCTTATTATGATGATTATTTTTCACAGATTATTCATAAGTCAGAATTTTAATATAAATCTAATTTAAAAATATTTTCCCCATATTCTCCTATCTATGAATTATAGCACTTCCACATTTCAGAGGTAAAATGACAATGCCCAGATTGAAGGTCTGGACCAGGGTTTCAAACCCAACTCTTCTACTGTCTAAATATGTCTTTTTTCTATGCATGCTTCCAGCCAGATGTTTCATTTATATAATAAGGGAATACAAGGAAAGAATATCCCGAAATCTGAAAGTCTTCCTGATTTTCCCTAATTTGGGATTAATAGGAAGAAGGGCATCATGAAAAGTATTGTGAAGAAAGGGATGTTAATGTAAAATTCAAATAACTCAAATTAGGTACTAATAAAATGCTTTCAATTGGAGGTCCCAACTGATTCACTTTAAAGTGGTATGTTTAGAGTATAATCAGTAATACCATTTTCATAATAAACATTCCAAATTATATCTTTATAAAAAACACATTTTCTTAAATAGGTTAAAGAAATCAGCCAGCTCTACACGCCCTATATTTACAATATTTTACTTAGCAATCCATATATAATATTTCAAATATATATAAATATTTCAACTTGTCCCAAGCTAAATGATCTTTGAAATAGTGGAATAGTGGTATGTGGCTTGACAAAGTTTATGCATGGCATTTCCTTAAAAGAAAGAAGAAATAAATATATAGAAAATAGAACTTACCTTAGGTTTAGTATATAATCCAAAGAAAACTAACTTTTGGAATAGAGTATGGTATTATCAATTCAGTATTATATCTCTAGATTTTTATTACTTTAAAGATGTAGATCCATTTTTAAAAAATCACTACTTCATTTAATAATTCAGATGCTTGTTATTTTCTTTTTTTCAGATTCCCCTTAATAACACCAGTACCAAAAAAAGCTATAATGTTGACCTCGGCCAAAATTCTTTTGATTTCAAATCTGTTTAGTTTACTATTAATTGGAAGCCATGGGGAAGAAAGTCTAGAAAAAAACACAACACAAAGCATTGCAGCAGGCTTAAAAACAATGGAAAACGAATCCGTTCTTTTGGAAGGTGGCACAAATTTAAGCTCAGATAAAGAAAATAGAGAAACCTCCAATCCCGAGGCAAGTAATTCCTCGTTCTGGGACCCATCAAATAAACACCACAGAACAAAAGAAGTCTTCAGGAATTCATCAACGAACAACTTTTCTAGGAATCCAACACCCATGCCTACATCTCCCACAAGCCCTCCTCTGATTCACAGCTTTGTTTCTAAATTGTCTTGGAACTCATCCATAGCAGATGAAAATCCTCTTCCAGTCTCAGCAGCTCCCAAAACTACATCTGCTATATCTTCAGAAAAGTTCCCTTGGTCTTCAGCCAATGATACCATGAAAACTCCTGACAACAGTTCCATTTCAGTTAGCATCCTCTCTACGGCACCAAACACCACGTCCGTGACCCCCATGATAACAGAACCAGATGAATGGCTCACCACATCCAATGAGAGCTTCATAGGGTTTACCCCCTACCGAGAAACAACTCTACAGCCCACCTTAAAGTTTACCAATAATTCAAAAATCTTCTCAAATACATCAGATCCCCAAGAAGGTAAATATAAATGGATTTAACTTTCCTTTTGTGTGAAACTGAATCTCAAACTAAGTCATATAGATTACATCTAAAGAATATACCATATTGGGAAAAAAAAAAAGAGAGACTATAGCAGAACAGGTGGTTCTCACTTTTGGGGGGCAACCATGATATTCAGTGGAAATAGAGAAGGGATTTTTGGGCTTCAGTCAGCATACAGTAGTCAGTACTGTATGGGAATGTGATGAGACAGCGTGACAAAATTAAAGGTAGGTTAGGCTGAGGCAGTAGTACAGTTTTGAGACACTGGGCAACGATTTTCACTGAATCTGAGAAAACTGCCTGAACTGTCCCATGCTTTTAGGAACAGTATGCAACTGAACTTTAAAAATATATGTATGCGAAAACCGAATGAAATAAATGAATTTATAAATTATCTGATACCACACAGCAATCACAGCAAAACAGAACACTGATTGGTTTTTAAAAATATGAATAAACTCAACAAAAGGAAATCCTCCTGAATTTTTAGTTTAGTACCTAATGAACACCATAAAAATGGAATATAGCTGTGAGTATCATAAGAAAAGTGTATTATAGGAACATTTTTATTTTTCACTTAGGGATTATGTCAAGCTTTAAAACATAAAGCAGAAAAGATCTCTAATATTTAATGAAAATTCATCATGTTTTATTTTTTCAGGTCTACCCGAGTTTTTGTTTCCTTGAAAATTTTGTTTTCAAGTTTTTGTTTAAATTCTAGTGAGTTAACATATAGTGTAGCACTGGTTTCAGGAGAATTGAGTGATTCATCACTTACAGATAACACCCAGTGCTTATCACAAGTGCCCTTCTTAATGCCCATCACCCATCTAGCCTATCCCACCTCCCTCCATCAAACTTGTTTGTTCTTTATCCTTAAGAGTCTCTTATGGTTTGACTCCCTCTCTTTTTTTACCTCCCTTTCCATATGTTCCTCTGTTCTGTTTCTTAAATTCCACATATGAGTGAAATCATATGGTATTTGTCTTTCCCTGAAATTTTTAAAAAATACTTTTTCCCCCATGAATTCAATGATTTCCAATACAACTTACTTCTAGATTATATTAGTGATATAAACACTAAATCATACATACACATTCCTACTTGATAGTTGTTAGTGTACAGGAAAAGTTTTATTAAATTCTGGAATCTAGGCTTTACAATAGCACTGCAGCTAACAGATTGTATGTACATATATTTTCATTTTAGCTATAATTTTAATGCATCCTTTCATTCATACATACTCTGATACTACATCAGAAAGGTTTTTTTTTTTTTTTTTTTTTTTAGAGAGAGCGCAAGCAGAGTAGGGGGTGGGGAAGAAGGAAAGAGACTCTTAATCAGCTCCACACCCAGCGTAGAGCCCCACGTGGGGCTCGAACTCACAACAGTGATGACCTGAGCTGATATCAAGAGTCAGATGCTTAACTGACTGAACCACCCAGGTGCCCCTACATCAGAAAGATTTTTAATAAATATTCTCTCTCTTCTGTCTCTATCAACTTAATATACATACTAAGAATACTGAGTACTTATGCCCACCATTGCTCTTTAATCAAAAGAAAATCAGTTAACTTTGCTTTGCTTTTATTTTAGTAGTAGTTTTGTTGTTGAGCTTCCAGTGTGTAGGTTAATTCTTTTTATAAATGGGTTTTAATATAGAATTACAGGCTTTATAAGACCCCTCACCCACTTACTTAGTAATATTCTCACAAAATTTTTAAAAAACTTTGAAAATACAAACACTAAATATGAATTCAGGGAGCATTACATAGTTTGTTAATAACTAACAGTCTTCAAATAAGGTACTTGGTAAAAAGGGATGGTAGAGTAAAATTTTGGGCTCCCTTAAACTCAGATCTGCACATCTGTTCTCAATGTGCAAGACATTGCAAACATCTTGCTTTGGTCTATTTATTGCATCTGGAAATCTCCTGTATCAGGATATACTGCTTTTCCCTTATAGTGCCTTTTCAGTTGGGCTGTGGTGGATTCATTTTCTGTTACCCACTTACTCCCATTAGCTTTTTACTTTTCAATTATTATAGAAACAAGCTCAAAGTTCATTTCATCATTAACATTCATTAGAGATTCAGAGTTGATTAAAAACTTAATACAGCGCTCAACATAGAAATTAGATCTTAATGGAGCATACACATGGCGCTTCAGTACTATTGTTGTTTAAAAAGGAATGAGAGACAGTTATGAAACTAAGAAGTATTTCAACATAATTAAAAATTTGAAGTATGGTTTTATCAGGAGGTATATTTGCCAATATATAGCAAATACTCAGTACTTCAGAAAATACACACACATCACTGTTATCTCATTTAAAAAAACCAATATTGTTTAAACATTCTTTGTTATAAAGAAAGTCCAATGTATATATTTCTCTTCTTTGAAAAGTTATTTTCTATTTCTTTACCTGTTAATTATTTTTTCTTTGTTCCCTAGAGAATAAAAATACAGGAGTAGTATTTGGGGCCATTTTAGGTGCTATTCTGGGTGCTTCGTTGCTTAGCCTCGTTGGCTACTTGCTGTGTGGGAAAAGGAAAACGGATTCATTTTCCCATCGGCGACTTTACGATGACAGAAACGAACCAGGTAAAAATAACTTTTAGAAGCTCACCTGCACAGGGTGGTTTTAATTAAATGAGGATGCTACTGTTCAGTACCTTATCTAGAAGGGATCTGGAGGTTCATATGACAGAAACAGACGAAAGATTTATTCTGATCTACTCTCTGTTTCTCAAAGAACATAACCAAAATAATTATGGATCTGTGGTCACAGTTAGTTCTAAGTAAACCAAATCCCAGAACCTAAAACATGTCTATAGACTTGGAAGAGAATGGTATCCCCTTGAGGAAAAAAGGGCCAGTTTTGTTAGCAAGTAACTGCACACCCATATTCTCTGCCACTGTTGTATCTCTTAGCAGCAGTAATTTGAACAGTCACTTTTTCCAATTTGGAGTTCTTCTAAAGTTTACACAAATGCAATAGCCCTCAATCGATTAACTTCATGAGTCTCTAAAACAGAATCTATAAAGAGTTGTATATTTGGGTACATAAAATCACAGAGGAATTTTTCACTCATGTGATGCAAAAGACCAACCATAATATCTATGAATGAGAAATGTAGCTGCTAAGAATAAAGAACTGAATTAATTCTTAATATAATACTAATTAGAACAGAAATGAAATAATTTCAAATAATTGACTCATCTTTTTTTTTTTTACACTTCAGGAAAAAAAAAATGTTTTCTGTTCTACAAAGGACTCTTGCCACCATAAAAAATAGTTAAATGCCCTTGGTACCTCCTGTCGGTAAAGTCTTGTTGATTCTACCAAGTTCAGATCATGACTGACAAATTGTTCATCTTCAGAACCAAACCCATTAATTGTAAATTCAACTGAGTCCTATTTTGGGGGTTTCTAGCAAGCCATATAAAATAAAAAGTGGCACCTTTCAAAATTATAGGAGAGGATTTCAACAACAGGGGTTTCCAAACTTTTTTTTAACCTCAGAATCTTTTCTTTACCTGTAATCACATGCAAAAGCTCAGTCTATCAAACTGATACAGTTTAAGATGTGATTGAGGCATAATGGAATAACTTAATCACAACACCTCCTTTCCTCCTTCAAGACAGCTTTGAGAAACCTCCCCCAAGTCCCTAAGGTTGTTGGGCACCCAATCTGTAAACAGAAGCCTTAAAGAATAGGTAGGATATGAGATTACCTAACCGAATAATTAAATCACTAATCTAATTAGTAATTAGTCACTGCTTTAGTACTTAAAGATACATAGCACATGCCAAGTTTTCTTTGAAAATAAATTCAAGATCATTAAGGAAGTAAGAATTGGCTGTTCCTTGTAAAAGTAAAAAATAATCTCATATCATTAATTAGAGAATGTCAAGTGCATGATAACTAGGATCTATCACCAAGAAACATAAGGTTTTACAAGTAGCTTTCTTCCATCTCTGTCTTCCCTGGCTCAACCATACATATATTGAGACACTTAGAAAAATAATGACACTGATTTAAAATTAATGCTCTTCAGTTTTTAAAAAATTATTTTTTTTCACCAGAAGTAAAAATTTAGGACATGGTTGACAAGGCTCTGAATTCACAAGATTCAAAAGTCAATGAGACATATGTCTGTCCTTATACAAAGTACTGCTCTACTTTCATTGTGATTTCTCCCTTAGTTCCTTTATTTTTGGTTCACCAGTAGTAAAATTATTTTAGAAGTTAAACTGTTCTCTTAGTCTCAGAAGGAGATGTGTCTTGAAAAATATATACTTATTTAAAATTTCAAAACCAATACCTGCAAAGCCCATAAGAAAGATGTCCCTACTTACTCATCCAGAACAATTCCTATAGTCTGGCGGGTGCCTAAGCATGCATCTTCCAGACTGTCACCATAAAATAATTTTCTTTTTGTTACTCTTTTAGTTCTGCGATTAGACAATGCACCAGAACCTTATGATGCGAGTTTTGGGAACTCTAGTTATTACAACTCAACTGTGAATGATTCATCTATGCCAGCAGGCCAAGAGAATGCACAGGATGGCATTCCTATGGATGACATACCTCAACTTCGTACCTCAGTATAAAACTAAGGGGAACATGCTTCTGACGGCAAATGATCGCTACATCCTAGCCTTTTCACAAACCCATCTTCAACAGCTGGAGCAAGATCACTGTCATGTGGCTGTGCCAAGGAGAACTATAAAAGTATGAGACTAGTAGCAGAAACACAGAGGATAAATCATCTAAAAGGTTTCCTTTCTTACCATTTTTGGCCTTGCTGAATCATCTATCGAGTCACCTTAATTTGTATTGTGGTCTATTTTATTCTTAGTGGGAAGTGTTTGTGAGAATCAGGTAAAACTAAAAGGTTTCACGATGCTTGCCCTGCCTGATAATTTAATTAACCCTACTGCCCTAATTGCATGCATCAAGATTGGCATTCCCTTGAAGGAAAATTGGAACAGTAATTAAAAAAAAAATTCTGACTTAAAATGAGAAAGAGAGAGTATATAGAGTTTCTGTTCCTGGGAAATTAAGGTAATGGGAGTGAGAGTATTCTAGTACATTTTACTTTCCTGTCTCAACACGTACATGGTCAGCCCCTCGAATTGCCACGCTGACAATGACTGACTTTGCATTCAACAGGACCATGGTAGGAAAGCTGACTCTAACCAGGAAAGGCATCAGTTCTCTTCAAAGTGTGGGGAATTCTAAATTGTCTGATTTCTTTGAGGACTCAATTAATTGGGTGTTTTAAAGAGTCAATGAGAAACATGGTGAAAAAAGTCAGCCAAAGCACATACCTGTACATAATTTTTACAGTTTTAAGATGTTGAATAAGAACAAGATTTATTATGTATTAGATATTGTTTAATCATATATGGAATAGATTCTGTATCTCTAAGTGTATAAAGTGTAACGTTAAAAAATAGACAAATAGAAATATTATGCAAACGAAACATTTTCTGAGCATTACTTTTACACGCAGAAGTACATGCAGCATAATTTGGATTCTAGTATGTTTCAGTTTGTTTTTCATCACCATCTGCTTTCGGCAGGAAAAATATACTCCTTAGTATGGGAAGGTCAAGGCTTTAGGGACCACGGGATTAGAGCAAGGGTTAAATTCCCAAAGAAGCAGTTAATGTGTGAAGAGGGCAAACCAAGCAAGAGATTTCATTGTTGAATTGATAACACGGTGTGCGTGTGTGTGTGTGTGTGTGTGTGTGTGCGTGAAGAAACACAGCAACAGTCTCAGAAAATGAGGACTAGCAATTAAGTAACAGAAGAACATACTTACCCCAGATTGCCATAAAAATAGCAAAGAAGACTGTCCCTCCATTATCAAACAAATATGTCACCTTAATGGAAAATGAAGCAAAAATACTAGTCACGTATTGATTTTAACAATCTAGTGATTACAGTCTACATTTAAGTTTTATGATTTTTTTTCCAAAAAGGAATCACATTATTTTATGGTTTGTAAATAGAAGATTTGAGATCCTTTCATAGGTCCTGCAACTATTTCATAGGATTCTCTCATGGGGAGAGGTGAGGAATCAACATTTTCCCCCTTTACTTCTTTCTTCCGTCTTATTCCCTTTGGACTTCACCTTCATTTCTGCCAAGAAGGGGTTCTAGCACCCTGAGAAAGTATCTGTGGGCCACCGATTGTCAAGCTAAGGTTAGCTTTTCAGTTGAGGCATACCTAGTTGCACTTCCTGTCATCAAAACATCCAGGACTGGGGAAGTTACAAAATGCAGAATTCCACCAGCGAGCCAGTGCTTTCAATGGAAAGGTATCCCAGTGCTAGCCCGACTTTCTGACATCTTTCAGAATGTGCCATGGGTTCAATAGTGGCTACAATTTTTTTTAAAGAAGTTTCAAATATCATTAAACATTTAGGATATAGTCCAAGCGTTTTTTTGAATCAGACTTTATCTGAATTTTTATAAAGAACAGTGTACAGTTACGTGTTACTGAATACAATATTCAGGGTTGCAAGGATTGTTTGATTTTAATAAATTATAAATTCAACTTACCTTTGCTTCTTTTCATTTGCATAATGCCCTCACTATATTTATAATTTATATTGAGGGATAGTAAACCAATACAGCCAAGCTAATAGATGTTTCGCGGTCATATACATATGTACCATAGAAACTATAGGGAAAACGGGAACAGTATCCTCACAGGAGAGAAAGGCCAATTATGGGCTAAAGAACATTATTTTGAGGGAAGTGGGAATACAATGGTGTCCTCTTTGCACAGTCTACAGTCCAGAGGCTGGGCGATGAGGGCATTAAAACAATACCAATGTGTATTTTAATTGTAACATCTGGACACACTGCAAAACAATAGGTAAAACAGATGAAGGTAGGGTGTGTTTTCCTGTAAAATAAAACATCACCAAAAATATTATATAAAATGTGCTCCTTTTGAAGGTTTGTGGATAGGTGCAAGATGTCCTAGCTGGCTCTAAACTTCTATGGTTGTTAAGGTTTGGAATTTCTAAAAATGTTATAAGAATTGGTTTTCACCACAATCATCACTATATATTACGTACAGGCAAGAAAATGGCCATAAAGAAATTCTCTACAGAGCTCATAAAATTACACCCTGTGGGGGAATCCAGCGTTTTTGTTTCCAAAGGCATCCCACAGAGACACCTGCTACTGCCAAGCAACTGAACAGCTGTCTGCTTTCCTTCAGAACAGAGCCAGTGCAGGAAACAGCCTCTTAGGGTGTCTTTACACCCTACAGAGACTTTACCCATGGGGACTTAAAGGTCACCAAGAAAAAAATGGCTCTCCCCCTGCTTCAGAAACAGCAGTGCTTTTAGAAAACGGGCAACTACAAAGCCATGCTTACCAATGATTGTGTTGCATGACAATGATTTGTCATAGTGTAAGCCATATTTTCCTTAAAAATAAAAGCTTTTCATTTTTTTTCTTCTAAGTTTGTTCACAAATCTTTCAGGCATTTTTTTTTTTACTCAATACATTAAACATTAATTTTTTTAGAAACACATCCATGAGACACAGTGAGGTATACATGTAATACTCATGTAATGTGAGATTACATATATGTAATGCAAGATAAAGCTAAAATAGGAGTTACAGAAAACTTCAGAAGTTGCCCTAAGGAGGAGTATAAAATCGTTGTGTTAGTGCCACTAAGATATGACAGGTGGGATGTACTATGATATGTGGGAGGCCACGGACCTAAGAAGAATAATTTGAAGCCTGCAGTTATAGCTGGAGATGCTAAGGGTTGCATTTAGGGTGCTGATATATGAGCTGTTGAATGAAAATGGGGGACAGGGAGAAGGAAGAGTTAAGCATAGCATGGATGGCTCGAGCTTCGACTGTGGGTAATTGGCAGGAGAATAAAGGGGGAAAAGGCCTTCTGCCTATTAGGAAAGGGACCCTTGCCTATACAAGAAAGCTCCAGATGAAATCTCAAGAAAATTCCCAAGCAACATAACAGGCTTTTCTAAAAGCAAAGGGAAGCGTGCCCTATCCACAAGTGTATATTTGCAATGAATTATTTTATTAGAAAAATAGCTTGCCTATATGCATAGGGGGACCTATGCACAAGCATTTAATTCAACAACGTTGATGTGAGTAGGAATAATATATGAAGACAGAAGCAAACTAAGCCTCAAACAAAACTATGTTTAAGCACAAATTCTCCATTATGTTTGACATCTGATTTCTCCTGGAGAACTGAGTGTGGCTAGAAATCAATAAATGTGGGTTTTGTTTGAAGAGGTAAAGTTCTTATTAGGTTGGAAGCTTATAGTCTTGGTCTCTTCTATGTAGTTGCTAGATCTGTCTCTAAAATTGTGCGATGGGTTCAGGATCACATTAGCCCCTGGAAACTGCCACTTACATTCTAGTAAAGCTGGTCTGAGCCAAAGAGAACAAGGCTCTTCTTGGGCAGATTCAACCCTGAAGCCCAGGCTATGACGTGGGAAGGGGAGCAAGGAGCTGGAATTTAGGCTGGAGGTCAGGCCTCTCTCACATCCTCAGTCCTTAATTCTTGGACAGGGCAAAATCTGTGTAACCACCCATGTCCACTAGACCTGCTCACAAGCTGCATCAAACATGGCGACATCAGTAGTCCACACCCAGCCTCCTCCCCGTTCCTGACCAATTATTATTTAGAGCAATATCTTTTTAAAATGTGGTTTGAGGAATCACCTAAGGGGCTTGTTAACATGTAGAATTCTAAGCCTTACCGTAGACCAATCGATTCTGAATTGTAGGACGTGGGGCCCAGGAATCGACTTTATAACAAATGTCCTTTGTGATTCTTAAACTGACTTTTCCATGAAGTTTGTTAAAGAAAAAATAGCCTCTGTCTCATTTCTGTTGTAGCCGCAATATTGGTATGTAGTCTGAGGCTCATATTTGGTATTGAGTAAATGTTTACTGAACAAGTTAAAAAAACAAACAAACCAGAAACTAATGACTATTATAAATAAGGCTAATCTCAAGGGCAGAGTCACTCTTAAAATGATATGAAAAAACAATGCAAAACCCATCAATGATTTCGCCTAAAATAAGAAAGCTTAGCATAATGCAAAATGACATTATGGTGTCAGGTGCTTTTAAATGAATGTGCAAATATCACTGAATTACTTAGTTGCAAAAATTTTTTAATTCCCATACTTGTAAATATTAAAGATGACATTAATTTACTTAAATGTTAAACTAACTAATGTTAAAAATATGTTAATGTACTTAAATATAACTTTTATCACATGATGGGACCAATTTTGTTCCACGGAACACAGCCTTTAAATTATTAAGAAAATAATTATGTGTATACGCACATATTTTTCAGTAACATGACATTTAATTTTCTGTTTCTTGTCACAAGTGGTGATGGATTCCATAAGGAATTAACAAGTTTCTGGATAATGTGACTAGATGATCCTAGATTGGTTGGCCTGTTTCTTTGGTAATAATCTGTTCCTTTATTTCTGACACTGTCCATCAAGTAACTTCTCGATGTTTAAGTATACAAACTGATGTTAAAAAATAATGTTATTTCTATCAATAAAGGAAGAGCAATTCTGATTTTTAAGGTATAAAACAAGTAGCTACATTTTACCTTGGCCAGAAGAAAAAATGCAATAGATATTAAATATTTCATCCTGGTAGGATTTATTTCTTGCATTGTGCCAGAAGGTAATAATCTCCTCTGCAAGGAAACTTTCCGCCTTCCTTATAATAGTTATTAAGTGAATTCTTTCTTAGTGTCTCTATCCATACTCTTTTTTACCAAGAAAAGGAGGGATGTAGATACTACATAATGACAAAAGCCCTCTATATATAGTGTTTCCTTGGACAATTTCTTTATCACTCTGCCACTGGGGATATTTCTTATTTTTAGTATTCGGATAATGCTAGTGTGTTTTATTAAATCTGTCCAAGTAAAAGTAGAAATAATATACATAGATAGACAGATAGATAGATAGATTAGATTTGCTGGTATCCCTAAGGCTGTCATATGTCCTTGAAATGCATGGGTTAGGAGAAGGACAAGTATATATACACATACCTAATGACTTTAATATGCTTAGCTTTTGCAAAAAGTATTGACAAATGCTTCCCAAAACAAGACATCTTTATGGAAACATTCAAGATAATTCAAAATTAAGCATACATTTAGAAATTAAACTGTAAATAAAACAGATTTTCCTCATGGCTTACATTCACAATAAATAATTCAGAAGCTAATTTCACTACGTTTTGGTTTCATGGTAGGATATTGAATGATTTCTGATTTTATACCTTGCCTTGTCAAAATTAATTGCATAGAGATCTCTACTTCTGAACAAGATGGGGTAACAGAGATCGATTTTACCCCATTCTGGAAACAACCAAAGAACGAACAAAATACATAAGCAACAGATTTCTAGACAGTGGACACTGGGCAAGAAGGGCCATGATCCCTGACAGGTGGGAAACAAATAAGGTGAGCATTAGGATAGCCTCAGGTTATCACAATGAAAGAGTTCACAGGATGCAGATAGGGGCACCCCAAACAGGGCCCAGTGAGCATGTCTGTGAGGAGACCTACAAGGAAAGAACCACCTTAAATGAGTACTGGCACACCCATTCCCACCAACAGACTGGAAATCCTTCATTTGCAGGGCATTGGGTATAGTACACAGACAGATCTTGCTTTCAATGTGGGGAAAATTTTGTGCTGGTTACAGTACTGCTATGAACCCAGCTCACAAACCTTAAAAGCAAGACCCCAAAGGACCATATGATTTCCAAGTACCTAAATCACAATATCTCCACACATCCATTAGAATAGTTAGAATTGAAGGACTGTCCATCCTGAGGATTAGTGACTATATGGAAAACTGGGACCCTCATATACTGCAGATGGGAATGTCAAATAGTATAAATGCTTTGGAAAACATTTTGGCAGTTTCTTAGAAGATTAAACAGCCACCTATCATATAATCTAGTCATTTAACACTTAGGTGTTTACCCAAGAGAGATAATAGTGCCTGTCTATATGCAGATTTATAGGTGAATGTTTAGAACAGCTTTATGTAAGATGGTAACTCAAAACAACCCACGGGTCCATTAATAGAGGAATGCACAGACAAATTCTGGTATAACCGTGTAATGCAATACTATTCAGCAATAAAGAGAAATGATCTACTGATAAGTGTTAGGACATGGATGAATCTCAAAATAATTATGCTGTGTGAAAGAAGCCAGGAAAAAATCACACACACTGTATGATTCCATTTATATAAGAGTCTAGAAAATACAAACATATCTAATAAAGAAAGAAAGTAGTGGTTGGCTGGGCACTAGAGTGGAATTGGGGAGGTGTCAATGATATTGATTGTTGAAACTCTTGGGAATATTTAACTTTGTTTGGAGGACTCTTTACTACCTGCTTCCGAGAAAAAGCAGAGTTCAGGAAGGAGAATGTGGGGGCCCACACTTACCTTGGCGTAAATACAGCTTTCGTTGAGTCTCTGCAGCGAGCAGTTCTTATCACAGAGAGGGCACATGAAGACTTCGGTGGCCTTGCAAATTTCTTGGCTTGAGAAACCAAAGAAGAAAAAGAAAGCATGAGACTCCATATTTAAGAGGGTGCTTAGCCCCTCTGGCTAATCGTGTGGGAAGCAGCAAGGCAGGGAGGAGAAGAAGAAATGGACACAGTGGGGGTGGTGATCAGGTAAGGAAGAATTTGTGTGGCTCCAACTCAAATTTTTAGGATGTTTGTGCTAATAGAGATTTGTGTTTTCTTCTTTGGTTTTAGAAGTCTCTGGCAGGATACCGTAATAATAATAGACCACATTTTATACTTTTCAACTACTTGTGGGGCTTGGTTGCAAAGAGAGTTACACAGGATTTCACGGCACTCGGGATAATCTTATGAGGAATACCTGAGGGAGTTTTAACCAAGCTCACAGCTTGGAAGTGGCTGAGCTGAAATCAAATCTGAATATTCTGATTTCTCAAGAATGTTGATCTTTCTCCTGAATCTCACTGCCTTCGAATCACCAAAATGAACAAGATCCATAACTCACACAACTTCATAACTCCCACTACAGTCAGTGGGTGCGTCATGTTCACTGGAAATTTGAGGGAGTGGATTTTTTTTTGCAGTGTCTTGAAACACAGTCACGATGATGTGACATAGTTTTTATTTACTGAATATGTATTATATTCTCTATTACAATTAAATTTTCTAATATTAGTCTCTTCAGTTTTATACCCACTACCTTTTAAAGGTCTCAGCATCCATTATAGATGACTTTGTGATACGAGTCGGACACCAAGAATAATTTCTCAAAAGTCTGCCAACCTGAAAGTTCACAGCAACCTATTTTTAAAATGTTTTGTGCTTTTATCTGTCATAAGTGTCCCTTTCCCACTTAGTAGCCTCTAAATAAACTGTCTTTAATTAAATCTGCTTTGGAAATGTTGAAAGTAATTTAAAGGCTTTCGAAAATATATCTGGAAATCAGCTGTTTAAGAAATAACAATACCAGTTTAATTGGCAGTGTTTATAGCATGATTTGTTTTCAAAAACAGATATATTCAAATGAAGCAAAACACAATGTATATGTTTTTCAAATCTCCAAAGTAGGAATAAATAGTAAGTAATAGTACCACATAGTAATACAGCACTTTAAAGTGGGCAAAGGTGGGTTCACGCCCATTAAGTCTGGTCCTCACTGCAATCTACTGGAATGGTAATTATCTCCACAACTGAGAGGACACTGATGTTTAACTTAAGTAATTTGCTCGAGGTCATACAGCTAACAAGAGGTACTTTGGGGAACTGAGTTCAGGTTTTTGTGATTCTAGGTCCTGTGCCCATTAACTATAACATAGCTAAAAAAGAAAGGTTTATTTCATATTAAAAGCAACTCTCCAGTGAAGGGCATTAAGAGCACACTTATCAAGAAAAGCCCTGAGTAGTGTATAGAACTGATGAACCATTATATTGTATACTTGACACTAACATTACACTGTATGTTAATTGTACTTGAATAAAAAAAAACCTGGCAAATAAAAAACAAAAAAATAAAAGGAACTTTCCTATGAAACTAGTTTATTAATGGTGACGATAGTATTACGGGTCTAATAAATACTATAATTCTTCTATTCTCACATGCATCATCTTGCTGATAATCAGGATGTTTATATGAAGTAGAAGGAAAGCAAGTAAAACATTCATATTAAAAGACCAAAAGAAAAAGAAGATTATACCTCTTCTTAGTAATACCACTAATTTGTAGGAACAAGAATTAACACAGCCCTTGAAGGAAATTTTGATTAAAATTTCATAATTCACTGTGTTTCAAGAATGACACAACGTGTCCTGCATTGAAATCTCATACTAAAAGTATTAGAGTCAGTTTATACCACATCATTTTTCCCACCTCCCACATGGTCAAAAAAAAGCACAAATCTATCCAAGCACCATGTCTAGAATCCCAAGCCATCAGACTGAGTCCTCTTTTTAATTTCAGAATTATTAAACTCATTTTCTGTAAGTTGTTCAAACTGCAACTTGATATGTAACATCAAAAATAAACAACTTTTGACAACATATTTTTTAGCCTAAAATAAGGAAGTGAATACTATCACAAATTTCTTTGACGTTAGTTAACCACTAGAGGGAGGGAGAGTGTCCAGAACGAGTGTTTCTTCATTCCGTCCTCACAGCCTGATAATAGAAACCGCCACTTGAATTGTGGCTTTCTTTCATTTTATGTCTCTTGTTATATATACACATCAAGGGCTGATTCCAAGAAAATAATAATTACCACCAACATAAGATAATGAGAGAAGGGAGCGATTTGTCCTTTTGGGGGTGGATGTCAGGACCTGCTCCCAGGTCTTGATGCTTCCTATGATCCTGTTAACATGACAAAGACAGAAGAAGATGCTTGGTGGTGTCTATTTTGAGGAAATGTGAAAACGTGCAAGTAGGCTTAAGGGAAGTAAGAAAGCATGAATAAAACATGATTTTAGAATCAGATACAATCATCGGGAAAAGTAAATCAAATCACAAGATACTACTCTACATCTGTTAGGACCGCTATTATCAAACAAAACAAAACAAAACAAACATAACACGTGTTGGCAACGATGTGGAGATTTGGGGACGGGGGACGTTTGCACACTGTCGGTGGGACTATAAAATGGTGCAGCCACTACGGAAAACAATATGGAGGTTCCCTCATAAAATTAAAAATAGAACTACCATATGATCCAGCAACCCCACTTCTGGGTATATATCTAAAAGAACTGAAACTAGGACCTAGAGAAGATATCTGCACTCCCATGTTCACTGCAGTATTATAGCCAAGATATGAAAATAACTCTGGTGTCCATCGAAAAATTAATGAATAAAGAAAACATCATACAAACACACAATAGAATATTATTCAGCCTTAAAAAAGAAGGAAAACTTAATATATGCAACAACATGAATAAACCTGGAGGACACTGTGCTATGTGAAATAAGCCAGGCACGGGACAAATGATGCATGATTTCACATATATTAAGTATTTAAAACAGTCAAACTCATAGAAACAGAACAGAATCATGGTTGCCAGAGGGTAGGAAAGGGGGAAATCAGGAGTTGTTGTTTAACAGGTATAAGTTCCAGTTATAAAGATGAATAAACCTAGAGATCTGTTGTGTGACAATGTGCCTAGAGTTAACAGTACTGTAGTGTGCACTTAAAAATTTATGAAGAGGGTAAACCTAATGTCAAGTGTTCTTTCCACAATTTAAAAAAATCCAATAAAGGTTTAAAGCTTAGCTGACCACTTACTATATATATTCCCCTGACCAAGTCACTTACCTCTCTGAGTATCAATTTCTTCATCTCTAGGTAGAATTAATATCTATCTGGGATATTACATAAGGGATATTGATAATGTGCCTGGAACATCATAGGCACTAAATAGACTTCATTACTGAGGATGTTGTCAGGAGAGGTTTGAGAGGTCCTTTATGACTCAACAGCTTTTGAAAAGGATCACTTAAATTTCTCAGTGAGTTCTAATGGCAAAGAGGAAAGAATGGACCAGAAAGTTGGGGCTCCTGCTCCTTGCCCTGGATCTGGAAAACCATTTTATCTGTCTGCTTGTTTGTTTTCATATTCCTATGATATGTACTCTGCCAGGCAAACATCTGACCACATTTGGTCAGGTAAGACCAAATAACACCTGTAAATATAGATATGTACATATACATATAGTAATAATCTACAACTTGATTGCTACATAATTTTTACAATTAAATACAGGGCAATTAAGAAATATAACCTTAGTTTACATGAACATAGTTGATAGAAACATAACAAACACAACCTAATCTTCAGCTTTTTAATATACCGTTACCTGGTAATAAAAAAGGAACTTAATAAAATAATACTAAAATAAAGCAACACTATTTTAAATAAAAGTCCTGTGTCCTCCCCTGACCTGCCATCATAACTCCTACACTTAACCATGACTTAACTATGTCTGACACCTTGAACAGAAAATTTCAGTCCCATGAAATTTTGAAAGTCAAGATATTCAGTGATGCTTATCTTGGTTTAGAATAGAAAGTCTGACAAGATGTTAATTATAGGGTGACAGAGTAGCAGTAATATAATACCATAAAGCACTGAAGAAAAGAGTTTGCTAATGCCTTTTAAAACACTCCTTGTACTAAAGGTACTTATATGCAAAGAGCCTAATTTACTTTGTTGGTAAATAAATCAAAAGGAATGACAAATCTAGTCCTTTCATTGCCTTTTGTTCATTTTTAGCTTTGTAGGGGTAGAGGAGGGAGTCTACACCACATAGTAAAACTTTGTGACTATGTTCTCCATAGAACCAACCTGAACAGTAGCTACCCATCTAAGAATTATTTTATGTCTCTATCAATTCATTTAAAAACAGTGTTTTTCCCAGATTTCTTCCCATTCCATTTTCCCTCCCTTCCCCCATGGAAGAAATCAGAGAGGGAGACAAACCATGAGAGACTCTTAACTATGGGAAAGAAACTGAGGATTACTGGAAGGGATGTGTGGGGGAATGGGGTAATTGGGTGATGGGCATTAAGTAGGGTACGTGATGTGATGAGTACCGTGATACGTGACTGATGAATTACTGAACTTTACATCTGAAACTGCTGTACTATATGTTGGCTAATTGAATTTAAATTAAAAATAAATAAATAAAAATGTTTTTAAAAAGTGGTTTTCTAAAACCTTGAAGACTCTACCAAAAACACTGTTAGAACTAATAAATGAATTCAATAAAGTTTCAGAAAACAAAATCAATATGCAAATATCAGTTGCATTTCTATACACTAACAACAAACTATCCAAAAGAGAAAAAGAAAACAGTTTCATTTACAACTGCACCAAATAATAAAATAATTATGGTTAAATTCAACTGAGGAGGTAGAAGATCTATACATTGAAAACCAAGACATCGATGAAAGAAATTGAAAAAGACACAAATAAATGGGACAATATTTTGTGCTCATGGATTGGAAGAATTAATACTGTTGAAATGTCTATACTACCAAAAGACATCTACAGATTCAATGCAATCTCTATCAAAATTTCAATGGTAGTTTCACAGAAATAGAAAAAGCAATCCTAATATTTGTGTGGAACACAACAAACCCTAAATAGCTAAAGCAATCTTGAGAAAGAAGAACAAAATGGGAGGCATGACACCTCCTGGTTTAAAATAATATTATAAAGCAATAGTAATCAAAACAGTATGGTATTGGCATAAAGTCAAGCAGAGAAAGACAATTATCATATGGTTTCACTCATTTATGGAACATAAGAGGTAGGAAGATTGGTAGGAGAAGAAAGGGAAGAAAGGGGGGGCGGTAAACAGAAGGGGGAATGAACCATGAGAGACTATGGACTCTGGGAAACAAACTGAGGGCTTCAGAGGGGAGAGGGGTGGGGGAATGGGATAGGCTGGTGATGGGTATTAAGGAGGGCACGTATTGCATGGTGCACTGGGTGTTGTACACAAGTAATGAATCATGGAACTTTACATCAAAAACTAGGGATGTACTGTATGGTGACTAACATAATATAATAAAAATATTATTAAAAAATAAATAAAAGATGATATTTCCCTAAAAAAAAAAAAATAGACCCGTAGATCAATGGAACAGAATACAGAACCCGGAAACAAACCCATGTACGTGTGGTCAATTTTTGACAATTTTATACCGTGGAAGAAGGACAGTCTCTTCAATAAATGGTATTGGAAAATTGGATATCCACATGCAAAAGAACTAAACTAAACCCCTATCTTATACCATGTGTAAAAATTAACTCATAATATATTAAAGACTTAAATTTAAGACCTGAAACCATAAAACTCCCAGAAGAAAACACAGGGGGTACATTCTTTGAAATTGGCCTTCCCAAGGATTTTTAGTATTTGACACCAAAAGCAAAGGCAACCAAAGCAAAAATAAATAAGTGGGATGGACTGCATTGACTAAAAAGCTCTGCATAGCAAAGAAAATGACCAACAAAACAAAAAGACAACCTACAGAATGGGAGAAAATATTTACAAAACATATATCTGATAAGGAGTTAATATCCAAAATATATAAAGAACTCATATAATTTAATAGCAGAAAAACAAGCAATCTGATTTCAAAAATGGGCAGGGAAACTGAATAGACATTTTTTTAAAGAAGATTTTCAGGTCAACAGGTACATGAAAGAGAGGTCAACATCATTAATCATCAGGATAATGCAAATCAAAGCCGCAGTGAGATATCACCTCACACCTGTTAGGATGACTATAATCAAAGCACTGCTGATGGGAATGTAAATTGGTGCAGCCACTATGGAAAACAATATGGAGGTTCCTTAAAATATTAAAGATAGAACTACCATATGATCCTGCAATCCCACGTCTAAGTGTATATCCAAAGGAAATGAAAACAGGATCTTGAAGAGGTATCTGCACTCCTATGTTCATTGTAGCATTACCTACAATAGCCAAGATGTGTAAACACCTTAAGTGCCCACTGAAGGATGAATGGATAAAGAAGATGTGGCATGTGTATGTATATATATAACGGAATATTCAGCCACGAGAAAGAAGGAAATTCTGCCATTTGTGACAACATGGATGGACCTTGAGGGTATTATATTGAGATAAGCCAAAGAAAAAATACTCTATGGTATCACTTTAAAGTGAATCTTTAAAAAAGCCAAATTCATAGAAACAGAGAATTAAAAAGTAGTATAAGAAGTGTTTTTCTTTTCAAGAAACTATAACTTCAAATCACAACCTGTTTTCTTAGCCTCAGAGGTTACTGATTTAACAGAATACGAGAAATGCCCAAATAGGGACGGATATTTCCACTGGACACAAGTTTGTTCAGGAAGATGCCTTCTAGAGTGGTAGTGAGCTTGCAAAACACTGAAATAAACCTATGACTAGATGAAATGTGTTTGAACAGTAGGTGTTACTTTGTTTTCAAACTACTTATCATTTGGTATTCATGGAGAGCAAGGCAAGGGCACACGAAGATACCAAATCAAGGAAGCTGGTTATGGCACTGGATTTAACTCTAGGACAATGGAAGTCTTTTGTTTTTTTAGGCAAATTGTTATCCGTACACATATGTATATAATATATACATGTACATATATTTAGAGAAAATTCAAGAAAATGAATTTTTATGATCCCATTAACTGTCATGATTACTACCTAGTAGAAGGTCATGGTTAAAGGATGGACTAAAGGAGAACAAAGTGCTGAGCTTTAAAGGAGGGGAGAAGTGCTTTTCATATTTTGAATTATATCATACAAGCCTGAACTTAATGATATCCTTGTATATATATTAAATAGAACATTTATTATGAGGATTCTTTAATGCATGGGTGAGTCTTATCTCTGCTGAATAATAATGTATTGTCCCTCCACCCAAATCTTGAATCATTTCAACTTTAACAGTAGAATCACCATTCTGATAAATGCTTGATTTTTGTCAAACGTTATTTCACTACTGTCTTGATATCTTAAGTTGATACTAAAAAAATTACAAATATTTGTTTTTATAGAGAATAAGGAGAAAATAGAAAGTGATTTTACGCTCTCAGGAGAGAAGATCACTCAAAGCAGGATTTATGTGCTACAAATATTTTGTTCAGACATCTCTAACCACTTAAGGTTCCCTCATCTGCAAAAAGGAATACTCATCTCCAAGGTGGTAGTGAAGTTGCTATCAAATGGAAAAAAAAAAAAAAGAACATTATTAGGAAGCTCGTCGTATATTATAAGTGTTTAAAGAATTGTAGCTATTTTGATTATTTGAACTACTGTAGTGAGAGGGCATTCTAGACTACCAAATACTATGGAAATGTAAGTTATATAAAACTACCATTGCATTGTTGAATTACTCAGTGGGATATACTGGAAAGAGAAATTTTGCATACAGAGAAACAGTCTTAGAACTTATCCAAGAGAATTTGCATATAAAAATATGGAAATGGCCTTTTAAAAATAGTGCTTTTCTTTTCCCCTCAAAAATCCCAGCAAATAAATTGTAGAACCATGAGTTGTTTTTCATAGTCAGCATTATCATAAAGCTTTTGCCAATCAGAATAAAGGCCAACACATTTTAATAAGTCTGTTAATAGCTCACCTTACTTGACTTCCATTCATTGTAAATATTCCATAGAAAAACACACACAAGCCAACAAGTGCTGCAGGGATCAGCATTCCAGTATACCATCCCAGCCAAGCAAAGTAGAGCCCGATCTTCTCACCAAAGTACAGCCTGCACAAAAAAGCAAACCCTTAGCTTTCAACATAAGCAACACTGCAAATGGTGATGTCACACCTAGTCAGAATTTCAGAGGGACATACCAGCTCAGTTCCTCGTCAGGTCCATCTGTGGTATCTTATCATTCCCACTTGTTAATGAATCCAATGATGGGGGATGCTGCTTATCTTTAAACACTGCCATTACAGGGGCAATTTTATACAATGTGTTCTTTCTGTGTCAAGCTTCTTAACAAGGTTCATAAAACTTTTTATAAGCCAATTATTGCCTTTCTCCATCCTCCTAGCAAAATCTCTTTTTGTTTTCCTCACACAGAGCTGTGCTAAACCATACTGCTTTCATGTAAATTAGAAAAGAGTCTTCCCTGTAGGTAGATGTTGAGAGTGGATTTGATTTCAGTCACCATCTGCACCCTTGGCCAGCCTCCCTTATGCTAGACATAATCATGTCACACCTTCCTCAGCAAAGTTAACTCTGTGGTTCCTGGAGCATGTGAATCTTTCCATGGTCAATGCTGTTCCCTTACTTTGAAATATTACATTTCATCCTCTTCCCTTGTCTGGCTTGTATGCATCTTTCACTTTATATCACTTCTTACAGGAAGCCTTTCCTGACTTCCACTGCAACCTCCAGATCTTGCTCCCATACTGCCTCACCCACATTTCAGTGTCCTAAACTTACAATATTAGATGACAATTAACCTGTCACTCTTCCATTCCTCTCCCTCCCCATGAGACTTCAAGTGCTTGACAGTGGACCTGTGTTGTCTTCACTAGCACCCACCAAAGGGAGTATTGAGTGAAGGAAGCTAAGGAAATGAACGTATTTTATTCCCCTTCAGGTGATGAACATAGTTTATATGGAAATAGCAGACGAATAAGACAGTTCTAATGACTATCCAATTGCTCTTTCTTTACCAAGTCTACTGACAATATCAACTGCCACACAGTTTATAAAGCTGTGGTAAGAAATAATTTCTTGAATTCTGTTTGGTCTCCATCTTCTAAATATGGTTACTTAACACAGTTTTGTCCTGGGGATAGTTTTAAAAATTGGCATTTTGCAGTTCATTTAGGAACATTGCCCTGGGCAGTGATTCTTGCTGGGAAGAAAATTCTCTTGGCATTTTTTCCTTGACAAGACAATTCTCTTGGTACTTTTTCTCTTTCTGAAAATCATTCTTTTTCTAAGTCACTCTCTGTATTGTGCCAATTAAACTTTTGCATATTCTACCAGGTAGAGTTACGGAGTCGTCCTCCATTTATCTAAGTTTCTGGTTTTCTCAATGATTTCTCCTAGGAGACATAGACCCATAGACCATTCACTTCTCATACAATGATAATGTTCTAGTTGAGACAAAAGCTTATCATATTAACAGGTATTGCAATAAAGCCATTTGTTCCTTTAAACAAGTGTTCCTCTGTGAAGTAGAGTAGGGTTTTCGCATATATTACTAACATAATGGAATGTATTCATAATAATGACTACAGAGGACTGCACGGACAACCCCCTTAAACAGGCAACGTTATGCTGAGATTTTAAATTACATACTCTTGAAGGTTAAGAGGAACAACAATATTATTTGACAGTAGTTTAATCACCTAAGTTATAGGAGATTTTAGATCTGATTCAGGAAAGGAAGAAGCTGGTTCCAGGCCAAGAAAGCTGATGAAAACCCCCTTGACCTAGAGCACTGGTATTTATAACATTCTAGGATCTCTAGAGGAATCTCAAAAACCCTGCTGAGGCAGAGAGGAATTGCTAGGTTTCTGTTGCTGTCACTCTTCACTATACTTCACCCATAGCCATTCTGTTTTTATCTGTTTTGTATTTTGGTAACAAGCAGGTTCCTAGAGAGCAGGAACACGCCGAAGTGTCATCTCTCCTCTTTTATGGCCTTCGTCTTGGGTAGGCCCTTCATCTCCTCTCTCTTCTTAGCCACTTGAACACAAAATATATGATTTTCATAAGCAAAGTTTCCCTTCTATGTCAATAGCCAAATAATTGGTAATAGTAGCCAAATAACCCTAGTTATTGAAAATAAAGGTTGTTCACTTAAATTACCTGAAGCCACAATAGCAATGCATCCAATAGACAAGAGAATTATTGACACTGAAATGCTTGCTTGAAAACACCAACTTCAGTTTAGTTCCTAATAATAAACATGGTTCTGTGAGCTCGCACATTTCACTGTGTTCACATATCACTAAAATAACAATTCTTTCCTCTCTGTCTCTAAATAAAAAAAAAAAATATTAATGGGGTGCCTGGGTGGCTCAGTCAGTTAAATGTCCAACTCTTGAGTTCAGCTCAGGTTATGACCTCAGGGTCATGAGATCGAGCTCCACTTCGGGCTCCGTGCTGAGCATGGAGCCTGCCTCAGATTCTCTCTCTCCCTCTTCCTCTGCCTCTCCCCACTGCTCACTCTCTCCATCTCTCTTAAAAAAAAAAAAAAACCAAAAAACAAAAAAAAAACCAACCAAAACAAAAATAATAATTTTTTCACCTGCATAAATAAGAATCTGATAATTTGTTGTGAGTGACAGAATTAGAATCAAAGCATCTTGATTTTGGATATGCCCAAGTACTTAAAGTCTGAAATAAAAATGGTCTGGTGCTGGATATTATAATTTGTACACCCAGATCATGTTCTATCCTTTTCCTTTCTGCTAGAAGCCCCAGGAGGCTCACCTGCATTGGCTATAGCACTTATGCTCCTTTCTTCTTCTGGATTCCTGAAGGACTCTTTGCCTAACTGAAGGTACCAGCAGGAGATCACAGAGTGGGATCAAAGAGATATTGATGTATTGATTATCCTGACTTTCTCCTTCTTGGAGCATGATCTGCCTGTAGCTGCTTTCTTTCTAAGAGTGTAGCTTCTGTTAGGCATCCCCCACCTCTGTTTTTGCCAGGTTTGACCAACTGTTCTCTCCCCTTATTCCTCTTGGCCAAGGTTTGATGAGAGCATCCAGCTTTCGCTAGTTCCTGGAAGCTTCATCATCATCATCCGTTTGCTCCCTTGATACTATTTACACTTCTGTATATATTTTTTTATTAGATTTTCTTCAGATACCCCTTCTGTTCTATCAGTTCTATTAGTTTCCTGCTGGGACAACGTTGACAGTTAAGAGTTATTCTTGATATTTACATTTCATAAACAGTTCGAAATATCAGCATAAATAAACTTATGAATGCTCTTTTTTTCATTCATTCTAAGAATATTTATAATTAGCTAGAAACTTGATTAAGTCCTTTTTAATACGTATTTTCTGATATTTTTAAAAGAACAAATTATCCTTCATCAAAATTAAATAAATCATGAATATAACAGTATCTGGAGACTAAACGAAATTGAGAGCAGTTACTCACTAGAAATATGCTTCCTGGAATAGAATACTCACTAAATTCTTGGTTGAAATACAAATATATGTATAGATGCTATGTTGGTCATTTTCCTCTTTGCTCTCAGATCCGTTTTCTGCCTTTCCCTATTTTGGTTTGTTTCACAGGGAAGTAGATTACACAGGTTCCATTGTAAATTGCTCCTGGTTAAGTTGGGTCAGGAGGTGCTGGAAGACTCAAAGGTGGAAGGAGGGGGTAAAGCCAAGATCTTTCCTCTATTGGTCATCCTCAGGGAGAAGTGGTCATGCCTTCTCCAATACTCTTTCACTTCTCTGTGGACAGTCTTAGTCATGGATGGTATAGCTCCTGCCCAATGGTCCAGGTAGGGGGCTCTGAAATATACTTCATCCTATTTTCCTTCCAACCTCATAGATGTTAGTAATCTTCTGCTGTTGTTAATCTCTGGTTGCCTCACTATTCCTGTCTGATTTCTCAGCTTTCCTGTTCCCCGTATAACCAAATACCTAAATTAAGTTTTTTTTTATTGAAAAGACCTACAGTGGCTTCTTTTCCCCTAACTGTATCCTGAGTAATACAGATGATTTGGTGGGTGAATGAAGTAATTCCAAATCTAGAAAAATGACAAGAGAACAGCATAATATATCTTTCATTACTGATCCGCCCACATTACCTGATTAAATCCAGGGGCTGATGCTTATACCACATTCCCCAGCGTGCCCAGCGCTCATATAATAGATGTCTATTATTCTGAGGTCCATGCGTTTTGATGGGTTGGCTACTCTTGTAGGCTCCCTGAAACACATAAGATAAATTCCCTTAGTAAATGTGAACGAAATAGGAATTGCTTTTACTACTTTTTCCTTACAGAACAATTTAATAGCTTCTTGAAAGCTGCAGAAATTGAAAACTTAAGCCCGTCACTGGAATGATGCAGTAAATGCCTTTATATTTCTCTCCTACATTGAAAATACCCTGATAATTCCTTAAAAGTCCTTTCTTAAAGTCCTTTTTTAAACCAGTGAGATCCCTTTCACTTAAAGTAAACTAGAATTTAGTGTTTATTGTTTGTAACCTAAGGTCTTTTAATATAAAACACTATACTTTCACCATCACTGAGAGAAAGAGTTGTAATCTTTACTTCAGAAATTAAGAATATTATTCTACTTTAAAGAAGTTACTCAGTCCCAGAAAATATTTATTTTATTTATAGAAGCTAAAGAAGAAAGTAAAACGTTCAATCAAAAAGTGTAAGAGGTCCTAGTCAAGTTTTTAAATTCTAGAATCCTTACACCTTATTTTAGATAATATATTCCAAAAATGGAAAGATTTTCAAATTCGTTATATCTCCCCTCAAAAATTGTCATATAGGTTGCAATTTTAGACACATAGACTATATACGTCTGATAGAGGAACTGCTTTGCTTTTAAAATCAAAAAGGAGGGCAACAGATATGGTAACTATTTTCTAAACCAAAACTTAGGACAGAATTTGATGAACTCCTCTCATTCCAATTTGTGATTCTACTTTTACAAACAGCTCAATGAAAATTTAAAACAAGTGGCATTTATGCCTTAGTTTCTTCATGTAGATGATGAAAGTAAGAATCAATATTAATGATTTCCACCATAAAGGGGTTTTGTGAGGGCCCATTTGCACTATAAAGTGCTGGGTACATATAAAGTACAAAATCAGTGTTAGTTAATTTAGGGTGTTTGATATATTGTGGCCATTGAAAAGTGGAAAACTATCATCTGAGTGATCCCAGACAACCAGGGGTGTCTGAAGCAAGAGGACACTTTGAAGCACAGTCCACTAGGCTGAAAGGAGACACATATGTGGGTTTCACTCTCTCTGGCTTTCTAATGAAATGGGTAAATTAATTAGGTAAAGTTGGAAGTACAGTTAAAGTGCTGATGGGGTTCAGGGCAGGCTGCCCCAGAATGTGCTACTTTGGCATGTAGATTATTTCTAAGTCGAAAACAATTAAGGACCAATAGGCTCAAGAAGAGTTTTTAACCTACCCCCTTACCTGTTCAAAATAATTTAGATAGGAAGCCTATGAGAGGAAGGGGAGCTATTACCAAGGATAACTTTTTTACAAAAGAAGTACTTATCTGCACGGTAAGTAGCAAGCATTGGTTCACCCAACATATGCCCTTCCATCGTCCTGTGGATTATCTCCCTCCCAGACCCCTGCCTTCTTCTTTTTAGCTCAGGACAGCATATAAACCTCAATTCCCAACTGCTGGAGAGCCTCTCATGTCTTTGTGGGGATCTGTACATGTGTAATTAAATTTGCTTTTCTCCTATTAACCTGCTTTATGTCAACTTATTAGGTCAGCCAAAGTACCCTGAAGGGAAGAAGAGAAAAGTTTTCCTCTCCTACAGTGCAGTTCAAGTTTTCTTCCTTAAGAGAGCCCAAGGCGTTTAAAGCCTAAAGATTAGAAGCTAAGGAGATGAAAGTGAGGATCCAGATTTCAAGCATGGTTACATCCACTTGGGAAAGCTTTGTTTGCTTGTGCAATTGGACTGATCTGTTAGGGTAGACTGCCCTGAGATTGGGTAAGTAAGGGAAGGTGAACCAAAATCTCAGCTTTCTTTCAGTCATTAATGATAATTTTTCTAGAATACTTGACTTTTCTTCCCACACTCCGTGGGCAGACATAGGCACTTCCTGGGTCTTGGGGGCTAAGCTTAGAATCCCTAGTATATCATTGTTCTAATTCTACTCAAGAACTCAACCATACTGTTCTGGGTTGACAGTGACCCTGTGTCACTGCAGTGATGACCCCTGCTTGCCCACATGTTTCCATCCCTATTCAGAGGACCATGTGCACTCAGTGACCACCCCTTCCCATCCTCATGATCAGTCCCTACTCCAACCAACAGAGAAGAATAAACAGGACTATTATTTATAACCTATTCCAAATAGGTTCCAAATTTCACACAAGAAAGTGTCAAATGAGCACAGACTAGTTATGCAGAAGAAATTACTTACACAAAGAACAAACCAAAATTTCCTTTGCCATAGAAGCTCTTCCAGGGCCTTAGGTTTGCTACTCTGAACACGTTACCACTTACCGACTATGGTAAATCTGACACGGTGTTAATTTCTCTGAGCCTTGTTTCTGCATCTCTATACTGAGAAAATAATAATATCTACCCCTCCAGGGTTATTGTCAGATTAATGGGAAAATACATGCACAGGGCCTGTTGCATGAAAAAAACCTAACATACTGCCCGTTATTATTATTCCCATTCCTACTGTAAGTAAGATATTCATACCACAATGAATAGATGCGTTGGGGTCTGGCTTCCTGGGCTCAGACCTGTGCCTTTGGTATTTAACTTCTCTGTGCCTCCATGATCTAGCTATAAAATGGAGCTATTATTATTCTCTATCTTAAGGGGTTGTTCTAAGGATTAAATGAGATAATCCATATAAAACACTTAGCTCCGTACCAAATAGGAAGTGCTCAATGAATTTTATCCTTTATGAGTTTTACTAGACTGTGAATTCCTCAGATATAGGGGTTACATCCTGTGAGTTCTCAGCTTTTATACATAGAATTGATGGGTTCTGAGACTGCATACCTCAAACCTCTAAAGACCCCAATCTCATTTTAAAATGCAAAATTGCCTTAAAAAGAATACAGTGTGTGTGTGTGTGTGTGTGTGTGTGTGTGTGTGTGTGTGTGTTGGGAGAAGATGTTCAAAACTGACTCAAATGTCATTCATGACTCACAGGCAGAACTCAGCACAGCTTGGAGCAGGTGTTTCTAAATTAAAATTGGTAGACAGGTAATAACCTGGCAGAGAATCAAGTAAATAATGGGGTGTAGGTTTTAGGTTTGGGTTTGTCTGAGATTTTCAGGTATCCCAAAGTAGTAGGCACAGAACCTGCCCTGTTTGGGAGTGGTGTGGATCCCAAGTTGGGAAGCACGGAACTCTGTGTTGGAGCAGAGGGTGTTGGTCAGAGTGGTTGAACCATGTCCCTGAGTTCCCTCTGGCGCTGGGACTCCTGATAAGGGAAAAATTGCACAAAGGTTCTGGAGCACTGGGGCCAGTGTGCAGTCAGAGATCATAATGGGCGCTGAGAAAGGCCCAGGGCCACTCATTGATTGAATCCTCCTAAGAGAGGTGGCCAGACTTAAAAAAAAAAAAAGGGTCACCAATGAGCATGAGAAACTTTTTTTTAAAATGGAAATTACCTCGTGTGGGGGGAAAGCTGCTATATATGAGCCATTGTTTATAAGTTTACAGATACCTGGAAAGAGAAAAAAAAGAACAGTTCTTGAGTCAGTCAAATGAAGACTTCCCTCTGTAGCAACATATATAAATTTAGGAGAACAAATTAATTTAAAAACTTAAAGTAACCCAAATGACACCCATAGCCACATCACCTCTGAAGGCAGGGGACTGTGCAAGAGACTAATTCTAAAAGGTCTATTTGTATCCTTACAACATGAATCAATGGAGATTTGTAAGGTGCCAATACATGGCTCTTTGCCATATCATGAAATATGAGGCATTTTAATACCCATTTATTTGGGATCATAGGAACCTGGAGCAAATACTTTTTTCTGCCTCAAAACAACAACATTTGGTCAAGAAAGCAGAGGAATTCTCCACCCACAAAAATGTCTCAAAGGATATTGGTTTTGAGAAGTCTTTAATTAATACTGAGCCAAGGAGACATAAATAACAATATGTGACACTTCTCAAAATATCCTCCAGCTCAGCCAGAGTGTAGTGAAATGGACATTCTCATCTTGTCCTGTAAGATTAGATATTGGGAAACTTTTGGAGAATAATTTTTGTTGCAGTATTATTTATATCAGTAAAGAATAAGAAATCATTGTATAGCCAAAATTGAGGAATCATGTACTGTATGATGACTAACATAACATAATAAAAAATTTAAAGAAATTGAGGAATCATTTAATTATTATGGTGCAATCAATGATGCTAGGACTTGGTAAATAATTGCAATTTGATGAATGCCTATAATAGCATTTTGTACAGTTATTTACAATGTTTACGGACATACCAAAGGGCTTGAGAAAATACTCATAAATACTTTTTAAAAAGGACAAAATCGTAAACACTGCATGATTCTAATAATGATGTGTATATATATCATATTCACTATTATTATTAGATATGCTAATCATCATTATTAGAATCATGCAGGTTTACTATATATACATTTTTTATATGTATACTATATATACATTCAGTATTAATTTGTGAGAGTGACAACTGAGTTTGGGGATTTTTAAATTTTATTTTTATACCCTTTGTGTTTACTGTATGTTCTACAAAGCGCATGACAGCTTTACAATCATTTGAAATGTCCTATTATTATTTCTAAAGACTCTGTAAGCACAAAACACTATCACGTAGACACATTTTTATTTTATATTCTGGATTTCTCCATTTTTATTTCTTATTTAGAAAACTAAGTGTCAAAATTTTTTGTAAGGATTTAGTGTCCAAATTAACTATTTTGACTATTCAGTAATAAATGAATTATTAATCAGAAGAGAACCAAAGTCTGAACTTTCCTCTTTAAAAAATGGCTGACTTGAAACAGAGTTCATTTTACTTCTGTGGCACTGTATTTAAATACAATTCAGTAGAAACTGGTGCAAGTTTTTTTTTTTTTTTATGGTTATCAACTTTTTATTTGTAAGGATTTTAGGACATAACTAACATTTGATCTCTTCACTGTCTTGTATTTCTCACCCTAATAATTAAAAGACCAGTTCATTTGTTACCTGTTTTCTGCTCTGGGCTATGTAAACTTTGCAATTTTATTTAATTTTTTTAGGTGAAATTTTCTCAACTTTCTTTTGCAATATACAATCCATTCAAACAACACAGAAATCTAGAAAGTTAAAATTAGCTGTTATTTCACCTTCTGGAGGTAATTTCTAGAAAGTTTCGTATATCTTCTAGATTTTTTTCTTTTTACAAATGTGCGTTTAGGAAATAGAATTACATTAGACATAGTTTTTTATCTGCTCTTTTTTTTTCACTTGATTATGCCTTGTGGATACCTTTCAAAGTCAATAAATGGAGAACTAATCACTAATTTTCAATTTCCACAAGTAAGGGGTCTGCATCATATACTTTTTTTGTGATATATAGCATATAACAGATGTTCAATAAATTTGATTTACGAGTGAATAAATAACACATAATTTTAAAGGGATGCCATTTACGGAGAAGCAGCCTAACTTATGGTTCGCTCCTAGTGATGGATGGTTAAGAGTATTTCCAATTTTATTCTATTCTAATCTTTGTTTATAAACAAAGCCACTGTGAACAAACTTCTACATACACTGTTATTCAAAAGTAGGATTATTTCTTTGAGATACATTCCAAGAAATAAAATTTCTATTCCAAAATGTTCTCATTTTGATACATATGGCTAAATGTCCTTAAAAAAGTTTTTGTTGTTGCTGTTGTTTTATTTAGTTTTGTTTTACTGGAAAGCTGAAAAATAGAATGTTTAGAATTTGTGTTCAATGCGTTATATCCTCATATTTAGTGCATGAAGGCAAAGCTTCAGGTGTGAAAATAAGTATTCCTGGATATGATCAGTAACAGCAAATTCTACCTTCTCTATATTTTTAATTAGTGTTCTTACCCACTTTTGATATTCCATTTTCATATTTCGTGTGCTGTAGCATGTGATAGACTATCCTGCTTCGAGTAGCATTGCTGAAGAATGTGTCCTTATTGTTTATTATGAAGCTGTCAAGATAAGAGGATTTGTCTTAATATTCAAAGCAGAGCACAGAGTCCAGCAACAGTTACAAGTTTCTAGGTAGTCATCTACCTGTTTTCTCCATTAACACTAATGCATGAGAAGTATAGTAAGTCAAAAGACAAACCGTCCTCTTAAAAAAAAAATCAATTGGTAGAGACAAAATACATTTATAAATAATACAGGCATTATCAAATATTCATTTAAAAATCTTTCAGTTTATAGGGAAGCCTAGATGTCCTATTTCTTGTTTAGCATGAAACAGGGACAGCAGCATTAAATTGTCTGTTGCCTCCCGTAAGTGTTGTACCACCTTTAGCAATATAGTTCCAAACAGAACACATTAAAAATTGATGTCATGTCCTCATACCACACCTTGCAAGCTAACTTGTCTTGTTTTCAGAACCTCAGTAATAAGCAACAATAAGGGGAAGTTCTCCCTTCCCCTTCATGCCCTGTACTGTCCCCATGTAGTAGGAGTTGCAAAGAGAAACCGTAATGAGAGCCAATAAGTAAAGAGCAAAAAGGTGGTCTTGACAGGAAAGGGAGGGTCTATTTCAGCGTTTATTTTGTAATATGCTGGGAGCCTCAAAATAACGGGAGCCTCCTGGACCTTACTCAACTTCTGACAGTTCCTGTTTCCAGTTGCTTTATCTCTGTGAGTAATAATCTGCCTTTTTTTCCCCCAGGCACTTAGTACTGAAATATTAGGTCCTCTATGATTCTTGTTTTCTTTTTACCATCCATATTCAAAGAGTTGTCAAACTGAACTGCCTCTCTCTGGCTTTGACTTACCCTATTGTTCTGGGTCTCATTGCCTAGATTATGAAAAGAATATCCTCTTAACTAGCTGTCCAATTTCCCGCCTGACTTTTCAAGCACAGCTCTGATTCTTAGAGCACTCCCACTATTAATGTGTCAGCATTACGCACATAATTAAATTTCTTATTTTCCTCTCAGGCTCTCTAGTTTTGCATTTCAGCCTCTCCTTCAGTCTGATTTCCTATAGTTGTGGCTTTTTGTATCTGATATTCAAATTGTACAATTTATCATACCTTGAAATCTCATGTTTCTTTTCCTTGGGATTTGCTCTGTCTCTAATATCTTCCCCCCCACCTCTCTCCACTTCCCTCCAATTTTTACCTGCTGAAGAGGACTATTTCCTTCAAAGAGGCTGCCTAGATCCTTACCTCTGGTTGTAGCTTCTTTCTGTCTTGTAAAAATGTGCATTTTATTTGTGTCAACCTAACAGGTTGATTCTACTCTGCTTTGTTTCATGGTTATCTGTATACCTGTCCATTTTAGTAGCCTTCAGCATTCCGATATTGTGCTTTTTATTTTTGTACTTGGATGCACCAAGTTAACACAGATACTCTGTGTCCTGTTAATTCTAAGGATGTGAAGCAATGTCCACACAATTCTTTCACCAACAGCTTGATGCAGAATTCCCTGAACAAATATTTCTTTAGAAGATTAAGTGCCTTTTTTTCATGGAGTTACATCATGGAGGGAGGAGGCAGATGGTACATAAATAAACAAATAAATTGTAGTTGCTGTCTTCACAGTATTCCCATTGTAGTGGGGCAGACAAAAATGTAAACTAGTAACTAAATAAAATGGGGGAAACATAAAGATAGAGAAATGCACAGTGTGGGATGTGGGACATTGAGAGGCAGGATGAAACAGATTTCCGTACCACCAAACATGTTACAGGGGCAATAATCAATGGGAAACTCTCTCCTCCCAAATATTTGATTTAATTCATTAGTTTCACCCTGCCTTTCAACATCTGTAAAGACAGGGACTGTGTCATTATCCTCAATCTGTATTATGTAGAAACTCAATAAAGACTAGTCGAATGAATAAAAGAATAGAGACAGATATGTTAGTATGTAGACGGATAGATGGTTATGCAACAAATTCCTAAAAAATGTCTCATTTACCCTAGTTGAATACAATTAGACTAAAGTGTATTAAACTAATAAATACATATTAATTAAATGTAATTACATATAATCATTTATTAATTGGAACAATCCATTATTCAATCATGTTATTTAATAGCAACTCTGTTAGTATTATCATTATTGTTACTTTAACTGGGTAACTTACCACCATTGTAATTATTTTGAAAGAATTGGGACCTGGACTATCAGCCCATGACTTTACAATTAATTATTCACTTCTTGAATGTCTCTAAATCAGCTGATAAGGAATTAATAATGCTCACTGAGTACTGTTCATAAATTCAGTACAAAAAACATTTTAATGAAGTGATACATTCTCTGACTTATTTGGCAAAAAATGGAACTGCTCCAAGGTATTTTTATTCTATCAATAACTCCTAGATAATGAAAGGTACCAAGTCAGGTGGTAGGAAAAAGAAACATGAACTTACTGGTGAATCCGTGCACGGCTGAAGGGGCCAGTGTAGCAGTCTGACTCTTGCAGGTTTGGGAAAGCTGACTTGTCAAGAACCATTGGGTTTTGGGACATCCATTTTTTTATTCTCCGAAAATAATTTTGTACACTGCAACAAAGTCACATGAACTAGATTAGGTTGCATTCCAGAGCCATGTCTACCTTCTATACCGTTCTGAAAAAAAGAGTTCCAGAATGACATACACACACCCACACTCACACCCACACGCAAGCAGTTCTGTTCCCACACAAGAGAAATAAATTCCCAAACAAACCAAATCTTGCAGTTGTTTAAACTCTTTCCGTGCAACTAGGTTGTCCTTATGAGAAAAATCTGGTGGAAAATGTTAAGGAATCATCATACATAAAGATGGTGGTGGAAAGAACCATTAAAGGGAGCATGACACGCTTATCGAAGTTGTGAGTGCACAGATGTATGTAAGTATACCCATATATGTAGCGATAGATATTCTGATTCTCTGAAAACTCTACAGCCATGTGGCTCTACCAATGGAGACTAAAAGGAAATAAATGTCTACAACACACTTATTCAACAACACTTATTCAACTGCGAGCCCCAGCTGTTGGAAACAGCAAGGGTTTGGGCGTCAAGCAAAACCGAGTTCAAAGGCAGCGTGGCACCACAGTGGCTGCGTGAACTGACAAATGTTATTTAAACGTCTTGCCTCCGTTTCCTCACTCATAAAAAAAAAAAATTGACTTTGCTGGCGATTTGTAAGTTGGTGTCTTATTTTATGTTTTTGAAGATTTACTTATTTATTTTTAAAAGAGGGGAGGGGCGGAAGGAAAGGAAGGAAAGAATCCCAAGCAGGTTCCACTCTGGGCTCTAATCAGCTCCTATGCGCTGTCCATGCTGCTATCCACTGGCTGCACTTTGAGTACTGGGATTAGTACAGACACCAGATATATGATTAAGATCCTGTTTCAGGAAATCTCACATCAGGATACTTTGGTCTCAGCTTTAGATTACAGTCACAACCCATTTCTTACCCTATCTATACTGACAGGAACCATATTTACCTTACAAGGAAAAACAAGCAAAAGAAAGAGACTGAGTCCAGAGATTGATTCTGAAAACCTAATTCTGAGTGACTGCAATAATAATTGTGTTTACTTCTAAAAAACTGCAATATTTACACACTATTTATGAGGTTCTATCTTTGTCAATTTTTGGCCCCTTCCACAATAGTAAGAATCAAAGTAGCAGAATAGGATAATTCTTAGACAAGCACAATGTATCTTAATATCTGTTTGGCCAGCACAGCTTAAACTTTAAAAAATTTAGGATAGCAATGTGGGGTAGCTAATAGTGTATCTTAGGAATTATTCCACTCAAGTTTATTTTGGTAAAATTACTATGCATAATTTGAAATAACAATCAATTCCTGATGTAAAGTTTAGCATATAGAGAGTCTGGACCTTTCCTTTACCACGTAGGTTATCATACAGATCCCAAGTCACTTTTGGTTTTGGAAGGACCAAAGCATTTCTTTCTAGCCTATAATAATAAATGGGAGATATCTGAGGTGTTCATTTTGCTTCTTCTCATGATAACAAAAGCCTCTGAAATCACAGAGTAGCTCCTTATTCAGCAACTCGTGCATAGATATTTATACATCACTGAGTGAATTATACAGCAATTACTCTAGCTTTTTAAACTTGGCACAGGGAGGAACACACTGGGGTAGGAGGTGGAGGAGGAGTCTTTCAGGATTGAATTTGCCAGCTATTGAAATTGAGGCAAGCATTTTCAATCTTTGAGCTTTAGGTTCTTATCTCTAGAGAGAGGAAGTAATTCTATCTGTCCTACCTAGTTACTAGGTGCCAGAAGGATCAAACGAAAGGATACATTCTGACCGCGCTTAAGAAATGCTGATGAATTACAGTTCTTCAGGGCCTATCTCTGACAACACACAAACATACAAGAAGCGGAGGTGAATTTTAAAAACATTAATGAAATAAAAGGGCCTTCAGACCATCACTCATTTTTTATAGAAATAAACAGTATTATAATGTGGACTTTTCATATACACTTTCTATGAAGAAGTAAATGATTCTAATAGTGAAAGGTGGTCAGGCCTGGATTTGAATCACGGGATGCAACGTTCTAGATTATTACTCAATTTCCTTGATTCTTATCCAATTTTCTCATCTCTTAAAGGAAGGGATATTTTGAGGATTAAATAAGTAATGGCTGAATCCACAGTGCTAAGCACCCAGCAAGCACTCAATTATGTTTGCAATAATAATAAGGAAAGAGAGTATTACTACTCTGTCTACTACTACCAATCTCACCAACATGTCACCGAACATGATCTAATGCAGTACCTACACTCTACCAAATCTTGGTCAACTTGACCATCTTGCAGATTCAAGATTTCACGGCATATTATGAAAATGACTTCTAATGGAGCTTTAAGTTCCTTGGCCAAAATCAATGGAAAGCCGAGAATTCTATGGAAATTGAAAAGAAATCTGGATAAATGGGCCCAAAGAACTTGGTCAGAGCACCAGCTCTACCCAACCAGCTGTGAAATCTGGGGGAGGAGGCATGGAGTTAGTAGAGAGTGGTGATAATGGTCATTTATTCTCCCAGATCTGCAAAACTAGTTACTCTTTGTTCTGCTTCCCTGAAGGGTCATTTTGAAGATGTTTTGATAACTGAATGTGAAAGTGCTTTGTAAACAAATGATAAGATAGCAGCAATAATACAACTACAGCCATTTCCTATCAACCTGCCAGGAGAAATGGTGATCTTCAAAAGCTGGATAATTGCGTGTACATTATTCATCACCTCACGTGTACTGGTTAAGATACCCAAGCACAAAACATCTTTCCCACTTCAAGAAAGGAAAATCACAAGTGAAATCTAAGTGCACATAATTGATTTTCATTTCTCTCTGGCCAATTGTCTACAAATTAGGTTTTTAAAATTTTATAACAATGATGGTCACCACACACACACACACACACACACACACACACACGGGAGGCGGGACACTTAAAGTTTTTCTCTAAAGTTTAAAAAAAATATTGAAATCAGTCATCCCCCTAAGTGAAAGTCTAAACTCAAGCAAATAACATGAGATCTTTTTCCTCAGTTTAATATGCCATATACTTTTATAAACGCCCTTCCTCTGTATTTGCTATCCTTCCCATATGATCCAAAAAGTCAAGGAACAAAGAGAACTATTTGTAATAAGTAAATTGTAAAAAGGTGGGCTGTAGTAATGTTTAAGGTATTTTAATAATTATTTGGAACATATAACTGAATCTCCATTTCATGAAATTAAACAGAAAATAATAATAAACACAAAAGGTAATAAAATATATTATGACACATAATAAAGTACTTATTTTTCTAGTTTACTTTTAAGTTTGACAAAAATAGAAAAAAACTCACATTTTTTCCACTATTAAAAATGTTTTCTTAGGAGGAAATGAAATGAACCTTGAGAGACTATGAACTCGGGGAAACAATCTGAGGGTTTCAGAGGGGAGGGCGTTGGGGGGTGGGTATTAAGGAGGGCACGTGTTGTGATGAGCACTGTTATACGCAACTAATGAATCACTGAACACTACATCAAAAACTAACGATATACTCTGCAGTGGCTAACTGAACGTAATAAAAAAATGTTTTCTTTAGAATTTAATATACACGTTTATCATGCATTCTAAACACAAGTGCACTCTAAAACTAAATTATGTAATATAAGGTAGAAATTTGTATGGTGACTAACATAATATAATAAAAAATATTATTATAAAAAAGGTAGAAATTTATTGCTATTTTATTTTATTTTTTTAAAGATTTTATTTATTTATTCATTCGACAGAGATAGAGACAGCCAGCGAGAGAGGGAACACAAGCAGGGGGAGTGGGAGAGGAAGAAGCAGGCTCATAGCGGAGGAGCCTGATGTGGGGCTCAATCCCATAACGCCGGGATCATGTCCTGAGCCGAAGACAGACGCTTAACCGCTGTGCCACCCAGGCGCCCCGTGTTGCTATTTTAATATACAGGATTCTACCCTTCCACAAGTCTCTGAAAGATGCTTGTTTATCAGAAAACCACTAATTACACAGTAGCAAAATCTCACTAATTCTATAGAGCACACTGAACCTAACCAGAGACATCTTATCAACACATCAAACACGACACGGGCACATGCAGAGAAAAACAAACAAAACCCTCTGCAGTTGTAAATTCATATATTATAATTTCAAATGATTTTTACTTTATTTTATAAAAATAATTTTGGAAATTTGCTATACAGACCAGGACCAAATATGCACAAGGGGAAGGATAAAAGTTCATTCTAAATCTGAGCATGTTAACCCGATAAACAGAAAAATCTGACCCGGATGAGGAGCGTCACTAATAATTTTAGTATTTTTAAGAGACTTTTAAGTACTGATTATTTTAATATTCGCTCTAACTTCAAGTTTCCCCCCATTATTTACTTTTCTTGTCACCTATTCCTACCACATCTAAATTTAATGCTTAAGAGAGACCAACATTCTCCTCTCCTAAAATGAAATTTTTTCCTAAAGTTCTAAATTATATTCAGATGCTTTCTCTGGTAAAGGAACTAGATTTATGGAATCTTTTCCTAAAATGTTCTGATGTTCACACTATATGACTTTAGTTTTGTGTCATTCTGACTTGTAACATCCTGCAGCATTATTCAATAGACTGTACTCTATGGTATTTTGCTTTCATTAATTGATTCTTTTGCAATGAGCAGAAAAACAGCCAAGTATAAGAAGCCTTTTGTTTTTAGCATCCATTGAATGGAAGCTCATTTTCCTCCGTGAAACAGGGCCAAGGTGATTCGGGTGGGAGAGCTTCTGTCTCAGGGTTGTGGTTTGACAAATTTTTTTGTCATAGCTACTGTTACCTAGTAGGTAAAGAGAAGTTTTGAGATGAAGCTCTTGAAAAAAAGTTTGTTTTCAATATTAGGATAAGACAGGCAGCTCAGCTGGTGAAATAAGAGTAGGCCTAGGATTTGAAAAGATGCTGTGTGGCCTTCATAAACCACTTCATCACTCTGGATGCTGGTCTCTCCTTGACTGCCTCTGTCAAAGAAGAGATTTCGATTGAATGGTGGGGTTTCTTCCATGTCTGTTCTTCTATTACTCTAGTGGGTCATCATTTGCCCATCAATCATGATTTTACAACTCTTTTTTAAATTAGAATCTCCGAAGATGCTAACTTGCAATGAAAATCCTCTTGTCACAACATTATACCAAAAGAGGATTGTAGGGGCGCCTGGGTGGCTCAGTCATTAAATGGCTGCCTTTGGCTCAGGTCACGATCTCTGGGTCCTGGGATCAAGCCCCACATCGGGCTCCCTGCTCTGCCTCCCTCTGCTTGCTGCTCCCCTTGCTTGTGCTCTCTCTCCCTGACAAATAAATAAATAAAATCATTTTATTTTTTTAAAGAAGATTGCAGGAATGGCAATGAGAAATAGAAAAAAAAGATATTATCTGATTTTAAACATTGTTAAATTTGGCATAAGTCATTTTGGAAATCTTTGAAAAAATCAACGAAGTTTTTCTTCCCAAAATTTACAACTACTGATATGGGTAATGGAATGTTTTCTTTTTATTTCCTTTTCCAAATGACAAATCGGTTGTAAACAAATTATGCATCACCCACTGACCTGCCCATTGATTTGTTCCTCCGGTCAGTGTAGTAGCATTTTTTCCTGAAAAATAACAGAAACAGATGAAGACAGTCATGTGAAAAAAGAGAAATCAGTGAATGACAACATTCAATCATGTTGAGTATATTAACCCTCCAACTTGAACACACCTAAGAAAGACATGAAATAAGCCAATATAATAGAATTCTGAATGTACATTGTCTTAATTTCAGACTTTAAGTTACTAATAACAAAAAACTTTGATAAATCAATAGATCACTTTTGAATATTTGATTTTTAATTCAATTTTTTGAGTCTGTCTTCTGCTACACAGTGCATATTAACCAGATCATTTGCTTGTATGAAGTCATCCAACCATCCATCCATCCATATATATTTCTACCCATCTAAACACATTTGTAATAAAGAGTTATTCCGCAAGCTCTATTAAGGTAGAACCATTAAAAATGTATAGAAAAAAAGAGGGCATCTACCCTCAAAGAGCTTCCTTTACAGTTGAGGAGACAAGTGATAGTTATAATAAATTGTAATAAGGCAGGAAAAACAGAGAGTGCTATCAAAGTACCTAGGAAGGGATCTCAATTAGTCGTTGTAGATGAAGGAGAAAGAAGTCAGGAAAACTCCCAGAGCATGTATTATCTGTGTTGCATATGAAATGGTTACAGGAGCAACACCAAGTATTTTAAGATTCAGGGAACTGCAATTACTTCAGTAATCTCTGGAGTATAAATTGCAAGTTGAGCATAGTGATTAAAGAACTGGCAGGGATGACCAACAAGGCTCAGATAACCAAAGGGTTTTACCACTGACTCTAAGGTTTTTGGATGAAAAACAATGGATGAAAAACACTGAGTGTTTTAAGTACGTGTGTAGCATGTCTAATTTTAGAGACTCTAAAAGTTCATGACAGAGGTTAATTCATCTCCTAAAAGATTTCCTCATTTTGGAGCTCAGAAATCTCCTAGTCTAGGCCTTCTAAAACGCCTTTTTATCCCCACCCAATAAAACCCATTTCAGAGGATCAGTTAATTCCTCCTTCTGTGGCATCTAGAAAGCAGAGCTGAGTGAGGACAATCGATATTTGGTCCTAACTGTGTTATGAACTGCTTAGAAAACTTGAAAACTTTCTGAACTACCATATATTTCACTGCAGACACTAGTTTTATTGCTAAAAACTATTTTTTTCAATTGTCCCTGCCATACCTCAATACGAAATTCAAATACGGAATTTCAAGGCTTGCCAGTCTACCCTAAACTCATTTAAATATTTTCCCCCCTTCATTTTTTCAAATATACAAAAATTTGTGTGCATGCATAATTCAACCCGCATTGGAATATAAACCCATCTTCTCTCTGAACTTCCTCCACACAGATTGTCTTGCACTATCTAGTCATCATTATATAACTGATCATGACTATCTTCTACAGGACCTTGGGCCTCTTGAAGATAGTAGCTTTACTTCATTTGACTTTGTATGCCTGCTGTATACTTGGCACATTGTTTGATAATTCGTAAGTGCTCCGATGAATGAGTCTTTGTTTAATTTACGGTTGTATTTGTTTCCTTCAGTGCCTGAGACCACTTTGCATTTAATAAACATTTGCTAAAAGGGGTATTATTTTTTTTAAGCTACAAATGCAGAAATGAGTTTAACACAGTTTTTAGCACAAACAATCTAGGAGTGTCATGTAGAGGATGTAAAAATTATAATTATCAACCACAGATACAGTAAAGAATATTAGAAAAGCAAGGGGACATTTGGATTAAACACTATTCTCCATTTATCTTTATTGCTGCTAGTTTGAAATTTCTCATAAACATTTTTCTGTCTTTGAAATGCTTTTGGAACAATAAAGAAAAACAAAGGAAGAAAGTCACAAAAGATGAATAAAGACACCTTTTAGACCACTAATATTATAAAAGCAAATAAAAATGAAGAGACTCACTTTTCCCAATTAAGCAGCACTCTAATCATCAGCCAAATCTAGGATGAACCTTGTGTGACAATTAGTGCTGTCGAGTCCTCTTACTTGAGGACTGGTTATTGCTTATCTGTTCGGCTATATTAAAGGGTGAGATTTCTCTCTGTCTTTGCAATCTCTTAGCGAACTGCCTGTGATGTACATCACGTTGTGATTTAATGCTCAGTCAATAATACACGTGTTTTCTTTCTCTTCTACCTCTGTGAAGTGTTCTGGGTTGGGGGAGATTTTGTTTTCCCCCAACAATATAAAAGTGTATTTTTAATCCATGAAGTCAATAATAACTTGCAATTTTCCTTAATTCTTCTTCATAAATGATCCTGAAGGACCAAATCATTTTCTACCCACAATCCTCCACCCTGTACTTTATTAACTACATATTGTTCATAGACAGGGCTTTCTTTATTTTTTCCCTAATTTTTCATTTGAAAGATTCTACTATTTTATACCTTGAATCAAGGCAGCATCTATCTACCTACCTACCTTCCCACGGTTTACAACAACCACTCAAAACTGTAAGTAAATCGTGACGGGAACCACTGTTTCCAAACCAGTGTTTCACACAGCCATGTGGTCATATGTGGAGATGCCTGCAGGGCCAAGGGAGATGGGCAGTCACATCGGTGGAACCCTGGGTCCCCACCTTGTCAGGCAGAACTGCTCCACTCTTACCTATTTCCTATGTTGGGCTGCCTATCTGTTTCTTTGTTATTTTATTTTTGAGTGAAGTGTCCTTTGCATAAAAAAGTGATCTAAGTTTAATCTCAACTGTGATTAAAAAAATTGTTCTTAATGGTTTAAAAATATCTCCCCCCTCCCAATCTGCTATGTTTAAAATATTTGTGGGAGAAGATTAAGAATCCTATTAAGGAACTCAAACTGAGAAGCAAGGGGATGACTGAATCATCTTAAAATATGTTTGATTCTTTTAATAGGAAAGGGGTAAGAATGAATAGGAACCACCTTTGAATCAAAAGAAAAATAATGAGAGCAGGACTTAGTATTTCTGGAACGTGGGAGACACAGGCTCGGTCCTTGCTGATAGGAGAAAAATAAGAAAATTTGAGCTATTTTCATTCTCGGAAATTTTCTTGGATAGTTTTTGAAACATCAAGTCTAATATTTACTTTGGGATAATAATCAAAAAAGGAAATGCTAGAAAATTTAGATGTATAAAATTCTACACATACATTTGAGCAGAGAATTTAGATAAAATGCTCAAGATTCATGTTCATACAATAATTTCTCCTTATTGTATGGCAGGGTTATAACTTTAATAATTTTTAAATAAATTCGCAGTTTTTCTTTGTGAAATATAACATGTAGGTTTCAATGTTGAATACATATGTGGGATAGCGAAGCATGTATAAGTTTTCATGCATAAATCTTTCAAAAACTCTTGTCCTAAAAAGAGATATGTGTTTTTTTCCTGTTTAAGTTCTTTGTTATTGTAAGGCAGGATATATGTTCTTAAATGCGATAATAGTTGACAACTGGAAACTGAATCTGCCACCATAAAAACACTTTGCCACTTAGTTTATGCTTGTATAGCATTCTCTTTTTATGAGGCAATGGCTCTGACAAATTTCATGTATGCCTTATAAATAAATGAGAAGTTAGTTACTAAGAAGTTAATGTTACATCTATTATTTAAATTGATCTGGAAAATGTTCCAAGAAAACTCTGTGTTCCAGTATTTGTCAAACTGTTTTCCCAAGAACACCTACATATTAAGATAAAAAAAAAATCCTATCATTAAATGGTAAGGGTGCTTTGTATAATCAACTCCTGAAATGTATAAACATGGTCAGAATTATTAGAATATTAAAATTGCTAAGACAGTATTTCTTTACCATCTGCATCAGCATCCTGTGGGATGCTTATTAAAAATGTATATACCTTCTGTTCTAGAATTATGCCATATCACAGAAGTATGCCATAATCTCTGGGAGGGAGGGCTCCAGGAACCTTATATTTACTAAGTGTCCCAGGTGATTGTACTCTAAAGGCAGAATGAGAACCACTTCTCTAAAAATTCCTACAGTAAATAAACTTACTCTTTAACTCAGAAATTCAGAAACATATTTGCTCACAGGATATTTTTCTCTTAAGAACCTGTGGAAGTAGTATTCCTTTGATACATTTTTTTTTTTTAAGATTTTATTTATTTATTTGACAGAGATAGAGACAGCCAGCGAGAGAGGGAACACAAGCAGGGGGAGTGGGAGAGGAAGAAGCAGGCTCCCAGCGGAGGAGCCCGATGTGGGGCTCGATCCCACAATGCCGGGATCACACCCCGAGCCAAAGGCAGACGCTCAACGACTGAGCCACCCAGGCGCCCCCCTTTGATACATTTTTGAAAATGTTCCATATCAGTTCTAATATTTATATTATTACATCATAAGAATTTAATGGCATTTTCCATCAGTTTTAGTAATGCAGCAATTGTAAACACTATTTAAAAAAACATGCTATAGGGGGGCACCTGAGTGGTGCAGTCAGTTGAATGTCTGACTCTTGGTTTCTGCTCAGGTCATGATCTCAGGGTGTTGGGACTGAGCCCCACATCAGGCTCTGTGCTCAGCGGGGAATCTCACAGGGAATCTGCTTGAGATTCCCACTCTCCCCCTTGCCTTCTGCCCCCCTTGCTCGTGCTCTCTCTCGTGAGCATGCACTCTCTCTCAAATAAGTAAATCTTAAGTAAAATAAAATAAAAAACATATTATAAATAAGAAATTTCTGGCACAATATCAAGAAGAGATAGTAACTGCATGCATTTCAGGATTTTTATATTTCTTTCTTTAGATGTATCAGCACTCTCCTTTCAAATGTAATAGTACCAGGAAAATTTTTAAAAAATGAACATCATTTTAAAAAAGAAAAACAAAATCTCTCTGAAGAGAACATCTTCAAAAGCTACTGTAGGTCAGGACACCATGGCACACAGCCTGGAGACCTAAACTCTAATTCATACCAACTGAGGACACTCACAATCTGGCAAGGGAACTGTTTTTTAGTGAACTTCTGAGAAAAAGCAACAAAAGGAATTAAATTCAGTATAGATTCTTTAAAAATTAAAGCTTTGAAAGTACTGATTACTCTATCACTGAGTTTCTCAAAATTTATCTGAAAAGATAAGACTAAGGGCAAGGACAGAGAGGAGGTCAATGTGCTCCAAACAGACCTTCAATTTTTAAAAATTAGTAAAATCCGACATGATGGTGAAAAGAGCTAGATGAAAAGTTTGACAGTGTAAATTTTGTTGCTATTGTCTTCATAAGATTTTTTCCTTGTAGACTACGGCAGAATCAAGATATTTGGAAAGTGAATTGATAAAAAAAAAATCTTTGAATTTTGAATATCCAATACTTGGAGTAAAGCAAACATGTTAAGTGACATTGTATTCATAACTTATTCTTTCTCTGAGTGAAAGTATAACTGCAGCCTTAAGAACAAGCCCTTTGCTGGGATCTAGGTCAAATTGTGTCAAATCCTTCCTTGTGTAGCACAAAAGGAACAAAATCTTCCGGACTTCTGACAAACATCTGTTTTGTATAAAGTCCAGAGGAGGTTAGGGGGGACAATATGCAGTCTTTCTGATGAGATGTTTTGACACAATGTTGACTCAGTCTGAACTGAACCTGAATGCTGAAACCCACAGAAATGGGACACTTTGTGATGGACTCTAAGGGTTTCCTCCTTTTAGATCTACAAGGAAATTAGCTTGTGCATGAATTCAATTACAACTCTTTTTAGAAACAATGGTGAAATCACAGGACAAAGGGTGGATAAGGGCACCTGATTAGTTAAGATTAATTTGGAAATTTTTTAGCAATTTCATCCTGATATCAGAAACTAGGTCATCATCCTGAGTGTCATACTTCCTTTGCATCCTGTGTTTACATCACGCAAATTAGAATTTGTTAAAAGTAGATAATTTTGCGATATAAACAAATAAAATAACGGGTACCCACAATCGCACCTATCAGGAGGAGTCATTTTTAGCATATTATATTTTCTTCCTACTTCATTTCTATGCATTTTATGTTGTTGAAATTACACTGTATGAGTAATTACATATCATAATGTATGAAAAATTTAAATTCTATTATTTACTATTTCACTACAATCTTTAAGAAATCTTATACCCATTCATTCTGTAAATGAATTATAATCCATTGAAAGGGTGTATTCTGATTTACTCCTTTACTGTCAAACATAGAAGATATTTCCATTTTCCACAATTGTAAGTAATACTTCAGGGAATGTTTTTACACATTTTTAAATTATCTTAAGATAAAAAGTGGAGGGTATAAAAAGTTGCATCATTAGTACTCAGGTCTATTCAATCTTTAGGAAGAATGGAAAAATCTTTGAATGGAGCCGGCTTCCCATTCCCATGTATCCTCTGCTACTGAGGACAGAGCTAAGAAACCATGTGGTTGAACTGCAAGGAATGACTCTTGCTAACTGCTATACCACGAGAAACACTGTGTTTGTTTACAAATGGATGCTACGGGTGCTCCCTGCCCCGCGCAAAAACAGTAAGAGTTTTTACCTACCCATATGAAATAAGAACTGAGACTGATCTTGGAAATTATAAGTTAAATTCTGAAAACAACCATTTTTCCCTTCCTCTAAGCAAGTCCACCTAGAAAAGATATAAAACATCCAAGGGACCATAAGGTTTATCACATTTGACAAATATATCCAAAGGAAAAAGAAAGTGTCCAAGATATTCTAACATTTGGAAGAAAAAGCTCTGTAGAAAGAGTTGCATTTGTTGCTCTAAAGTTTTGCGCAAAAACAGACTCATCTTAATAAACGTTGAGATCCAATGAAGTAAAATTTGAAAGTACCTGAAGGGCATCCTGATATTTAGCCTCTCTGCATACTTGCACAGCGTGTCCCACGGAATATGAATTTTAATAAACATGATATCAGGGTTTGCGACAGCTGGCTGCAAGGGATAGAAAAGCAGGCACCATTATTTAGAATCAGAGCTGATGATATTGTGCCACAATTTGATTTGAAAGGAAAAAACACTGTTACCTTGTCTCCCCATAAATCACTGTTACTGATTTAAGGGGGACTGATATGAATAAAAAATCTTAGTACAGAAAAACCTTCATAAAAATGTAATAATGCCATTGCATACAAGAATGACTTTTCTTATATTGATTGTTATCAAGATCCAGAATACCCAATCAGAAAAATCATGAGCCAGTTAGGAATCTGAAGTTATTCTTGTTGGAAACTTTATCATGATCCTGCTCAGAGGGAACAGAAAGCACTGACAGTTGGCACCAGTCATTTATTGATTCATTCACTTATTCTTCTAGCATATTTTATTGAGTAACTACTACCTGCTAGGTCTTATGAAAATCCTGGGGGGGAAAAATGGAGTATAAATCATACAAGTCCATGACCTTACAGAGCTGTCAAATTTGCACACTTACTTTAACCTTTTAGTCCATAAGAATTTAAGTGTCTTTGATCCACATAAAAGGTTTTTAAGCAGAGTCAAATGTGCATCAAAATTATTTATGGGGCTTTTAACAAAATTCTAATTCTTCAGAATTCCCAGAATTGGACTCCATAGTTCTGAATATTTTGTTCATATTACTAACAAGAGAATCAGCTGCACTTTTGAACCAGATAATTATTAGGATTCTTAGGTGTGGCCCAGTCTAAAACAGGTAACTAAATAATTGACTAGTTTGGCATTGTGTATCATTCATGGTCATATTCTATTCTTTTTAAAACCTAAACAGTTATTTTCTCAAGTTCTTGTACTATCTGAGGCCCACACAGCAAGAAGGATGTTCATGACTATTCTAGCAATGAATTCCACAGAGCTTATCCTTCAAGTGATTACGGATGCTGATATATAAAGGAACAACTGTGGTTTGCTTCCACTTAGCATGCCTGCCAGGTGAGACACAGCTGGACTCCATTTGGTTAGCATTGTTCATTGAAATTTCAGCTAGATGGAACTTCTCAAGAAACATAACCATCTTAAAAGCTCAAAATTATGGAAGAAATGTATCATTTTAATTTAAAATCACATTTTTATAATTAAACTGTACAGTTTTATATCCGTACATTCACAAAGCCCTATATTTTAGGTGCGGCTAATTTCATAAGTTTTCCAGAATAATATTTCAAATTTGTATCACCAATATTTTCAAACAGTATTATTAGAAAACCATGGGGCAGTCATCTGACTGATACTCAGATATAGAGGGCATCATTGCCATCGGACATGCACTTCCGCAGACCAGAATTTGCTGAAGTTTATTCCACAGAGTACTATGAAAAAAGAGGCAAGATAGTCTATGGTCAAGGAAATTTTGGGTTTCTCATCTCACTAGAGGACTTGTGAGACAATTTTAATATGTGTGTACTTGCTAAAAATGTCCAAGGTGAGAAAGTAAACTAAATTTTCAAAATTTTGGACTATGGATTATTTTATTCCTGATAGTTTAGTGAGGTACCTCTATTTTGCAAATCACCATGGTAAAAATAGCAAAAGATGTTTTCACATAAGTACAGTTTCCTAAGAGGCTTCCTACTTCAAATATGTTTGTTTTAAATTACAGGTAAAGAATGTGGGAATAAAATTCACAATGACAGAAGAAGACACAGTATGTGTTAAATATCAACAGGCCTTTGAATTTAGATCAAGGTCATACACGTTAGCTATGACTGAGAAAACAATGTCTAGATTTTTTTTTAAATTAGCATTAATTCATTCAAACAACTATTTGTTTAAAAATATATTTTTTACCTAGCTAGAAAGGAAAAGGAGAAGAATTATGATGTTATCTCTAGGTTCTTTTTAGCAATTATTACAGGCTTGGTTGAAAGGTGTCTGTGCTGCTACTAGGTATTTACTCAAAGGATACAAAAATAGTGATTTGAAAGGGGCACATGCACTCCAATGTTTATAGCAGCAAAGTCCTCAATAGCCAAAATATGGAAAGAACCCAGATGTCTATCAAATGATAATGGATAAAGAAGATGTGAGATATGTATATATATATATATATATATATATATATATATATATATATATATATATATATAATGGAATATTACTCAGCCATCAAAAAGAAAAATCTTGTCATTTGCAGCAATGTGGATGGAACTGGAGGGTATTATGCTAAGTGAAATAAGTCAGAGAAAGACAAATACCCTATGATTTCACTCACATGTGGAATTTAAAAAACAAAACAGATGAACGTTAGGGAAGGGAAGGAAAAATACAATAAGATAAAAACACGGAGGCAAACCAAAGAGTCTCTAAACCATAGGGAACAAGTTGAGGGCTGCTGGAGGGGAGGTGGGGGGGATGGGGTAACTGGGTGATGGGCATTAAGGAGGGCACTTGATGTAATGAGCACTGGGTGTTAGATGAATCACTAAATTCTATCCCTGAAACTAATACTACACCATATGTTGACTAAACTGAATTTAAATTAAAAAAAAGACAGAGAAAGGTTTCTGTGCGGGATTGATAGAATCAAGAAAATCTTTCTAAAGCATAAAAAGCATAGGTATTTGAATCACTCCTTCACTGAGGCAAGTGAAAGAAGAATTTCATGTTTTATTATGGTTTTTCCTGCTTTCGCCATACAGAAGTTCTTATATTCAAATTGATAAAAAAGATCCTTCTTTTGAAATTATAGCGTTGGCTACTGGTGTTATACCAACTTGGCTTTTTGCCTAGCAGGGACAATTTAAATTTTTTCAATCCTAACTGCGTACTTAGAAGAAATCACATGGTATGGTAGACAGAATCAGAAAGTTTGGTATGGTTTGGAATCACAAAGACTCAAGTGTGAATTCCGTCTTTACCATTTACTTAGCTCTGTGAACTTGGGGCAATTACCTAACCTCTCTGATCCTGTTTTCTGTCCTGAGAAATGGAGACAATGATCTTAACTCACAGAGCTGTTAGGAGTATTTTGAGAGACTGGACATATAGACTACCCAACCGTAATAGGATATCCAGAATTGTTCATTCTCTGTTGAGAGCATGCTTCTTCAATCAGACCTGAGCCAAAATAAAGGCTAACTTCAAAATTTCACTGGAATCTTTCTTTCTCAACCTTTTTCTCTTTTTTTCTCATTAAATAGCTACCAGATTCATCTTTATCCCTTGGCTTTGTAAGCCTTCAATAATAGGCCTTTTGAATTACGCAAATACAAAACCAGTAATAACCTGTATTTGGGGAAAACTCTAGAGTGACTTGAATCAAGTGATTGAAGAATTAAATATTTTTCTGGCGATATAAACCAGATATAAATTGTAATAAAATTATATTTCTATAGACTATAGTCTCTTTGGAAGATGTCTCTTCCCTTACATGTATTTAAATAGTCCCCTGTATGTTATTGCTTGTTCCTAGGGAGAGGTGGGCTCTTTTTCATCAGTTATTCCAATAGATTACAGAAAACGTATCTAGTATTTGTTTTCCTCAGAATCTGGAAGAGAGGATTCTATGAAAATGAATGAGTCTAGACACAGACAGAAACCAATCTATACCAGACTGACACATTCTACATATAGAATAATTTAAGACTGAATAACAAGCCTTTGAGAAATACATTGATGTTTGAACATTGCATTCCCTCCAGTGGCTCCATGGGAGTTTGAAAGCAGGGATCTCTCTTGTGGAACACACAGCTCCTGGGACAAAAAAAGAGTTTCTCAGGAGCTGGACCTTATTCCGGTATAAATGGAGATCTCATTTTCCCTCAGAGCATCATGGTTCCTGAAGCCTGGGCATGTTGGTTGCCAGAGTACAGTCATAGCATGAAGAAGGTGTGAGTGACACATGTTTTGGGAGAAGTCTTAGAAGGTTTAGCTTCCACAGCAGGAAAGCTTGGGTTTCACACTACAGATGGGTCTTGATTTGTTTTACCTTTTAGTACGTACAACCAGAGTTGATCACTCCCCGCTTCCCCACAGCTCCCACTCTGGTCTAAGCCATCATCATCTCTGGCATTCCTACAGTGCTGTCCAACAGAGGCTTTGCTCACATTCTTTCCCCGATAATCTATTCATAGCATAATGGCCAGAGGGATTCTTTAAAATATAACTCAGATCACATATCTTCTCAGAACCTTATTGCATTCAGAGTGAAAGCCAAAGTGTTTTCAGTGACCTACACAGCCTTTTATAATCTCACCTTCAGTATCTTACTAAAAGATATTGTCTCCTACTACTTTACCCCTCACCCATTCTACTTCTTACCATTTGGTCACTTGCTACAGCTTGCCTGTCCTTGCCCCATCTTTCTCACCTTGTCTATTCTTTTCCCTATAGTATTTATTATCTTTTAATAAGTGAACTATTTATTTATGTAAGTGCCATGAAAGAAGGGATCTTCGTTGTATTCATTTATGTATACCAAGCACCGAGTTCAATGCTGGGCACACAGTAGTCACTCACTAAACATTTGTTGAATGGATGAATGAGTGAGTTAACTTATCTTAAGTTCACGTTCTATGTAAGTTGTACCTCACCAAAAGATGATGGAAACAAGAACGCAAATAAACCAGAATTATTCTGGAAGAGGTGCTATGTCAAAATTCAAATTAGCATCATGAATAGCTGGCATAGCACTGATTATTAATTCATTCCTGTCAACCTTTAAGATGTGAAAATATCTAACACACTTAAATAAAAGAGATGCTTTAAAAGATGTTTCTACATTAATTCTGCCATCAAGGAGTGAAATGTCACGCTAAGTGCACATACAGCTAGAACATTTCTAATTTTGTATGTCTTAACTTTAAATATATATAGATCTTTTTCAAGCACCATGAAGTGTCTTTTATAACTTCCTCAACTTAATTTCTCTTTTGTTATACCTCGACTTAAAACAAAACAAAAGTAGTTTCATTTTCTCGCAGCTACTGAGCAGGGGGTTGGTGAAGGGATGGTGTTGCCAGGGAGAACTTCTCCCTTGGAATCAAAAGCTCCCAATCTGGCGCTGTTCTGTTAGCTCTGATGAAGGCAGGCTTTTCGGAGGGAACAAAACACCCACTGCCTTCACACTTCACATGATTATTTAATCATTCCATCCAAAATTCCCAAGAAGTAGAACATTCACTCTTAAGAGAAGTGGAAATTTAAAAATTGAGTTTTTTCAAAGTCACTCTCTGCGAGCTGGTGGCAGAGAGCTGAAAGAAAACAGAATGTGGTAGCTCGTGAGAGTAAGTCTAAGAAGAAGACAGATCACTCATATGATCTGGAAATGTACTTGGAACACAAACACAGTTACAGATCATCTACCTATTCATTCATATGGCCTTCCACTATGAGTCACTATCTACTGCTGATGTGATCATCTAGAAATTGTCCATATGAACATGTGATATAATGAGGACTTGAAACTGCTGTCTGCCAGACTTGGTGCTTAGCTCTGGTGAATGTAAATCTAAAAACTGGGGACTTGTTCCCTAAGGGATATTTCTATTTCTCAGCTCACAAGTCTCATACTTGCTGACATGTTCATAATTTCCTTTTCTCTGTCCTCATATCACAAGCCCTTTCTTTTTCTTCCCCTCCCTCCACCCTTTTTTCCTGGATCTTCCCCATCATCACTTAAGCATCTCATATAAGAAAACAGAAAGAAAGAGAAAAGTGAAACTTCATGAGAGCGCTTTCCCCTCTCTGGCTACTGCTCTCCATCCCCCCATGCACAGTGTGCTGATGACATTTGCTGCTGGCTCTGCTTTTCCACTCCCTCATCACTCTTCAACCCATGTCCACCTTGCTTGCATGTCCATCTCCTCAGAGAGATGATTCTCATAGCTTTCACCAAAGATTCCCACAACCTCCAATGGAACAGGCCTCCTTCTTGTCTTACTGGACTGCTCAGCACTATTTTACCCTGCTATCCACTTTTCCCTATGATCCTCTTCTCAGCCTCTCCCACCTACCTCCAACACCTTCAAATGTCTACTCTCCTCTCTTACCTTTTACAGGCTCACTCTTAGATTCATTTTCTTTTCTTCTCTCTAGTGGTTTCATCCTAGTACATGGCTTATATTACCATCTATATTCTAAAGACTAAAGCATTTACCTTTAGTTCACACTTCTCATGGGGTTGTAACACAAATCTCAAAGATTTTCTACTTGTATTTCTCAAAGGTCCCTCAATTACTAGCTTATGATCTTTATTCCCATAATTCCATCCCACTTTCTCCCCAAAGTAGCTCTCTTCTTGTCAAAAGTAGTTTTCTACTGGCTATTCCTTCTGCTGATAGTATTCTGCCCCCTTATCTTCCCATGATGGACTCCTTTTCGTTTACATCACGTTCTTTCAAATCACACATGCTAACATAACTACCTAGCCACATTCCTTATGTAAGTTATTCTGGGCATCTGGGTGGCTTAGTAGGTTAAGTGCCTGACTCTTGATTTCGGCTCAGATCATGATCTCCATGAGTATAAGACTGAGCCCCTTGATAGGCTGCATGCTCAGCGGGGAGTCTGCTTGAGATTCTCTCCCTCCCTCTCCCTCTGCCCCTCCCCCACACGTGTGAATGCCTGCTAGCTCTCTCTCTCTAAAATAAATAAAGCTTTAAAAAACTTTAATAAATTATTCTGTTTTAATAATTGCATGACATTCCTCATTATGCAATTTTTCATGTCTCTTTGTGGCTCCTCTCTTCCCATGAGAACATTGCCCATTTTATGATTCTCATTTATTCCCAGAATGTAGCATATAATAGGTACTTCATTAATGCTCCTTGAATGAATAAAGATATTGCTCAAGTCACAATACTAAATTATCCTTGAGATCTTCTTTTCTCTTCCTATCATAACCAAACCACCAAGTATCTACATTTTAACTTAAATATTTATCAAATCTATACCTTTCTCTTCCTCTCTAATGCCACCCATAATAACTGTGCATCCAGTCCTGCTCTTCAAATCTGTCCTCTTTTCAGGATTCCAAGGTATCTTCTTAGAAAACAAATATGGTCATGATCCTGCCCTGCTTAAAATTATTCAATAATTTCCCATTTTTCTTAAGAAAAGAATCAAAAGTCTTATACCACTAGGCATAATTATTTAGTCCTCACCACTCTTTTCATACTCATCTGGTACCCTTTTACTTCAGTATTGAAAAATGCCAGTGTCCTTCCTCCCACTACCATCATGATATTCAATTGATTCCTATTATGATGGGGTTTGGCATTAATAGATTAAGAGATCCCCAGGTGATTAGGATGGGCAGTCAGTACTGAAAACCACATCTAGCCCTTTTATTTGACTTATTCTAGGTACTATCCATTTTCAAACTTCAATTCAAAGTCTATTTCTTTAATTTCACTTCTTCCCTTCCTCTATTCTTCCCTTACCCTCCAGACTAGGTCACTGCCCTTGATATAAGTCATTCTACCATTATTTGTTTTTCTTTTAGGTCACTTATCACAGTTTGAAATTATGAAAAACTGACTCCTATGTAGTGTAAATTCAATGAAGGCAGGGATAAGGTCTACTTTACTCACTGGATCCCCAATAGCTTGAATAGTACCTGTTCGGGTTATTGACTGAATTAATAAGTAATTGGAGATGTGTAAGCAAAATAACTACCAATATTATAAAAGGATGTCTGTATAACTTGCTGAGAAATCACGGGGAGATAAAATCTTATCACAAGACTGAGTTCATAGGACTTTTGTAATAAATACTTATTGGTTAAATTACTCCAGTGATATGGATATTCTGGGTTAAAAATTTCCAGAAGAGACAAAAAAAAAAAAAAAAAAAGGAAACACAATTAAAGGAGTCAACAAAAATTGAGAGCAGAATTCAACTTGCCCAATTCTATAACACTACATAGTGTGTGAATAAATCCTTACCTTGTGAAGAGTCAAGGCACTGTAACTGTTATTTTATATATATTTAAAAAGTGTTAATAAATATAAATACAACAGTTTCTTAGGGCCACCTCAAGTTATAATTCAGTATTTCCTAATGTGTGTTTCTTAGAAGACTAATCACAGGAGCCATCCTGTGGTAAAAAAGGAGGGGCCCTCCAATATCATATGCAAGTATCCATGAGTACTCTATTCCACTGATAACATTTATTAGCAAATTATCTAGATATTTAATTAAAGAAATCATCAACATTTTTTCACCTGGTCTGTCTCATTTTTTAGAAAAGTAGTTGAATCCCACTTGTAATTTAGGGGTCCCTCAAATACTTAAAATTTTTCTTTGAATAAGGGAATGGCTAATTAAATCCCCAAGTTGTAATATTATACACCTCATAAAAAATGAGTTAGATCAAAATATAATGGCAATTTAAGATAACAAAAATATATTGTTAAATGACTGATTTGAGTTGTAGAATAGTATGTATAATATGACTATTTTTTTCTAAAAAACGTGTACATATTTATATATACATAAAAATATCCTGAGGGATACCTAGCAGAATAAAATCAAGGTATTAACAGGGCTGTTAATAAAGAAAAGGACATGAGTTGGGAGATAGTAGATGTAACCTTTGATTTCTTATTTTGTACATTTTTATACTTTTAATTTTTCACATTAAGATTTTTCTTTCTGTAATATGATAAATATATGTTTAATATGTGTTTTTTAAGACCTTAAAGGTTTAACTAAAATAGCAAGAGGTTTTTGTTTTTGTTTGTTTTGATAAAAGGAGTATGAAATATATGCTTTTATCTCCTTTCTATTTATCTCCTTTCTATTTTTCTAATTAGCATTGGTAGTTTTGTTGTTTCACTAGAAAAAAAAAATTCTTTAAAGAACACTTTAAAAAAAGCATTCAAGGAAAAAAATGTTGTCAGGGATAAAGAAGGGCATCACAGAATGATATAGGAGCCAATTCACCGAGAAGACATAATAATCTTTAATGTGTATGTATCTAATAAGAATGTCAAACTGTGTGAGGCAAAAACTGATAGAACTGCAAGGAGAAACAAATGAGTGCACTACCTCAAATGGAGACTTCAACACTCCTTTATCAGAAATAGACAAACCCAACAGGCAGAAAACCAGTAAGGAAATCAATGAACTCAACAACACCACTGATCAAATACCTATAATTGGCATCTATAAATTACTTCATTTACAGCAGAATATACATTTTTCCCAAACTCACATGGACCAATTCAAGAAGATAGATTACATTCTGGGCCATAAAACACATCTTAACAAATTTAAAAGAATAGAAATCATATAATGTCTGCTTTTAGACCACAGTGGAATTAAACCAGAAATCAATAACAAAAAGATAAATGGTAAATCTCAAAATATATGTAGATTAAATAACACAATTCCAAATTACGCATAGGGCAAAGATGAAATCTCCAGAGGAAAAAAATATTTTTCTACTATGTGCAAGTGAAAACACAATTTATCAAATTTAAACTATTTAAACTTTAAATATAGTGAACGCTGTGCTTAGGGGTAAACTTACAGCAATGACTGCATGTATTAAAAAAGAAGATAGATTCAAAGTCAATAATCTCAGTTTCTACCTTAAGAAACCAGAAAAAAAAGCAAATTAAATCAAAGTAAGTAGAAGAAAAGAATAAGAACTAGAGCATACTATAACATTATGTCAACAATACTTCAATTAAAAAAAATTAATGCATAAATCAGTAAAATTGAAAACAGAAAAGACAACAGAAAAATTGATGAAACTTTTTGTTCTTTGAATAGATCAATAAATCAATAAGCCTCTAGACAGCCTACTAAGAAAAACAGAGAGAAGACACAAATTACCAGTATCAGAAATGTAGGAGGGGATGTGACTACAGATCCCACGGAAATTAAAAGGTTAATAAAGGAATACTATGGTTAACTCTATGCTCACATATGACAACCTAGATGAAATGCCCCAATTTCTTTAAAGACAAAATCTGCCAAAACTCATACAACAAGTACACAATCTGAATAGGTCTATACCTATTAAAGAAACCGAATCATTAATTAATAACTTTCCAAAACAAAAAGCACCAGGCCCAGATAGGTACAAACATTTAAGAAAGAAATTGTGCCCTTTTCTATAATCTCTTTCGAAGTATGGAAGTAGAGGGGAAACTTCCCAACTCATTCTATGAGGCCAGCATTACACTATTACCAAAAATCATACAAAGGCACTCCAAGGAAAACAGAACAAAACAAAACTGCAGACCAATATCTTTCATGAACATACACGCAAATTTTTTTTTTTAAATATTAGGAAATAGAATCTAACAATGTATATAAAGAATTATACACCACAACTAGCTGGGATCTATCCTAAGTATGCAAGGCTGTTTCAACATTTGAAAATCAACTAATGTGATCCATCACATCAACAGGCTGAGAAGGAAAAATCATATGATCATATTAATAGATGCATAAAAAGCATTTGACAAAATCCAGCACTGATTCATGATAACAACTCTAAGTAAACTAGCAATAAACTTGAACTTCCTCAACTTGATACAGAATAGTTACAAAACAGCTACAGCTAACATACTTAATGGTGAGAAACTAGAAGCTTTCCTACTAAGATTAGGAACAAGACACCTGTTCACCACTCCTTTTCAATATTATACTAGAAGTATTATCAAATACAGTATGGTATAAAAAGAGCAAAAAAGGTACACAGATTGGGGAGGAATAAAGAAAACTCTTTTGTTCTCAGAGGACATAGTCATTATGTAAAAATTTCAAACAAATCAACAACGACAACAACAACAAATCCTGGAACTAATAAACAATTACAGTAGGATTTTTTAAGATAAAAGGTTAATATACAAAAGTAATTGCTTTCTTTCAGCAATGAACAGTGACATTTGAAATTAAAAACACAATACCATTTACATGAGCACCACAAAGATCTAATTACTTAAGGTATAAATCTAGGAAAACATGTACAAGGTCTATATGAGGACAACTACAAAATTCTACTTAATGAGATCAAAGAAGAACCAAATAAATGGAGAGAGATTTCATGTTCATGGATAGGAAGACTCAATACTGTCAAGATGTCAGTTCTTCTCTACTTGATCTACAGATTTAGTGTAATGCCAATCAAAATTTCGATAAGTTATTTTGTGGATACTGACAAAGATTATGGAGAAGAAAAAGACACAGAATAGCCAACACGATTTGAAGGAGAACAAATTTGGAGGAGTGACCCTACCTGACTTCAAGACTTACTGTAAAGCTACAGTAGTGGTATTAGTGAATAAATAGACAAGCAGATAAATGGAACAGAATAGTGAGCCTAGAAATAGACCCACATAAATATCAACTTGACTTATGAAAGTCAACCGATCTTTTGCAAAGGATCAAAGATCAAACAACGGAGCAAAACCAGTTTTTAAACACATGATGCTGGAACAACTGGACATTCACATGTAAAAACTAACTCACTAAATAAGTCTAGACACAGACCTTACACCCTTCATGAAAATTAGCTAAAGATGGATCAAGATCTAAATTAAAATGCAAAACTATATGACACTTAAAAGACAAAATAAGAGACAACTTATGACCGTGGGTATGAGGATGCTTTTTAAAATATAACACCAAGAGTACAGTCCATGAAAAAGAAACTGATAAGCTGGACTTATTTAAAATTAAAAACTTCTGCTCTGTGAAAGACAATGTCAAAAGAAATGAGAAAACAAGCAACAGACTGACAGAAGATATTTGCAAAAGACACATCTGATAAAGAACTGTTATTCCAAAATATATAATGAATTTTTAAAACTCAACAATAAGGAAAGAAACAACTCAAAGGCCTTAGATGACACTTCACTGTTCAAACAAGACATATAGTTGGCAAATAAGCACATGAAAAGATGCTGTACATCATATTCAGGCAAATGCCAATGAAAAAAGTGAGCTGCCTCTATCCACCCACTAGAATGGCCAATATCCAGAAAACTGGCCACAGCAAATGCTGGTGAGGACTTGGAGCGTCAGGAACTCTCATTCATTGCTGGTGGGAAGGCAAAATGGTACAGCCATTTGGGAAGACAGTTTGAAGGTTTCTTACAGAAATGAGCATACTCTTACCATATGATCCAGCAATCCACTCCTTGGTATTTACCCAAAGAAGTTGAAAACACAAAAACCTGCACAAGGATGTTTAAAGCAGCTTTATTCATAACTGTCAAACTTGGAAGGCACCAAGACGTCCTTCAGTAGGTGAATGAATAAACAAACTGTGGTACATCTAGATAATGGAATGGTATTCAGCACTAAAATGAAATTATCTATAAAGCCACGGAAAGACATGGAGGAACCTTAAGTGCATACGACTCAGTGAAAGACGTTAAGCCTGAAAAGGCTACAAATTGTGTGATTTCACTATACAACATTCTGGAAAAGGTAAAACAGTGGAGACAGTAAGAAGCTCAGTGGTTGCCAAGAGCTGAGGGTGGCAAAGATATGCAGAAGCAGAACACACAGGATTTTTAGGGCAGTGAAAATACTTTGCATAATACTGTAGGGTAGATACATTTATTGTACATTTACCCAAATCCACATAATGTAAAACATCAAGAGTGAACACTACTGGACTCTGGATGATAATAATGAGTCAGTGTAGGTTCATCAATTGTAACAAAGGTACCACCCTGGTACAGAGATGTCGATAATGGGACATAATGTGTGGGGGCAGGAGCTATATGGGAAGTCTCTGTACCCTCCTCTCAGTTTTGCTATGATCCTAAAATGGCACTAAAAAAAAAAAAAAAAAAGAAAAGATAAGGCCTGAAAAAAAAAATAAAGGCATTAAAAAAAAAAAAAAAAAAAAAAAAGAAAGGATTGAGAAGGAACGCATTCACAGTTCCAATATTGAAACCCAAACATCAACGGCTTGGTACTCTTTTCTTTCAGCATTTTTCTTTTCGTAGGTTTTGTACTTTATAGAGGTACAATCATTTCTTCTTCAATTTGTAAAATTGTAAAAATAGTTATGCCCTTTGAAAAATATTAACTTACAGAAATGTATAAGTAAAAAAGGAATACACATTTAAGTGGGACAGTACATAAGTATTTCTTTTACATTTGGGAGAAAATAACTATACATTTTATAAAGACATGTGCTATACACTTCCCAGGCTAAAACATAAGAGATTATATCCCTTCTAGCCCATTATATCACATAACTAGTGTTATTAAAGCACCTACCTCCTTTTCCAACATCAGGCCTTCTGCTCTGAGGTTCTTTTCAAATGTGTTTCTTTTGTCATACTGTATATTTGATTTTCTATAAACCAGGATGTAATCAATCCGTTTTTTGCCATCTTTGAATAGAAGACCACTGGATGCTATGTAATTCATGTCATTCTGCAAATAAAGCAATGATTGTTAATAGTGTAGGTTAAACAAGCACACACATTTTGGTTTCAGTCACTTTGGTTTGGATACTGGCAATCCAATAGCAAAAAAAAAAAAAAAGTGTTGTTTTACATTCCAGTTATGAGATATGGAAAGATGATTAAAGAAAGTTTGCAATCTATAATAGGAGACGAGCTAGCAAGTGATGTTCCAGAATTTGAAATTAGGCAGTCTGATACCAGAACTTGGTTCTCTGATGTTGGCATCAAAATGTGTATGGTTTATTCAATAAGGTCCTATAAAAATAATATCGGCTAGCATATGTTGAGTATTTATTCAACATAAGGCTCAGACATAAGTGCCTCACATGTTTGATCTTATTTAATACTTACAACTCCCATTTCAAAAATAAAGGCATGAAGGCTTAACAAAAGTATCGAAGCCAACATAGCTTCCAATATTAAATAATACTCAGAAAAGATGCTATTTTCTAAACCTATGTTCAACAATACTAAACCAAAAACTAATTCCTGAGCTGTTGCTCCAAGAAATACTTGTTCACAGGATATAAAACTGTGAGCCAACTAAAACAGCTTACTTACTAAGACTAATCACTTGCTCATCAGGATTGCTTTTAAGGCCCTTACCTTGCTGCACCCATCCACCAAAGCCATTTTTTTTTTTTATAGACTGGCCAATTTTCCACCAAATTCCTGCCTTGCAAGAATCACCTGGCCTGACAGCTGAGGCACCTGAGTGATCCTCCACATTATCAATGACATCACATAACTCCTCTCCAGGAGACCCTCTGCTCTTGGCCCACTTTCCCCAGTCTACTTTCCTTAGCACTTACTAACGCCTACCGTGTTCTAGAACACTAAACTATTCATTATCTTTTGTTTGCTGTCTGCCTTATCCTAGTAGAATACTGTACCAAAGTAAGGGTTTTTACTGTGTTGTCTCAGAGTATTCCAGACATCTAACCCAGAATCAGATACAGAGTAGGCATCAGTAAATATTTGTGGGAGGAAGAAAGGAAGGCAGGCAATATCCATAGTCCTGTGTAAGGCTGACCTCAAGAGTATAAGGCCAGGAAGAAATCGTGTTATCATTTCTCATCCTCTCCCCTCCAATATTTAAAACAAATAAAATTCTAACAAGTTAAGATAAATAATCACAAAATTACAGCACAACTACAATAGCCATGGTGTGCCCTTTGTTTTATACCTATGGCCCACTCCCTCCAGACATCTCCATACTAATTTAAACAAGGATTGGGCTAAAACAAAATCATATTCAAATTTTCTTCCTCATTTTCCTTCGCCTAAAGTATACCACCACTCCAGTCCATTATTAAGGGTCATCTGAGTCTTATGGTACTAAAAACACATTTAATCCCAGGTGAAGGCAAAAGTCCTTCAGTGAGAAGACCTGGAAGTAAATGATTGTTTGGTAGGAAAAATATAAGAAAATAAGATAGTTTTTAATCAATTTTACATGCTTTTCATATTTTAAGAGCAGTGTGGACTGAAATTGGAACCCTATCAGTTACTGTTACCCATTGTTCTAAGTCTAAGCAAAACATGCTTAACTCTCCCAGAGAAACAGCTGTCTTACTATCAAATAAAATCAACATTTTTTTTAACAATAAGTGACCTTAGGCATTATTCACAGCTTTTGTCTCTCAGTAAACGTGTTCACAATCAAACTATATCAACTAGAATTCTAATGTATTATCTAATTAGTCTATGAATTCTAAATTATTAATGATGAGTTTTACCAGGCAACATGAAAAACAGTTATCAAGATGGTAATAGAGAAGAATGGAGAAATGTGGAAATCTTCTGAACTATGTTTATAAAATGTTGTACAGGGATGCCTGGGTGGCTCAGTAGGTTAAGCATCTGACTCTTCATTTAGGCTCAGGTCATGATCTCAAGATCATGAGATCAAGCCCCGCATTGGGCTCTATGCTCAGGGGGGTATATGCTTGAGAGTCTCTCTCTTCCTCTCCTTCTGCCCCTGCCCCCTGTGCTCTCTCTCTTTCCCCCTCTCTAAAAAATAAAATAAATAAATAAGTCTTTTAAAAAATTGTATAGGTTCTGTATAGTTTTAAGGTTACGAGTATTATATTTTATTTTCATACATATATGGCAACCATTAGCCAAGATGTTAATCAACCATGTTCAAACCTTACAAAACAGAACTAGCAGGAAATTCATTACATATATCATTGTATCTAGACACCAAAAGAAAAACTTCTTTAACTGATACAATAATAGTTGTTCGAACATGAAATCAAGACTCATCTCTTAAATTATCTGGAATAGTGAAATGCTTTTCAATTACAATATAGATGCATTTAATTTAGAAACAATTTTCAAGTTTATTATTCCCGGAAGACAGAATAAAACTAGTTTTGCTCAGAGTAGATGGGATGCTGATTATCCATCAGGTACCTTATCTTTTAACAGTTTTGAAAACAACTTAATTATTTAACACGTTACAAACCACAAAGCTCAGGTACTTCCAGAAAAACTGGCCTTCCTAAAGAATATCTTGACAATATGCATGTTATGGCTCATGTTGAGAAAGTACCCTTTGCAAAGATTTTAGCTCATTTTCAAATAGCAATAGAAGTCTGCCTATTTGCATGAAAACACATTTTAGGGTATTTTTCACATAAAATTATGGCAGTAACTGCTTGTTTGTGAGATGCATATTTTTTTCCAGTATTTGTTCTTTTCAATCTAACAAGCACTTAATTGAACACCTAATGTATGCTAGGTTTTGTGTTAAACTTGAGGGATAAAAAATAAGAGGACACAGAAGTCTATCAGGGATTTTAGCCTACATCTAGAGCAGTAGGCATGTAGATGTTTAGTTACAATGCTGTCTAATATGTGCAGGAATAGAGACCTGAGCTATAGAGTTGAAGAATGTCAGGGTGTATGAGAGGAAGACAGATTAACAGGTGCCAGGAGCCACTAAGGGTCATATTATCTTAGCGAATTTATCACAGTTCTCTGTCAGGCAGATATGAAATGAGGTCAGGTCATTAATCTACAAGTGATTGCTGACTGATTACATGGTAACCATACCTTTAAGTTAGTATAATGCAGTATGACACACTGGTTAAGGTACTGATATCTGTATCAGACAGACTGGGGTTTTAATTAATTGTGTTCTTAGACATGTAACTTAATCTTGCTGCTCAGCTTCAATTCCCACAGCTTTTAAGGGAGGATAACAGTATCATCAACATTATAAGATTATTTTCATGACTAAATGAGATAATGCACACAGAACACTTTCAATGTTGTCTGACCTTTTGAGATTAAAGAAAAGTCTTATTATCACAAAAAAATAAAGTAAAATACATATGCAATATATTAATTTGCGTTGGGATTTGTCTTGTTCTCTAATCATCCAAATGACTCCTTTAACTTTTTTGGAAAATCATTTTCTTCAGGACAAAAACAGATGGAAACATTGGTAAGTAATCCAAAGGATGTCGGTGTGGATATGGAATCAGAGCAACGGAAAGCAGGTATCCTTTACATATACTTGTGAAACACTATTTACAGCAAAATAAACAGTTCAATAACAAACGCATAACTATGAATTATCAGAAGACAAACATGATGATGATGAAAAAGAAAAATCGTACTGCACACTGTATAACTTGTCTTGTTTAATTATAAAGAGGATGCTATTATTTATATCTAATTTACAGATTGGGGGACAAGCACAGCATAAGCAAAGTCACAAGGATAGCCACGTTACAGTAATTTATACAATTAGATTATACACAACTTCTTAAAGTAAAGAGACTCATGAGATTAGGTCATTGTAATTTTGTTAGACTAAATACTTGGAATTGCACTGATAAAGCATCTTGTCGACTTAATTTTTATTGAATTGATTCAATTAATATTTACAAGTTGGGCAAAACTAATTTACTCAAAACTTCAGATCTGTTTCAGTCAGTCAGACAGAGCATATTGTTGGTTATATTTGCCTGGCCTGCTGGCAAGCACCTGCTGGTGTATTTGAGTTAGATAAAGAATTGTCAGTTTTGCTTCGTTAATGGTACACCAAACATTCACTGATGAGGTTGCATTTTAATGCATCAGAATACCATATTTTATGGTAATTATTTTATCTATTGTTGCATAAAAACTTACCACAAATTTAGGACCTTAAAACAATGCAGATATACCACCTTCCATTTCCACGAGTCAGGAGTCCAGGTGCAGCTTAGCTGGGTCCTTTGCTTACGCTGCACAAAGCAGCAACCAAGGAGTCAGGAGAGCTTTACTCTTATCTTAAGGCCTGACTACGGAGAATCCACTTCCAAGATAACTCAGATTCTTGGCAGAATTCATTTCTTTGTGGCTAAGGAAGGAGTGTCTGACTTCCTGCTGGCTGTTAGCTGGAGGCCAGCTGCAGCCCCTAGAAGCTTCCTACAGTTCCTTGACATGTGGGCATTCCCAACATGGCTGAGACTTAAACCAAAAAGAAAAGTCTCCAGAGTGAGTCTGACAGCAAGACAGTTTTATATAATGTAACACGGTAAAAAAAGTGATATCTCATCACCTTTGCTTTCTTCTAGTGTTTGGAAACAAGTCATAGGGAAGAGGATTATGTAAGAGTATGAATACCTGCAGGGAGAGATCATTTAGGCCATCCTAGAGTCTGTCCGTCAAAGTGAGATTTATAAATTAGATCAAAATTAAAGAACTTATTTAAAAGGTTAAAAATTGACTTTAAAAAGAAATCATGAAATACCGTACTAGGGAAAGAAGATTACAGTCTCACTCACCAAACTCCTCCATAGGATAACTGGGGGATAACATATCAGTTTGGAAATTGTCACAACAGAGGATACAAAAAAGGAAAAAAGAAGAAAATAAAAGAATCTGTGTTTACTCATAGTTCTATTCCTTACTTTCGTGGCTGTAGACAATTGGCCTTTCCTCTCTCAATCCCTACCACAAATCAAAGCGTGGGTGCTGTAACAAATAAAGGGCCTTTGTAGCTCTGGCATTTCCACGACGCTTTTCTTTTCCCCAAATATTTCTCCGAGAATCTGTTTCCTAAGACCTCTAAGGATTTTTCAACTAACTCTGGCTAGAGCTGTTTTTGTTTTGTTTTGTTTTGTTTTGTTTTCTGCATGGAATGATACATAAATATCAGGGAGCTGAATTCACTTAAGGTGCTTCAAATCTCTTTTCAGAAAAAAATTATGAATGACAATTGAGATCTGTTTTACTTTGACCTGAGTAGGCACCTCTGACATCATGAAGGAGAAAACAGGAGACAGGGCTTCTCTTATTCCAAAATGAAAAGCAGTCTGATCTAGCTCAATGTTATCAAATTTCGTAAGTCGACTGGAATACAAAGCACATACTTTGGAATGTGGCACTCTTTTTGACCATTGAAATAAAGTCTAAAGGGGAAAATGCAGAGATGTAAAGTCCTAGTAAAAATCTAGCACCATTTCAGAAGTAGGCCATAAAAATAGAAAAATCAGGGTTGTGATTCTAGTAATATGGCAAACAATATAATTTCAAAACCTTGATGTCATACAACATCTAGAAATGATAGATAAAATAAAATATACATCTATTGAAAATCTAGAAGAATTAGCAGGAAAGTATGTATAACTCGTTTCCAGGTAGAAAAAAAATATGTAGAAAATCATAACACATGCTGGCAAGTGTGGCTGCTGTGGGTGAAGATGTAGAAATCAATTAAAAAAAATAACAAGAATAGTGGAAACAAACACTGATAAATTTAAAAATAAAACTTCTAAACAACTAATAAGCTAAAGAAATAAAATTCAGTAAAGCTAGAAAAGAAAGTGAAGATATACTGTCTTTAGTAAATAATGCTGATTCATATGCATTTGATATCCATGTAAAAAAGTCATTCATACTTTATACTATATTCAAACATCAATTCTAGTCCAGAAATAAACCCATACAGTTATGGTTAATTGACTTTCAGCAAGTACCAAGGCAATTCAATGGAGAAAAACGGTCTTTTCAACAAATGGTGCTAGGACAATTGTATATCCTTTTGCAAAAGAGGTTGGATTCCTATCTTAAACCATACACAAAAATTAGCTCAAAATGGACCATAGACCTTACTGTAATGAAGAAAACTATGTAATTATTAGACTAAAACATATGAATAAATGTGTGGGGCCTTGAGTTAAGTAATGATTTCTTAAATACGACACCAACAGATAAATAGGACTATATCAAAATTAAACACTTCTGTGCTCCAAAAAATACTCCATTAAGAAAGTGAAAAGGTGGGGGACATGTGGGTGTCTCAGTCGGTTGAGCAGCCAACTCGTGATTTGGGCTCAGGTCTTGATATCAGGGTCATGAGATGGAGCCCCCTGTGGGGCTCCACGCTCATGTGAGGTGCCACACTCAGCAAGGAGCCTGCTTCTCTCCCTCTCTTCCTCTCTCTCTCTCTACCCCGCCCCTCCCCCACTCATGCACTTGTGCTCTCTCTCCTTCTCTCTCTCTCGCTCTCTTTCAAATAAATAAATAAATCTTAAAAAACAGTGAAAAGACAAAACACAGAATGGGAATAATATTCTTAAAAAATATGTCTGATAAGGGACTTATATTCAAAATATATAAATAACAATAAAAACACAAATAACCCAGATAAAAATGGATAAAGGACCTGGATATAGATTTCTCCAAAGAAGATATACAATGGACAACCGGCATAGTCCCTAATGAAATATTAGGGAAATGCAAATGAAAACCACAGTGAAACACCACTTCTCACCTATTACAATGGTTATAATCAAAACGACAAACATTAAACCAGAAATGGGAACCCTTGCCCATCACTGGTGGGGATGTAAAATAGTGAACAAGCTTTGGAAAACAGTTCAGCAATTATTCATAATGTTAAGCATAGAGTTACCAAATCATCAACTGTACTCCCAGATATATACCCAGGAGAACACATTCACACAAAAACTTGTACATAAATATTCATAGCAGCACTATTCATAATAGTAAAAAAGAAAAAGCAATGCAATGTCTATGTGATAAATACAGAAATAAAAGGTGATAATGTGTAATATCCATATAATGGAATATTATTTGGCATCAAAAATGAATTAAATATTGACACATGCTACAACATAGCTGAACCTTGATAATATACAAAGTAAAGGAAGCTAGTCACAAAAGACCATATATTATATGATTCCATTTGTATGAAATTCTATAATAGAAAAATAAATACAGAATATAGATTAATCATTTCCTAGGGTTGCAGGAGTGAGTGGAATGGGAAGTAACTGCCAATAGGTACAGGGTTTTTTTTGGGTACAGGTTTTCTTCTTTAAAAGAAATATTTAAAAATGGATATTACAGTGACGGTTGCACAAGCCTACGAGTACACTAAAATCATTGAATTGTACAATTTAAATGGGCAATGAATGTATGGTATGTGAATTTTATTTCCATAAAGCTCTAAAAATCAATTACAGATGGATTATTGATTTTAAAATGCACAAGAATATATATATCATCAAAAAGCCAACATAGGAACTCACGGTAGGTGGATATTTCTTAAACAGGACTCAAAAAAAAAAAAAAAGGATGCATATATTTACCTACACAACATGTTAAAGTGTTTGTTCATCACAGCAAGACTGAGTATTGTGAAAATGTCCATTATCTCACATTCACTATAAAGTTGGTCTCATTTAACTGAAGGTCTCAACACGGTTTTGTGTACAGGTATGCACTTAACAAGCTAATCTTTATATTATATGGAAGATCAAAGTGTCTTTGATAGGAAAATCTTGAAAAAGAACTAGGTAAGTTGGCATGTCCTTTAAAATGCTAATATTTGTTACAATTCTATAGTAATTAAGGCAGCAGGGTATTCATGCTGGAATAGACAAGATAAGAAACAAAATAGAGATCCCAGAAAAAGACCTATATATAGAGAACTGAGATGGAATTACAAATCCGTGTACTTTTCCTGGATAGGGAAGATGAGTCATTTAGTGGCACTAAAAAAGTCAGTTATTTTCTTGGAACTATACTGTATACAAAATAGAAAAACATAAAAAAGTTTAAAGACAAATGTGAAAAGCAAAATTTTACAACTTTCAGAATAAACTATGGAATATTTTGATGATTTTAGTAGAACAGTAGTTTTGTTTATGTGTTTGTTTTTGCGTGAAAAAAAGCCCCTTGGCTCGAAATAAGGTAAAGCTATGATTAATAAGTCTACCTTCAAATAAAACATTTGTGCATTAAGAGAGCATAAAGAATGTGATAAGGTAAGCTTTCATTAGAAGATATTTTTCATGACTACAGCCAATAAAGGATTAGTCTCCAGGATATATAAATAACTACTTTAAATCAGTACGAAAAGACAAATAATCCAACAGAAAAGCAGCGATGCTATTAATAAGCGTTTAACAAAAGAAGAAACATTATTGCATTATCTGGAACAGAAGAAGACTGGAAACACATAAAACTTCTCATGGACCAGGAAGTAAATAAATAAACCGTGGTGATACATTAATGCCATTTGTTGTATAGCCACAGGATGGAATCATGTGATGTATCTGCTCAAATATCTCTTAAAGAAAAGCTGTTGAACTTTCGAGAAAGCAGTATAAAATATATTATATATTTCTTCAGAGTTTAAAAACCTGAAAAACGATACTCTGTGTTGTTCAAGAATATATATATCATAGGTGGTAAAAGTACAAAAATATTCATCAGAAAGCTAATCACCAAAATCAGAATGGTTATATTGAGACAAATTGAGAAAAAGGATCAGGGAGTATTACATGGAAGTCTTCAGCTTTGTAATAATTACTTGGAAACAGATATGGCAAGCAATTCAGATCCAGTAAAGTTCAGTGTTGGACAAAGCTTGTTACAGCTAAATATGGTCCAATCATACAGTTTTCAATATGACTGAAATATTCCTAATAATAACAATTCAAAAGATCAGCATTGCTGTTGGCCTTTGCAATCAACAATCTGGGATTATATATTTGCTTAGTGGTTAAAGTCTTACTTATAACTTAAGCCTCAGTTTCCTCACCTGTGTAAAGGGGACAATAATAACCTTGCATGACTATTTTAAGAAGTAAATGCATGAAACACTCTGTGACACTTAAAATGGTACACACTATAGTTATTATAATCAAAGATCTTTAAACAATAAAACTCCAATTTTAATCATGGTCACTAAACTGCATACCCCCTTAAGTCAACTACACTTTTGCCTACATTATCATTTTTTAAAAAATGAAATATGGTAAAATAAGTTTATCAGAGGTATGAAACTGAATGTATTTGATCATTAGTGGTTCAGAAGGAATTCCATGAGGTCTGTTAAAAAGAAAACCACAGGTCCAAGATGGCATCACTTAGGTTAAGGCCCCAAGTCAGTAAATGAAGACTTATTACTGAATGTAATTGCTGTTTTACAACCCCCCTCTCCCCAGGAATTAACCTTTAACCAGTCAACATGGGAATTTCCTGGTCAGCACTAGGCAATTTACTAATGGACCACTTTCATTCCCCTTAGAAGGGTGACCTTCCCTAGAACAATGGATTCTTTGCTAATAATTTCCTTTTTTCTGCTCCTTCTCTAAAACCTTTAAAAACCTTTCCTTTTCTGTAGCCCTCTGAAGCTGCCCTCTACTTGCTGGAGGGGATGCTACCCGGTTCATAAACAGATTAATAAAGCCATTTAAGAGCTTCAGCATGTACTTGGTTGAATTTTTGTTATATAACAGGTCTCAGGGCATCAGGAACAACGATCACCTCAGAGCTCATATGCTGAAGAGACGCGCGCACTGTCAAGTCTCACATCAGCCACCTACGACAACTGAACGCGTAAACTCTACTTCGACAGCCTGAATTTATTCTGCACTTCTGGCAGTAATCAGTTGGAAATTTAAAAAAACAGAAGCAAAAACCACTTAAGAATCTACTGAAAGTCAGAGAATGAAGATTTTTAGATTAGAAGATCAAATTTTAAATGCAAAATAAAAGCAATTGCCATTTTATTGTAAAAGAGTTTGAGGAAATTAACTTTGTAGAGTTTGGAAAAAGGATCAGTAACATCAGTGAATTTCTTGCTATCATGAATTTCATATACTCCCTTACAGAGCTCTTTTTTTAAAAAGTTCTTTTTAAATTTATTATTATTTTTTCAGTAACCTCTACACCCAACTTGGGGCTCGAACTCAAAGTGAGTTCGACTAAGTGAGCCAGGCACGCAGCCCCCTGCCCCTTACAGAGCTCTTAAAACAAAAATAAGGGTGTTCATAATAATGGGGCACTTGATGATTTTCAACATGTGTTTAGGAAAGGAATTAAAAGATTGGTAATCTCACAAGCCCAATGGAAATATTCTTTAAAAATGCTGAACTATTTCTAGTTATTGGGATCAAGCCTTCCCATGAAAACAAGCAAACATTATGCAAAGCAGAACCTTAAAAAGTATCATAGAATTCACAAGATAGTGAGGAATTGCTAGGTCAAGTTCAGAACAGAGTACAGAAATGGAGAGGTAAGCTGACAGCTGAGCCCGTAGGTCACTTCTACCCTCAAGGGCATTTGCAGATCCTGCAAATGTAGGCTTTTGTATTAGCACTTTTCTGTGTGTGGTTGCCAGGGGTACAAAGGTGAATAAGCCAATCAGCCTTGTCTGTCCAAGATATTTTTAGGATACGTCAGTAGTAAATGTACCTAAAATAGTAAGATATTCCCTACTTTTGGCTCTTGATTCATAACAGATGAAAAGTATAACAAATGCCTAAAAAGAATGCGAAGCTCCACACAGAAAGTCCAATTATAACAGGGCAGGTTGAATTCACTTGCAGTTTTGCAAATGCAAAATAAAAATGTCAAGTCAAAATATAGAACAGGGTAAAAAATACCTCTGAACCACAGGAGTGGCCCAGAACATTACCGTGGTCAAAGGCCACTGTTCCACTTGAATATTTAACTTGAAATGGCAGACCTACTGATCAGGGTATCAAATTTTTTTGGCACTGAATAAATGGTTAGTATCATCATTAGTGTCCTTGACCATATGCGGAAATTAGGAAAACTCATACAATGCTCGAAAGCAAACTATTCTAAGTTATTCAGTGTTTATCATTAATTACATTTGCTAAGAAGGCAGAGGATAAAATCTCCCATAACCTTCACACCAAGGTGGATTTGATCTGATGAGAAGTGTACTGGCTCCTGCAGAAGAGATGAGACTTGCGTTCCTTACACTTGCAGAAAATTGTTTTTCATGACCCAGCAGTCCACTGTTTCTCTTTCCTTCTCCTTAAAAGCTCTATCAATAAGACAAAAATCTCTTGAGACCCAGCATGCAGAAAACAGATTATCAAACAACTAATTTTGCTGACATCATAAAGCAGATGACCTTTTCACATTGGCTACAAATAATCTACTGAGCAAAAATAAATCAGGTCATGTTGGAAACTTCGGAAAGTTGGCATTGAAAATATAACATAGAATATTAATGCCTTTTTTGCCATAAGCTTAGTTCTTTCCAGTTCCTGAGTTACTCCTGGTGGATATTTGTAAAGAGATAGAAAGATGAACTCTTTGAGATCTCCATGAGTGTCATTTAAGATCATGGTCCTGGCTATTTGTACTTGTACAGGCTTCTCCAGTGTTGGTAGGTTAGTTTCCTAAGCTCTAGAAGGGCAGGTCAAGACAAAACTGGTGGATTCTAACCCTTCTTTGGTAATAGGCAGTATCCCGAGAAAAATACACATACTGACATATTTGTACAACCCTGCATATAATTTCAGAGAGTTCACAGACACCCTGGGCTCATGTGTGAGCACCCTTAGAACTCTCTGGACACCAGGCTAAGAACTTCTAGATCAGGTGATCTCAACATCCTCCCAGTTCTAGGAACACCTGCTTCTGTCCACTAAGCTGCCTTGGTAGGCCTTGACAGAACTTAAACCAAAGCCTCCCAGCACATTGGAAACCCCATAGCTAAACTAACAGGGCAGTCATTTGAATTTATTTTAAAAATGGACATTAATGAAGGTGTACAACATTTCCTTTTCCCCTACTAATCTTTCCTTTCCACAGACTATGAAAAACTAATGCACAATAATGGCCCGTGTTTGAAACTGAGGTCAGTGAAGACATTCATATTCCTTTAATTTTGTGAAGACAGTGTGATTTGTGGTTGGAGCACCAGAGATAAAGCCCCATTTCTGCTTCTTATCTCATGTCACTGTGCCCAAAAACTTAATTAAGGTTGCAGCATCTGTATTTATAAAATGGTAATAATAAGGGCTATTTATTTCTGTGGAAACTGTGAAGATGGTGGCTCAAGTGTGTACAATAACTAGCAAGAGTACCAGACTTCCTAGGTTCTCGATGAATGATGACAGTCATCTGAGACGTGATTAGACAAGATAAAATATGGCATTGTTTCTCAAACTTTAATCCTATATCTTGATTTTTGGCCATAGCCACAGACCACTTATTTAATATGTTTTCTTTAGATTGCACTCTTTCTTAAAAAAAATAGACTTCACCGAAATAATATTAACCTAAAAAATAACAAGCTTAGTGTGCTGGTTATGTGCTGTTTTCTTTCAAACACATATTAAAATAAACTTATATCTATTAAAAATGTTTAAGTCATTTGGTGCAGTTTAAAAACTATTTTGAAAGCCGTGCTTTGGCAAACAGGTAGCTATAACAAGCTGCTAATGCTTTGCTTAAATTAGACCTAATTGGGGTGTACTGTTTTCGTTGGCAAACAGCAAGACTCGAGACAATGTGGTTGGAGTTTTGATGGTGGAAAGGGGAGAAGGAAATGCCCTGAGGAGGCCAAGGGGCGGCGCCTTGCTTATCTGACATTCAGCCCGGGATTTCTAGTCCCCAAGGGCTGAGAGCACGGAGCAGGAAGTCAGGAGGCCAGGACAGAGATCCATGAATTTTAAAATCTGATTTTAAAAACTGGTCTCAAGTCCAGAGCTGGGCTAACTTGTGTCCTTCCTACCGTGTAAAAGCTGCATCTCTATTCAACGGCTGCAGTGTTCCAAAACTGGCAAAAAGTAATAGCTCATCACTTAAAAAGTAGAAGTAAGAACATAATACAGGAATGGTCAGGACATTAGTTTGGAAGGCAGAAAAATTGGCTATCTGCTGCTGATTTACTGATGCAAATCTTTTATAACACACCCGTTTAGAAGCTAAACACAGGACTGTAATTCCCTAAAGGATTTGGAAAGCCATTAAATCACAGCTTATCTTTTACCTAATATTGCCCCTGGAACTGCCCACAGCAGTCCTTTTTCAGCATGTTCCTATAGAGACAATAAACGCATATATTTATAAGCAAGGATGGAAACAAATGACATGTCATGAAAGTCAGATTATTTAAACGCAAGAGGTGTGACTTTCATGAACCTAGAAAGCACATGCACACACTCGCGCAAACGCGCGCGCGCGCACACACACACGTCTACTCTACTTAGCAACTACTTTGAGCCACATGCTATAGAAACAAAGGGGCATCTACCATGCAACAAATCTCTTTTTAGCTCCAACTTGATCCCAGACACGTGTTCAAGTGACTGGGTAGAGAGGTGATTAGAAGAATTAAATGAGTATTAAAGTCCTATATATTCCAGTTTGAACAAAAGAAGTTTATTAATCACCTATAATGTGATGTAAATTGTGCCTTTTTCTTTACCTTAGCTGTTTCTTTCCATCACATGGGAGGCAGACAGATCTGGATTTGAATTCCGACTCTGCTTCTTAACTAGCTACGTGGACTTGGATTTTACTAACCTTTGTGTTCACTGATTTCGTCATTCATAAATATTCCCTACAATATAGAATTAGGTGCTCTCTAACAAATACAAATTTAGTGTTCTATCCTGGTTACTATTTTAGGCATGTGTGAAAACCAGTGAACAAGACAGACACACCCTACAGTCCAACCACATGGATCAGTGAGTGGGTTTATGGGAGAGTGGTCAGTGGGACGTTAATACAGTGAACTGACTGCTGTAGTTACTAAACGATGAAACTCTGAAGGCATCAGGACGAGGAATGCATGTGCATAAAAACAAGTAGTTTCATAAAACAAGTGGCAGGTATTAAATGACCAAGTGGCTATCTGGCAAAATGATAAGCATTTTCAATTACGCTTTTAGGAAGATATAACTAAGTGCTGTTGCAGAAGTTCAACGCAGGAAGTTATGGTGCCAGTTGGGGATAACCAAAGGTATAGCCTTACTGAACAGACAGCTTCTCCTAATCACGTAACATATTACAAGTACAACTGATTGTACAAGTACAAAGAAAAAGTTTAATAAAAAACCTAATTAAACTATATAAATGAAGAGAAAAAAATCCAGATCACATGGTGTCAAAACCATTTAGACAAAAGCATCTATGAACACTCACACTAGAAGCGACATAGAAGAGTTGAGGCAGAGCTGGAGGTACGTACACCCCACTCATTAATGAGATGCCAAGGCTTAGCCCCATTCTAATGCCTCAGGGAGAACCCAATTTTATCAAACACCATCTTAATTCTAGATTTCCAAGCTACTCCTATGCCATGGCCCATAATCAACATATATTTGCTCATCCATACTGGAATGAGAAATAGCAAACAGAGGAGCCCTTGTTCTTTTAATGACTGATTTAAAGATGACATTGATTGGCTTTAGAATTTACAAGCAATCGTTTAAAAAGATATTAAGCTGTACTTAGAAAAAAATTAAATTTCCTTAGTGTAACTTACCACTTAGTAGATAATGTATAGGTCGTTAAAGACTTTGGCTTTGAATGTTTATATTTTTGCTTGTTTTTAAGAAAACTTCAGAAAATTATAAATTTTAGAGCAGGGCTGCTCTATGTCTAGTGCCGTTCGGTAGGAGGGGGAAGTGGAAATGGAGGTGGGGGCTACATATGAAAGGTAGGTCAAGATTCACCTGCTTTCCACCTGGGTGTGGAAAGGACATGGGTGAACTACATCAAAAAGCAGAATTTCTTCTGGTTTCCATAACCAAAAAAGTGAAGGAAAAACAAGGACAGTCATGTGTCTTATTGTCTGGGACTTCTCAGGGACTCCTGGTAATGACGCCCTGTGGTGCTCTGGCTCTACTCTCTGAATGACCCATCTTTACATTGAGATCTTTCCTTTCTCAGAGCCAGCGTACACCTGCACACAGGAGCCAGTTTTGGAATATTCGGGAATTTTGAGAACTAGCATGCTAGTATCTTACATAGACAAGGTGGGAATCAGCAGATGCTTTTTTTTTTTTTTTTGAACTCGTTTACCACCATGGCTTATTTATCTTAATGTATGAAGACACAGAAGCGTCTTTTGTTGTTTCCAACTGTTTATGTGGTGCTTAGTCTACTATCTGCTCTAGGGTGACTGCATACGAGCTAGATAAATCAGATAGGAGAATTAGCAAATACATGCAATAATTCATTTCAAAATCTATGTATGACCCTTAAAATCATAACCACGCAGGCTCTCAAAAATCTCCAATTGGGTAGTGTCTCCATTTTACCATTCCCATAATTCCGTTATGATAAGGAGGAGATGCACAGGAATAAATTATATGTTTGAGGGAAGGCAGAATAAAACATGACTTTTATAACAGTCTCTGGGAACTCAGTCCACTTCAAGGCAGGACATCTCCCAGCTGGGAGCTCACAGCACATGAGTTTAAACAGGATAAATAATCTGCTTTCTGAGTGGAGTTTCGATGAGCTATAGGTTTGAAGTTGCTTTTCAGCTTCCTGCTATTCAAAACCACCATGGTGTAGGAATAAAGAATGCAAAGGTGTTCGGGCTAAAAGATTATTGTGACTCATACTCGTTTCTTGGAGACTTTGGAAGCCCAACAACTGTACATCTCCAAAGAGTCCTTGCAATTGCTGAATCAAAGGGTAGCCCAATTTTTAACTTTTTAAGGGACCTCCACACTGTTTTCCAGAGTGGCTGTACCAACTTGCATTCCCACCAACAATGTAGGAGGGATCCCCTTTCTCCACATCCTCTCCCAACAATTGTTGTTTCTTGCCTTGTCAATTTTTGCCATTCTAACTGGCTTAAGGTGGTATCTCAGTGTGGTTTTGATTTGAATTTCCCTGATGGCTAATGATTTTGAACATTTTTCATGTGTCTGTTAGCCATTTGAATGGGATAGGCTGGTGATGGGTAGTAAGGAGGGCACATATTGCATGGTTCACTGGGTGTTATACTCAACTAATGAATCATCGAACTTTACATAAAAAACCAGGGATGTACTGTATGGTGACTAACATAATATAATAAAAAAATATTATTAAAAAAAAAGAGTCCTTGCAAATCGGGCTGGGGTCTGCAGGGCAGTGGCAACTACATTAAGTAATGGTGAACAAGGAGCACACAGCATTAGAGGTGATTCGTAATAACACTGTTCAACAAATGTTAGCGAAGGCAACTTTTTCCACTAAAAGCCTCCCCTCTTGTCTGCCTCTTTTGACCCAGTACCACTTCAAGACCCTGTCAAACAAAGATGATAGATTCCAAGGTCCAGGTTCCACAAGAGTAGTAGTTTCTCTAATCTCTGTCCTGCCCCAGGATCTCTTTCTTTTTACAGATGGCTGCCTTAAATCCATTAATAACAAACACTTCAGTCCAATGTCAAAAGTGCCAGTCGTATCTGCTAAACTCTTAAGATTCAGGTCAGGATCAGAAATTCCTTGAAGGCAGACTCCTGCGTTTCTCCTTATTACCAGAGGAAGAACTGCTTACCTGTGGGCTAAAATGAGAATTTACACGTATAAACACATAAACATTTTGAAATGTTTAGCATTTGAAATGCTTTGTCAAGCATTTGCAGTTTTTGAAAATATTGCTTTCCAATGCAGAGGTAACAAACATAAAGGAAAGCATAGGTATAGCAAATCGCAGCCCAAAGACTTCGATTTAGGAATCCTAAAAGCATTCTCTTCTAACCATTTATTCCCCTTGCCTTTTTAAAAAATAAACTTCCTAAAAAGTATTGGCTTTACTGATATACACATTTTTAATTTAAAAAGACAATGTTAAATATATTTCAGACAATACAATGGAACACACACAAATGGAACCCAATTAAATGTGTACATGTATTTTCCTTATGTACAGCTATGAAAACATCTGAAGTCAGATAATTTCTGAGTAGGATGTCTTCTTAGATACATCTATAAAACAGCTGTATTTAACTTGTTTCTAAGTGAGAAAATGAAAGCTAAAAGAGCAGATTTATAAGTATTTACAAAATCAATCCCAAGTGACAAGCAAAATCCCTAGAAGCTCCCAGGATCCAAGAGGCGCTCCTTAGCAGGAGGAGAGAATTAAACACATTTTAATCCTTTAAATATATTTCTTAGGTTGTGTTTGCCTTCTAAAAGTTTCTCAGAGCAACCACAGATTCCTGTTGTCTTTACGGGACTTCTCCCTCTTCGCCTTCTCTATTTCACGTACCCCACTATCTCAGGTGCTTTATTTTGTTCTCTACCTTCCATTTCCATCAAATACTTGAAGATAAATCTTATCCACAAGGCCCCATCTAGACATTCTCAAGGCCCTTCCAAGGCTCATAACCATTTGTTTGGTGGTACAGGGAAAAACTAGCCTTCCAGGATTCAACATTCTAGGTCTGTTTTCTTAGGTTGTACACATACAACATATAGCATTTACGAACTTCCCTCATCCTCTTCTTTACTTCTCTCCCCACCTCCTCACAAAATCCCATTCGTGGAGAGTGTTAGTAAAGAAAGCATAACTTGTCACCTATAGTGTAGAGGAAAATGAGATGTTTCACAGTACAACATACTTCATTAGACAAATCTCTTCTCCAAGATCATTTTTTCTTAGCTTTTCTTTTCTTTTTTTCTCCTACAGTCTTAAAACTTCTAAACACCTGTCTCCTCCTTCTGGATTTTTCCTTTCCCTAACCCCAATCTCCCTCTCATTCTTAACCTGGAATCAGACCACCAAAGGGATAAGGCCAGCCTTGTCACTCATTACAACTGTGTGTCCTTGAACGGGTTATTTAATGTCTCAAATCTTCAATTTCCCTATCTAGAATAATGTGAATACTTTTTTTCTTATTGAGCAATTACTATGTGCCAACACAGTTCTAACTTTTTAAATGAATGTTCATTCATTCTTCACAAATACCCTAAAAGGTAGGTTGCTGCTACCATTCTACCACTTTATCTTCGAGAGAGGAAGTCTGAGGTGCAGTGAATTTAACAATTTTTCCAGTGCAGTTTCTAAGAGGCAGCACCAAGATCCAAACTCATGTGTCCTAAGTCCAGGAGCCAAGTCCTTAACTATTCTTATACTGAAAGGCATATATCTGTAAAACATGCTAAGAATCATATCTATTTCACAGATATTTATTATATAAAGCCCTATGTACTCTTTCTTGCATAATATTTGTCAATTACTTCTATAATTTCTATAATTATTTTCTTATCTTTTACTTACTACTCCTCTCAGGCATATGAAAGACCAACATCCTGATATCATCAACAAAAGATCCTCGAATGCCACATTTGCCCTTCAGAATCAAACAGCGGTCTATTCCATAAACTGAGAGGTCCATTAAGTAGTAACATAGCCCCAAGTTGCTTTAATGATATCTGAGTCCACCCAGCAGGTGCCCAGTTGACTGACTCCAATCCAGCAGTGTGTGTAAGGGCAGTGTAAGACAGCAGGATGTCACAAAGGTTTGAATTCAAGGGTGTGAGGCACTAGACGCTCCTGAATAAGATGTGTCACATGAATCCATACTGCCCCCATATGCGCAGTCTTTCCATAGCCCATTTCTCCCCACACAATGTGCTGTAGCCAGGTATGTCTCTTGCCTTGGCTGCTGCACACGCATGATCTAGTCCAGACGCCAAACTTCGGCTCATGCTGCTCTTCCAATGGTTCCAATCCTCTCTCTGCTCTTAACAATGGCTCTTCTCAGCTCTCTTTTTTTTTCCTGACTCTGCCTTTGTTTTTCCAATAATATGTTTGATCAGTACAAAATAGAGAAGCAAGTATTGCTAGAGATAACAGCTCAAGGATAATTGCTAGTACAAGTTGAGTGTTCCATTTCTCATTCTTTCCTCTTTCTCCCCCCAAATATAGATGTAACTATGTGTGTGTGCACATATATTTATATGATATATAAAATGCAATATATAACACAGGCACACACATGTAATTTTACACATATTGTTAAAAAATTTGTTCTTATTCAACAGGATATTATAAATATCTCTGTCAATCAGGACTTTTTCAGTCAAATGACAGAAATCCAGCACAAGTCAGACAACTATAACTTCCTCTAACCACAAAAAGCTTTTTCTGCTCACACTGGAAAAATTATTCAGCTCTCTACCTCTAAAAAGTCCAGGAGTAGAGCTAGTGAGCTCCAAAAACAGTTAGTTTTGGAGATTCAAATGCAGCTGTCAAAATTCTCACTCTCTCTACTATTACATATTTTCTCTATCTCCATCTCTTAATTGTTTTTGTTTGCTTTTTGTTTGTTTTTCTGTCTCATCTCTTCCCTTTAAAAATAACTTCCTTCCTCTAGTTGGGGAGGGAGTATCATTCTTTATAGTTCTTGGAGAACATCCCAGAAAGGAATTCAGCTTGAGGATCTTGTCCTTATATATCCCTCTAGTTATAATCAAGAATATGGAGAATTCTGACTGGCAATCTTAGGGTAAGGAAAAAGGGTCAGTTCCACCTGAACCACAAAGGAAGTGATGTTTGGGTAAAGAACAGGAAAAGTCCATTGGACATCTTTACATCAATACATACAATTTTATCTTATTTCATTTGAGTTAGGCCAAAAACAAAGGCTGTTCCAGGTAAGAGTGGTGGGTTATTTTCATCTTGCTTTAGTGCAAAGAATACACATGAAATTAAGGGTCCACGATACTTGGGTTCCCTAAAATTTTCTTAGGTCTTTAGGCCGCACTGTCCATGGCTTTGTGGTCTCAGCAGCTTGTGTGGACTAGATCTGCTGGGTCAGGGACTCCCAGAACCAAGGGTGGGAAATACCTCAATTTTATATTCCCATGTTTTATTTATTGTTGTGCTATTGGCCCATTGGAGGACGAGTGGTTCAGGCTGGCTGTGTTCTATTGCACTGTTAAACAGCCGAGCAGTGTTAAATAGCTGAACACTATTCAGTTTTATGGTTAGATCATTATTTATTTACATTCGACTGAAGGATATTTTGGCTTGTTTTGCTAAATTATCCTTTGCTATGATTCATAATGATGTAATGAATATCCTTGTTCTTGTATCTCTGTTAATATCTCTAAGTGTTTTATTAATACAAATTCCTAGAAGTAATATTACTCAGAAATTTTTATCTGAATACAAGCTTGATTTCCTCTTCTCCATAAACTTTATCTTTTTTTCTTTTTTAAGATTTTTATTTATTTATTTGACAGAGAGAGACAGCCAGCGAAGAGAGGGAACACAAGCAGGGGGAGTGGGAGAGGAAGAAGCAGGCTCTTAGCAGAGGAGCCTGATGTGGGGCTCGATCCCAGAACGCCGGGATCACACCCTGAGCCGAAGGCAGACGCTTAACGACTGCGCCACCCAGGCGCCCCTCCATAAACTTTATCTTAACTCTTGAAAGCCACTAATAACTTTATTCCACCTAAAGTCCTAATATTCTCTTTCACGCTCACTCATTTGACAAGTTTATCGTGAGCTCCCATTATGAGTCAGGCTCTGTGCAAGGTGTAATGTAATCACAAAGAAAAATAAGCCATGATCCTCATCCTTCAAGAGGAAGTAATTTAGTCAGGTAGACAAATGGCAGGAACAAATAATTACAGTTTGTTGTGATTTGTGCTATAAGAGGGGTGAGTAAAAGTGCCATGAGAGCAAAGATAAAGGGACTATCCAGACAAAGAGAACACATCTTCATTCAGAAGGGATATGTTCTCTTCAACAAATGTTGCTGGAACAACTAAACAACCAAATCCAAAAAGAAAAAAAGAAAAAAAGAAGAAGAAAAAAGAAAAAGAAGCCAGACATAGACTTACACTCTTCACAAAAATAATTTGAAATGGATCATAGGCCTAAAAATAGCACATGAAACTGTAAAACTCCTAGAAGGTAAGACAGGAAAAACCTTAGATGACCTTGAATATGGTGATACCTTTTCAGATATAACACCAAAGACACGATCCATGAAAGAAATAATTCAGAGGCAGAACTTCATTAAATTTCTGCTCTGGGAAATACAGTATCGAGAAGGAAAAGACAAGCCACAGACTGGGAGAAAGTATTCTCAATGACATCTGATAAAGGACTTACACAAAATAAACAAAGAACTCTTAAAACTCAACAATAAAAAATCCTGATTAAAAAAAGGTATGTGATCGCTTAACAGACACCTCACCGAGGAAGATGTAAAAATGACAACTACACATATGAAAAGACGCTCTGCATCCTATGTCATCAGGGAAATGAACATTAAAACAACACTGAGTCACCACTACACATCTTATTAGAATGGCCAAAATCCGAAACACTGAAAACAGCAAATGCTGGCGAAGGATATGGAGCAACAGGAGCTCCCACTCACTGTTAGTGGGCGTGCAAAATAGTACAGCCACTTTGGAAGGCAGTTTGGGGGTTTCATACAAAATTAAACATACTCTTACTGTGTGATCCAGAAATTGCACTCCTTGGTATTTACCCAAAGGAGCTGAAAACCTATGTCCACACAAAAACCTGCTATGAATGTTGACAGCTGCTTTAGTCATAATTGTCAAAACGGAGAAGCAACCAAGATGTCCTTCAGTAGTTGAATGGATAACTGAACTCTGGTACATCTGCACAATGAAATATTATCCAGCACTAAAAGCAACTGAGTGATAGAGCTGCAAAAAGACACAGAGGATCCTTAAATGGGTATTACTAAGTGAAAGAAGCCAATCCGAAAAGGTGATGTACTGTGTAATCCCAACGATATGACATTGTGGAAGAGACAAAACTATGGAAACAATAAAAACACGAATAAAAAGATCAGTGATTGCTGTAGAGGCTGGGAGAAGGGCTTGGAAGTGGGGAAAGATGAACAGGCAGAGCAAAAAGAATTTTTAGGGCAGTGAGAATTTGCTGTATGATACTATAATGATGGCTATATGTCATTAAACATTTGTCCACACCCATAGAATGTACACCACCAAGAGGGAACTGTAAGGTGAACTATGGACCTGATGATCATGATGTGTCAATATAGGTTACTCCTTGGTAAAATGTACATTTTGGTAAGTGATGTTGACAATGGGAGAGGTTATGCATGTGGGGGGGCAGAGGGGGATACAGGAAATCCCTGTACCTCCCGCTCAATTCTGTTGTAAACCTAAAACTGCTCTTTAAAAGTCTTCAAAAATAGTATGTGATTTGATTCCTGAAAAATGAATAGAAAGAGGGGAAGAGAACTCTACATGCAAAGGCAAGGGGCATGGAAAAAGGAGAGTATATTTAAGATATAAATAAGATTAAGATTATTTGTGACAGGAGCAATTGGTACCTGGACAGGTTGTCAAATAGCATAAAGGATAATTCTTACTCTAACATTTGAGACCCATTGCTCTTATTTCCCTATTCTTCTCCATAGACTGCAAACTTTTTGAGGACAAGAACTAGATTTTCTTCATTTTGTATCCACTATACTTTGCATTGTGTCTGCAATGTGTATGTGCGCGCGCGCGCACACACACACACACGCACACACACAAACTGACTTCATTAATCATTCAAATTATGATTGTCTTCTCAAACTCATAGCTTTTTCTTTCTCCTTAAATATTTGAATTTAGGAATTTTAGGATAATGGACCTCTTTTCATATTGCATACAAATTAAAGGGAATAAAAAATCACCTATAATCTTACTATTATAATTGGTCTCTCTCATGCACACACACAATTATAATTTTGCTTTCAAAGTTGCTTTCTTTTTTTTTTTTTTCTTTACTTGACATGTTTCCATGTCATTATAATCAACCTCAAGGTGATAACTGTCATCTCTGTGGCTATTTATCTAAGTGGTTTCCACATTTTGGTATTAGAAACTGATGCAGCCACCTCAACTGCAAGCACTCCCGGCTAAAGCACAGTCCTCTTCCGGCTGGAATGCTGTAATATCATCCCCACTTTACACCATTGTTCCCCCACCCTCATGTACAGAGTGATTTCATGAAAACAGAAATCTGTTCAAAACCCTTAAAAGTGAGAATAAAATCCAAACTCCCCATCATAAGCCCTTACAGCATTGCGCTTGCTTACCTCTCTCTCTCCTCTCATTTCGGCCATCCTGGTGTTCAGTCTCTGTGTTCCTGCCACACAGGCCACATATCAGTTTCTCAAACACACCAAGCTCTTTCCCACCCCAAGGCCCTCCTCGAGGGCACTCTGCCTGGGATGCCTCTTTCTCCCACTCTTCCCTCCTCACCTGACCTCTCTTCTTTCTTTTCTTGTCTTTAATCTCTTCTGAGAGATTGCCCCAAGTGGCTCCCCTTCCTTCCACTACTAAGGACCTACTTAATGACAACTTGTAAACAGATAATTGCGTTGGTTAACTTATTTATTTTCTGACTCCTCCACTAGACTACAAACTTTGCAAGGGTAGAGATTTTGCCTCTTTTATTTATGAATGCATATCCAGCCTTAGTATAGAGTCTGGCACACGGAGGCTCCCAAAATGCAGAGTCCACTGGAGATGCTAAGAGAACATCTGAAGCAGACATTAGTGCCAGCATCAGAAGCATCAACATCGTCTGAGAACTTGCTAGGAATGCATATTATCAGGCTCCAACTAGAATTACTGTTATTGGAAGCTCTGGGGGTAGAAGCTGGTCATCTGTTTGTTTGTTTTTTTAACAAGCCCTACAAGTGATTCTGCTATTCCCAGTCTGACAACAACTGCTGTAAGGTATCTTGTAAGATAAAAACATACCTATTTTGTTTAGAAGTTGCTGCAGCCAAAATTTCTTAGAATGTGAGGTACAGTGATATACAGTATATCACTTACATATCACTAAATGTAGTCTCTCGTTTTATTGAAGAAAAAAATGTCCAAAAAAGAAATCTTTTATATATTTTAATATAATAATTAGTGATTATTCTGTTTATAAGTTTGCTTTTAAGATAGTGAAGTATGCATATTTCTTATGAATATGAAGTATAATTATGCAACACACACTCTTTCCTGAAAAGAGTCTTCAAATATAAAGCTACTTTCATACTGATGGCCGAGTATTAATTCAGTTAAATTCAGGTATAATTATGGAACATTTGCATTTCCTACTTCTCTCAAAATAGTTCAAACAATGAATTGATCTGGATAATTTATCCGACACTTTGCGTTTGAGTTGAAATCTTCCCATGGTGATTTTAGTTATTTTATTTGAGGGGAATCATTAGGTTTTCACATCTGAGTGTCCTATAAAATAGAGCTGGCTCATTGAGCAACACAGTATCAATGGGGTCACAGAGAAGATCAAAAATTAATCACTGAAGACAAGACTTCAGGCTGGACCCCAAACACCTGAGTTACCTCACCTCCATTAGTGGATAAAATATGGCTTTGAATACCATGCGATAAGAGGTATATATCCACTGAAAGAGTCAAAATTATGAAGCAAGTGTAAATATTCTTTTAAAAAGTTAGGAAGGAACTAAAGAGAGGAGAGAAACAAAATGCTGATTGCATTTCTATAATGTGACAGGCATTGCGCTAAGTGCTGCTTTTTAGATTATCTTCTATTCTCTCTCCACCCATTTTTATTGACTCAAAATCAAAGGTGTTCTGGTTCAACTAAAGAAAACCAAAAGCCAAGCCTTTCTAAGTAGAATAGTCTATGATGGAGCATAGATTATGATTTCTGGAGGGTTCTCAATGAAATAAACATTTTTAAAATATGTGAGAGCTTTAAATATCATCTTAGTAATTTACTTCCCCTAGGAGAATATATTTGAGCATACCTTTCCTGCTCACTGATTTTTATATTTTAAATACTATATAAGGACTCTTTTAAGTACTTACTTTTTCTTAAAGAAAAGAACACTATTTCCATATCCATTTTAAGTGATCTAACCATAAATGAGATTTAGAAACTGAATATGTGATCTCCAAATGGATGCAGTTAATATTTTTAAACTAAGAAATTAAAATGAAGCCTCTAGAATGGAAACAATAATAATTTTACCACCTTTAAAACCATGAGAAAATAAAGCTAGCAGGTTGAAACATTTTGTTCCATAGCTTAAATCACAGTGACTTTCACAGCTGTGTCACTTTGTTTACATTAACATGTTATGCTGTGAGTTATGCTTCTTTAAAATCAGATGTTTTCCTCAGATTATCTATTTTGACTGAAATTATTTACTAAAATATCTTGTATAAAAATAATTTCTTAAGAACATTGTAAAAATACATGCTTTTACAAATAATTGTATTTTATATATTCTTGAATCAAGAATTAATTTTACAGTAGAATTTGTGAGTAACGATTTCAATGAAACCAATAATCAAATGCATCTAAAAATAGTCAAAACTTCAGGGAGGTGCCATTTGTTTCACATGCAAGCTAAACACAGATGCTCACAATATAACAACTTAGATCATATATTTCTTACTTTTAAAAATGCATTTCTAATATTTTGAAATAAGAAATACACTCATCCCCAATTCTGAAACCAATATCAAGTTATTCTTAATTGGCTTCTCTACATAGTTTTAAGGAAACAGAAAAGTAATATAGGATTCCTAGATGGATGTACTTTGAAACATACCACGGTCAGAATTCTGGGTTCAGCTGCATTTGGAATCCTTCATTGCTGACAACAGAATTGCAAATGACAATCTTCTCTAAAGCACTCTTCAGCATGACAACAGAAAGTTCTCCCTTCCACTGCCTGCTTTTTTTCCATTAGCTAGAGTGTTACATATTGAATGCAGAACGAAGCATTTGACTGGAGGGTTTTTAGACAACTCTTTAAATGCCTGAGTCTGAATAATGATTAAAAAAAAAAAAAAAAGCAACTCATCTCTTTATAAGAACTTTTCATTGGTTTTTTTTTTTTTTTGATTGATTTAAGAGGGTTGGCTAGAGGGTGGGGTTAGAGGGATGCCCTCCTGTGTCATTGGTTAATAGTTTCTATGTATGATTCACCTAAGTGACATTTAGTCATATAATGTCAGTGACATTTTGATAATTTTACTGTCAATTTTTAATAATCTATTTCACCTTCTTATGTTATTTGAATGAGCTAGGAAGATTAACATAAAAGGTGGGAGGTGTGTTTCAGTCTGAATAATAGTGGTCTGGCAAAGAAAACTTTTTTATTGGTGAGCCAGGAAATGTTTTTGATAGCTGAATGGTGTTCACTAGGATTTCCTCCTTTTTTTTTTTTTTTTCAGATTTTTAAGGAAATTTGCCTAATTTTCTTATTCATGGTGGAGAGGTACAATAGAAACCTTTGTGGTTTCTGAAAAATCCTGCATCCATTAAACTTGACAATATGCATATATTGGTTCTGGGTTGCATATAATGAAGTAATTGTACTCTGAAAGAAACAGAAGTAACTTTTATCTAAAAATAAATAAATAAATAAATAACATTGAACATTTTTATCCCCTTCTGGTTAACATTCACATGATGAGATGAAACAGAGGATTACATTTATTTCTGTCAAGAAAGACTCCACAGGACAGCTTGTAATTGGGATTGACAAGACATGGGAGAAACAACCACTGATTGGATATGGCCTTGGATTAATCAACATGCTTAAAAATTGATTTTCCAGTAAGCCACAAAATAGGAAATTTTAACTTCACACAATAGTTTGAAACCTTTAAACAATAAAGGGTAGATTACTATCATCTTTGTGTTTAAACTGCCCGTGGCATCAAGGGATTAATCAAGTCACCCGGGTTTCCATGATTGAGACTCTGATCCGAACTCTTCATTTGTATCTTGCAAAGAAGTCAACAGCAATGTCTCAATTAAAAAAATTCCATAAGCATCAGAAATCATTTAATAAATACAACAGCGCTTTATTTTTGTTGACGTTTTCTTTTCTTTTAAGAAGGGAGACAGCTGCTCAAAATATTCATATTCTGATGGGCTCATTTGGTGAGATTAAAAAGTTTGCATGCTGGTGTGAATGGAGGAAAAGGACACGGAAAGGCAAAGGGCCAGAAACAGCACAGAAGAGATGAGTATTTTATAGTTTATCAAGATCTGAGCACAGGAGTCTCAGTTTTTTTGGTATTTTTTTCTTAAGCATAAAACATTGAGGAAAGCACAAAATTCATGGTCTTTAATGCATATGATTATTCGCTCCCCAGTAATGTGAACCTGTTCTCTAACTACCTAATACTCTTGTCTCATCTCATGGCTTCTATAGCCCCTTGTGCATGCTTCCATTCTTCCATTCTTCCATTCACAACATAGCCCAATGCTTAAAAGTGTGGTGTACTCTACACAATTCCTACCCACTGCTTCCCCAACCATATAATAACAGAGAAATCACTTGGTCATCCAAGCCTCCATTTCCACTCCCATGAGATGGGAATAAAAACAGACTCTGCCTTTTTAGAGTTCTTGTGAGGTTAAACCAATATAGGTCATCAACAAAATTCCTGAAAAGTCCTTAATAAATATCAGTCATTGTAGTTATTTAATATTAGCATTTATTATTATTAATGTTCCAACTCCCAATCCTGTGTTCCTTCCACTACACACATAAGCTGGGGGGCCTGGAGGTGGGATATTAATAGGTAAATCTGACTTTAAATGTGTTCAAATAACATTAGTTTTGATGTGGCTTCTCTGCCAGCCTTCACGTCTAAGCAGAGAACTGGTTTGAGGTGAGCCTATCATTGATTGAATGTATAAATATCAAGTAGAACAATTATCTGAACCATGTAACTGGTATGCCGACACACTAATTTATTGAGTTTACTTTTACCTCCCACAAACATATGCACAAAGTCTGCAGACAAGCTACTGCAGCTCTCATTTTAGAGCTAAGTACCCCAGGGAGGCTTAGGCGAAAGATCTCCCAAGATGAGCTCTTCAGCTCTCATGGAGAAAACCAGTATGTTGATGATTCAGGAAGCCTCATATATGACTTATGTCCTAAACATTAGTGTCAGGAGAGAGAAAATATCTCTGCATCTTGTTTGTTTACTTGTATTGGCTATGAAATAAGACTTCCTAAGTAGGCATATCTTTTCCTATATAGCTTTGAAAAAACTAAAGACATCAACTTCATCAAATTCATCCCGCACCTAAATCTACTCTCATAATTAAAACGTCTCCATGTGCTGATTTTCGAGCCCTCTGTTCCACTGTTCTAGACATGGCTGTCGAACTGTGTCTTTTTTTTTTTTTTCCCCTGGTTGACAAGGGGAGTTACTATTCTATATGGTAGATGGATTTGAAACTATTTCATCCACTGATTATTCTGTAACCCCAAGGAATATACGCCTTCTCCCTTGTGGCTACTTTTGCTGAAGTTTAGTAAAACTAAGTTGAAACAACCTCCTTGCCTTTTTACTTAGTTATTTGTTGATACAAAAGTAAATTACAATCAGGTCAATCCACTCCTGGGATGTCGTAGCCACACAGGTAGTAAAAAGCAGAGGGGCACCTGGTGGCTCAGTCAGTTGGGCAGCTCTCGAGTGTGGCTCAGTTCCTGATCTCAGGGTCGTGGGATCGAGCCCCTCATTAGGCTCCATGCTCAGCAGGGAGTCTGCTTCAAGATTCTCTCCCTCCCATGCCCCTCCCACAGCTTGCTCACTCTTTCTCTCTAAAATAAATAAATATATCTGTAGCAAAAAAAAAAAAAAAAAAAAAAACAGAGCTGCCTACTTCAGAGCAATGTTTCAAGGTTTTATAAAGATGTAATTAATAGGTAAGTGTACTTCTTACAGTTAACTGTAAGTCAGTTAACTGCAGTCCGAAAGGCAGAGGGTTCTGGAATCAGAGAGACATGCTACAATCCAGCTGTGTTCCTGTCTAGTTCAGAGACTGGACAAGAAACTTTAACATCTTTAATCTGTACTTTCTTCATTAGTAAAATGAGACTACTACTCTCCCTGAATTATGGGAAGTTATGAGATAATGCCTACAAACCGTTTACCACAGCGTCTGGTGTATAAGTGATCAATACATATTAGGGGGACAGACTGAAACGCAAATGACGATGGTTACCAGACTACAAAGATGAAGTCTTGAACTGTTCTTGTCTTGCTAGTGTAGCAAGAGAAAAATAGTTTCAGGAAACAGAATGATCTTTTATTTTTCAAATCTTGCCTTAGTCATTGATTAGCTGTGTAAAATTTAAAAATGGGGATAATATGATAACACCTTTGGCTTAAATTTAAGAATACACGAAATAAGCTTTAGGCCATTTGAATTCTACCACCCAGTGATAAACACTATAAAAACTGTTGTGTAAAATTCTGAATATTTTCTTAATAAGAGATATTTTTATATAATTGATATCAAACTGTACATGTTGCTTTTTATAACAAGCTTCTTATATAATCACACATTATGACCATTTCCCATTGTTCTTAACTAGTTTGGAAGTTTATTTTTCAATCATCTTATTTGAAGGCATTATTATTTTAATTTTATCTCTTACTCTCAAACATTTATGTGTTTAGTTCCCCCCAACCCCTCACAAACTACAGTGTGAGAAACATCCTTAAACATAATCATATGTGCTAACATCTACTTATATTCTCCAGATAAATTCTTGGAAGTGGGTCAAAGGTAATATTATTTTAAGGCTTTTAATCCTTATTGATACATTGTTTTCCAGAAAATGAGGCTTAGTATACACACCTACCAGCAGGCAATAATGAGTAACAGTTTACAGTGTCAATACTGTTTTTTCAAAATTCTTTTCTAATTTGATTCAAAAAAACATTGCTTAGGAGGGCACGTATTGCATGGAGCACTGGGTGTTGTACACAAACAGTGACTCATGGAACACTACATTAAAAACTATGATGTACTGTAGGGTGACTAACATAACATAAAAAATTAAAAAAAAACAAAAACAACAAAAAATTGCTTATATTTCTGCAATTTCTAGTACTACTAATAGTTTCATGTGTTAAATTATACCACTTTTCAATTTTTTTCACTCTTGTATTTATCAGTTATATAATTATATCTTTGTAAATTAAGAATATGAACTACTGCTTGGCATGTATCTTTTCTTTTGTGTCAGTTCATTATCATAAGTTTATCCTTTACTCTAATTTTATTGTAACTTTGACACTGATTACTATGTAAATAGTCAAATCTATCACGGCTTCCACGATCGATTTCCTTGTGGGTTTCAAAAGACCATTTAGAGAGGTCGTTTTACTGTTCTGTAATTAGGAAAAAATGCTTATTTTACATTTAGGTATTCATTTCAAGTTTATTAACTATTTAGCTCTTCAATAATTCATTTTGGTGTAAGATGTACAGTAGGCATCTAAAAATAGCTTAGCCCCTTAATGACTTATTATTGTGAGAACATTTGCACATTTTTTGGAAGACCAATATTTCATTACTGATGTGAAATGCTGCCTTTATCATGACACACAACACACACACACACACACACACACACACACACACACACACCACATTTAGGTTTAAGCAGTTCCACAGTTAATGTGGAAGGCTTCTAGAAAATCTTATACTAAATCTTCTGTAAAATCTACACTAGCAATCAACTAGTGTGCCACAAGTCCCCGGTATTTACTAGGGAAGGTTTCTGACGGTCAAAGTTAAGTACTTAAACGGCACAAGGAAAGGAGATGCCTCCTATGGCTGCAGGGAGTGTAATTCTTTCCTCTATATCAGGCAAAGACTCTGCAGACAAGACCAAGCATCTTTTGGGCTGCTGGAAAGAAGTCTTCTTAGACGAGGCAAAAAAATAAATTTAAGACGCTGGCCAAAAAGATGAAAAAACCAAGATAACTTATTATATGTTTTATAATATATATGAAAAATAAATATTTAGGGTACCATTTCCCACAATGGTATTATTAAATAAAAATATTACTTCAGGTCCTAAAGTTATATAAATATTAGGATTTTCCTTAGAAACTGACTGTCCCAATAAATGCAAATAATTAGCATTTAACTTCATATACAACCTTGTTAATTAAGGCAGCCCCATAGGGCTAAGTTTAGTCACTTATCTTATAGTTTAAGTCATCATTATCTCACAATTACTCGGAAAAAAAATATAGAACACTAATGATCCCTGCACATTATTTGGAGGCAAAGAGCCACCGAGGCACATGAAATAGCTGCCAATGTCCACATGAAGGGTACCTATTGTAGGAGACTGCAGATGCCACCTTCCTTTCACCTTCTCCAACATACAATGTGTCTCCAGCCTGAATAGAAAATTATTCTTGCTACCAGTTGAGTTAAAGATGAACACCATCTGCCAATGCCAGTTGACACAGTCAAACTGAATGGCTTTGAAATTTAAATTTAATGAACTGCTAAAATATTCATGCTAAGATTTTCCTGATCCATAACCTTTTTCCTGTCTGATTTATTTATTTATTTATTTATTTATTTATTTATTTATTTATTTATTTATTTATTTATTTAACAGAGATAGACACAGCCAGCGAGAGAGGGAACACAAGCAGGGGTAGTGGGAGAGGAAGAAGCAGGCTCACGGCGGAGGAGCCTGATGTGGGGCTCGATCCCATAAGGCCGGGATCACGCCCTGAGCTGAAGGCAGTCGCTTAACGACTGCGCCACCCAGGTGCCCCTTTCCTGTCTGTTGTGATACCCAGCATCCTTTAAGAGGAGAAGTCACTGTAATTTGGAATATAGATTCATATTCCCAGTCTCATTCATTATTGGTAACATCTGCAATTGTTTTTGGCATTGTGAAGGATAGTAGCAGCAGGGAATTCTTCATTAATGTCCACTACGGAAACCATGGTTCTGCTTCACAGATTTGTTCCTTCTCTCCTAACCTAACTGTAGATGTTCCCTGTAAATTACCCACATCTAGAGACCTCAGCTGGTGTGTAGGACATGGCTCTTTGACAGAGGGAGGGATTTTGCTTCCGAGGGTCATCCAGCTGGCTGTAGGATCTTATCTTTACTTGTAATTCACAAGGCTCTCGATATTAATGAGACAGAAAAAGGCAATACTTACCAAAACTGTTTTAAAAAACAATCCCTTTCTCTTCTAGAACTTTGCTCGCAATCAGAGCAGTTGCCTCAGTCTATGGATTTATAGAACTTTCCCTTTTCTTACATTACAAATTTGCTTCCTGAAATTTCTTATTCATGTAGGTGTGACAGAGACTTTGTCAAAATGTAAAAAAAGAAATAAATTTGCCTTTAAAAAAGAGTTCTTCACCAATTTTAGTGGGTATTTGTGATTTCTAACTATATACACATAGTTCAACTGAAGGTAGTCTTGGAATTCTACACTGACTTAATGTTATGACAAAGAAAACACTTATGTAAATAGAGGGGTTTTTTTTAAGATAAACAATGTCAGAATGTTTTAGATAAGCTGGCTAGATACCATGTTATTTAGGTTATAACATTTAAAACATACTTGGGCTCTGTACAGTGAAATGGATAATATAAGTATGTTTTGGAAAACCCAGGGACAATTTTTCAAATCTTCTCAGTAATTGGGGAAGAATTCACTTAATGTTAACAATCAGCTGGTATCAGCCAACACACTATCCTTTAACATTTATGGCTGCATCTGTTACCTACTGCCAAGAAACAAATCATCAGCAGACGATTTTTATTTAGATCATGATTCTATGGGTAGACTGGGCCCAGCTGTGTAGTTCTGATCTCAGCTGGACTTTTACAGGGTCTGAGTTTCCTGGTCTTTGAAACTGAATTCTCTCACATCTCTGCTTCACTTGGGGCAAGATCTTTCGAGTCCAAGGCTCAGTGTTGGCACATTGTCACTTTTGCAGCAGCCTACTGGCCAAAACAAAGCCCAAGGCCATCCTAACGATTCTACCTCTTGATGGGAGATGCTGTAATGACTCATTGAAAATAGAGTGGATATGAGGAAGAAAGACTGTGGCCTACTTTCCATCTACTACAGTGCCTTTGAGTTATTTAAATATGGCCCCTTCCAAAAAGCATGAGTCTAGCTAAATCTAGATTTACCCCATAGTTAGTGTTATCTCTCATTTTTAGAGCCTCTTAGGCCTCTCCATTTATATGCATGCATCTCGTACTGCACTCCAATATTTGGAGAGCAAAACCCATCCATGTGTGCCATCTTTATCTGTTCTACAAATGCCAGGTTTTGCACATAGTAGCTCCCAAATAAATAAAATAAATATTTACTACTATTTGCTATTACTTTTTCAATACTACTTCATCATGGTCAATATCAATATTGGAGATGTTTCTGTTTTCTAAAATATTAAAGTATTTTGGTATAAATGACATGCCAAAAGTTCACGATTTGTGTGTGTGTGTGTTTAGAGAGACATGAAGTGAGAGTTGGGGGGGAGGGGCAGAGGGAGTGAAAGAATCTTAAGTGGGCTCCATGCCCAGCTTGGAGCCTGACGCTGAGATCATGACCTGAGCTGAAATAAAGACTCAGACGCCTAACCAACTGAGCCATCCGGGTGCCCCCAAAAGGTCATGATTTGAAGTAAAATATCCTAAAGATACAACTCATTGTTCTGAAAATTAATTCTAGAAAAAACTACAGTGCCTTGCAAATAGATTTAGCTTACTAAATTATCATAAGCAGTGGATATGTTATCAAAATTTAAACTCACCACAGTGATTCAAGATCATTCAGGAAATGTTTGCAAAATAGTTGACAAATCAAACACTCCATATATTTCTAGATTTGCTTGTTTGTTTTTATAGTTGATGAGCTCAACAGACTTCCTCATAAATTCAATGTAAGATACCACCTTGGAGGATTGGGAGTTATTTTCTATGAACCTAGTTTATAGCTGATGGCAAATTTTATTGGAAAGCTCCATTTGTTTTTCTGTAATCCAATACTTATCATTACTCACAATATAGTTACATTAGCAGTCACTTTCCCCTGGGATTTTTGCTCCCTTCCTGTTGACTCTATAAACTTGTTCTGTCATCTCTAAAATGATCCCTTTGCAAATGAGTAACTTTCACAAAGAAATAAAATATCAAATGCTTTGCATAACATGCATAGGGCTGGTTGCAACCAGTACAATTATCCCAACCAAATAATGTGTGAGGTAAGATCTTTAGCCACAGAATTTATACATGTGTTAATACATGCTAATTTAAACAATATGAAAGTAGCTGTTTTGTAACACAAAAATGAAGAAATCTTGTCAATTTCATAAGGTCCATCTTAAAATGTATATAATCTAATATATGCATATAAATACTCATATCATTTAGTGGTGGGATGGAGTAAGAAGAAAGTTGACAAATTTATAAGTGGAAGGATATCTAGATACTAATCTAAATGGTAGAAATATAGGTCACTGCTCTTTGAGGTTCCCTGTGACAAATGTACACAAATAACATATTCTAAGCAGATTATTTTGCCCTTCATTTGTAGATAAGCAAATAACCAGTTAATCGCTTTTAAACATTTTTTCTTTTTCTCATGTGACCATTTGTTCAAATGGAATTTATGCTGTGCTCTAACCTAGGAAAGGATAAAGTAGACATACTTTAATAGAAGCTAAAAGAGTGAGTCTAAAAACATCTAGGTGATGCATGACATTTTTTTTTTTTTTTTTACATTTTGAGTAAAAGTGCAGTGGCAAAAAAGTATGTATTCGGGCATATTTAATAAGACATTACACTAGCATTTCTTGGATTGGACAACTGTGGCCTGTTACTATCATCACACACCATTCTCTTATTTTAACATCAAAAATAAAATATGCATACATGTTTAACTATTTTTTTTAAAAGGTTTATTTATATATTTGAGCGTCAGAGAGAGCGAGCAGGGGGAGGGGCAGAGGTAGAGAGAGAATCTCAAGCAGGCTCCCTGCTGAGTGCAGAACCCAACCTGGGGCTTGATCCCAGGACCCTGAGATCATGACCTGAGCTGAAATCAAGAGTAAACTGCTTAACTGACCATGGGGCCCCTTAACTATTTCTTCTTAACTTTCATATTCTACAGTTCAAGTCTAATCAAAGTGAGACTGAGAAATGGCTACTGTTGAACAGAAATGACATGGCAGGTATCATTGGTGGCATGTGGTAAATTCTAGAGAAGCAGATGTGCCAGATTTTATTTAATCTTATTTCATTTTCTATTTCAAGCATACTGTGTTTGTCTTCTTATTGCTGCTATGGGCATCTTGAGGAACAGCATCTGTTTTTTCCTCAATATTTCTGATAACTCCTCCTTCTCTCAAGAGACTTGGAACAATGGTTTACAGATAGTAGAAACATTCTAAATACCATGTTGATCAGACAGACACGGGAGGCAGATGAAGTAAACAGAGGGTAGATGAACCGCTGATTTGTAAAGATAACCTAAAAATTATTGGTGCAAAATACTGACCCCATTTAACAAAACAAAACAAAAGAGGAATGAAGAAATTTGATGCAAGCATTTATTCCTACATCTATTTATTAACGTTCGTCTAATTTATGAGAGTAATATTTAAATTCTGCCGTATTTCTTCTCTGATGTTTTAGTGGTAACTAATGAAGGGATTTGCAAAATTAATCCAAGCCAAACCAAATCAAACATTAGAGAGATATATATTCAAGGATGGGACTATTCGCCATGCAGTGACAATGAAAGGTGTCATTCCTTGCAAATTTCTTTTACAAAGGCATTCCCACTTTAATCAATAGGAAATAATGGAGAAAAAAAAAAGTGGGCTTGGACTGTGACAGAAGTTGTCTTGGAACATATCAAAAAGGGACGTATTTGGTGTCGAATGACTAAACTCAGATGCTTTGAAGTGTCCACAAAATCATTTTGTTTGAGGGATGGTGGGATTGCTACAGCCAGGGTTTTTTTAAAAAATTGAACTCTAACCTAGTTACTCATCTGCTATGAATTAGTTTCAATGAGGTATTCTCAGCTTCCAGGTTGTTATAAAAACCCACCATATAGTCAGCGTTTCCTATGCTCTAAATACATTCATACGGTTATCTCAGGCACTCCTCAAAGAATTCTGTCAAGCAGACAACATAATACAACTTTACAGAAGAGAAAAACAAGGCTCAGCGAGTTGAATTAACCTGCTTCAATGATCACAAACAGTAAGGAGTAGAACTAGAATTCAAATCTTGGTCCATTCCACGTTCTCATGAAATCATACTGCCTTTCAAAAATTATGAAAAAATGAGGTAATAACCCTCTAAAGGTTAATTTTACATTTCAGATTGTTTAAAAAAAATTTTTGATAACATAAATGAATATGATGTGTTCATACAACTTTCCACTTTTAAGTTCTTAACGAAACATATTAACCTGCGTGCGCTCTTCTCCTCTCCAGCACAATATACATTAATATTGAAAAGAATTGAAAGGTTTTAGAAATACTGTTTACACGTGACTTATTGATAGCTTAGTTTGCATTACCTTAGACAATTTTGCCTTGGATTCAGAATTATCTTTGGGAACAGAGTCTTTGATTAGCCGAGATCGGTCATAGTTAGCATGTTCTGATTCATCCATGTAATCCTTATCTTTCCCTAGGGCTAGAAAAGAGAAAGAGAAAATTATATCCACTTTTATCTTTCTTCCTTTTCTCTCTCTTTAAATGTACTAATCTCTTTTTTATTCACGCTTTTCCAAGTTTTAGCCAAGTATAACTTTCTTATGACCCATCCAAAAAGTAAACAAAAAAAGAAAAAAAAGGGGAATAACACGAAAGCTTCCCTGTTAGTGGATTAATACTGACACTACAGTAACTTCTGTAAGAATTACATGCATTTCTGCTGTTTAATGGACTTAAACTTTTTAGAAATTAAAATTAGAATCACACAAACTCATCATCTCTTTTAAACATGAGGATAAAGATATTTTTTTAAAGATTTTATTTATTTATTTGAGAGAAAAGGAGAGAGCAAGTGAGAGAGCACAAACAGGGGAAGTGGCAGAGGGATAGGGAGAAGCAGGCTCCCTGCCAAGCTGGGAGCCCAACATGGGGCTCGATCCTAGGACCCTAAGATCATGACCCGAGCCAAAGGCAGACACCCAACCGACCGAGCCACCCAGGTGTCCCAGATAAAGATATTTCTAAGAATTCAATAGATTCCCAAACATTTATTTGCTTAATTAAAAACTGTATCAATTTTGAGAATTTGCTTTCTTAAAAGTTGGAAAGTTTTCTATATGTGAATTTGACTGAAGAGTGACAGAAGTCTGAGAAATCATAGAAGCAATTCTCACAAACATTACAAGAAAAAACATTTTAAAAAATATCAGGGATGGAAATGAAACTATAACCGCAAGCAAGGAGAGAATACTGAAAATTAATTACCATTAGAATTATAAAAAGCGTAGGACCTTGTGAGAACACATATGAACGATGAACAAGCTAGAATCAGTGCAAAAGAGTATGAAACAAGAAGCTTCTCTGGGAACTGCTGACGTGCTTCACACAATCTTCTATCCAATGTGATAGAAGTACCTCTTCAAATTCAAACACAGACAGAATCGTGTATATTTAGCCTTTTCAAATAAAAGGAAATGTTTTGGGAGAGTTATTTTATTCCATCTGTTAACACCTATCAAACATAAATTTTGACATGGACAACTATGTGCAATGCTTTAAAGATTTCAATCATTTGACTTAGTATTATAACAGAATAGAAAATTGTTTATAATACATGCACTAATTTCTTTTATTAGGATGCTTAAAATCTGCTATAACATATATTATGCCATGTACAGCTAGAGTATCAGAATCTTAATGAATTAAAACTGGACAGGTAGTATTATGTCTTAGTATGTTGTTTTTTTTTTTTTTTAAAGATTTTATTTATTAATTTGACAGAGATAGAGACAGCCAGCGAGAGAGGGAACACAAGCAGGGGGAGTGGGAGAGGAAGAAGCAGGCTCATAGCAGAAGAGCCTGATGTGGGGCTCGATCCCAGATCGCCGGGATCACGCCCTGAGCCGAAGGCAGACGCTTAACCGCTATGCCACCCAGGCGCCCCAATGTCTTAGTATGTTATTAATTGCCAATTATGTTAAAATGCTCTAAGCACTTATAATTAAAACCAGATCTATCAAATTAGCTAAATTAGAATTAATTGATGGTTAACAGTTGTTGAGTATATTCTAAGAGCCAGAAACTTTACAGGTATTATTTCCTTTAATCCCCATAACATCTGTACACATGTGGGTATGCTTTTTACCTACATTTAACAGTAAATAAATTAAGGCAGATGGAGATTAAGTATCATGCCAAAGTCACTAATTCAGTAAGGAGTGCATCTTGAACTGAAACACATCCAGATCTGACTCCAAAGCTGATGTTTGTGAATATACTATAATGTTTTCCCTAGATTTACATAGATTACATTTTATGCATCTAACAATTATTAGTTAAACAACTATGATATGCCAGACATTGTTTTAATAGTTGGAAATGGAACATTCAAGACAAAGGAGAAAAACAATAAACAACACAAATTAAGGAAATAGCAAGTGTGTTTTGCGGTGAGTGCACTGGAAAACAGACAGCAGAAAGGAAGGACGTGGGTGTCACAGGTGGGGAGGAGGATGTTATTTTAGTAGAGAATTGTAATAACATTTGAGCAAAGACGCAGGAAGGTGAAGCAGTAAGTGACACAGGTAACTGGAGAAAGAATGGTCTGGATGGAAGGAAAAAAATGCAAAACCTGGACTTGAACTGAACGGGTGTCAGATGAGTGACGAAGAAACTGAAATTTTGGAGTAAATTTGTTAGATCAGTTACCAAAACCCCATCATGTCCAGCTTGCTGGTTTCTAAGGCACAAAAGTTTCTCTCTCATTTTTTTCCCTTTCATCTCCCTTCTCTTTCCTTACCTTTCTGCCTGTCTCCTTATCTTTCCCTTCCTCTCTCTCTCCCCATCCTTTTCTTTCTTTTGATATCCAGAGCGAGGAAGAGACCTTTCCGGTTAAATAGCAGTAAGGTAAATGGGCAGCGTAAGCTGGGAGCATGCACTGGCCTGCGGGTCACAGTCCTGTGATGCCTCATCCTAAACCCGCCCCATCCTACCTCAGCGCTTTCTCTGGCAGTCTGTCTTCTCATCTGTAATAGAGGTTTCTGAAGAAGGTCTCAAAGGGTCCTCCTCCTCTATGCTCTAATAACTTTGCGATTACTAACTTAATGTTTACAAGAGAAAATACAATTTATGTTGACATATCTCATTTACCATGGAATATAAGAAATACAGTTTATAGAAGTTTTCCACTCATTTAAACCTTATTCCATTCACGATTACATTCTCTAGGCAGAGATTTTTATATTTTGTTTTGTTTAATTTTAATTCAATTCAGTTTTCTCTTCTTTCTCCTTAATTCCTACAACACAAATATTCCTGGAACAGGAACATCCTTACATCATCATCTTGCTGGAAGAAAGCTCAGTTTTGAAAGACTTTCCAAATGCTACCAACTTCATGAAAGCTTTTCAGATCCTCTGCTCCTTCCTGCCCCAAAGCTCCAAATAGAATGGTCCTTTTCTCTCCTGAATTCCATCACATTTGGTTTTCCCCTCCTTTTCATTCTCCCATTCTTCCTTCTTTCCCTCCTTCCCTTCTTTTTGTGATTCTTTTGATTTTTCTGAATTTAGACAAAATTATCACAGGACCATGTTCAATCTCTTTTTCATGTGTGTTTAATTTACTACAGAGTCTAGCATAACTTGGTCATTAGTAGATGAGTTAATTTAAAAAGAAAAAGAGAAAAGACGGACTTGTTATTTTGGAAAATCTGGATCATAAGTGACATAATTTTTAAAATTTCCTTTTATTGTTAGGAATGTAAATATGTTTGCCTTTCTTCTTGTTTTTCTTGAAATTATACGGAAGGATTCTTCTGTATATAATAATAGCTTTCTTTTTTTCCTTTTACTATTAGCAAGATTGCAAATTCCTGTCATCGTAATGTAAATTTACCTCTCCTGTCTTGTCTTTTACGATGTTCCTACAGTGTTCCTAGGTTAGAAACAAGAAATCTCTACACTTACTGACTTAACATATACTTTCCTGAATATAAAAATGTCTTAACTTGGTTTGTATTCTTTTGTTAATACTGGATTTTTTTTCTCACACTAACTTTATACACAATATTCCTATAACTAATGTTTTGTTTTCTTTTTCATCTGGATTGCTAATAATTATTTAATTGTTATATGTATCAAGTATCCTTCGTTCATTAAATCAATATATTGAGCTAGATCACAGTGTACCAGGGACATTCTACTTTGAAGGGAGTAGGAATCACAGTGAACAAAAATCCTTACCCTCATGAAGTTGACAGTGACAAAGTTAAGAAAAGAACAAATATAACCCCTATCTATTAAATGTTGATATGGTCAACTAAAAAAAAAAAAAAAAAAAAAAGAGGGCAGGAAGATAATGGGGAGGGCAGCGATTTGCAATTTTAAATAAGGTGGTTAAAGATGGCCTCCCTGGGGTAACCTGGAGCAAAGATGCCAAAATGGTAAGTGAACCTCTGTGAGAAGAGCATCATAGGCAAAGGGGCAAGTGTAAAGGGCCTGAGGTAGGGGCATGCTTTTCTTGTCTATTCACAGACAAACAGATTAGTGTGACTGGTTAGGAGTGAACAAGAGTGAAGGTGGCAGGGTATCATGTTAAAGTGGTAATGGAGGAAGTGGGAGCATATTAGGGAGGGCTTGGGACCAGTAGAATGATTTTGGTTCTCATTTTGAGTTAAAGAGTGCCATTGGATGAATTTGAGCAGAGTGAATTTGAGTAGATTTTAACAAAAGAACTCTAGCTGCTGCCATGAGAATGGGCTGAAGGGGCCAAGGCCAGAGGCAAAGAAACCAGCTAGGAGTTACTGCAATGATCAGGTAGGGAGGATATGCTTTGGGTCAGGGTGGTATCAAGACTAAGAAATGGTCAAACTGAGGATGTATTTTTTTTTTAAAGGAAAGCTAACAGAATTCTATTGGATCTGGCATTTAAAAGAGAAAAGTCAACAATAATTCCAATGTTTTTGGTCTGAACACTGGGAAGGGTGCCATATTATTTTCACATATCATTTGATTAAATCCTTTAAAAGTATTGTTACTAGCCTTCGTTAACCAGTGAGGAAATGTAGGCAGTCTCACATTTGGTGTGTGGCAGAAGGAGAGCCCAGGAAATCTGGCCCTAAACCTTACATTCCTAGCCACTATGTAATACTGCCTCTTGTAGTATTGGAGAGATGATGATTTAGGAATCTTTGAAGCCATAAAATATTCACAAGTTAAAAAAAATAACTGGGTTACATAAAAATTGTAATATATTTGTTGAATGAAAAGGGGTGGAATCTCTAATTATAAACATAGCTTTCTATCCTCCTTAAGTTGACAGTGACAGATCTTTGCATCTTTCATTTTTAATAAAAATATCCATTGCCGAGAAGACACTAGGGAAATGTAAATGACTATATAGTCATTTACTTTCTATAGCAATATAAATTAGTAAAATCTTTGGAACAAAGTGTGTCAGTACGTGTGAACAGCACAACTGGAGAGGGATCCTAAAGTCATCTAAAAGAAAAAAAAAATCTATGTTCACAGGAATGTTCCCCCAAGCCCATGGATAATAAAATACAGAAGCAATTTCCACTCTAGTAAATAGCAACTGCATTCTTCCAGCTACAGAAGCCAACATCCTGACTCCTCATTTTCTCTTTTGCCTTATGCCTGATCCTTAAGTAAATTCTGTTGACTGAGCATGAAATACCATTTTTCTGCTTTGCTTTTACTCTTTAGCACATACCGGTTTCTAACATACAAGATGTTATTTTTATTTATTTATCTTCATTTATTATCTAGTTCCCTCACTAAGGTATTTATGGGCCAGTTTCTTGCTTTGTTCATTTTTGTTGTCTTTTTTGCTTGCTGCTTTGTCCCTACCATCTGGAATAGGGTCTGACCTGCCTTTGCCATTCAGTAAAGGTTTGTTGAATGACTACAGGGATTTAAACGCCCATCACTTCTGTCTGAACTACCTTCAGATTACATCTAGAAGTTGATCATTTATCAAAGCTATAGTTTCTTAATCCAAGCCCCCACTACCTCTTGGCAGAAATCTGTAAGAGTCTCCTAATCAATCTTCCTGTTTCTATCTTTTACCCCTATCACATCCACAGCCAGAGTGGCCCTTCTAAAACTTAAGTGAAATTACACGAAACGTCTACTCACAACCTTCCAATATTTTTGTAGCTCCAAGTAAAAGTCATATCTACATTATGGCACACTGGGTAAGCACCATCAGGCCCCTACTACCACTTCTCGTCCCTCTCCTCTAAACTCTACCCTCACTCCCTCCAATCTGGCTGCACTGGTTTCCTTGATGTTAAGTATGCTCTCGCTGCATGCTCTCTTTGCGCTTGCTCCTTTCTCTGCCAGGAATGCTCAATTCCCGTTGCAGCCAGGGTTCTGCTCACATCACCGCATCAGAGAAGCTTTCCTTCACCACCATTTCTAAAATAGAACCTCCCATAGTTCTCTGTCTCCTCATAAGGCTTTATTACTCTTATCAGCAGACATAGAATAACGCACACACATTCACACAAAACATGCATGCAATATATGTATCAGCACTTGACATTAAGTTACAGCATAGATATATAAAATACATGTATGTATACACATGTGCATATGTATACATGTGTATCTATGCAAGTAAACATGTTTTACATGCATATATTTGTGCTTGCATTCATATAAGAAACAGAAAGAGCACCTACATATCTATATGTACGTAACAATACTTACAACTCAATAATAAAAAGACAAACAACCCAGTTTAAAAATGGGTAAAGGATCTGAATAGACATTTCTCCAAAAAAGATATATAGTAGCCAACTGCTGTTGGCTTTTCATGTGTTTACATGAAAAGATGCTCAATATCATTATTTATCAGGGATGTGTAAACCAAACCCACACTGAAACCACTTCATAGCCACTGGGATGGCTATTATAAAAAAGATGGACAATAACAATTGTTGGTGAGCGTGTGGCGAGATCGAGCCCTCATGCGCTTGGATGGGAATGAAAAATGGTGCAGTTGCTGTAGAAACCAATCTGGCAGTTTTTCAAAAGTTTTAATGTACTACCATATGATTCTCCTAGGTACATACTCAAGAGAAACAAAAATATCGATTCACAAAAAACTTGTATGCCAACACTCATAGCAGCATAATTTGTAATAGCCAAAAAGCAAAAACAATCCAAATGTCTATCAGCTGGTGAATAGCTAAATAAAACATGGCTTATCCATACAATGGAATATTATTTGGCAGTAAAAAAGAATGAAGTGCTGATCAATGCTAAAACATGGATGAACCCTGGAAACATTATGCTAAGTGAAAAATGCTAGTCACAAAAGACCAAATATTGTGTAATTCCATTTTTATGAATTGTCCAGAATAATCTATAGAGACAGAAAGTAAATGAATCCCCCTGAAGCTTAGGGGATTGGGGTAAGAAGAAAAGGTGACTGCTAATAGGTATGGGGTCTCCTTTTGAGGTGATAAAAATATTCTAAAATTGATTATGGTGATGGATGGCACACCTCTATGAATATACTAAAAACCATTTAAGTTATACACTTAAAATGTGTGACTTGTATGGTATGTGAATTATATCTCAATAAAGCTGCTATAGCTATATTTAAAAAAAAACCCTGATTCTCAGAGCTTAAAAACATCATTTAATATGTTGAAGCAGGGAGCCTGATGTAGTGAAAAGATGATGATTTCAGCAAACTCAAATTAATACTGGTTATGTCATTTATTAGCTTAACGGAAGTAAGTTAGTTATAGTTTCTCAATCTGAAAATCTGGAATAATAAAATCTTATTTAAGGATTAAATGAAATAATCTATGTGATTTGTACATATAAGGTATTGAAGAACTATACATTCTTTTTCTTTGATCTTTCTTTAAATCCACAATTCTGGTAATTAGGAATCTATAAAACCACTACGGTGCAACCTTCCCATACATTGCTAATGATAGTGTGTTCCAGGATTGCCAGAGTAGTTGGGGCTGAAGATTAAAATAATAATAGTAATGGCTTAAGGTTATTTTTATTCTTTATAATTTTTATGTACTAAAAACCATTGAGCTGTACATTTAAAATGGGTGAATCGTATGGTACGTGAATTATATCTCAATAAAGCTGTTATATTAAAAAAAACCAAGATTCTCAAAGCTGAAAAAATCATTTAATATGTTGAAGCAGGGAGCCTGATATAGTGAAAAGAGAACTAATGATGATTTCAGCAAACCCAAATTAATTTTTTCATATTAATGTTAATGAATATGAATATGAATATTTCCAACATACATTGTCTTATTTGCATCTCACAAAAACTCTTAATTCAAACAATCCTGATTTACAGTATAAGAAAAAAATCAAAACATAATATTGGTATCTCCATTTCATAAATCAGGAACCTGAGGCACAGATGCTGTACCTTTCTCCTGAGTGATAGAGTTAATACCTGATCTTCCGACTGCTCATAAATTCCATGATTTTAAAAATTATAATTCCGCTGAACTTTCCTATGAAGAATAAACCTAATGGTCCATATATAGTTTACTCGGTGGTTAGAGCATGATGATAATGAAGATCCAGACTTAATTCGTTGCAGTTCCTTTGCTGCCTACTTCTCCCAACACTAGCAATGTTCTAAAGTCCTGACGCTAGTTGGTCACAGTGAGGGTACCGCCAGAGCTGTATTCAGCCAACCCCACAACTAAGCAAATCTTGAAGATAAATGCTTTCTACAATGTCAGTGTACCAGTGTTTTTTTCTATCCACATCCATCATTCCATACATTCACCCAATCATCAATTACCCATCCATCATTGAGTAGACAGTATGTATTAGGTAATATGAAAAAGACAGATATAAATAGCAATTATTATCATCTAGTGAACTCAGTGTAATAGTATTATAACCAAAGTGCTATAATAATAGAAAGTAGGAACCATCTAAATGGGTATTCCGAAGGACTTCCCATAGGAATAATGTTAGAAAGGCACTCTCCTACTACTTAAGAAGAGCCATAGCTATTAGGTCTTTAAATGCTCTAAAAAAGGTTTGTCAATACGACTTACATGAAAAAGAGGAATGCAATTAGATTAGGTCTTCAGTGAGAAAAATAACAGAGCACTGATTCCTAACAGGTGGGAAAAATCACAGCAATGAATGACATCATGGAAAGCAAAGCAGTAATGGAGAGCAGAATCTCCAAAGATATGTGTGTCAGTATCCTCCTTGGCTTTCCTCCATTCACCTATCCTTTCAGTGATCCTAAAAATACTCCTTGAGCACCTACTACGTGCCAGGTACTGTTCTTGATTCGGCCTGTAGCACCAGCAAGACTAGGAAAGCTCTCTCCTCTGGAAATGGAAAGAGGGAAAAAAAAGAAATCTTAAAATTTCCAGTAATACCTCTCAAGTCAAGATTAGGAGACACAAAGTGAAGCGTGTATGAATCTGGTTTCTCTCAGTGTCGGGCCTTGGGATAAGAGCAAACTTATTATGAACAAAGAGCAAAAGCGGGCTGGAATGGCTGCAGCTGTGTGAGTCAAAGGACGTATTAGCAAATGCTCCAGAGCTGGAACAGGCCCAGATCTCATAAGGCCTCTGAAGGCTACAGTAAGGAGTTTACATTTTACATGTAGTGGGAAACTGGGAGGGATTTGACTAGAGAAATGACGATATTTAATTTTCCTTTTATGAAAGCTTCCTGTAACTGCTGTATAGAAAACAGACCATAAGGCAAGCACTGGAGCAGGGACAATAGGAAGTCATGATGTTGATCTACCCAGAGACTGGCACGCTGGACGAGGCGTGATACAGCACTTGTAGCGGCAAGTGCTGAGCAGTGTCAGGTTCTAAATACAAGTGGAAAATTGAGCCAAGAGGACTTACTTAATGGATTTAAGGAACAATTGAAAAGATGTACTGTGACTGTGAGGCTGTCACAACTGGAAAACACTCTGTTCTTTCAGTGTAATTCCCTTATTTCTGTAATCCTGACATAGCTTGGTAACATTACTACAAAGTTCTTTTTTATGCCATCTTAATATAAAATGCTATTTGAAAAAATATCAAAAATTATTGGAGGTTATTGAATATTACAGAATGAAAGCAAAATCACCATGTACTCATTTGACCGTAACTGTTTTAAGAAATAAAATGAACACTCTAGCAAGCTGAACTATTAAGCTCACAGAAAGAAAATTATCTTAACCACTCTAATATAAATCACTTCCTAAGGGACTCACTTCATAGCATTAAGGAAATGTTGATTTCACAAGATTAGATAGATGTATATTTTAGTTGGTTGGACTCAAATTATGTTGGTTTTAATAAGCCCTGATTATTTCACTTCAAAGTTATCTGATTTTACTGCAGCATGAGCGTGGGCAGATTCAACCATCAGTTACTTGTTAATATGGATTTCTCTGTCCTTGTCATTTTACAGAATACTAGCAAGAGAGAGGGTGGATGATAATAGCAGGGCTTCCAGGACTGATAGACAAGAGTATCGTCACATAGGATTTCAAATTCACTGTTACATGGATTGGCACATTTCAGAATAATTGTGTGTGTGTGTGTGTGTGTGTGTGTGTGTGTGTGTGTGTGTGTGTTTGTGTGTGTGTGTGTGTGACTGTGTCTGCCTGTGTGGCTGGAGGCACAAGGTGGAATGGTGCTCTGGCTCTGTGAGCTTTTTTATGAAAAGTAGAATTAGGGGTGCCTGGGTGGTTCAGTCAGTTGAGTGTCTGACTCTTTGACTTCGGCTCAGGTCATGATCTCAAGGTTGTGGGAACGAGCCCCTCTTTGACCTCCCCACTCAGTGGGCAGTCTGGTTGAGAATTTCTCCCTCTCCCTCTGCCCCTCCCACCCTCACTGTCTCTCTCTAAAATAAATAAATAAATCTTTAAAAAATGAAAAGAAAAGTAAAATTAAAGGCTCACGATGGCAATATAAAGAATGAAGGAAGAAAACCAAACAACGAAATTCTAAACCTCCCAACCTGATCAGTCTTCTTCAATCAATCATCTCCCAAATATATTTTATTATGCAATGTGACCCCCATCTTTTGCTGATCACAGCCTCATATTTATTAGCATTGCAGAGCCAGTATTCTATGGACATCACTAACCACCTTTCACCTCCATGGACTGTATTCCTACTGCGATAAGTGATAATTAAGGGAGAAGATGAAGGATTAAGACTTCCTGGGTTAGAATCTCAATTATCCCTTGGAGAGATGTATGGCATTTGGCCAGTTATTTTATCTCTTGGCCAATTAGGTTCCTCAGGTATACAAAGAGGCTACTAATAGTATTGAACCCAAAGAATTGTTATGAGAATTAAGTGAGGTAAGGCAGGTAGACAGTTGTGTAATAAGTGTTCGGTAAATAATTGTTATTCCACTCTGCCATAAATATCACATTTTGATAATAGAAACAGCTGGTTAGTGAAGATATCTCTGAGCCTAGCAAAATTTGGGGTAAAAGATAAGCTTAATGAGTGAGTGAAAAAAGCAATGAGCAAATATTCGTTGAATCTTTATGATGTGCTAGGAGCATGATGGAGTTATGCCCTTCATTCAATTCAATAGTCTTGCAAAGTATGGATCATTAATTCCAATTAATAAATGAGTTTACTGAGGTTCAGAGTGGTTAATAATATGTCACAGTCACACAGCTAGTAGACACAAGAATGAGAATTTGACCAATGTCTGGCTGGGAAAATAGCATTTCATCCATAATATACTACAAATCCTGTTAGGCAATTTTAGTGGAAATGTCCTGCTTTGAATCAACAGAACCAAGAATGTTCCGTCCTCCATAGCTATCATTTTGAACAATGAGGTATACTCCTCCTCAGTGAAACACTGACTACATGCAGTTAATTCTGCCACAGCATTGGTATTCTCATAGGGCAGTTCAAGGTAGTACACTATTTAAAAAAAAAAAAAAAAAGGTAGGGGGGGATCCTGGGTTGCCCAGTTGGTCGAGCGTCCAACACTTGATTTTGGATCAGGTCATGATTTCAGGGTCGTGAGACCAAGCCCCACGTTGAGCTCTGTACTGAGGGGGTGTGTGGTTAAGATGCTCTCTCTCCCTCTGCCCCTCCCCCACACTCATGCCCTGCGCGTGTGCTCTTTCTCTTGGGAAAAAAAAAAAAGCCATTAATTAGATGTATCTGTCAGGTTCCAAAAATTGTATTAGCTCCTGTTGGTACTTGGAAACACCCATGGGTTAACCAACCCTATGCTAGAAGCTGGCAGTCTGCACTCTAAAAGCAAAAATAGAAAACGTAACTTCACTGAATTGAAAAGAGAGCATGTGTTGCTAACACACTCGTGCTTTATTTAATTACACTCTTGGTATATTTGACATCGTTATGCTTGATCTCCTCTCAAAGACGAAAAAATCATATACATTTTAGATATGCGGGTGATTCTAAAGGAGTACTCTCCAGCCTGGTGTTACACTGGGATGGAGTCCTTGAATGGTTGGTGATAATACAGTCAGCCAGAAGTGCATTCTCACCTTCACTGTAAAGGCAAATACCTCGTGTGTGCATGCTACCCCTTCAGAAGCTGTGATGATTCCCTAAATAGAGTGAATGGTAGCCTGATGCTGGGTGTGCTAAAATACTATGAGGTACAATGTCTGGAGAGGCAGGAACACAGGTCAAGTGTGTCAGATGATTGGGACACACTGGAATGACGAGGAGAGAAACATTCATGGAGTTAGGACATTTAATTACATTAAGCGTTTAGAGAAAAGGTTAACATTTGTGACGGCACTATCACAATTATTTTACTACCAAAAATAATATGCATCAAATTGAATGGAAAGGTTTGCATGACTAGAGTTATTGTTAGTCTATTAATTAGTATTTGGGAGAATTATTAGTGAAAGGTGCTTTGCAAACTGTATCACCTGAATGGATATTTTGGACAAGGTTTTTGCTCTTGTTTTTGTCTTATTAGAAAATAGCAATAGTAACCTTTTTTAGAATTAATTACTATGATAAAGACCTTTGTACTCTGATTGAGTGTATTTGTTCTGATGAAATGTTCTCTTGGATATTGATGCTGTATATGAAATGAACCTGCTGGTGGCTGTCTTCCCTTAATTAGGAAACTTAATAAGCCAGCACTGTCTCTATGTCACACACACAAAAGTGAGTATTATAAGAAACATGACTAATTTGCAGTAATTCGGAGTGCTATGATAAATAACGCAGCTCATTGTTTAAAAAATAATGAAAAAGTACCTTAACAACGTCCTCAGAAAGAAATCAAGATACATGTTTTAGGCTAGAAATTATTTTTTTAAATTTTATTTATTTATTTGTCAGAGAGAGAGAGAGAGAGAGAGAAAGAGCAAGCAAAGCAGGGGGAGTGGCAGGCAGAAGGAGAAGCAGACTTCCCACTAAGCAGGTAGCCCGATGAGGCAGGACTCGATTCCAGGACCCTGGGATCATGACCTGAGCTGAAGGCAGATGTTTAACCAACTGAGCCACCCAGGAGTCCCTAGGCTAGAAATTTAATTCTGGCTATACTTAATATTTACCTGGGGGTGCAGTTAAAAGTATCCATCCTGATTTCATTCCTCAGACCAAGTAAAATTGATTCTTGGGAGCTGGGACTCAGAGAGTTTTAAAACTCCCAGCTGACTTGAATGTGTAGCCCGAGTTGAGAACCACTGACGTAGGTGATGTGGCCAGGCCACCAATATGTTCACTGATGCAAACTCAGGGCTAACCCTCTGAAGGTTATACATAAATTCACTCTGAGGTTGTAAAATAAGTGTTGTAACAGATTAATTAACATTACTCTTCGATAACTTCTGGCTTTCTTTTCTTTCTATTTAGTTTACGAAAAAGAAAAGCCCCAGTTCGAAGGCATTGCTCATGTGCAAGTCTGGCAACTACAGATCTGAATGCAAATCTCGCTCAAATGAAGTAAATCTTGCATGATAAAAGCAAAAGGCAAAAGAGAAGGTTGAGCAAACTTATCTCTGCTATAGGAAAAATAAATAAAAATTATACTGACTACAAACCGAGGGTCAGGATAGAATCTTTCAATATTACTGCTATTTCAAATACTGGGTGACTATCAACCAGTTTCAAGTTTCAGCTCTGAAAACTCTCCACAGAATGTGTGCTATTCGGACTGAAATATAAGCAATTTTCCCCACTTACAAAAAATTCTGATGTAAATTTTTTCTTTACATATCTTTATTATATATTTGCAGTGTTGTTTAGAGAAAAAAAAGAAAATATAGACGAGAAGAAACTACAAATAATCATACCATAAAGATACACACTCTTAACTAATATATTGGTATATTTCTTTCTACCTCTTTTCCAATACATTTTTAACTAAAATGAGGGGAGGTCTACATTTATATTTAAGCTATTTTTTCCCACCCAGCAATATTCCCCAAAATGTTCAATAGTACAATTACTAGAATATTCAATTTTCCTCCATTCCTAAGTTTGATAATTCTTATCAAGAAAGCTGTGAGGAATAATACTTTTCATTTCTGATACTATTTTTTGGAATAGATTTTTAAATGTAAAATTGTACACTGAGTCTCTAAAATATGTGTTCTACAGGTTTCATCTTATGGCTCATACAACAAAGTATCTCTTTGAAGAGCTGTGTATCATCAACTTGTGGGTAGAATAAAGAAACAAAGTTCAAGATGGCTGAATGAGCTTTCAAGTACCTTTGTTGTCCCTTGCTCTGGAGACTTCATGAACATGATAATAAATAACGTTCAAAAGGTATAGACCAACAATAGTTTTCTAGAAGGCAAACTTCCGATGTCAGAGTGTTAACTGATAGAGTAGGTTAGCCTAGATTTTGTGCAGAGGCAGGAAGACAATGAATCTCCTTAGCCAAATCCTAGAGATGGCTGGACTCAAAGATGGCAGATAGACAAAGACAGGAGTGAGTCAGAGGTAAAAACCTGAAGAAAACTGAAGGTCTGACAATAAAACATGCAAACACAAACTTTTTCTCTAAAGAAATTCAAAGTACAAAAGCAGTGATGTGGGAATCAGCACTCAGGAGTACAGTCTTCAATCTGACATTGGGTACATCACCTAAGTAATGGCTCCTTAGCCGTTCACACTATAGTGAACTCTTTCCTTTCCTGAGACTTCTCCATGTACCCAGAACTCTGAGTCAGCCTTCCTGTTGTTTTATTTCTAAATTAAACAGATGACCAGAGATCACCAAAAATTGTTGGAAATTCTATAGCCTAAAAGAGAATGACTAATTGAAGCAGGCAGAAAAATGGATCACTGAAACAAAAGCCTAAAACTTAAAAAGCAAAGGAAAACTTAAGACAATCACAAGTGTAATTAGAGAGATTAGAGATGTTATGTTCATGAACTACAACAGGACGCTCTGAAGAAGTTACATTCTGAAAACAAAAAAGACTTAGAAATCAAATATACATATATGACCTCACCCTCCCCCAACACACACACAAACACACACACACACACACACACACATACACACACAGAAATGAAGAGTCACTTGGAAGAAAAGAGCAGGAAATCTTCCAGAAGTGAGGCAGAAATCAAAACCATGAGATGAAAGAAAATGCACACACATGCATACACACACACCTAAACATAATACCGCATAATTCTGTAACACAAAATATAAAGATGATAAAAATTCACAGAGAGAAGGAAAAAGAAAATCAATGACAAAGGAACAAGAATCAGACAGAAATTGGGCTATTTTAGCAGTAACAATGGATGCTAGGTGACAATGAATCCAGTCTCCGGATTTCAAGGAAAATGATTTTAACCTAGGACTTTATAACCGAGCAAATACAATGAAATGTAAGAGTGAACCGAAGTCATCTCAGACATACAATAACTTAGAAAGTTTGCATCTCCCATGAGGTAGTTGCTTAAGGATATACTCTGAAAAAAAAGGGGGGTTGAAAACTAAGAAAGAGGAATATGTGGGACAGTAGAAACTGGAATTAATCCAGTAATCTAATGAAAAGTCAGTGAACACCAAGAATTTCTTAAAGAAGAAGAATGAGATAAAGGATAAAAATTAGAATCTGGAACATATGGGATTATTTAGAAGGTGAAATATTTTCTTCTCCCAAGGAAAAAAAAATACAGATAATCTAGGAAAATAAAACTAACAAAAGTGTGTGGTACAAATAAGAAAGTAAGTTTAGTGTGGCATGATTTTGAGTAATTGATGGAAGTTTGGAAAGGGGAATCAATTTGACCTTGACTCTAGGACTATTCAAGAGTGGCACAGAGGTCATAACAACTTGGAACTGTAGAAGAGGAAGTGATCCTGTAACTGCCAAAAGCATTATTTTCATAGTAGTACTATATTTGCCAAGTGGAGAGTCAAGAGATACTGTTAAAATGTGATAGAACATGATATAAAGGTGTAAATATGCTATTTAGAGCTACAAATTTTAATCAGCAGAGAGATTTAAAAATTTAAATGGCAATATAGCTATGAAAAATTGAAGGGTTATGCAGATAAGCTAAATCTTCATCGAACACCACAGGGGATCAACAGATACTGCTGAAATTTACTAAATCTAAAAACAGCAGTATTAATGTGCTTATCCATAGAGAATTGAAAGATATTTCCAAAAGCTTAACAGCAGAAAGTGTTAAACATTTTTGGTTATGAGATTTTCATTACAAATCTTCTTATATTACTTGAATTTCAAACTGTACATGAAATACCTTCATCTTTTTTTAACCAGAGAATAGTATACTCACCCATCAAATATTCCCCCATCAAATATTAAAGACCAAACTTTTTTTTTCTTAAAAAATAATATTCTACATTTGAAGAAGACAACTTACCTTTGGAGAGGGGGTAAAGGAATAAGGAAATACTAGAAATTGACTTACCCAAGCAAAAGTCACTGAGGTCAGCAAAAGAGCATTTGAGCACAGTGTCTTTTTTATCCTCCTCAGCATTAACTAGGGGGAAAAAAAAAGACATTCATAGTTTTTGGAAATAAAAACATTATCATTTAGAAAAATGACCATCATGACTGATGGCCAAATGATGGCCAAACATGAAGAAATTTTTTAAGTTAATGAGTTGAAATAAGTTATTTAAAATTTCAATAAGGGCAAGATACATCTCTAGAATACCTTCATTCTCTTGAATAATTAGCCACCTTTGTTATTGGACATGGATGTAAGCTATTATTTATAATTGGTATTGATTTCACAGCATTACTGAAAAGAAAATCTTGGTATTTTCAAGTTATCCAGAGGAAGAAACAAGTCCAAGGAGTCATAAAGGAATACATTCCCGTAAGACAAAAAAACAACTTAGAGAGGGATGGCAAAATGGAAACACACCTCATCCACTGCAAGACAGGGGGCCAGGTTGTATTTTGACTCCTGGATTTGTGAAAAGGAATTGTCTAAAAGCATAATGGTGTCTCAGATGGGCAGATGTGTGTAGAAAGGTGCCCAGGCAGCCACAAAGTGTCATTAATGTGGCATCCAGCTGGCACTTCCCTGTATTTCAGCCCTTTTGTTGTCTAAGGCTGCGGTGCCAACATGTGATTGCTAACACTTGTCCAGCCACATCTTTGTGCAGTCAAATCTCCACTGCTTTACTGTCAACATTACTTAAAGTCTTTGGTCTTTCTTTCTAAGAAACTGAGTTTAGTATTGCTGACGTAGTCTCCTCCGTTACTGGTTATAGGTTTTTACCAGAAATGATAATGAGCCAGCAATTCAAGTAGCTGGTCTGTCTGCTCTGCAAACAGAAAATACTAGCTCCAGGTTCCCATAAGGTTGGCTTCTTTCAAGGCCAGAAAGAAGTGAAAACACACCTGGCCAACAAATGGCCTTCCGTCTGACTGGTGTACTGTTCTCCTTTTTATGCCAGCCTTCCTGCCAAGGAGCTCTGTAAATTCTAGTAAAATGGACGAAGGAAGGAAGGAATGGTTCGAAAACACTTAGTCTTTTCACATTGAACAAAAAAGGCAGGAATAGCTGCTCACCTGGCTCTGCTTTGTCCGCGGAGATTAAGGTTACGGAAGTGGGAGCCTGAGACTCACTCTCGGTGGACTGAAAGAGTGAGGTGGATTGGCTCAAGCTCTTTGAGTAGGCATAGCTCTGGGCGAGGCAAGGCAGGGACCTCCGGGATGGTTTCAAAGAAGTTTCCTTTGTTATCTCACTCTTGCTTACATTCATACCTGCAAATTCAAAATGGTAAGTTTTAGAAGTAATAAATAATCAGCAAAAGTTGATAAATAATATTAATTCTTGTGATGGCTGTTTCAGGAAAGTACTCTTGAAAAGCACCACCTAGGGACTGGAACTAATTGAGTTAGTTTTGTTAATATTTTGGTAAGGGACAGTGAGAATTTTGTCAAACAGTCCTGAGGAATGAACACTTTCTCTTCCAGTTGACCTTTCACCATTTTTAAAAGCTTCTGTGAACAAACAAACAAAAAACAAAGCAAAACAAAAACCAAGTGGTTAACTTTATTTAGGAAGTTATGAGAACAATCATTTGGATTATCTTTGGATAAATCTAACCATTTGGTTTTCCAAGTAGCAAAATAAATGAAACTAATACATAAATATTCAAATTACTGTTTACTAAATGGAACCCTTCTTTGTACTCTATTCTCCCTTAAACGCATACATACTACATTTGATTTTCCCAACAATCTTATAGAGCAGATATTGTTATTTCTATTAGCTGTGGGGAACTGAGACTTAGAGAGGAAAAGTAATATCACTTATGTCACACAGATAAATAAGCAGAAAAGGGTTTCTATTCCAAGTTAAAACCACCACATCAGGGTGCATCTATAAATTAGTTCAAAGCTCCTGACCACCATCTATTCACCCCCAAACTCACAGACATTGAAATGTAAAGAACTTAGCAAAGTCTATACCAATAGAGGCTAAAACACAGAAAGAACATAGCTATAGGCACATCTGTTTCTACCAGCCTCCCTATTCACCTGCCCACATGCTGATTCTCTGTTTTAATGTAAATTTCTAAGGGAGTGATTGAAAAATGAAAGGGATAGTGCAAATGCATTAGAACACAAAACATTCAATTAAGGAAGCTTTTGCAGTTGCTCATCTTAATTTCAATTTTGAGACAGAGTAGAATCTGAGTCATAAAAGGTGCGGGAAAGGGGTAAAAACAGAGAAAAGGTACATTTGCAGTAATTATCATATTTAGAATATAAATAAATTCAACTAAATTCCACTCAAATTGCTCAGGTCTGTAATTTTTTAGCTACTCTATTTTATAGTCAGTTTGTAAATTAACTCAAAATTTCTAAGTAGCTCTTCAAATGAATGGATTTAAGTAAGGACCAGCAGAGGTACCAACGTGTACTGCCCATTGGGACAAATGGGAATCCTGAAACAGAAATAACAAGGCAATTTTTGAGAGAGGTTCTACAGAAATAAGACATGGCTGGACAGAAGAAATTCAGATAAACCTAGGAGTGGGGCTTTTATCCTTTAGTTTTATACAACCATGTATTTATTTTCATATTAAGTCTCAGTGTGCAAATAGAATATGAACTAGAAAGGTATGCAAGGAAGAACTGTGAATTGACTGGAAGCGTAACACCCCGTCTCTTAGCTTTCTGGGATCTTTAATGACAAGAAAAGAACATACTTTCTTGAAGAGGAATTCCCCAAGGTCCACAGAAAGCATATTGAAATCCTACAAAAATACCAGACAATTCCGCTTAATGACCAACCAGTGTTTTCTACACTACATCCAAGAAATAACAGGGCAAATCTATCCTAGTAAGTGTCTATGCCTATGAATCTTTTGTAATGTGATTTGATACATTCTTTTAAGAAACAGCAATGTAGGATATTAAATGGTTAGCTTTCTGTTTCTCGGCCACTCTAGCAGAACATCTGAGTAAAGGAATAAATATTTGGGGGGTGGAGTGGGGGAGAGGGAAGGTGCATAGATAGAAGACAGTGATAGCTGATGACAAAGATGTTGACTGAGAGAGAAAGGCTCTTGGCCCCAGATAAATGGCCTTGATAGGAGCTTTATAATAATACTATTCACCTTAACCCACTGACACAAGCATGTAGCTTCAAAAAGGAGCAACTACTACATTTCCCTTTCTTACAATATTCAAACACGAGTAAAAGTTTCAACTGTTCTTTGGGTGAAAGATGACTATTGAATTGGTAGATATTATTTCATAAACCAATATGGGGTGAGATTTCATAAACCAATATGGGGTTAATTACGCTCACCAATGCTGTCAGTGTTTTCTGACATTTGATTCATTCCGGTATTCACCAGGTCATTCGACAGATAGTCACTGGGCCTTTGCTCTCTGAAGGCACTCTGCTGACTGTGGTGAGTAGGGTAGACAGTGGTGATGAGATAGACAATAATTCCTGGCCTCAAAGGACTTTTATTTTAGTTGAGACTCAGACATTGACCAAACAAAAATAAATAAATATATACATGTAAATTGTCTGCAATGCTATGAAAATACAGGTACTGCTCTATAATGAGAATAATAAAGGAGACTTCCCTTAAGAAGTGATCAGGGGCATTTTCTTGGAAGACGTGACATGTTAGGCCAAGAAAATGAAGAAGCACCTAACATACAGGAAGGTGCTTATGTTACGTTTGTGTTGATGGTAACGCGTGTGCCTGTGTGTTTGTGGGAAGTGCTTTTAAGCAAAGATAATAAGGTGCATGAAAGTCATGAGGTAGGAAGGTTACAATGTATTTATAGAACTGAAAAAAAAAATCTGTGGCCTAGTGCCACAAAGAGGCATAAAGGAGCTATTGTTGCAGTCTAGGTGGGGGATAAAAATTAGCTACTGTTCTTTGAGGCATTATTTTATTTATATATACATTCATTTGCCCTTTATTTTTCAGAGATTAATCTGTTTTATGTTCTTTACTTGAATAATTGTGTTTGCCAAAATTCATAAAATATTTTTAAACAATGCCCACCCTACATGGAAATGAAACTAGGAGAGGTTAAGGTATTTACTTCCTCAAGGTCATAAATCTATCAACTGGCAGAACTGAACGTTAAAGTAATAGCTACTGGATTCCAAAGCCCATGATCTTTTCAGAAGATGGCTCCCTGCGAGCCCCAGTCCTACGTGGTTCATTACCATGGTTTCACTTGGTATAAATACCACACACATTTTCAGCAGAGAGCTCTGAATGTAGAAACCACAGAGCTAAAGCAAACCCCAGAACCTATAATTTTATATCCATAATCTTAACAAACTGGAATGTAATTTGGTGAAAAATGAACATGTGCTGCTTGGTACGTATCAACAGGAAATGTCTACCCGCCTTACCTATCAAACTGTATTTCCCGTGCTCATCTATAAAAGAATAGATATGAATAATATATAATCTGCTGTGCATTAACAATGTGTGTAACTGAGTTATACAACATAGGTATCAATTTTTTTATTTTTAAGACTGATTTTTATTCATCAGGTTTTTTTTTAATCATTTATGTAATAATTTCAAACAATTCTTGAGTTCTTTCTCTGGGCTAGGCCTTGATTCAGTGCTGAGTATAACATGGTGCTCACTCACAGAAGAAGGAGATACATAAAAACAGATTTTATGCTAAAAAACAATATGAAATATACACAGCACATTATAAAACCACCCAGGAGAAACTCCTAATCCAGGTGGCAATGCTAGTGAAGTCTTGTCTATGAAGGTAATGAGTGGATTCTTTTTGGCATATTCTTACTCCTACTTCTCTGTATTTATAATTCTTGGGTTCAACACATTTTATTCAAAGGATTATGCACATAAGGTAGAAAACTCTCCATACAAAACATAACTGTTGAAAATATCCATTAAATGCAACACTTACAGAAAATTGCGTAAAAAATGGTGACGATGAAACAAGTATCCTTCGCACAGTTCTGCGTTTTCCTTCCTATGCATCTTCAAAGCAGTGCTCTCTCATTTCCTGAACTACTGTTTCCAAAGCTACTATACAGATCATCTTTGCTAGAAACCTATATAATCTAAGCAGAAAGTCTGATGTCCTAATGTTCTAAAAAGTACGAAGTTTCTTTTCCAAGTTCCACATTAAATGGCGTCACATTCTGCCTGGCATAACTAAGAGCATCTGTTCTTTGCATGGCATGACTTACAACAGCTACGCCCAGAGTATATTCAGAACTTATTTCTTCAACGTTCCAAAGTTCCATTTCTTTCCTTGTTGGCTTTACCTGATACCCTTGAATAATACTTGATCACTACTCCTTTAAAGCTAATAACTAGAAAAGAGACCACGGTAACATGTCAATTTTGGTAAGCATATGCAGCTCACGAGTTCAAGGGTAAATCTATAAACTGCAGAAAATGTGTCATTTCCTGTACCTGGAACAGATTTTTCTCAAGAGACAGTTAGCTACTTACAATTGTTCTAAGAGCACTTCATAAATGCTGACATATTTAAAGGGATCTAATGAAATGACAATTTCACTTGTAAATACACAAAGGTCCACGAGGTGGAATTGCAAATAAGATATCTTCTAGAAATGCATTCACATAAGACATCTGACATCAAAGGAGGAAAAGTGGACATTCAGATACCATTTAAACTCAATGGACTTTGAGTTGATACAGAATTTTAATTGGAAAAACAGATCCTTAGGAAACTTCAAAGAGGCAACTGGAGAGTAAAGAAAAAAATGGGTGATTTTCTTTCTTTTTAAAGATTTATTTATTTATTTTAGGAAAAGAGAGCGAGAGAACGAGAGAAGGGGAGGAGGGGGAGCAGCAGAGGAAGAGAATCTTCAAGCAGACTCCCCTCTGAGCGCAGAGGCCAATGTGATGCTCCATATCATGACCCATGAGGTCACGACCTGAGCCGAACCCGAGGCAAACGCTCAACCGACTGAGCCACGAAGGTGCCCCAAGATGGTTGATTTTCTTAGTGCAAAACACAGAGTTTCAAAAGATCTACTATTTCAGTAAAATTTCTCTTCAAGAAAACTAACTCATCCTAAGGACTCATGTGAAAAAAAAAATTGTTTTATAGAACTAACTCTGAAAATTCTACCAAGCAAATTGTTAGAAGAATTTTTGGAAGATTTGTAGCAAAATAATATGATATTATGACCTAATGGATTTTACATTATGTCCATAAGTTTTGTCCATAAAAAATGTAGTTGTCTGACTCTTGTTATAATCTCAAGATGAATTCTGTAGTTTAGTAAAACTTTTACCTTTCTCAGAAATATTTTAGAATCGATGGCCTGAGAATGGGTAGTGTCTCAGGATACCACTTGATTTTATAAAATGCAAACACACCTTCCTATAAGAGTAGATATAACCAAAGCATATTTATCTAAATTGTAAGCATTGGGGGAAAAAGCATAAACGCACACAGAAGTTTCTTCTCTTCCTTATCAAAATCACTGTAGCTCTGTTGTCTTCAAAGGAACATGTCTGATTTGAGTGTGCCCTTTTTGGCGGATGTTATTGCTACTGATAAAAGCACCATTGATTGATTGCCTACAAAGGGCCAGGAGCATCCTATATGTTATCAGTTAATTCTCATCCCAGTCCTGTCATGACTTTTCATCTCCACTTTACATGTGGGAATCCTGAGATACAAAGGACTCCAGTGACTTGTCTCTAGTCCCACATGTAGGAAATGCTACAGCCTGGAAGAAACCAGGTCCATTTGACTTCAAGGCCTTTGCTCTTTGCAATAAAACACGTAAATTCTTTGTTTACTCAGAAACTTCTTTATTTACCATAATTTGTTCTTCACTCATTTTTCAGTTCTACTATCACTTTGAACAAGGAAAAGTATGTCTCTTGGATCAGAGTCCTCATAGGATAAGGATGGCTAACTCCGAGTAATTGAAGCAAGGTTAATAATTCTTTTTTTTTTTTTTTTACAAAGGGGTGAGCAGAACTAAGAGAAGCCAATAAACATTGATGAAGCTCCTTCCAACTAACAAGGGCTGGAAACCTTTATCCCCCGTGGGCCTGCAGAGCAGGGAGAGGGAGCAGACGGAAGAACTTGGAGATAATTGTAGCTGGAGGAGAGGGAATCTGACAGAACCTATATGCTGACCTAGCAGAATGTAGCCACTGTAAACCCACAGAAGGGCATGGAGCGAGCCAGGGAAATAAAATACCCCCAGCCTCTCTTTTGTCAGTTTCTAATCTGCTGCTGATACGTCCCAACTGGTCAAATCTAAATAGTAGCTAGAGGTCGTGCAAGCTCTTGGTTGTTGTAGTCCGTAGATACCTGCTTCCTGAGGAACAGGACAAGGTGAAAAGTGGTGCAGGATAGATCTGGAGGGATGAACGGAGATTACCCACTACACACATACAGATGTGCACTTTCACTATCAGAGAATACAATTTTAAGGGTTTTTTTTGGGGGGGGTCATAAATGATAAATATTCTAAGATGTTTATAAGTAATCATGGAAAAGGTAACTATTGACTTTATTGTACTTTTGACTGGCTTGCTATGGGCAAGACTCTGTGCAGGAGACAAAAGTAAGTAATACACACTCAGTCTTTAAATAAGAGTAATTAGTAAAATAAAAAATTTATCTCATTCAATTAAAATATATTAATAAGAAAGGTGAATAAGAAAAGCTCTCTAATAAGTGTAATGCAAGACAGAACACTGTAAGGAAAGCGCAGAGTTATGAAGGAGTTTATAAATTGGTGAAATACATTTCAAAAGTCCTGAAGGTGAAATGAGAGCCCTCATTTTTATCTTTATGTGTGTGCACTCTTGTCTAGAGTCTAATTTCCAAGTCACACAGCCCACCCCAAACAGGTACATTTTCTTTGCTGTATGTCCTCTTAGGAACATATATTTTGGGGTGCCCGAGTGGCTCAGATGGTTGAGTGTCCAACTCTTGATTTTGGCTCAGGTCATGATCTAAGGATCATAAGATCAAACCCTGTGTGGGGCCCCACACTGGGCATGGAGCCTGCTTGGAGTTCTCTCTCTCCCCCACCTCTGCACTATACCCCACTCATGCTCTCTCTCTCTCTAAAACAAGAAAAACAACAACAAAACATACTTCGCTTTAATAGAATTTCATGTTTGCATTTATGTATTTATGAGGTTACTAGTTAACATACAGTCTCTCTAGCTGCACGGTGAGTTCCATGAGGGCAAGGACCATGTCTGCCTTGTTCACAGACACACATTCAGCATGTGGCACTGTGTCTGCATATGTAATATGCAAATAGATATTTACAAAAAGAAAGACTGAAATAAGGCTCTATTAATTAATGAGTTTACCAATGAATATCTTCATGTGACAAGTATTCAGTCTCATAGATGCTAGATATTCTTTCTAGACAATGGGATTCAGCAGTGAACAAAGAGATAAAACTCCCTGCTCCGGTAAAGATTAAAATGTCAAGGGGACATCGGGACACATTCACTCTTCAGGAACCAGTGTTCTGAAACTTCAAAGCTCAAACAACTTATAACCTATAATGCTTTTTGAAATACAAATGAGATTGATGCATATATTAGTGGAGATATTCCAAATCCCACTCCTCCCCCTCAATGGCTATTCATCTCCTTGCTTCTGTTTTAGCACTCAAACAGATTTTCGCAGCAATGGAAGCTGGGAGTAATAGAGATTCCTGGTATTTACAAAATGTGCTATGATGCAAAGGGCTTTCTTTAGAATGTACGGGGGGAAAAATAAAGGCAGAAGTACAGATAAATCTGCAGCCAAGCTTTACCCCATCATTTTGGGGGTGTGTAAAGGGGCAAAATGGAATTCCTGATCTTCCCTGCCTGCCTCATGGAACGCAATTCCAAATGAAAACAAATCTTGGGTTTAGATTAGGGTATAAAATTTGAAGTTTTATATTACTTCTGACAAGCTGCAAAGGTATAATGTTTACACTACTGTCAACAACAATACCGCTGTTCCACTATGAAGAACTCAGAGATGGGATTTGGGTTTTGAGGCAAGCGCATGGACACAGCAAGAAAACCTGAATTATACCCTGTCCTTGAAGTGGGGGAAGATCTGAAGACTCCCACTACATCTCACAGGTCTATGATGGCATTTTGAAAATTCTGATCCCATTTGTTCCAACCACACACTGTGATTGGTGAAACCAGTAACTCAACTAGAAGCAAATGATGTGTAGACTCCAAACCCAAACACAAGCATGACTAGTCTAACCAGCACGGCATCAGGGCACAACCTGCTCTATATTTTCAGCCTGGCATGAGCATTTGTAACCACAGAACTTCCCACTGCTTGCAACCTGCTGCTGTAGTTTTTACTGATGGGTTTCACCATACTGTGCCAAAGGCTGGCAATTCCCACATCTTCTTTTGAACATAGTTTGATATTTTATAATTGAAAGCTTATTTCAAAAGCTTAAGAATGGGAAAATGTAGCTTATACTAGAAAAGAAAACAGAAAAATAGTTGATTCTGGATATTTTTTCAATGAGTTTAGGGTGAGAAAATCTTAGCTATTAGTATTATGTTAGTTTTAGTATTCAGTTAGTTAGTATTGGTATATTTTTAAAAACTCCATTTTAAAAGATAAAGGATAGGGGCTCCTGGGTGGCACAGCGGTTAAGTGTCTGCCTTCGGCTCAGGGCGTGATCCCGGCATTATGGGATCGAGCCCCACATCAGGCTCCTCTGCTATGAGCCTGCTTCTTCCTCTCCCACTCCCCCTGCTTGTGTTCCCTCTCTCGCTGGCTGTCTCTATCTCTGTTAAATAAATAAATAAAATCTTAAAAAAAAAAAAAAGATAAAGGATAAATAATAATGGCAGTATATATTATTGTTACTATTAATTATGTTTAGTTATTATGTTGGCTAATAATTAATTTACCACCAATTATTTACAACCTACTCTTCTCAGGAATATTCATTCTACAGAAAGTTAGAATTTAAGTTTTAATTTAATATCATTTGACTTTCAATTTTTAAAAATCGTATTTTAAAAATCATGGTTTTTACTCACCGGTAAGATTTTACTATTTTTGCAGAGTTTTGAGTTCAATAAAACCTAAGCTGCTTTTTTCCAAACACTTCTTATTTTCATTATAAAAATTATATGAATTTTCAGGGATAACCCATGTGCTTATTTTCTCCCTTTTATTTATCTTTTTTTTTTTTTTTTTAATTTCCATGGGTAAAGTCAACATTTCTGGTGTTAAGTTTTTTGAGTTTTGACACAAACAGGGATTCTTATAACAATTTCATTGACAGGATACAGAAAAATTACAATACTTGAATCAATTCCCTAGTCCCACCTATTTGTGCTCCGTGTTCTCCATTACCCAACTTCCTACAATCAATGATCTGTTCTTTTTACCTCTTTTTTTTTTTTTTTTGCCATATCCAGAGAGCCACATAAATAGAACAATACACTATATAACTTCTAAGATTAGGTTCTTTCACTTAGCAAAATGCATGTGAGAATCATCCATTTTTATAAGTGTCAAAAATTCGTTCCTTTAAATACTAAGTAGTGACTTCATTGTGAGGATGTCCTACAATTTGATCATCTATTCATCCGAGGAAGGACATTTGGGTTGTGTTCAGGTTTTGTGATTACGAATAATGCTGCTATAAACATTCATAAAGGTTTTGAGTTCTCAAAAACACATAGAAGCATGCTTGCTGGGTGAAATGATAAGTGTATATTTAATAGTGACATAAACTGTCAAATTTTTTCAAAAGTGGCTGTACCACCAACAATGTATGAGAGAGTTCCTGTTCAGCACTGTATATTTATCAACAGGATTTTGGTTGTTATTAGACATTCTAATAGGTTTGTAGTGACAACTCACTGTGGTTTTAGTTTGCATTTCTCTAATGACTAATGTTATTGGGCATCCCTACCTGTGCTTTTTGCCATCCATATATATTTTTTGGTGAAGTCTTCAGATATTTTGTCCATTTTTTTTCATTGTTTCTGTCTTATTATTAAGTTTTGAGAGTCTTGTATATATTCTGGATATAAATCCTTCACTTGATATGTGATATGTAAGTATTTTATCTCAGTCTGTGGCTCATTTTTTTGTTTTGTTTTGTTTTGTTTCCTTAATAGTGTCATTTGCAAAGTTTTTATTTGCAATGAAGTAAAATTTTATGAATCCTGTTTTTGGTGCTATATCTAAAAAAATCATTGACTAAACTCAGGTTATGAGCATTTTATTGTAGGCTTTTATACTTTTATACTTGACATGTAGGTCCATTATATATTTTAAATTAATTTTTTATATACAGTGTGAGGTATAAAACAACAATCATTTTTGGCATATGGTTGTCTAGTAGTCAACTATTCCTTAAAAGACTGTCCATTCTCCCTTCAGTTGTCTTTGCACCTTTATCAAAAATCAAGTGTCCATACTTATTAGGTCTCTTTCTGGGTTTTATATTCTGTTCTTTTGATTATGTGTCTATCCTTTCACCTATACCATGTCGTCTTGACTATTCCAGCTTCACAGTGTATCTTAAAAACAGGCAGTGCTAGTCCTCCAACCTTGTTCCTTTTTTTTAATTGCTTTGGCTATTTGAGTTATTTTACCTTATTCTACACACTTTAGAATCAGCTCATTTTTAATCGATAATTAGCTTATCTATAATTGTGATATTAAAATTGAGATTGAATTAAATCTCTATATCACTTTGGGGAGAATTAACATCCTAACTACATCAAGTTTTCCAGTCCATGAACCCGGTATGATGATTTCTTGAGGTTTTTTCTTTGATTTCAACATATTTTATAGTTTTCTCCATACAAATCCTGCATATTTTATTAGACTTGTAGCTAAGTATGTCATTTTGTTGGAACTTTTTTAAAAGGTAACATCCTTTTTTAAATTTCAGTTTTCCAGTTTTCAACTCTGCAGTGCTAATGTATAGAAATGCAACTGATTTTTGTTTATTGATATTGTATTCTGTGAACTTTTGCAAACTTGCTTACTAGCTCCATGAAAAATTTTGTAGACTCCTTGGAATTTTCTACATAGACAAGCATGTTGTCTGCAAGTAAGAGTAGTTTAATTTCTTATTTTCCAATTGAATACCACATTTTATTTTCTAGGACTGCCAACGCAAATATTGAGTAGGAGTGGTGAAAGTAGACAATTTTGTCTAATTCTTGATTTTAGAGGTAGAATAAGATGTTAGATGTAAGTGTTTTATAAATGCCTTGTATCAAATGGAGGAAGTTTCTTTCTATTCCTAGGTTGCTGAAGTTTTTAACAACATAGATGTTGAATTATTTTTTTCTGTGTCTGTTGATATACCAGGCAGTTTTTTTGTCAAATCTGTCAGTTTGGCAAATTATATTGATGGATTTTTGAGTGTTGAACCAGCCTTGCATTCCTATGTGACAGTTATTATATTTAATTCTCAAATAATCCTGAAAGAAAGCTTTAATTATACATATTTAAGATGAGACAACTAAGATTAATTAAAGACATTTTAAAAAAAAGACATTGAGCTCCATAACTGCCAAATCTATGAATTGAATTCAAGTCCATGGGATCCCCAAGCTATGTTCCTCTTACTGTAGCACCATACTTTTCATATGTGCAAGAAGAAATAGTATTGATGGGCTCCAGGGCCCCGAAGCCTCTCCCTTTCTATACTCCACTTCCATGGTAAAGAAGTCCGGGTAGGGTTCTAGGAAATGGACACTTTTGTTGTTGAGAGCAAAGCCAATGGGTACACTGATAGAAAAGATTATACTGTACAGCCATGTAGTCTCTCCTGGTCTTATCTATCTCTCTCTTTCATGTGTTGGGACTTGTAAAAGTGAAGCAAAAGCAGGATAGGTAGGGCCTACGCAGCTAACCTTTCAGATGATGGTTTAATCAGTTGAGATTACACCTTAGGAATGTTTTCATTTTCCTTCAAGATTTCCTTGTGTTTATGAAGGCGTTGAAAGGATGTAACATTGAGTTTCAAATTAGATATAGGCCAAGAAGAAAGACACCTAGGAGGCCACTAGATCTGCCATTATTTATATTTGACAGAGAGACAGAGAGTACAAGCAGGGGAGCGGCAGGCAGAGGGAGAAGGAGAAGCAGGCTCCCCGATGCGGGGCTTGATCCCAGGACCCTGGAATCATGACCTGAGCCAAAGGCAGACACTTAACCAATTGAGCCACCCAGTCATCCCTGAATCTATTTTAAGATTTAAATATAATGATCCTGGGTTTCAGCTAAATCTCTGCCTTAACACAAGAAATCCTTACAAATCCCCAGGAATACTGTGTTCACCTTTTTTTTTTTTTAATCTAGTTACACAGCATTATTGGAACATATCTACTGAATAGAAATATCAACATTCAAATAAAGTCTAAGGGACAACAAAAACCTACTTTAATAAATGTTATTTTATTTAGGGCAGAGAAGGAGAAGAGTTTGGATGATTTTACCATATATATCAAGAATATAATTAAAGTATTTAGAGCAACACCACTTGTTATGTAAAATGGATGTTAATAGGAAAACATTGCCAATCTATAGAAAATCAATGCTGAGCATTTTAATTATTACAACAAATGGTAGAAGAAGAAGAAGAAGAAGAAGAAGAAGAAGAAGAAGAAGAAGAAGAAGAAGAATTATTCATCTACTTCAGTCAAAGTCTAATGTCAAAAACTTCAAAGGAGTTTCATTGCCTCCTAATTTTCTTTCAAAAGCTATCTGAATATAAATGTTCTGATCTCGTCACTACATAATACAGAACGTATTTAAATTGACAGACTGACATTATAGAGAAGAATGCTTTCAAAATCATTCACATTGTGCAGAGATTTAGTGCCCAGTTCAAAGACAAAGGAAAAGAAGACAAGTGCCTGGATTTATTTCACTGGTTTTTCTAGAAATCACTGGTCCTTGGATAGGTTTTTTTTCCATGGTGACACACAAAAGAACAAAGAAATGATTCGGAATTTTCTAATCCTTAAAAAAGAAAGACGGACTGATGAATAAAGAAGTGCTACTTTTTGCACTGAGAACAATGGAAAAGAAATGCAAAGTCAGACTGGAAAGACAGGAGCCCACTGGCTGTTTTGTGTCTCTTAGCAGAGACTGCAGGCGCAGTTTCTGATTGAGAAATCCATTTCCACTGAAGGTTACTTTCTTTCTTTTTAACTTACTAACTGGATCACAAGCCCTTTGCAGTCAGAGGCAGCAGTGGGCAAACATGGCACTGGAATTAGTGTAGGTTCCAAACACAGTCAGGCTACAGCACTGAAACTGAACGTAGCGTCTTCTGCTAGGCTTGACAAGGCTTTCTGAGTACACGCTGTTATTTAAATGAATAAGTTTAGATGGGATTCTGATTCAAAAGGGAATACCATCCTCTGAAATTCCTAATCAGGTCTGCCATATGGCATTTTTTCCATATGCCAGTTGGTACAATGGCGGTAGGGCAGATCTAGGAATATTCAGGAGCTTCTAAAGAAATTCTAGGTAGACCTAAGGATATACAGGTCTTAAAGTTTCTCACATGCACTCCTAAACAGACATACACATACTCTCATATTTACTCCAAAAAACATTTGGTCAGTCTGGCTCTGCCTGGGTACCCATGGCCACTTCTTCAACAGCCAGTCCTGTGTGCTGGAGACGGAGATGTGGTTTTAGGGTAGATAAAGAAAAGAATAGTCACTCCTCTAAATCGCAAGCAGTTTTCTCCTAATCAAAACAAATAAATTTGCCAGACCAAAGACAATTCTGAGGAAGATACTGCATGTTAAAAAAAAAAAAAAAAAGACCCAAATCATTGTATTACTCCATAATCTGGACAAGTCCAATTCCAAAATTGTAATATTCTATGGTTTTCAGTAGCTAAATTTTGTCATTTTGTTTCTAAGAGAAGTCTCAAGGCCTTTATTTAGTTCAAATTTTATTCTAGTTATTCTCATCTGTACTTTATTTAACCTCTTTTCAATTTCTTAAATCTGTCACTGTGGGGCTGCCAACAGATGCAAGAAGCCTATAAACTCAGTGGCATATTTTTATAGGCTTGGGCAGGATCCATTGTGTGTAAATTCTCTCCACCAATCCAATCCCTTTGTTCTGTTTTTGAAAACAAAACAAAACAAAACAAAACTCAAAGACTAAATCAATGAAAACAGTTCATAAATACAGTTTATGCCATTAGTGCTTTGGAGTTAAGTACAACATTTCTCCTAAAGTAAGGAGTTTGTTTCATATTAAATGTATTTCAAATAAAACTTAAACCGGCTCTCTGACATATTAAATCAGACTGAAATTTATGAGAGATATAGATAGATAGATAGATAGATAGATAGATAGATAGATAGATAATAGATATATATAGATATATATAAAAATAAATATATATATAAATATAATATAATATATATAATATATAAAATATATATATATAAAATAAGATTTTTCTACAAGCATGAGGAAGTTATTATATTGAATTTGAAAAATTGGACAATTACAGGGAACTGTATTTAAGCCATATGCAGAACATAGTTTTCCCAAAACTTCATGGCATATTTGCCTTCAAATAGTCTTATTTAGGGATTTAAAAAATTCATCATACAGACAATCTAATGATTATCTATGGTTAAAAAAGAAAACAAAATAATTTCGTAAGTACCTATGGGAAAGGCATTCAGAGATGTCAGGATGACAATATGAAAATGTGTGTGAATAAGCCAGACATAGCTCCCTTCATTTCCTCCTTCTGCTTTTATGAGCAGCATGGCAGCTTAGTGCCAAGGCAGGGCTCAGTACTGCTGAATAAATATACCTCATGGCTGCCATGGGATTGTAGGATGAAGTAAGAGCGTTCTCGCCATTCCCATTGTAAGACACACATGTAAAATATTCTGTGTCTTGTGAATCCTTTTAGAAAGGATCCCTGGTGATTGTCTAGAACATTCATTCCCAGAAATATATGGGAGATTTTTCTGACTCCATTTATAGCTTTAAAGATTAATAAGAGATTAAATGGGAGCAGGTATTTAATTAAAAGTAAAGGGGACTAAGCGGAATATGGTTCTGTGTCACAGTCCTATAGTTTAATATACTCAATAATGCATCCACAAATATCCGTACTGTCACACAAACTTTCTTTATTCTGCCCTAAAAGTAAAATCTCTTTCTTTAGAATTTTAATATCACCTAGTCTGCTTAACTAATAATGGCAGTTTTTATTTACATTATAATTTTTTGTCAGTAAGCTATATCTCTACCATTGGATTCAGCCCCTTGAGGTCAGGGATCACAGATCCCTGCTCATTTCCTCCACAAGGGCTTGCTCATTGCTTTACATTCATGGGACCATTGGAAGCACTGTGTAGACTGCAGTACACCAAGGGCCAGCTGTGATCCTTAAAATATACCTTCACAGACTAAAAATCCTAAAACAACCATCAGAGTATTAAATCAATAGCAATATTCCTTCACTATACTACAGTTGTAAGAGATTAAGTATATTACTTCTTAAAAATGTATATGCATAGAGATTAATATTCGTGTATCATTTTTATGATTTTGATGAGTTATTATCAAACAAATCTTTTATTTGACTTTCTGTTTCAATTTAGTCAATATTATTACAGTGATTACATTTGTTAAGGGGCTTTTTATATGCCAGACATGGTGCTAAACCATTTATGTACAATATTTCTGATCTTATAAAATGTTTCATATCCTCATCTAACAAGTGGCTGAAAATATAGGCTCAGATAACCTAATTAAATTGCTTGAGGTCGTATAAATAGTTGAACTGGTATTCAAATCCAGATTTGTATTTTTCCAATTCCTATGGGACACAATAGCTTATCTCTCTATAAATATTTAAAAATTTTAAATTATAATGTGATTAATTCAAGGAATCATCAGTATGTAACTGGATATATTTGTTGTTGGAGGTCACATTAAAATCAACAGACATAAGACTGATTTTATGTCATTACTTTTCCAATTAATACCCCTTTAATTTTCAGGATCAACCCCACACATTAAGTGTCCACTTCACTGGCCCTATCTTGAAAAGTCATAAGGAGAGTGGAAGATGTAGGGTTATAACATTTAATCTCAGACTCTATGGGGGAGGAAGAACAAGTCTAAATGTGATCTTTAAATGCAAACGTGTTAAAACAGTTATACAACTAATTGTACCCATAATATAGAATTTGTAAAGTTGCAAATAATGAAGAACTTGAGAAAGGCAAAAATAGGTGTGGATTTCTTGGTTTGAACAAAAGAACAAAGGTGATAAGAAGGAAGTGAGATGAGTAGAGAAGTATTCAGTATGTGCATACACACATGCTAGCATGTTACTCAGATCACACTGGCTAACGTTTGTGAACATATCCCTGAGTGTTTCGACTTGAATCATTAGGTGAAATGCAAAATTGTATTAGCATGATCAATTCATTTTTGGAAATCTGTGATAACTTCTTTTTTATAAGGTGTACTACTATACAATCTAATATTCACACTTTGGCACATCTTTAAAAGGAATATCAATTTAACTTATGGTAATTATTGCAAACAGTGTAAATGATAAATGCTTTTCTCAAACTGGCAAAATGCTCAACTCTAGATAACCTAATTAGTCTTTAAAATTTTTTTTTAATTAAGATTTTATTTACTTATTTGAAAGAGAGAGAGAGAGCATGAGCAGAGTGAGGGGCAGAAGGAGAAGCAGACTCCCCACTGAACAGGGAGCCCTGTGCTGGGGCTTGATCCTGAGACTCCAGGACCATGACCCAAGCTGACACTTAACTGACTGAGCCACCCAGGCGCCTCTGATCTAATTAGTCTTAACATCTTTATTAAAATAAACGTCTCCTTCTCTGGATTACGGCTATTTAGTTACATCACTATTCTGTTAGACTATAAACTACTTGCAGTCAAGATCAGCAACTAATTTATCTTTATATCTTCCAAACCACAGGACACCATACTCTGCATATTTTGCAGAGCGAGCAAATGACCGAATGAAAGAATGAAATATTTCAATCCTCAGATAAATCCGAGTTGATTTTCCATGTGCCAAGTTTTACAAATGGATTTCTCCATTTCCATTAAAGTTAAAAGATTTTTCTACTTCTTCTAGTCTAGAAAATTATTGTAATTTAAGCCAACAGATTAATCCCAGAACTGGACAAACCGTCTGTCAGAGATTCAGGAATCTCAGATCCCAGGACAGAAAGACAAAACTGCTCTGACAATCAGCAGGATCCTTAATACATGGAGTGCAGATCCTCCAAACAATGGAAATTTCTACCGCTTCTGCTCTAACACTGGACTCATCAGCTCTGCTCAGATTGTCATTCCCGCTTTAAAACTGTCGGTGGCTCCCCCAGGGCAGCCTGTTCCACAAGTGCCAGCTGTTAACGACCTTCTTTTTGTAGAGCAGAAATTTGCCTTCCTGTGGTTCCCAACATTGATCCTTGTTCTGCCCTTCAGAGAACTGAAAACTAAACGCAGTCTTCCTTCCATATGACAGCTCTTCAAATATTTGCACACATCCATTACTTCCCCTTGAAGTCCTTTCTTCTCTGAACTAAAGATCTGGTTTCTACAACTGGTTTGTGGGATATTGCCAAACCACATCATCTCCCTTCCATTCTCATAAAGGTGATGACTTTGGATCCCATTCAGAATCACCTTTGACCTGCATTCAGTTCCACTGTGCTCTAGTCTGCCCATTTCGCCAGCTCTTGACATTACAAAGGAAGGAGATTATCTGTAGCTACTTAGGACCTATTTTCCGATTGCAGTTCAGTTAAATGAGGTTTCCCTGCTTATGACCTTATCACATATAGGAATGTTACTCCATCGTAATTAAATAATTCTCCCTGCAATCATTTAATTCTTGTTCGAATAGCTGCTCTATGGTGAGTCCACAGAAGGCAAGGAAACACAGCTTGTTCACAGCTACACTGTGAGACTACCACTGAGGCCACTACAATGTCCGGCACGTAACAGGCACTCGATAACTATGCCCGATAAATACTGACTACACATTTATTCAGTGAAGATTGAGCAATACCTGAATACTCAATATTAGCTCTTTAAGCTTTATCTACCTTTATAAATGTCAAAAACATTTTTTTCTTGACAATTCATTTGAGGAATTCATGAAGACACTGAATGCAGCAGGACCAAGAGAGAGAACTCTGGATCAGGAGGTTTATGACCATATAGAAAATTACTATGGCATTGATGTCTATCACTGAGACATAGTCATTTAATTACTCAACCACATTAACAATCAGCCATATGGCTGCCTTGTCTCTAAGAGTATCATATCATCCCTTTTACTACATCATTTTGCTAGAAGCAAAAGGAAAACAACACATCACTTAAATTGCCATCCTACTCATGTACAGTTTAATACCCTTGCCAACGCACAAGCAGAGACAAGACGATTAGAGGGAAATAATCTGCTGTGGGAAAAATAGATGATATTCATTGCTTTCACGGTAATTTCTATCTTGATGAAAATGAGAGATATCATGTTATTTCATTACAAATATCTCAGTACTTAAATTCACAATATACATACATGGCAAATTTAATGTACTGGCATGAATTCATGTAATTGTTGTCCCTCACATGTCAAGTCATTAAACAATAGATGGTTGATACAGGGAGTTGAGGTCCAGTGTTAAAAACTGTGGGTGGATAAACGATTTTATGTGCATTCTTCAATGGTTTGTCAGCTGACTCCAGGCCAAAAGCATCTCCTTTCTTTTATTTTCCAAGAAAAATATGAACCAAGTACATTTCATTTCAGTATTTCCATGTTTGTTGAACTATGTGCCGTATATAGTGTCAGATCTAGGAAGATATGTTGAGTTAGGCAAAAGGGAGCCCTGACCTGTACAAGAACTCACACCTGTTAGGGTGTGAGAAATGCTGTGGTAGGGGAAGTGCCCAAAGCCCCTGCAGCCTGTAGGAGGGGCCTCTAACCGAAACTTGGAGTGGGAGTGGGGAGCAAGGAAGACCTTCCAGAGGAAGAGATTTCTAAGCTGTACTTGAAGAACAAATAAGAATTAGATAAGATGGGAGAGCAGAACTTTCTAGAGAGAAGTAACATCATGTAGAAACATTTGGAGGTGAGGGGGAAGTTCTCCCCTACAGAATGGGGAGGGGGCAGGGATGGAGGAGGAAAACAGGGATCAGTTCTTGCATGGCCTGGCACGGCCTGTTGAGGAGTTTAGACTTCATTTTAAGGGGAAGGGAGCCACTAGAAGCTTTTAAGCTGCAGAGTGACACAGGCTCACTTGTCTTCTCAGCATGTAGAATGGATGTGAGCAGGATATGAGTAAAGTCATGGCAACAAGAAAATAGGCTGCTTCAGTTATCGCCAGGAGAACATACGGTGGCCTTCAACTATGGCCGTAGCTGTGGGATGAGAGAAAAGTAGAGAGATTCAAGAGAAGCTTAGGAAGTTAGCATTCACAGGTCACGGAGTTTGACTGAAAATATTCATTTGGTACTAAACAAAAGGGAACATTCTGTCAGCAATAGAGTATGTTCCACTAGCACAGATGCAGAGGGATACCAGACGTTAGTTCCAAGTGGGGACAGCAATTGTAGTAGAAGGGGAAAAAAAAGGTGTCATTTGCATTAGGTCTTAAAGAATGCATGTGGTTTTCAAAGGGCAAAGCTGGGTGTACAAAATAGAAAAAAAAATTAACCAAGGCATAGGGGTAGATATGTTCATTATATATTCAGAGAACTAACTGAACACTCAATTAGAAAAATGTTTGCATTGTTTTTCCTGATCAATGCACAGTGTTGGGTGTTGGACTCTTACATAAGCCTTTTTTCTAAGCATTATATACATATATATATATATATATATATATATAAGTATATAGTGTATATACATATATACTATATATATGTAGTGTATATATAGTTCTATGGAAATTAGTCTAATAAAAAGAAGTGAATCTTCTATTTCCTAGTATATAAGAAAATTAAACCAGTCTTGATTTCTGTAAAACATACATAATCATCTTTGTAGTAGACCACAAATTTGAAGGGAAAGAGTAAGCATATTTTGTATGACTGTAACAACTCAAGAAATTGACATATGTCAGCCACACACACACACACATACACCCGCCACCAACCCACCAACACCAACTCCCTACCCCAATACACCCCCTCCCCCACACACACACACTGTCATAGATTCCTGGAACTTCTACTCTGAGCTGGCTTAATGTTTTATCTCCTGCAAAAAGTACCACCTAAATAACAATTGGTCATACGCTCAGTCTTATTTTGCCAGTGTGATCAATCGGCCCACATCGACCCCAAATTGTTCTTTCTCTAATTCAGGTAAAGCACTAACTACACTGAAGTTTCCTAAGAATATTGTGATTTGATAGAAAATTCTGTCAAAAAATAAAATGGGACTGCTGTGGAATTCTCACAAGAATTCCGTATTAAAAGTTGCATTCAAAGGTTTATTAGCAAAGGCCGAGAGAGATGAAACAGTGGCTAAGAGGAGTCTCTGTTTGAACCTACTTATTAAATATGCCATCAAGGCTTAGAATGCAAAAATGACACTTTCAAACACAGCACTTAGAAGAAAATGAAAAAAAGAACACCTTTTGGATATTGCACTTTGAGGAAACCCTATAGATAGCCTTTGCAATTTAATGTGAGGTCCATTAGAGTATATTAAAATGCAGATTTGTCAGCTCTTCTCCAGGACTACCATGTCTCTCAGAAAGGAGTCTAGGATGTGAATTTTTAATACACATGTTCCTAAATTTGAAAACTACTGATATAATGTAACTGCACATTTAATTGACAAAGAAACTGATAATCAGAGATGGTAAATGACTTGCTCAAAGTTGCAAAAGTACTTCTTACCCATGCTAGGACTTGTCTCAAAACTCAAGAAAGACAAATACCATATAATTTCACTTATATGTGGAATTTAAGAAACGAAACAAATGGGAATAGGGGAATAAAAGAGAGAAAGAGGCAAACCGTGAAACTGACTGAACCAGAGAGAACAAACTGATGGTTACCAGAGGGCAGGTGGGTGGGGGGATGGGTGAAATAGGTGACGGGGATTAAGGAGTGCATTTGTGATGAGCATGGGGTATTGTATGGAAGTGTTGAATCACAAAACTAACTGTACACCAGAACTAATATTACACTGTATTCTAACTGGAATTTAAATAAAAACTTAAAAAAACTTTGGTGTCAGGATCATTTGGTCTCAATCATTAGCTTAGAGCATGGCATGCATAGAGGGTGGTCACACACTCCCTTCATCATCTGACAGACTGGTCTATGAAGAATATGTGCAGACTTGGCCATTAATATCCTGAGATTCAGGGGCGCCTGGGTGGCACAGCGGTTAAGCGTCTGCCTTTGGCTCAGGGCGTGATCCCAGAGTCCTGGGATCAAGCCCCACATCAGGCTCCTCCGCTATGAGCCTGCTTCTTCCTCTCCCACTCCCCCTGCTTGTGTTCCCTCTCTTGCTGGCTGTCTCTATCTCTGTCAAATAAATAAATAAAATCTTAAAAAAAAAATATCCTGAGATTCAGTGTCTTCTCAATGGTCTTTCAATCATGTTTGGTTATTAGGTTTCGTCAGTAAATATAGCAACACCTAAAAGGCAAAGAACTAAATAAATGAACACACATACATTTATAATTTCTTTATCAATAAGAAGAGATACTTCCTTTCTATTTTCCTTAACAGAACCTTCAAGAAAATAACCCCGAGACCAGAACAGGTAACAAATTCAGAAAAGATTTAGGCGGTATTGTGACATCATCCAAATGTAATGGAGGAGAATTCCATAAATGGATTATTTCAAGCATCAGAATGCTGTGGATAGCAGGTAATAACACATAAAGCAAATAACACTTTATCCAATTAAATTCTTCTCTTCTTTTTTTTTTTCACTTTTTAGATCATTTTTTCCCATGGAAAGAGTAAAAATTTATACAGTGTCTATGAAGGGAAGAAAAAAATAGCATTTTTTGAATACCTGCTGTGAGGCAAATACTGTACATTAGGAACTGCCACATAATGACTTTAGATCTCCCCCCCAACACACACACACTAAGTGCTTATTATTCAAATTAGCCACCCGCTATTAGCAAATCTACCAAGAATTAGCAATGTGATTTTTTTTTTTTTAAAGATTTTTTATTTATTTGACAGAGAGAGAGACAGCCAGCGAGAGAGGGAACACAAGCAGGGGGAGTGGGAGAGGAAGAAGCAGGCTCATAGCCGAGGAGCCTGACGTGGGGCTCGATCCCATAATGCCGGGATCACGCCCTGAGCCGAAGGCAGACGCTTTAACCGCTGTGCCACCCAGGCGCCCCAGCAACGTGATTTTAAAACCTAATTCTACTATACAAGCCATGGCATTTTTTGGTTTTCCTTTAAGTATCTCATCTTTTGGGGTATTTCTGTAAAACCACTGTTTCCCCATGTAGCTTTCTCATCACAACACTGCTAATGGTTATATTATTATAACTGTTGCTTTACATAAATGACTCTCCCTCCAACCCCTTACTAAATTGGAAGTGTCATAAGGAAAGGAAGCCAAAACAAAGTTTTCGTTGAGTAACGATGACAAGTGTTCCAGCTATTACTGCCACTACACTGCCAGATTTTTTCGTAACAGTCTAGGAACTTTGTTTCCCTTGATTCTAATCTTCGCAACATATTTAAAAAATTTTTTCTTCTTCTTTTTTAATGGATTTTATTTATTTATTTATTTATTTATTTATTTATTTATTTATTTATTTATTTATTTATTTATCTGAGGGAGAGAGAGACAGAGACAGAGCTTGAGCAGGGGGGAGGAGGCAGAGGGAGAGGGAGAAGCTGACCCCCTGAGGAGCAGGGAGCCAGAGGCCATGCAGGGCTCCATCCTAGGACCCTGAGATCATGACCTGAGACAAAGGCAGATGCTTAACTGACTGAGCTACCCAGGCGCCTCTATTTTTTTTCTTCTTTAAATAGAATTACATATAGGGAAAGGTTTAGTCAGTAAGGGCAGTAGTTGCTCTACAAATCAGGGAATAAATTTGTCTTGGGAAACAGTAGTTTCTAAAGTGTTAAGGACTATAACACTAAACTGGACTCAAAAGGCATGTAAGCCCGGGATTCTTGCATATAGAGTTTAACGAAACAAAGCTCCAGTACATCACATAATGTCACCTCGACAAGGACTGGTGAAGACTGGAAGCCATTCAACGTAGCTTCTTGTTCTGATTCATTCATTCATTCATCCTTTTATTCAAACATTTACATTACAGAGCACTTACTATATGACAAGCACTGTTTCAGTCCTATCATATTAAGAGAATGAACAACAGACAAAAATCCCTCCTTCGTGTTGTTCATAGGTGGGAAAGGTTGCCAATACAAGCATGTAATGTCAGGAATTTGTAAGTGCTCAGAAAAGAAACCAAAGGCAGGATATGAGAACAGAGAATAATGGGCAGTACAGTTTTAGACGGTACCACAACAATTCAATCTGAGGAGGTAAAGAATGCGCAAAAATTGGAATATAGTAGCGATGAAGTATGCAAACATCTGGGATAAGAGCATATGAGGCCAAATGCAAAATCAGTGCAGGTCTTGAGTTAGAAAGTGCTTGAAATGTTTGAGGAAGAGCAAAGAGGCCTCTGGGGCCACAGAACAGTGGGCAGGAGAAGAGTGACAGAACATAAGCCAGGAGCAATGTAATGTAGGAGCCTGTAAACCTAACAGAAAAGGAGTTTGCCTTTTATTCTAAGTGAGATTGGAGAATCACTAAAACCTACTCCTGGAACCAATATAACACTATATGTTAACTAGCTAGAATTTAAATAAAACTTTCAAACTAAGGAAGATTGGCAATCAGTAGTAGGTTAAGGACAGTGACTTGGTCTAATGGTTGTTTTGAAAGGTTGCTCTGCTACTACGTTGAAAATAGGTTAGATGAAATAAGGCTTGAAACTGGACAATTAAGATGCTACAGAAGTCGTCCAGGTGACAGAAAACAGATGTTGCACTAATGAGCTGGTGAAGCCAAAGGTGTAAAAAGGTCCCAGTCAAGATGAATTTTGAAGTTAGAACCAAAAAGATTTGCAGATGAACTGTCATGCTCCCTCTACAACTATGTATAAGTAACTGAACCTAATTGAGCCTCAATTTCTACATCTTTAGAAAAAAGTATTGTCTTCATGAAATAATAAATCTCGACAATGATCACAAGTGACTGCCATTATTACAGAGAGAGAGAGAAAATCATGTATTATGTGCTCCTTGATGGAAATGTACAATGCCAATTATGAGATACTCTTGATGAAAACTGAATCTGAATCTGATCATGTTTCTTTTTTTTTTTTTAAAGATTTTATTTATTTATTTGACACAGAGAGAGAGAGAGAGAGAGACAGCCAGCGAGAGAGGGAACACAAGCAGGGGGAGTGGGAGACAAGAAGGCTCCCAGCAGAGGAGCCCGATATGGGGCTCGATCCCAGTATGCTGGGATCACACCCTGAGCCGAAAGCAGACACTCAACGACTGAGCCACCCAGGTGCCCCCAGAATCTGATCGTGTTTCTAAATCTAACTTTCTGATCATGTTTTTAAATCTTACAAAATACAGGAAGCCAAGGCACATGATCACATGAAGGGAATGTAACCAGCAAAACCTAGAATATGGGTAAATCTGTAAGAACAATCAAATTGTCCATCAAGAAAACTGCAAGAGACAAAATGAGAGTGTGAAGACATAAAGCATTAAAAGAAATCCAAGAAACATGTCAGACAATTACGGTGTAGGAGTCTTAGATTCTGACTTGAACAACTAACAAAATCAATTTATGAGACAATTCATGAATTCTGAACAATAACTGAATATTAGTATCCTGATATATAAGGATGCTAATTTAAAAAATATTATAATAATATGTTTTGATTTTAAAATTTTTTTTTCTTTTGTTTTTTAAAAGATTTTATTTAATTATTTGACAGAGAGAGTGCACAAGCAGGCAGAGGGGGAGAGGGGGAGGGAGAAACAGACTCACCACTGAGTAGGGAGCCCGATGTGGGGCTTGATCTCAGGACCCTGGGATCCTGACCTGAGCTGAAGGCAGATGCTTAACCGATTGAGCCACCCAGGTGCCCCTAAATATTTTTTTTAAGATTTTATTTATTTATTTGAGAGAGAGAGTGCCCAAGCAGGGGGAGTAGCAGAGGGAGAGGGAGAAGCAGGCTCCCTGCCTAGCAGGGAGCCCAATGCTGGTGCTCGATTTCAGGACCCTGAGATGAGCCAAGGCAGATGCTTAACCGGCTGAGCCACCCAGGCGCTCCTACAAATTTCTCAAAGTTTAGAGTTACATGCTGAAATATTTACTAAATAAAACATATGATATATTAACAAAAACTAATCCAATGGATGATAGTATTGAATTGGGATATAGATAGGATATGTTTGACCAGAAGTTGATAATGTCGAAGATGAGTATATATACATAGGTATTCGTTATATGATTCTATCTACTTTTATATTATTTTGAATTTTCCATAATAAAAGATTATAAAACTAAAAAATTAGAATAACTGAGTAGAAATACTGGAAGGATTGTTGCATAACTATCTATTCTTATTATCCAAGTGTATTCTTTAAACATTTTGGGGGAAAATGTAAACATGAACAACAAAAATACACGTAATATTGATGAGTTAAATTCCCTTTTGATAGATTTTACAAAGGAAATAATTCACAAACATCTCTAAGTATGTTTTTACATTATTGGTCTTTTACCCGAAAATCCATTTCCTCTATCACTGTAATCAGGACCTAGATTTTGTTCAGGCATCCACCCATTTAAAAAAAGGTGACTCTGGGGCACCTGGGTGGCGCAGTCGTTAAGCGTCTGCCTTTGGCTCAGGGTGTGATCCCGGCGTTCTGGGATCGAGTCCTGCATCGGGCTCCTCTGCTGGGAGCCTGCTTCTTCCTCTCCTACTCCCCTGCTGTGTTCCCTCTCTCACTGGCTGTCTCTCTGTCACATAAATAAATAAAAATCTTAATAAAAAAAAAGGTGACTCTATCCAAGCCAGTGGTGGTAATACCATTTCCTATAACTGTGATTTCTTATAAGTGAGCATGTGACCCCATTTATATCAGTGGAGAGTGAAAGGAAGTATGCTACCGAAGGCATAAGGGGAAATTTTCTCACTATGAAAAGGAACTATAAGGAAAACTTCTTACAGTGGGATGTTGTGTGTGTGTATAACTGCAGGGCTTGCTGCAGCTATCCTGTGATTACGAGGTGCACTAACCTACAGATGAGAACACAACTCTAGATATGGAAGAGCAGACAGAGGTATAGAATCTGGATCTTTGTTGACAACACTGAGATAGTGATAGTAAAATGGTGCATTAAACAATCCTAAAGGAGCCCTAATTTGGAATTGCTGGTTATGTGAGAAAATAAATGTTCCCCATTGTTGAAACTGTTTTGAGTTAGGTTTTCTGCTATTGTCAAATCAGAATTTATTCAGGAATAGCAAGGGGTTGAATGTAACAGACTAAAATATGGAATTGAATGAGTGAAGGAGCAAGCGTAGGGGGAGTCAATAAATTATGGTCTGCAAGTCAAATCCGATTTGCTACTTATTTTTCTGAATGAAGTGTATTGCTCTACAGCCATGTGCACCTGTTTACATATTGACTACAGGTCTTTCATGCTACAAGTCAGAATTGAGTGGTTGCAACAGAGACCATATGGCCAGCAAAACCCAAAATATTTACCACTGGGTCTTTCACAGAAAAAAAGTGTGCCAAACTCCAGCATGGCCCACAGCACTGGTAACCCAATTTCAGGCCTGGGAGATAACAGTCCTTGTTATGAGCTTGTAAAAAAGTTACTTAATTGTTACCTATTCTTTAGGTGTGTAATATTAAGGAAAAAAATGTTTTAAAAAAAGGAATCAGAATGCTTCCAAATGAGGACTGATTCCTGTTATTTTTAGTAGTCCTCCAAGAAAAGACAAAATTTAGATTAAAAAAAAATCAAATAGGGAATAATACAAAGCTTTTCCAGGGAAGTGTTTTGTGATATAGAATAAAAATGGATGCTTTGGAGTCTTACAGAGCTGGAAAACTTAATTTTTCATCTCACACCAAAGGTGTTAGGAAAAGAGCCAGAGAAGCAAAACATTTAGCAATAAAGTTCACAAACTATAAGGAAATGTGGCTAAAAGGAGGAAATCTCATGTTATATAAGATCATAAAATATCTGGCTGCTGCTATTAGTGCATGAGATTGGCAGGAAACACATGACGAGGAGCACACTCAATTACAATGAAACTCGAACACTTAAGAAACCTAAAATCTGTCTCACGAAAACCTCTAATTGTTCAGCGATTAAAGTCATCCACATATTTCTGAATTTAGACACGAGGAAGTCGATTACTAAACATGTGGTTTGTCTAGAAGGGCTTTCTCCTAATCATCCAGCTCAGATAAGGCCATGGAGAATAATAGGGGAGACTCTTAAAAGGTAGAACCAGGACAATGGAGGACAGTAAACGGAGCAAATTATTTTAGAGAACAGAATCAGGGGCTGCCCCATGATTGGCTGAGCCGAGAACTCACTCTCCTTGACCAAGAATCCAGAATTCCCCTGTTCACAGGAATATGACACATGTCAAGTCCTAGTGACTACTGTGTTTTGATTTTTCAGTCTGCCTTTTGGAAACAGGTTTTCTTTTTTTTTTTTTTTTTTTTGGCAGATATCCTATTCCTTCTGTGCCATCTTATAATGGGCATCTAAAGGTGGATGACTTAATTTCTAGCCAGAGAAGCAGATAACAACTTTCTAAAGAGAAGAGCAACACTCTCTAGAGATACTTGACTTTTGGATGAAAGCCATTCATGGAGGCAACTTGGTATTTTCTCTCTTTTTAAGCTGTGAGGTAAAAGTGTTATTGATACATGTGCAAAGTAAAAAAGATATTCATGTTTGTGGCAAAGAGAAAGGCCATGGGAGGTACTATTAATTACCTACTGAAAAATACTCCCCATTTCCTCCTTACTAATAGAAACCCTATTTTCTTTAATTGTTTAATATATGCATACATATATACTATATGCATATAGTGTGTTTAATTTGTATTTACCAAGAATGCTTTCTTCACCACTGTATCTCTAACACCTAGAATATTCTCTGACAGAAAGCAAATATATGAAAAAACTAAAAGGAAAAAACTAAAAAAAAAAATTATGGGATAAAAAGCAACATGCCAAATGACAGATGTATTCTGTTTATGTTTGAAACTATGAAATATGTATATCTATGGTCAAGGACCAGGAGGTGATATGCAAAGCAAATGCACAAGTGATTTTTATTTCAAAATGGTTTTCAATATTGTTTTATGTTATATTTTCCATAAACAACAACAACAACAACAAAATCAAATTTGGGAGATGTTCAAGAGGACTTCTTCCTTTCATATGCTATGATTTTTTTTCAGCTCCGCACACATGGGAGCTGCCTTATGTCTGTGCTGGCATACATGATCAGTTGAGTGCTTCCTCAGCATTAAGATTTGATTACAAAAATGCCCCAGCAATCCACAGTAAGCTCATAACCAGCAATAACGGAAACCACTTCTCTTAATGACCTCGCATATTAAGTTTCCTCAAATGTTTGGGTTAATGCCCCAGATCGGGAGTACTAAAGCAAAACAATCTCTGCTTTGCAGAGTCACAACTTGTAGGTACATAGGCCTTACTTAACACAATGGTGTTATTGTGGCAATAAAGATACAAATAAAGGGGGAAAAGATACAAATAAAAGAATCATTTCCTTTACCTAAGTTATTCAATTTATGTGTGTTTATAGCAGAAATGTATGCATTTCTTTAAAAACTTTCCTAAATACTGTGTGTTTTATTGTGAGTTTAGCCTTTGCAGACTGCAAAATGAACAGTCTAGATCCAGAAGCCAATAAAATGTATTTCAAATTCAAGGAAGGCAGTCGATACTGTAAAGAGAAGAAACATAAAAGTAACGGAGTGGCGGGGGGTGGGGGTGGGGTGGAAAGCCTTACTTTCCAAAGTGAAAAGGGCCGGACACAGTGTGTCAGGTTAAACCTTTAAAAATGGTTTGGCTGGGGCCCTGGGGGTGGAAGGGAAAGACAGTCCAGCCAAAAATCAACAAAAACAAAGGACTCCATTGAAGGTGAATGAGAAAAAGAAGGAACTAATTCTACTGAGAGTTGGATATCTCTAGGAAACCTTCTAAGCATTTTACATTGATTGCATTTCAATATACCAATCACCCTTAACACTAAATACTTTTATCTCATTTACAGAGAAAGAGCCAAAGTGCCCTAAGGAAATAACTTGCCCAAATTAAAATTGTGGTGCAGGGTATAATTGAGCCCTATTTGCATGTAAGGTGTGGGCTCCCAGGCACCCCCAGCTATATGGGCCACTCCAAGAGCAGAAGAAAGTGCAGGTGTTAAAGCGACTGTAGCACATGGTGAGTAGGATAGAATTTGATGAAATGGCACAGATCATTAAGAGTCTGAAAGTCACGTTATGGAGTTTGTATTTTATAGACTTTGTGTATTTGACGGGAGGAAACTGAAACATTTGCATAAAGGGGAGTTTTAGAAAGGTTTTTTCTGGTGAGGCTGCTCTATCACTGAAAGCACCATTCTTCTGCATAGTCCTGTTTTGGAAGGCAAATGACTGATGGACGTAAGACCTAAAGTTCTTAAGACTTTAGTGCAAAGGTGCTCAATAAAACTCACAGAAAGAGACTGGTGGACAGAAGAAGAGAAAACTGGGCTCTGAAGGAGAGCAAAAAATGAGTCTGGGCACAATTTAATCTCCTGCGATTTGAAGTTATTTCAGGTAACAAAGCGTATTGAACAAGTTCGGAACTAGAGGAATGTATAAACCATCGATATTTTCAACTCCATGACTTTGCCTTTATAATTACATCTGCCTGGAAAGTCTGTCTCCCTTCTGTATCCCAAATTCTAGTCATCTGCCTACCCAAATTCTAGTTATCTTTCTAGCCTGCATTCAAAAGTCACCACATTCATGAAACTGGTCTTGCCCACTTAGTTCACCCCAATTTCTAAATGACACTTTGGTTATTTGTGTTCCTTTACTTCATCTTTCCTTCCAAGGGCTGATGAATGGAACAATACCAGGGGACACAAGTCCCATGATAATCTACACGAATAGTATCTCTTGATTTCTGCAGGGCACATCCTGTGTGGCTCCATGAAGAAGCCCTACCTCTACCAGACAGTGAGAGCATTGCTTACGTTTCACTCATGCCTTACACACTTACTTTTGCACAGTGAATCCTAATAATCATCATCCATGCTGCAATATGCCACGTGATCTTGATGGAAAATCAATTTAAATGAAATATGTCAGATATACAAAAGAAACAGAGTATATAGTACAGAGTGAAGATATATGTAGTAAAATATAATATTTGACAAATATTAACTTTTCATTAAATTTGTTTTGGGTCATGCTTTTTAAGTCATAAAACACTGCCCATATGTATGAAATCTACTTTTTAACTTCTTCACAGCTTTTCCCGCCATTCCTCCCCAGATGTAACACTAGACTCATAGAGGTCTTTTGAAAATTCATCAAGTCCTTTACCCTTGATCATATGCTGGTTGAGAGTTCATTACTTCCTGCAAAAGCTCCCTCTAAGGTGTTTTAAAACTCACTTATGCTATTTGGCTTTCTCCAAATTTAGTGTGCCCAGAACCTTGAATGGAGTGTGATTCTGGGTACACTCTTCCTCAACAGATTATAAATTGGAGCTGCCACTTGGCATTACACCAGGACATTTTTAGAGTACTCTTTTCCTAAATATTTGAGCTCTGCAGGTTTTAATCATACATCTCTTATGTAATACAATACTGTTGTATAGCACCTTTTATTTTCAAGGGCTTTTTTTCACCCATCCTCATATGATCGAGAAAAATTAAAGAGAATGGGTTTTTTTCACCATTTTCGAGCTGAAAGAAACCTTAGAATAGAGAATATAAGAGAGACTGAAAGGGTCACAGCTCATAACGGATTGGAGAAAGAAAAAAATCTTAACCTCTTTCAACTATGTCTTCATTCTTCTTAAAAGTTAAACAAAACATAATGGCATTCTTTCAAAGATGTTTTCTTTTTGTGTCAGAGAACTTCAGCTCCATTTTTATGGAAAAAAACCCATCTTAGATCTTGGGATCCTAGGCGCTTTCGGTGTTTTGATTTTTTAAAAAAATTCCAGGTAACTTTCTATTTTTTTTTTTTTTTTGTACAAAAAGGAAACAGGCTAAAAGAAAATGGTATTTAATGATGCTGGATGCAAACTTCTAAATCCTACACTGTGATGCCAGATCTAATTCATCACATCTCTTAGGAAAAAAATTGTAACACCATTTTTACTACTGAGGAAATTGAGGTTCAAAATACGTACATATCTTGTGTGAGGTCACAGATATTCAAGATTGGGACCCAAGTCTGTCTGACAAATGCCCATATCCCTCTGTCTTTGATCTTCTTTGGAATTTTTGTCTGAGTTAATTGATTGAATTGAACAATCTGATTTGTGCATGGATTGGAAACTTCTTTAGTCCTTGTGATGAGCTTGAGGCACCATAATGCAAGTGTCTTTTTATGTAAGTAATGTGATGATAACAGCTGCACCTAAATGTCCTATGAACTGAGGAGAATGAGAACCGTGAGGTTCTACGCTAGGAGTCTTCTAGCCCCAGGGGAGGGAGAAAAGACTAACGAAATACACATACTAAAATAATGCCTATGGTCATTGTGAGAAATAAATAAGAGAATCCGTTTTAAAGATAATCCATTTTAGGTGCTCAGTCAAGTGCTCAATACATAATAAAAGCACAATACATGGACATAATATACTATTATGTTATTAATATTATTATGGAAATAAACTTGGCTCTGGACTATCCAGAGTCTCCATGGAAGGGCTGGAGGAAAACTAATCAACCCCTTCACAACCATCTACTGATACCTGCTCCACAGTGAGGATACCATGTCAAGTATAGGAGGACACCAATGAAAGAGGACTTGGTTCCTGTAGTTGAGAAATAAACAGTCTAATGGGGGAAATGCACAGTTTCAAATAATTACAAAAGAGTGTGAGAAGTGTACTGATAGGCACATACAAGGGCTAAGGGAAATTTGAGACTGGAAAAAGAATTATCTAAGGATTTAAGGGAAGCACCACTATAGAAGGGGCCCAATGATGCACCTGGTGTTACCGTTGTGGGATTATGAGTGAGTAAACAGACCCCCAAGCCTTAGGTTTCCCATTGGCAAGAAAGGGCAACAATACTTTTCTATATAGGGGTGCCTGGGTAGCTCTGTCAGTTAAGAATCCAACCCTTGATTTCGGCTCAGGTCATGATCACAGGGTTGTGAGAATGAGCCCCGTGTTGGGCTTCTCCCTGGGTGTGGAGCCCGCTTAAGATTCTCTGCCCCTCCTTTTTCACTCACTCTCTCCCTCTCTTTGTTGTGAGGATCACACACACACACACACACACACACACACACACACACCACACACACACACTCTCTCTCTCACTCTCTCTCTCTCTGGCTAAACACTAAATTTTAACTTTGAGTTTATCCAAGTTTGCAGATTTGTCCCCAAATTACGTAGGAGTTTTCCTATAATATGGTGTTGTTCCCAGGAGCCTTGGGAGGCTATGGAAAGGGCTCTGGAGAAGCTATATTTGCTGTATGCTTGCTTATTTATTGATTACTATCTATGAGATTGACAATTATAGAAAATTGTGAAAATCTACAGAAATTAATTTAAAAAATTTTTCAATCCTGCTTCTATTACTGAAGACATTAATCAGTATTTTTTTTTTTTTTAGGAGAGACTTAGAGTTTTGACCAGTTTTGTTATTTGGCCAAAAGTATCATTGATTAACATTCTAACTCCATAAAATGTTTATGGATTTTCTGATTTCTAAACTTATTTGTAATATACAAAATGTTTATAATTCTAAATCAGCTACAAAGATAGCTCATTTCACAGAAATACAGCTTTTAGGAAGAAGCATAATATGTAAAGATACACAATATATGATGAAATGTCTACAGAATGGACTTTACGGATATTACATGACAAAAAAAAAAAAAAAAGCAACTGTGAGTCAGAAGGCCTGAGTTCTAGTTTCTGTTATGATCCAAACAAGCAGTATAACGTCCCTGAGTCCATTTCCCCTTAATTATAATAATGTCAAAACCAGATAATCTCAAAAATCCCTGATTTTATGACTTCCAATTCTTATTCAGCTAAGTTTTTTCAAGCCATGTGTGAATAGATCTAGCAATCACTGTAGAAAATATTTTATCACAAATTAGAAAGTATTAAAATTTTACCTAAGTATTAAAAACAATAGACTGAGTAAGTCGTTTGGGAAAATAAACCAAAGCAGGTGACTTACAGAAGATCTTTTCAATGAAATAGTGAAATTTTGGCAGTTAAAATTATCCTCTGTTATCCTAAAAGCTGAATCAGCTATCTTTAACAAGTTGGCCAAATCATTCCATTATTTAGAAAGTCCGCTTAAATAAATGTTAAAATGCTTTTACAAACCAAGGGGATATTGTTAGTAGATTACTTTAAAGGTAAATTCACTATATTTTCAGGTCAAAAGGTTTTATTTAAAGGTAAAAATAATCCCTTAAATATTTCTACCAAAGCATTAAAAAAAATTAGCAGTATACACTTTAACCACTTATTTGTTTGATGTTTCAAAAAAATCTTTTTATGGCAATAGCAATTCTGAAATTTTATTATTTCATGATATGAAAAGAAAAAAAATGAGACTGATATATTTGCTAGCATATTAACATAATTCAGTCTTACATTTTTAACATGAAAAGCCTTCTGATCATTAAGGCAACAAATGTTAACTGCTAGTATGGTTATAGAAATTGATTTCAATTAATATGTAACCATTGAAACTGTTAAAAAGATGGAATCTAGAAAAGGTCAAGGGTCCCCACCTACTGTGGCGGCGGAGCATGGGGTTCTTCACTGTATTGCACCAGATATCCTTTTACATTGAGTTCTTGGGCTCTCTCCTCTGCTTTCAGATATTGTTTCTTCTTTTTCTTTCCTTCCATCTCTTTCTTCCCCAAAGAGAGAAAGCTGCAGTGCAGTTGGGTTTATGATTCTTTAGAGAAGGAAATACCAGGGAAAGGATTCAACCTACATTCACTGAGTGCTACAAGGTATGCAGGTCTGTGTTTGGTGCTGTGGTAGGTGCTTGAGGGATGGTCAAGATGAAGATTGTGTAGGATAAGCAAGAAAAGGCATGGACTCACACAGCCATGAAATGAGGAGTATGTGATCAGTGCCAGAAAGAGGTAGGAACAAAGAGGTCTGGAAGAATCTTAGAAGGTCACATGTGCCCAGTTGCTCCATCATCCAAAGCTATTTAGAATTAGAAGGTACATTTGAAATCATGCAGTCCAAATCTTGCCAAGGACCTTTCTGTATATTAACAGAGCTAGGATCTCTATCATTACTTCTTCACTTCAAATTTTTAAACATCTTGTTTTAGTCCTCAACTTCCAGACCTCTGGCCCCTCACACCCATTCCCTATAGTTCTATCCTGACTTGTATTGCAAATAGGACTAGAGTTTTCTTCTGGACATCCCCAGTGATTTCCTAATTTCTAAACCTATTATCTTCTTGATGTCTTTTGTTGTTGTTGTTATTTATTTACCATTTAGGATAGTTAATTTTATGTGTCAACTTGACTGGATCACAGCGTGCCCAGATATCTGGTTAAATACTATTCTGAATGTTTCTGTGAGCATGTTTCTGGAAGACATTAGCATTTGAATCAGTAGACTGAGTAAAGTGGATTGCCTTCACCAATACAGATGGGCAATATCCAATGTATTGAAGGCTTGAAAAGAAACAAACAAAAAAAAGGTGGAGGAAGGAAGGATTTGCTGGTTCTCTACCTGACTGTTTAACAGAGAAATCAATCTTGCCCTGTACTCTGCTCTTTGTTCCTAGGTATTCAGACTAGGACTGGAATCTACACCTTCCGTCCCCTACTTCGGCCTTCACGCTTTGACCTCTATCACCTTCCTAGGTCTCCAGCTTGCATATGACAGGTCATGGGACTTCTCAGCCTCCATAACGGCATCAGCCAACATACGCACTATGCACTGCGTGCATTGCATGCACTGCATGGGTGGCAACTGTAAGGAAAGCAAGTTAAATTGCCTTTTTATAAAAGAAATGCAGTGATTATGTTAGTTGAGCATGACTTTTTCATATAACAAGATGGACAAAAACAGTTAACTCATAAATAACCAGGATGCCTTAATTAATATGCCCAGCAATTCTGAATTTCATTTGAAGGACTGATTATCCAACTCTTGGTAGCCACAACTATAATGCAGAATTGAAGAAAATGCAAAAATAAAATCAAATGTGCCAAGTGCATAAGTATTAAAATATATGTCCTATTGGTTTTTTGTTGTTGTTGTTGTTCTGGAAAACCCTGACTAAAACAGCATAACACAGCAATGTGATATGTATCTTCTTTAGGTGAAATTTTTCTCTTCTGTTTTAAATAACACTAACTTTTCTATTGTTTATGTGTTCTAATTTTGTTTTTATTTGATTTGTATTTTTCATTTCCTCTTCACTATCCTTTCCTGTAAATGTAGATATTTCCAAAATTCATCCCTTAATTTTCTTTTTGCCTCTATCATTGGTTCTTAAACTGCAGCATGTGCAAAAATGATTGCCTATGAGTGTGTGTATTGTATGTGTCTGTGTGTAGTATGTGTATAGTGTGTCTGTGTTTGTATGTGTGTTAGGGACAGGGAGAAAGGCTGTTAATAAGAATATCCCCAGTACCCACCTCTCAAAAATTCTGATTTAGAACCTATGAGATGGAAATCTGACTGAATTTTTATCAGCCCCAAAAATAAATGCAGAGGGCCCATTACCTCTACATGGCCAAGGAATCTCTTTCCAAACCTACTATTTCCCTTTTCTAGTTTCACCTCTGAAACCATCAAAGGGAAACTTTTCCATTCTTTGTAATGAACACAGTCATATCACAAAGAACTTTTTTTCTCCTCAGTCAAACAATATCTTACACATAATGAATGTTTTTCTTGCTTGGAATCACACTGTGTGAAGTTCACAGGTGAGCAAATGTAATGCTGTACCACATGGCTGCGGACACAGAAGCTCTATGTGACCAAGCCTTAGAACTCCCACAGGCTTCACAGCTAGCGTGTTATGAAGACCCAACCAGAGCCCAGTTCAATATCATTTTTTTTTTTAGCACTTCCATGTACTTAACTACATTTTACGTATTATAATTTCTCTGACTAAAAAGCCCAGGTTCTTACAAAGTCCATGCAGTGGCTTTAGGCTTATAGTTACAAAAGCAGACAAATACTTCAGAAGCAGGAAAAAAAATGTGTGACTGGGTATATGCATGGATCTTTCCATCTAGAAGCTTCCCTGAATTCAGGCTTAAAAATGAGAAGAGGAGACTCATGGCAAAAACGGACTACTAGAAATGGCTAAATTTGACCCCTATTGACTCAAAACAATCTAGAATTTGACTAAATAGGGAGCCAACAAACTAGAGCTCTCTGTTGTCCACTCTCATGACACTATTGGCAAAGTCAAATTAACCTCCACAACCAAAGACTGAAACAGTGATCCTTAATAGCACCAAAAAGAAAGAAGAAAGGAAGGAAGGCAGGGAGGATAAAAGTGCATTCTCAGAAATACAGGATCCACCAAGCTAGTTATATATTATTAGCAATTGGTACAGATGGAACAATTTGCAGTAGGAACTAAGGGTAGAAGTTAATTTTAACGAAGTCACAAGATATTCCCAAAGGAAGTGAATGATGAGGCAGTGGAAATCTGGCTGCCAGTAATGGTCAAATATCATAGCAAGAATATTAGAATATTCTATATTCTCTCTTTCTTCCTCTCTGTCTCTCTCTCTCTCTCTCTCTCTCTCTCTCGATAGACAGATAAATAGTCCTGCCTCTGGCTCCCTGCTCAGCAGGGAGCCTGCTTCTCCCTCTGACCCTTCCCTTTCTCCTGTTCTCTCTCTCACTCTCTCGTTCACTTTCTCTCTCTCAAATAAATAATATCTTTTTAAAAAGATTACTCAAAATAATATACATGAAGCATTCAGGATCATGTCTTGTACTTGTACCTCAACTGTTTACAAAAAATTGAAAAGAGGTGCACTGAAGTGTGAGGAGATGAGACCTTCAGGAACATACACAGGGAGAGAAGTTGAGAAATGATTCAAGGTAACGACTCATATTTATTCAGGAAAAGAAGACAAGGAAGGAAGAAAGGAAGGAAGGAAGGAAGGAAGGAAGGAAGGAAGGAAGGAAGGGGAGAGGGAAGGAAAAAGGAAAGGAGGTAGAGAGTCAGATTATGAGAAGAAGAACCAGGAAAGAGCTTCACAGAAGCTGAGGAAGGTGAGAGATCAAGGAGGAGGGGTGTCAGGCAGTCCAGAACCATACTTTTCCTACCACATTTCAAAATAAACTCCAGATGATTTAAAAAGGCAAATATTGGTAAAATACAACCCTCAGAAAAAAATAACACAGGTGAAAGGAGAAAAGGATATGTATCAGCTCTGTGAAGAATTATAATATAATTTTCCTTTGTAATTTTTCGTCTTCTGTTTCAAGGTTGAATATAATTCTTCACAGAGCTGATACACATCCTTTTCTCCTTTCATCTGTGTTATTTTTTCTTATACATGTATATAAAAGTATATATATATATAAATTAAATATACATAAAATAAAACAAATTTAAAAAATAGACTAGGAAGATATTAATATTAAATATGATTGGAAAATGTCAATTTTTATTAATTTTTTATTTATCAATGTAAGTCCTTCATTGTTAATTAATAAAATGTTAATTATCAAATATGGCAAATTTTAATAATCAATAAAACATTAATGCAAGTAATTGACTTAGTAGATGTTTTGTTTATTAGTGTCCATGAATAATAACAAGGTATTAGTAAATAAAAAAATGAAAGGTAATTGGACAGATAATTCAAAGAGGAGAAAATGCATATAGTTTAAAAAAATAATTGTAAGTACTATTCACCAAAAGCATATAAACAAAAACAACACTGGGGACTCTGATAATCATAAAAATCAGAGAAACATAAACACTAAAACTCAGGTCAGATGAGGTAGCTGAGAAACTGGTAAAATTATATACCACTTTGCTTCAAAAACTGGCTTAATCACTGTGGAAATAATACAGCAAGATATAGGAAGAGCATAATGATGTTTATCCTTAATGGATGATTTCAGTCCCAGGAATTAATCCTAATGAAATAACTAAAGGGAGAAAGTAGTAAAGAAAATAAGTTTCAAGTACTTTCAGTGTCCTTCTGGGGCAAATTTTCACAATTCATAAGAGGTAGATATGGATACTGGATTCCTTCATTTCACCTGTGTAGTCTTAGAATTCACAAAGCATTTTCACATGCTTAAAATTTAAAAATCATCCATTTGGATGAGTATCATTATTCCTATTTTAAGTATAAGGGAACGTCATTATCCAATGTTATTCAGCTAACCAGTAACACAGCCAGGCTTGAGCTCAGGCCCAAATACCCAAATAATCAAATCATTTCAAAGTTTAAGGAATAACTGTAATTCACATAATCTTTTCAATTACTTCAGTTTCTATCTCTCACTCTTTCTCTCAATCTCTAACAACATAATGCCAATTCCTACAAAATTCAAGATAAAGGGGGTTTTGCTATAGGCTTTGGGGTCTCTATCTTTTCTCATCAGCGTTTCCTTTACCTTATGGTAATCACCTCTTAAATGTTTCTTACCTCTCTGTGTCTAATCTCTCCCACCTATAGTTCACGCTGTACACAACATTGTACAAAAGTAATCCTTTATGGAATTCCTGAGACCTTTACATCCATTCAGTATAAAAGAAATGCTTGAAGTCTAATTTGAGTCCGTAATTCTGTAGAGATTTCACTGAAAAAAGCTTGACAGACACTCCTGGTGATATTTCAAGAGTTTGGTACACTTTCTCTGCCAACCACAAAATTATATACTATGGTTTCTAACACTTTGAAGACACTTATAAAAGACAAATCATCTTAAAGTAGGAAGTAGTGAGTGGTTTCTTATTGATTGCCCTCTTTTTTTCCTCCTTAACTCTTATATCTGCTTTCAAGTGTCACTTCCCAGTTCCGACTATTACACACGCACTGAACTGCCTAAGACAGCCTAGTACATACTTCCTGAGTTAGGCAGCAGAGGCGTACAGGGCCTTTTAATTATAATATTTCAAAAATACATTAAGTTTATTATAAACCTCTTTTAAATTCTAGAATTTTGCAGAGTACATACAAAATTAGAATTTCAATATTCCTCAGAGCCTTTTATTCAAGAAGAAAATAATACCTTTTCAGTATGCATAATGAGAAGATAAAGCACTATAAAATATAACTCAAGATATTCAACTTTTAGACAAAATTAGCAAACATGTGGTACCTAATACATATTCATAATCATAAAGTAAGACTTTTCATAGGAATCAGAAAATTCTTTTCAAATGTTAATTAAAGTTTATAAGGTCTCTAAAGAACGGTATTTATAGCTATCAATTTGCAAAGAGTACGTATTTGAAAAAGAGCAGGTCAGCTTGGCTAAGGATGGAAAAATATAATAAAAACCATACACACTGTGATAATTATGTATCAGACCCTGAAGCCCTCCCTTCCTTCCCTCTTACCTTCCTACCTTCCTTCCTTCCCTCCTTCAGTCATATTCACTCACCTTTAAAATTCACAAAATCCTTATGAGATAGGTACTTCTAAGAATCATACCATATTCATGAGGAAACTGAGGCACCAAGAGTTTAAGTTAGCCCACGAAGAGGAGAAGTGGTAGAGCTAAGATTTAAACCCAGGCAGTCTTAACACATGCTCTTATTCAGTGCTATCCCATTTTGTTTCTATACTTTTTTTTTCCTAATAAAGAGAGAAAAAAAAATCATATCTGGAGTAGCTGCTAATATCTTTCTTTCTTTCTTTCTTTCTTTCTTTCTTTCTTTCTTTCTTTCTTTCTTTCTTCCTTCCTTCCTTCCTTCCTTCCTTCCTTCCTTCCTTCCTTCCTTCCTTCCTTTCTTTCTTTTTTTAGTTTTAGGTAAGTTTTTTTTTTTATAATAATATTTTTCTGACATTGACTTGATCTTATTGCAATGGAGATAGAAAATAAATAAAAATATTCCAGTTTATAAATTAATTTAACATCTCAAATAAAGATGTCCTAAGGATTCATTGCTTAGGAAGAAATTTTGGGGGCCTTCCCCCTAAGCACTGAATTCTGTCTTCTGAAGACAGGAACACCTATAGGTTTGCTAGGTTAGCTTTTCTCAAGTATACAATGTTCCCCCAATATTTCCTTCAAGTGCTAACAGGGTACAGAATGCCCAACACTACTCTTGGAGTAAAGTCCACATGGCAGAATCCTACTAGAAAATTTAAGAAGGAAGGCTACATAGAAACGTGCGTGTGCTGGGTGTGTGTGTGTGTGTGTGCACATGCATGTACACATTTATTTAGTTACCTACTTATTTATGCTTACATAATACATCTTTGTGTAGATGCTGGCATTCTCTCATGGCGGTCTTTAGCAGTTCCTTCAAGTGGCTCTAGAACCAATAGACCAAAAAATTGGCCACAGTGGGACCACTTACAAGGTTTGATGCTAGGCAATTCATTTAGCTCTGAGTCTGTTTCCTCATCCGTAAAATGAGAAAATGGTAAGTACCTAGTCATACGTATATTATTAAGGCTTAAATGAGATACTACATTCCATGTACCTGGAACATTGCTTGTCATATTTAAATACTTAGCAAATTTTAGATAATATTAGATACATTAAAAGCTATTATGAAGAGATTTCAAATAGACCTTCATTAATCCATTTGTAGTTCAGTTCAACTGTTTTGTGTGGAACTCTGTGCTAAAGTTAAGACAATAGGCATATATAACATTGGTGCTATCTATAAGAGATTTATAGCCACTTTAGGAAGAATAATAAAATATTATACACAAAATATTCCTCTTTTTGCATAATGAAAGATGACATTTTGAAGGGTTCTGCTAGAGTATTAACACAATTCTGGTTAAAACATATTTTGATATATTTTTTGGCTTGTAGGAAGTGATAAAACTTTCTGAGGGTCAAAAAATAGCAAAACAAAACAAAAACAAAAACAAAAACAAAATGAACAACAACTAAGCAAAGAAATAACCATGATCTGGAACCAGTACAGAGATAGTGAGTGGCAAGAATGTGAAAACCTGTGTTACCCAGGAGATTAGACCTCTGGCCACTTCAAAGTGAGGAGCTGAAATTACAATTTGCACAGTAAGCTTGGGCAGTTAAAGCAGGGAAAGTGGTTCTAGGCACATAGCCCCTGGGTCCCAGGAAAACAGATGTATCCCTGGTTTAAGCACCCATGGCACTCCACAAATTAAGATCTCACAAATACAAGACACAACAAAGATCACCCAAAGAAACAAGGAAATATACCTCTACTAATGAAAATCAGGACAAATAAAAACAGTTTTAGATCTTTAAGGATTTCAGATACTGGAATAACATAAAGAACATAAAGTAACTAAGAATAAAATGTTTAAAAAATAAAATATAGAATCAAACAGATGAACAAAGAATATTCATAACACTAGATTTAAGAAATTCAGTAAGAAATTTTAGAAATAAAAAATAAAATTATTAAAATATAAAACTCAATGAAGTTTACAGTAGATTGGATGCACCTAAAGAGAGAACTAAGGTATTGGATTTACACAAATTACACAGACTGCAGAACAAAAAGGAAAGGAGATATAATGAAAGAAAGGTTAAGAGACATGGAAAAAAGAATTAGAATGTCTCAGATTTGACTTTGATCACCTTCATCATTACCACTTTGGACCAATCCACCATTTTCCATCCTCTCCCTATCTTTTACTCTCTGTCCCCAATATAAGAATTTTTTAAAAACTTTCTGAAAACTACTGTCATGCTGCCTCATCATCCTTAAGTACTTAAATGCATCATCTCCTCTCCAAACTGTATCAGATACTTTTCTACATAAGCACAAACAATATTCCAACTCAGAAAATAAAGCACCGATAAAATACTCTTACACAATCCATCTGATGAAAATTTTACTAATGACCTCAACTATGTCTCTTTTTCTTTCTGGGCCAGGATCGTTGTCAGGAATGCACATTTAGTTGTCTTCTTGATACCTTCCAATCTGGACTGTTTCTCAAATCTTCGAGCTTTACAGATTATAGCCCTTATATTTTTTAATATGAACCTCAATCTGAATCTGTCTGTTGTTTTTTTATTGGAAACTCCTGGCAAAAAACTACCGGAAAAGTGCATTCTTCTTGGTGCACTGATCAGTAGGCTCAGGATGTCAACTCACTGCACCACTGTGATGCAAATGTAGATCACCTAGTCATGTTCCTATCTGCCAGGTCTCTCCACACAATCAAGCCACCATCTTTCCTTTGTAAATGATTAGCATTTTGTGCAAAGATAATGCCAAATTATGACCAATTACATTCTTCATCAAACTTCCTCCCACCGGCATAGCCTCAATTGAAAATTCCACCTGAACTGACCAGTAATACGATGATTTGCGAAAAGGTGACCTTCTGTCTCCATCATCCCTTCTGCAGTCATAAGTCTGCATTATAATGTAAGAAAGAGCCTTGTCTTACCCCCAATTTATGTATATTTTCATTCATACTTCTATAAATCTGGAGTCACAGATTCCTATTTTATTCAATAGGTTAAATACATTTTTATCATTATTTATTTTAATGCTAAAATGATCCCAGATTTGGTCTGTGTCATTTTTACATCTCATATTCTTTGAGTATATTCTTACTTTCTAACACAGTAAGTTGTCCCAGGCTTATCATGTGTTTTCCCTGTTCTAGTCTAATCATTTCTAAAGGAGCCTTGGTTCTTTTAATGGAGGGTGGTATTTAAAACCAAGAACTGGGCACTCATGCTTCTTGGTTCTCTCAGCACAAAAAGTGAAGAAATTACACATATACACAAACATATACATGTAAGTACATATATATGTCTTAGCTTAAATACTCTTTTTATTATGTTCCCTATATCAAATGTTACATAATTTTAATTAATTTTAATTTTAAGCTAAAAATAACAATATCACATAAGGAAAGTTTTGTAGAATAAATAGGATTTAGACAAGTTTTTTAAAAAAAGGAAACTTTAAATGCATTAAACAACTTGAGAACAAAAGCAGATATTCAGGACGAAGCATACCAGGGGGAGGGGGATTCTGGAGAGCAGACAGGTCTCCAGGAAAGAACATGATTATATATGTATGAACTTTGACATGTTCACGTTGATGTTTCCAGTTCTCCTCTATGAGAGGCAGAATAATACTACTTTCCCAAAGAGGTGCACAACCTCATCTCTGAAACTGTGACTGAGTTAAAGATCTTGAGATAAGAGCAGTAATCTGGGTTAGCCAGGTGAGCCCAGTGTCATTACCCTGGGCCCTTCTGAGAGGGAGGGAGAAGCGTCAGAGTCAGAGGAAGACTGAAGCAGAGGTCAGAGGACCAACAAGAGATCTGAAGGTGCTGCACCGTTCACTCTGACGGAGGAAGGAACCACAAACCAGGATAATCCAGGTCGCCTTTAGAAGCTGGAAGAGCCAAGAAAACAAATTGTTCCCTAGAGCCTTGAAAAGGAATCAGTCCTACTGAAACCTTAAATTTAACCCAATGAGTCTGAATTTAAACTCCAGACTCCCAGAACTTTAAGAGTGTAACATTGTTGTTTTAAGCCACTAAATTAATTTTGTGGTAATCTGCTCCAGCAGCAATAAGAAACTAATGCACCTGTGACCTCAGAGTTATTTTTAGCTTTCTTCTTTTCTATTTCTCCCCAGTATCCTCATTGTATTTACTGTTTTGCATCACATCTTAAATGTTCTTTTCATATAAATCCTGTTATCAAAAGTTATATAATTTTAAGTTAAAAGTATCAGTACTATGTAAGAAAAGCTTTGTGAGGTAAATAGGATTTAGGCAGGTATAAAAAAAGATACTTTGAACGCATTAAACAGCTTGAGAAAAGGTATATATTCGAGATTAACCATACATGGGTAAAGAGACCAGAGAGGGAAGAACTTGATCAAACAAGATAGAATTATCAGAGAATAAACAAGATTAGAATTATAAAGAATTATTAGAGAACATCTCCCCTGGCAAGGTGGAATTGTCAGGGGAGATGTTCACAGAAGGAGCGTAAGGTCAAATCAAAGCAGTTCAGAGAACAAGGCCCATCACGTTTACCCAGTGATACTTCTCGGAAGTTCTTAGGATGGAGTATAAGGACTAAGAATAGAAACAGAAAGGCCAATTAGGGATCAGATTAACCAGGAAGAACTGAAATGATCTGGCATATTTTGGGGGTGGAAGTGAAAAACTAGTTTCAAGAGAAGAGGGTGGGGGGAGAATCAAGGAAAACTGGGAATTGTGCCTGAGTTTTTGGATGCACTGGAGGGTTTCCTTAAAAAGATTTTCAACTAATCCTGTTTAAGCTCTACCTATGTAGCCCATTCAGAGGTTCCTGGTATTTACAGTCTGAGCTGCTCTGGATTCTAGGAGCTGAGAGACATGATTCTTGTTGGCTTCTCCGGGCACTCTCAGCCTTCAACTAGATCTCATGTCTAATGTTAGCTACTACTTGTTTATCTGCTTTTCCCAGATTCCAAAATTGTGAGGGCATCTACTGTCAAATGTTATTATATGTAAAGCACTGAGAACAATGCCTGGCCCAAAGTACGTGGGATATAAGGGTTAGCCATTTGTTATTCTATTGTATTCTATTCTAATCCTTTACTTCCACATCCTTACTTGTTTTGATGGGATTAGAAATAAGCAAATATGGCAAGATGCCCTTCAACAGATGACTGATTAAGAAGTTGTGGTCCATATATACAATGGAATATTACTCAGCATCAGAAAGAACGATTTCTCAACATTTGCTACAACATGGACGGTACTGGAGGAGATAATGCTAAGTGAAATAAGTCAAGCAGAGAAAGACAATTATCATATGGTTTCTCTCATCTATGGAACATATGAACTAGGAAGATCGGTAGGGGAAGAAAGGGATAAAGAAAGGGGGGTAATCAGAAGGGGGAATGAAGCATGAGAGACTATGGACTCTGAGAAACAAACTGAGGGCTAGAGGGGAGGGGGGTGGGGGAATGGGATAGGCTGGTGATGGGTAGTAAGGAGGGCATGTATTGCATGGTGCACTGGGTGTTATACGCAACTGATGAATCATCGAACTTTACATCAAAAACCAGGGATGTACTGTATGGTGACTAACATAATATAATAAAAAATATTATTATAATAAAAAAAAGAAATAAGCAAATATTAGTCAATGTACATATTTAATCAGGAGTCTGAGTAATTTTTTTTTTTTTAAGCATTTTTTTTGTGAGAGAGAGAGAGAGGGAGCACAACCAGGGGGAGCAGCAGGCAGAGGGAGAAGCAGGCTTCCCGCTGAGCAAGCAGCCAGACATGGGACTCCATCCCAGGATGAGCCAAAGGCAGATGCTTAACCAACTGAGGCACCTCCAGTGTCCCAGGAGTCTGAATAATTCGTTCTCTCTCCTAGTTCAGCCTGAATCTTGCCACTTGCATTAGGGTTTTTGTTTTGTTTTTTCCAATGTAGTTCTTTAAAGGCAACCTAAAATAATTGTGTAAAAGTACTGTTCGACATGTTAGATGTCATAATTTAATAGTCATTTAGGCTGGGGGTAACCTGTTACATAAACTGCTGTAATTTCCGGAAACAATCCACTGTGCTAACTGGAGTTTAACTGTCAGGAGCATTCTAACATGTGATTGTAGAAAGTCCGCTCTATCATCCAAAGTAGAAATAAGACAACATTCTCACAGCTAGACTCACCGTTAAACATGATAGAATATGTAGTTTTAATGACCCACTCTTTGGTTGACATTTCTCAAAGCATATTTTGTGGAATTATTTTACAGTATATTAGTATACATTGGTTGAAAACAAGTTTGTTTAAAACCTGTTTGGCCAGAGCTTGGTAAAACTTATTTGTGCCTTCAATGTGCTAATTTTTGTTAATATTCACCTCATTTCAGAAGTGATTATGGGACAGTAAATACTGAGTAATAAGTTCCTACCTCATTCGATCATTAACCTCCTTGTTTATTTTCTTAAATTTAATAGAATTCCCAGGACCACACTTTGGAAAATGTGGATGTAGGCCAAACGTCGTCTAAAAGTGCTGCGGTCCATGAGTGAGTACATCTTTAAAATTTAACACTAAAGATCACAGTGATAATGACATTTACGAATATCTCAAGTCAGATATATGTTCACTTGAAGTCCAGGACATAGAAGATTAGGATACATGGGATTTTCCCTTAAGGATTCACCATTGCAGGAAAACTGTTAGGTATAAAAAGTGGGCAAAGGAACCTATCTTCAACTTCTTAAATAATGCCAGTGTTCTCATAATTTAGGAGGGCAGTCTGCAGCTTGAGTGAGTAATGACATTTTTGCACAACTTTGAGATCCTCAAGGAGGCAGAAACTAGGGTTTACAAGGCTAGGTTCATAACTGCTGTAAGCCTGCTGCTAGATAGAAGTGGGCTTTGAGAGAATATTCATGTAATTTCTGAGATATGATGACTAATTCTAAAGTAGAAAAGCATATGGGGAACAACCAACCTGCTTCTAGAACTGTTTCTCCTTAGGTACCCAGCTTTAAAAAATAACAGCATTTGTATTAAATTTTCTTAAGGTAGGAGTTTATGCTTATTTTTATCTGAGAGATTATCAGAGTGGGTAGATGAGGGAGAAGAATAGAGGAGCCAAGTGTTATCTGTTAGAATATGTTCTTGCCAATTAATTTCTAATCTCCGAAAATCCTAGCAAACTGGAGAGTAAGGGTGTCAAGTTGGCCACCAATTATGAAGAGAATGTTGCTTGTTCAGGACAAGAGTGAAAAATATAGGTAAGAGGAGCTGAAAAGGCATAATCAGATATTTAATGTAGAACTTAAAGTTCTTCTTATCCGTGATGGGACTACTTTTCCCCAGGTCTTCTTTTTTTCCCTCCCTTCTCTTTTCAATCTTTAATATACCTCTTATTAATAGGTATAGAGGCTGGATCTGTTTGGGGGACCGTGACTAAAAGTGCAATTTTATAAAGGGTGGCATGAGGAGTGAGTGGAGGACAATGTCAGGAGGCTCGTGGATCTGTTACAATGATCTCACTCTTCCATTCATGTACCTATAACAACGTCTTAGCATTTGGTAATCAAAAACATGCTCTTTAGATTCAAAGTGGTATTTGAATCCAATTACCTCCAAGTCAAGTGGCCTCTACAAAGTCTTTCTTCTGGGCTATATTCTCTTTACCATCCTTAATATGATGCTACCCTTTGCATTTTGGGTACACGTTTAAGGTATATCTGAGAATGCGCTCTCCCCTGCCCCAACTGGAAACTTCATTTTCCCCTCACCCCTCAACCAAGTAAAAGAAAATTAAAAGTAACCTTTTGAACATCTGACTCTCTACACATGGGTTTTTGTTGCTTGTTTCGGAGATAACATCTCCCCTGGCTGAAAATGCTCCATGTTTCTGCTAGCCTGTGGCCTATGATGATAACTCTGTTATAACACTAATCCTGATTTTTCTATCTCATTGTTTCACACGCATCTATCTTGTCTCCCCTTTCACTATTCAAAAACAAAACCACAGACAACTTGAACATAAAAACATGTCTTATTCTGGACCCTCAAAATGTTTATCACAGCACTTGGACCCACAGAGGATGGGGAAGAAATACTGAATTTCCTGTAGTTTTATTACTTTAAGTATTGTAGCCAGGAATAACCCACTCATGCATTCATATTTTTAATAATAATTTTTCCACCAAATACCAAATACTTATTAATAACTTATTTAAAGATAAATTTCTGGGTTTGTGTGTAACTATGTTATACACGAGTAAAAGGAGTTCTTCATACTCTTATGGGACAGGAATTTATCATTTCTATTACCCAAATCTTAACACAATATTTAATTTTAAAACTCAACCTGAATAAATTATATAATTAAAATGGGGGCAAATGATTATTACCTTTTGTGTTTCTATCAAAATTTGATTTGTTCCTTCCTGAAGACCAAGTTTCTTGATATTTAAAGTATCAATTATAAAGACTGATTTCAGAAACAGACAAAAGCAGTAAAGGGAAATAGGTCTAATAGTGATCTGTACATCCAAGTGTGGGTCCTTTCATATGTAATACCTCTTACGCAAGACTGAGAAGAATCCTGCTCTGTCACCGCCATAGCAAATCATGAATGTTTAATATATTTCAACTTCTGAATGTGATGTTTATCACATCAAATAAGAGTTGATGCTTTAGATGGTTTCTTTGCCACTCAAACAGAAATAGAAATGAGAAAGAGTACCTGTTTGAGGGAGCCCCTCCCTCCCACAAAAAGGAACTACTGATTCCAGAAACAGAAGAGCCTAAAAGGAATATCTTCTACAATAGATCCTCATTCAAAGCTACTTTAATTTACCCAGGTCTATAAAATCTGGCAAACACAAATACCTATGACACAGCTGTGAACCTGGAAGCAAATAAGATCTCAGAACCAAGTAAAAATGACAACCATTCATCTACTTTGCTCTGTTGGGGTAGGTGTGGAAGTCTGTGTATATGCATATACACATGTTTATTCTTAAAACTTCCTGAATCCTTGTGACACTGTGAGCCCGATGCCATCACTGTTCCATTTTACATGTTTGGTTAATCAGCATACATATGTAACTTGTCCAAAATCACAAAAATAGTTCGTAGCAGAACTTAGTTTTATACCAGAACAATTTGGTCCCAGAATCCAAGTTCTTTCCCAATATACTCAATAGCCACCAAGAGTGAATAGAAGTGACTTTTCATCACCTGTGTCTATAGACATGAATACAAATACAAATGTAGGCATAAATTTGTATGCATAAATCTTAGACTTTGAGAAATAACTGAAAGGAAATAAACCAGTAGGATAAAAGTTATAATTTCTAGGTAGTAGTTTATGATTTGTTATCCTTCATATTTTTACATTTTCCAAATGCTCTATAATCATGTACTATTCTTATTTTCATAAAACAACATAGTCAAAAGCAAAATGTTTATAAAAATGCTCAGTAACTGCCCAATGTATCTAAAATTTTGACTGTTACTCTACCATCTTATGGAGCCTTTTCCTGCTTTAATTTTATCTCTTTGGCACCAGTCACCATTTGTTTGATACATTATGCATTTTCCTTACTTACACTGTCTCTTTTTACCAGCAGAATATTAACTCTCTGAGAATCAGAATTTTTATGTTTTGTTACTGCTGGACTTAGAACAGTGCCTGATGCATTGTAAAATCAATCAGTATTCAATTAAAAAGTACTAATATAATATAAAAGCACTGTTACTTAAAGATTCATACTTGAATTAGAAGGCAATTCCATCTGCTGACAACCCTTTATAAATGTGCAGTAACATCTTTTATAAGAAAAGGAACAATTAAGTCCAATTTATCCAGGTCTGACTGTTCATCATGAAGAAGACAAAGGGCCAGCAATCCATTCTTAAGGGTTTCAGTCACTCCTAGTGCATATGCTTTTCTAAACAGGATGACTTAATTTTCATCCAAGAACAGATTTGATCCTTATATCAAAGAGTTGTCTGAGTATATAGAGGGAAAGAAAAGATGAGAAGGTGTTCACCATTTTGTCTCTGGGTAATCACCAGGATGCAGAAGGCAGAACCATTGATGTTCAAACTGAAATTCTTTTGAGTATCCAAGAATGAACGCCTACATGATGGTTCAGTGATACATCAAACTAGGAAGATTTCAATTTAGGAAATAACAGTAAGCAAGAGTAGTCAATATTGTTTGAAGGAAAAGTGGAAGATGTTCTTTATACAGGGATGAAGAGAAAATGAGGATGAAGTTAGGAAAAGGTATTATGTTGAGTACATGATTTGGGATTAAGAAACAAAATTCGATGCTATTGAAAATAACAGCTAAAATTAAAGGTGTACCTGGGCGCTTGGGTGGGTAGTTGGTTAAGCATCTGGCTTCAGCACAGTCATGATCCGGGAGTCCCAGGATCAAGTCCTGCATCAGGCGGGCTCCACTCAGCTTGGAGCCTGCTTCTCTGTCTGACCTTCCCCACTCTCATGCCTTCTCTCTCTCTCTCAAATAAATAAATAAAATCTTTTTAAAAAAGTTAAAGGTGTACCCTAAAGGTTGCCAAGGACACTAGAACAAAAATTTTTAAAAAAATGATAGCCAACTGTGTGTTGTTGCTTCCTATTTTAAAAATCAAAGTATGACAAAATCAGCTTTGTTAACCTGTTAGCCTTAGAGCTCTCAAATTGAAACAAAAAATTTAGCGGAGGAAGGGGATGTGGGAGAGGAGGAGGTAACAGAAAATTGGAAATATCAAAGAGAAATGGTTTAGTTTCTTTGACATTCAAGTGTTTCCAGCCAGCACTGATTCTGAAAGATTTCCCGGATTCCCTCCTGAAATCCGATAAGCATTTTACAATTCAGTTTCCACTGCTTTGCCACCTTTACTCTCTCACTGCTCACCTTCACACCTCCAGCACACATGTGCACGCACACAGATTCATTTTATTTGAAAATATGTGTTACTTTAGAGTCACACTTAATTGATTTAGAATAGAAAAATAAGTAAGCCTTTATTTTACTCTATAAAATGGGCCCTGTAAATTGGGAGGAGGGGTAAATTATGCCATGACTATAGATCTTTGTGCTTTTTTGCACATGAAGTAGCATCTAAAAAAGCAAGTTCTTCAAAAAGATTCCTTTTTTCTCTCCCCGTCTTCTTCTCCCTCTCTGCTCCTCTCCTCTTTTCACTTTCTCCCAGTCCTTCACATATGGCACTGGCCAAAGGTACTATATTTCATATACAAAATCAGGTAAGACTAAAGGAAATGGAATTTTGCCAACTTTACTTCCAGGAAATGTAAAATTTTAAACTAGGTTCATTCATATTGAGATTGTTGACATAAAGTTTGATACAGAGATCATTCAGATACTGATGTTAGCTAACTGCTAATTATTGGAATAAAGTCACAGTTCATAGATTCTTCTGGCTCACTCTATAAACCACACAGAGCTATCTGTCATTAATATTTGTATTCATTGTGATGAGGGAGAGTTCCCTCAGCACTTGTAGTTAAGAGTGCTTTTGTCACCAGGATTTATTGCCCACTCAGGTGGAATTTAACACTTACAGAATTCAGAATTTCAATTGGAGAGAGAATCAATACAGAGACTATGATGGCCTTGTAGCATGAACAGAGACGATTCTGAGAGATGGGCCTTTTTGGACTAATGGCAATGATGTTTTAGAATTACTATGGAAATTACTGAAAATATTAGCAAGGGGTACCCTGTTGAACCAGTTAGGTTATTAAACCTAAGGAGTAGGTAGGTTCAGGGTGTGTGCTTCTGGATAATCCTCAAAACAAACAGGTCCCAAACGTAGAGATATGGGACTAAATTTGCCAAAAGACTCATTCTGCATGGAAAAAAATGAAATTAAAATCTCATCTCAGCTTATTGGATTTGGAACCAAGGACCTGGAGCTATGTAGACTCACATAAGGCAGCAACATTTACTGTCACCCTGAAACTGAGCTCCTTTTGCTTTTGATGTGAATAAAATATCTGTTCTACAGATGTTACTTATAGTTTCTACTAGCCTACCTCTTCATCTAAGGAACATCACAAATTAATATGCCTTAACCCCTACTATAAATGCAGTATTTTAAGGACCGTCCTGGTCGTGGCTGAATGGACCAGAACTTTAAAAGACAATCTCTTTTCTCCTTTGAGACTTATGGTATCATCTTTCTTTGAGAGAGGAGTTAAGTCAATTGGTTTCCTCTCCCTTTTTTTTTGCAATGTATATTAGGGAACATGAAGAAAGCATAGTTATCAATAAGAACTGAAGCTGACAGGAGACTTGAAGAAAAGAGAAATTCATTACGAAAGAGTAAAGAGTATAGGTTGCCTCAAGAATATGAAAACAACCCAAAGACACATCTTCAAAAAGCACAGACTTGGACCATCTTAAAATCTGGATCGTGCCCCCACAAGGAAGTTCTAACCTCCAATGTGACAGTATTTGGAGACAGGACCTTTAGAGTGGTAATTAAGATTAAATGAGTTCATATGGATGAGGCACTCATCTAGTAGGGCTAGTGTCCTTATATGAGCAGGAAGAGACACTAAGGATGAGTGTACACAGAGAAGAGGCCATATGAGTACACAGCAAGAAAATGGCTCTCGACAAGTCAACGAGAAAGGCCTCAGGAGAAACCAAACCTACAATACTTTGATCTTGGACTTCCAGCCTCTAGGACTATGAGAAATCAATTTCTATTATTTAAGCCATCCAGTCTCTGCTATTTTTTGGCAGTGCTAAACAGAACCCTGATTAATAGAGAGACCCTAAAATGGGCATCAATTAAGGTTTGCATATGGATGACCTGATGAGTTTGTGTTCTGCCATTATCCAACTGGATGATTTAAGGGAGGCTGTTTAGTCTCTATAGATCATACCCTCCTCATCTGGATGATGGGAGAATTCTGTCTCTAAGATATTCACAAATTTAAATTTAATGGGGATGATGACATTCCTAATTATTCCAACTCCCCCAAATTTCCCATTCTCTTGATAAATGCATTTAACAAACTCCTTGTAATGTAATCTAATGTAGGACAAACATCCGGTTATATCATTTCTTCTTGATTGACACATGCATATTTTGGTTCCATCAGTTGAGCTGTGAGAGTCTTGAGGGAAGATTCCAGATCATGCATTTAGCTAGTCATTTAAGAAATATTTATTGAATATATCCTATGTGTAAAGCACCACTGACGGGAATAAAATTATAAAGAGGATGCGTGTGACAGCTTCCTTCATGGGAGAGACTAACAAGCAAGATTACGTAAATTAACTCAGAACTATAGCCATGAAGAAAACATGAAATAATTAGTATTTGGAGAAAAACAGTGTAATTTTGTACTGGAATTCACAGGAAGGTAATTCTTTCCCCCAAAGATCAAATTATTAGGAGATAATCTGATGATCTGAGGCATATATCAGAAGCACACTTCATTCACACAGTTGAAGTCAGTGGTAGGGTCAGTCCTAGCGAGCATGAGTTCATAATTGCTACAAGGCCACCTGCTTAAAAATCTGCAGACTTTGCTTGACGTGGGTCATGCCTTTAAGATAAACTGACTTGCTCAATGAAACAAGAGGGAAACAAGTTAGGTATAGCTGTTTTAGAGTTCATAAAGAACAATCTGAATCTAAACTACTTAAACCTTCAAAGCTTTACTTTTCATAACTGAATGATGAAAAAACACTATCTACCTTGTATAGTTATTGTGAAAATTAGAGATCATTATACACAAAACTCCAAGCAGACTATTTAACATTCAGCAGGCACTGAAAGTGTTTATCACTCTTATTTTATTATTTTGTTTCAAAGCAAATATGGCAAAATGATGATGATTGATTGTGGAGCACCATTGTGGAGCACTATCTTGAGAATGATGCAAGTCTGTGACTTGACTCAAGATCCAGGAGCATCGGTGAGATGTGAGTCGGTGCAATCTGAGTCACATTTAATCACCATCCTCATAATCACCATCCCTATTGGAGGAGGGATCGATTGAGATAGTAATGTACAATTCCACTAACTCTCCTGAATCTGTGAGTTAGGCACTGAGTAAAAGAGTCGGTGCAATCTGAGTCACATTTAATCACCATCCTCATAATCACCATCCCTATTGGAGGAGGGATCGATTGAGATAGTAATGTACAATTCCACTAACTCTCCTGAATCTGTGAGTTAGGCACTGAGTAAAAGAAAATCATTGGCAATTGTTCAGCTAAATTCTAATGGTGATAAGAGAGAATTAAAAAAGGTATTTTACAAAAATCTGGCACAGAGCTCAGTACTCCCAGGCTGAAGCAGAAGACAACTAGTTATGGAGAGGAAATGGAAATATTAAAGAAATAGAAGCTTATTGCAAAAAGAAATCAGAGTGCCAAAGCACAAGGTAAATATTTATTGACAGTTTTGTAAGTGGTTCCCACTGTATTACCTAGGACATACTTAAAGTAGTTGGAACAATATTTTCAGAAATATTACCTTCTAAATCATCAGCAAATACCAAAGTTGGCAGCTGACGCTGGAAGTCTAATTGCCATCTCTTTGTTTTCCCTTAAGAATAAATATGTTTATTGCAAATGTTCCCTATTCTTTTTGCCTGGCACTCATAAGGGAGAAGCATGAACAACAACAGTTCAGCTAAATCATTACAATTACATCAACAGTTATATTGCAAATGGCTGATCCAAGTCACATTTCTGTGTTAAATGCAATAATGTTTTATTACAAATATTACGATTAAAAGTAGGTCTCTTCAAAATGTGTAGAACAAACTGTGTGGAACAATAAAATGTCATCAGGTATTTGAAATGAAAAATAAATCTAATATTCCCAAACTTCTGCAATTACAAAACATTCGCAAAAAGCACCCTTGGGCCTTTCTTCCCAAGATGCTGGAACTCTTAAACACTCATTAAGAATCTGGATACCTCTCATTTCAAACAGCAGCTTTTCATTACACAGAGTGTAAGCACTGACCTCTGATATGGTTAAGCCAAACTTCAAATTAAATTTAACTGGCCTTTTCTGGCTTCTGGCAAACAAGTATAAAATGCGGTCACACCCTAAGTGTGAAGCTAATAGGATAAAATTTAGGGGTGAAGTTGCATTTACACATGTAATGCAAGAAATTGTCTTTTTAATGAAGTATAATTGACATATAACCTATTAGTTTCAGAGGTACAATATAATAATTCAATATTTCTATATATTGCAAAATGATCACAATAAATATAGTTAACATATGTCATAATAGGTAGTTACAATTTTTTTTTCTTGTGACGAGAACTTTTAGATCTATTCTCGTCGCAACTTTCAAATATGCAGTGTAGTATTAACTGTAGTCACCATGCTGTACATTAAATCCCCATGACTGATTTACTTTATAATTGGAAGTTTGTACCTTTCAACCTTCTTCACCCATTTTGCCCACCCAGTCCACCCCCTTAACCCCCTGCATCTGGAAATAAACAGTCTGTTCTCTGTATCTATGGGCTCCATTTGTTTAAAGTTTCACGTATCAGTGAGATGATATGGTATTTGTCTTTTTCTGTCTGATTTATTTCACTTAGCATAATGCCTTCAAGGTCCATCCATGCTGTTGCAAAATTTCCTTTTTCATGGCTGAGTAATAGTCGTGTGTGTGTGTGTGTGTGTGTGTGTGTGTTAGTGTGTGTGTGTGTGTGTATACACACCACACTTTATCCATTCAACCAATGATGGACACTTAGGTTGCTTCCATGTCCTGGCTATTGTGAATAACGTTGCAATGGAAATAGAGGTACACATATATTTTGAGTTAGTGTTTTCCTTTCTTGGAATAAATACCCAGGAATGGAACCGTTGGATCATGTGGTAGTTCTATTTTTAATTTTTTGAGGAGCCTCCGTACTGTTTTCCAGTGGCTGCACTAATTTACATTCCCACCAACAGTACACATGGGTTCTTTTCCCTCCATATCCTTGCCAGCACTGGTTATTTCTTGTCTTCTTGATAACAGCCATTCTAAGAGGTGTGAGGTGATATCTTATCATGGTTTTGATTTGTATTTCCCTGTGGTTAATACTGTTGAGCACCTTTACATGTACCTGTTGGTCATCTGTACGTCATCCTTAGAAAACTATCTTTTCAGTTCCTCTGTGCATTTTTTAATTAGAGTTTTTTCTATTGAGTACATATTTTTTTCATATATTTTGGATGTTAACTTCCTCAGATATATGATTTGCAAATATTTTCTCACATTCTGTAAGCTGCCTTTTCATTTTGTTGATTACTTCCTTTGCTGTGCAGAAGGTTTTCAGTTTGATGTAGTCTCACTTGCTTGTTTTTGTTGCCTTTGCTTTGGTGTTAAATTTAAAAGGTCATTTCCCAGACCAATGTCAATGCAGAATCTTCTCTTGGTATGCAATTAATACTTATTCAAGACTGTCACTGCACAAAGGTATCAGGTATCCAATCAGTAAGAAAAGATGTACCACAAACATTTATCACTTGTATATCTACTCCCAGAACTCCACTGAAATCAGAGTAAAAAATACAAATAATTATTAATCTGTGAGATCAAGAATACATGATGAGAAAATGTTAGCACGGCAACTGGAATGAACTTTTGGAACACAGAAATAAGGTGAGAGAGGAAACTAACAAAGTGGAGAAAGCTTTCAATTAAAGCATGCACAGGACACTCCATGAGGCCTTCACTAAGAGATTCAGCACACTGATGCATCATTCACTGTGGAAAGCCAGGTGACTCCTAGAGCTAGAATAGACTGACATTATATCTACAGAGAGGTTCATACACCAGGTGCTGTGGTGCAGTTAACAATTTGACTCCACTACAATGAAACTCTTTGGACTCCAACTACAAGAAATTATAAGAATAAATGTGTGTTGCTTAAGTCACTAAGTTTGTGGTAATTTGTTACAGCAGCAGTAGTAAATGAATATACCATATAATGTAATGCCAATCAGCAATAAAAGGGATGAGCTATTGATATAAACAATACAACTGAACATAAAAATAATTGTTGAGTGGACTAAAAGGATAAAAAGGAGTTTATATTATATTATGCCACTTTCATAAAATTCTAGAAAATGCAAAGTAATCTAAAATGATAGAAAGTACACAAGTGGTTGTTTGGAAATGAGGGACAGGTAGGTGCAGGTAGGACATGTTGCAAAGAAACATGAAACAACTTTTGGGAGTGAACTATATTTTCATAATATTGATTGTGGTTTTGGTTTCATGGGGGCATACACAGTCAAAACTTATTAAATCATACACTTTAATTATGTGCAGTTAATACTATGTCAGTTACACCTCAAAACTTTTAAAATTAAGAACATGTACGTAGGGGGTATATATATGTATATATGCACACAACATATATATATATATATATATATATATATATATATATATATATACACACACACACACATGCATATATGTGTAAATGCACACACACATGAAGTGTATATATAGACATGAATGAAAACAAAAAGAAAAACAAAACCCCAAATCTCCAACATTTATCCTACAGTAGCTTAAGGAAAAGAAAATGAGTAAAATTAAAAATCAGAGAATCATTATAGAGCTAATACAGGAAAACCTCCCAGAATTAAAGGGTATCACTTTATAGACTGAAAGAAGAAGCTCACTAAGTGACCAGAATAATGAATAATTAGAACCACGCTAAAACTCACAATTATGAAATTTCACACAAGACCAAGTTAAAGAGTAGAACTTAAAAGCTTAGAAGAATTGGTATTGTGTAGGAATGAATACTTGGGAGGGAGGGGAGCAAAAAGAAAAGAAATAAAAAGTCACAAAAGAGACTTGGTTTGAATCCAGAATGATAATAGGCTATTTGAAAGCAAATCTATCTGTTGGAAGTCAGCAGCAGAATAATGACATAAAAGCTTTGAGAAGAAATAATATCCATCTTAGAATTCTTTATCCAGCCAAGGATTCAATCAACTTTTCCGGTAGAAAAAAAAAAAGAAGACATTTTATGTATACAAAGGCTCAAAAAATTAACTCCTAAAACACATTTTCTTAAAAAAGCTATTAGAGAATGTCCTAGTAGAGGATGGCAGCAAATAAAAAAAAAAAAAAAAAAAGGAAAGACACAAGGTCAAGAAATGGAGATCTAATATAAGAAAACTGGAAAGAGAAGTCCCAGTATAGACAGCTCTGTACCAATCCTGAAATTTAAACATTTCTCTTTAGAACAGGAGACAGGTAAGATGGAGGGGCGTCTTAAGGAAAATAAGTTATAGTTTCATGTGTTTCAGTGTAAGGAAGAATGACTGCTAGGCATTTGATAAATTATTTTTGAACATTAAAAAATTATGGAAGAGTTATGATGAAAATATAGCAAATGTAAAAACAAGTTTTTTTTAAGAAAAATAAGAAATCTTACCTGAAAGGATATTAATCTTAGTAAACTACTCACCACTTCACGAAGCAATAAACAATTTTAATGTGAAAATAATATACATATTAAGTATTGATTTAATCAAGATCAGTACTGCTTTATCGGGAAAATAATGAAGCAGGGATTGCAGAGGTGACGTAGTGGTAGTATGAGAAGTTTAATGTCCACTAACTCGATAGAAAATCAATAGATATTTTAATGTAACAAAGACTGCATCATAGGTATATAATTTAGAAATTCTAAAAGTCCCAGAACAAACATTAGTAAATAGTAAAGCTAAAGAGACTGTTTCTGGGAATAGAGCCTAGGGAGTGCAAAGGGGTGGGCAGGATATTGCCTTTTTTTTTTTTTTTTAAGTTTTGTCACTCTTCCACTGTGTTTTATACCATGACTATATATATACATATATGCTTTAATTTTTAAAAAATGTTTAATGAGAAATCAGCAATGGTTGTCTTAGCAATACCTCCTAAGTAGTACAGCTCTGCATGAGTCTTTATCCATATGCTGAATCATTTATTTTCAGAATAATATGCTTCAGGTTCACAGAAGAAAAAATAGCTAAACATTTTTAATAGAGGTCTCAATTTTATCACCCTTGCAAAGCAATTTTTCAAAAATAGAATGAAAAGTATCTACTGTGTGTCAGGCACTTTCAATTTTGGTGATAAAAATTAATTAAGAACCTGTTCTCAACAGATTATAGTCTATTGGTGGGTGGTAGTGGCAGCAAGCACACAGAAAATGAGAATTCATTGTGATTATGTTCAAGGAAGTAGGGAAAGTAGACAGGTTTAGTTCTAGAGAAATTTAAAAACTGGAACAGCTTCAAATTATATAGGAAAACTTCTTGGATGGACAAATGTAAATCAAGATAATGAAGGGGGGAATGTGTGAATGATCCAGTATTTACTGAACAGCAAGCACAGGCCAGACCATTAGTACAATTTAAGACAGAATATAGACCTTTCAAATCACTGAAGCTGAAAACCAGCAAACTAAATTTAATACAGCAAAGACAGAGAGCATTGGGAATAGTAAACATAAAATTCAGGGAGCATTAAAGAAAATGAAAAAAAAAGAAAGGCAAAGCACATTCATTTTGACAAATATCCATACATTGGTAATGTCTTCAATTAAATTTCTGAGAGAATTCTGGGGAAGTTGCTTGTTAAAGATTAATCCCCTCTCTGAACCCCCACCCCCCCCCACCCCAAAGGCCAAGGAGATGAGAGGAAGAGAACATGAAAAAGTAAATGAATGATTCTTCATTCCTAACTCAATGCTAGAAACTAGGAAAGGATTATGGAATAGACGAAGCCAGATTAAATAAAAATACCTAGTTATCTTTGGTGCTGTATTGCTGCAAGAAAGTTGAAGGGATTTTGGTCTGAGTTCACTATTATCCCTTGTCTGGAAAAGCAAGGCCAAGTGGACAGGGCAGATAAGAGAGTGCTTGCTATCCTTCATCTCTAGGTATTAACAGATGAAAAGCTATAGCCCAGGTCAAGTTTGTCCATCCCAAACAGAACAAGCAGACTTTTTCACTGATCCTCCTGGGTTTTTCTTGATATAGGAGGAAATAGAAACAAACGAATTGAACAAAAACACAATGTGCCTAAAGTAGAAACCAAGCCAAAAAGAAATTTTCATTAGGAAATGTGGCCAGAAGCATAGATGACTGAATAAACACTTTAAAAAAATGAGCACCTACAGAGTCTGCCTAAAGACCCACTTCAGGTCATCTCAAGATTTCTAGGTCCCTGAACTGGGAAACAAACCGAGAGCAGTCATCCACCTTAAGACCTAATTGGAGGGTGGCAAACCTGCAGTGATTGTGGGGAATCCTTTCTAACTGCTTTGGGTTAAACACCTGGCTATATAGACGTCTCCTTCCTCAAGGAGGAGGATTAGAAATTAAGTTATAGGACTAATGAAATGGTCTTTTTTCCCCCAATGTAAGAAGAAATACGTTTCAAAGTTTGCAGAAGAGAAAAACTTTGAATAAGATATGCTACAATAAACAAAATGTAGACAGAATCTGCGATTTCCCCTTAGATAAAAACAAATTCCTAAAAAAAATTATGTTACAACACATCAAAATGAAAATAGAACTAGGTAAAATAAAGACATAATTTAGGGTTAATAATTTGTTGTCAACGTTAAAAATGCTTTTTGAAGAAATAAAGAACAGAATCCACCTATGGAAAGACTGTCTGATTGGTAGAAAAGAGAATCTTAAGCAGCACTGCCAGAATGTAGGGGGTGAAAATGACAATAAAAGAAAGGGAAGATAAATTGATTTGGAAGGTGTATATCTCCCTGAGTCTATGAACTCAATCGTGAGGGTTAAATAAAGAGGCAAGAATGAAAGAATCTGAAGTAGTAATTAAAGCAATGCTACAATAAATTCCCTGGGCTGAAAAAAGATGTCGGAGTTATAATATTCAGGGAAAACTATTCCTGTCTTAAGTATCCCAGAGTCAAAAAGTTTTCATTCACATATGAAGGTATCAAGAGAATGTATTCCACCGAATAAATCTGTATCTTCTAAAAAAAGAAATCACAAAGTTATACTCTTTTCAATTGGGAAAATTATATATATATATATATCTCCCCAGAATGTGAAACTTGTTAAAAAAACACTGAAGATGGATGCACCTACAGATAAAATTAAACTTGAGTAATGATAAACTAGAAAAATGGTAAATAAACTAAGCCTAAATAGTGATAAACTAGAAAAGCAAAATCAAAGTATTTTAAAATTTGTAGAATGTTTTAACAGGCACAATTTTTTAAGGTAATGATGTTTTTCCAAATTTTCTACAAGGATCAGGTTATTTGAATATTAGAAAACAATTTTTAATTTAGGGCATGTGCAAATAAACTGCACAGATCCAGTTCCTGCTAAGCAAACTATTCAGACCTGGTGAGCAGCTGGAGCTGGTAACAGGCCCTAGACCAGCAGGTGACAGGTCTGCACTCTTGCAGGACCCACCACACCATCCCCCACCCCGATGTTGATGGGTCATCCTCTGCTGATCAGCCTCACTCACACCTCCCAAAGGTGAATGGACATGGCTTTTTACCCTCATCCACAGTACTTCTAAAAGAGTCTGGAAATTGGGCTCTTGGTATGAACAGTGAACTGGCTTCGACAGTTTGGGTTGCTTTGGGGGGTTTCTCCACTCAGTTGCGTCTGCTGTTGTTTTTTATCCCCCCTCTATGCCTTCTCTTGTTTCCATTCTTCTCTACTCCTCCCTCTCTTTCTTTCAGATTTAATGACATTCTTTTTTTTTTTTTTAAGATTTTTTTTATTTATTTATGTGACAGAGAGACAGCCAGCGAGAGAGGGAACACAGCAGGGGGAGTGGGAGAGGAAGAAGCAGGCTCCCAGTAGAGGAGCCCGATGTGGGACTCGATCCCGGAACGCCGGGATCACGCCCTGAGCCGAAGGCAGACGCTTAACGACTGCGCTACCCAGGCGCCCCCAGATTTAATGACATTCTAAGATAAAGTGGGCATTGCCAGGAGAATATCTCTGCTCCAGTAAGAAAGGAAGACATTATTCTTAACTACTGGTTTCTGCTACTACCAGGGCTCCCACAAACACTAAAGATTTTTTCTTCACTGGCTTATTAGTTTTTTAAGAAAATTCTCATTCCTCACATGGCTTATATCAGGAAGGATGGGTTACTACTGAATAGTACCAGGTATTAGGTAGGGCAAACGAGGAAATGCTTGTTAAAAAACACAGTAATTCCACGTACTTGAGGTGTGTGTATTACATGATCCTTCTATCATATTTTTGAGTTATATACTATAAACAGTCTTGTAAGTGTAAGACATTATTAGAACTAATATATTACCATTTTTTATTTTAAGTAGGTCATAGAAGGAATATCTAAACTTGGATTTTAAATTTTAAATGTAGTTTTTTTTTTTTTTTAAGATTTTATTTTTAAGTAATCTCTATACCTACCATGGGGCTCCAGATCAACCCCATGATCAAGGGTCACGTGTTCTACCGAGTCAGCCAGGCACCCCTAATTTTAAATGTAGTTTTAAGCTCAACTTCAAGGATCAAACTCTAAGCTATGTTAAGGTAATTTTGTGACTGGTACTAAAATGATGCACCAATTTAGTGCATGTTAAGAATCAAAATAAATTGCTTGAGTTGGAAGTATAATAATGTGTCTAAGTTAACCAGCTAAACAGTATCTCTTATTAACATAAGAATCCACTAATAATAATAACAATAAGCCCATGATTTCCTTTCTAAGAGTCTCATAAACATTTCTCTGTGCTTACTTAACAATCACAGGCCCTCCTTGGTAACGAGTTTTAAAATGAAGTGAAAGAAGCACAACCCAATGATTTCATAAGAGCCACCACACACCTCTCCTGAAAACCCATCTCCTCATTTTAGGTTGGAGTCCCTTCTCCTATTTCCATGTCCCTTGGTTGCAGGTCATCAGCATTCTCACACCCCTCTGTCACCTGTTTGCCCAGCTCTCTCCTTGTTAGGACGCTAGATCTTGGAGAGTAAAGGCCCCTTCTGATTTTTTTTTTTCCCTCTAAATCCCTTGTATCTTCCACAGTGTCTAGTAAAATCGATGAATGAGTAAATCAATTAAAATATGAATAAATGAGTGATTGTGTTATATAATTCGAGTCATTCAAAACCTGGTCTTCAGGAACTCAGAAGAGTTAACCATAAATATATAATGAATAAAAGTTAGGTCCAAAGTTTAATGTCTGGGGCACGTGGGTGGCTCAGTCGGTTGAGCATCAAACTCTTGATTTTGGCTCCGGTCATGATCTCAGGGTCCTGGGACTGAGCCCCACATTGGGCTCCCTGCTCTGCAGGAAGTCTGCTTCTCCCTCTCCTTCTGCCCACCCCTCTGCTCATGTACTCTCTCTCTCTCTCAAATAAATAAATAAATACTTTCTTTTAAAAAGTAGAAAAATGTGCCACCTTGTCCTTAAGAGATTGACTAAGGGAAGAACAAACTCCCGCAAAAGAGTGTAAAAGAAGTGATACTGACTTGTTCTCACCATGGGTATAGGTGGAGATGAATTCTGGATTCTATAACAAGTCTGACAACAATATTTCATTTCCACATGAACTCTGTCCTGGGAATGCCGTGTAAAGAAGTATTTTGAAGTCAGGCGTTGACTTGCACAAAAGAGGGGGAACGATTATTTAGAATACAGTCATCACTTGCCTTCTCTGCTCCACAGTATCAATACTGCGTGCGTGCATTGACAGTGCAAGAATTTGAAGCTTCTGTATGCAACTACCATCTTGTACTAACTCCTTATAAAAATTAGATATTGGGAAATGTTATTAAAAATATTTCCAAAACATTAATATAGGCAGTGCATTTGGATTTCAATGCTGGATCAGCTCCCTGGAGTTATCCCAAGGACAAAGCTGACTGTAGCTGTTCTTAAAGCTCTCTTGCTTCTTTTCCAAAATTTTAAGTGATTCCTTGACCATAGGAGTACTTTTATGATTAAAGTAGGTGTCCAAACTGATGACAGCCAATAGTTTCTTCAATAAAAATGGCTAAGAGATACTTACAGTGTTTCAACAGAGGTATTAATGGAAAAGAATATAAATTTTAGCAAAGATTCCTCAGCAGATGTCAAATTTTATTGAATGTTGTATTTTCAATGTTTAGCATAGTGCCTGGAACATAGGAGGTCTTCTGTAAGTATTTGCCAAAACACATAATTGTGGGGCCTGGGATATGCAGCATCATGATTCCTGGTCCCCTGTCATTTCCCATTCCAGTACAAACAAACTTAGGACTCAATATTCACATCCAGATGAAATAACAACAAATGTTAAAATCCAGATTTGAGAGGGCAGGATAGAGGATACACTAAAGCGAATGGGTATTCTTGGAGAAGGTGGTTTAGAACAGCATGAGAATGGAAGACAGTCTTTCTGAGATAGTAAGAAAATCTTCATAGATTGTCACCATCCTATAAAAAGTGAAATATAAGCTGTAACAGAAATTCTGGTTCTTTGTTGATATCCCTGTTGTATCTTGTAACTGACTGAATTGCACAAAAGGTCAAAATCCTTCCACTTTGCATGACATACAAAGATTATATCCTGAAATATTTACCATAACTATTCATCAATATGCTATTTTCCCTAATCTGATTTTTTTCAGGGTAACTAATGGCAGAGAGAAGCTACTCTCCCTAAACCTAATGTATCTCATGGCACACTAGCAAGTCTATGGGATTTGATCTCATATTTGCCGAATATTAGCTATGTGGCCATGTGCAACTTCCTTCACTTCTCAGTCTGTTTCCTTATCTGCGAAACAGACTTTTGCCTCCAAGTGTCAATATAAGAATTATGTGATAGAACATATATACAATGGCTAGAACACTGATGGACACACAGTAGACTCTGAACTATGATCAGCTCCTTTCAGCCACCTTGATAAAACCTCTATAGGGAACAAGACATGCAGCCATATTGGGTTCAAATTCTAGCTCTGTTAAACCCCTGACATTACTAAATGCTCATCTTATGTTACTAAGTAAACTATCTGTCACACTATGCCTCAATTTCCTTATTGTAAAATGGAGTGAGTAGTAACTGCTTTGATGGATTTTTGAGAGAATTAGATGAGTTAATGAGTATCAAGCACACAGGGATGAGCCATCCACAGTAAGCTCAGTTACAAACCTTCCATGCTTGAAGACAGGTATCTTTAAAAGTGTTCAATGAACACATGATAACATCTTTGCATTTACTGAGCAGTTAAATAGATTTAAATCTGACAAAATTATTCTTGGCAGAAATAAAATTCAAATATATTAAGCTTTAGAGCTATTGAGTATCATTCACGTCAAGGATTTTTTTTTTTAAAGATTTATTTATTTATTTATTTATTTATTTATTTATTTATTTATTTGACAGAGAGAGACAGCAAGAGAGGGAACACAAGCAGGGGGAGTGGGAGAGGAAGAAGCAGGCTCCCAGCGGAGGAGCCTGATGTGGGGCTCGATCCCAGAGCACCAGGATCACACCCCGAGCAGAAGGCAGACGCCCAACGACTGCGCCACCCAGGCGCCCCACACGTCAAGGATTTTTAACTAAGCTGAAGGAAGGAATAGCAGATAATTTCAAAGAAGCCTCGAATGCCACATTTCCAGTTGGGTACAAAGGGTTGTTTTTCAAGATTAGGTCTGAAGCATAGAAAAGTTCAAAATCTCCCCATCCCTTTTTCATTTTTTGATATCAAATCATGCCATTCTTAAAGATAATGCAGTACTCAAGCACCACGCAGGGCTCTGATTATAGGAAGAAAAAATTATAAGAATTAGATCTTAAACATTATATTTAGATAGAATATTCTCATGTATACATTCATTATTCAGTTATACAGTGTTTTTAGAGAGTATAAATGAAGTTTTGCAAAACATGATTTTATATGGACTATGGACTAAAGTAACTGCTTATATGTGATTTAAATTCTAGAGTACTGTTGTCTAAATGGGTATAAGTGCCTGTGAGTGGGTGATTTCTTCACATCTGGTAAGAGTTATGACTAATTGCAAGCTGTTCAATGTGGTACGTACCACCAACTCACTTGTCTTGGAGCAATGTGTGAGAAATAGAAAAGCATCATTCAAAATATGACTGCTCCAAAGGAGGCATTATACCAAAGATAGTATTTTAAAAGACATTATTTTCCTCAGTAAGGAAATTTTAATTTACTGTTTTTGTTTTGTTTTTTTTTTAAAGATTTTACTTATTTATTTGACAGAGAGAGACAGCCAGCGAGAGAAGGAACACAAGCAGGGGGAGTGGGAGAAGAAGAAGCAGGCTCATAGCAGAGGAGCCTGACATGGGGTTCGATCCCATAACGCCGGGATCACGCCCTGAACTGAAGACAGACGCTTAACGACTGCACCACCCAGGCGCCCCTGAATTTACTGTTTTGCCCCCAATTTTCTTATCTACTGTTGGTGACTGACATCTGAAAGCTACTTCTTATTATAGCATGCCATAATATATTTTATAATATATAAAATATGGTGAAGAGAAAGATGTAATTTGGACCCTATCTATATAAAATTCTTTTTAGTTGTCATGTTCTATACTTTCATTTCATGAATATCTATCACTTGGTAAGCAAAATATCATGATCAGAAGTTGCTAATGTTATATCAGAAGTAAATACAAATTCAGAGACTAAAAATTATGTGAATTATTTCTTGATAATTCTGTTTTCTAAGTTTATACCTTGCTGTGTTGAAATTTATAGATGTAACATGATTAAAAAGAAATCAGTCTAAGACTGAACTGTAAGGAAAAGGTGTTAAACTTGACTTTTCCTGACCTATGTTTAGTGGGAACATTTATTCTACAAGCAGAAAATTGTACTGGAATGTCTTAGAACTTCTTAGCAAAAAAAGGAGAGAGTCAGATTGTTATATGTCTTATTTTCTTTAGTATACACTATAGCAAGTCATCCCCTAAACAACCCTACCAGTCCCAATTTATATAGGAGAAAATGGGAAATTTAGAGAAGTAAAAATATTGGCAAAAATCATATATTACAAATCCTAAGGAGCATAATTTTTTTTAAAGATTTAATTATTTTTGAGAGAGAGAGAGTGCGTGCATGTGAGCAGGGGGAGGGGCAGAGAAAGAGGGAGAGAAATCCACAAGAAGACTCCCCACTGGGCGTGGAGCCCCATGTGGGGCCGATCCCAGGACCCTGAGATCACAACCTGAGCCCAAATCAAGAGCCAGACACTCAAGTGACTGAGCCACCCAGCGGCCCCAAGAAGCTTCATTTGAATCCAAGCTGCATGACATCTCCACTCAAGTTCTTGACCATTTATCTCTCTCATTATAAGTCTGAGACCATCTTGTGTTGCTATGTTCAGTCAGTAGTCAAAGTCGTTTTAGGCAAGTAGACTATAAGTGTACCACTGGCTGCACGTATACCATTGTGTGTGTGTCCACCAGTTCATAGCTAAAATATGTTTTGATGTCTTTTGAATAAGTCTAAGTTGAGCTAATATTAGTGAATTAAACTCACTTTACCTAACAGGAAAAAGAAGTTGAATCTTTGCAGTCAGCTAAACTTCGGGAGAATTATTTGAAAAATGATTCGGGAACTGTTGATATAAGCAAGTGAATTATGTAGGTAAAGAGCTAAAACCCTGTGCTGAGTAAGGGACAACCGTTAATCTCACTGATTTGAAGTTAGGGTAGGGAGCTACTAGTTACAAAAACATTAGTCACCAAGAATTGAGCCTACCTTATAAGCAATCCCTGTAGAAGGAACTAACCATACAGAATTGCTAATCCTCATGACAGGTCTACCTGCCAGATAGCGACCTTAGCTCTACCACTCCTTCTCGTGTGACCTTGAATACTAGCTTTTCTGTCCTTCAGCTTTCTCATCTGTGAAATTACAGTAAAAGATATGTCTCTTTATGAAGATTAAGTGGGATACTATAAGCAAAACACTTTTAATAGTGTCTGGCAAAGAATATGCATTAAATAATAGCACTTATTATTCTGAGTTCATAAGTAAGGAAATTGAAACACATTGAAATTAGCTTGCCCGTGATCACTACATGAACAGTCTTAAGATTCGAACACAATTCTGTGATTCCATATTATGCTTCTTATTTCACATAGTACTTTTTTCACTATGACTTTAAATTATGACAGTGAATTATTTAAAAAATAAATAAAACACCACAAACCTAATGCACATCTTCCCTATACATAAATCAAGAAGAACTATATAAACTTTTAGCATGTATTGTATTTTTAAGACCCCACTGTGAGATATTTCATTATGGGAGGGTATTCACTAAAGACTCCTTATTTTTCAAAAAGTTGTAAAGTAAAAAAAAAAAAAAAAAGGGACCTAAAATACCTATAGCAAATATAAAGAATTGACAGCATTTGAGGTATTTTTAAGGGTCAATATAGAACAACTAAAGGCAAAGTTTGAGAGCTCTTCTCTACAAGTCGTATACCTCATTTACTAAAGTGTCCAGTAAATGAGTCAAGGCAGTAAGTCCCATTTAGGAACTTCATTATACCTTAAAAAAGAAGAATTAAGGGATTGTAGTTAATATTAGAAACACAGTAAAGTTATATTTTCATAGGACTAAACACATGTATTCAGCTAAGTGTATCTAGGATCTACACAGTTTGCCTCTACTAATAATAGAGAACATCTGTTTACAACCTGCTATAGCTCACACACTTGAATTCATTATCTCATTCAGTGCTTACATAGTTATTATTTTATAAAACTGTTTCTCAAATGGGCTCAGTTGTTAGAACCTTGTAGGATGCATGTTTGCCAAGGACACAGATTCTTAGACTTCTCCGCTGGAGGGAGATGAGATTATAAATCTGGAGGGACTGAAGATTTTGCATTTAACAAGAACTCCAGGTGATTCTTTAGATCTTGAAAATTTAGATCTTGTAATTGAGAGATGTGTGCTAAGGTAGATGGAACAAACCGCTCGAGATACCAGTGATGGAACTCGGTTTAAACTGGACCTTGTGCATAAATCTGTAAAGCCTGACTCCTCTCCCCCTGCCTAAACTGCCGTTAATAGTGCTCCAAAGCCAAATAGAAAATATATACAATTTTAAGGGGCACCTGGGCGGCTCAGTTGGTTAAACATCTGCCTTTGGCTCAGGTCATGATTCCAGGGTCCTGGGATCGAGCCCCATGTTGGGCTCCCTGCTTTGTAGGGAGCCTGCTTCTCCTTTCTCCCCAGTTGTGCTCTCTCTCACTATCTCTGTTGCTATCTCTGCCTCTCTCTCTCAAGTAAATAAATAAAATCTTTAATATATATGTGTATGTGTGTACATACACACATTAACACACATATGCACAATTTTAGGAGTTGACAGATGCCTTTTGGTCAGCCTATTAACTTTCTAGAAATGTAATGATAAAAAGTGTACCAAGACTAATACAATACATTTGCAAAACAGTTTTCACGTCCATCCAGTTTTATGCACATGGAAGTCCTCTCCTCCAAGGCCAACTGGGTCTTAGTCTCAGTGATGATGTGAATATAGGGGCTCGTGTTTTGTGACCCTGGGTCCCAGAGCTGGTGGTGGTTTCTCACGTGCCTGCTGGGTTGGAACCAACCAGAATTTAAAGTTATTGCTGCTTTGCAATGCAGTTAGTTCAGCAGGTAAGGCAGTGACGTGAAGGGACAGGCAGGTTGGTTGTAGGAATGTACTGCCTGCTCGAATCTGATTCCACACTACTGTAACTTCTGACGGACTGTACAGTCAGAAGGTATCATGGACATGATCCATCTAAAGTTTTTATTTTACTGAAGCCACAGAATGGACAGTGAGTTACCCAAGATGTAGCTCAGAAATCACAGCAATCTGCCTCGAATTCTGATAGTTTTGCGGAGAAGAGATAAAACCAGAGGACAAGCTACAGACAGCCATGGTGGAAATCGAATGGGAGGGAGCTGCCTTCTCGCTGCTTCAGTTTTTTTTTTTGTTTGTTTGTTTTGTTTTGTTTTTTTGGTCCTCCAGAGAACTTGGAGCAAGTAGGCTTCCAGGCTTCCATACAGAATGTAAAACAATTAGAAGCTGGACCTTGGAGTCAGGGAGGGCTGTGTTCATCCCTCAGTTCTATCACTCATTATGAATTAATGCATATAGCACCTAAACCTCGATTCCTTCACCTTGAAAATAGGAAAAAATGATACATCTAAGTACCAAAGGTTTAGTGAGCATCCAATAATGCAGTGTACTTTTAAGCCTTGGAGACAGCGGGCAAGAGTAGTATCCACACTGTATTTGCTACTGCTGCTGGTTTTGGTGGTGGTGTTATCATTATCCTCCCCTACAATCCTTTTTTTTTTTTTTAATGATTTTTTATTATATTATATTAGTCACCATACAGTACATCCCCGGTTTCTGATGTAAGGTTCGATGATTCATTAGTTGCATATAACACCCAGTGCACCATGCAATACGTGCCCTCCTTACTACCCATCACCGGTCTATCCCATTCCCCCACCCCCTCTCCTCTGAGGCCCTCAGTTTGTACTCCCCTACAATCCTGAGAGGTGGGGATTACCACCCACGGGTTTGGATAAAGAACCTATGGCTCAGAAAAGGTAAATTCCCAAGTTACAGCGGTAGTGACAGAATTCAATCACAGGGAATTTGAGTCTGTGTTCATCAAGGTACACCTATTTAACATTAATCTACAAATTTTACATTAATATTTTCTAAACATTTGTGTAATTGTAAAATACTAAAATAATAAACAGAAAGAGGCCAGGCTTTTTTTTTTTTTAAAGGTTTGGGTTCTTTTGACAAGTCGATTTATACAATTATCAACCCCCAATATTTCTTTTTCCAGTAACATCCATGGACAGAGTAGAATGTTGAATCCTAGATTCAAATGAAGACTTCAGCTCTTTAGAATCCTCGAGAAATGTGATGTGTTAGATAACTGCGCTTCTAGATAGCCTTGAAACACTCATAGTTTTACCTTATAATTACTTTGGTTGGAATTTCTTTTAAATTTTATCACTTCTCTCCCTGCCTAAATAGAGGATATGTATTTATTACAAATTCTATACTATTTTTGCTAATTCAAAGTCATCATTTTAAACCTCAATATTCTTACTTTGAAGTGACACAGTAATTCTTCTGAGCCAACTGAGGTATGCAGGACTTTTAAAGAAATGGTCCCAGACACATGTGTTTTCTATTTGGATTGAAATATCTCTACGTTCTCTTCATAGTTGGGCTTTCCCTCACTGGGAGATTATCACTGGTGAACTAGAGTTGTAAATATGTAGGAAATCCACTGAGGAAGTAAAGAAAGAGAAGGGTGAAAATTAAGAGAGTAGAAGACCTGAGGGGTTCTCAATTAGATTCAATGTCCAATCCTTGGTGGTGATCAGGTGATATTCAGTACCAGCCTGAGGGAAGTAGTTTCTGACCCCAAAATATCTTCCCCCAACTTTTTTTCTCCTATGTGGCAGGAATTATTTTAACAAGAGCCAATGCCTCTCTTTAGTCATAAATAAAAGAATCAACAGTCAAAATACCAGGGAGAGTCAGTATACATGTGTGAATGCATTTCTGTCAGTGTATAAACGGCTTCAGATTTTTTTTTTTCTGGTTTTACCAGGGGAAGAGCATAGGAAAGTTCTAGATTCTAAAGATATGAGTGAGAGGAAAATGAGGCAGATTAGAGATTTTGAAACTAGGTATTTCCCCCAACAATGTACCTTCAGGGTATTGTGAACTAGGAACAGGACACAAAGCAGGATGGTTGCTGAGGGGCGTTACAGGTGGGCACCTGCCATAGCAAGTCATTTATTTTGAAAAAAGAAAATATAAGTGCTTTGTGGTCTGCAAATTCCTATGTATGTGTAAGGATTATTATTATGATTAAACCACTTTTTGAGTAGGAAGTGTTTGATTCCATGGAATTATTAAAAACACTCTTTTCATGTTTAACCAAATGTCCCTTAGAATAACAATGAATCACTTAACAGCTTCAGCTAATCCCATTCAGCCCAAGCCTTTTAGGACAGGCTGTGTTTGATGTGACCTATGGTTTCCCTGAAAGTCTTGCTGGCTGTATTGGTAAATAACAGCCACCAGAAGCCAGAACTCACATTGTCCTTTTCTTGCCCACTTTTGCATGACACACGAATCCGTCCTAAATCAAGTGAACAGAGCAAGCCAGGCTGGGAAGCACAGTTGGACTTTCACCAGATAGCACTGCTGACTTGCCAGCTAATGTGTTCCTCCAATATGTGCTAAGGCAAAGGCAAACACACACTCCCCGTTCTCTGTAAGCATAATACACTCCAGTGTACCCTTGAGACTTCAGAAATAAATGAACTGTGGAATACTCTGCCCCCGCCCCCCGCTTTTCCCATTTTACTTCCTAATTTATTAAGCCTCTTAATAAAACAATGTAAAATTTAATTAAGGTGGAAAAAAATTAAAAACACACAAAAAAATTAAAAATATATGTAGGTATCTTTAGAAAACAAAACTGGCATCGTCAATAAACAAAATGTCAACATCTTCCTAGAAAAATGCAGTTTCCTATAATTTGCATAAAGGCTGTGTTTAGCAAACCTCTCAGACTTCCTACTATACGAAGTTCTCTGAAGAAGGTTTTTGCAGTAATAGGTTCAAGAATGAAAGCGTTCTTGACAACGCCATCGTTAAGCACCCTGCCTGGCATACAGCAAGAGCTTGGTAAATATGGGTTGAGTGGAGAGTGAATAAGTACATTTGATTTGCTGTGAAATGTTGAATTATGAAATGAATATCTAAACTTACTCTATGGGAATTTTTGAGAGGCTTTCCTGAGAAATGAGCACAGGAGTTGGATAGTTTGTGAGTGTAACTCAAGACTATTGTAAGGAATCTTTAGATGACCTGGAGTCTCATTTTCATTAAAAATACCCCAAAATAACAAAAGTGAGACAAAGTAAAACAAAAAGCAACACCTTATAAGGGAAATGCTGAGGGTGTTTTTTTAGTCCTAAGTAGTCAACAAAAAAGCAGATGGGCCTGGGAAGAAGAGTAGCTATCATCATTATTATTTTTATTAATTATTCACTATATTTATGATCCCCAATCTGTGTGCCAAACTGCTGAACACATTAGGACTTTGCAATGTAGATATTATCTTCACTTCACAGAGGTAGTAACTGAACCTTAGAGATCTTAAAGAACAAAACTTGTAAGTAGTATATGTAGAATTAAAATCCAGGGCTGAAAATGAAGATCACAGATTAAATTAATAGGGAAATTTGGTTTTACAGATAGTATTTCGTTTTACAGATAATGATTCTGGCATCTATATCAACTTGTTGAAAAACGCTGAGTAATATCAGTGAGGGAATGTGGATCAGTGATTGATTATTATATAGTTCTCATAGAAGGAAAAGTCTCCTGGCTTGTTGAGAGTTTAAACAGAGAGTGTGTCTGTTTTTCAAGTGATGGTGAACATTTTTAAAGTCTTACAATAAGGGTGTTTTCTGAATATCTCATGCTCTTTCTAGGTACTATAAAGTTGAAATCAAAGCCAAAACCAAACATTAATCTCACTTGATTAAAACAAAAAGTCATCCCTAGAAACTGGTTTACTCGGCTAAATTATTTCCTTTTTTTTTTTTTTAAGATTTTATTTAGTTATTTGAGAGAGAGAGGGTGGAGAGAGAGAGCACAAGAGTGAGGAGGGTCAGAGGGAAAGCAGACTCCCTGCTGAGCAGGGAGCCCTGAGGAGGACAAAGATGAGAGGCTCCTGTCCTGGGACTCTTGGGATCATGACCTGAGCTGCAGACAGACGCTTAACGGACTGAGCCAGCCAGGTGCCCTAAATCATTTCTTGTTAACTAAAAGCAGGGCTTTTCTCTTTGGCCCAGGAAGAAATTATCTCTGTTTTCACATTGCCACCTGTCCTTTCCCCAAGGAACAGAGAAAGAGAAATCAAAAACACTGTAGTGGTCAGGAGTTCAATCCTTTCAATGAAGCAGAGTCCAAAGAAATTAAACACTTTGCTTAAGGTTTTTAAGCTAGTTATGAAGGCGAGCTTAGAAATGAGAACTCCAGAGTTCCAGCATGTTCTCTATTTTAATGTGAAGTTTTCAGGTTAATGTTATGGTTAAAAGCACCCCTATAAGCTTTCTGTCTCATGCTCCCTGGGTCTAAAATCTTAGTTTGCTTCTTCTTTGAAAGATTAAAGTAGCTAATCCTCAGTTTGGTGTGTCTTTTTGGAATGCCCATTCATGGTTAAGAAGCAATTAACCAGAACCACTTTATTGGTGCTTCCTTTCCTATCCCTCCTCCTCTCTACATTTATCCTTCTGCTCAAGTTGCCTTTTGTGCCAAAAAGTAAAAGACTTGAAAATAAATGGCTCATAATGCATCACAAAGGAAACCAAATGTTTTTGGACAATATGAAGAACTAGGATTTTTATAATTTTTTATAACTCACTTTGAGCAATCACAGGTGGTCCTTAGTTTGCAGCTGTTAGCTTTTAAAAACAAAATATGTATCCATACATAATAAGTTGTGTGGGGACCATTTCAATGTTCCAGGTTCCAGAAATGAGTCACCTATAGCCATGCATCAGAGGAGAATATTAATTGTATGAAGCTGGGGTAAAGTTCCGATCATCTTTGTCTTCATTCTGAAAGTGTACATGTATTTAAAATAATGATTAAAGAGAATATGACTTCTTGAAACAATTTAATTCTCTTTGGAACACTTAAATTTGACGTGGAATTACACACCATGTGAAATATTTGTCTAACCAGTGTCTCATCCCACTCCCAATTTCAACATATTTTTTAAAGAACCTAGAGAACTTGGACTGTAACAGAGTATAAAATTATGGAATTTGAAGCTCATTCAGTCCCATATTCTGCCTAATGCAGGAATCCCTAATAAATTATTCCTGGCATATCCATCCAGATTTTGCTTTAAAAAAGTTGAAGATCTACATAGTAACAACTGTTGACTGTAGATAGACAGATAGATAGACAGAATATAGATTACATGGGGGGGAGTAGGAATATTTAAGTAAATATTCACTTCACTCTGAATGAGCCAATTTATCATTCCAGAATTCACATATCTTAGGTACCTTATGGTCAACTATGGCATAATTACCATCACCATTATTAATTCAATAAGATGGTAATTATGTTATTTAAAAAATGTTTTTGGACCAACTCCAAAAAACTGGGAATATGCCTAAACATAAACACGCTCTAGAAAAATACTTTTCAACAAAATAGGGAATAAGGACCAAAGAGTGAGGATAACTTGGGATATTTGTTGATTTGATTATGTACATAGTAACCCATACCACTGCATCCAGGGAGAAACTTGAAGGAAAAGCTAAGAGAGATAATACAAAGCCCCTAGAAGAGGAACCTACCAACAGTAACAAAAGCTTGAAACCCAGAAACAAGCACAGGACATGAACAAAATTAAGTTTTCCAAGAAAGTTTCAGAGCCCTTTCAACAGGCCAACTTCTGGAACTCTCCAAAAATTCATTTATCTAGGACTGTGTAAAGGCATCTCAAATAAGGGATTTGTTCATGTGAAGCTTCTTGGCCATTTGAATCACAGACCGGGGCAAACATGGTCCAATATTTCTGTCTTCAAACCTCGGAGCCCTATTGGGCCGGTGAAACAGCCCCTACTGAGCTGGTTTACTGCAATGCAATGAAACAGTCTTAGCAGAGATAATCCACTAAATCAAAGTCCCTGAAATGACGAATTCCGCTTCTCCCTGGGACCGTGCGGAGGCTCAGAAATCAGACTCATCTTGGATGCAGAGTAAAGAAACATTAAAAAAAAAAAAGAACATTTTTTTTTTTTTTTTTTTTAACTTCACAGAGTTCTCCACCTCTGCGTCGCATTAGCCTGGAAAGGATGCTCCTACACAACTGCAAGGGCATGCAGAGGGGGACGTGACGCCCTTAGGGAGGGGGGACCAAGATTCCAACTGACCTTTTTGCTGTTTAAAGGACTGAATCGAGCCTGAATGGTGGACCATTTTCACTCTGTGCGTCCCCGCTGGGTTCGGAAGCTGTCCGAGAGGGAGGCGGAGGAATAGTAGCCAGACTCTCTGAGAGGCTCCGGGGCTCCACACAATCCCTGAGCCTCCGCGAGCGCGCTGCAATCCAACACCTGCCTTAGCCGACACTTTGCTCCTAAGGCTGCGCGCCCGCCGTTGTTATGGCAACGCCGGAGGGCGGTCCAGCGTCCAGCTCCCCTTAGCGGCTACTCGGGGAATTAACCTCGCATCCCCAGAGCGTCCAGTGCCGCAGTGTGGGTGGGCAGTGCGTTGGGTTTGCCCGGGAAAGGGAGGGGAGGGCTTTTCTTAGTGACTATAAATAAATCCGAGCAAATCTCTGGAGCCGCTAAGTAATTACCTCTTTTTCAAGTTTTGAGCCTGGTTATTATATCGGGGCACAGTTTCTGATGTCCTAAAAGTTAGTCTGTAAATACTGCCACTTACAGAAGGGCAAATCTGATCTCTCCTCTGAGAGGAATGCAACAGCAGAAGGAGAGACGTTTTTGTCTTTCCCTCTTAAACTCGAATATAGGAAATATGGATAACTTCCACTTAGCCACTAGAATGGTTTTATTAGATAAGTTATGTTAAATGTCTAGCACATTACATGTGAGTTATCCTCTTGTATTTCAGCTATTAGCACCTCGAATCATATGCGAGTGACAACGGACCATTTATTACCTACTAAGTAACAGGTGCTGAAAAGACACTATCCATGACACTTAATGCAATCCTCACAAAAGCTTTATAAAGTAGATAGAATATTATGTTAATATTGTAAAAGAAACTGAGGCCCGGAACAACAAAGAATTCTCAAGGCCATAAAAACCAATGCTTTATGTTGTCAGAGAAAGACACCTGATACCCAAAGAGGTGAAGTAACTTTGGGAGGACCAAACCACAGTGGCCAAAACAGGAGCAGGAGCCAATTCAACACATTCTTCAGTGCACTCTCTCCTCCTTTTTCCTTCCTCTTCTGCTGCCTATTTCAAACCTCTCAGCTCCTCCTGGAAGATGCAACATTATGGAACAGACACAGCAAGAGTCTATGCTTTCCTGAATTTTGAAGGTTTGTGAGGCCAACTCAATCAGTTTAAGAATCCAAGTAAAGGCAGATGAAAAAAAGAAAGATGCAGTGATTTCAAGGTTTTCAAAACCTCAAACAGGTTGAGCTACCATCATGCTTTGATTTCACCTGTAGTGTTTAATACAAGGGCAGTAAAGGGAACGTAGCTTGAACAAGAAGACATTCCAGTTAAATATGACTGCATAACCATCCTGAAACTAAAAGCTTTAAACTACAATTTATTAATATGTCTCATGATATTTCGTTGGTTGGCTAGGCTCAGCCTGGTGGTTCTGACTAGATCTCTCTTGAGTTTTCAGTGGCTAGGCACTGAGAAAAGAGAAATTGGATTCCACTCTCAGGGAAAGGCATAGCAAAGAATGTGCAGCCTTCTTTAATGAAGGATAATGGTTTTTCCAGAAGGAAGATGTTTGAACATTCAGTAAAAGCTCAGGATGCAAGCACTGAAGAAATACTTGGTTATGAAAAACTAACTCAGTGTGAGTTTATATTCAGCTGAAGGTCTAGAACAAACCTCCGAGACTCTCTCCACAGATCCTCATTTTACAGCTGTTTTATAGAAGAGGGCACTGGAACCCAAAGCAATAAATGAATTCCTGAGGGTGTTTTTATTATGTTTTGTTCATCTGCAGTTAAAATTCTAATATAGCTCAACTCATAGGTCATTTTGATATAGGCCAACTCATTGGATTTTAATACCACCCAATCTCATAGGTGAGGATAACATTAGATCATATATTTAAAGACTAGTTCATGGCAGAAAAGTAAAGCTCAATAAATACCACATACTATTATAACTACAACCCCTGAGGATCAGATCTTCTTTTTCAAACCCCTTTAAATTACTAGTATTAGAATCAGAAATATTTTTGAAATATGAGCATTAATTCAATTCATGAACAGGAGGAACAGTTGAAAGAATTAAAAGCCCCTGGTTCTACTCTACACTTCCAGGCATAAGGACATCTTCAATTTCCTAGAACCTCTTCTTTGTGCTGATGTCTGATTTTCTCCAACCACAACTCAGCAGGAGGCAAGGATGTGTGCACTGGAGCTAGGAATGAGTTAAGGGTTTGAACCTCATTAGAAATTAACTATAAAAAAAAAGATATGATTTGGTATTTCTAACACCATGGCACCCTAAACTCTGTAGTAAAATTATTAAATTATCTTCTCATAAAGTTGATTACTTTTAATTAGTAGTATTTTAGGCTGGACTCACAAATTGGCTAGCAGGGAATCCAAAGAACATCTTTACTTGCTTTAAAATCGTCTTTTAAGGAAGGTTGCTAGAGGAACAGCTTTTGTGAGGGGCCTAGGCAATTTCAAGCAGCATCTGCTTTACAGGAAAGGCAATGCAAAGAGAAGGAAAAGCTGTATGTGTATCAGTGTGTGTTCTGAAAGTGGAAAGTGCAGACGGAGGGATTTGAACAAAGCCCTTCCTAAAAAATAAATCTTCCTATGATCTGATAAGAAGAAATATTTTTGAATCTGACATTTCCATTGTAGAAAGTTTAGGAATAAATATTGAATAGCCTCATCAGGGAAGGCTAAACTGATTTTTTTTTTTTTTTACTATTTTTGGTTTCAAATTTTTTTCTTCAAATTTTAGAGATGAGAAAATATTTTATATAATGTTAAGTAAAGGAACATGATTATCATATATAATGATCTTAACTATGTTTTGCAAAAAAAGAAAAGAAAAGAAAAGACTGGAAAGAAGCATACCAAAATGTCTAAAATAACTGATTTTGCAAGAAAGAATTAAGGCTGATTTTTTTAGACCTCCATATTTTTTGACATGTTCTACTTTTTACAAATGATATACACTGATTTTATATCGATTACGTACATATATTTTTAAACTCTTCCACTATCATTCTACAAATCTAATTTTTCTTCTTCAGTCTTGGGCCCTGGCTTTCTTTGTTCTGTTTCCTTGCTCAGGTTTCTGCAGCCTTCACCTTCCCACAGCTCACCACCTGTCTCCTGTCCTCCTTAGATAATTAATTTATCAGGCCCCATGCTAACTTTTGCCTCCCAGAGAGGTAAGAAACTCTGCTTTTACCCACTGGGAGGTTTTTTATTCCTTTGAACTCCGAAATATGACCATTCAGCTCAGCCAATTGTGAGCTTCCTGTTTTGTGCTCTATCACAAAAACTGATCAGTTTTGTCGTTACCTCTTTGGGTATTGAATAAATGACTTAATTGAAACTGGGATTGCCAATTCTGCATCTCTTGGCCTAAATGGAAACTGAAACAATGAATTTCTCTTTGCAGTCATTTCCTTTCTAGAATCCAGTTATTTAAGGTATTAATGGGCAAAATGAAATAGCCAAGTCATGTTGGTAATGGGTTTATTTGCAAAGAGTAAGGAAGAGAGAAGGGGGGAGAGAGCTCTCCTAGAGACATTATTCTAGGGAGACTCTGATCTTCTTGAGAGCAGACTGAGTGTTTCTGTTTCTTCAGAGACCAATATAGCTCCTGTCACACAAACTGAATGAATACTTACTAATGAATAAGTAAAGAAAGCAATTAATTTAAAATTTTAAAATGACTTCAAGAAAAATGCTGCTTTAGTGACCTGAGCAGTTGTCTTCCTTATTCAAAACCAAAGGAAATTATATTAAATCATTTACATATTTTATATATACTTATATTTAATATAGTAACTACTTTCTTGGTTCTAGTTGCTATCCATAGTTTATTAAAGGCACAAACAAGCTCTTCAAAAAACCAAGTGCTGTGATAAGTGGAAGGGTGGAGTACAATTTAACAATTGCTTCCCCAAAGCCTAGGGTTCCTGGTCACATGTGACAGTATAACAACAGGTTAGTCCTGCTGGGAGCCAGGCTAGACGCTCAGGGAAGCACCCAGAAGTGACGTTCCTAATGGATATATGTGACTAAGAGAAAGCATTGGAGGAAAATCAGCAGCTTCTACCTAATCTGAATCCAGCATGAGGTGGTCTTGTTACACAGTATTTTGAAGAGACAGGGACACACAACGATTTTTTTAAGGAGATGTTTAAGAAGACAGCATTAAGAGAAGGCAGGTGTGTGGAACAAAGTAGGTGATGATGGAATAAACATATTTTACGTCTCTGCTGAAAAACTTGCCATTATTTCAAGTTGCCTATAGAATGGAGTCCATGTTCATTGTTCTGCCATTCATGGAGCTCCCTGATCTGCTCTCAGCATTTTCTAATCTTGTTCCAAAGACTCTCTTACACTCAGTTTTGCTCCTACAATGGTTTTCTCCCTCATAAACCTCTCTGCTTTTGCTGCTCCTGTTTTCTGCATTTGGAAGGCTCATTCTAAAACTCCTATCCTAGTCAAGTTTTCCCAACTCTTAGTCATTGTTTAAGAGCCCAGAGCAATGTCATTTCTAAGATGAAGACTTCCTCTTTCCACATCCACCCACTATAAAGCCATTTAGATGTGAATTTAATCTCCTATATTTCCTATAGAATATGACTAACATCATTTCATGGCATTTTTATCATGCTTGTATTATGCATTAAATATATATATATATATATATATATACATACATATATATATACATGTATATATATATATATATATATATACACACACATATGCCTTTGAAAGTAAACAGAAACGTTTCTCCTGTTTGTCAAAAGAATGTAATAATAAGACATTCAAATATAAGTCCAGTGTATTAATTACCTTTCAAAATTTGCATGCAAGACTGTGGCTTTTTATATTGAAATATATTTTATATTGTTTTGAAATTTTATTTATTCCAGGTAGATAATTTCATAAAGATTGGTTCTGTTCTGTTGTTTTAAAAATCTAGGATTGTAATAATTATTGATTTATTTTCTACATTTGTTCATCTTCATAAGCTCTTAAACTGATACTCTGGTCATATTGACTACTGTACCACATTTGATGAATTTCCATGCTTTTGAGCCAAATTCTCCATGAGAGTTCTGGGTGTGGAGGTAGTAGTTGTCTATGGCTAGCGTCTATTCTGATAGCTTGATGCTTCTATCGACTGGTCTGGGCCTGTGCTGTATCAGTTGTTGGGGTATTTGCCACTTAGAGGTGGAAATGAAGTAGCTTCTGCAGTTACCTATTTTCTTTCTAGAGAAAATATATGTGTGGCCCCTGTGAAGCTGGAGTGACTGGTTGTGAACACACTGTGGTCTCTATTTGAACATAACCAGTCCAGCTGGAGCAAAGAATGTGTCTGCTGGTTTGGCATTCTTCCAAAGACATTAAAAATGTAATATTAAGAAATCCTTTAAAAAGATAGTGTGCATGAATATTTATTTCCTGAGATGTTGTTTATTAATAACAAATCGCAAAAGAATATGTCAGTGTGAGATCCATCTTTGCAAAAAATATACGCATAGATAGATCTATGGTAATAAAATTCAAAACACAGCAAAGTCTACATAAAGAAGATATGAGTGAAGTAATTTTTTTTCATTTGCTTACTGATATTTTAACCTTATTCTCCATTTATTCCTAGAGTGATTTTATGTTCTGGGTTGCTTTTTGTTGCAGCATAATTATTAATAGCTCAAACTTTAAGAAGTGTCTTGTTTTGCACAGTAAGTCAAGCAGTCACTTTAACCACCAAATACATATTATTTATGCTAGAAAAATAAGTGTAAAAAAATACAAAATGATAACTAATATTTAAAAATAATCTGGGTAGAGAATGTTATTATGCCATTTTAATCCAATAGTAGCACAGATTTAAAATTGTAAAAGAAAATCAGCAGTCCTTTTTCCCCACAAGAAACAGTGACAAACTGGATTAAAATCAAGATATGTACTCTATGAGAAATAAATATTTAACGCAAAGTAATAAAGGGTGGTCATAGTGATTCCAGGTAAACGCAAATAAGAAAGTAAATAAGTCTGGCAATAGTGATATCAGTCAAGATGGAATTTCACATTAGGACTAAAATGTTAAAGAGGCACATTACCCAAAGATAAAGGTATAATTTATAAATAAGATATAAGTTATATATTTTATGCACCAAACTGCACAGCCTTTAACACAAAAGCAAAACAATTAGACGATCAAATCGACAAAATTGAAATTGTAATGGAAGATAATATATACCTCTCAAAAAATTTAAACAGTAGAATGGGCCAAATAACAAAGATCTAGACTGACTTTCTACAATCAATGAACTTCATTTAACAGAAGTTTAGACGATCTTCATACATTATCTTTGTACTTCGCGAACATTCAGAAAAATCAATCATGTGCTTTGTTATTTCCCTTTTGTGTCTTCACTAAACTACAACTATGTTTTCCAGAACTGCCTTCCCAATACGGTTCCAGGTTAAAGCTGATCAAAAAGACATTTGTGCAAGACTAGTAAACCTAAAGGAAAGCAGTAGCCACTGCAGTCTGAAGGTCACTTTGTTTTCAAGCAATGAGAACATGACACAGGTGCAGACAGAGGTCTAGCTAGCCCGTTTTTCCCAGTGCCATGTCCAGCTCTTTGTTTCTTCATGGCAATGCCATGCGGTCAGCAGGTGCAGAGGCCATAGTCTTTCCACAGGGGGCTCCACCAATGCTCCACCATGGTCCCTCTCAAGATTCCCTGACAAACTGTGATTTCTTTGCCATACCAAGTGCTTCAGGAGAACTGGTTAGTGGCTCTTCTCTTATTCCCCAACATCTCTTTTAGTACTATTCTCTGAAAACTCCTATAATTAGGTAAGTTCTCATTCCTATAATAAATCCCTATTCCATAATACTTGAAGTATATCTCATTCTGCTTTGCTGGTTGAACCCTGATTGATAAAAAGAACAAAAAGAAGGAAAAGTAAAGCAAAACAGAAAAAAAAATAATGCAGAGTATTTACAGACCACATGGTAAGATTCTAATCTAAAAAAAATCATAAATAATTTAATATGAAAAAAATATTTTCTCTGGTAGTCAGGGAACTATGAGTTAAAATAGCAAGGTATATTTTTAAGCTCTTCACATTAGCAAATATGGAAAGGAGCCATGATATCTATTTTTATAAGGGATGTTGGGAAAAGCATTCTTTCATACATTGCTTTGAAACTGTGAAGCGTTACAGCCTATTTTAACCAATAATCCATCTCTTAGAAGTCTATCTCATTCAAACAAAGCAGACATAAATAATGACCTACATGTCAGGGTGCTTATTGCATCATTGGTCTTGATAGCAAAACACTGGAACAAAACTCATAAGCAGCAATATGGTAAATTATGATTTATCCTACTAAGGTATCTATCTGATTAACTGGACAGGGAGAAAATATATAGAAAGCTACGTACTGGGTAGGTAGGTTAATACAACTGGATGGAAGGAGAGAGGGAGATAGGGAAGCCAAAAAAGGAAAAAAGAAAAACAACTACACATTTAAACGCATGTGAATAACCCCATGTATGCATTTATGTAAAGTTATGTATGGATAAAATGAAATTAAACATTAAAGACATTCTCATAATCTGGCCCAACCTAATTTATCCACCAGATTTCTCTGGACTTCCTAGGACAAGTTCTGTGTGGGTCAAAATATATTCCTTGATCTGCCTCACAAGAACAGCCCGAAATACTTCTCTTTGTTTCCTCTTTGGGGAATGCTCTCCATCTGCTGTTCACCATCCAAGTTCTCCCAGGCCCAGTTGATACGGCACCTCTTCCTTGAATACACCAGCCCACATGAAGTCTCTTCTCAACTTGTTCATCCTTACTAAATAATTTAGCACTTAATTATAGAGAATCATGAATTGTTCTGATTCTTTTGTGCCAGTTAGTCATGTCCGTAACGATTAATCCTATTCTCAGCTTTCTATTTCTCTTAACAGATGCATCACCAAATTGTACCTTTAGTATAATGACTGTTATGTTTAGCATAATGCCTAGTATTTGGTTTCCAAACAGGGAGACGGTTAGGAAAGTATGCAGCCTTGACCTCAGAAGATCTCAGTTAAAATTTGTGCTCTGTTACTTTCTAAAGAATGTGCCTGAGTATATTTTGTTTCTCCTTAGCCTTAGTTCTGGTATCTATGAAATAGGTCTCTGATGTTTAACATAAAACTTTAAAAAGCCTGGATTGTGGAAAGAGTTCTGAATTTAGAGTCAGCTAATCTGGCTTTGAGTCTGGACACTATGATGATTTTATCTCAGCACTTAGCAATTATTTACTTGTGTCCCTGCGTCCATGTAATTTTGGTCTGTCAATAGCTATGACACTTGTAACTAACACTAATGCCACCACAAAAATTATTTCCACAACTGGTATACTTTTGAGTATGAAAGGAGTCATTATTAATGATTACATTGGATGGGATAACAGTTATAAATAAGGACTGTCTCTGGCAAACCAGAACCTACGGTGACCCCATCTAGAATAAATACTTGAACCATAGGTACCTCATTTGTTAGTAGCAGGAGATAATTTTATTCTCTATTCACCCTTTCTGTTCACACCCCTGCCCCTAATGGAGATGATAGGCCTTTAGTAAAACAGAATAAAGAGACAAAATATTGGTCTAACTCATCAGCCATTTGATGCAAGACGGTCAATATTAACAGGGCTAAGTTTTGTTTATCTTGTCCCCTCTCAAAATTCTGAAGCTTACAAAGCAGAGATTTCAGGTTTATTAACAAGGAACAAATCTGGCTTTGGGGTCCTTTTATTAGGCTCACCTAGCATTTTTTTAAAGGATTTGAAGGCATTGCCAACATTCAAAACTGAGATACTATAAAAATATTTGGTTTGTAACTTCTCTGGAAAAATTGGGGACATTATTAAAATTGAAACTTGGTTATCACTTGTCAAAGGTCAAGTGGAACTGAAAAGTCAGTGCCTACTCTCTAGTTCTCTAACTCATCACACTTTTCCTGAAGTTGAGGTTTAGTTCCATTTACCATTCCCTTTGGGATATCGTGGACTGCCTGCCTAACTCATCTGCTTGTCCTTCTGAGACCCTAAAATATTTTTAGACATTCTGAGCTTCAGATGAACCTTGTTCCAGCAACTTGCAACAAACTCTGTCAGAGTGGTGCTGAGAGCAAAGAGCTAGAAAAACTCAGATTTTGGGAGGGAAAAGGATGAGGACTAGAAAAAGAGTGGACTCTGGCCATTTTTATGGACTGATGATAATGACATTGGAAATAATATAAAATACAGGGATTTCTATAGACTGATAACTAGATGGACTACTCATCATCTGAATACCACAGGTAGGTGTGATCATCGACAGCTGGTTTTTTCCTTTCCTTACCCCCCCCCCAATGACATACTTACAAATCTGCCTAGAATTTATAAAAAGGATACAAAGATTACGTATAAAATAAAAAGTAATACTTATTTAACTTGTAAAACTATTGGGATTAAAACCAGTAATAAGTGGATATGACTTATAATTAGCTATACAGTGTTAAGTAGCTTGATGATGATGATGATGGGTCTGTATTTATGAAGCATGATTTTTGGTTTGGGAGGTTATTAGAATACCCAGATAAAGTGTTTATTTTTTGCTTCTTATTATAGTCACTGAACATCTTCTGTTAAAAATGGAGAAAAAACTCATTAAGTTATTATTAATATGACTTTAATCAGTTTATCACTTATTTAACTTATTTTTTATGTTCCCTGATTCCTGAATCCTGGAGTCCTAAAGAAAGGAAGAGCCCAAATCTTTGAGCACCAGGTGGAATTGCAGCAAGGGCCATCGGAAGGGGAGACACTAACATAGAGAAGTAGACAAAAACAAAAAGAAACTTACTATTCTCACTTATCATACTAAGGGGTCACCTCATTTTGCTGCATGGTATTCCCAAAAATCCATTTTTGGCAACAGTAATTTTGTACGCTGCCTCACTTACAATAATAATAGCATTAATAAGTAAAATAACAACAACTAACATTGAATGGGAGCTTGGTATGCTAAGCACTTATCTTAATCCTCATACTAGCCTTCTGAGTCAGTACTATTATCTCAAATTTATAAATGAGGAAACTGAGGAAGAGGGGAATTAGGGAATATACTCAAAATCCTGCAGCTAAGGAAATTCATAACTAATATATGAAAAAAAAAAGTAATCTGACTCTAAAGCTCAGGTAGTTGACTGCCACACGATATTAGTGCAATAATCATCTCCTAAGCCAACTTATAAGAGGGGACAAATGACTGGCTAGTGAGCTACTTCTATTTCAAGACATTGCTCAAACGCTACTCTGTTGATAAGAGTATGGGATTTGCTGCATTGAAATTAAACTTTCGGCTGAGGACCCGCATATTGTATTTCTATCTCTTTAGGGAAAAGCAGATGTTGCTTTTTATTATTAACATTTATATATCCTTCTCCTGCTGAATTTTTTGTGTTGAGAAGAGATCCCTTGCAGTCACTTTCTCTTTCTCTAAATCTCTTTCTTTCCTATATACTTCCTTATTAAATTATGAAGTAATTTATGATCATATTTTATTTTATATAAGAACATACAGCTTTTTATTATAACATGATAATGAGAAAGCTTATATTTTATAAAGCATTTTACAAATGATTTTACAATTCAATAATTCTTTCAGTACTCACACACAAATCTAAGTTTGTGAAATGCGTATTATCATCTTCATTTTCTTCATTTAAAAATATGATTACTTGCCAAGATCATTGCTCTTATATGCCCCAGTCTGAGATGTTTCTTCTAATTCTGAATCTAATGTTCTTTTCTGTTTTCTTCATGTATTTTCTCACCTATCTCAGTGTCTATTGCAAAGGAGATCCACTACGATGTTATGATGAATGAATGAATGAATGAATGAATGCGCACATGTCCTAATAAAGGAAGGTCACGCCACTGCACATATTTTTTTTACAGAACTGCTAACTTTCTCTTTTTATTTGCAGATTTGAATGGGGTAGTTGCTAAGATTGGGCTTTTCTAGGATGTTATTTAGGAATAAAATGGTAAATAGGAGCAGCAATTTCTGGTTTGTAACAAAGAAGATTGAATTACATTCTCTGTCAATAATTTGGAATTAATTTGAGACAGAATTTCCTAAGAAAATGGAAGTAAACTATATTCCTTTGATATTTAATCATCTACAATCAGGAGACTAAGAGCTGTGTTATGAGGGAAGCTTCTAATAAATTAAGGGGAACATCTGGACCTTTATCCCAGAAGAATCATGTGAATCTCCTCACAGTTACTAATCTGGCTTTAAGACAAGAAGACTACCAGTCTTTAGTGTGGGAGGCAATTAGTGCTCTGCTTTATACTAGGGAATCATGCATATGTATATACATACAAACACATACACAGTAGTCATGGACTTGCCTAATGCTTATGTTCAGAACACATATAACAAAAGCACAGACTGCTAGTTAAGGATCTCAGATTAATGTTACAATTAACATCAGAGAAATTAATAGTACTACATAAACTTCTATTAGTACCACTTTTTAAGGACACATTACTGTGTAGTTCATTTCATCAGCAATATTTTTGAGAACCTACCATTTAATCAGGCACTGTTCTAGGCGCTGAGGGTAGTGATGAAAATAGAAAAACAAAGCAAACTTTTTTCTCCCATGTAGTGTAAATAACTCTGAAAGTAACAGAAGATAGTATATCAGATAAGTCCTATAAAGAAAAATACGTGCCCTGGGATGGGACAGAGGCATGCAATTTTAAGTATGTTGGCCAGGTAAAGGCCCACTCAGCATTCCACTGAGGAACTGAGCAGCACAAAGTCCTGAAGGAGGTGAGGCAATAAGCCAGGCACATGTCTCGGGCATTAGTGTTCCAGACAGAAGCCACAACAATACAATAGCCCGGAGGTGGGAGGAACCACCAGGAGGTCCTGTGTCCTGTGAGATCAACAGTAGGAGCTGAAATCTGGGGTGTTAACTGGGAGTGGCAGCTCATTTTAGGTAAGGTCTGTATGAGATAAAAGCCTTTTGAGGTGTTTGAGCAGAGGAGTGGCATTATCTGATTTAACTTGTAAAATAATTGTTGTAGCTGCTCTGTCAGGAAGAGAATGTGTGAGGGGTGGGAGGAGGGAGTAAAGACAATAGCCGACACTAGTTAGAAGGTATTTCAATTTTCTGGGGAGGAGGAAGGTGATGGTCTTTTAGACCAAAGTATTAATACTGAAGGCAATAAGAAGCAGTTGGGTTATGCATAGATTTTGAAGACAGAGTCACAGGATGAGTTAACTCATCTATATGGAAAGTAAGACCATCAAGGAGACATAAGGAGTTTGGCCAGAGTAACTGGAACAATGGAATTGCAACAAAGCCTCTTGATCCAAACAAACAAAGGCAGCATAAAAATCTACCTTGTTAGCAAAATTTTAAGTACATAATACAGTATTGTTAACTATACCATAACTATATCTCCAGAACTTAATCAACTTGCATAACTGAAGTTCTGTACCCTTTTGACAAACACCTTTTCTTTTCCCCTCCCCCCAGCCTGGGGTCAACACCATTCGACTTGCTACAAAAGAAAAAAAAAAAAAAATAAGGGGACAGGATGATAACTGTAGAGGTGGTGGATATGTTCATGGCATTGATTGTGGTGATGGTTTCACAGGTGTAATCATATCTCCAAATTCATCAAGTTGTATACATTAAGTGCAGCTTTTTGTACATCAATCAGAAGTCAATAATGTGGTTTGAAACAAAACAAGCTAAATGTGACAAAACTTGCCTCTCATTCCCAAGAAAAAACAAACTAGTGAATACTCTGACTTGACACTAAGGAATATACAAAAATGGGTATGATGTACAGAGGATTGTTTCCATGGGGCTTCAGAAAGGAGGCAAGGGGTCTTCTCTGATAAATCTGATTTGTTCAGATTCTGATTTGTTCCTGGTTCTGGAGCAGGTAGGCCAGAAGCCTACGCCTTGCTAACACGGAAACAGGTTAGCCCCAGGATATCAATTTCTTTCTTTTTTTTTTTTTTTTTGAAGATTTTATTTATTTATTTGACAGAGAGAGACAGCTGGCGAGAGAGGGAACACAAGCAGGGGGAATGGGAGAGGAAGAAGCAGGCTCCCAGTGGAGGAGCCCGATGTGGAACTCGATCCCAGGACTCTGGGATCACGCCCTGAGCTGAAGGCAGACGCTTAACGACTGAGCCACCCAGGCACCCCAGGATATCAATTTCTTGATTAGAAATGGAAACTCTTGGGGCCCTGGGTGGCTTAGTCAGTTAAATTTCTGCCTTTGGGTCAGGCCATGGTCTCAGGGTCCTGGGATAGAGACCCAAGTTGGGCTCCCTGCTTAGTGGGGAGTCTGCTTCTCTTTTTCCCTCTGCCCCTCCCCCCCCATTTGCTCTCTCTCTCTCCAATAAATAAATAAAATCTTAAAAAAAATAAATGGAAACTCTTTATGAAATTTGTATATACTAGGACAGAAATGACACACCATTTAATATTACAGGTGAACCTAAATGTGACAAGTTACTTGTGATAGAAATAAGAACTTGGAACTGTGAAATTTTTTTAAAAAAATCCACTTAGAGTTGCCTAGTAAATTATCCTTCTCCTCTTTAGTCATTTATTTATCTACACATAAGATTTTGGCAGCTTATCAAGTAAAAATATTATCTCTTACACAGGTCTGAAGACAAACTAACAATATTCCTTTTCTACCAACACTTTTAGTTCTGATTTCCACAGTTGGAAATTGTGTGTGTCATTAATTTTTAGGATGGCCCCAATGTCTGTAAATGGTCAAGAGCTCTGTGTTTTTAGGAGACAGATCTGGTTCAAGTACTGGTTTAGGCCCCTACAGGGAAGAAGTGGCTAGACCACAGACAAGTTACTTCACATGTCTGATCCTCTTTCACCTAATCTGTATTTGATAGTAGCCCTGGCCTCACAGTGCTGCTGAGAGGAGTCAACCCACACAGAGTTTAACACAGTCTCTAGGCACATAGAATAACTCGATAAATACCAGTTCCTGCTAATATCCTAATTGTCATTCAATGTTATCCAAAAGACTGTATTTAGTCATGGGATTCTTCACTGACTTATCATTTATCCTCTCCAATTTCCATTCCATCTTCTTCTGGGCGTACAAAAACTTCCGATTATTTCCTGTGTATACTACTTAATACAAGAAAGCTAGTTAGAGGCAAAATAGTGAATGATGCTAAGTACTACAGAAATAATAGCGAACTTTATACCAGAGAAAAGCTGGCCTACTGATTTCTAAGAGGCACCTGAGGTAACAGATTGATTTTGAGCTATAGTCTCAGAAATCTGACTTTGACAGAAGGAAGCAGAACATTTTTCAAAGGTGGAGTCATGGCAACCAAGTTCTCAGGATATGTTAATAATACCAATACAGTGTTGGGGAAACTGAATAACCAGATATAGAAGAGGGAAATTAGACCCCTTTCTTACACCACTTTCAAAAATTAACTCGAAGTGGGTTAAAGGTGTAAATGGAAGACTCACGAGTATAAAACTACTAGAAGAAAACATACAGAAGATGCTCCTTGACTTTGGTCTTGACAACAAATTTTGGATATGACAAAAAAAAAATCACAAAAAGTGCCAGCAACAATAGTAAAAATAAACAAGTAAGACTAAGTCAAACTAAAAAGCTTCTCAACAGCCAAGAAATAATCAGCAAAAAAAAAGGAAACCTATAGAATGGAAGAAAATATTTGCTAACGATCTATAAGGAGTTAATATTCAAAATGTATAAGGAACTCCTATAACTCAATGACAAAAAAAAATAATCTTTGATTAAAAACTGGATAAAGGACTTGAATAGACATTTTCTAAAGACATACAAATGGCCGAGTACATGAAAAGATGCTCAACATCACTAATCATTAGGGAAGCTGAAACCACAATGAGATATCACTTCATACCTGTTAAAATGGCTATTATCAAAAAAACAAGAAATAATAAATGTTGGCAAGGTTGTGGAGGAAGAGGAACCCTTGTGAACTGTTGGTGGGAATGTAAACAGGCATAGCCACTATGAAAATAGTATGGAGGTTGCTGGGGACCTAGTGTACAGCATGGACTATAATTAACAAGACTGTATTGTATTTTTGAAAGTTAAGAGAGATCTTAAAAATTATCACCACACACACAGAGAAGTAATTATCTAAAGGCTTGAGGTGTTAACTAACCTGATTGTGGTAATCATTTCACAATGTTTACATGTATTAAATCATCATACCTTAAACTTACATAAATTATATGTCAATATCTCAATAAGCCTGGGGAAAAATGATATCAATACAATACTAAATGAAATTATTCTTATGTCATAGAAAATAGTACTGCTTTGGGCAGTGGCAGTTATGGCATATAATAAGTACATACATTTCCCAAAATACACACGCTGGAAATTGGATTCTAATGCAAACATTTCTGTCAAGCCTAGAATCAAGGCAAGGTAAGTGAGTTGTACAATTTGAAAGGTTAGTAGCGCTAGGCTGTGATACCTCAATGGGCCCATAGACATATGGTGCTGAGGCAGGGGGATATCCTGAGCCAGGGTCAATTCTTCCATTAAGAGTTCTCTAATAAGTATTGCCAATGTTTGCCTCTCTGTTTTCATGTTTTCTTGTTTTCGCTATATACCTTCTGGGCTATCTATTCTCTAACCATGACAACTTAGTTAACTGTATTAGTCAGTAACCAATAGCCTTATTCTTTCTCTTTATGACAGGATCCCAAGAAGGAGTTGATTGCTAAGTGTAGTTTGCATTTATCTGCTTTTATCTATTATGCGTTGGTTCATTGTTAACTATTAACTTTTTAAGGTTTGGGGGCAGTTTGCTGTTCTATGTAGATATATGTTCATACAGGTCTTCCTCAAATTATGATGATATGTCCCAATAAACCTATTGCAATTTGAAAATCTTGTTAGTCAACAATGCATGTAGTACACCTAACCTTCATCAAAGCTTAGCCTAGCCTATTTTAAATGTGCTCAGAACACTAACAGTTGGGCAAAGTCATCTAACACAAAGCCTATTTGATAATAAAGTTCTGGTGATCTCATGTCATTTTCTGAATACTCTACTCAAAGTGAAAAACAGAATGGTTATACGGGTACAGGATGATTCTAAGTATATCGGTTCTTCGCCCTCGTGATTGTGTGGCTGTCTGCCTGGGAGCTGTGGCTGCCACTGCCCAGAATCATAAGCATATGGTATGCATATCACTAGCCCAGAAAAGATCAAAATTCAAAGTACGGTTTCTCCTGAATGCTTAACACTTTTGCACAACCATGAAGCACAAAAACTGTAAATTAAACTGTAAGTTAATCACAAGTCAGGGACTGCCTATATATATATAAATTATATATAATATAGATTCTATATAATCTACATTAAATATCTTACATTAGAAGTTATAAGTAAGTATATATCAAATGGTTTGGCAGTGGCCTTTAGCTGATAAATTTATTAATACTTATCAATCTACTATTTTATAATGTGAACATTTTCCCCCAAAGATTTATTTATTTGTTTGTGGGAGAGAGAGAGGGGTGGGAGAGGAGAAGATAGAATCTTCAAGCAGGCCCCCTGCCAAGTGTAGAGCAGGACCTGGGGCTTGACCTCAAGACTCATGAGGTCACAACCCGAGCTAAAACCAAGAGACTGACGCTTAACTGACAGAGCCACCCGGGCACCACACGTGAATACATTTCTTAAGAATAAGTGATACAAAGGTTTTTGTATGTAAGATCTTGCATAAGACATTAATAAGTAAATGCAATTTCACTAGAAACTTGGGATAAAGCTAAATAAATTACAGATATGAATGTGCTTTGCAAACTGCATGATAAGCTAAAGTGTCACATTGATAATTAATAACACGAATATGATAATGCGAATTAGTGTTAAATTTTCACTCCCCACAAAGACTCTGGAGTTGCTACTCCATTATACTAAAGCAAAGTTGGTGGGAGCACCTGAAAATCTACCCTCATAACTCACCTTTATTATGTTTGCCTTTGGCAGCCCACACACTCTTCTCCAGCCCACAATGAGATGAGCACAACTTTTGCAAGCCTGTAACAGGGAACAAAAGAATAAGAAAAATTTTGCTTAGAAACTCAGTAGACTAGAAAGAGAATAGAAAATTATCATGAAAAAAGAGCTTTTCATGTTGACTACAGCTGCTGTAAAACTGCTATCTGGTATAGGTCAAATTAGTTATAAAGAAGTGTGTAGGATGGCACAACTTTTCAGTAAATTGCATTAGAAACTAAGCAGGTGGGTAGGTCTACGTGCTGTTATGCAAGCTAATTTAACTGTCAACTTTGAAAAAGCTTAGAATGGCTAGATTTTCCAATTACTTTTTCCCTGGGTGAGTAATACCCTCTTCTAATATCCTGCCCTCCCAAACTCAAAAGCCGTATCTTTCTTTTTGTTCACTCCCTGCTCTTCTGTGTAGCCATACTAAATCACCAGAAGTCCCTGAACATGACCTCTACCTCTTTGCCACTGGAATTTTGGTCAATCTTTTCTCTGTACCTAAAATGCCTTCTCTACCCACAAGATGAATGGAAAGTCTGATCTTCCTTTAAAAGAAGACTCAGTTCCAAGGCTACCTTGACAGGCACTATTCGAAGTGACACCTCCATTTAGAAATAATCATTCCCTTTCAATTATTCCCTTTAAATTAGCCTTCCTCCAGAAATGTTTCTAAGCCTCAAAAGATACCTAATAAAATATAGTGGATAGTATATACTCAGAAATAGGAATAATAATAACTACCTTGTAATATTGTTGTAAACATTAAAGTCTGTGTATGTAAAGCAGCATTTGTAATGTTAAGTTCTGGCCTAGGTCTCAGTTCATAGTAAGTATAATAAGTGGTAGCTTCTTATGCCTATAATTATAGTAATTCCTTCATCTTTATCTGTATGCCTCCCTCATTAGACAATTGATTCCTTGAAGGTAGAATTCATTTGAATTCATTTCTGTATCCCTCTCCCCATTCCCAATTAACTAATGTTTGAAACAGTGCCTTGTACTTAGTAAGCTTTTTTTTTTCAATAAAAATTGCCTAAACTTATTCAATTAATACGTAGGTGTGATGTTGTGATTTATAATAAAGAATATATATTTGGTCTTTGTCTTCTTTCTGGTATAGAGCTCCTAAAACCCTTGGAGTTTCCTAAGTGATGAGAGCATAGAATTATCTTTTGTTATGTTAATGAGATGACTTTTGGAAAGCACCTAAGGAGGGGGCTAGCGGCCAGGACAACCCAACCAGGTGGTTAGAGTTGGAACTTCCATCCTACTCCCTGACCTCTGGGGAGGAGAGAGGCTAGAGACTGAATTCAATCACTAAGGGCCAATGATTTCATCAATCATGCCTAGGTAATGAAGCCTCCATGAAATCCCAAAAAGATGGAGTTCAGAGCACTTTGGGATTGGTGAATACTTGGAGGTTTGGTGGGAGTGGCACACCTGAGAGGACACGGAGGCTCCATTCTCCTTCTCACATCCCTTGCCCTATGCATTTCTTCCATCTGTCTGTTCCTGAGATACATCTTTTTTTAATCAACTGGTGATCTGTTAAGTAAAATGTTTGAGTTCTGTGAGCCTCTCCAACAAAGTAAGTGAACCCAAGGAAGGAAAGGACCGTGGGAATTTGTGATTTATAGCCAGTTGGTAAGAAGTACAGGTAACAACCTAAACTTGCTACTAGCATCTGAATCCAAGGAGGCGGTTGCCGGAAGGTAAAATTTGTAGCTAGTCCATCAGAAGCACAGGTGATCACCTGGAATTACGACTGGTATCTGGAGCAGGGTAGGGTGAGGAGGGCAGTCTTACAGGACTGAGCCCATAACCTACGGAATCCAAGGCTACCTCCAGGTATTCAGAGTCATAATGGAGCTTAATTTTAAGACACTCAGCTGGTATCCCAAGAATTGCTTATTGGTGTGGGGATTCCTCCTCACACTAGAATTCGTAGAAGAACCTATTTAATACGTAACCCCTCACTTTAGTAGCATGTCAACTCAATAAAATTGGTTTCATAAATAACAGAAATAAAATAATTCTCTAGTTTGTCCTTTATTTTGATTCTGAAGTTTGAATATTCTTATAAGGGCATGGGCTTGAGAAATTTAATGATCACCAAATAAACATGTAATAGTCTATTTTATAATGGTAGAGTTTGTTTTATAATAGTAGAGTTTGTTTCATAATAGTAGAGTTTATTTTATACTATGCTGTACAAAATGCCTTTAAATATTGGTTTATGGATCATAAACTGAAAGGAACTTGAGGACTATTTAATCTAACCCTACTTATTTCACAGATGAACCAACTGAGACCCAGGGTGTGGTATTATGGGCTTTGTAGGAGATATGGGCTTGGTAGGAGATATTCCAAGATATATTTGGAAGTCACAAAGCTGAGACCTGCCCAGGTTTCTTACCTAGCACTTATGCAGAAGGCTATTTAGGTTTTTCTAGTTATGTTATGAATATGAGAAATGTACTATTAATATGACAAAACAGATAAAATTATTTTGGGGGGACAAAGACGGGATATTTTTTTCAGAATGGCCATAATAATTTTAAACTAAATATCTTCAGTTAAATCTTCAGGATTTAAGCTGGATTTGAAAAGTATAAAGAATTTGGATAGACCAAGGAGATTACAAGGTTAATTCAAGTGTGAGAAATAATGAGTGAAAGTATGAGACTAGAATAGCAAAGGCTTTGTTAGAGGCCCGTTTGTAGAACTCAGACCAACAAATGCGCAGAATGACATAAGGAAGCTGAGAAACATGTAATCCAATTCAATCATGTGATGGTCAACAAAACTGAAACATCTTGTCTTTTTCACTAAATCGTTAACTGCATCTGAAGGATACTGAAGAGAGGCCCTAAAATTACTGAAAGCAAGTTTAAGAAGACACATCTGGCTATTGTGTGTAGAAGATTATGTGTAGATCCCCAAAGATCATCTGGGAATTCTTAAAAGGATTGAAACTCCAATCAAGGTTGTAGCAGTAAAAACTCAAATACATGAGTAAACATTGTGAAAGAAATATCAGAAAACCTCAAGTGGCTGGAGAATTGGATAAAGGGGAGAGACAGAAATAAATAATAGTTTATGTTAATATTTCAAGTTACAGAGACCTGACATATATTTTCCATTGACCAAGTGGGGAGGAGTGTCAGGTAGGTATGAGATAGGATAGGCTTAGTTTCAGACATACTAACTTTGGGTTGAATCTGAGATAATACAGTACGTGGGTTCACAAGCCTGAGGGAGAGATAGGAGCAGTAGACACAGATTGAAATGTTATGCACATAAAGGTGAAGGCTGAGCCTATATAAGGAGTAAGCTCTTGGGAAAGAAAAATAGGAAGAAAAAAGCACAGGCCAATGATCACGCTGGTTTCAGAAGAAAGGAAACCAATGAAGACGTGAAGAGCCATAAGTGGAGTATTTGGGAAAAAAAAAACAAAACTGAAAATACTGAAAAAGCTAAAAATACTATGGTGTTGATCTTGGAAGAACTCTGCATCTTAAATGTGGCTGGAAAGTTTGTCCACTATGTCTGTTTATCAATTTCAAAAGACCCAATTTCTGTGTCAGTATGTATATCTGGCCGAATGTTTCCAATCTTGTGTGAAAAATTATAGAATGTTCAGTAAAGAATGTTGAAAGAAAAAAACCACATTAGACTAATTCATCCTCAGAAACACAAAAGTGAATTAAAATGTTTCATTAAAACTTTGGTTTTTAAGTTAAGTCCAGACTACTTGTAAATATTAGAAATCAAACTTGCTATTGCTGTAAAACCCCTCTGTTATGAAGATTTATGACTAAGGCAAAAATTAGGTCTATAGTCTGACTCAGTGGAAAAGCCTACACTAATCTGGTTAAATAGCCTAAATACAGTGACAAATCTGAACACCAGTGTCATCAGAGGAGCTACATATAATGTTGAAAGGAAGGGTGGCCAATGTCAGAAGTCGTTGAAATGCAAAATCTGAGACTCATCAATATTGCTTGCAAACCACTCACTGATTCAATGAATAATGATCTCTAAATCAGAATGAATTATACACTGTACATGCTGAGGCAACTTAACCTACAATTGTTTTTCTTGATTAGGATCAGTTGCTAGTGTGAATTTTTTTTTCTTTTGAAAGAAATAATGCTCATTTGTTCATTAGTCCAGGATGAAAGTGAGCCATGACCAACTAAGTAGACACTTCTTGGGAAGTTCACTTTTCCTTAATTTCTGTGTCTAAGATGAGGGGATGGTAGTGGATGATCTGAAGTCCCTACTCTCTTATTAAAAAGTAGCTTCTAAATTACTCGACTGGGGTGATAATATGTTTCTTATCAAACCTTCTGCAACCTGACTTTTCACATAGTTGTAATACAGATATGGGTGTAGGTATGGGATATGTAATATGATCTAGGTAAAGCATTGAATTTAATCATCAGATTGAAGTGAAATTTATCAACCCACGTGGCACATCACCAGGTGCCAGGAAGAGACAGCCATAGGATTTCTCTTTTATGGGGCCAAATAAGTGTATTTCTGAGCACATTCTCTGACTACCATCCAATAAAATTAGAAATTAATTATAAAAGTTTTTAGAAATCTAATATTAACAACCGAATGAAAAAGGAAATCAAGACACACTTTAAATTGCAGTCATTCCTTAACACATATAAGGAGATTGTTCTTGAAAAAGAGGGTGCAAACTTAGGAACAATTAAACAGTACAAATTAAAAAAAAATGCCATGAGATTGCCAATATTTCTAAAAACACTGATAATAGCCACGGGTGGCAGCCTGTAGAGAAATGGGTGCTGCCATATACTATTGATAGGACTTCAACCTGGCAAGTCCCACTTAGGAAGGCAGTTTGGCAGTAACTTAAAAACTGAAAATACACATACATTTTAATGGGGCAATTCTACTACTTCTGAGAATCTTGCTTCCTGAAACACACATACGAAGCCCAAATACAGATGCACAGTGCTGTTTATTGCTATATCGTGTATAAAGTTGGAAAAAAAACCCATAAAATACAACTGTATGTCAAAATTTTACAATCCTATGAAGAAGCCATTAAAATGAATGAGGTGAGGGATCCTGGCTCGCTCAGTTGGTACAGCATGTGACTCCTGATCTTAGGGTTTTGAGTTCAAGCCCCAAGTTGGGTGTAGAGATTACTTGAAAATAAAATCTTTTTTTTTTTTTAAGATTTTTTATTTATTTATTCGACAGAGATAGAGACAGCCAGCGAGAGAGGGAACACAAGCAGGGGGAGTGGGAGAGGAAGAAGCAGGCTCATAGCGGAAGAGGCTGATGTGGGGCTTGATCCCATAATGCTAGGATCACGCCCTGAGGTGAAGGCAGATGCTTAATCGCTGTGCCACCCAGGCGCCCCTTGAAAATAAAATCTTAAAAAAATGAATGAGATGGATCTACATGTACTAATATGGAAAGATATTATTCTTAAGTGAAAAATTAAGTTTCAAAAACTATTATACTATGACCTCCCTAGGTGTAACCTACACTTATAATATGTATTTACCTGTACTACATAAATTAGCAAGACCACAGAGTAATGCGTACATTAAGATGTAATAGTAGTTACCTGTGGCGAGTGGCTTTGGGAGGAAATGGGGAACTTACATTTCATTATTATAAAATTTTATAACAGTCTTCAATCTGAGAAAGTTAATTTCAAATAGAATAGCTTAACATGAATTTGATGAGTAAAAAGTTAATGCTGCATTATTGTTCCTCTTTGGTGACTTTTATATTACATATGAATCCTTCACACTAAAGCATTATATAGACATTAAACTACATTGACTATCGCTGTATGTACTTAAGTATAATATTTAAAAATAGTTTAATAGGTCAGGGTGCCTGGCTGGCTTGTCAGTGGAGCATGTGACTCTTAATCTCAGGGTCCTGAGTTAAAGCCCCACATTGGGTATGAAGCCTACTTAAAATAAAATTCAAAAAACAAATAAACAAATAAAAATTAAAAGTGATAAGTTTAAGTCACTTAAAAAATCCTAAATGGAAAGCTTGCTCTATTCTAAAAGCAAACTTAAAATAAAAAAAATATTAAAAATTATGTAAATACTAAAGGATATTAAGCCTCACAAGTAATCAAAGAAACCAAGAATATGGCATTGTATTATCAAAGCTAAAATGGATAATAAGAATTGTGAGAGTTTGATCACAAGGCACTTTTATATATTACTGGTGGCAACAATTTTTCTTATGGTGTTATAATATCATATATATTTTATATATATATGTGTGTGTGTGTGTGTGTGTGTGTGTGTGTGGCTACATAAAAGCTGAAAGTAGATATTTTAGGGTATTAAAAATGCTAATCTCCAAATAATATTTTAGACTTGTTATTTTCTTCTCTGAACTTCAAATACATTCTAGCAGTTGGAATTCGTTATCTCTGTTACTTCTGTAGTGAGATAAATATAAAAAGAATGTTAAAAGTAGTATTTAAAGACTTTAGCTTATTCATTAGAATAATCAGAGGTATTATGACTTTTGTCATTTTTTTTAGTGAACTCTTATACATTAACTACTTCTATATGAAGAGGCCTTTCTCCTCATTTCTCTACAGGTTGAAGTAACCTTCAATTTATGTATAAGGAATTATGTGAGACAGATACTGGCATTTTGGCTGGATCTTGGCAGGTGCCTTCATAGCCTCTGCCCAGTACCTGGAGCTTATTAGCAGGGCTGAATCACCAGCCTCTTCCCCACCTGGAAATTTTTGATATTAATCATTCTCCACCACCTTCAACCATACTAATTATTCTAACAGAATCAGGGTTTATTTCTATCATAAGGCTTAAAAATGAGATGAAAAGGCAAAGGTCTATCTCAATCCTACTTCTTTTCCTTTGAGACTACATCACTGGAGAAAAAATAAAATAGTCTATGGTCTGTGGTATTAAGAGCTTAAGTCTCTGTGCAACTATGGGTGCATAAGCATCTTTGGTCTAAATCCTTCATTCATGTCTCTCTGTCACTCACACACACACACACACACACACACACACACACACACACCCCTCTCGTCTGCATCACAGGATGATACAGTGACAGAGCCAAAAGGGATATTAGATCCTGTCATTCAGCAGTTTTAGAATCATGATCCTTGGAGCATTTGGGCTCTGTGTAGCTTCTCAAGGAAACCTAAGAAGGCGTGAGGATGTTCAGAGAGTAGAAACCTGAGCCGCCGTAGCTCTGGTTTAAATAAAAACTTTACTTCACTTTCATTTCTCATACAGCCCAGGTGCAGCCACTTTACAAATATCTCAACCACTGATCAAGTCCATTTTACTCATTTAATAGGTTCGGAAACAAGCGTCCCAGAAAGTTCAGTTACTTAACCAAGTTATAAGTCTATGGCAGAGATAGGGTAAGATATCTAGATTTTTAATTCCAAATGGAAAAAGGAAAGCTAATGACAGTGGTAATTCTCTGTAATACTGAATTTTCCATGGGGTTGCATTAGCTTATGAAACTCACATTATGAAGAGGCAATTAAGAAAATGGAGAGGTAACCAGGCAACAATAGTGCCATTTTCTGAACAGTGTGAGTGATATTATGCAGGCATAGGTTACTTCTGCTTCAACTGAGCTGGTGCATATATGAGAGAAGACAGGTTGAGCATCTGCTGGGAAATAGGACAGACCTTTTTCTACACACCTGTTCTGCAGAAGAATATCTATAATGAACGCTCCAGCAGCTTGCTCCTATGTGACTGCCAAAATCTGAACAAGTAACACCGCCTGACCATATCATAACATAAGACAGAGTTGGATCTGTGCTATGGCTCTTGTGTACCACTCCCTCTCCCCTGGGCTTTGGTTTTCCTAATCTGTAATAAGGAGAATGAGATTGATCACTAAAATAGTTTTCAATGCTTACATACTCAGTTATGTTAGTTGGGGTGTGGTTCGTTTGCTTTTAAAATCAGGTTCAGTGTCAAGAGGGAAAAAGCCAAAAGGAGGAAAAATATTAGCAACTGTCTTAGACACACATTATCAAGCATTTGTATTATTTTTTTAAAATACCATCTCAGACAACCTATAACATGACCATGAATATTATTTAAAAGGATGCTTTTGAATAGAATAGGAAATATATAGGACAATTTATTTTTAAATATGAGATGGGTGTTGTACATATCACATCAATTCCATGTGTACACCTGAACAGTTAAACCAGAGCTAAAGGGAAAAAATGTGCCAACATGTAGACTTATCTCCCTCAAATTCATAACAATAACCTTAAGTGGGTCCTTAATGTTGACCAGTAGTCACTGTGTTTCCTTGGCCGTCTTATTTTTCTACTCACCCAGAAGACTATTTCATATTTTATTCCCTCACTTCAAATTCTGTCTTCTAACACCCACCTCCTCCCCACTCTTCACTCTCAGCTGGTAATTTTGCTTCCTATTTCTCTGAGATTGAAGCAATCTGCAGAAAACTTCCACAGCTCCCACCCACATACTGGCATCTGTACCCATATATTCTGACTTCCTGCCTGATACTCTACATAGACTAACTGCACTCCATACTGCTTATTCAGTAGTTTCCATCCTTTCCACCTACTGAAGCCCCATAATTCCCCCATCTCTCTCCTTACAGAATCAAGTCCAGCCTCCCATCACCATGCAAGCGTTAATCCCTAAAAAATTGGAAAGAAGAAAGAAAAAAAAAAAAAAAGCAACCTCTTTTGGCTCCAGTTCTCCTGATGTTTTTCCCCCTCAATTTTTTGTTCCCTTTTGCTCCAAAATTCCACAGAAGTACAGTCAATAGTCACATTTCTAATTACTCTTCTTAAATCTTCCATAAGTTTTGTGGTTTCATTTGTTTTGCTCCATACCTCCACTAAGACTAAAGTCACCCATGTTCTCTTTACTGGCGAAATCAACAGTGGATTCTTAGTCTTCATCTTACTTGCTACATTAGGGACATTTGACGTGATTGCTTGTGCTCTTCTCCTAAATACACTACTCTCACTTGGCTCCCAGGGTGGTACAGGTTGACTCTTCAACCTTACTGGATGCTCCTCCTTAATCTGTTTTGTCTTCCTCTCGTGTCTTGAACTTTTAACTCTGAAAAGGTCTGTGACTCAATCTTTGGATCCTTCTCTCTCTCTCTTTTTTTTTTTTTTTTTCTTCTTCTTCTCTTCTTTGTCTTTATTCCCTACCCTTGGTGATCTAACCTGTTTCATGGTTTTAAATATTATCTATGTGCTCATACCTCCTAAAGGCATATCTCCCATCCAGATATCTCTCCCCTAACTCCAGACATTTAGATCAAATCTGTCTTCTTTACATTTCTACTTGATCTGAAAGAATCATGTCCAAACTCAACATTCTTAAATGAACCTTCTGATATTTGTTCCCAGACCCAACTCAACCATAGTTTTACCATCTCATTCGATGGGGAAAACATTAGAGACCAAAATCACAATGCTTGTCTTTCATCACCCCCATTCAATCCACTTTCAAAGTTTATCCAGACCTATCCATGTCTTCTCACCCTCTCTCCTGCTGTGAGTCTCTTAAGTGGTCTCTCTGCTGACCAGCATGAAGGTAGGTTTGGGGTTGAGAGTGAGTAGACATGAGGCAGAAGAATTTAAAATGAAATCCAGCTAATATGACTCTTCTACTTGAAACACTTCATTTGCTAAACTCCCATTCCACTAAGAGTAAAAACCCAAGTCCTCACAGTTATTATATGACAACAAGCCCAACAAGGCATGAGATCAGCTTGCTTGCCATTGCAAATATAAAAACACATCTGTTTCAGGGAATAGCTTTTCCACATCCCCCTTTAAATGCATCTTTAAGAAATCAAAAAATTAAGAGTTCATCACTGCAGAAATGCTTACAAGATAAACACCTGATTATCCTTGTAAGGGAACTACAGGGCATATATAATTTGATTATGAGTTCGTGCTGTGTCTCTCTCAGCACCCTGCACTTTTTAAAATTCTGCTTTCATTTCACTTTTCAGTACTAATGATTCCTTTGGTCCCCCGTCTGTTAGTAGTGTGTTCATTTACTTTCCTTCCTAATTTCATTATTTGCTTATCTAATTCTATAAATGTTTTACAAACATATTACCTCTCTTTTGGTAATACAACACTGATAGTCTTTAAAGGATTTTTATATTGTTATTAATAATAAATGCCAGCTGTTTAAAGAAAAAAATCCTGGATTAATGGCAGGAAGGAGCTGAATTCTACTTTTCATTTGTTTTCTGTCTTTGTTAATAGTCTGCATTGTAAAATGGCATATTACGAAAAATAGTCCCCTGTGGAGGGACTTCGGTAGAGTATACTCCTGGCCTTTCTTCCTTTGGGGGAAAAACCTAGTTTATCAGGATTATGTAGATTATCCTAGATTATCAGGATTTGCAAGTTTGGAAAAACTTTCTTCTTTCCTCTCCATTTCAGTTCTGTTCCCCTTTTTTTCTGCTACATAATAAGGGGTCTGACACTATGGGGATCAGGTTTCCCAGCTGTGTCACTTAGTTGATGGGTAAGTCTTAGATTCACAAGGAAAGGAAATTCAGAAGCTCATTTGGCCACACATCAAAGTCCCATTTTCCTAGCTTTTATCAATTATACAGCTGACATTTGATATCCATCTGTCAGTCTCTAGTGCAATATTTCTCAATTGGTTTGGAATTAAGGCAGTGGGGAGACAGGTGTTACCTACAGAGTCCATCAACATCCCAACGTTTTCATAATGATTCAGATACTAGTTTCTAAGCATCCCTTTCTCACATGTATAGTCTGAGGGGAAGAGGGTATAGTGGAAGGAATGGGACTCTGGTGTCAGGCAATCATGGCTTCTAACGTCAGATGTATTACTGTGTCACCCTGAGTCAAGTTATTTAACATATCTCAGACTCTTTTCCCTGATCTATACAACAGCATGAATAAAGACTTCATTGCTATTGTTGTGGAGTTAAAAGAAATAGTATATGTGGAGTGCCTAAAAGCAAACCTGGTACAAATGCATACTAAGAAATAACAGGGAGATCCGTAGGAGAAGAAAGGGAAGAATGAAGGGTGGGGGGTAAACAGAAGGGGGAATGAACCACGAGAGACTATGGGCTCTGGGAAGCAAACTGAGGGCTTCAGAGGGGAGAGGGGTGGGGGATTGGGATAGGCCAGTGATGGGTATTAAGGAGGGCACATATTGCATGGAGCACTGGGTGTTATAAGCAAATAATGAATCATGGAACACTACAACAAAAACTAAGGATATACTGTACAGTGACTAACATAACATAATAAAAAATTATTATAAAAAAACAAAACAAAAAGAATTATTGTCTTCCCTTTACATCAATAATCCATTGAATAAATAATTGAAATCAAATAAGAAATGATATTTATCAGATGTCAGAAGAAAATTATTTACAGACTATGAAGTTGAGTGGTAGGAAGAGCATTTTAGAAAAAAAAAATGGCCAATCTTTTATTTTGAACGGAAAGCAAAATAAATTTTCTTCTTGCAAAACTGAAGTAGACTAGTGAAGAAAAAAAAAGGCACCCGTAAATCTGTCCAAAATTTCTACAGTAGCTGATGTGGGTGGAATAAGAGGACCCTTGATTCATCCAGCCCACTGCCTGTGTTCTGCATAATTACAAGTTTTTATGTCTTCTGCAAGGATGTCGTTGATCATTATATGACAACAAACCCATAAGTATCTGTCTGTGTTAGAACAGTGACACTCACTGGTTATTTCTGATATTGACAGAAGTACTTATTATTAAAAAACATTCCTTTTTGAAGCAAAATTTTAAATGATCCTCATAGATGCAACAAGGTAAGCCAACAAGGCGATAGCCAAGGGTATCTATAGGTATCAAAAGGGAACACTGAAATCGTTAAAAATACTGAATATGACAAAGAAATTCACACACATACACACATGGAATAGTCGAAGCAACCGGGGGGATATTTGGCCAGAAAAAGAGAGGGCATAAGCAGCCAGTGTTTGTTATCTTTAGAAGTAATATCATAAATTAACTCTGCAAGTATAACTTCTAAATATTTGGACCAACATAATTTTAAGAGTTATCCAATATGGACTGAGCCTCCTTGGTTGTGGCTCCCTGCCTCTAGAGATACCCAAATGTATTTGAACAGTTATTAATTGTAGTAGCCCCGGAGAAGATTCATGAATAACAGGAATTCTGGATGATCTTTAAAAACAATCCAGCTTCCAGTTCCTGTTACTCAGTGCAAACCCACATTTATATGACTTGTAAGCTAATAATATTTTTCATAGTAAAATCTGGCTCCTTTGCTCCTATGTAAATTATGAATGCCTGTTTCAATTGTTAAGGCCCTATTGGCTTTCCAAATCAGTGCCTTTGCTATTATTCATCAGCGATAATTACGCACTGCAATGAAATATAATAGAAGCATCTATGGCTTTTTTGTTTAGTTTACTTATTTACTTATTTATTTAGTAATTTGTACACCCAAGCAGGGCTCAAACTCATAGTCCCAAGATCAAGAGTCGCATGCTCTTCTGACTGAGCCAGCCAGGCCCCCTGCATCTACAACGTTTTATTTATGGGATGATTTTCTCTCACCTAACACAGAAACAGCAAGAATGACTGACTCTTTGTCTTCTCTTACCTCCTAACCCCAGTAAACTCTTCCAGTCTCATGATACATTAATCTCAGGCTTACGGAGGAATGCCATCTGTGTGAGCAACTGGTAGGACTCTACCCTGAGAGCATTTAACAATTTTTTTTCCCTTTTAGACTAGCAAAAAACAAAACAAAACAAAAACCAAACAAAAAAAAAACCCAAGAAAACAAAAACAAAAACAAAAAACACCAACATGATCTGATTTTCAATGATTTAAATATGTTGCTTAATATTAGTTACTCCTCAAAGTCTTAAAAGAGAGGGTCAATTAATCTAGGGCCAGAACCAGCCCTGGCATCTCATGTAGACATTTTCTCATTTCTTATTTTAGAGATGTTTACATTCAGGGACTCATAAAGAAACTGCTTACTTGCTTAAGGCAGGAGAGTTTTAATAAACTCATTCATGTAATAAGAGCTTATTTTCCTTAGGTACCAAGAACATTTATACATATAAATCAGTGTGCATAAGACCAGTTACCAACACAGGGGAAAAAAACAAAACAAAATAAAATCCAACCTTGCTACCCACCATCACTTTATTACAGAGAATATTAAACCGATTCGTTTTCTTTTCTTTATTAAACACACACGCATATTTAGGCAAGCACAGCATTGGAAGCACATTTAAGTAACTGTTTTTACCATTCACTTTCCATTTAACATTGGAGTATGCTTATCACAGGAGAATTTTCAGGCTAATAAGTAAAAAGAGAATCATCTAAAGAAAGTCAGCTCTGTAGATTGAGAGGAGGAGAAACAATACAAGAAGGGAAGAATTTGGCTCAAAGTATCCACTGGGCACTATTTTCTCAGACTCATTTCCAAACAATAACACCTGTAAGAACAAAACCCAGAGATACGGTAAAGGTAGCTTTGAAAATTTCAACTTGATCTGATATCTAACGGAAATAGGAGTTGGTGATCTATTTCACATCTACACTTTTTATAGAATTACATATCTTTTAAATGACTTTTTAAAGAAATATCAGTAACTTTTTTTCTTTTTTGCTGTACGCCCTTTAAGTGTGATAAAATGCATTTAAAGCCTTTTACTGGTCTCACTAGTCTCTAATAATTTCTTGACTTAAATGAGTTTTATTATTGCTAAGGGAAAAACAAAGGCTTTATCACAAAGGGGTTATAAAAAAATGTGTTGGAGAAATGACAGAAGTGGCAGGCTGTCAATTGGTGAGGTCTACACCCATTGCCTCAGATACATTTCTGTCTCCTGAAGATATGCAAAAAAAAAAAAAAAAAGTCATGAGTTATTTTTCAGTTTTTGAAAGTTTCAGAGGAGAATTAGAAATCAAACTGTTAAGTCATAGTCATTCTTTTTCAGGAAGGGGCAAAGGCATTGTGTAGGTGGTGAAGTCAGAGAATTAGGTAGATTTCGGTTCTGTCAGTTTTGTTGTGTGAGACCCTGGGACAGCTGCTTACTCTACCATGCCTTCTGTTTCCCCCCTTGGAGAGAAGGGATGATCCTTAAAATAACAATAATAATGACAACGAGAAGAGTGCTTTCACGAGGATTCAGTGCGGTGTGGTATATAAAGCACTAGCACAGTGGCTGTTGCTGACGAGTCCTGAACACAGGGCTGCAGAGGAGCTCAACGGTTCTCCACCAGTTCTATAAACTGGTGTGGAAACTTCAGCATAGGTCAGCTTCTGACCCCCAAGAAAAGGCTGTAAACCATAACTTCTAAAACTGTAGATAACAGTCCTTTAAAAACATTTTATTTCCACGGAGCCCACTTTCCACTCCTGTTCTTTCCATTTCTTTCTTCTTTTTTGGGGGGGAGGGTAGCAAAGGGAGAGGGTGTGAGAGAATCTCAAGCAGGCTGCACACCCGGCATGTAGGGCTTACGTGAAGCTTGATCCCACAACCATGAGATGTGACCTGAGCCGAAATCAAGTCGGCTGCTTAACCGACCGAGCCACCCAGTTGTCCCTCAATTTCTACTCCCCTCTCCAACTCTCCAAAATGTGCCATCTTCCTGGGGCCTCCTCCAACAACCACACAGACACTCGCACATTGAAATGCAATCACAAATGTTGGTAACATACGGTAGCAAGAATATTTAGGTGAATAACGCGACGATCCCAGCTATATCACTTGAGTGGGTTATTTAAGAATCTATAAATTCCACCTGAATACATTTCCATAACACAACCTCCAACACCCTACCCTGGATTTCTTCTATTACAAAGTAGAAGAGTGAAAAACAAGAACAACAGAAACAACAGCAACAAAAATAAATGGAACGCTTGGACCAGCCCTACACCGAAGCTAGTTCTACCAAAACAACAACCTCCCCCAGAAAAACAAGCAACAAACACAAACCCAGAAACTACAGAGACACAGATCTCATAGTTCTCTAGCAATGTAAAACCTGGATCCAGTTACTGGGAAAAACAATGATCCAGGAAATGAAAAAAAATCACTGAGGGGAAAAAAGATAGAATGACAATGAGTTTCAGAGCAATATCAACAGTCACTTTTATTTTTCTGTTTCAAGGCTAGGTATTATTATGAATTGCTACAACCAATCATGCTTCATGTTCAGGGTTCTGGGAGAGAGCCCCACTTTCCCTGAGCACTTTGCTTCTCTTCCTGTCTGTAGGAAAATGTCTTGTGAGCAAGTGCGAAAGACAGAACGCTCTTGCATGGGCAACTGTTATTTCTTCCCTACCTAAGTACTCATCGTTTCTGCCCTAACCAATGAACTTGAACCACAGAAGGCATTTATTTAAAAACTATTGCAGATGCATTTATTTTTTAAGATAAGTGGTACAACCTACTGTATAACACTTGGAGGAATAAATTCCTCTCTGGTGAAGACCTATTTTGATAACTGGAACAAATTTTCACCTGCTTTGTCATCCTTATATAAAGGAAGATATATGCTACCAAATTTATAGTCATTGTAACATTTAAAAAACCTTTTAAACTGAATATCTAGTGAAAAGTCATGCGATAATTCAAAAGCAACTCACTCTTGGAACCCATATACCCATTTCATAAAATGGGTTACTGGGGATAAGTTTGCTCATTGACATGAGTCAAGAAGTGTTCTGTGGTGAATTAAGGGCTATAAAGATGATTGACTTCATTCTTACTCTTTAAGATAAGTCTTTTTTTCTTTTCTTTCTCACAAATGTTGGTGCCAAAGGTTGTGGAATTTAATGAATATAAAATAGCTCACACTTCCAAGGTAAACCATGGTAAGCCCCGCAATAAATTTTAAAGCAGGATTTATTTTAACTTAAAGTACATGATAGGGCTTTGGGGATTTTCTTAATCTCTTAAATTATATTCAGGAATTTTGTATATGAGTATACATGCATTTGTTTTGGGGGAGTTGATCCATAATTTTCATCAGTTTTCAAAAGGTCTGGGGACCTCTAATGATTTCAAGCTACTGCTTTAAATTACTTATCAGCAAAATGCTGATGGACACATTTCCTCTAATCATTGTAAAATAAACCATAGCTGGGCCAAACTGACCTTGAAAATACCTCTATGTATATATAGTTTTGATTTCTATATATTATATAGTTACCTACACAATAATTCTTAAGCACAACAAGGTTTGAGAAGCACTGAGTAGCATCAAGGCAAGGACAATATATAAAGATGCTTTGATTTCCAAACATTTTTGTGCATAAAATAAGTATTATTTCCCTAGTAATGAATGAATAGAAGGGAGCACAACTACACTCTTGAGTTTTAAATCAGGTATACTATGATTTCTATGGCCTTTGCAATTTAGTGTAACTTCCAGAATCTCCATGTCACTTCAACAAGGGCATGCAGAAAGTTCTAAATACACTGCATACCATTTCCAGACCACAGGATTCTTGGAACACTTCCTGAGGTCTCTATATATGTCCACCTCCTTTTCATCCCTATATTGTATGTGTAAGCACAAAATCAAAGCATAGATTTTCCTAGAGGTCCCTAGAATCCTCAGTCAATGCTTATGTTTGTGCACCAATAGCACAAACATTCTCAGACTCTCCAAACCTTTATAGATATTTATACCCTCCTACTTAGTTTCCTGCCAGAGTAGAAGACAGAATCCTACTATCATACAACCTTGTTTGGTGCATTCCTCCTTTTCTTCTTCACACTTCACAACAGTGCACTGCAGAGTGTACATTTTTCTTTTTCTTACTATTTGCCCAGGGACTTTCCTTATATAGCATTTTAAGATCTATCTACCCCTTATATGTTTCTGTTTGCTAGTTATAAGGCAAGTAAAAACTAGAAAATATCAAGAACAAAAATGTCAATAGATATGTTTACTTATGTGATTGAATGACAGCACACTATAGTATGTTACATTTTAGTGCAATGAGTATTAAGTTTTAAAGTTAACATACATACATGGTGTGAGAACACTGTGGTAATTATTCCTTCAAACAGCTACAGGAACTGTGTAACAACTCCTGACATCTTGGCAAAGGAAGCCGTATCAAAGACACTAAGAAACAAACAATGGGATAACCCATGATGTTATAAGTATCAGAACACAGTGAAACCTAACAGGATACAGCATCAGGCTACCTGTTTCCCATTATTATGTTCCACCACACATACTATTCATTTCCTTGTTTAATTAGCTGTGATCAGGTGCCAGTTTCTGTGGAGGTTCCCAAGTTGCATAAAATTGGACTTGCCCTCACAAAGGTTATGGTCATCCCCATCATTATTTAGATCCTTTGTATCAGGCACTATACTAATCCTGAAAATGGGTACTATAATTACCACTATTTTAAAAAAAGAGGTAACTGAGGTACAATCAGGTTAAATACTTCACAGACACACAACAGATCAGTGATAGAACAAGATAAAAGCACGCCTCATGCTCTAAAATTCATGCTTTTAAGTAACTCGGAGCTTGTCTATGTATACACATAATTAAAATGGAAGGAAAGAAGTAATAACGACCAAAAGAGAAGTATGGATAAAGCATCTTGATGAAATTTCAGAAAACATATTATTTTTTAGAGGGGCAGGGTGAGCAAATACTTTGTAAAGAAGATGTTTTGATTCATATCTCCAAGATAAAAAGGTCTCAATTGTAAAAATAAGTGAGGCATCCCCCAACGTAGAGAGGACTATATGAGCAAATTCTTTGTGGGGAGGGAGGTGGATAGGAGGGCATGGAAGCCAACATAAAATTTCATTTGGCTGGAAAGAGGAATGGAAATAACATTCTTGGGTGTGTTCCTTTGCGTTAGTCACTGTGCTGTGTATTTCACACAATGTACCTTATTTTATTTAATCTTTAAAAGAACTCAGTGAAGTGGGTATATTAGAGTTTTAACAAAAATAAATAATTGACAAGATGACAGAGAAAACATATTATGGTGAGAAGTTGAAATCAGAGTTAATTATAAAGTCTGTGTTCTTTCAGAAATATCATATTTTATATCATTAAAAAAATCCTAAGGACAAATTTAAAAATGGAAATTGGAACCATATTGGGTAGGGCCTTGAATTCCAAGATGAAAAAAACTGGAGTTAGCTTTGAAGATAATCATGAGTCACTGTTGGCATTTCATAGCTATACCTTAGATTTCTCTATATGTCAGAAACACATGTTAGTCATTAACTGATTAAATTTGTCTGTCATCAAAAACCAAGGTCAATAAATTCAAAACTGTATTAATTGAAATTTGTTCTTTCAGCTAAACTTTAAGTTCCTGAGTCATAACTCCCATGCAACAATCAAACAAATAAGAAAATCAAGATACTTTAGTGGGTATACATTCATGATGAAAAGAATTGTCATCAAATTACTCATAAAAAGAGTAAAATAAAATGGGCAGTAGGATGGGTTCATGAAATGAACCTTTAATGTGCTATTTATATAAATAAGACTAGATCTTTGCTTTGGTGGAGGAGGCAGCCACCTCCTTGTCAAGTGCCAAAATCTAGCACTAAAATGTCACTCCTTATTTACACCCTTTCAGTTGTTTTTCTGAGAATGATCCTTTGGAATTAATCCAATAAAAGCAATAGTTAGGAGCACAAATCACAAAATTGTGGGGAAAAAAAGCTACATGAGGGTATACCCTAAAATATTAATGGTGATTCTGGGGGTGTGAGACTTATGGTTAATTTTGATTGCTTTCTTGTGATATATTTTTGCATTTAGAAAATTTCATACAATGAACACATACTATATTTATGTTGAGGAAAAAAACAGACCTACAAAATGGAGGGAGTGAGACAAAGAAAGAACTGAGAGTTCAGAGAAGATAGACTTCCTCCTCTTCTTTTAGTCTATCCTTCTACCTTTGACCAGCTCTGTGTATAAAACTTAGCATATGACACACCTTAAATATAGATCAGGACAGGAGATCCATTCCACACTTGCTTCCCAATCTCTTGCTACAAAATGTCAAACCGTAGAATCTAAACCTAATTTGGACATTTGGGAAGCAATTTGACCTAACAGGTCATCAGTTTATTCTCAAACTGTAATTAGCATGATTTAATATAGGACATATTATTTTTTCTGCCTAGAAAAAAGCAAAATTTGTTAGAGTTGTCAAGTGGGGACTGGAATGTGACTCTATGTTAAGTAATTTTTTACAGCTTATTTCTTACTCCTGAGACCAAGGATCCATGCCTCTGCCTCATGTTTTAAAATGCTTTGAATTTTCAGAGTACCAAGGATCCTATGTCTTAAACTTCAAACTCAGAAATGCTACCTGATAATTTTTAATTTGTGTAGATGTCTATGTAAAAAACACCCCAAACTTCCAAATTTTGAAAATTTAACTATATATTCAATGATCACTTTAATGGGAAAAATGCATTCTTAAGAAAATTAGATGTTTTGTTTTTTATATTGAACACTTATCACTCAAATATATTGGCCAATATTAATGCACCAAGTGAATATCTTTCTGTAAGAAGTACTTTGACAACCAAAATTTTATCTCACTATATTTTTCTTAATCATCTTATCCAATTTTCCATCTCTGAGTCTATTTTTCCAAAATTTGAATTATTACTGACATTTGTTATTTGGCAGGCCAAGCATACACTTACCTTTTTTCGATTTGTATTTCTTTTAGCACTTTGCTTCATAGCACAAGTGAGAAGCCCTAGATAAATCATTAAAATAACAAGCGTGTTTTAGGAGAATCCTTTATCTTCAGTAAAGAAAGCAGTTGATCTGTAATAAAGGCTATACCTACATTTGGACAGAAGGTGAAATACAGTCATTTAATAAGGATATGGAAAATTATCATAACAAAGTTTTAAGAGGCAGAATATAGCCCAGCTTCATGAGAAAAATCTGAGTCTTTAGGAGGATTTACCAGTGAAGAAGAAGGGGGAGAAGGCATTTCTGATATAGATGGAAACCATCGGGTACAAGTACTTTAGCAGTAACTTGAATATCGTAAGTATATATCATTTATATGCGTAAATGCATGCAAAATACACAGGGTTATAAATCTAGTGGAAAGTACGTGACAGAAGCACAGACCTTGTTCTCTAACCATATGTAATTAATTATCCCTCTGGATTCTATGCTGCTCCATGGTGCGTTGTTTCCTTGTTCTATTTTCAGTGACTATCACCAGGCCAGCATGCCAGCAAGAGTCGATGTTAATGTCTTAGCACGAAAATGTGCCTTTATCATATTTTAGAAGCAAACAATTCCACTTGAGTATTAGACATGGTTGCAAATGTTATAATAGTTGTATTTGACGTTCCTGGAACATATAACCTCTAAAGACTGCTGTAGCAGTGCCCTGCCTTGCCATTTTAGTGTATGTCTTCCTGAATTTTGCTGCCAGAATCTGTGTCTCTCTGCCTGAAGGGTTTCTCTCACCATCTGTACCTATTCCTTTGGTGGGAAAGGCAGGCTAGGAGTTCTGGGGAATTAGCATCCCTGGGAACACCTCTGAACTAGTGATTAATGGGCTTTAGTAGATAAATACCCTGGGTCCTTCACCCTTGGGGTGGGTGAGGTATGTGTGCTACGTCATTTCTAAATCACCTGGGATTCAGAGCAGGACTAAGCTACAGATACCCACAATGGTGATTTTATTACTTTATTCAATTTTTCTGTTTCCTGTCTGACTTTTCTACTTCCCTATCCTCACTCTCTGGAATCACCTCTCAAAATAATTGTAATAATTACATTTAATTCTTTGCCTCAGAGTCTGATTACTACTCATCAGACATGAAAAATCAGGGCTACTCATTCTAAACTTGATTAGTAATCACTTAATCTGTTGACACGTTGATACATTATGTCCAAAGTCAAAATCCTGAACTAGGCAGTTAAACCAGCTCCTACTGACTTCCCTATACTTAATGTTATCCCTACAGCCCAGTCAAGACAGCCTTCCATAAATTAGTGACTCTTTCTCCTTTGTCCTTCATATTCAATTAACAGCCAAAATTTGCCAATGGTATTTCCAGTATGTGCCTAGTCTCTGTTACTTCCTTTCCTTTCTTTCCTATTGTTATCTTAGTTCAACCCCCATTACCTAACACATCAGAAACTTACTCTGTATAGAACTTCTTGTTTGATGTAAGGAGGTGATTTCCCCGAGATGAGCTCATACTTTAATAACCTTCTAATTTCTATTAATGATACAACCATGTCTTAAATTGCTCACCAATAATCTACAAGACTTGGTAAATTTTTCTCTACTGCTCATGCTTGTACCATTTACAAAAAAAAATGGCCACACATTCTTTGACCCTTTTCCCATTAAGAAATGTAAATCCACATTTTGTTCTCTTGTGTTCGCTGTGACTGATCTAATGAAGTACAGATATAATAATCTATTGGTCCAAGCAGTGTGAGATTGGCAGATACAGACACTTCCTTCATCTGGGAAAAGTCATTAAAGGGAGCCAACTCTCATGTGAAAAGTGTGATTTCCATGGAGCCACCACACTGTGAGAAGCATAAACCATGCAGAGAAGCTCAAAAGGATGAGGAATTTTGTATGAAGAAAGAAGTGCAAAAGCCATTCCAGACCTTCCAGCATCAGCCATCTCAACTGGGGCCACATGGATCAGAAACAAACTGTCTAGTTAAAGCCTTTCCTAAATTCCTGACCCACAAAACCTGCTGGTTTCACTCTTGGGGAGTTTTTGTGCAGAAAGAGATAATGGGTGCAGTCCCCATATCCAATCCGATGAGTCCTGTTAGCTCTGCCTCCAAAATATGACTTGATTCTGCCCATCTCTCATCACCTTCTTTGCTCCTTTAGTTCCAAACAGAATCATGTTTTATCTAGACTAATACAAAAGACTTTTAATCATTCTTTCTGCTTTTATCTGACCATTTATTCCCTGCACAGAAGCTATAAAATAATTTAAAAAGTTAAGTCAGATAATACTCCTTAAATTCTCCACTGACTTCTCACAGCAATTAGAATAAAACTGCTAAGGCTTGACCCACTGCCTGACAGATAGTGGACACTCCATAGTTGTTAAACGACTGTAATGTGAAATAGGGTAATGCAATTTAGAATCTACTTCCTAGGAATCTTTTATTAAACTTTGGATTGAAATCTATCAGAAAAAACACAGATTGTGCTAATTTATAATCCACTTAATGCAGCTTCCCAGGAGGTCATTTGCAGGGAAATATATATTGCATAGTAGATCCATTGCACCATTTAATTAAATATTATTTAATTTAGAAACACCCATGCTGACTACTTTAGTGTATCCAGTTGGAAAGACAATATCCCCCTCTCCTCCCACTGCTGCTTTCCAGGGATGATACAGTTTAAGAGGGTGAGACTGGTCTGCTTTAGATGTTTTCTTTCCTTATTGCTCTAGGCACACAATGGCCCATGAAATTGATCTGAAATTTGGAAGGAAGACAAAGGCCAGGGAAAGTCTACCCATTCATCTACTCTAGTTTGTGTTCATTATTGTCCAAGCTAGAATGACAAGCTCTTCTTGGCCTGTTAGAAAAATTAAAGCAAGAAAGCAAACGAGGGATCGTTTTGTACCCACTCACCAAAAGATGGCGATTTAAGAGTTTAAACTTACGTTTTCTCCTGTAGGCACTTTCTTAGAACATTAAAAAAAAAAAAATAGTGAAAAATTCTACTTTACTGCCTGCTGACATAGGGTCCATTTGTGCCTTTCTGAACAACCACACTATCAAATGTCAGTGATAATGAAGAGCTGTGAAGTAAACTTCCGCTTCTTTATCTTAAAAGCAAATCAGGAGAAAGGCAGGCTGATGCCTTCCCCTCAGGAAGGTTTCCTCTTAGGCAGTTTTACTGCCCTGTGACAGGTAGAGTGTAGCCAGCCCCCCTCTCTTGGGCCTCTTCTGCCTTCATCCCCTTTCCCTCTTGGGCTTTTAGCCTCCTGGCCTAACACATAAATATTCTCAGCAGGAAAGACGGCTAGTCTCTGCCTTCCACAATCATCTGGTTAATTTTATGAAGGCATCAGTCTACTCTCTGTGGTGTGAACAGCCCAAAATATATATGGAGAAGATAAAAAGGAAATTGAATCCACAGAGGGTCCACATGACTCTTCAGAAATTAGCATATTCTATTTGACAAAATTCTCCCTTGGTTTCAGTAGCCAAGTAGAAAACAACTTGGACTTCCTTCTTACAACTGAAAAAATATAAATTTGAGTCTCGACCCATCCTGGCCATTGTTCCCTTTTTGATATTTAAGTCACTTATATTTTCAGAGTTCTAATTTGCTCATCTATTAACTGGTTCCTTCCTATCAGGTTTATTGCAAAGCTGTATAACATAGTGGTTGGGAGCAAAGGCTTAGAAACATCTGCTGCCTGGGTTTAAATCCTGATTTTGCCAATTATTAATTTTGTGACTTCGGATAAGTTGCATAACTTCTCTGTACCTCTATTTCTGAATTGGTGGGAAAGCACCTCAGATATCCACAGACCTGATTTTACCTACTATCCCAAAGAAACACAGTAATCAGGGGTAATATAAAAGCAAAGGCATTGTGTCTTCATTCAGTTCATTTTTTATAAACTCTTTTCGGCTAAAGATTTAAATGTCTCTTTGTCCAGGTTTCCCCCGAGGAAAATAATCTAAGCAGAAAGTCTTAGTAGATTCTGGAAGAAAGCTCAAGGCTCTCAGAAGATAACCTGAGAGTTACATCAACAATCCAAGAGCTTCTACATGACCAAGCAAAAATAAATATCACCAAATGAGCAGAAAGAGTTCTGGCATCTTGGGAGCTCATGTTTATCAGGGATAGGGACGCCCACCCACACTGTTTGGTATCCTTTCTGTGCAGGGTGGTGTGTTCACACAATATCACCATCTTCTGGGAATTTCAGGCTTTACCCCAGAGACATTGAATCGCATTCTCTATTTTAACAAAATCCCAAGATGATACCTATAACAAAAAGGTTTGGGAAACACCAATGATTTCCAGAACTGGCTGCACATTGGAAACACCAGGAAAACTTAAAAAAAAATGACTTTTGTTTGGATTTCAGTCCTAACAATTCTGATTTAATTGGCATGAAGTGTGGCCTGAGCATCTAAGCTTATTAACAAATTATTTTCTCAAATAATTTCAGTGTAGAGTCAGAATTCAGAACCACCAACCTAAATCTTGAAATGTCTCAGGGCTTCATATCAAAATATAATCTCTTGGGGCGCCTGGGTGGTTCAGTTGTTAAGTGTCTGCCTTTGGCCCAGGGTGTGATCCCGCTGTTGTGGGTGTGATCCTCTGCTGGGAGCCTGCTTCTTCCTCTCCCCCTCCCCCTGCTTGTGTTCCCTTTCTCGCTGGCTGTCTCTCTCTCTCTGTCAAATAAATAAATAAAATCTAATATATATATATATATATATATATATATATATATATATAAAAAATTTCTTTCATATGCTCTGAATACAAAAATGTTAAGATATATCAAATGCACATCTTTCATGGTTAAGAAAGTTTTATTTCCCAGATTTTATTGTCACATGCTGGATTCAGAGCTCCCTGGGCTATTTCTTCCACGGTAATTTCAGGATGTAGAGAGCTGACTTGGTTATTTTCAGACAACAAAAGGTTGATTCCCCAGCAGGCTGAGCTAATGGCCATCTGTTAGGAAGGAAGAGTACGGATTCAAAAGGTGGTGTTTGCCACTGTATCTGGTATCGGGGAGGCAACAAAGGAAATCCAAGCCTTTCAAAACTCACAACACCTTATGTGTCAGATCCCTGAGAGGAAGGCAATCCCAAATTAGAAACACATGCTTCACTGGACAGGCACTCACCTACAGGTACCTTAGAGACTCCACTCTGAATGATGCCCTTATCATTCATGCCTTTCCATGGACTGCTGCTATGCGGCTGCCAATGTCCTCATGCAACATTTCATAACTGAACACATGACAAAGGGAAGGGACATAGCAATGTTGTCCCGTCACTGCCCTGTATCTGAAACCAACACTTTCAATCTAATGGAAATGATTAAGTAAGTCTCTATTGTGAAGTGCTCAACGGACACCCAAATGGTTACCATTATTATTATTATTATTATTATTATTATTATTATTATTATTATGTTTGTGCTTATTTTGTGTTATATTTAATTGGAAATGTTTACCCAAGTGCTCCAAAAACTCCCTATAGCACAACGATTTTATATTCGGTAAAGCATGACACTACAGGGAAAACAGATTTGGGGACCATGCCAAAAGCAAACTTTAATTGTTCATAAATATGTATTATATATTCATCTAAAATTAAAAATAAAGAGAACACAGTGAATAAGACAGAACCCATATAATTTTATACATGTTAAGGTAATAAAGATGGTTTCTATTAAATTTTATATAACTTTATATGTCTTATTTACTAAAATACTTTTAGATTTTTTCCTCCACCACAGTTTATTTCTATTTTCATTTTTTTTAAGATTTATTTATTTATTTGAGAGAGTGAGAGTTCCTGTGTGGGAGCAGAGGGGGAGAATTTCAAGCTGACTCCCCTCTGAGCACAGAGCCCTAGGTGGGGCTCAGTCTCAGGACCCTGAGATCATGACCTGAACCAAAACCAAGAGTCAGGTGCTTAACCGACTAAGCCACTCAGGTGCCCCCCTCCACCAGAGTTTAAATCAGATGTTTTGTTGCAGATAATGTAAATAAGAGTTTCCTTTTTTTCCTATTTCCTACATTTTCCTTAATCTTCTACATTTCTTCCTTCCAAACGGTTTTTGATGAAGACTCTAGGACCTTATGCAAAATATGCATATGGTTTTCTAAAAGATAGCAAAGTGAACTTTATTAAGATTAAGTCTATGGGTGACCAGTAGGTACTAAATTTGCCAGATTATCAAAAACAATGAACAGTGACAAGAAAACAAAACACATTGGCTCCCTCTACTGGAAATTCTGAAGACAAACCTATTCTAACAGAATGGTTCTAAATTCACAGGCTTGAAAACATAGCCTCTTGAATACCAACCATCCTTACAGAACAACTAGACCCCAAATGCAAAAACTCAGTGGGAGGAACGAAGACCAGTATTCAAAACGTGAATTTCTTAAGGCAATAAATCAAGGGAGAAATTGATTTATATTCTTCTACTTCTGAATTGAAGGATAGGAGAGAATTAAAGCTCTCAAATTATCCACTTTCATATACATACAGTGAGTACGAAAACAGTCACCTTGCAGGGTTGCTTCAAGGACTAAATGAGATCTGTTTCCCCCCACTCTTTCACCACATCCATAAAAATATGTGACACAGGGAATCAAATTTGAATCTGCTTTCTCTTGTACTTTGCCTCATTGTACTAATCAGCGATTACCACTTATTTATGTGATTCCCCTTCATCTTCAATCTATTCCCTAGTGCAAGCCACCATCCCCTCTGACCTCTACTGCTGGAACAGCCTCCTGACTGCCCTCCCCACTGCCCTCCCATCATCTGCTCCATGCTGCACACAGTAGACTGAGTGGAAAGTGTGTCATGGCGACCTGAGAGACAGCTCTTACATTCCTCTCCACTGCACTTGGAACCCTCCCTACCCTGGCCTCCAGGACTGCAGTGAGCTGGGACCTGAGCACCCACATTACATTACACCATCCACCCACCCACTCAGTGCAGCACAGAGCTGTTCTCTAAGCAGCCATGGTATTCTCAGTCTCAGGGTCTTTGCACAAAGTGATCCCACCTTCTGACAGCATTTTTCTCGTGTCTGGTTCCGTCCTATCTTGCAGGTCTCAGCATAAATACTGCTCTGGAAATCTGCTGTGTCTAAATGTGGACTCCCATCTTCCAAATGTCTTTCTCATAGCACTCTATTTAATAGTTTTCTTCAAAAGAATACTCATTACAATCCATAGTTATTTGTTTCATTGTTCATTATCTGTCTTCCCCCCTTAGAATTTAAAGTACCAGGTGTTGTCTTCTTGCCAATTAGAGTCCTAGTATGCTGGAGAATTGGTGCTTTTAAGTATTTACTGAATAGATTTGTAGATGAATTCCATTTTTATAAAATTACTCAGCATAGGTTAGACTAATTAGGCCCTTGCTAAATGCCAATTTTTTTCTCTTTCCAGGAGTCGTTGGGTCCTATTAGTTCTCATTTCTAGGAATGATTATGAGCTACTTTTTTTTTCTTTTTTTAGATTGAACTAATTGTTAAATGCTTTAAGTAATTGACTAAAAGTATGGTTCTTCTGTCCTTGCTTGTAGGACAGATTTATAGCAAAGCTAATAAATCTTAAGTGCCAAAATCCTTCATTTTTCTTGGAACTTTTTTTAAATTAAATTAGATTTTACTATTATTTTTTTCCTTTTAGAGAGAGAGAGAGTGAGCACATGGGGGGACAGGCAAAGGGAGGGGAGGAGAGAGAATCTTAAGCATGTTCCACACCCGGAGCATAGCCTGCTCAATCTCACACCCTTGAAACCATGACCTGAGCCAAAGTCAAGAGTTGGACACCTAACCAACTGAGCCACCCAGGTACTCCTCCTTGGAACTTTTAAGACCAAGAATGGGACCCCAGATTTATGTTTACATGATCATATGTATATATTTTATTTTTTAAAGATAAAAGTATACTAACAGACTAATGCATGAGTAACATCATCTCCTGCACAAGAAAATGTAAAATGCAATGGTATCACACTGCTCATATATTAAGGGAACTCGAAAGAGAACTTCCCATATTTGATAAAAATCCTAAAGATTTGCACTATAATATTAATAACAAGTTATGAAACAAACAAATTTTAAAAAATAATTTAAAATATTTGGTCAACCAAATGCAATGAGTTGTCCTTCAAATTTTTTTTCTGTAGAAAATGTTATAGAAATGCATTAAAATAATCGAAGAGTGTGTAGTCAAAATATAAGAAAAGTAATTACAGACCTGTGACAGACAGTTACTTAGGATATATGTTATTTTCTGGTTTTATGATGTTTGTAGGTTTTGTGACCTTTTAAAAAGTTATAATCTGTTTTTGATTTATTTTCTAATTTACTTTTTAGTTCTGTATCTGTAAATTTGTATTCTTTTTGAAAAGTTCCTCCAAATTAAAGACTACTAGGGCTTCATGAAACCTGAATTTTCCCCTGATGCTTGGTTGAAGTGACACATATGTATTGTTTTTAACTGGATAGATTGGAGATATATTCTTCTGTTTTCAATTTTATTTAATCAGGTTAATTAACTTCTTTTTTAATGCCACAGAGTGACCTACATAATGCTAGGAGTAATATATTATACTTCTTAATTTAAAAAAAAAGTAGTCTTTTTAAAAGAAATGAATGAATATGCATGATAAGATTTTAAAAGCAGAGAAGAAATAGAAGAAGAGGAAAGTATTATTGGGAAAAGATGAATTCAAAAGTGAAATTAAGGGGTGCCTGGGTGGGTCAGTTAGTTAGCATCTGCCTTAGGCTCAGCTCATGATCCTGGAGTTCTGGGATGGAGCCCCAGGTTTGGCTCCCTGCTCATAGGGGAGTCGGCTTCTCTCTCTCTGCCCCTCCCTCCCACCCCCACTTGTGTGCTCTTTCTTTCTCTCTCTCTCAAATAAATAAATAAAATCTTTTTTTTAAAGTGAGATTAATATGCAGAATGCAGGCTATGGAGTCTTCTAATTTTATTAGAAGTAGGCAAAAAATCTGTCCTGAGTTTCCTAACAATCAACAAAAAGAGACAGACACTCATAACCAGAGAATCTGCTAAAGAAAAGAACAAAATACCAGGAACCTGTTTGCTGAGGAAAAGCACAATTCAGACTGATTCCTGGATCTCCCTCCATGATCACATGACCAGCATTGTCAACTATATTTTCAACTGAACACAAGGAGCTTCAGAAATTTTTGTGCAACACGCTGCCATTTGGTTGATCATATCACAGCAAAGTCAAATTTGGGGGGGGGGGAGAAGAAGAGTTCCATTGACAGCCAAAATAATGTTGCCCCAAGCCCGGCTTCACAGTTCCCTGCTGCTAACAGGAATTCTGAAAGAGATCAGACGCGTAGGTGCAGTAACGGCTTTCACGTTTTCTCTTTGTCATAGGAGGCTAGGAATCACGGCTCATCTAGGTGGCCCTACCTCGTGTTTTGTGATGCGCGTGAGCTGCGCTGGGTCACACGTCTTCCGAGAGAGAGGAGGGTCTTCGGGAAGACCTTCCTCTGACTGTAGAGCCTGCCTGGCTCCAGTTCTAGCAGGGGCCGTAGAAGGACAGCAGCAGGGCCATGTCTCCTCAAACAGTATTTTCGGCAACCCATCAGCACATAACCAAGTTCTTGGGCTTCATAATTCTGCACACTCTTTTGGTAAACAAAAATGTTTCAAGCTGTCCTGACCACACATTTTGATGAAATCCCTTATCAACGTTTTTGGGGCCCTTATTTACTTTCCTGAGCGGATTAAAAAAGGTTTCTATACCTAATGACTCCAGATTGGAATGCATTCGCCAAATTTTAGTTTCTGACACGAAAGTTTTCCATAATCATTTAAAGGTAAGTGTAGAGGAATCTCTCTTCCAAGTCATCTGAGGTGGACTTTGGATGGTCTTCAGCTAATAACAATTTAGGAGAAGGGCGTAGCTTAATTATTTCAATCTCTTAATTTTCCTATTCTCACCAGGAATTCTGATTGGTTTAGAAGTGCTATTGCAAAGATGGATACGGGGGAGGAAAAAAGTGTTTCCTACTCATTCATTGCTTTAACAGAAACTAATGGCATTATATATACCATCTAAATTCTGAAGCCAATATCTTTGTCATTTATAAGACTGTATGACTCTGGACGAGTTACTTGGCCTTTTATATCTCCATTTCATCATCTGTAAAATAGAGACAATAGTTTTAATTATGTTATAGGATTACAGTAAGAATTAGGTGAGTCCCTATATGAAGAGTACTTCAATATTTGATACACGGTGAAGTCGTATTACCACTATGCACCAAATGCTAGGGATAAAACAATGACAGATGTTCTCACCGATTTTGGCAGCCATGAAAATGAGCCATTCTGACTCCAGGGAGCCTGGATGACGAGCTGCCCAGTTGCCACACTCTAAAATCTATTATTGTGCTTGTGAAGAGGTCTGTTGGCTGCCCCCTGCCAATAACTGAGTGGAGCAGAGAAGCACTATTCCTGGAGAATGGGGACCTCTTTTGACAGGTGATGCTGACTCCAGAACAGATTAATGGTTCACAGGGTTTAAAAACGGTGGAAGATCAGGGTTTGGGGTGGATGAGAACATAAAGAAGTAGTACAAGAGAAACCTTTGTGATGATACAAAAGTTCTCTTTCTTGGTTTCCATAGTGGTTACACAGCTTTACCCATATGACAACATGACACAGAACTATACATACATACTGTACCAAGGTCAGTTTCCTGATTTGGGCAACATACTATAGTTCTATAAGAGGTAACAGTTGGGGATGGAGTAAGGAGCCCCCCCCAAAAAAATCCCTCCTTCATAAAAGCAACAAGAAAACCTGAAAACATTGTCAGAATTAACATTTACGGACCTTTGGAAATGAACCAAATTAACTGATGGCAGCCCCCTCCCCCATATCAAATTGAAATCTGCTATTCATATCCTGAGAGAGAAAGAAGGAGAGACAGAGAGGCTTAGTTTTAGTTTGGGTTCCCCCAGAAGAAGATTCTGAGACAAAATTTCAAGTGCAAGTAATTTGCTTGGTAGGTGCACAGAACATTAACAGAGAAGTGGGGAATGATACAGGGAAAACCAGATAAGAAAGGACAGAATAACCAGAAAATTGCCACTTCGGGTAACTGGAGTTTAAAGCACTGGGGACGCTGAGACACAGGCACAAAGCCCAATACGTAAGAACTGGTGCCTCAGAGGTCCAAACCAACCATGGTATTTTTATGCCAAATACTGAGAACTATTTACTGATGGACGTTGCTTTCTTGCTGCTTGAGCCCCATTCAATAAGAATTAGTAGGTCTGAGTCATAATAAATAGTAAAATATATATGATCAATTATGACTCTTTAGGCTCTATAAAAATAGAAAACGCAATCTTAGCTGGATCACCGTGCAAAATATGCTTCATTGAGTCACGACTTAATTTATATTCTGTCTCTGGGCTCTATTGTCATAATGTTGGCTTCGTGTGGTAGCAAGATAGTGGTAGAAATTTCATTCGTCACATCTTTCAAGATTCATGGTTAGTGGAAAAGTACGAGTCTCTTTTCCAGGAGAATTAACAAAGATCTCAGTGTTGTCTATCCTTGAGTCAATCACCAAGGCCAGAAGAATGTGTTACTCTCATTAGTCAGATCTGAACCCATATGCTCATGAATAGAAGCCGAAGTGGATTTCCATCCACTTCGCATCACTGGAAGGACAGAGGAGTGCATGGAAGGAAGCACAGAAAGATAATCTGAGAGTCGTTACTACGATGATGAAACTGGGAGTCCTAACTAAAATAATGGAGAACGGACACTGAGCTGAAAAAAAAAAAAAAAAAAAAAAAAAAACAACAAAGAAACCAAAAAACATAAAACAAAGACAAAAACAAAAACAAAACACCATCAACAATGTCTTAGAAAGAAAGCCATAGGTAGAATTAAGTTCAGAGTATATTGACCAGTTTCTAATTAGAAACACAATGGAGCTTATTTATATGTTAAATCAATTTTTTATTCATAAGAGTGTTTTACCTGAGTATGTTTTAGATCACAGGCACACTTCCAGCCTTTAAGAAGACGCATTCTTAAGGCACTCCTTAACTGCTTATTTTTTATTGAAACGCTATTCACGTCAGCTCATCCAAAATAATACTATGAGAAAAATCCTCACACTAAGAATGTTGCTATTTGTTGAAACTGAAAGATATCTAATTTTTGTTTGGATGAACTGATTTCTGACTTAAATTGCTCTCCTGGTGTCCCCAACCCCATGAGTAAAGGCAGAAACAAAATCCCTGCAGTGCAGTATGACTGATGGCCACTAGAGGGCAGGCTTACTTCGTGCTGTGACCAGCTAGCATAGGGCTGCTTTAATTCAGAGCAAAATTGAGCAACAAAGGTGACCTCAGCAGAGGTTAGGGAGAGCCCATCGCTGGAAAAGAAGAGGTCAGTCTATCAAGTGACAGATATGAAATATCAGTTAAGTCAGATTGAAGCCATGGTGACCAATTATACCCATCAAAGCCTAACGGTAATGAAATCCAGAAAGGCGAAGAATGTCATTTTGATGGAGGTGACCTCTAGAAGAAGGAAAGGGGTGGCAAGCCAGGTTAACCAATTTTACCTTTACAAGAGAGAGGTGGGGCATTCTTCAAACGCATTAAATTGGCTACTGAAAACGTGTTCTAACCCAATGTATTCCTAACAAGTAGAACAGAGTGGAAAGTGTTGTTTCAACTGAAAATAATCATTTGTTCATCTATTACTAAAATATGACCCCTGAAGGGATAGCCATCTCATGGGATCTTATTCATTGGGAAGCTGATCCCTATTTGAATATAAGCATGACCACACTAAAACAGTCTGTACGTAGACAGCCTCATTTCTGATTAAAATTTTGGATTATTTTTGGAAAGAGCTAAACGTTATACAAATACAAATTCACCTATAAAAATGAAGCCAGAGTTTCTTGATGGGCCGTGGCCACCTTTCTCAGACTCACTTTGGGGACAGCTGCTAAAATTTTAATTCCTAGGTTCCATCCCAATCTTCCTAAATCAGAATTTCTGAGGTGGGTCTAGGCATCTGCAGGGTTGGCAAGATCCTTAGACAACTGTTTTCATTCGCAATATTTGAGGACAAAGAAGTGTGCATCATTTGGGATACCTGTCTTAGGCACTTTTGTTGGGTCAGGCTCTTCAGTGCAGCTAGGTGAGGGTGACCTGTTTTCTCACACACAAACACACATTTTTATAAAGCAGGCAACACCTTCCTCGTGCAGAGCACCCGTATTTGGTCACAAACAATGCTAAGCACTGCGTGTACGTTATTGTACTTCGCTCTCACCCAAGCCAGTGAAGACGATAGTGCTGCTCCCATTTACAAATCACAGAGAACACAGCTTCAGAGAGGTTAACTGACTCCTCCACGGTCATGCATTTAGAAAGCAACAAAACCAGAATTAAAAGCAAGATTTATTTCATTCTAAAGTTACTTAGCTAAGAAGGAAAGGATGAAGGAAGTGTTTTAAAGGTTTATTAGATTTCATGTATTAATTTCCTCATTATTTCTTAATCCTCAGGTTTTGGATTAGATGTCAGAAAGCCCCCTCCCCCATATCAAATTTCAATCTGCCTTTCTAGAACCTTCACCCAATATCCTGAGACGTGACCTCCAGAGTTATATGGGGAAAAAATCTGACCTCTGACCTACAATATGACTTTAGAGGAAAAACATTAACTCTTGCCTCTGTTCTGAGAGAAGTAAGGAAGAGTTCCTAATAGTTTTTCCTTGAAAGAAATCCATTTTAAATGCATTTTTAATGGATTTCTTTGGTTTACAGATTTGTTTGTAGGACTTTATAAACTGGGTCTGGGCATTTAAAGCCAGAAGAAGGTCAGACATTTCATCTCCACCAAAAATAAAGTGAATAAAAATCCTGAAAAAAATAGTGTGGATTCTTTTAGCCTTCTCTAAAGGATCCTATTTCAGTCTAGTCAGAGCCCTGTCATGAAATATTGTAGCATAAAAATGAAATATGGCTTATTTTCTCTTCTTTTTACTAGATTTGACCATTCCTGTTAAACAGAGAAAACATTTTTTTTTGGTAAATTGTATTGCATTTCAGAAGCACTCATGTAACTATGTCAGCTTGGAGAGCATATCCAGAAATCATTTTTTAAAATATATAATCTTCGTCAGCCCCACAAAAAATGTGAATAAAACACACTAAAAATTAACCCTTAAAAATTAAATGACTTAGAATAACTCCCTCTGAAATCCATGATAATATTTACAGGGGTAAGGATAAATTATGTGTGTTCAGCTAGCCTTTTTTTATTTTTAAATTTTGAAAAAATATATGCATATGCATGTATTCCTCTTTTACATCATAAAAAGATATACATAATTAATATATACAACCTGGTAAGTTTGGAGATAAATATATATTGATGAAATCTATCTATCCTATTATTTTTATAAATAATAAATTAATAAATATTTGTATGAAGTAAAAATTGTTTCCTCCTCCCTCTGCCCCTATGTCCCTCCTTCCTAACCATGGCTCAGTTTGTTGTATGTTAGAGTCTGGGAATATAAAATATTCATAATGGATTTACCCTCTCAGCGTTTCCCCCAACAAACTTATGCTGTGGTGATGACAAATGACTCTGAAACCCCAGTGGCTTCCAACAATAAAGGAAGCACATGGTGCAGCTAAGAGGAGTGGGTAGCAGTCTGTTCCATGAATCCATCAGTTCTCCACTAACAGACCAGACTGATGGCACAGCCACTCTCTGGGACACTGCACGTATCATAGCAGAAGGAAGAAAACAGAGAGAATGCTGTTTTTGTCAAAAGTGGGAGGCATCCCTTCTCACATTTCCGTGCCCTACTTAAGTCCTTTGATCAAGCTTGGCATCAGTGGGTCTGGGATTTATAAGGATGGTGAGCAAATATTTTTAATAATATATAAATTAACATATACATGTTTAATAGTAATACTATCTGCTATACCTATCACTTGTTTTTCAATGACTTCATATTCATCATCTGAATGCATCATAATTTATTTGTGGAATTTTTTTTTTTAAGATTTTATTTATTTATTTGACAGAGAGAGACAGCCAGCAAGAGAGGGAACACAAGCAGCGGGAGTGGGAGAGGAAGAAGCAGGCTCATAGCAGAGGAGTCTGATGTGGGGCTTGATCCCATAACGCCAGGATCACGCCCTGAGCCGAAGGCAGACGCTTAACGACTGCACCACCCAGGAGCCCCAATTTGTGGAAATTTATACTAGTTTTCAATAACATAAATAATGCTGGACAGAACATACTTTGGCATAAACCTTCATGCACAGATTTCTTTTGGAATAGGTTTAATAAATACAAATCATACAGAATTGTTTTAGATATGAAAATCATAGAATTCTCTCTATATGACTGCATTTTCCTCACACTGGCTTTTCTTTTACAAAATAACACAAGTCATTCTTGTTTGGTTAAACAGCCTCTCCTTTCATCAAGTCCTAATAGTAAGAACTGATTTAAACTATACATTTCTGTGCTAGAAAGCTAGAATTTGATGTCCTTTTTACTTCTGATCATTTATAAAAAAAAAAAAAGCAGTTTGGGAAGGCTGATCTGCTGTCCTGACACTATTTTAATCACATTTTTTCCCTCACCTTACAGACTTATGTTACATAAGCAATTACTTCTTCATGATCTTTTAGGCTACTTGTGTATCATTTGCTGGATTTGGGTCAACTCTGGGGTATCTTCTGTTTCTCCATTTCCATGAGAAGCCCTAACACACATCTGATATTCAGCCACTTGAAAGAGATCATGCCATTCTTTCCTTTTGTTACCAAACAAACAAAATCAGTGGGTCACTTTTTGTTTGTTTCAAATCAATGAGCAGTTACACTTAGTGTTCGTATTATTTAAAGCCATAGTCTTTTTTGTAGTTTTGATAGATTTTATGATACTTTATGACACATGAATTTATAAATTATAATGTTTCTGAGCAACTGAAAAACTGCATGCATAATTTTATAAATTTATTCATCAATCAGATATTCTGAAAATATTTACTGAGAACCAACTATGTGAACCAACTATCTGACCATGATAAGTCAGAGTTATAGGGGGAAAAACACAACATGGTCTTGTTACCACACTCTTCTGATTATTACCTGGCAGAACTGTGACCTGACACCAGATCTATCTTTCAACAAAACCTATGATTTTAGCTACCATACATTGTGGCTTTTAGAAACATGTGTACACTATACTATCAGTAAATATTTTACTAGGCAAAAATAGCCTGGCCAATTCTGCTTGTTTGACAAACTGAAAACATAAAAGCAGTGAAAATGAACTTGTCTTCAGTAACCACTAGCATTAATAGAAGAGTACAAAGAAACAAAAAGTTTTTTTTTCTTTATTCATAATTGATTCAACAAATATTTATAGAAACCCCACAGACATTGTACTGTGTGTTATAAGTTCGTGATGACTGAGAAATCCAGGAAAATATAATTAAACAACAAAGAAAGAGTTACCTTAAAAGGAAGAACAATACAGGAAAGACACAGGGAATGAGCAAATAAAATAGGAAAATGATTACAGAGAAGAGTATACAACTAAAACATAAAGCATTCCAATGATCTAGAGTGGCATTCTTGATAGAAACTAGAAAACATATAGACAAAAATGCAAAGGTTTATGAGAAAGGGAATTTGTTTTGGTGGGAGGTGGAAGCTGGAGAAAACAAAACCTGAACTATGTAGTTTCAAAGGGAAATGGTGTCCCAAGAAGACTTACATGAAATGATCAACCATGAGACCTACAGATTAAGCTGCTGCATTTTAAAGAGAAAGATTCTATGAGTGGACCAAAAAAAAAAAAAAAAAAAAAAGATAATCATACTTACAAACTCTGAAATGAACTGACTTAGACTTTTCCACAAAAATATGAATATAGAAGCAAGTATGGGAAAATTTTGTCAATGACATTTTTTTTTAAGAGAGAAAAAGAGGGAGAGAGCACGTGCAAGCAAGTGGAGTGAGGGGCAGGGGGAGAGGGAGAGAGAGTATCCTAAGCAGACCCCCTGCCTGATGTGGAGCTTGATCCTAGGACCCTGAGATTATGATCTGAGCTGAAATCAAGAGTTGGACACTTAACCAACTAAGCCACCCAGGCGTCCCTGTCACTAAGATTTTTTTTTAAAGATTTTATTTATTTATTTATTTATTTATTTATTTATTTATTTGAGAGAGTTGGAGAGGACAAGCAGGGGGAGGGATAGGGACAAGCAGACTCCATGTTGAGCATGGAGCCCTATGTCACCAACATTTTTATACCAAGATAACATATAGCAAGAATAAAAGTAGGATTTCTAGGGAAGATGGAGAGTAGAAGGATCCTAAGCTCATCTCCTCCCACGGATACAACCAGATAATACCACACAGTATAAATTACCCAGAAAATGACCCAAAGACTGTCGGAACACTTTTCACAGCTCAATGTAGAGACCAGGCCACTTCCAAGAAGGTAGGAAGGATGGTGACACAGTCAGGAGCTAAAAGGACACATGGGCTATGTGTGTGCAGAGAGGAGAGAAAAAAGACCCTCACTCCAGTCACTGGAGGCATGGGGAACCTGCATGGGGAAGGTGAATCTTCATAACATTTGGCTTCGAAAACCAGAGGGGCATAATCTCATAATTCTTTGACCAATGGGGCTTAACACTGGGAACTTTAAAAATCAGCAGGCTCGGCTTTGGGAAAGCTGGAGCATGAGAGACCAAGTCCCCACCCTTAAAGAGAGCACAACGAACAGTTCTGCGGAGACACAGCAAAGAAGCAGCCTTTTGAAAAATGCCTGGGGTGTACCAGCGGGAGATCTCTTTACTAATTGCAGAGCTTGTGCCAGAGGGGCAGAGGTCATTGGGAGAATTCCCCAAGAACAAAGAAGCTGGAGAGTGCCATTTTCCTGTCCCACCCTTCCAGCAGAGATCCGTGGACACCTGCAGGAACCAGCACCGCACCAACACTTCTACCTAATTTTCAGTGTGTGCCCCACCCCTGTGCACTTCTTCAGATCCACCCCCCCTTACCAGGCCTGTGTTGGCAGGAGCTTTTCGCTTCTGGGCCCAACCCTCCAACTCTGAGGCAGGAGTTTTCTGACGTACCTCTAAGTCCCCTCCCAGAATGGACCTGCACAAACCTTGCTAACACCATGTGCCCTGCCCCTGCATTCTCCAGCCAACCTGCACCCTACAATGTGCCCTTTGCCAAAGCCTATCCAAACAGTGTGACCAGCCTGGCATTGTGCAGCTGCCCTGACAGATGTCAGCACAACTCTAAAGTGACTCCTGCCCCAGGAAGAGGGGAAGATACTCACATACACCACTTTCTTTTTTGTTGTTGTTGTTAAGATTTTATTTATTTATGTTTAGAGAAAGAGATTTTTTAAAATTTTATTTATTTAGTTTTAGAGAAAAAGAAAGAGAGCACAAGCAGGGGGAGGAGCAGAGGGGGAGGGAGAGGAAGGGGGAAAAAAACCCAAGCAGACTCCAGGCTGAGCGGGGGGATATGGGGCTTGATCACATGACCCTGAGATCATGACCTGAATTAAAACCAAAAGTCAGACACTCAGTGAGCCATCCAGGTGCCCCTTAGCATTCTAACCGAGCATTCTAACTGATGCCCCAGCAGTGGACTGGGGGAGACATCTGCTCTAACTGCAGACCCTACCCACCAACAAAAGCTTCTCAAGGGACAACACAAGTAAAGCAACCTGCACTTCAGTGGTACTGCATCTCTGGTAAAGGCCTGGTCTGACTCAACTCAAGGCCAAGGTGGCCCTAGACTGGCCCACCAAGAACGAAGGTACCAAAATTTGTCCACAATAGGCAAAGAGAGATGGAACTAAAGGCAAAAGTGGCTCAGCTGTAACGGTAGGAGAAGATGGGGAAAGAGAGATGGGACTAAAGGCAAAATTGGATCAGCTGCAACACACATAGGAGACAACCCTGAAGCACCAGGGGACATTGCACTACAGGTCACCACAGGACCTCTACTTCATGAAGCAGATACTTTCAAGAGCAGGAGACACAGCTAATTCCTAATACATAGAAACAGACACAGAGAATCAGACAAAATGCTGCTGGAACCACAAAAGACCCCAAATAGCCAAAGCAATCTTGAAAAAGAAAAACAAAACTGGAGATATCACAATCTCAGATTTCAAGATATAGTACAAAGTTATAGTAATCAAAACAATATAGTACTGGCACAAAAATTTAGACACATAGATCAGTGCAACAGAATAGAGAGCCCAGAAATAAACCCATGATTATATGGTCAATTAATCTTTGATTAAGGAGGCAAAAATATGCAATGGGAAAAAGTCTCTTCAACAAATGTTGTTGGGAAAATTGGAAAGCTACATGCAAAAATGCAACTGGTCCACGTTCTTATACCATACATAGAAATAAATTCAAAATGGATTAAGGTCTTGAATATGAGACCTGAAACTATAAAGAACAACTCAACACCAAAAACCCAAATAATCCAATTAAAAAAAAATGGGCAGAAGACATGAAAAGACATTTCTTAAAGACACACAGAAGCCAAACAGATGCATGAAAAGATGCTCGACATCATTAATCATTGCAGGAATGCAAATCAAAACCACAGAGAGATATCACTTCACACCTGTCAAAATGGCCAAAATAAAAAACACAAGAAACAACAAGTGTTGGTGAGGTTGTGGGAAAAAAACCCTCATGTACTATTGGTGGGAATGCAAACTAATGCAGCCACTCTGGAAAACAGTATGGAGGTTCCTCAAAAAAATAAAACTATAATTACCATATGATCTAGTAATTCTGGTACTGGGTATTTACCCAAATTATATGAAAACACTAATTTGAAAAGATTTTTGCACCCGTATGTTCATTCCAGCATTATTTACAATAGCTAAACTATGGAAGCAGCCAAGTGTCCATTGACAGATGAATGGATAAAGAAGATGTGGTGTATATATACGTGTGTGTGTATTCAGTATACACACACACACACAGGACTATTACTCAGCCATGAAAAAGAAAAAAAAAGAATGAAATCTTGCCATTTGCAACAACATGGATTGAGCTAGAGAGTATAACGCTAAGTGTAATAAGTCAATCAGAGAAAGACAAATACCATATGATTTCACTCATATGTGGAATTTAGAAAACAAAACAAATGAACAAAAGAAAAAGAGAGCATGAGAAAGAGAGAGAGAAACAAAAAATATCCCTGACTCTTAACTGTACAGAACAAACTGATGGTTACCAGAAGGGAGGTAAGTGAAGAGATGGGAAAAATAAAGGGGGGTTAAGAATACACTTTTCACGATAAATGCTGAGTAGTGTACAGAGTGTTGAATCACTAAATTGTACACCTGAAACTAATATAACATTATGTTAACTATACTGGAATTAAAATTTTTAAAAATTGAAAAAGTAAAGATAAGAAATCTGCCTAAAAAAAAAAAAAGTAAAAAGACAAACATTCTGAAGACTTATATTTTACAAAAGGACATTGTAGGTATCTGGGACAGTATCAGTTTCATTTTAGGTATATTTTTTTAGAATATTTTCTTAGCAAATATGAATTATTTGCACAGAATAAATTTTAGCAAATCATGTGACTACTTTCATATGCTGGTCTGTGGGTTCACTCTAAAGTCTTCTATATATATTTTGGGTTTTCTATTTTTAGAATTTATTCAGCAAAATCAGAGCCCAACCAGAAAAAATACATTAAGTTTCTAATGAAATATGAATCACAAATAATCTGTTAACATCATTTAAGATAAGATTTTTTGTAATACTGTGGCTATAAAAGCATGGTGATTTGGGTGAACAAGAGAGTTTGCTATTTTATCAACTAGATTTGATTCCCATGAATACATTTGCTAATTACTATTCACCTACTTTCATGCCTCTGCTTTGCCATTTGCAACATGGTGAATCTGAAAATAATATTATCAGTGGTTATTTATGAAGCCCATCATCATGAATTGGTAGGTTCTACATAGAATATGATTTTTCTTCCCTGTCTTATACCCTTCTGGATTCAGTCCAGAGCCATTTCAAAAACAAAAATAAAAGCAAAACAAAAAAGACAAACATAAAACCAAATGAATCTGAGTAAGTCCAAGCAATGAAAGCTCTCAGTTTCACAAAGATGTTATTTAATTAAAACTTGGAAAGGATTTTATGATTGTAGAGGTAATTCATTCAGGTAGAAACCAGTCCATTATAAAGTTTATCATCCTTGGGTCTCCAACCATCATTTTTTAATTAGCCTCAGTTTAAGGGAAACAGCATGAAATTTGTCAATAGGAATGCTTGAGGTAACACTCAAGTTTTGTTAACATAAAACAATGAAAAAAAAAGATAAAACAATGAAGTAAGGGTCAATTACTTAATATCTCTAATGGTTAGTTTCTTCATTTATAAAATGGAGTTAATCCTTGCCTTTCAGGGTTTTATGAGACTTAATGAAAAAAAGTTATAAATGCTCAGGACACAGTATAGGCTTAGTACTTAATATTGCCATTCACCCTTTCTTATTTATCCAGAGTCTTAAATACATACTGCTCTGGACAATTCCTCATGCTTCCATGCATTATGGAAATGAATAATAACTGTCAGGAGCCAGAGATGAGCTGAAGAGAGCTGAGCTGCCAGGTGTTGGAGTAGCCAATTAAGACAACGAGCCAAAATGAAAGTAAGAGTCAAGGCTTCGATCACTTACTGCAATAGTATAAGCTAAACTGGAGAAAGCACTGGCTCCCCACTGTTTCATTTTTTCCCATGGAATAGTGCTGGTCTAGGGTCAGCTGGATCAGCACAGATGAGGGTTAATACCCTGCAGAGAGAGCCCTAGAGACAGAGAAGAGGGGGAAAGGGTGAGGAGTGGACAACTACTGAGTACTGAGCCAGAGTGGATGAAAAGTGTCCAAAATGTCCTTCTCCTGCTCCCCAGTAACGCGAGCTGGACAGAAGTGCCTGAGGAAGATCTCTGCCCAAAGTCCCTGATAGGAGCACCTGGGTGGCTCAGTCAGTTAAGCGTCCAACTCTTGATTTCTGCTCAGGTCATGATCTCAGTGTCCTGAGACTGAGCCCCACGTTAGGCTCTGCACCTGGGTGTGTAGCCTACTTACAATTCTCTCTCCTCCTTCTGCCACTCCCCCCAAGTCCCCCCCCCCCACACACACACAAGGCTGCCAATGGAAGTGCCTGTTCTAGGGATGCAGATTACACGTAAGAGCTTATCCACCTTGACAGATGGGGGAGGCTGAGTCCTTGACTAACACTCTCTTCAACGACTGCAATGCATCGGATGTGCACCAAATCTCTGTGCACAAATGGCAGCTTCCTTTAGTGAGCCTTGCCAGGTACAGCCTTTGGAATTGCCTATGGTTGGGCCTGAAAGATCACACAGAGGTTTATGACTAGTGTCCAAACTACTTACTGAGTGTTTATGAGTTAGGGAAGCTACCCTAAGACTCTGTGGGAAACATCTTATTTATGCATGTGAAGTAATATTTATTTTGAGATGTTTTGACCAGTCATCATTATTTTAGTTGTGTCCACATCGCATTCTTGGAGTGGCTGATACTTACTCCCTTCCAGGTCCCTTCTACTGTGGTGAGTAGGTCTACAGAGAGAATCATGTTGTCAGTGAAAGCACTGAAGAAAGGAACTGCTCAACTTAAGGTCGCTCAGGATTAGTGGTTGTACTGATCTAGAACTAGGAGATCTGTCACTTCGTTGGCAGTCAACAGAGACAGAAAACATGACCCTCAGATTATTTAGTTCTAGCAATCTCCTCTTAATTTAGGTGATATTTTTAAAAGCCAGTAGGCCAGTATGATGTGGATATGTCAAGGCCGACCCCTTTGGCTTAACACTCCAGTAGAAACAATTTTATAGGTGAAAGGGGCCTTTGGTATCCTCATCTGTAGCTTCTCTGCCTTTGCTTAAGGAGAAGCTGTTATGCCAGTGGGTCTCTGAGGGAACAAACACATCATTGGTTATTTGGGTTATATGCTTGGCACCATTCTTGCAGGTTTTGATACATTACTTCATATACTGTTGAAAACAATCACATGGGAGATAATGTCACCTCTACTTTGCAGATTTTGAAATTATCAGTCTGAATACTGATACTATCAAAACTATTAGAACAGAAATTTGAAAACAGACATACTTGGGCTTTCTTCGGGATCAGCCTACTTGATTTCAGACTCAGCCTTATGATTTTCCCATTGCTCTATGATTTTGAACCTAATATTTGAAATGATCAACTCCTTATTTATTTATATTTTTACATTTAGTGGTGATTATGGCAATATGCAGCACACAGTAAATATTCTGTAAATGTTGATTTTCTCATATTCCTTTCCAGGCCAGTATATTTACCATAGAATCTAGGTCTCTCCTTTGCTTTCCTCTTTATGCTGTTAGTGCTGTGTTGCTTAATTTTGCTTTTAGTTATTCACCTAATTTTTTAGAGTTCCAAATAGTTTCTTTACTAATTTTTCACCTTAGTATATTATTCAAGGTTTATATGCCAAGATGATAAAGAGAAAGAACAAAATGAGGCGAAATGAAGTTACAAAATTGTGTAGAGTGAATTGGAGTAAGAAGAAGCTTTTTATGTCAGAATTTTTGCCCAGTAGACCCAGTAGAAGAAAACCATGTGAAGAGGAGCAGTAAGATTATTTTGGAGACCATAAAGAAGGGCAAGAAAATTTGCAAATTTAACTGGTGTCTATCTGCACAATTCAGCAAACCTATCTACTGCTGAATTTGGAAAGAGATTCCTGGTCTTTACTTTCAAAAGAAGAGGAAAACATTATGGAAATGATTGCAATTGTACCTAGTAAATGTTTTATACTCTCTTAGCTGATGGTAATGTTTTCAAAGTCATTTACAAAAACATGAGCAAAAGAATTTCTGCAAATTAACCTGCTGAACCAGGAAAGAAATAAAGAAAACTGAGAAAGCAGACAAAGAGTATTTTAAGATAGGTATCCTTAATATTTATATAAAAATATAAATATCTCTAAATATGGATTTTCTTTAGAATGAAATACTTGTCATGTAATATAAATTACTAGTGATGAAGTTCTGGCACAATATTTTAGGTAATGTTGTGCATTTAGGATTGTAGAGTGTCATCTCAACTATTCATACATGCTCTCAAAGAAAAGTTTTTAGTGGCTTTGTAGAGTCTTAGGAAAATCCCAGGTAAATTTAGTTTGAACCATTAAAATTTTTGATATGAAAGAGGGAAGGAGGTTCTGATACATGCTAAACTTAGACTTTATACATGAAAGTCTTTTAAAAATACTTACCACTGAATTCTCTGTATTTAGAAATATTTACATGTGCTTTTTGAATTAACTATTAGTTGCTTGGATTTAGGCTTCATAAGAGCAGGAGTTACATGCGTTATCTGGTGTATGATAGGTGCCCAATTAATAGTGTTAAAATAAGTTAATGAATAAATTCTAATTAATAAACCTTAGAAACTGAACCATGGGGAAAGAGGAAGTAATGAATGAAACGGGTGAGTCATTTCAGAGTAACTGAGTTCTGGGTATGAGCAAGTTTGAAAGTACTACATTTCCAAAGTTTCGCAACTTTGCAAATGGAGACTAAAAAAATTCCTCCTAGATAAATCATAGAGGGATTTGACGAATCCCACTGTAAACACCTCGTTATAAAATTGTATTGAATCATGAATTTCATCCCAGAGAGGAAAGGCAGGGAATGTCTTCTTCGAAATACCTCCCTTATTGCCCAGGAGGCTTTTAGTAAAGATGGGCTGACACTGACAGGAATCCCCTTCCATTGTATAGCTTGTGAAGTCCACTACCCAGCTGGAATTAAAGATTACCTTGACATTTATTCCATTTATCATTGCCATCCTTTGAACTGTAACCATTCACCTCTAAATTTTCTGATTTATAATTTGTCATGAATCCTACTCAGGATAAAAACTGCCCTATAAGAGCTTCTGCTTCCTACCCAAGTTCTGAGAAATGACTCTACATTTCATAGTATTTGATTATATACACAATTCAAGTCTTGGGGCGTACTACTTGTGCTAGAAAGGATTACCAAAAATGGAAGAAAATACCTACCCCGAGAATATAATGTTCCTCAAAAAATTCTACTTGTCTGGAGGAGAAAGTTTATAAAGGATATTTTTTGTGTGAGTATGGACAGTGGTGATGTTAACGGTGGGGGTGTATATAGTATGCATTACTCATGAGATTTTTGCATTAAACTTCCTCTGTAGAGCAGGAACCATGTCTGATTTTTTCTCATCATTATAACCTTTATGTCTGCCAGAGAGAGGATGCTGAACAATATCTAGTGGATCAAGAAATTATGTTTATGTAGAACCTACGAAGTGTCCAGCCAAGCACTGATAATATGGAGATGAAATAGCTAGTCCTTGTCCTCAAGGAGCTCTTAGTTTAATGGAAGGAACAGATGTATATAATTATCGTACAAGATGATGACCCTACCAGTGCCGATAAACATCCGGGTGCTAAATGCTGAAGTAGCATAAAGGAAGACCACTGAATTCAAGCAATAAAAGTGGTAGAGATCAAGGTGTCCTACAGGGAATGGTGCTAAAGTTAAGTCTTGAAGGATGTCTAGGCAATAGCCATGTAAGAAATAGAGAAATGATTAGCCATGACAGACAACGTATACAAATGGGGAAAGGATGTCACATTGGTACATGTTTGAGTGTGGCATCGTGAGAAGCAATTCTCTCTCTTTTTTTTTAATCTTCTTTTTTTTTTTTTTTAAAGATTGTCTCCTATCCCCTTCCCTGCTTTAATTTCATCCTTAGTACCAAAACCACCAAGTCCAATATATATTATCTCTAAAAAAGAAATTCAATTACTGTATGTTTTATAGGCTGAAATATGTGTCCTTTGAAACTCATATGTTGAACTCCTTACCCTCAGTACTTCAGAAGAGATAAGGCCTTTAAAGAGGTAATTATGTTAAAACAAGGTATTAGCGTGGGCTTTAACCCACCACGACTATTCTCCTTATAAGGAAAGAAATTTAGGAACAGACATAGAGGGAAGATCTTGTGAAGACAGCCACCTACAACCCAATGAGAGAAATACTCGGAAGAAACCAACCCTGCTGACACATTAATCTCAGATTTGTAGCCTCCAGAATTGTGAGAAAGTAAGTTTCTGTTATTTAAGCCACCCAGTCTGTGGTACTTTGTTATGGTAGCCTTAGTAGACTACTTCAATGAACAATAGTACAGGTGTCCCTCCTCTACTGGTATAAAGGTAAAGATGCTCACACAAAAAATATCCAAGATCCTTTCATTTTGTACTGTACTAACAGAACTAGAGCAGTTGGTGCACTAACTTCTTCTAGGTCTTGGTATTATTATCTTTGCTGTAATATTTGTGTGTTTTCCTGGACTTCTTTCAAACATTATATGGTGCCAAATTTTTACCTGGGCCATGGTTTGAGAGTATTATTGCTACCTTTTCCATGCAAGGATACTTGATAAAGCTTCATAGTCATTTGATTGATTTAATTAAAACTACTGAGTAAATTAGGCTCCTAGTTAAGTCAGAGCCAAATGTTCTACTTGTAGTTCTTGGAAATATTGCAAGAGCTAATGGACTGTATTTTTTTTTCTTTGAGTAACTTACAGGATCTTCCAGGAAATATATTTTTACCACTTCAGCTCACATGACCACCTCACTGTGTAACTGAAAAAAATATATTATCCAACATTTCACAGAATGAACCAAGAATATTTAATTTCAAGGTGATTAATTTTATATAGAGCTAAATGTGATTGGGTTGCTTTTAGCACAATAAACCTGAAATTCATGAAATAATACTTTGTTCTGGCTGAATTTAGGTCTTTGACCAAATAAGAAGCAATATTAACTACTGTCAGTATCAAATGGTAATTATGGGGCCATTTGTTACATTCATTTGCATTTGCTATTTTTTCAGTTTCTACAGAGCTTCCAGTAATCACTGAAATCAATACGATGTGAATTAATTATGCAGAGTCCCTATGGTCATTCAGAAAACATGGAATTTTCACTGTAATTAAGTATACACACACACACACACACACACACACACACACACACACACACACACACACACACATTATGTGGGAAAGCAAAGGAGCAAAACAAGAGATTGTGAAGTTACCCAGAAATGAATAACATTAGGAAGGAACCAGGACCCTTGGAGTAGAGTGACCACAGGAAGAGGTAGCATTACTGGCACTCATGGCATGGGATATCCTGGTAGAACCCGAAAGTATAACAGGTTTGGCAGGTGGGAACTGGAGCTGAGGAAAGGTTGCAGACCATGCAGAGAAAGACGGGGTAAATGCCTGGGTTTCTTCCCTTCTGCTCTCTAGTGTGAGGTCAGTGCCTACAGAAGCCTGAAGGCAAGAGAGATTGTTTAATCTGACTCAGAGCAGAATGAAGATGGATTTGAACCTAACTGCAAATCTAAACAGCATTTTAAGAAGTTAAATTTCAAATAATTTTTATGTGTACAAATATACATTTTGGATATTGGAGAGTAAATGCAGGGGCAGAAGATAAAGAGGGAACAATGGAAGAAGCAGGGGGTTAGGAAGGACTGGCTGAGAGAAAGCTTGGTGTTGAATGAGAAACATGGGCAACAAGATGGAAGAGAATCATATTGCAGATGGAAATAAAGACAGAGTTCACAAACCTCATTTATTACATCACTTACTTATGAAGTGGACAATCATTAAGCGCCTATTATATTTCAAGTACTGTGTCACTCTAGAAAAGCAAATATAATAATATATCAATCCCTGTGGCCCCATAGTGCTCAGCCTAATAGAAGCTCAATACACAGCATCAATTTTAATACACATTCCTAAAGGCTCATAAAGATAAGCACATAGATCATTGGACCTCAGAAGAATTGCACACTAGACAGAATGGAAGTCAAATGTGCCACTTGATTTTTCTCAGTGAGATTTAACTGGCTAAAGAAGGGTGTTGAAAGAGTGGGAAAGTGCTTCAATCAGAGAGAAGAGTACAGCATTAATAGGAGTGGGAGAAAATTCAGCATTTTCACACAACTGTAAGAAGTTTAGAATTAATAAGGAAAAATATTCTTGTAGTTTTAGATGATGTTATAAAGGTCGGTGTGGGCCATGCCATGAAGGTTCTTATGAGCTAAATTTCCTCTATTCTTATACAGGCAAGCCTAAGCCATGAATACTTGTCCCCCTTATCCAGAGTACTCTACAGATTTGTAGCGCCTTCCATTATGGACAATGACGCTGGCCTTTAGACTTGAACATTTGGGTCAAAGCTCAAAGACCTCATACTGACCATTCTTTTACAGCGTGTGCTTGTGGTCAGCCTTAAAAGGAAGTGCATACTGCATACATAATTCCAAAATCTATAAACACTGTTGAGTCCTAATCTAAACATTTCAGAATACATCTATACGTAAAACTTATTTGATAAAATGCTCTCAGCTCCTTTTATGAAGCTAAAGCATTATTCTTAATTTTTCCATAAACAAATCCACTCTTTTTCCTTCAATACACCAAGGTTTCTATTGAGTTTCTGGTGAAGTAAAGTTTCAGGCCCTCTAAAAGGAGGCGTTTTGTCTTGATGGTGCCCTGGCAGCTATCAGTTGTGGAATAAAGTGAGTTGCTTGGCGTCAGTGTGGTCAGCAGTAAGTCAAGTAAACAGAGGAAGCTCCTGTCACTGGTGGGTAGTGCAATGTGGGAGATAAAAACAATCAGAAGGAAATCTACATAAATTAGAGGAACAAACACAGGAAAGGAAACGGGGTGCTGGTCAAAGGAATAAGATGCTGATTTCGAAATTGAGTCAAAGTATTTCGGAGTCTCTCCCACTATACTTCTTATCATGGTCAGAAAATCTTTCGGGGTGTGGCTGATTTTAGAACTGTAAGGTACATAAACTAAGCACATCCTGATCGAGAAAACAAAACAGAATGGCAAAGGAATCAAGACTTTCTTTAGATACCTGCGCAACAGATAGGTATGCAGATCTGTAATGAAGTCATATAAAGATGTTTTCTGCGGCGCGTGGGTGGCTCAATCAGTTAAGCATCTGCTTTCAGGTCAGGTCATGATCTCAGGATCCTGGGATGGGGCCCATGTTAGGCTCTCTGCTGAGCAAGGAGACTGCTTCTCCCTCTCCTTCTGCCTGCCATTCCCCTGCTTGTACTCTCTCTCTTTCTCTCTCTCTGTCAAATAAATAAATAAAATTTGTAAAAATTTTTTTTTCAAGGAAAAGCAAGAAAAATATAAAAAGCCATTTCAAAGTGATCTATTAAAAAATAAACTGATAGTTCGTTTTCATGTTCTTTAAAAGGTATGTCAGGCCCCTCAGGATAGCCACAAAGTTAAATTTTCTTATTTTATTCCTGTTTGTTCTCTACGGAATGTTCTCTTTTGGCACAGAGAGAATCTTAGAGGGGTATTGATAAATGATGTGTAGAATTAGCTATTGTGTTGACATATTATTCTATTCAGAGCTAATTTTCTGGAAAAGCACATCCTCTTCTGGGGTTTCTGTGCCTTAGTTATTTCCTCCTGAGCCACTTCAAAGAGACTTCTAACATCATAAATCTACACACCAGAGGGAGGCTCTACGAAGAGCCTGAAGACTTAACAAAAGTAAAAATCACCAAGGGAAATATGTGCATTATGTGCATGACAGTGATCTGAAGCCATGAAATAAAAATAGCCCATAATGGGCCTGTGGATTTAATTTTGGGTGGTGTCTGATCCATACTTCCTTGGAATTGAGGATATTTGTCTTGGGTTTAACCAAGGCAAAGCCTGAGTCATTAAGGGAAAGGACTGGAATCAGGCAGATCTTGGTTCAGCTCCAGGATCTCTTCTCTCCTTCTGGTTTCTGGTTGTTTTTATTGTTCCCCATCTAACCTGTCATTCTACTTCCCTGATAATCTTAGAATCCCCAGAACTGTTGTATGCTGGGTCTCGGAGCTTCTGTTCACTCATTGTCTGTTCTCATATACTATCTTCTGGTGGGCATTACTCAAATGACCTACTTGTGGCAAAGGTTAATCACAAAACCTCTTTGAGGTCTCAATGTCATCATCTGTAAAATAAGATAATCATTATACTTATGTCTCACAGGTGTGCTATGAAGATTAGATAGTATTTATGTGAAAGTGATTTGTAAACTGCAGAGGTATAATATAAAATACTTCCATTCTGGTACTCTTTCATTAATGACTAAATATTATTGAGTTCACTATATCGCTCTCTGCATTCATCTTCCTTTCTGACTGTGTACATTTATATACACACATATAAAAGAGACAAACAAACACACGCAACTAAGAATCTATCTCTGTGTTCAGTGAGAGTGGAAGAGAGCATGCTTATCCCTCAACGGCCATAGAAAACTCTTGAGCTTTGCACAGATTGTATTATTTCAGAACCAAGTCCTGTGGACAGAGGAATACTACATATTGACCTGGATTACTTGGATCTTTATTGTGATAAGAATAGACAATAAGACCCAATTTTTGTTCAATCAAGGTTCACTTTTTTTTTTTTTTTTTAGATTTTATTTATTTGAGAGAGAGAGAGCGAGCACATGAGAGCAAGCACAAGCAGGGGAAGGGAGAGGGACAAGCAGACTCCCGCTGAGCGTAGAGCCCAACCTGGAGCTGAATCTCACAACCAGAGATCATGACCTGTGCTGAAATCAAGAGTTGGATGCTTAACCAACTGAGCCACCCAGCTGCCCCTCAAGGTTCACTTTAAAGTCAGTGCAACCCAAGCTTCATTTAGATCTCACTGTGGTGGAGCAGAGAAATGGATGCTGTCAAGAGAGCTATAATGTCCATAGTTGGTATTCCCTAAAGGGATGTCTCTGTATGCTTATATTTAATTTATTGACACCATTTCTCATTCTATAAAGAATTTGAGCCATCTTACAAGGGGAATTTTGAAGTTTCTGTTGATCTTTCTTTGGGCATTGATTTTATAAATACACATTAGTTATAGGTTAAGACGTATAGGTTTAATTTGAATCCAGTGTTTAATCTTACATCTTAATACTGCTGTTCAGATTCCGAATTGACAGTAATGGAGATCAGAAATGAGTGTGAGTATGGAGTATAAGTAAAACACATGAATCCAACAAAGAATAAATACTATGAAAAGATGGGTTAAGGAGAAAAGAGGCAATTATGACTAAGTAAGTAACTCAAATATGAGGACTGTAAAGACCTACAGAGTAGCTATAATTCAGCTTCAACTTTGGCTCTGAGCTTCCTGGAAGAAATCTAAAAGGCTATTAAATCAGTTATTTCAATTTCATTTTCAGAAAATGAAGTTTTTTATTTCCAAGTGTCCTTGCACACAGCTGTACAGTGATCAGCGCAGAGCAGATATTTCATAAATATGTGCTGAATGGTTGCCTGATGTAGCTGCTTAGCAAATGTATAGTGAATACCATTGTATTACTTTTTTATCAACAAGAATGTTAAATGAAACATCTTTTTGAAAGCTAACTGTCCTGATTCATACAAGGCAATCAAAGACTATTATACTATTGAGACATTAGTCAAAAGAATAAAAAAAGCCTCATAAAATGTTACTTAATATATTATATACTTGTAAGAACCAGAAGAAATCTGTTTTTACTCTGTAAAATGTAACATTAATAAGGAAATTCTATTTGAATATATTGTGATATTAACATAGTCTTAAATCTTCACAGAAACCAGTATTCTATTGAAAACACATGTTACATTTGTCTCTGTCCTTATAGTCTTAGCATTTGTTGGTATTTCTTGGCTTTATTTTTCACAGAAAACATGAAAAAAAAAAAAGGCTGTGTGAACAGGTAATCCAACTTTTTCTCTAGTATCAACTATTTTAGTTCAATCATCCTTAATCCAATCAGTAAATAAAACAGGTTGGACTTTGGAGGAAACTGGATTTTTAGAGGTACTTTTGGTCCCTCTACTCTTAAAAGATTTGTCAGAAATGTCACTTATCCAAACAGGAGTTAGGTTTCAATGGGACGGAATTTTTATTTTCATTTATTTCTCTTTCTGTAGGAGCTACTGATAGAATACTGTTTCAGTCACATAAAGCTGAAACTCCCCAAGTATACTCGGTGATGAGATGGATCTGTTAATCAGCAGGCATAGCAGCTTACGTTTTGTGGTACTTTGGGATTTTAAAGTACTTTCATTAATTTCCTAACTTTGGTGCTCACATTGATTCCATAACATGGATAGAAATGTAAAACTGCTCTTTTTTTTTTTTAAACAAAAGACACTGTAATTCAAGAAGAGTGAATTCTTAGTCAAAAGACTCAGATCATTACTGGCAGGGCTAGAATTTAACTACAGGAACATGGCATTATTTAGTGATTTAAAGTACAGCTTTTGGAGACAGAAACACCTGGATTAAATTTATATCTCCATCTGTTATTAATTGTGTGTACTTGGGTCAGGTTATAGTATATCACCAAATCTCCTATAAAAATGAGCATAAAACACCAACTTCCATTAAATGAAGTAAACCAAAATGAGATACTAACAGTAAAAACAATATGTATACCTACATGTATGTAGGTATATATGTGTATGCATCCATATCCGTATATGTATATGCATATATAGTTATACATATATACTTAGCATAAAGTTGCCAATAAATACTATTGATATTAATGATGATCTTTATTTTGAGGATTCTCTCACTTCCAAACCCGTTTTAAATAAAATATGCATCTAATCAGACATTTTTGATTTGTACTGTTGATATTTTGAGCTGGATAATTCTCTGTGGGAGGGAGCTGTCCTCGGCATTGTGGTTGTTTTACAGCATCTCTGGCTCTACCTACTAGATGCCAGTAGCATCAACCTCTCCTGTTGTAACAACCAAAAATAACTGTAGACATTGGCAAATGTCCCCTACAGGGAAAAAAAAAAAGTCTCCCCAGTTGAGATCACTTATTTAGTTAGCATGGGATAAAAACAGAAAACTCACACATATTTTAGCTATATCCTGCAAAGTGTGGTAGCTGAGAAAAAGGAGGGGAAAAAGTAAAAAAAAAACAACAACAACAACCAAAAAACCCTGAGTGCCTACTTTGTAACAGAAATAGTGGGTTAGTTGCTTCAACATTTATTATCTCCTGTGACTCTTTCAACAACTGTAGACATTTTTATCATCTTCATTTTACAGAATAAGAGATTCACAGGAGTAATAAGTATATTGCTTATTCAATAAGTAAGGAGGTTTGTTAGAGTAAGGTGACCTGATCAAACTTGTACACATAGTAAGCGGTGAAATCAAAGGTTGCATCTATAAATGAGCAAAAATTTCAATTTTTTTATCCACCATTCCATGATATATCTGGAAGCCAAATAAGATCACAAATGTAAGCAAAGATATAATCTTCATAACTATTGTTATAATTTTAACTTTTACAATTTATCATCTTTATACTCTTAGACGAATTCTAAAAGCTAAAGACAGGCAAGATACAAGGCACTTGAATGTATCTCTTGTATACCATGCTGTTTCATTGATTCATTCAACAACTAAGAGTAGAAACTTCCAGGTTTAGTTCAAAATCAATCCGGATGTCTTTGAGACTAAGTTTCACTACATGATACAGTTTCATATGGTATGATTTTGAAAGACTAAAACATTTGCTAAAAACCACCTAGTAACTTGGATTCAAGGAGGTTAGGGTTTTTTCCCTATTAATTTACAGAGTGCAGAGAACAGTGTCCACTCATTTGTCTCTAGGTGTAATGGATTCTTCCTATGCTTACCCTGCTCTCTGATAGTCTCCAGCCTCTCAATCACTTCTTCCATTAGGTACCTTTCTAATTCTCCTTTTATAATTTGCCATAAAGATCATTCCAGGAGCCTAGTGTCAGATTACTGAAGTCTATCATCAGTGACTGGTCTTCTCTAGACAAGTGTCTGAGACATTGAACAGGGTTCTGAGAGTGCTGGCCTCTCCTCTGGCATCTGGTGTGACTTAGCTGAGAATTGAGAGCATTTTGTTATCATAACTTAGAAACAACTGTAGGGCACCTATGTCATCATGACTTCGTTGTTTGTTCCAGTAAACCTTAGCCTGGGTAAGATAAGTCTGCAAACTAATAAATAACTTCAGTGTTGGCTCTAAGAATTTCCTACTTAACAATTAATCTGAGTCACTAGTTTGCTCACTTGGGCAAACAATTTGATTATCGGCAATAGTTCATTGATCACAACTTCGTGGCCCTTGCTTTGCTGTGTCCACAAATCTTCAACTGATATCGATCCTCAACTGACATTTTCCCATTCCCAATCTGCACCCTCCTTTTAAAAAAAAAAAAAAAATCTTAAACTTTGAGTTTGGACCTCAAAGCCCCGTAAATATCCTACCTCTGGGGCACCCAGGTGGCTCAATCGGTTAAGCATCTGCCTTTGGCTCAGGTCATGATCTCAGGGTCCTGGGATTGAGCCCTGCATTGGGCTCCCTGCTCAATGGGGAATCTGCTTCTCCCTCTCCCTCTGCTACTCCCCCTGCTCTCTCTCTCTAAAAAAAAAAAAAAAAAAAAAATCCTACTTCTGACTCATCTATCCATCAAGGCAGTAGTCTTCACTACTAACATAACTTCAACTCACAGGTTATCTGGCAATATTTTGAGGTTTATCACCATGAATGGAACTGGATTTGAGACTCCTAAGGATTCTGGTTCATGGGCAAAGCTAAGTAAAAAAACAAAAACAAAACAAAACTTCTCAGTTCTCAGTTTGTGGCCTTTAGGAGACCCCTATCACTGCCCATTTCCTGGTACTGCCACTGGGAAGTGTTATTCCATCAGCTAAACATAGCTAGTCTAATCCAAGAAATTAGAGAGATCAAACCATTTATAACATAATTTATCATCATATTCATAACATTCAGATGGTACTTGAAAATGCAATTGAATTTTTAAAAATCTCAAAAAGAAAGATACATAAGCAGATTTATGTACTGAAGGATAAAAGTGTTAAACATCAGGACTTAAGACGATTTTTGCAGGAGGCATTTCTATATAGTATGTTAATGTTTGACATTAGACATAATGTCAATAAGACACCAAATCCTCTCTTATCTTTTGTATCTTTGAACTCCTCCTAAGTGTGTGGTCCAATTCTGATTCCCGCTAATAAGATTCAAAATAAACTAAAGACGATAGTCTGAAAATGTATGGAAAACCTAAAGTAAGGTAAATAACTAAGATATCTAATATAAAGTAATAAATGGGCCATGGTTAACATCGGATCCACAAGCTTTCATAAATAGTGCATATTTAATCATTGCAATGATCCAAGAAAAAAAAATCTTGAGTTAGAGTAGCTTATCAAATGCCACTACTAAAATGACATGGGAATTTAAATCTATCTAAACCCATAGCCCATCCTCCACGTAACTAACACCCACTGTCTCTGTAATAGTGTTAACCAGGTAATAATGTCAGAGAGGGATACAAAATAAAATGAAAAGGACAAAATGCCTTTGTTGCCTGAGGCTAAGAATAAAAAGTACTTACTCTAATTGTCCCACAAACACTTCAGCAGTTTTTCTAATTAATCTCTTTAAGATATTTGGAAGAAATGCCAAACTCTAACCTACCTGTCAGATCATTTCCTCATGAAAGGTAATAAACAACATGGCTAAACACATGATTATAGAGAAATAGCTCCAAAGACTGAACACAATGTGGGCTTTTCTGTGGGCTTGAATTTGAATTCTGAATCTATCACTCAATTTGGGTAACTTCTTTAACCTTGATGAACTTGTTTCTTCATCTTTAAAATTGGAATATTGAAGCCAGCCTCAAATGGTTGTGTTGAAAACTAAATGAGATAAAACACTTTGAGAGGGCTGTGCAGAAATGCCTAGAACATAATAACATCTTCCATCAAAATATTTACTAATACCTGCTGAGCTCTATGCAATTTTTAACCTCATATACAGAAACCTTGCTATTTATCCTGATGATTCTCTATTAAATCTTCTTAATATTTACTTGATATGCTTTCCTCGATAAAAAGTCATTCAAAAACCAAATCTAGTCTCAAGTTGTTATTTAAAGGTTAGAGAGACATTCAAAATAGCATAACATAATGAATCATAGTAAACAGAATTTTGAGTGTTGTCAGCCACCAATAAAACTAATCCCAAGTCTCAGAAATAAGTGAATGTTCAGAAAATGCATATTTTATCTACATGTGCTAAGTAATAACCTCCTAAAATAATTGCAACCTTGGTAATAATTTGAAGAACTTAGAGACTGTAATTTCATTTGTGATAAATTTTAAAGATACGTTATTTTAAAGCTAGGTTGTCCAGCCCACATAGTTTATTTCTCCAGCCTTGCTTTTATCCTTTTGTATGTCCATTTATACTTTCTCCATTCAAAGTCATTCTAGTTAGACAGGAAGTGCAGCAATATAATAGATCTTAAAATATTTAGGCTCTCCGATCCAAAGAAATAGACTGAATTGGGGAAGCTACAACCTTTACTTCTAGTACTTTTAGTGCAAGATAAAACTTGATAATACCTTTTCAGGAAATGCTATAAAGGCTCATAAGCCAATAGCCTTGAAAAAACAAAACAAAACAAAACAAAACAAACCAAAACAAAACAAAAACACTCCAGCCTTGTGAAGGTTGAAAACCTAGCAGGTTAAATTTATTTCCAAATAGCTGAATCCACAATATGAAACACAATCTGGGTGTTGGTAATTCCTTCTAGAATGAACTTGTAGCATGCAGATGTCTTGGTTAGCATTTCATGTTAATGTTGAACATACTTTCTTGTATTTTCCCAAACTACCGTCCTGGCCCCTATATGATCTACTCAATATCCAGCAGAACAGATGGAACAAACAAATGAGTCCTTTGTGTCAGAGCCTTGTCCATGAAACCCAGGTAAGTCAGGGAGTGGCACAGACTCATGTCTAACCACAAAATTTGCCTAAAGTTGGCAAACATTAAGCGGGGGTGGCACAGCGGATTAGCATTGGATTGTATGGCCTCATATCCCATCTTTACCATTGATTGGCTGTGGGGTCTTGGATAAGACTGTCATTACCACTTAATTTCAGTTTCTTCCTCTGCAAAGACAAATTTGACTGATTTTTTAAGGTTAGTTCAAAGTAAAGCATTCTTTCATTGCAAATTGTCAAAAATGTGTTCAATAAGTTTCCTCTAGTTTCTCTTATTTTTTTATATAATATATATTATATATACAAAAGTATATACCCCAAAAGATCTACATATATATAAATGTAATATATAAATAAATATATTATAGACAGAAGTATACATATATATTATATACTTTGTATAATATATATTTATATACTTTACAATATATATTTATTGCCCAAGTGTTTCTTTTAGGATCACTGACATCTGAGAGTCTTGCAGGTGGGTTATTTATTTATTTATTTATTTATTTATTTATTTATTTATTTTTAAAGATTTTATTTATTATTTATGTGACAGAGAGACAGCCAGCGAGAGAGGGAACACAAGCAGGGGGAGTGGGAGAGGAAGAAGCAGGCTCCCAGTGGAAGAGCCTGACGTGGGGCTCGATCCCATAACGCCGGGATCACGCCCTGAGCCGAAGGCAGACGCTTAACGACTGCGCCACCCAGGCGCCCCGCAGGTGGGTTATTTAAATCATTTACCAGGGCACTAGCATCCTAGCATTCTACTTTAGATGTGAATTTTGTTCAGATCTCAGAAATAGCATGAAAAAATCAAAAGAAGTTTTATCTTTAATGAAATGTGGTTCACTGGGTGAATGAGAAAAACAGGCATGGAATGTGTATAAATGCATATGTGTACCCGTCAGATACATGTAAGTAGGGGTTTATGTGTGAGAAGTGTTCAAATGTCTGTGTGAGTAACACCAAGTGGGCCATGCCATTCAGTGCATTGATACCCTTTTCTAAAGGAGGTAATGGAAGTAGTGTTCCATGGAAGAGTTTCAAAACTGCTTAGATAATTTCAATATTATAAAACCAAAAAACTCAATTCCGTGTTTGTCCTCAGGTTCCTCATTGGCCTTACTGAACAAGAAACTCTGAACTTTTCATTCAGAAACTGGGGGTAAACCATCTAGAGAGTAAAAGATATTTCCTGTAAGGATTCTAGTAATCCATGGCTTTTCTAGGATGTCAGTATTTCTAGAATTAACTTCTCATGATGCTTTTTGTGTATTTTACACCCCAGAATCAGACTTAGTCACTAAAAAAAATAATTAAAAAAAAATTCATTAAATAATGTGATTTTCTCAGTTTCTTTCTAAGTCAGACTGAAGTTAAATTTAGTTTTATAAAAACAAAACACCTTATAGTTTGCATAAGAGAATACTTCTAATTGTGTATTTAAATCTTTGATATAGAAGTTTAGGACACATCCTTTTCTCTAGAAAAAAAACCACACAAACCAAATAACACTTGTAAACATTTTATGCATTGAATATACATGGCAGTACCTCACTGACTTAAAATATTATTTTTTGCTGCCTTTTATTTTAAATGTTCGATAAATGCAGGGAAACACTTCCTCATTGATGGGAAACTCAACTCAAATGTTTCCTTAGTGTTTGCAATGAATTATTAACTTAGATCTATAGAGAAAAAACAGAACCAACTTCATCCTTCATTTTGAATTATAAATTCATAGATACAGGGAACTGGAAAATTCCTGAAAACATCCGACTTAGGTTTCGAAGACCTTTCTAGAACTGGATAGATCTAGAAGATCTAAATTGAAGATCTAGAATTGGATAGTTGTGCCTCAGATTTTGACCCAGAGTACAAGAACAGACTTGTTCCCTTCCTGTACCTCCTTTTCAGTTAGCAAATTTCATTTTCTTGTTCATATTTAGGGGTCCTAAGACAGATTTTATTATAAAGCCAAAACAAAGCCGGGTGTGTCTGGTGCACATGTGTGTGTTTATTTTTAGAAAGGGACTCATATAAAGGCACCTTCATTTAACAGATTAAGAAACTAATGCCTGGAGAAGTTAAGTGAAATGCCCAGAGAAGAAAACAACTAGCTAGTGACAGAACTAAATAGATAATTTACTCCTCCTGATTATCAATTCTGTGCCTCAACCCTATCTTTCGGGTGGTAAACTGCTTCAGTAATGAAGGACGGCAGCAATAAATCCAGCAGAAATTTTTGCAGAAGGTCAGCTTGCTGACAGCCTATGTAAGCTTGAGGTGATACAAAAACCGGAAAATAGTATCCCTCGGAAGTTTAACTATTTAAATATAGTCTGTATGCTGGAAATGAAAAGATTAAACAGGAATACATGAAGTGTTCTGACCTAGGGGTGGCTTAAACATGTCACACAGAGAGTGTTGTGGCATCAAGATCTATGTCATGCCATCATGGGCCTCTCAGCCCAGAATACAATCAAACCATTTGTCCTCCAGAGATGGCAGATTGTACTCTTTCTCTATATATTCGCCAACACACATGGGTGGGACATAGAGGCAGCCAGGCAGAAACAATGAAGTGCTCAGAACTGCAGGAGGAAGAAAACTTCAAACACATATAAACAGAAAAGGAAGTTTCCCTAGGTTTATGAGCAAGGTTTTCCAAAAGTAAGTGACAGAGAGACTCTTTTGCAACAAATACTCTATTTGCTAGCCTGCATCTCCCAACATTTCCCCCATAGTTAGATCGTAGTTAGGTTGGGGCCAATTGAATAGTTCTGGCCAGTGGGCTGTAAGTACAAGTGACAGTGACATGGCCACTTCTAGTCGAAGGGGACAACAAGTGTTTGTTCTCCATGTCCCTTCCTCCTTCCCTTGCTGTGAGAGTGAAAGTCATGTGTTGAGAGAACCAAGTCCTCAGATGTATAAATCTAGGTCTCTGAAACCCTGCTAGGAAGAAAAGTACAGAGGACTTTGTATGGGGGGAGGGGGAAAGGCACATCACCTGTGTTAAGCAACTAAGATTTGGGGGTTTGTCCTGCAGCAGAGTTTAGTCTATATTAGAGGGAAATTATTGTTATAAGATTTAGTTAACAAGGATTATTTAATATAAATTTGTACAAATTCATAAACAAAAACAGCTTATATTCAGTATCTTAGATGTGATAAAAAATATGTTTAAAGACATAGCAATGCTCAAAATATTTATATTTCCTTTCTAATTAGCCCTTAAAAAAAAAAAAAAGGAATGAATTAGTTTAGCACAATCAACAAGAGCCACCAGAAAAGGCACAGAACTGCATAACTCAAGAAGAAGTGATAAAGATTAAAACACACAGTTCATTCCCTTAGCCAACGTTGCCAAAGGCCTTTGGTCCCTTCTTTGCATAGCAATTAAGAATTAATATCAGAGGGCACCTGGGTGGCTCAGTCAGTTAAGCATCCCTTTGGCTCAGGTCATGATCTTGGGGTCTTGGAATCAAGTCCCACATCAGGCTCCCTGCTCAGCAGAGTCTGCTTCTTCCCCTCCCATTGCCCCTCCCCCATGCTTGTGCACTCTCTCTCTCTCAAATAAATAAATAAAATCTTTAAAAAATTTTTTTAAATTAAAAAAATTAAAGAATATCATAATATCACTATATCCTTATCAATGCCATATATATAATATATATATGTAATCTCCTATATTAATTACATAGTAAAATATGTTCAATTGTCATTTCATAAAATAAATCCAGTTTTTTATAAGTAATCCTTTGCTGTCTTGACAAAGTCCTCCGTAAACAAAACCACACAGATATACAGTGTTATTGAATGATGTCTGGATTAAGTGGGTCCTGGTGAAATATAGCAGTAAGTATCCATATGCCCCAGTGACAAAGTGAGGTAATTGGCCTCCATTACAGAATATTTTGAAGATCTAGGCAAATATAAATTATGGATAATATTATATCTTTGCTTAAGTGATAGTTCTAATACAGAAATCTAAAGGCAGTATAAAAGAATGGTGCATCCCATGGAATAAAGAATGTCACAAAGAAATAAAAAATTTCAGAACTTCAAAAAGTCATTTCAACAAATGATAATGTCTGAGTGAATAATATGTGCAGACATAATCCAGTTTAGCTCCACTAATTGATTTCAAGAAACTGAAAAGACTTCTTAAAAGTCTTTCTCTTTTGCTATAATAAGTATCATTTACATAGTTTTCATTCAGTTTCTATATTTTGCTGTCATTCATTTAAGTAAATAAAAATCCAAGCCAATATCAAAGTCCCTATGTAATAACTTCATTTAAAAAAGAAAGCTAACTTGAAAGAGAAGAGCTTGTAATATGTAAATTTTAAATCCTTCCTCTTAAAAGTGACTGGAGTTCTAAACTAAATAAAACACCTGGATTTTAAATAATACTCTCCTCTCTTCAAATCAAATAGAGAACTCCAAGATGGTAATTGAATAAAGCTCTATCATTAACAGAGCTGAAAGGACAGTTTATGCAAATGACATTCCCTTCAACTCCCAATGGCCTATCTTTTGGTTTCAATGACTAACAAAACCAAAAGTGTTTACAATTCTCAGTCACTGAGTAACTGACAAGTGTATTCCCCTTTCCGCACTGGTACATGAATACACAGCTCAGTAAAATTAAAGAAAATTTAGAAATAGACAATGTGCATATAAAATTTACTATCTGATAAAAGTGGTGTTTAAATCACTGGGGAAAAATGAAATATTAAGACACATAGGTGGACACATAGGGTTCACCACTGGTGGTGGGGGGAAGATAGCACTATATCCCTACCTTATACTATATATAAAAATAAACTTCAAGTAAAGCAAAGATTTAAAAATGAGAAAATAAAACAATACTAGAAGTCAATATAACTGGCCTTTTTACCTCAGTGTGAGGAAAGGCTTTTTTAGCTGAGTCAAAACTCTGATATATTAGAAGAAATTATTAGTAAATTTGGCTACGTAAAAAAAAATCACAAGTAAAAGCAAAACAATTTTAAAAAACTTAGAGAAAGTGTTTTTCAATATATGTCATAGAAAATGGATAGTATCTCTAGTATGTAAAGAACTGTTAAAATCAGGGAAATAAATATGAGAAATTCAAGAGAAAAACAAGCAAACAACATGAAAAATCTCAGAAATACACAGTTGGCCCTAAAACATGACAAAACATTGAGTTTTCATTTGTTAAAAATGAAAATGCATACTAAAACTACACTCAGATACCATTTTCATCTATAAGATTGGTGAAAATTTTTTAAACATTTGATAACTTTCTGTTTATAAGTCTGTGAATTAACAGGCTCTCTTTATACTACTGATAAAAATATAAGATGTTATCACCCACTGGAGTGGAAACTGATGATAAGAATAAACAACAACAGGGCACCTGCATGGCTCAGTCGGTAAGTGTCGGGCTATTGATTGTGGCTCAGGTCATGATCTCAGGGTTGTGAGATGGAGCCTTGCCTTGGGCTCCACACTGGGCATGAGCCTGCGTAACATTCTCTCTCTCCCCATCTCTCTCCCTCTCCTCCTTTCTCTTAATAAAAAAAAAAAAAAGAAGAAGAAAAGAAAAGAAATAAAGAAAAAAAAAAAGAATAAAACAACAGCAACAAAAAGCAAACTAAACTTTCCATAGCATATACTGGTTGACCAAGCATACTACTAGGAATCAACATGAAAAGTCATCTTCCAAAATAGCACATATACAACCAAACACATACAAGTATTCATTTGACATTATAAAAACAAAACATTGGGAACGTCCTTTTGCCTTTTGCTCATTTGTCAAGAAATCGATTAAGATGCATTATCACAGTGAAGTACTGTACTAAACAGCTATAAAAAGAAAAATAATAGTCTTCAAGAATAGTCTTCTAAGATATGGAGTGATTTTTCAGGAGATATTATTATTAGTTAGAAAAAGCAATATATCCAAGAGCATATATTGTATGCTACTCTTATTTATTTTAAAAAATGGAAAAATACGAAAAAATATATATATAATCTTATTTTCACAAAAATAAAAAACACGGTAACAATAATCCAGAATTTAATCAAAGTGGATGCCTACAGGGTGGGAACAGGGTAAAAGAAATAGCAAAGGGAATGTGACTTTGCTAAATATATTTTTGAATTTTTAATCATGTTAATACTTTCTAGATGCGAAGTATAAGATTTGATCAATAAGAATAAAGGAAAATCATAAAATGGACATAAAATCATTCAACTGATTATAATCAGATATGACTAATATTAAATGCATATCAAAGTGATAACATAAGCATACTGCAGTTGGGGGGTAATTGACCCAAACACTTGAACTGTACACCATTAGTGGAATATAAGAACGAACAACAACAAAAAAGTGAAAAAAATCTTAAATATTAATGGTTGGTTTGTTGTTGGCACAGTAGTTCTTAAGGTAGTTTTTGGTGTGCTATATAGTATTGAGCAAATACAAAAAATAGTTTTGTGAACCAAAGATTTCACTTAGAGAAAGGAGATATACAGAGTAGGCAAAAGAGAAGAAAACGTGGCATTGGGTTGAAATTGTAAATACCAGTGCAATTTCATTATGTATATTAAAATGTATTTTCTTAGCCACAAAAAGGCCTAAAAACAGTGACTTCTAAAAGCAACACATCTAGTGCTTAGATCTTCATTTCTAAATAGCATTACTCATTAAAAAGACCAGGTCTTTCAGGAAAAATGGCTAATTCTAGGTCTACATGTGGGAAAATTTAAGACAAGCCTAAACTACTTTATGTGTCAGACAGTAAAAGAGCACAGACAAACTAATTGGACTTGTTAAAGGACCCAGAAGCCTGCTTCAAGCAACTGGTGAAATTTGGGAAATTTGGACATCAAACGGAATTATGACAGCAATGGATTATATCCCACTGAATTTTAAAAGAAGGACTACAAAAACACATTTACTTGTAAGTTTACCAGAAGACATATATGTTAGAATACTCATGAGAATATTTTTATGCTGGTCTTCAAACTACCCAAATGTCCATTTACAATGGATTGTATATGTAAATTGTGATATATTCACATGATGGCATACAAGAAAGAAAGGAGACGAATTATCTACTATTCTATACAACAATATGAGTGAAACTTTAAAAAAATTATGGTGATCCAAGTAGTCAGACACAAAAACAAAAACACAACACTACATGCTATATAATTGTATTTATCTCAAATATAAACACATGAAAAACTAGTAAATGCGGCTAGATTTTAGAATAGTGGTTATCCTTGATATATAACTATTGTAGGGAGCTAAATGTGCTATTATGTTCTATTCTTAACTTGGATGCTAATGACAGCAATGTGTTTAGTTTGTGAAAGTTCACTGAGCTGTGTTATTATTATCAGTATGTACATTACAGTGTGTGTACACATATTATAAGAGAAAAAAAATCCATGAGTCTTAGGTGATAATAACAAAATGTTGTGGTAAAGGGGGAAGGAAAAAGCTCTACATCGCGGAACAATGCCATTAAAGAAATAAGGGATGATAAAATTAAAAAGTCATTATGCAACCTGTGTTGTAATAATTGATTCAGGAAAGAGTCACCAAAGGATGCTAAATTATTGAGTAGAACATTGCTGTGGAAGAGAATATTTGCACAAACTTCACGAATCATCCCACAGATTACTTGTTAATTACAAAAGGGGAATGGTGCTTCTACAATGAAGAAATCATGTGAACACCACCTTCACATGATGATTACAATTTACTCATCAAAAGTGGGACAATGTATACGCCTCCTGATGTAATGCCCTAATAAGGACACTTTACAGCTTTTTTTAAAAATAATATTCAACTTTTTTTTTCTAATTAAGAGGAAATAATAGAACAAATAGTATTTGAGGAATTTTCTGCAAGACCAATTACTTGGAATCAGAAAAAAAGTCAGCGTCATGAAAAACAATACAGCAGGAGAATCTTCTATATTAAAGAAAACTATTAATTCATGTGTCTATTTTTTGTGCCAGTACGATACTGTTTTGATTGCTACAGCTCTGCAGTATATCTTGAAATATGAGGATTGTGATACCACTAGCTTTGGTCTTCTTTCTCAAGATTGCTTTGGCTATTTTGGGTCTTTTGTGGTTCTACACAAATTTTACTATTATTTGCTCTAGTTCTGTGAAAAATGCTATTAGTATTTTGATAGGGATGGCACTGAATCTGTAGATTGCTTTGAGTAGTATGGACATTTTAACAATATTTGTTCTGGTTCATGAGCATGAAATAGCTTTCCATTTGTGTCATCGTCAATTTCTTTCATTAGTGTTTTATACTTTTTAGAGTTCAGGTCTTTTACCACCTTGGTTAAGTTTATTTCTAGGTATTTTATTATTTTTTTGCAATTGTCAACGGGATTGTTTTCTTTCTTCTTAAATTAAATTTTTTTTAAAAGTAAACTCTATCCCCAACATGGGCTCGAACTCATAATCCCAAGATCAAGAGTCCCATGCTCTGCTAACTGAACCAGCCAGGCACCCCAAGGTATTGTTTTATTTTCTCTTTCTGCTACTTTGTTATCAGTACCTAGAAATACAACATATTTCTGTATGTTAATTTTGCATCCTGTGACTTACTGAATTCATTTGTCAGTTTTAATGGCATTTTGGTGGAGTCTTTAGAGTTTTCTATATATAGTATGTCACCTGCAAATAATGATAATTTTACTTTTTCCTTACCAACTGGGATGTCTTTAAGTCTTGCCTGATTGCTATAGCACGGGCTTCCCGTACTATGTTAAATAAAAGTGTCAAGAGTGGACATCCTTATCTTGTTCCTGTTTGGAAACACTCTCAGTTTTCACCGACTATGATTTTAGTATGATGTAAGTTTTTCACATATGGCCTTTACTATGTTGAGATATGTTTTTAACCAGAAACAGATGTATTTTGTCAAATGCTTTTTAAAAAATCTATATGGTGTTTATCTTGTTAATGTGCTGTATCATATTGATTTGCAAATACTGAACCACCTTTCCACCCCTAGAATAAATCCTAGTTGATCATGGTGAATTATTTTTTTAATGTATTGTTGAATTCAGTTTGCTAATATTTTTTGAGGATTTTTGTATCTATGTTCATTGGAGATATTGGCCTATAGTTTTTTTGTTTGTTTTGTTTAGTTTTGTTTGTAGTCTTTGTCCGGTTTAGGTATCAAGGTACTGCTGGCTTTATATAATGAATTTTCCTCCCTATTCTATTTTTTTTTTTTTTTGGAATATTTTAAGAAGAGTAAGTATTAACTTTTCTTTTAAATGTTTAGTATAATTCATCTGTGAAGCCTTCTAGTCCTGATCTTTTGTTTGTTGGGAGTTTTTTAAATTACTGATTCAAATTTCATTACTAGTAATTGGTCTGCTCAATTTTCTTTCTTCTTGATGTAATTTTGGAAGATTACATTTCTAGGACTTTATCCATTTCTTCTAGGTTGTCCAATTTGTTGGTATATGATTTTTAATATTATCTTATAATCTTTAAAATTTCTATGGTGTTGGTTATTACTTTTCCTCCTTCATTTCTGATTTTACTTGAGTTCTCTTTATTTCTTGATGAGTCTGGCTAAAGTTTTATCAATTTTGTTTATCTTTTCAAAGAACCATCCCCTGGTTTCATTGATCTTCTCTATTTCATTTATTTCTTCTTTAATCTTTTACTTTTTCCTTCCTTCTGCTGGCTTTAGGCTTTGTAAATAAACCTTAAAACTATGTGTAATGTATGATCCTTGGCAGTGCATGTGATTTAAAAAAAAAAAAGAAACTGAAAAACATCATTGGGATAACTGGGAAAAATGAATGTGAAGTATTAGATAATAATGTTAAATTTCTTGAGTGTACATCTGTATTTAAGTTACATAGAAAAATGATCTTGTCTATACGGAATATAAGCCAAAATATCTAGAATTGATGTGGTTACTGAAACTTGGCATTTTAATTTTCAGCAAAATAAATAAAAAGAAAACATGGCAAAAATGTTAATTATCAATGTAGCTTGGTGATATATATAGATGTTCATTGTGCTATTTACTGAATATTTTTTGAGGTCTATAATTTTTAAAAATGAAATAAAATAAAAAGAATAACAGCATGGCTCTGGAATTGTTCTCAGGCCTTTTGGCCCCTGGGTTCCTGCTATCCTTTTCTTTTTCATGTGCTTGAGGAGGAAACTTGACCATTTAGTTGGTGGGGGTTCTCACTGTCTAATGTGCATAAAATCATCAGAAAATTTTCGGGGCGCCTGGGTCGCTCAGTCGTTAAGTGTCTGCCTTCAGTTCAGGGCGTGATCCCAGGATCCTGGGATTGAGCCCCGCATCGGGCTCCTCTGCTGGGAGCCTGCTTCTTCCTCTCCCACTCCCCCTGCTTGTGTTCCCTCTCTCGCTGGCTGTCTCTCTCTCTGTCAAATAAATAAAATCCTAAAAAAAAGAAAAGAAAAGAAAATTTTGCTAACATTGTAGTTGCTGAAGCCACCCTCAGAAATTTCTGATTCATGGGTCCGTTAGCCGTTTGTATGTCTTCTTTGGAGGATTGTCTGTTTGTATCTTCTGCCCATTTCTTGACTGGGTTATTTGTTTTTTGGGTGTTGAGTTTGATAAGTTCTTTATAGATCTTGGATACCAGCCCTTTATCTGATATGTCATTTGCAAATACCTTCTCCCTTTCCATGGATTAATTGGGATAGTATGGAGGTTCCTTAAGATGTTAAAAATAGAGCTACTCTAGGACCCAGCAAATTGTATTAGTAGGTATTTACCCCAAAGATACAGATGTAGTGAAAAGAAGGGCCATATGCACCCCAATGTTCATAGCAACAATGTCCAAAACAGCCAAACTGTGGAAGGAGCTGAGATGCCCTTCAACAGATGAATGGATAAAGAAGATGTGGTCCATATATACAATGGAATATTACTCAGCCATCAAAAAGGGGCTGAAAGGGTGAATACCCACCATTTGCACTGATATGGATGGAACTGGAGGGGATTATGCTAACTGACATAAGTCAAGCAGAGAAAGACAATTATCATATCATTTCACTCATACGTGGAACATAAGGAATAGAACAGAGGACCACAGGGGAAAGGATGGAAAACCGAATGAGAAGAAATCAGAGAGGGAGACAAACTATGAGAGACTCTGGATTCCAGGAAACAAACTGAGGGTTACAGAAGGGAGTCATGGGGGGATGGGGGGATTAAGGAGGGCACATGCTGTGATGAGCACTGGGTGTTACATGCAACTAACGGATCGCTGAATGGTACATCAAAAATTTATGATGTATTATATACTGGCTAACTGAACATAATAAAAAGAAAAAAAAAGAAACTTCTTATTCAATAGGCCTGGATAAGAATAAGGTATTTATAGAAACCAGGGATGTACTGTATAGTGACTAACAAAATATAATAAAAAAAAACATTAAAAAAAAAGAATAAGGTATTTATGTTTTTAACAAGCATCTCTGGTGGAATTGAAGCTAGAAGCTATACTTTGGGATGCTGGTGGTTCTCAAACCTAGGATGACCACAATCATCTGGGAGATTTTAAAAAGTACGTATATTTGGGCCTCTTTTAAAACATTTTTAAGTCAGAATCTCTGGAATGAGGCTAGGTATTCAAATCACAAGCCCCAAAGAAGCAGACAGAATAAAAACAAATTCATTTTCCTATGAGATCTTGATTTGAGATTCACTGATTGGTGCTCTATGCCCAAGAAATATTCTAGTGGCTATTCATTACAAAGTGCTTTTTTTTTTTTTTTTTTTTGAGAATAGTTAAAATCACAATGGAGAACTCTCAATGCATTTTCAGGAAAAAAGACAATGTTAGTTAATCAAACAAAAATGAATCTTTTATATAAGCAATACGTTTTATCTTTATATCATTGCTATTATATAGAATCTTCTCTTTTTTGATTTATTACAGCTTTCCTTTGTTCTTTGTAAATCAAAGAAATAGGATATGTGAGAGTTCTTACATGTAAGCATCAAAGCCTCTATTTTTGCAAAGAATACATAATCTGGGAAGATCATGCATAAAGAAAAAGGCTTTTTTCCCCCCCTCTTCTAAAATGAGAGAGGAGAATGGGAAAGAGATTGATAAGAGATTGATTACATCCAGGCTGGCACATCTGGCTAATAAGCATATTGTTCTTCTAGCTGAGAATTTTCATTGGCCATGTCTCTGCTTTAGCATTTCTTCAGAATCTTCAAAATACAGTTCACAGATCATCTGCAGTAGTCACTCAGGTTGCGTCTTAAAAATGGAGATTCTTGCCCCAAACCAAAACTTAGAACATCAGAGTATCTGGGAGTGAAGCCACACAGAGTCTGCATTTTTAACAAGCTCCTGAGGTGATGATTATATACATAAAGAATAAACACTAAAATTGAGAAATGCTGCTGTATTATTCATCTGTGATTCTTAAATGTCTGCTCCTGGGAATATTCTGTATATCTAAACAATAGTAATGGTCAAAGCTATCACTTCATTAGTGCTCATATTGAGCTAAGCGCTTTACATTTACCATTAGATTTAATCTTCACAACAGTGCTCTGAGGGACTTACTCTATGTCCACCTCTAGGATGAGGAAATATAACTTCAGATTGTTTCACCAACTTTCTAGATGGTCTGTAAACTCAGAGCTAGTAATCCCATCCAGTTGTGTTAGACTACAAAGTCCAAGATCTTAACTGCTGTCATGCAACTTTCCATTAAAGCTTTTTGGTAGATTATTTTTATAGATAGATGATAGCTAGCTAGCTAGGATAATTATTAATGGATGAATAGAATGATACATAAATATATAAAGAGGTAAGCTGTGTGTGCAAAGTACTGAGCCATGTGGAGAAGAGTAGAGAAAATAAGTGCTATGGACCAGAATAGGAAGAGAAATGGAAAAGTTTGCCCTGGAGGGAAATGTTTTATGAAGGGGAAGGTATTTCTAAATGAGGCCTTGAAGGTTAAATAAAAAATGAATAGACAGATAAACCTAGAGAGTAGATTCATATGGATGGGATAACATGAATGGAGAAATAGAGGTAGGAAAGCATGAAACCGGAAGAGGAAACAACACATTACAATATGTCAAGTAAATAGCAGAAGACAATTAAAAAAAACAGGATTAGGTATTTAGGTTGAGCGAAGATCAGATTGCCCTTTCAATGCTAGTCTAATTAATTTGAACATTATTCAGGAGGCAAAGAAATGTTTACAATAGTTTCAATTATCATCAATCCCTCTTTCTTTGCTTTTGCTCCTTGCCCGTAATATCTATCCTTTGATCATCTGCTCGAAAAATTATGTATCCTTCAAAACTCATATCTTCTCTCATTTTCCTTGAAAACTCACTATTCTGCATCTCACCTCAAAGCTTAATTACATCTTACTTATCTTTGTCCTAGTAGAATTATATTCAAACCTTGATTTTAGCAGAGTAATTAAAAGTTTGGGCCCCGGAGTGAAGATCCTACCTGGATTAGAATCCCAGCTCCACCACTTGCTTTCTGAATAACCTTAGTTAAGTGATTCACACCCCCGTACCTCAATTCTCTTATCTGTAAAATTGAGATCATTAGTACTACCTGACATAATTATAGGGATTATTAACTTAAGCTTTATTAAGTACTATATTAGTTTCTGTAATGTAGTAAATGCTTTGCAAATACAAGCTATTACTTGCTACTATATCAGCATTTATTGTTTGAACTAAAGTTACTAGTCTACATGTTTCTTACTAATGAGTAATTTATTTAAAGGCAAGGAATATATGTGAGCATAAATGAGAAAAACACCTAGATGTTTATAATTAATGTGTACAGTTAGTATGCTATATATTTGTTGGCTAGGCATGTTAGGAGTACTAGAGTAAGAAGGTGAGAATCCTACAGTGAAGCTTACGACCGCAGACTAAATCAGGGGCTATATTTTGAGGCAAGTAGCCTTTTATAGGGCCTACGGCACTTTGGATTATTTTTCCATCTAAATCCAGAACTGTCAATAACCATATTTCAGAAATGTCTATCATTAGGATAAAGCAGAAATTGTAACACGAGCTATCTCATGCAACCAATTCTATTTATACATATATGTGAAAATTAAAACAACAGCAACAACAACAAAAACTTGACTTTTTGAGGCCTCCATACTGTTTTCCAGAGTGGCTACACCAGTTTGCATTTCCACCAACAGTGTAAGAGGGTTCCCCTTTCTCCACATCCCCACCAACATCTGTTGTTCCTTGTGTTGTTGATTTTAGCCATTCTGACAGGCGTGAGGGGATATCTCGTTGTGCTTTTGCTTTGTATTTCACTGATGATCAGTGATGTTGAGCATCATTTCATGTGTCTGTTAGCCATCTGGATGTCTTCTTTGGAAAAATGTCTATTCGTGTCTTCTGCCCACTTCTTAACTGGATTATTTGTTTTTTGGGGGCTGAGTTGGTAAGTTCTTTATAGATTTTGGATACTAATCCTTTATCAGATATGTCATTTGCAAATATCTTCTTCCATTCTGAACACTGCCTTTTAGTTTTGTTGTTTCCTTTGCTGTGTAGAAGCTTTTTATCTTGGTGAAGTTCCAATAGTTTATTTTTGCCTTTGTTTTCCTTGTCTCAGGAAACATATTTAGTAAAGTGTTGCTGTGGCAATGTCAAAGAGGTTACTGCCTGTGTTCTCTAGGACTGCAACAACGTGGACGGAGCTAGAGAGTATTAGGCTAAGCTAAATAAGTCGGTCAGAGAAAGACAAATACCATATGCTTTCACTCATATGTGGAATTTAAGAAACATAACAGATAAACATAGGGGGAAACAAAAGAGAGGCAAACCATAAAACAGACTCTTAATGATAGAGAATAAAGTGAGGGTTGTTGGAGGGGAGATGGGTGGGGATGGGTTACATGGATGATGGGTATTAAGGAGGACACTTGTGATGAGTACTGGGTGCTGTATGTAAGTGATGAATCACTAAATTCTTCTGAAATCAATATTACACTGTGTGTTAGCTAATTGGAATTTAAATAAACACTTGGGAAAAAAACAATAAAATTAAGAAGTCTTACATGATTAAAAAATAAAATAAATAAAACAAAACAAAACAAAACAAAAATAAATTGAAATATTATTGCATTTAAGAGATGACTTAATGGTCATGTTTGAAGCCTGAAGAATCTCACACAGGATATTCAAGTGTAATAAGATGTCTCTTTTCACAGTGTGGCAGTAGCTTAAGTCTGGGTCAAGGGAATTATTGAGTTGCTGTCACACATTAAGTTTAGAAGAAATGTAGCACACTATTTACCCAAGCATTGGAAATAAAGAAAAGAAAGTATATTTAAAGAATTCATTTTAGCAAAGTTTAACTCCAATATTTCATGTTTTTGGGGACCAATTTCAATAAAAAGAAAACTTCCCACAAGGCAGAGGAACATGGGGACAAAGTATTATGTTGGCACTTTATATAATTTCCGGCAAGTAATTTTCAGCACTCATATACTTAGCATCTTTGAAATAGCCTAGTGTTTTATTCTTCTATAATAGCACTGAAAATGGGTCTCTGAAAACAGTTTTACTATCAAGGGAAGCACTGGAAAGATTAAAAATGTGAACAGTGCTCAAACCTGAATTTTTATGCACAATTTTACTGGATATGTGGGCATCACACCTGTGTGTTTTTACGTTATGCACAGGGGTCACCACAAGAATGAGAAATATAGTTACTGAATAATAATAACAATAATAATAATAGTAGCCAATATTATGAAATGTTTACTATGCACTATGCATTATCATAAACACTGCAGGGAGATAAACTCATTTAGTCTTCGCAATACCTATATGGAGTAGGTACTATTATTATTTGATTTTACAAATGAAAAGGCAAAAAGAGGTTAAGTAATTTGTTCAAGTAAGTAGCTAAACCAGAACTAGCCTGGTGATCTGGCTCCACAGTCCATGATCTTAACCACTATATTAAATGTGCCATACTATACTACCCTATAATATACTACTCTATTGTAAATGTATTTTTTCTTCATGAAGTATCAGTTTAATTTCCCACTTAATCTAGCCATGAAAAGAACTACAGTGAAAATGCTAAATTAAGGAGAAAAATTAATTGCCTGGAATATTTTTTTAAGTATGAAAACTAGGGTGGCCATCATTTTTCATTCTTTACTCAACAAGTATTTTTTGAGCACTTGGTATGTGCCAGACACTCAGGTGAGACCAAGGTTATCGTGCAGACCAAGTCAGACAGGTGCTGGGTGCCCAGGGAACTAAGGTAGGAGGACAAGGTGACAATAAACAAGGAAACAAAAAAATCAACTTTAGTACTGAAGAAATGGACAACATGACAGGATGTGACCAAGGGGAACGGACGCTTGAATAACATGGGGAGGAAAGTCTCTTTGATGGGATGACGTTTGAGTGGAGACCTTGGTTGTGAGAAGGGGCCAACTGGGAGCTGATCTACAGAAAGAGGGTTGGGTTACAGGACGACTGGACAGCCAGAAGAGAGCTGTGAAGGCAAGGGATTGCTACCCTTTTGCAACAAGCAAAAGAAAACGCTCAGCCAGGAGTCATGACTCATTTTCAGGGGGTTAAATATAAATGGAGATGCAAATTAGCCCTGCTTCCTGCTCCAATAAAACAAGCTCTAATTAGCAATAAATGGGAGGTCACCAACTTATTGTCACCACATGAATAACAATGTGTTTGGGTATTATTTTTCTGCTTAAAGTAGTAATGCATTATCATGTAAATAGTTTAATAATGTCTTGATGCACTTATGAATATATAATACAATTTTCATTAAATAAAAGACTTCACATTCAAAAACCTGAACGCAAGCCCATAAATGACTTTTAATCCAAATTATAATTAATGAAAATATTGAAAAATTCTGGACAAAAATTGACAAAATTCCATGAAAAGCTTAAAGAAGTTATCTTTAGTTAGTAGAACTTTGGATTTAGATTTTCCAAATCTTGGATAATATTTGAAATAACTGTCCAAAAATAAAGTAATAGGGATGCCTGGGTGGCTCAGTTGGTTACACGTCTGCCTTTGGGTCAGGTCATGGTGGTTCTGGGATGGAGTCCCACCTCAGGCCTCTTGCTCAGTGGGGAGCCTGTTTCTCCCTCTGCCTGCCACTCCCCCTGCTATGCTCTTTGTCTCTCTCTCTCTGACAAAAAATTAAATCTTTAAAACTAACTAAATAAATAGTTAAATACTACCCAAACATAATGAATTTCTAGGCAACGAGTGATGTTTGCAATAATTTGTAATAACATAAAGACCCCCAACCCTCCTTCCTCTGCTCTACATTATGTTTTACACATTATATTTTACAACATCTATCACCTTCTAAAATACTATATAATTTTCATATTCATATAGTTTATGGATTTTCTCCTACTCTAGAATGTAATCAACACCAGTGCAGAATCATTGACTGTTTTGTTCAATACATGAAGCCTAGAACATTTCCTGGCACTCAGTAAGTATTGAATGAATGGGCAATAGGTAAATAAATGGATGCGTAATTGTTTTTAATGGTTGAAACTTAAAATATTTTGAGGATGCAAATTTTAGAGACTATTAATATTAAACCAGATTACTTCCTATGTCTTTTCAGTTTTAATCTATGATGCTGAATTAAGAGCACTGAATTCAATACCAAATTTTGAACATATTAAAAAAATGTACATCACACTAAGTAAATACAAATTAACCAGTTTTTAGCTTTAAAGAGAGATTCCCATAGAAATTGCTCCTATAGAAATTGTGCTGACAGGGGGCGCCTGGGTGGCAGTGGTTAAGCGTCTGCCTTCGGCTCAGGGCGTGATCCCGGCGTTATGGGATCGAGCCCCACATCGGGCTCCTCCGCTATGAGCCTGCTTCTTCCTCTCCCACTCCCCCTGCTTGTGTTCCCTCTCTCGCTGGCTGTCTCTATCTCTGTCAAATAAATAAATAAAATCTTAAAAAAAAATTGTGCTGACAAAATAAATAAATGAGCAAGTTTCCTTTTTGTGTTTTCCACAAGCTAAGTGGACAATCTAATCTAATTATGTTTAATATATACACATCCTGTATGTTCAATGCTGTGTTATACACAAGCACACACACGCACATACACAATGTTAGGTACAACACACAAAGGATAGCAGTAGGGATGGAGATTGATATTTCCGTAAAGAGATTCACTAAACTGTTTAAACTTCTAAACTTAGGTTTTAAAAAAATTACTACATAGTTTATCTAACAGTCCTTATAATCAGTGCAGTTTTTGTCTGCCATATTCATACAAGAGAAGGACTCTTTATTTTAGAATCAGTGCAGCTCTTAAATTTCATACTAACTTATGACATTCATAAACACTTTTGTGTAAGCAGAGGAGAATGGTTAAGTAAAGAGTAAACACTGACATGCAATGTACTAAGTTACAAATTACAGAATACCTGTTAGAATTTAAAAAAAAAAACCTGGCATCTAAACTTTGATACGTGTATTTTGGGTATATGTAGCTTTTCTGTTATTATTTTCAGCTTTCAGAGAGAATAAATGACTGCTATAGAACCTTTTATATAGATATAAAGAATAAAGCTCTTCACCCTTATTAAAAAACCAGAAACAACACAATTTTGTTTGTTCTTCATCTATGACTCATGCTTTTTAGAAAAGGAAAAATATCTTCGGATATATTTTAGAATCATTAAAAAATTATAATTTCTTAAGATTTATGTATTATATTTTTCAGCTTTATTTGCAGAATCTTGAAGTAAAATTATCTAAAATGTGCAGAAATAGGAAACACATAGTCCCGCATTGGGCTCCCTGCTTGGCAGGAGCCTGCTTCACCCTCTGCCCCTTCCCTCACCCTCCCGCTGCTTGTGCTCTCTCTCTCAAATAAATAAATAAAATTAAAAAAAAAAAAGAATCAACAAAAGTGGTGGGGGGGCACAAAATGGAATACATATATATGTATGTATCATATATATAACATATGTATATACGTACATTTTTTTAAAGATTTTATTTATTTGAGAAAGAGAGAGTAGAGAGTGAGAGAGAAGGAGCAGGGAGAGCAGCAGAGGGAGAGGGAGAAGCAGGCTCCCAACCTAAGCAGGGACCCTGGATCACGACCTGAGTCGAAGGCAGATGATTGACTGAGCCACCCAGGCTCCCCTTGAGGCACATTTGTCAGAAGGGCTAATTGCTATGAGGTGGGGGCGGTGGGGGGGGGGAATTGTTCCCTCTTCAAAGCAGGTTTACTTGACAAAGCCATCTTCAAATGGGAAGGAACAAATATGTATAAAGAGTTTCATTACATGTGAGTTTCTGCATCAGGGGCCTTAAAGAACAATCAACTCAAAGATTTACAAGTAGCCTCAATTCATGCACCTTAGAAGATGCAGACTAATACTTTAAGAATTGTTCGACTACAAATAAGTTATAATGGTATAACAACGATAATACATAATAGTTATTGACTACTATCTGGCAAGAACTACGCCAAGTGTCTTACATTCATAGCCCCAATCTATACTAAAAATAAGCTTATGAGACAGGGCTTATTATTCTCATTTTATTCAGGAGGAAATTGAGGCATAGAGAATTTAAGTAGCTTTTCAAAAGATATATGGGTTATGAGAAGAAGCCCCAGAGGCTTAATTCTGATTCATAACACTTTCTTACCCTTGTGCTGACAAGTGCAGCTTATTACTCTTCTATCTAGTTTTGAGCATTGATGCCACTAATTGAAGATAATCGGTTCACTACTATTGTTCAGTATGTTAGGGACAAAGTTGAACAAGTCACCTTCTCAGAGATCCTTGGCTGTGGATTCTCCTGGATCCCCACCAAAACACATGTGAATGACAAATGCAAGGCAATGCTGGGTCACCAATGACTTGTCTGTGTTTTCCTCTTTTAAGTATGATTCTCATAGAACTTGAACAGTCTTAGCAGACTAGAACACATTCTCCAAAGGGCCCTGACCCAAACCCAAAGCCTTGATCAAAGGCCAGGACTCCTTAGGATAGGCCTCCGATTTAACCCCAGATGTTCCTGTCCATGAGTCATCCACTCTGAGAAATACAAAAAGAAAACCCTGAAAAATAACGACAAAAAAAGAAAAAACTGGAGAAGAACCAGGAACATTCTTGTGAAAAGACAGATCTTTACTAAGAACGACATTAAAGAATCATCTTATTTCAAAATGGAGCTAACCAATGAAGTAGGCAATCAAAAGAATCTCCATCCAGATGGGGGATAGAAACTGTCTTTAGATCCATCTATTTACTTATTCCTTCCTCTAGTCTAGGTATTCCATAGCCTCTTTGTAGAGATGCTGACTTATCCTCATTGACAAGTATTCTCCATCGAAACCCTCTACCCTCCAGTCCTCTATCCTGTCCCTGCTTATCTCCCTATCACTTCTCACTATTAAAACTTTCTTTTTTTTTTTAATGATTTTTTATTATATTATGTTAGTCACCATACAGTACATCCCCGGTTTCCGATGTAAGGCTCGATGATTCATTAGTTGTGTATAACACCCAGTGCACCATGCAATACGTGCCCTCCTTACTACCCATCACCAGCCTATCCCATTCCCCCACCCCCCTCCTCTCTGAGGCCCTCAGTTTGTTTCTCATAGTCCATAGTCTCTCATGTTTCATTCCCCCTTCTGATTACCCCCCCTTCTTTATCCCTTTCTTCCCCTACCGATCATCCTAGTTCTTATGTTCCATAGATGAGAGAAATCATGATAGTTGTCTTTCTCTGCTTGACTTATTTCACTTAGCATTATCTCCTCCAGTGCCGTCCATGTTGTAGCAAATGTTGAGAACTCGTTCTTTCTGATAGCTGAGTAATATTCCATTGTATATATGGACCACAATTTCTTAATCCAGTCATCTGTTGAAGGGCATCTCGGCTCCTTCCACAATTTAGCTATTGTGGACATTGCTGCTATGAACATTGGGGTGCATATGGCCCTTCTCTTCACTACGTCTGTATCTTTGGGGTAAACACCCAGTAGTGCAATGGCTGGATCATAGGGTAGCTCAATTTTTAACTTTTTAAGGGACCTCCACACGGTTTTCCAGAGTGGCTGTACCAACTTGCATTCCCACCAACAATGTAGGAGGGATCCCCTTTCTCCACATCCTCTCCAACAATTGTTGTTTCTTGCCTTGTCTATTTTTGCCATTCTAACGGGCGTAAGGGGGTATCTCAGTGTGGTTTTAATTTGAATTTCCCTGATGGCTAATGATTTTGAACATTGTTTCATGTGTCTGTTAGCCATTTGTATGTCTTCATTGGAAAAGTGTCTGTTCATATCTTCTGCCCATTTTTTGATTTGTTTATTTGTTTCTCGTGTATTGAGTTTGAGAAGTTCTTTATAGATCTTGGATACCAGTCCTTTATCTGTAGTGTCATTTGCAAATATATTCTCCCATTCCGTGGGCTGCCTCTTAGTTTTTCTGACTGTTTCCTTGGCTGTGCAGAAACTTTTAATCTTGATGAAGTCCCATAAGTTCATTTTATCTTTTGTTTCTCTTGCCTTTGGGGATGTGTCATGAAAAAGGCTGCTTTGGCTGATGTCATAGAGGTTGCTGCCTATGTTCTCCTCTAGAATTTTGATGGATTCCTGTCTCACATCGAGGTCTTTCATCCATTTGGAGTTTATTTTTGTGTATGGTGTGAGCACTATTAAAACTTTCTTATCTGTGTCCATTTCCTCCTCTGCTCTGTGCTCAAAGAGAATGGGTTACAAATAAATTAACCTATTTTGTTGAGTTATCCATTTCTATGACTTTACTCATTTAAAATCTATGTGTCTAAAAAAAGTCATATTTTCAGGAGGCTGAAGTCTTTTAGCCAACGACCTTGTCTGTGCCAGTCTATTTTCATCTCAGAATGGCCTACCTTCCTCTGCATGGCATGGATCCCAGGAGAAACCAAGAAAGCTCTGATCTGAAACAGAATGAGGCTAATAATAAAGGATCAGAAAGTAGCAATGATTTTACTATAGCCAAGTAAAAGTGTAAAAAAACAGTAAGAAATCTCTAATAATTGTTCTTCTTTTATTCATCTTCTAATTATTGTTTTATTTGTATATTGATATTTCAGATGCATACAATAGTGATATAACAACTTGAATATCAGGTAGTTGTATATATATATACACATTCATATTTGTATATATATATATATATATACACACACAATTTTAAAAATTAACCCCTTTTGTAACCTCTTATAGATGTAGAGGGTCTTGAACTTAAATAACAATAAAAACATATGCTGTGGACCCAGAGAATATGCCCATGAAGAAGCAATGGTCCTCAGGTTAGCACTTAGCATAAGGAGAGGTAAAGAGGACAGGTTCTGTATCAGTTTTGAGAAGAGATGAGGGCCCTCCATCATTTAGACGTAGGGGATAGGAAATTTAAGATAGCATAAGTAAGAACAACAACAAAATGTGGGGATAGGTTAGCATTTTAAACACACACACACACACACACACACACACACACACACACACACACGAGTGCACTCTAAAGAAAGAAAAGCAACTTAGGGTATACACACCAAGATGTAAGAGGGGGGTTGCTGGTCCAGAACTAAGAAGTTACTCGTGCATTTATGTCACACTTTACCTTTGGCAAAGTTCCTTTACATCCATTTTCCTATTTTATATTCACAGAGGGATGAAGTAGGTATTAATACACCGAATTAACAAAATAGGGAATACTGAAGTAAATGGCTTGAAGTCAAATGGCTTGTTCAAGGTCACAGAAAAAGTAACTGGCAGATCTAGGCATCACACCATGCTTACGACTCACAGCTTTATATGCTTTTGGCAATAATGATCATATTGGATAATTATCTTGTAAATTATGTTTTACAAACATGTAAAGGCACTATATTTTTCAATCTCCCCAACACTGAGAATTCTAGGCTGAGGAAAGTTAATGCCGGTTGGATTGACAGGTCAGGAACCTCAGAGAAATTCCTACCTGAAGCTAATACAGTGGAGCTTGTATCTATGCAGAAAAGAAAGTCCTCTGTATCAAAGATATAAGAGCCTAAAAAAGTTGGTGTAGGCTGTAGCACAGTACAAACAATTTGAGGGCCCATGTGACTTTGGCCTGGAAATGGCAGTTTTTGCCATAGAATCCCGTTCTTGATTACTTTTTCTCGATCAAAATCTTGAAGTTATTAATTCAATTTCTGAACACTACAGACTCAACCAATTTGAAAACATACACACTGATTGGTGAAAGATTCACCACCATATCTCCCTTCAGCTTTTATTCCTTCTAGGATTGCCTTAGTTGCAGAGAATGACTATTTCATCCAAGAGCATGCCCTTCCTTGGTTGGTCTGTATCCACTGACTGATGGAAGAGCAGGTATAAAGGCCCAACCATTCTCCCTCAGCTCAGTCCTATTTCCTCCATCTCTCTTCCCTGAGTATTGATCCGTCAGTCATTCTTTAATAAAGACTTAATAAATATCTTACACCTATCTCAGTCTCAGGGACTGCCTATGATAAGACCTAACTTGTGACAACTGATGTCAGGAATGGGATGAGAAAGCAGAAAATAATGTCAGGTTTTAGTGCTACACTACTTGCTACCCTGTGGCTGTGAGGCCTGTATCCTTGTATTCGAAGGAGCACAGACAGCTCTCTAGCACCGTGTGGCAGTCCGATTTTAAAGCTTTCACCGGGAATAAACTGAGATACACACTGGTAGGAGGGGAGGTACTAGCTGGCTAGTGAAGAGGTCAGACATTTGAAAAGTATGGAGGTCACAGAAATCACAACGTCTGAGTACTGCATTTGCCATCTCACTACGATGAACTAAATTAGTTTAGAACTGTACAGAAACATAAGCTTAAAAATAATCGGTCCTCTCTGCTAAGCCAAGATATGAACACCTCAAACTTACAGTCAGGTCTAAACATCTGGGAGCTCAACAGATGAGGATACACTATGTCTGTGTTACTGGAATGGCAAGTTATGTGTCCCTCAGGGAAGCTCTTACCTGTGTTGAAGTCAGATAAATTATGACACTTTATAGATAGGCTTACAATTTTAAACTCTTAGCCAGTTTCCTTTTTTTTTTAGGTCAGACTTAACCAACAAAGCTGACCACAACTTGGTCTAAGCAGTAGGTGAAGAAATAAAAATTATGTTAAAAGAGTTCATTATTTTATGTGCCAATAGCAAAAACATTGTTAACTCACTGGTCACACACAGCTGGAGCTGGAGGTTTGAACTACTTTGCTGAGAAGGAGTATACGGTATCAGGAAGAGTGGCAAGATCGAAGACAGATGTTTGCCAGAAGGAAACTAGTGCAATCAGGCAAATAAAGAATCTGTCTGCCTTCATCCTATAGCTCAGGATGAATAAATGAATGTTGAGAGCTTATTTTAAGACAGAAGGGGAAGGAACTTCTCAATAGCGACTACAGAGATGAATCATTGATTGCTTCGCCTCTGTTTTCTACAAATGGATTTAATTTCACACTATTTATCAATCATTTCCTGAAGAGCAGGAAGATGGAGATGTGTTGTTAATTATGACCAGCAGATGGCAGTAGCACATAGATGATCCAGCCATGGCTGTCACATTATAAAGCAGTTACTCAAAGTAACGTGCTTCTGAATAGAGGCAGGTGTCTGATGAAAATCATTGGAGCCATAAAATGAAATATAGCCAATGCATGAGGCAATAGTAAAACTTTTCAGTAATATAAATTGTCACGATTTGTTCCACAGTTTAGTGTGAATTTTTATAAATCAATATCTAAGTTCAGTAAAATATATTTTTTAACTAAACTAAGATGTGCCATGCTGTTTATCTTGCCTTTTATTTAAATGTAATCTGACAGCTTTGCCTATGTGACTTAAAAAAAAATTCCACTTGGTCAAGAAGTGTTTGATAGCAAAAAAGAAAAGTGTAGCAGGATAACATTTTTGCATCATTTTATTAAAAGACTGAAAGTGGCTGGTGGGGGTTGTACTTATTAGGGTGATCGCAGCAAACACTGCTCCTCCTTGGGGCATTTGAGTCAAGAAATAAGAAATAGTTACAGCACATAAGAAATTGGATTTGCCACTCCTCTGCTGAAAACCAGATGGCTTCTATTAATTTACAAGTAAGTTGGTATTATAAATTCAAGGTCCCCGGTGATCTGGTTCTTGTCCACTTCTCCTGCTTCATTGACTGCTGTTGTCTCATGTGCATCCCATGCCCCAAATGTGGAACATTATTATTACTGTTGTTGTTGTTACTTAATGTGGGGCTTGAACTCCCGACTGTGAGATTGAGACCTGAGCTGAGATCAAGAGTCATACGCTTAACGTACTGAGCCACCTTAGCACAGAGCATTACTTTCTGTGCTTGGTGCAAACTGTTTTCTTTTGTGCCTCTTGCCTTATTTGTCATATATTGTGCCTTCCTCTGGGAATACCTAGCCCTCTTCCCTGCAGGCTTATCCTTACTCATGTTCAAAAGTCTCCACTCAGACATCACCTTTCTTAAAATCTTTCATTACCTCTCCAGTGGATGGTTCAGTTGCCCCTGTACTGTGTTTCCATGCTGTTCTTTATATGCCCCTCTTGAGTTCTTAATCACACCTGATTTTCACTGATTTTTTTTTTTTTACTTCTCTGATCATTTCATTGGACTATAGGCTTTAGAGAGTAGTAGCTATTCATTCATTTGCCATTATTGTTCAACAAGCATTTCAAAGTGTCCACTGCATGCAATCTAAGGTACCAAGGGTCCATTTGTGATCCAGCTACAGACTGTATCCTTAGGAAACTCACAGTCCATTCCAGTGGGAAAGGCTAAGTAATCCAGACATAATATTACTATAATATTAGAAACACACGAAATGCTAGTGCAATTTGTGGATGTGGCTTAATTAATGAGCCTAGCCTGATAAAGTGACTCTTAAAAGTAAATGGAGCAATGGCTACGTGCTAACTAAAATGGTGGCATGGAAGAGGTGGGGCAGGTGTCCCAGGCCTCATGAATAGAGTGTGTAGAATAGAAAAGAACTGAAGGCAATCAAAGAACCAAACCAAATGCTAGGCCAATAGGTATACAATGCAGAACATGAACAAAAACAGCAAGAAATAAGGCTAGAGAAGTAAGCAGAGAAACAGATTTAAGATTCTAATTTCCATCCCGAGGACAATGGAAAATTTTTGAAAGGGCTGTGGCAAGGGAGGGACATAATCAGATTTCTTTTTAAAAGATCATTTTGACTCCCTCTGTGGAATGACTTAAACAGGAAATAGAAACTGAGAGACCACTTAAAGGCTTAATAATGAACTGGGGGTGAGATGGTTCTGACCTGTGAAAAAGAGTGATTTCAATGATCATAGAGAGAAATGGGCAGTATACAAGCTCATTCCAAAGGAGAATTGACAGAGTTTGACTTTTGATTGCATGCCACGGCCATAAACATTGGCGAAGGTTCTTTATTCTCTTTTCCATAGATTTTCATAGTGGCTGGTATATACAGTAGGCCTTTAAAAATATTTAATGGGTGAGCAAATAAATAGATAAATGAATGGATGAATGAAAATAAGAGTATCTCTGGACTGAGAATCATTTAAGGCTACATCAACCACAAACTTGTTTACTGAACTTTGGGACAATTTTTTCTTTACCAGGAGAAGAAGAGAAGAACCTTGGGTTGATGTTGGCTTACATGTAATGGTAGCAAAATATGAGAGTACATGGTGTTGCCTCTGAAAGTATAAAAGTTTAGGGATCTAGGAGTCACTTAAAATTTCCACTGATGATAGCAACCCAATGTAGCAGTATCCAGTGGGCTTGAGGACACTACCAAGAATGACCACACAGGCTGGGACCTAACAAAATGAGATGACCAGGAGTGGGAATAAGAAAGAGCCAGAGGGTAGATGCCACATTATAAGCTACATTATTTAGAAAGAGTTTTGAAGATCTGAGTGGTGAAATCAAATTAGTTTTCAAGCCTAAGCAGTAAATGTCAGCCCAGGAGTAAACAATAAAAACAATAGTTTAAATGGTCATTTGGAAACCAGTGATGAATAAAAGCTTTGAATGGTTCAGCAAGATGGTTCAGGGTTTTGTTTATAAATGGGATTGGCTACAGAATGTGCGTGGCATTGATGTGAAAGACTGGGATGAAGGTACAGAATTGGGAAATCCAGGAAGTGCAGAAGCAAAGGCTGAGTTAGTAGGAAAGCTAAATAAATACTGGCTTCTAATACTGCGGTAAAGTATATCTGAATGGTCCCCAAAGTCCAAGGCTAGGATTATATAATCCACAGTCAAAGAGACCCCACAATACTGACAACATAAGGGCTCTCTATCCCCTACTTATGGAACACTACTCTGTTGCAGATACTGTATTTAGTGCTTTATATCTAGTATCTTATGAAATTATGTCAGGAGGCATGACCTTCTTCAAGCAGAAGATGAGGGAATAGAGCATAAGAAGTGATACAACATTTCTAGGGTCACACAGTGAATGTGCAGCTGGGATTTAAATCCATGACTGCCAAACCCACAGCTAATAATCCTAACCCTTACCATCTCATGCTTTACCAGAAAAGAAAAAATCCAGGAACAAACACGATGCCCAGCCTTGTCTCTTAAACACTCATGATAATGGTTATGCTTGTGCTACATGGTATAAACAATTTCAAGGAAAATCAAGATGCAAAGTAGTCTAAACAATGGCTTGTGTGGAATGATAAATAAAATGGTGCATCTCTTCTGTTGAAAATGTGCCCCAGGCAGATAAGGAAGTTAATAAAGTCCAAAATTCAGGGGGCCTCACATTTAATATGTCCTGTGATCATATTTTGGTAAAATTTGCAAAAGTCATAATGTGTGAGAATGGTTGTCTCTGTCTACCCTGAGTTTTCTATGTCATACCTCATTTTTTATCAAGTTGGAGTGATCATGAATATTTCCACGACCTAATGGGGGAAGCTGAAGTGGGAGCGCAATTACCTTTGGTATACTGAGCAATAATTACGGGCTTATCAGCCACATGTATTTAGAAACAAGCTATGACTGGCAGTCCCAGTGTAAAGATGGCTTCTACACATATTCCTGCTCTCTGCTGTGAACACACAAAGCACCATGGTGCAAAGGTGTGAAGGCAGTGGATGTGATTGGGAAATGGATCTGTCCTCTGTTGCTTCACTCTGGAACTTGTGCTTAGGGAAGAAGAAATAGTACTTGGGAATGTACCAAGCCAGAAACGTGTCTGAAAAATTGTTCCAAATCTTATAGATCATAAATAAGAAATTTGAGAGAGGCATTTCCAAGTTTGGCATTGGTCCTAAAACCTTACATGGCATTACCAAAAATTATTGTGTAGCTAAAAATAATTTTTACATGAAAATAAGGCAGTTCAACCAAGCACAATGTTGGAAAAAATACATAGTTTTTGTTCTTGCTATAGAAAAAGTTACTATAAACTCAATGTCGTATGAAGAGGCTATCAATAAGCATAAAGCCAAAAATTATATGGGAAAAAACATTGTAGAGGGTGTCAGGCAGTTAATTAATTTAAAAAATATATTATTTTTTTTTGTAAGTTTGTGCTTTTGTACAATTTGTCAGCTTTGAAAAAAAGTGTAATTGTAGTAATTTACTTTTCTTACTCTAAATGTTCCCTTTCTAACTATTTTATATATAAATCTGTATTATTATTTCTTGAAAGGGGCCCTTTAATTACATAGGCTTCAGGCTTCACAAATCCTGGACACTGCTTATTCTCAAGCCAGAAATAATTCTCATTTGAATTTTCTCTGAGACTTTTTTCTCTCACTTACTCATTCTTGAATATAGTTGAATTATTCTATTGTAGTTCATTGCCTACAACATGCAAAATGTTATGCAGAGTTAGGAGTCTTTCCAAGTGACAAATCTTGACTTGGCCTGACTTCAGAAGTGAGCATTTAATAAATGGGTATTTTTAATTTTACTACAAAGAGGCCATGCCTTTTCATACAATAAAAGCACAACCCAAAGAACAGCAGTGGCTTTAAGTTATAAGCAAACAGATAGGGACATTAGCACTGCAGTTTCCCTCTTGGGCTCTGGGTATCTGTTAGGTGCTTTGAATCAGGCACTCTCTTTCTGTGTTTCTGGTATAATATTTAGCAATATTGTACCTCAAAGAAAGGACTAAGGAAAAAACAAAAACAAAACAAAACAAAACAAAAAACTAAGAGATCCCAAGGAAAAGAGCTTTATTTATTTTACCATAATAAAAACAAGATATGATTCCCTTTTGCACTGCTATTTACTGAAGATTTCTACTCAAATAAAACAAACACCAAGTACAAAATGGAATGATTAAGCAGGCTCAGATAACACAAAAACTTTAATATAGTTCTTTGAAGTTCTGCCCAAATTGCTAACTCATATTTACTTTAAAGTTCTCCATCTCACCATATCTTTTTCCCATGGGTTTAAAGATCTTCTGGAAAAGAATGTTTTAAATGCGTAGTGTTTTAGTTCTCAACTGGGGGCAATTCTGTGCACATGGGATATTTGGCCATGCGTGGAGATTTTTGTCTGTCACAGCTGGTGGGAGGTTCTGCTAACACGTAGTGTGTCAAGGCCCGAGACGCTATTACATATTCTACATGGAGCAGGGTAACTACTTACCTCAAAGAATTTTCTGGCCTAAAGTGTCAACAGTACCAAGGTTGAGGAACCCTGATCGAGCAGATGGAGAATAAGAGTTTAAATTTAATGTGACAACTTGTTATCATGATTAAAACCATCACTTAGCAGGACCCCAGCTCTCCCCTTTTCTTTCACATATAAAAATATATCTGTGCCATGTTCTGAATTATAGGTTTTTATACCTTTTTCTTTAAAAAAGTTATCTTTTTTAGGGGCGCCTGGGTGGCTCAGTTGCTTAAGTATCTGACTTCGGCTCAGGTCATGATCTCAAGGTCCTGGGACTGAGCCCTTGGTTGGGCTCCCTGTCCAGCAGGGAGTCTGCTACTCCCTCTCCCTTTGCCCCTCCCCCAGCTCATGCTGTCTCTCTCTCAAATAAATAAATTTTTTTTAAAAATAAAAAGTTATCTTTTTTAATAGTCTGGAGCTCTACTACTCTTTCTTTTAAGAGCTTTGCACATTAATTTATATAAAAATTCTGATTATTAATATTGCCCTTTCAGGGAGTTCAAATCAGTACAGCTGTTTGGCAAATAAGAATTTGCAGTAAGCTGAACCCTGATTTGAAGCAGTTGCTTGGGACACAAAGGGTCAGGGGTTTGACTGGTTATTGATATTATCTAGGAAAGAAGTGAGGAAGCAGACAAGAGCCCTGGGAGAGTGAGTGTAACGAATTAAGTTAAAATAAAAGTAGGAACTAGCATGGGAAAATATAGAAGAGGAAAATTCAAAAGATTGCATATTTAAAATAGAATGTAGAGGGAAAAAAAGCAATCAGCAAGGGTTTGAGATGGCTCTAGGAGAAGGTCATCTTATTATTATTACCACTAGGCACAGCTACAATGCCATGTCTCTGGTCATTCCTCTTCCCAGAGTCAGCACTCAGACCTGGTTGCAATATGCAATTTCACTCACTGAAAATAATGAATAAGTTAAATTTCAGAAACGTTAAAGTTGTTGAAGAAGAAGTTTCCTTATAGCAGGGATAGTTGAAGCACAGAACCATGGTAGTACCCAGATTGTCCTGCCCACAGTTAAATAGCTATAATTATCACACTGGTCACAAAGCAGATGACATTCTCTACTTAACATTCTGGTCCCGGCATGAACACAGACACCCCTCACCTAACTCCAGTCATTCAGACAAAATACACACCACACACACACACACACACACAAACACTCACACAAAGTCCTATTAATTTTTAAGAATTAAAATAAAAAGTTAAAAAAAAACTCTATAGTAACAAATATCTACAGATAATCTGAATTTAAATTTGCATTTACTTCTCAAATACTTCAAAAATACTTTTTATAGTATGTAATATGTCCCAAGTTTTGTTCTGAACAATTAACAAATATTAACTAATTTGATCTTACTTCATCTCTGTGAAGAAGTATTAATTGCTATTATCCTCATACAGATGGAGAAACTCAGATACAAAAGGCTACATAAAACCTGCCCTGAGCCAATTGGCTGGTAAGAGGTAGATTTGGGATTCTAATCAGGATGTATGAGTCCAGAGTCTATGATCTCTCACTATGACTCCCTAATGTTTACTTTGTGTTTCCCTGTATGCCCCTCTGAAAGCACATCACATGCAGAGGCCATTTTTAACTCGGCCTGTTAGCAAAATACATAGACATTCAAACTCCTTGAAGTTCAGGCAGAGATAGATTGAGAGAAAGAAAGAGAGGTTGATTGATTTTAAATCCCCTCTCCTGCATCCAAGCACTGCTCCAAAGTTTTCATTCCCTGTCTGTAACCTAGACAGAGATCTGATGTCTTTCCCCAAAATTAACTCTAAATGGATTATAGACTAAATGTAAAATACACAAAAACTATAAACCTTCCAGTATATAATATAGGAGGATATGTATATGATCATGGATCTAGTAAGGGATTTTTATTTTTTTATTTATTTTTTAATTTTTTTAGTAAGGGTTTTTTAGATATACCAAAAGTGCCATACATGGAAGAAAAAAAGAATTGGTAAAATGGATGTTATTAAAATTAAGCTCTTACTCTGAAAAAGACACCATTAAAGAAAAGATAAGCCAAAGATCGGGAGAAAATATTTGCAAAACAAATATCTGATGAAGGATTTGTAGACGAAATCTAGAAATAATCCTTAAGAACTCTACAATAGGAAAACTACCACCACAATTAAAAACTGAGCAAAGTATCGAACAGACACTTCACCAAAGAAGATGTCCAGGTGGCAAATAAGCATATGAACGATGTTCAACATCTGGTCATTAGAGAGTTGTAAATAAAATAACAATTAAATACCACCATACACATTAATTAGCTAAAAAAAAAAGTAACAAGGAATTGCTGACCAGGATGCAGAGCAACAGGAGCTCTCAATCACTGCTGACTCGGGAATGCATGCAGAATGACAGGGTCAGTTTGGAAGATAGTCTGTCTACTGAATTCAAAGCTAAACATACTCTCACTGTATAATTTAACAGTCATGCTCTTAGGTACTTACCAAACTGATGGAAAACTTTATGTCTATACAAAAACTTGCAGGTCAACATGTTAGTAGCTTTATACATAGTCACCCCAAACTGGAAACATTCAAGAAGGGCTGCAGTAAGTGAATGGCTAAACACACTGTGGTACGCGTAATATCATTCAGCAAGAAAATTATATAAGCTATCAAGCCACCAAAAGATGTGAATAAAACCTTAAATGCATATTGGTAGATGAAAGAAGCCAATCTGAAAAAGCTGCATAAGGATGATTCCAAATTACATGACATTCTCTACATGGAAAAATTATAGAGATGGTAAAAATGATCAGTGGCTGCCATGTGTCGGGGGAGGGAGGAGGTTAATGAGGGCAGCACAGACTATTTAAGACAGTGAAATTATTATAATACTGCATTGAGGGATACATGACACTACACATTTGTTTAAACCTTTAGAACTTTTGTGACACAAAGAGGAAACCCTAATATATACAAATTCAAAAATACTTCTGACTACTTTAGGTAGTCAGATATTTAAGGAGAGAAGGCAGAATGTGACAAAGCCATTTCCATGTATTGCAAATGTATGAAACCATTTAGCTGAAGGGAGTGGGGGAAAACATTGCTGTACGAAATAAGTTGGAAGGGGATGGAATCTGTAAGACTAAAGACAAAAGACTGTATATAAAGACTGTATTCTAGTTGATAAAGTCATTTCTGATAACACTGCACATGGTACACCGGGATTGAAAAATAAATGGTAGATGATGGGAGTCAAGTTTCTCACTGTGGAGAGTAGGGTGTTATAAACAAGAGGGGAGACAATAATGATCATGTGGTAATGGACTGGAGTCACATACATCAGTATGAACTCATGTTCAGCTCAATATAGATAGAGGTAGTTGCCCATAGAAAGATGTATAGATATAGGTTTATATACAAGTCATTATGCACACATATATTTCATTGATTTTTTTGGCTGAGAGAGCCCCAAAGCAACAATATTACAGTACCAATAAGCATACCTAATACCCTGATCTTGGTTTTGAATACCCTTCTTCAATAAAAACAAACAAAAACAAACAAATAAACAAAAAGACCCAGAGTTTTTAGAGAAAAGGCTTACTGTAGGACTGGGGAAACAAATATATAAGATGATCCTGGAAAATCTTGTATTGTCCAAAAGTAAGGAGTGTTTCATAAGGAGAAAAAAAAATAAGTCATCATGATAGTGGTACATCAAAGCAACACAGGAAACAACCAGAACAACTCCAAATGGCCAAAGCTGGGACATTTGAGCAACAAAATAATATTATGTTAAAACCCAAAGTATAAAATGAGTATCCATGTGTCCATACTGATAGAAATAGATGAAAATCTGAACAAATGGGAGAAAACAGCTAAATATCCCATACAGAAGAATTCCAAATGATTTATCTAGATGCTCTTCCCTCAAGGAGATAGACCATAACTCCCTACTCCTTAAGTGTGGGCTGTAAATAGTGAGTTCTTCTAAAGAGTATGTTATGGTAAAGAGAAAAAAAAAAACTTTATAATGGAGGAATCCGATAAACACTACTCCAGCCAGGTGATAAAGGTCAATTATGACAGTCGTAAGTCATGTTGAAAGTATGAGCCTTTGAAATGATGTGATGGAATGACTTTTTACCTCTGTGGTCTCCCTCCCCACCAAACACATGATCCCAGTCTAAACATGAGTTAAGAATAAGACAAATACAAACTGAGGGGCTTTCAACAAAATACCTGACCAGTACTCAAAGCTGGAGTAAGGAAAATTTATAAAACTGTTGTAGTCGCAAGAAGCCTAAACAATCATGACACCTAAAAGTAATGTGGTAATACTGCATGAGATGCTGAAACAGCAAAAGGGCTACAGGTAAAAACTAAGGAAATCTGACCAAGGTATGGAATTTAGGTAATAATAATAAATGAATATTGGTTTCTTAATTGTACAAATGTATCATATTAATGCAAGATGTTAATTATAGGAAAAACCAGGTGTGGTGTATATAGGGGATTCTCTATTATTTCCTGAACTTTTCTATAAACCAAAATCTGGGTTTTTTTTTAATACTTCATTAATTTTTATTCTGATACTGCATTCATTTTGTGAATACATCATACTTTATCCTTTTTTTAGGTGTTGTTTTTGTTTTTTGTTTTTCAAGTTTTTATTTAAACTCTAGTTCGTTAACATACAGTGTAATATTAGTTTCGGGCATAGAATTTAGTGATTGATCACTTACATATAACAGCCAATGCTCATCACAACAAGTACCCTCGTTAATCCTCATCACCCATTCAACCCATCCCACTGCCCACCTCCCCTCCAGTAACCCTCAGTTTGTTTTCTATAGTGGAGAGTCTGTTTTCTGGTTTTCCTCTCTTTTTCCCCCATTATGTTCAACTGTTTTGTTTCTTAAATTCCACATATGAGTGAAATCTTATAGTATTTTTCTTCTCTGATTGACTTATTTCACTTGGCATTGTGCTCTCTAGCTTCATCCATGTGGCTGCAAATGACAAGATTTCTTTCTTTTTGATGTCTGAGTAAAATTCCATTATATATATATTTAATGCAACATCTTCTTTGTCCATTCATCAGTTGATGGACATTTGGGTTCTTTTCATCATTTAGCTATTGTTCATAATGCTGAAATCAATATTGGGGTGCATGTGTCACTTCGAATCAGGTTGGTTTTTTTTTTTTTTTTTTTTTTATCCTTTGGGTAAATACCTAGTAGTGCAATTGCTGAATCACAGGGTAGATCTATTTTTAAATTTTGAGGAACCTCCATACTGTTTTCCAGAGTGGCTGCACACTTTGCATTCCCACCAACAACGTAAGGGGGTCCTCTTTCTCCATATCCTTGTCAACACCTCTTGTTTCCTGTGTTATTAATTTTAACCATTCTGACTGGTGTGAGGTGATACTTCATTATAGTTTTGATTTGTACTTCCTGATGATGAGTGATATTGAACATCTTTTCATGTGTCTATTAGCCATCTGGATGTCTTCTTTGGAAAAATGTCTACTCACATCTGCCCATTTTTTAACTGGATAATTTGTTTTTTGGGGGTGTTGAGTTTGATAAGTTCTTCATTTATTTTGCATATGTCGTTTGCAAATATCTTTTCCAATTCTGGAGGTTACCTTTTAGTTTTGTTGATTCACTGTGCAGAAGCTTTTTATCATGATGAAGTCTCAATAGTTTATTTTTCTTTTATTTCTCTTGTCTCAGGAGACATATCTAGAAAGAAGCTGCTATGGGTAATGTCAAAGAGATTACTGCCTGTGTTCTTCTCTAGGATTTTGATGGTTTCCTGTCTCACATTTAAGTATTTCATCCATTTTGAACTTATTTTTGTGTTTGGTGTAAGAAAGCAGTTTAGTTTCAGCCTTTTGCATGTTGCCGTCCAGTTTTCCCAACACCATTTGTTAGAGACTGTCTTTTTTTTTTCCCACTGGACATACTTTCCTGCTTTGTTGAAGATTAGTAGACCATATAGTTGTGGGTTCATTTCTGGGTTTTTGATTCTGTTCCATTGATCTATGTCTGTTTTTGTGCCAGTACCATACTACCACTTTGTAATATAACTTGAAGTCCAGAATTTTGATGCCTCCAGCTTTGCTTCTCTTTTTCAAGATTATTTTGGCTATTTGGGGTCTTTTGTGATCCATATAAATTTTAGGATTCTTTGTTCTAGCTCTATGAAAAATGCAGGTGGTATTTTGATAGAGATTGCATTAAATCTGTAGATTGCTTTCGGTAGTATAGACATTTTAACAATATTTGTTCTTTCAATCCATGAGCATGGAATGTATAACCTAAATCTGTGTTGAAAACTTTATTTTAAAATATAATGTTGAGATAGGAAGGAAAAGAAGAAATTGAATAGAAGATGGAATATAAAGAGGAATCAAACTACTTCTGAGATTATGACTCTGGACTGAGCTGCAAATGTCCAAATACTGTCAGTTAATAGTGATGCAGTCTACATTGGGATTAGTTAATGTGGAACACTTTAGCCAAAATCCAGGCCTAACTCTTGAATTAACAGTTCACCACTGGGAAGCAGATAATGGACTGTGACAGTGATAAACTCATTAAAGCTGGAATGTAACAGCCTACCTCACATCTACCATCACTTAACCCCTTAACTCTAAAAGGAAAACAGAAAAAAATGCAGTTTCATTACTTATATTCATAAATACACAGACATATTTAAATGGGTTAGACATAAGTGGTGCTTGTAACGTGGCTTTGTTTTGCCAATTTAGGAGACTGGCATGGTATATAGAAATTTTTATTTCATGGGACAAATATTTGTTCGGAAATCAGTGTGCTGGTATAACATGAAAGGTCATATTCATGAAAATTGCTCTTTCAAAACTCCTTTATTATAAAAAGCTTTGGAAATTAAGAATGTTCAGAACAAATACCTAAAATTAGTTTCCTTTTAAAAGCCATATATGGATAAACTAAATTACAATCTGGATTCAAAAAATCTAATTAAACTTGCCATAGTTCAAATAGAAATCAAATCAAGAAATATTTAATGTAACGTACTTTGAAGAGAGAGATAGATGCAAATTTAAATGAATAAAGACTGATTCTTTGAAATACACCTTTTTTTACACATTTCAGGTATATAGACATTTTCAGCTTTTATATATCAATCAAATTATATCATTTAGTTTAGTTTATAAAGAAGAAAACTTGAATTTTTCTAAAGTTCACCTTGAGATTAACTGTATTATTATAAGAGAAGAGTACTCTTAAGACTGTTTTCCACACACCTGAAACTCCTAAGCTGATAATGTCAGTTCTTGCAATCTCAGAATTAGTCTTTTTTCCTTATAGTTCCTGCAAAATTGTAAGCAAGGTTCTCATTGACCACACACTCACCTAGGAAAGGATAGTTACCACCAAGTGAATAATATACTTTAATTGGACACTTAAAGGAGATTCATCAGGATAGTTTCTAGAAAGTTTTACCAGAATCAGCAATCTAGGATTTCAGTTACTGGAGGGATCCACTTCCTATGTTATAGGAAAACTTTTATTATATGAAAACAGTCTTGAATAGGTCTAGAAAAGATAGGCATTTGCTGGCACACTTCCCCACTGCCTCATTTGCCTTCCTCCACTTTTCTCACTTCTATAAAGTTTAACTGTTCTTCAAAATCCAATTCTTCTCACATTTCCCCCCATATTTCTTCAAACTACAGAAACAAAAGTGAACTTTCAAATTATGTCCATAATTTGAAGAAACTTGTTTTTATCACATGTTGAATAGAAGTGCAAAATTTGCTCAAATGACCATATTTGTATATACACCGTCCCTAAGAAATATTCAACTGAAGCTATTGAAAATTTGGTTAAATAATCATAGCTTAAGAACTTGGTTGCATAGGGGTGTCTGGGTGGCACAGTTGGTTAAGCGTCTCGCTCTTGATTTAGGCTCAGATCCTGATGTCAGAGTTGTGAGATCCAGCCCTGCATCAGGCTCTGTGCTGGGTGTGGAGCCTGGTTGGGATTCTCTCTCTCCCTCTGCCCCACCCCTCTGCCCACATGTGCTCTCTCTATCAAAAAATAAAAAAACCAAAAAACTTGGCTGCATAAGAGAAAGTGAAATTATATATTTCATAAAATAACCATTAAATTAATGCTGATTAATATAAAAAGGCTTACTGTATATTTCTGATATTCTCAGAAGTATTGGAAAATGATTGGATAGAGAGAGATGTGAGTCTAGAAAGAATGACATCAAATATCGACTTGGGAAAGTTTGTGCAGCTACATATATTGAAAGCTTTAATTTGAATTAAGATGGAATTTTATTCTAGTTTATATTATATAACAGGAGATGTATATGTGTATACATGTATGCATATGTGTGTGGGCATACACACTTATATGAAAGATGCCTAATAAGACAAAGAAAATCAATGAAGTGGCAACATTTATGTAACTGCTGTCTACTATTTCCACCAAGAATTCTGAGCCAGAATATAATACTCATGTTCTTAGCTGCTGCTATTCCTAGAACACACAAGACTTATAAATTGACATTCTTTCTTCCTGATCCAAGACTTCCTTAACTTGCAGACTACCTAGTATATAGCACAGATTTTTTTTTTTTTCCCAAGAGAGAAATTGTCAAGGAGTAATGATGGAAGACTAGAAATGCATCAGACCAGCATGTTTGGCCACAGGGAAAAGATTTGTATTTAACAGAGATGAGGAATATATACAAAACCAACATCAATAAATTCACTCTTTCTAGTCAGGAGGAAGCTATTATTTATTGGTTGAGGCAATGGTTTATGAATTCATTCATTAAATTTATTTATTTATTAACCGTCGTCATATTCACAGAGAATAAGTTAATATTATTCACACTACAATGTTTGTAGGACTTGATCAACTTATATTAAATTAGGGAGTAGGTGGACGGTTGCTTGACAAACAGGGTGCTCAACTTTCAGTTGCAGAAAGCCATAGAAAATAAATCTACCTCCCCAAAATTTACTGCTTTAAATATGATACATAGTCTTATAGAGATTATGTTACAATCTTGAATTTTGTATGATTCTTCATACATTATGTGTTAGAAAAGAGGGCTCAAGCTGTAACTGGAATCTAAAAGTTTAATACTTTCCAGAAACCAATGATTTCATCAGGAAATGCAGAATTGTCTTTTTCCCAATTTCAACAGAAAAGCATATATACTTAGCCTTTGTGCACACCACTTATATTTTGCTTCTGACATACCTGCTCCTTTTAGTGTTTAGATAACTCCTGATTGCATGTCCATTGGTTTGGTCAGCAGGGCCGTATTTCTGCTTCCCCTGCTCCAACAGAGAAAACTATTCACGGGAAGGAGGCCCCAAAGTTAAGACCCTGTTAGAATAGTGTGCTATTATCATTGAGAGTTGCTGGGAGGTATGAACACAAAACATTCATTTAAGGAACATCTTAGTACCTGGAGATTGATTCTCTTTCTGGACAAATGCAGAAATGTTTGAAAACCACTAATGAGAAAGGTCAGTCGGATTTTAGGTGCCCTTGGTATGGGAAACTCCATAACTGGCTAGTACAGTTGATAAAGCGTTTTGCCTCAGATTCAAAAGAATATTTTTAGCCCAATTCACTCATCCCAAGGCCCACTGCAAACGTGGTTTGTCTGTCTATCTGTTTGCATCATGGACATATCACACTTGACCTTTAAAGTCAGCTCATGACCTTGTCAAGAATATAATAATTTCTCTATGAAATGTGAAAAGAATCCATTGGTGTACTAAAACAGAATTTGCTTTCCAGTTGTGATAAAGCAACACCAGAAGTCTTTGTACAAAATAAAGTGCATCTGGCGTTGACTCTCATTAAATTTCTACTACTATTATTATTACTCCTACTAAACCAAATCGGTTCATTTTTTATTATGTATTTATTGTTTTTACAGTTTACCCAGCATTTTTGTATCAGCTCACTTAATGAGCATACCAAACTTGTGAGATCAAAGTTATTCCCATTATATTGAAGCAAAGGGTTAGAATACAATTTCAGGATCTCAAATATTCTTTATTCCTTTTTTTTTTTTTTTAAGATCTTATTTTTAAGTAATGTCTACACCCAACATGGGGCTCAAACTCACAAGCCCAGGATCAAGGGTCACATGTTCTACCACCTGAGCTAGCTAGACACCCCTCTCACATATTCCTTAAACACTAGGAAATGAAACAAATTTAATGAATCAGAGAACTGAAAATATAAGACAAAAGACCACCTTGATGCCCTTCTTATTCTGGCCATGGTATCTCAAGATAGCTATACCCAAGGCTATTGCCTCATTCATATTCAAGGCAAAAACATGCTAACTGCTTTTATTTTTTTTTTAAATGTGTGTGTGTGTGTGTGTGTGTGTGTGTGTGTGTGCGTGCAAAGCTCAAAAATATTTACATAAAACTTTAAAAATGTTAATCAAAATAGTCTTTTAAAAGGTGTTTTGGATACCTTTGGCCCTTTTTTCCCCTTCAATGAAGGCTAATAACATTTTAATAATATATGGAAATATTTTTAGTTTTGACATTTTAACATTTCACAAATCACTGAATTCTCTGCAATTAAATGATCAGTGGAGTTGTGGCTCTCTGTGGGGAGCTTCCATTCTCAATGGTCAGCAAATGAAGCGTAAAAGGCTTAGTATTATATATCTTTATTTATTTATTTATTTATTTATTTATTTATTTATTTATTTTAAAGATTTTATTTATTTATGTGACAGACAGCCAGCGAGAGAGGGAACACAGCAGGGGAGTGGGAGAGGAAGAAGCAGGCTCCCAGCGGAGGAGCCCGATGTGGGACTCGATCCCAGAACGCCGGGATCACGCCCTGAGCCGAAGGCAGCCGCTTAACGACTGCGCTACCCAGGTGCCCCTATATATCTTTAATCATACATACCATTTGAAGGGCTTTTGATATCATTGGGTCATAGAGATTTCAATGTTGACCTATTACAGGGTATATTAATAAAAATAAAGTGCCCTAAGGTCACTTTTACTAGTCCTATATTTTACCGAGCTTGCTGTAATCCAGTGTAAGTATTACCAGCAAATTAATTGTCTGTATTCCACCCTGCTGTACCACTTACAAACTTATGTGGTCTTGGGCAAAACATCTAACATTTCTGTGCCTCAGTTGTTTCCTCTGTATTTACAGTAACTTCCTCACTGAGCCATTATGAGGACCAAATAAAGTAAATTAAAAAAAGCATGTAGAACAGTGCCCGGAACTGAGTAAGGTCTTAATGAGTTATTATTGTTGTTATTATTATTAAAGATGAAGAAACTTTGAAGGAACAGAGAAGTTGAAGGCACTGGTTCATATGAAATGCTTGGCAAAGAGAAGTACATGGATTTAAACCCACACTTTGACACTTAATGAAGCAATCAGCCTACGGATACAGAAAAGAAGTATTGCTGAGCTTTTTCTTTCCAACTTCTAAAGGTGATGGGGGGGAAAAAAGCCAGTACCTTAGAATATTATCTATGCATTTAAAAACCTAATTTATTGCAAGTGATTTATATTTTTAAAAATAAGCTTTATTTTTTTCTTTTTTAAAAGATTTTATTTATTTATGTGAGAGAGAGAAAAAGAGAGAGAGAGAGTGCATATGCGAGGGGAGAGGAAGAAGGAGAAACAGACTCCCTGCTGAGCAGGAAGCCAGACATGGGGCTCAACCCCAGGACCCCAAGATCATGACCAGAGCTGTAGGCAGGCGCCCCAAGCTTTAATTTTTTAAAACCCTTAATCCTTGTAAGGTGATTTCTCCCAGTACTATATTTTCTATTAATCTGACTTTATTTTAGAAATTAACCATAATTAAGTGAGACACAGTTTTTAAATGAGCAAAGCAAAAGTATAGCATCACACTAAAATGTTCCCATCCTGTATATTCATTCATCTGGTCAATGCCTAACAATGTTTCAGTGAATACTATGCCCTAGCATGTCAAAACCTCAATACAACTATCCTGTAAATGAGAATAAATAACTTACTAACCTTGAGCTAGACCATTTTGATTGAGAATATTCTGATTAATTTACCCTCATACACATTTATCTTTTCAGTCTACGAAATAGCTTTGTACCAGGAGCAGAAAATCATCTTCATTTGTCAAATAATAATTATGCTGACGTCCTCTACATACCACCTTTTCTCTTCCTTGAGGATCTTTGTTTATATTAAAACGCAAACTAAATTCTTCTGATACTACTCAGTAAGGAAATAGTGTTGATGTTAGGTTTATAGAAATTGGGAAAATGGAAATAGAGATATAAGTTTACTCGGAAACACAGACCAAGCTTATTAATACAGCAGACTTCTGATTTTTTTAAGAAGACTTCTAGCTGTGTAGTATTTCTAATATAATATTTTCATTTGGAATGGACCGAATCATGTATCCTGTGAGGAAATCAGGAAAAGGTGACATTTGCCTGCATCTGTGGAAGATTCAAGTAATATAAACTAAAAGCTCAAAGCTAATAATTTAGAAGTTAAAAGAGTATTAAACCATATAAACATATATTTAAATAGTTGCAAATTACTAATTAAATCAAATTTACAAATGTACAAATTATGTTTGATAATTTCTTCATCTCAATCAGAAATAGCTTAAGTTTCTATGATACACATTCAATAGAAAACTAAACCATAAAACTTGAATTGTAATTTGGAAACTACAACAATATACTGTTGTTGGCTATCAACATCTCTTGCTTTCTGTGCCTTTTGCATATATGGGTGTAATTCCATTTTTCTTAAAAGGTTTCCGGATTTTCCTTTAACATGTGAAAGAGTAAAAATTTAAAAGGACAAATGTGAAGATTAAGCTTTAGTGTGGGTCTTAGACAATGGTTTCTTGGACATGGATTGGTAGCTTTAATGTAATTGCCATTTTACTTGGAAATATGACTACAGTTTAATGCCTATGGGAATGACTGGCTCTTATGCTTAAAAACTAGTGTATTCAAAACAACATGGTAGTCAAGCCACTAAATTCTTCAGGTTTTCAGAGGAAGTTTCTGGAATAAGAAGTCTTCCCTTGAGAGTATCTGTCCCAGCTGAAGTTAACCGTACACCAAAATACCCATTGTTCAGATAATGACCTTAGTCACAAATCAGTGTCTATTTTGTCAGGAGCCTCCTAATTATTAAAAAACAAACAAAAACCAAACAAACAAACAAAAAAACCAAACAAAAACAAAAACAAAAAGGCTAAGAGTTGTGTGTGACCAAGCTAAAATATTTTTATCAAGACAATCAGTGCTCGCTTCCGCAGCACATATACTAAAAAATTGGAACAAGACAATTAGGCTTCATTCTGAGACTAAAGAAAATATCTTCTCTTTTTTTGGAAATATCAATAGCACAGCTCAGATCATGTCAGTACCCTGCTTAAACACATTAGGTGGCTTATCTTCCCTGAAAGAATAAAGGCTAAAGTGCTTGTTTTGACATTCAAATCCCATTGCAAATTGGCCCAATTTAGACTCCTTATCTTCCAATCTCTGTCTCACACAACCCACAGTCCAGCTACATTACTATTCAGTCGACAACTATGTTGAATGGCTGCCAAGGGCTGCATGTTTTGCTAGATAAACTAAAACTGTCCCCTGCATTTAAGAATACAGAATTTGATGAAGGGAGTTATCCTAAGAAACTCATAAATAAAAAACAAAACAACATACCTATTTTACCAAATATATGAAAAAATATATTCTAAACATTCAGAGGAATTATTATTTTAGTATCTCAGGTGGTTTGGGGGATGGCTTTAAAGACTGATTTTGCTTTCTCAACTGTAAATTGCTTTCTCATGCCTTTCTGTGGTTGTCCATGATGTTCCTTTTACCTGTACTACTTTTCCTTCTCATACCTGAACTTTATGGAAAAATCCTATTCCTGAGGAGTTTATGCAAATGTCTCCTCCATTAAGCTACTTTGCAGCTTCCTTTCTACTTGTGTCAGAACTTACCACTCCCATCACTGTGTTTCCACAACATAGTATTCATAAGTTTACTATAACACTAATCATGCTGCATTTTAAGTGGCAGTCTTCCCACTAAATAATGCACGATATGTAGCATTAGTCAAGATCCATACATAAGATTTTAAAAAGTGCTTTTTTAAAATAAAAAAAAAATAATGGAATTCTGAAACTAAATAGAATTTAGGAGATTATTTGAGGTCGGTTAGAAATTCTGGGTAAGATACTTCTAAGAAATTTTAAGCTGGATTGTCTTATCCTAGATCCAACCAATTATAGGAATAGGTAGGTTAAAACTAAGGAAGCTAATATCTTGAACCCAATCTTCAGGAGATCAGTTTGTTTCATTCCGTTCCAACATCGGCTGCATCCCAAACTCTTAAATGACTTTTTCATAAATTAATGCAATGGTAGCAACAGACTATGAGCATAAATGAGACTGCTTTGCCTAAAATTACTAGTACATCTCCAATAGGGTTTTACGTGTGATCGAACTTTCATTTGATAAGCTGTATGTTGAGACCTGCAAGGCTCGGAGGGACAGTAATAAAAATATAACTTCTATATGTGAGAAACAGACACAGAGTAAAAAGTAATATTCTACCTATTTTTTACTAAAATATTTAGTAAATATATTACTATAATATTTACTATATTTACTAATATTTTACTTACATAGTCTGAATATACAAAACATATTCATTCGAGTAACAATATAGTTCATTGAATGAACTATATTACTATTTCACCATAATGGCATTCATAAACTTGATATTCATGGATTCTATATTCTTGACCACATTAAGAATACACAATATAATTCCACTTGTGATTTATTCACTTACAAAGTTGAATAGTATGAGTCACTTAGCTTTAGATCAAAGCCAGCATGAACACATGATATTTTTCTCTCCTCATCTTCTCTCCATTCATCATTTAAGTAAATAATAACTCTTGAAAAGTCACACATGCAAACATTTCTTTTGAAAAATGGGCCCTGGCATAGGGCAGGATAAAAGTCCAACTGAAGATACTAGGTTAGATTAAAAAACTAAAGCCAATACATATAATACTTCCTTGGTTCTTAGCCTGGGCATAATAGTTTTAGATACTCTTAAGAGTGAATTGTCAAATTCAGTGTTGATCTATCACTTGAACGTAATCTACAGTCCGCTGTGTATGGAAATAAGAAAAAGTATTTTTTAAACCATTTCAATTAATTCTCTAGCCACTATAATATTTTTTACAACATAGACGATAAAATGATAGCAAAAATTGAAAAGATGGCAAGCACGGACTTGTGTCTACATGGTGTTATAAATGTAACTTTTAGTGACATTATGATTCAGAGGGAATTTTATCTGCTTTGGTAGATATTTCTGCAGTTTTGATTTGGGAATTCTTTGAGATATATGGCTTATGAAAGTGAAGCATCTGCTCTCAAAATGTTAAGAAACAAATTAAGGCAAAGGTTGATATTAAATAAAGATTTAAGATCTTTGTGGAGTGATGTTAGTCAAAAAAGGCTGAGAGATGAGTAGGTTTTGAATTGCATACTAATTCAGTATTTTGCAAGTGTCTCTTGTATACAAGAATTCAAACAGCCCTCACACAGTGCACACACCATGTCTGTCTTGTTCAGCCCCATATCCCCAAAGCTTAACACAATGTAACACAGAATAAGTGCTAAATAAGTATTATGAAATGAATTATGGTAATTTTAATGCTATGACAGATACAGATAAGCAAACATGTCATTGTGTTACATGATAAAGATTATAACAGAATAACAAATACCAAGCTCTGTCAAAAAAAAAAAAAAAAACACTTCAAAGAGGAAGAAATACTTGAAGAATACTTGAGAGAAAGTTTGAGGAAAAAGAAAGAGCTTTCCAAGGGAATAGGCAGAGGGAGGAAATACTTCCTATTGTACCAAACTAAAATAGCTACATAAATCCTGATATAAACTGATTTAGGAAAACATAATGGACTTAATTTGACTGAGCTTCAGGTTCAGCTTGGCTTCAGTTAGAACCTGATTCATACTCAAACATTACAGTAATACCAATCTCTTGGCTCTGCTTCCTCTGGGTCTTCTCTATCATTAGTCTCCATAGATAGTTGCTGACAACACCAGGTTCTTGTCTTATGTTTGCATCAAGTCTCAGTTCCAGTCTCATACCCTTTCCCCAAGCTCAGAAGGTAAGCAGAGCATCCTAACTAAGGTCTTGAAGTCCACTCTGCTTAGACAGGCTTAGTCTCACTTCTACATCAGTAGGATACTCTGTGGTCATAAGTCAAGCTCTCTCAGAGAATATGGTTTTATCCACTAACATTATGATTAGAATGTGACAAAGTAAGGCTTCTTAGAAGAAACTTTGCTAACAGTTCCCATAAACAAGGGGAAAATATGCTCTGCTGCAACTATTATACCCCATAAATGCCAAGACAGGCTTTATATATTTAGTCCTGAAACCATCCACTGGGGAAAAAAAATCAGTTTCTTGACATAAGGAAGATAAAATCCATTGACATTTGCCTCCTATTGTAACCTGAATATATAGAAACACAGGAAGTCATTAACATCAACAACTTCTGTAACCACAGGTTCTCAGAGTAGAAGAATCTTTAGCCCAGTTTCTAACCAGATGGTTAAATACGACATCTCTCAGTGGTTATGCAAGTATAAATTTATGCCTAGGTCCAATCCCTGCATGAAATGAAAAACAGGAACATGAAGGGCCCACATGGATTCCACCCTGAAATAGAACAAATCACACAGGCTAGGCCAATCTGAGACCCCTGGAGGAGTTTCTGTAAACAGCCTAAGATTAGCCACTTCCTCCTCCCCCTACGAATTAAATAAAAATTTCTCTTAATGGGAGGAAGAGAAAATCTCAATGTTGCCTTGGGGACACATTAAACTTCTATATGAGGCTTGGTTTTTATCTATTTTAGCTGCAAAAGAGTATAGAGCCAGGAACCTTGAGAGCAGAGGTTAAGGCCACAGTTTTCAGACTCCTTGAGTTAAGAATGATGGTTTGGCTATGGCCCCAGCCTAATATTACGAAGGCCTTGACTTTAAAAAGTGGGGAAAGTTAAAATGGGTCTCCCAGAAATAGCAAGGTGTCCATCAACTGTACTGGTCAACACTATTAATTTAGCATTTGAGGCCTACTATTCTATCTATACTTAATTTACCTTCCACTGCCATACAACTTGAATCTTTCACTCTAGCCAAGCAGACCTTTTCTTGTCACTCTCCTACCAAAAACTAGAAATGAGAACTATTCCTACTATAATTGATAGAAGAGTCAAATCAAATGAGCAATATCCCATAAGGAATTCATTAGCTCAATGACTGAAATAATTGGAAGGAAGGCTAACCTCAGGCACACCTTAAAGCAGGAACACAAACTACATCAAAGAGTAGGAAAGGGGTTGATTCTCCAAGAAAAATCTAGAATATTCATGTTAGAAGAGGTACGTATGTAATTGTGGCAAAACATAAACTAACAAACACATGAATGCATTGACACACAACTGAATACTTTATGATACCATATATTGTGATCAATCTATGTCATTTCATTTCCTAGGAACGCCTTCCTCCTTTCTTTTAACAGTCTGTCCTTGTTTAAAATTTCTTTCCTTTCCTATTCTCTTTGGGCCACATTGATCTATTTTTTCTGGAACTTCAAAACATATCTCCTTTTTCATTGATTTTTTCCTTTGGCATACACTATAATGAATAGTTACCTCATTTTTCCCCTGAGTGATGAGTTCCAACTTACAAGCAACTTCTGTGTGCTATGAGAGTTAAATTCTAAAGTTCACTGTATGATAGATAGAAAACCCTTACCTTAAGAAACAGTATAATATACTGTGTTAGTGTTCCAGGATGGCTTAGCAAGATTTAATTAATTCATCATGTGACTGATGTACAGTATTAAAATTCTAATTTGATTTTCCAAAACCGTCCTAAATCCTTTACTGTTTTCTAACACCTGCCACTTACACTAGAAGAGGGAAAACAAACAAACAAACAAAAAAACAAAAAAACAAACAAAAAATATTGCTTCTACTTCTTGCCCCATTGGACCTGAGAGGTGGAGGGGGTGCTCACTACCAATCATTTGCGATGGCTCCCATATTCTGATGAGGGCATTCTGTATTACAAAGGCTGGAGTCATGCAAAAGGCACAGATGTTCTAAGGCGGGTTAAGTGAAAAGGGGACAGAGGATACAGAACATAATGTGATATTTGTGGGGGATGAGTCTCATGTGGATGAGGATTAAAATGGTGGCCAAGTCAAGGCTCATGAGGATGTACATTAAAAAAAAAATAGTAAGGGAAGATGAACACAAATAAAGAGATATTCTGACATAGAATCATAGAATACAAGCCCTGGAGAAGACTCTTACTAGCTTAACTTTCAGGAAACTAAAGACTAAAATTAACCTGACATGGACACATCTACACAGGGACTATATTGTAAAATTTTCCATGCAGGCTCTCCTTTTGCCCATGGCTGCCTATTCCTTCTTTGTAAGCATCTACCACTGAAGATTCTAACACTGACCATGTTCAGGATGAGATGAGAACACAAGCCTAAGACTGAAAGAATGACCCTACCTACTGTTGGGAACTCATGAATGAGAATGGGGCAAGGGATGCCACTGAGGTCTGGGATATCAGGGAGAACAGGGTTGAAGCTGTGCCCACACAATATATACATTCATGGGTGTGTATCAAAGTACATTGTATATATACTACAAAACTGTATTTTGTATATATGTGTATACGGTACATTGTATGTATGTTACTCAGTAAGTATTAATGTAGTGAATGAACGTCCTCTCTAACACTAGAAGCAGACACCATGTTTTAGTCTCCTTTTAATTAATTCCTAACCTTTATTTCTTAAAAATTATTTATTTGAGAGAGAAAGAGAGTGATAGAGAGAATGTTGGGGGAGGGACAGAGGAAGAGCGAGAGAGAGTCTCAAGCATACTACCTGCTGAGCCCAGAGCCTGACATGGGACTCGATCTCAAGACCCTGAGATCATGACCTGAGCCAAAATCAAGAGTCGGACACTTATCCAACTGAGCTACCCAGGTGCCCCTAATTCCTAACCTTGTACAATGTCTTACATTTTAGTAGGTCTTACATTATATTGTTGACCGATAGATAATAAACAATGTATATATTTGAATTTCCACTAATCCACTTATTCTTTTCACCATTTGCTGTGATGAAATGCCCCTTCTAATTCAAATTTAAAAGTATCTTCATATGTATTTTATTGAGCTAATGGAACTTCATTTTTAACAGTTCGTCATTTAAAGGATGACAATAATAAGGATATGAGATAAATTGTTAAGAATAGTTTAGTTTGGCTTTCAAGGCAAAACAAGACAAAAAAAATGACAAAGCTCTCAGTGGTTATTGTGTTTTCACCAGAAATTATGAAATATGTAGCATTTATATGTATCGGGTGATTTCCAAAATCCATGCTCTTGGCTCTGCTACAGAACTCAACACTTCTCTACATGCTTTTGCTTTGAGACTTTTCTCCCTTACGACCTTTAAAATAGAGCCTAAATTCTGAAATTTGGCTGAGAGCCAAATATTCAGTGGAAAAGAAGAACTATGAGACACTGAATTGTACTTAACTACTGTGGCATCAGATAAGAATTCTGAGGGAAACATCAGCAGGACAGATAGAGGGGAATGATAATTTCTTCAATGTTAATGAAAAATAAACCGATAAATGATGAAATCAGGATTCTTATGTTACCAGAGATGTTATACCAATACCCCTGGATCTTTATCTTTTTGAAATTAATCATAAATCACTTTCAAGAAAGTCTGATCTAAAAATCATGTGATTGCAAGCATTAATTAGGAAAGCCACAGTGACATATGTATTTGTAGAACACTTTGATTTTCAGATTCATTACCTCCAGTCCTCAGAGCAACTCATACGAATGGCCCAGCAATTTTTGAGTAATACAGTAGGCAGGGAGTAATACAGTAGGCAGAATGTTGGAGTGGGAACTGAGGAGACACCTCATATCCATTAAATATGTATTCTAAGCCCTGTCCCTGCACAAGGCATTTTTTTTTCATACATTGCCTCAATCCCATCGTCAGTTCTGTAAAGTGGATATCCCACTAAGAACAGGCAGAGAAATATTAAGTAACTTTCACAAACTCTAATATCTATGTATGAGTCACAGCTAGAGGTGTCCTATATGGCAAAGCCCCACCATCTTTTATCATGATGCCTCATGAGAGTCAGAAGACACACTAGGGCCTGACAATACAGGATAGAGAAAATTACAGACTGACCTCTGTATCTAATTATCCATGTAATACTAGGCAAGCTACTCATCATGCTTTCTTGGCCTCACTCTCACATTCTCATAAGAGAAGCTCGTGAACCTAGCTCTTCCCATCTATGAGTTTAGTCAGGTTAATGTAGATAATACATGATTGTCTCTAATATCTTTGCCTCCTTATTTAGTGTACTAGTCAATGTTCAAATAAGGCATCTCACTTCTAAAGGCTAGATAATCTTTTAAAGATGAACACAGGGAAGAGTTTCCTCTGCCTACTTTTATCTGGAGTTGGAAGAAAATACAGAAGTTTAATTTCCAGCACACACAAAAGAGTTTCAGTTTCCCAACTCTTAACGAAGTAAAGTAAAATTTCCAACTACTTTCAAAAACCTATGACACCCTGAGAAGAGAACAGTTTCAGGATGTCAGTGCTAAAACTAACACAGACTCACTGGATCCAGAACAAACTACTGGCCTCACCAAAATGCACTGAGCACCTGCTGGCATCATGGGACCTCACTGACCAAGCAGCCAACTGAAACCAGGGTTCTCATGCAATCAACACCTGTTCTCTTTCCAGTGCCTCACGAACTTTCCTCTAGAAATGTCTCTCTTGTTAGAGAAAAGTGAATGCTCATACACATCTCTAGGCTACCAAGAATTTTCTTTGAAGTCTGGCATTTTATTATAAAAATTAATTTAGGTTTTATTCTACTTCCTACCAAGCCCTCCTTTATTTTAATATTGAACTTTAATGGGATAACTTAGCAAATAAAATAAATGCTCCTGAAGTTTGTGACCTTTTTCTCTGCATAGTCATGTGTTCCAGGATGTGGATAACTGTACTTGACTTTGAGCATCTTGGTTTGCCCTACGTAGATTCTGTAATTTGCCTCATATGGACTGTAACCCCAGAACGTGATCAATCACCACATTCTGGAATACCATTATAATATGTCTATCCTATATTATATCATTAGAATAACAGCATTTCCTAGATACTCACTAGTTAACAGGCATTGTGTTGAATGTTTTGATGTTGTTGCTGTTGTTTCATTTAATATTCTTAACTACTCTGTGAGGTAGAGATTTGTACACCCTTATAGAAATAGAAACATATAGAGATTCACTGAATTATCTGATTGACAGAAATCAAACAACTAAGAAGTATCAGAGCAACCTCTGAACTCCAGCTTGACTAGGGTCTAAGCAATTATCTCTGTATTGTTGCTTATGCAGAATGGCAATTTTAATTCACATGAAGATATGGTTATTTTATAGGGTCTATTCTTAGGTAGACAAGTCCTACAGCAACCAGTCAGTGTTCAGTTAAAATGTGTAGCTCAAAAAATTATAAAAATAAATGCCACAGACTTTTGGATTAACTTATAAAAAGCAGAATGTGAGACTATTAAATCTAAGATTATATTTGTAGTTTATATATTTTTCTACTCATAAATTAGAGCAAGAACTTTCTGTATAGAATTTTCAGAGAACATGAACAAGTATATTTAGCTTTTGAGAACTCAAATTATAGACCAGGAAAAAGCAAAGAACAAGCAAAATGAAAGCTAAAACTTGAGAATGTGAAAATAAGATACAAACATGGGAAATGTAGGTAGTTCATTGGTCATCTAAAAATAAGCAAAACACCACTCTCAATAATAGGATCCACCACAGCTGACTCAAGGGACAAGCAATGGTTTTTCCAGCATTCTTGAGGACATGAAATGTATCCCCATGTCATGTAGCACAATGAGCTTTGAAAAAGCCCGACAGTGATGGGTGAGACCATACACAGCCATAGGAAGCTGGGGGATCAGAAGGCATTGATGAGTTTCCGCAGTGTGCAAATTTATATTAAGCAGTAAAACAATCAGAAATCATGGTGACTTGCAGAACTTGCTCGACGCTTCCGATAGAGCCTTATTATTATTTTTTAAAAGTAAATGTCTACACAATTAAATCAGAGAATCTTTGAAAGAGGTTCAGAGAACGTACTCCGCAAATCCCCTGCTTTTCAACTGAGGAAACAGGTCTGGGGTGGCTTTCTCTGGCTGGATCCACCCAAGGCCTGTTCTTAGCCAGTGTGTCTCTTGTTAAGTTCTTTCCACTCCAGAGTAGTTCAGCAGTGACTCAGGAAGAAACCAATCACAGCAGAGAGTTGGGATAGAGGGGTTTTGCTGTGTCTTTTTCCTGTTTACTCAGTGATTTTCAGTGTACTCTGGGGTCAGAGCAGAGGTGAAAGCTTTGCAGTCTCAGCAGAAGCAACATGACTCTGGAGTCAGCAGCAGCGACTTCTCTCTTTTCATGCTGATAATCAGCATGTTCCATGATTTTTCCCCCTGAAAACTTAGCCTAAAACCTTATCAAGCTGATACAATGATTTCTAGACTCTAGAATCTTTTGTACTTCTGAAGAGAATAATGCTTGCACGTTAAGTACGTTTTCTATAACTGGTTATAAATTATCAGTAGCATACCTGATTTTATACTTTAAGATAAGAACCCACCCACTATTTTATAGAGCCCTTTGTCAAATGCTTCCCAGAAAGAGCTTTATGAATAAAGATTATGGCTGTATTTCACCATGCCAACCTGAGACTCTCATCATAAAAATTTCACCACAATCCTTGATTTTCAGTATGAAGTGCTGTATAACCTAAGGTACTGAGGCCTATTCCAAAAAACAAAGTAACAATTTTTCATCTGCTATCAGGAAGACACAATACCAGGATACCTTTGAGGAGAAATATCTATATATTTGTGTCTGTCTCTACCTCTAACCAGTTTAGTGAACTCCGCTAGGTATTATGCAATATGCAATGGCCACTTATCAATACTTCCATTAGCACACCCTGTATGTTATCAGAAAGGCCACTTTTTAATTTATCATTTTGAATTATAGTAGATGTACTCAATTCCTAGTAGAGTATTTTCAGCAGGCATTTAAAGAAACGATGGTTGTTGGGGTTATTTCATTTTACAACATCACATTAGCATTAACTTTTCATTTTACCATGGCAGCCAAAGTATGCATATTATATGAACTTAGATTGTTCTTCTTAAGACAGAATGAGTTGAAGGCCCCTAGGCACAGCCATTAAGAGATCAGAGTTATATTAAAAAATTCCACAAAGGAAGTGAAGGTTTCTATCAATTGGTCCATCTTTGTAAAGTCATATTAGAAATGAGCAATTCAGCTCCTCAGTTCATAGAGCTCTCTGCTGGTCTCTCCTTAAGGGAATTGAAGAGAAGTACAAGATAACTCTTATCCCATGGGAGTTTATTCTCTATTTGATAAAACTGCACTGAAAGCTGAAAGCTACACCCAATATCTTACAGCAAAACATTTAAATGCAAGATTAAATGCAGAAAATAAACATTTTACATTGCTATCAATGCCACAGAAATGGATACTCTGGGCATCCAATACAGGGAAAATTTGATGTTTTAAGACGCTCCTTGGAAGAGTTTGATCTGAATTTATCTGAGGATGATATGCAAATGTAAGAAAAATAGGAAAACATTCTGTCAAGTATGTCAATATAGTATAAAAGCCTGTCGACAAAAGAGCTATAGTTGGCCATAGATTACTATGATCAGAAATTATCTAGAATAAGTGCCATAATATAGGGATCATTGTAGGGAGCCATTGTTGATCAACTTATCACGACCCTTAACCAAAGCACTGATTTTCAAACTTTAGTGTGTATGGACATAATGAGGTATTTCTAAAATCTAGGATTCCTAGATTGTATCCACAGAGTTTACATACAAAGAATCTGGGATGGGACCCTAGAAGCCCCATGTATCACAAGTGTACTGGTGATTCTAATGCAAATGCTCCACGGACTATACTTGGGCTTTGGAAACTACCCTGCTAAAGCACGATTCTCCAGTTGATTCCTGTCCTGAATGAGACTGACAGAATGAAACAGTTACCTATGTCAATCACATACGTAGGTTTTTTTCATTAACTAGATTTAGAGAGTGCAGTTAGAGCAGGCATTGGACCATCCAAATACCTGACGTTTCTTAGAAAGTGGCAGAGCGCTGGGCACAGAGTAGACAGCTAATAAATATAAATAGTTGATCATGGTGGCATTACAACTCACGTTAGTCATGTGGCAACTGGTTATAGTTCTAAGCATCTCAAGAAGTTAGGACCTCTAATTCCTTCTAACTAAGCAAAAATCCTTTTACGAAGTGGCCTTTTACTTTCTGGTCAGAGATGGTCTTCTGGGCTGCAATTAGCTGGATCCTCACCCTCCATCCCAAGATCATAGAACAGAATCTGTTCTTTAGATCTCCTTGCATATCCTTAGAAACTATGCTCTTCATTTCCTGAGACAAAGAAACCACCAGTGTAAAGCCCACTTCATAAAGCCCCAAATCACCCATGATGATGAAGATTTTCTTTTTTATGCTGACCTCAGCACAGCTGGAATTTCTGCAGAGTAGTTAGTCATTTCTAGGTTCCAAGACATATCCAGAAAGATAAATATAATCAGATTCTCAGAGAATAAAGTGACCGAATGTGTGTATGTATTGTGATCATGTGGTTTGACAGGGATATGTAATGTTTATAAATGTTTATATTTATTCCTCTGGCTACTAGAGGATAGTGTAACACTTTTTTAAAAATATGGTATTTGTTGGATATCATATGAGACCTTAAATTCTGTTATTCTTAGGAACCAGTTAATTGTCTTATGACTTAAGTTATACTTTAGCAGAGTAGCTTTATTTTCATCTGGTATCAGGGAGACATGATACCAAGAAATCTTTGAGGGAAGATATTTATTTTAGCGTAAAATGCAATGGACCAAACATCATGAGACCCAACTTCTTATCTTTATTTTTGGTTACAAGTAACTGTGTTGACTGGGTTAATCTTCAGCTGTAAATAAAAGACAATAGAAAGGGTCCTTACTTGGCTCAAAATATTGTTAACAAACTATAATACACCAGCACCTTGCTAAGATTTGAGATTTTTTTTAATAAGAATTTAAAGAAGGAAACAAGTCATTTATGGAAATAACTTAAAGGCAATTTTTAAATACAGCAACCATGGGTCAACTTCTAGTATTTAATGATAACTGCTCAAAAGTTAGGGTTGGCTTACTAGGAACTATTTAAAGTCAATACATTTTCTAATATAGATAGGAAAAGATGATTAATACTATTAAACCATCTTGAAAATGATTCACCCAATATACAGGACACATTCAAAATTAACACAGTATTTAAAATCAGCATGTTAACATTTTCTATAAACCAAATAGTCTTACCTAGAATATTAAGTTATCATAAATATCTTTTCTTATAAAGATTTCAGTTCAACCATTCTGAATTGAAAATAACAAGATGGGGTGTAAATTAGTGATCTATAAATCTATATTTGAAATATCATGGACAATTATAATAATATTTGACTTCTTCATGCTTCAAAACACTAGGAGAGTAAAATGAGACTAGAATTCAAGTATTTGATATTGTCAATAAAACAGTAAATGCTGTTTTTGTCATCTTCCTTATTGTCACAGTAGCAGGGTAAGTAGTAAGGCTGGTACTCACACTTGTACTAGTGTAGTGGCAATAACATTTGGAATTGGAGAAAGTCTGGGTCCACGTTGGTTTATCACTTACTATCACTACTATGCAGTTTCTTCATTTATAAAAATAGGAGTAATAAAACGATTTGATCTACAGAGTGCTTGTGAAAGTCAAATGTAAAAGAACTCCATAGATTATGAAATTCTTCGCATAAGTTGATTTTCATTATTATTGTTATAAATTATATGTAAACAGAGGCTTTGTCTTTACCCTTCCTTATATTCTGGTCTTTATCTAGCTTAATGATGTGCACTGGAAATGCTCTAAATCTAATTATTTTCATTAAGCTTTTTTATAGCTGTTGGTGTCCTTTAAAATCAACTAATCTATTCTAGACATTTTACAGATTAGAAAAATCACTCAGGAGGGATGTTAAAACCTTGCCCAAGTGACAACTGCTTCTTGGCAACTGAGCGGGACCTTATCTTGACTTTTTATTAGAGTTCTCCAATTACTTCACTAGCATTACATAATTCATTTCTTTAACACTAAATCTCCAAAGCAGGTCTTTCAGGGTATTAGGAAATGTTCTATGTAAAAGGGATCTAGGGTCTAATAAATAAACAAAATTCTAGATTAAATGAAATTAACAAATTTTATAAAAGGTAAATCACATACATTCTCAAATACGTTAGACTGTGCTGTGATGGAAGTTATATTACCTGTTTAACAAGGATAAAAATATACATACATATGTACGTGTGAGTATATTTATGTATATATATGTATATATTATGTATATAGAACATTCACAGCACTGCTTGATATATAGGAAATGATATATATGTGTGCCTATCATTAATATCACAATGGTAATAATGATGATCATGATGATGAAATGTTCATAACCTTAAAAGTCATTTAAAGCACATTCCAGAATCCAGGAATGATATTTATAGTCTCATTACTGACTACTGATGAAATACACTTCAGAAACATAAAGAAGCATTTTTCTCCTATGGGACTGTTTTTAATCATAATTTCCATACAGTATTGAGAAAAAAAAAAAAGAACACTAAGTTTAAGGCAGAACACAGATTAAGAGCTCCTCAACTTGCCTCTGTCTTTGCTACCATCCTCCCCACTGACACAAACACATATTAGATATATGTGTGTGATGTAGGTCCAATTACATTACTTTACTGGCCTTTGAATTCTCTTATTTAATAAAGTCAAGATAAATGAACTCTACCTCACAGATGTCTTGTGAGAACTATTCAGATTCGTAGGCATGAATTATCTTCAAGTTATAATATAAGTGGAAGGTATAAATACTGTTCTTGCGGACAATGGAACATATTTCTTTTTAGACATATCTGCTCAACTTTCCACCTGTTGTATTTTATTTTCCCATGCTAGGGATACGTGCATATGTATGTTAAAAACATACTGCCACACCACTGAGATTAAAAGGATGGAACTCTTTCCCTGCTTCTACTGTTACCTCATTTTCATTTTCAGATAGACACCCCAAGCACTAAGTCTCAATCATAAATATTCAATGAATATATGTATACATATTATATATATATATACATATATTTATAATATATATATTATTTTTTCAATTACTGTATTTTAAATGAATACAACTTGACTCTTGAATGTAGGGTGAAAAGATCTAGCATACAAAGTAGATTCTATGTTGGTCAATGCTCCTTTAAAAGTTTTAAATGAAGGACAAATTCCACACTGGTACTATCCTGTATGATGGTATCATCAAGCAAAAAATTACGTGGTAATTTCTACATAGTATTTTGGCAGATAAAATGCATGTATAACTAGACTTAAACAAGTACTCCCTATGACAGGAAATAAATTTAAACATTACATTTTAATATTTAGTCACTCAATTAGTCATATTTATGACATGTGCATGATGCACAGGCAAAAACAACTGTGAAAAGGCAGTTACCTTCAAGAAACATAATCTAATAGAAGAGGAGCCATGGACATATGTATTTATAACAACAACAAAAACCTAGAATGTGAACGCTTTCATATATAGGACAAATTTTTTGTAGAAGTCAGAGACAGGAAATATGCCTTTATATAAAGAGTTAACCACAGGCATTTGGGAAGAGGATGGTATAATGTATATATATATACACATATTTTTTTTCTCAATGAGATCTTAATAAATAGAGGAAGGAGAAATATTTATTAGAAATTATTTTGAAAAAATAACATGAACAGTAATTGGAAAGGGTAAATCATTCTTGTAGGATATAGGCAGGTTACATGAAACTGGCAAAGTTCTGGGGGAAAAAAGATTTAGATCCTAGAGCACTAGGTTTATAACAAGGTCACACAGACTTAACAGAAATGTCAAACAAAGGTGGGAATAGGTCAGACTTGTGCTTAAGAAGGATTGTGTGGCTGTCAATGGGCAAGAAGCTAGTTTTGGAAAATCTGAAGGTGAGATTAGGTAGAAAACCATACAGGTGCATGACCTAGGGAAATGAAGAGGGCCAATCTTTCAGTCTCTCAGCCAGGCAATCAATGAGTCAAGATATAAAGAACCTTTTATTGCCAGGCACCCTATTGAGTACTGGTGCCATAGTGATGGACAAAGAGGTAAAGAAGACCTATATTAACCTAATATGCACAGAAATAAATATGTACTTTATATTGCTATAAATGCTAAGGAATGTCTGAGATGACTTAGGGGATATTAACAAAAATAAGAATGTAAGAAGGAGGAGGCATTTTCAGGGAGTTTAGCTTATTTGTGTTGAATCTGAGGTGCTGCCAAGAATATTGAGGTGAAAGTGTCTTCCAGGCATTGGGGAAGAGTTCATACCTAAGCTATTGATGTGTAATGTCAGCTTCATAAAGACAGGAATTGGATTTATTGGAATAGATGTGCTAACTGGAACAGAGATGACTAGAAGACAAAAAAATGCTGAAAAGAACATAGTTATTTAAACCATGATTACACTAGTATATACTTTATTTAAAAACCTCTTTTTCCTGTCTAAGTCTACTGTACGGTACTGTGCATTTGTAAAAAACAAAACAAAACAAAACAAAACAAAACAAAACACCCAAAAAAACAAAAAAACAAAAAACACAAACACACACACACACAAAACAAAACCCCGATTTTTCCATTTATGAAATTGTACTTTCAACACTCAGTAAGACTTTCAATTAAAGAAAGAGAAATAATAGTATGGATGAAAGAACATTTAAAAAGTTGTTGTACCTCCTGTTTATGGAACTGCCCATACTATAAAACAAGTCATATGATACAAGAGTCTGTGAACAACAAATCAACGATAGGTTGGGAGACATAAAACTTCTTTTCAAACATCTCAAAATAAATATGCCAAGTTTTCTTAGAAGAATCCTCTGGTTGCAAAATGGAATTTGTTATTTCTACAAGTTCTTTTTCATTGGACAAAGATTAATGTCCTGTGACATCCAGAGCTATGAAGACTTTGTTTAACTTTTACTTTTCTGAATGCACTGTATTTTTTGTGAGGAAAGATAAACAACTAACTCATAAGGGAATTCTCTTTAGAACAATATTTACAATATTTATTATATATTTTTTCTACAAAGCACAATTAATTCATTATTGATACCTCATAGCTGTTCACTGTAAACCAAACCCACAGAATTTCTTAATGTATGCAGACTATTAGTGTATAGCATTGTTTCCTCAAAACTGCAATGCTAAAATGAAAACTGTTGAATGCTGGATAAGTAAGTAGCACCCACAGATATCAAAAAATAAAATTTTCACATTGAATTCTGAAGCTCATATAGAATAAATCAGGCCATAAAATAACATAAGCAAAAGGAATGTTCTCTTGTTCTTAATGAGAAGGTACAGAGCACATATTAACCTTCATATAAGTATATAAAAGGAAAACAAATAAAAGAGATGAATGAAAGATGGCAGGACTTTTTCTGCCGCTTATGGATATAATCCCTGATTTCACCAATCATCCCAAACAAAACTAAGACTTGATAGGCTTGAATGTTCAGAAAAACAAAATCTACCTCACGATGAACACTTTTCTGTGTTCTTTAAATTTGGTTTTCTGGCATTTCACTCTATTGGGAGAATGCTCTGTTCTTTTTGTAGAAATTTATTTATATATTTTGAGGAAAAACTGAAGAAACTAAAATTGTCATCAGTGTTACCACCACAAAGTAGATAGACATCAAGATTTATTTGTTATATATCTGACATTAAAGAAAATACAGATGTTAAGATACACAAAAATGCCAATCCGAAGTTTAGCTTACCAGTGGGGACAGAATTGGAGTGCTGAAGTTCCAACTGATGAGAATCATCAGAAAGTTCAGTGAAACAGGTTAAAGTAAATTCTGGGTTGGAAGCATGCTCATGTCTGAAGTCTTCAGGAGAAAGATAATCCAGCTCAAACTTCACAGTTGACATTGCAAAATTCTTAAATAACTATGTAAGTCAAAGTTCACACTATTGAAGTTTTAAAAATCATAGGAGAAAGAAAAAAAAATCACTGTATTATAATCAGTGGTAACTTCAAGCTTTCCGGTGATTATTCTCACTTGGAAATCCAAAAGAGATAAAACATGCAGAGCTGATTCTCTAAGTTTTCTGTATTCATGCCTTTTCTAGGCAATTGACTTCAACAGGATGGATGGATTTTAGAGTTGTTTTTCTTGACGATATCTTGCTGCCTTAAAATGACAGCAGCACTAACCCCATCTCAGAGAGGCTGCAGTGAAAAGTAAAATGGGCTAAGTGAAGACATAGGCAAGGCTGCAGAGATGCTTTTAGTAACTTGGTATTGGAAGTTCTCATTCACATTTCTGTATACAAAAGATCAGCTGGGTGGGGCTAAGGACTGTAAGAGAATGAAACTTTTTTCCACTGGGCAGCTCATCAAGGAATGTTTTAATTTGGAAGGAAATTAATCCTGAATGATATTTCCAGGGTCAGGGTTGTGAGACTATAGTCCTGATGCTTATTGAAAGATAACTTATGATCGTGGAGATTAAAAGGTAAATTAAACTACAAATCTTCTGCACAACACAGAAACACTCAACAAAATGAAAAGGCAGGCAACCTGCAGAATGGAATAAAATATTTGCAAATCATGTATCTGATATCTAAATATCTAAAAAATATAAGGGACTCATACAATTTGGTAGTGGTAGTAGTAGTAGTAGTAGTAGTAGTAGTAGTAGTAGTAGTAGTAACAGTAGTAGTAGTAGTAGTAATTCAATTTTTTTAAATGGGCAAACAACTTTCTTGTCTGCCAAAGAAGACATACAAATGGCCAAAAGGTACATGAAACGGACCTAGACATCACTAATTATCAAGGAAATGTAAATCAAAGCCAAAATGAAGTATCACCTCATACCTGTGAAAATAGCTATCATCAAAGAGACAAGAAATATCAAGTGTTGGCAAAGATGTGGAGAAAAGGGGATACTTAAGCAATGGTGATGGGAGTGTAAATTAGTACAGCCACTATGGAAACATGATGGAAATTCTTCAAAGAATAAAAAACACAAAAAAAGAAAAACAAAAAAACACTACCATATGATCCAGCATTCTCACTTCTGGGTATACATCCAAATGAAATGAAATCACTGTCTCAAAGAGATATCTGCACCCTTTGTTCCCTGTAGCATTATTTACAGTACTCAAGGCATAGCCTATTTAACTGTCTGCTAACAGATGAATAAAGAAAACGTGATATATAATGGAATATTTTCAGCCATAAAAAAAGGAAATCCTACCACTTGTGACAAAATGGAGTAAACTTGAGGGTGCTATGCTAAGTGAGATTGAGTCAAAGAAAACACAAATGCTGCATGATCTCACTTATATGTGTAATCTAGAAAAGCCATACATGTGGAAACAGAGTAGACTAGTGGTTGCCAGGAGTTGGGGGTGGGAGTAATGGGAGATATTGGTCAAAGGGTATAAACTTCCAGTTATAGGAATGTAATGTATGGCACAGTGACCATAGATAACAATACTGTATTACATACTTGACAGCTGCTAAGAGAGTAGATTTTTAACGTTCTCACCACCAAACAACAACAACAACAACAAACTATGAAGTGAAGTATGTATTAATGGACCTTGTTGTGGTAATCATTATGAAATATCTGCATATATCAAATTATCACATTATATACCTTAAACTTACAAAATGTTATATGCAATTATATCTCAATGAAGTTTAGGGGAAAAGGTGTATTTAAAATATGGTGGTCAAATAAGATACACAGCTTGAGAAATACAAAAGATTGATTTCACAATATGAGGAGGTGATCAGTGGAGGAGCAAATGCTAAAAAGACAGGGATTGAGGAGGCTGACACTGTTGTCCTATTTAAGAGGTAAAACACCTGATCCCTTTGAGTAGCTGGGCAGGAGGTTATGTTCATCATCCTAGAAAATTTAATTTAAGGGGCGCCTGGCTGGCTGAGTCAGCTAAGCATCCAACTCTTGATTTTGGCTCACGTCATGATCTCTGGGTTGTGAGATCGAGCCCTACGTCAGACTTCACACTGGGTATGGAGCCTGCTTAAGATTCTCTCTCTCTCTCTTTCCCTCTGTGCATCCCCACACCATGCACACATACACTCTCTTTCTCTCTCTCTCTCTTAAAATTTTTTTTTGTTTAATTTAGGATCTCGTTCTTACTCGTTTTCTGTCCTTGAGTGCACGAACCCATGATAATCATGAGGAGGTACCCATTGACAGCTTGTCAAAAAATAATTTAGCAAAAGCGATCCTTCAGTGTAGGGAATAGATGAAGTTCAGATTAGTTCTTTGATGGTCTTTTTAAATCTGTTATTTATTCATTAATTTATTTCTTCATTCAAGTGAGTATCAACCCTGTATTAGGTATTAACTTAGACACAACAATGTTAAGACAGGTTCAATGGAAAGGATGTAGGCCGCATCTGGTCTCAGTGGGAAAGAGAGTTGTAATTGGGATTTTAGTTATAACCGTAGTATTAGTTATGGCAATAGATGTGCTACACATGAAGAATGGCATATTTGAAGCAATCTGACTTTCTTTGTCCAGCACTCTTTGAGAAAGTACAATATATATATAAGAGGTTTGCAAATTCATTGTTGTTACGATATAAAAAGTATTCTGGGCAAAAAGTGGCATGTTTTACTCATTGTTAGTTATTATAACTGAACAAACAAGGAAAGAAAATTGTCTTTCTGTTCCGCATGCCTTTATAAACCATTGCTCATGGCTCGGGAATGACTGTCATTCCAACAGCAAGGACAACAAACAAAATGCTGTTCAAGCCTAGTCTACTACCGTTCTGGAACAGCCATGAAAGATTTGACTAACATGGCAAACATGGCCAAGTTTCATTGGTAATCATGTGACACTTTACTTATATAAGAAGGTAAAAGCAGAATAAAAATTATAAATAATAATTCTGCAAAATACTATCATTGCTTAAAATAAATATGAAAGTATCAGTACATAATTGGAATACATGACAAAGTGCTTTCATAGTAATATAGATTCTTACTTGTCTCCCTACCACCTACAGATTCTTAACGTCTGTGCTAAAGCTTCTAGAAAAGATACACATTGGTCAATAGTCAGAGAATGAATTGAGGAAAAGACGGTTGGTAGGAAAAAGAAAAGCAAATACAAGGAAATGAATAAAGGGTAAAAAAATGTGTATATACAATTGAAAGGGAAAAAGCAGGTTCTTAGAATCATGAAAGATGGGCTTTACAATCCTCAACTGAAATATTTGTCACGGTGTTTGGTAGGGAGTACTTTCTGAGAGACAGTCTAACTGGTTTAATTTGATTTGCTCATGGGTGTTTAACTACTAGATAATTTCTATCCTCTCTACCTCCCACAAATTTGACCAAATCCTCAAGTGTTCTCTCTTTCAAGCAATGATTTAAAGGGTATGATTTGGCCTGAGAGTTGCAGTTAAATCACCAGATAAATGATTTTCTGTAAGACCCTGAGGGGATGATAGCTGATGTCACAGAATAGTCCCATTGTCTCTAGTGGTGGGCCTTGCTTTTTGAGCATGAGCACATCTTGGAACTAAAAGGGAATACTTACGTATATACAGTTATCCAACCCTCTATATTCGTACTACTGAATTCTGAGTATCAATATCAGATATAATCATATAAAACTACTTGAAATTCACTAGCATTTAAATGTTATTAATTACATCTATATATCTTTTAAAATTTGTTGATGTATGTGTGAGAAATGTTACTGATTTGCTCAAAGATAACTGTAAATTTACGGGTGGATTTATAAATCCCGTACAGTCATTTGATATGGTTCATATACCCATAAACTGGAAATTACTATTCTCCAGTATATAAAAAATAAGATTGTACTGCTTTGTGTCATAGAGATCAGCAAACTCTGTCAACAAACTCACTTCATTGTCCTTTTCCACTAGTAACCTAGGTACAAACAGTTCCTAAGGCCCCAGAAATGTTGGTAATAAAGACCTTTTAGTTACTGTGGATACTCAAGAATCAGACAGGTCAGCAGTTCTCTATTCCTGAGCCCTTGGGCAGAACCTTTTAACTTCCAACCAGCCTGTGTAGACTTCAAGGTTGTTTTTTTTTTTTCTTTTAAGTCAGTAAGTACTTTATTCCCTCTCCCTATTTTTGTTGAGATATAACTGGCATATAATATTTGTGAGATAAAAGTATTACCTTGATTTTATTGTAGACTTCAAGTTTTCAGTGAAGTGTTTTCCATGATATCTTAGCTAACACCTTTATTTAAAACAGTTTTTTTATAAATCTTGGAAAATATCCATGTAAACCTTTAACTCATATCAACTTCCTAATACCCAGAACATGTCCTCCTTTTTTTTTTTTTTTTTCTTCATCCTTTGAGAGTACAAACAGGAGATGGCAGGAAATGCCACACAGAAAACTTAATTCTTTTTGATTGGTCCAGCTGCAAATACTTTTCTCTCAATCTGGATCAGTTTATCTCTGTTACTATAGTAACCACTCCACTTGCTAGTGCTACAATAAATTCAGGTCTCCAGTCCTTCATTCATTTCAAAACATAGGCTGTTATTTACAAACCTTTCTTGTTCTCGGGTATGCTTAATGTTGGTATAATCTGTCTTGGGTTCTCTTAACAGGCCAAACTAACTTGATTTTATTTTGAAAATGGTTAAACTTATAGTGGATAATTATAATTTTAACTGCATCACAAAAATACATTCTTAAAAAAGTATAAGCTTGCTTTTTACACAGTTTTCCATATATTTACAAGTTCCTAAAGGAACAATTGTTAGGAATGTCAGACAATATATTTTTCTTAGAAAAGGTTTCAGAATGACTCTTTGAGGCCACAAGTTTATCCACTATGTCTTCCATTGAGCTAACCATTGAACTAACTGAAAAAATTACCATAGAATACTACTGAACTAACAGAAGAAATTTTAAAAATCTACCAATAGCAAAAGAGTAAACTATAAGAAAACTGGAGGAAATTCTGGAATATATGGTGGAGGCGTGGGCTGAAATGGTTAACTGACTGAGTAACGGGCAATTTCATGAAGGGAAAGAGAAAGTTGCCTAGCTGTAACTCAGGACAACCTGAGTACAAGGCTAGACAAGACCCTGCCCCTCCCCCTGTAGGAGCACCAGAGACTGAAGCAAATACAAGATACGTTGCTTTGTTCTAAGTATTATTTGATTTCAACTGTGCACTAAGGAAGCAAGAGATCAGTTCACAATCATTTCCTTAATTGGCCATCAGGGCCAGACAGAGAAGGGGGCAATCTTCAGCTAACTGCAGAGTGTCCCAGGAAAGTGAGAGTCAAACCAGTTTTTTAGTAGTGAAATTTTAGTACACTCAGCCTTCCCAAAATTTCCTTCCTTAATTCCCATTAACAGTTGCACCAAGTTCCAATCAACAGTGGTGAAAGCAGAAGGCATCATTTGAGAGAAAGAAAAGATATTCGAAGAGAAACAATTTAAAGAACTGAATTGAACAATCAAATCCAATGAACTTCACCATATCATACTAAGTACAATAAAACAGAAGAAAATAATTTTACCCCCTACTTTCAGTGAGATTTGAGAAAATATTCTATGTATATAATAAAAAAAATAAGCTGCTAGGAAAAGGGAGCAAAATAAAAGAAAAAGTTGTTGAAAATAAGTAAAAAGCACACTTGAAAAGTCAACTTAGCGGAAGTACTGGATAACAGGTAAATCACTGGTAAAAACACATTAATTGATTAAGAATCAATATGAAGGATTATTTTGAATATAGGGCAAAAATATAAAAGTTGGAAATTATAATAGAGGATTGAAAATGCAATCTGTATAAACAGAAACTCAAAGAAAAATGGAATTTATGATAAAAATAAATAGAAGAAAATAAAAACAAATAGGCTTCTGTATGGAAGAAAGTCCTGATTCTTCAAATTCAAAGGATCACATTAATGCCAGGCAAATATACCAATACTGAAAGAAGGTACAGACGTTGACACCAAACATATCTTGATGTGATCTGAATTGCAAAGATAATCTCTAACAGATTTCAAGATAAAATGGCAATAAAGAATGTGGTGCAAATCTGAAAGGAGGACTTCTTAGCTTCAATATCAAACGACATAATACAAAGCAAAGTTTACAGGAATATGATTAAAAGTGATAATGTCTCCATAATCCAGAAACACAGAAATAATAAATCATTACAAAACAAGAAAGACTCAAATTATGTAACTTGAGTGTTATATCTGAAAACATTATTTGAGGAAATACTCCAGCCAAAGGGGGGAAAAGGAATCAGATAAGAAATTCAAAACAGGAAAAAATATAGAGAGAAATACATATCAAATGGTGAGCAAAAATAATCTAGTTAGAAATGCATTTATGACAAAACAATTGTTGAAAATTTTGTTCTGAAACAAGTCAAATAATTGTGAGAATTTTAAGATTTAAAAATCCAGATTATTTCAGCAGAATTTAAAATGAAGGAAGAAAAATAAATATTATGCATACTTTAATTTTTGCTTAGTGATTACCATGATGCAGCATACCTGAGTTTAATAAATTGGCATTTCTGCCACATCTTAAAAAATGCACAGACTTTAGAACTTCTTAACTCAGTTCTTTTATCCATCTCCTATCTTCTGGGGCTATAATTAATTCTATACATGTTTAGTCCCTACAAGAATATATTATCATGGTTTCTCTGAGATTTAGTCAAATATTTACCCTTTGCTCTTCATTTCTTTTTTCAGTTTCATAGTTTTCCAGGACTTCTCTCAGATTCTACTATCTAAAGAACTCCCTCTAATATTTTCTTTATTCTGGGTTTTTGTAGGCCACAATGCTTGTTCACAAAAATGGTTGCCAGGGGCAGCAGCTGAGAATATTTCTCCAACCACCACTCATGATTGTTAGAGGAGGGAGGCTGTTGCCCCAGCTGCTTAATCTGAAGGAAATCTGTTTTATCAGGAAGCACTCTCCTATAGAAAGGAGAATCAGGTTCAGTTTCACTCATGCATGGAAGTGAGGAAACTGTTTAATACATGTGTTCCCATACTATTAGATGAGACCATGGCAGCACATGGAAACATAATACGAAGGATTACACACTTCTGGGCTTATTTAAATACAAATGTTAGTACTAATTATTAATTATTCACTGTTAACAAATGAAAATCCTGGACAAATACTAAACTGAGTGAGAAACCAAGATACTAAGCATAAATCAGAATGGTCCCTGGAACCCACTGTTGAAGCTGTTTGATTAAAGGGTGAATCCTTGCATTCTTTCCCACAATATTTATTTTTTGCAATAACTAATGCATTTTGAAAAAAAAAAAGTCATATACATCCTTGGACCTTCAGGACAGGCTCAAAATTGAGTTTTAGTTCTGTATTTCTGTGCAACCCACAGTATGCCATTAATCTTTCCATTTTATTAGAAGTAGTATTAACCTGCAGGAGTTTACAAATTTAAAACTTAAAAGTACACTGTTCTTCAAGTAAATTTAATTAATAAAAAGAATTTGATTTATTCATGAAAGTGATCAAACTATTTCATCTATTCATTTGTTCACTTTATTAAAAAAAACTATCGTGTCAGGCCCTGTGCTAAACTGTTGGAGATTTAGAAGAAAGACACAGAATGAATGTGAATATGGGTAATTGGTCTTATTCTGCATAATCTTGTCTCAGGAAAATCTTGTATTCTGTCTTCATGAGAGTTCATGAGAATCCATGCTTATTGTTAATCAAAAATTATTCATTGTTTCTAAAAGTTCTTTAGGGCACATTTTCAATTCAAATACCTTCATACATGCAGGTGACAACATATTTAGTGAAAAAATGGGCAGGATTCTAGGGGCAATACCTAAAACCTTTTGGAAGTGAAGTCAAACATCACCCTTTCTCCAAGAGTTATTAGTATTTGGTACTAGGGGGCACCTTGTGTATTTGGAAAGCATTCCCCTGGGCCACTGTTCTTCCACCAGTCTCTTTGTTATTTTGAACTTGGAAAGTGACAGAGGAGCTACCTACCTCTGTGTTAAAAGTCACTGAAATGCTAATTAAATTCAAATATTTATGTCTTTTGGAGCTTTGGAAGCAGATTTCAGGTTCTGGACTTGAAAAAGTGATTACTACCTGTTATTTTTCCAAGTATGTTGCTGTTTTCAGTGAACCTGTTGATCTTTGATTTCCTTTCCACCTCTTCAATTCATCTAGATCACCTCAAGTGTCTATGGCTGCTAAGTCTTATTAATTTAATAAGATGCCCTGCATAAAATTGCCTAACACAGAGCCTGGTGTTGGGACTGACTGATGTTTATAACATCTGAGTTTTTCAGAACATATGCCTTAAACATAGCTGCCACAATTCTGGCTTAATTGTTTTTGAATACTATGTGGTCACATTTATAATACCTGAAATTTTGTTCTGGCTTTCAATGAGGTCTTTTTTTTTTTTTTTAAGATTTTATTTATTTGACAGAGAGAGAGACAGCCATCGAGAGAGGGAACACAAGCAGGGGGAGTGGGAGAGGAAGAAGCAGGCTCCTAGCAGAGGAGCCTGATGCGGGGCTCGATCCCAAGACCCTGGGATCACACCCAGAGCTGAAGGCAGATGCCTAATGACTGAGCCACCCAGGTGCCCCTCCAATGAGGTCTTCTTTCAATCTTAACTCACAGGATAAAAAAAAAAAAAAGACTTTAATTTTGGAGCAGTGTAAGATTTACAGAAAACTTGAGAAGATATTTCAGAGAGTTACTACATACCCTGCAATGGGGTTCTCTTATTAACTTATATTAGTATGGCATGTTTGTTACAATTAACAAATCAATATTGATACATTATTACTAAAGGAAGTCCACAATTTTAGATGTTTCCTACTTTTTAGTGACATTGGAAACTGTGAGCATTATGTATAATGTAAGATGACTTTTACTGGAATTTATCTGATGTTCTTGTCATACTTTGACTGGGGTTATGGGTTTTGGGAGAGCAAAATCACAGAAGTAAAGTGACTTTGAACAGAGAAAGAATGGGACTTTAGATAGGGAAAGAATATGGCTCCAACTAGGCTCTGAGGATATTTCGGGTATGCAGACACTGAGACAGAATGAAAACAAAGATAAGAAAAAACCAGACCACCTTGTCCCAACTGCTAGGGTTAAAATGCTTTTCCTGATAATTACATTGTGATCACAGAAAGTAAAAAAATGACCACAGAAAATGACCAGGTCTCAAAAGAGAAGTCAACCATTAAAAGATGTTATCATAAATCTTTTTTCAACAAAAGATATCATGGGAATTTTAAGGTCACAAGTTCCTGGTCAGTTCTAAATAAAAGCCCTCCCTTTGGCAACCCCTTTGGAACCCCTCTAATTCTAGAGCTTTTTTCTCCCCCCTGTTCTTACCTTCGATAAACTATCACTACACCCTTTGTGTCCATGAGAGCCATTCTTTGACTCTGTGAGAAGAACCCTGTAACAATTTCATCCCATCAGACAAAAGGTATACACCATCTATGACATTTGTCACTGTTGATGTTGACCTTGGTCACCTGGCTGGGGTAATGTTCATCAGGTTTCTTTACTGTAAAGTTAATAATTTTTTTTTTCTCTCTCAATACTGCAGTTTTTGGAAGGAAGTCACAATGTATAGCCCATGCTTAAGTAGTGGGGAGTTATGCTTTCCCTCCTTGAGAAGAGAGTATATAAATTATTTGTCTGGAATTCTTTTGCATAAGAGAGTTGTTTTTCCCCCCTCATTTATTCATTTTTTCAATCAGTTAAATATATCAATATGGATTCACAGATATTTATTTTACACTTTGAGTTATAATCCAGTACTACTTTTTCTTATTTTCTTGCTGAAATTGTTCTGGCTTTGACCACTGGGAGCTCCTTCAGTTGGTTCCTGCGATCCTCTTACAAACCCCTATCAAAGTGTGTGTGTGTATGTGTGTTTTGAGTACTTACTTTCTGACGCTATTAGATACTTGATATATTTCCTGTCCGACTCTTAGATCACCTGTTCCTCGGGTTTTCTTTGCTGGAGAATGGCATTAGAAACCAAAGTATGGCACTTGGGATATTATTGCTACTTTAGAGTCATTTCCTTTAGGCCATCTCAGCTGACAGAGAAAAGAAATACATGTGTTGATAATAACTGGTGTGTGTATATATGTGTGTATGTATATACATATATATGTGTGTGTATACATATTTATAAATATGTTATATGTAACTATATCAATCTATACTAAGCTAAATGAGTTCATACTGATGCCTCCCAGCTCTAATCCATTTCAACTAGTATCATTCTAGCCTCCTTCACTTGCTTATCTAAAACCTCCCACTTCAATAGTGTATCTGAGTCTGCTTCTGAATTTCACTTTGTTTCTTCATACTACTACTTTTCTCTTGACTTTTAGCATGCCTTTTAATTTTTGTTGAAATCCAACAAAACTGGTAATAGAAGTTGATCTATATTTAATGTTTGCTGTACCTGTTGGTGCCAGAGGCTTTGAATTATTCTGTTGTCCTGTTTTGTTTTTTTTTTTTATCTCCCCAGTTGTCTTCAGATTTCCTAAGAACTCCTGAATAGAGTCCACATACTGTAGCTCTTTTAGTTATAATCCTATATTCCATGCTGCAGCCTAGTGGTGGGGGTGGTAAGGTGTAGCAGGGGAGGGACCATTCTATAGCCTATGACTGAATTTCAGTCTTCCAGTGGGCTCATATGTCTCACTCAATTTTAGAAAAGGAACATATCCTCTCAAAAGAAAAAGGAAACCAAATGTCTCAAAAGCAAGGAAACATGTCATTATTTTACAGATGTACTTCTTTTTCTTTAAAAATTTCGCCAAAACTAAATTCTAATTATTGAGAAAATGATTTATATAACCTCAGTCTTCTCATAGCTGTTGTTTATTGGACTTATCCAAAGTGTTAATACATTTTCCATGGCCACACTTCAGATTTACAGAAGCAGAAATCCTTGAACTGGAGTTGGAGGAGCTGCATGTTTCAACAGCCATTTATCAATTTCAGTAATGAATCACATTTTGGTATCAGTGTATTAGATACTACCCAAGAGCCCTTCAGTTATTCAAGATGTTATGACACAAGATTCTAAATATTTTATATACTGGTTATCTCCAAAAATTCACTTCAAGTTTTAAAGCAATTTCAAGATCATACAATCCAAGCTTTTCATTTTATTCTATAAAGTAAGTCCAATGAAATTAGTTGACTTGCTTAAACTTCCAGAATGAGTTATGAAAAAGAAAACTAAGGGAAACTCCAGCTTGAATCCTGAGGCTTAGTCGGGGGAAAAAAATCAGTGACAGGATTAAAAGACTTCTTCTACTTGGTGTCCAGCTTTAATTTTATTTAATGGTATTTTATCTTAAAAGGCTTTTGATGTTAAATTTATTGATTGATTATTTTAACCTAGCTAGAATATCTTCCAGATATCATTTTATAAAATACCTTACATATTAACAGGTTCGCACGTTGTATCGAAGTTGCTCAAAACCCTTCAATCAGTCAAATTGATTACACATCCAAATTTAATTTCATCCAGTACTAACAACTACTAATAGAGGGAAAAGTGTTCTAATCTCATTACAGTTACTATTCACATAGATAATGTATATTTCAAAAGCTCTGGGTATTTGCTTCCTAACTTTCTCAAAAGAGCTACCAAAGATTAACTTATGGGAATCAATCTCACACACCAATATATGTTTAAAAACTCTACTTAGAGTTAAAAATATTCAATTTAGCACAAGTTTTATTACAAATAATGGAAAAGTTATCGGAATGCATTAGCTGCACATTCCATCTCCTACAAACTACAGCCACAAAAATCCTTTTTATCAAACCACCTCTGCACTTACCATATCACGTGACTCTTAGCTTAAACCAAGGGGACATACTAATGCAGGAAAGATGACTACATGGATGTTCCTAAAAAAATGTGTTTAGAGCCAAGCAGTCGGGCACTTATCAGGAAATCCCAGGATAAAATCATGATATATTTCTCAAGAATAGAAAGGTTTCATAAAATAAAATTGCAAAGACAAAAAATAAAGGGAAACAATTCATTTTTCTTAGAACCTTAGCCACTTGTGGAATAGACTTTGAATTCTGTGTTAAAAAAGCCTTACAATTCTGACTTGGCCCTGTGGCTCATAGGGTTAAGGATAAATATACCTCCTAAAGTCACTAGATTCAAGAAATTGCACATTATTTTTTTAATGAAGACCTAAATTGTATATCTCCGTAGAGTTACTAAAACAGATGAAAGTAATACTAGAAAAAACAATCAGAGCTTTAATTGTAATGGTCTGAAGAAACACCCTTGTAAAACTAATTTAATAGATATCTTAAACTAAAACATGTTATCATGCTATAAAATAAAGGTTTGCAGCAGAGATAAAATCATTTTCCTGACTTTTCATCCAAAACATTCAGAAAGGCAGCGGAGTAATGGAAAAAGTTAGAACTCTAAAATTATATAGACCTGGATTAATACTGTCTCAGATATTTAGTACTTATGTGCATCTATTAAATTTATTTGACATATTTGAATCTGTTTCCCCATGTGTGAAAAGTAGAGTAATGAGACCCATGCCTAGAAGGATTATTTTAAGAGTAAATGAGACAATATATTCAAAGCTGCTAACATAACGTCTAGCTCATAACTACGTATTCATTCAACACATGTTTATTAAGTGTCTGCAATATGCCAGTCATTGCTTCAAGCATTGTTTAACAAAATAGTGGGACAGATAGAATAAAGCTGACAAATCTAAAATGTGAAATGAAAAACAGTAAGCATTATTTTTAAAAACATCACATATTAGGTAGAAAGATGACACACAAAGGGGTGGTCAAGGAAATTCCCTGGGAAGGTGTTGTATGAGTAGAAAATAGAAAGAAAATAGGAATGTCCTTTGTGGATAGCTGGAGTAAGCGGTTTCCAGGCAAAGAGAAAAAGTCAGTAAATAGGGTATATGTTTGTTTGTTTGAGGACAGTGGTTCAGAGAGGTTCTACCATGACTCTAGAATATAACCTAGGCGGTAATAACACAAATAGCTAGTAAACTCTATAGTTAAGAACAAGGCCATTGGGATCAGAGTGTCTATGTCTATACTGTTCTACCTTTGGCAAGTCATTTAACCTTGCAGGTTTAGGTTTCCTCATCTGTAAAGTGAGAACAACTATCCCCGAGGGTTGTTATGAGAACTAAATGTGTTAATAAATATTAAGGTGCTAACATATAGTAAACATCAAAGAACTCTTATTTTTAAATTACTAATAAACATGGAATAGTCTTTCCTCAACCTCCAGTTTCCAAGAATATAGCCCAATCAGAATTATTGGATTTAATATTTGAAATATATTTTAATTGTGTGAATCTTATGGATGTTTTCTATTCTGGAAGTATGCCTTTCCTGCTCTTGTTTTATTTTTAGGTTCCTTTTGGACAAAGTTAGGGTTCTGTTTCTTTCCAAACTTTAGAAATCTTACTTAAGAGTTCTGCTATCTCTTGAACATCAGTGAACTATGCAAACAAACATTTTCAAGATTGATGAGTCATAAAATTCAAAGAAGAATTTTAAAATTCAAGAACACATAGTTTCGATGTTTTCTTTTTGAAAACTTTTGACAGTTGGGTTAAAGATTTTATCTACTTTAACATGAGTGGAATTTGGCATTCAAATAAAATGCAGATTTCATTGCCTATAATAATGCCTTTTGTATTTAGACTATGAATTTGTTTCTTGCTTTCCCATGCATTTTCCTATGCAACCCTGTCAACAACACAGTGAAGTGGGCTTTAACTTCCCCTCTTTTGAAGATGTGGCAACTAAGGTTTATGGAGTAATTTAAAATAATTGTGAGGTTAAATGTTAGAACAGAGTTCGATTTTTGGCATCTGAAGTCCAAAATTTATTCCTTTTGCTACAGTATGAATGTCTGTGTCCTCTGAAAATTCGTATGTTGAAATCCTAACGCCCAAAAGTGATGATATTAGAAGGTGGGGGATTTGAAAAGTATTTATTAAGTCATGAAGATGGAGCCCTCATGGATAGTTCAGTGTGTTAATTAAAGTGGCTCCAGAGAAGTCCCCAGTCCGTTTCGCTATGGGAGGATACAAGAAGTATGGGACCAAAAAGAGGACTTGCACTTGACTATGTGGGCTCCTTGATCTTGGATATTTAGCCTCTGGAACTGTGAGAAGTAAACTTTTTATATTTATAAGCTACCTGGCCCCTGGAATTATATTATAGCAACCTGAATGGACTAAGACAACCACCAAAAACATAAACTTTCTTAGTTTTCTATGCACCTGATCTATCACAGGGCCCACACTAATGGCTTCAGCTCATAGTATTTATTGTATTTACATAACATATAACACACAATTGGGTTTCTGTTTTACAACTGTGTATAACAGTGATTATCTCTTCCAATATGAGTATAAACTCCTTGATAAAAAAATTGAAAAAAAATTATGATTTATAAAAAGTTTCTGCACATATAGGAATTGTTTGAAAAATCTCTGATAAATGAATTAAAATATCTGCACTTGGAAAGATTATAGGATTTAGAGCCATACACATTTAGATTAAAATCTGCTGTTTGACATTTCCTAGATCTAGATCCTGGGTAATGGTACTGAGGCCTTATTATCTTCATCTATTCAGTGAGACTAATAATCTCTTTCTACCATGGTCATTATATGGATTGAATATGTAAGACAGCAAAAATAATTTTCCCTGTTTCCTTCTGAGTTCTTAGCTAATAATAATAAACAGATGAACAAGAGAAAAATAAACAGAAGTTAATTACATGTACACTTGATGTATACATGGGAGATATGCAGAGAAAAATGAATAATTCCTCAAGGTAGCTTAGAATTCAGGCTTAAATGCCATTTTAAAAGGGAAAGGGGAAGAAAGACCAGGCCTCTTAGGGGAGTAGGAAGTTTATCTGGGAGTGGTGTCAACTTCTACTCTCCTCTCCTGTAATAAGGATCAATCTTCCCTGGTTGATGAAACTCCCAGGAAGGGGAATTAAGACAACTGAGTTTCTTTTGGAGAATCTGTCTTTAGGCAGAAAGGGAGAATTCAGAGAAGACTTTCTCTTGGCTCTTATAAGAATCCAACAATTAACTGAAAAACTGTCATATAATACAGATGATTATTTTATAACACTGATTTCATTTAAACATTATAACAAATTCAAGTACATATCGTAATACAAAAATATCTCCAGTTACATGAAAAAACACCCCTACTCGCTGTGCTAGAGAAGACTGCATTGTGCAGGACGCTCCTCTTGTGTAACACAACACTGAGTTTGTAAACTCAGTCTCCTTCTGCCACTGCTTTCACCAGAAGCACACAGTCTCTTACTAGGATTACTGGCTTCATCTCCCACCTGATACTGCTGCCTTTTTCTCTTAATTTCATCAATCTGTCATTCAAATTTCTAGTTATATAATCTCTCTTTGTAAGTAAGCAATTTTTTATTTTAGATGATTTTTAAAATATTAAAAAAATAGTTCAAGGAGGAAAAAATGTTAAATGTTCATTTTCTTACCTTCCAGAATCAACCACCTTTCCTATTTTGACACAACTGCTTTCAGAGATTTTTTTTAGATGTATAATTTTTTTAAAAAAATCATCATAATAGTTATTAGTTATCAAAATAATAAGTAATTTCCATTGGAAATCAAACAACATTACAGATAAAACTGAATCTCTTCTTTGACCTTCACTGGCCCATTGTCATTCCTTCAACCAAGCACTTTCTTGGAAAAAAGTTAGTAGGAGGAAGTTATTCAAACCCCTTAACCAGAATAAAGTTCTCATACTGATTTAGGATCTACAGTTTTATGCAGTAGTGTACTATGATATCATTGCCCTAAATCCTACATCACATCTAAAAACTTAATGCATTTTTTTCATTCCAGAACACAAATGTATCTGAGCAGTCCTACCTTTCTTCTTCGTTCATTAAAATCTGGCTCAATATAAGACCCTTTAAAAAATATTACAGCATCTGAGATGTCTTTCTCTATTCATTAGGCAGAGACGATTATCTCTCTGTCATCCTCACCCGTGATTACACCTCTGTCATAGCACCTATCACACTTCTCTGGTGTTACTGATATTTCTGTAATCTTTGCTGCTGGTCTGTGAAGAACTTGAGAGCAGAGGCTATTTCGTCTTCATGCTTGTAGTTTCTGAATCAAACATGCAACTGATCTCTCACCTGGGATGAATAAATCTTTGTTTCAGATAAAAAAAAAAAGTAAAGGAAATAGTGATAATGGGTATGGAAGGATGGGAGTAAGACAGAAAGAGAGTCCAACTTAGTATTAATTTACTCAAATTTAATCAACTGTTTTAGATGAGATAGTAGAAATACAATGAAATGGAAAGGTCAGAATATACTCATAGGTGGCAACTACTTAAAAATTTCAGTAGCTTTCCTGGGATGGAACATCTGTTTAAAAAATTACATTGTTTGCACTAGAAAAATGTTCTGCTTGACTGAATGAGAACTGTCCTTACAGAAAATTTTAGAATACAAAATTATCAAATGAAGATGCATGCACAACACTTAAAACTTAAATTGTCTCTCAAAATGAGAAAAAAATTAGTAAATTATGTCTTTTTGCAAGTAATTTTATAATCAGTATCTCTAAAATGAAGCCTTAAAATCCAGATGGACTTATGCAAAGATTATTTTTGCTTGCTCAATTTCAGGACTCCAAAATAAGATATATTGGTAGAAAATTTATTGATGATTAATTTATATTTATTGGTTAATCTAGTAGTTTCAAAGTAATGATATTTTGGGTATTGTTTTAAATTGGAAACAGAAAGGTAATGTTGCAGTTACTAGCAATTATTTCCAATATTGTATGAAATCTAGCTGCATATGATATTACCAATGTACCCAATTATAGTGCTATTAGTTATTTCAAAACAACAGTTCTGAGTCATTAATTAGCTGATGCTTTTAGATCAATTAGATCAAATGATAAAAGAAAGGGATGAGTGGATTTCCACCAACCAATTATAACAGGAAATTTCATTTAGAATATAGATATATACTTGTGTGGTGATTTCTTTTGTATTTATGGAGTCTACATCACCAACAGTAAATTTACCCTATAGAGTATACATTGACCAATCATCTGTGTCTTAAACCTCAGTCAAGCCAAAAGTTCCTTTGTGAAGTTGCTGAGACTATCTCACTTCCTAGGCCTACAGCAAATAAAATGACAAGAGGACTCTTTCTAAATAAGCCTTATGAGCCCTTTTTGAAGTTTTTCTACATCTCACAATGAATTCCAATCTTGCCAATTAGAACACCACTGATTATAGACTGAATATAAGGTACCAGCACAAAGGACTAATCCAGATGGGAAATATAGATAAAATGTGTCTCAAAACGGAATTATTCAGTGGCTTTTAGGTAACAGAATTAATCATATAGGATATCTGTTAAATTGGGTAAGCAGCAGACTATACTAACTAGGTTTGTTGTGTTCAAACAACTTCAAAATCCTACTGTTTACTTATTGCTCATGTGTTTGTGTGTGTCCTACAGAAATACAGATTAATCCTGAACAACAACTGTATTCTTTTCAAGTAGTGGCAGCTTGAAAAAAATCATCTAATTTTTACAAAGATTTCATTAAAGTGACTTATAATACATTAAATACTTCATAAGAAGGAATCTCCAGATAAAGAATACTTTATGTCCCAGATGGAATTTTTCAACGTTGCTTCCAATTTAATAAAGAATCAGTTTATGACCTAAATCACATTAAGTCAATATTGGGAAAATTTCTGTTTTTAGTTTTATATTGAATACATTTTCTAATTATTCAAGTATCAATAGGAGATATACTTCAAAAGTTTGTACAAGCTTTAATCTTTCATCATTTTTAATCCACTTCTTCTTCTTTGAAGTCAGTCAAGTCCCCCAGAACTAACAACATAGGATTATGTAAGTGTATATTTATATTTTTAGGTAGAGTTTGATAATTCTTCAAAATGGAAGGTTTGTGGCACTAATTGGATAGGTTTTCCTAGAAGGGTTCTAAAAACCTGTCTGCAAAATTTGAAAGTATCTATTTCATATATGAACTCATTATTAATCCATTGAGGAATGATGACAAGTGCTAATATTTGAGTGCTTAAATGTAACATGTCTTATGATAAGAATTCCAAATGAATTATTATTTTTTTATAATTTCACAGCTATCACAAAAAGAGTATTTTTAATGTTTACAGAGAGGAAAGAAAGGGTCAGAGAGGTTGAGTAACATTACCAGTTTACTCAGATAGTAATGAAGGAGCCAGGATATGAAACTAGGTCTGTGTGACCTGGGGCTTATATACTTCATACTACTAATGATCATTCTATGCTTTCTGCTTTACGTATACAATCCTAAAACCACTACTGTGAGGTACATGTGTGTATCACAATGTTACAGACAAGTAAAGTGAAGTTATAATTTGCATAAGGTAACATCCTTATGTAGAACCAGGATTTATGTTAATATCTTTATGACTCTAATGCCTGTTTCGACAACAATTTGACTTTGTACCCAAGACTCACAACTTCCAGAAGGATCATGTGAAGAACAAGAGAGAGAAAGAAAATGAAGTTCTGATCAGTGAATTCCCACAGTAATGCTCAGGAACATGCAAGAGATAACATGGTTTTTCCTAAGACATAAAGTGAATCCACTGAACAAGGATTTTTTTTTTTTTTAATAAGACCATCAATGACCTTATTTGGGAAGTACTTTTGAGCAGAAGAAAACAAAATACTTTTCCTTCATCTTATTTATTCTTTTTCCTTGGCCGTCAAAATTCTAAAAGCATCATTTAAGTGAAAATGAAACAAGCTAATAAGCACTACTACAGTTAGAAAAAAATCAGAGTAAAAAAAACTCCCATATTTAATTCTAGAAGAATTGAAAAGTTAAAGTAATGAAGTGGGCATACAAACCTGAGTATGAATCCAGGTTCTTGCACCCATTAACTATGTGATTTAAGGAAAGTTCTTTTGCTTCAAAGAATAATTGTCCACTATATAAAATGTATATAACTTTAACTCACAGCATTTTTACAAAAAGCAAATGAGCTCAACCTATGCAAATCACCTAATGTCCTGCCAGGCATATAGTAATTATTATATTGTTTTCTTCTTTACCATTTTTCCTTCACGCAGCCTACATTTCTTTGCTCAAATGAGCATTAACATTTTTCTCCCCCTGTATTCCCTTTATGTCCTTCTTGGCATGATTAACCCAACTTTATTTTCAAATATCACATATATTAAATGGAGATATTGAGGGGCGCCTGGGTGGCACAGCGGTTAGGCGCCTGCCTTCGGCTCAGGGCGTGATCCTGGCGTTATGGGATCGAGCCCCACATCGGGCTCCTCCGCTATGAGCCTGCTTCTTCCTCTCCCACTCCCCCTGATTGTGTTCCCTCTCTCGCTGGCTGTCTCTATCTCTGTCAAATAAATAAATAAAATCTTAAAAAAAAAAAAAAAGGAGATATTGAACATAGTGAACATATATGGAATATAACAATAAAATACTATTTCTTAAAATATTTTCCCATTATATATAAGAAGAAATGTATATGCGAATACTGGATTATTATGTAAATCAAATTCTTAATGTGAGTTACCATCGAAATAGTTGAAAAACATAATTTAGTACAGTTCTGAGGGCAGAGTGGAAGCTAAGTAAACATGTAGTAGACTATTTGCATCAGATAAGTATTGTACTTCTAGTAAAAAAGACCCCCTTTAAATAGTCAAGGTTTTTTTTTTTTTTTCTTGCATAAAACAAGGCAAAAGGCAGGTACTCCTGGTTTTATCTGATGCTTCATAAAATCATGAAGAATCTCAACTACTTTTATGTTTCTGTTCAACTGTTGGTTGTTTTCATGCTCAAGCTTCCTCACTTATTCAAGATGACCACTGCAGCTCCAGTCATAACATCTTAACATCAGCATCACACTTAACAATAAAGACTAATGTATCTTCCATCTCCACCAAAAAAACGAACCCTAGATCTCTTTTAGCAATTCAATTCTCATTTCATTCAACAAAACTTAATTGCAATGGCCACAGAAGCTGAAAGGAAATGATTAAGATAGATAGATCATTCAGCTGAGTTCAGTTACTAAGGAAGATGTAGAAGGCTCTTTGCCCAAATGGGGGTCTGTGTTTCTTTTTCTCACTTTGTCTTCATTCATACGAAGAAGGTCTTTTAGCATTTGTTACATATCAGAATTATGCCATGTAGAAGCAGCAATCAATAATAAGAGAGATTTACGTTTTCCTTATAGATGTCCTATTCTTGGCAATGTCAGCAATAATTAAAGGAATAATTATGAGATAACGCAATATATCATGGTGTGAAGTAGGTGAGAACATAAATGGAGGGGAGAGAATGAAGGAGGGTTAGCAAACACCAGGAAACCAATAAAATTAGGCAGATGGAAAAATATAGGTTTTCTCTGTTCCTCAAGATGCTGTGAGACCAAATCCTTCTATGCACACAGAACTTGAGCACCTTCTCAGCTATTACCAGGTAATCTCAGACTTGCAAATAAATAAAAGGATCAATGAATGTCTGGAGGACTTATTGACTGAAATTTGCCTACAGCCCCACAGTACAACAGGAATCAGTTGCTTCATTCACCTTAAAGGATTAAAACAATTCAAAAATTTTAGCAATCACATTTATTGATTGACTATTTCCATTTTTTTCAAATAATTACTACGTCTTAATGTTTCTGAGCAAGGAACATGTAAATGCTCACCACTTTTCTTTTAAGTATTTGGTTGAGAGCCCTTCAGAACTACCTAGCTCAGTCCCTCAGATGAACAAAACAATACATAATTTGTTAGCACTTTGGTAGTGTACAACTCCAGCCAGTGTCACTTTTTGTTTCTATTCCAAGTCTTTATTTTTACTGGTATTGACCAGCATGCCTTCATTTTCTAAATTACCTTAAAACCACTGTTATGCATGCTGGGGACTTTTCTTAGTATGATCAAAGGTCTTGGAAGACTAAAATCATCTAGAGTGTTGGTCAATTAAGAAATAAAGATGCTAGCTTTGGTCAGGTATTCCAGGTCTGAGACTGGCTCTGAGAGTCATCTTGTCTTCAAGAAACTTACAGTTTATGTTCTGTCTCATAAACTTTTGTTTTCCCCTGAAACTTCAGGCCACTCATTAATACTGGTTGGTGATACCCTGAACTACATAAAGGTTAGTTTAAGGTTCAATATTAGTGAAAAGAAAATTTAAAGATCGTTTATAAGAAGATCCCATATATTTTTAGGGGCAAATGGGACTTCCTAAGTTGCCATAAATGTATTAATGTTCAATCACAAATGCTGGTGTGAAATTGGATTTCAAATGTTACTGGTAGGGAGGGGAGAAAGAGTGAGAGCAGGGGAGAGAGAGAGAGAGTAGTGTCCTTAAGTTCATAGAGTGAAATGGTTTAAAAAAAATAATGAAAATACCCTAGAATGGTTCATCTATCCCCTATTGTTTTAAAATACTTATATCAGCAAATTCCAAATTGTGTTCCTTAGGATACTAATTTATTCAGATGTTAAAAGTGTTCCCATAAATTTGAAAATAAGCACCTCAAGGATATATAAAATGCCCATTAGAATGTTAAAATCTCTGATATGTTTTTCAGGAAAGAATTGGATTAATACTAATTTAGTAGTTCTCTAATATATGTATTTAAAAAGAGATCCACTCCTTTGTTGTTGTGTTGCACAGTTACTAGCATTTTGGTACACTTAGTGTACCACGGAACACAATGCAAGAAAAACTAAATTCATTTAACAAGGCTATCACCAATATCGCAACTAACAACTGATATGAGGATATCACACAACAAGATGTTATTTCATTATAATTGTTTTCAAAAGTTCAGACTGGTTAACGTTAACATAAATGATCAAAATAGCATCTAACTTTCAGGAAAGGGAGATTCTAGGATCGAAGTATAATCATTCCCTGGGCCAGTCTATGACCTTTGCTATGGAAGAATTCGATAGGATGATAATGTCTGCACCTTTACTATGCACTTGTCAAGATATGAGTACAAATATAATGCTATCACCAACTCTTGCACTACAAAGTCTTAAATGGAATTTTAATTTTTTTCTTTTTCTCCCGACACATATTATTTCCCTTGCTATTTTATGTTTCATGTTGCTTCCACTTATATTAGTTTTCCATGAGAATAAATCTTCCTTTCCTCTTTTTTCCTGAAATGACACAACATAACTTGTTTGAACTCCAGAAATAATTCAAGCCAATGAGGAAGCTGATTTGACATTAACTTCACATGAATATCTCTTCATATGTACATATTTATTTTGCATACGGTCCCTTAAGAAAAAAGAAACTCACTGTACCTATTTATGCATTTGTTTCACCTTCTCTTATTTTTATACAGTGTCTAAATTTTGCTTGCTATTGTAGCTTATGCTGTTTATTTTTTTAAAAAGTCAGATGGATTTATGTTTATTTTGGAAATACCAATCTTATTTCTCACAAAACCAAGAGATCAAGTTAGTATGTGATGACAATCACACTTCAAAGATAGCAAAATCTCTTAGAACTGGAATTCCTTGAAACAAACTAAAAATATATGCAACAAACAGAAAAAACAGAAGTGTAAAAACAATTTCAGCAAAAATCTAGCCAATGATCGAGTCTCTAAAAAAGTCCCAAACACTTTAAAAAGGTTTAACTTTGATGAAAATACAGGTTAACACAAGTTAATCACTCCTTTTCTTAAAAATCTAATACGTACAGAGAGCTGTGAAGAAGAGTTGTATTTGCTAAATAACCAGACATACGATATGAATTTGTAGTAGCTAAGCCGCTTTGGATTTCAAGTAGTAAAAATCCTAGTGGCTTTGGTACTCAAAGGTTATAAATGCAACTAAAATGCAGAGGTGGGTAAGTTCACTAGTTATAGTAACGTTCAGTGTCATCAGGTTTTTGCTGTTTCTCTGTGGTTCTCTTCAGCTGCCTTCTCTCCTGTCACTGCCAGCAGCCTCCCAGCCTCCCATGGTTTTCTTATGGACAACAAAAGGAGAGTGGGTTCTCTTCTCCTAACCATCAAAATAAATACATTCATTAAATCCTGAATTTGCCAAGATCTCTTGAGTTAAAGCACATGGCTATAACATAACAGCAAATGGATAAAATGATCCTTACAATACTCTATCATGTTCAGAATGCTTTTGAAATCAAATGAGGGAAGTGGTGATGGGATTCCTTTCTTCTTTCATTCATCCACTCATTTATTCATCCAAGAAATATTTATTAAGAGCTTCTTTTGTGTCTAATGCTGTTGTAGACACTGAGGATATAGTGGTAAACAAAATTAGACATATATTTATAGAGCTCACATCCTGCTGGAGAGGCAGGCATTAAATAGGTCTATAACGCAATTTCAAATAGTAACAAGAGCTGTAAAGATAAATCAAGCAAAGACAAGAAATAGAGACAGACTCAGGTGTGCTGGGTTTTTTTTTTTCTTCTTGTAGAATAATCAAGGACAGGTTTTTTGCAGAGACCTACATGAAAAAGAAGTGCAAATCAAGGAGAAAGCATTCCAGAGAGGAAGAAAAAAATGGTCTGAGGCAAGAGTGAACTTTGCTTGATTTGAATTTCAGCAGGACCAGTATAGCTGTCACACAATAAAGGATAGGAAGAGGGGTAAGGAATGAGGCCAGGGAGAAAGCCAGGAGTAAGACAAAGTTTGGCAGAACAATTTTGGAGGATCCTGACCCGGATACAGTATGGTGTGGATTTACATTTTAAAAACCTTGCCCTTGCTGTTTTTGGAAACTGAGCGTAGAGGGCCCAGGGTAGAAGTTGAAAATGCCATTTCAAGAGACATTTGCAGCATTACAGGCTTAGACAAGTGCACCATTGGTGAAAACAATGAGATCTGGTAGAAATAAGAATATACTATACACACACACACACACACACACACACATCTAGAAATCAGAATATACTCTTGAAGTCGCAGTAAATCCAACAGATTTTGAGAAATGTTATATGGTAAATAGACTTCAATGGAGATATCACCCTGAATAAAACTATGCTATTTCGTCTACCTTTTAGCAGACTAGAGAGCAGACAAATTGTGAGGTCTCTTTTTTCTATTTCAATATTTAACTCTAAAATTCCATCTTGGAAAGTGTTCAATAAATGTTAATTTCCAAACTGTGTTTTTACACTAGAAGCATTAATAATATACAATAGTACTGACACAAATCCAAATCTTTGCCTCACTTAGCAGCTTTGTAACTTTGGACACATTTCTTAACTTCTATGATTCTATTCCCTCATTTCCAGAGTCAAGATAGTAATACATAACTCGATAGATTGTCTCAAGTAGTAAGTGAGGATGTGAATCACTAAGCACACTCCCTGTCTAGCATCAGCAACAACGCAACAGGTATTTATTTATTTTCTCCTATTTTTTTAAAAATAATTATCCTTAGGCTTTGGAAGTCATGAGAAGTTTTTCTACGTGAGCACAACAGGAATCCCTGCCAGGACTTTGATGTCCAACTGTTTCTTAAGGGAGAAGATGATCTTAATGACATGCTCAGTGATTCAATAATTTTCTAGCATAGGCTCTTGGAATAAGACGTGACTATGCCATGGAAATGAAGAAAAAAATCTTCATGTGCTGGGAATTTGTCCATTCTAGGCATAGATAATTTTCCTTTGGCAGAAGGCCTAAATGTTTACTGGCTTTTGCTTTCTATTCTTTGAAAAAGAGAAAAATAATTTTTTCCCAGGAAAATTCTAAGTTCCCACAGCTATCTATCAAGATTTCGAGTAGACAAACTTTATACTAATTTAACGACATTTTGTGACCTTCAGCTGTCACTAAATAAAATCACTAATATCTATGATTCTCTTTAAAAGCCACGCATTTTATTCAAATTTATGTATGATAATATAATACATGTTCATTTGAAAAGAAAATACGTTGCTTTTTTAAAATTTATAATAGTAAACTAAACCAAGCTTAACCCCTGAAATGTGCCTTGATGTCTACTAGTAATGGTCCTTGATTTTAAGAAATATACTCTACTTAAAATGCAAAAACAAGACAAAGAGACTCTCAATATTATTACGAGGTAAGATAGAAATGTAAGAGTATGTTTTAATAAAGTAGCAGTGGAAGTTCACATGAACATGGGAGCGATCTGTTTCAATCTAATAACTTCAGTGCTTACGTGCTTGATCAAGTATCTTGATCCCTTTCTGAGCAAAGTCAACCTAAAGCCTACTGTATCCAGACTTCTCCCATATCCCCCTTTGCTAGTGCTCTTGATTTGCTCTTAGTTGGAATTGGACTCACTTGGACAGTTGTCTCTTAACTAGTCCTATTCCTTCCTATGGCACTCTAGACTAACCTTCCTGATTCACAAATCTGATTATGTCAGGTCTCTGCTCAGAAACTTTGTGCGGCTAACTACTACCCACCAAGTAGTTGAAGAGAAACAGATTTTGCCACCCCAAAATATGCCGCCTGGGCATAAGGATTATTTTAGGCTGATTACTTTTAAGAAATGGCAGATAAAAGAGAAGCTCTGAAAACCCAGTAGAAGTTACCTTTCTGTAAGAGAAATTGACATTTGTAAGGGAAATTTCTATTTCTAAAGGTGTCTCCCTCTTTGTTCTAGGAGAAGAGAGATGACTAAAGCTCTAGAAACTTTTATCAATTAATTACAGAAATGTCTCAGCCCAGAACCTAGAAGCGTGGAGGGAAAATAAGTTTTCCTCTCACATAGACAAATATTGTTAGACTGATGTTCAAAATCTTGGGGATGTCACTTCAGTCTTTCTCTTCACTCATTTATGGAAGCCTACACTCATAGCTGCAGTTCTAATCACCGAATTTCCTATTCCAACAAGCGCAAGTAGATTCCCTCTTCTCTGACTCCACTATCATTTGAGGTTCCCTTTGGGCACCTATTTCACTGCATCTTTTATCATTGATTGCTGGGTGTACTTTGAAACTGGTCCTTACCATTTCTGACATTTTTAAGGTCCTTTGTTGTTTTCCTACTCTGTACCAGGTGAAGTCTAACTAACCCTTTGCTGGAGGAGGGTAGTGGCAGCAGACTGACTGCTCCTTTCTGTGTGTGATGACTCAAGGACACACTTTAAATGGGTCTTTTTGCATGAAAAAGTAAACAACCATCCTGTTTTGGAATGAGGGACTTGTCTTTGGGGCCAAGTTGCTCAGCATGATAATAAGAGGATTTTTGTCTATTATTAGCTAAATTGTGATGCTAGAGATGGTGCGGATGCAGGTGATAATCATGATGATGACTATGAGGTCAGATATCTCCAGGATATCAGGGCATACACTCTGAGTCTGGACATGCATTTAGGGATATTCATATTGGAAGAAAAAATTCCCCTTAAGTTCATCAGAAGGTAGTGGGTACAAGATAGAAGACCAGAAGAGATCTCTACCTTCAGGGGAAAAGAACATGGATTCTAGTAGCAGTCATTCAAATACTCAATGTTACACCTCTTTTTTTCTTCATTTTAATCCATTAACCTATGCATTTAACAGGTAATTTTTATGGACCTACCATATACCATATACTCTAGGTACTGGGGTTATGGTCACAGATATATTGGAAAGCTAGTAGAATTAAAGATCCAAGACTGCTCACTTACATAAGCCCTCTTCAAAAGGACCTTGATATGTTTCTAAAAATTTAGCAAAATAAGAAAGTTTAACCACAATCCGTTAAAAAATGTTTTGTCTTTTTATTTCTACCACCACTTCATCATATTCCCAACCCATCAGTGACTTTAGAGTGACAACCATCATTTGGGAAATTTGATTAAAGCAAAGTTGAATTGAGAAGGCACATTTAGTTTGGAATTAATGGAATGTATTTTCCAGTTAATGATCATTTCCGAGTAGACTAAGTTACAGTGAAATTACTAATAGCAATCTGGGAGGAGGAATGATGTCCAGGAATACTTGAAATATTGACATTAGATGATATTTCCACTTAGATGATGCAGCTACTGATAGATCAAAGCAATTATCAAGCAGGTCAGGAGAAGGGCTGAAGGGAGATAAAAGGGAGACTATAGGAGATGTTGGTTGACAGGGACCCTATAGGAAAGTGAAAGTAGGAGCTGGGAAGAAGACTGTCCTGAGAGAAGTGTCAGTGATTTGGAGTGGGTGCAACTGAGACCCTCTCTCTGACTAGGGAACCCACAACTGACTGGGCAATAATTTGTTACAGCTGACAGGTAATTTCATATACTACAGTTTAAGGCAGTATCATATCATGACACAAGAGATATTTTTTTGGCAGCATGTACTTTCCTTTGATGTCAGTTTCTGGCAGGTTGTACTTACATGGCATAATACCTAAGGGATACAATAGATTTTATACATATATTCTTCATTCTATATAAGCTCCTTGGTATGATAAATATTGTTAACTTTATTCAGTGCTCTATTTTTTTTACGTTTAAATTAACATGTTTGCTCATACACTTCCCCATTCTATAGCCATAGACTTGATCGTAAGTATCCAAAAGCATCTTTTGACTAAACAAAGACATCATTCATCTGATTCTCTTTTTCTTCTAGTTTATACTCACTGCTGAACCTAAGCATGAACCAGAAGTACATTTCTGCCTTCAATTCATATTTAAGAAAGTAAATTGAAAATGGCAAAGACATGAGCTTCCTATAAACTATCTGTTATAGGGCTTGACCTAGGCATATGTGCTGTGGGATTAGAAGACAACCTTCTCAAATCTGTGAACAGATTTTTAGGAAATATTATAGTATAAGAAACTAAGGTTGCTTATTCGAGAGCATTCCCTTCTTTGTGCTATCTGATTTAAAGGGAAGTATTTCTTCTCACTACAGACTGCCAGATATCTATAGTCTAACTCCACCTTCCTGTTCAAAGGCAGCAAATTCAGTGCTCATAGGGCTAGGAGGAGGACATTTAACCTCTACAGACTTTTCCCCCCTCCCCCAACACTTCGATTTGCTCTCTAAAACTTTACTTTATAAGTAGCAATAAAATTTAAGTGATTTTTTTTCCCTTTCTTGGTTTTCTGTGTTCTCTTGTTAGAAAACTTTTAAAGCCCACCCATAAACATTTATAGCTGAACTCTCATCCCCCATAACATTTTTTCCCATACACTTTAAAAAATTTACTACTCATGAAAATCTTGTTTTGGAAAAAATGAAAATCAAAAAATTCTGGTTCATATCCAGCACTTTCCTCAGTGACAATCCCAGGCCTGCAAACAATGGCTGACTCTATTCATCTCCAGAGCCTCCAGGAACCTGCCTGTAGATATTCTTAAAGTCATAATGCAGGATATCAATCTCCTTTAATATTGAAAAAGAATAAGCAAATTCTCACAGTTTTCATAGATTCCTAAGAAATTTAAGGGATAAAAGTCGTGTCAACACAAACTATGGAGGACATTAAACCTAAATAAAATGCCTCTCATAGACGGTGAACTGGAGCAAATGCGATTATATCACAGATGACAGTCATTTGTGAATTTTAACATCAAGTTCATCAAGTTAGCATCCTTATTGTGAGAAATGTCAGGCCAAATCACAAAAGTTAGTAAAGATATTATTGGGAGCAAAGCACCAGCACCAAATTTAAGGAAACGTGCTGTCGATGGAGGTTCATTTTACAGATGTTCTTCACCGGATCACTAGGACTAAAATTGCATTTCCATGATACTCTGAAATGTAAAGCTGGAAATTATTCTGGAGGCTGAGAGTGATTTTTCTCTGACTCTCTGACTCTCCTTTCTGGACTTTATTTCTTCCACAGTCGTGTAAGGTTTAATTCTTACAGCCCATCCCTTATACGATGCTCTTAGTTATTCGGTTTTTCTCTCTGAGAGGCCACTGATAAAGAGACCTGCCCATGGGTTCCCTCTGAATGAAATCACTGACCTATCTGGTTATCACAACATTGAGCCAGGAGAGGAAAAATGTTCTAAGAAGCAGCCCATCCACAGGCAGGCCTGTTGACAAAAGTTTATTTGCATTTAGTTTATTGGCATACAGAGATCCTATCAGTTAGTTGGTGGATTTAAAACACATCACTTAACATAGAAATGGGCCAAGGCCAGTCATTCTGAAACATTTTCAAGTTGAGGGATCAGATGAAAGCTCTGGAGAGAGAGAGAGGGAAACAACATAGGGGGCAGAAAGTAATTTCTGGCCGTGCAAGATGGGGATCTGGCCTGCGTTCCTGACTGCTTTTCAGTTCTCAAGAAGTCTAACCTTATGTTACTTTCTGTATTTGGGTCCTGGGAAACTTCTCCAGGCTTTCGAAATAAACACCTTCCTCTCTTACGCAAATATGATCCCCCCCCCTTGAAACAAACAAACAAAATGCAGTTAAAGAAAACCCAACTTTTAAATTATGTAAACAGAGACTTAAGCAAAGATGTGAAAATTGAGTACCTTCAGGTAAAACACTTATTTTACACTTAATTCTATGTAGTTTAGAGTCCAAAGAACAGAAAGTAATTATATTTACGTTAGTAATTATTAAGATACAATGACAACTTTAAAGTCTACAGTGACAATATTCTGTTTTGCCACAAGATGGTCATTTTGTTCCCCCAAAATAAAATGATTTCTTATAAGACTAATAGGTTGGTTACTATGTGTCAGGCTCTGTGCTGAGCACTTAAAAAAAATAAAAAGAATCTCATCTTTTAGAACCTCACAGTGTTGTTGGGAAGACAAACACCCAAGGGATAATTATGAAATAATGCTGTAACATTAGTGATAGAAACGTACCCACAGTAATACAGGGAGGATATGGCACTCTATCTTTTAAAAAACACAGGCTATATTTTCCTCCAATTAGGAGTGGAAGGATTTCAGGAACACTTGAATTAATAAGGCTGAGTCAGGAAAAGAAAGCATTCTTCTTCAACAGCGTACATCATGTTTATAACCTACAGCAGCTTCTATTCCCACAGTCAATCATTATAACTCCCGTGCACATATCCTTAACTGTCTTTTCTTTCTTTTGCTTTTTCATACTCCCTTGGAAAAGCCACAATCCAAATTAAGCCAAACTCTTTCTACTCTAGCCCACACCTTTGCAGATGAGTATAAGTGAACAAAAAATTCTGTCCTTACTCTAAATTTGTGACTCCTACCCTCAAATGGGCCCTTAATGCTGTCCAGTGCCATACTTTAAACCCCCAGCCTATTATTTTTTGTGCTGAGATGAGTACTTCAAATTTCTCCTTTCCTTTCAAATTTCTAAAACCCCTCTCTTAGCTTAAGAGCTTGGTTCTTACTTAGTTGACGAAACCAAATCAACCAGAAGCTAGAAAGGAAATATTTGAAAACCATTCATCTAATTGATCAGAGATTTTTTAAAATAGGTACTTTTTTCTCTTGAGTTTTAATTTTTATATGAAAACCTTCTAAAATGCATAAAGTTGCAAAAATAGTAAAAAAAAAACAACTTATTTTTCATGAACTATTTATCAGCAAGTGGAGAACATGATGCCCCATCAACCCCAAACACTTCAGTACTTTAGACTTCTTACATAATGACAGAACTCTAGAATCAGGAAATTAACATTGAGTCCTCACCAATGTAATCCTCAGACCCCATTAAATGTGAACATTGGTCCCACCATGTCCTTTAGAGCACAGAAATACATTTTCAAAGCATACATTGCACTTACTTGTCATGTCTCTCCAGTCATCCTCAAGATGGAACAGTTCCATAGTCTTTCCTTAACTTTCAAGATCTTGATACTTTTGAAGGTTAGAGGCCAACTGCTTAGTTGAATGCTCCTCAGCTGATTTTACCTGATGTTTCCTCATGACTTGTTTCAGGTTATGCTTCTTTGGCTGGTTATTGCAGAAGTGATACTATGTTTTTCTCATTGTAGCCTGTAACGGGCACAAGATTTCAATTTGTCCCATTACTAATGATGTTTGGTATCTTTATAAAGGTGATAACTGCCAGGCATTTATTCTCAAAAATATTATTATTTTGCCCTTTGTAATTAACAGGTATTTTGTGGGGAGTTGTTCTGAAATTACATAAATACCTTGTTCCTTGCCAAACTTCAAATTTATGCCCACATTTGTTTTCCATCTTTATTTTCTAGAGCTACTGGTTCTCCATTGCATTCAGTGGTTCATAATCCATTACTATCATATTTATTTTTATGCCTAAATTGTCCCAGAACAAGCTGGCTTCTGTGTCCTTAAGACATTATTTTTTGAACGCTTCCTTATTTTTTGTTATAAGTGGTGCTGGGTTCATCTTCGAGCTTTTTTGCCCTAAACTTGCATTCAGTCATTTCTCCAACAATCTCTAGTTTCTTGGAGAAGGGAATGGCACATAAAAGCCAAAATCTGAGAGGTAGATACATATGTGATCTCAGTTTCCATTAATAATTCCAAATTCAGTCAAACATCATTCTCCTTTACTCCTTTTCTCTCCTCCATGCTTATAACTCCATTCTCTGATACTAGCATCCAATACCATTAACCTATTTATTTATTTAACTAATCCACACAGCCACCACATTCCCTCTCCTGCGTCTATGTTCTTTATACCACACTTCATCTCTGACACCCTGTGAGTAGCCTCAACTACCACCCACCTGTGTAGAATGCTCCTCCTTCTGCCCATGCTTCATACTCTATGCCCAATCATTTCACAGCACAGAAGATTCCTCACCTACTCCAGGCTTTGGCACTCTGCAAAGGGCTGCCTGTTGCACCCTGTGTGCATACCAGCCTCACCTCGCTTAGGTCTAATATCCCATACTGGACTGCCCTCCTCACTTTGCTGGGTCTTCCACTTCTCACTCCCATTTTTCTCCTGTGTGAATGCCTTCCTCATCCCCACCCTGGGCTCTGAACCCTGCTTTTGTCCATCATGACTCCTCCATTTAATGCAGACTACTACCTTGCTTAGCCTGCCCTACCTAATGGTTTTAAGATTAGATTGCTCAGGAAGGGAAAGGAAGGGATAGAAATACTAAAAAAGAGAAGGGAAGGAGTGGAATAAGAAAAGAAAGGTAGGGGCGCCTGGGTGGCACAGCGGTTAGGCCTCTGCCTTCGGCTCAGGGAGTGATCCCGGTGTTGTGGGATTGAGCCCCACATCAGGCTCTTCCGCTGTGAGCCTGCTTCTTCCTCTCCCACTCTTGTGTTCCCTCTCTCGCTGGCTGTCTCTATCTCTGTCGAATAAATAAATAAAAAATCTTTAAAAAAAAAAAAGAAAAGAAAAGAAAGGTAATTTGCTTGATTTTAACACATATTGAGATTGGTTTATTAGATCTATTGGTTCATTGGCCCTCCTGTCAACTTTTTACCCTCCCTCAGTTTGTCCTCCTTACTGACTGTTATATAAAATTGAAGGACAATTATGAGGATGATACTTCTTAAGCATAACTTCCAATGACAATATTAATTATGAAATTGAATGAATGGAACATTGCCTATATCTTACTACGTAAAGAAAGTTGTTCTCACTTACACACACGCCTTGATTCCTTGATTACTATTCCTAAATGCCAGTCTTGTGTGAGAAATAATAATAATAATAACCCTGCATACTGAGCAAAAATTCTTTTTTTTTTTTATTTTAAGATTTTATTTATTTGACAGAGAGAGAGACAGCCAGCGAGAGAGGGAATACAAGCAGGGGGAGTGGGAGAGGAAGAAGCAGGCTCCCAGCAGAGGAGCCCGATGTGGGGCTCGATCCCAGAATGCCAGGATCACGCCCTGAGCCAAAGGCAGACGCTTAACGACTGCACCACCCAGGCGCCCCATGAGTAAAAATTCTTAAAGGATGACTAGCAAAACAAATCTGATCCTAGTATTTCTGTTTACTTCATTATTAAGTTAAAATGTGAAGTTGGTGAATCATCCCATTCCTATAATTTTAGCTTTCCTGCCTACCAGTCTATGTTGCTTTCCAGCTCTTCCTTTTATTACTCCTCATCTTCTAGGCTTTTCTGAAAGCACAGCTCTTTCACTAATGGTTAGGGATGGTATTGCTCATAGTTAATGATATCTGCTTCTTCACTCTAGGACAGAGCTGTCCAACAGAAATATAATGAGAGTTCTCCACGCCATTTAAGGTTTTTCTAGCAGCCACATTAAAATTTTTTTAAAGAAATAGGTGGAATTAAAAATATTTTTTACTTAACTCAATATATGCAAGTTATTTTAGCGTGTAAATAATATTGAATTATTAATAGATATTTTGCCTTCTTTGTTTTCATACTAAATCTTTGAGATCTGCTGCATATTTTATCTTACACATCCCAATTTGGATGCTAAATTTCTATCAGAATACTTTATTTATGCTGAGATCTCATAAAATTATCAGTTAAAAAAGTAAATTCGTGTTTCCAAATTGGTTCAAACACACGTAAAAGTTTCTCAATACGTGAATTAGGTATTCATTTATAAAGTTATAATTAAACTAACTTAAAATAAAATAAAACTTCAGTTTCTCAATCGCATTATTTCAAGGGTGCAATAGCTATATGTACCTAGTGGCAACTATATTAAATACCATGAACCTAGTCACTTAGAAATAAGGTAAATGTGAGTTACAACATGCTGTTGATGTTGATAAGAAAGTCAATACCAGTAACTCTGAAGGGATGGAACTGATCTGATTTGGAGATTACATCTGTGATTATGAAAGATTAAGGGAAATTCCAGAATAACCTGCATTACTCACCTAATATAATACAGTTCTGAATAATGTTTCTCAAAACATTTAGTGTGAACAATTTCCTTGAGGAGTTACTTAAAAATACTTATTTTTTGTCCCTCACCCCATTCCATCAGAAATCCTGGTTTAGAAGTTCTACAGTGGGGCTTAGAAAACCACGTTTTAGTTAATGCTGCCTCATTTTGGACAAAATTTTGAGAAATACTGCCCTCCAGAGTTTGACTGTAGTAAAACCAGTTTCCAATCCAGTATTAAAAATATTTATTGAGCTAATGTCTTCCTGCATTGATTAGGCAATGCTGAACCAGAATCATTGCCCTTGTTTCACTGAAGACATACACCTGAAAGCATAACTCACAGTTTAGAATCCTGACAAGATCTGGATAAACACTGAAGCTATGAGATCATTACAAAGACAGCAAATGATAAATTGTCTAAGTGGTTCATTCTAAGCAACAAAGACTACTGCTATCCCTCCCCTAGGCTGCCAATATTCAAAGCAGCTGTTCAAAGATATCTTCTTGGCCTGTAAGTATAGAAAGTCATGAAAAGCAGTTTTCTTCTTTTTTTAAGATTTTATTTTTAAGTAATCTCTATATCCAATGTGGGGCTCAAACTTAACACCCTGACATCAAAACCCTGGCTCTACCAACTGAGGCAGCCAGGCATCCCCAGAAAAGCAATGTTCCTAATACTAGAGATTATTCCTTTGTTGAGAAAAATTATTTGTGTTTTGGACATCTATACATTGACATTACTTTCCACTTTATTTTACATTGTTTTGTTTTCTTTCCAAAATTTTGTAAACATGTATATTGTATACACAGATTTAAACCTGTATTACTATTTAAGTACTTAAGCTTTGTAATCTTATACCACAGATTTAAAATGGCATTTTATGTTTTCTAATGTCTGATGTTTCTTAATGACCCAGCATATAGTCTTTAATCCTAATTACTATTTAAGAAAAATATAAGATACTAAAGGAAAAACAAAACAAAACAGAAAACAAACAACTCTGTGCAGGTATTTCTACATACAGCTTCACTTTATTACAGATTCCCCACATTGCTAGATTCTAATTTAAAGGGGAAAATTGAGTATATGAGAATCAAATGAGTAAAATATATGATTTGTGTCATGGCGGTCTGAATGGTATTCACAGAGATTTTTCTGGGACTCTCTGCAAGTGCTAAGGGGAACCTTAGTGTCAGACAAACATTTGATAGCATCGACAGAACATTTCATTACTATAATGTTCTGCCATGGCCTTCCCAGACAACAAACCCTTCCCCCTCATTAAAATAAAGTGGAAATATTGAGGATGAAGTCTACCATGCTCAGGAGTGGTCCTTTCTGAGAAGAAGTCAAATACCATGTGACCAAAAAAAACTTCTGTTAGCTATAGCCTAATTGGACGACAGGTGCCATGAAATGCTAAAATGTACAAATCATTGCTACAAGAGACGTGCCACAGATGTACCAAGAACAAAAGATGTACTCTTACCTCACTAGTGGGGCAGGAGAAACTGGCCCTAAATACGACAGAATTACAAGCCCAGATGAAACTTCACTGCTGAAATTTAAGCAGGTTCATATGCAATACATTTCCAAAGGAAACAGTGACTTTATATTTTATGTCAGAAAACTCATTCTTCAAACCTGACATATCCATCAAAGGCATTTTGCAGTCCCTTTTTATGCTTTTATTCGACAATATTGTCTGGGCAATTATGATGAGTCACATTTTGTTTAACACTCTGAAACAAGAGCAGAAATCGCTCAATTCCCATTTCCTAGTACGCACCTATACATTGATCCGTCCCTAGACAATCATCCTGCATAGATTAATTCCCACACTATTCCTGACTTAAGACAGAGTAAAGAATGTGTTTTCTTCAGTGCTAATGACAGAGAAAATAGGAAGTAGAATAAAGTCAACTTCCTGTTGATGCTTGAAAGATGGGAGAATATATCCTCCAGGTGTGAAAAAGGATGATTAATTTATTCCTGGAATTCATATAGCTGAAAAGTTTTATAAATGTATTCAAAACTAAATCCCACTTAGAAATTATTTCTTTCACGTACTTAGATCATTTGAAAGAAAGAGACGGAACTTCTTTCAGATTCCCTACATAAATAATTGCAGTAATCAACTCTATTTTTAATGATGCAGTATAAAAATGTATTCTTGTTCTGAAATTAATACTCCGACATTCATCATAAACATCACATCCATAAATTTCAAAATGAATAAATCATTCAGGTATTATCATATATAAATATGGTCTGTTTCTGTCATGATACTTGTCCAATCCAGCCTTGGCCAATCCAGGTAAACTGCCTCTTTCAAGAATTCATTCTAAACTGTCAGTGTGTGCAACTTGTTACACACCAGTAAATTAAGCCTTCAGGATACAAACATAGCACCCAGGATCTATGCCTTTAAGACGCTCAGAGTCTAGTGGGGCAGTCAAGCAAGAGAGTAAATCGTCATTGTACATTATGCTCTGAGACATTTATAATGAGGTGTGAGAGACTTTAGACTGGTTTATAGAGATGGTTCAAATTAAGTGAGTGGAACTTCCCACTTCTGCCCAGTACAAATTGAAAAGGCATTTCAGACCAAAGGAATAGCAGTTACAAAACAGAGATAGGACAATTATTGTATGCTTTAGGAAATACATAGTTCAAATATCAAGAGTATAGGAGAACACGCAGGAAAATGCAGAAGAACAGGAAGCTGAAACTGAAGGCAGAGGCCATGAACATCATGCCTGATGAACTGAATTTAAACCTGTAGGTGGTGGGACATGATTAAAAGATTTTAATAGGGAAAGGACAATTTAAACCACACACTTCAGCCAGATTATCTGAGATGATTGTTTAGAAACTACAGTAACTGCAACCACAAAGAAATAGGCTTCAGTTCCACAACGCTTAACTCACTTTTTCCTGTTTTTTATCTCTTGGCTCCAGTTCAAAGGATAATAAAAATTCCCAGCAAATTAGGAATAAAAAGTTTCTCAACCTGAAAAAAAGGGCACTCAAAGAAAACTTATGGAACATTATCCCTAATGGTGAAAGCCTGAGTGTTTTTATCCTAAGATCTAAAACAACGCAAGAATATCTCATGAATTCTATCCAACATTGTATAGAATGTGCTAGCCAATGCAATAAAGCAAAAAAATAAAAGAAATAAAAGTGTTTCTGTTTGCAGATGGCATGGTATTTTATGCAGAAAGTTGTAAGGAATAAAAATAAATATATTAATCCTGAAGAAGTAATAAGTAAGTTTAGCATGTTAAGTATATTTATAGAACACTAAAATATTAGTAATAATAATAGACATACCATGCCCATGAATTTGAATATTCAATATTAAGATGAGAAATTTCCTCAAATAAATTATGGATTTAGCTCAATCAAAATTGTGATCATTTTGTTTTTTGGTTGTTTTTGCTTTTTGGTAGAAATTGGCAAACTAATTGTAAAATATATTTGGAAATTCAAATGTCCTAGAATAGCTTAAGCAATTCTGAAAAAGAACAAAGCTTGGCACTCTATATTACATAAAAGATACTAGCATACAGAAAGGGCATAATATATATTTGTTTAATGAATAGATATTTAATTCTTTACATTTAACAATGTCTTAACTATAATCAAACCTCACATTCACCTCTGGTAAGAAAAATGAGTTATGAGAATGGCAAATGATGATACTGTGTAAAGTAGGAAATAAAAAAAATTAACAGATCTTAAGTTGTTTTGAGTTTGATGTGGACATATTGGGTGGCAGGTGGCTTGCCATTTGTAGATTAAAAGCAAATTTTCCCATAGTTCCCTTTTCAAGATTTCGTATCAGCATTTTATCCTTTTATAACCATTCCTACATTATTTCTCTTGTGAGGTATTTAAAACTGTAGAACATATAAGCACTTTGGCCATAATAGTCATTAAAATATAAAATAGAAATAAATCACTCCATATTAAAACCTCCCAACTTGACAAGTCTATGAAAGGTAAGGAATGAGTGACTCTTGGGAAACATTATTGCTTTATATATTCAAAGCTAAACCTAATTACATCACCAAAAAATAAGTAAAAAACACAAGCAGTGATCTTAAGCCTAAATTACAGTTGTTGAACTGATAATGCTGAAATAAACAAATATCCATATGAGCTTTCTTTCCAGAAACACAATCTCTTCACTTTAATTTTATTTAGCAAGATTTTCACTATGCCTATCAGCTTTAAGTTTGATATTTCCAGCCAGCAGATTACTGCACATAATTTTGCCCATGATGTGGACATTCTCCATGTGATTGACAAAATACACTAAACATTGTTGATCTTAGCCTAAGAATGGCTCCCAGTGAGAAGAAATTGCCATGTCTTCTAGGGGAAGTCACCAATGGGCTAAAAAGTAGATACTCTTAAATTGGCATCATCATCATTGCAAAAGAATTCCAATAGAAACAGAGAATTACATCCTGGGGTGGGAAAAGAAATATATACACCTGCTTTTCCAAGAGAAATACTGAAATATATATAGTGTAGTGCATGGTGGCAAGGAGTCCGGGGCGATTTTGTTCAGAGACTAGTTACCACTTCATTCACTGGAGGAGGGGAGGTTTTCCAGGAAACCCTCACTTCACCTACATGGTTCAGATAGTTGTTTTTCTTCCTTTGTCCTCCCAGTGATTAAGCCATCTAATCATATACTCTAAGAATAAAGACAGTGGCTTCAGTAAACAAACACAAATACTACACGTGACTGCAAAACAATCTCCTCTAAATCCTGAATGAAGGAATAGGATTGTGAACATATTTGACACTGAAGAATCACCGGGTATCTGAAATTCCTATGCTACTGATCAATTCAATACCACTACTGATTTAATTAAAATACCTAATATTGGTTTATAATTTGATAATGCATGTAGAGTTTTCCTCAAATATTTGATATATGTTTCAGAACAGCTCTAGGTGTTGTTAACGGTACATTTGAGAAATGGAGCCTTTGAGGGATGATGTCACTTGTTTCTGGTGATGCAAGTACATAGCATGAAATCTAGATACAAACACAATTGATTTTACATATCTTAATCTACAAACAATGCTTATTTCATTCCACTACCTCATCTCATGTTTTCCTGCCATTTACTTGATGGTACCAAAACTGTTCCTCCATTTTTTAAAAAATTTTTCTTTTAGTATCATCAAAAATAATATCCTTAATACTGAGGAGAAATCATTTCAGAGGCACTCATGGATTTAAAATTCTCCCAAACCTTAAAACATATAATTTTCCTTAAATGGTTATGAAGTTGAACTAGGAAAAAAAAAACAACTTTCAGACACATAAGGAAAATTATTGCATACGGAAAAAAAAAAAAGTTCAGCATGTATAGATGGTGTGAAGTGAGTAAGGCTTACTCTCCACCAGTCTCATCTGGTACCTCATTTAAGTTAATGACTCAGCAAAATTATATATAAGTCACAGAACTTTTTGGTGGATCTGGAAGAGTTAAAGCTGTGAATATCACCTTGGGATTAAAGGTCTTCTACATGCATAACTTTTCTTAAACAATAAGCTTCTCATTTCATTATAATGTTCATCAGCTTGCCTCTTCACTATCTAAAAGCCCAATTATTTCTCCCTAGCTTATTTTTTTTTTAAAGACTTTGAGAGAGAAAGAGAGCACATGCGCGCGGCGGGGGGGGGGGGGGGGGGGGGGACAGATGATGTACGGGAGACTTCAAGCAGACTCCCTGCTGAGCATGGAGCCCAAGGGCAGTGAGTGGGGGGGAGCCAGATGCAGGAGGGGGAGCCAGATTCAGGAAAGGGGAGGAGCTGGATGCAGGAAAGGGGGGAGCTGGACACAGGAAATGGGGGAGCTGAACACAAGAAGTGGGGGGAGCCAGATGCAGGAAGGGGGTAAGTCAGATATGGAGATCGATCTCATGATCCATGAGATCAGGATCTGAGCAGAAACCAAGAGTCAGATGCTTAACCTACAGGGCCACCCAGGGGCCCCTCCCAGCTTATTTTAAACAACAACTGAAGCTGAATCCCCTCTACAACTATAACTTCTTTATGATGTAGTCACCACTTCATGTTTTGACATCTGTTATTTTTTGAGGCAGCTTACCCTCTTTGAAATACACTGAATAAAAGAAAGTTCCTTCCTAGGGGAGCCTGGGTGGCGCAGTCGTTAAGCCTCTGCCTTTAGCTCAGGGCATGATCCCGGTGTTCTGGGATTGAGCCCCACATTGGGCTCCTCCGCTGGGAGCCTGCTTCTTCCTCTCCCACTCCCCCTGCTTGTGTTCCCTCTCTTGCTGGCTGTCTCTCTCTCTGTCAAATAAATAAATAAAATCTTTAAAAAAAAAAAAAAAGAAAAAGAAAGTTCCTTCCTATATTGACCTAAAACCCACATCTCTATAGTTTTATCCATTGAGCTATGAAGACAAATCTGGTTTGTATTACTGCTTTTTCTTATTTCTCAGTTTTCTAATTCATCTAATTGTATCATACAAAAATAACACCATAAAATAAAATAAAATTTAACACAAAAATTTTTGTATTATTAAAAAGTTTTATCTAATATGTTAGCTTAATAAAGAGGAGTTTTTTGAGAGTGCTGAAACCTTTCACAGAACCCAGAGAAAAACTGAACATAAATAAGATTTTTTTTAAAGATTTTATTTATGTGTGAGAGAGATCATGAGCAGGGGGGAGGGGCAGAGGGAGAAGCAGATACCCACTGAGCAGGGAGCCTGATGTGGGACTTCATCCTAGCACCCTGGACCTGAACTGAAGGCAGACACTTAACCTACTGAGCCACGCAGTCACCCTGAACATAAATAAGATTTAACAAGAGTTGAAATCAGGAAAGGTTCAGACCGCTGACTGGACAATTTTGAAGGATACTGAATGCCTGCTTCCTTTGGAATGGGTGCTAGTTTCCTTTGCTGTCTTAAGATATCATATCCTTCAGAAAAGTCTTAATGGGAAGGACATCATTCCTTTTTCCTTTTAAAAATTCTCCCATTGCCCTCTTGTACGGTCCAAACTGATATATGGATTCCTTTAGTCTTTCAATTCAGATCCACTTCCTTTCTTTAAAAAACTTATAAACAAAACAACAAACAAAGCCCTCTTTGACACATTGCAAATGCAGAAAAAACACTGGGATATGGGAGAATTTATGTATTAGGAAAATACCAAGTATTAGTAACCTATCTTAGCAATTATAGAAAAAAAATTAACCCTGTCAATCATAAAAATAATCACAGGGGCGCCTGGGTGTCTCAGTCATTAAGCGTCTGCCTTCGGCTCAGGGCGTGATCCCAGGGTCCTGGGATCGAGCCCCGCATCACGCTCCTCTGCTGGGAGCCTGCTTCTTCCTCTCCCACTCCCCCTGCTTGTGTTCCCTCTCTTGCTGGCTGTCTCTATCACTGTCAAATAAATAAAATCTTAAAAAAAAATTAAAAAAATAAAAATAATCACAATATATTATGAATGTCTGTATGTCCAATTTGTTCTCATTTATCTTTCCACAAGTACATATACATATTGATCTTATATTAGCCCATTCTGTAATGCAAATATATGCAAGCCTTGCCATAGGATTAGACTTGCTGATTTTGTCTTTATCTGGTTGCCTTTGTGATCTGTAGTCTATATTATGATTTTGGTGTCCCTTCTATTATTTTATTTTATAAATCATTTAAGAGTAGAAAGAACTTTGAAGTCACCTCGTTCATGCTATTTATTTTACAAATGAAAAAACACAAAAACAAAAACAAAAACAAGATCCAGAGAGAGTAAGTGCCTTGCCCAAAATCTAAGTACTATTAAGAGGTAAACTTAAAATGGAAATCTACATTTTGTACTTATACTGCATTCTTTCTACAACACCACTCTTTCCATATTACACGTTGTGTATGCAAAATTTGAAATAGAAAAATCAGATGATTCATATAACATCACTTGGATCCAAACTTGGTAACTTTGGAACAAAGGAAAAGGCCTTACACTCACCTCATCCTCATCTCCTAGCTCGTCCTTTGCCAACAACTCCAGTAACTTCCCTCCTCTACTGAAAGTTCAGCTCTTTTAGTTCTTCTCCAAGACCTTTGAACTAAGGCCAGCGACATGGAGAGTCCCAGTTTTAATGCTCTAAAGTCTTCAAAGTCAGAAAGTACTTCAGAGCAAAGGAATTCTGACTCCAGATGGACTCCTCATCTTTCTTGGAATGGGGCAGGCCTCAGAAGACAAAGATTAGCCAGTATGTCTGGTTTACTCAGTATTTTTTTTTCTTTCTTTAAAAAAACAGATACAATTTATATATAATTCCTAGTTCTTAAGATGAGTTTGTACAAGTATGTAATCACCATCCTAAATAAGATATAAAATATTTCCCTCAGAAAGTTTAACTTTCCCTTTTAGTCACTATTCCTACTCCTCCAAACCACTCAATATCATCATAGATTCATTTTCTTAGTCCGTGTGTCCTTTCTGGAAATTTAATCTTGTACTATCTTTATATTACTTAAAATTTTATACTATATATATTTATAGAGACAAATCTCAAGTAGTTTTGACAAACTGGAACACATTTTTTAAAAGAATTTAAAGATACTACAACTTTCCAATACTTTATTTGCTTTATAATTTAGCATAATGAACTACAATGTATTCTAAAAAATGTGGGATATCTTTATTTTGTAGATCTATCTATCTTTTACAAAAGTTAGATAGAATACATGCATACCACATACCACATATCGATTCATACAATTTATTCAATTTCCTTAACTGCTAATTAATTTGTACCCATTGATGTCTGCTGTGATCATCCCATGTGGTTTGAAGAATTTACTAGAAAAAAAGTTAAGTGATTGTTCTGTAAGAATATTCTTGCCACATGGAAAGGATTTCTTTTTCCCATTTCAAAAGCCTAAGAAAAGATTTCTAACAGTACACTGTTTACCTTACAGCTCGAAATCAACTCCAAAACAATGTAGTTATATATTAAATCTTCTCTCTTCCTTTGCCTGATATCTGATAGAAGTTTAATTAGCTCTGAAACGAATCAATAGCCAAAATAAGAGAAACCTGGCCATGGACAAACAATAATAGCAGCAGCAAAAGCAACAACAGCAAGAAAACACGATTACTCACTCAAAATATGAGAAGCTGCTTGAGACTCCTAATTCTTTAGAATTTGAGCTTTATTTATTTATTTATTGAGAGAGAGCATGGACCCTTGCACATGGGTGGTAAGAGGAGAGGGAGAGGGAGACTTTTAAGCAGACTCTACATCTAGTGCAGGAGGCCAATGTGGGGGTCGATCTCAGGACCCTGAGATCATGACCTGAGCCAAAATCAAGAGGTGGACGAGTAAACAACAGAGCCGCCCAAAGACCTGGAATTTGAGCTGTTTTTTAAGAGAGATTTTTAAGTACCACCATATTAAGGAGAAAGTTAAAGCTATTATTGCCTTTAGTAAATGTATAGTCAAAAGAATGAAGAGAGGACACCTGAAAATGACACGGGTTTGTGAGAGATCATTTGATGTGGGTATGCATATTTACATACGCAGTTACTATACATATTAAATAACATTATAGTAGAAGGAAAGGGGGTCAAGAGTAAGAATAGGGTACAACAACAACAAAAAACAAGTCAATTAAAAAAGTTTATAAGACAAATTGGTTTTAAAGAGGCAAGTAGTACAAACTGAATGCAATTTTGTGGAAAGGAATAAAGAAACTGAATCAGTTTGTACTTAATTATCCCACAGGTACCTCAGATTCAGCGTATTTAACACTCTAGCTTTGATTCTGTAACTTCTCCTCCTAATGCAAATCTGACCATAGTGCAACATTCCTCAACCCAGGAACAACACTAATCATCAGAGTAACATCCAATCTGGAAATCACACTCATCTTCTGACTCTGTCTGCTCAGCAGCAGAATCACATCATCTTCTAAATATCTTCCCCGACTATAATTGGCAATGTCTTGTTTTAGGCCCTTTTCATCTCTCCCTTCTGACTAGGTTTTTTGTTCAGTTCCGCATCTTTCAGCCTGACTTCTGCATTACAACTAGTTTTTAAAAATGAAATCTACTTGAGTCAGTCTCTGGTTTAAAATCATTCAGTTATACTCCATTACATACAAGATACAATTTAAAATCTCAGCTCACGACTTGAGGACATTTATGTATTAGCCACGGCCTACACATCCAGCATTATTTCCTGCTAAATCCTCATTCACACCCTAAAGTCCTACTGTACTGAACCACTTTCACTTCTCTTTCTTATACCTCGTTGGCTCATATACTACTGAACCTGCTGAAACTCCCTTAAACTTCATATGCACCCTCTCTCCTCACTTACTTCTTTACCTGCCTAGGTAGTTTGTTGTCATCTTTCAACACCCAGCTCAAGCATCATCTCTGGGAAGTCTTTCCTGACTGCCCATTCCCTCTTCTGCCTTTCCTGTATTCCCACACTACCTTGGAGATATAGTATACTATATGGTTTGAAAGTTTAAGTCAGATTTAGCAAAGTATAATTTCTATGCATAAATTAACCCTCTTAGGTATACATTTAAACGAGTTTTAACAAGTGTAACAGTCTTAAAATAAACACCACAAATGAGACAGAGTAATACCACCACCACCTCCCTCCCCCCCAAGCCCTTTTACTATCAATCACTTCTCACCACTTATAGACCCTGGTATCCACTGATTTTTGTCACTATAGTTTTTCCTATTCCAGAATGTGATATAAATGATATATTTTATGTGACAATTTTTGTCTGGTGTCTTGTGCTTAGCATAATGCCTTTGAGATTCATCTACCTTTCCCATGCATCACTAGTTTGTTTCTTTTTTATTACTGCATACTGTTCTATTGTATGATCTGCCATAATTTGGTTTTCAATTCATTAACTGATGGACATTTAGGTCATTTTCAGTTTTGAGGTATTCTGAATAAAGCCACCAAGAATATTCATATAACAAGTCTTTAGATGGGCATATTTCACTTATTTGGGTAAATACCTAGGAGTGGGAATCCTGGGTCGTAAGTGAATATTTAATTTACTATGAAACTAGCATATTGTTTCCAAAGCAGCTATAGAATGTTTCATTCCTTTCAGCACCGTATAAGAGATTGAGTTATTCCACATACTGGCTAGCATGTGTAAAGTTTAGCCATTCTAGTACATGTACTGATACATCCTTATAGTTTTAATTTGCATTTCCTTACTGAATAGCAATGTTGATGGCCTATGTGTACTTATTTTGCAACTTTAGATCTTCTTTGTTGAACTGTCTGTTCAACACGTTTGTGATTTTGTTAATATATAATATTACATATATGGTCTTACAAATCAGTAATATTCACAAATACATGTATATATATTTACACACACACACACACATAAAACATGTGTATATGTTTGTGTAATATTCTGGGTATTAGCCCTTTATATGTAATCTATAGGTTTTTTGTTTCCAGACTTCTCTTCTTCTTAATAATGTCCTCTAAAATAGCTTAAAATCTTGACTAAATCTAATTTTATCAATTGTTTTTATCATTCATACCTTTTGTTTCCTAAGAAAATTTGTATAACTCAAGTTTACAAATACTCCTGTTTTCATCTAAAATTTTTGTTTTAGATCTATGATACATTGCAAGTTCAACTTTATATAGTTCATTTTTATATAAGATTATGAATCGTTCCATTTGTTAAAAAAAACTAGCTTTCCCCCCATTGAATACATGTACTTCTGTCGAAAGTCAACTGGCCATAAACCTATGGGTTTATTTCTAGACTCTTTTTCTGTTCCGGGTATATATTTGCATATTCTTACATAAATACCACGCTGTTTTCAATACTCTAGCTTTACAGGAAATCTTGAAATCAAATAGTAGCCTTTCTACTTCATTTTTCTTTTTTTAAAATTGCTTTTTATCATACTATGTTCCTTGAATTTCCATATGTATTACAATTTCAGTTTGTCCATTTGTAGAAAACACAGACCTCTAGAAATTTTGATTGGGTTAATGTTCAATCTATAGATCAATTTAGAATGAAAATTTAATTTCTTTCAACAATGGTTTGCACGGTTCTGTGTACAAATATTGTTCATATTTTTTCTGGATTTTTTCCTAAAGTATTTAATATACAGAGATGTTATTGCTAATGGTATTTAATTTCAATTTTCAACTATACATTGCTTAAATATAGAAATACAACTAAATTCTGTGTATTTCCTTGAATCTTGTGAGGTTGATACATTATCTTACTAGACTTACTTGTTTTTATATGTATCTTGAGATTTTCTATACACAGAGTATTGTCATCTGAAATGTCACTTTATTTCTAATCTATATAAATTTTATTTACTCATTTACTTAGCTATTTGTAATCCATATGATAATATCTATTTTAACATATCAGATTATGTCCAACTCATCAGGCCAGGTGTGTTTCCTCAGTCACCATTAAACATGGAAAAGCTGGACAGTCCTTCCTGAATCGTCCAGGGCAAGAGCTGTAGTGAATGATTCTCCCTTTCCTTGGGTTAGCTTTAGTATGAATAAATTGCTATTCCTGATGAATATGCGCCAGTAGAATCAGGCCCAGTGGTTCTCACCCTTAACAAATCCCCGGCACGACTGAGGGAAAGAAGGCTCCAGTTAATTAATTCTCACCGGCCCTTTCGGATTGTGGTCCTCTGTCTCTCTTGGGATTCAGGGAGTTCCTCGAGTTGTTTGCTCCCACCCAGGCAGGGGAGGCTCGGGTCCAGTTAAGGGTTCTCCCTTACCCGGGCAGGCATCTGCACCTGGATGGCCAAGACGTGGAGCAGCCTGGCCAGCTCTGAACAGTGCAATGTGGTCAAATCAATCCCTTTAAGCTAGAATTTACTATGGCCACGTGGAAAAGCATCTTGCTGCCTGGTGGCCACAGCTCTCTGAGCAGCTCCAGCACCACGGTCCTCAGGGGCGCCAACTTCACACAAACGGCAGACTGGATCGGATCTACAGTCCCTGAGCCCATGCTGCCCCAGCACAGACTACAGACGCGGTGGGCCAGAAACCAGGCGACCGGAACACCAGTCTGTCGACCTCAGCGGCCACTCAGCCTAGGCGATTACCTCAGACGATCTACGAGGCCCTGACTCCAGGCGTGGGGGTGGATGGGGTGCAGGGAGGGGCGGAGGCAGAGGCTGCTTGTCCTGATGCATGCTGGGAAATGGAGTCCTGGCTGCTCACCCGTAGGCTGTACAGGCCACGTGACATCCAGAGATTTCCAGACCGTGAGGGCGTCGGGTGCTTAGACCAGAAGAAAACAAAGAAAAAGGTATTTCCTGGTACTGAGATTATTTGAGCCATGTTACTGCCAATAGATTATCTAGTCTTACTCCTTTATTTGACATACAAGAAAATGGAAATTTGGTCTGTTTATCGAATATGTAATTGTTGTGTGCCAGAGGCTGAGGGAAAACGACGGCCCCGTTCTCAGGTGTACAAAACATTGGAGAAGATGGTGACTGAGCACAGGATGCTGAGGAAACACGTCATTTGGATTTGGGGGACAAGGGAAATTCCCAAGAGGAGATACGGGGGAACAGTCCAGAACAGTGAGGATGAGAATCACTTTCTCAGCCCTTCCTACCCAGCTTGAGGCAGCAGCAGCGCAACCGAGGCCTGGTGGAGAGAGAAGTTTGGGGGAGTCATTTCCTCCCATGTGTTAGGATGTCCTTAGGTATACTTGGATCTCAGAGAGCAGAGATGGTGGCGGTGGGAAGCCAGTGTGCCGCAGTGAGGACAAGGAGGCAGGGGCAGTCACGACCATGCAGGGCCACAGCCATTTGGTTAAGCAGTTTAGCCTTTTATCCTAGGAGCCGTGGGAAGCTGGTGATGATTTTAAGCAGGGATATGAAAGGATTCGATTTTTCCAAGGTGATAAACCTCTTTTTAATTTATTCAGATTTTACTTTATATTCTTACATGTTATTTTGTAGATTTCCTCATATTTTCCTATTTTCCCTAACTTGATGATTTTGAAAATGTGAATAGTAGGAAGCAATACCCTCTACTAAGTACTAGATTCACCATTTTTGTAAGTTATATATATTTATATGCTTGCACATGTATTTGTCAATTTTTATACTCATATGCATATTTATTTTATACATTAGTATACTTTATTTTTAGTTTCTGGTGTACTGAAAAATTGCATAGAACATACAGAAAGTTCCCATATGCTCCCTCATTCTTCATCCTCACACACTTTCCCCAATTATTTTTTTTAGATTTTATTTATTTATTTTTGTGAGAGACCGCCCACAAGCACGGGGCGGGGGGGGGGGGGCGCAGAGGGAGAAGCTGACTCCCGGATAAGCAGGGCTCTGGATTTGGGGGAGGAGGGGGCTCCATCCCAGGACCCTGATATCATGCCCTGAGTGGAAGGCAGATGCTTAACTGACTGAGCCACCCGGGTGCCCCAACTTTCCCAGTTATTAACATCTTATGGCAGAGTGGTGCATTTTTTACAATTGGTGTGCATTGTACCTTCTATGATTGTGTACCCTCCATTACATTCATACAGTTTAGTTTCACTATCCTAAAAATCCCTTGTGCTTTGTCTGTTCCTTCCTTCCTTCCTCCAAATCTCTGCCATTTATTTCTTCTTTGGCTATCATTTCCCATACAATGTTGAATAGAGAGGGTGAGTACACATCTTGTTATTTCTGATCATAGGGGGAAAGCATTCACGACTAAGTATGAAGTTATATTTGATTTTGATACATCCCCATAACAGGTTGAGGAATTTCTCTCTGGTCTTAGCTTTTGAAGAATTTTTATTATGAATGGGTGTTGATTTTATTAAATCTTTTCATGATGTATTAAGGTGATTATGTGATTAAGATGATCATATGTTTTTTCTCCTTTATTTTGTTAATGTGGTGAATGACACTGATTCATTTTTAATTGGTAAGCCAGTATTTTAGTTCTGGTAAAACTAACTTGGTCCCAATGTGTTATCTATCTCTATCTATCTATCTATCTATCTATCTATCTATCTATCTATCTATAGATATGTTACTGGATTGTGTTTGCTAATTTTTAGTTAAGACTGTTCTGTGTATGTTAGTGATGAGTATCAGTCTTTTTCTTTTCTTGAAATATCTTTGTCTGTTTTGGTGCTAGCCACATAAGATCAGTTTATAAATGCTAACCACATAAGATAAGTTTAGTTATGTTCCTTGTTTTTCTAAAAGATTTAGAGAAGGATTGATAATTCTTCTCACTTAAATCTCTGATGGATTGGGCCTAAGAGGCCATCTGGGCTTAGGATGTTTTCTCTGGAAAGGTTTTAATTACAAACTCAATTTGTTGATCTTTTCAGAATAACTGCTTTGAGTTTTAATGGTTTTTCTCTGTTTTTATCCATTTCCTATTTTATTGAATTTTCTTTTTACTTTTTTTTTTTTTTTCCTATTTTCTTTGGGCTTACTTTACTCTTGTTTTTTAGATTTTTTTTTTTTTTTTTTTTTTTTTTTACACGGTAGAAACCTAGAGCATTGATTTTGGACCTTTCTTCTTATTTGATGTAAACATTTAAATATCAATTTCTCTGTAAGAATTTTGTTAGACTTAGACATAAATTTTTATTTAGTTAGTTTACTGTTCTTTCATTTTTATTTAGTTCATAATATTTTGTAATTTTCTTTGTGGTATTCTCTTTGAACTACGAGTTATTTAGAAGCGTATTATTTAATGTTTAGAGTAATTATTTAACACACAGTGTCTTGTTTTCTGTTTTTTTCATATGGAAGTAAATCTAGCCAACATTATTTCATCATGCAGATGTCCTTTTTAATGACTTTCCAATATTTGTAGTATTTGCCATAATTTTATTTGTGTACTATTCCCACCCTTTAAGAAAGAAGCCAGAACTTCAAATTTTCAGTCTTTCTTGCAGTTAGAAAAACAGAAACAAAAACCTAGATTCTCCAGTCAGAGACACCAGTGTGTGTGATCTTGATTCAGAAGAAACCAATGTGAAGTACTTGATAAATTAAGAGATCCATTTTTTTCCTCATGATGTTAGTGACTAAAATATAAAGATTTGGGGGTTGAGTTGCTGAGGTTTAGGTGTCCATTGCCCAGTTTTAGCAATGTAGTTGTATTATTCGTTAGTTGGATAGCTTATAAACTTAACACTTGATCCCTGAGATTTCATGATACTCTTTCATAAATTGCTTTTCTACTTGAACTAGCTGGGGTGGCTTCTGTTGTTTTCAAATAGAAACCCTGATAAAGGGGCGCCTGGGTAGCGCAGTCGTTAAAGCGTCTGCCTTCGGCTCAGGGCATGATCCCGGCGTTGTGGGATCGAGCCCCACATCGGGCTCCTCTGCTGTGAGCCTGCTTCTTCCTCTCCCACTCCCCCTGCTGTGTTCCCTCTCTCGCTGGCTGTCTCTCTGTCACATAAATAAATAAAATCTTTAAAAAAAAAAAAAAAAAAAAGAAAGAAACCCTGATAAAGAGGTCATTGTTTTTCTAAATAATTTGAAAGGCAGTTAATCAGCATTTAAGCAGAAATACATTACAATTTCTCTGGACTTCAGGCAGACCAGAACAGTGTTGGACACTTAGTGAATACTGAGTAAATTGGTTCACGTTCATGTTATTAGAATATACAATCATTCTTGAGATTACCTTTGAGTATGATAAATATCCTAAGTAACCACAATCTGTATTACATGAAATTTTTTTGGTAAGGTATTATATCCTTCAAATTTTTTTCTGTCTTATCTTTATTATATTCCAAGTAGTTACGAAAAGAGTCTGGCATCCTACGATGTGGATGCACTATCTCTGACAATCCATTTCAAATTGCTGTCCTGAAAATTTCTGTGAATTCGGTTTAGTGCCTAATCTATTATTAATATTACAACTACTACTGTTGTTATTGTAAGAAAGAAATAACAAAAAACTATTCCTGAAAAATGACTCTAAAACTTATTTACCCTTCAAATCAACCCCATTATGATGCATGTGAAACTGTGGGCTAGCTCAACGGTTAGTTCCCAGTAGAGATTCTTAAACTTTAATTATTAGAATATGAAAATCATTGAGGGTTGGTTGGCATCACAATAAATCTCAGATTTCACAAAACTTAATCTATTACATTAACAATTAATCCAGTTCATTAATTATTACATTATTATTATATTTTTAGTGGTGGTTGTATAGGACATGGCTATGTATACAACAGTGGGCACAGAAGTGAAAAATGACTTCCCTTGGATCTTCTCTTTGCTCCATTATTTCTATTTTTACAACCCATTCTATGTTCAATACCTCAAAAGTGTGAGCCTTAGGAATTCCACCTTTTGGAGTGCTTTAGTTAGCAAATGGGAGGAGGCACCAGTGGGAGAATAGAGGGTGGAGGGAAGAGAGGTAGAAGGAATTATTCCACCAACTTCCTCCTTCCTGGTATGTGGTTGACAGTGGATGAGTTCCTCCACTGAAGGCTACAGCTTTTGTTGATAATTTTACAACTAGAGTTTTCTCTCTGAAGAGAGCTGTCTTTGTCCCTATTGATTTAAAAGTGGTACTGCTTTCTAGCCCAATTTTCTCCAGAGTGCTTGCCTCCCTTATTTTTAATTAACCCTGTCCCAAAACTTTGTAAATAGTCTTTTCCTTGAATTTATTTAATCACCACTTTTGAGTGGATAGTCTCTATTCCTGCGGGGACACTTACTGATACAGTAGTTAGACCAGGAATGGCCCAAAGAAATGGGTCTTTGGAATGTGAATCTGGGGTTAGGTTGTACGTGAATATAATGAATACATGGATATCTTATCAGAAAAAAAAAAAAAGAGAAAATGGAATGCATGGTGTTCAGTGGCATCATAGTTACTCAGATTGTCATTGGTTGTGATACTGGAAGGTGGAATATAGTCCATACCAACTCTATGATCATACAACCAATGTAGTGACAAAGGCCCTTTGCTCGGGGTTTAATGTCCTATAATCTACTCTCTTGAAAGTCTTAATAATTTTATCTTAAAATTTGTGTTATGTCAGGGAAGTCCCATAGGACAATGAAACATATGCCAAGGGCTTGGAGCTTCAGTTCACTTGCAGTCCTACTCCGTTTCCCCCCATCCCGCCTCTTTACCTTCCTGCAACTGTTTCTTGGCCATCTGCTCCTCTGTCCCTGCTCAGTGACTGCTGTCCGCCTCTGCCCGAGTGGAGACCTGGGTGCAGCATAGCGAGGGAGGAGGTCAGACATGCACATTCTGCCCCACTCTGTCACAGATCAGGGCCCTGGGCACCTGTGAGGGTCTGAACTTGTGCCACAACTTTCCCCATGCCTGAGCCAATGTGATACTTAATAGCAAATCAAAATCTCCATGACAGTTGAGAGAGAGAGAGACCACTGAAGAAAGAAAAACTTTTTCCAGCTTTTTGAACAGGGGTCTGCATTTTTATTTCGCACTGGACTCCATCAATTATATAGCCAGCCACAATGTACTATAAGTGGTAGGCAAGATTTTGAGAAATTGTATCTGTAGCACCTAGTTACTATGGTTAATAACAATGATTAAAAACAGTTGAAGCATGTGCTGAAGTTTTTAACAAAACTAGAGTGTGTACATAAAGAAAAGAACAGAGAAAAAACTTTGAATGTCCAAATAAGAGCACAAGAGGAAAATTGGAATGCCTCTATAGCAATTTTTAAAAGTGCCTTGTCTCTAACAGTAGATGTGGTTGAAAATCAATCCTAAGGCCAGAATAAAGTTTTTAGATTCATCACCTGTAAGTGCTCAGCCTTGACACATCCATTACACTAACACAGAAGAAGGCAAACCACTGCCCATATCTGGCTCACCAACAGCTTTTATTAAAATTTTTGTTTGCTTGTTTTACTGGAACATAAACATATCCATTTGTTTTCATATTGTCAATTCATGCTTTCTAATGGTGGAATTGAGCAGTTTCAATAGAGAACACAGGTCAGAAAAGCCTAGAATATTTAATAACTGGCCCTTTACAGAACAAGTTTACTGACTCCTACAATAAAGTAATGACACAAGCAGGTTGGAGTGAGAGTCTCAGTCATGGAATGAGGGCATTTGGTTAGGACACACACACTGAGAATTTTGAACCCCCAATTCCCTCTTGGATAGAAAGGACCTCCTCCTACAGTGGCCTCTGAGAGTTATATACTAACATAGCTCAGCCCAGAAGTACAAGGCCTGAGCCAGGAATTTTTTATTCCAGTACACACACGCCCCCATCTTAGGTTTAGTGAGTTTCAAGTCTTAGTACCTAAGGAATTACTGAGGGAATAGAGTCACGGTCACATGGGTTCTTCATGTCTTAAAACCAAGGGGCAGCTATGGTGATAACTGTACTGGCCAGAATCATTGATCCCCTGATTAGAGAGCACATAATCAGTTTCTGTGAGACAACAAGGCCAAGGAAGATTGTCTGGAATCCAGTAGTTTCAGTATTTGAGGTGATACGTGATGCAGTAAATGATAATTCAAACAGATTTTGGTACCTAGAATTTTGTGCAATCGTAACAACCTAAAACATGGCATTGGCTTCAGGGCCAGGTGTCAGGTGGAAATCTGAAGAGCCTCAAGGAGAATGGGGAAGCCTAAGAAGCATCAAGGCAAGTGATACTGAAAGCCCAAATGACCTTGAGCTTAAAGAGAGGAAAATGTTTTAAAGCTGGAGAAAATGGGATCTTTGTTTTATAACGGCAGATATTTAGCAACATTTTTGGAGTAACATGGAAAATAGGAAATATCCGTGATGGACTTGGTGATCTAGCTAAAGAGATTGCTAGGTGGAAAAATTGAAAGTGCCATCTGGTTCCTCCTGCTGTGTATGATAAGATGTGAGAAGAGAAGGATGTGCTAAAGAATGAGCTCTTAAATAAAATGAAAGAAGGACCTGCTGAGTACCAAAATTAAAGTTTCTCATTCCCAGTGTCTCCTGAGAGCAGAAGGACTCCAGGACAAAGATTAAATTCGAGGCAAGACTATTTTAACTTGTGTGTGTGGGGGGGGGGAGGCTTTTTGTTTTGTTTGTTTTTTGTGGTTTTGTTTTATAGATATCAGAAAGATCTTAGGCAATCATTCACAGAAACATTTAGACAAGTATCCTCTAAGGATTTCACATGCCAAATACATTCACTCTCTAAACAATAAAGCTTCTAAGAATCATAAGGATGTCTTCTCATAGCAGTATCACTGGGAAGCCAAGTTAAAGAAGGATATGTCTTAATAAGATTTGTGGTTGTAATTTTTGTTTAATCTAGGAAACTCAAATTAGATTCATAGAACTCTTACAAAAATTTTAAAGGTGCTAGGTGCTGATAGAAATACTACCAGCTTATACTAAAAGTACAGAGACCATAAGAAATGAAAGAGGCCTTAGGGTCCTTGATCTAATATTTAGAAAGCTGGATGAGGAAACTACTAGCAATAAACAGTGGTGATCTCTAATGAAAAAGGCACAGTTAATCAGAGGATGGACCCAATAGCCAAGGGGCTACAGCCAAAAGCCAAATACAATCATTCCCAGGGAATAGGAGTGAGCCCTAATCAAGGGAATGGCACCTGGTACCCAGATATATTTCAGAATATCTATGGAACAGTGACTGCTGTGTGAATCCTACTTTCCCCCCCCCCTTTTTTTTAATAATATTTTTTATTATATTATGTTAGTCACCATACAGTACATCCCTAGTTTTTGATGTAAAGTTCCATGATTCATTACTTGCAGATAACACCCAGTGCACCATGCAATACGTGCCCTCCTTAATACCCATCACCAGCCTATCCTATTCCCCCACCCCCCTCCCCTCTGAAGCCCTCCATTTGTTTCCCAGAGTCCATGGTCTTTCATGGTTCATTCCCCCTTCTGTTTACCCCCCCTTTCTTCTTCCCTTTCTTCTCCTACCAATCTTCCTACTTCTTATGTTCCATAAATGAGTGAAACCATATGATAATTGTCTTTCTCTGCTTGACTTATTTCGCTTAGCACTATCTCCTCTAGTGCAATCCATGTTGCAGCAAATGTTGAGAAATCATTCTTTTTGATGGCTGAGTAATAGTCTATTGTATATATGGACCACATCTTCTTAATCCAGTCATCTGTTGAAGGGCATCTCGGCTCCTTCCATGATTTAGCTATTGTGGATAATGCTGCTCTGAACATTGGGATGCATATGGCCCTTCTCTTCACTATGTCTGTATCTTTGGGGTAAATACCCAGTAGTGTAGTTGCTGGGTCATAGGGTAGCTCAATTTTTAACTTTTTAAGGGACCTCCACACTGTTTTCCAGAGTGGCTGTACCAGCTTGCATTCCCACCAACAATGTAGGAGGGATCCCCTTTCTCCACATCCTCTCCAACAATTGTTGTTTCCTGCCTTGTCAATTTTTGCCATTCTAACTGGCGTAAGGGGGTATCTCAATGTGGTTTTAATTTGAATTTCCCTGATGGCTAATGATTTTGAACATTTTTTCATGTGTCTGTTAGCCATTTGTATGTCTTCATTGGAAAAGTGTCTGTTCATATCTTCTGCCCATTATATGATTTCTTTGTTTCTTGTGTATTGAGTTTGAGAAGTTCTTTTTAGATCTTGGATACCAGTGTTTTATCTGCAGTGTCATTTGCAAATATCTTCTCCATTCCGTGGGCTGCCTCTTAGTTTTTTTGACTGTTTCCTTGGCTATGCAGAAGCTTTTTATCTTGATGAAGTCCCACAAGTTCATTTTTTCTTTTGTTTCTCTTGCCTTTGGAGATGTGTCATGAAAAAGGTTGCTGTGGCCGATGTCAAAGAGGTTGCTGCCTATGTTCTCCTCTAGGATTTTGATGGATTCCTGTCTCACATCGAGCGTTTTCATCTATTTGGAGTTTATCTTTGTGTATGGTGTGAGAGAGTGGTCAAGTTTCATTCTTTTGCATGTAGCTGTCCAATTTCCCCAGCACCATTTATTGAAGAGACTGTCTTTTTTCCACTGGATGTTTTTTCCTGCTTTGTCAAAGATTAGTTGCCCAAGGAGCCAACGGTCCATTTCTGGGTTCTCTATTCTGTTCCATTGGTCTATGTGTCTGTTTTTGTGCCAGTACCATGCTGTCTTTATGATGACAGCTTTGTAGTATAGCTTGAAATCCGGCAATGTGATACCCCCAGCTTTGTTTTTGCTTTTCCACAATTCCTTGGCGATTCGTGGCCTTTTCTGGTTCCACGCAAATTTAAGGGCTATTTGTTCTAGTTCTTTGAAAAATGTCATTGGTATTTTGATTGGGATGGCATTGAAAGTGTAGATTGCTCTGGGTAGCATAGACATTTTAACTATATTAATTCTTCCGATCCATGAGCATGGAATATTTTTCCATCTTTTTGTGTCTTCTTCAATGTCTTTCAAGAGTGATTTGTAGTTTCTAGAATATAGATCCTTTACATCTCTGGTTAAGTTAATTCTGAGGTAACATATGATTTTTGGTGCTATTGTAAATGGAATGGAATCCCTAATTTCTCTTCAGTCTCATTGTTCGTGTATAGAAATGCAGCTGATTTCTGAGCATTGATTTTGTATCCCTCCACATTACTGAATTGCTCTATAACTTATAGTAGTTCGGGGGTGGATTCTTTTGGGTTTTCCATATAGAGTATCATGTCATCTGTGAAGAGAGACAGTTTGACTTCGTCTTTGCCAATTTGGATACCTTTTATCCCTTTTTGTTGTCTGATTGCTGTTGCAAGGACTTCTACTATGTTGAATAATAATGGCGAGACTGGGCATCCTTGTCGTGTTCCTGATCTTAAGGGAAAGGCTTCCAGCTTTTCCCCATTGAGAATGATATTTGCCACAGGGTTTTCATAGATGGTTTTGATGAAATTGAGGAATGTACCCTCTATCCCTACACTCTGAAGTGTTTTAATCAGGAAAGGATGCTGTATTTTGTCAAATGTTTTTTCTGCATCTATTGAGAGAGTCATATGGTTCTTGACTCTTTTCTTGTTGATATGATCTATCACACTGATCGATTTGCGAATGTTGAACCACCCTTGCATCCCAGGGATGAATCCCACTTGGTCATGATGGATAATCCTTTTAATGTACTGTTGGATCCTGTTAGCTAGGATCTTGTTGAGAATTTTGGCATCCATATTCATTAGGGATATCGGTTTGTAATTCTCCTTTTTGATGGTGTCTTTGCCTGGTTTGGGGATCAAGGTAATACCGGCCTGATAGAATGAGTTTGGTAGTTTTCCTTCTGTTTCTATTTTTTGAAACATCTTCAGGAAATATGTATTATTTCTTCTTTGAATGTTTGGTAGAATTCCCCGGGGAATCTGTCAGTCCCTGGACTCTTGTTTTTCGGGAGGTTTTTGATAACTGCATCAATCTCTTCATAATTAATCAGTCTGTTTAAAAAATCCATTTCTTCCTGTTTCAGTCTTGGTAGTTTATAGGTTTCCAGGAAGGCACCATTTCTTCCAGGTTGTTTAATTTATTGGCATCAAGCTGTTGGTAAAAGTTTCTAATGATCCTTCCTATTTCATTGGTGTTGGTTGTAATCTCTCCCCTTTCATTCATAATTTTATTAATTTGGGTCGTTTCTCTATTCTTTTGAATAAGTCTTGCCAGTGGTTTATTGATCTTATTTATTCTTTCAAAGAACCAGCTTCTAGTTCTGTTGATCTGCTCTACTCTGCTCCTGGTTTCTAATTCATTGATCTCTGCTCTAATCTTGAACAATTGCTTTCTCATGCATGGGTTAGGCCTGTTCTTCTGTTCCAGCTCTAGCTTCTTGAGATGAGAATATAAAAACTGCATTTTAGATTTTTCTATTCTTTTGAGTGAGGCTTGGATGGTTATGTATTTTCCCCTTAGGACCGCCTTTGCAGTGTCCCATGGGTTTTGGACCATTGTGTTTTCATTCTTCTTGGTCTCCATAAATTGTTTAAATTGATTTTTAATCTCCTGGTTTCTCCAATCATTCTTGAGCAGGATGGTTCTTAGTTTCCAAGTGTTTGAGTTTCTTTCAGATTTTTCCTTGTGATTGAGTTTCAATTTCAAAGCATTGTGGTCTGAGAATATGCAGGGAATAATTTCAGTCTTTTGGTATCGGTTGAGACCTGTTTTGTGACCCAGTATATGGTCTATTCTGGAGAACGTTCCATGTGCATTCGAAAAGAATGAGTATTCCGTTGTTCTGGGGTGTAGTATTCTATATATATCTATGAGGTTCATCTGGTCTAGTGTGTCATTCAAAGCTCTTGTTTCTTTGTTGATTTTCGGCTTAGGTGATCTGTCTGTCTATTGCTGATAGTGGAGTGTTGAGGTCCCCTACTATTAACATATTTTTATCTATATGTCTCTTTATTGTGGTTAAGAGTTGGCTTGTGTATCTTGCTGCTCCCCTGTTGGGGGCGTAGATATTTATAATTGTCATATCCACTTGTTGGATACAACCTTTAAGAGTAATATAGTGTCCTTCTGTATCTCTAACTTCAGTCTTTAGTTTAAAATCTAATCTGTCTGATATAAGAATTGCTACCCCAGCTTTCTTTTGAGGTCCATTGGCATGAAAAATGGTTTTCCATCCCTTCACTTTCAGTCTGGATGTATCTGTAGGTTCAAGATGAGTCTCTTGTAGAGAGCAAATGGATGGGTCATGTCTTTTTTCCCATCTGCAACCCTGTGGCGATGGGAGCATTTAGGCCATTCACATTGAGAGTGATTATTGAGACATATGATTTTAATTATGTCATGTTGCCTGTAAAGTCTTTGTTTCTATAGATTGTAACTTTCTGTTCTGTATCCCTCTGGGGGCCTTTTTACTTTTATAGAACCCCCCTTAATATCTCCTGTAAGGCTGGTTTCGTGGTTAAGAAATTGGTCGGTGACTGGCGATTCTGGAAGGTCCTTGTCGCTCCATCAATTCTGAATGACAGCCTTGCTGGATAAAGGATCCTTGGCTGCATGTTTTTCTCTGAAAGAGCTTTAAAAATGCCCCCACCAACCCTTTCTCTCATTCCAGGTCTGTGTAGACAGGTCTGACGTAATTCTGATATTTTTGCCTTTGTACATGAGAAATTTCTTTGCCCTGGCCGCTTTCAATACTGTATCCTTGGATCTAATATTTGCAAATTTCACTATGACGTGACGTGGTGTAGGTTTGTCGTGGTTGAACTTGGGAGGGGTCCTCTCTGCCTCTTGGACACGAATGCTTGTTTACTTTGCTAGATTAGGGACGTTTTCAGCTACGATTTGTTCAAATATCTCTTCTAGACCTCTCTCTTTCTCCACCCCCTTGGGGATGCCGATGATTCTGACATTGGAACATTTCATTGAGTCAGTAATCTCCCATAACCTACATTCTTTAGAATGGATTTTTTTGAGCCAAGTTTCTGTTTTAACTTTCTCTTCTACCATCCTATCCTCCAATTCACTAATTCGTTCTTCTGCCTCATTTACCCTGGCCATCAGAGCATCTAGTTTTGACTGCATTTGATTCATAGAATTTTTAATTTCTTCCAGATTCGCTCCCATTTCCACCCTTAGAGATTCAATATTCTTGTTAATATTTTCGTTAATATTTTTTTCAAGCCTACACATCATCTTGACCATTGTTGCTCTGAACTCCATTTCTGACAATTTGGTTATATCCATATCCATCAGTTCTGTGGCAGAGGCCACAGACTCATTATCTTTTCTCCTTCTCGTCATTCTGATGAGAAGAGGTTGCAGGGTTGCCCAGAGCCCAAATTATTGACCAGGACCCAGGCAGTGTGCACTTGTTTTATAGGGATGTTAGGGATGTGGGCTTCTTGTTTTTTCAGCCTGCCTTCTGGGGGAGGGGCCTGCTGCGCTGATATTCAGGCAACCCTATTTGGGTAGAGTCGCCCTGTCCCCTGCGAGGGGGGATGGGGATGGGCACAACATGAGCCGGTATTTCCAGGCTTTTGTTCTCTGGCAGCTTTCCCTGGCGTTTTTCTGTGGCTCTTCTGAGAGTCAGAGCAGCAGTGGCCAAATCCCAGCCCCTGTCTCAGAACAGAGAGATCGCAGTCTGCTCTCCATTGAGCTCTCCTGGCCTCTTTAACTCTGTTTCTTTTGGTGCTGCTAAAAACCCTGCAGCGTCCAGGGTTGTGCACCCCACAGCCAGTGTCCCAGCCCTCACTTCCAGGTCCCGCACGTCTCTGTCCTTTGTGTTTCTAACATCGCCAGCTGCCCCTGGTTCCGCACGGGCTCCAGAGCTCTTTGTTTCAGTGTGGTTCGAGCACACTCTGGAGCACTGGTTTTCAGTCTGGTCGTGAACTCGCTCCCGAGCTCCCAGTTTTAGTATGGTTCCAGTGAGCGCTCCGGAGCTCCAGTTTTCAGTCAGGTCCGCGAGCGCTCTGGAGCTCTATGTTTCACTCTAGTTCGAGTGTGCGCTCAGGAGCTCCGGTTTTCAGTCTGTTCGCATGCGGCATTCCCAGGCTCACGGTCTCAGTCTGCTCTCTCGCCGGTGCAAGTCCACCCACTCCCTGGTGCAGGTGGCTACTGCTTCCCGGCGCCCGAGCACCACGGCTCCTTCCCCCTTCCGTTTATCTTCCGATAGCTGTGTGCAGATTCACGGCTCCCCGCTCCGTACCTCAAAACTCAGCGCTGGAGATGTTCATTTGTAGAGATCCAGATGTATCTTCCTGCGTCTCAGGCTGATTCCGTGGATGTTCAGGCTGGTCTGGTACCTATCCAACTCGACTCAGGGGACCAGCTGAAAAAGGGGACCCCTACTCCTCCGCCATCTTAACTCCTCTCCCTCCTTTCCCCCTTTTTTGAATGAAAGGTGTACTATGCCTTTGCTGACTTTGTATGTCCATTGTGGAGGTACAAAAACTTGTCTCTTTCATAGAGAATTCTTCATATTGAAAGGAACTGTACTCAAAAATGTCTATTCTGAGAACCACTTTTAGGAAGTTCATCTGGGTCTGGACCTGATGTAGAGAACAGTTATCAGGACTGGAGCTAAGACTGATTCCACAAAGAAATGCTACTTTGGGTAGGGAGTCTTGGAAGTAGGTGAGTTTTTTGCTTGTGGTTGGTATGTAAATAATTTGTGGCCAGAGAACTAACTCTGGCAGTTTCAAAATACCACTAAATTCACTGACCCTTGTTTCATTGGGAGGTTCATTCTATGTCTCCTCCTCTTGAAGTTACACACTTATACTGCCTCATCTTTTGAACAATAGAGTATGTGACACTAGGGCAATTGTAAGCCCATGATTTAGGGTTCTAGCAGCTTACATTTTTTCTTTGTAGGAATGTACTCTTTGATCTCAGCCACCAGCCTGTAAGGAAGCCTAGGCTATGCATAGAGGGCATGCAAAAGTGTTTTGGAGAACAGCCACAACTTTAGGTCTCAGCTGTTAGCCAGCATCACCTACCAGTCGTACCACTGAAGAAGACTTCAAGCTGAATCTAAGTCCAGCCTCTATCTGACTGCCATCACATAAGAGATTTTGAATGAAAGAGTAGCTTAGCTGAGCCCAGTTTAAGCTTCAGAATGATGAGAGAAAATAACAAAATTATTATTGTTGTAAGTCATTAAGTTTTGGGATTATTTGTTATATAAAATAGGAAACTATAATGGTGTTTACCTCTAAAAAATAACTTTTTTCCCTAAATACCTGCATTATAGTTATCAAACATAAAATTAACAATAATGAGAACAGGGATTTATTTTTAATAAAAAATGTACATATATGCTTTGTGATAAATATATCTTTACCATATCTTCCATAATTAAAAGTAAACATGCTAGACAGGGAGGGCTATATACAAGATAGTTACTAGCAATTCAAAGATCCTTCATTATTTTTAATTTTCCAGAAATAAATTACATTCATTGTAGGAGGCTGTAGGGTTGAAACAAAACAAGAAAATCTAGTCTCTTTTACCAAGCAGTCCAACTGAGATCTTTTATAGCTATTTGGAAATCAGTTTCCTTTCAGGAATTGAATGAAATATTTGGGATTTGAAAGTACAATGACTGGTTTCCAATACACCCTATTGTCAGTTATTAACCCAGTTTTAATTAATTAGGGGTTTGATAATCAATTTCCATGGATATTTATATAAGAAATTCATAGTGAGGAATTACCCGATTTATAATCACATTTTCTGCATCCTGTTCCCTTAGGAAACATCATTAATATTTTTTTCTCTATAGTAAGATATAAGTGGAAGTAATTTATACATATATTGCTCTAGTAAATCATTTTTAGTTTAAAATTGCTTTATAGATTTGTGTTTTGGAGCGGACTCAATATGTACATAGGTTCTAACATTTTATAAAATTAAAGTTTGTCTCTGCATCTTTTACATAGTCCTAGTGGATGAAAGTAATTTGTTTTAAGAAAGGAAACACATAGGACCTACAGCCAGAATTTGTTTTTAGCCTCGAATCCCCATGCAAGTTCTCTCAACTGTAAAAAGGAAAAGGTAGTATCTTATCTTCCCTGCTTGCTTCACGTGTTTGTTAAAAGTATGTATGAAATTAGCCATGTGACTATGCTTTCCAGTCAGTATTTACTCATAAAGTAACATCTATGTATCTTGTACTATTATAGGTAAGTTAGAATGAAATATCCTATAAAATGAAAGAGAATCTTACAATTTTGTTGCCTATAAAAGTCATTGATGACAGTTATTTCTGATCCTTATCATTTTACAGATGTGAGACTAGTGACTTTTTTACGTTCAAATTGGACTAAATCTATGCTCTATGACTCAGGACAGCACCTACAAAATTATCAAGGAAATAAATGCTCTAGTGAATAATGCAGAGTATTTTCATTTTAATAATTTTGGTCCCTATTGAACACCCTAGGATCAGATTTTGACAGTCACCTAACCTTTCCCATCAGGGAAATGAATCAGAAAAAACCCTGAGTTTCAGGTGAAGGTAAAACATAACATCATCTACAATAACAACAGCATCACTAGCCTTAGCTCAGAATCCTCAGTGCTGCCTAGATACTCAGCCAGTGAAGAAAAGAGGCTCAGGGAAGTGACATGTGCCCCCAGCAGCAAACACAGATCATGTCAGAAGATGGCAGTAAAGGAGCAGAAGCAAAGGCAATCAGGGGCTTAAATTCCAGGTTGCATATACTCCAGTTTCTCTTATCCCTCAGTGGAATAGAACTCAATGTGTGGACATTTTGGTTTCTAAAAATTTAATATATACGTTTTTAAGTAGAATTAGAAACATTATATATTATATGTGTGTGTGTGTGTGGGGGGGGGGACAGCTGTCCCTGTAGTTGGCAATGAGGACGTGGAATGCAAATTACAGTAAAATGATATTAACTATCCAGAAGAACTTATCGTTTAGTAGGTGAGACAGACGTTATGTCAGTGATTAATGTATAAACAAACAAATGTATAAACAGAAATAGGCACAGCATGCCAAGGGATTGCAGAGAGAGAAGATGTTAATGAGTTCAAGGGTAGTAGGAAGTTTTCTGGAGGAGGAGATGTTTGAACTGAGCATCAAAGAACAAAAAGGTATGCGTGAGGAAACAAAAAGGGTGGAAAGGTTTTCTGGCAAAAGAGCAGCTTGCCTAAAAGATGGAGAAGAAACGGTCAGGTTGTTCATTTAGATAACACTGGAATTATTAATTATGAAGCAGTAATATATGTAATGCACAGGGAACGAATATTTTGGGAGTACAAAGGAAATAGACATATATTAATTCCTTTAATCTTTACAATTTTCTGGTTTGGTACATTCTCATCTATGCTTTATATAAGAGGAAATTGAATCTACGAAAAGTTAATTAATCTGCCAAAGCTTATAATTTTAGTTAGTAAAACTAACTGCAATTCAAACTTTCTTCCTGACTCCACAATCTGTACTCCTTTCATTGACCTTTGGTGCTGGAATACTTAATATTGATATGATCAATCCCTGTATACAAGAAGCATCCAAATATCAAGCTATTTCCTATTTTAAGTAAGTATTTCAGTGGCCAATTATGTGTGCCCACTGTAGGAAGATGCGGGCTTATGTTTATGTTTTTTATCATGTTCTCAAGATAGGAAAATCATGTATGTGGTGAACCTAGGTCAAATAGGATGTGGTGAAGAATAGCCTGGCCTGTAATAGGATCACAGGGAAACTAGAAAAGAAAAAAAAGTGATGAATGTATAAATTAATGTACTTGCTCAGACACACCCTCATGCAACAGATCTAATGCCTGTTCATAATAGGAATGAAGATCGACTGCTCAGAGTACTTACTTCAACTTCCTTTATTTCTTTTAAAGATGCCTTGCAAAAACATTTATGTATCATTTATATACATACCCCTCAATTTCCCCTTCCTTACAATTTCTTCTTTTCTCTATTATGTACTTCTAATTACTTCCAGAACATTTGGAAAATACATTAAATAATCAGGATAATGCAATCTAGAAAAAATCCTTCAGAAGAGTTTCTTGAATTTTCTGACAGGAAAGGTAACAGCATTGGAAATTTTTCTAATATAATTATGGTTGAGAGCTGCAAGTTAATGAATAAACTTTGCAGCATAGCATCTCTTATTTGTCTCCTAAAGAATTCTTGAACTATAGTCACAGTAACCCAAGACTGTTGAAAGAGGAAGGAGCCTCTAATTTCTCATTTTTTAATGGAAAACAAATTGTGTTTTGGCATTGGTGGTGAATCCAAATGCATTCTTCATCCTTTAGTAAAAACAGGACTAGAATATTTTATCAGCACTGATAGGTTGAGCTTCTAGAGCATAAACATAAGGATACTAGATAATTGTTCAAAAACATAAGCATCTACATAATATGAAAGCATCAAGAGTAGCATTGACTAGTCAGTCTTGAGGGTAAAGATGGTTGCTTTAGTCATAGGTTTCGTCACCTACTCTGGAGGTGAGACTTGTAAGTCTGTCAAAATAATTCCTGTGCCAGTTGTGAATATATTGCCTCTATAATACAAATCTATTGTCCTTTCCCTTGTTTTGTATTATTAGATTTGAACCTTGAAAATATTCCTCCTTTGCAAGCTGACTTGATATTAAACTTTGTCAGGAAAGAACTCTGGAGGAACTGAAAGATCATAGCAAAAGAGAGGGTCTTTTCATTCCAGTGGATTGTTTTTGGTATAGCTGCCAAACACAGTGGCATTTGAAAGTTCTCTTAGCAGCTCATAATTATGGGCCAGCTGTGGTTTTCCTACACATGTTAGCAAGTTTCTTCATTATCCAGCAAGTCTTCCCTAGGGACCAGCTCCAGGGTGCCTGCACCTTCTAATAGTCTTTTGACCACTTAGCCGGTCATTCTTTTTTTTTTTTCTTAAGATTTATTAATTTGTTTTAGAGAGAGTGTGCACAGGGGTGGGGGACCAGGGCAGAGGAAGAGAGAGAATCCAGAGCAGACTTCCTGCTGAGCCCAGAGCCCAATTTGGGGCTTAATCTCATGACCCTGAGTTCATGACCTGAGCCAACCTCAAGAGTCATTCCCTCAACTGACTGAGCCACTCAGGTGCCCCTTGGCTGGTCATTCTTACATACTGGCTCTGGCCCACCCACACCATGCAACAGAGTAGCCATTTATATTACTAATGAAATTACTTGCATGGCATATTTTAAATCTTACATGAAAGAAAACCACTTCATCACAGAAAAATGGAGAGAAGAATGAAAATTTGTAGGATGAAGTACAAGTTCCAAAATATTTACAGTATATTATTTACAAATTCATGGAATTTGTTGAGCACCTTCTAAATCTGAGATGTTGCACAAAATATGGAATTAATTTAAAGATGAAGGAAAAATGGCCTCTACTCTCAGGCCAGGTGGAGAGCAGAGACTTTCATTCGTGCTACTTATAGTTAATGAGTATTTGTACAAGGCACTGTGTATACATATATGGAGAAAGAGAAGATATTCTTTTTTGGAGGGGAAGAGAGAGGGAAAGGGAGGGAGAGAATCTTAAGCAGGCTCCACGTCCAGCGTGTAGGCCCATGTGGGGCTCGATCTCACAGCCCAGAGATCATGACCTGAGCCGAAATCAAGAGTCAGATGTTTAACTGACTGAGCCACCAAGGTACCCTGGGAGAGAAGATGCTTGTCTTTTGGATTCCAACATCATAATGAACAAGAAGGGTACACGTTAAACAAATGATGTTAAACAGATATGCTTTCGAGAAAGTATCAAGTGCGCAGGGTAAGTCTGCTTCATGCTTTACAGCAGTGCCTAGTGTAATCCCTGCTATAAACAACAGTATTTAATAAGATATATTTAATGAATATGAGAATAAAACATACTTTGCTAGAGCCTTCTTGAATATTCCACATAGAATTGAAAATTCCTATTTCCAATCTGTCGTGACTATTTTTACCTTTGCCTTCATTTATTTTTCTTAATGAGTAGATGCTTGATATTCATAAGCCATACGTTTAAAATCCTAGGGAATTCCTATAATCATGAATGCAGAAATAGCTGCAGAGGCTTGTGAATTTTCTCTAAAGTACAATTCTATCAAAAGCTACATATCTGATGCCATATGCTTAGACTAAGTTAATTGTCTTAACCTCCACTTACACTTTATTTCTGTCTTTTTGAGAAGTTTTTGTATTATCTCAAGGAGTCACACTGAAACTATTTAACAGAATTTTTCTTTTTTCAGTACATAATATATGGCACATTGTTCAAACGATTGGTCAACCCTGAATTTTAACAATCTAATCTTGATTTTATCTAAGACTTCTATTTTCTAAAAACCAAGAATTTCTTATATATCTTTTATTTCTCTTTACTTCAAGTGCAGTATTGGTGGTTGGATTTTATCTTTCCATTTTGCAATGGCCCTTGATGAATAAAGAAAAGCTGCAAGTAGAAAGCAGTATTATCTGAGAGAATTTCTGGCTTTCTTCAGAAACTGAGTGATTTATGTTAATCAATACTATGTTTCAGTAAATTTTGAATGATTAAAAAGTACAGTGGATTTTTAGGGTGTTCCACTGTACCAAAAACCATGGTACACAGTAATAATACATTTTTTCTAATTAGATTTTAAGTCTCTTCATAGGGTGAGATTGATACATTTAGGGCACAACTATAAAAATCTGTGGTACTGTACAAAGAGCAATAGAATAGGAGGAAGACAAAGGTGGGTACCACTTTAAACTACCACCAAGTATGTGTAGATAAGTCACTTAATCTGTCTGGATTTCATTTTCCTCATCTCTTGAATGAGTCTAATGAGTCATATCTTTATTGCTGATTCCCATTATTTGCCAATGCTTAACATGTAAAGTGTAAATAGAATAACAATAGAACAGGTATTAGAGTCATAGTAATAAATCTAGGAAAACTAAATGATCAAAGTGCTTCTGGTTTCTATTTTGCCATTGATATTCATTTGTGAAAAACAATATGAGATGTAGCCTGTGGCCAAGGAACAGAATGAAGGCAACTATATCCTAGGTACATGTGCTTTATTCATAAATATTGCTTTAACTTACTCTTATAATTGGCGGGATTCAGGTAAGACAGACACAACTTCTTTTTTTTTTTTTAATTATCTATCTAGTTTTCTAGTGACCTTGAGTCATCATTTCAATTATAATTCTTTCTTGTAGACAAGTCCTTTAATTTTCCAACAAACATATTGTATAAATTCTATAAAGCTAGGCATATTCTGGACATCTGAGTGTTGAGTTTGAAAGTTAAAAAGACATTTACTTTGGTCCCCAAAAATGGCCAAATGAAATAGAGTACTCCTTTGTAGAGAATTAATGTAAATTATTTCAATCACGGACAACAGTTAGTTAGTTCTTTAGTAAATAAAATAACCTCCAGCAATTAAATGTTGACATGACCTCCCTCCCACAGCCTTGCTACTGCTTTACAATGAAACCTAATCTCAGATCAAATTCTGCTGTATAGGTGCAAACATTGATTGACAAGTATGCACAGATCACTTATGCTGTTTCTATAAATTTGATGGATTCTTAGCTCTGTTCTTGTAGGGGCTGAGCAGTAATTTCCAAGTAAGGCTCACCAGAAGATAATGCAAGAATATTTAGTAGCAAGATCAGGCACCCAAGTAGTTTCTGAATCATGCTTCCAAGTAGGCTCTGAATCAGCAACTAAAAAAGGATGCTTGGGAATCAAGCTGAGATCACTTTCCTTTAGAGTACAGACTATGGGCTCCCATATTTGTGCTAGTGTAAGGGTAGGACTGCTATATACTATTTAGAGACAAACCAGGTATTTACAGTCATATCTAACATTCCCTTGGTTCCTTTAAGGAAGTATAAGAATTTGGGCTAGAAAGGAACTGTTGAAAAGGAAAAGCAAAGCTGGGAGCATCACAATGCCGGATTTCGAGTTGTACTACAAAGCTGTGATCACAAAGACAGCATGGTACTGGCACAAAAACAGACACATAGACCAATGGAACAGAATAGAGAATCCAGAAATGGACCCTCGGCTCTTTGGGAAACTAATATTTGATAAAGCAGGAAAAAACATCCGGTGGAAAAAAGACAGTCTCTTCAATAAATTGTGCTGGGAAAATTGGACAGCTACATGCAAAAGAATGAAACTTGTCCACTCTCTCACACCATACACAAAAATAAACTCCAAATGGATGAAAGACCTCGATGTGAGACAGGAATCCATCAAAATTCTAGAGGAGAACATAGGCAGCAACCTCTACGACATCGGTCAAAGCAACCTTTTTCATGACACATCCCCAAAGGCAAGAGAAACAAAAGATAAAATGAACTTATGGGACTTCATAAAGATTAAAAGTTTCTGCACAGCCAAGGAAACAGTCAAAAAAACTAAGAGGCAGCCCACGGAATGGGAGAATATATTTGCAAATGACACTACAGATAAAGGACTGGTATCCAAGATCTACAAAGAACTTCTCAAACTCAATACACGAGAAACAAATAAACAAATCAAAAAATGGGCAGAAGATATGAACAGACACTTTTCCAATGAAGACATACAAATGGCTAACAGACACATGAAAAAATGTTCAAAATCATTAGCCATCAGGGAAATTCAAGTTAAAACCACACTGAGATACCCCCTTACGCCCGTTAGAATGGCAAAAATTGACAAGGCAGGAAACAACAATTGTTGGAGAGGATGTGGAGAAAGGGGATCCCTCCTACATTGTTGGTGGGAATGCAAGTTGGTACAGCCACTCTGGAAAACAGTGTGGAGGTCCCTTAAAAAGTTAAAAATTGAGCTACCCTATGATCCAGCCATTGCACTACTGGGTGTTTACCCCAAAGATACAGACGTAGTGAAGAGAAGGGCCATATGCACCCCAATGTTCATAGCAGCAATGTCCACAATAGCTAAATCGTGGAAGGAGCCGAGATGCCCTTCAACAGATGACTGGATTAAGAAGATGTGGTCCATATATACAATGGAATATTACTCAGCTATCAGAAAGAACGAATTCTCAACATTTGCTGCAACATGGACGGCACTGGAGGAGATAATGCTAAGTGAAATAAGTCAAGCAGAGAAAGACAACTATCATATGATTTCTCTCATCTATGGAACATAAGAACTAGGAAGATCGGTAGGGGAAGAAAGGGATAAAGAAAGGGGGGGTAATCAGAAGGGGGAATGAAACATGAGAGACTATGGACTATAAGAAACAAACTGAGGGCCTCAGAGGGGAGGGGGGTGGGGGAATGGGATAGGCTGGTGATGGGTAGTAAGGAGGGCACGTATTGCATGGTGCACTGGGTGTTATACGCAACTAATGAATCATCGAGCTTTACATCGAAAACCGGGGATATACTGTATGGTGACTAACATAATATAATAAAAAATCATTAATTAAATAAAATAAATAAATAAAAAGAATTTGGGCTAGATGCACTAGGTAAGAAAAATGCAAATTTTAATATGTCAGTAATTGCATGGATGTTATACTGTGACCATTGCTATAATTCGGAGTGGTGCTACCTGCAGTTCTATTTCTGGATTTTCTTTTTTTTCTCTTTCTTCTTTCTTTCTTTCTTTCTTTCTTTCTTTCTTTCTTTCTTTCTTTCTTTCTTTCTTTCTTTCTTTCTTTCTTTCCCTCTCTTTTTCTTTCTTTCTTTCTTCTTTTCTTCTTTTTTAAAGATATTTATTTAGAGAATGAGGGAGTGATGAGGGGGAGGAGCAGAGGAAGAGAGAGAATCTCAGGCAGACTCTATGCTGAGCACGAAGCCCAATTTAGGGCTCAATCCCATGACCCTGAGACCATGACCTGAGCCGAAATCAAGAGTCAGACACTTAATCGACTGAACCACCCAGATGCCCCTAATTCTGGCTTTTCATAACTGATCAGATTCCAAATATTTTGTTCTGTTTTCAGAATATATCTCTAAGCTTTGTCCTAGGAAATATTGTTATTGGAGGGTCAAAACATATTGCAAGGAAAACTCAAGGTATACTTTCCAGAGGATATGATATTAGAGCTGAATCATGAATAAATAAAAGCTTCATAGATTTTTTAAAAAGTGGGAGATAATATTTCAGAAAGAGAAAGCTCTTATGTGCAAAGAAACAAAGAATACAAGAGAAGGAAGATGAGTCAGTGCTGAGGTATAACTGGAGCTTCATTGGTGGAGGATCCTATGTCCTTGGTACTAGCACTGGAGGTAGGCAAGCCCAAGGGAAATATGTAAAGGAGATGAGAACTGGACCCAGAATGGAATCTTAAAATACAGTTTAAGGATTAAGAGTAGTGGTTTGGAAGGATACATCTGGGTGAAGGGGATTTTCACAAATACGGTGGTAGATGGTATAATAAACAAAATATATATGTGGTGCATTATAATACTCCTCAATTGGCAAAAAAATACAAATAGTCAATTACAACTATAAGCTACTTGAAAGTTATGTAGAAATATGTATATAGTGATGGATATAAAATTGGAACATTTTCTGTTTTTCTCTATGTGTGTTTGGCTATCTTGTCTGAAGCCATAAAGCTATTGAATGGTGGAGGTGGGAGTAGAACGCACATTCATATGCCTCTACAGCCCAGACTATGATACATCATGCTGTTCTGCCTCAAGCCCTTATTTCATTCTTTCCCTACTATGTCTCTCAGGTACTCACTATACTCCTTCAGTTCCTGGTTAGTTCATGCCTTAGAAGATACCTCCTAACCATCTCTAGAATGTCTCTTCCCTGTGCCATCCTAAAAGGTGTGGAAGTGGGTAGGGAGAGTATACTTCAGTCATTTATAAATACTTACAATAGTAGGTTATGAAACTGAGAGTTCCCTTGTGCCTGTCAAATGAAATTATATTAGCTAGAACCCTGTCTTTGGAGGTGAGAGTATACTTGGGAAATATAGAAGGTTGTCAAAGGTCAGATGCCATGTTCTTTTCATTTGTATTATCAAAGTACACAATACACAAAGTATACACGTAGCTTAACTGGGGGTCTTTGGACAGATGTGCATTTGAATCCCAAGTCCACCTTTTAGAGTTTTACCTCTCTAAGCACAGTTTCTTCTTTGAAAAATAAATTTCTTAATCTTGCTTACCATACAGAATTGTTATGAGGATTATATATATTATAAAGCATTTAGCACCTGGCTGGCAATCAGCAGGAATTCAATAAATACAACTTTTCAATACCTGCACACATATTTATGATATATATTTATATGTATCAAGAGAAAGGTAGGGGTTATTTCTTAAAAACTTTGCAGTCAAAAGAAACCATGAAAAATATACTTTAGGATAGGTTGAACTTAACAGTCTGTGGGGACCTGCAGTAGAGGAAAAGATTCAGACAATTTGATAAATAGTTGACATAGTATGAGTCTTCAGAGAGATGTACTGTCAAAAATTGGTTTTGGGGACTTTCTGTTGGTATATATGTGTGTGTGTCTTTTTATATAAATGTTTGTATGATTACCTGTTGAGGTTCATTAGAGTCTGGAATTCTCTGTATTAATTATTCAGGAAGAGCAGGTCCTTAAATAGCAACTCAAAACTGTGGGTCAGAGCAGAGGAGATAGAGGTAGGAGAAGGGATTCAATCTCTCTTTGTGTCTCTCTTGTTGAATTTCATCAGACACTTGCCTGAATGTAAGAAGTTTCTTCTTTTGAGTAATTTCCATAATGTAAAATGTGCAGATAAAGAGTTTCTGTAACACTGCTAGTCTGTCAAAAAAAAAAAAAAAAAAAAGAGAAAAGAAAAGAAACTGGAATTTAAAATTAAAACTTGAAATAAAAAATACATAAAATGTGTAAATATATATGTAAGAATACATATATTATAAACTTCAAAAAAAGAAAAAGAAAAAAGTTGAGTGTGTATCTTTATCTTTTTGCTCTTCCCCAGGACACAATTTCAACATTATAAATATTGTAAAATTGGCTCTAATTGTAGAAATGAAGTAATCGGTGATTCTTTTCCATGGTTTATATTGAGAAACAATGTCATTAGTAATCTATTAGAGTTCTTATTGCCCACTTATTCATTCTGAGATACAAAAACAGTGATGGCAATACTTGGTTTACATGGTTGGAGTTGTGATTCCCTTGTCCCTCTTTCAGACATTTCCATGTTATTCCGTTCCTGTGAGGACTTAGACTTCTGGTCAGTGCAGCAGTCCAGGCAGCCAGTCCCAATTGTGTTTGATCAATTAGTTGAAATATCTTTGCCATGTATCTATGGCAGATATTGAATGTTTTTAACATGAGTTTAATTCCATAAGCTTACTGTTTACTAAAGTAGAGTTTATGTCAGATCTGATGAAAATTCAGCACTAGGAAGGAAAAACAGTATAATAAGACTTCTTAAAAACTTTTATAAGATTGGAACAAAAATTTTTAGCCAAAAATTCTGTTATTCAAAGACTTAATTAATCAGATTTCTCTCAATTCGCTGTCTTGGTGTTCCCCTTTCTCCTCAAAATTCCAGGTGGAAAATGCCAGTAGTATTAAAAAGTGATATTGTCATTTTTATGCTGTGAAAATATGTTTATTATATCTGAGTCTCAGCTTCTTCAACAAAATTATATAATACTTTGCTTGAAGTGTTGTTTGAGGATTAGTTGGGGAAAATTATGTAAAAATCTTTGTAGTCAAAATTAAAATCTCTGCTTGGAGCATTTAGACCAGAATAAGCCTCAATGCCTGTCCCTTCCCTTTCTCAAATTATTTTGATTAATATAGGATTGGCCCCAATTTGATGTAAAAGTTTCCTTTTGTTGTTTTTTTCAATGAGATTCACATATACTTTCATTCATTGGGTAAGTATCGATGAGTTTGTTTTTCTTTTTGTTACTAAAATAATAGGGTTTTATTAGACAAGATTTATATGTTATTTTATTTCAGTACTCTGCCCTTAAGGCCGACAATGATAACAATGGATATTAACGAATTATTGTTTCTGAAAATTTTGGCAAAATAGATTAATAATTTAAAAGACATTTTTACCTTTAACACTGCATAAGCCACTGAAGATGTCCATGAAAATGATGAGATTTAAATCTAAATATTATCTTGAGCTGGGATTCTTTTCTTCAGTCTTTCAGCATTTTACATAAGTCTGTAAAAGTCATTTTTTTATCAATAGAAAGAAATAAAAGGACCAAGTATATATACCAAAAGGCATGAGATGAATTTAAGGCATCATTCCATATTTCTAACCTGTATTCTTTAATTTGGGGGTTAGTAGCTTTTACTTTAGTCTTTTCTCTTAGAAATTCTGTTATTTTTTAAATGAACGTGCTATGAATGCTGCCTGTTAGTAGAAACTTCTGTGATTCTAAAATAAATACCCCTTTGTAGTGAATACTGAAGTCAAGAACTAGAGAGTTTACACGGACAGTTACTTAAACAGTCTTATTAACCATGTAAACTGAGGTTTCCTCATTGAAACAGTTTAGAAATTCTGTGAAAATATTTATCTCCCTTTATAGAAGCCCCCCATGTATATTGTACATAAAGTTATGTGCATGTGGATGCAAATATAGAGACACAAAGGAAAGAGACTTTCAAAATTCATTCTACATTTGGCCCAGTTAAACTTTCTTTTTGAGGACTGAATTACCACAGGCATGTTCTAGCCCCAATGAGGAAACATGCTAATAAAAATGTAAAATTTATCCATCTGACTGCACAATTTTTATAGACTAATGGAAAGTATAATCATTTTTTTTATGTTTTTCTAAAATTCATTTTAAAATGCTAACAGTTGGGGCGCCTGGGTAGCGCAGTCGTTAAAGCGTCTGCCTTCGGCTCAGGGCGTGATCCCGGCGTACCGGGATCGAGTCCCACATCGGGCTCCTCTGCTGGGAGCCTGCTTCTTCCTCTCCCACTCCCCCTGCTGTGTTCCCTCTCTCGCTGGCTGTCTCTCTGTCACATAAATAAATAAAATCTTTAAAAAAAATAAAAAATAAAAAAAAATAAAATGCTAACAGTTAACAGTAAAATATTTACTCTTCATGGGATTTTTACAAAGTTCAAAGTTAGATCTTGACTCAAGTCATAGATGAGTAAGACTGAGGATAACTTATGAAATGACCTGGTCTAACACTAGTTGACTCTGGAAAAAATTATACCACCAATGGACAAAAAAAAAACCCATTTTTAAATTTACATTTCTGGTCATTGAACATAATTACACATTAATGCATTCATTTGTTTACTCATTCACTTCTTTTTATATATTATGGACTAAACACCGTCCTATATCAGTGAACAAAGCTGACCATTCCCTAAGTACTTGTGAAGCTTATATGATATGACTCAATCCATAAAAAATAATTAAAATCATATGTAAATTACATAGTATATTGCAAGGTGATAGATGGGAAAAAGAAAAAGAAAAACGATATAATGATGACAATGGGTGCCAATTTTAATTTATTTAATGTTACCCTATTATCGTGTTCAGAAATGCATGGAGATATGGTTAACTATTTACATGATAATGAGTTGCTTTTTCAGACAGAAAAAATATATGGTAACTTTAAAGATCCTTCATGTATAATTCAGAGGTCACTCTTAACTGGGTTTTAGGAGGTTGGCTAAATGATCTGAAGTTTTCCTACAAATCCTAAATTCTAATTCTTGTGGGAACATGAGGTACCTTTCATTTATCTGCTTCATGGTTTGGGTACAAGAATCTGGGCTAATCTCTGTTATGAATATACACTTCTTGAAAGTGGTTCTGTGACTTGAGTTCATTACTGAGTTCTCCAGTGTCTACGCTGTCACTAGGCATTTCCACCCTTCATTGTTCTGTACTTGTTCTCTCTGCCTGGAGTGTTTTTCCTGATAAGTTAGCCCTAGTCTGGCTCCTTTTAACAAGCAAGGTCTCAAATCAAATGCCGCTTTCTCAGAGACCTTTCTGTCACACTATTTAAATCATCTGCTCCACTCTGGTATTCTGTCATATTAACTATTTTGTTTTTTCATAGTACTGAAGTTAAGGAATTACTTTTTGTGTTCTTACTTACTGCCCTTCTGTTCCACAATTGGAGCTTCCTGAAAGCCTGTCTCCAATCTGTCTCATTCAGGGCTGGAATTGCAATTCCAGCACAGGAACAGAGTAGATACTAAATGAGTATTCTTTGAGTAAATGAGTGCCCCCACTTGCCCATAGTTAAGGTTACATTTCTGTTTAGTATTTTCGCTGTAGTTAAATGATCAGTTCTAGAGTAAATACAATTAAACAAATTGACTTGTAGTCCAGGAAATAATGCATTTTAGAGTCTGTACTATTCCAGTAGTTAAAATAGTGGGCTCTAGTGTTCAAATTCTAGATCTGGTATTGCTAAACATATTTAATCTTTCCGTGATCTTAGGCAATTAAATTTACCTTTCTGTGTCTCACTATCCTCATCTGTAAAATAAGAACAATAATACAGGACACCTCGGTGGCTCAGTTGGTTAAGTGTCGGCCTTCGGCTCAGGTCATGATCTCAAAGACCTGGAATCAAGGCCTACATCAGGCTTCCTGCTCTGTGGGGAGGCTGCTTCTCCCTCTCCCTCTGCTGCTTCTCCTCTGTGTTTGCTCTCTCTCTCTCTCTCTGTCAAATATATTTTTTTTAAATGAGGATAATAATAATACCCTCAGAATAACCTTATAAAGGCATAATTCTTTAAAAAATACCTGATATGAAATAATCATTCAGTAATTGTTTTAAATTTTTATGTGACTACAATTCTCAACATTGTGGTTGTATCTGTGACTATAATTAAACGAGCACATGAAAAACTATTTCATATGTAGTAAGACTGTGGCTAAAGATACAGGTGATTTTATTTTTCAACCAAACCAGTGTCTCTAGATGGGATAGATGTTTCAAAAACCCGTTTAAGTTAAGGTGAATTGCAGAACATAAAATGTTATGTAAAGATGGGCCATCTCAAAGCTGCTGAATGTGTGACTCCTGAAATCTGTATTTGTTGCAAATTGTCTATAGCCTCAGCAGTACAGTTTCTTTTGATGTTCTTAAGTCCTGTAATATTTCTGTGAGAATATTTTTTCATTGAAGTGAGTCCTTAGAGACATGCAACGTCAGAATGTGGCTTTGCTAAAATACGTCTTTTAAGTATACTTTCTCATTGTTATTTCAAATTTCTGAACAAAATGTTTTGGCTGCCTTAATAAATCATCTGAATCAAATTTCAACTATACTTAAAGTATGGTAGTAACATAATAATTCTCTTGGTCCAAGCATTCTCCAGAACTTACATTAAACTAGTACTACTTTGTGAAAGAGATATTTTTCATTACTTCTAAATGCCTGTGTAAGATTCCTCTGTCTTCAAATACGTTCATCAGTTCTTTTCATAAAAGTAGAGGTCAGACTCAGTGGCATCATCAAAAGAGAGAAGGCAAAAATAGTGCCTCAGAAGACCAATGTATTTCTTCAGAACTGAGAAAACAAAATGTTTTATGAGGGAGGAAATGGCCTTGGGAATTAATATTTAAGATGATCAAATTGCAACGATATGTGTAGAAAGAATTGCTTACCTCTGGTATCCTGTGTTAAATTTTCTAGTCTCTTTAATAAAGTACATTTTTGAAATGCAGGGGTTGACAAGAGCTCTTCTGGCTTTGACAATGAGACCATTTCTTTGGTGGAGGACTTGGAAAGAAAATAACTTCCCTACTTATGCCTAAATTCTCATACTGGTGATTTATTCTGGAATCTTAGGTAGTGCTCTAGAAGTTTTATTCCTCAAAAAACAAAAATAAGAAAACAACTAACCCTAACTAAGTTTCAGTTAAACCCTATTAGTTCTGGAGGTGATTTATCCATTTGCTCTCAGATACATTCTTACCTTTAAAGAAGCTGTCGTATTTGTAAATCTGAAAAGGGACTTGAGTCCAGCATATAAAGAACTCTTAAAACTTAATACTAAAAAGAAAAGGGTAAAGGATCTGAATAGATAATTCTCCAAATATATGTACAGATAGCAAGTAAGCCACATGAAAAGATGCTTGACATTATTGCTCATTAGAGAAATGTAAATTAAAACCATGAGATAACATTCATACTACTGGGATGACTGAACTTGCAACTTTTGAAATCTTGGCATCACCACTTAAGTATCGCTTGAATTCTTTCAGCTTGTGTTTAATGTCCTATATAGTGCTTTCAATCTGAATCTACAGGCCTGTGTTTTACCATCATCACCCTTTACTTACTGAGTTCCTTGCTGTTTTTCCCACCAACCTTGTTGGTGTGATGTAGCAGCTCCATTTTTAATGAGCCCCCAGATGATAGTATTGCAGAAGGTGTAGCTGTTGTCTTCTGTACAACAGCTATGAAAGCTCTCCTTGGAAAAGTGGCACACTTATATTTCCGGATGCTATCAGCCTGCATGTAGTTGTTTTGTTTTCCTTTCTCTATGTTTTTTTTTTTCTTCTTCTTCTTAAAGAAATAAAAGCTGCTTTGTTTCCTTCACCCAGTATCTACTCAGCTTATGTATATCTTGCAAATGCAGATGCTTTTGTATTTATTTGTTTGATTTGTAAATATGAACAAGGGAATTGCTGGAGTACTACTATTACTAAAAAATCTGTGTGGGGGTAGTGAAGGTGATGTTGAAGTTATTGTCTGATACAAATGCTCACTTGAATTTTGTAGATTGAATTTATCTTTTGTTCCTGAAAATACAATTTAAGGGGATTTTTTGCTATTTATAACTTTTCTCAAATGAACTGTACTACACTTTGACAGGAAGCTACCAAGAAGTTTAGTGAGCATGGGATGTCACTTGTTATTGAATCAGAATCTCTTGGGGATGAAGCTATTGCCTTGTTGTTTTACTTCTTTGGAGTTTTGAAAACACAAATTGGAAAGCCTTACTCGATAGAGTTGACTATAGCTGAGTAATCCATTCATTTAAATAAAAAGCAACAACAAAAACAATAATAACAACAACAAAACACATCTCTTCAACAAAACACACCAGTTTTGAGAACCATCTAAAACGTAGATCTTATATCACTAACTTCAAAAGCTCTCTGGAATATTTTTCTAAAGCTTCAGATACTAAACTATCACGTATTAAATGTATCGGAATTTCAGTATGGGGTAGCTGAGGCATCTGTATGTTAAACAGATTCTCCTGTTAATTCGTATGTATGCAGACATTCAAGTATTAATGAAAATTAACATGTCAATTCAGTGTTACCTGCAGTCCCATGAATGGAAGACAGAATGACATTTAGAACCAAAATAACTAAAAAATTGAAATGTCTGAAGAACTTTACAAAGGTAGTAGTTAAGGTATAGAGAAGTTAGAATAGTGGAATTAATATACATCTTTCACTTAAATTTATCAACTGTTAGTTTTTTGTCTTTTTTTTCCTTTTAGTTGAACCATTTAAGGTATTTTGCAGATATCACTAACTTTACTCCTAAATACTACAGCCAGGAAATTAAAATTTCCCTTATTGCCTTAATAATGCCTTATGTAGTGTTCTGTTTTGTTTCCAATCAAGAATTACACATCACATTTAGTTGTCATATCTTTTTCATCTCCTCTAAGTTTGCTTGCCTTTTTTTAACTCTTTCAGAACACTGATCTTTTCTAAGATTTCAGTCAAGTTATCTTTAATGTCTCTAACTTTTTTTTTTTTTTATCTGATTGTTTCTTTGTAGTTTCAGGCTAAATATTTTTTGTTAGAATTCTGTAACGTGATAATGCTCTTAGTGTATTGTAGTCGTGCATTGAGATGTCAGTTGTACTGTTATTGGTGATTTTAACTTTGGTCTCTGGAATAAAATGGTGTCGTCTAGATTTCTTTATTGTAAAGGTGCATTTTCTGTTGTCATTAATAAGTAATATGAAGAGTGATCCCACGATATTACTTGCTTGAAATTAATATTATAACTTTTATTTTTTTTAAAAGATTTTATTTATTTATTTGACAGAGAGAGAGAGAGACAGCCAGCGAGAGAGGGAACACAAGCAGGGGGAGTGGAAGAGAAAGAAGCAGGCTCCCACCAGAGGAGTCTGATGTGGGGCTTAATCCCAGGACTCTGGGATCACTCCCTGAGTGGAAGGCAGATGCTTAAGGACTGAGCCACCCAGGCGCCCCATATTATAGGTTTTAAAATGGAGATTTGCTAATTCAGGCATTTCTTCTATGATGATTTAGCATTCTTTGCAAAGACTAGATATCCCTTTTCAATATTCCCATTCTTTGTGTCTGTGTCATCAAGGGCTCATGGATTCCTTTAAGTATGTATAGCATATGTTATAATTCATAACTGCTATTACTTCTTTTAAGCTCCAAAATGTCTCAGATGTGGCCAGTGGCAAACTCTTCAAACTGGGTCCTATGCATCCTTTGATATGTTATTACCATATATTGAGCATTTCCATACTTTCAGCCACGGCAAAGTATGCCATTTTATGCTTTCTCTATCCTTACTCTGGAAGCAAAAATTTGTTTAAGAAGCCCTGTGGCACCCGGGTGGCTCAGTAGGTTAAGCATCTGCCTTTGGCTTGGGTCATGATCTCAGGGTCCTGGGACTGAGTTCCACATCGGGCTCCCTGCTCATCAAGGAGCCTGCTTCTCCCTCTCCCTCTGCTGCTCCCCCTTGCTCATGCTTGTTGTCTCTCTCTCTCTCTCTCTCTCTCATTCTCACAAAAATAAAGAAAGAAAGATAATTAAAAAAAAAAAAAAAAAAAAAAAAAGCAGCAGCCCTGGCTATTTCAGTGGTGAAGGGGAGCTAGAAACCAAGATCAGGTGTGGTTTGTATTTAAGTTGCCATTGTTATTTGGCCCATTCCATGGACACAGTCAGAGTGTGTGTGTGTGTGTGTGTGTGTGTGTGTGTGTGTGTATTTCAAAATTATGAGTTCATAAAAGCACTTCTACTCTGATCATACACCACAAGCTTTTTCTTCTGCTTGCCCCATTGCATATTTGTATTTCCCCTTTCCCCCATAGAGAAAATTTTATCTCCAAAACTTTAAGATACTTGTCTTGTTTGCTTAATGCTATAATACACATCAAGTAATTTGGGAATTACTTTATCAACACTACTACTACTGCTACACACACACACAACCGTGCTATTAAAATTCAAGGTTTCTTTGCATACACTTCCCCTTAAAATAGATCCCACTAATCATATATAGTCATAGTATTATGTTCAAAAGTTACTTGAACTTGTTTTTAATTTATTTATTTTTGTTTTCTTGTATTATCAGTTTAAAATATATTTAGCTTTGTTTCTGTTTATAATCACTCAAAAAGGTTTTTTACAGCCTTACTTATTTTTTGGGGGGAGGAATGTCAAACATTAAGTTGCTTCAAACATCAAACTTTATAACATTAAGGAAAATTATATCCTCTTCCTTTTCTCTTCCACTGGGATCCCACCTGTTCTGTGTAGGTGATCAATTTGACTCATTTTGATTTGATTTATATTTCTCTGTGTTCCTTTTAGTAAGTTATATATAACATATATATATGTATTATTTATGTATTTATATGTAAAATGTTTATGTGTATTTATGTTTATAGTTTTTACACAGATGTACACATATACACACAAACACCCATGCTTGGTTCCTCTTTTTATACAAAAGGTAGCTTACTGTTTTGCAATTTACTTTTTCCATTTAATAGTATATCTTATAAATCACTCCAAATCAGTCATAGGGATTTTCTTAATTCCTTTTGCCAACTCTGTAATAATGGTACCCTGTTATTTGGATGTATGAATATGTTTATTCAGTCTTCTGTATTTGACATTGATCTCTTTCCCAATATTTTGCTATTAAAAATAATGCCACAATCAGTAAAACTATGCATATTTTTTTCACACTCCTGAAGATGAGCCTTCAAGGTAGATTCTTAGAAGTGGGATTGCTGGGTGGGGAAATTGTAAATTGATATATAGTTTTATTAGCTATTGACACATTCTTCTCCACAAGGGTTGTAATCTTACCAGCAACACCCTAAAGTGCCTGTTTTCTAACAGCCTCCCTTATACTGTATGTTTGTCAAGCTTTTGAATTTCTGCTGATATTATGGGTGAGAAATGTTATCTCAGTGTAGTTTTCATTTGCATTACTATCATCATGAAAAAAGTTGAGCATCTTTTTACAAATATACAGGCCATTTTGTGTTATTTTGTGAACTGTTACTGTTACAGTATTACTCATTGTGTTTCTGATATTTTTTTCCTTTAAGTCTTATGAGTGTCTATTAGGTTAAGGAGGTTATCTTGTTATTAGTGATATTTTTTGGAAATATTCCCCTGTTTTCATTTATCTTTTTTTTTTTTTTTAAGATTTTATTTATTTAGACAGAGAGAGACAGGGAACACAAGCAGGGGGAGTGGGAGAGGAAGAAGCAGGCTCCTAGTGGAGAAGCCTGTTGTGGGGCTTGATCCCAGAACGCCGGTATCACGCCCTGAGCAGAAGGCAGACGCTTTAGGACTGTGCCACCCAGGCGCCCCTCATTTATCTTTTGACTTTATTTGTAGAGTATGACTTTTTTTTTTTTTACTTTGCAACATATTTTAATGTAGTTGAATTTATTACACACTTCTTTTATTGACTATGAATTTTTAATCTATTAAAAAACAGAATTCAACTGAGTAAATGTGAAGATCTAATTGACTTTATTAAATGATTCATGAATAGGGCAGCATCCCATCCAGCAAGCAGAGGGAAGCTCTGAGGAATTATACAAAATGGAAGGTATTTATAGAAAGGAGGGTGGGGCAAGAAAGTTTTCAGCAAAAGAAAAGAAAGGGTTGTTCCAGGCAGGTCACCTTCCCTTAGGCAGAACAAGGGGATTATTAGGTAGATTATCTCACTTCCTTTGGGGACCTGGAGAGGGCCCATATGACAGATTACCTCATTGGTGATTATTAGAAACTTCCTGATTGACAGGTTAAAACTTAATTTCTGTGGAAGTTTGAAACTGCAATTAGATTAGGTACTAAGCCCCGGTTTGGTTACTTGGCCTAGCCCTTGTGATGGTATTTTGGGCCTGTAGTTTTCTTTTTAACAAAACCATAGTTGAAAAGTCTTTCACTTATCTTCAGGTTATAAAAATAATTAATCTGTTTTTTTTTTCTAGTGCTGATATGACTTATTTTATTTTTATGTACTCATTTATTTTTGATCTGTAATTCATTTAGAGTTTGCTCTTATATATTGTGCAGTCTTGCTTTTACCAAATTCAATTTTGCTTTTACCAAATTTCTATCAGGTTGCCCACCACAAGTTATTAAAAGTCAGTTTTTCACACTGATTTGAAATACTTTGATATCCTGTATTTCCACATGCATTCCAGTATATTTCTGAACTTTTTCTTTTGTTCTGCTGATATTTATCTATCAACTCATGTGCCAGTAGCCAAAGGGAGTAATCTTCATCAATTACTCAGTGACTGTTAGAATTACAAGTACTTTTGTTTATATCAATCACATAAACATCAAGAGAGAGGCTGTTGAAAATCCTAGGAAATGACATTTGTAGAAACAGTGTTTCAACCTAAATTAATTAGTCTTAGTCTTTTTCAGTTACATTTTTGTTTGTGCCCCATCTGTTTCGAAATTCGGAGAGGCTTTTGAAAGAGCCAGTTATTTAATCTAGTTAGAACATGAGTAGCATGTAAGAAGCAGCATCTAAAACCTTAGTGTCTTATAGGCTGGTCTCTTTCAAGTTACTTTTACCTTTTTTTTACCCCCTCCACCAAGAAAGCTTTTATTTATGTTTCTAGGGTTATTTGTTTTGATTTGTTCTTTGGCATATGCAACTTGCCTGAAGAGTGAGAAAAGTTAAAGAATCTGCAAATTGTGCCAAATGGTGTTCCAAGAATAAAAGAATATAATTTCACTCAAAGGATAATTACACATACATCTTAATTAATGAAACATAGTACTAATTTGCATTATTTAAATGCTTATTATTTCCTCAGATACAAACATTTTTATTGAAATAGCTTGTTGTTTCTTTAAGTTCACATTAATTTACATTTGCTCTGATAATTTTAAAGAATAAAGTCTGACAGATTGTATTATTTATTTTTATCATCTTTAAATTTGTATGTTATTGTATTAAAAGTAGCAGTACTATAATTTTAGGAAAAAAATGGTACAGAAAACTAGTTACCTTTGTTAAGCTCTGTACGATATTCTACAATAATGACTATCTGACTTTATCCCACTGTGCACTGGGATATTGACTACCAAATTTGGCCTTGATACTCTTTTATAAAAAAATATCTAAAGGACTTCTTTCAATACAGAACTTTTTGAAGATAGTTGTTAGTCTTAAAGAAAAATAGCCAGTTATTTTACCAGCAAAATGGGTTTATTCTGGAATATCGGAAGTACAATTTGGGACATACAAGCTATGGTAAAAACATAGGCAAGTCCCACAAATTAAGAAGAAGAAGGTTCAGCACCTGGGTGGTTCAGTTGGTTAAGTAGTTAAGTGTTGGACTCTTGATTTCAGCTCAGGTCATGATCTCAGGGTTGTGAGATCACAGGTTGGGTTCCACACTGGGCATAGAGCCTGCTTAAGACTCTCTCCCTCCCTCTCCCTCTGTCCTTCTCTCTCCGTCTCCTCCTCTCTTAAAAAAAAAAAAAAAAAAAAAAAAAGTGTTATTTTTATGGAGATGGAGGAAGTTGGGAGAAATTGTTTTGAATGAAAGTCCATTGGAGAAACGCAAGAGTTCAGGGTGATGATGTTTTATCATTGGCTAAGTTGCAGGGGTAGTTGATTTATTGTATGAGATGCAATGTATATCATTGCCCCTTTTGGGGCCTTGTAATTAATGATTCTTTCCTGTTGGAAATTCTTCTTTTTGGGTCTGGACTTGACAATTTTTCCTGTAACTGATATTGAGTAGTACTGGCTTCCCCTTTTAGCCTCTTGACTCTAATGAGGTTTCCCTTTATTAATTTCCACACAACAAAAAAGCTAATTATTAATAATTGAATGCATACTTTAAAATGAGAATTACATACATTTTCCTGGTTTATTAATTTAGAACAAGGGTCAGCAAACTATGGCCCATAAACCAAATCTGTCTGACCATTCTTGTAATAAAGTTTTATTGTAACACAATCATGTCATTTGTTTACTTACTATCCACTGCAACTTTTCCACTAAGATGGCAAAGTTTAGTAGGTATGACAGAGTTCAAACAACCTTCAAAACCTGAAATATTTACTGTCACACTTTTTAAAGAATATGGTAGCTGTTCTCTGACTTAGAAGATACCGCATACAGCAAACTATAAATAATGCAAAGCAATATTTTATCAGTTATCTATGCCACATGATATAGATTGAGTATCTGCGTGCCCCCTTCCCCAATCCCAAATTAATATATTGAAATCCTAACCCCTGATGATATTAGGAGGTGAGATCTTTGGAAGGTAATTGTTACCCTTATAAAAGAGATTCGTAGAGCTCCCTAGCCCCTTCTGTTATATGAGGATATAAGAAGTCAACAGTTTACAGCCCTGAAGATGGCCCTCACCAGAACCTAACCATGTTGGTACCCTAATCTTAGACTTGCAGCCTCCACAACTGTGAGAAATAAATTACTGTTGTTTATGAGCCACTCATTCTATAGTGTTATTGCAGCTTGAACAGACTAAGATGCTACATCCCAAAACTACTCTCAAAATTTAGTGGCTTAAAGTAACAATTAGCTTTCCTCATTCTGTGCTTTGGTTGGCTCATACAATGGGGATGTACTCTGTTAGATAATAGGCTCAGTTAGAAAGTCCAAGGTACATGTGCTAACAGTTGGTCCTGACTTTTATCCAGGAGGCCTCAGTTTTCTGAGTAGCTGAACATCTTTAGGACAGTCTGTTTTTTTCACATAAGTGTCTCAGTGTTTCAAGGGAATGAAAGAAGAAACTACATGACCATTGCACTGAATATTTGTAAACTCCATTGGGAGAAGCCAAGCTTTATTCACCATTGCATTACGAGTAGTACTTGGCTGGCATGTGGTTTTGGTGAAGTGAGAGAGGAATAAACTTCTGGACCTCAAAGCATAATTTGAAGAAGATGAGCTCAGTCATGACAATTATAACCTTTGGTGGCAAATCTCTAGATGAGTGGTGAGCCCATGCCATCCCTTGATTTATCTGAGTTGTATGGTATGGACAAAGCCTCTGACAAAAACTACTCATTTGCTTGTTTTGTCTTGTTAGGTGTTGATCAGATTACCATTAGGGACCAAGTAATAGTTACCTGGGCCAAATGTAGACAAGAGTGAAAATGGAAGTCTCCTGTGTGCATTTTCAGCATTAACATGCAATGCTAACAAAGCTCGTCATCTGCAGGCTGTAAATTCATGAAGGAATTTCTAACACCTGGATTGTGATTTACTCTGTGGAATTCAGCCATCTGGTAAACAAACTTTAACATGCCAGGCCCTAGACCTTCACAAGGCTAGAATATTTCCTTTCAGGCCCATGACTTATGAGTGTCTATAATGTTTACTTGAAAGGTCTTATCAGGTTAAATTGTGCACTAAAATAACAATCATGCTTGTTCCACTTGAGTCAATTTTCGGGGGTCAGAAAGCCTAAATATTTTAAAAGTCAAATATATTGTAGCAATCTCTCTCTTTCTAACTAGGACAACCTTGGATAGATAAAAGAAAAATGTAGGTAGAAAGGATTGAAAACAGGCGTGGAGAGACATATATACTTTCTATATACAGATAAGATAGCCTTTTATTTTAGAAAGTGACTAAATTAAATGATGTAACCATTTTTGTCTGAAACCATTACATTTATTGCTTTTTTTTTTTTTTTTTTTTTTTTTTTTTGCTTTAGAGTTAGTATTTAGCATAAGGAGAGATTTTTAATTCTTTTTATAAATAATATTTTAAAAAATGAAGCTTAGGGTTAATTTTATTGAAGGCTGGCAATATTCAGAATACTCTGTTCAATGAAGCATTTTAATGTTATGCTCATTTATAATTTCCTTTTTTTAAAGATTTATTTATTTATTTTAAAGAGGGAGAGAGAGCACAAGCAAGGGAAGGGGTTGTGGGAGAGGGAGAATCTCAAGTAGACTCCCCACTGGGGATAGAGTCCGATTCCGGACTCAGTCCCCCTACCCTGAGTCCACGACCTGAGCTGACCTGAGCCGAATCAAGAGTCAGATGCTCAACCAACTGAGCCACACCCAGTGTTATACTCATTTAAATGACTCTCCCTTTGCTTCCCAAATATCAGATTGACACAGGATAGATTTTATTATAGAAGCTTTTTACAGGGCACTCATACCAACCATGCGAAACTAGGATTTAACAAAAATCTGTCAGCTTAAATTTTAGAATTCCTATGTCAAATTTAAGAGTCTTGTGTTAAAATGTCATAAATGTCAGATAGTATTATTTAAAAAAAATAAAATCAAGGTATTATTTTTGATTAATAAGGATATATTTAGTGCCAAGCATTCATTGCACACAGAACCTTTTAATTGCTTTACTTATTTTATCCTTGCAATTACAATTTTAGTTAGGTCTTAATATTTGTTCAGACAGAAGCAAGTTAAGCAAAGTAAAGAACTTGCCCAAGTTAAATCATAGAGGAAGAACTCAACTTCAGACCTGCCCTATTCCAAGACCCACACTCATATGATCTACTGTATAGTTTCTCTGTGAACATGTGTATAGCCGTGTTATATGTTATCCTAAGTGAAGCACTGATCTGAGAGCTAGTTACAGGTTTACATATTTTTTGAATATAGTGGAATGATTAAATGGCTAGCCAGAAACCTGCTGGGGCATTTATGGTACCACTGGGGTAAACAACCTTTAATCTTATCTTTGGACAGCTAAGACCTTTTGTCTGCACAATTTCATTGTGTATTCTCTTGTCTGGAATTGTTCCCTGACCAATTTTATATTATAGTAGAAAGAGTATAGTACCACTAAAAGAGAAATGAGCTTTAGATAGATAGATATAGATATAGATATAGATATAGATATAGATATAGATATAGATAGATACTTGTACCCTAGCAACAGCATTTACCATCAGTGTTATTTATTATTTAGGTAGGCTACTCCACTCTTTGAGGCATGGATTCTTTACTTTAAAATAAAGGTAATGATTGTACCTAATTCAATATACTGAGTTTTAATGAAGATTAAGGGGCTACTACATGTGGAACTTTGTTGTCATTCAGTGTAAATAATGATGATCTCTGTATTGCTTTATCCTAGATATCTTTTTTTTAAGACTTTTGAAGATGTATTTTTTTTAAAGATTTTATCTATTTATTTTAGAAAGAGCGCAAGTAGGGGGAGGAGCAGAGTGAGAGGGACAAGCAGACTCTGTGCTGAGTGCGAGCCGACCCAGGGCTTGATCCCACGGTCCCAAGATCATAGCCCTCGCTGAAATCTAAGAGTCAGATGCTCAACCAACTGAGCCACCCAGGCACCCCTTTATCCTAAATATCTTAGTAATCTACTTTAGGATTTCTATTCTTTCTTAAATAGTGCTACTTTTTGTTTTCCTTGATCAACAGCAAGTATTTATAGAATTATTTGTACATGCCAAGCACTATGCTGATATATCTGGGAAGAATAGAAAGATGTGATAGATAACTGGGTATGGAAGGGTTAAAATTGTCTAAGAGGTTTCAGGTCAGAGTAACTGGGAAATAATTGAAACTCCTTTAGGGAGGGGAATGAGAATAATTCCTATGGCAGAGGTATAGTGTTTAGTCATGTTTAGGTTGAGAGCTTGGCTTTGCATAGGAATTGTCCATCCTGCATTTGGAAATGTGGTAATAAAAATTGGACAAGACATTTTGACTAACATTTCATTTTTCAAATTTGTTAGATTGAGTGAGAGTTGAAATAGTAATACCAAAAGTAACTATATGAAAATAAAGTAGAAAGATAAGGTATGAAACGATGGAGAATGCTCTCATTAGAGAGAGTGAGAATCATGTAGTAATTGTCTTTCTTCGTCTGGCTAGTTCACTTAACCTAATGCCCTCAAGGTCCATTTATCTTATAGCCAATGGGAGGATTTCCTTATTTCTCATGACTAAATAATATTCCATTGTATGTATGTGTTCACACACACACATACACACCAACATCTTCATCTTCTTTATTCTATTGATGAACATTTAGTTTGTTTCCATATCTTGGCTATCATGAATAATGCTACAGTGAATATGGGAATGTGAATAGCTCTTTAATATCCTTCTTCCTTTCCAGTTTGGATGCTTCCCCCTCACCAAAAATGCTCTAAGACTCCAGTACTATGTTGAATGAATTGGTGAGATTGGGCATCCTTGTCTTGTTCCCGATCTTAAACGAAAAGTTTTCAGCTTTTCACCCTTGAGTATGATGTTAGTTGTGAGCTTGTCATATATGTTGAAGTAAGTTCCTGCTTAATGTTGAAGTGTATTCCTGCTATACTCAGTGTGTTGATAGTTTGTATCATTAATGGATGTTGAATTTTTTAAAATGCTTTTTTGCATCTATTGAGATGATCATATTTTTTACATCTTTCATGTTAAAGTGGTTTATCACCCAGATTGATTTGAAAATGTTGAACTATCTTTGCAACCAAGAGACAAATCCTACTTGATCCTAGTATGTAATCCTTTTTTTTTTTTCTTCAGAGAGAGTGGGGTGGGGAGGGGCAGAGGGAGAGGGAGAGAGAGAATCTTAAGCAGGCTCCATGCCCAGTGCAGAGCCTGACACAGGCTCCCCATAACCCTGAGATCATGACCTGAACTGAAATCAACAGTTGGATGCTTAACTGACTGAGCCAGCCAGGTAGCCCTAATATGTGATCTTTTTCATGTGGTGTTGAATTCAGTTTGCTAATATTTTGTTGAGGATATTTTCATCTATGTTCATTAGGAATGTGGACCTGTAATTTCCTTTTCTTATCGTATCTTTGTTTGGCTTTTGGTATCAGAATAATGTTGGCTTCATAAAATGAATTTATTATTTTTTTAAAGATTTTATGTATTTGAGAGGGAAAGAGAGAGAACAAAAGAGAGAGCATGAGCTGGGGGTGGGGTAGAGAGAGAGGGAGAAGCAGATTCTTTGCCAAGCAGGGAGCCCGATGTGGAGCTCGATCTCAGGACCGTGGGATCATGACCTGAGCTGAAGGCAGTCACTTAACTGACTGAGCTACCCTGGTGCCCCATAAAATGAATTTGAAAGTGTTCCCTCCCCTTATATTTTTTTGGAAGAGTTCAAGAAGGGTGGGTATTCATTCTTCTTTAAATGTTTAATAGAATTCACCAGTGAAGCCATCTGATCCTAAACTTCTTTTTGTTGGGAGTTTTTTGATTAGTGATTCAATCTTTTTACTAGTAATTGGTCTATTCAGATTTTCTGTTTCTTCATGATTCAGTCTTGGTAGGTTGTACGTTTTTAGGAATTTATCCATTTCTTTTAAGTTGTCCAAATAGTTGGTATATAATTGTTCATCGTACTCTGGTTGCCTGGAAATGGAAATAGAGTATTAAAGACAGAAAAACAGCTTTACTTAATATTTTTCATGTATTTCTTTTATATATTTTAAATTCATGATTTGTTCAGTATGTGGTTGAAATGACCACAATTTTCTTTATTAATTAATGCTATTGATTTTTTTTGCTCTGTTTTTAATATCAGTATTTTTGATGCTTGTGACAATAGCAATAATCATTATTTTAGGACCTTGACTATTCAGATACTTTGCGTGTATTTTTTTCAGTGGTTCTTCCTCCAAATCATTTGTGTCATTATTATTATTTAAAAATATATATAGTCATAATTCTTATATTGATATAAAGTGTACACATTTTAAAGATTTTATTTAATTCATTAATTAAAGAGGGATATACTAAGATGTTACCACAGATTCAAAGGAGAATTTATGTACCACTTCACACATCAAGTGGAAAAGGAATGTTGAAATGAATTTACAAATAGATGCAAAACAGGAAAAACTTGCTAATTTCTATGAGCTACTAATCAGTTGTGTTCCACAAGACACAATTTGGTTTCTGTCATCAGGGGTTACTTAGGTATTATAACTTTTCTACAAATGACAGACTTGTAAAGTAGCTCAAAGACAATGGAAGGTGAGCTCCCTCATAGACTCAGATAACCTAGAAGGATATTCTACACATGACTTATTTTCCATTGAAAGTATCCAGTAATCTTTTGGTCCACTTAAAACTCCTTCATGGTTTTCCCTACAATTCACGTTTTACAGACTAAGAAATTAAAGGCAGAGAAATAATAGCTTCATTTAGATCTCACAGTGATAGACCTTAGATGGGAACTAAGCTCTATTTCCAGGGACACTTCTCTTAACCTGTAGGGTCGTATTTCTCATATGGCTATGATTCTGTGCCCATGGGATATTTTGTAATGTCTGGAGATATGTTTCATAGTCACAACTTGAGTGTTCTCTGACATCTGGTGGGTATAAGCCAGGGATGCTGCTACACATCTTATGGTGCAGAAAACAGCCCCCACGACAAAGAATCATCCAGCTTAAAATGTCAGTGGTGCCAAGGTTGAGAAAAGTTTTTTAGGACACAGACTCCTTTAATCAAATCTGAGCTAAATATCTTCTTTTTTTTGCTTTTCTGTGTGTCATTTCTGTGCTTATATGAAGTGAAACAACACATTTGAAGTAACAGTGCCACTCAACATTAAAGTTATAAAAAATATTTGTGGGCTTTTTTCCCTCCAAGGCATCAGATCACTTTAACAAATACACTTTCCTTAGTGATACTCATTTCATTATGCTTGCAGGCTCTTGGGAGAGTCTGTGATGCTGGAGGGCCTCTTTTCAGTGGCACAGGAGGAAATCTTGCACAGAAACCAAAGAGAACACTGCTCATTTAAGAAATGTAGCTTTGAATAATAATAAAAAAACAAGTATGTGAAACACAACAGATGATCCTGCATGCCCTGTAGCTTAGCAACAACCCATTTAAAACACTTTCTTCATGCCAGGAGGTGTTGGTAAAGTTTTCATAGAGAACTCTTGTAAAGAAGATAAGTAGATTTGACTTTTAGGCTTTCATAAAGACCTTAGAATAAGTTTTAAAAATACATTAAGATAGAACTATAACTTTTTGGGGGGTCAAATTGCAGTTCTACACCAATGTTTTCTTATTTGTCCTGGAAAACAAAGTTCTGATATGACTTTGTATTACTGTTCTATAAATGTTATAATTTGTTCAAATACCTAAAAAGCAGCTATGCTTCTTTTCCCCTTTATCTTGCCTTCCATGAAGATATCCTTAGTTTATGCTCCTTGAAACTTTGAACTCAGCCAACACCTGGAAGGTTTTACTGTCCCTAACCAAAGAGTGATAATCTCACACAGATTTTAGCTATGTCTCAGGGCCATATCTTATTGTCACAACTTGTTTTGCTTGGCTTCTCCCATCCCTGTAGATCCCCTCCCTCAGAAATATTTGTGTTTGTCATCTTGGCCTTTCCAACACTGCCTGCTGCTTCCTAACAGTCAATATGACTGTGTGACTCATGGCTGTTCTGATTTGCAGGTGTCCCCAGCTCCTTAACTTACTCCATAGTCTGCAACTGCCAGGACTTCAGTATGACAAGGTGTTCCTGTCTACAATTAATCTAGCATTGCCTCTGGCAGAAAAGAGCAAGGCTTAGCAGTTTGAATGAAGGAGAGTAGATTGGTTCTGGAAAACTAGCAACCTAAAAAACTAAGTGAGCAGCATCCTAGTCTATGAAGGGAATAAAAATGTTTCATCAAATGTATTTTGCATCTGTCTGCATTCTAATGTTTTAGATGAGGTGACTGTTCTTATTTATTGATCTGTAACAAATTATCCCCAAATTAATACTATTTTATTAAATCTCATAATCTTATGATTCAGGAATTTAGATAAGATGTTCCATGTATCATTGACCCAGTTCTCTCAGTGGATTTCAGCTATTGGCTAGACTGGTTGGAAGGACTGAAAATAGTTTCACTTACAATTCTGACACCTTGTCAGTGGTGGCTGGAAGACTAGGCTCAGATGAAATCAGTCAGTAGTGTGTCTGTACACACTCTCCAGCAGGGCAATCTCAGAGTAGTCAGACTTTTTGTGTGTTGACTCAGGGCTCAGGCTGGATACATTATGGCTTTATTTATTAGTAATATGTAAATATGGCTCACTAATTATGAAAAATATACCATTTTAATGTAAGATATTAATAACATGGTAAACTGGTTGTGAGACATAAGGAGGCTCTCAATACTCTCTTCACAGATTTTCTGTAAATCTAGAACTCTAATAAAATAAGTTTATTTTTAAAGAAGAGAGATTTAGTTGAAACTACTTAGTTTCATTGTGCCACATACTCAACTTTCTTTTTTTTTTTTTTTAAAGATTTTATTTATTTATTTGACAGAGATAGAGACAGCCAGCGAGAGAGGGAACACAAGCAGGGGGAGTGGGAGAGGAAGAAGCAGGCTCATAGCGGAGGAGCCTGATGTGGGGCTCGATCCCATAATGCTGGGATCACGCCCTGAGCCGAAGGCAGACGCCCAACCGCTGCGCCACCCAGGCGCCCCCATACTCAACTTTCTTATCACCAAAATATCTTATTAATCTATCCAGGCACATATCTGTTTTTTGTGTTGTGAAGTTTGAGGGGTAACTTGAGAGCCTTACCATTCCCTCTAAGAAATTTGTCATTTTCTCTGAGTGAGCTGAATCACCACTGAAGAGCTTTGAGTAGAAGGGTGGTATGATCTGAACTCTGATTTAAAAGTATGACTCTAGATTTTCTGTTAGAGTATAGCCAACCCTTGAACAACACAGTGGTTAGGGACTCTGATACCCTGTATAGTTGAAAATCCACGTATAACTTTTGACTTCCTCAAAACTTAAGTACTAATAGCCTACTTTTGACTGGAAGCCTTACTGATTACTATAAACTGTCAATTAACACATATTTGTATGCTCTATTACATACTGTATTCTTACAATAAAGCTAGAGAAAAGAAAAGTGTTATTTTAGAAAATCATGAGGAAGAGAAAATGCATTTACGGTGCTATATTTATCCAGAAAAATTACACGTCACTGGACCCGTGCAGTACAACCCATGTTGTTCGAGGGAAAACTGTATATTGTGGATGGAGTAGTCACAGAGCAGTGAATTGAATCAGTGGGCATGCCAGTAATCCAAGTGAGAGGTGATGATGACTCAGATGTAGGTTGAAGTAATGTAAATGGCATGGAATGGTCAAAATTTGCTTATATATGATGAATTGGGATTTAGAAGGTATTTAAGTGGTAGAGTCAACAGAATTTGAGAACAATTTAGATGTGGGATAGAAGAAAAAGAAGTTACAGAGAATGACTCTAAGGTTTTGTCCTGAACAAAGGGGAGAGTGAAACTGTCCTTCACTGATCATAGATAGTTTTCTCTATGTGCAATTTTTCTTGTAATGCTTATGTTCTAGAAAAATCATTCCAACCTTATATCACGAACTACACTTCATTTTGAAATTAATTTATTAACAGTAAGTTGATGTATACTTGAAAACAAGTAGTGAGGGGGGTTTAATACAGTAAACAGGTACATTGTTTTTAGCATTTTTTATGTGCAGCGGAAACTTGCAAGATACAGACAAAGTATCTAGTACTGTCTCCTGTTTAGAATAGCATAATTAATTTCAGCATTTCTAAAATTTTGATTCCTAGGGGTGTTAATAAGTATTATACACAGCAACAGCAATACAGATATGTGATTACATAATTTGCAATCTCTGATTAAACTACATAAGTTCTCAAAGCCTGAATACATTAATATGCTTTGTAAATCTCCAAGAGAGAGGCATATTATGCGAAATTTCCTAAACGTATTTAGTTAGGGCACGGTATTTAAAAACAAGCTGGGAAAAGTCTTTGGCAATAATGATCCAGTTGGTAATAATAAGAAACAAAAAAATGCTTAGGCAACAGAATTGCATAAAACCAAAAATGATGTTTGTCATTGTGACTTTCTCCTGATTTATAGGTGTATTATTTAAGAAGGCTTACATTGGCTTAAAACCTGTCTACTTTAATGCCATGTCAAACAATTACTCTTCATTACAAAGATAAAAATTAAACAATTTTGGCACTCTCCTGTGAAATCTGGAAATATGTGTTCTTTAACTATAGGAATTGAGAACAGGAACATCTTTGTGAACTGTAGTAGGAAAATTAGATTCCCTGGAAGAGTCTGTTTTAAGGATGAAGAAATAGAGCCTGCATCCATTTGGAATTGTATTGAGCTGCAGGAAATCCAGAGCATCATTCCAGTGGCTTAAACAAAAGGGGATCATTTTTCTTATAAAGCAAAAAGTCTGAATAGGAATTGTTAGTATCTGTTCAGCTGCTTGATGATGATGTTAAGGACCCAGGCTCTTTTTTTCACTCCATCAGTAACCTAACCAGGAAAAATGTCTACACCTTCAGATTCTACTTTAGTGATCTTTAGACTACAGTATCTCTTTGTCTCGGGGAGTAAGAGGGGCACTTCGTCAGTTAACAGGCTTTAGGAAGTCATAAATCGTTTTGCATAGAAAATAAAGTGTAAGTAAATAAAAATTTTAAAAAAATATGAGCACATAGTGTTTACAAACAAAGTTCATTCCTTCTTAGTGACTCATACTATCATTACAGAGTTTGGAGAGGTACAATTTTTTTATCAAAAGCCTTCATTACAAAATCTTTAGGATTTGATTTGGGAGATAATATATTTTTTGAAGCTCCCAAGACCTGATTTCAAGTTTAAATCTTCTATTAAGTTGTGTAATTTCCCTTGAGTTATTTAATACCTCTAGAGTGTTTCCTCCTGTATATATTGGGGATATTAATTGCATTTCAAGAAAATATGAAGATTAGTGTTTATATGGCAACTTCAAAGCCAATGGCTCTAGGTATCTTTTTTTTTTAATTTTTTTTTATTATATTATGTTAGTCACCATACAGTACATCCCCGGTTTCTGATGTAAGGTTCGATGATTCATTAGTTGCGTATAACACCCAGTGCACCATGCAATACGTGCCCTCCTTACTACCCATCACCAGCCTATCCCATTCCCCCACCCCCTCTCCTCTGAGGCCCTCAGTTTGTTTCTCAGAGTTCTAGGTATCTTTTTAAACTATGTTGAATATCCAGATATTGCTACTGATGTTGATTACTTCTTTATTGGTAACAAAGAACAACAACAACAACAAAAATAAAAAACAAAGTCTGGAAGGCTTGTGTTCTTGTGTTTGTTTTGTTTTGTTTTTTCAAAATGGCTCAATATTTTCTTTTGTCTCACATGCTCTTTTAGAGCATCATCAGTTCCTGACCAAGGTGTGTAGTCTATCCCTTTCTCTGAAATTTGTGGGACGTTTTGACTGCCTTCACAAATAAAATACAGTGGAAACAATGATGCTTGATTTCTAAGTCTCAGTCATAAAAGGTGACTCTTCTTCTCCATAGCACATTCTCTGTCGGAGCACTCGCCCTTGGAGCTTAGCAACCAATTTATGATGAAGCTCAGACCACATTGAGAGGCCACCTATCTGTGTTCCAGCTAAGACCATAGCCAACAGCCAGAATCAACTGCCAGACATATTAGTGAAGTAATATTCAGATAATTCTAGTTCCCATCCTTAAAGACCCTCCAGGTGTGGCTGAGTGCATTTAGAGACAAGCTGTTCTTTACTGAGCCGTGCCCAAATTGCAGCTTCATAAACACAATTACTACTCTTATTTTAAACTACTAAGTTTTGGAGTGGTTATCACGTAACAGTAGATAACCCGATTATATCTGGAATCGATACTATCAATAACCCCAGCTTTTGTAGATGATGGACATGTGATATTACTGATCAAGGTAGAAAATAATGAAGCAAGCATTAGGTCTGGATATGTCTGTTTTCATAGCATGTTGCCTCAACTTGATTGTTTCTTTGTTCCGTGTAATCATTAGTTGCCTAAAGTAAGGAATATGTGTTTAAATACAATGTTGAATTGTGATTCTGTCTTAGTTTTGGGTGAAATGTGAATATCATCCATATCTGATATCAAAGAGCTTTTGAAACAAACCTCCCTGGAGGAATTGCAAACTTATTCTGAGATAAATTCAGCATCATTTTAAAACATAATAATATCTTCAGATTTGGTAGCAGTCAATTTCTTTTTCCATATTTCTATTTTTAACAACCAGTTTTTTAAAAAATAATACAAACATGCGGTTAAGTAAGTTCAGTATTTCAAGTGTCAAGAAGACTTTATATAAAACCATAATTTTCTTTGATTCCTTGTCTTGGTGAGCATAACTAGATTTTTATACATCTTCCTAAATTAAGGGGCAGAAAATATTATTTTCCATTTAATCAAAATATCACTTGATGGGATCTAACATTTTATCTTCAAAACATCTCTGTGACAAAATATCTTTATGATACAATCCTAGATATGAGAGAAAGAATGCAATATGAAAGGATCTAATCACCAACATTTGAGGGGAAGAAAACCTCAGAGAACCAAAGTGTCTTGTCCTAATCATTTCAACTACCATTTGTAGTATATTTATCATGAGCTTTGCCTGGTGCTAGGGGACTTCACAAAATTAACTCCAATCCTTACTGAACAACGGTCAGTTTAGGGTGATTATACACATTTTATAGATAGACAAGGGAATTCAGAATATTCAACTCACTTGCTGTTATGCAATTAGTAAATGGAAGAATTAGATGCATTTTTATATTCTATCATCATTTTACATAACTAAAGATATCAAACGGATACATCAGTACAATTCTAACTCCACTTCTGGATAGAGAGCTCTACATCTCCACCTTCATGGTTGCAGGCCACAGATATCCTCTTCTGACCTGCAAAGTTACCAAAACACTGTACTTAGCTATTAAATAAGCTAAAATACAGCAGCTTTGTATCCCGTGGATCTATTTGATACTCAATCTGAGATGGAAACTGAAGTATTCTTCCAGCTCATTATAAAACATATTTTGCTAAGCTATTAAATATTACACGGAGCATCAAGCACTTGTAAACTCATGAAATAAGAGATATTGACTCTCCAGAAGGACAAATCACTAAACTAAGAGGAGGACGAAAGGTCTGGAAGCCGAAAACAAGTCCACCTGTCTTTTCTTTGAAATGCGATAAGCTACTTAAGGTTAGTCAAAAAACAGAACAGAAAAGAGTTCTATTTTCTCTTTACTCTTTGCTCTTGTTTATTTGGCCCCATTGAGCTGAGCAGTGTTTATTACTGAGGTAAACACAATTTATTACTGATAATTTTTTAAATTGCTCACTAAAGATAAATGCTAAGGTACTAGGAAATCCAGTTCATTATTCTTCAAAATGCCTAAAGCTAAATTTAGATTACCTCCAGAGATGCATTTTTTTTTAAATAATTGTTCCAAAATAGACCGAAGTCAGTAGAGGAAATGCTTTCAGAAAAGCAACATATATATATATATATATATATATATATATATATATATATATATGCACGCATTTATGTAACTCATTGACTCTCGACTAAATATTGATATGATTGTGATGCTAAACGAAATATTGATATGATTTTCACAGTTTTCTTTTTAATGTTATTTTGTAATTACAGAAATAAGTGATATAAATTCATTAATATTGTTATATCTATACAAAATTTGTACTGGTATGTAAATGTGGATATTTAAACAAATATTCAACTTAAGTTTTCCTATACAATTTTAAGTAAAAGCTATGAAATCTTTTTTAGTTTGAGGTGTACAATTTAGTGATTCATCACTTACATCCAACACCCAGTGCTCATTACAACAAGTGCATTTCTTAATAGCAGTTACCAATTTAACCCATTCCCTTGCCCACCTCCCCTCCAGTAACCCTCAGTTCTCCATAGTTAAGAGTCTCTTACGGTTTGCCTCTTCCCCACCCCCATGTTCATCTGTTTTATTTCTTTAATTCCACATAGGAGTGAAATCATATGGTATTTGTCTTTCTCCCACTGACTTATTTCACTTAGCACATAGTACTCTCTAGCTCCATCCACGTCATTGCAAATGGCAAGATTTCATTCATTTTGATGAATATTTGAGTAATATTCCAATACATATATATACACCACAACTTCTTTATCCATTCATCAGTTGATGGACATTTGGGCTCTCTCCATAATTTGGGTATTGTTGATAATGCTGCTATAAACATCAGGATACTTGTATCCCTTTGAATCAGTATTTTTGTATCCTTTGGGCAAATACTTAGTGGTGAAATTGCTGGATTGTAGGGTGGTTCTATTCTTAACTTTTTGGGGAACCTCCATACTGTTTCCCAGAGTTGCTGCTCCAGTTTGCATTTTCACCAACTGCATGAAAAGGTTTCCCCTTTCTCTTCATCCTCCCAACATCTGTTGTTTCCTGTATCAAAAACTACGAAATCTTGAGTTATAAAATCAGTATGATTCAGGAAAGAGAGAATAATAGTAACTAAGGTACAATCACCACCAATTATACAAACACAAGCAGTGAAAAACCACTCACATATTTCAATATAAATGTCTCTTCTCAATCTGCTAAGATTAACTACCGCAAGCTATCTGATTCTTTTCTGCTCAGCAAACAATTTTAACTTTGTTTTGTCAGTGAAGTTGGAAGTTGGAGAGGGATTTCTCCAATAGTGGAACTGAATGAGAATTTCTCCAATAGTGGAACTGAATGAAAATTTTCTCCCTAGAAAATTCATTCCAAAACACAAGGAAAAGGAGCATTCACACATAAAATAGAAACTCTTGTCTCATCTGAAGCTCTTGGCCATGTATTTCTGAAGAATAAAGAAGAGGCTTTCTGTATCATCCCTGTAGTCTTATTTCCTGACAGAGTCCATTGGACCTTACTATTCATTTATTCATTCAATGTATGTATTATACACTCCAAAGTGCCTACGTCTGGGGTCTAGACATATAATGGGGGTGGAGAAAAAAGAAAAACAAGCCTTGAGTCCTACCTTCAAAATATTCTTCTATCCCAAGTAAGTAATACTAATATGTAAATAAGTAATACTAATCATGTGACAGTGGTGGGATACTATGCACACAAATCAGTGAGATAACAGAGAGTTGTTGGTTCTTGTGATAGGAGTAGAAGTGTGATAGGGAAAGTTTCACAGAAAAGAAAGAGGCATAGAGGGCCTTATAAAAAGCAGAAGTTGAAAGGGACCAAAATATAAAAATCATAATAGTTAATAATATAAATCCCATACTATGTTCTGGGGATCATTATAAGTGTTTTACATATGTTAAAATTCTATTTCATCTATACAAAAGCTCTCAAGGTAAGTATTATTTCTACTTTAAAGTAAAGGAGCAATATTTTGGAACATGTATTTAGGAAGGGGGTGAAGTTGGGAATTTGAACATAAGTATACAGGTATCAGTGCTGAGCACCAAGACAAATCAGGGGCTCTTGGAGGGAGAAGTGAGTAATTATGTCAGTAGAGTCAGAGGGAGCTTTTTGAAGGCAGTGACTTTCAACTTTGAACAATGAATTGGGTCAAGATGTGAGTAAATTAGAAGGGAAGATGCTGGTGGCCTAGCCATGCTAGTCTTAGGACTGGCTGTGGAAACTGGAACCCCCCCCCCCCCTGTCATCTGGGGCTAGAATCTATCTACACACAGGGGAGTTGACTGGGATCCTTTGCCCCTGAAACTAAATTCTGCTGACTGCCATCCATGTGGAAGTAGAGAGGGAATTTCTGGCAGAAATCTGATGTGCAAAAGCTAGAAGTGTGAACACTGTACCTCCAGAGAATCAAGTACTTCAGCATGACTAGCAGAAGCTCTGTTCTTCAGGACAATGTCATGGTTAGGGTAAGCTAGAAGGAATAGGAAAGAGATCAAAGAGGACCATGTAGGGCATGCATCTGGAGGATGTAGAAATAGAAGAATAAAGACAAGGAAGCCAGATGAGAGTCCATCACAGTAATCCAGATGAGAAAATGATGGTAGTCTGAAGTAAAGTAAAAATAAGGAAAAGGGGAAAAAAAAGTACTTAGCAATATGCTTAAGAGTATAAATGAACAGGGTTTGGAGATGGATTGAATGTGATGAGTAGAGAAGAAAGATACTAGAATTACTCCTAGATTTATAACCTGGGAAACTTGATATAAACAGGGCATAAAAGGTGATACTTTCCAAGAAGTAATGGCTTTTCAGGGTTTTGTTTATATCTTTAAATGGTGTAAATGACTAGTGAACTCTTAGGAAAATCTCATCTAGTCATCAGAGGAGGTGTCTCAGACATGCAGAAGACCCTTCTCAATCCTTCATACAACCAAAGAAAATTGGGTTCCCTGTTCCAGGCAAAATGTTTTTTTCCCTTATCCTCAGTCTGTGAAAATCAGGAGGAAAATCTAATTCCACTGGTTTGCTCTTCAGGTGCATTGAAAACATGCCACTCTGTGTAGGTGGGTGTGTGGGAGAGAGAGCCAGATTGATCTGCAGATGGTCCCTTATCAATAGCCCCATCACCTCTGAGAAATAGGCTGAGTAAAAATTTACCCTTGTTTTTAAAAAGCAAAAAGAATTGATCTCAGGGTTGTAGGTTCAAGCCCCATGTTGGGTATAGAGATTACTTTAAAAAAATAAAATCTTTAAAAAATGTATCATTCATGGGTGAAATATTGGTCAAAAAAAGAAATAATAATAAGTTAAGCGATTCTTTCGGAGAGCTGGAAATAAAAAACCTAGTCTCTGGAGTCAGTTCTTTCTGTGTCTAAACATCTGTGTAATGACATCTTGAAAGAGTGTAGTTTGAAAACAATTGCGAGTTCACAGTGCTTAAGTTGTTGGAACCTCCATTTATAGGTAATCAGTGAATTCAGAAGACAAGGGAATTCAGGAGGGTGATTTTCTTTAAAATATGCCACTTATTATTTCTTTGCAATTTCCCTGTCTGACATGGGGAGTTCAGTAAACAAGAACCTTGAGATGATGTTCAATATTAATGAAATGTCTACGGCATGTGAACAGAGATAATTTTCCATTTAAATTCAATTAATTAACATATAACATATAACGTATTATCAGTTTCAGAGGTAAAGGTCAGTGATTCATCAGTCTTATATAATACCCAGTTCTTATTACATCATGTCCCCTCCTTAATGTCCATCACCCACTTACCCCATCTGCTAACCCCTTCCCCTCCAGCAACCCTCAGTTTGTTTCCTACGATTAAGAGTCTCTTATGGTTTATCTCCCTCTCTGATTGCATCTTGTTTTGTTTTTTCATCTCTTCCCCTATGAACCTCTGTTTTGTTTCTTAAATTCTACATATGAGTGAGAGCATATGTTAATTGTCTTTCTCTGATTGACTTATTTCACTTATCATTATACCCTTCAGTTCTATCCACGTCCTTGCAAATGGCACGATTTCATTTTTTGATGGCTGAGTAGTATTCCAGTGTGTGTGTGTGTGTGTGTGTGTGTGTGTGTGTGTGTGCGCACACCACATCTTCTTTATCCATTCATCTGTCAATGGGCATCTGGTCTCTTTCCATAGTTTGGCTATTGTGGACATTGCTGCTGTAAACATTGGGGTGCACGTGCCCCTTCGGATCACTACATTTGTGTATTTGGGGTAAATACCCAGTGTTGTAGTTGCAGGGTCCTAGGATAGCTCTATTTTCAACTTCTTGAGGAACCTCCTTACTGTTTTCCAGAGTGGCTTCACCAGCTTAAATTCCCACCAACAGTGTTAAAAGGATTGCCCTTGCTCTGCATCCTCACCAACATCTGTTGTTTCCTGACTTATTGATTTTAGCCATTCTGACTGGTGTGAGGTGGTATCTCATTGTGGTTTTGATTTGTATTTCCCTGATGCCAAGTGATGTTGAGCATTTTTTCATGTGTCTGTTGGCCATTTGTATGTCTTCTTTGGAGAAATATCTGTGCATGTCTTCTGATCATTTTTTTGATTAGATTAATTGTTCTTTGGGTGTTGAGTTTGTTAAGTTCTTTATAGATTTTGGTTACTAGCCCTTTATCTGATAAGACATTTACAAATATCTTCTCCCATTCTATCAGTTGTCTTTTGGTTTTGTTGACTATTTCCTTTTCTGTGCAAAAGCTTTTTATCTTGATGAAGTCCCAATAGTTTGTTTTTTGCCTTTGTTTCCCTTGCCTTTGGAGATGTGTGTAGCAAGAAGTTGCTGCAGCCTAAGTCACAGAGATTGCTGCCTGTGTTCTCCTCTAGGATTTTGATGGATTCCTGTCTCACATTTAGGTCTTTCATCCATTTTGAGTCTATTTTTGTGTATGGTATAAGGAGATGGTCCAGTTTCATTCTTCTGCATGTGGCTGTCCAATTTTCCCAACATTTGTTGAAGAGACTGCCTTTTTTCCATTGGATATTCTTTCCTGCCTTGTTGAAGATTAGTTGATCATAGAGTTGAGGGTCCATTTCTGGGTTCTCTGTTCTGTTCCGTTGTCTGTTTTTGTGCCAGTCCCACACTGTCTTGATGATTACAGCTTTGTAATAGAGCTCAAAGTCCAGAATTCTATGCCACTAGCTTTGGTTTTCTTTTTCAACATTCCTTTGGCTATTCAGGGCCTTTTCTCATTCCATATGAATTTTAGTATTAATTGTTTTAGCTCTGTGAAAAAAGTTGATGGTATTTTGACAGGGATTGCATTGAATATATAGATTGCTCTAGGTAGCATAGACATTTTAATAATACTTGTTCTTCCATTCCATGAGCATGGAACATTTTTCCATTTCTTTGTGTCTTCCTCAGTTTCTTTCATGAGTGTTCTATAGATTTACTGAGTACAGATCCTTTGCCTTTTTGGTTAGGTTAGGTATCATATGGTTTGGGGTGCAGTTGTACATGGGACTGACTCCTTAATTTCTTTCTTCTGTCTCATTGTTAGTGTATAGAAAGGCAAGTGATTTCTGTACATTGATTTTATGTCCTGCCACTTTGCTGAATTCCTCTATGAGTTATAGCAATTTAGGGGTGGAGTCTTTTGGGTTTTCCATATAGAGTATCATATCATCTGCAAAGAGGGAGAGTTTGACTTTTTCTTTGCCGATTCGGATGCCTTTTATTTCTTTTTGTTGTCTGATTGCTGAGGCTAGGACTTCTAATACTATGTTGAAAAACAGTGGTGATAGTGGACATCCCTGCTGTTGAAGAGAGATAATTGCATGAACATTTATTTTTACATTAAACATTCTGTACTTCATCCTGATGCAACACTTAAAGTATATATTTCAGATATTTGTTCCATTTAAAAACCACTTTAAGGGTCCTGGGTGGCTTGGTCGGTCAAGCATCCAACTCTTGATTTTGGCTTCATTCATGATCTCAGCGTTGTGAGATCCAGCCCCCTGTAAGACTCCTTGCTGGGCATGGAGCCTACTTGAGATTCTCTCTTTCACTCTTCCCCTCCCCCACCTCTTCTTCTGCCCCACTCCCACTTCTCTCCCCAAACCTCCCCAGGAAAGTCTAGAACCAAGTCTATCCCATAGTCTTTATTATGTTTCTGTAAAGAACTTGGATTAAAAACTGTAGTGCACATTCTCTGTGAGGAAATTTACCAGTTGTGGAGAGAAATGATCATTTTTTTCTCATTTGACCCTATTGTTTTCCCCACTTAACTTTTGAGATCACATTGATTTGATTTCTCTCCTATACTTCTGGCTATTCCCACTTAGAATGCTTTTCTGGTTCCTTCTCAAATTCATGAACTCTGAAATTTAGAGTGCTTTAAGGTTTAGTCCTCAGACATTTTCTCTCTATGCTCACCCAGTAGGTGATGTCATTAGCTTCTTGTCTTTGAATACCATTTACAGCTGACCCACCCAAATGTATTTTAAAGCCCAGTCATCTTGGTTGAATATGCATAGGCAACTGCCCATTCTTGGTGGTTTTGTGTTGTATCATCTGGGCTAAACTGAAACTTGTTTACTAAAACTCCCTTCCCAGTAAGTTTTTAGATTAGAGTTAGCAAAATAGAAGTTTTTGTGAGAATTGGAAACTAGAATGAGACAGCTGCCATTATGCTCTAAGATATATGTATGTCAAGTGCTGTCACAGCACAAATGTATTATTGCTACTCTTTTGGCTCACCTTGCTGTTGTGCGATATCCAGATTCCCATCCTTTTAGGTTGCCATTGGACCCTTTCTTTTAGCTTCTCTGACTCTTAGATCAAGGGTGTGTGCAGCCCATGGCAAAGGGCTCCAGTCTCTTCTTTAGGTCGTACTATTTAAGTTAGAGGCATTTGCCTTCTTAAATTTATCATATCCAAAACTAAGTTCTTGGTATTCCTTCTATCACAAATTTACTCTTCCCACATTCTTCTTTCACTCATTTCATTAAAACTTTGTCATTCCGATGGCACAGAATGACAGACCTTCATCTTTGATGTTTCCATTTATTCACTTCCCATATCCTTTCTATGAAATCCAATCCTTTTTAATTACCTCCATTTTTACTTCACTCTAAGCCACCGCCATGGATAACTATAGTAAAATACTAACTTCTGTTACTAACTTTCTTCTTTTTTTCTGCTTCCAAAGTCTGTTTCCACAGTGGATGACTGATTTCCTAAAATATTAAGTAATGTTACTTCTTTGCTCAGAAGCCACGATGGCTTCCAAACTCATTTATAGTAAAAGCCAAATCTTTAATTTACAGAACCTTCCCTGAGATGACCCCACTGTTATATTCTGACCTTTTCTACTCTTCCTCTTGCTTACTAACTTTCTTCTGCTGGGAATGCTTTCCTACAGACATTTGCATGGCTTGCTTCGTCCCTTCTGTTAGATATTTATTCTTGTTTGAGGCCTTTCCCAGACACCTTATTTCAAAATTGTAATACCCACCTATACCATATCTTATTCCCCTGCTTAATTGTTCCCAGTTTTTATTAGTATTCAATACACTATAAATATATTATGCTTTACTAGTTTATGTTTCACCTTTTTTTATTTTAATTTTTATCCACTAGAGTTTAAGCTTCACAAAGGTGGTTCAATCCCAAGGGCACAGTACTCTGTCTGGCATAGAGTAAGCAGATATTCAAATATTTCTTGAATGAAGGAAGGAATACTAACTTTACCATTAATATGGTAGCCTAAAATTTTCAAAATATACTGATCATGTTTGAAGGAATTCTGACATGAATGAACTCTTGTTATTGTAGGATAGACCCATGAACATATGTATCTGTTTCATATATTAAGATAAACCACACGAAACTGCCAATATTCTATTTTTTAAACTAATAAAATGTTAGTCTCAAATGTAAACTATGATCCAGAAAACTGGACAGCGATGTAAGTAGAGCTGATCTCTCCAATGACTTCCTGACAATTCAGAAGTATAGTTCCCATATTCTGAAATCTACAAAATAAGTAAGTACTAGTTGCGGTGGAAAAAAAAATGAGTTATCACTTCTCCCAGGACCCAACTCTTTAGGATTTAGCCGTTCCCATGAAGTTATAAAATCAATATCAAGTACTGAAGATTTGTGAAATATTGAGTCAGGTTTTTATTTTTTTCTTTCTTTCATTATAAATCCCTTTATGTAGTCTTCTCCTGAGTAAATCCAACAATTGCACATTGAGCAAAATCATGCAGCTTGTCTCTTTTCACAGAAGTGAAGAGGAAAATAAGATGAGGAAAAAAAAAAGTTATATTGTTACTTTGCTCTTGAGTGGTCGATAACTACCAGGGACACACTTAAAAGCAAAACAAAACAATTAAATGACCTTCCATTTTTCACTTCCTACCTTGACTGTTCCAGATATTTGTACCAGTCTATTTATGCCAGATAACAAGAAATTTAGAGGATTAACTATATAGTTAAAGGAAAAAATGGGGCCTTTTTCATAGTATTCAGTGGGGAAGGGGAACATGAGTAATAAATGTCCTTGAAGTCTGGGAAGGCAAACCCAAAGGCGATGATAAAATGGAGATGGGATGCTAAAATGAGTGGGCAGCTAAAAACATGAAACAAATGCTTTGATCACCTATTATGTGGTCTGCAAAGTCCTAATCCTTTACCACAACAGTCCTGCAAGCTAAGATTTTCCTATACTCAATTTCATAAACATATCTAAGCTAATGTGCTTATTTTATTTATTTTCTATTTATTTATTTATAGCTTGCTTTGTGGCAGGAGATTTGAGAAAGCTTTAAGAATATACAGCTAATAATTAGTGGAGCCAAATCTGATTAATTCCCTTCTTAATCAAACGTTTTGCTCTGTCAACTAAACCAAGCTGCAGTTTCTTAGTTATGTGAAAGCATGGCAGTGGCCAAGGAAGTATTTGTTGAAAATTTATTTTTCCTGCATCCAAAAGGACATAAAGTTGTATTTGAAAAAAAAGGCAAAGGTACTAAGATTGACATAATCTGTTTTCCAAGAGAATCTGAAATGACTGTAAGTATTTATGTGCTATCCTTATATATAATTTAAGCCATAAGTAATTTTAGAATGTTTAGGGATGCAAAACATCTAGGAAAATTCTTAATTTAAAGAATTATGTCTTTATTGTATTAATCCACCAGCTCTTCTTTTAATTTCCAGTTCTGTAGCAAATAAATTACAGAATTCTTTATTTCATTAATTTTATTGATAGAAGTTTCTAGCCTGACCTGATTGGTCCTCAAAGGATGTTACACAATCAAATCCAAAAAAAATAATAACTTTCTCTGAGGTTTTAGCTATTATAGTCCAAAGCTCTCAAGCATTTCAAACAAAAGTGTTCTCTTTAGATGTTTCAATTCTCCCACTTGTTTTCCTATACCTGAAAAATCCATATTTGGTTTTTTCTGTTTGTTGGAGGACAGATAGCTTTTCAGATAGCCTTTTAACCATTGTTGATAGAACAACTCATCATCAACAGGCAAAACCAACCAACCAACCAACCAACCCAATGTAAACCTCACACATTATACAAATTTACTGCAAAACGGATGTTGAATTTAAATGTTAAATACAAAATTACAAAAAAAAAATATAGAAGAAAACAAAAAAATCATCAAGGCTTGGATTGAGAGAAGAGATCTTAGATATGACATTAAAAGCATGATAAATAAAGTGAAAATTTGATAAACATGATTTCATCAAAATTAAAAACACTTATTTTGTGAAAGACCCTGCTAAAAAGATGAAAGGAAAAACTACAGACTGAGAGGAAATATTTGCATACCACATACCTAATGGAAGGACTTATTTCTAGAATATATAAAGAACACTCAACAATCAACGGCAAAAAATTAATAATAATCTAATTTGACATTGGCAAAACATATCTACATTTTATTAAAGAGGATATGCATATGACAAATAAATATATGAAAAAATGTTCCACATCATTAGCCTTTGGGAAATAGAAATTAAGAGCACTACACACCTATTAAATAGCAGAATTACAAATAGTAATAATACCAATGTTGGCAAGGATACAGAGAACCTGGATTTCTCATACATTGTTGGTGAGATATGTACAATCACACAGCTTACTCTGGACAAAAGTTTGGCAATTTCACGTAAAACAAATCACGTGCTTATCATACAAATGAGCAATTATACTCCTGGGCAGTTATTCCAGGGAAATAAAGACTTATATTCACAGAAAAACCTGTACATGAATTATCTAAGAAGCTTTATTTGTAATAAAAACTGCAAAGAACCCAAACGTTCTTACTGGGTGAATGGTTAAATAAACTGTGGTATATTTATACCATGAAATACTATTCAGCAATAAAAAGGAACAAACTATTGATACTATAATTGTGGATGGATATGTAGGGAATCCTGGGTGAAATAAAAAGTGAATATCAAAATTCACATATAACATTTTGAAATGACAAAATTATATAGATGAAGAATAGATTAGTGGTTGTCAAAAGTTAGAGATGGGTTTGGAAAGATTTGAAGGGGGTAGATGTAACTCTGTAAATTTAGGGTTGAGACCTGAGTGTGTTACTTTCAACTACACTCTGTTGCCTTGCGCACTAGCAAAGTGGGTAATAGACTGTTTTTCATGTGACTATCTTTTTTATGTGACTTACTTGTTTTGTGAGTGGAAGTTTGTAACTCTTAATTCTCTATTTTATTCATTTAACACCCACCTATCCTGAGGCAACCATCAGTTTGTTTTCTGCATTTTAGAGCTGATTTTTATTTGTTCATTTGTTTTGTTTTTTTTAGATTCCACATATAAGTGAAATCATATGGTAGTTGTCTTTGTCTGACTTATTTTACTTAGCATTATACCCTCTAAGTCCATCCATGTCATTGTAAATGGCAAAATCTCATTATTTTTTATGGCTGAGTAATAGTCCATTCTCTCTGTGTGCACATACATACCACATCTTCCTTATCCATTCACCTATTTATTATTGATTGACACATGGGTTGCTTCACCATCTTGGCTATTGTAAATAATGCTTCAGTGAACATACGGATGCACATTTTTTTTTTTTTTTTGTATTCTTTGGATAAATACCAAGTAGTAGAATTACTGGATCATATAGTGTTACTCTTTTTAAATTTTTGAGAAGCCTTCATACTGTTTTCCACAGTGGCTGCACCAGTTTGTGTTCCTATCAGCAGTGCACGAGAGTTCCTTTTTCTCCACATCCTCACCAACACTTGTTTCTAGTGTTTTTTTTAATTAACTTTATTTTAGCCATTCTGACAGGTGTGAGGTAATATCTTGTGGTTTTGAATTGCATTTCTCTGCTGATTAGTGATGTTGGGCATCTTGTCATATGTCTTTTGGTCATCTTCTTTGGAAAGATGTCTATTCAAGTGTTCTCATGTTTTAATTAGATTTTTTGTTCTTTTGGTGTTGAGTTGCATAAGTTCTTTATGTATTTTGGATATTAATCAAGAGGTTAATTGGATAAATTTTTGGTTATTGGATAAATAATTTGCAAATATTTTCTCCCATTCCTGGGTTGCCTTGTTGTTTTGTTGATGATTTCCTTTGCCGTGCAAAAGCTTTTTATTTTGGTAGAGTACCAATGGTTTCTTATTGCTTTAAATGTTTCCACTGCCTGAGGAGACGTATCCATAAAAATGTTGCTGAGGGTGATGTCCATGAAACTGTCTATGTTTTCTTTTAGGAGTTTTATGGTTTCAGGTCTCACATTTAGGTCTTTAATCCATGTTTAATTTATTTTTATGTATGGTGTAGGAAAGTGGTCCACTTTTATTCTTTTGCATGTAGCATGTTACTAACTCTTATATCTACTTGCTGTAGGGCTGTATATGACTAGCAAAGTCAATGTATGTCTGTCCTATAGTTGCAAGAGGACTTGGAAAGAGAGGGGTATTGTTCGTATAAAATTTTCATTGAAAATATGGGGTTAACACTGAGGGGACTATCAAATTTTGGAAGCAATACTCAAAAAGTTTTGGAAGTAACATACAGTACAGGAACCTTCCTTGGACAAGAGCTATAAGCATTGAAGACCTAGCTACCTTAGGATCTCATCATTTAGATCGTCACAGAAACATAGCACAAGGCTCCAGACCTGTGTACACAGAGTAGGTGGAATAAGACCGTTTAACACCAACTGGTAGAAGCACAGTCTCTTCCTTCAGTGCTTAAGCAAATCAAGGAAACATGGAAATCTATGTCTAAACTTGGAAAGCAAGACTGATTTTCCTAATTGCTGTAGTATAGAATGGAGGTTCTCAGTAGTGTGAGTAGTGTAAGAATAGCTGTTAAGAACACTGGATCTTCTGAAATGGTAAAGAAAAAGAAAAGTTGTATTTGTACATGTGTATTTTTCAGGTGAGAGAACTGATAGCTTTCATCAGATTCTCACAGGGAGATGGCTGAAAAAATAAAAAGGTTGTTAACCACTGATCTAGGGAGAACTCTGCTGAGTTTTAAGAAGGAAACCAATTTTGGTCCAACTCTTGTGGCTGTAAATCTCTCTAAAATAAATTATTCCATCTTCTTGTCTCATTAAGTAGATGGGAGTGAAGATTATGGGTTATTTAATAATATGATAGAGTGCCTCAGGGTCATCATTCTGAAAATAGATTCTCATGGCTTTCTGCAGATGAAATAGGGGTAGGAGTTTGAGTCACATATATACTGAATCCAAGACATGTCTGAGATGTTTTTGAATGATTTTATCACTGTGATTTATTTTATTTCATTTTGCCTGTCTTAAATGGTGAAATGAGAAGTTCTGATTAATTGGTTGTTTTGGCTAATTTTGTATACAGTATTTCGAGTTTAATATATCTTAATACATCTCTACTTGGTGTGTATTTCAGGAAAACAGCCTAACAATTTTAATAAATAGGTAAAGAGGGGATGTTTTATTAGATGAAAGACTGTCCATGGAATACTCTACTACTATCTTAGCATTCACATAAAGTTCGTTTATTCAGACATCTTAAAAAATGTATACTGAAGTTTCCCAGCATTGTTCTAGGTTCTACGGAAGAATATAAAAATTATTAAATTTAAGTCATACAAAATAATGCCTGTTCTTCATGAATGCAAAGACCAGTGTTTACATATTATATAATAGATTCTGTATCATACCACATAGTAAAAAATAGCATGATATAATAATACTTATAAAATGCATGTTAATTACTTCAAATCAAAATCAATTGGGATAAGTATTCCAGTAAAATAAAATGCAATAAAATGCTGTACATGGTCAAATGACACCATCTTATCCAGGTGTGGTAACCACTAAAGATTACATTAAAAAGGCAGCCTTTGGGGCACCTGGGTGGCTGAGCTGTTAAGCGTCTGCCTTCGGCTCAGGGCGTGATCCCAGCATTCTGGGATCGAGCCCCACATCAGGCTCCGCGGCTGGGAGCCTGTTTCTTCCTTTCCTACTCCGCCTGCTTTTTTTTGCTGTCTCGCTGGCTGTCTGTCTTTGTCAAATAAATAAATAAAATCTTAAAAAAAAAAAAGGCAGCCTTTAAAAAGTATGACACCAGGGTGCCTGGGTGGTTCAGTTGGTTAAGTGTCCAACTCTTGGTTTCAGCTCAGGTCCTGGTCTCATGGCTTGTGGGATCAAGCCCTGTGTTGGGCTCTGTGCTCAGTAGGAGTCTGCTTGGATATTCTCTTTCCCTGTCCCTTCCCCTGCTCTTACACTCTCCCTCTCTCAAATAAATAAATAAATCTTTAGGTTTTTAAAAAAATATTTATTTGTCAGAGAGAGAGAGCACGAGCAGGGGAAGCAGCAGGCTTATAAAATTTTTTTCCCCAGTTAAGGCCTATAGATACAATTTTGGGGACCCATAAGGCTCAAGGTTTAAAAAAAAGATGGTTGGAGTGCCTCAGTGGCTCAGTCGGTTAAGCAGCTGCCTTCGGCTCAGATCCAGATCCCAGGGTCCTGGGATGGAGCCCCGTGTTGGGCTCCCTGCTTAGTGGAGAGCCTGCTTCTCCATCTGCCTCTGTTGGTCTACTGCTTGTGCTCTCTCTCTGTCAAGAAATAAATAAAATCTTTAAAAAAATTTTTAAAAAGATGTTATATATTATATCATCCCAAAGAAATAAATTACAAAGGCATGAATCTAAAAGTAGTGCTACTTAGAATTCTATAAGGGGTTTTTACAAACACATTTTCTGCCATCCCTTCTTTCCTCTGAGTCCCAGACACTGACTTTTAAAATAAATAATGTGGCAAAGATAGTTACACACACACACACACACACACACACACACACACACACACACACACGTCCATTCTACTGGACTTCCATTTGGTAGTAGAATATCTAAGGTTTAACTCGGCATATATAACTTAGCTAGAGACTATAATTATTAGCCTCCTATCCTCCCTTGCAATTGGACGTTTCCGTGTGTTAAATTTTGGCAGTTAGAACTGAGCAGTTGTGATTGGTACAGCCTCTCAGCCATACCCTTTAGACAGACAGACATAGCTGCTAATCATCTACTTTCTATCTCCTCTTTCCAATGAGTGGCATGTAACCTGGTGATGCAGGGCCATCTTCAACTATGCAACCAATAGAAATACCCTAGGTGATGTTAAAAGAGAAGAAAAATCGGATCCCTAAAAAATCTCATGAAAATGCTTTCTAGTTTCTGTGAATGTAACTGTCTTATTTGCTATACTGAGAGCTCATATAAGTGTATACACATACTTATATATAAAACATATGCAAATATGCTTAATACAGAAATGTTTCCAGTTGAGGAAGGAATGAGAAAAAGAAGGGAAGGAGAGAATGAAGGGAGAAGGGAGGAAGGAAGGAAAGAAGGAATGAAGCAATCTAGATTTAGTATGTAGACAAGTTCATAAAGAAAGATACACTGAGTAATCATTTAACTTAATTGTCACTATGTGAATTATTAAATAAAGTGTGGACTTTGCTTGGAAACATACTCAAGTAGTTAAACACCCTCTGAACTATAAAGACTGTTATTCACTTAAGAATATTAGTGATAGATCTGTAGAAGAGTCTGACATTTCATTAGGAATTTTACTGAACTTGACAGTAAGACCTCGGTGGCCTTTTTCACCAGCAGTGTGTTATTATAATATGACTGTAATGAAAGCAAAATAACTCATTTGACAATAACATTGTGGCTAGGATAGTGTTAAGTGATGGGTAAGGAGTCAGACCTAGAGACCTTAGACATCTAGACCACCCTATTACTTCTTTCACATAAGGGAAGCTCAAGATTTACAGAGGCTGAGCTCTCTTTTCTTGAAAGCTCAGGTTCTCTCTGTGAACAGTATTTCAAATTCGCAGTAGCCATAACCCATAGAAACTACATTTTAAGCATTCTCCATATATAATTACTTGACTTTACACTGTAAGTTTAGATTCTTCAGGTAAAGTGAGTTGTGGCACTAAGCAGACCTTCGCATTTAACTTATATTCGATTGGTGGGAGCGTCTGTCAACCGCTGGCACCTAGGAAGTGATTGCATTTTCAATTTAAGCTCTCAAGAATTTCTCACGGTTTACAAGAGAGTGTAATATATGACTCACTTGTGGAAACCTAAAGAAAGAAGCATATTATATTTCATTATTATGTATTGCTTTAAAGTGTTTGTTAAGACACATTAAGAAGTCATTTATTTTCCAAATAACAATGGCAAAACACTGAAAGAAAATTATAGAACATTGTATTCCCTTTTTTTACCACACAAATTTACTTAGAATATATTGTCATATCTTATGTGATACATTTTTAAAATATGATTGGACTCCCACCATAAATAGACTAATATCTATTTTGTTCCACTTAATATAACATAAAAATTTTCTGTAATAACATATTCTTGGTAAATATCCTATAAATAGCTGTTTATTTGTATCATTTGACCCTTCTGTAATGTTTACTATTTTTTCTATATTCTTTTTTTTGAGAGAATGGGCACCATCTGAATATTTCTTTTATCAACAAACTGTTAAAACCAATTGTTTATGTTTTCTTTCTGTGCTTAATGATTAGAAAATTTATCTTTATCACAGTTATCTATTCAATATTCACCTACATTTTCATAGGTTTGTGAGAAACTGAACTTCAAAAATATAAACACTATATTGGTGAAGAGAATGAAAAGGATTTTGTATTCCTTGAGATAATTTAAGTTATCAAGAAACCCTGCCACTAAAGTATGACTGATTTGACAGGATTGTTTACTTAATTCATCACCAATTAATCAGAGTTTTTGAAATGAATATTTGGGTAAATCAAATGTCCTTGTTAACACAAAGAACGTAAGTTCAGCCTGCTTCCTTTCTTCCCCATCTGGTACAAATGAGATACCTTTATTCTCTTAACAGCTATAAATTGTAATCCTTCTAAGCCCCAAATAATCAGTTTCCTTTAACAGTAAACTCCTTGAAAATTAGGATTTTTTCCAGGGTCTTGAGCTCATCATTTTGAGGATCAGTTCTCATTATGATAGATTCAGCTGCTGCATGCTGCAGTTCAACAGGATTGAGCTGAGTATCTCTTGATTCTAGTAAATTCTGTATTTCAGTTTATGGGAAGTTCTTTGCATCAGCTCTTTTATTTGTAAAACAGAGATGATCATGTATTACACCTCATGGATTTATTGTGAGGACAGAGTATATGTGTGGAAAGTGCATAGAAAAGACCCAGGACAAGTTCAGCATTTATTCATGTTAGCTATCTTAACAATCATTATTATTTTTCTTGTTTTTACCTAATGTAAAATTGGAAAAAAATACCTATTATTATCATCAGGTGGTTTTTCATTCATATCTGTTAAAAGAATCCATGAGAGTTGCTAGGGTCATGTTGTTAGGGTAGGGTTCTTAGCTAATGATTCTGATTTACTTGTTTCTAATTTGCCAAAGTTTTATTGACCCTCCACCTCCCCACCATAATTTTTTTATCCTTTTGTAGGATATTAGGTTTCTAAATGTTATCATGAGACAGAAGGTAAGGCTTTGCATATAATTGCCCTTAACTGCTCATAAAATTAGTTCCACAGCACAACAACCTCCACTGTGGTCTACCTGGGACGTCAGCTTAATTATTGTTGTCCCTGCCTATACATGCTGTGTGTACAAAACCCAGTTCACAAGGAAACCCTGTGACTGGGAAACAACTTCAGTTATTTATCTTCCTTGCTCAGAGACGTAATTACACATGAACTGTCAAAATCAGTGAGACCTTCCAGTCTATTCCTCCCATAGGAATCCTCATCTGTGGAAGTTACTCAGACAAAACCAGACAAAACAATAAACCAAACTTGGTATCATCTTTCATGCTTCTCTCTCTCTTACACCCCACAGTGGGTCCTTCAGCCAGCCCTGTGTTTTACTTTCAACACTACCATGCTGGTCCACCCACCATTCTCTTTTTCCTGGGTCAATACAGGACATCCTAACTAGTCTTTCTGAATCCATCCTATCCCTACGTAATAGGAGTTGAGAGGAATTCTATTTAAAAGGAAGTTACATCTGTCACTCCCCTCAAAACTCCACAGCACCTTCTCATATCATTCAAAGTCACAATACTTACAGGAGTCTGTTAAGGCCCTCTATGCTGTGTTCCTACATTACAGCTCTACGCTTATCTCATTCTACTCTATTCTGGAAACTGAAATTGCTCTTGGCGTTTTAAGAATCAAACTTGCTTTGACATTACTTTATGGTTTTGATTTTAGCTAGATATGTATTCACACATATACAAATTTAATAGTGTGCATTATATATATGGCATATATATATTACATGTTATTTGTAGCAGATTTTGTAGATTATTTTTGTTGATATTCAGTCATTTTTTAAAAGATTTTATTTAATTATTTGAGAGAGAGAGAGCACAAGTGGGAGGGAGGGGCAGAGGAAGAGGGCAAGCAGACTCCCTGCTGAGCAGGGAGCCCTCCCTGGGCCTTGATCCCAGAACTCTGGGATCACAACCTAAGCCAAAGGCTCACCCAGGTGATCCTCAATCATGTTTTTACTTTGATTCCTTTGTATTCCCAATAATTTCTCTCTCTATTCTCCTTTGACTAATTCCAGTACTTTAAATTTGATCTGGTTGTTACCTGGCCAGTACTCATGGGTGAAAAGCAGACTGTTATGGCAGTAGCAATTTTAACTTTTCAGTCCAAGAACTTCAATTTGGATGTCTACTCTGCAGCATAACAGTTGTAGACAAATTGTTTCACTTCACTTTATTCTGAAGAGATTTTGTGTCACATGTTGATATAAATCCCACAATCGCCTAGTAGATTCGATTAGATTATTTTGTTCTGTTTATATCATTGTTAACATTTTAGCTCTTGAGAATTTGCTTTTTGTTCATAGTTTGGCCATTCTGCTTTATAGCATCTTGCTTTATTGTATGTTGGTTTTCTTTATAATTTTCTGTTCTAATTTTTCGGTAAATGATTTTGGGTAACACTGTGGGCTATATGTGTTGGGCACCACCCTCACATGGAAGTGTGAGCTGCTGACTGTGACTTCCTGAAAATACCAGCAAATGCCCTCTGCTCCTGGACTAGCCATGGTGAGAAGAGTTTTATGGATCATCCTAACTCAAATGTGACAAAAAGAAAGAAAAAATAGCAGCAACTGCTCTATAACATGTTTTCACTAGCTGCCTTGAGATGTCATAGCTGTTTCAAACATTGTCATAGTGAGTTACATTTGCTAACATTTCTCCTTTCTCGTTTGTGCTCAGATGATCGTTAGTCATTTATTGTTAGAAAGGAAAGAAACATACAGTTCTTCTAACACTGAATTTGAGAGAAAAGTGGAATCTGTTTTCATTAACCCTGGCCTTGGATTTCTCATTTCAAATAACCTGAGCTAAAAAGTATGCTTTTAAAATGTCAGGTTATCCATTAGATCCTAAATAGAAGGTTAAGAGTCTAACCCAAGATCCTGTTAGGGTTGTAGGATTTCCATTAGCTGTTGTACCAAGAACTTGAGAAGAAACTCAGCTGGAGTCAAAGTGACGGGACTAGGTGCTTCCCTTACATACATGCACAGATGACTCTTCTAACTGACCAAGATGGGCTTCTGGAGATTAGTTTACAAAAGTAAGTGATGAGGATACACTCACTCATCTTCAGAAATTCACATGATCTTGATGGCACCCAATAGTTTGTTTATTCAGAATAGTTGGGATTGGAGTCCACAGCAGAGAAGTCAAAAGAAATTGCCAGATTTAGTGAAAATCAAAACCTCAGTGTTGGACTCCTCAATATTTTGTTATACTCACTTGAACTAAATATTCACATACATTTTGATATCCTTTTGAAATGAAGAAGGACATACAACCCTATAAACTGGTATAGAGTCAAAACAATTTAGCGTGCTATGATTTACACAAAAAAAGTAATCTGTGCCTGTGTTAGTTTTTACTTCACTGTTTCATTTATAAGATGAGAATAATATTCTTTGTCCCACTTTTCTCACTGGCTTTATTTCAAGGATCAAAAAGTGTGGATGTGAAAGCAAATGTTAACTAAAGTAATGTAAGATGTTATGTTGTTAAATTGGGGAATAAATATGCCAATTATACTAACATGATTATTTAGATTGTAGAGCAAATTCCAAATATCACAGAATTTTATTTTTTTTCCCCAAATATCACAGAATGTTAAAGGTTTAATGGGTTTGAGATCATTTGGCCATGGATAATTGTGTCATATTTTAGTTGGATAATTGGCAGTGGAGAATTGAATATTTCCAGTGCTAATCCCAAAAGTAGTGCTGAGATTCAGTTATTTGAATTCCTAGCCTAATTTACTCTCCAGAGTGCTCCTTTTTTGTGAATGATAGCTTATATGTTTTGATTCTGGAGCACTGATATGGAATAAATATGGTGACACAGAGATAGTATACACACTTTAATGATTAAAAATATACAATTATGAATAGAATTATATTACTATTTTACTTTTTTACTATTAAATTTCTAACCTTTTTTCTTTACTATTTTTACTATTAATATTATCTCTGGTAATCTCAGATCATCAGATTTTGTGGGGGTATTTTTCTCCTTTGTGTGTGTGTGTGTGTTTTATTCTGACTTCTTTTGAAAATTGGTACAAAGTCAGTGATATAATATTTATTTTTATACCTGGAAAGGTTATTAATTATTCTCTGACTGCATCTTATATGTACAGCATAAAAAATATAAGCTTTGTAAATAAAAGGAAAATTAAAAATAACAAGTGTCAGAATTGTATAGAGAGCTTTATATTTCAGGATATTTTCATGAGCTTACTACATTTAATTCTTTTAAAAACCTATGAAGTATAATTTATTGCCCCCATTTTATCAATCAGAAATTTGAGTCTTAGAGGATTTAAGTGACTTAGCATATATTTCACTACTAACAAGTGGTAGTGACTTGAGACCATATCTTCTAAGTCTGAAGCCTGAGCCCTTTCGAGGACTGTAGGGTGCTGCTCCATCAAGTATCTGAGCAGGTTACCATCTTCCTCCTATACTTGATAGTAGCTTGTATATTTTAGATATAGAACCTTGAGATTAGGGAGACATGAGAAAATACAGTGAACTAGATTACATTGAGATTAAATGAACTCATTGTCAACTCCTTACCTCCATTACCTCCACCAAGAGGTATAGCTTCTTTATGTTCTGTGCATGCTAGCACAACCACAGCAGCTCCAGGGAGCACTGGCATGCAGTAACTGTGGCCTTATTCTCATTATCTGTGAGTGGTTAACAATCCATGCTCCATTTTTTTGCTGGTTGGAGATGCTTAGGTTTATTTCCTTCCACAATCTCCAACTTTTCCTTAAGCAGATTATTTTGAATATTCTCAAATATGGCAGAATTTTATATTTAAAGTAAAAGTTTGTTTTTGGAAATAATCACAATTCATCTGGAATCAAGGCTGGTGAAGGAGGTTGATGACTAAGTAGAATCACAATTGTTAGGTATAAAAATTTTAGTGTTAAAACCATAGACAAAAGATACATGTGATGCAAGTTGCACTTTTACAGAATCATATTGATTTGTCTTTTTGACTAACCTGATTCAAATGTTTTCCTTTTGTTAGGTTCTCTGACACTCAAACTTTTTGTTATTTTATTATTAACCGTTGCTTTGACAATAGTTCTTTCTGACATCAACTGGTGTCCTGCAGTTCAATTCAGTTATGACACTAGCTGCTAAGAGCTGATGTCAGATTCCACAGGTTTAAAGGGTCAAGTCTTCCATAAGCCTGCCCTCACTTCAGATACAGCCACAAGTCTCAGAGCCACCTGCACTTCTGACCAGCTCCCTATATATTGGGGGGTTCCTGTGATCCCACCAGTTTCAATAATATGCTAGAATGACACAGAACTCAGGAAAACTGTACTTACAATTTTAGTTTTATTATAAAGCATATGACTTAGGAACAGCCAAATGGAAGAGACACTTAGGGCTAGATCTGAGAGATTTCTAGATGCTGAACTTCCATGCCAGGGTCTGTTACCTTCCTTGTATATTCATGTGTTCACCACTCAAGATGCCTTTTGAGCTTTGGATGTCCAGAGTTTTACCGAGGTATCATTATGGGATCATGTGATTGAACTCAGTCTCTATCCCCTGTCACCTCCCCTAAGAGTGGAGGAAGGGTCCTTTCTGAAAGTCCTAGCTCTCTAATCACTTTCCTGGCCATATACTCTCTTGAAACTAAGGGAGCTCCATTAATCACCTAATCAGGAGTGGTCAAAGGGGCTCATCATGAATGACAAAAGATACTCTTATCATTCAGGAAATTACAGGAATTTTTAAAGTTTAGTGTCAGGAACCCAGGATAAAATCCAGATATATTCTTTATTATAACTCAACCAATGAGCATTGTACTTTTAAAATTGATTTCGTCAGTTGTTTATAAAAGTAACATAAACTGCAATTGTAATTGATATGGGGATGATAAACACTGTGTGTATACATGTGTGTGCCTGTGTTTGTATGTGCTATGAAAGCATAAAGGACAGAAAATAAATAATGCCAAATCTATTTCAAAGGGGGGATGGATAAACATACAACACAAGCCAGCCCTAACTGGAATGTCTGTGACCAGGCGTTGGTGAGATGTGAGGCGTTGGTGAGATGTGAGGCGTTGGATTTGCTCTGTTCAAATTGATACTGCTCCTTATTTGTCATATTTTAGATGATAATAGTTTTATTGTTTACTTATCTAGGAAAACTCAAATTAATGGATTGTGAAGATACACAGACAGATAAAAGTCCCATTCACAAAACAGCTGAAACAATCTACATATTCATGTTTTATCCTTTAAGGCAAGCCCTTACTCTGTGAATCAGGGACATGTTTGGAGGCAACATTGCTTGGTAGATAGTTTCAGGATGAATTTAATCATTTCTGTTTAAATTAGGGTCCATCATTTACTAGCTGTCTTCCCTTGGCCAATTTTTTTTCCCCTGCCTCAGTTTCTTCATAATGAATAAAGTAGGGATAACAACAATATAATACTTATAGGGAAGTTGTAAGAAATAAATTAGTGGATAGGTTTGACAAATCTAAAGCTGTCTAGCAAATACTAAATTGTATAATTAAATGTTAAAGATTCCAAATTTTCATCTTAGTTTGAGAAGACTTTTATTGTAGCCCATGATCTGATAAACATTTTCACTTAGACTTTCTGATTATGTCACTGAAAAACTAGTATTACATTATAGTTATACATATATATATGTATATAGTTTTGTGTGTATATATCTTGGATTTGTCTATGATATTCTCTGTCTCCTTTGAACTTAATAGCTATTGGCAGATTAGTAATTATCTTTGAATGTCATTTTCTCTTCTGTAAGTAAAATATTATCTACTTAACGAAAGTGTTATAAGAATTAAACTAAATAATGTGGATAAATGTTTAGTACCTGATGGTATGGACTCTCATTGGAAGGTGGGAAATGCATTGTTTCTTAAAACTGTTGCTACCCTCTAGATTGTATATTTATTTGGGGAGTTGGGGACTGACACAGAGCTGTTGGAAGAGCTAAAGTATCCCAAAACATATCATGACACTTACTGACAGACGAGCTTTCATAAATATTAATTTGTTTTCTCTGACTAGATATCTGTAATGAAAATTAACAGAAGTGTTCTTCTGTTTATCAGCAATTCCTAACTCTTCAGCGTAACTTGAACCTGGTTTGTCCCAAATTTTATAATTAGATTTGTCAATACAAGGCAGTTGGACATTCTAGAAACCAGAGTTGATGGTGATGACCATAAAGAGAAGAATGGTGGTAATTTTATCTTAGATAACTTATGTTTGGTATACACTGTATGAGTGTGATACATACCTTATATATCCCTAAAAACAATATTCCAAGTTTATTATTACTTTCCTCCATCTAAATTAAGGAAGTTTATTTATTTATTTTTAAAGATTTTATTTATTTATTTGAGAGAGAGAACTTGAGTGAGCACAAGCAGGGAAGGGACAAAGGGGGAGGGGAGAAGCAGACTCCCTGCTGAGCAGGGAACCCGACTTGGTGCTCCATCCCAGGACCCCTGCGATCATGACCTGAGCCTAAGGCAGCCCCTTAATTGAGCCACCCAGGCACCCATAAAATGAGGAAGTTTAAATATTTTCGTCAAGGTCACAAAGAAAATAAGCAGCATAGCCAAAATTCAATCCTTAAAGTCCTTTCTTTTTCCAGTTAGTCTCTCTATATACAGTGAAGATGCTTCCTGTCTATTCATAGACAGTTTTTATCACATGAGAAAAAAATTTTATTGTTCACCAGTGTTTTAATTTCAGATTGCCAAGGAAACAACCATTCTCAGGATTTATCACAGGAAATCTACAAAACAACTGAAACCAATCATGAGTTCTATTTATTGACTAAGGCCTGTTAAAACATCTGCTGGCAAGACATTAAGGAGGGTTTTGGATTAAAATTCAAAACATGCTACTGAATTATACATTTTCTCTTTTGTTTCTTTAAAGATATTTTAAAGTCTTCATTATTTGGGTAGGAAAATCCTGAGTGGTTTCTGAAATGGTATTAAGATCCACACAAAGTAAGGGAGATAAAAATAAAAGGACTGATTTTCCAAATATGATAAGCCATAACAATTCAGAGTATATTTTAAGTCACTTTTTCTTGACCCTATTGCTTTCTGAAACACAGAGGGATTTCAAAAGAAAACACATTTTGAAAAGTCAAAGTATTTTGCTGGTTTCTTTCTTTGAAGCTCAAAGCTCCTTATTTTAAGTTGAGAGACTTTCAAAGAGTTGAAACCAGACAGTGCACTAGGGTAGATGCTTCTAAATGTTCATCACCCTGTGGGCAATCCTAGCAGAATACAAAACGGAGAATTAATTTAGAGGGTTAAGATAAAAGGCACAGCCTTCCCTTTAACTTTTAATAAATTGTTCAAGTATATGAAGAACTGTTGGACCTACACTGGGTGAGATCCTCTGAACTCCATCCCTGTCCCTCTAGGAGAGGTGAAGAGATTCCCTAGAGCTGAGGGAATGGGAGTGAGAGACCTCGGGACACGTTTCCCATGAAAACAGCACTGATTTAGTGATCAAGGATGGTGGAAGCATTATGACCCAGTGCATGAAACAGAAATCAAGTTAGGCTTATTTTGGCTGAGGCTATCATATAGCCCTTTCTAAGATTTTTTTAAAAGCAATCCATTTTTTATCTGGGATACAAGTAACAACAAAAAGTAGTTTTACCCACAAGAAAAGGATGAAAGCAGAACATATTTTTTTCTTGCTCTCTTCCTCATCCTCCTCAGATTCCTTCTCCTTCTTCACAATGACTGACACAAATTGAGGACCCTCTACCATCAGGTACTATTCTAAGTGCTTTATATACAATAACTTCCTTATCATAACATTCCTCTATGTTAGAAGTCATTTTATCCTCATTTTACGGATGAGGAAACTGGCAGACAGAAAGGAGAAGCAACTCGTGCAAGTGTCTATAGCTAGTGAATTCAATCTAGGCAATCTGATTCCAGAATTAATCTCTTAAATACTTCACGATATTGCCATCTTGGAGTAATTTCAATCTTGGCTCTAGAGTCAGACTGAAGTGTGTTCAAATATTAGCTCTGCCAAGTACAGCCTTTTTTTTTTTTTTGACCAATTATAGTAAAGTTATTTAGCATTCTAAGTCTCAATTTCCTCATCCATAAAATAGAGTAATATTTATCTTCTAGAGATGTCATGAATATTAAATAATTAGCATAGAGTCCGGCAGTAGGACTTAGTATCCCAAAGTAAAACTTTCTGAAACTCTTTGTTTCAAAAGAATTAGTGAAATTTAATGTTCTCTTACAATTTATCTTAGGCACTGGTAAAATCTTGTTGACTCATTGGCTCAATCAAGGAGAGTTTTCAATAAATGTGCTGTGGAAATGATACGACCCAAATGCAAACAAACAAAAGCTATTTATTCAGTTTGCTTAAACAAGGGAATTAGCTGCCATGACTTGGCAGAGACTTAAAGGCAGGCAGGGGAGCTGGGAAGCTTTATATATGTGGAAAACCAAAGGGAAGTCTTCAGGTATGCCCTGATTGGAGGTTGTTTGGTGAAGCTGAAGGCTGGCTGACTAGATGTGGGGCACCCTATCTAATTGTCTAGTGGAATACATTTGGCATCATCCTAAGTTGGGAGCAGGAGCAGATATTAGGAAAGCTGGCTGTTACTGAGTAAGTTTTGCCCATTTGGGGTGGATTGTTGCAAAGATTGTGGTTTGGTTTCCTGGGCTGTTTGCCACAGGTTACAAGTTCTGGGTTTATATATGGTCTGGCCTTTGTCCATTTGTATAATCAGTCCCTCAGTGTCTAATTAATTTAGCTAATAAACAACAATGCTAGAAACCATGGTAATGAAGAAGGGAGATGTATAGATTTTTGGCGTCTTTGATTCCACTTCAGAGCACCACAGTTCCCTCTTTTTTGTCTCATACTCTTTTTTTCTCCCATCTCATCCTATCCTTCCCCCCTTCCTTTTTTTTTCCCCCAGAAGGAAGAAGATAATTTGTCACAGTTCAGTTCTGCCCCAACCCTCTCCCAACACACACCTGAAGCCCTGAAGGTAATAAGATTAAAATCATCCCCCCCTACTGCAGACTTTCCAGAAAGTATTTGAAAATCCTTTTGAAGGAGCTTTGGGCACCCTCCTGTCTTACACAACAAAGAGAGCCAGTATTCTTGACCTTGTGTAACATATTAAATTCTGATGTTCGTGGCACACTAACTTCAAATTCTGCTGAGTTCACAAAGTCTGTGTGACATTTATGTTACATCAGTATCTGCTGAATGGATGAGGTGAAGGACAACGATTCAGGCCGGGGGAGGGGGGAGAGGGTTACTGAATAGTCATAGATGAAGTGCACACATGTTCAACCTATCTGTGTTGCATTCACATTCAACCCAACAGTGACTCTAGGCAAACTAATGTGTCATTTGCTTTCCACTTCATCTTCTCAGTGATCTCCAATTCACTGCTCATGCTGGGAGAATGAGTAGCATCTGACAAGACTGTTCTCTGTGATTTTAGACAGATGTGTATTGCGTGTAAATTTTACTAAGGGCCCAGTTGGGATGTTTCCAAAGCATAAGAGAAATAAAAAATGCAGTATCTTCTTGAAAGTATTTTCTATTTGAAGTCAACTTTGCTTTTCTTAAAATGCCTCCCCAAACTCTGCCCTGGAAAGACAGTTCTGTACATGGAATTTTTTTGCTTTGTTTGCACTTACTTTATGGTTAAAGTGTTAGCGTCTAAAGTGTCACAGAAAGACTGTTGTGAGTTGTGTCTTCATTTGCCACCAGAATGAAAATAATTTGTTACAAAAGTGCAGAGTAGATCTAACCTTTATAACACTTCTTTGTTTCATGCTACATTATGAAATCTGGTTTTGTTTCTATTTTTAATTTGTCTGGCTTCAACATTTGAATTTGTGAAAAGGACTCTTATTTATGATTTTCTGAGGGTTCATGTATCCCAAGGGAATATTGTTTCTGCTGAATCAGCATACTACCCATTTTCTCAAAGGTATTGATGAAAAAATTTCTAGAAATGTCTTCAACAGAGTTTAAATTTTAGTAAGTGAAGAATAGGGATAGGAAAGCTGGAGTACTTATATACCAACTTCTCTTAGATAATGACTGAAGACTTCTTCTGAGGATGCTTACACCAGGACACATTCTAGTTATGGATCTCTTCACAAGGTGACACTGGCTGGAGACTGTAGAGCCCAGTGGTCACAGTGGTAACTCTGCAAGATGGAGTTGAGGTCAGAGGAGAAATAAAATGGAACCTAAGTTAAACAATAAATACTTTAGGAAAGGTTTTACCAGAAGCTGGGATATTACATTATCATACTGTTGAAAGAGCTCTAAAACTCAGGTTATCAAGGGTAGTAATAGTAAAAAACACATAATATACATATTTTAGCCCTTTGCCATTTGCAAATCACATTCACACATATTCAATTTCAAATAATTCAAGTTTCCCTTGCAAGAGAGAGAAGGGGTCCAAATAGGTACTTTTGCAATATCCTTGAACCCAGCTACTTCAAATTACATTTGAGTGTAGAGAGGAAAAGTATAATTTATATCCCTGAAAGGGTCACAACCGTGTCCACTATGTATTATCAAAATGCTTTTTACTACATGTGCAATTTACTTTACTCTTAAGGTTGGTAAATTCGAGTACCACAATAACCAATACTGGCAGATCCATTACCCCTTATCTAGTACAGTGAGGCTAAGAAATTTTAAGTTCTTTTGTCAGGATAGCCAGTCCGTAAATTTTCAGAACTAGAACACTAACCTAAATGCAGACATCTAAATTCCAATACCACATTCTCCTACCAGGTCATATGTTTTAAAATACACTGTTCATATCACAAAATATTTATTTTATTTAGAATCACTATAAAGTAAGCATGTCAGGAACTAATTTACATGGCTTATGTATTAACTTGAAATTTGCCTGAGTTTCCATATTAGGTTGTTTTTCACCACCACGTAGCAAGAATTTGAAAATCTGCATTACTAAACTGCTACTTTGTCAGATAGCCACACACTGTGTAACACAAATCCCTGTCAGTGCTACATGTAAGAAGAATATTTTATCTTAGGAGATGGACACGTGTTAGAGTAGTGCACTTTATTTTTACAGCTATGATATAACAATACATAACATAATTTTAAAACATAAAAGCATATGCTTACTGTATTAATGTTCAGAGTCATATTTAACATGTAATGAGTCCCTACAATTATACAAATAACTTTCTACTTGATGAATATTCTCAGGAGGAATCTCTGTCAACAAGAATATTTCAACATGAGACTCCCTCTCCTCTAAAGCTAAAGAAGGAATATGAAACTTTGATTTATTTTTTATATATATAGAAAACAAATGTATGAATTTAAACATCTTAAGAGAAGACATTTTTAATGAAATGCCTAAGTGCCATAGACTATAATACCTAACACCTGAAAGAACGTTATTTTCTTTCAGATTTGACTTTGCAATATGATAGTGCAGAGCAAAGGCAATGATAGAAAAACTTACCTAATAGGTCGGCTAGGGAAAAAAAAACTAACACTTGGCTGACCACATCACAGAAGATCAATATGTTGCTGCTGCTGCTTCTTTTTTTTTTTTTTTTTAAATAATTTGTTTTCCGTTACCAATGCAATATTCCATCTGGAACTGTTATCCCATCTTACAAGGATACTTTCCCTTCTTTCATACCTCATTAATTTCTGAATGGATTTTTTTTTTTTTTTTTTTTGTAATTTCTATCTTACTTGAAGGTTGTTTTCTACCCTTGCAGAAATAGACTGGGTATAATGCCCACATTTTATTGTTAAGGTAGATTGAAACAAATAATGGAGAGGGTGTAAGTGTGACTATTAGTGTATTATTTTGAAGATATTCTAAATGAGTTTCAAATTCCCTGGTAATCATTGTTCATAGAAGGGTAAATAAAGGAGCTAACTCCTTCTTATTTTTCTTTTTCAACTATATGAAAGAGACACACTAGAGTTCTGTTCAATATTAATCTTATCTGCTCAATGGACAAGTACTTAAAAGTGAATTATAAGGGAAAATGAGAACTGGACTCAATATTTCAAAATCTTCAGTAGTTGATATTGACTTTTCTTTTTCTATTTCTACAAAAGAAAAAAATAGATATTTAATGATCACTTTTCATGATGCTGTGAAAGAGGACATGGATGCCAGAGTTAAGCTTTGTACCCCTAAGATATCAATATCAATACCAGCATTTAGCCTGCATTCAATTGCAGAGGTGCCACTGAATTACAAGCGGTTGGGTTCTGAGGAAATGGCAACCCATTTATCTTAAGTAACTGATGACCACTAATATCTGACTTTAGCTTTTTTATGTAGATTTTAAAACTTGGGAACACATTTGCAAACTATCAGAAGTGAAAAGCAATCAACATTGAGAACAAAACAACTGAGCAATATTATTCATAGGAGATTGAACCAGATCACTGTGCATTTTTTAGGATTTCATTTTACATATAGGTTGAACCATATGAAATTCTATTTATATAAATCAAAGAGTAAAAATCTTAGAAATTGTATGTAGTTTAACGTGACAAAGAAAATGAGAAGGCTTTTCATTTAGCTAGGCGATGGTAGCAGCCATTTTTTCACGATCTAATGGATTTAGGCTGCCGTATTATTTCTAAGACTAATATTCCTTCATTCATCCAACAATATTTATTGAGGTCAGACAATGTACTGTGGTCTTAGGTTGCACTACTGGACAAAACAACCAGTATCTTTATCCTTATCAAATTTGCAATGTAGTATTGACACATTAAATAAATAAATAAAATATATGTGTGGTACTTTAATCAGTATTAAGTACTGAGAACAAAAATATATAGCAGGGAAGCAGGGAAGGAAGTTTTGGTTTTTGGTTGTTTTTTTTTTTTTTTTGAGAGAGAGAGTCAGGGTTGAAATTTTAAAGTAGTTCTGGAAGGTTTCAAGAAGAAATAAAGTCTGAAAGGAAGGGACTGACAAGTCATGTGATTGTAAAAAAGCATTCCTGGCAGAGGGAAAGCAAGCATAAAATAGCCTGAAGCAGGAGAATTCCTGGTGTGAGAAGGAGGTCAATATGGGCAGAAGAGGTGAACTAGAGGGAAAAATATGAATAGTAAGATGAGCAAAATATGGTGGCACTAGAGCCTTTTGAATCAGAGTAAGGATTTTAGCTTTTATTCTAAGTGATGTGGGAAGACTTAGGAGGTTCTGAACAAAGAACTGACATTATCTTATTTATTTTCTAACAGACTCACTCTGTCTAGTGGGTTGGGAATAAATTTAGGAGCCGTGATAGATGCTGGAAGACAAATTAGGAGGCTGATATAATTATTCCAGTGAGTCATGATTTATTTGGGACAGAATGAAGCACCATGTAGGGGCTGGAAAGAGGTTGGATTCTTGATATATTTTAAAAATAGAACTGAGAGTATTTCCTGAAATACAGGATTTTAGTGTGAGGGAAATAGAGGTATTGGGAGTGACTCCAGCATTTTTGGCTTTAATAGGAAGAAGGATAAAGTTGTTATAAATGTGTTGGAGAAAATTTAGGAAGCATAAGTTTGTGGTAGAAGTGATATCAAGATTTCAGTTGTGGATATACAGCATTTGAGAAACCAAGTAGGTATTGAGTGTCAAGTAGAACATCAAGTAGGATTTGGTTAGAGAATCAGAACCAGTAAGAGTGGTATGGACGGAGGGGCTTATTATAAAGATTAGACTTCCAAAATTATTGGAACTGATGAAGAATTTTTTTGGGAAAGTTTTACTTTTTGTATGTGGTGGTGGTCATCCTGAAATCGCTCTTCAAAAGCAGGGTTGGCAGTTTGGGAGAAAACAGACAGTGAAGCAGAGTTATCAGTCCGAAACAACCCCCCCCCCAAATATGGAAAAATCTATGATGACAAAATGGAACCTGTGAGAACAAATTGGAACATGTGTCTCTCTTTTACCCCCTCTTACCTTGCTGATAAGCTTTGCTTGGAGAAGAAGTTGGATCGCTTCTCTACAGAGAACACGATGTGCTCTGTCATAAGACAGAGAAGTTGAAAAGAGAAAATGTAACAACAGCTAGAAAAGATGAATACTGTGACTTTCCTTATTAACAAAGTGAGAGAGATAGCAAAAATGAGTGTGAGCAGCACCAGACCTGCTTGTTGGCCATTCCTTTGCCTCCACATCTCATTTTTCCTCCTTGTCGTCAACCTTAACTTGGAAATATTAACCCAGATTAGCCAAATTGACACAGTACAAAACTACCACTGCCACGTGTAGGCAGTTACATAGTGTGTCTAGAATGTAGGAAGGAGAAATGGGCTTAAAGTATATACCTGAATTTATTCTTTCAGAGGTGATACTCAAAGTAAAGCAATTGGATTCCATCATCCAAAACATACATGTTGGTAGAAGATAGAAAAGTGTTTTAGAATGATGCCCCAAGGGGGGAAAAAAGAAGAAGAAGAGCAAAGTCCCCAGAGCACTCTAAGTTTTTAATATCAAGGATGTGAGGAAGACCTTGCCAAGGACTCCGAGTGGTAACAATCAGGGTGTAGGATGAAAATCTCGTGAGGGTGGGATCCAAAAACTCAAGCGAAAACAGAGTGATTCAAGAATGGAAAGTGATTGTTTCTACTCCTCCATCCACAATTATTGAATTCCCCTTTGGGAAAATGAGCTTTGGGTTTCCTTCCAAACTGTTTACCCAGACATGATGAAGAATATAAGACAGTGCCAGTTTTCTTCTGTGTCATTAGATGACAGAATCACTTGAAATACATATTTCCTTTTGTAAATGAGAAAAATGTTTATTAAGGAAACAACAATTTAACACCTCTCCCTTAGGGGAACTTTATGGACTAGAGCACAATCTGAAGACAATTACAGTTTCAGTCATAAACACACTACATAGGGTGCTATTTTATAACCAGAAGGATGCTGAAGTTTGTGACATGCTGACATAATTGTGTTATTAAATTTACAGTGTTTGGTGGTAATTGTGATTAAACTCTTGGGCAACAGCTCCTCCAAAGAATTCAGTCATCATGTGTGACTCGGCAGCTCCCCATTAGCAAAATTTGTAATCATAATCATCTTTCACTATTACAGGTAACTTATATTCCTATATAAGGAATATAAGGAAGATGATGAGAAAAGACTTTCCTATATTTTCTTCAGTCTGATAGTTAAGTACCCCTGGTTGTCTACTATGTTGTTTATGAAATCTTTTAACAGTCTGTATGGTTTTTTTATTATAATAATATTTTTTATTATATTATATTAGTCACCATACAGTACATCCCTGGTTTTTGATGTAAAGTTCGAGGATTTGTTAGTTGCATATAATACCCAGTGCACCATGCAATACGTGCCCTCCTTACTACCCATCACCAGTCTATCCCATTCCCCCACCCCTCTCCCCTCTGAAGCCCCAGTTTGTTTCTCAGAGTCCATAGTCCTTCATGCTTCATTCCCCCTTCTGATTACCCCCACTTTCTTTATCCCTTTCTTCTCCTACCAATCTCCCTAGTTCTTATGTTCCATAGATGAGAGAAACCATATGATAATTGTCTTTCTCTGCTTGACTTATTTCACTTAGCATTATCTCCTCCAGTACTGTCCATGTTGCAACAAATATTGAGAAATCATTCTTTTTGATGGCTGAGTAATATTCCATTGTATATATGGACCACATATTCTTAATCCAGTCATCTGTTGAATGACATCTCAGCTCCTTCCACGATTTAGCTATTATGGACAATGCTGCTATGAACATTGCGGTGCATATGGCCCTTCTCTTCACTACGTCTGTATCTTTGGGGTGAATACCCAGTAGTGCAATGGCTGGATCATAGGGTAGCTCAATTTTTAACTTTTTAAGGGACCTCCACACTGTTTTCCAGAGTGGCTGTACCAACTTGCATTCCCACCAACAATGTAGGAGGGATCCCCTTTCTCCACACCCTCTCCAACAATTGTTGTTTCTTGCCTTGTCAATTTTTGCCATTCCAACTGGTGTAAGGTGGTATCTCAGTGTGGTTTTGATTTGAATTTCCCTGATGCTAATGATTTTGAACATTTTTTCATGTGTCTGTTAGCCATTTGTACGTCTTCATTGGAAGAGTGTCTGTTCGTATCTTCTGCCCATTTTATGATTTGTTTATTTGTTTCTCATGTATTGAGTTTGAGAAGTTCTTTGTAGATCTTGGATACCAGTCCTTTATCTGTAGTGTCATTTGCAAATATCTTCTCCCATTCCGTGGGCTGGCTCTTAGTTTTTTTGACTGTTTCCTTGGCTGTGCAGAAGCTTTTTATCTTGATGAAGTCCCACAAGTTCATTTTTTCTTTTGTTTCTCTTGCCTTTGGAGATGTGTCATGAAAAAGGTTGCTGTGGCCGATGTCAAAGAGGTTGCTGCCTATGTTCTCCTCTAGGATTTTAATGGATTCCTGTCTCACATCGAGGTTTTTCATCTATTTGGAGTTTATCTTTGTGTATGGTGTGAGAGAGTGGTCAAGTTTCATTCTTTTGCATGTAGCTGCCCAATTTCCCAGCACCATTTATTGAAGAGACTGTCTTCTTTCCACTGGATGTTTTTTCCTGCTTTGTCAAAGATTAGTTGCCCCAAGAGCTGACGGTCCATTTCTGGGTTCTCTATTCTGTTCCATTGGTCTATGTGTCTGTTTTTGTGTCAGTACCATGCTGTCTTTGTGATCACAGCTTTGTAGTACAACATGAAATCCAGCAATGTGATGCCCCCAGCTTTGTTTTTCCTTTTCAACACTTCCTTGGCAATTCGTGGTCTTTTCTGGTTCCACACAAATTTAAGGGCTGTTTGTTCTAGTTCTTTGAAAAATGTCATTGGTATTTTGATCGGGATGGCATTGAAAGTGTAGATTGCTCTAGGTAGCACAGACATTTTAACTATGTTATTCTTCCGATCCATGAGCATGGAATATTTTTCCATCTTTTTGTGTCTTCTTCAATGTCTTTCAAGAGTGATTTATAGTTTCTAGAATATAGATCCTTTACATCTCTGGTTAAGTTAATTCTAAGATAACGTATGATTTTTGGTGCTGTTGTAAATGGGATGGATTCCCTAATTTCTCTTTCTTCAGTCTCATTGTTCGTGTATAGAAATGCAACTGATTTCTGAGCATTGATTTTGTATCCCGCCACATTACTGAATTGCTCTATAACTTCTAGCAGTTTGCGGATGGATTCTTTTGGGTTTTCCATATAGAGTATCATGTCATCTGCGAAGAGAGAGAGTTTGACGACTTCTTTGCCGATTTGGATACCTTTTATCCCTTTTTGTTTTCTGATTGCTGTTGCAAGGACTTCTAGTACTATGTTGAATAATAATGGCGAGAGTGGGCATACTTGTCGTGTTCCTGATCTTAAGGGAAAGGCTTTCAGCTTTTCCCCATTGAGAATAATATTTGCTGTAGGCTTTTCATAGATGGTTTTTATGATTAAGCACAACACAGTCCCATTATCTGGAATGTCCATACTGGAAATAATTTCATCCTTGCTAATTGTGTTCAAACCATATTCTTTATCTAAGGATCTACATCTTAACAAGTCGAAGAAATGGAGGATTGCTGCAGAATAATTTTAATTCATACTTTGTAATGGCGTCTGTTGCCCGCCTTGCCTGGCTGCGGACTGCAGCATTTTGTCAATATGATTACCACAGCAGAAGCATCTTAGTTTGCTTTACTAGTGAGTGGTTTGCAGTTTTATGTGTGCACCCTAATCTAGTCATATAGGGAATTGTACCTCAAACAGGTAAGTATCCTTGGTCCTCTTTGTCCACAAAGCCTTTTCAGGTGTAAGCTAAAATCCAGCAGAGTCTGTTTTCTGATATTTATTCAAAAGTCATCATTAATTATATCTTCAGTATTGATGGGTAACTGAGTTGTATTTATTGCTGTGTTTATATTTTTAAAATCTTCTTCAAAATTGTCTTCATCTTATGGAGCCCCAATGTCATGCTTTAGAATGATAATCAAATCTCTGAGGTTCTCTTTTTCCGTATACATTTTAGGTGTTCCTCCATTTGTTCCATTTTTCTACTGTGCTAAATATTTAGCTATAACAGTCAGTGTTTAGCCACAATCAGTGTGGCTATGGCCCCCTCCCCATATGATCCAAATTTTCTCTCAACTCAGGAAATGGTTTATCTAGTTGTAGATCTCCTAATACATTATCTGAGTAAAATTCTATTACTGGATGTTCTTTTATAATGATCTTCCTATAGCCAACCAGCCATATATATCCTACAGATCAAAAGAGAAATGTGGGAATTCCAGAAGATTTCAGCTAAATGTAGTAGTATACTTCAGGGAACCTAGTTGCAACCACAGTAATAAACCTACAGCCAAATGAATGGTCATTTCTTGGGTTTTCTGAACTCTCTCCCACAAACTTAATAGATGCATTGTTACCTAATTCTTATAAGAATTCCACGACTGGAGGTCGGTTCTTGCTCACACTGCTGTTTTATAGGAAAAAATAATGTTTTCGGCATCTTCTCTGCTGATCTGATTTCCATCAATAATTGTAAATGAATCAAGAATTAGTAGTTACAAGTTGTTAAAAATTTCGGTTTCTGTGGCTGTTGCATTTATGAGCAGACCCTAAAGTCTCTTGCCCATGATTACTCCACAACTTCAGCTTCCCAGCCCAGAGAATAGCCATTAACAGCCTGCAAAGTGCCACCATCACTTCCTGAAGATTTTTCTATTTTTTAATCAAAAACCTTTCTCATTCTTTTTATCTCCAGCATTATTGAGATATAATTGATGTATAACATTGTGTAAGTGTAAGGTGTACAACATGAAGACATTTTTATTTTATTTTATTTTATTTTATTTTATTTTATTTTATTTTATTTTATTTTAAAGATTTTATTTATTTATTTGACAGAGATGAGACAGCCAGCAAGAGAGGGAACACAAGCAGGGGGAGTGGGAGAGGAAGAAGCAGGCTCATAGCGGAGGAGCCTGATGTGGGGCTTGATCCCAGAACGCCAGGATCACGCCCTGAGCCGAAGGCAGACACTTAACCGCTGTGCCACCCAGGCGCCCCAACATGAAGACATTTTTAATATTATATTTTAATATAGTGAATAATGAAGTTTACTATAAAACTGAAATTTCACTGTGAACATTTTGTGTTCATATGTTGGCCATTTAGAGTGTTGATTTAGTGTTACCTTGATGTTCCTGTTCAGTCAAATCTACAGATGAGAGAAAGTTTACAAAGGAGTAAAAATAAACTATCTTGAACAAAAATAAAAAACAAAACCCAACTCTTCAGTTCAGATTTCATTTTAAGCCCATTTTATACTAGTAAGTGGACATGCCCGTATAATTAAATAAACTGTATAAACTACTAAGACTCTTCAATCTGTCATATAGTCATTTGTCAGTTGCTCTTATACAAAGCTGGTGCTACAGACAGTGTTTATTCCCCGCTCTCCAGCTGGGTCACTTAATTAACCTCTCTTTACCTTTAAAAATAGGGATAAATTGTTCTTTGACTTACCTCAATGAGATGATGTGACTTCTGATGAGATTACATTTTTGAAACAATTTGATTGTCTCACAAAATAATTGCCATATGATTTCAAAACCACCTACTGGATTTTTTTTTCCTATCTGAAGAACAAACCCCTGAAATTAGATTACTCCTGCAGCTTCACATGGGTTTGGAATGAAGGGAAAATTTTTTTTTCCCTACAAGAAAGAATGTATGGTTGTCAAAGGTGGTCTGTCTGACTCAGAGAAATCTGTAGTGATTAAATGATGTTCTCACAAATGTACAGTAGGCCTATGCATCTCTGAAAGATGCAGATGAAGTCCTGAAGACAGGAGACTTAGGACTCTGATTCCTGGGAATCAGCTCTCTTCCCTGTGAACTGTTTTGTGGCATCACTAAAATTTACTAAATTTTCCAGATTATAAACCCAGGGTATAAAATAGGAGGCATTTTAGTCTACTTTTTTTTTTACCGCATACAACCCAATTCTCAAAACACTGGCGACTCTTCCTCCACATTTTACTAGCATGTCTTGTTTCTTTATCCTCATTAATCCACCTTATTTCAGACTACCATGATCCTCTCACCTTGAATATTGTGGTGATCTCCTGTCTGTTCATGCTTTCATTATTATATTTCTCCCTTACCTTCTTCATATTCTTGGCATATGTGATCTGGTCTCCATTCTGTCAAACCTATACTCTGACACTTTCACAAGTAGAGTTTTTATTCCAGTCATGCTGAAAAACATACAGCTTTCTGAAGATATGATGTGTTTTACACTCTAGCCTTTGCATGTGGGAGATGCAATATGATGTGGTGATTGGTAGTTGGTGTAAGGACTGATGATTGGTGTAAAGATTTTGGAAACTGGTTGCTGTGTTCAAGTCCTGTCTTCCTTTTTCACCTATATGACTTTGGACAGTGTTTTTAAACTTTTCGTCCTCAGTTCCTCATCCTGAAAATGGAGGTGATATCATCATCATCATCAATCTTAAGGGTTTTTGTGAGGCACAGATGGTGTAATTAATGCATGGAAAGCACTTAGCAGTATGTCGTGAACATAGCCAACAACTGATAGTATTTTTCTTATTGTTGTTGTTATTATTGTGTAATAATAATGAGATATAATATTTAGTGTAAAACAGTAGATCCTGACCAAACCTAGGGTCATGTTCGATAAGCAAGTCAGGGATGTCATGCATATATGTACACAACTGAAGAAAAAGGGCACGCAATAAAAATTAAACTTGTGCTTTCATCACTTTACTCCATTCAGGTGATTTTATCTTCAGTATCCAGTATGTGATTGTTAGAACAACCTTGAACTAATACATTCCTCCCTGCTCTGATTATCTGTGATGTGCAGTAACCCTGATGTTCAGAACAGAAGAGTCACAACAAGCCATGTTTCAGTTTCAAAAAGAAAGAAAACTTTATTGTTATTATTATAGAAACCTAATAGAAACAGAAAAACAAAGGAATCTACACATAGATGAAGGTAATTATAGGCAATAAATGAGAATAAGATAAAGTTATATCAGATCGGGTACTTACAACAGCCAACCTCATGAGCTGGGAAAGCCCTATGGAAACAGCCAGCCTGGAGTCCCAGTTGAGAGGCCTGGGAGGAAGGTCCTCCCCTCAGATGAGACTTTCAATTGACCATGCCCATAAGGGCCGTCTTTATAGGGCAAATAACAGGGTTTGAAATTAAATATTTGTTTGCCTACATGCAGGTGGGAGCAAGCTGCCTTTCTATGTTGTCATGTTTCTATATTTTCAAGGAGCCTCGGCTTTGTGTGTCTGCCTCCCCTGGGGGGCCAGCCCAGCCTGGAGTAGGAGGGGATGTGAAACATGATTTGCAGCTCTTGGTGTCCAGAACAGAAAAGCCAGTTCTGACCCGGAGGCAAGATCATATATTTCAAACAATCAGAATCCCAAGGTTATTTACACAGCACGAATCTTGCAAACAACATTCTTTAGCCTGCCCAGGTACGTGCAGGTCCAGCGAGTTTGTTATGTGGGACAAATCACAGAAACGTCTATCCATATAGAATATTTGGTGTGAGGGACGCCTGGGTGGCTCAGTTGGTTAAGCCTCTGCCTTTAGCTCAGATCATGATCCCAGAATCCTGGGATCGAGTCCCACATCAGGCTCTTTGCTCAGTGGGAAACCTGCTTCTCCCTCTACCTCTGCAGCTCCCCCTGCTTGTGCTCGCTCGCTCTCTCCAATAAATAAATAAAATTTTTATAAAAAAAAAAGAATAACTGGTGTGTCCCCTTAGTGCCCTGCTTCTAGTAAACCCAATAGATGTTTGCAGTAAAGACGGCCTTTCTTGCAGCATGTTCCCTTTCCTGTATGCCCCATCATATAATCCTGTTTTATTTTCTTTGTTAGAATTCTCATTTTATATTTCATTTAACATTTTAACTTATTTTGTGGTCTGTTTATACCATAAGAATATAAATTGAGGGTACAGAATACATTCATCTCAGTTTCTTCTGTATTCCTGGAGCTAAGAATGATAATTGGTATGTAATTAGTACTAGGATTTATCTTGGAATGATCCAACAAGTATCTTAAATAATAGATTATTCAAGTCACACAATAAATGGAAAAAACAAAAACAAGATACAAATAAAGCCAGTTTTTCTGAAGCCAGAGCCCATTATCAATATTTTATATATCATGACCTCGTGACTCAAGGTTATTGATTTCCCCTCATTCTAATTCACTCTACAAATACTAAATTTTCTAGTCAGTTTAGAACAAACCTAGCCCTCTAGGGGTGAGGAATTGCCAGGAATTTTATGTTTAAGGTAGAGTCACATCCTTTGAGTAGATTTGTGTTTGAGCAAGGAAGGCATGTTCTCTTTGAGCTTGGCTAGTTTAGAACCCATATTAGATAGCTTCAGACTCACAGAGGGGCACCCATCTCTTCACTGACAGACTAAATTGCGGTGATCCTTGAATTCTTCTGGATTGGACTGAATTCAGCTATTGGAAAATATGACCTCAAACAAAAAGCTGCTGAGCACTTTCAAACACTTTTTTTTTATTATTATTATAAGCTTAATATCTTCTTGAGGTTTACGATGCTCTTAAATAGTTAGCACAAAGATAGCTTGAATTATTAAAGGCTAGTGTGTAGAATTCAAATTCTGTAGACATAATATAGCCCAAAAATAACATCTGGAGAACTGAGTTGTTCTTTCATGTATGTATGCATGCCAATATTAGTAGGCACACTATTTTCTAGGCAGTGCTTTAGCACTGGGAAAATGTACAGTTGTTATTCAAAATGAATATTAAGTATTAATATGATATATCAATTACATTGACCAAACAGTTATTCCCTACTCCACAAGGGAAGAAAACAAACAGGTGATTTATTTGTTGTTTTAATTTTGCAGAGTTTCAAGATAGGATGTTTCTGATATTCAGTACATTGATTTTACTGGTAATTAGCCCCACAACACTGTTAGAAAAACTGCCAAGTCTATTTATGCTCCAGTTTGTTGATTTGCAAATTGATTATGTCCAAAGAGAAACGTAAATCAGAGTGTCCATATCTGTTTTTTAGGTTTATATAGTCCATTATTTTACTAATACACATATATTTAATATAAAGTTCTCTACTTCGTGGAATACATGATGGGTGGATGACAACTTGGATGACCTCTTAAGCGCTTCTTTCATGTTATTTTATCTTATCCAATTCATATTCAGCCTTCAAAAAATACTAATATATTTCTAGTTTGAGCTCCGAATCTCATGGTATTTCTTATTTCTGTTTTCCATGCCCATTCCCCAACCAGCCAGTTACCAGTTATTATCAATTTTTGAAATACATCTCAATTCCTTCTCTTTCTCTCTCTCTCTCTCTTTTTTTTTTTTCACCATTCTCACTTGGAATGCCCCAGTTTCAACTGTAGTCCTGCTTTGCACCGAGTGTTGTCTCCTCCCAGTACGCTTCCACATTAATTTTGTATTGCCCTCTTTAAAACAAGGGTCAAAAGTTTCTTGTTGGTTTATGTCCTCTATAAAAAATAAAATCTAAGCTCTTTTGCAGTAAGGCATCCAGGCCCTTTGTGACCTGCCTCAAATACCCTGTCCTTCTCCTATGACTTCCTCACACACCTTCTAGGCTTTCTTTTTGTTTTTAATGTGACACATATTTTCACACATTTTCTTTAATGTGACATGCCATTCTTTCTATCATTCTTTCCCGACTCTTATTAATCTCTATGTGTGCCTCAAGACCAAACTCTCATTCTGCTTCCCGGATACAGCTTTGTATCAAAGTCCATGCCACTGCATGCATTAACTTTTTATAATAGTTTCTGTGCTTTATTATAGGGTTTCTTCCATTTGTTTCTCTCATTAGGCTGAAAGTTCCTTTAAAGATATACATCGAGTTATTTCTTTCTTATGATTTCACAAAAATGTAGGAGAAGGCCTAGGCTATATAAAACACTCAGTAAACATCAAATGAGCAAAACAGATCCATTCTTCATTCTCACTCTTCTTGAAATATCCATCATCTCCAAGAGTTAAATTTATGACAAATTTTAATGTAGTACCTATCAAGAAAGCAGAGATTATAGCTCTCATTTTTTTTATACCTAACATCATCTCCTGAGCTTTATTAATGTTTCAAAGAGAAAATCTTCATTGTGGGAACATTTTTACTACAGAAAGATCTAAGTATAAAGCAACTGGGAAATTTAACTTTGTAACAGGCAGACATTGTTGTTTCTTAAAAAGTTACTATTCCAAAATAAGTCATTGTAAGGAGAAAAAAAAGATCTCTGTGCTGAAAGTTAGAAAAAGAAAGAAAGTCTGGCTTTTGGGAAGGTATTATAAATCAGATTAACGAAAGAGTCACATTATATGCCATAAAGGTTTTATGTGCTATAAAATGTGAAGAGTAATTCAAAGTTGTAAATTGACACAGACAAAATCCTAAAGAAAGCCACTGAAGTTTTGAACTCTAGCCATAACTATACATTCTGCTCAGAGTTTCTGTGTAAATATCTCAAAAGATATGTCTGGTGACTAAGTTGTTTGGATATCCTGGGCATCCAGTGCTTGGATATTTGAGGCATGAAGGAACTTCTCACTCATCATCCTGGAGACTAGCTTTTTTATTTTTACTCTCTCATATAGAAATTATTATTCACTCATATGCATTTCCTCATTATCTCCCTATCAACAGAAAAATATAAATGAAAATGCCTGCATTATTAAGGAAGACTTTTCAAAAACGTATTGCCAACACTGTTGGGAGGCAGTTCTCCAAGACATCTCTAAATGCTTTGTGACAGAGTTTGTTCGCAAGGAGGTTTGCATAGCAAATAGCCTTAGAAACTAGAGCTAGTTTCTTCCTCTTGGTCACAAAGTAGACATATTTCCTTACCAGGATAATAAAGATACTGCCTTCCTGCCAAGCAAAGGTTGATCAGATTTCCCTTTATAAAATTGAGAGTTTTCTAAGCTTGGTTTCCTCAGCTGTATGATAGAACCCACCGTATGTACATTATTCACCGGGATCTGCTTCATGTCTTCCCTATGGGACTTGGGGACAAGGGAAGCTGATAGAAACATGGCACTCAATGCTGCCTGCTGCGTAGTGGTTATTTCTTAGTATGGAAATCCATTTGACTCATTATCTCCATACTAATGTAGTATATGAACATGTGATCAACATCAAGGTTGATCCAGCAGCCGCAGTCGGCACTGCTGCTTGACCACTACACAGCCTTGCTTTCCTGATTCATTTCCTGACGCTCTGTATACCTCACAGTCTGTGCTGTAGTTTGTAGTTCCCGGAACATGTTGTGCTGCTTCTATGTTTTTTGTTTTTTGTTTTTCCTTTCACCTGCCTGCATGTGTATCTGCTTGGCTCTGGTTATCTTCTTTACAGAGTAAATTTTACCTTATTGTCTCCTTCCCATGAAAATTTTCTTGACTTTTACAGGTACCAGGCTTTATTCAAGTCATGGGCTTCTCTATTAAACTTTTAACAAATTTCAATTTTATGTATAATTATTTTATTTTTCATTATTTAGATATGTGTAAGATGCATATATCAAATTACTCAGTAACTGATATGTGCAAATCAGTAATAGATCATAGATGGAGATAGGTTGTAAACAGTGCAGAAATGGTTCCTAATCTCTAGAAGCTTACAGAGAATTGGGAAAGATGAACATCATGCAGATCTAGAAGTAAACAACAAAGAGATCAAACAATACAAGGTCCACTCTTGGAAGCTTTCCCTGTGGAAAAGATGCTTCAGTTGAGGCTTGAAGGGAATGTAGAAGTAATTCACAAAAGACTTGATAGGTATTATTATATAACACAGCATGACATCTAGCCAGCACTCAGTAAATATTTGAGGAATGAAACAAATGAATAAAACAATCAATTTTCCTTCAATTTTTAATATATCCTCTTCTAATTCCTGACAGTTTTTGAAAGACATGTTTAAGTCTTATTCATGACTTCCTAAAAGTGATAAAAAAAAATTATCCTCTTAAAACAAATAGTTTCAAGTCCTGTAATGGTCGTATCTGTGTGCTGCTTTCTTCCCTCTAGGACACTGGTTATTAAACCTAAAGGGATAAAGGGTATGTTACTAAAAACTCACATGTTGAATATAGTGTAGAAACAAAATGGGCCTGATATTTTCCTGTTTATAAAAATAAACAGAATTACCTGTTTTCGTAAAGGAAAAGAAAATGAGGGAAGAGTAGTGGATGTGACTATATGCAGGTTATATGAAAGATCATGTGGTAATGGAAAGATTCTCAGTCTTGACTGTATCAATGCTAATATCCTGGCTATGATAGTGTATTGTAGTTTTACAATATGTTATGATTGGGGTAAAATGGTTTGAGAGTATATGAGATCTTGTTATTATTATGACTACATAAAAATTTACAATTAGCTTAAAAAGTTTAATTTGAACAAAAACAATATGTATATACCATTTACTTAGTATAAAGTTTAGTTGCCTTGCTTAAAAAAAAAAAAAGTTTGGGATTAAACAGCAGGATGTTCTTACTTAAACTGATGGAGGGCAGAGTGCCTGGGTCGTTCAGTGGATTGAGCGTCCGACTCTTGATCTCAGCTCAGGTCTTCATCTCAGAGTTGTGAATTCAGGCCTTGCAGTGGGCTCCACGCTGGATGTGGATCCTACTTAGAAAATAAAATAAAATAAAATAAAATAAAATGATGGGAAATAATTGGAGGTACTATTATTTGGAGAAACATTTTGCTTTAGAGAAAAATCACTGCAGTGGAATTTGGGAGGCCAGGATTATGACTGTTGCTCTGTCACTAAGGAAACAGAGATCCAAGAAATGAGTCATTTAAATCATTGGACTTCACTTTCTATGTGTGGATTTGTTTAGATGATCTTAAAGTTTGCTTCAATTGATGATGTGATGATAATCGAATAAATGCTAGTGGATTTTCTCCAAAAGCACTCAATATATTTATTTCCCATAAATATCTCCTTCTGAGTTTAAAATAATTTAATTATTCTTGTATTTTAATATGTGAGCTATATGCTTTCATGAAATCTCACTTTGTTTCTATAAACTGTAAAATGATAAGGAGGAATTAATAATTATGAATTGTTAAAATTTAATATCAACAAAATAGATTATAATTGCACATTGTCTTATAGTTTAATGTCAAAACAAAAATCTGTTTTTATTATGTTCTCCCGTTTGTTTGTATAAAATATGAGCTGCATCCTTCATGTAAGTTGTGCCTAGTGAAAAATGAAGGCAAAATTGATACCTAGAAAATTCGTGCACACAAATGTGAATGCATACACATACCTACACACACATACACCCACACACCCACACCCACACCTAAATATAATTTGTATATATTTATATATATGTATACATATATGTATATGGTATATATATATATCAATGTAGGATTTTTTTCATTTACCCATTTTATTCAGAATATTAAAGTTAAGTCGCTGAGTTTTAGGAGTCAAAATAAATTCTAAATGTGTATCCTAATTTTTCAAAGATTTCTATTATAATATGAAATTTACATATGAAATATACACAACATGAAAAGCATTTCTATAAAGATTTATTAAGTAGAGAAAGATAGGTGGGCAATTTACATTACCACTAAATTCCCATCCTTAGGGGTCAACAACTCATGGGACCATCTGCAGGACTTACTACAAATAAATTTTCCTCAAGAGCATTTTGATAAGTACATGACTTCTAGAAAATGCAAGCTCAAGCATTCTGTATCCTTTTTCCTCTCCTCTGAGCCTGAACAGTCAATATCCTTCTTCAGAGACTGAATACATTTCTGCCTTACAAAGGCGCTATACTTGACACTGTCTTTAAAATGACAAACAACAGGGATCCCTGGGTCCAGTTCTTGATTTTGGCTCAGGTCATAATCTCAGGGTCATGATCCCAGGGTCAGGGGGGTTCTGATTCTCTCCCTCTGCTTCTCCTTCTACCCTTCCCCCTGCTCACATGCACATGTAATCTCTCTCTTTCAAAGATGATAGATAGATAGATAGATAGATAGATAGATAGATAGATAGATAGAGGCAAATTCATATCAATATCTTCTGAAGATAATATAAAAATCATATCGGGGTGGGGGCGCCTGGGTGGCGCAGTCCTTAAGCATCTGCCTTCGGCTCAGGGCGTGATCCCAGCGTTCTGGGATCGAGCCCCATATCAGGCTCCTCCGCTAGGAGCCTGCTTCTTCCTCTTCCACTCCCCCTGCTTGTGTTCCCTCTCTTGCTGGCTGTCTCTGTCAAATAAATAAATAAAATCTTAAAAAAAAAATCATATCAGGGTGAGGTCATTTATTTTTCTATAGAATGAATAGAATAACATTTAAGTAACACAAATAATTTTCTTTGGGTGATGATTACTTCCTGCTCAATAATTATAATCATTTTTTTTCTTTTAATACTTCTTCATCTGTTTATGTCACAGAAAGCCCCTCAGGCTGATCCCAAATACTTCATTTCTATACGGAATAATTATTAGAGTCTATGTCAGTTGCATTATTGGCTTTTTGAAAAATTTGTCTAGATCTCTAATATAAGTTAAGACCATTTAAAAATATTATTTGAACTGTAGCTTAGAAGGAGTAATGTAAAGCATATGTAGTCTGCCTTATATCCCCTTAGGCTTTTGTAACTGAACTTTCAAGTCTTATACTCTAGAATCATAGTCATATAGATCTTGATTGTGTTATAGTAACTGTGTCTCTTTGGGACCCAGGGATGTCTTAAAAAAGACAGAGACCAAATTGAATGCCAGTAATTTTGGAAATTTTATCTGTTTGCAGTCAAAAAGCCATACAGACAATAATCTCTGCAATATCTCACACCTACCTCTGAGTAGTAAATTATTAACCAAGACTTTTATAGGCCAACAAAAGTTCTTTCTGTTAGGACAAAATTACAGGGTTTTTGTTTTTTCCTTTTCTTTTTATTCAATTTCATTTTTCTTGCAAACAGTGTGAAAACTGTCCAGATGAATGGTGTCATGCCAGCAACATTGCTAAGAAAAACAGAATAAATCAGCTTGGCATAATGGTATTTGCCATCTATTCTAAAAGATCTACTTCTGTCTTCCTGTTATCTTGTATCATATGGTCTTCAGCATCTGTCCATTCAAAAAAGGAAGGATACTGGAATGACTTCATAGGTGTCTAACTATTGCAGTCACTCAGGGACCCATGATAAGGGCCTTTCACTTGGAATTTAGTGTTCTGAAGTTGCTATTTTGAAATTACTAGTATTTTTATCTTTGAATATATGTTTTATAAGTGAAATACGATAGGGCAAAGGAGCATGTACAGGATGCTTGGAGTTTGGGCTCCCATATGGTCTTATCTGTTGCTGGATGGGTTCTGAGCCACCTACTACCTTATCCTTTAGTGTCCTGGGACACTCTTGGTTCCACCCTATGACTGCTGCCACCTTTTTCTCCTGGTGGGCCTGGCTGTGGGTGTGAGGAGTGTCAGGTTTGGTCCTTATGCCCCACAGCATCTAAGGGCAGGGCAGCACCTGTCCCATGCTGGCAGCATCATGAGGCATCTGGTGAGTGGTCAGCCAGAAGCTATCTCTAGATGGTGGTGAGCTTCTCCCTTATTATTCTAGATCCCCATATTGAGTCTGTCTTGACACAGAGATTTAAAAAACCTTGGGAGGCACTCATCTACCGCAAGTTGTACGTTGCCTCATTGAAAGGAGAGACATGTAGCTCCCGCAGTCAGCACATGGCACATTTGTCTGGCAGCTGTTGGAAGGGTTGATCTAGAACCCTTATGCTTATAGTAGAGTGATGCCTTCTGATATCTGTGGGTGTCTGCACTTGCCCCATGAGTGTCACTTGCCCAGGAGGACTCCCTTGACCAGCTCTGTCAGTGCGGGAAGGTGAGGATCTCTATTCCTCCTTTCAGTCTTCCTATAAATGATGTGGGCACCCTCCCTGGTCAAGCCACAAAATAGGAATTCTGTTAATTTTAGTAATTCCTCATGCACTTTAAATGTTGTGAACATTTGCATTCAAAACTGGCCTTGCACACTATAGATTAATGGCTGTGTATGTCTGTGTGCTAATATAATGTATATGCTAATTACAAATTTTAATTTTTCTTTTACTTGGAACATTAAATAGCCAATGAAAACACATGATACACTGAGAGTCAGACCGTGAAGACAGAAAAATGCTCCACTAATGGCATGTTCCCCTGCTTTTAAACAAGGGATCCTACAGTTTCATTTTGAACTAGGTCCTGCACATTATGTTGCCAGCTCTGGGGGATACTGAGATTTCGCTGTAGGCAATGTCCATTCTTCATATCCTGATAAAAATGTCCTACCTGTGAAATTATTGAATGTGAAAAAGGTACTTTAAGATAATTAAAAACATATTTTTGGAGCAAATGACCCTGTTTTGTATTTAATTAAAACCAGAGGAATTAAATATTGCTTAGAGGAGAATACAGTTTTGCTGAAGGAAGGAAGGAAGTTGACATATTGTCTCATTGTGGTACAGCTATGATGCTTACCTGAGGATTCCAGATGATGCCCAATAGTATCATTGAAGTCATGTTGGCATAAGGGTGTCAGAGCACATGGGATCCTCTTATTGAAAACTATAATAGCTTTGATCAATTAAAACAAGTTAGAGAAAAAATCTGATATGAAATAAACTTCACAAAAGGGTATATTGTCTTGATTAAGACCACATAAGACAAATGATATAGAATAATGGATGATCGATTTCCAAATATACAGATGTAGCATATTTAAGTCAGGCATGTTGGACTTGTATTTTCAATTATCTGTGAGTTTCAGTTTGCTCAGGAAATAGAATTATTTTCTGAAAAATGTAGTGGGTTTTTCCTTATAGGTTGTTCTTAGAGGTAAGGTGGGTTATTACTTTCTTTAGTCAGTATTTCTCAGTTTTATTTATAGAGATTCACTTTCAGAGAATCATAAAAAAAAACTTGATGAAAATGAACTTATTACACAAACACATTAAACAGTACTATGCACTAAGCTCTGTGGTAGACTCCTGTGAAACTGTGAGGAGACAAACTTCTTGCTTGCATAGAGTTTACACTCTGGAGGAGGAGTCAGACATCACTTAAGTAATTTCTTTTTTTTTTTTATAAAGATTTTATTTATTTATTCATTCGACAGAGATAGAGACAGCCAGCGAGAGAGGGAACACAAGTAGGGGGAGTGGGAGAGGAAGAAGCAGGCTCATAGCGGAGGAGCCCGATGTGGGGCTCGATCCCACAACGCCGGGATCATGCCCTGAGCCGAAGGCAGATGCTTAACCGCTGTGCCACCCAGGCGCCCCTACTTAAGTAATTTCATAAACACATAAAATTACTACTGAGAGACAGCTATGTGGCACGAGAGGAAACTTATCAAGATAGTCAACTGAGCCTAGAAAGTTAGAGAATACTTTCCCATAGAAGTGGAAGTTTAACTAGTATCTAAAAAAGAACTAGGGATTTACTAGGTGAAACGAGAAGGCCAAGATGTTTTAGGCACATGCACGCACACACACACACAGACAAAGCATATACCAAGAAGTTTTGGCAAGAGGAAACAATGCAGGCAGAAAGAAAGGGCTGGAGCAGAATGAGAAAGGGAGGACCTGGTGCAAGTTGAGGTGGACGAGATGGGCGGGGCTCCATCATACAAGATCCTGTGGCTCTTGGCATGAATTCTGTCTCTGAATTAGCAGTTTTTGAGGTTGAGGTTGAGACTGTGCATTTATAACAAATACTTCAACGATTCTTATCTACATAAATTTAAATTTGAGAGTTCTGGCCTGTGAAAATTCTAGCTGTCATTAAAAACTCAGGTTTGGTTGCTAACCCATTAAAGGCAGGTAGCAACTGCAAAGGGATACCTATAGGTGATGATGAGCAACCTCCAAACCACAGGAAACTTCCTAGTATGATTTATCTCTTAGAATGTACCTGAATCTCCAGGCCTGAGTTCACAGCCTTGCTCTTTCCTGCTCTCTTGCAAGAGGTCACATTTGCCCCTTGTCACCCATAATGATGGTAGCATTAAGGTCCTAAAGAATACGTTGGAATTACTGATGTGCTTTTCATTATTAAACACCTTATGTACTAGAAACTCCTGCAGGTAGTTTAAGATTGTTTTTTAATTGCTTTTATATAAATTTACTCTTTTTGCCTCTCTACTGAAGTGATAAAAATTATCATGGATAAGTTTTTGGAGTACAAAAAAAATACTAATGAAACACCTGGTTAATGTCTTAGCAAAAATAATTATTGATATACCAGTTTCTGATTCCTTGCTCAGCAGATGCTTTTCATAGTATCATTCCCGTGTCAGAAAAATGTGTCCCCTAATATTACCTATCTAGCTTGGTAGATTGATGAATTATTATCAGCTTCTGAATGATGTGTCATAATCCGGGTAAACAACAGAGCAAAATTCAAAACTATGATGTCACCATGTCAGCCCATCTCTAAACCAGAGGTAGGGGGGAAGCAGTTGTCCAGAGACCTTCACTTTGGACTGGAAAAACTGAGGGTCAAGAGGGCCAGAGAGAAAAGCCAGTTTGTTCTTTCCTTATTTTTAGTTTAATGTCTTCATTCTTTTAAATGTTCAGACTCATAAAAAGTCAACAAGTAAGAAGGAAATGGATTCTTAAGATTACTGTAGGTAAAAGGACAGTGAGTGTCCCTGGCTTTCAACTTTAAATCAAAAGGGAAGAGTAAGAAAATCGATATGCCTTCCTGTGCCTTTTTAAAAGAGAGCCCCTGACATGATAAATCTCCATTAATTACTTTCAGAAAGAAGTAGCTAAACTGCTGAGAAAGAAAATCTTCATTACTAACTTTTGCATTCCCTATGAAAAGAAGAGCAGAGGGAGGTAGACATGTTTGAGAGGTCTGCTATGGAGAGCAAACAAACAAGAAGTAATGAAGGAATCGTTAACCTGAAAAGGAGATTTGAAATGAGAAAGATGCTGGGTAGAGAGAATGCTTAGCAAGACTTTAGCAGAAGTAAAGAAGTGGGAGGGTGATCACCAGAAAAAGAAAGGTGGTGTGTCACATAGTCCAAAGAAGTGAAGGGGTCCAGAATATGTGTGGCACCAAAATTATTTTGAGCGGAAGTCATTTATTTGAGTTCCTGAAATCTCTCATCTGCCTAGAAGCAGAGCCTCCCAGAAGAATTCAGAACTCAGTTGTCACAAATGCCCCCCCAGGGAGCAACCAGGGAAGGTTGACTCTTACCACTGGTTATAAGAAGTCTCCACACCAAACCTAGATAGCCATTGTCACAAACTTACACACCTCTCATCTATTCTCCTAAAGGACCACTGTCCTTCCAAAAAGTCATTTGTTTTTTATATGTGCCCTTCTTGCTCTTCCCTTCCCTTATTTAGATGGTATGTAAGACCTAAATTCTAACATCTTTGAGTTACATTTTTTTTTCTGTTAACTCCCATTTGTAAATAATTAAATTTGTCTTCTGTTTTGCTAATCTGTACTTTGTCAGTTGAATTCACAGTCCCCAAGTATGAATCTAACAAAGTAGAGGCAAAGTTTTTATTCCCCCAAAAAAGTGAATGGAAAGTGCCAGATTGGGAAAAAATAAATCCTAGAAGTAGCACAAGAAAGGTAGGTGTCTTTTTTTTACCAGAGAGGTGTCTTTTTACCAAGATTGTTAAGAGATTATTCTCATTCATGAGAATAATTGGGCTCTTAACCGCAGAAGAAACTTTGGTATATCCTCAGATACCAGCTTGAAAAAAATCACTAAACAAAATGAAAACAATAAGAAAGGTATGAGAAAAATAACAAAGAAATATTACTGATATTTGTTACCTGAGATCTTAATTATTCCATATGTTTTTCAAAAAGCCAGTTGACCATTTCTTAAGATAGAATATAAGTATCTTATATCTATCTTAAGATAGAATATAAAGTAGAGCTTGAGAATAACAAGTAAGCCTATAAACAAAGAGATTATTTAGTTCTTTAGAACTACAGAAGAAACAGAACTTCTTATTGTTTGTCCTTTATTATACATCCTTTCAAAAGCCCCATGGGAAGAACTGAAAATCATTCCTCTTTTTTTTCTCTTTTGTACAATATTCATGAGATCTATTTATCATCTCTATCTATCATCTATTGTAAAATATGCTTAACATTAATTTTTCCATTGCAACCATGTTTAAGAGCAGAGGTTACTGGCAATAAACATAGTCATGTTGTGCAACCGTCACGTGAAATTTATTTTCAGTTTAATCGTATCACATTTTCAGAGCTTATAAAAGAATGAATGCATACAGAAAAGTACACATCAGTATAGAGCTTGAATATTTTTCACCCAATGAACATAACCATGCAGCCAGGATCCACATTAAGTAATGATACATTATCAGCACTCTAGATGTTCCCACACACACACATATGCTAAATAGATATTTGTTTAACAAGTAAATGAATGAATAAAGTAAGGATATATCTGTCCTAGAAGAACTGTAATGCTTATAAATATGCAAAGCAAAAAGAAATCAAATTCATCTCTGGGGTGAACTTCCTTGTTAGTTGGAAATCCACACTGAAGTCTACTTAATACTTTGGGGTAAAAAGGGCACCTGCTTCCAAATAGTCCAGGGGAAAAACAAAGCACTTTTTTTGTTCTTCCAACTGTTCTTTCAGCTACTTTCATATGTTTGATATTGTTTAAAGTAGAAGGAGGAGGAAGAGAAGAGGCGGAGTCATCTTTAAAAGCCTTTGAGGGGCACTTGGGTGGCTCAGTTAGTTAGGTGTCCAACTCTTGATTTCAGCTCAGGTCATAATTTCAGGGTCATGTGATCGAGCCCTGTGTCAAGATCTGCACCAAGTGTGGAGACTGCTTGCGATTCTGTCTCCCTCTGTCTTTGCCTCTCTCCCCCACTCGCTCTCTCTCTCAAATAAACAAAAGTATTTTTTTTAAGTAAGAAAAAGTCTTTGATATTTTCAAGAATGGCGAACAGATTTAAATCTAAATTACTCTTCCCTCTGCCTGTTTCGTATCTGATTCCTATCCTCTACCTCCACCCCTAACTTTTCTGATATTTACTGGGTATCTCTGGTAGTTCTGTACCAAATTTTGATATTTGTAGTGTGTGTATATGTGTACGTGCAAGTATAGAACATAGAAATTGCCAGATGATTATATATTAAGTAATACTTTTAAAAGATGAATTCATGTTTGACAGCACAAACCTATAGAAGGAGTCTAGGCTTGTTTGAACAAACATTGAGTAATCAGGATGCATGGGGATCTTATTTAAAGCTTCTGAACAAATAAGACAAAGCATATACCTTTAAATTTATATTCATGGGTTGTCTGAACCCTGAAACAGCTGTTAAAAGAAGGCCATCAATAACAAATGACATCCAGAATAAGAACAAAAGAGATAATCATCAGGACTATGAATAAAAAGTATCAGGATGACAATTCCTCTGTATTCTTTAAATGACATATGAGGAAATAACTTGTATTGGGAAAGCTGTTCACCTAGAAACGTATGACAGCTTATTCTGCCACAAATGGATTCAAACCTTGCGGAAAAAGAGATCAAATTTTGAATCTCAGATTTGCCATCTACAAGTCCTTGTGATTTTTTAAAAAGATTTTATTTATTTATTTGACACAGAGAGAGAGAGAGTACAAGCAGGGGGAGCAGCAGGTAAAGGAAGAGGGAGAAGCGGGCTCCTAGCTGAGCAAAGAGCCCAATGCGGGGCTTGATCTCAGGACCCTGGGATCATGACCTGAGCCGAAGGCAGATGCTTAACTGACTGAGCCACCCAGGCATCCCAAGCTCTTGTGATTTTTGACATTTGTTCCAACTTTCATCTTTAATTTCCCCATCCATAAAACAGGTATATCTTGTCAGTTATATGAAGCCAGAATGGCTTTGTATGATATTATGATATAATAAGAAATACATATTTTGTCTTGGTCTCTGGTTCCTGGCACAGAGTTCTTAAAACCCTTGTAATTTCCTGAGAGATAGAGGTACTTGAAGCATCTTTTGTTATAATATGTGATACCAGTTTCTAGTTTCTGACACAAGAGCTTGTAAGACCCTTGGAATCTCCAGAATGAAAGAGGGTCTTTTGAATGATAATGAGATGACCAAGGCCTGATGAGAAAGTAGGAGCTATCAGCCCCCTCCACTTCCATCCTCTGAGGAGGGAAGAGATGCTGGAGATGAAGTTAGTCAGGAATAGCCACTGACCTAATCAGTCATGCCTACATAATGAAATCTCCAACTCTGAAGCTCTTTGGACCTCATCATTTAGGGTTTAAAGAACCCTAAACACATCAAAGCTCTGGAAGGATAATACAGCTAGTAAAGGCATGGAAGTTCTGTGCCCTTTCCCCCCATACCTTGTTCTCTGCATCTCTTCCGTTGCTTGTTCCTGAATTGTAACTTTTATAATAAACCAGTGATAGTAAGTAAACGCTTTTCTTGAGTTTTTTGACGCATTCTAGCAAATTATCAAACCCAAAGACGGAGTGGCAACCCCCAATTATAGACAAGCAGTCAGAAGTACTGGAGGCCCGAGACTTGTGACTGACATCTGAAGTGTAGGCATTCTTGCAAGACTGAGCCCTTAACTTGTGGAAATCTCATGTTAAATCCTGTTGAATTAAGTTGTAGGAACCAGCTGGTGTCTGGAGAGTTGGAGAGTTGGAGAATTGTTTGTTGGTAGGAGGAAAACCCCTCACATTTGGTGTCAGAAGTGTTCTGTGGGTAGAAAAAAATCCTAGGAAGTATGCAGTGATTTACTTGAAATTTGCAGTAATACGTGCTCTATGTATTCTAATCTTCTCCATTGCTCTTCATCTTACTATTGTGCTTTCCACTTATCAGAGTGTGTTTGATCCCCATCATACCCCTGTGAGTAGTTACCTCTTTCTGATGAAGAAACTAGAGTCGAGATACAGTTTTATGATTTTATGTAAGGGAAATAACAATAATAATAGCTAATATTTACAAATCACAAATGTGTCAGGTATAAGACCTTTATATACCATAATCTTATATGTTATATGCTTTTGTATTTCTTGCTTAACTGTGACTTAGAAGAAAATGTACATCATTTTCTCAAGGTTGTATCATTGCTATATAGTAGAGTCAAGATATATGTTGGACTATTTGATGATCCCCCTCACCTAGAAGTGTTTTTGTTATTAACATTAACAATAATAATAACTCTATTACTATACAGATCTTTTAATGAAAAAGTGTTTTCTATAATTTTTAGGGGGATATAGATTATGTTATTTTATGGCTCAGATCATTATAACTTTTTATTTTTAACAGATAAGGAAAATGTGATTCATATAGGTAGTGCCCTGTCCAGGATCATTGATTACCTGGGACACAGCAGAGTTAGCTGGAGCTTATTTTATACTGCTGGTAAGAGTGGATTTTGCACATCTTTTATCAACTCTGCATTTAGTGGCATCATGTTGAGAGCTTTCAGTCATCCATGTTGGGAATATTTACACCAAGGAAATTGTTTAAAACTGCAAATAAAGTCTTCTTCCTTCCCGGAGCTGGCTTATCAGCACATCACTGATAAAACCATTTGAGAAAGACAATCTAAACTAACACAGGACAGAGAGAATGATCTTTTTCCAGTGCATTATATTTTATTGGAGTTGATGTGTAATTGTATGTCTGTGTATGTGTGTTGTTTAATGTCTATATACCCACCTACAGCCACTCCTCATCAGACTGTAAAGTCCAAGATAGTAGGAATAATATTTAATTCACTTATGGATGTTAAACTCCTAGTTTAGTCCCTAACTTAGAGTAGGCATTCAGTGAATGCATTTTGAACGAATATATAACATACTTAATTGGCATATAATATAATTATATATTTATAGTGCCATAATTTTGAAGTTCCTTACTCACGGACCTCATACCATAATTTTCTTTTTAAACTCTTTGTTCACGATAATTGAGAATTATGGCTTCTAAAAGAGGTTCTGCTACATCATGAAAGGATCAACTCTCAAATCTAGAAATCTGGCCCTCTGCCTATTTTGGCATGTCCTTCTATTTAAAAACTGACTTTTTATTTTAAATGGATGAAAGAAGTCAAAAGGAGAATGATATTTTGGGACATTTGAAAGTTATATGAAATCCTTACTTCAGTGTCCATAAATAAAATTTCATTGGAACAAAGTCACATTTTTTCACTTATGTATTTCCTATGGCTCTTTTTACATTGCAACTGTATAACTGAAAGATTGTGACAGAGATCTTATGACCTACAATGCCCAAAATCTTTACTACTGAGCTATTTACAAAGAAAGTTTGCCAACTCCTGATGTAGAACATCAGACTCTTATCGAACTGCTTCCAGTATTGGTGAGTTCATTTCTGAGGGAAGTATCCCTTCTATGGTGAGACAGCTTAGTTGAAATAAACACTTTCCTTACACTGATGCAAAATCTGGCTCTCTGCATATATTACCAACAAGGCTGTATATTATAGTGCAGTGGAAGCTTGCTTTCTATAGCCAAATGGACTTAACTGGAATCCTGGCACTGCTCTGCTCCAGTTGTGTGTTTTTGGATAAGTTATTTTACCTTTCTAGGGTTCATTGACCTACATCTTAGAATTGTTGTGAATGTTAAATCAATGCTGATTTTTATATATTAGTTCTTAGAGTTATATAATAGTTTCTATAGATAGGTACACATATTTTTCCCCTAGGGAGAAGACATAACTTTAATCATATTTTTCAAGGATTCTCAAAAACTATAATTTTTGCCACTGTTAATATGGTACTAGTGATTAAGCAAAATTTCCATATATTTTGTACTCAAGGATAGTCCAGTTTGGTTGGCTTCAGTAAATACTCCAAGGGCCTCTTCTCCTCGGATATCGCTGAGGACATTTTCACAAGCCCATCCTTAGAGAATCATCCTCTTACTCTCTTTGAAAACTGAAATTTACCATCCAAACTTTGTTCCTTTCCCTGAATGTAAAACAGAATTCATTTTTCTGCATTACTTCTTCCTCTTGATAAATTATAACCACTATATTGAGAGATACTATCACTCTTTAAAGATAAAACTCTTCCTCTCAGGCATCAAAATCGTTTCCAAGGCAACTCAAGTAACTTAGAGGGATGAAAATTGCTTTCTTTTCTCCCCTCCACTGGGGGAGAAAGTTTCCAAGTAGGTTCCATTATCCTACTTAGGGGAAATAGAATGTAAAATCATGTCACTTTGCTCCATAGAGCTTCCTCTGTTGACTATCTCAACCAGAACAGTTTGAGAAGTAAAAAGGGCTGTTGCCAATGAAAGGTACTTTCAGGACCCATATTGAATTAGAAACGGTTGCTATACCTTAGCCTTCTGAATTGCAATAAGTTCTAGGGAACTGTGTAGTCTTCACATAAAGGTATGGATCCATGCAAAGCAGGATAAAGTGAACAGTTTGGTGAGGAACTGACACTATTTGATGGAAAGGGCAGAGGGAGAGACAAACAAGGTATTACAAAACAAAAACCTTCCAGCATAGCACAGACCCATGTCTGCAGTCCCACCTTTGGGCTTTCTTCCTGACTTGTCCAACTCCAACTTTGAAATGCAAATGTTATTAAGAGACATGACAAATTTAACAGGTATTAATCATAATCACAAAACTCAGTCACTTTTATTTAGCTTGTTATGGACATCTGGACCCTTTGATATTCAGTATCTAACTCTATCTCAGCCTTTATTAAAAATGAAGCTGACTGACTCCCCTCTGTTCATCCAGCTACAGGAATGCAGTCAATCCAAAGGGACCCAAGGCATCTAGTCCTGTTCTACGTAATCACTAATTACAGATCCCCATCATCCTATTCAGCCCCCCTCAATTCACTGTGTTCCCACTCCTGAGCCCACCATCTTTTTTCCACCTTATGATCTTCACATCATATGTACACAAATGAAAGGGTTGACCACTTAATATTGTATGTTTATCTAGCAATACTAAAATATGAAGTCAAAGATGCATCCTTTCCAGCTATGATCATCATGTGAAGAGCATATGTACAAATGAAAGGGTTGACCATTCAATACTTTGTTTATCCAGCAGTAGTAAAATATAAATTCAAAGAAAAACAAGTGTACTAAGTTCTAGGTAAATATTAGAGATGTTCATGGAGGAGGGAGGACTTTGAGTTAGAAACACCTGATTTATATATACCTTCATTACAGAAGTTACATATTGCACTACATATGTTACTTTTTCTGCATTTCTTATATCTTCTCCTCTGTTGTCCAGATGCCTAGATTAGAGATGAATAGTTTGGGAAGGTAAAGTTCTGTTTCTTTTTGTTTCTGTATTCCTATTCATCTGTCAAAGTGCTTGACACAGAGTTGGTGCTCAAAACATGTTTGTTTGTTGGTTTTTGGTTTTTTAATTAAGATTGTGTACAGTTTGATTGGGCAAAAACAGGAGAAAGAAATCCCCATGTCCTTAGTTTCTTCTACTTGACAATTAAGCATGTTACTTAGAGACTTCCCCAGAGCACGCTCATGGGAAGTTTGACCTTTCACTTGTAATACCTCATCATTACTCGTTAAGCTTGAAATTCTCTTGGCTGCACAGTTAACTGAGTTGTCTTCTGTTATTCCTCTAGTAGAGGTACTCATTAGAAACAGTAATTTAATAACTGTAATTTCTTGCCTCAAAAGCCCTTGAGTAGCAGACTCCACTCCTTCCAGGTCAATTGCACCACCGTTTGCTGACCAGGATCGCCATTAAAGAAGAACGTTGTATAGTAGTACTTAAGATTCTGTAATAGAAATTGAATCATCCTCTAGCCTAGAGCAATGGATTGTTCATAATACTTGGAAAACTGATGACATGGTTGATTCCTTGACAGTTTTCATGTATTTGTCCCTAAACTTATTCTCTAACATTTAAAAGGGCATGGTCTTTTCAATCTGTGAATTTAATAATGGGGAATACACAGAAAAACCTCAGATTGTATTTAGATTATAATACAGTGGTAAAAGTAATGGTTTTTGAGTTGGATCAATTGGTGTTTGAATGCTAGTCTGCCACATACTAGTTCTATGACCTTAAAAATTGTGGTTTAACCACTCTAAGGAAACCTCACATATAAAATGAAGTTAAGTACTTTGTTAAGTGTTTACAAATATTTACTATCACTTTTGCTGCTTTTATTATTGCTCAGTTTCCTTATGTATAAAATAATAATTTTATCTTCTCAGATATTTGTAATTGTTCTTAAATAAGATTGTATATGATGTGGGGACATGGTAAATATTTAATAAATAGCAGTTTTTTTGTTTAAGTTTAGGTTATTTCAAGTTTATTGGTTTGTTTTTCCAGTCCTAATTATTTTAAATATAACTGACTTATCTATAAAAACAGGCGATAGAAACATAGCATGTTACTAGCTTTAATACTCTTCAAGAATTACCCAAAGTCATCTTCTGTGGCACCTTGTTTCATACTTAGTTGGCTCTATGATATGTCTTTCATATCTTTCCCTCAAATATTTTTATATTCTTTTTTCTTATTATTCTCTTGGCTCCACGGAAGGACCAAGACTCTTTTTTTTATTTGTTCCTTAAACTCTTTTTCACAAATTATCATGAACATTCTTTCATCTTCTTACCTCACCATCTGTCCTCATAAAACTGTAAAGAGCTCAACAGGGTTCCTGACTTGTAGGCAGAACCAAATAATATCATGGGGTAATTATCTTACCAGACCACAAGGAAACAAAATTAAACGTATTTCCTGTGGTAGCCCAAAGTAACTGTTGTCAAGGTAACTATTGTTACCTCAGATGGCACAAAAAAAAAAATCAGACTAGAATACAGTTGTCTAGGCAGAAACTGTCCAGGAGCTTCTTTCAGAAGCAAAGTATTGCCTACAAGATTGAATGATGCAGTTGATAAAATAAAACCACTTTATCCTGTTAGAAAATGTTTATTGAGTACAATAGTATGTGAAGAGCTATGCTAGTCGCTGAGAGTAGTAGAGTAAAAAGGATGATATTATTTTACCTAAAAATATGTAACATTGCATTGGGGAAGGTAGATGTGTCTATAGGCATAATAGGTATCATGATAAAACTGACAAAGTTGTTTCGAGCTTTGAAAGAAGAAACCGCTTAATATGTCTTGAAAATACAGAAAGACCTCAGAGAGTTTTGGCATTTAGCTAAGTTCAGATGAATTAGTAGGTTTCAATCAGTGAAGGAGTACAGGATATGAGGAAATAGTATCTGTTTGATCACAAGGCTTGAGACATATTCTAACTAATTAGAAAATGCCACTGTGATTTAAGTTTGGTGAGAAATGAATCTGTAGATAGATCAGAGCCAGCCTAGGCACATGAAGATAATGCTGTGGCATATAGGTGTATATATGGATGCTATGACAGATGTCAATTCAGGTCTTAAAGCATATTTCCCAGAATATGCTTTTCCCAGAAAGCAGAGCAACATAATTTGGCTTCAAAAAGTCTTTTGAAGAGTTAGCAAGCATTCCAATGAAGGCAAAGAGAATAAATTCTAGAATAGAGTCTTTACTATTTTTCCCAGTGTGTAAATTAATAATCAAAAAAAGAACATTTTGGGGCACCTGGGCGGCTCAGTCAGCTGAGCGTCCAACTCTTGATTTCAGCTCAGGTCATGATCTCAGGGTCCTGGAATTGAGCTCCATGTCAGGCTCCACACTCAGTGGGGAGTCTGCTTGAGGATTCTCTGTCTGCCTATCCCTTTGCCTCTCCCCCCACTCATGCTCGCTCTGCCCCCTCTCTCTCTCAAATAAAAATAAGTAAATCTTAAAAAAAAGAGAGAGAGAGATAGAGAACATACCTACCTAAGGAAGAAGAAAGAGTTTGTAGAGTATCTACTTATGTTCTCATCTAAAAATAATAAAGGGATTTTAGAGGGTAGGACATCTTTGGTGTTGTACCCAGGGACATATGTGGAATTTTCACTTGTGCCTTTGCCTAGGATAACGGCAATTTTGAGTTTTTGGTGTGTTCTTTCTTATGGCACCATTGAAAAAGAAGCATAGGGTATAGATTATGTGTATGTCTGAAATCACTGGTGTTCTTTTTGTAAGAAATTTAGATAAACTTCAGTTAGCACTACTAAATTAATAACAAAAAGAAAATATAACCTGACTGAAAACACAGGTGTGCACAAACACATATACATGTGCACACACACATACACACAGAGTCACATGTTACCCCATCTCATACAAGGAGTAATCTTAGGGTCTTAAAACATGTATTCCTAAAAGATCAAATATACCTTCATTTCACTTTTCCTTCCACTAAGTACAACTAAAAACTCTGTAGAGATGTTTGGAATTTTTTTTCCCCTAGAAAATAACTCACATTATTTTTACTTATTTTTTATTTTTATTATTTATATAAATCTACTTATATTATTATTTAGAGCACAATAATATTCTGTCAGCAAGTATTCGAGAAAAAATTGTGGACCCAATCTCACCATATGTATTCCATATATTTTATAGAAAACATAAATATTTTATAAATATTATAAAATACTTAAAATTTTAAAGTATATATAAAATACCTAGAATAACCACTAAAGTAACCACTAAAATAACAATAGAAAGAGCTACACCCAATAGCAATTTAAGTAAATCAAAATTGAATTCTGAAAAAAAAAAAAAAAGTTTAACCAAGAAGTAAAGAACAAGAAAACAAATGAAAAATAGAGACAATGAATGGGAAAAAAGTAAACAAAATTACTAGCTTTGTCATGAATGCCATTATGCAAATCCGACAACCTCTTTATAATTCACCTGTAACTGGAGATAATAATACTACTTCATAGATTTCATTGAAGAATAAGACAAATTAATAAATGAAAAGGACTTAGAGCAATGCTTGACATATGGAAAGTACTCAGCATATTTAATAGTTACTGTTAATGAACAAGATCAGAGACTGCCTTTCTGTGATAGTGAATTCCTCCTTTATATCCAGAGTTTGTCACTCAGTTTGGTTCAGTGAAATGTAAAACATTTCACTTAACTGCTGGCTAATTGCAACAAAGCTCAGCATGATAAATATGATATCTGTAACCTCAACCTTAAATTCAGGGTAGAATGCTGGGCTCACTTCCAAATGGATGGAAACTATAGTTTAATACAATAACTACTTACCTTTCTCCATCATTCTTATAATGAGTTTTTACTCTCTTCGGTTGTCACCTAAAAATGATGTATTTGGCTCAAAATTCTTAAATACATCAGAAATAATACAAAAGTCACATCTTCATTTACCAGCTTGTTTCTTGACATGTACATAATGTAAGAAATTTCATTTAATAGTTCTAATGAAAACAATAACCTCAAGAGCTAAGAATCAACCTTTAGTTTAGAGTACTATAAACTATTAAGTAGGGAGCATCATATAAACTATAGTTAATCTTTACTACAGCAATAATAACTACTTTATGCCATAGAAACTTAGATTGACCCATAAGTCACTGAAAGAATAATTATCCATACATTTGTCTGGAGCTCTTTACTTAAAAAAAAGATTGTATCGTATCTCAACCTTACCACTCATTAGAAAAGGTATGAATTATTACATCTGTTTAAAAAATGAGTCGAAGACAGAAGTGAGGTGATACTGACTCAAAGGGGTATAAGTTAAGTAATCAGATCTATTTATGACACAGTGAAGTACTTAGGCCTATGACTAATACATAGTAGGAACATAATAAGTATTTACTGAATAGATAGATAATGAACATGTTAATGAATGAGTTTATTTTATTTTTTTGTAAGATCCAAGGAAAGTTAAGGCTTATAGGATTTACATAAAAATTTTAGCTGAAATCTGGTCTAGTGAACTTGAGGCTAAATAGTGGTCAGTTGGTTCAAAACGGAATGGCTCAAGCTGTAAAAATGGAAATGCAGTTATGTTGTATTGTATAAAGATTGTCCAGGGCCTGATCATGGAACCAAGTCAAAGCTGAATCTGAATAGTGTCCATAACTATCTCCTCTAAATTACAGGAACACGATATGTATTGGGTTGGGAGGAAAGCTGGCTGAGCCACAATAGGGAATAATAAAGATAACCCTAGTCTACCTGGTTGGGGTAGAGTGTGGGAGGGAAGAACAGAGGATTGGTAGTGAGTTTGTGGGAATGAAGAATTTGGAGAGATGTACAGTATAGTCCAAAAGTAGAGCTAAAGTCAAATACAGAGGTGCTAATGCTTAAGTCTGTGGTCAAAAGGGCAATTAAATCAGAGCCAAAAGTTTGAAAACAGGTTGAAACAGAGGAATGACTTCTGAGTTAATCTAAGTCTCTGTGGTATTAAATAGTTTTTATTGTTGAGAGGATGTTTTGTCTTGCTGATTCCTTGGCCTTGAGGTGATCTTGGCAATATCACCAACCCTGTGGGTTCAGACAGTTACATCAATGTTCAGACCATTAAACACTGAAAATTTTGCCTTGCCTATGTAATGTCTGCTAAAGAATTGCTTAAAATCTTTAATATAAGTGTAGTGATCCATTTGTTTTAGCACCTAAGTTCTATTTATTAGAAATGTGCTTTATCAAGATAAGGCAGTTAAGTCAGCATGTATCTTTAATTCACAAAGACATAATGCTTTGGTATGTATTATAGTAAGAGAAGCCAGCATATAAATATAGAGAAAATACTGGTTTTGGCCTAAGAGATAATAACCATCAATACTTCCTGCCCAATATGAGCATTTCAAGCCTATTTTACAAAGCCAAATAGGCTTTCAGTCCAGGCCAAGACACTCTAAACCCTGTCACATTCAGTCTCTTCCCATTGCCATACTGTAATATGCAAAAGAGGGATCATGCTTACTCCAATGCCAACTGGCTGATTTCACTTCTGACATGACATTCAATGCCCTGACCTCCTAGTCTATGGTGACTGAGAAGTAAAGAGTCAGTCAGGATGATTGCAAATTACCCCATAGAAAGAGCCATTTCATCTATGTTCTTTTTTCTTCAACTAAATTGCTTGTAACTTTCTTTTACTGCCATCCTAGAAAAGTCTTTCTATTGTATTAGTTAAGTTAATGTATTAAAAGTTATCTGAATGCCTTCTCTGTGAAGAGAACTATGCTAAGTGTAAGTATATATAAACTGCATTGGTACATAAATATACTAAAATTAAAACTAATAATAGAGTATAGGAAGGAAACCGTCAAACTTCAGTGAAGAGAATAATGGGATGATGAATGTGAGTGAATCAAAGACCTTGGTATACAAATCCAAAGTAATAAATTTGAAAAAACATGTATGTGTATGTGTATGTGCATACATATTTTCTATGTTTTATGTATCCAGCATCATCATCTCCACATTCCACTATCTAGTCGCAATTTAGATTTTGATCCTGTGTTTGGCAACTTAAGGCAAAGTCAATAAGAAGAAATACCATACTTGTGTTATTTCTAACACATCTTTAGTGACTATAGTAGCTGCTTCCATTAAAGCTGTTTTTATCTCTTATAAAGATCACAGAATGTGAGATTTCCTAAACAGTTATTCTAAGTACAGCCAGTTTTATCTCAATGGTAGTATTAGCATTCATCACACATGAGTGGAAAGCATACTGGTAGGTACTCTGAAGAACCTAGTTATGGTCCTTACCCTCAAAAGTCTATTTACTGGAAAGCTTTATAAACATAAAAAACATGAGGGTGATTTTGAAAGTATATTTCTCACTTTTGGTTTCTGGATACCATGTAAGGAGCTTGGAAATTGCCACTCTGTCTAAACAACAAAAAGCTGAACAGATTGAATCATCAACAACTATTCTTGGAACTGTAAGAGGTAAAGACTCAGGGTAAACCATTGCTCCCAAGAGTGGAAAGACAGGTAGATGAATACAGAGAATCACAGCATATAGAGCAAAGACTTACAAATGAAAACAACTGTGGGAACCAGTGTTAGGGTGGAAAAACCTAAAATTAATTGATAAATCGCTGGAGGCTCAGTGTGGAAGAGTCTGAGAGTTAAAAACTCCAGGGGGACCTAATCACAGCCACACACCACACTTTTGTGAGTTTTACCTTCAGGAGCTTGACTAGTTTCTTGCAGTAAATATCAGAGAAAAATCCCTTCATGCTTCCAGCAGGAAGAGGGAAAACAAGCCATTTGAAATAAGCCAGAACACTGTTCTTAACAGAGCCTGTACTCAGAAGAAACCAGTTAACTAGAGCCTAACCTCCTTGGTTAGAGCCTAACCGACCTGAGAGAAGGGAATATTCAACTCTAGCTAACTCTGGACATCCTCTTGTACCTAGGGGGGTGGGTGGTGGGGAACTGGTGGGCATAGGCTCACTAAAAGACTAAGACCTAATTACAGGATTATAGAACACTTCCCTTCTTCCCACACCTTACCACCACATTACTGAAGGCCTTTTTACAGCATAATAAAAGGCAAAAGCACAATTTGAAGAAATAAAGTAAACATCAGAACCAGGTATGGCAGAGATTTGCAATTATCAGACTGGGAATTTAAAACAACTGTGATTATTATGCTCTAAGCTCTAATGATAAAGTAGAAGTATGCAAGTACAGATGGGCAATGCAAAGAGAGATGAAAATCTTAAGAAAGAAATGTTAGACATGAAGAACATCATAACAGAAGTAAAGAATGACTGGGGCACCTGGATGGCTCAGTCAGTTAAGCATCCTCTTGATTTCACCTCAGGGCACGATCTCAGGGTCATGAGATTGACCTCTGCATCATGCTCTGTGCTCAGCAGGGAGTCTGCTTGAGATTCTCTCTCTCCCTCTCCCTCCATCCCTCCCCCCTGCATGGGCATGCATGTTCTCTCTCTCAAATAAATAAATCTTTTTTAAAAAGTGAAGAATGCCTTTGTTGGGCTTATTAATAGACTGGTGATGACTGAGGGAAGAATCTTTGGTCCAGCTCTGTTCTTTTGCGTGTTGCTGTGATGAGCACCAGCTATTGTATGGAAGTGTTGAATCACTAAAATTGAACACCTGAAACTAATATTACGCTATATGTTAACTAGCTGGAATTTAAATGAAAACTTAAAAAAATAGATAATCTAAAAGTTGGTTCTTTGAAAAGATTTATAAAACTGATAAGCCTTTATCCAGGCAGGCTAACCAAAAAAAAAAAAAAAAAAAAAAAGACACAGTTACTGATAAAGATCCCATGGACATTGAAAAATAATGAAGGAATACTAAATAATTCTTTCCCCACAAATTTGACAACCTAGATGAAATGGACTGAATTCTTGAAAGACACAATTTGCCAAAACCCATACAAGAAGAAATAGACGATCTGTATAGTCCTGCATCTATTAAGGAAATTGAATCAGTAATTAGTAACCTTCCAAAACAAAGCACCAGGCCCAATAGTTTCACTGGTAAGTTCTACCAAACATTTAGGTAGACATTATGACAATTCTCTTCAATCTTTTTCAGAAGATAGAAGAGGAAATGCTTCCTAATGCATTCTACAAGGACAACATTACCTAGTATCAAATCCAGACAGACATTAGAAGAAAATAAAATTACAAAAAACTTTAAAATTCAACAGTAAGAAAAAAATTTGAAAAAAGGTCCAAAGATCTTAACAAACATCTAACCAAGGAAGTTATACAGATGGTCTATAAGCATATGAAAAGATGTGCCACATCATATGTCATCAGAGAAATGCAAATGAAAACAACACTGAGATATCACTACACATCTATTAGAATGACTAAAATCTGGAACACGAAATCAGTAAATCCTTGAGAGGATGTGGAACATCAAGAACTCTTATACATTGCTGGTTGGAATGCAAAATGGTACAACTACTTTGGAAGGCAGTTTGGTGGTTTCTTACAAAATTAAGCATGCCCTTTAACATACAGTCTAGCCATTGTGCTTTTGTATAGACTCAAAGGAGCTGCAAACTTATGTACACACAAAAACCTGCACATGGGTATTTATGGCAGCTTTATTTATAATTGCCGAACTTGGAAGCAACCAAGATGTCTTTCAGTAGGTGAAAGTAGGTGAATGGACAAGTAAATTTTGGTATGTCTAGACAATGGTAATTATTGAGTGCTAAAAAGATATAAGCCACCGAGCCATGAGAAGAGATGGAGGAATCTAAGTGGAATTGCTAAGTGAAAGAAGCCAATCTGAAAAGGCTTCTAACTGTACGACTGCCAACTATGTAATGTAGAAAAGGCAAAACCATGAAGACGGTAGAAAGATCAGTGGTTGCCAGGAGTTGGGAGGGGTGTGGAGTAGCACAGAGGATTCTTAAGGCAATAGAAATACTCTGTATGATACTATAATGATAGGTATATGCCATTATACATTTGTCTAAATCCATAGAATCTGCAACACCAAGAGGTAAACTGTAATGCAAACTATAGAGTTTGGGTAATTATGATGTGTCATTGTAGGTTCATCAGTTATAACAAATGTACCACTCTGGCGGAGATCGTTGGTTATGGTATTGGAGCAAGGGTAAATGGGGTACCTCTGTACCTTTCATTTTGCGTGAGACTAAAAACTTTTCAAAAATTTATTTTTTAAAAAGTATATTACTTGTGCATTTTAAAAAATTTTTAAAAGATTTTATTTATTTGAGAGAGAGAGAGAGAGCACAAGTGGGGGGTGGCACAGAGGGAGAGGAAGAAGCAGACTCCCCATTGAGCCAGGAGCCTGATGGAGGGCTCGATCCCAGGACCGCAGGATCATGACCTGAGCTGAAGGCAGATGCTTAACCAACTGAGCCACCCAGGTGCCCCTCCTGGTGCATTTTATAAAGGCCAGAGGTTTTTTTTGATGTACATTATTTCTTCAGACAGAAATAGCATGAATTGTTGCTTCATGATTCAGTGGGTGACTTGAAGCATCAACATCCGTTGTGTTCCCAACTTTGTCCACAGATTTGAGAGAAACTGGGACCTTCCTCTATGTCCCTCTTCATCTCAAGCTTGTATCTCCAATGGATATAACATCCCAAAATGGATGTTAATGTACCATCTTCATATTAGGGTCTGTATCCATATCTCATATTGACCTCATCCTATTAAAGTATCAGACTGTCATTTTGCCTCTTGAGTTTTATGTTTCCTCTTTATTTTCATAAATATAGATTTCCTTTTTTTAAATTTGATGCCTTTTTGGTTTTGTTTATTTGTTTAGAATGAAAGCTCTGAAGGAGACTGTGCAAGTCTATGTGACATCTTTTCTCATGATCAATGTGCCCCTAAATGTCTATCACATTAATCCACTTCAGATGTTACCTTAACCCATAAAGTCAGCTCTAATGTTCCAGATGCAATGGCAAACTGAAAGGCACATTTTACTTGCTTCGAAAAGTAAAATCAAGTACCGTATTGCTTTGGCAGCTTATTCTACAAATTTATCAGAGTGGAACCAAGAAGGATTTCATATTCATTGAAAGATAAGGAAGACTATGGAAGATTACAGTAACCCTGTTTGTAGTCTCCATAGTTAGTTGGGGAATGTTAGAAGGCAGCTTTTCATTTGTAGCGAATCTACAGACTCACTTAGGCAGTACCATCTGAATGTTAGAAAATGAATTATAGACTAGGTTAAAGAAAATGTATTTTATTATTTTCAAATGCATCTTGTATACTGGAGATGGGAAAAATACATTTCCTTAGGTGGTTAAACATTTTCTATACATATGTATTTTCTTTGTTTACTTGTGCCAGTGACTCTAAATGCTGCTGCACATAGGATCACCTACAATTAGAGATAAATGATTTCCCACACTCACACCAAATATTCAGAATCCTTGCAGTTAGATTTTCACACTGTTGCGAGCATGCTATAAAGGCATGTACATGAGTTGCATCTTTTCACAAAGTCGGTTTTATTCAATCATAAAGCAAGTTTAACATAATTGTATAGCAAGTTCAGGATTTATAACTCAGTGACATTTCACTATGCATTTATCTTGGTTTCATACACATCACACAAAGCAAAGCACAGTATGAAGTCACACAGATACAATAAGGGGTAAAAAGGTAACAAACCAAACATAAATTTAGTGCATAGTTGAGATGAGGCCTCTGTCTGGTCTGTGTCAGCTTTTGGCACCTACTGCTTATTATGTTCAAGCAGTCAAAGATCTCTGTTATGTTTAGAGATTGGCTGGGCAGAGCCTTTGGCAGCAATTGCTTTTTTAGTGTGGTCAGATGTGGAAGGGTCAGAGTCTGGAGAGTCTGACAATTTGCTGCAAAAGTCCTCCCTTTTTAAAGGAGTTTAATCAGTCTTGGGCTTTCACAGGTCTCTTCTGGATACAGTGATTATCAGCTCTTGGTTCTTCTAGGTTTACGTGGCCTTACAGGTTCAGTCCTTAGTATTGTAAGTCTGTGCTGGTTTTCGTGACATGTGGTATTAGATGCAATGTCCTTGGCTGCTTGTATCACTGCTTGACATGAGTGATCCCATCTTGCTCTTTACACACATACATTTAAATCTGAGAACCATTGAGATAAGCAAATCTTTCCATTCCCATCACTCTCCTATTTACAACAGAGCAAAATGGATTTTCGGTGGTGTTGTCTGAATCATCAAAAACTTCAGTTTTTTAAAGTCCAAATTTAAAAAGGCTTTAAATGAATAATGATGATACAAAACATTTACAAGAAAAATGCTTTCGTTTTTTACAGCATTTCTTGAAGACTTCATCCTCTAGTTAGTCAAGCAAAACCCATTGGATTTAGACCAGATTGCCGCCTTTCCATATTTTACTGATTTTTTTGGTCAGTTTTCTGTTTTTCTCCTTTAGAATGTAACTTCCACTGGAACAAGAGGTTTTGAGTGTATAGCTTAATGCTTTACTCCTATCAATGTATGACACATAGTAAGTATTCAATAACCCCTTGGATTCAGTGAATGAAATTGCTTCTGAAAAGCAATTCAGAGAGCACCTGAAGCCTCATGTTGATGTAATGCCTTATCTGATCTCAGGCTTTCTAAACAAGAATTATGTGTGTTAATACATGTGAAGATGCTATAAAACGGGCTTTGATTAGCCTTGGAAAATGGAATAGAATTGAAGAAAGTAACTCTATCACTTACAAAGTCTTTCCTTCCAGAAGTCTTAGTCCAGCTTTCTTAATCCAGATGACCCTGCCCTCCACCTTTTCTGAAGCCCCATTGCCTTCATATGGGAGAGAATGGAGTGAGTAACTCCTTGTTTCCAAGAATCTATGTAAAATGCAATTCAGTCCCATTGAGACTTTATAAGATCCTTAAAACCAGGGACAGTGCCAGCTTTTTTTTTTTTTTTTCTGTACATTGATTATGACTAGTCAAGGGTTGGCAAATGACAGATACTTACTCGGTAAATAAGTGATAAAAAACTATTCAATTGCACTAAAAAGGCTGATTGCTCTATAGAAATAATTTGGAAGACAGTCTCCAGGAAATGCCTGTTTCCTGACCTCAGCCAATTCAGATTCAAGCTTCTGATTTATAGCCAAAGGACTGGGTCTTTTCATCTACCTCTTATCCCATCTGGTCTGGCAGAGTTTCTTGAAGCATGATGTAAAAATAAACTTAGATTTTTATTGAAAATTCAGATTCATGGACCATAGCCCATTATCTACTGAATCAGAATCTCTCATGTTGGGGACCAAGAATTTACAGCTTTGATAAGTACTCCAGATTATTTCTTATACCCTAAAGATTGAGAACCATGTTGCTTAATGACTATAGCCAAGATCAGGAGTTTACCCATTTCATTTCTTCCAAACTATATGGTCCATTTTTCTCTTTCTAGTTTGCTAACATTAAAAGTTATAATTTAATGTTTTTAATCAAAAACCTTTTTTAAACAAGCAGTGGTGTATAATTTTGTCATAAAGTTGATCCCAGTTGCTAAGCCATTTTTTTGGACCCAACCAAGCACTTCTAACTCTGTCACTATCTTAATGGCTGTTTTATACCTGGAATCTGACATCTACAATAGAAAATTTTTGTTAAGTGACCAGTGTCTCTGGACCAGTCTTGCTTACCCAAGCTAGTACCATATTGTGAATTTTATCATTTGTAAAATATTCATAGCTGCCACCCAAATGAACTTGTGGCAATCTGAAAATGTGATAAAATCACTCTATCAGTTGCTGGAAAAGAGAAGAGGCAAAGTCAACTTTATTAGCTGAACTTGAGATAGCAAGAGAAGTATAGATCAGCTTCTGTCATTTACAGAATGTTGAGTTCACAAAGCACAATAAGGACTAGGCACAAAACAGAGTTGGCTTTCCATAAATCACCCCTAGACACTTGGATTTTAGGGAAAAGGGAAACATTTTTTGCTGAATAACTTCCTGTTTATTGATCTTTTCACTTACTAGGGGGAGAAAGGGGGGCAGATTAGATGGATGTGGTACACTGGGCATTTATATTTAAATGCTTGTTTAATCAAAAACAATTAAATTTAAACTCTGCTCATTAAATAGCTGTATTGATTACTAAAGACTTATTATAGAGAAGACAAAAAATAAATTTAGAAAGCAAAAAGAAAAAAGACAAAAACAAGAACCTGAAGAACTTCATGGTCATGTTTTTACTTTGTACATTTCATCAGTGCTATGAAACCATTAATGTAAGAGAACTAAATAATGTTAAATTTGTGTTGAAAAAATAGAGTAAAAAATGATGCACTAAAAGTGATTTCTAATATATTTTTAAACTTGCAACTTAGAGAGCAAGACTTACAATTTGAGAGGCTTTGGGAAATAGAACTTGGATGTCTTTTGCCAAAGTGATTTTTTTAAAATTCAGAACTGCATTATTCTCCCCTTAATTTTCAGGTATTTGTTAGTACCACTGGGAAAAATCTCAGGCACCTTAGTATAGTATAAAATATATTTTTAAATGACCCTTTTTTTCAGCTTGCCTTTTCTGTCTCCTCTCTTCCCTCCACTCTGGTGGACTCCTAGACTAGAGTCTCATTAAATATATGCCATTTCCAGAATATGAGAATATGCTACCATCTGAAGATCTGTTCTTTAATATATTATTATTTTTTTTCTTTTTTTAATGTCCTGTCTATAAAAAGTATCATTAACCTGGGGTGCCTGGGTGGCTCTGTCAGTTAAGCATCTGACTTTTGGTTTTGGCTCAGGTCATGATCTCATGGGTCATGGGACCAAGCCTCCGTAGGGCTCCTCACTCAGGAGGGACTCTGCCTGAAGATTCTCTCCCTCTGCCCCTCCTCCTACTTGCATCTCTCTCTCTCTCTCTAAAATAAACAAATCTTTTTTAAAATATCATAAACCTTGAATACTCAACTCAGATGTTCAGGCTTTTAAAAATCTGAGGCAGAGTTCATTACTACTGTGTTCTCATATCTCTTGGTCAGCACCATTAATATGACCCACATCACATTCATTTCCTATCTCTTTAAATAAAGTCTGAATCCCTCAGTTCTGGTACCAAATCTTAAGTTTATTCATATTCACAGTTCTTAGAACAGGGCCTGGCATGGATTATTCATTAATATTTTAGTGATAAATAAATGATTGAAAATAGAATGAAAGAAATCAAAATTTTTCTTAAAGAAACTTGAATTTGATACTTACATTTGGCTTTTTTTTTTTTTTTTATGTCCTTCAATCCAGGTTAAATCTTCTGACATGGGATGGTAACTGTCCCTTCAGTCTTGAAATTATTTTGGAATACCCAAATCACGTTGAACCAGGCCAGTCTCAACTGAGTTGAAAATCCCATTTGCATGAACATATGAAAGGATGGATCTGAGTTGAATTTGAGGTATGTACGTGCCTGAGACTTAGGATATCTGTCTCTGAAGTACTAAAATGGGAAACATTTCCAAATTGCTAAATAATTAAGAATTTGCAGATTTTTTTTTCTTATTTCCATAAGAAAATCTGTTTTATCTACACCACAGAGGTTATCATAAAAACAACACTTTAGGGGCACCTGGGGCGCTTAGTCAGTTAAGTGTCCAACTTTTGATTTTGGCTCAGGTCATGATCTCAGGGTCATGAGATTAAGCCCCATGTAAGGCTCTGCACTCAGTGTGGAGTCTGCTTGTCCTTCTCCCTCTGGTCTTCCCTCTGCTCACTCTCTCTCTTTCTCTCTCTCCCTCTCTCAAATAAATAAAGTCTTAAAAAAAAAAACCACTATATACTAGGTATGGAAAGACTTTATAATGTAAAAAGTGTACTCAGAGCTTTGAGTATTGTTAATATTTTACCATTGGAAATGGCAGAAAGATGGGAGAAGAAAGTAACTCTGCTTTTAATGTTTTTCCATTTTTTTTTCTTTTTTAAAAATATTCCTCTTCTTTGAAAACAGTACATTTATAGCGTTTAACCTAATGAAACGCAAACAGAAGTACAGCATACTTTTCAGTTCATGAAAAATAATGGATTAATGCTATGGGATTGGTATCGGTAAGGTGCAAAGCCACCTACTCAGTTCCGTGCAGGTACAGGGGAGGTACATCTTGACTGCAAGTAGTTATTTGACTCAAAGCAGAACAAAGTTTAGGTTTAATTCAGTCTGATAATTTTGAGTGAAGCAGTTTTATAATTCTATAGATGTGTTACATTTCTCTCCAAGTCAAAGTATTTTTGGTTAAGTCTATCATTACATTACCTATTTTGTTATGAACCTGAATGTGTGGGAATTTCCTGACTTCTAGGCTTGAGTGACTTACTATAAGTATATTATTTGTTGAAATAAGAATTAATATTTATTATTTTTCTTGGCACATCACAGAAAAAATGCAGGAAGCATTCAGATGGGCTTGTTTATTAGATCACACATTTCTCAGAAATGATACCAGAAAAATTTATTGTTTCAGATAAAATTTTGATCAATGTCAGTGAATATGCTCTGAAATATCTTCTTTATAAATTTCCAGTAGAAGCTTACTGGACTTGTGTTGTGTACCTATTTTCAGTCTTTCAATACTAGCAAAACTATTTGTAAATTTTGGTCTTAATCTCTGTGCAGTCATCTCACATATAATATTAGAAATAACCTGAGTAGTATGCATGAATGAATGTAGGGCAACAAAACAGAATGCAGTTTCTCTACATGCAAAAAGTAACTGCTTTAAGTAAGAACATTCTGCTGGGAAGTCTTCAGAGTAGGGTAATTATAAAAACAGTAATTTAATGTGTTTAATTGATTGAGGGCTATAACAAAATGCTGTCCTTAATCTCTCTCTCTCTTCTTGTTCTTCAGTTTCCTTAGCACTGTTCTCATGGTGTTGTTAAGAACATTAAATAAAAATAATAAAAGTAAAAGCAGGAATGGGAAGGTGCAGTCTCAGGAACCAAGCCCCACCATAAGATCAACAAGGAAGTCTGTGTGGCTGAGGCTGAGAATAAATTTATTCACCTGTAGTTTATTTCTTCTCTGGGGTCAATAGACAGTTATATTATTATGTGAGGTAGGGAGCTCTGTCTCATGTTCTCATTCAGAAGATTGGTTTCTATCTCCATCGGAAGAGGAATAAGATGATCTCTTTCAGGATTCAAAATTCTTCAGATTATGACCACAGTCTAAAATTACAGCCACAAAAAAATAAAATAAAATAAAATAAAATAAAATAAGATAAAATCATAGCCACATCCTTGTTTCCTTACACATTCAGGTTAAGATGAAAACAAATGAACTACTTGGCTTACCCTACCCTATACTGAGAAAGTTGGGTTTTTTTACATTGAGAAAATGAGCTGCCTGACTTATATTTTCAACTTTGTTCATTGCATCACCTTGATTATGCCCTGATTCACTTTTTTAGACATAGTTAGCTGGTTTCATTTTCTGCTCATTCAAACTGAGAGAAATAGGTGCTCTACTAATTAGTCAAAACCATATAGATAAACATTCTTTCTCTCATATCACTTCAATTTTGCAAATATTAAACATTTAGGGCTAGTATGCCCTAAAACTTCTACAAAGTCATGTGTATATTTGTACTGGAAACAAATCTATTATATAAATTCAATTATATTTATACAACTTGACTCATCAAGAACCTCTAGTAATATATACATTAAAATAATGCATTTTAATGGCTAACCACCCCACACCTTATTCATATTGCTAGTGTTTCTCTGTTATTTTCTGCCAAAAGCAACTTAGTAACTTCAGGAAGAGTTGCTAGATTTAATAAAAGTACAGAATATTCAATTAATTTTGAATTTCAGATAAACAATAAGTAATTTAGGGTCATACTTACACTAAAATATTGTTTTTTCTTTATCTGAAATTTAAATTTAACTAGGGACCCTGTATTCATCAGACAACCCTCTTCCTTTGGGCTCCTAAAGAAAAAGTCTGTGGGGAACTTGACTCATGTTGGAAACATGACCACCTCAAGATGTGGAATCTGGGTAATGATTGGGATGCCCCAATTGACACATTCAGGGGATTTTTCCAAAGAGGGATTTAGAGAGCTCCTGCCCAAACATACATGTAGGATCAAAGAATCCCATAGAAGATGATCTGAAATTTATAGAAGTTAAAGGACTGACTCATCACTTTGGATGTGCTGTTAATTTAACAGTGGAGAGGGGTAGGTCTGATCATGAAATAAATCCTCTGTTCAGCTCTGGAGAGAGGCTTATAAGTGGAATAAGGGAACAAGAGATCTTTTTAAAAATTTAATCAAAATGTTTGTATAGAGTATTACAACTATTCTAGCCATAAACAATTTAAAGTTTATTTTTTCAGCTTTATTACAGTAAAAGTAATGAATTATAAGCTACATATATATATAAACTGTACAATTTAAAACTTTTAACATGTGTATTTACCCATGAAATTATCATAAGAAGATAAAAACGTATTTATCATTTCCACAATTTTCTTTATGCTCTTTGTAAGCCTTCTGTCCACCCTTTTGTATTCCCCCACTGAGCTCCTCTCTTACATCACTATGGATTAGTTTGTAATTTACTAGAACTATGTATAAATGGAATCATAGATCAGTGTATTCTCTTTCCCTCCCACCCCATCCATCTTCTCTTATTCAGCATTACTCTTTTGAGACTCATTCATTTTCATAGACACAGTAATAGTGCAATTTTTGTTTTGTGGAATAATATTCTGTTACATGGATATACCATAAATTTGTATTTGTATTCAACCGCTAATGTACATTTATGTCATTTCTAGTTTTTATGTATTGTAAGTTAAGCTGCTATCGATATTCATGTATTTGCACAATTACTTTTATTTCTCTTGGGTAAATATTTAGGCATGCAGGGCACAATCATTTGGCAGGAGTTGATTTAATTTTTTTAAGGAATTGCCAAAATGTTTTCCAAAGTGGTTGCATCATTTTATATTACTAGCAGCAGTGGTTGAGTGTTTATAGTGTAGAAGTATACGGGGAGGTAGAAAACAATTTTAATTATCCGAGCCTGGTCCAAAACTGTTTTGCATGTAAACACAAAACACTTTCGCATATTTTAATATATACAAAATTTTCTAGGAATAAGAGTACCATGTAAATCTACCATGTTTGCTTGGAACTTTATCAAGTGTTGTTCATTTTGAAAAAATCTTATTTTGAATTGCCAGTATAATACACCCGCATCAATGTGACAATATCAATATGTCAGTATGTTACAGCATTATTTCTGTCGTATTCATAGTACTTTTACATTTCAATGAAGATATCTGACTGCATAATTATATTTTTAGTGCAGTTGTGCCAAAGCATGTAAGTACTCAAATGCATATTATTTTATTATAAATCAGTTTCCTTTTATTTCTGTTATATATTACAGTTAGGGAATTTTATATATTTAAAAAAGTTATAAGTAAAGATACTTTTTATTTTATATTGTTTCACATTAATGATTCCCAAGCGTCCATAAGAAGATCCATTGGGCACACAGAAGGCACTCAATAAATATTCATTGAAGGGATAAATTATAAGAGAATCTGAGGAATGCTTCTATATCTCATTTATGGTACCTGAAACTTTTTCTGTTACTGTACATCTCTTTTTCTGGATATACTTTCACTATATTTGATTTAAACTATGCCATTGCTTTATAGTTTTAAGGTGTCTAACTAGATCAGTTTATATGATGACCGCCTTTATTAAAATTTCTACATTTTTGTGGCAATTTCATTTTCCTCAAGCAAAAATATATTTATATAAATTATACTTTCAATATATTTTTGGATAATTATGCTTAATTGGGCTCATCTTCCCTTTCTTCAGACATTTTTTTAAAACTCAAATTTGACATTTTTCTTAGGGAAATGAATTAATGAATACCTACTAGGTTTTGAGCATAAATACTTGGTTTTTAAGCAATCTTATGGGCTAAAATTTCCGTTGTATCAATAAAAAAGTGGGAATCAGATATTAAGTTACTTGACAGAAATTATACAAATAGCAAATGGCACAATTGGAATTTGATTTTGGTTGTCCGTGTCTACAAAATTCAAGTTCTCTTTTCTAAACCCCATTGATTTTCTTATATTGAAACACATGTGCCAACATTTAAGAGTTATGGACTGAGAGAAAAGTCAGCGGCTATAAATCCATCTGTTTCACTTCAACATACAGTTACAAAAGAAGAAACAGCTGTTAGGTAGGAAATAGAAGAACTGCAAGGTGAGACATTTTAGACCTGCAATATCCAAACTGTATCAATGTGAAATGATTCTTCTTATTTGCACCCAAACTCTAGGGCCAGTCCCTGGGGGAACATATCAAGGAAATTATCTTTTCTACAAATCGAGTAACAGTCTTCTTTTTCCTTTCTTTTTTTCCCCCTCCTCTTTCTCCTTCTCCTGTCTCCCTCTATATTAGTCAGGGTTCTCCAGAGAAGAACCCATAGATAAATAGATAGATAGATAGATAGATAGATAGATAGATAGATAGAGATTTATTATAGAAGTTGACTCACATGATTATGGAGGCTGAGAAGTCTCACAATCTGCTATCTGCAAGTTGAAAATAAGGAAAACTGGTGGTGTAATTCAGTCCAGTCCAAGTAAGCAGGCCTGAGAACCAGGGAATCCTATGGTGTAAGTTCAAGTCCAAGGGGGAAGGCTCCAGGACCAGAAGCACTGATGTCTGGGGATAGGAGAAGGTGGATATTGCAGGTCAAGTGAAGAGAGCAAATTTACCCTCCCTTTATCTTGTTCTTTTCAGGCCCTAAACAGATCGAACGATAGGCCATGTTCTTTACTAGGTCTACCAATTTAATGCTAATTTCTGCCGAAACCACAACCCCCCCCACACACACACACTCACACAGACACACCCAGAAATAAAATTTAACTAGCTTTAGCCTAGTCAAGTTGACACATAGAATGAACTATCCCACTACCTCACCTCTCCCTCCTCTAACCTCCTCTTCTCACCTTCCCCTCTTCCTCCTCCTCCTCCTGTTCATGCTTGCTGTTAAATATTTTGTGCTCTGGAAGGATAGAACAAAAGGAATAGGCTAAAGTTGCAGAAAGAATGGTTTAGGTTAAACAAAGGTCAAATATGGGAAATACAAATAAACAAGGAAATATAATATTGAAGTATAAAATCTTATTTCCTCAAGATGTCATAGAGTCCCATTAAAATACATAAGCATCCTTAGGAAATAATTGGACAACAAATAACGTGTCATCTGCTTCTCCCCTTTGTACCCAATACTTCCTCATTCTAAATATATAAAACTCTTATCATAATTTATTTATCTCCAAAAAACTATTTTGTAACTGGTAAGTGATGTAGGAAATGTTGGGGTTCAGAGCTGATGGCCAAGAAAGAATTCTTGAGATGTCTTCAGTGCAAAATGTGCTTTTATTAAAGCACAGGAAAGGACCCTTGGGGAGAAAAAGCTGCACTGGTGTTGTGACAGGTGACTGACATATACTTTCAAGTTGGGAGGAGGTCAAGAATAGCATAAGTCTCTCAGGAATTTTAGAAACAAGGTTTCCATGACCTTGAGGGGGCTAGGTTGAGGGGACCTTTTAGGAAAAGGTCATTTATTATGGTTTAGTCATGAGACTCTTCGGATGTCTATCAGTGGGTCATATGCTTGGAGGATGATTGCTAGCATGTATCTTGGGGAGGGGGGATAAAGATAAATGAAGTTTCCAAAGGAATTTTTATGTGTTAAAGTAGACTTACAGGATCCTGGGGGGTCGGGCTAAGATTGCTTTTTTGCCCTTTGCAAAGTGTCAGCATCAAGGCAGCTGAACTCCCTGAGGAAGGTCACTCTGGCCTGTCAGTGGGCTGTAGGCAGTAAGGAAGTTTAATTTTTTCTTTTGTCTTTGTTTACCACATCAGGAAGTGTTGCTTCCCAAAAGATATTGAAGAAAGGTATGACTCTGTGCCTTTGAAAAGCTCACAGTCAAATCTAGCAAAAAAAAAAAAAAAAAAGAAAAAGAAAAAAAGAAAAAAGAAAGAAAAGAAAAAAAGAAAAAAGAAAAGAAAGAAAGAAGAAAAAGCATAAAATGTTTTGTTTTTGTGTGATTTTGGAAAAAAAAGAAACATTTACAGATAGAGTATTTGTATTCATATGAAGAAGAGGTGACTCTGTAGAGGTAGAGGCTGAGGAAAAGTCTGGCTAGGGAGATATCTCTTGTTTAAATTCTGTTGGGATTCTCTTTATTGTCCACTAATCCCCCTGTGTCCTACAGAGTTGTTATAACCCAGCTGGCTGAGACACATCCCAAGGCAAATCTCAGTCAGGCAAAGCCTATTAAAAGAATCAGTGAGTCCAACATAATATAATTTTTATTCATCATTTTCCCCTTCTCTTCCTCTCAGTTTTATAAGTGTGTATATCAGCAATAGGCTTAAATGATTGCAGTGCAGTCCTTACTAGAAATAGAGAGGTGTGAACTAAATGCCTCCTTAGCATCTTTTCATCTCTTTTCAATTCTTTATATCCACTGTTCTGGAAGAGATTCATTATAAAAATATCTAGCCATAACATTTTTAATATTCATTCTTCTTCTAAGGAAAATGAAATTGCATTATGGTTATAGTTATTGCCATCATTTTCCCCAGGTTATTTCTAGGCCAAGAAGATTTTTACCATTCTTAGCCTGATTTTGAAAATACCATTTATCTCCCAAAAAATGTCTTTAGAAAATCTAGATACCTTCTTTGGTACAATTAGTAATCCAGGCCACTGTGAAAGTAGAAAATACCTTTTTCCTTAACAGTTCCATTTACCCTGTCTTCTTCCTTCTCCCCCATTTACCTGAAGACCTTCAATTAGGGTTTTAGAAGGCAGAAGTGTGCTGTCCATTAGCTCCACAGTACACTACAGGAAGAGATGTAAGCAGTGCTATTAGAGCAGGTGAAAGAAGAGCTGTTCTCTCCTGTTCAAGAAGACAAGTGACATCCTTGTAAACTTTCAGAAATGCAATATCAAATTCATCTTAGGTGATAATATGTGCAAAGTGTGATGATAAATCAGCCCATGCTACTTATTCATCATTAATATTCACATAATAAAGAAGGAGGCCCTGGGTTAAAGTGCCAGTATCTAAAAAAAAATATGTATATATAATAAGTTATTTTTTTCCTTATGAAAAATGATACGCAAACCTAAAGTCACTAGCTAGTTAGCTGAATCTTTCATTCCAAAGTGAGGCCTCTTGCACTATAGTTAACACCCTGCAAAGGGATTTCTCCATCAGCCCCAGTCTACCAAAACAGCTTTAGAACAGTGAAAGATGGAGAAATAAACTTCTTAAATCTAACTGCGTCTATCCAGCCATACTTTAGAGAAAGATGCCTACCAAACTTTGATTAAAATCAGCTTCCTAAACACTCTCACTTAGCAACTATAGAAATCATAATTAAAGAATCCTAAGAACTTCATTCTTTTTCTACTGAATTCAGAAATTCCTAGAAGAGTAAAACTCCACTGAGATTAAAAAGAACAACCACTTTTTATCCAAGAACTAGAGCATTGTCTTTTTTTTTTTTTTCCATTGTCATGGACAAATTTAAGGGGCTTTCTTCTTACATTAAAGGAAAAATGCTTTGATAATCCATGGTCATGATGCACTTTTTTTGTATTTATTCTTGCTTTCCATTATAGTCACCTCAGATTGAGTTCATGTTCACATCATCAATCGTATGGCCTAGTGCCCTGGCCTCCTTCTGTTTTCTTTGCTTCTGTTTGCTTGTCTAACTCCAGTTTCCTCTGTCTCCATGGTGCTGTTGGTCTCCTTTCAAAATCAATAATGTGTATTAGTTAGCATTCTCTGGAGAAATGGAACCAACAAGGTATGTGTGGGGGTGGGGGGGTGTAATATATAATACATATATTTATTTTATATACTATGCAATCTCTTTATATATCTTTATAAATATATATTTATTTTACATAATGTATAATCTCTTTATTGTAAGGAATTGGTTCATGCATTTGTAGAGCCTGGTAAATGCAAAATCTGCAGTGGTGGTATTGCAGTTCAAGTACAAAGGCCAGAAGGCTGCTGTAGGTCTAGGAAGAGCTGATGTCCTAGCTTTAAGGCCCATCACACAGGAGAATTATCTTTTGCTTAAGAGAGTGTCAGCCTTCTGATCTATGAAGGCCTTTATAACTGATTAGATGAGGCCCACCTACTTAATGTAGGGCTAAGAACTACTGTAGTTTTTTGTGCTGTTAATTGCCCCTCCTCAGTTATGAGCAAAGGCGGTTTCTTTCAAAAGCATATCCATATGCTTTTCAGTATCTAACAAATGACATGGAACACTATTATAGGCTTTCAAGAAACTTTTTTGAAATTTAAATGAGTGTGTGTGTGTATATATATATATATATATATATATATATATATATATATATACATACATATATCTTTGTCTTTACATACATATATATTTGTCTTTATGTAAAGCTTTGTCTTTATGAAACTTCTGGAATTTTAGATCAAATTTCTTTGGGGGTGGGAGGATGAAAAGGAATGCTGTGATTCTAAACTAACAAGATGGCCCAGCTCATTCAGTTGTTCATGCTAAGATTTAAACCAAAAAGAGGCATGAGACACATGAATTATGTAATTTCCTTTGACCTTCAGCAGAAAAGGACGTGCCATGATTTTTAACTTTTCATAAATGCCACTAGCAATTAATTAAATTTATCATAAATGTGACCCACTGACCTACTGATCAGCAGCCCATGTGTTACAAGGTATTGAACATTCTTAAATCTCAGACCTCTAACTTTTGGGTAGTGAATCTAAAATATGCATTTTTTGGAATATTAATAGTTGTATTTTGTAATTTCATAGAGCCTTTCATACAGGATTTTAATAAAACTTAGAAGTATTAATTCAACCTATTTGGGATTTAATTTTCTTTTAAATTTGTGCAGAGGGGTTCATGATACTACTGTATCTCATTAGATATTAGAAATGCCCAAATGAGTCTTTAAAAATGCTCTTTTCTTTTTTACTTAATTTAGAAAACAGTTGAGAGATCCATCACTGACCAGGTGTTTTACCTTTCTAACAAATTTTCCATATTTATGATTTAAAGATTTAAGAATTCTACCAAAGGAAATGCCCATTGTAGTTCACACAGTGAAAATATCCATCTAAGCTGCAACTCCATCTTCACCTGTCGTTTTCAACTCCGTTGTCATTCTCACTATGAGCCTCTTTAGGGTATTTCAGTTTATCTTGTGTTATAATAATTTGTCAATATTTCATACTCAAATATTGTTGGAAGTATATTAAGTGTATGAGAAACTTTTTTCCAATATCATTTTTAGCAGTGTTCAACTTGAAAATGTCTACATGCTACCTTTCCCTAAGTTTGCTAACCTAAACTGTATTTTTGTTTTGTTTTGTTTTGTTTGTTTGTTTTAGTGCCCAGTAGATGAGACTAACATTTGGGGAATACCTAACTTTAAGTCTCTTCACTGTAATTTACTTACGGTTTGACTTTTGAGATAACTCCATGACCTCTTTAAGTTTCAGTTTCTTAACTCTAAAGTGGGTGAGACAACAGAACCTACCCTGTATTGGGAGGATTGTTATTGAGAGCATACCCTCAACAATAAACAATTAATATTAGCTGCTCACTGTTGGTACTAATAGTATCAACTGAACCTATCTCCTTATTCCACACCAATGTTTGGAGTGATTGACTCTTCTGAGATTTAGCAATGATGCTATTGTATGTAACTACATTGTAGCTAATGAGTTCATTCAGAAGAGCAAACTCACTGAGGCTAAAGTATATCTTATTTTAGGGTCTTTAATTTTTTTTTTTTTATCAAGAAAGATAGTACAAAGTAAAGATCAATGAATGTTTGAGGAGTAAAAAAAAGTGATTAAAAATTGAATGAATGAAAGAGGAAATGATCTTTCAGTGGTCAGCTTATGACATGACAGGCTGCTTCTTTCTCAGTGGGTTTACCCCATCCATAAAGGCATTCTGTCAAAGAATCATATTCATTTTAATGAGAGCCATGACTTTTCATTTGGTCATTAGCCATATTTATGCTCTAATTTATAATCCCCATTATGGTAAGAGTTTAGATACCCCTTTAAAACTAGACTTGAGTTATACATGAGAAGTGTGAGCCTGGAATGCTAGCCATTTGTTCTACATTGGGATATATAAATATTCTAGTTTTTAATTTAAGATAAAATGTAAAACAAACAAAATATAAAAATGAAGTGCCTTCTCATGGACAGTGATAACACTACTGTATTCAAGTTACCTGTAACTTCTTTTTTTTTTTTTTAAGTTACCTGTAACTTCTTAAGCAATTTATTATTCTTTACTTATGGTCTAGACCTTGACCAAAATACAAAATGAAGTCAGTGAAGTTGTTGAACATCCGGCTTTTTCTCATTTTGTCTCCTCCATCTCCCATGGCTAACAAGTTTACCATTGGGTATCACTTTTAGATACTGACCCATTTTCCTCCTGAATGAAATCTGATAAATTCAGAATGCATATCATGATCCTCCTTTTCACCAACCGTGGGCCCTTGCTGCCAAAAGACCTACATAACTGGGAGTTTCACTGGATGCCTATGTTCAGCCACTAGGAGCAGGATTTCCTACCAGCTTTCTTCCCACAGTTTTGGCCATCTGTAGTACCAAATGTTTCTTCATTTTTGTAGATGACTATTTGACATTCTTATTAGAATTTGGGTTTACTATTTAATGTCCATCTGCTTTCCTGAACACTCACAAAACCTGTATAACCCTTTTCCAGTCTCTCCCTAGGGAAAATGCATTATCCTTCTCCCTTATATTCTATCACACCCTAACCTCAATAATCAGATAGTGAGAATGACAGTGATGCTCACTGACTTAAACTGTTTCCTGCTGCCCTTACCTGCCTTCTGTAATTTCCTTTCTCCTAACTTTCTCACACATTTGCCACCCAAACATTCCTAAGCTTGCCACCCCACACCTACTACACACTGTAAACACTGCCCTAGCAGTTAGAGTTCTTTACAACTGGGACAACATTCCTGACTACTGTTACATCTGTTTTCACTTCTTCCTCAGCTTTCTTGTCCAAGTTGCCTGGTCACAGCAATGGTCCATTAAAATCCCGTTAACACTACTGAGAAAGGTCATATTGATGACCTTGTTTTCATTATTTGAACAATGTAAAAATCAGACCTTACCCAGCTTCTTCACATCTTTAATATTTTGTTGGTTCAAATGGAGGATATGTTTTAAATTTCAACCTTAAAATGAATGAAAAATGCATACACCGTTATTACTCCTTAAACTTTTAGGTTTATTTTCCCATTGCTTTAAGATATGTTCAATATTTTTAACATTTATTTTACAGTAAAAATATTTGTTTTATGTCTTTGCTTATAAAACATAAGACCATTTGAAAACGTCAAATTTGAACATTTTTCCTCATATTATAAAAGTAATACTTTTATAGTAGTTGGCATTTGATAGGAAGTAAATCATATTTTATTAAAATTTATTTTAGACTTACTTTTAAAAATTCCATATATTTTCACAAAACTATGCTATAATTAATTTAGGAATGTCCTTATTACTTATTTTTAAAGATTTATTTATTTATTTAAGAGAGAGAGAGAGAGAGAGTTGTGGGGGGAGGGTCAGAGGGAGAGGGAGAGAAGAGAATCTCAAGCAGACTCCCCACTGAGCACAGAGCCTGACTCAGGGCTTGATCCCATGACCCTGAGATCATGACCTGATCTGAAATCAAGAGCCAGACTCTTAACTGGCCCCCCAGTGCCCCAGGAATGTCGCTGTTTCTGATTTCTTCCATTTTTTTTTTCTTTTTGAATTTCAACTAGCATTATAGCTACAAGTTTGACATCCTCTCCTACCAAACTAGTTTCTTAAAGGGAAAAAAAAAAGAAACCTATTCAGTTCATCTGTTAAATTCTTTCTTCTTTCTAATTTATCCTCTTTAATCAATTACTTGACTATAGTGGCTTAAAAACACCTAGTGGGTAATCAATAATTGTTTGCAGAATGATTGATTCACCACTACATTATTGAGTTTAGGATTTTGTCAGGCACACATTTAGAACTGACCTTAGGTTTTCCTAAGCTAATTTCTGAGGTTTCCTGTTACCAAGATGAGAGGCTGATTTAATATAAGCAGAATGGCACCCTTATTTGACCCAATGTGATACATTTTACAGGCTAACAAGCTTATACTTAACATGTCTCCAGGGTTTTTCATCCTGCAATTTGTTTTTCTACAATATTATTTAAAGCCTCATTGCATTTTTGATTATCTTAAGATTCCAGCAGGGCTAACCACCATCTGTACACTGCAGCAATGGCGTGAGCAAGGTTCCAGACCTTTTTGAGAATCCAGTATAGTTTCTCATCACTTGTGTATTTTTATGTATACATGAATAAATAACCTAAAAAGCATAGTAGCCTTAATAAGATGCATACAAAAAGAGTGATTTAAGAAAGAAATTTATTTTGGAGGGAAATGAACAAACTCCTCAGCTCCCTCTATTTAATACTGTCTTAGCAATTTTCTGAGCCTTTTTTTAAAAGTAAAGACTTTTTAGAAAAGCCCATCCTTCAATTTGCCACTGTGTAATGAAGTATGTTACTTCTTCAATTTTACTTAACAAAATTTTCTGTGAGAATTTTTAGCTATTCCTATTTTCAGATATGATGTTTAAGGACAAAGGTATGGTTTTATTCACCTAAATGATCAGTTTTATTGCAGAAACATGCATCTTTGTTATATTATGCCTTGGTAAATTTTTTCTTCATATTATCACCACAAGAATTGTGTTCAAGGTGTTACAGATATGGCGACGTATGGATTCTGCTATTATCAAACAGCTCAGTTTTTATTCAACATTTAATCACTCATAAACATTATGTTTCAACTTCTCAGTTTTTCTCCCATGTATATTAACTTTTAGGAAAAATATGAATATGTGGATTTGCTTTTGAAGCCTTGTACATCATCATGATATATCAGGATCCCTTGAGTAAATATTTCTTTATATCTTTATTTAAATACCTACTCAATTTTTTGGTCCACACTTTTCTGTCTATACAACATAAAATATGAAACAGATGATACATTCAGTTTTTATTTCAAGAGCAGTAAGCCAGGCATAGAGTTTTCATTTCAGGAATAATAAATCTAAGTATTTTCAAAAATTTTAATACAATCTGCTTGACGACTTTTTTATCTGTTTTATTCTGAAATATTATTTGTTGAGCTTGATATATTTATGAAACTTTAGCAAATCAGCAACACAATGTTCTCTTGGGAAAAAAGGAAAACCACACACACACACACACACACACACACAGTAAAATGAAACTCAGATTCCCGGGTTCTAACTCCAGTTCTTCTCAGCTGGATACTCCTTTGCAACTCACAAAGAACACTTTGAAAGCAAGAACTATGCCTGGTGAGTAGGATATTCTATGCATCTAATACATACTTGCTAAAATCACCTAAATTAATAGTAACTTGCTTTGTTAAAGTTATTCAGAAAACTGTTAAATGCCACTTTGCCAGAAAGAACCTAAGACTATTGTTTCTTTAGTTGTCAAAAGTGGTGCAGGTAAAAGGAAGACTGGTTGGTGGAGCTAGTAACATGGAGACCAGTCTTAGGCTGTTGCAGTTTAATTGGGAGACTAGAGGCTGAAGCCAGTATAAGAACTGAGATAGTCAAAAAGGTAGACAATCAATGATAGACATTTATGCATTCCTCTCCAACTACACCCTGTACTCTTTCCCCTCTTTCTACAGACATATTGTTCTTCTTTTAGTTTCTTAAAGACTTCCAGATCCCTCCTTCCTCAGTCCTGCAGACTCTAGTTTCCCTTCCTGGAAGTCTCTCGCTGCCCCTCTTCACCTTAGAATCACCACTCATATTTTTAGGTTCAGTTTCAATCCATTTCTTTAGGGAAGCTTCTCCAACCAACCTCCAGATGGATCAAGTCCATCCTGCTATATTCTCACAGAGCTAAATATATATGAGAGAAAATGTGTATGTCTGTGTATGTGTATAAATATATATTGTGTGTCTGTGTATGTGTATAAATATATATATAATTTATTTATATATACAATATATTTATGAAACTTTTACAAATTTCATATATATGTATGAAAACATTCACGTGATGCATGTAGAATAGGAATCTGAAAGTTACCAGGAAACTGTTTCTGCAGAAACATTATTGACAATGAGCTCCAGCTTCTCTGTATTTCTCCTAAAATAACACAAAAGTGAGTAAAGCTAAAATTTTAGCAGGATAGTTTCAGATTAGGCATTTGAGTTGATTGACTAAAGCTTGGATAATTACAAGCCATTCTCCTGTGAAGATTAATTGATACAGTTCTTCCTGGAAGTTTTATTTGGTGTGATGCAGGTAATTAAACAGAAGAAGGAGGAGGGAAGAGGGAGAAGAAGGGGGAAGAAGAGAAGAAAATGACTTTTCATGTAAAATATGGATTCCTTTTAATTCTGATTTTTTAAAAATTTCATCTTTGGGGTGCCTGGGTGGCTCAGCGGTTAAGCGTCTGCCTTCGGCTCAGGATGTGATCCCAGGGTCCTGGGATCGAGCCCTGCATCAGGCTCCCTGCTCTGCTGGGAGCCTGCTTCTTCCTTTCCCATTCCCCCTGCTTGTGTTTCCTCTCTCCCTGGCTGTCTCTCTCTCTGTCAAGTAAATAAATAAAATCTTTTTAAAAAATAAAAATAAAAATTTCATCTTTGACACATATTCAGTATGGTCAATGGTAAAGAAAGAGGACATTACAGTGAGTACTTTCATTTACTTGCTGTGTAATTTAAGGCAGTTTACTTAACTTCTCTGATCCAATCTCCTTATCTTAAATTTGTCATAACATTAGGAATTATTATGAAGCAGTGCATATAATGCAGCTCGATTTTTCTAGTACATAGTAAGGACTCTTAACCAATAATTAATGTTGCTACGTCCTTTATCCCACCCCTTAACCCCAGAGAACCCCAGTGTGTATTAGTCCACATCTTTAAATTGGTAAATTGGTAAAATTCTTTCCCTGCAAGTAAACTGCTTTTTTTTTCTTTTCCAGCTTTCAAACATGCATATTTATTCCCTCTTCTAATGCTGACCATTTGCAGTAGAGCCTCTTTCTGCATATCAGCCAAACACATATTCATATGTATTTAAAAAAAATCTGTGAATTATTTAAAGAATCTTAGTATTAGAAACAACAATTTAGTTACAAGCTATGCATTTAGGAATAATTTCTCATACTCATTCTGATGTAAACAAGGATTTATTTCCTATTGAAATATTAACAAATGTCTACTAATTATGTAGCAATTAGTATTCAGTTTACTGCAGCAATATTCATCTTTAAAATTCTTTAAAACATTAATATTCTGTTTCTCATGATTAATGTAGGGTCATTTTCTTCTTGAATACATACTATAGTATATTATTTACATTACTTTACCTCATAATCTATTACCACTTTTAGGCACATTAGCAATGGAATTTAGAAACATCTATAAAGACTTATTTTCTGGATCTTTTCAGCTATTTAAATTTTAACCGATCTGTTTGGTAATGACTGTAGTTGCAAATAGCAACTTTATGAATAATTATGTCTGAGACTATGGTGATAACTTACAAAGTACAACTTAGATACCAACTTTTCTTTTCCATTGCCTAATAGTCTAAATTCCTCTGCCTGCAGACCAGACCCATCAGCATCTTGATAAAACATAGCCTTCCACATTTAAAGCTTTCTTCCTAGCACAGTACATATGCTACTTTTCACTTCCATCAACCTCCATCTGTTCTCTCCTTCCATTTCATGGTATCTAAGATTGATTTCTCTTCCTTAAATCCCCCCCCCTTTTTTTTTCAGGTCACCATCCCATGGATCTTTTAAGATAAGACTTGGTTTCTAGCTTCGTCTCTCCTCTATGACATTCTGTAAGACTTCCCCATAAAATAAATTTCTCACTTAAACACAATTTTTGAAAGGGTCAATTGTGCACATTTTTTAATCACCAAAAAGCTGTCAATACCATAGCAGAAATAAAAGAAAGTAGCAAAAATATGTCTGAAAAAAATATAAAAACTCCTATAATCCTACCTACCTAGAAATAATTCCCTTTTATATGTACATAAACATATTTAAGTATTTTTTGTAAAAACAATTATCATGCTGAATGATAGCTTATTTTGTTTAATGTATGAAGAATTTTTATATAGGTTGCTTTATTTTTTGCATCTGCTAAAGCTCAATTTTGTAATATTTTATGTAGTATTTTCTAATTTAAAGATATGTGCAACTTTGAAATCTAAGAATAAAACAAACACAAAACATTTTATGAATTACTTAAGGACGAGAACATGATCAGACTTACTAAAGTTAGCTGCGGATTCATTTTCATTTACAGAACATAGAATGACCACTGTCCTAAATTATCTATTTATTATTCTCAATTTTTGTGTGTGAAATTATCACATATTTGTGCACCTCTAAACATTATTTTTAGGTTTATTTGCTTTTGAAAGTTTTTTAGTTGAAATTATTTTGTATAATTTTTTTGCAAGTGCTTTCATTTATCCAGTGTTTTATTTCTGACCTATATCAGTGTTGTTCCATGTAGTTATAACTGTATTAATTTACACTACTAAATATAGCTCATTAATTTTTTACTGTATGTAAAATACATAAGTGTACCGTAATTTATTTCTCTATCCATTGACAGATCTGGGCTAATTTTAGTTTTTTTGCTCTTATAAACAATGATGGCTATAATTCCTGTACATAGCTCAATAAAATTAGATAAGAACATGGGCAAGTTATTTAATTTTTAGATTTCTTAGTTCCACATTAAAATACTTAAAAGAGATTAAAGTAATTGTAACAATAAATTTTATTTTGGATACACTATGTCCAAACTATTTTCATTTGACATACTAAGACAGCCTAATGCTCCTCCTGGTTTGACTAAACTTTAGACAGGTTTCTTCCAAATTATAAGTTCTGACCTCCCTTTTCTTACAGCATTTAGTTTAGAAAGCTTCCGTTTACAAATTATTTCTTTGCCCCTTTGAGATGTAAATCTTCTTCCATCCTCTTGACATTTTACAACCAAGGGCTGTCTTTCTTAAGGGCCAAGAGTCCTCCCTTTGCAATATAATCATCAAGAAAAATAGAGACCCTGTCCTCTCAGCCTTGTGAGAGGGTAGGAGCCTAATTTAGCTAAGTGCCAATTAGCAAGCATAAATAGCCAAATCACACTGGACTACCCCCCCCCCCAGTTCATATCTTCCAGTACTTTTCTACTAGCTCACCCTAGTGCTTAAAATCTCTTCTGCCTTTCGTTTCAGGATAGTTGTGTTCAGTCTCTCTCCCCTAGTTACAATAGTGTTGAATAAAGTCTCCCTTGCTTCTGGTGTAATTTTTCTTTGACAGTATAAAGCTATGAAAGCAGCAATGATATATTTTTCATTATATTATTTGCACTAAGTCTTTGAAATCTACTATGTATTTTACCTTTATAGCAAGCACATCTCAAACAAAGCTAGCCATATTTCAGGTGTTCATTTGAAGCTAGTAACTGTCGTTTTTGACAGCACAGCACTCAAGTATATTCTAGCATAGAAGCCAAATGATTGGATGAAAGGCTATATGCATATTGAACTTTATAGTTTATTACCCAAATGTTTTCCACAAAGGTCTTATATTATGCCTTCAACAGTGGAGCAGTATAACTCTTTTTTAACAGCCTTACCTACAGCTATTACTGTATGACTTATTAATTTTTCCAGTCTTGTTAGTGCCCTTGGTAGCCTATGATGTTCTTAGCTATATTTTCCTGAACACTAATGAAATTGAGCATCTTTTCTTAGGTTAATTCATTGCTGTGTTTTTCTTTTTCTTTTCTTTTTTTTAAACATGCTGGATTATGCAATATGCTCCTTCTCTAACTGAGTTTTTATTTTTTCTTATTTATTTACATCAGTTGACTTTGTACTCCCAGTACTCCTTTTTGAACTTGTAATTATTTTCTCTGTCTGTCTCTTTTCAGTTTCTTTAAGATTTCTGTTGATGAACAGTAGTTCTGAATTTTAATGTAGTAAATTTAATCTTTCAATTTATTTTATAATTAGTACTTGTTTCCTATTTTTTAAAAACCTTTCTGTAACCTTGATGCCATTATATCTTTACTTTCTTCCAAATTTTATAAGCTCTTCCACATTAAATATTGAATCAATTTGGAATACTTTCAGGGTAATTGTTATTTAGGGATGGGACTTAATTTATTTCAACATGAATGATTATTTTTTTACATTTGTTTAATTGTACACTTTTTATCAAGAAATTGCAATTTTAGCTCTACCATGTAAGTTTCCTTTTTCCTGCAGTGCTTATTGCCTAAGTTGTATTTTTTCATCTAGGATTTCAGATGTATGAGTTTAAAGATTTTCAGAGTATCCTCTTTATTTTTTGAAATGCCCTACATATAGCAACAGTGTTATTCTGAGTTCTGTTATTATTTATTTGTGCTAACTTGTTTATCAGTCTTTATTAGTCTTACTTAAGAATTGTTTATTTTATTAATATTTTAATTAACTTGTTGCTTTATTTTCCTTTTTTTCTAGATTTTTTTTCTATTTCAGTCATTTCTCCTCTTAGCTTTAAAATCACCAACTTTCACTTCCTCTTCTATATTGTGTACTTCTACCTCTTTATTACGGGAACTTGAAAGTTTACCATGCATACTTAAATTATAAAAAGTGGTATAGTTGTATCTCTGACATAACACTTATTTTACGGTGATTGTTTTTCTACGTATCGTTTTCTCCCCTAACTTTTGAATAATTTGCAAAGGCTTGAGTTTATGTCTAGTCAAGCTATTCATATTATAGTATTTATGTCTGACGTATTGTAAGAGTTCAGTTCTTATTTTTAAGCTTGAAGTTAATTATGTTAAAGGTGAAAATAAATTTAACGAACTGGTGGATGTCATAAAGCACTAGTGAAACAATCTTTTGCATATTTTTTTTTCTTAGCTATAACAGGAAAATAAATTATTCTAATTTCAGTAAAACTCTCTTTTGTACAATGCCTATAAGTGACATGAAGAAAACAGGTACTTAATGAATATCTATTGTTCCATACATGAAAATGTTTTTGTGTGTAGAGAGGAACCATAATTTGATCAGCATTTTGCTACATGTGGGTAGCTGTGTAAATGGTTTACAACCTAAAATCATGTTAATGGAAACCTTCAATATATGACATCATTGTGTTGATTAAGACTCAAGATTTTTGCAGACAGAATTGGTCATCCATAACCAGGAAGATTGTGAGAGTGTGACAGAATAATTTGAGGAAAATGAGATAGTGTGACTTTTTTTTTTCTTTTTAAAGTTTTTATTTAAATTCCATTTAGTTAACATAACTGGCCTACATGGTTCTCCTTCTAACTTTCTGCTCAAAGGTACAGAAACACTTTGTAAAAGCCGGATGGCACTGATTCTTCCCCAAGGAAGAATGTTAAGCTGTGATCAGTACTTAGCTCAGGTTTTTCTGATTCCAAAGTCCAGTAGTTTTTTTCTGGGTTCAGTCTCATTCTGGAATTGATTCATCAGACTCAATAACACTTTTTTTTTTTTCCAGTTAATGCCAAACCACTTACAGAAAAGGCCTATTTGGGGGTTGCATTTATAATGTTTAAATGTAATCAGTTTTTCCATCAAATGATAAGTTTTAAAGTTGAAACTACAATTTTTCATATTTCATTGCTCAGACTAGTATAGTGATGTAGAATTTTTTAATTAAAATTAATACATGCATGAAACCTCCGAACTGAAGTGAGTTGAGATAACTTCAAAGTTAACACATAAGCTGGAAAGTTCAGGACCCCAGATATTCAATAGATAAGTACTAAAAAAATTTTCAACGAATTGTTGGAAGAGGGGAATTTGCATTGTTATTTCTTTCCTCCTGTTTTCTGTGCACATAAAGAATTAATTCAGGTCCTTTTATTGTCCTGGCTTCTAAGTAGGTAGGGCTCATTTCAGCATCCCACATGCAAAGTCTCTAGAAAAGCTCCCTATATTCTGGGCATATCCTTTGTCTCTAACTTCCTATTAAAAATGGAGATACTTTCCAAAATGTACACTTTATGAGAAAACAGAATAAACATTTACAGATATACTAATTGAAATATATACATATATTTTTATGTATATATATAGTTTCAAATATATACACATACACATAAAACATAGTTGTAAATGTAAATGTTTAGGGGTGCCTGGGTGTTGCAGTTGGTTAAGTGTCCCACTCTTGGTTTGGCTCAGGTCGTGATCTCACGGCCCTGAGATTGAGCCCTGTGTTGGGCTCCATGTTGAGCACGGAGTCTGACAAACTTTCTCTCTCCCTCTGCCCCTCCCTGTCTTTCTCTCTCTCTCTCTTTTCTCTCTCTAAAATAAATCTTTAAATGTAATTTTTTTTTCCAGGGTCTTTGGTTTTGGTATGAGAGTAATGCTGGTCTCCTAGAATGTATTTGGAGGTTTCCCTTTCTCTTTAATTTTTGAAATAGTTTGAAAAGGATAGCTCTTTGGTGGAATTTACCTGTGATGCCATCCGGACTTGGGCTTTTGTTTGTTTGGAGTTCTTTTCATTACCAGTTCAATTTCATTACTACTAATTACTCTGTTTAGATTTTCTGTTTCTTCCAGATTCAGTCTGGGAAGATTGTATGTTTATAGTTTCTTATAGGCTAATTGTCAGCATACAGTTTTCATAGTAGTCTGTTATAATCCTTTGTATTTCTGTGGTGTCAGTTGTTACTTCTCCTCTTTCACTTTTGGTTTTATGTATTTGAGTCCTCTGTTAACGATTAGCAAATATTTTCAAATGGGTAAACAATCCACCCATCTTGGTGAGGTTCTGTTACTCTCTGAGCTTCCTGACTGAAACAAGTTATCTTTCCTCTCTTTTTCTGTTGTAAATCTTTATCCCACCACTTGTGCTCATTTCTTAGCTTTTAATTACCAGTTTCATCTATGCCTCTCTGGTTACAAACATAAAACAGGGACTTTGGCAAACTTAAACACATATTATTGCTACTGACAGAACATTGGAAGCTCACAGTATCAAACAAAGAGACGTTGAAAGAAAAAAAATTCCTGGAATGGCATAGAAAAAAGCAATCCCATAGGTTAAGTAGCATGTGGGTAAGAGTGGTTTTCTAGCAGAGAACCCTACTGAAATGAGTGTACCCACCCATTTTTAATCACTTTATACTTACTTCAAGATTTAAATTCTATGGAGGAAGGTTCCCATATCTTGAGTCCATATGTAGAGTGCAGGTGGGCTTGGGATGCACCAAACTATATGTGGGATGCTCCGTTCTATATCCTGTGAGGGATACTACTACTCTCCAAAAGGAAATCAGTTACTAGTAGAGAAGAAATGATGAGAAGAGATGTCCATTTGCTGTTTGTGAGCACTCTGAGCTCAATAATTATATTTCTTTGTTGACTTTGATTCCAGGCTCCTAGCATAATGCTGTCACAGTGTGGAAGATTAATAAATGTATGTTAACTCATAGTCCTGTGGCAAATAAAGCTGACACATTTTTATAACATGATTATAAACATAAAACATCTATTTTTACCAACAATTACTTTTCATTCTCCTCTTTATCCTAAGAAGTGTATCATAAAAAATGATCAAAAGAAGAAAAGCAATTTAACAAAAAATGCTTGAACTCAAAATATGCCCTAGATATAGCAGATACAATAGTGAGAACAGTAAAATGTCTTCATTGTAGGGGGCTCCCAGCTTATCAGGAGAGAGTCCTGTAGACCACTGATTTCTGGTACTAGTTATCATAGAGGCTAATAACAAGAAGACTGATACTCATCACCACATTAGCTAAAATAAGCCCAGTCTGGAAACAACCCAAACCTCCCATTACAGGGGAATGATTTTATAAATTTTCTCAGGTGCACTCATTAGAGTATTATTTAGACACTGAGTGTAAATATGAAGTGTATATGGCAACCTGGAAACGTTAAAAACATAATACAAAATGGTATGGGTTATAAATAATTGTGACTATGAAAATACAAATTTATATGACCGAAAGAGACTTGAAGACAACACAGAGAAATAAAAGCAGTTATTGCTAGAAAAGTAGAAGCTTTATTTTTTCAATTTTTATACTGTTTTAATATGGTTATTTAATAAATTGAATTTATAGGGAAAAGTTGGAACTATTTATTCAGTTTTCTCATTATTCAGCAACAACAAAATACTCTAAAATTGTTCCCTTACCTGTTAATGAGATTTAATTCTATTCTTTACCTTACAGCTGTGATTTCTGCTCTGAATGTCTGGGGAGACTGTCATTCTATGTTAATCCTTATTTATTGCTCATTAATTCTCGTTGGCTTTGCTCCCTGGGAACACCTGTGCTTTGTGGGCTATGTAAGGAAATGTGTAGGCGGTTCAGTAGATTTTAGTTAGAGTAAATTGTTGCTTTCGACCCTTGCTAATGTGTGTTTTATTATTTTTTTATTCCTCTCCAATAGTACATCTCTATGTAGGAGTCCCAAGCATCTTGCACTCTCTAATCCAAACTGAAAACGTCATCTTTCTCCAAATTTTTCTCTTTCTCCTGGATACTCTAACTCTGTAGAATTCTCCAAAGTGTGCAGGTTGTAACATTTTCTGAAAATGTAAGATCAGTGACCAATTTCTGTAGATTTTGAGATCACCACTGTGGGCAGGTTATGTAGATACTAGCCCTTTGTTGTCATCTACCTTGTCTTTTTAACAGTATCTTGCTGTTTTGTTCAGCCTTTCTTTTTTTTTTTTTTCTATTCTAATATTGCCTACAAACTGCTACTACTTCCCTCTGACAGGGAATGAATAATATTGCATCTCTGCTTTAAAACCTCTAAAAGGGTCCCCATGCATTACTTAAGTACAAATTCTGTAGCTCAAATTCCTACCCAGTTTTGGAGCATTATCTTCCATGACTATCCTACTCCAGCTGTATAAACAAATGGGCAGCTTCCTGTTCTTGGATCCCATAACTGACTCTACTATCTCCAATATCTTTGTTCATTTTTTTTTTCCTTTTCTTGGGATGTCCTCTCCCATTCTGACCCTAATCATTCTAATTTATACCTATCACTAAAGAAATGTTTAGGGGCGCCTGGGTGTCTCAGTTGGTTAAATGACTGCCTTCGGCTCAGGTCATGATCTTGGAGTCCCAGGATGGAGTCCCAGTATTGAGTCCCGCATAGGGCTCCCTGCTCAGCAGGGAGTCTGCTTCTCCCTCTGACACTCCCCCTTCTCGTGCTCTCTCTCTCTTTCTCATTCTCTCTCTCTCAAATAAATAAAGAAAATCTTTTTTAAAAATTGTTTAAACAATTACCCATTTTATGATGCTTTTGTTATTATTCCAAATAGATTTTTTTAAAGATTTTATTTATTTATTTGACACAGAGAGAGACAGCCAGCGAGAGAGGGAACACAAGCAGGAGGAGTGGGAGAGGAAGAAGCAGGCTTCCAGCGGAGGAGCCTGATGTGGGGCTCCATCCCAGAACGCTGGGATCACTCCCTGAGCTGAAGGCATACGCTTAATGACTGCGCCATCCAGGTGCCCCTATTCCAAATAGATTTGATTTGAAATCCATAATAATGGTTATTATTTCAAATAGATTTCCTTTCTTTCCAGCCAGAAAGAAGTCTGCATGTGTCCACTTTTACATTATTTAATCTGCTTTATTGTAATCTAAATGGTGATTGAACTGTGCACACTCTGAGCACAGGTGCAATATTTGTTCATCCTGATATCTACCTGCATTATCCAGGACAGAGCCTGGCTTGGCTTTTGTCTTGAATTAAAGGTGGACTCCAAAATTGTTGAAAATAATGTATAGGATTAGAGAATGTAAATTTTTATTTTCAGTTTAATTATCTTTTTGATTCAGAGAAAAGATACAAATTGGAAATCAGTGGGGTCCTACAGATGGAAGAAAAGGAGAGAAAGATGAGTGAGAGGGTAAAATAATAAGTGCCTTCTAGAATTTGTTGACTAAATTAATCTTCAATAAGTTTAGAGAAAGGGTAATAGCTTTCCGTGTGTGTGTGTGTGTGTGTGTGTGTGTGTACTCCAAACCAAGCAGTTTGGGTGTGTCAGTTGAAGAAATGTATTAGTAAAATATTGTGCTTTATTTTACCTCTGTCTCTGAATGTTTTGATCAATTCATTTTTAATGATTTTCTTAAGTGATCTTATTTTATTTTATTAGAAACATCAGTTTCATAGCTGGTACCCCTGCTAGGATCTGTAATTGCTTGTAGGAAAATGTCAGTACTGCATGGAAAGTAGTGTAGTTGAACAACCCTGGGTAGATGTTCATACCAGTGGGTCTAATTTACATTCTGACTCTACGCTCTAATATTCACTTTAGACAAAATTTTGAACACAAGCATATTAGCATTCACTGAAGTTATTTTTCTTCAGCCTTCAGTAACTTCACTGACTGATAAGAGTGAAGTCATAATTAAATTCTTTAACCAATACCACATTATCTTGATTACTTTAACTTTATAGTAAGTCTTGAAGTCGGGTAGTATCCAGTTTTGTTATTCTTCAATACTGTGTTGGTTATTCTGGGTCTTTCACCTCTCCATATAAACTACAGAATATGTTTGTCAGTATCTGCAAAGTAAGTGTAGAGATTTTGAGTGGGATTGCTTTGAATCTATAGAGTAGGTTGTCAAGGACTGATACCTAACAATATTGAGTCTTCGTATCAATGAACATGAAATAACTCTCCATTTATATAATTCTTTTTTGAGTTCATTCATCAGAGTTTTATAGTTTTACTCATGTAGATCTCATACGTATTTTGTTAGATTTATACCTAAGTATTTCATTTCGGGGGTGCTAATGCAAATGATAGTATGTTTTTAGCTTCAAATTCCATTGTTCATTGCTAAAATATAGGAAACCTCTTGGCTTTTGTATATTAATTTTGTATCCTGCAAACTTGCAAATAATTGCTTTTGAGTTCCAGCCGTGTTTTTTTGTCTGTGCTTTCAGATTTTTTACATAGATGATCCTGTCATCTGCAAACAAACCCAGTTCTTACTTTCCAGTCAATATACCTCTTATTTCCTTTTCTTATCTTATTGTGTTATGTAGGACTTCCAGTATAATGCTGAAAATACATGGTGATAGGAGACATTCTTTTCCTGTTCCTGATCTTAGTAGGAAAGTTCCTGATCAAGCTTCTCATCTTAAAGAATTTTTAAATACTTAAAGAATTTTAGCTATAGGGTTTTTTGTAGATGTTCTTTATAGAGTGGAGAAAGTCCTCCTCTATTAATAGTTTACTAAGAGTTTTTATAATAAAGAGTGTTGGATTTTTTCATATGATTTTTATGCATCTATTAAGATGATCATGTAATTTTTTTTTTTAATTTTCAGTCTGTTTATGTGATGGATTATATTAATTGATTTTTGAATGTTGAACCAACCTTACATAAGTGGGATAAACCCCACTGGTTGTGGTATGTAATTCTTTTTATACATTATTTGATTCAATTTGCTAATATTTCTTTGAGAATTTTTGCATCTGTGTACATGAGAGATATTGGTCTGAGATTTCTTTTCTTGTAATGTTTTGTTTGGTTTTGGTGTTAGAATAATGCTGGCCTCATAGAATGAACTAGGAAGTATTCTTTCTGCTTCTATCCTCTGAAAGAGATCATAAAGAATTGATGATTTCAATTTTAAATGTTTTATAGAATTCACTGGTGAATCTATGTGAGCCTGGAGCTTTTTGTTTTAGAAAGTTATTAATTATTGATTCAGTTTCTTTAACTGATACAGACTTATTCAGATCATATTTCTCTTTTGTGAGTTTTGGCAAACTATTCTTTCAAGGAATTGGTGCATTTCATTTAGGTTAAGAAAATTGTGGGCATAGAATTGTTTATATTATTCCTGTATTCTTTTAATTTCCAGAGTATCTTTAGTAGTGTCTTTTCTTTCATTTCCGATATTTGTAATTTATGTCCTTACTCTTTTTTTCTTAATCAGACTAAGAACTTACCAACTTTATTAATCTTTTCGAAGAATTAGCTTTCGGTTTTGTTGATATTTTCTCTTGATTTCCTGTAATCCAATTTAACTGATTCCTGTCCTTATTGCTATTATTTCCTTTTTCTACTTACTTTTCATTGTTTACTTCTTTTCCTAGTTCCATAAGATAATTAATTTTAGATCTCTCTTCTTTTTATAATATATGCATTCAGTGCTAAAAACTTTCTTCTAATCACTGCTTTCACTGCGTCCCACAAATTTTGATGTCAGTTGTTCATTTGAATTTAGTTGATCATATATTTTAGATTGCTTTTGATGCTTTGTCTTTGACCTATGTGTTATTTAATCGCCATGCATTTTCCAACTACTTTTCTGTTAATAATTTTTAGTTGAATTCCATTATAATATGAGAGCACACATTATGATTTCTATTGTTTTTAATTTGTTAAGGTGTATTTTATGGCAGATTTATTTTTAAAAGTTTTGGCTTTATAAAGCGCATAGTCCACAATCTCTGATATATACAAATTTATACTTTAGTTTCATGAATGTTTACAAGGTTATAATTGTATCATATTTTATATTAATAAATATTAATATCAGACCTATTTGTTAAATCTCCTTATATATATATATATATTTGTTTTACATTTATTTTCTCCCTGTCCTTAAACCTCAAAAAATGTGCCTTGGAAGAATATAGGCATTTTAAGTTGAATCAACAAACAAACAAAATACAGGTCATAAAGAGTATGGATCTCAAGATATGACATATTCTTTTTTTTTTAAGAGTTTATTGATTTGTCAGAGAGAGAGAGAGAGCGTGCATGTGCACAAGGAGGGGGAGTGGCAGGCAGAGGGAGAAGCAGGCACCCCACTGAACAAGGAGCCCAATGAGGGACTCAATCCCAGGACCCTAGAATCATTACCTGAGCCGAGGCACAGGCGTAATCGACTGAGCCACCCAGGCGTCCTTTTTTTTTTTTTTCTTTTTTTTTCTTTTTTTTAAGATTTTATTTGTCACAGAGAGAGAGGATGTAAGACATATTCATAAAGGGTTCTATGGCACTCAATGCAAAAATAGACATAAGCATTTTTTAAAAAGTCAGTTCATGCCAGTATGAGAATTACTATTTGTATATGATATCCATAATTAAACATTGTACCTTCTAGTGTGAGGAAGCACATGTTTTTTGGATGTGAATTGGTAGTTTTCCCCTTAGAAACTGTTACCAGGCTTTTAGAGCATTTTGAACATGAACTCTCAGAGAGGTGAGTGGGTGACCACCAGGCTCAGCCACCTGCCCATCCCAACAACTGTGGCATGGGAAACTGTTATGATATGAGAGAGTGTACATGTGATCCTGTATTATTCTTTCTAACAATTAAATAAAACCATAATATAGTGATCTCCTACTAAAGGAAGAGAGTTTTTCTTTGAAATAAAAACAGGAGCATGTTTTTAAAGTATTAAAGTTTGCTATGTGTTTTTAAACAGTCTAAAAATGTTATGAAGTTTTAATTCATGGACCCTCTCAAAATTTTTTAGCTCTACTCTGCCTACAGATGAGAAGCATTGTTGAATAAACTCAAAACTAAGTCATCAATGCAAGTGAAAAATTTGGAGGAGTACTGATAGACATCTGTTTGAAAAGAAATCAGGCTTCAACTAAAAAAATAAGGCAGGATATAAGAATAATGGAATCATTTAAGTCTCTTGTCCTGGATGAAGGGGGGAAAATTACCCAGTGAAATTTTTTTGTGTTTTTAGACATTTTAACATATTAAGATATTTTAACATGTACAAAAATAATGCAAGGTAGAACATAACTTGGTTAATAAGAAATAGAAATAAAATGTTCCACAGTTTCAGGGGATGGCAGATTGGTTTTTTAAAAGACTTTATGTATATTTATTTTTAAGAGACAGGAATTGGGAGTCATAATTCTCAAGTAGGATTTAACATTTGTTCTCTGTTTTGAATGATAGATTCGTTATTGGCAGTGTGAACAATGTGCAGTCAGGAAACTTCAGAAATAGAAAAAAAATGAATTCAACATAGCTTAGAGTATTGGATCCATCAGGGAGTATCATGGAATATGATCCTGGAAAGAAAAGAGTTTGAGACTGGGTTGTAGAGGGCATTGAATGGCAAACTAAGGGGTTTGTACTTAGTCTAGTAGATAAAAGGGTTGTTAAAGTTTGCTTTATGGCCTATTTTCCTAGAAATAATAAAAAAATACCAAATATGTTTCCTAGGAGAGGAAATATTTGAAAAGTTCTGTGTTCTGCTGTTGATTTAATTAAGCAACTTAAAGTGTTTGATTTTCTTATAGAAAATGGGACTTACTAAAATCATGGAGTTTTGTCTTAGTTTCAAGTCAGTCCGTCTCTTCTGTTTGCAGTACTTTCCTGTGTCTCATAACTTTTCACTCATCACCAATTCCCACAAGCCACTCAGATCATTTCAGTAACCTACACTAATGGGAAGCTCTCCCTCCAACCACTTCTTCAGGTAAAGACTTGTAACCATCTGTCCCATCTATTCAAGAACCCATAGTTTTTACTGCAGATAGTGTTTTGAATTCAGAGGTTGCAAAGTCCAATATGTTTGAACCAAGTGGATAATGCAAATGAGGAAAATGAATCAGGTTGCAAGGTCTAAATCAGCAGTTCTTATCTCTAGCTGCAGAGTAGTATCGCCTGGGAGCTTTTAAAAGTTACAGAGGAGATTTTAATGTACAGATAAGATTAAGAGCCACTATAAATCAACATCCTCAAATGTATGTGAGTAGTCGATGGAGAGCTCTTTTTTGTCTTGTTTTATTTGTTGTTGTTAAGAAATATTCCCAATCATTGACATTGACAAGAAATTATAAATGAAAATAATAACTGTGTGGATCTCAGAGACATTTGTTTTTAACAAAGAATATCCCCAACACACACATCTTTTGATTAAGAGGCAAATGGCTTGTGGACCACAATTTGCAATATATAGATGAACAAATAAATATTTTTTGCATAGTAATCATCAGTAGGTGTTCTTCTACCAACATACTTTACATACTTAATTAGGCTTTCTAACTGTGGGTTTTCTGGTGAATACTATAGACTTAGCCATGGGTTTTGATTATGGGTGGGTAGGAATCATCCCTGAAACTTTTATCCAATATGTAATCACTGTATGCATACCCACTTATGTAATGAGGTTGTGAAATTTATCAAAACACTGATATGACCATTCATTTATAACTTTATCATAATAATCATCATCTACCAATAGGCTAGTGACTTGAGAAACAAAATCCAGTTTGGAGTGAGTCCTTTCAATACAGAAGTCACAGATGTGTTCTTTGTGTTGTACAGTGCCTACCACAGACTATATGCATATTGGTCTTTAATTCCAGAATAACAATATTTAAAAAGAAAAGCCACAAGGCATTTAGGTCATGGGGAAAATATGTAGCATTTATTGCCTGTCTTCATATCCCTGGGCATTTTGCTGCTCAAGTCACATAGGTCCATTTATATGATGAGAACCTTTAAAATTGTTTTAATTTTACTTTAGATGCAAGGAAACATATCTTCAAAGAGATTGAATAATGTGCTCAAGGTCATCTGCTTGATGTGATCTATTTATACATAACACTTTTCTTTAAAAATGGAAGCTTAAAACAAAAAATATTTATTATTTCTAGCCTGGGCGGGGGGTAGACAGGAATCTGGAACAGCTGCAGCTTATTTGCAGGGATCTGGCTCTTAGTTTTTCCCGAAGCTGCAATCAAGGTGTCAGCTAGTGTGCAATCATTTTAAGCTTGACTGAGTTTGGAGAATACACTTCCAGACTCACATTATGGCTGTTGGCAGGAGATTTAATTTCCTTGGCATGTGGTTCTGATGGCATGGTTTTTCCTAGAGTATGAGATCCAAGGAAGAACAATACACCCAAGATAGAATTCATAGTTTTTATAACCTAATATTGGGAGGAATATGCCTTCTTTTATGCCATATTCTATTTATTAGAAGAGAGTCTAATACACATTAGGGAATTTAAAGGTCCACCTTTTAAAGAGAAGAATATCTCAGAATGTGTGGGCATATGTTGAAAATGTTAAATTATTAACAGAAACAGTTGACATAACAATATCATTTTTTGCATTGGAAATTAATTGTCAAAAACTATTGTTTTTGTAAGTCCTGTTGTTTCTTGTAAGATAATATCAGAATGATAAGAGCCTAACAATGTTCTTATTATTTTGGGAATAGAAGCATTTCATGAGTTACTAATTAGCAGTGGACGCAATTCATTTGTTCAGTGTAATTGTTTGGAGTTCTGTATCATTAATGGGGCTGAGCTCTTTGGATACAGTGTAATAGAGGAGATGAATAGGGGCGCCTAGGTGGCTCAGTCTGCCTTCTGCTCAGGTCATGATGGGATGGAGCACTGCATTGGGCTCTCTGCTCAGCAGGAAGCCTCTTTCTCCCTCTCCCTCTCCCTCTGCCTGCTGCTCTCCCTGCTTGTGCTCTCTCTCTGTGTCAAATAAATGAATAAAATATTTTTAAAAAATAAAGGAGATGAATATAAAAAAGTTAACAGAGTAGGTGATAGCACTGCCATGACAAGAATGATCAAAGTAATGTGGGGGTGCAGGAGAATTGGCCAAATTTATAGGTTGGAAAGAATTGGAGGAGGGACTAGGAAAGTCATCCTAGTGGAATTAATTCTTAAACCAAGTATTATGGGAAATTGTTTGGAGAATATACTTTAGTGTAAGTGCACTCCCAAGAGAAGCCTCCAAACAAGGAGATAGCATTCCAGAGGAAGGGCACAGTTTGAGCAGAAACCCTAAAAAATCAGAAAGAAATGAATTAATATGGAGGCCCAGGGAACTCCTAGAGGTATATTAAGGTAGGTTGCAGAGGACAGGGAATGGAGCCCTAAAAAAGTAAGGCTAGAAACATAGAGAAATGAATGGAATACCTTGCTTTCTACTGGGGGGTTTGGATTTTATTCTAGACCAGTGTTTTTCAATTTTAGTAAGGTATATCGCCCTGTTGCAATTTTTGCAGTCTTTATACTGTCCACACTATTATTTATGCAATATTTTAACTATGGTCTCATTTTACTTGAATATATTTATCTTTTTTTTTTAAAGACTTTATTTATTTATTTGACAGAGATAGAGACAGCCAGCGAGAGAGGGAACACAAGCAGGGGGAGTGGGAGAGGAAGAAGCAGGCTCATAGCAGAGGAGCCTGACTTGGGGCTCGATCCCATAACGCTGGGATCACGCCCTGAGCCGAAGGCAGATGCTTAACCGCTGTGCCACCCAGGCGCCCCTGAATATATTTATCTTAAAATGAAACATTTTGAGTCAGATATACTAAATTTATTTATTTTTAAGACACACATTAAATATACCACTTGTTTTGACAATTAAGTAGGATGGAGAAGGGGCATTGAAGGGTTTTAAGCAGATAAATAGTATGATAAGATTTATGTTTCATGGACAAACCCTGAAAACTATGGAGGGTGAATAGTAAGGGGACACACAGGACACCCTTTCCACTTGCATGTGCCTTGAACTGTGCTGCCCCACAAATGAGTGTTTTCTTGAGGCAGAGTCCCACTTAAAAAAAAAAAGAGACCTTTGTCTACTGCATGAGGATCGTGATAGCCCCAAGCTAAGCAGCACAGCATATGAGTAATCTTGATTTGGGGAGACCTTGTTGATGCATTTTATGAATTCCCAATAGGAAGAAGCTAATCCTGCTGTCTTCTTAGCCCATAGGAAGAAGGTAGAAAAATTATTTGAAGTTTTGGAAACTTTTTTGCCTAAATTTTGCTTCTTGTTTTGCCTAAATTTACCTAGAATACTCTGATTAGTGATAAATACTATCAAGTGTGTTGCCTTCTTTCAAAATGTTATGGTTATTAGTTATTAGTTTCATCTCAGAAAAAGCTTACTTAGTATTCTTAAGTTACATGAGCCATGTTAAAGGTTCCTAAATTGGTATTAAAGACGTGCTCAGTCTTAGATATATTTACAGGTTTCACAAACTGCGTATAACTTCTGGAAGCCTGGCAGGGACATTCAGAAAATGATCTTCCATGTGATTTTTCTTGAATAGTTAGAGAAAACTTGAACTAGAACAGCAAGAGCTTAAAGGGGTGTAAAATTTTCAGTTTGGGATATGTTCAGGATACTCTAAAATGGGTGGAGTCTCAGCACTATTGCTTAAATAACATTGAAATGACATAGGAAAAGAAAAGGATGTACCTCCTCCAACTCATTTTTCTCCAGCTCATAAATGTGCCTCATATTATTTAATAGTGTAGTGGGCATTAGGGGTACCTGGGTGGCTCAATCAGTTAAGCATCTGCCCTTGGCTCAGGTCGTGATCCCAGGGTCCTTGGGATCAAGCCCCACATCGGACTCATTGCTCGGTGGGAAGCCTGCTTCTCCCTCTCCCTCTGCCCGCTGCTCCTCCTGCTTGTGCTCTCTCTCTCTCTCTCATTCTGTGAAATAAATAAATAAAAGTATTTTTAAAAACTAAATTAAAAATACATTTAATAGTGTAATGAGAATTAAAGAAAATTTGCAGTCCTTTTTACCTTAGGGATTGAGCTTTAATGTTTGATTTAAATAGGTTTTGCAGTGTTTCCAATTCTCAGAGGCAAAAAGCATTTACACACACACACACACACACACACACACACTCACACTTCATACATACTGAGGAAATGAAAAGTAACAGTCACTACTAATTGGCCCTGGGAGCTCATGCTCAGTTTCCTATGTTATACCTGCTTACATATTTTTTTTTAACAGGGGTAGTTTATTTAGCAGCATGGTACTGTATAGGGATGATGAGAGGAGAGAATGAGCAGAAAATAAGTCCTAGAGCAGAGGAGAGAAACTTTTGCCAGCTTTTTCAAATTAAAACTGAGTTTGGCAATAATTTGTGAAATCCTCAGTTGATATTACATCATGTTTTTGTGTGGTATTTTAGGCTCAGATGAATTGTTGGTGGATATTTGATTTAAAAATAAAATCCCTAAGCCACTCATTTCCTGCTGTATCAGCTGTAGCGACCACAGATCATTGTCACTCTGGCTAAGATGCATCAATGCATCAAGCCATCTGGAAAGATTGGCTTCATACACAGTATCCTCACTCCTGTGGTATTTTTTCAAGAAGGGTAGTCTAGCTAGCCTGCAGATATTTGCCATGTTGGATAGTTTCTGAGGTCTCTGGACCAAGTGGCTGCTTTTCCCATCAAGTACCAATCCTCACATCTGCCCTCCTATAATGAATGGACTTAGAGCAGAAAGTGATGTGATTGCATCTCTGTGATATAAGAAATCTTATGGATAGCTTAAAAATAATAACTATATTCATTTCGGGGAATAAAATCAAAACAAAAGTAGGCAACATTTAAAGTTATTATGAAAAGTGCACATGTCAAATTAAACTGATCCATTATTTTTTGACTCCCTCAAACAAGATGCATATTGGCTTCTTCCTTTCTGCCTCCATGGTACTTGGTTTATTCAAGTAGTATAGCTGATATTATCATCTACCTTATGTACTTGCATAAGTGTTTACCCACCTGCCTGTATGAGGTTTCTCTACATGAAGTAGATTAAAGGAATTTGAAAATATTGGCTATAAGAATCTGTTTATTCTTTTCAGTATCTACCAATAAATGTCCTTACTCTAACAGACATTCAAAATTTATTGAATAAAATTGCATCATTTCAACCTAGAGAGATCAGAGAGCTAAACAAATAGAACTCTTTCACTGTACAAATGAGTAAATTAAAGTTCAGAGGAGTGTAACCTTCACCTGAACAATCAGTGGAGAGTCTATTAGAACTGCCACTCTCTAGTCTAACACTCTTAATACTGGCTTTCAGCTGGCTCAAAGTCATTGCTATGATTTAGCATCTTATTTTCTATCTTATAGCTTCTTTCCATTTCTGACATTTTTTAATAGTTATATAGTACTGAGGCAGTAATTTTTAATGCATGCATAAAAGGTGGTATTGTTAAGACTGACTGAATATGCAAAAGTACTCTAAGCAATATGGTACTTAATTCCAGTTTTTTTTACTCCGAAATAAATTGTAGTTGTTTTTACCTGCTGACCCCTTCCGTCTCTCAAGTAAATGAGCAGAGAGACCTGAGAAGTTTGGTTTTATTTTATTTTGTTTTGTTTTTTAATGTGTCACAAATAGTTCTTGCTGTTAGAATTTCTGGTTGTCCACTTATGCATTTGACTTATTTACACTGAGTTTTTAGAATATAGTAGGAAAAGATCATAGTAGTTCTCATTGGTCTCTTTTGAAATGTAGAATGAAGTTATGAATACCAATAATGGGGTGAGAGCAACAGGCAGGGCAACGATCAAACTTTAAGAGGTACCAAGAATAACTGTTAAGCTACTCCATCTACTCTATCTTTAAAAGCTGTTAATTCAGTCACAGGGCCCTTTAATTACACATTTTATTTTGATAAATAATTTCTGCTAAAGTCAAAATGTACCAGATCATTGAGTTGATTTACTCAGGCTATTGCAGTAGGATGTGTGTGCCAAACCAAGGAAGGAGTGTCTCAGGAGAGTGTTTGCCTTAAACTTTATAGGGACAGGTAGACAAGTTGCAGGAAGAGTGAGTCACATGATTATTTTACGCTCAGTGGATGTCTCATTCAGTTTGCTAAATAGGAAGTCTCTGCCTTAGCTAGTTTCAGGAGGGCAGAGTTCTCACTTTAGTTAATTGTTTATGAGGACAAAGTATAAAAAATTAGCTAGAGGTGAAAGGGGAAGGGTCTGTCTGGCCTTATCAGCAGGTTCAGACGAAAGGGGAAGGGTCTGTGTTTAGCCTTGTCATTTATTAATGGGATGTTTGTGTTGAAGAAAGATGTACATGAATCATAAAGAAAACCATCCCTCCTTCTTGGGTGGTTTGCCTTGAGGAAGATTTATTATTATTAAACTCTCCTCTCTCCTCTCCATAAGATACAAATATCAGATCAGCTTACCCAGTCATCTTAAGAAACCTGTGTTACTTCCCTGTGGTTGTTATAACAGATTACTACAAACTTGGTGGCTTGAAACAACAGAAATTATCCTCTCATGATACCAGAGGCCCCAAGTCCCAAAACAGTGTAACTGGACTGAAATCAAGGTGTGGCAGGGCTGCCCTCCTTTTAGAGGCTCTAGAGGCAAATCTCTTCCTTGCTTTTGTCAGTTTATGGTGGCTTTCTCTGTCCATTGGCTTGTGCTCTCAAGACCCTCTGTTCTTCAAGGCCAGCATCTCTAAATCTCTCTGTTCATCTTCGCACTGCCTTTTCTGTGTTTCTCAAATTTATTTTGCCTCCCTCTTATAACACCTAGGATTGTGTTTAGGACCCACCTGGAGAATCCAGGTTAATCTCTACATCTCAAAATCCTTAACTTAATTACATCTGCAAACACCATTTCTCCATAAAATTCCATAAAAAAAAATAACGTTTAAAAATTCCAAGGATTAGAGCCAGATATCTTTAGGGGCCTTCCTGAATAATAGGCCAGCCTATTATAGACTCATACATTTATTTTCTAATAAGTGATAAATGAATCCTGTCCTGGAATGGGCACTTGGCTCTTTTCCTTAACTGTGTTAAATCAAGAAAAGGGCCAAGAGATTAATTCAAATTTGTTTAGCACTTACTATATATTTCCCAGTGGTTGTTACATCCATTGTCTCATGTTACATTTGAGTCAATATTTAGAGAATAATTGGCAGTATTCTTACTTTACAAATGAGGAATAAAAGACAAATCAGTTTTGTCTGTGCTTTATAAGCACTGATCTGCAGATAAATGTGATGAAGTATTCAGTAGTCCAGAGATGTAGGAAAAAAGGACATGGAAAAATGAAATAAATTGTGTTAGTGGCATTTCCATGAATCAGTCTTTTTTTCTCTCCCCACCCCCAAATTCTGTTCAAAGAATGATCAACTATTTTGAAAGAATTGATCACTCTTTCAATATTTTGCATGTTAAAATGGCCTTCTGTGAAACAGTGTTGAAATAGTCTTTGTTCTGTTTGTTGGTTTATTTGTTCTCATGTCAAAATTTTATGTTGGCAATTCAGATTTTTGTTATTGCTGCTTAATTTCACTCTTCCATAAGATATCGCAGTCCAGGAAACTTTGTGTGCATTAACTTACTACATTATCACAACCAGTGACATTGGATTCACATTCCATTACATGGCTCCAAAGCCTGTTTGCTCCTGCTGCAAAGGAGTTCTGCTGATTACTGGAGACAAGAAAGAACTACAGCTCCATTTCTCCACCACAGGCTATTTTGTAGTGTTTTCATGCAAAGAGGTAAATAATTAACGGAGTTTGTAATATGTAATTTTGTACTTTCCTTGTGAGTGTTGTGTTACATTGTCACAACTGGCAGGTGGCAGTTCATTGTCAGAAAGAACAGAAATAAACTGATTCTTCTGGTGGTGTTGGTGGGAGGTATGTTTGTAGGAGAGTAGGAGAGTAATCATTGTAATAAAGATACATTCTTGGTTCATTCCATTTCATAATTTACAGACCCAGCAGTGCCCTTCCCTAGGTTTCCTGTATAATTGAATGGATGAGCTGCATATTGAAGTAGCTGAATTTGTGCATGATTTTTCTAATCAAACTGAATATTTCATTACTTCCTCAATTTCCAGATACAGGTAGTTTGCTAAAGAAGTTGAATTTTTATTTTTTTTTAATTTTTATTTTTTAATGATTTTTTATTATATTATATTAGTCACCATACAGTACATCCCTGGTTTCCGATGTAAGGCTCGATGATTCATTAGTTGCGTATAACACCCAGTGCACCATGCAATACATGCCCTCCTTACTACCCATCACCGGTCTATCCCATTCCCACACCCCCCTCCCCTCTGAGGCCCTCAGTTTGTTTCTCATAGTCCATAGTCTCTCATGTTTCATTCCCCCTTCTGATTACCCCCCCTTTCTTTATCCCTTTCTTCCCCTACCGATCTTCCTAGTTCTTATGTTCCATAGATGAGAGAAATCATATGATAGTTGTCTTTCTCTGCTTGACTTATTTCACTTAGCATTATCTCCTCCAGTGCCGTCCATGTTGCAGCAAATGTTGAGAACTCGTTCTTTCTGATAGCTGAGTAATATTCCATTGTATATATGGACCACAACTTCTTAATCCAGTCATCTGTTGAAGGGCATCTCGGCTCCTTCCACGATTTAGCTATTGTGGACATTGCTGCTATGAACATTGGGGTGCATATGGCCCTTCTCTTTACTACGTCTGTATCTTTGGGGTAAACACCCAGTAGTGCAATGGCTGGATCATAGGGTAGCTCAATTTTTAACTTTTTAAGGGACCTCCACACTGTTTTCCAGAGTGGCTGTACCAACTTGCATCCCCACCAACAATGTAGGAGGGATCCCCTTTCTCCACATCCTCTCCAACAATTGTTGTTTCTTGCTTTGTCTATTTTTGCCATTCTAACTGGCGTAAGGGGGTATCTCAGTGTGGTTTTGATTTGAATTTCCTTGATGGCTAATGATTTTGAACATTGTTTCATGTGTCTGTTAGCCATTTGTATGTCTTCATTGGAAAAGTGTCTGTTCATATCTTCTGCCCATTTTTTGATTTGTTTATTTGTTTCTCGTGTATTGAGTTTGAGAAGTTCTTTGTAGATCTTGGATACCAGTCCTTTATCTGTAGTGTCATTTGCAAATATGTTCTCCCATTCCGTGGGCTGCCTCTTAGTTTTTCTGACTGTTTCCTTGGCTGTGCAGAAACTTTTAATCTTGATGAAGTCCCATAAATTCATTTTATCTTTTGTTTCTCTTGCCTTTGGGGATGTATCATGAAAAAAGGTTGCTTTGGCCAATGTCGTAGAGGTTGCTGCCTATGTTCTCCTCTAGAATTTTGATGGATTCCTGTCTCACATCGAGGTCTTTCATCCATTTGGAGTTTATTTTTGTGTATGGTGTAAGAGAGTGGTCCAGTTTCATTCTTTTGCATATAGCTGTCCAATTTTCCCAGCACCATTTATTGAAAAGACTGTCTTTTTCCCACCGGATGTTTTTTCCTGCTTTATCAAATATTAGTTGCCCAAAGAGCTGAGGGTCCATTTCTGGGCTCTCTATTCTGTTCCATTGGTCCGTGTGTCTGTTTTTGTGCCAGTACCATGCTGTCTTTGTGATCACAGCTTTGTAGTACAGCTCGATTTCCAGCATTGTGATGCCCCCAGCTTTGTTTTTCCTTTTCAACAGTTCCTCGGAGATTTGGGGCCTTTACTGTTTCCATACAAATTTAAGGACTATTTGTTCCAGTTCTTTGAAAAATGTCCTCGGTATTTTGATCGGGATAGCATTGAAAGTGTAGATTGCTCTGGGTAGCATGGACATTTTAACTATGTTAATTCTTCCGATCCATGAGCATGGACTATCTTTCCATCTTTTTGTTTCTTCCTCAATGTTTTTCAAGAGTGATTTATAGTTTCTAGAATATAGGTCCTTTACGTCTCTGGTTAAGTTAATTCCAAGGTAACGTATGGTTTTTGGTGCTATTGTAAATGGAATGGATTCCCTAATTTCTCTTTCTTCGGTCTCGTTATTCGTGTATAGAAATGCAGCTGATTTCTGAGCATTGATTTTGTGTCCCGCCACGTTACTGAATTGCTCTATAACTTCTAATAGTTTGGGAGTGGCTTCTTTTGGGTTTTCCATATAGAGTATCATGTCATCTGCAAAGAGAGGCATTTTGACTTCTTCTTTGCCAATTTGAATACCTTTGATCCCTTTTTGTCGTCTGATTGCTGTTGCAAGGACTTCTAGTACTATGTTGAATAATAGTGGAGAGAGTGGGCATCCTGGGCTGCATGTTTTTCTCTGAAAGAGCTTTAAAAATACCCCCCAACCCTTTCTCTCATTCCAAGTCTGTGTAGACAGGTCTGACGTAATTCTGATGCCTTCGCCTTGGTACGTGAGAAATTTCTTTGCCCTGGCTGCTTTCAATACTGTATCCTTGGATCTAATATTTGCGAAATGCACTATGACGTGACGTGGCGTAGGTTTGTCGTGGTTGAGCTTGGGAGGGTCCTCTCTGCCTCTTGGACACGAATGTTTGTTTCCCTCGCTAGATTAGGGAAGTTTTCAGCTACAATTTGTTCAAATATCTCTTCTAGACCTCGTTTTTCTCCACCCCCTCGGGGATGCCGATGATTCTAACATTGGATCGTTTCATTGAGTCAGTAATCTCCCGTAACCTACATTCGTGGGCTTGGATTTTTTTAAGAGCAGGTTCTATTTTCGTTTTTTCCTCTATTAACCCATCCTCCAATTCATTAACCCGTTCCTCTGCTTCTGTGACCCTGGCCGTCAGAGCCTCTAGTTTTGCCTGCATTTGGCTCATAGAATTTTTAATTTCTGTCAGATTCGCTCTCATTTCTGTCCTTAGGGATTCTATAGTCTCAGTAACCTTTTCGTTAATAGTTTTTTCAATTCTACTCATCATTTTGAGCATCGTTACTCTGAATTCCATTTCTGATAATTTGGTTATATCCATATCAATTATTTCTGTGGCAGAGGTCACAGAATTGCTGTCTTTTCTTTGCTGGGTGGGCTTCTCCTTCTTGTCATTCTGATGAGGAGAGGTTGCGGGGTTGTCCAGAGCCCAAATTATTGACTGGGTCCCAGGCCGTGCCCCTTGTTTTATAGGGATCTTAGGGATGTGGGCTTCTTCTTTAAAGATTTTATTTATTTATTTATCTGAGAGAGAGAGAGACAGACAGTCAGCAAGAACGGGAACAGAAGCAGGGGAATGGGAGAGGAAGAAGCAGGCTCCCAGCGGAGGAGCCCGATGAAGGACTCCTTTCCGGAACGCCGGGATCACGCCCCAAGCCGGAGACAGGCGCTCAATGACTGCGCCACCCAGGCGCCCGGGTTGTGGGCTTCTTGATTTTTCAGCCTGCCTTCTGTGTTCTGGGGGAGGGGCCTGCCGCGCCGATACTCAGGCAGCCCTGTTTGGGTAGAGTCTCCGTGTCCCCTGTGAGGGGGGATGGGGATGGGCACGCTGTGAGCCGGTATTTCCAGGCTTTTGTTCTCTGGCGGCTTTCCCTGGCGGTCTGCTGTGCCTCTTCTGAGAGTCAGAGCAGCAGTGGCCGAATCCCAGCCTCTGTCACAGAACAGACGGATTGCGGCCCGTTCTCCACTGATGTTCTGGCCACTTTAACTCTGTTACTGTTGGTGCTGCTCAACCCTGCAGCGTCCCGGGATGTGCGCCCCACACCCGGCGTCCCAGCCCTCACTTCCAGGGCCGGCGCGTCTCAGTCCTTTGTGTTTCTAACGCCGCCAGCCGCCAGCCACCGGCCGCCCCCGCGCGCTCCCGGATCTCCCGGTCTCAGTCTATGCCCGGTGAGCACACCGCGATTCCGGAGTTTCGTGAGAAGCCTGGTGGCGCGCGCTCCTGGCTCACCGGTGTCAGTCCGCTCTCTCGGGGGTGCCGTCTGTGAGTCCGCCCGCTCCCCCGTGCAGGTGGCTGCCGCTTCCCGGCGCCCGAACGCGGCGGCTCCCTCCCCCTTCCGTTTATCTTCCAATATCTGTGCGCAGTTTCACGGCTCCCCGCTTCGTACCTCAATACTCAGCGCTGGAGATGTTCATTTGTAGAGATCCAGATGTATCTTCCTGCGTCTCAGGCTGATTCCGTGGTTGTTTAGGCTGGTCTGGGACCTATCCAGCTCGACTCAGGGGACCGGCTGAAAAAGGGGTCCCCTACTCCTCCGCCATCTTAACTCCCTCACCAAGAAGTTGAATTTTTAAATTATTAAAATGATAGAAACAGTTTGAAGAACTGAGCCTACTCTCTGATTTTTCTTTTTTGCACAGTTCTCTAGCTTAAGTATTATTATTTTTTAAATACAGGAAGTAATTCCTTTGTATAACCAGTCAGCCTGTACACCTCATTACATTTATACTTTTACTTAACAAAGTCAAATTTATATTGTTCATCTTATATGAAAGGAGAAAAGTGAGATCTGAAAATTTCCTTTTCTTTAAGAAAATTAACTTGGGATTCAATTTAATGAAGATTGTAGGAGGATTCTATTTCCAGGCATTGTTCCATTTGAAAACTTACAGTTAAGAAATCTAAGAACCTGTGCATTGCCCTATAGGCCAACTCTGTAAAGATAAATAGTTGCTTTATACTTGGCCACATATTTTGGGGAAGTGATAGATCACGCATGCTCCCATTAGAAAGGGGAAGATTTAGATGGAGAGATATGTTTGAATATGTATATGTTTGAATTATTTCAAATCCAACTGAGATATGAAACCAAAAAGGGAGAAAGAAGGAAAGGGAGGAGAGCAAGAAAAAAAGAGAGATACTGAACTACAGTGCTTCCAAATGTCTAATACTATAAACATCTTTGCCTATACCACTTAAAACAATGATAAACATTACATATTCTTGTCCTCATTTTTACTGATGATAAAACTGAAATCCAAAGCCATTAAATCATTTATCTAAGGTTATACCACAAGCAAGTGGCAGGCCTGAAATTTGAACACAGGTGTGTCTGATGCTAGTGCTCACACTCCTCCCTCACACCTACCTCACTTCACGCTGGCTCTTTTCTAAGGAATGTGGATGCTGCAAAGGTAGGCACTTTTCAGGATGCAAATAGCAGAGTCTTTGGAGTCGGATAAAATCATTCAGATTATTAGTAGATATGGACATGGTACAACCAGTTTAGGCATTCTTAAACAGTTTAACCCAATTAAGTATTCTAGTTTCGTCCTCTGCTCAGTGGGTAGAAGGGATGGAAGAGAGGGAAGTACAAGATGATATGAGGTTTACTAACTTAAAAACAAATAACTATAATGGTGTTATGGACGGAGTGTAGGGCAGGCACGGATCCTCAGAATTCTTATATTGAAGTCCTAACTCCCAGTAGTTCAGAATGTGACTGTATTTAGAGATAGGATCTTTAAAGAGGTAATAAAGTTTAAACTAGATTATTAGGGTGGCCTCTAGTCTAGCATGACTGGTGTCTTTATAAGAAAAGGGGATTGGGACACAGAGATGCACAGAAGAAAGACCATGCAAAGACAGAACCAAGGAGAGAGGCCTCAGAATAAACAAACCTGCCTTGATCTCACATGTCCAGACTCTAGAACTGTGAGGAACTAAATTTCTGTTGTTTAGGCCACCTGGTCTGTGGTACATCATTATGGTAGGCCTAACAAACTAATACATATGGTTAATGTTATTAAACACTTTATTGAATTTGTGGTTATAGTAAGAGTTCATGTTGATTGTTGTAGATTTAGAAAATACTGAAAAGTATGAATATAAGTAAAAATACCACTCTACCTTACTGTACCACCCAGAGATATCCATCATTATACCATTAACAGATTGATGAATTTTCTCTTAGCCTCTCTCTTTCTCTGTTTCTCAATTATCCTAGCATATATGCATTCAGGTTTATTTTCTGTGGTTTTTGGTCTGTAATAAGTGATAAAAAAGCAAAAGTTAAGCAGACATTATCTGTGTTCTTTGATGAGTACATGCTAAGCACAGCTCTGCACATCTCCTATAGCATCCACATCCCTGTTCATCCTCCCCAAGAGCGCAGAAACCTGAGAGCCAGTACTTAAAGAATCCACAATTATGAACTGATAATCATAATTATGTCTGGTAACCCCAGGAATCACCACAAAAAATGGAAAGCAGCATGGCTTTGTGTCTAAAAATACCATCTGTAAATCCCACCACCTCGAGACAGCTGTATTAACAGTTTGGTATATTTATTTTCATTTTTATGCGTACTGTATGTTTCCCATAGTTACAACAAATTTGCTATACATTTTTATATTTTATTGTTTTAGAATAAATGCTTCTATATTCCTAAATGATGTTTATAGACATTATATTTATGATTATAAAATATATCCTCAGACTATTATATCATTATTAATTAACCATACTATTTTTGTTCCACTGTTGATTTATTTTCTACTTATGTTCCTGTTATTACAAAACACCTTTGAGTGCAAGTTTTTATTGAAGATTATTTAAAGAAAAAATGCCTCAAAGTAAAATTACTAGGTCATAAACATATTTATAAACTTTTATCTCTCTTTTAAAGCCAGTCTCCAAAGTTTGTATATGAATTTATTTTCACACTAGCATTGGAAGAAAGAGAGAGAAAATTGTAATGATATTCTAGCCAAGTGTATGCATATTACCTTTATTTGCTTAATAAGATAAACACATTTATCTGTTTTAATGACCAGTAATTATTTTATTTTGGTGGAGTTATATTAAGTGAACATTAAACTAAACTACTGTGGTTTACCAGACCAGTGTTTCTTTGCTTCTAAATTTTAGATCTCACCTTTGTCTTATGCCTCAGGGACATTCTTTTTAGATGTTCTTGTTCCTTTCCTCTCCCTTTTACTTCAGTAATCTGCTATGACTTGTTAAAGTCCTTAAGTTGGTAGTAAGTAGTAGTGAAGGGGAGTGTGGTCTCTGCTATTCTGATTTAGGTTTGGTTTTAATCATGAACCCTGCTTCTGGCCTTGCAGATGTGGCCTTCTAGTATTTTCTGCCTTTACCCTGGTTGTAGTTGTTTCCTTAATACTTAATTTTACCATTTCTCCAGAAGTAAAGTTCTTCTAAAAGAGGGTAGAAATCCCCCTAATATCTGCAACACCCTGGGCTTTCAGTGATCCTGCCAGTCTATACTTGACTTTCACAATTCATTAGCTGTTCTATTTGAACTCCAGTTCTACCTGCCTAGTTGTGTCTGTCCTAGGTCATAATTGCTTATGCTTTCTCTGTCCCTGGAGGCACTATCTCTCCTTGTATTTTGAGCCAATTGTTTGCTCTGTAACCTCAGCTACGTAAAGGACTTTTTAAAAGTCTTGCATTTTTTCAGCTATATTGGGGTATAATTAACAAAATTGGAAGATATTTAAAATGTATGTGATAATTTGATATACATTGTGAAAAGATTCTCTCTCGTTGAATTAATTAACACAACTATCACCTCACATATTTACCTTTGTGTGTGTGTGAACATTTAAGTTCTATTTTCCAAGCAAATTTCAAATATACAACACAATGTTAGAAACTATAGTTATCATGTTATACATAAGATCCTCAGAACTTAGTCGTCTTATCACAGTCTTGCATTTGAAGTTAGTGCTCCTCTTTTTTGTTATAAGGGTGGAAATGACTCTCCTTCTAGCTTTCTATACCCATAGGCAGATGCTAGCCTTTCCTATAATTAATTTTTATTAAGTATTTTCCAAAATTCTGAGGTAGGGAAAAAGAGAGGAGAGACCCTGGTATTAGATTAAGTACAGGTTGATAATATTATTGAATGAATCACAATCAAACTATATTTCTATCACTCTTAGGGAATTCTTCACATCAAAAGAAAAATTATCTTAAGGTCCAGTAAGAAGTTTTGAGTTCTAGTGCTGTTTTCCAGCTTAAGCTTGTTTTTGTTTCTTACTTAAATATTGTGAATATTATTAATAAGTATAACCATTTAAATTTTTTCTATGAATTGTACTTAGGAGGAGTAAAAATGTCAATGGAAAATGGTATTTTCTTCCTATTTTCTATGCTTACACTTAGGAAAATCTAGAATCCTGGGTGATAAGAAAATGAGAGTGACGGTTGGCAAAAATGTCACCTGATCATAGTTGAACAACCTCAAGTAAACTAAACAGGCAGAAGTACTGGCTTTACCAATGGTTCTTGCATGTAGTGTGAAAGTAGGCCACAAGGATGATTGGGAAGAAGATGTGTATATATTTGTGTATATGTTAATATGGTGGGTGGAGGTCAATAGTAGAGGGTTAGTCTGTAGATATATAGGGTAGAAAAAAACCATGGTTTTCCTTCCTTCCATGAAGACAGGAATTTTTCCCCTTAGGAGCTTTCTCTTTAGATCCCTGGAGACTTCCATTACTAAGGATATTGAGGGTCGATGAAACCTCATGTTGTTTGAAGGTGTTTCTGGGAGGCACTTGCATGGCTGGTTTAAGCATCATATAAATCTTCCAAAATCTTGGGACAGATCTCAACACTACACAGATTCTGTGATTTGGAGAAGTTTATTAGAAATCCATAAATCACTTTTGTCCCTATAAATTTGTAATTGAATATATTAATCCAGAAGGTTTGTAAAACCATGTGGTTTGGGGATATATTAGCTGGTATATAGAGATTATTTATTCTTAAAAGTCCCCTCTCAGTAGGGAATTTTAAATGATATATAAATTCTACACCCAGTGTGGCACTTGAACCCACAACCCTGAGATGAAGAGTCACATTCTACCAACTGAGCCAACCAGGTGCCCCCAGTTGCTACTTAGTGTAGTTCTTGATACATTAGAATGAGATGGTCACTGCTTTTGGCTATTTACATGTATTTTTCCAATAATCCAGTTAGTATATTCCTAATTCATAAGTGTTTCTATTCCAAGTTGAAAAATACTCCTTTTGGTACACAAGTAAATGGCAGATTCTTGATTCTTGAAATGGCCGTTAACATAAACTTAAATTATGCATTCAAAGATTTATTTTTCTTTCATATATATCCATCTCAAACTTCGGGAAAGTATACAGTTTTATATTTGCATTTGGCTCTTGTTTAAAGTTACCATCTAAAAAGTATTGAGGGGCGCCTGGGTGGCTCAGTCAGTGAAGCATCTGCCTTCAACTCAGGTCATGATCCCCAGGGAGTCTGCTTCTCCCTCTCCCTCTGCTCCTCCCTGCACTCCTGCCTGCTCTTGCTCTCTCTCTCTCTCACTTGCTCTCTCAAATAAATAAATAAAATGTTTAAAAAATATATAAATAAAAAGTATTGAGTAGGCACTATGGGATAGAGAAAAGAATATAGAAATTAGAGTCAGAATTACCCTTGTTAAGTTATGTAACTTTTCTAAATATCAGTGCTCTTATCTTTAAAATACTACTACCTACTGCACAGGGTTGTTGTTAGCATTAAAGATGATATTTCTAATGTATTTTTTAAAGTGTAAAATGCTCCAGAATTTTTAAAGAAAATGTGGTTATTTTTTCTAGTATATATTGGTTGTGAAGTAAAATAGATACTTTATATAAATTTCTATGCACAGTGGGAAGGAAAGGGATAGCAAAAGGACTGCAGTCCATTCTCTACCATTCCTGTGGGAAGCCAAGGGAAGAAAAGGAACCTGATCAGATCTTCTTATAAACAAGCTAATAATGGATCTGACAAAACACTCATGGTATTTACTCCCATGAGAGTCCTTCATTATGGAATGCTTCCAACATGATTAACTTGATCTGTCTAGGACTTCTTATGGTAAATAAATCTGGAGTCTGTGAATTTATGAACCACTGCTTACTTTTGTTGAAAATATACGTTCATTGAAGACTGCTTATATTCAATATGTACAATGTGCATCTAAAAGCAAAAGAAAAGGCTGGATAGCAAAAACCTGACTTCTCCCTATTTTAATTGTGGCTTTTATCCTTTAATTACAGTAAAACTTGATGCTGAATAAGGTCTTTGTTTCTTGAGTATGATTTCACAATCCTTTTTTTTTTTTTTTAACACAGCTAAAAATTAGTTGTTTTTTAGCAGCAGTAATTATTCATCAAATTTCCTTTGGTATCTTCTTCTCATGCCCATATCTGATCAATTATCACATCCCATAAATTTTGGTTCTAAATATGTCTTGAATGTGTTTGTTTCTCTCCATTCCCACTGCTATCACCTCAGGCTAAGCCCCTATCAACTCTTCTATGTTTTTCCTATAAAAGCTGCCTCCGGTATCTTCTGTCCTCATTATTATCCTCCTTCAATACAATTTTTACACCACAGATTCTTTATTTAGAGGCTCTCAGTAGTTCCCCATGGCTTTTCTTCTAAAGGTCAAAATCTTTCACATTGCTTTATAGGCCCCTGCCTGCCCCGACTTCCCGCAACATAATCTAATCACATTTTTTTTTCCTATTTCTCAGTTTTATCAAGCTTCGTCTCACCACAGAATCTTAACACATGTTGATTTTCTACCTGGATCATTCTCCCCAGCTAATGTGCATCTCATATATTACAGAAATTTCACTTCCTCCCAGAAGACCCCTTGACCCCATATGCTGGAATGGGAATTTATAATGTAATCTCGATGCGTCTTCAATGTCTGCAGATAACTTATTCAAGTTGTAACTTTTAAACCATCTAATGTCTATAGTCCCATATGTACCATAATGTTCATAAGGAAAGGAATTATGTCTTTTTTTGTTCACTGCTGTATCCCAGTGAAAAAACAGCATCCATCAAGTAGTAAGTACTCTAAAAAATAACTAACACAACAAGTCATTTCCAGGTGATGAAAGCACAGTGATAAGGTGCTATGTGTTAGTAGATGTTTAAGATAGAACTAGCCTGGTCTTTTCTCCATAATCCCTGTTTGGTAAATGTTCTGTAGGAAAAACCGTATAATGCAGTTACAAGAAAGGAATAAGTCAGGTGAGCTATCAAAATTAATACATCGTTTAAATCAATAGAGCAACTTTTTTGAAGGGCTTAGTGTTTAGAGAAAGCATTGGTTGAGAATGAAGCCAGAAAAATACCTTCTGTCAATAAAAAGAATTTCTTATGGTTGTAGGGAATAACAGGTCAATGTCTTCCATAGAGAGAGAAGATGAGTTATAAGCTTGGGAACAAATACAGGACAGACATTTTAGAGTTCAGATTTTCATTGGGGCTAGACTTGTCAGGCAAAATATATGCATTCAGAAGAATGCTCATATCATTGTTCAATCTGCCCTCAGCACAGAACTTTTTTTTTTCACTTTGTTTCTTTTCCATATACGTATATAGTTCGTGTTTTTCAGTCAGTCTTTCAGCTATCATTTATCGGCATGTCAAATAGGGAGAAATCTGAATAGACTGATACAATAGTCATTAGGTTTCTTGTAGAGGAGGTGAACATCTGATAGTTCTCAAAGATGCTTCTGGCTTTTAACAAGTGATAAAGCAGAGCATAAACAGCTGCAAGCAAGACAAAAGAGATCTCTCATCTGATTCTAGCTTCTATTACATTGCCAGTAAGGATGAGTGGGTTTCAATTTTGATATACCACCTATGTCACTTTAGAAATGGCTCAGTGGGTTGGTAGATTGTCATTCTAAATACTAAATCTTTGAGGAATCTTTTGGTTCAATGGTCTGATATAGTCTTATCAATTACGCACGTCACCTAGTGCTGGTTCTTTCCTTCAATTGTTTGGTATATTGTCCAATATAGGTGATATATTCAGAGATTTTATCCTCTGTAGAAAATTTATGGTAATAAGATTGCAACTAATTTTGTTATCGATTCTCTAGGTTGAAAAATGATTTGAGAAGTTTATATTTTCATAGAACAAGTGAAATATCATGAGTTTTATGGCATGGTATGATCTAATGAAGTGTCTCCTAATCTGTCAGTTTAGGACTCTAAAATTGCGTTTAATCCTCCATATGTTATGTGTATGCACGTGTGTCTCCTCCTGGGAAATGATGACATAGTCTATATTACACTGCTGTTTATGAGGTAGTATAAACCTGGAAAGAGTCAGAATGGATAAGTGCTATAGGGAGAGAAGACTTTGGTAGGATAGAGACAAAAAGGAGTGATAAGGACAGAGTTCTATATAGAAGGCCCCTGGGCTAGGAGTGCAAATGTGAAAAAGAGTATAACCAGCCAGGAGGGCCTGAGTCCTTGACTATAGCTCTCCTTAAAAACTCCCCATAGCATTGGCTATGCACCAAATCTGGTGTGGGGAGGGCAGCTTTCTCACATGATGCTTTCCAGGTAAAGCCTTTGTAACTGCCTATATTCAGGCTTGAAAAAGCATACATAGCTTTTTGGCAAGGATCTGTATGTTTCATTCCCTGTCTTTGAAAATAGGAATATCAAATACCTCAAAGACAATGGTGCCCTTTCTCTAAGGACAGTTCTACAATAAGAAAATGGAGAAAGAGAAAAGACGAGTAAAAGAATCAGTGCATTTAGCTGGGTGGGTAATGTCAGATGCCTATAAGCCTCCTTTGAGTGTTTCCCAGTAGAACTCAGAGAAAGAAGAAAAGAAAAAATGAAAAAGAAAGTGAAAATGAATAAAGGAAACCTAATTCTAAATGGAGTTGGGAAGCAATGAAGGGAGGGTTCTCACTCAGAAGCCACTTGTTACTTTACATACCCCTGTAGGAAGCGGCTTATTTTATATAACACAGCAGGAAGGAAGATTTTATCCTTGCCCAGTAACAACCCAACCAGTGAAAAACTGCCACAACTCAGCCAATGAAAAGCTACCACAACCCAAACTCTCATTTGCCTCCAATGAAACTTCATGATGAATAGCCCCTCCTAGTGCCCTCCTCTCCTCTATAAAAGCAAGCCCTCCTCCTTTGTTCTTTAGACTTGGCTATGGTTCTCCATAGTTTACATGTCCCAGGTTGCAATTCCTCTCCTACTCCTGAATAAACTCATTTTTATTGGTTAAGTAAGTTACTATTTTATTTTTAAGGGTGACAGTAGATAATCAAAACTATAGATAGTTTGTCTGGTATGTGGAGAAAGGCTTATATAGAACGTTTTTTAAAGTTTAATGTCATGGTATGGAAGTGTTTTTACAGGGATGTTAGTTAAAAATTCCACTTCTTGATTAAGAATTGTTTGAGGCTCTTCAATTGTAACATTCACCCCTGACACTGACAAGTGAAAAGGCAGTGAATAGGGGTTCCTAGGTGGCTCAGTCAATTGTCTGACTTCAGCTTGAACCATGATCCCAGGGTACTGGGATCGAGCCCCACATTGGGCTCCCTGCTCAGCAGGGAGCCTGCTCTCCCTTTCCTTCTGCCCCTACCCCCTGCTTGTGCTCTCTCTTTCAAATACATAAATACAGTCTTTAAAAAAAATTTTTTTAAAAAAAAGGCAACAAATAGACACATTTTTTGAAAAGGAAAATGGCATCATTAGAGCTATGCTTTAGGAATTGGCCATTTTTAGAACAATCTTAAGGGAAAGAAACAGGAAACAGGGGAACCATTTAGAATGCCACATGTATAGTTCAGGTAAAAATGAGGCTGACCTGAAGTAGAGTGGTTGCAATGGAAATGGATGGTAGTGTACACAGGTATAATGTATATTTCATAATTTCATGTATATGGTTTGATAATTGGTCCAAGAATGAAAGATAAAGAGAGGCAACACAGTAAGAGATCTAATTTTAGAAAGACTTCAGTTGATTTCCTGACTCTAACATTTATTAGGTATGTGACCATGAATAAGTCTTGTGCTTTTTTGTGTGTGTCTTAGTTTCTTCATTAATGAAAAGGGATGCTTATAAATAACAAAACAACTGCTAGATTTCTTGTGAAGTTTAAATGCATCATAAGAGAGGCTTAGTAAATACTAGTATGTCTGTGATATGCTATATAATATAGCTATGGCTATTTCAATGAGATTATTGATCATATTTTAGGGAAATATTATTATTTCTAGAATTCTGAGTTTCTGCACAATGTAAAAACATTTATAAGACAATGGATCATGAAAATCTATGCATTGTACATTTTATAGCCAATCACAAGTGTGATGGGACTCAAATCTTCAAGTTCAGTTTGCACTTATTAAGTATAATTCTTAGTATTTAAATATATGCTTTGTGCTTACAAAACATTCTGACAAATCAAGTCCTAAATTGCTCAGTACTAAGTTGATTTAATATGAAAATAGGCAATTATAGATGAAGATATAAAAATGCAGATGTAATAAAAATAAATCTTGAGAATTGCATGCAACTAAGAAGTTATTTTTCCCAGCAGCATGTCCTTGTATTAAGAAAATTGGTCTTTAAAAATGTTGAGGGGTCTGGCAGCATTTCTGATGTCCTGGCTCACTTTGCATGCTTTTTATTAGACTTTTGTCCCTAATAGTTCTATTTTGCATAATGTCTCCTTTGTAAGAGGATTCAAATGATTTGGTTTAAAGAAAATGAAGTGTAAATCCAAAATAAACATATTCATAAATACAAATTATATTTGAAATGAGAAATGGGCGAAGCTTCACATTTTCTGGACTTGCTGAGTAGAGCACTTTATGAATTGTAGAACCATGTTGAGAAAAGGAATGCCAATGAGATATGAAGACTCTACAAGCTTGATTTCATATTTCTGTACTTAGAATTAAAAGACAGCAGAGGTGTTCTCTACTAAATGTTATTAATGAAGGCCATTCTACTTGATATGGTTATAAATGTGCTTTGCAACCACACCAACTGAAGGAGTAACTTTAACAACACCGACTACAGAGCCAAGAACATAAGTTGTTTTCTGAAGTTCTTACTTTTTATTTATTTGTAGATACACTTAAGAATTCCTTGTGAGAAACAATTTACATGCATTTTTCTCATTTAATCCTAAAAACATCCCCATGAGGTAGAGATCATTAGTATCCTCAGTTTACAAATGAGATAACCAAGGCAAAAAAAAAAAAAAAAAAGAACAAGTAGCTCCTCCAGGCTCATTAGTAGCAGAGGCAGGATTCCAAACCTAGCATTTAGCATGAAATCCTCTGCTCATGACACCACACTGTGTTGCCAGTAAGTAACATGAAGTTAACATAAAGTGGGAAACCATCCATGAACTTTATAAAATGGTGCAAAAATCTCTGGGAAATCACAACTTTTCTATGGACTAGAATAGGGCAGTATAACTTTAACAGCATTATTATTATGTCTCCATAAATGGGAAAAAAATGTTTTAAGCAAAAAAAATAACCCAACTACTTTCTCCTTAATCAAATTAGTTAAATTCTTCTTCTTTTTTTTTTTTTTTTTTGGTCTTATACTTCATTTAATCTGAAGAATATTACAAGCTCTTCATCTTCAGATATAAATGATAATGTTATAGAACGAGCATTGAAGTCAACAATTTAAAAACTAAATTTACATGATGTTAATTTCTGGCGACAGTCCTCCCAATCAGGTTTTTTAAAAATGTCACCCCCTACCCCCATTCAGTAGCTGTGCACCATGCCATAGAGGATGTCCAGAAAAAGACAATGGTGAAGAGGCCTCCGATGAGACCTCCTGTAGAGAAAGGTCTTCGTAATTTAAAATATTTGTTCTGTCTCCTTCGGACTTTGAGAATTAAGAGCAGGGAGAGCAGGCAAGCAGGTAGAAGGTGAAGCCAAGCCATAGAGGCCAGCAAGTCCAAGGATGCCAGCCGTGGCCCCTGGCAGCGCTGACACTGAGGTCCGGCAGTAATCCAGGACCATAGCATTGCCTCACACAGCTGGGTGGAGGTGGGGATAGATAGGGCTTAGAGGCTTATTTAATCTGCAATACTTAACACAGACAACTCAGATTTTCATAATACCTCACCTGTGCCTCCACCCCGTGGGAATGAGGCAAGGAGCCTGAAACTCTGGAAGGGGGAGAGAAGACAGGATGTGTGCAACTTTGAAAAGCCCCATAGGCTACTGAAATGCTGCTCTTTGACTGACCAGCTGAGTGCCACTTTTCTTATTATTTGCTTACTCATGTAGTAATAGGAAGAGCCAAAGTGGAAAAAGGTTGAAAAAACAAGACTGTACAAGGAGTACACTGCCTGTCTGTCCCTCTCTGGAGACCCTAGAATGTTGATGCCTTTAATGAGAGGCAATTTAAATATATATCTTTCAAACACAGAAGAGATTGCATAACATAACACTATTTAAAATCACTGTATGGTGCCTGGGTGGCTCATTTGGTTGGGAAACTTACTCTTGATTTCGGCTCCTGTCATGATCTCAGGGTCGTGAAATCCAGCCTTGCGTCAGGCTCTGCGCTCAGCATAAAGTCTGCTGGAGATTCTCTTTCTCTCTCTCTCTCTCTCTCTCTCTCTCTCTGCCCCTCCCCCTACTCATGCTTGCTCTTTCTCTCAAATAAATAAATAAATAAATCTTTAAAAATGAATAACTGAAGTTACATAAAATATGCCTCCTCTAGCAACAGAAGAATTATTAGAAAATAAAAGCACTATAAAGAACTGTGAGAATAACTGATGCACATTTTACAACTACAGTCAATGCAAACATGTATTTTACATGTGGTCCTCATGAGGGAGTTGGTATAAGATGCTTCCTCAAAAGGGAATTGGTGAAACCCATATGGAATATAGCAAAGCCAAATAGCTAGGAGGTGATAACATCTAGGTTCTTTCATCTAAAATTTGTCCTAATTCTAAGGTATCCTTTAATCATCTGGCTCTTGTATCACTTTGCTTTGAAGTGGCTATTTTTTTTTTTTTTTTGTAATGGAGCTTCAACTCATTGTGAAGACACCCCAATCTCTTTGTCTGTTAATAGCTTCTCAGGTATATGTATTGTTCTGCTTATTCTGGCTTATCTGAGATATTGTACAGCTTTGTGTAAGGCTGAAACTTAGGAGAGTTTTCTCTAAAAATACCTGTTGTTGCCACTTGGAGTGCCTCATCCGAAGTTCCCCAGAGTTAGAGTTGTAATAAAAGAAGACTTTTAGGGGCGCCTGGGTGGCACAGCAGTTAAGCGTCTGCCTTCGGCTCAGGGCGTGATCCCGACGTTATGGGATCGAGCCCCACGTCAGGCTCCTCTGCTATGAGCCTGCTTCTTCCTCTCCCACTCCCCCTGCTTGTGTTCCCTCTCTCGCTGGCTGTCTCTATCTCTGTCGAATAAATAAATAAAATCTTTAAAAAAAAAAAAAGAAGACGTTTAGCAGGGATTTATAAGTCCCATAAACTGTGCAGAGTGATTTATTCTATTACTTTGTGTGTTATAGGTACACTCCCTCTTCCCTGCTACAACAACCTAGGATTTGGTTTGTAATTGTGTTTTGTACATTCATGTGCCCAGTAATAATTGTAAATCAAAATAATTAGTAAGCCAAATTGCAAAGTGTTGCTTTAAAAACACTTTAGTATAAGTTGTATAATATATATGTCTATGTTAGTTCCGATCTGTTCTTCAGGGCCATTACTTAGTATTTGAAGCTATTTAATCAGTTATGCATTCTCCAGAATGACATACTACAGGTCTTCAATTTAGACTATATAGTCTTAACTTGACTGTTCTTTAACTACTAAATGACAAGAGAAATAATTTATGTGGAGAAATTTCTGGTAGTCAAGATATGTGGATTGTTTATAAAGATTCTATAGACACATTCCCAAAAAATCCAAATAACTCCCTGTATCCTTAGAGTGGAGCTTTTAGCTTTGGGCTCAGATTGGATCCTGTGTCCCTATACCTTAGAGATAATTCTTCCCTGATGAAACTAGAAGATTTGCTAAACCTGCCATTACAGTATTGTCGCATCTGCCTAAAAGGACTATTCAAAGGACATTTCAATGTTCTGTAAGAAAGAGAACTGAGACTTGATCTGTTTTACAAGAAGAGGATGTGGAACTTCTGTGTTACACATTTGTATACGTGTATATACCTTCTCATTGATAAGTGTCTCCATGTGTAACAAAATTCAAGCTGAAATTTAAATCTCATTAAAACATACCATACGGTAGTGAATCTGTGAGGACAGAGAGATAGAGTCATAATCAGTCACCAGTCTTTCCCAAAAAGAACCCAACAGCTGTGAAAATGAAATTGGCTTCGTTCACATTTTGACATTAACAGCTATAATAGCTAGCATCTGATTAATAGGGACAAAATATTATTGACATCCATAACATGTTGTAAGGATTAATTGTGATAATCTAGGTAAAGGGCTCAGAACAGCAGCTGGTTTGTGGTAAGCTTCTATAGATGCAATCACTGTATAATTACATCCTTTTGTATATCTATTACAATATTTTATGTATATATTTTATTATTTTGTAACAATTTACTTTTTCCCACTTTCCTGAACTTTATTAAAGAGAAAACAATGATGGTAAATCTCTAGAAACAGTCAATTTTCTAGGATCCTTCCCTCAAAAATGTGACAGTTGACTTCCAAACACATGACAGAGCATACATGGTTCCCAATTGTACTAAGTAGGTGAGAAGCTGAAATCATAAAATGTTTGTCTTCCAACTTGCCCCAGCCTGTGTTCTGTTTTTGGATCACCAGTAATTGCCTGAACAGCTACTATGGCTTCATGAATCTTTGTCTGTAGCCCTCTGAGCTCTTCTATATGCAGCAACCACAGAATTTGAGCAGCTTCATTAAGAACTATATCTCCTGTGTCAAAACCAAGAATATGTTTGTCTAAAGCAACAGGCATGCCCTCTTTTATTTGATTTGCCTTAGTGACTGCATCCTTTGTCAGGAGTTCCTGTACCAAAATGCAAATTGCCTTAAGCATTACCAGGTAATGGTGCTGAATCTGAAGAAGGTTGGCCAAAGCCATTGCAACAGCCTTAAAACCGAGATTCTTTACATAGGAATTGGTCAATGGCTCTGCATTTTTAGCTGCATTGTCAGCCTTTTTTGTATTATCAGGTACAAGTCCTTGTATTTTGCAGTCAATTGCTTCTTGTCAGTCTTAAATCTTGAAAAGACAGTTCACATCTCAGAGATGATTTTCAAAGAACTTGGGCCAGTCCCTGCTGTGGATGTTTCCTAAATTACCTCAGTCTTCAATTTTGTAGAGTTTGATTTTCTGGTCTTCAAGCCGAACAATAAAGTTTCTAAATTCTGTTTCATCTTTGCAGTTGAAGCCAGTAGGGTTGTGGTAACTGAGGGCCATGTGTCGGAACCTGGTCCCCACTCTGGTCCCCCAGACTGTCCGGGAGAAACCAGGCCAGGAGGAGTAGGCAGTGCAGGCACCTGCAATGAGGCAAGAGCTATTTTGTAATATTTTAAATATGATTTTTCCAAAATGGTACCATTAGTCCTGTTAGTCTTCATAATACTTATACATTTAATGACTATATATAGTGATAAGTTGTAGTACATCATTTCACTAATTTCGTGTACTCCAGTAGCTTCCAATCATTTGTCTTCCCTTTTGCCAACAGATAATACATTGTTGAACATCTCTATGCATTAACTGTTTTGAGTTCTGTTGAGTTACAAGCGTATAATAAAATGCATGGGGAAATGTTTTTATGACTATTGCCATATAGTGCTTTGTTGTTTTTGAAAAGTTTACACAACTTTACAGTATCAGTAGTACTATATATACTCTTCAATTTTATTGCAACTTTTTGCAATGGGCATTATAAATATAATTATTGATAGTATTTTTTTATTTTTTTTTCAGAAGGTTTATTTATTTATTTTAGAGAGAACATGATCAGGAGGGGCAGAGGAAGGGAGAGTGATAGAGCACAGGGGGCAGGGGCAGAGGGAGAGAGAATCTCAAGCCAGCTCCTGGCTGAACAGAGCCCAATGTGGGGCTCCATCTCACGACCCTGAGATCATGACCTGAGCTGAAAACAAGAGTTGATTGCGTAATTGACTGTGCCACGTAGACGCCCCTAGTATTTTTTATTTTAATATTGTTAACTCAGTGTTGTTTTAGTACACATTTCTTTGATAGTATAAACAGGTAATATATTCTGAGTGTGTTTACGATTTCCCTTTATTCATTTTTAATTTACCTCTGTACGTTCATTATACTTTTAAAAATTTAGCACTAAATATAAAAGTGTATATTTAGTGCTTAGTTACTAACTGGTTATAAGAGTAAAAAAAAAAATCAGCTTAATTAGGCATTTTTATTTACAACACTAATGCATCTATTAAGATGAGTTGGCACATCATTACAAGATGGCTCCGTATTTGACAGATGACTGGGAAATAAAGAAAACTCTCCAGAGTTATTTAGGGTTGCCATGATTCTCTTTATCCAGAGCTGCCTTATTGACTGTGCCCAAAATGACTAACAAGGGGAAAAAGGCAAAAGTATGGAAAACTAGCATTTGAAAGGGAAAAAAAAAATCAAGAAACAAAATAAGTTGCAATTCTGTCAAAATTATATTTTTTAAAAAAGGTTATAATTCTCTTGAAATACTTAAAACAAATAACATCGATGTTGACCTTAAAGCTTAATCAGTTGTGCTATTTACAGGGAAATGTATCAAGGGACCAGGTAAATAAGAGTGAATTACATGGAAAGAGACAGAGAGAGGGATTCCTAGTGTAAGAAAAATGAAGGTAAATCTTGAATTATTAATTCTTTTGAATTTCCCATTTGTTTTCCAAGGCAGATGATTGCCATAGTCATTAGACATTAGTACTAGAATTGATAAATAGTATTTTTAAGCCAGGGGTCTCCCAACCCATTTGATTACCCTATGATATAATTTAATTTGGTCATAATTAAGATCCCTCTCTTAAAATGCTTAAGTGATAAAGGAATGTTATGAAGGAGTGTAAATCCATTCAGGCTGGTCTCCTATATGGCTGATACAACACACATACTGTAGTCTACATTTAGATTTCTCCATTGTAAAATCTGGCACACTTTCCTTGGGAATATGGTATAGGGTCTGCCTAATACTATTTTTGTCATTTATGTAAAGTGGATAATGGCCTTTTTTCTATCCCTGGGTTAATCAAATCAGAACCCTTTTTCAATTGATTTATAACAGGTAAGGACGTTTATGACTATGAGTAAATGAGTTTGTAGATAAAGGAATACTTTTTGATATTCTATGACTTAGGACAGTTTCTGAGGCAGGAGAGAGAATGGTGGAATGAACACTCCATTATCTTACCACACATAGCCTTTTACTGCACTGTCATTAGACACAGCCAAGTCCAAATCACAACTCCATTACTCCTGCTTATAAATTTCCTCAATTTTCTAGGTCTCATCTTTAATTCCCCACATAATAAAAATATAATAAAACACAACTTGGTATTATTGAAAGGATTAAAATTAGTTCCCTCATGGAGATCTTCCAATAAAATGCGTGGTTCAAAGAGGAAAAAAAAAACAACAACCTAAAATGCAATGTCTCCTTCCTCTTCATGTATATTCTAAAATACGTAGGTGGTGGTAGTGAGGTGTGGGATCCTGTGTATTCCAAGGGCAGTTGCTGTCTGTGACTGAAGAGTCCAGAAACATGTAAAATATTTTCCTTAGTATAAGACTCATAGTTTGGGTGTTTTTTGATACCAACCACCTATTCTTCAGTGCTCCAATTCTCTGACACTGAGTGTCCAACATTTTAGTTTGTTCAATTTTGACACTAAGTACCCAGAGTTAGAGTCAGACCCCATAAGTTCAAAGGCTCAGTCCCATAAGCGTTCCCTCAGTCCCCTCATAAGCGTATCCTTCAGATACTGGTTACAAATGGAGTATCCAGGCCACCCACACTTCTTCCCTGCTGACTACAAGTTGAAGGTTCTTACAACCCCTTCTCTGGATTCCACGGTTTCCTAGAAGGACTCACAGAACACAACAAAACACACATTTACTGGTTTATTATGAAGGATACTAGTCAGGAATGGGCATATGGAAGAGAGACATAGGACAAGGTATGCAGCGGAGGCAGGGAGCTTCTTGCCCTCTCAAGGTGTGCCACTCTGCCAGCATCTCGATGCATTCACCACTCAGCAGCTCTCTGAACCCTGTTATTACTATTTCTTTGAAAAGAGGTTTCATTTTATAGGCATGATTGATTGAGTCATTGGTCACTGGTGATTAATGCCACTTCCAGTCCCTAACTCCTCTCCTCTTTCTGGAGGTCAGGGGATAGGGCTGAAAGTTCCAACTCTTTAATCATACCTTCATCTTTCTTGAGAGCAGCCCCCATTCTGAAGCTGTCTAAGGGCCCCGCCTATCTGAGGGCTGCCTAATTAGAACCGTCTCCTATCATCCAATCACTCAAAAAGTTCCGAGGGTTTTGGGAGTTCTGTGCCAGGAACCAGGGATAAAGACCAAATAGCTTTCTGTGACACCACACACCTTATGTTAGGACAGGAAGGGAACATGCAGAGCTGCCATATCACTATACAGATGAAAGGGCAATAAGTCAGAAAAGGGGAAGGGACATGTTAAGAGCAAAGCCTGAGTTCCAGTTCTCCCGATGGCAACATGTATATGCATGTATCCTCTTGAGAATATTTTTTTTTCTGTGTGTGCACAGTTGCTAATGTTCCAGTTACTCCAAATCCAAGCATTAGTGTACCAGATATTTTATTTTCCTTCATCACTTACCTTCAATTTACCTTGATTATGGAAATACATTTATATTTTGCCAGCTTGTTAATCCTCTTAAATTAATTGGTGGGTAATTAACTCCAGTAATATCCTACTTAGCTAGAATTTAACTATGGCTAAACATTCTCTAGAAATAAAGATCAAACCTGGAAGGTAATTTCCTTATTAGGTAGCATTAAATAAAAATCAATTCTTCCTTTTCTCCAGCTAAATTTAATAAAAATCTTCATTTTACTTTGACATTTTTGTTTTTCTGTTTCCATGTTTTAAAAGGTTGGAAATAGCAATATTTCCCTTCTCAATATTTGCCAATATTATAAAGGCTATTTATTGCTTACAATCCAGTAAACAGAACCAAAACATACACAAATTTCTCTCCAGCATTTATTAAGTCTCTAGTTTTGAATGATGCTGCAAGGTTTAACAAGATTTAACAATAAAAAGACAGAGCACAGCCTCTATGGGTTAACATGATATTAAATATATTTTTTAAAGGTCACTGTAGTTCAGTTTACTAGGAAACGATTTGAAACCAGAAACCAGTAGTTGATACACTTAACTTTGAAATAAACACTTTTTTGGTGATTTAATCAGATGATAGCTCACAGTCAATATCAGGAAAGACAGTGGAAAGAAACATAAGGTTATGCTGTTGAGACTCTTGTGAATAAATTTAGTGTTTTAGGGTTTTTTTTTTTTTTTTGCTTTTTAGGTAATGATTTGTGCTTATTTAAGAACATAAATAAACTGTTAAATTTATAACCAACTATAATAAAGACCCAAATTAGATATATTTTGGCATATTCAAAAAGTATCTTTTAATATTTTCACAAAACCAAGAAAATTGAAAATTGTGTTAAAGTATATTCTTGTATGTGTTATATATACATGCATACAGTTATGTGTTCATTGACATTGTAGAAAGTGGGTCAGATACATAAATGTATGTACATTTAGACCTTAACTATCTAAAAGGCATGATTCTACATATATTTTACTTTATTTTATTTTGTTTTATTTTATTTATTCTATTTTTTCCATATACAGTATTGGAGGTTGCTAGGAATTTGTAGTTTGCATAGCGAGAGTTAGAAAATGGGAGTTGGGTAGGGAGGTTATACCACGTATTAATTAAATCAGGATTTATATATTTTAGTGATGATTCTCTGATAGGAACATTTTATTATCAGTATGTCTGAAGTGAATAATCAAGTACCTGGAAATTCTGATACTTTGTGATCATAGAAGAACTTGAAAATTTTATGTAATTGTGGGATGAGCAAGATAAATATGGTGAGTTTCATTCGCAATTTTTTTAATTCCCTACAATATAGTTACTTTATATGTCCATTATGTAATGTTTACTCTAGAGATTACCTTTAGTAAGTATTTGCAGTCATCATATGAGTTGATGCTGGAGATTATATTCCAGGGAAGTATTTCAAATATCATAAAGATTCTGTATCTTTCTTGGCAAACTATAAAAAAGACCAAGCCTTTGTAAATGTGAATTAAATATGCCCTTTTTTTTTTTGCTTCTCACAACTTTAACAGTGCCTTTTTAATCTTATCAACTCAGTACATTAAGTATTCAAAGTACTTATATCAGCAAGATTCTTTCAAGACTTCAAATACCAATATGACCTACAGAATACTTCAATTTTAACCATGGTGGAATCTTTTTTTTTTTTTAGATTTATAATTTATATCCATTATGTCCAAAGAAAGGCATATGTAAGGCAAAGCATCATTAAAGACAGTATGTCTGGGTAATAAAAGTTTGTACAATAGATCTTAAGATATGTATTGTAAGTGTAGATAGGGCAGGTTAAGAAAGATTTTAAAGAACATCGTGCTCTATCCTGTAGGCAACAGAAACAAAGGATTTTTTTTTTTTTTTTTTTTTTTTTTGGTAAGAAAGATCACTCTGTGGACTGAATGACTGTCAGCATAGTATATTGGTTGGGATTCTGTTAAAGAAGTGTATAACTTTCTAAACAGTTGTTATTGTTCATTCTGTTTCATTGAATCATTTTACTCTGTTCATTAAAATTATTCCAGGCAGAGCCTATAGTTTTATCTTTACTTTATTGTATTAAAAATCCAAAACTCTAATCTCATAGCAAATTTAAATGTTACCTTATCCTAAAATTTGTATGGAACCACAAATAACTCAAATAGCTAAAGTAATGTTGAAAAAGAAAACCAAAGCTGGAGGCATCACAATTCTAGACTTCAAACTGTATTAAATGTTATCTTATCCTAAAATTTGTATGGAATCACAAAGACCTCAAATAGTCAAAGTAATGTTGAAAAAGAAAACCAAAGCTGAAAGCATCACAATTCTAGACTTCAAAGCTGTAATCATCAAGACAGTATGGTACTGCACAAAAAACAGATAACGTTAGTAGATCAATGAAACAGAATAGAGAGCACAGAAATAGACCCTCAACTCTATGGTCAACTAATCTTCAACAAAGCAGGAAAGAATGGAAAAAAGATGATCTCTTCAACAAATTGTGTTGGGAAAATTGGACAGCCACATACAGAAGAATGAAACTGGACCACTTTCTTAGCATACACAAAAATAAACCCAAAGTGGATGAAAGACCTAAATGAGACAGGTATCCATCAAAATCCTAGAGGAGAACAAAGGCAGCAACCTCTTGGACATCAGCTGCAGTAACTTCTTGCTAGATGCCTCTCCAAGGGCAAGGGAAACAAAAGCAAAAATGAACTATTGGGACTTCATCAAGATAAAAAGCTTTTGCACAGCAAAGGAAACAGTCAATAAAACTAAAAGGCAACCTATGGAATAGGAGAAGATATTTGCAAATGTCTTATCAGCTAAAGGGCTAGTACCCAAAATCTATAAAGACCTTATCAAACTCAACATCCAAAAAAACCCAAAAAATCAAGTCAAGAAATGGGCAGAAGACATGCACAGACATTTCTCCAAAGAAGACATACAAATGGCCAACAGACATATGAAAAAATTCTTCAACATCACTTGGCATCAGGGAAATACAAATCAAAACCACAAGGAGATACCACCTCACACCAGTCAGAATGGCTAAAATTAACAAGTCAGGAGACAACAGATGTTGGTGAGGATGCAGAGAAAGGGGAATCCTCTTACACTGTTGGTGGGAATGCAAACTGGTACAGCCACTCTGGAATACAGTATGGAGGTTCCTCAAGAAGTTAAAAATAGAGCTACCCTATGACCCAGCAATTGCACTAGGTATTTATCGAAAGGATACAAGCAGAGATTTGAAGGGACACGTACATCCCAATGTTTATAGCAGCAATGTCCACAATAGCCAAAATATAGAAAGAGCCCAGATGTCCATCAACAGATGAGTGGATAAAGAAGATATGCTGTATATTTACAGTGGAACATTACTCAGCCATCAAAAAGATGAAATGTTGCCATTTGCAATGATATGGATGGACCTAGAGAGTATTATGCTAAGTGAAATAAGTCAGTCAGAGAAAGGTAAATACCATATGATTTCACTCATTTGTGGAATTTAAGAAAGAAAACAGATGAACCTAGGGGAAGGGAAGGAAAAATAAGATGAAAACAGAGAGGAAGGCAAATTATAAGAGACTCTTAACTGTAATAAACAGAGAGTTGCTGGAGGGGAAGTGGGATGGGGTAATTGGGTGATGGGCATTAAGGAGAGCAATTGAAGTAATGAGCACTTGGTGTTGTATGCAACTGATGAATCACTAAATTCTACCTCTGAAATTAATAATACAGTATATGTTAATTAAATTGAATTTTAAAAATTAAAAAAAATAAATATTTTTCTAACTCTACTCTGTTGCTATCAAGTTTGGGGAATTTTATTTTTTCTTTTTTCTAAGTAAACTCTACACCCAGCGTGGGCCTCAAAGTCACAGCTCGCAGATCAAGAGTCACGTGCTCTACTGACTAAGATGCGCCAGGCTTTGGTTATTTTAAAGAGTGAGTGCTCTTTTATTCTTCATTTCATCCTGTCACCCTGGTTTGTAGGTGTGTGTGGATCCTGAATCTGAGGCAATGTCTCCCCTCCTCTGGACAAGAGATTCTTTGTTTAGGGAAGAAAGAATAGGGAAAACAGAAAACACTTTATGCAGCTTACCACATGTGGGTGATGGGGCCACAGAACAGTTGCTCTCGTCCTTCTCAGATCTATTCTCATGTGATGGTCTCAGCATAGATGATGAGTTTGCTTTTTCTCTTGAAAGTAGCATTTGGGCCTGTCCTGGTTCCTGACATCATTTATGACCCATTCCAAGAATAGTTGCTGCATCTACTGCTAGTCTTAACCAGAACTGCACACTTCTTACCAATTCCAAGTGAGGTGTTGATGTTATACTTTACTTTCCTTTAATATTAATGTTTTTTGCTCCTCAAATGGAACCATGAAAATAGATCCCTAATCTCTGTGAATGATCCTTTTTGAGTACCCTCTTATGTCACTTCGTGAAGTTGAGAGGACGACCAGGAATAAAAATCTCTTTACCATGAACCTTGATTTGGGCACACGTCTAAGACACTTTCAACTTTTGTGTTCTTTCCTCTCCAGTTTTCTTAAAAATATCTATAAGGCATAAGTACTGGAGTTTAGTTGACCATAGAATGATAGTTTGTTTTTTAGTAAACCCAGAGGAAAATGTGTAATGCCAAATGTTCGCAGGTCTTTTCTAATGTGGGGATTAGGGATTCTTTCTTTATGGATTCTTTAATTTTCTTAAAGATCTATTTATTCATTTGAGAGAGAGAGAGTATGCATGGGACTGTGTGTGCAAGTGAGGGGAAGGGCAAAGAGAGAGAAAGCCCAATGTGGGGCTCTTTCCCATGACCCATGAGATCATGACCTGAGCCAAAATCCCTAGTCGGACGCTTAACCGACTGAACCACCCAGGCACCCCTGGACACTTTATTTTCACTTCTTTGTATTGGCTGTCAATTCTGGAGTAACAAAAATTCTCTCCCATTGTCTTAATGTACTAACTACAGAAACCAAGCTTTTGGGAGAAAAACAAACAAACTTCTGCCAAAATGACTTTACAAAAAGGATATTGGGACCTCATGGAATCAACATAGGGGTTGGAGAAATGATAAAGCAAAATCAGCTCCAGAAAACTAGGAAACAGAAATTACAGAAATGGTTTCCATAAAAGAAATAGTCTGGCTATAGTGGTGTAGCTAAATACAATGAATTCCAAATCTTTTTTTCATCTTTACATCCTTCTGTTTCAAGATTTAATTCCAGGAGGGGAATATATGATTAAACAGGCTTAGATCAGGAGCTCATCCCCTTTCCTTGGTAGTGAGATAAAGAAATTAGATCTTGCCCTATGCAGTGAGTAGCACACTCTGGCTTCCCATCCCTCCTTCACTGCTTTCCATTACGCAACACAACATGGGGACAGTAATTTCTCCAAAGAAAGATGGCAGTGAAAGCTTGTGGGTAAAAAAGAAAAAGAAAAAAAAATAGTTTGGTACTAAATAACTAGTATAGATAAACCGTCCATTTTTATATCATCTTTCAAATTTTGTATCTCATTGAAAGCCATAATTAGGCAACAATTAATGCCAGGATGCCAGGAATGCCATCCCCAGCAGGCCTAAATGTCCTCTAGCTGGTGTGCTTTCATTTGTCTATAAGTGCTCTCCGAATCTTTGGTTTCTGGATATAGTTCATATGGAAATCATGGGTCTAATTAAAAGGCATGGCCTATATTATTAGCATGTCAACAACCCAATATAAAGGAATTAAAACCATCCATAAGAAAGTGGAAATGCTGTTTGAATCACCAAATGGGTATTCAAGTAAAAATTGATCTATTTTAATAATGTATGTCTAGTTTTCTAATACAGAACTGTTTTTTTTTTTTTTGGCAAAGATGAAAATTATAGAGCTAAATTGAAAAAAATATATTGGCCTGAGGGACATGGAAAAATGTGTCCAAATACATTCTTATTCTCTTAAATTTGAAAATAAGTATAAAATCTTTTGAGGTCAGGGATCATGTGAACCACATTGGAGGATTAATATAATTCTGTTCTGTTTTAAAGTACATTTATTTCACTGTTGCCACAGAGGGTTTTTTTTTTATTTTTTTATTTGTTTTACTGATTTTTTTTGCATAATTTCTCATTATGGTAGTAAAGATTTAAATAATCTGTCACTCCTACTAACTCATGTATGACTTCCCAGTAGCCATTGCCATGTGTAAATTGTGATTGTTCAATGGTAAGGAAGAAATAAGTGATCTCACAGATGAAATGTAAACTCAGGTTCTTTAGGTAAAAAAGAAACAACTTCTGGCCAATTCAGTTACTTTGAAGTAAATTCTCAGTAAGTTCAAAATCCAAACTCCTTAACAGGGTTCTTTTCTATGCTCCTAAGTGTTTCCCTTGCTCTCTTCTCCTTGCTAAAATGATCCTGTCAGCACAGAGGTTATGTACCTTTAAGAGACAGAGGTATACACCTTAATTCTAATGATTACTGTCCTCTGAGTCTTGATATTCTCATGGCAATGAGAATGCTGTCACCCAATTCCAAGTCCGGGCAGTAGAGTCTGCCAAACTACCTTTCATCCCACCTATCATTTGAAGCATTGTGCTGGCCTCCGTAGGGTGGAGATTATGTTTCTTGTCATTAACCTCTGGCCCTGAGATGCTTGAATTCAGTGGCCCCAAGGGGCGCCTGGGTGGCTCAGTCGGTTAAGCGTCTGCCTTCAGCTTAGGTCATCATCCTGGGATCCTGCAATCGAGCCCTGCATCAGGCTCCCCGTTCAGTGAGGAGTCTGCTTCTCCCTCTCCCCCTGGCTTGTGCTCTCTCTCAGTCATTTTCTCTCTCAAATAAATAAATTAAATCTTTGAATTCTATGGCCCTTTCATGTACCCAGCCATACCAAGCCAAGTCCTTTCAGGACTTGCCTATCTCCTTTTTTTTTTTAATAATAATATTTTTTTTATATTATGTTAGTCACCATACAGTACATCCCTAGCTTCTGATGTAAAGTTCCATGATTCATTACTCGTGTATAACGCCCAGTGCACCATGCAATACGTGCACTCCTTAATACCCATCACCAGCCTATCCCATTCCCCCCGCCGCAAAGCCCTCAGTTTCTTTCCCAGAGTCCATAGTCTCTCGTGGTTCATGCCCCCTTCTGTTTACCACCCCCTTCTTCCCTTTTTTCTCCTACCAATCTTCCTATTTCTTATGTTCCATAAATGAGTGAAACAATATGATAATTGTCTTTCTCTGCTTGACTTATTTCACTTAGCATTATCTCCTCCAGTCTCGTCCATGTTGCAGCAAATGTTAAGAAATCATTCTTTTTGATGGCTGAGTAATATTTCATTGTATATATGGACCACATCTTCTTAATCCAGTCATCTGTTGAAGGGCATCTTGGCTCCTTCCACAATTTAGCTATTGTGGACAATGCTGCTATGAACATTGGGATGCATATGGCCTTTCTCTTCGACGTAGTGAAGAGGTTAACAACCTGGAAGAAATGGATGCCTTCCTGGAAACCTATAAACTACCAAGACTGAAACAGGAAGAAATTGATTTTTTAAACAGACCAATTAATTATGAAGAGATTGAAGCAGTTATCAAAAACCTCCTGAAAAACAAGACTCCAGGGCCTGATGGATTCCCTGGGGAATTCTACCAAACATTCAAAGAAGAAATAATACCTATTCTCCTGAAGCTGTTTCAAAAAATAGAAGGAAAACTACCAAACTCATTCTATGAGGCCAGTATTACCTTGATCCCTAAACCAGGCAAAGACCCCATCAAAAAGAATTACCGACTGATATCCTTGATGAATATGGATGCCAAAATTCTCAACAAGATCCTAGCTAATAGGATCCAACAGTACATTAAAAGGATTATCCATCATGACCAAGTGGGATTCATCCCTGGGATGCAAGGGTGGTTCAACATTCGCAAATCGATCAGTGTGATAGATCATATCAACAAGAAAAGAGTCAAGAACCATATGACTCTCTCAATAGATGCAGAAAAAGCATTTGACAAAATACAGCATCCTTTCCTGATTAAAACCCTTCAGAGTGTAGGGATAGAGGGCACATTCCTCAATTTCATCAAAACCATCTATGAAAACCCTACAGCAAATATCATTCTCAATGGGGAAAAGTTGGAAGCCTTTCCCTTAAATAAGGAACACGACAAGGATGCCCACTCTCGCCATTATTATTCAACATAGTAGTAGAAGTCCTTGCAACAGCAATCAGACAACAAAAAGGGATAAAACGTATCCAAATCGGCAAAGAAGTCGTCAAACTGTCTCTCTTCGCAGATGACTTGATACTCTATATGGAAAACCCAAAAGAATCCACCCCCGAGCTACTAGAAGTTATAGAGCAATTCAGTAATGTGGCGGGATACAAAATCAATGCTCAGAAATCAGTTGCATTTCTATACACAAACAATGAGACTGAAGAAAGAGAAATTAGGGAATCCATTCCTTTTACAATAGCACCAAAAAGCATATTATCTCGGAATTAACTTAACCAGAGACGTAAAGGATCTATATTCTAGAAACTACAAATCACTCTTGAAAGACATTGAAGAAGACACAAAAAGATGGAAAAATATTCCATGCTCATGGATCGGAAGAATTAACATAGTTAAAATGTCTGTGCTACCCAGAGCAATCTACACTTTCAGTGCCATCCCGATCAAAATACCAATGCCATTTTTCAACGAACTGGAACAAACAGCCCTTAAATTTGTGTGGAACCAGAAAAGGCCCTGAATCGCCAAGGAAGTGTTGAAAAGGAAAAACAAAGCTGGGGGCATCACATTGCCAGATTTGAAGCTATACTACAAAGCTGTGATCACAAAAACAGCATGGTACTGGCACAAAAACAGACACATAGACCAATGGAACAGAATAGAGAACCCAGAAATGGACCGTTGGCTCTTGGGGCAACTAATCTTTGACAAAGCAGGAAAAAACATCCAGTGAAAAAAAGACAGTCTCTTCAATAAATGGTGCTGGGAAAATTGGACAGCTACATGCAAAAGAATGAAACTTGACCACTCTCTCACACCATACACAAAGATAAACTCCAAATGGATGAAAGACCTCAATGTGAGACAGGAATCCATCAAAATCCTTGAGGAGAATGTAGGCAGCAACCTCTATGACATCGGCCACAGCAACCTTTTTCATGACACATCTCCAAAGGCAAGAGAAACAAAAGAAAAAATGAACTTGTGGGGCTTCATGAAAATAAAAAGCTTCTGCACAGCTAAGGAAACAGTCAAAAAAACTAAGAGCCAGCCCACGGAATGGGAGAAGATATTTGCAAATGACGCTACAGATAAAAGGCTGGTATCCAAGATCTACAAAGAACTCAAACTCAATACGCGAGAAACAAATAAACAAATCATAAAAGGGGCAGAAGATATGAACAGACACTTTTCCAATGATGACATACAAATGGCTAACAGACACATGAAAAAATGTTCAAAATCCTTAGCCATCAGGGAAATTCAAATCAAAACCACACTGAGATACCACGTTATGCCAGGTAGAATGGCAAAAATTGACAAGGCAGGAAACAACAATTGTTGGAGAGGATGTGGAGAAAGAGGATCCCTCTTACATTGTTGGTGGGAATGCAAGTTGGTACAGTCACTCTGGAAAACAGTGTGGAGGTCCCTTAAAAAGTTAAAAATAGAGCTACCCTATGATCCAACAATTGCCCTACTAGGTATTCACCCCAAAGATACAGACATAGTGAAGGATTTGCCTATCTCCTTATCAAAGTCATCATAAGAGGACTTTTTTGCATGTCATGAACAGATCATATCTTCATCTTTTCATGGCATAGTTTTTAAATTTGAAGCTCTATCGATGTTGAACATAGCAGGAAAACACAGTATCTGAATGTTCTCTGATTCTTTCAACACATCTAGCAATTTATTAGGGTCTCAAGAATCTTAATGCTTTTTTAACAGAGATTGAGGTGACAAAAATGTTAGATCCATTCTCACATTCAAATTTTTCCCTTTCCTTCTCATGGTAGCTTCCTATTTCCTCTACTTTCTTTCCCTAACTGGTGTAAACTTCAAACTTCCCTTATATCAATCGACTGTCTTTTCTACACTATTTTTTATAGTAAAATTCTATCATTTAAATAGCTCTTGATACAGAGCTTTTGAAATTGAGGAACTATCTGACTCATTCAATAATGCTGTAATGTCAGGACTATTATATGTTTAGTTTTGTTTGTTTGTTTGTTTCATTTTGGAAGTTGATTCTTAAACTTCAGTTGTTTGTTTATCCATGAAACATTGCATTAATAATTTGGAACCAAAGTCTATGGATTGTTTTGATTGAAAAGAGGATGATCTTACAGTGTGAGGAATGAAAAGTGAAAAAGACATTAATATATTTTCAAGAGCATTTTTTAAAAGATTTTATTTATTTATTTGTCAGAGAGACGGAGAGAGAGAGAACAAGCAGGAGGAGCAACAGGCAGAGGGAGAAGGAGGTTCCTTACTGAGCAAGGAGCCTGACTCGGAACTCGACCTCAGGACGCTGGAATCATGACCTGAGCTGAAGGCAGATGCTTTTCGACTGAGCCACCCAGGTGCCCCTCTAAAGCATTTTTTAATTGATCATTTTATGACATGTATATCTGTTTTCCCAGCATATAGCCAACTATCATTTCTTTATTCACCAGTATCTACTGAAAACCTTCCACGTGTCACACCTTGATCAGACAATGGATTTAAAATGCCTTATGCGTAAGCATAATAACTACGGCAGCTCTTATATATATTCATGTAATTTTAAATCTTAGAATATTGCTCGTCTTACAAATGCACACGACAAACATACCTTACCAAAATTATTTTAATAACTCCCTAACATTGCTGAATTCATTTTGTGCTGAAATTATTCTTCACAGATTGGCCAGAGCAAACACTAATAATTGTATAAGTTATAACATTTTGTTTCACTTAATCCTTCAATATTTTTCATTGCAATTATAATTAAGACTTAAATTTTTACTTATGGTCTAAAAGGCCTGACATGCACCAGATCTGATTTATATCTGTGTTTTAATCTGAGTGGCCAATATATAATATTCCATCTTTTCTCCTCAGCCAAGGTTCCAAACAATTATGAGAGGGACAAAGTCAGTACAAAGTAAATTAAAATGTGACCTTTACTATTGATAATGCCTAGGTTGCCATATATGGCTTAAAGCTGTTAGCCAAATGAGCTTACAAATTTTATTCCAGAATTAGACTTAACCATTTGGTAATATGCTCCAGCTATACAACGGCTGGCCAAACTCATGGAAGGTCCACTTGTGAACTCTTTCTCATGGAGAAGTTTAGGAAATTTTGTACTTCTGAAAAGTAATCTTCAGAGAAAAAGAAAGAGGAAGGGGATTGAGTCCTGTCTGTTCCTTTGTTCTTCTGCAAGAGGGTAATTAGTGCATGATACTATAATTAATGTCCCCCCCCTTCTTTTTGAGAGAGAGAGAGTGTGTGAAGGGGTGTGGGGAGGGGCAAAAGGGGAGGGAGAGAGAGACTCTCAAACCCAGCGCAAGGCTTGATCTCACAAACCCTAAGATCATGACCTGAGCCAAAATCAAGAGCCAGACACTTAACTCACTGAGCCACCCAGGTGCCCCATGATGTCCCCTTTCATAAAAACATGAAGCTTGGAGATTTCCTTCAGTGTTCTACAGAAACATCCTGCATTAGTCTCTACTCTCTATCACCGTTCTGCTGATTTTCTTTTACTTCCTTGAACATGTTGTTGTTGTTGTTTTCCCTGACTGTGATTCAACAGGCAGTTCTCTCTGCCTTCTTTATCTTGTCATCTTCTGTTCATCTTTTATATCTCAGTAGTCCTGGCTTACCTACTCTCTTAACACACTGTATTTTTTTCTTTATGTCCCTAAAAAAAGTTTCAAATTATGTATTTTCATAGCTATTTACTTAAAGTATGTGTATCTTCCAATACACTCTAGGTTTTATGGAGTCAAAAATAGTGGCATTTACTGCATATTTTACTGAAGGACCTATTGTTGCTTGGTATAGAGTAACTAGACCAAGTGTTCAATAAATATTTGTTGAATAGAGCAAGAACTAAATTAATACTCCTGTATTAATTTGCATTTTTTGAAATACCTGTAAAGTTTCCAGATTGATATTGAACCATACACTCTGGAAATATTAACTAGTTTCTTAAAAGTAAAAGTGGGTTCTAGCTATGACAATAATATAAATGAGGCTAACATCTTTCTAGGCCTTTTAGTCTTGGAACCATACAGTTGCAGTGCATGATAATTGAGAGCTAGCTACTTCAAAGCTCAACAACTCCATCAAAGCCTTTGTTTATTCACATTTACAAAACTCCAAGAGTCTGCCCAAGGTTTCTGTCTCCATTTATTATCCTCTTCAGTATATCTTTTAACTCACTCTCAGATTATTTATAATGGTCTTTTAATAACAACATTGATAGCACCAAAAGATGATAACAATGCTGTAAACATGTGTATGGCCTATATATTACTTTTCAAAGTGCTTTTAAATCCTGAATTTTATTTAATCCTCACCAAAATCATTGGAGGTAAATAACCTTATCTTGCTTAATACAGAGTTAAGAAAAATAAGACTCAAGAAAGTTAAGTAAATGAAGATAACACAACTAATAAGTGATGGCTCTGGGTTTCAGATTCATATCTGTTATATCCAAGTTAATTGATAATTCCACCCTGAAAATATATGGTTTGAACACCCACTCAGAAATGAGACTCTAGTCCCAAACTGAATACATTGTGAAGAATCTTCTTTGAAACGTTCAAGGACCATTCAACCTCACCCTACCATAACACACCCCACCATAACCACATAATATGGCCTCAGTCTACTTTATCTACATCATCAGTGCTCAGCTTTAAACTTTATTAAGACTAGATCTATCCCTCATTTCTTAAACTATGCCTACAGTCCTATTTGTTTTCTCTTTTATAAAATCTCTTTTGCAAGGGAGGATGATTCAGGAGTCTGTCCCACTGCCTGTCTCTCCCTCTCTCATTTTCATGTACATGTGTACACATATGCACTTGCCAATTTCTTGTAAATTAAGAGCAACTTCTATATTTATTTGAAGCATCCTCCTAGTGATCTCTCAGACTGTTACTTAACTATATTGTTTTTTTTCTTTATTTATGACATGTAATAATAAAAAAATCCAGATTGTGCCATCACGGATGTTACAAATTTATTGAAGAGAAAAATGGGCATGTACAGAGAAAGAAATAAGGAAGAACCAACGAGTGGTAGAAATAATAAGAGATACAGAATTTAAGAATGATGATAATGATTACGGTGATGACAGCTAAGATTTATTGAGCATTTAATAAACAAGATATGCACATGCTATCCCACATACTTTGCATAAAAATCTCATAATAACCTTACCTGAAATTCTCTGAGTGTCATTTTTTGTGTGATGGAAGAAGTTAAGTAACTTCTTCAAGTCACATAACTAGTGATAAATGAAGTCAAGATTTCAGTACAGGTCTGTTTGACTCCTGAGGGTGATTGGTTGAGTTAGAACAGAGGAAATTTTAAAATTATATCATTTCTGCTTGAAGCTACCCTGGAGGAGGTAGAACCTAAGATGATCCTGAAAGTCATTTAAAATTTATATTGATGGAGAGAAAGAAGACATAAATCTAATATAACATTAGGCAAGTAAATGCATTATGTCCGTATCTTAGCAGTGATCAGTCTTCCCTTGGCCAGTATTTTCAGAAACTGATGAAGGATATGAGATGAATATTTTACTATAAACCGTTGCTTTAATATGCACTGTTGCTAATCATGATGTGGAATGAGGACAGAATGGATTTAAAAGATCTTAGGCTCTTCAAGTTAATCCTGAACATACCATCTAGAAAAATCTCATGAGAATTGAAAGAATCTGGAAATGTTCCTTTCTCTGTCACTTACTGAATAAAAGCAAAAAAATAAATAAATGTTTTCCAGTCTGGTGAAATGCAGAGAGCCTAATATCTAGGACTGAAAGATTCATCATTCTGTCAGGACACCTTGAGTATAACTCCACCCAATGCAGATAGAAATGTTTGTGGCAAACACTAAAACAACTCATATTACTGAACAATATTGTGTCCACAAAACACTATTGCAATAAGTGTGAAGACATAGGTAGTAAAACAGCTTGAAAAAGATTAGAAGTGATGAACCTTTGGAATCCAAACCCTGACATTCAATGTGTTAGTCATTTGTTTCCATTAGTAATAAAATGGAGGGGGTTGCCCAGATAGACCTATCAGGAAGAAACCCTGCAACAGTCAGCATCCACTCAGGCCTGTTTAGTACCAGGCAATATATCACTTCTACTTATATTTCAGAAAATCAACCTATTTTCAAGGTGGCTTCGGGGATCTTTTTTTTTTTTTTTTTTAAAGAAGAGTAAGAAAGAAGGAAGGAAGGATGAAAAAAGAAAATATGGCAAAATCAAATGCCATGTTTCCACACCTTGTTTTGTTTCGTTTGTTTTCTTTTTTGTTTCTTTTTGTCGTTTGTAAAGAAAAAGAGAAGTTGTTCTCTAAAATAAGTCACAACATGCATTCCCGCACGTATACACACACACACACACACACACACACACCCCTTCACATCCTGAGATCCTACTGGGTGGTAGCTGGCTTAGTAATCTTTGTAGTATAGCACAGCAAGGCTCCACAATGGTACACATGTTTTAAGTACTCACTAAACATGAAATGAAATTATGTTCCCAGTGAAGAATGAATATCCACACAGAGAAGGATTGTTGGTGATAGTGACAGGTCTAGATCTTCCCAGATTCTACCACAAAGGGAAAACATGGAGCCATGCTCCTCATTCAGTCCCACCAACTAACCATGCTTTGCCATACTACTATTGAAGCTTTAAAATGACCCCTGACTAGTGATTTTTGAAGGTAGGACACTTTCCTTATCTTCATGTTGCATAGTCTCGTCTTGCCTGTATACTTAAAACAGTTGTGTCCTTTCAGTAATCATAAGGGATTTATTTCTTTCACCATAATGCCATGCAGCTTGCTTGTTCCACTCAAAATGGGGAGATAAATGATGCTCTCCTAGCAGCGCTAGTTAACCCTTACCTAAGTTCAAGAATCGGTTAAGATGTAGATCTGGGAAATTACTCTGCAAAATCTGCACACTTACTCATTGCCCTCAGATTCAATGTCAAATTTCCAAACACTAACATTCCACCCTGGCAAATGCCAACACATTTTTGAAACATTTTGTCTACATAAGTCTCGATTAGATCATCCTTAAGTTTTACTCCCATATTATTTGGAAATCATTTGAAATAATAGTAATAGAAATGATACAAAGTTTAGGAATAGGAATATTGAAGGAAGTAGATGCGAATAGCAGAATTAGTAAATATTTTTGTCAGTTAGCTCTGAAAAAAATAAAGCCAATGACACACAGGCAATGCATCTGCCCTCCTGTGAAGAAAGAAGGCTGAGATTATGTAAAAGAGCTGAGTCCATTTATTTACTTGATTCCACAAATTTTATCACATCTTGCTATGGATCAGGAATTTGTTAAACAATGTGGGTAAAGAGATGCAAAAGAACGTCAAAATCTCTAATTGCGTGGGTAATTCTAACAGGTACTGAAATGAAAAACTAAACATTTAAATAATTCCACAAATGTAAATGGTGAAGGTTTCAGGCTAAAGTGTCATAAAGCCATCATGAACAGACCTAAACAGTGTATGTTGAGGACAGGATAGGGGTGGCTGCTTTGTATCCGTATGAGGTCTCCTTCCAGTACTCTTCTGAACACAGTTGCACAATTACTATACATTATTATTTTATGAATCCTCATTTCTTTGTGTCTCCTAAATTACAGGATAGAAAAAGGAAGTTTTCTTTAAAAAGTCTGTAAGATATTTAAAAACAGCTGTATTGAATGTGTGTCATATACTCCATTTTGCCAAGCATAGTCCTGGCTACTTTCTAGGCAGTCTGGAAATTTTAGCAATGAGGGATTCCTCCACGGCCTTTTATTGACTGGGGTAAATCGCAATTATGTTTTGAGTAGTTGTACACACTTTAGAACTCCAAATTATCAAAAGTGTTTATCTCTGAGGAAATTAGATAAGGGGACGAGATGAGGATTAGATCAGGTGGAAACCCTAAGACAAAAGTTTTTCTGATTTAAAATGATAATCAATGACAGTGTTAAAAAAATTAATTTATGTTTATGTTGAGGCTCTGAATAGACAATGATTTCCATGTTTAAAGGGAATTGTGTTACTAGGGAAGCTGAGCCTTGCCATTGGAAAGCTTCATTTCAGTACCCGTTATAAGGGAAGAGAATCTGGGAATGTTTGCATCATTTTAATAATGTTTGCACCCTGCTGAGAGAAGCCTGTGACTGCTGAGCAAAAGATCAGGGTCGAAGCTGAACTGCATTTGTACTCATTGTCAGGCAGATTCTGGGGAGGTGACAAGTATTATGTTTACCACAAAGGACTTCTTGTAATAAAATGCTGTTTAGCAGGCAGTTTCTATTTCAGAAATCATGTTAAAAATATGTCTTCTTGTGTTATTTTGAGAAAAAAATAGTAACCTGAAATAGTATGAATAGCAATAAAGGGTACCAAAAAGAGGGTGAGTTGCATACCTTCTACTTAAGACTTTGTGAGTTTCAGTTTCTGCATGTGTGAAATGGAGACGATGTCTGTCCTGCTAGGAGTCTCTCTCTCTCTCTCTCTCAGGCATCTTAACATCTCTCCATAAACCATAGTGATAATAATAGCTTATCATTATTGAGTGCTTACTATGTGCCAGGAAGTCTTTTATGTTTTATGTGTGTTAAATCTTTAAATTTTTATAATAATCCTATGAGATTCATACTGTAATAATCCACATTTTACAGATTAGAAAACCAAGGCACAGAGAGAGGTAGGTAACTTGTCCAAACTTAAATATCTAATTGGTAGGGAGCAAAAGCTGTCGCTCGAACCCAGACCATCTTGTTCCAGATTTGTGTACTCTTAAATCCCACATTATCGTGGTTCAGAGCTTTAAAACTTTGTGCTTGGATCTAGGTCTGCCAAAAATGTTTTTCTTGCATCTTTCCCTAAAGTAATTTCTGGTCACGTTTCAAGTTTCTCTACAAGTATAATTTGATGTGGGAAACAAAGGCAAAAGAAAACATTACATTTCCTGACTGCCTACAGCCCATTGACAAGTCCTTGAAACAGGTGGAGTGGCCTTCCTCTAGAAATTCAGCAACCTCTATGTTGACACTTCGCTAAGGACAAAAAGCAATCTTAGCTTATCGCGATACCCCAGGATCCTGTAAGTCTACTTTAACATATGAAAATTCCTTTGGAAATTTCATTTATCTCTATGTCCTCCCCCCAAGATACATGTTAGCAATCATCCGCCAAGCATATGGCCCACTGATACACATCTGAAGGTTCTCATGACTAAGGTTTTATTAGACACAATGAATGTCCTTTTCCTAGCGATAGCTAGCCCTCTCAAGGTCCTGGAAAACGTGCTTCCAAAATTCCTTAGAGACTTCTGCTATCCCTAAATCCCTCTCAACTTGAAAGTATATAATCGGCCACTCCTCATAATCCCAGTGCAGCTCTATCTGCCCACAGGTCCTGTACCCACGCTTTAACTAAACCACATTTTTGCATCGAAGACATCTCAAGAATTCTTTCTTGACCATTTGCTCTGAAACCCAACATTTCCATATCACAATTGTTGTTGAAAACTGACCTTCATGTTTCACTGTAACACCAACATAGAGTTTGGGATGAGGAGAAATAATAGCTTTATTGCTTTGCTGGCCAAATGAGGCTGCAGCAGGCTATGGCCTTAAAAACGAGACACCCCCCAACCCCCCCCACTGTGGAGGAAGAAGCTGGGGGGGGGGGTTAGGGTAATACAGTATCTAGCCGGTTTTGACAGGAATTTTGTGTGTGCTGCCAACCTCCATAGTCATTTTCAGGATGGTACTGGGTTCCTGAAACAAAAGCTAAGAAGGGAGAAGGGGAGATTTGTGGAAGAGAGGAAAAAGGTTACTTTAAAATCAAGCTTTGCTGAAACATTAGTGCAGCCATTTTGATTGTTGTTCAACATTATGCTCTTAAGCAGTTTCATGATTTCTTTCAGAAATATTTCACTTAATTCTCCCACTCCAGCCTTCCCTGTGTTACCATGGGGATCAGTGTTAACAACTTGAATCACACTGTAATTCAACTTCTTTTTCCTGCTTTTCTGTTTTTCCCAACTGTTCTGAAAACCTTAGGGGCAAAGACATTATAATTTATCAATAAATTTTCCTGTATCTAAATGGTAATATGCAGACATAACAGGAGACAATTTGGTAAAGCTGCTTTATAAATCATAGAAGTTCCCATGAAATGTTATATATAATGATTAATCATTAACAAGGCACTCAGAAAACTGTTCTTTATATAGAAAAGAAAATAGGAAAACCATAAAAGGAAAGTAGCTCAACAGTGCAAGCACTACTAATTTATGCCTCTGATAAAACAGAAAACATTAACTCTGCTGAATAGCAGATATTAAAGGAAGAGATGTTCTGTTAGTGAATATCATGATGTAATATACCAGATGCTGATAAATAATGACAGTGCAGAACACATCCATTATATACTCAGTTGAATAGCTGATTAAGAAGTTGAGAAAAGGCTAGCTACTTTGGTGCCTTCACATATGCGGTGAAGTTAGAGATCACTATTCTTGGGAGATTGCTCAGTGAGAATGAAGATGGGGATGCCAAAAAGGATTGGCAAGGCTCTTCTTCCAAATACAAGTGGACTATCACTAACATCTTTGTGTAAAGTGGAAACCTGAATAGTGTCTGAAAGTCAGCTTTGAAGAGTGGAAATAATTGGTTTCCAGAAGCAGAGAGACCATCTTCTCACTATAAATTTGCCCCCTTGACAAAAGATTATAGTACAGTTCCAAATCTTTCCAATGTGGATAGCAATATCTACCTCATTGGACTCTTGTGGAGATTCCAAGGTGATTGTGTATGTTAAGTTGCATATCAGCACATTTGTAATAGGGTTTTAATGAATTTCAATTTTATCTAACTCCAAACCCTTGTTTTCCTCCTTTGTGTAATGACCTACACTAATTAATAGGCCATGTAATTTTAACATTTTGGCTTTAAATGATTATAAATATAGGCCTAATTTAAGTTGGAGTTTTCTTTAAAATTGTCCTTAACTAATCCTATTCATACAGATGCCCTAAAAACAATTATGATGGTTACCCAAGTTAAAGTTTTAATCACTCTCAGTAAAGTATATCAAATCTACAGTGCTTTAACCTTAATTCCTTAGTAATCAATGGTTATCACATTGTCCAAGAACAATAGACATTAACCATTCACTGTTAGATATAGCATACTGATTCCTAAGAAATTCTATGACTGAAAATCAGATAAAACATAGTAGTAAAGAAATAAAACAGACTGAGGAGAGCAGAGATTATCTTACAGTAACTTTCATTTCAATTTTGGTAAGATATTTGAATTTTAATATAGCATAAACATCAGACTTAAATATAATCCAGCACTTATATTGATAGCAGTCCTGGTTACTCATAAAAAGGTATGGATTAGATAGCATGTCTGAAGTAATGCATACTGTGGTTTAATCAAGTCTCAAGGACTAGTTGTGGAGAGAGGAAGCTGAGAATTATAAGTCAGGATTTTTAATATTCACTCACTTTCATATATATCAATATAGATACCCAGGGTATATATTAATTTTCCCCATTTTTATAGATGAGGACATAGGTTCATAGAATAATTAATGCCCTAGACCAAACCACACAAAGATAAAGAAAGTGTTTAAAACCTTAGAGACAGTATTCATAATAACACTTAGAGTCTATGAAGTGCCAGACACTGTCCTACATGTTCAAGTTATTAACATACTAAAAGTTAGTAAGCCAAAGTTCTTGATTTCACAGGTTTTTTTTGTTTTTTGTTTTGTTACTAGCATTTTGTTAAGTTACTAAAAGTTAGTAAGCCAAAGTTCTTGATTTCACAGGGTTTTTTTTGTTTTTTGTTTTGTTACTAGCATTTTGTTAAGTAACTAGCATGACCTTTAGAATGATGAGTGCTGTAATACAAATTAAGCCAGAAGAGGGGATAGATCATGATGAGGAAGGTACTTATATTTTAACCAGTTTAGCTATAAAAAACTTTTCTGAAATGTGGAATTTGAGCATTATCTAAAGGATGTGATGTAGTAAGTTATGAGAAGCCCTAAGTGCAGGTGTTCCAAAGTTGAGACCTTGGTAGAAATGAACTTGGCATGTTCCAAGAATTTCAAGACCAGTGTAGTGGGACCAGAGTAAGCAAGGGGAGAAATGATAGGAATTGACATCAGTGAAAGAGGCAGCAGCCGAATTATATGTGGCTGGCCTTACAGGAACCTTGAATAATTTGAGTCAGAAGGGAAATGATTTTTGTTTTTAAAGGATGAAAGTATTATTGGATATCACAATTCCTTGATATGATATCACTTAGTTTTCAGTAATTCTTACAATGATCATTATATAATTTCTGGTCCCTAAAAGAAAGAGATAACCCTCCCCCCAAAGAACAGGTGTTTAATGAATGGAAGATTTACAGAGGTTTGAAGAGGGTTAAGAGGGAAAAAATAGAGCATAGTAAATCTTTATCTGTTCTTACTATGAGTCCTTGGTGACTTTGTCTTTATTTGCATGATATAGATTTCCATTAACTAATACTATTAGCAAGAAGGTATGAAGACACTTCCCAATGTATTCACTGGTTTCAGGTGCAGTCTTTGCTCCCACAAACCAATTTCTCTTTTGTAAAAAAACTTTATCAAGCTCCTGGGCCAATACAGTGACTCTCTTCTCTTCCTCTTGGTTTAATGGTCTGAGAAGTCCCACATGAAGATAAGAATGTTCCATGGCTATATTCCTACACTGAGGCATTCTTCCATTTGGGCTCAAGGCTTCTAACTTTACTGAACCAAAGGATAAAGGAATAGAAAGTGGAAATTTCTCAGTGGAGTAATTAGGTAAAATAGTGCCAAGAGCCACTTTATTTCTACCTTTTAATTCCTGGATACGTAGTAATGTAGCTGTAAGTAGAATTCACCTTTTATTAGTCACTTGTGTAGAGCATAAATTACGTCCTTTGAATCAGAACCACAGGTTTGCAGGGTGTTTCCTCCTACCTGTTATTCTTAAGCTTTCAATAAGACATTCCATGGATCTATCAAAACAGCTTTTTCTAGGTAGATTGAGATAGCAAAGCTAATACAACCCATAATGCTTAAACCAATACTTTAAATCTAAAGTGAGTGCTTGTGGACAAATGAAAAAAAAAAAAAATCCATACATGCGTTCATGATCTTTCTGATGTAAATTGGTAAGATCTTGTAATTCTTCTGTTCTGTAGGCAAACTCCTCTTGCACCACCCCTTGTTTTTCTGTACCAGCTCTGCTGGCATCTAGCTCTTAGTATGGGCTTAGACTAGGTCATGAGGGAAGGTAGGAGTGTGTTCTTTTTAGCAAAGAAGTTTAGTGGGATTTAGATGTTCAAAGTCCTTTTCCTTGACTGTGTCAGATCAAACATTTCCATCCTGTATCTCAGAGTCCCAGTCTTTCCCCTACACTATAAGGAAATTGGACAGATTGAACATTTACTTGATTTGGCAACTTTACACCCTTTATATTCAGACCAAGGGATGTTCCACAATTGTTGAAACTGGTAAATAGTCTTTCTTCTCCTATGCTGAATTAGGCATTAAAAACATTTACTTTGTCCATTCCTCTGTGTAACCCCTATTTTTGTTAGAAGCAGCACCCTAAGTGAGTTTTTCTTTATTCTTCCATGTCATATTAAATTGTCTAAGATATTCTAACTCCCATATCTTGTCCTCCATTTGTACTATTTTCCAATACCATTATCACTGTAAATTTTCTAATAGTGCCATTGCAAGACATATTACTGGAGTCCCGTATTCCCATTTTGGTAATCTGTTTTTTGGGTCCACTCCTGTTATCAATGTATAAAGTTCCTGGCAGGAAAATAAGTGTAGGTTCAAAAGGGTTAATAAATACAGCTTAATAGAAGGACTATTATGAGAATGTGGACAGAGTTAAAGATAACCAACAAGCGTTGATGAATCACCCTGAGGCTAGCAGCAGAGTTAAGCAACCACTCTTGGTCAATGTAATTAACTATATTTGGTTTTAAAGGGACAAGAGGTGAGAGCCCTTAGCAGAACCTGAGAGCAATCTGGCTGTAAAGAACCACCAATCAAGAGATATGATTTTTTTAAGATTATTTATTTATTTATTTGAGAGAGAGAAGTGAGGGCAGAGGGAGATGGAAAGGAAGAGAAGCAGACTCTCTGCTGAGCACAGAGCCCAACTTGGGGCTGATCTCGCAACTCTGAGATCATGACCTGAGTCGAAACCAAGAGTCAGCTGGTTTTTTAACTGACTGAGCCACCTAAGCGCCCCAAGAGATATGATTTTTAATAGAGGAAATCATTCTTTGCCAGCCTAGAGTCCAGAAAGGAGAGAATCTCTCTTTTTATCCCATTCTCCAGTCTCTAGCTAGTACTTATCATTGGTCAAAACCAAATAAAAATTAGAGAACAAAACAACCATAAAAATAACACTTCTAGAACACTCTTGGTAGAGGAAGGTAGAGAGTATGAAAAATGGATCTGGAACTTACAAAATATGCATAGCATAGCCATTTTCCTTTCTGTGCATGTTATCTAGCAATGTTCACAAAAGAATACATTGCCCTTAGATGTGAAGCTTCGGCTACTGAGAATCAGGCTAAATAATTCTTACTTAATCTCAAACTTTGAAATTTTAGGTGTCTCAGTCTAAGAACTATGAAGCTAAGCCACAGATTCACATATACGCTGTGAGAGCTGTTCTGCAGTAAGATAAGTAAGCTTTAGAGTCATTTTTCAGGGACCGTGTTTTGTTATTGATTTCTTAAAAAACAATCAGGCTAGATGGGCATTAAAATTACATCAATTTACTGAAATTGCTGTCACTTTGGTAGCTCTTATATAGACTGCAATTTGAAATCAACTGTCAAGACAGTGCTCCATAGAATCCCTTATTCTGCCAGTCTCTTTTCATGCTATCTGTAATATATTAGAGTAGAAATAAAGAGAACAGCATTTGGGCATAATTCACTTTAGGAAATACATTTTTACCTATTATATCATTATTACCTGGTTGGAAAATTAAATATGTTTCTCACAGGCATTCCCAAGAAAGTGTCTATAATTTAGTAAGGTGATAAAAATAATTCAACATAATTTATTCAGTAGCTATTGTATGTCTAGTACTGTTGAAAGCTGGCTTAAAAAACTATGAAATTTTTATATACTTCCTTTAAAAGGTTAATTAATTGACCCCCTCCCACACAATATGTAGATACAGTAATTCATACTGCTGATGTGGGGGCACTGGGCATCTCAAAATTGAACCTTTTTTAAAATTTGTATTAAGTTTTGTTTTATTTTAATTCTAGTAGAGTTAACATATAGTATTATATTAGTTTCAGGTGTGCAATATAGTGATTCACCAATTCTATACGTTACTCGGTGTTCATCATGATAAATGTACTCTTTAATCCCCATATCTATTTTGCCCATGCCCCCACTCACCTCCCCTCTGATAATCATTAGTTTGTTCTCTACAGTTAAGATTTTGTTTCTTGGTTTCTCTCTCTTTTTACCTTTTTCCTTTGTCCTGTTTGTTTCATTTCTTAAGTTCTACATAAGTGAAATCATGTGCTAGTCTTCCTCTGACTGACCTATTTTGCTTAGCATTATACTCTCTAGCTCCATCCATGTTGTTGCAAATGGCAAGATTTCATTCTTTTGAATGAATATATAGGGGAATATTAATGGGTATTATTGGAGATACACACACACACACACACACACACACACGTATCACCTCTTCTTTATCCATTCCTTGATCGATGGACACTTGGGCTGCTTCCATAATTTGGGTACTGTAAATAATTCTGCTGTAAATATAGTGGTGCATATATCCCTTTGAATTAGTGTTTTTGCATTTTTTGATAAATACCGAGTAGTGTGATTCCTAGATCATAGGGTAGTTCTATTTTTAACTGGTTTGAGGAACTTCCATACCATTTTCCACCATGGCTGTTCGAGTTTGCACTCCCCCCCACAGTGCAAGAGGGTTCGTTAGTCTCCACATCCTCACCAACATTTGTTTTTTCTTGGTTTTTGACTTAAGGCAGTCTGACAGGTGTGAGGTGATATCTCATTGTGGTGTTGATTTGCATTTCCCTGATGATGAGTGATGTTGAGTATCTTTCCATGTGTCTGTTGGCCATCTGTTTATCTTCTTTGGAGAAAAGTCTGTTCATGTCTTCTGCCCATTATTTAATTGGATTACTGTTTTTTGGATGTTGAGTTGTATAAGTTCTTTTTGTATTTTAGATACTAAACCTTTATCATATGTGTCATTTGCAAATATCTTCTCACATTCCATATGTTGCCTTTTAGTTTTATTTATTGTTTTCTTTGCTGTGCAGAAGATCTTTTATTTTGGCAAGGTTTATTTTTGCTTTTATTTTCCTTGCCTCAGGAGTTTATATCTATCTTTCTCTTATTGATGTGATATATCACATTGGTTTGTGAATATTGAACCACCTAGCATCCTGGAAATAAATCCCACTTGATCATGATGGATGATTATTTAATGTGCTGTTGGATTTGATTTGTTAGTATTTTGTTGAGGATTTTTGCATCTATGTTCATCAGAGAAATCGGCCTGTAGTTCTCTTTTTTGTGGCGTCTTTGTCTGGGGTTGGTATCAGGGAAATGTAGGCCTTATAGAACGAATTTGGAAGTCTTCTTTGCTCTTCTATTTGGAATAGTTTGAGAAGAATAATATTAACTCTTCTTTAATGTTTGTTAGAATTCACTTATGAAGCCATCTGGTCCTGGACTTTTGTTTATTGAGAGTTTTTTTATTACTAATTCAATATCATTGCTGGTAATTGATCTACTCAAATTTTCTATTTCTTCTTGGTTAAATTTTGGGAGGTTAAATGTGTCTAGGAATTTATTCATTTCTTCTAGACTGCCCAATATAGTTTTTAATAATATATTCTTATAATTCTTTGTATTTCCTTAGTGTTGGTTGTCGTTTCTCCTCTTTCAGTTCTGATTTTGTTCATTTTTTTTTTTTAATGAGTCTGGCTAAGGGCTTATCAATTTTGTTGGTTTTTTTTCAAAGAAAAAACCAGCTTCTGGTTTTATTGATCTGTTCTATTGGGTTTTTTGTTGTTGTTGTTGTTCTTATTTCATTTATTTCTGCTCTAATCTTTCTTATTTCCTTCCTTCTACTGGTTTGGGACTTTGTTGTTCTTTTTCTAGCTCCTAGCTTAGATTGTTTATTTGAGATTTTTCTTGCTTCTTGAGGTAGGCCTTCATTGCTATAAACTTCCCTTTTAGAACTGCTTTTGCTGCATTCCAAGGGTTTTAGACTGTGTTTCCATTTGCACTTGTTCCACACACTTTTTAAATGTCCTGATTGACCCACTCATTGTTTAGTAGCATGTTATTTAATCTCTATGTATTTGTGGTCTTTCCATATTTTTTTATGCAGTTGACTTCTAGTTTCATAGTATTGTGGTCAGAAAACATGCATGGTATGATTTCATTCTCCTCGAATTTGTTGAGGTCTGTTTTGTGAGCTAATATGTGATCTATTCTGGAAAATGTTCATGTGCTCTTGAAAGGAAAGTGTATTCTGCTGTTTTAAGGTGGAATGTTCTGAATATATCTGTTAAATCCATGTGTTCCACTGTGTCATTCAAAGCAATTGTTTCCTTGTTGATTTTCAGTTTAGATGATCTGTCCATTGATGTAAGTGGGGTATTAAAGTCTCCTACTATTATTGTATTATTATCAATTAGTTCCTTTATGTTTGTTATTAACTGTTTTATGTATTTGGGTGTTCCTGTGTTGAGTGCATAAATATTTACAATTATAAGTTCTTGTTGAATTGCTCCCTTTATTATGTTCGGCATTCTTCTTTGTCTCTTGTTACAGTCTTTGTTTTAAAATCTATTTTGTCTGTAAGTATTATACGCTACCCAGACTTTCTTTTCACATCTGTTTGTATGTAAATGCTTCTCCATCCCTTCACTTTCAATCTGCATTGTCTTTAGTTCTGAAATGTGTCTCTTGTAGGTAGCATATAGGTGGGTCTTGTTTTTAATCATTGCATCACCCTATATCTTTTGATTGGAGTGTTTTAGTCCATTTACATTCAAAGTAATTATTGATAGGTGTGTATTTATTACCATTTGTTACTGGTTTTATGGTTATTTTTGTAGTTTTTCTCTGTTCTTTTCTTTTCTTGCTCTCTCCTCTCACAATTAGTTGGCTTTCTTTAGTGATATAGTTGGATTCCTTTCTTTATTTTTTTGGCTTATTACTGGTTTTTGTTTTGTGGTTACTATTCAGTGTGTATATAACATCTTCTCTATATAGCAGTCTATATTAAGTTGCTGATTGCTTAAGTTTGAACCCATTCTTTACTCTTTTTCCCATGTTTTTGTTATGTGGTGTCATATATTACATTCTTTTATTTTGTGAGTCCCTTGATTTTTACAGACGTGCTTATTTTTAATACTTTTGTGCTAGGTTCCTACTTTCCTTACTCTTGCTTATGGTCTTCCTGTTCCACTCTGAGAGTCTCCTTTAACATTTCTTGTAGGGCTGGTTAGTGGTCATGAATTCCTTTAACTTTTATTTCTCTGAGAAACTCTTTATCTTTCCTTCTATTCTGAGTGATAGCCTTGCCAGATAAGAGTATTCTTGGCTGGGGGCACCTGTGTGGCTCAGTCGGTTAAGCATCTGCCTTCAGCTCAGGTCATGATCCCAGAGTCCTGGGATGGAGCCCTGCATCTGTCTCCCTGCTTAGCAGGGGTCTGCTTTTCCCCCTCCCTCTGCCCCTACCCGCACTCATGTGCTCTCTCTCTTTCTCAAATAAAAAAATAAAATGTTTTAAAAAAAAGAAAAGAATGTTCTTGGCTGGGGCGCCTGGGTGGCTCAGTCGTTGAGCGTCTGCCTTTGGCTCAGGGCGTGATCCCGGCATTCTGGGATCGAGCCCCACATCAGGCTCCTCTGCTAGGAGCCTGCTTCTTCCTCTCCCACTCTCCCTGCTTGTGTTCCCTCTCTCGCTGGCTGTCTCTCTCTGTGTCAAATAAATAAATAAAATCTTTAAAAAATAAAAAATAAATAAATAAAAAAAATCAAAAAAAAAAAAAAAAAGAATGTTCTTGGCTGCAGATTTTTTTCCTTATAGCATTTTGAATATGTCTTGCCACTCTCTTCTGGCCTGCAAAGTTTCTGCTAAAAAATTAGCTGATAGATAGCATTATGGGGTTTCCCTTGGATGTACCTGTTTCTTTTCTCTTGCTACTTTTAAAATTCTCTCGTTATCACTACTTCTTGCCATCTTAATTACTGTGTGTCTTGGTGTGGACCTCCTTGAGTTGAATTTGGGGGGGGGGGATATATGTGCCTTTTGGATCTGGATTTCTGTTTCTTTCTCCAGATGTGGGAATTTTTCAGCTGTTATTTCTCCAAATAAATTTTCTGCTCCTCTTGCTCTCTCTTCTCTTTTGGGATCCCTATAATGCAAATGTTATTACCCTTGTGGAGTCAGTGATTTACCAAGTTTATTCTCACTTTGCATTTTTTTTTCTTTAACCTGCTCAGCCTGATTAGTTCCGATTACTCTGTCCTCAAGGTCACTGATCCATTCTTGTGCTTCTTACTAGGCTGTTATTTATTCTATCTAGTACATTTTTAATTTTAATTATTTTAATCTTCATCTCTAATTGGTTCTTTTTTATCTAATTAAGATTCTCACTGATGTCTTACACACTTTTCTCAAGTTCAGTGGGTATCTTTATGATCATTAATATAAATCGTCTTTTAAATATGTTACTAATTTCCATTTCCCTTAGATTTCTTGCTGTGCTGTGATTTTGTCCTGTTCTTTCATTTGGGACATATTCTTCTGTCTCCTCATTTTGTCTAACTCTTGATGTCTATTTCTGTGTGTTAGCAAAGACAGCTGTCTCCTCCACTTGAAAGTAATGGCCTTATAAAGAGGGGGAACTGTAATGCCCTGTGTTCAATGTCCCTGTTCACTGGAACCTGGAGCTTCATGGATATCTTCTATGTGTGATATGTGTGCCCTGCTTTTGTGCCTGAGCCACTTTTTCCTTCAGTCCAGTTGTGCACATACTTTGGGACTCAGTCATGACCAAAAATTGATTTGCCACTCTTATGCAGTCCAAAGTTAAAGAATATGTACTGGTACCTGCATTTGATACCCACAACCTGACCAGTAAAATAAAATTTCAGAAGCCCAGAATAGGCCCCTCAGATAAGCAGCACTATCTAGAGAATGTGGCTTTAATGAGTAAAGGTTTCATTTGTAAGTTGCACAGGCCTCTCCCACCCTGTAAAAAGCATTTGGTTATTTAACTGCCATGAAGGGAAAAATAAAACACTCAGGACTTTGTGGAAAGATTAACAGTAAATAATAAATATGTCTGATTCCCTCGGGTTATAAAACTTTTATATATACATTTCTTTGCATTCAGAGAGACTATGAAATCTAATATATATCACAAAACAAGATCAGTATGATTATAATATAAACTTAATTTCAGAAAAAAATTGTACATTAGAAAATTTTATTTAGAATTGGAACTTTGTCTCATAGCAACAGGTAAAAAGATTTGGATACCCAAATATTCAAAGTTAACATTGAGATAAGAATTGATTGAGGGGCTCCTGGGTGGCTCAGTTGTTAAGTGTCTGCCTTCAGCTCAGGGCGTGATCCCAGGGTCCTGGGATCGAGCCCCGCATCAGGCTCCCTGCTCCGCTGGGAGCCTGCTTCTTCCTCTCCCACTCCCCCTGCTTGTGTTCCCTCTCTCACTGGCTGTCTCTCTCTCTGTCAAATCAATAAATAAAATCTTAAAAAAAAATGATTGAGCATCAAATATTCACATATGCAAGACTATCATTCTTTGGTATTATAGTAATTAAACTAACAGCTACTATTTAGACTGCCTTATATATATGCTAAGAATTATACTCAGTTTTTAAAATATATGTTCGTATGCCCTAAATACGTTTTATTTTCCCCATTATATATAGATAAAGAACTCAGATAGTTCAGGTAATTTGCTTTTGTTAACATAGCTAATAAATTAGGGGCGCCTGGGTAGCGCAGTCGTTAAAGCGTCTGCCTTCGGCTCAGGGCGTGATCCCGGCGTTCCGGGATCGAGTCCCACATCGGGCTCCTCCGCTGGGAGCCTGCTTCTTCCTCTCCCACTCCCCCTGCTTGTGTTCCCTCTCTCGCTGGCTGTCTCTCTCTCTGTCAAATAAATAAATAAAATCTTTAAAAAAAAAAAAAACATAGCTAATAAATTATACTTGGTAACCATGAATATCTAAAAAATCTGTGCCTTTATTTCATTTTTCTTGGTGTCTGCCTTTTTTCCTTCAATATAGAGACAAAGAAAGCTGTGTTAGTTACAAAAAATATCTCTGAGATACACTAGCTTTGAGAACAGAGCTGGATTGGAGCACAAAGATGAGAGATAGCATGAAGATTTCTCATCCCTTCAAAATTCTTTGTGTACTTTATGAAGCCAAGGTTCCCCATCTTACACCACAGCTACTTTCTAAAAAGTTTGCAGATTCTGGCTGGCAATTGATTCCTATCAGGATTTTACTGAATGCCTTAGGGATTAACAGGAAAAAAGCAAGTTAGAAGAAAACAAACCAAAACAAAAAAGCTAAAATTAATTGAGCTCTTAAAAAATGGCAGGGCCTGTTTGCAAAACTCTGCAAGCATTGTAACAATAACAGTGGAATGAGTTCCATTATTATCTGCATATTGTAGGTGATGAAACTGACTTTTTCAATATCACCTGCTAAAACTATGATTCAAACCCAGGTTATTACAGATCATGAAGGCTTAAATGATACTATATTAAAGTGTTAGATACAAAATATCCTATACTCTATCATTTAAATACCATTTTGTTTCAGGTATTTGATATTTCTATCTCCAAAGACAGGCAATGAGAAGTATGGCTTCTGGGCCATAGCAGGCCTCCTTAATGAGGGTGAAAGGGGAAGAATAACACCTTGAAGACATGATTCTCCACTCTAACTTCTCAGTACTCTTCCATTCCTCGTTCTTCCCCTTTGCCCTCTTCTTTGGCCTCCAGGATCCACAAAACTCAGGAGCACTTTGTTTAGCCAATGAAATGAGCCCCACATTGGTGTTAATCTACCTGACCTTTGACCAGTGTGCCGCTCCATGGGGGAAAATGGAAATGGGGGGTGGGGTGGCACCTCCTTTGAGTTAGACTGGTTTATATTTTCACCTTTAAGTGATGAGAGATTTCATTGTTACTTTCATTTTGGTTCCTTGTTTTTAATCAGTTACTCTAACACCTGACAGCTCAGCTCTCTCACCTGCTCAGCTGCGTTCCTGACAGACAAAAGTGATCTGTTTCTGTTTTCTAACTTTTTGAAAGATACTTTAAAATTGGATGAAAAAGACTTTCCCTTCTGGTTAGGGTATGGAAACTCACTGGAGACTTTCATTTTCATCCTTACAATCAAAACAAGACAGATAATCTTAAAGAAGTCATAGTTTGAAAAAAATCAGAGAGCTGAAGTGGCCAGGGCCTCCCACAAGTGCAGATATAGCCACCCTCCAAAGGCAGGGATCAGAGTGAGAGAGCGGAGAGAAATCCACCAGAGGCTCTTTGAGATGTCAGTTACCAGAAAAGTTTAGAGAAATCTCCCTCATCTAATCTCTTTCACCCAAAAATACAATTAAGAAAATGAATAAGTAAACACATAAAAGGTAAAAAAATTATTCTCATAACATTTCTGTCAATTGACTTATATTAAAAATATGAAAAGAACTATTGAAAATTAATAATGAAAAGATGGTTTAACAAAAGTAAAGAAACCAGAAAAAAAAACTCTTAAATAATAGTTCACAAATAAAGATATATCAATGGCACATAAACACAAGAAAAAAGGTTCTCAACATAAGCAGTCATCAGGGAACCACAAATTAAAACAACTGTATATCTTTTTAGAACTAATAGAATAGCTAAAAGAATAAAAGGTCTGATATCACCAAATGTTTATGTGGTACAGAAAAGACTAGAGGTTTTATATGTTTCTGTTGGGTAAAATTATAAAACCAAATTGGAGAAGTGCTTGGCATTTTCTTGTAAAGGTAATCATGTACCTACCTAAGAACCATACTGTAGTAGAATGAATCCTACTTGAGTAAGTCACAAAACATAGATATCTGCCCCAAGTCTGTCATTTAATATTACTTAAACTACAGAAATACTATTTACTCTTTCTGAAGATCATTTTCCTCATTTGTAAAGTAAATACTTTGAAGAGGTAGCTTTAAAGATCTTCACAAACTCTCAAATATACATGTAATGAAGGCACTGAATGAGCATGCAGAATACATGAGAAGTAGACTGCATCTTAAATACCACAAATGGATGATAGATTGAATAAGAATAAGACAGGCGAATCTAATGACGAATTCTGTGGCCAGAATTGGAAACAATGTTTAAGTAATAAAATAGGCTAGTTTAAGATCAGTCTGTACTGGATATTTTACTAAGCTGTTAAATTTTAAAGCTTTACAAGCCTAATGTGAACTCCCTCCCCTGCCTTTTATTCCTTTATCTTGATTCCAAGCTTTCTGGTTCATAAGCAGATGTCTGAAATATGAAAACAGAGGGATTTTTTAAAATTTTGTTTTTGTATTTTTCAAAGATAAGGGGATTCTATAGTAAAAATGTGAAGTATTTTATTGGTTCTGAATAAGATCAGGAAAGATCTGGAAAATAAATTTTAGAAGAGAAAGGAGAAAATGCTCCGTTGTCAGTGATTTTCCATTGTCTCCAAGATGGTGTGCTTTAGGACAACACGTAGCAGAAGCTAGTTCCCATGTCAAAGGAAACAAGCAGCAGAGGTCTTCAAAATTAAATCATCCAGAGTTCCCTGGAGCCTCCCTGCTTCTAATTTCTACTAAGGCCCACGTGTGTGTTCAGTGTTTCCTTAGATTTCTACATTATTTTATTAAAAATACCGTCTGTTGGGTGAAGAGCCTAAGGGACTAGAGCCATCTTAAACCTTGATACTCCCTACTGCCATGTTTGGATGGCTTCATTGGCTGGCTTACTATTTTTTCTTTATATTTTTGTGAGCTTTTTGGGCCAGAAGTTAGTAATTTCATTACTAAACATGTATAATACTACCAAATTATGCAATAGTGCACTTTATTATAAAAACTCTTCAGCTACCTGAGTATAACTGACCTGCACTTTGAGGAATTTTGCAGGATAAATGTGCTAGAAAACCTTTTTTTCTTTCTTTTTTTTTTTTTAGTCAGTGAGTTATGTGTGAAAATTAGGGTAGATTAAAAATCTATCTTGGGTAATTTAGTTTCATCAAAAGGCAAATCAAATTTTGATTTGAAAGTTTGTGCAAAGGGGGATAGGGAGAACTACATTTGGCAAAATGTTTGTTCCAAGACCAGCAATTCTAGTCTTAATGTGTTTCTGGAATAATTTGGAGAATTTGGGGAACTCAACTTTTTTTTTTTTAAGATTTCTTATTTGAAGTCAGTTATTTGAAGTAATTTACATGTTCTCATAAGAATAGTTATAATGAACTGGGGTATGTTTTTTTTGAGTTAGGTCTCTCCTCTTTGGGCCAACTGTGAGGAAATTGTGAGACATTGCCCTTAATGTTCTTAATAGACCCATTTTCATTTTAGAGGAGTTCTACAAAGAAATGTTTTAATTATGTCAAAGATTTTAACAAGGATTCTTACAAACTCACCCTTAATTCCATATTTACTCTAGGGCTATTTCTCATTTTGAAAATTTTTGTTGGCTTCAGAAAATCACTTTGGCTCTTCCTCATTTACTCTAGACTCTTCTAGAAACAGAACTGTTTGGCTTTTTTTTTTTTTCCTTTAATTTGTCTTTCTTCTAACAATCTGTCAATGTAGCTGAAAGAAGGCAATTGGAGTTTGCAACACTGTCTGGAAATTGCTTTGGCTAACTGTGTATGTTCACAAAGTAGTTTTTCTATCGTCTAAGTTACAACAGCCTCTAACAGCAGATCTCAAACCATTCCTCATGCCTCCACTAAAACAATCTCACCTTATTTCAAGCCTTTCCCCCAACTCCATCGTAAAGTCATTTCCACATGTTTAGGGTTTTAGTTATGGTAGCATTCCACACCTGGAATTGATTTCTGGTTCAGTTATCTATTGCTCTGAAGAAGAAGAAGAAGAAGAAAAAAAAAAGCTACACAAAACTTAGTGGCTCTATATAGCAAGGATTTATTAATTTTGACAATATTTTTATTGCCAGCCCAGTCAATTGTTTGATTTTCTCCAGGGATTACTTCTGAAGCTTCAGGTATTTGGTAGTTTGACTGGAATTGGAGGATCCAATATGACTTGCTTCATATGCATTTGTTTATACAGGCTGTAGGCTATGCTGCCTTAGTGTTCCTCTATGTGACCTCTCTTCCTCTCAGTTGGCTAAACTCAGCTTCTTGACAGCAAGGTGTGGTTTCCAGATTTCAAGAGATTTAGTGTATGATGTGTTAAAGCCTAGTCTCAGAAATTCACATGATATTACTTTTGTTTCATTATATGGCTCAAAGTAAGTAACAGTGCTCTTCCACATCCAAACAGTGAAGAAATCATCTACTTCTTCTTGGGAAAAACCACACATTCACCTTGCAAAGAAGTATGGGCAAGCCAGGTTATGTTTAATTGGGGTCATTGTTACAGATATCTAACATATCATTAAAATTTTCTTTCTAAAAATTTTTCTTCTGGTTATATTAAACCTTTTAAAATTATTAAATCTTTCCTACCCATCAGCTGGCATCACTCAGTCTTCTTCCATACCTGATTACAAAGGTCGCCAATTCTAAAGTTCTGTCAACCTGAATATGTTCTGTCCTTGCGTTTCCATCTTAATATTAATGATCAAGAAGGGTACTCCAAACAGCATGTGTTTTCCTAGAAGTAACGTAAGCTCTGTTTCTTTTTAAAAGACCTATTTTGTACAGTTTAAACTCTGAGATATTATTCCACTATATTCTTGCTTGCATATTTTCTGACACGAAAACTATAATCAATCTGGTCTTTACTTCTGTGTAGAGTAGACACATCTCCCCTGCAGCCCCCCCCCCCATTTGCCTGCTTTTAAATGGTTTCTTTATTGATGGTTTTCAGCAATTTTATTTTCATGTGACTTGTTGCATGTGTGTGTGTATGTGTGTGCGTGTGTACATTTGTGTGCATGTGTGCTTTGCTTTCTTCCCCCCTTAGCTTCTTGGATCTGTTGTTTTTATAGTTTTCATGAGATTTCGAAAAATTCATGCATCATTCCTTTAAGCCCCCCCCCCGCCCTACTCATCTCTTTGTTAGGACTCTAATTACACATTCATTAAGTTGTTATTAATTTTTTGAGTTACCTTTGTGTGAATGTTTCAGTTTTTATAGATACTGTGGGGGTATCTCTAAGTACATTGATCTTTCTTTCTGCAGTCTCTAGTCTTCTATTAATTTTATCCAGTTGAATTTTTATTTCAGATATTGCATTTTTCATCTCTGGATGTTTTATTTTTTTAGTATCTTCTATTTCCCACTTCAGTATGTCTGTGCTATCTTTTAAGTCCTACCATATATTTGTGATAACTGTTGTGGTATTTTTTTCGTGGTTCCTAAATTTTTGTCATTCCCCACCCCTTACCCCACCCTTATGACTTATCTTGTTTTGCTTAAGGGTCATATGTTCCTGTTTCTTTGCATGTCTAATTAATCCATATTGGATATTTAACCTTGTAATGTCTGGAATTTGTTATATTCCTTTAAATAATGTGTATTTGTTTGGGCATTGATCTTTTTGGGAATCAGTTTCACTTCTCCAAGTCCTGTTTTTGTACTTTATTAAAAAGATTCAGAGAAGTCTTCACTCCAGTGATAGGTCATCCCTATTACAGAATGTGATATATCTGGAGGCACTAGGGAATGCTAAAGAAATTCTCGAAGCGCTCCCTATTCCAACTGTACAGAGCAAGAACAACTTCCCAACATGTGTGAGCTTTTAGAGTGGTGTAGCCTGGCTTTGTGGAGATGCACTGTGTGTTTTCAGAGCCTTATACTTACCAGTGACTCAGGGACACCTCTCCAGAGTTCTGCCTTGCAAATTCTCACCACTTCAACCTTCCTGCACTCTGATCTCCCTCTCCTCAACTCAGAGAAACCACTGTGCTCAGAAAAATGCCTCCAGGCAGAAATCTCAGTCAGTGTCACAACAGTTGTTTTATAGATTTCTGTTGTTTCCAGTTTGTTCACAGCATGAGGATAATCTGCCTATTATGCCACATGTTCAAAAAACAGAAGGCCCCCAGTAATAACATCACTAATGTTTTCTCTTTCACACACACACTCACAAATCTCAGAAGGTTGAAAATGCATTGTTCATTATCATTGCCATCATTCTTTCCAGATCATTTTCATTTCAAGAAATAATTTTAAATATTCTTAGCTTAATTGTAAAAGTGCTTTTTATATTCACTAAATTCATTTATTTCACTAAATTCAAATACTTTGCTGGTAATAGCAATTAATGACATGCAGACTTTAGTCCCCTAACAAGTTTTATTTAATTAATTAATTTATTTATTTTTAAGTAGGCTTCATGCTGGACATGGAACCCGACATGGGGCTCGGACTCACAACCCTGAGATCAAGACCTGGGTTGAGATAAAGAGTCAGATGCCCAAACCACTGAACCACCCAGACTCCCCCTTAACACATTTTAAATATGATTATGATTAAAATGTTGAATGCTTTCTACTTAATGATCAACATTTATATTCCTAAGAGCTTTCCTAAGCTAAACATTTTTTTACCTACAAAGTAACATATTATAGTTAAGACTGAGCATTTTAGAATCAGCTGAGCCTGAATTAAAGCCTTTTCTATGTTCAGTATGTGTGGTTTGACTGAGGACAAATCACTTCAAATGTGCAAGTCTAAATTAGCTAATCTTTAAAATAGGTATGTATACCTCATGGGTTTATAGGGGTAATCGAATAAGATCATGGATGTAGAGGTCTTAGGACATAAGAAACAATAAATTGTAGGTGCTCATAGCTATGATTTATCCCTTTACTGTTTCTCTGGCCTCATCCTCTACCACATTACCTAACTCATTCTGCTTCAGCAACAGTGGATCTCTTGCTGTTCCTCTAAGCCACTGATGTCTTACAGCACTTTCTGCAATGATGGGAAGGCACTGCTCTATGTAGTTTCTGCTAGCCATGTGTGGTTATTGTGTACTTCCAATGTGTGTAGTGCCATCAAAGAATGAATTTTAATTTTATTTAATTTCAGTCAATTTAAGTGTAAATAGCTAATGACTCCTTATTTTATAGTACAGCTCTAAAGTACCATGGACCTTTTTGTTTGCTATTCTTCTGTCTTTAGTGCTAATTTCTATATATTTGCTTGCCCATGTTCTTCAAGTGTTTGTTCCACTGTCACTTTCTTAGAGATGCCTTCTTTAACCAGCCTATATAAAAGAGCAATACATGTTCAAATAATCATTCCATATTATCCTTACATAAGTTTAACTTTATGTCATTGATCACTATCTGATAAAACTGGGATTTTTGTTGTTTTTGTTGTTTTATGTTTCTCACACTAGAGTAAAATTTCCATGAGAAGATAGATTTTGTGTAATTCTTTTCACTGTTTCATCCCAATGTCTAGTATAGAGGGCACTCTACACATATTTGTTAAATAATGAAATAACTAAATAGATCCCATTTGCCATCATTACTAGTAGGAGTCTCTTTTCTCAAAGCAGCTCTAGTTACAGATTTTCAATGTAAAGTTTGTAAACTCATAGCCTACAATTGTATGCAGAAACAGATATACGTATTTCAGACACTGCAGTAGTTAGGATAATAGCAGCCAATCTTGTAAAACAAAGAAAATTGACAGAGAGGCAGTTATAATGGTTAGGCAATTAAGGCTTGTGGGCAGGGTGAGAGTTGACCTGTAGAATCAGGACAGTTGGCTTGCAAAGAATCAGAGGAATAGTCAGAAGGAAGTCCTGAGCAGTAGTGGTGAGATAACAGGTACTGAAGTCAGGTGAAAAAAAACAAGGGTAGAATTGTAGGAAGACAGGATAAACTCATGCTATGCACAGAAAAAAGGAAATACTAGGGGTTAGTAATAGAGTTTAAGAAAGAAGTGTGTCTTTAATGAGCTTGAGATAATAGACAAGCTGACAAGACATCAAAGAGGCTTCCTGCATGCCTGAGACCCTTTGTAGAATGGAATTCCAGGAGAATGAGTCCGGTGAGAAGACTATAGCTAGAGCCTGAGATTTGGGATATGTCTGCTGGAGAGCAGATATTTGTGATGAGCTCAGAAAAAAGAGAGAAGATAACTTATGAAAGAAGGGTTAAAGAAGGTGCTCTGGGAATATGCAAAGTTATAGAGAAGCGGAGTCATTTAAAAGGTAAAGGTTCTTCATGCAGATTGCCTGGATTTGAATACTAGTTCTGGCACTCGCTAACTGGGTGACCTTATTCAGTAACCTACCATTTTGATGACAATATCTCCATAGTTGTGAAATGAGGACTATAATAGTATCTGCTTCAGAGGGTTGTTGTGAGGGCACATAAATTCATGAATGTAAAATGCTTAGGGAAATTCTTTGTTTACAGAAAGTGCTCAGGCCACAATGTTAGATAACACCAGGGGTTATTAGGAGTAAAACTGTTAACCTACTGGAAGCAAAAAGGTTGCACAAGGTCAGTGAACCCCATGAAGGAGAATATTTCTAAGAGAATGAGGTCAGATAATAAAAATCACCTTGAGCGGTGCCTGGGTGGCACAGTCATTAAGCGTCTGCCTTCGGCTCAGGGCATGATCCCAGGGTCCTGGCATCGAGCCCCACATCAGGCTCCTCCGCTGGGAGCCTGCTTCTTCCTCCCCCAGTCCCTCTGGTTGTGTTCCCTCTCTCGCTGGCTGTCTATCTCTGTCATATAAATAAATAAACTCTTTTAAAAAAAAATCACCTTGAGTACCTGATTTGGTTTCGGAGTTAATTCTCATAGCAGCTCTGTGTGAGATGAACAGTAAGCATCCATTTCTAGATAAGGAGACTGAGGCCCATACATATTAAATGTGGAGTTGGAATTCTAGTCCAGGCCTGTACAACTCTAGAGCCCATTGTCTTACCCTACATTTCACACTTCCCAGAGGGAAGATGAGGGTGTGTGTAAGGAGGTAAAGGAGGAAGATGAAGACTATGAAAGTACCATTCAGCTTGAGTGACAAGAGCAAGTAGCATGTATTTAATGAAGGATTGCAAAGTAATTGCCAAGAATTTAATTGAGGATACACAGAGAGGAAATGGAAGTGACTTATGTGGACAACTCATCTGGCAACCATGATTAACAACGAGAGGTAAAATAGAGTAATAGCTGGAGAGCAAGAACATGTCAAGTAGAGCTGATTTAGAGAAGGGAAGTAGGAACATGTTTTTACCCAAATGGTAGGAGAAAATGGGAAGGAGGCTACTGGAAATGGAGGCTTGAGCTAAGAGGATAAATAGCAGCTGTTAAATTGAGAGGGGGGAGAACTGGCTAGGGAAACCTGAGCAGGGGAAGGTAGATGAGTGGTGCCTGATGGGAAAGAGGCAAAACTAAAGGCTGTGTTGGATTTGGGGCTCTTACTCCATGAAACAGAAGAGTAAAAGATCATTTGTTTTTTTGTCTTCAAGAGACAAGAAATTGTTTCAGGTGAATGAAAGGTGGGAAACTAGAGCTTGCTAAGCATTTACAAAGGAAGACCATGAGTCAAGGGACAGAGAACAGGGAGATCATGGCCTGTGGTGTCTACTCTTCATTTCAAGGAAAAGGAAAGACAAGTAGGTTTCCAGAACTGGTGTGACAACCTTGGTGCATCCCTGTGTCTGGTGAGGTATAGCTTACAGGGAAGAATATGGACCACCCCCACTGTGTACATGTATTTGTTTCCTATTAATGGGGTAAAATATATATATCACAAATGCAGTGACCTACAGTCTTACTATTCTGGAAGTCATAAATCCAGAATCAGTACCACTGGACTACATCAAAGTGGTGGCAGGGCTGGTCCCTTCTGGAGACTAGGGGAGAATCTGTTTCTTTCCTCTTCTAGCTTCTAGAGGAACCTGGCATTCTTTGGTTCTGAATCACTCTAATCTCTGCTTCTATCATCATATGGCCTTGTCTTTATCTCTGACCTCTGATCCTCCTGCCTCCATTTAAAAAAGCACTTGTGATTACATTGGGCCCACCCAGATAATCCATCCTATTCTCCAACCTCAACACCTTAATCATATCTGCTCAGTTTCTTTTACCATGTAAAGTAACATATTCAAATATTCCAGAGATCAGGACATGGACATCTTGGGGGGGCATTAATTATTTAGCCTATCAAAGCACATATCTCTAGCTTATAGATCTTTCTAAACTAGTGTGTTCAGATAATTCTTCCTGTTTGTAGGAGACTAGAGAGTCTCTGGTGAGAATATCTCCTGAGGGAAAATTAAAACACCCAGGTCTGTGAACTATAAAAGCAGCAGAGTACCTGCAGGAGTCCTGTGGTGGTGTTCCACTGCTCTGTGAAAGAGGATTTGTTTCTGAGTAACTGTGAGACAGCTCCTGCTGGTGAGCGGGGCGTGGGGGGGGGGGGGGCAGCTCCAGGTGACCGGAGTCAGGAAAATGTAGGAATTACAGATATTAAAGCCTTCGTCTAGACCTGAGAAGGTCTGGTAATGCCTGAGGCAGATCCCTGAAGGTATTCTTGGACATGTAAACAACTTTAATTCACCTTCCACATCCCTGAATGAAATCCAGTATTTCCTGAGTTCCATACAGTTTAAAAGTACTTGCACTGGAAGTAACTCATTTAAAACTCACAGAAACTCTAGTGAAACAGGACTCCTTTTGTCAGGTTTTTTTTTTTTAATTTGTTGTTGGTTTTTAAACACAGAAATAAGCTGTGTGATTTTTCCAAGGGTACACAGCTAGAATGAAGTACAGACCAGTCACAATTTATAAGTTTATATCTTATATTTTCTGCCATCTCAGATTGAATCTAGTGGTCCTCCGTAATAATCAGTCTCTTGCATATACTCTCAACTCCCTTCCTTTTGCTTATTTAGAAAAAAGGACCAATTTTAGCAAAATGAGCTTTCTGCTTACTCCTACTTCACTGATATAGCTGGACGTAGCTAGAGGAAACCTCGTCATACAGATAAATCCCTGATATTTGGCCTCAAATATGCCCTTGGTGCTGTCCATAAATCCTCTTTTCTTAATTTGGTACATTCCCTTTCCCTGTCTATGAGGTGACTATTTCATACCTTCTTTATTCTGACCTCAAACCTCAAAAACTCCTTCTCATTCAGAGCTTCAACTGATGAGAAATCAGCCAACTAGAAGAAAACTTTCACAAGCACCTTCTTCATCTGAGTCCCCAAAGTGTATTTATTTATCCACAAATACAGTGCAGACACTGAACAATGAGAATTTCCATTGGTCATAAACCTTCACTTCTGGCTCATGAATACTTCTAAGTAGTGTTGTATCTCCAACTCAGGCCACCAAAGTTGAGTTACATGGCCATGTTCTTTCATGCACGTTCTACTTGCCTTCCCACTGTTCCCAGTGAGGAGGTGGAACAGAGGGGGAGCTGGTGAGTGAGCTCATTAAGGAGGAAATCAAGGCCTGTGTTACGTTGGACTAGTTTGGTTAATAGGTAGAATTTGGAACTAGATGCCTGATTTCTAGGACTAGCTTGATCATGTACAGTCTGTGTAACCTTGAATATGATTTGGTTTCCCCCATCCTACCAGAGTTTATAATAATGTCCATATCATTTGCTTATTGAGTGGATTAAATGAGATAATTCATGTAAAATGCTCAGACCAAGTACCTGATGAACAACGCACCAAGTTTAGCTAAATTCTATTACTTACTCGCTCCTGTGATCTTGAGTAAGGTAACTTATCTGAGCCTCTACCTTTCCTATATCAAGAGCTCAGGAAGTTTAAATAGACACCAGATCCACCTGGGAGGTTAGCTCATAATCTTGATGATTCCTTAGAATTTTTAGGGAGCTTTTAAAAATATAATAGAAAAAGTATTATTTAAAAGCCTTGCATTTATAATAGTATTCAAATTACATATGTAGCTACTAGAAATAATTTTTAAAAAGTAAGCAGTTCCTTGATAGGCTACACTTTGAGATGAGCTTCATTTATCCAAATACAAACATCTCAGAACAAAAATAGAAAATTGAACATGCCTAGGCATAACCTCATTGATGACATGCTTCATATTCCAGGTAAAACGCAGGTAAAGTCTGTTAAGGATAAGATACATGAAAATTGTATCAAAGCTAAAGAAGTAGGGTCACCTGGCTGGCTCAGTCAGTATAGCATGCAACTCTTGATCTTAGGGTTGTGAGTTCAAGCCCCACACTGAGTGTAGAAATTACTTTAAAAAAAAAAATGCTGAAGAAGGGACAGATGTCCATAAAGTCCCCTCAGTGGAGGAGTTGATCCAAATGTATCAGTTTGGCGTGGCATCCTTCTAATAGGGGATCAGACTGGGCATTTGTTTGGAAGTCTGTGTGTCTTTGGCACAAGGCATAGTTAGTGCATTCGTCACACAAAACAGATGAGACTGCTTTCATTCATTAGTCAAGCTGTCTGAGGGCTCCATTTTGAAGTATATTTTGTAGTTCTCATTAGATGATGCCAAAGGCCCGGTGGGATTAATTTTAGGCACCTTTCCATTTATCAGAAGTGAAAGATATCCAGGTCAGTACATCCATTAAAGGATATATAAGACTTAGTCTATTTCAGGGATGGGGCCAAAAGATTACTGTTGTTTTAGAGGACCTATCTCTGAAAGTTCTTGGTGAGTCTGTCTTTCTGGAGTTGGTTGTCAAAGCACTAAATTCTGAACCATTACCAGTTTGTCTCTGTTTTGTCTTCGTACTCATCAGAGGCTTGTAGTTCATATCTGTGTCCTGTCAGGTCTTTTTCTATAGCAAGAATAGATGCAGAGGGCCTGTGGATTTTTATTAAGAATAAATTTCTGGGGTTTACAGGTTTCCTTTGTTTTCTGGGGAAAAAAATCACATCCGTTGGGGTTTATTTTTAGTCATATAACTTATGTAATGAAAATAAAATTGAGTGTATTGAATTTTAAATGCAGTTTAATATATTTGAGTTCATATACTTAAGTGTATATATGATAGGGATAAATATTATTATAAGGCCCTTCAGAATGAAGGCTAAAGTGGCAAACACAATAGCAACAAGCATAACTGGCATCCAGATATTGGTTTCTAAATATCGTTTTTCAATAAAATGAACCAGTGTTCTTTGGAGAAATGGTTGATTTTAGAGACAAGGGAGGTAAAATATATTTTTCAGCCACTTTTGCATGTTGCCATCACATTTTGAACTTGTATCTTTTTTTATACCAGCAACACTACTATAGAGAAGCTATTCATTTTTGAAAGGGATGATTTAATATTCTTCAAGAGAACATATTTACTTTATGCTTGAAGCCATATCTTTATTAATAAAATTTTAGGGTGTTGCCCTAAATCACAGTGAGATATTACAAGAAAATACTCTTTGCCTCACTGAGAGAATTTAATGAGCTTATGTAATGTCCCAAGCATTCTGGGAACTATAGTTGTGGAAAAGGGTAAGTTCTCTACCTGTTGAGAAACAGATAACTTTTTTTTTCTTTTTTTTAAATTAATTTATTTTTAAATTTTTACCTTTTTAAATTTTTATTTAAATTCAATTAATTAACGTAATGTATTACTGGTTTCAGACGTGGAGGTCAGTGATTCATCAGTCTTATATAATACCCAGCGCTCATTACATCACATGCCCTCCTTAATGTCCATCACCCAGTTACCCTGTCCCCCCACCCCTCTCCCTTCTAGCAACCCTCAGTTTGTTTCCTATGCTTAAGAGTCTCTGACGGTTTGTCTCCCTCTCTGATTTCATTTTATTTTTTCCTCTCTTCCCCTATGATCCTCTGTTTTGTTTCTTAAATTCAATATATCAGTGAGATCATATGATAATTGTCTTTAAAATAAAATCCTGCTATGCAAGAAATATAATTTTTACTGGAAAATAATCACTTTGGGTAACAATAAATACAACCTTGACTAGGAAATGTTTGATATAATTTTAAAGTTGAGAATTCTATGTAATTCAATATGCAAGGACCCTGAGATAGATGATAGATAGATACATAGATAGATGATAGATAGATAGATAGATAGATAGATAGATAGATAGATAGATAGATAGATACACACACACACTATATATATAATTTTTTCTATGTTAATCTTTGTGTGCAATGTGGCAGGCATATTTTACCCTACCAGTCTATTGTTGTAACTATTTCTTTTGTCTTTTAAAAAATTTTGTCTACTTTATTCTTTCTCAGGCATCCTCAAAGTGTATTAATTTTCAGATGCTGGCAATAACAAATTACCATAAGCAGTTTAAAACCGATATTTATTATTTTACAATTTTTAGGCCAGAAGTCTGACATGGCTCTCATGGTCTAAAATCAAAATCAATAAGACTGTCTTTCTTTCTGGCGGTTCTTAGTGGCAAATCTGTGCCCTTCATTAAGTTTGTTGGCATAGTTCAGTTCCAGGCTGTTACAGGACAGAAGTCTTGTATCCGTACTGACTGTCTGCTGAGGGCCATTCCTAGCTTCTAAAGGTCACCTCTGTTCCTTGGCTCTTTGCACTCTTCCATCTTCAAAGCCAATAAAGGAAGATGGAGTCTCTCTCACATTTGAAATCTCTGCTACCTCTTCTTCTATCACCTCTCTTACTCCAACCTGAAATAATCCTCCAATTTTAAAGACTCCTGTGAATAGATTGGGTCAATCTGGATAATCCAGGATAATCACCTTATCTAAAGGTCCAGTTATCTTAATCACATCTGAAAAATCCCTTTTATGGTTTAAAGTAACATATTCACAGGTCCTAGGGATTAAGGTGTGAATATCTTTGGAGGATCATTATTCCAGCTACCACAGTAACCCCCAAAAAACAAAGAAACCCTTCAAGTATAGTCAACAAAGGAAGAAAATCCATATTCCACACAATGGAATTTTCAACATATAACAATAATTGAACAAGGGTTTAATGGCCCTTAGCATGAAAGCAGAAATTTAATCATTTAAAAATGCTAGTTCATGCCACTATGAAACTGTGTACTTATATATGACATACAACATCTAAAATTTTCTTAGCAAGTGTGAGAGCAAACTGACTCTATTAGAAGTATATGGGATTTCCATTACGAATTTGTAATGGTATATAGGGCTTTTAGGAAGGTCAACTTCTGATAGATGACTAGTAGGTTTAGCAGTCTTTTATTCCTTACACGAATATTGTTGGAAAAAGATGTCAAGAAGTGCAATACTATAGTATTCTCTCTAGCAAATAGATAAAACCTGGACTATAGTGATATAATATTGAAGGAAATGATATTTATACCGTTAGTGATAATAGCAGATGGTTTCATAACATGTGAAGCTGTGCTCAGTGTTTTGTCATATCCCAGAAATGTGATGAAGTGCTAGGACTTTGAGAGAATCAAGCTTATAGATAATTTCGCTTGAAAAACAGCAACTGTCAATGATCCTTTTGGACACACTCAAACTCAGTCTTCAATATGGTTGACAGGATTGGAAATGTCTGCTGTGAGAAACCGTTGATGCTTAAATAAAATTAGGCTGGAGTCTGTAATAAGTAAGTTACCAGTTTAGTCCCCTTCCTGTGCTAGCTGCCAAAAGAATTTTAAAAAGTGAATTAGTCAACAATCTTGCTTTTAAATCTTAGAGATTGAAGACACATGCAAATATAATACACAAAGTAAAATATGTGAATGTCCAGGAGGGGTAGAAACTGATCTATAGGTTCAGAGGAGGGTGTGATTTACTTCCATAAATGGAATAACAGGAGGTAAGGAAGGCTTTTGGCACAGAGAATTTGAGCTATATTTTTTAAAAAAGGAGAGGTTTTTGGCTAAGCAAATGTATAGGGGCAGGAGATTTTAGAGCAGGAAGGAGTAATTCTTTCAGTATAGCAAGAATAAATTGTGTAAGAATGGATATAGTGCTCTATGCTTTGCATTGAACCCAGAGCCCTATATTCAGACTGGTTCTTAATTTATTAATATTCATAATGATATATAAAGATTCACAAGGTAATTTGGGAGCAAAGGTGGGAAATAACATTTAGAGGGTTTGTTTGTTTTTTATTTTAGAGAGAGAGACAGAGAGAGAGCGTGTCCGAGTGGGGCAGGGAGGGGCAGAGGGAGAAGGAGAGAGAGACTCTTGTGGGCTCTATGCCCATGGTGGAGCCCAACACAGGGCTGGATCTCAAGACCCTGACAGTATGACCATGAGATTATGACCTGAGCCGAAATCAAGAGTCAGACACTTAACTGAGTCACCCAGGCACCCTGGGGGAAAATAACATTTATTCTCTGTGCTCCTACCCAGGCATTTTGTGGGCGACTAGTAAATATAGTCATGTTTTTGTTTTTACCTTACATATGTTGAAACTCCATTTCAGACAGGCTAATCACTTCTCAAGGTTACATATTTGGTGTTATCTACAATAATAACAGAGCTATTATATGTTGAGACACAGTGCTCACCAGTGTGTTAGAATAGTAGATGCCATACTTATCCTGGGGATCTTGTTAAATCTCTTAATCTCAGGTCACACACCAGACCAATTAAGCTGTGATACCTGGTGGTGGATACAGGCATAAGGTCGTTCTCGAAGCTCTCCAAGTGATTCCAGTATGCAAACGAATTGGGAAACAAGTGTACTACAACATGATCTCTCTTGAGCCTCACAAATCCCAGGATATAAATTTTAACCTTACCCCCATTTTACAGATAAGGAAACTGATACCTAGATTATGTGTGAGGTGGCTAAAGCCTTTCATTAGAAATAATGGAGCCAGGACTTGTCTACAGGTGTTCTATTTTCAAAGCTATCTCAGTGCCTTGCTGGGATAAGTCACAAAGCACAGTTTTTATTTCCCTATAAAGCAAGAAATCCTTAGTCGCCCCCCCCCCCCATCATGCCGTTTGCAGTAATGCTGTCTGTCTTCTGTGCAGTACAGAAAAAGTCTTGCTGAATAGATTTCTGTTTCAAGGACAAAAATGTGTACTCAAACATGTATACTAATGTCATTGTGGTAGTTTATTTTAATCTGGCAGTTTATTGATACCTATTTCCACTGTCCTGGAGTTTTCTTATCTAGAAATGGGCTTTTTTTTTTTTTTTGAGAAAACCTATGGTATCTTCTCATTTTAACTAATTAAACTTAAATTGTAACTAATTCTGAATGAGGCTGAATCATCATCCAATTATTTATAAAGTACCAATAAATTTTGGTTTTATAAATGTTCTAGTGCTATAACTGACAACAGCACAGAAGAATTAATTATGGAAATTGCATACAAAAACAGGAAGTTTTTGATTATCCGATAGAAATTAGTAATCTCTATTCATTCTTACCCAGCACATCACAGAAGGAGAATGGTATAGTGAAATATCATTTGATATCTGGGTTCAAATGCTTTTTTTTTTGCTAGGTGACTAAGCGTAATTTCTGTCATCTTTTAAAAGTAGATAGATAATGTCTTACCAGGAGGCCATTCAGAGAGGGAAATGAAATTGACATTCATAGCACCTGCCACATAGAAAGTTCCTTTTAAATGTTATAGTTTATTTTTGTAATCATTATGTTACAACACCATCTTAGATTACTAGGTAATAATTTTGTGTACTTTTTTTTTTTAATTCCTCTTACTATTCTGTGAGTGGGGAGAAGATGCAGGGAGAGGCAATAGTAAGAATCAAAATAAACCAAATCTTTCCATATGAGTTGACTTCCAGATTAGAATTTGCATGTTAGCTCCTGGGTAATGTAGTCCCCTGATTGAGAGCACAATCTCACAATCTGCTCATTTACTAAAATATCAAATGTTGACATAAATCTAGATATGGACAAAATGACCTCGGTTCTTAGAAAAAGGACTTTTATGAAGTCATAAACATTTTCTAAGCCCCAGAGGTGTTTTCATCTGGAATGATTACAAGAACCAAAGCCGCATTTGTTAGTGTACATTTGGACCTATTGTGAGATCTCACATGAATCATTGAATCTTTGGATTCTGTCTTATATGCTTAGTGGTGATATTATAATTGGGTCTCTGTAGTAGGTAGTTAATGCCCAAGCTGAACATTTTTTACATGTGTGTCAGAGAGATGAAATGATAAGTGAAAGAGCTAACTTAACCTACACTTATTTGGACTGGGTAGAGTAGATTCTCAAAATGAAATATCTCCATAATTCCCAAAGATTAAACCTCACAAAGTTCTTATTATTTTGTGAATAGAACTATCATTTAAATTACTACTTAGCTGTGGACACTCATGCATTAATTCAATATAACTGTTTAAGTGTCATGTATCAATAACAATATTGGATGTTAGAATACACTGTTGGAGAAGTTAGAGTGAAGACCAACTTAAATATAGTAGCAATACCGGTGGTGTTACAGAACTATATATGATACACCTTCACAGCAGAATTAAATTTAGCCAGTAGAAATAGCAATACAAAGAGACTTTCAATTAAATATAAAATTAACTCTTTTTGAGCAGTATAGTATCTAGAAATAGAAGGAGTCACATGTAGAGGTAGTAAGTTGTACCATTGAAAAATGAAAAATATTCACTCATATTCAGAGCATTGGGACTGTGAGGGGGTAGATACTATAGGGATTAGGTAATGTTAGGGTTCCTTTCAATTCTAAGTTTTGATGGCCATGAGAGACTTCAGTGAACGCTAGTAGGAGCACACTTGGTATTTTAGTGAATAAATAGCAAAGGAGAAGCATTTTGATTTCTTTTGGTCATACATGAGACTGAGTCACATAGGAGAGAAAGCCTTGAAATCAAATAGACTTGGAATCCTGACTGTGCTTGTCCTTTGGACAAGTGGCTATTATTCTGAGTGCTCACTTTCTTAATGTATATAATATAAACTAATGTTCTCAAATTTTTATGTGAATTATAAATACATGGTGAACTTATAAACAGTGGCACATGTCTGTTGTCAGTGGTCTTTGTTCCACACTTTGAGAAACACTGATGTTAATATCTTGAAAGTTTTTTTGAGATGATCACTTATAATAAATATTAACTATACAGAGTTTTAATAAATATTAAAATCATTAATGTCCTTAGTAACTTGCTCTACAATTTTTATATTCCAGTTTTCTGAATCTTTAATAGTCAAGGTTTGCCTCAGAGGCCATGCTTATTCTGAGATATCTTCTTGGGTTCATTCTATATGCTGCGTTCATACTGTTTAAGTCTGGTGGGGCCATTTAGGAAATAGCCTTTGGATTCTTTGGTATTTTTCTCTACAGACTTAGAAAACTTGAAATGGATCATGGAGAGCTCAGGGGCATATTGAATTTTCAGTTTAGGGTATGTTTAAATTACTTTGAAATGACTGGTTATTTTTAGCTTTTTTAAAAAGATAATATTGGAGTCACATGGAGAAAATAAAAGATCTACCTGCTCCATCCCATTTTCCTGCAGCTTGAAATTGTGCTCATATTGTTTAATAGTATAGCAAGAATTGAAGAAATTGGGCGTTTTAATTTAATTTTCACTTAGGGATTAAGACTTAATGCTCAATGTAAATGTGTTTTCCAGTATTTCTAATTCCTAAATGTAGCAAATAATTCATTTTTTTTTCTTAATGAACTGAGGGAAAGGAAAGAAAAATATGGCAAACAGTATGAGGACTGGCTTGGTGTCCTGTTGCCACACTCTCATGCACATCCCTTACCAGAAGCATAGCAAGTTGTTGCCTAGGGACAGTAAGAAAAGACAAATGTGTAAGATTTAAGAAAGGAGAGAAAATTACTCCAGGCTTTACAAGTTAAAACTGATCTTTTTCAGGGATTTGTGAAACCTCATTTGCTCTGTTCCCAGCAGTTGCTATATGTGTCCCAGTTGCAGGCTTTGATGAGTTTTTGACGTAAGCTTGACTAATTTTTTTTTTTTTCTAGGCCAAATGTGCTCTTCTGTAACTTGACCCAGAGAACATATGTCTAGAAACATCACTCTGGCTGCACTACATCAATCTGAAAAGGCTGCTTCATACAAACCTTGTTATTGTGATATATGTGTATATATGTGTGTGTGTGTATATATATATACACATATATATTTTTTTAAAGAAGCAGTTGTGCTTCTAGATATCGCAGACCTGGTGAATAGTTTTCACATTTTTTAGACCAGTTGGCTGCACTATTAGGTAACTATCCTATGTAAGACCTGACTTTAGAGCATGTCATAATGTGACACTGATTTTCTTTTCTTACTATAAGTCTATAGACAGCTAAAGATTGGGTGTCAGTTGTTAATATGGAGAATATGAAAAAAAGCTAATCTCAGTGAGGTTACTAAATCAATGATATGCAAATACAGATATCCATAATTCTGTGATCTACTCTAAGAAAAATGTTAGTTCCTTCTTTTCTGATCCTCACTATCTGGATTAAATTTACGTTTTAACCTATATCACAGACTAATCTACATTTCTAATACTTGCATAAGGTTTATTTTATGCAATAGATTGTAAGCAATTTGAGAAAAGAGACAATAAAAATCTTTGTATTTCCTTCATTACATAAAATACATGTTATCAAGAGCTTAATGATATTTGCCAAATAAAAATACACAGTTTTCAAGATAGATGGGACTATATATTTTAATAAGTAAACTCATTCACTTTATAGTTGAAGAAACTAAATTTCAGAGAAGGAGTGTGGCTCGCCTAGAGATGTGGTCAGTTGGAGAGCATTAATTTTGGAAAGACTAACTCCTAACCTGAACACTTAACCATCAGCTACATCAAGTGGAATGAAAGGCATTGCCTTGATTAGGCATCCTGTGTTCTGCTTTAGAACTTCTTTTTTCTCTTCTATTATCATTGAATTTCTGATTTTTAGAAAAATATTAAGACAGTGCTAAATCAGAATTTTTTAATAAATGAGACACCCATTTGATACACAGTGGTGGTATTTCAGAAACATGAGCTCAAAATGTATGTCTTTCCAAGAAGGTGTTTGTTTGTTTGTTTTTTGTTTTTTTTGTTTTTTTTTTAACATAGGCTCTTTGCCTGATGTGGGGCTTGAACTCACAACCCCAGGATCAAACATTGCATGTTCTACTGTCTGAGCCAGCCAGACACCCCTCAAGCAAATAGTGTTTAATTACACATTTTGTTTTCCTTTTATAAAAATAGTACTTGTTCTTTTGTCTCCAATCTCTCCTGATTCCTAGTTAATGCTAAGTATTTCCTTTAGAACACTGCCTTAGATGCAGCCTGAAAATTTTGGTATGTCATTTTTTTAAGCTTTATTTATTTCAAAGTATTTTCTAATTCCCCTTGTGATTTATTATTTGACCCATGGGTTATTTAGAAGGGTATTGTTCAGTTTCCAAATGTGTGGCTCTTTCCAGATATTTTTCCATTATTAAGTTTTAATTTAATTCCATTGTGGTTAAAGAACATATTTGTGTGTTTCAGTTGCTCAAAATTTATTGTAACTATTTTATGGCACAGAATAGGATGTGGTTTTATCTTGGTAAATGTTTTGTGTGTAGTAGCAAAAAATTTACATTCTGCTATTGTTGGGTGGAGTGTCCTGTAAATATCAGTTAAATCAAGTTGGTCAGTTATATTCAAATTTTCTATGTCCTTACTGGTTTTCATCTACTTGTTCTGTTAATTACTGAGAGGATAATGTTTAAATCTCCAGCGATAATTGTGGATTTTTTTTGTTTCTCCTCTAAGTTCTATTGGTTTTGATTTTAAGAATACTGGTGTTTTGTCATCAAATATATACACACAGTATCTCTTGATGATTTATCATTAGGAACTGAATCTCTTTGTTTTTAGTAATATTCTTTATCTGATACTGATACGTCTGATATTAGTATAGCCTCTCCAAGTTTCTTTTGATTTTTTGTAGGCATGATATATATTCTTTCATACATTTACTTTTATTTTAGACGTCTTTATATTTAAGCTTAGTATTTTATAGATGAAATATATTTGGATTTTGTTTTTTGTTAAAATCATATCTACTTAAGTCTTTATTTTAGGCCACTGCTCAGTATAGGTTTTAGCCAACTATCAGAAAACTGTTAGTCATTTCCGGTTACTTGAGCTAACACAATGGATCCAAAATTTTAATGAATTTACTTATATTTGTACGTGTTTTCTGATCTGATACTATGTTCTCTTCTTTCTTATTTAACAGAGCCAGAATACATCCCAACATATATTTCACAAATTAACTGATAGAAATTAGCAAACTTGTCATTTATTTTTCATATATAATCTATCTACTTCTGGGTCAGACTTTGAATTTTTCCTTTAACTGAAGAAGACTAGGATGAGAGTCCCACTATAATCTGGAGGGATCAAGTTGATGGTCTTGGAGAATGAAGAGAATGCTGTTCTTTAGTTGGGTACCCACTCCAAATCATTGTTAAATAAGGCAGGACAAAGCACACAGAAGAGTGTGATTGCTACTGTTGGTAAGATACTCATAGAGTTTTATTCATGATATTAAAATTCATTTTCCATTTCTGTTTTCAAGATCTGACTCTTTCCTTGAAGGTCCCTAACTCAAATAGGACACATGGTGATATTATTAATTTAACCTAAATTGTAATACAACAACATATAGAAAAATTTTCAGCTGATTTTCAAGTGTACCATCCTGGTGGCTATAAGAGATCAACATTTTTTTTTTGAAGCATAATCGTAATAGTTCTGATCCTCTAATCATGCCTTCTAAACAGATGTTTAAACTCTAAGCTTTTTGTTTATTTTCTTTAAGATACCAGTGATATCAGAATTAGCAATTCACCCCTACCCTAAGTCTTGTATTCTGTTTGGCTTTGTAATAGATTCTCATAGGTGGTATTGAGTCTGTTAAAGCCTTGCCTTCATTATGTACTTTTTCCAAATGATCACAGGCTGATTATTTGAGTAACCTTTTGCTAGTCTTTTGCCATTTTATGAAAGTGACCAAGTGATTCCAATTTTCTACCAATGCTGATTTTTTCTCAATAATCTAACATACATAACCAGTAGGAAGTGTAATCAGTAAGGTAGTAACTGATCTCATATTTTCATCTTTGTGGGTCTGCAATTCTGCTTCCAAATGCTACACCTTTTAGGATTGAAGGAATAAAACAGAAATAACTCAAAGTATTTTAAAAAGGAACAGGAGTAGTAAAGGGTTTAAAATGAAGAGAATCATATCCTGTCAAAAACATTGAAAGATTAGAGAGAATTGGTTCTATCCTGGACTCCTTGAAATAGTATCCAGGACCACACAAACGTAGCCCTCCAGGCATGGACCTTTTGCTCATGCTACAGTTTTTATCCAGAAATTCTGTGGCTCTCTCATCACTTCATCTGGCTTCTGCTCAATGTAGCTATGTCAGTAAGGCCATCTCTGACCACACAGTATAACAATCTGTTATGGATAAGAGAGAGTCTGCATTGTGTGAGTGGAAGTCTTGGTCCTTGGATTCCCCAGAAGAAGATTTGGTGGGAATCTGTGCTCAGAATTAAAACAGAAGAAAAGTAGCAAGCACAAAGCAATTTATTAAAGCGAAAGTACACTCTCAAGGTGGGAGAGCAGACAGGCTCCCTGAGGTGGCCCCTAGGTTGTTTTAGAAGTGGATATTATTGGGTCTCTCTGGGCTAGAAGGAGCTGTAACATATAGTGGGGTGATCTCTAATGGAGGTTGCTTCCAATCATTTGGGGAACTCCTTCCATAGGTTGGGAAGGGGAGTTTTTGACCCTCCAAGGTTTGTACCTGAACCATCATGGCAGCCTTCCTCCACTGGGTGGGGCTGTTCCTGAAATGCAAACGCATTATAATGAGTCTACAGGCTACCTTGGGGCAGAGGTGGAAGAGGAGGTGGCATGTTCTACACCTGTGGCCTTCAGTCTATCAGCCTCAGGGTGTTGGAAGCCACAAGTTCAGGATGTTGTGCCCCTGGGCTTATAATGTGTAGCTTATTTATCACCTTCCTTGCCTCCAGCTCATGTTTCTATTGTTCCTCTTCAAAGAGTTGGGACTCTGCCTCCAGGCATTCCTTCTACTGTGCAAGTCTAGCTTCTACCTAACAAACCCACCCAACATATTTCATGTGTGCTTATACTGTGTTACTTTCTCTATAGTAATTCTCACCTGGCATATATTTGATTGTTTACTTCTTTATTGAGTGTTTCCTCCAGTAGAATATGGTTCTATAATGAGGGAATTTTTGTTTTATTCACTGGTGTATTTTCCTATTTAGAATTGTGTCTGTCAGACTGTGCATACCTAATACCTGTGGAATAAATAAATGGATGGATGGATGGATGGATGGATGGATGGATGGATGAATGGATGAAATTATATGACTTTGTCCGTGGCTTTCTTCTTATCTTAAATGGCTATTTTCCTCCTCTACATCTTCTAAATTTCCAAACCCTAGTCAACATTCAGCTCACATCAGACATCCTTATGGTTTCTTCACACAATTTACTGTGCCTCCTTCCTGAGATCCTAATTGATTTTGTAGTCTATACCAGATTATTTAGGATTCTGCCATATATTTAAAACATGCAAATACTACTAAAACCTTGCAAAATTGGTGCGGGCAGAGAATATACCTTTGATTTATTTCACACATTCCAAGAACCTTATGTTTTAATGAATGTATTTCAATGCTAAATTATTTATAACTTAAACAAGTTTGATTCCCCATTTTTAAGTGGTTTGTCTATGCTGTCATACCAATAATAAACATTTTTGATTACTTATCATACCAGGTATAGCTGTTTACATTTTATATTTACTATAATCAGAACAAATACCCTGTAAGAAAGGTATAACAATTTTATGTGTGGAGAAATTTATAGGCAGGAATTTATATGAATTTTCTCCCATTGATATAAGTGGTATGTTGGGAGGAAGAGAACCAGACCAGAGTTATGGGATTTGACGCAAATTACTCTTGAACCTTGGTCAGAGTTTATTTGTATGCCAGTTGAAGGTATTGACAGGATTATCTCTAAGGTACCTTCCGGTTACAATAATACATGAATGTGAGTTAGAAAAACTGAAGCAATTCAAGGATACTCTACAAACATATAAAAGTAGAAAAAGTAGAATATTTAAGATGAAAAATTCTTCTCAGGAAAACAGACATCATCCAGGCTTAACTAGCTCCATGGTCTCCAGTTCCATGAATCCTTAGTTCACTGTCATTTTTCAAGAACATAGTTCAAGTAAATCATGTTTGGATATAGTAATTTGAAAACAAAAAGCTTGAAATCTTTGCTGAACATAGACTAAAATTCTCTTTCAAAAGGAAATTTTAGTCTAGATAGAAATTAGGCAGAAACTAAAGAAGATAATGTTACTAAGAAGAAATCTTGAGTTCATAGAAAATTTCATTGATGGTTGTAGGAGTTGGGGTACTGACAGCAAATGGGTCTCCACTCTCAAATATTTGATGTCAGGCAATTTACAGAAGTATAAACAGGATAAAGTATCCAACGAAAAATTGAGGCAGCCACATATTAACCACATCAGAAAATTGTTAACTTCACCTAGGCCTAAAAGAGCAAAAGGAGGGAATAGGGGTAGTGACGCCTAGAAGTAAACCATGGAAGAGGTGCTGTCTCACAGAGCTGGTACCTCGGATCATTGCCACTGTCAGACCCACTGCAAGGCAGGGAGACAATGGTTGAGGCAGGTGTGAGTATCAATATGTCATTTTTTTTTCTAGGCCTAAACTCTAAAATCCTGTCAGTGGCATCCATTGACCAACCAAAAGACATAGGTGCAGTCTATAGAGATCTGTCTCCTAGACTGTAGGGTGGGACAAAAGTATGGGGTGAGGTAACACACACAATCAGATGGTCAAATGAGATTCACACAAATCAGAGGTGTTGTCTAGTGTTAGTTTTTCCTGATGATTTCAAGGGTATGACCAACAGACACAGTTTAAACAGGAAAATGGCACATTCAGGAGCATTCTACATGTCCTACTTTGTTAATGAAATACATGGGTAGCCTTTCATGAAACATCTCCTTTGTATACCTCAGATAGTCACCTATTTGTATGACATTTTCAAGGAAATCATGCCCCATAAATCCATATATCCTTTATTTCCCACAAGCAGTTGTAATTATGGACATCCAGCTAAAATAATCCCATAGGTGTGAACTCTCCCCCTAGAAAAATATAATTATTCTATTTACCAGAAAGTCTGATACTTTTAAAAGAAGATTAAAATTATGCACATTCCTTTTTTCTTTACCTGGGAATATTTGATAATGGAGAGACTGTTGGAGAAATGGTATCTCTTCAGTTACACTGCTAGCTGAATTTAAATTTGAAAGTGAGTTACTATCAGTAATCTTCATAAAGGATGAGCAGGTAAAAAGGAGTTAAAAATTAACATAAAATATCACTGCTTCATTTGTAGCTTCGAGGAAGCAGAATTAATCAAGGCTGCTTTCTTCCACCACCCACTTCATATTATGCCTACCCTCTCCCAACAGCTCTGCATATTTTTTGTTTATATCTATTTGTTTTCCCTGCTAGGAAACCCAAATTTTCTTTAGATGACCTTATTTCCATATACAGTAGTTTGCTAAGGCTGCCATAACAAGATACCGTAGACTAGGTGACTTAAATAACAGAAATTTATTTTATCACAGTTTTGGAGGAATAAAGTCCAAGATCAAGGTTCTGGTAGATTCAGTTTCTAGTAAAAACTCTCTTCTGGGCTTACAGGATGGTGTTTCATTGCGCAAGGGAAGCTCTGCTCATGATGTCCAGGGAGGCATACTGAATATGTCCAGCCACTCAAACACATCAAGACACTGCTGTCCTTATGCTAATATCTCACAAGCCACAGGTCAAATGAGCGTGTCCAGAGTTAAGCAGGGAATGCACATTCCTCCCACCATGAAGCCAAACAAGCCACATGACAGAGACCACTAACAGGAGGGAAATGAATACTTTCAACAGAGTATGTACTTTGGGGAGTACTGTGTCAATAATTTTTTTGCAGTAATCTACTCTACTGCATTGCCCAAGTCTAGATAAGTAGACTCTCCTGTCTGAAAATTACGATCCAAATTCTCATCCCTTTCCACGTGATACAAGATAGCCATAGCTCTCTTCATGGAACTAGCATGCCTGTGCTAAACAGTATCTACCATATTGCTCTTACTTGACATTATGGTTTTTGCACATAAGTGCCAACTGTCAGTGCCTGGTAGCCCCAGATTTACTTCAAAGGGTTATGGAATTTTGCCTCTATATCCCTTTGCTCTCTCTTACTCCAATGGAAATATCTACTTCGCATGTGCTATGCATTTTCCTCTCTTTTTTTTTCTCATTTACATCTATTTCTCTTCATTATTATTCCTAACCATGTGTCTTAGAATATCAGTACCATGAGAAATGACATATCATTTCATTAGTTTATAACAATTATCAAGAACTCTTTTATAAATTAGCCCCATGAGGACAAAGATAGCATTTTAGACATTTGTAGATGAATAATTTCATATATAATATATGATCCTTACGGGTTAATGAGATTTTATTTATTGTGCAACTTTTATTTGCTAGGTGAGTTATAGAGAGTTCAAAAACCCTTATATTGCATTAATTATATCACTTAATTATGTATCTTATACTGATGATATCCTTACTTTTTATAAAGATACTTGAAATGTATAGGCCCCAAAGAAATCGTATGTGGTCAAAGCATTGCAAATGGCAAAACTTATTTGAAAGTAGAATTTACTATTCCAACTGCCATGTTTCTTTTAATACAACATAAAGTATTGTAAAGCTGCCATAGTGTTGACTGATATTCCACTAGATATTGCATGCAATAAAACTATATTTGAGTAAAGTTTGTTTGAAAGATACTTTAATTCTATTTCTGTACTGATCTGAAAATTTAGAGCACAATCTTGCAGCTAATGAACTTTGTTCCATTGTGATTGAGGGTCATGTCAGAATGAAGCCATTAATCACTATAATTCCACACAGAGGAGCCTGAAATTGCTAGAGAGTGAACATTTAATAAGTGGGAAATGCTATAAATGTCACTCCAGATGTGAGCCAATGAAGAGACAGGTAATGATTCAATAGTGTATTTTTAAAACTATATGTAGGCTGATTTGGAAGAAATACAGTGATTCATTTTGGGAATGATTTTTATGGAACCAATTCATTTGAAAATTATAGCTGAGAAAATGGTATGTGTGTGACATTACTTTATCCATTTTTAACTGGAAGTTATAAAAATGAATGTTATTTAGAAGAAAAGTCATGAAGAAAAAACTCTTCTTCAAAATAATTCAGCCTTCATTTGATAGGCAATTGAAGGATTACCTATTTACATAAATCGGGAAAAGTATGGGTAAAATTTTGTACTTTTAATTTTATGACATTTTTATTCTTATAAGTTTAAAAAATGGAGAAAATTTAATCTCTGTAGATTAAATATACCACTGGCTGAAGAAGAATGATAGAACACACACTGAAAATGGTAGAAAAGCATTACCATAATTACAAGTATTTTTATTCTGTGTGATATGAGATGTGACTATCGCTCTAACCTAACTCAGCAAGTTTCTTAACTCCCTGGTTCTCAGTTTCCTTGTCTATAAAACTAATCAGTTGTGTGAAATGACATATAAGGTGCCTTCTAGCCCTGAGAAGTTTTGACTGTTTAGACAATCTAATTTATTGTCAGTAACAAGTAGCTTTCTCTCTAGCAAAACTCATTATTGGTTATTAAAAATGAAAATCCTAACATTAATTTCTCTTTGGCCTAATAATTTTCCTCATAAAGAGAATATTCAGGCCTCCTTTAAAACAGAAAAAAAAGGTCTAATTGGATGGTTGGATTTTTGTTTTAACTATATTATTCTTCAGGACATCCTGTTAATGTCAAGTAGTTCATTTTAAATAATAGTTCCATCAGTTTATTCTTTAACAAGATTCTAAATCTTCTAAAAGTATTTCATATACCCCAAACTAATAACAATTCAACAATTAAAGAGTCAAGAAAAACTTTGGTGGAAGGCAACTCTGGCATTAATTAGAGACTATTACTGACATCCAGATTGCATATTTTCCTAGCAAACTGCTGCGAAATGGCATCTTGTGTTTTGGATAATAACATTTTCATGTCTGATAAATACATTCATGATCACTGCTTTTTCAACAGGCAAGCTATGCTGTTTCATTTAAGCTATAGAGTCCCAGAGGTTGTTTGTATTCTTCTACTGCTTAAAAATTTTTACTGAATCAATGGAACAGCTCTTTTCCAAATGACAAAAGAAAAATGCACAGCTGCAAAATATTTTTTGATTTTTAAGGTAGAATTAGTCTGCATATTTTCTCCCTAAGCCCTTTATTCTTTTTTTTTTAAGTTCTATAGCAATAATTCCCCTCTAATAGGAAAGTACATATTATGACGAATTGTGTTTTAAAGATAAGCAAATTCTCTGGTTCTTTAGTGGAGGCATTTGCTAAGATCGAAGAAAGCAAAATATTTTCTTCCTTCTAGGGATGGAATATGAAATGTTTACAGAGAATACTGGGTGAATGTACTTCTTAAACTGAGAAGTGAGTGCTTAGAAATGAATGTAGAATAGGAACTCAAGACTTTAAGTTTTCATAGACTGAACATGTCCTGTAAAATAAATGTACTTAGAGGAATACATTAGCTTTCTAACTTGCAGAACATAGCTCCTTTTTTTTTTTTTTCATTCTGCAGGTGCTCTGTATGTTACAGAATCTAGGAGTCTCTCCTGATCTTTCAGGCAATCACAATCAAATAGGTTATCAATGATGTACATACTTAATATATTCAATTTCACCTTAAATAAAATACGCTGCTAATTTCTCATTAACTAGAAAAGTTTTGACAAATCAGGCCATAGGTATAAGAAACTTTAAGATTAATTACGAAAGTCTCTTGGACTTTGAGTGTCCATCTGAGAGTTAAGGATAAGTAACATCACATAGAGGAGGTGATTTTAAGCTGGATGTGGAAGGACAACTAGGGACAATCCTCCCTGAAAGGGTTTCACATACTGCATCCTGGCGATGGAATGCTATAGACAATGTCATTCATGTATAAACACATATTACGTTTTTGAAACTGAGTTTAGAGAAATAAATTATTCCCACCCATGGAAATACTCGCTCTCTCCCTCTCTGTCCCTCTCTGTCCCTTACCCCCTTCCCTCCCTCCCTCTCTCCTTCTCTACCCCTTTCCTCCCTTCCTCTCTCTCTCTGTCCCTCTGTCCCTCTTTCTCCATCCCCATCACTCTGTCCCTCCCTCTCTCTCTTCCTCACTTTCTCCTTCCTTCCCTCTTCTCTTCTCTTTCCATGTTTAATTGTAACTGTACATAGATTGCTGGAATTAAGACTCCTCTGTTTTGCTTAGCTGCTGACTTGATTTGTTTCCTCAAATTAACATACATATTAGTATTTGTATATGTATAGTGATTGAGTCAGAACTATAGGACATTTATGAATCAAGTCACTTTTATTCAAGACTTTGCACCTTGGAAAAAATGAATATGCTTACTAAACTCTAAAAATTTCCATATTTGAAAGAAAAGTTTGTTCATTTTTATTTGTACCTGCTTTATCTTTTTCTGTGTGTACTGTTATCCCTCTTCTTCTGTTGCTATTAGTTTTACTCCAAAGATGTGATTCTTCTGGTGTACATTCTTGACACAAAAGAAAAGTCAAATCCAGGCTTTATCACTAATCAGCTGTAAAACTTTCGGAAAGTCTGTTAAACTCTCTGGGCTTCAGTATCCTCATCTGTGTAAGTAGGGCGTTGACTCTGAGGTTTGATTCAGATCTGAATTCTATTGTAGAGATGCATTGATGTAAGTGATAATTACCTCTGTTTTCTGTTGTAAATAAATGGGCACTCAAGTGAGTGCTGTTATTTATCTGTTCTTGAACTTCAAAGCAGTGGAATTTAACTTTTTGCACTCCCCTCTTGACATCCTTGTTAACATCTTTGAATGTTAATGAGAATTTGAGTTCATGTTAAGACCGTTTATTATTTCACCTCATGGAGCTATGATGATGACAATAATTTCGAAGGGAGAAACAATTATTTAAAAAAAAACTTGAATTTGCAAGGTATTTAAAATAAATTCTGTATAGATCTTCTCCACTCTAAAAGGTAGGTGATATTAACCTCTTAAAATTTGGGAAAGTGAATTTTAAAGGTGATTGTTATTCTTGGATCTCAAGGAACTGCAAGACATATGTTCTGAACCCAGGTCTGTATAGTGGCAAAGTTGGCCGTTTCATACTATAGTTGACCCTTGAATGATCTGGGGTTGGGTTGCTGACTCCTGCACAGTCAGAAATCCACATGTAACTGCTGACTCACCAAAAACTTAACTACAAACAGCCTACTGTTGACCAAAAGCCTTGCAGATAACATCAACAGTCAGTGAACAAATATTTTATATGTTATGCGTATTATATGCTGTATTCTTACAATAAAGTAAGCTGGAGAAAAGAAAATGTTACTAAGAAAATCATAAGGAGGAGAAAAAAGTACCGTACTGTATTTACTGGGAAAAAATCCACCTGCAAGTGGACCTGCACAGTTCAAACCTGTTTGTGCAAGGGTCAGCTGTTCTTATCTATTAAGAAAGAGTTAATTATGCATTCTTTTTTACTCCATCAGGTGGCTAGGTTTTGAAGTCCTCTCTATTACCTCAAATTCTCTCCCCATCTCCAAATTGTCTTCCCTCTTTTTGCATAAGGCAATATTTGTTTTTTTCCAGGGAACTGACACCAACCTTACGTTGTCAGTTACAAGAAGAGCACATAAGAATAGATTTGTACCATTATGACAACTTGTGACAGAGCATGATGACAGATTATGCAGGTTCTGGAAACATACTGCCCATGCTTGAATTGCATGTATTAGCTATTATTTTTTGCATAAGTTACTTAAATTTTTTGTGTCTCATTTTCCTCATCTGTACAAAAGAATATGAATTATATAATCATTAATTACTGTATAGAGTTTTAGATATATATAATGAGTTAATGTTATGAGGAGAAAATATTAGGTATAGAAATTTAGTTAATATTCCCAGGCATTCATGTGTCGCTGGAGCTTGAGATTGATTTATTATATTATTTCCTTACTGCTCATTACAGTGTCTTGCATCATTGAGCTTACTTAGACCATGTGACATTGATCCCCAGTGACCCTGACTTGTGTTTCCTCTTTTCTGACCCACTTAATTCCAGACTCTGGTCTTAGCAGGTCTGTCTCTAACTAGTAGCCAGACCCAACCCCAAATCTAGTTTTGCTTTATAGTCTACGTCTGGAGTTTTAATGGCTGGACTATATCACAATATCTGATTAACCCAACCATAATAGCTCCAAATGAAATACTACAGTTTTTTATTCTGTCCTAGGAAGATACATCCTATTGGTTTTATTTACAATTGGAGAGCCAAGCTCTAAAAAACTGGGCATGGCACGTGGAAACAGGTTGAAATAAAGACTGGGACACAGGTTCTTTCTCAAGAGAGAAATTTGGGCCATTTTTTGGAGTTAGAAGAAGGAAACACAATCTGAGGTGATGAAGTTATTTTATCCTTAGAGATAAAGGCGGTACACATTGCTCACCTCTGCTTTTAAGTTCTCCATCTTGAAAAAACTTGAGAAAGTTATATTTTCATGGGACAAGTAAAACAAGTATTTGTGTTTCACAATATCTGTGACCCTTGTTATTTAATGCTGTCTCATGTTCTGCCACATTTGATGGGCTATTGTGTTTTCCATTCTTTCAAGTTTAGGGAATTTACTATATTTATGTTTTCAAAATGAGCTCATGAGAATTGCTACAGTATTTCCTATCATCATCTTGGTTTTACACAAAAGGATGGCAATTGTGGATGACTGAAAGACATATGCAGTGGTTCAGAGAAGGAAAAGAAATAACTAATTCAAAGTGAATTAAGAGGCATTTTCTTTCTCCTCTAGGGAACATGACCTTACATGAGGCTCAAAAATAATTTCAGAACGTAATGCTCACTTGTGACTGCATGGTTAAAAGAAATTGTTCTTGGTCACAAGATATGCCAATATTTTTGCTAGTCACTGAAGATAATCTTTATCCCTACATAACATAGTTGAGGGGAAAAATGATTTTTCTCATAAGTAATTGTTATTAAAATGATAGTTATTATGACAAATCGGTATGAAGTGATGTAGAATCTTAGTGGGAAGAATAAACAAGCACAGAGAAGTCTACACAAATGAGAATATTAGTTTGAAATAAGTATTAAAGGCTCCATTAGGCTTATCAGGCAAAGGATAATGAACTATTTTAGAAGATGTAAAGCAGTATGTGGCAAATAAAAAAGAATGAGATCTTGCCTTTTGCAACAATGTAGATGAATCTAGAGAGTATAAAGCTAAATAAAATAGGTCAGTCGGCAGAAAGACAAATACCATATGATTTCACTCATATGTGAAATTTAAGAACAAAACACATGAACAAAAGAAAGAAAAAAACAGACTGTTAAATATAGAGAACAAACTGGTGGTTACCAGAGGGGAGATGTTAGGAGGCTGGAAGCCGGCGGTGTGTGTGTGGGGGGGGGGGGGGGGTGGTGGTGAAATAGGTGAAGGGGATTAAGAGTACACTTAACTGTGATGAACACTAAGTAATGTATATTGTATAGAATTGTTGAATCATTATCATACACCTGAAACTAATATAACACTGCACGTTAATTATACTGGATTTTTAAAATATTAAATATATATATATATATTTTTTAAAGCCGTATGTGATGAGACACAGGGGAATAGAATCATCCTACAAGGCTTATATTGGCTTCAAATATTTAAAAGCCTCGTTCATTTTGCCCATGAGAGTGCTACGCTATGTCTCTAACTTTTCACTCTTTTTTTTCTATACATGCCAAATTAGTCATTGAACAAAAAAGTGAGACTTTTAAAAACTTGATTATGCATATGAAGTCCAAACCAGTAATGTGTTTAGAGTTGGTTAGTGGGAAATCAAACAATTTCTTAACTACTATATTGGGGGGGAAATGGAAAAGAAGTTATTTTTTTTTTTGTAATTTTAATCTGCCTAATAGAATTATTTGAATTTTATGGACTGTGCTTTGCTTTTAGAAATATTTTATTGCCAGAGTACTCAGAGATAAAGATTTATATTTCAATGAAGAAGAAAAACATGACAGATCCATGCATGTTAGAACTATGTAAATATGATATTTGAGAATGGAGCTTAAAGATCAGCTTGCTCTTCTATGGAATTTTCAACTAACAGATTCCAGTAAAATAGATAAATGAGAAAAAAAGTAGATATTCTACGTAGCCTGTTAGAAGTTAAATTTCTGTGAACTATTTGGGACCTTCCAATATTTAGATGCTCCTTCTTTTACTTTTTTTCTTCTTTCTAATCAGCTGCCAGCAATGCAGTCTCTCTAGGAAATTAATATTTTAGCTGATATCCTAAGCAGTCAACCAACATTTCAGGATGAAAGTGTAACCCTTTATAGCTAAGACTGTCGATTATCATATAACTTCTGCTAAATTAAATAATTATATGTTTAATTACATGTCATTTTTTTAGAAGTCTGTTTGATGTAGGTTATCCTATTAAAACTTTCAAATATCCAGTGTATAAAAAATAAGATATTTAAAGAGTCAAATATATAACTCAGTTCAAAGTAGATGTTTTAAAAATATTAGTATTCCTTTCTCTCCCCATCACCTGTCCCTAAAAAGTGAAAGAATTTGGCTGCAATATCTCTCTTCAATGCCTGTAGCCACAAAAATATTTGTGTATATGTGTGCTTTAATGATGATTGATGATTGGTGATGTAATGCTGTCTGCAGCTTTTTGCAGTTCTGCCAGGACAGCCTGTCACCCAGCAAGGGTTTGATGATTAACTCCTTGATTTTTAAATCATGACAGAATTTCCAAAATGGTTTCCACATGTAACTGATTGGGTCATTAACATTTTGTACAAAATTAATTGCCACATTCATGGTTTTGTTCTTTGGCTTCCTTCTGTGCTAAATCCCTAACCAAATGTTAGAGGAGGCTTATGATTTCTGACTTCCTCATTTCAGAATTTGCTTTGTGATTATGTGCCCAAATTTTTACCAAGTGTGGTTATCTCTTCTACCATCATTTAATAATAATTTTTGAGCCCTGTTGAGGTTTTGCTCTTTTTAAAGAAAATTATTCTATAAAATGACCTCCCAAGAGTTCTGTAGAGATTTTTTTTTCCTTCAACATCTCCTGATACACAAAGTGTAAATGCAAAGTAAAATTGTCAGGGCCCTGCATAGCCTTCCAAGCTTAATTAAGCTTCAAAATATCTTCCTTTTGTTAAAGAGTGGGGCTTAATGAATTATGATGTAAAATTCATAACAATTGCACTTTTCTCACTCCGATATAAAGGGCTAAGGGGAATTTGGTGTAAATGCATTTAATATTTCACAGAAGTTTCCTTTGAGAGTTGGATAGATTTTAACACGTTTTTAGAGTCTTAGTTAATGTTAGTTTGTCTCTGAGAGGTAAATCTCGAGATGCTGACAGAATTTGAAAGACTCTAAGATTCTCGAGTGCAAGGAATTCACTACAGTGATGCTGCTTGGAAGAGAACAATTCTCTTCTGCCCTCCAAATTTAGCTTTGAAATTTAATCTATAGGGTTCATATTTTGGTTGTTTCTTTGTATTCCCTAACCCAGGTTCTGAAACAGAGTTGTGCACTTAGTAGCCTTACTTGGTAGTATGTGGGGTTGCCACCTGAAGCAAATCTTGACATTTTTCTGTGAGTAAAAAATTTCATCTGATCTTGGAACTATGTCCACATACCAACTGAGGAGATGGTCTAGTTTTCTCCTAGATTGCAAGGCTGAGTGGGAAAACTATGGTCTATTGAAGTGGAAGACCTGGATATCGTCCTCAGGTTTGATCATTTACTAGAGCGGCAATGGAACCCAGAAGAACAACGTAATGACTGTTGCTGATATGTTGCAAAGGGTATTTTAAAAGATACGAATGAACAGCCAGATGAAGAGATACATAGGGTGAGGTGTGGAAGGGTCGTGAGTATAGAAGCTTCTGCCCCAGTGGTGCTGGGGTGAGTCATCCCTCGACACATAGATGTGTTCACCGACCAGAGCCTTCTGAACCCTATGGTTCAGGGATTTTTATGGAAGCATCATCACATAGGCATGATTTATTAATCTCCAGCTCCTTACCACTTCCCAGAGAATGGAGAATTGGGCTGAAAGATCCAAGCTTCTAAACAGGGCTTGGTCTTAAGGTGACCAACCCCCATCCTGAAGCTATCCAGAAGTCCTGGGGTCACCTCATTAGCATAACATGTTCCTATTACTCAGGAAGTTCTAAGAGATTTAGGAGCTCTGTGTCTGGAACAGGTGAAAGACCAAATAATAGAACAAAAGATGCTTTTAGCATCTTTATTGCTTAAGGAATTACATACCTTTTTAGGAGCTTTGGCCAGGAGCCAGGGACAAAGACCAAAATATGTATTTTTTATAATATCACAGCTGGTTTTCTTATCGATTAGGACTTTGTTCAAATATTGTCTCCGCCCAATTACTTGATCCAAAGTAAACTCCACACTCACTCCCTATCACATTCTTCTCTTTTATATATAGAACTTGTAATTTTTTGAAAATATCTTACTACTGCATTCAATTATTTACCTGCTAATTAACATTCTCTCTGCTCTAATTCAAGGGTCTAAACTTGAATTGGTGGGACTAAACTAAATATTGTGTAACTAAATTAAAGAAGCAAAGGGGATATAGTCACAGTTTCTTATACTTGTTTTTAGTTGATAGTCTAAATTTAGTAGTTTCATAAGAGAAGAAGCCAAACACATCTACATATTGACCAGAGAAGTATATAAATAAGGTTAATTTGTCCTTTATATACTTTCATATTCTACTACTTATTACATAAATTGGTTGTGGAGCTTTATGCTAGTATAAGTAGGAAAACATCTCTAAAATTAAGAAGTTACTAACCTTGAGATCATATTTGAGTCTCGGGGTCTGGAAATCCCCTAAAATAGTGCATGTAGTTATATTTAATCTTCACATATGTGCTGATTTCCTCTTTAAAAAAAAAATGGGAGCGCCTGGGTGGCTCAGTCAGTTAAGCATCCAACTCTTGGTTTCGGCTCAGGTCATGATCTCAGGGTCATGAGATGGAGCCCTGTGTTGGGCTGTGCGCTGGGTGTGGAGCCTCCTTAAGATTCTCTCTCTCCCTCTGCCCCTCCCCCCCAAAATAATAAATAAATAAATAAAATACAAAATAAAAATGTGGTAAAATACATGGAAAAATCAGAATTTTAGCCATTTTTAAGTGTACAGTTGAATGGCAATAAGTATATTCACACTGCGTGTGTAACCATCACCACCCTCCATCTCCAGAACTCATTTCAGTCCTGCAAAACTAAAACTAAAACACTGTTCTATTTTCTGTCTCTATGAATTTGACCATTCTAGGTAACTCATATTAAGTGGAATCATACAGTATTTGTCTTTTTGTGATTAGTCTATGTCTTATCCTTACATATATGTAATATATGAAAGCAAAGACATAGAGGATGAGTGAATATATTGTTATGTTTCTTGTATTTTCCCTGAAGTAATTTAATTTTACAATTAACTCTAAGAACACTATGAAAATTAAAGATAAGGTTTATAATACTTTTATCAGTAAAATTTTATAAGAAATATCCACTGTGGCTAGGGAATTTTCTCTTTTTGCCCAGTCTGGAATCCTCCTTGTGTACTACAGGTTTTGATATTTCTTTTCTACTTTCACTATGTGTTTGTTCTTTCACATTTTGCTAGAATATGGTTTTCTTATATCAGGTCTTTATCCTCTTAGTAAAATATAAATATTTCTTTCTTCATCCTCTGTAAGTATAATATGTGCATATGGTATTTTAAGAATTGTATTTCCTTCCAGCATGTGCCAAAAAATTCTTGTCTGTCTCTCTCTTTAGCCATTTTCTCAATGCATAAGATTTATTCTCAGACTCTATGCTCTGTTCTCTTTGTATCGAATTCTGCAATTTCTGTAAATTGTGGCAAGAAGAAAGCTTATTTTAAACTTCTATTGATGTGAAAAATAGCTTCCTAAATGGACTGTAACATATAATTACCAGCCAGTGCCCACCCATCTCTGACCCCAACTAGGAGTTTACCTGGATGCTAAGTCTTTCCTCTTATAACATAAATGCACTTTCATCCCCCAAACAAGTAGGAATTTATTTATTAACATTTTAATACATAGTATCAGGTAAGGTCCATTATGTCAGGAAGGATAATGGAAATATGGACATGTGGGAAACAAATGGGATTGCCTAATAGGAGTCACTTAACTAGAAAAATTACTTAATGGTAAGTTTCTTATTTCTCCTGTTTCCTTGTTTACCAGGTTATCTTTGATTATATGTCATGGAATGACATTTATAGATTGTATATAGAAATAACTTAAGACCAAGGGTATTTATAACTTGCCCCAGAAGAGATTTTTATTTACTTCAGCCTGGTGATTTCCAGCACTAGCAATGCAGGATAACTTTATTCCAGTTTCAAGAACTGAGCTTTTCTGGGGTGCCTGGATGGCGCACCCAGTTAGGCATCACATTCCTGGTTTCAGCTCAAGCCACGATCTCAGGGTTGTCAGATGGAGCCCTGCATTGGGCTCTGTGCTCAGTGCAGAGTGGGCTTGAGGACTTCTCCCTCTCCCTCTGCCCCTCCCCACCTCAAATAAATAAGTAAATCTTAAAAAAAAAAAAAAAAGAATTGAACTTTTCTGAGTCAATTGTGTCTAAATTGGACTGCATTCTTTGTAAGGGACAGTTTTTGTTTGTTTTGTGATTTTTATTTGTTTATTTTACCAGTTTTTTCCTAAGTCTGGGATACAGAGCCTTACATTCCAACTCAGACTGTGGGGAAGGAATATAATTCAGGTTTCTTTACTGAGTTCAGACTTTTGTTCCTCTATATCCTTGAAGCTGTCAGAAGCAGAGCTCAGTCTTTCAGCCACCTCTTTCAGATTGGCAGAGAAACACCCAGAACAAATGTAGCCTCAAATTCAAGACCTCTTTCTGGATGTTGATGTTCTTTATCTTTCTTGAAGTAATTATTAACTATCCTGTTATTTCTGCGACTCACTTGAGTTATATAGCTAAATAAATAGGTACTGCACATTCTACAAAAAACTACCACTAAGGCAGTTGTGAAAAGTACTGAAAACATTAAAATAGGATTATTCATAGTCCTTTTTCTTTATCCTCTGACTTTCAATTGAACACTTTTTTTTTTTAATTTACTTGTTCCTGGGTCATCATTTTATAGCAATACTAAGTGTAAATGGATAAAGAGAACTGAAAGAAGCAAAAAAAGTCCTAGAAAAATTGTGTATATATATATATATATATATATATATATATATATATATATATGGTGACAACTATGTATATGTACAACATCTTTAGTCATTCTCTAGTCTCCCAGTCTGGTAATGCATTTTTTGTTGTTTTATATACTTTTAAATTAATCTAGGTTTTGTTTTGTTTTTGCTTTTTTAAATTTTCTTTACTTGTTAATACTTGTTATTGCTTTAAAATGACCCAAGAGCTAGAAAGTATGAAAAAAGGGGGGAGGTGGTATTCTAATGGAGTCAGAGTATAAAGAAAAAGGCCATGAATAATTGTACTTTAATATTTTCAGGACTTTCTACAACTGCTTTAAGTTGTAGTTTTTTATAGTGTTTTGAATTTCCATCTTAATGTTACAGTCTTATCCTGTATAATTGTCAAAATACATTAGTGTTGTATGCACGTGCATACACATACATTTATGTGTATATGGCTAGATGATTTCATGGCTTAGGAAATACATTTAAGAAGTGTCTCTTAGCTTTGCAAAATAGCCTCTGGTAAACTTGTCATTTTATGCAACATTGTCACTACTTCCAAAGTTTCATTTTTACCTGAAAATAATTTCTTTAGAAAGTCAACTAGTGAGAATAAAAACGATGTATTAGTACTCAACTCTATAAGGAATTTTCTGAATCATGTTCACTCATTTCACATGTTCAAATAAACATTGAAAATTTAAAAAAAAAATTCTTAGGTCAATTTCTTAGCTCATGGTCTCTGAAAAGATTTGTACTAAAGTTTCCCTTTGTTCCACCACTTCTGGATTCACTGCCTTTGACCTTTGATGCATCTTTAACATGCACTTTGCTCCTTTCTTGCTTGTGTTTTTGTGATCATCTTGTCGCTGTAGAATAGATGCTGAGTGTTTATAAACAAATGCTAGGTGGTCAGGTAGACTACAGGCAAGATTTAAGCCATTTCATTGAAGGTAGGCTGGATCGCCTATATCCAAAGGCCCTCTCAATCATGAAATTCCATAATTTAGTGATTTTCTTTACACCAGTAACCCAGAATGTGAAACCCATTGGTGCCTTTGCTTTTCTTTTCATTAAGAGATTCCTGGCTTCTTTGATGATTACATTACTTCATCAATTACTATTTATTTGCTTTTTAAAATTTTATTTTTATTTACAATTAGCATTTATTGTTTCCATTTTTAGGAGTTTCTTTTGGAGAATGATAGTTGTTATTACTGACTACTTAAGCTTAAAATGTGAAAATATAAAGGATGTTTGCACTGGAGTAAATATGAATTATCTGAATTATCTTTAGCACTTATTCCAGGGACATAAAGGTTTATATAGGAAGGGTTACAGCCTTAGATTTATAGTCTTTCTGGGCTCTTTTGAAGGCCAGGGATCCTTTAGGAGTAAGTAATTCTCTCACCTTTTTTTTTTTCTTTTTTTCATTATTTGCTCATCAGAATAATTTATGGCTAATATAAAGAGTGAAGTTTAACAAATCATCTAATTAATTGTAGCATTCTGAAAGGAAAAACATGACTATGTATGTGATTACTTTATTTGTAGCACAAGCAGAAATAATTTTATCAGGTCACTTTCTTAAAGAATTTTCCACCTTTGGGGCGCCTAAGTGGCTCAGTCAGTTAAGTGTCTGCGTTAGGCTCAGGTCATGATCCCAGAGTCCCAGGATCAAGCCCTGCATCAGACTCCCTGTTCAGCAGGGAGTCTGCTTCTCCCTCTGCCTGCTGCTCCCCTTGCTTGTGTTCTCTCTCTCAAATAAATAAAATCTTTAAAAAAAGTATATATATATATATATATATATATATATATACAAAAAAAATTTTCTACCTTTGGGGCTGCCCATTAGAATGAAGTCCAGGGGACCCCTGGATGGCTCAGTAGGTTGAGCATCCAACTTTTAGTTTCAGCTTGGGTCGTGATCTCAGGGTTGTGGGATCAAGTGGAGTCAACTTGAGATTCTTTTCCTCTGCCCCCCGCCTTTAACCGTGCTCGCTTTCGCTCTAATAAATAAATAAATAAATAAATAAATAAATAAATAAATTAAAATCTTTAAAACAAAAGAGTGAAGTCCAGTCCAAGTAACTGAAGTAGAGACTTTTAAGTAATATTTGACTCAATAACCTTTCCAGTGTTTGGACAGAAATCCAGTGGCTTATTCATCACGGGTGTCACAGACAGAACTTGAGCATATCATGGGGACTGGCTGATGTTCTAAGTAACATCTAAAGCCATTCCAAGAATGAGAATCACTAATTCATATCATTGGAAATCTCCTGTTTTCCTCTCACAACTCATTTCGAATTGATAGCTCTGGAGATCACCTCTTCTTTAAAGCTTACTTTAAGAGGAGTGTTGAATTTCTTTACCTTAAGAGTTTTGTGCTTTGCATGATGATTTTCATCAACTCACTAATTAACATTTGTTAATTGCCTTTTGTGTTTACAAGAAATTTACCAAAATTTATGTTTCCTTGAGACTACCTAAATTTAAATTGAGTAAATATAAAAGGTGTTTCTCTGGAAGCAAATATATTTTTCTTTTCTCATAAGCCGTGTTTGGCACTTCTCCCAAATTGCTAAACATTTGCATGTGACAGGATTTAGTGTAGGCTTGTGAACTGCAGGCCCTTATCTGGAGACCTAGAAGATAAGGAACCTAAACAGCAGGAATTTCTTAGTTGACTGAGTGTGGGTGTGCATGTATGTCTCTGTGTTTATTTGCTATTAAGTACATGATTGAAATTTTATTAATTTAACCATTCAACAAAAACTTGCTAAACACCTTTGTTCTAGTTACTTGGAAAAGAGTTAGCACAGCAATGATCCATGACCCCATGAAGTTTCTGTCCTAGTGAATTTCATGGATTATAGAGGGAAAGAAATATCAAAGTTAGCACCTAAACACTTATATTTTTTTCTAATGAGAAATTGTGATCTAAATAGGAATTGATGCAATGTTTAAAATACACAGAATTTTGTGGGAGCCTCTATTAGGTTTTTCACATGTAGATTTCAAGATTCTCTCGTCCAGTAACCAAGTAAGAGCAACACCGTCCAGCATCTATGTCCTATGGCAATTTCTAAAGGATGTTTAACAGTACATTGTATGAGAATGGTCAAAGAATTTATAAAAATATTTGAATCCACATTTTGTGTTAAGAAATATATAAACCATGTTATTCAAATAATGTGTAATGAACTAAAATGACAACAACATAACAACAGTGGGCTCTGGCTTGTGTCTTTAGCATGTCTTAACTGTGATGGGTAAAGAATTTTAGTTCAGTCTATATCTGTGTCTGTGTATCTGGAACACAGAAAATGTGTAGTCTTGTCTCTTATGTTCTGTTCTGTATGTAAAGGCCCACTCCTCACTTTGGGGATCTTATTGCAGACAGTTCTCACTATTTATTACCCCTGGTAATAGCACCATGCTGCTGCAGCCTCTGCCCTCTACTAGAAAAGCAATTTCTCTAAACTCCGGGGTCTGCATTTTCTCTACGAGATCAGATGTTCTGCTCTGGTGCTACTTGATTCCATATTGTTGGTCCACATAATGGGATTTAAGGTCCCTTTTGTCTACAAACAACCCTTTTGCTTAGAGATGTTATTGAAAATGGAGCTCTTTTTGTTTAGTAGTGTGAACAAAGTCTTCCAGGCAGGAGTGTTTGTGCACACAGTTATTCAGTCGATATTCTTCAAAATGTGTTTCTCTAAGCACTGGTCCTGTGCATTTGTTTTAAGAATTCTTTGATGGAGTAATTTTGAAAACACTGTATGCCATATCTTCCTCTTGAGATGCACAGCATATGAATGTCATTAAAGATTCTAGGAGTCATGCAAAAACAAAGCAAAACAACAACAAAAAACAAATCTATGTAATGTTATGCTGACCAATTTTTCCTAGAATTAATTGACCAGAATACATTTTTTTAAATTGTGAATGATATCTCAAACCTTTTCTGTGAAGTGGGCAATGCTCATAATGACTAATATTTTGTGTATTACAAATTCATTTGATATATTTTGATGCTTGTCATTTTTTTTTTCAATTCAAATATCTTATACTCTTATTTTGATTTCAGGGAATTTATGGTTTTGCCTATTTCTTGCTTGGAGTTTATTCTAGGATAAAAATACTTAAAAACTGTGATAATATTTATTATCCTAAAGATATAGAAAGTCAATTTTAATTCATTACATTAATAACTGTCAGATATAGAATTAGTAATATTTCCTTAAGTATCTCATAAATGTGAAATGATATTAGAAGGAGGGAACATAAAGTCTAGTGCGTTATTAGTCCAGCAAGAAACAAAAAATTAGTGTATTTAAAGATCTTTTTAAAAACAAATCTAATCATGACAAGTATCATTTAGAATTGACTATAATATGACTGATCAAATACTTAGTATTTTTTTTTCAAATAGTACATAAAGATTCAAAACCTACAAAGCTATGAAAAGAACTTATGTAGTCCCAGGCCTCATAAAGATGAAGTGTAATTTGAGTGTTTTCAAACAAATGTCAGCATACAGTAATATATAATAATAACTACAGAAGTTAAAAGCTTAAGTATATATGTACTGGTTCCCAATATATGGCTACCAGGTTCCCTATTTTAGGTAATGTGTGTTGTCTGTGGATTAATTCAATATGGTTTCTGTCCTCAGAGAGTAATTAATACCCTAAGATATGGTAGAATGAGGTAGGCACATAGCTGTAAGTAAAATTATGGGACTGACATTTGTTTAGCATTCACTTTAAATATTATCAGATACAGATATTATTATCATTTAATCCTCACAACAATTCCACAGTCTGTAAGTGGCATCTACTGCTACTGACTTACACATAAGTTCCTTCTTTCAACATGTTCATTCTTGTGATGCATGATGGTTGGTCATAGTCACGGACAATCATGTTCTGTGATTTCTGAGCCTTCCTTGAAGCCAAGGGCTGGCCATATGTTTAAATTTTGGGCAGTGATAACTAAAGGGGAAATCTGGGTGAAGGGGAGAATTTGACAAGAGTTCTGCTTCCTGATAAAAGGAAACAAAGAAAGACATGACCTTTCACCATCTCTCCTCCTCTGCTTCCTGCCTTGAACCCTAATAATAAATGTGGAAGACCAGAAGCCATCGTGTGACTTTGAAAAAACAGATATTAGGATAAAGTTCAGCACACTAAGGATGATAGGATAGAAACACAGAAAGAATTTGAATATCTGCATCAAAAAGAAGCAGAATCAACAACTGCAGTGCCTTACATCTGGATTCCCTGTGAGGAAATTGACCCGTTTGCTTAAGTCTGTAATATCTTGTCGTTACATGTCGCTAAACACATTTCCAATAAATATATTATTACTTAATATTTTTGTATGAGGATAAAGGGAAAACTAAGGTCTAGAGACACTAAATGACTCAAAGTGGCACCAAAATCAGTGAGGGAGCTGAGGCTTGAGCGGACTCTAAAATCTGTACTCATTCTGTCAATATACTACTGGATACAAGAGGATATGGTAACAATTAATCCAGGAGATTCAGGAGCATTTCGCAGACATAGAGTAGCAATATTATCCTATAGGAAAATTACATTTCTAATATTGAGAGAGATATTTACTGAGGTCCACTATTATCCAGAAAACTATAGAACTTTTAAAAGGGATTACTAAAAATTAGGGAAGAGGCAAAGAAATACTAGCTGATTTAGAAAGATACATCTATCTTTCTAAATTGATTTTCCCCAAATTAAAAATTTTCTTTGCTTAGTGCATATTATCTAAGCTTTTTAAAAATCGTGAGAGAAAAATTAGCTCCTATCTATGAAGACAGCTGGAAATCTCTGAGGACACTCTCTCTCTGTGACCTCTCTGCAGCCAATGAATGATGTGCTGATAATTATAACTCATCACTGAGCCAACCTTGGTGTAGCTAATCACTAGTGTATTGCTGATTATACCTTCTGAAGGCCATTTTACCCTGTGTCTTTTCGTGTTGTCTTACATGATAAACCAGATGGACAAAATAAATCGTGAAGCAATGTAGAGCACAATATTCAGTAGCTAAAGAATGGATTGCATGACCTCAGAGGTCATTCCTATCATGCATGCATGTGGATCTGTGATTTTTCCTTGAGCTTAAACAGACTCTGTTAATGTAATTGTTGAAAATCTTATTTTGTTTGAGTCAATGTTCTACAATTTTCAGCAAGACTGTCAAGATCCATTAAGATGATCCATTTAGTTTTTGGGTATCTAGGGTTGTTTTTTCATATTTTTCACTTTAAAAAATATTCATCAGCACTAAAAAGAAATTAGGTATCAAAGCATGGAAAGACATGGAGGAACTATAAATGCATATTACTAAGTGAGAGAAGCCAAATGGAAAAGGCTACATGCTGTTTGGTTCCAACTAATACATTTTGTTAAAGACAAAACTATACAGACAATAAAAAGTTAAGTGGTTTCCAGGGGTGGGAAGGGTGGAGAGATGAACAAGCAGAGCACAGAGGAATTTAGGGCAGTGAAAATACTCTGTATAACATTATAATGATGGATATATGCCATTTTACTTTTGTCCAAACCCATAGAATTTACAACACCAAGAGGTAAACTACAGACTTTGGATGATTATGATATCATCAATGTAGATCCATCCTTAATGAAAACATACCATTCTAGTGAGAGATGTAGATACTGGGGGAAGGCTGTGCATGTGTGGGGGGAGGAGGTATCTGGGAAATCTCTATACCTCCCACTCAATTTTGCTGTAAGCCTAAAATGCTGAAGCTTCAAAGTGTAAATTAGAAGATAAAGATTTGTGGATAGATAGAATATTGATCAATAGGTCAGATGATTCCATATAGTTATAAGATGAGCTTCAAATATATTTTCTAAATCTACCATTTATGGAGTATAAGCCATATGTCAGACAGTACATTGTTTCCCTACCCAACACCTGCCAACACCACCATGTGCATATAAGAGATTCAGCTACAATTAGGCATGATTATAAGTGTAATCAAAGCTAGGGAAGTGACCATATCATCATCAATCAGCCTCTCATAACTATGAATTTGTTCCCAACTAATTGTCTTTTGGGATGATCTGAGATCTCTTTCCCATTAATCAAATCCACTGAATTATATTCAAGTTAGTTAAAAATACTAGATTAAAAATATCTATTTTATATAATCAGTATGGGGGGGCATACATAGCATCTGTACAGAAGCTTATAGCTTCTTCTTTTGCTAAAAATGAATAAATTTTTTAGCCAATATTTTTGCCTGGTATAAAGTACTCTCCTTTCAGTATGTGCTGAATGCTCTTCTGTATAGCTTACAATTCTTTGCCCTCACCAACTTTGAAGGTTTTGCAATATTCTTATTTATATTTCTATTTGCAAATTGCACAAACTCTGATATTTGTAAATGCTCAAAATTTATTTTCATATCTATACTGATCAATTAGTTTCTGTAAATTATTTGCTTCTCTGTAAGGCTATTAATAAATTGCTAACTTCTCTATTCACCCAGGAGTGACTTCTTAATTTTCATGATCTAAGTGTTCTGAGTTTCTGTTCTCTTCTGCTATCCTTGTTCTAATCTCTGAGGATCTTTACTGGAAAAGTGGGCCATATGCTGTATTTGAGAGAGTTTCACCTGGATTGCTGTTCAGTCTAGAAATCACATTTGGTTCCTATTGCTTATTGTCATGACTCATTCTGTATAACATCATTTAATACTACATATTAGCAGAAACTCAGCACCACTACTTTTAATCCTTCACACCAAATGTTTAAATTTCAACTTGTGCACTAAGGATGAGTGTTGCTTGGTAGATATTTATTAAATGTGTGAAAGAATAGGTGTGTGTGGGAAACATTTATTAACTAACTAGGAAGAGAAGTTTAATATCAATAATTCCAAGAAGTACAATAATGAGTTTTGAGTGTTCATCGTTTCTTAAAGAGTGTGCTGAATATAGGGCACCTGCGTGGCTCAGTCAGTTAAGTGTCTGCCTTCAACTCAGATCATGATCCCAGGGTCCTGGGATGGAGTCCACCATTGGGCTCCCTGCTCAGCGGGGAATCTGCTTCTCCCTCTCCCTTTGCTCCTTCCCCCTGCTCATGCTCTCTCTCTCTGTCAAATAAATAAAATCTTTAAAAAAAAAAAGTGTACTGAAGATAAAAGCACTGATGTCACTTGACACTCATGAACTATTCAGAAAAGCTTTCACCTGGCCAGGAAGGTTTCAGACTGGCTTCTCCATTGTCTTAGGAAAATTAATTGCATGATGCTCAATTCAGTAAACGATCATTAGTTTACTGTTGCATAGTAACATCACTCACAGTATCTTCATGCATAGCCGGAATAATATTCCATTGTTTCCAAAGGCTTCCTAAGGGCTATTCCAACAAATTGGAAGAACAAATAAAATAAGCCCCTGATGTTGAGGAAGATGAGAGAAATAAGAGTGGTCATTTTGGTAACTGTCCATTCATGCAGAACTTCATTGTGTCAAAATACTAATTGATTCCCTACAATCCAAATCTGTTTCTCAGCCTTTAGGATTAAGGATTTTTTTTTTTTAATTAGGGGTTCCAAAGTATTTTGAATCAAGGGAACCTGAAAATGGGAGAATAAGAGAGTCAAGGTTTTTCCTTTTCAGTAACTAAAACATTTGGGTTATTTCAAAAAGTTTTCTTTTACCAGTATTTAGGTACCTGGAAAGCCAGTAGCATATCAGAATATCATTTTATAAATATAACACGAAGAAATGGAATGTTTTGTTCCAGTTTGCCTAGATTCCAAAAAAGTTATTCCTACTCCACAGCAAGCCAAATGTCCTTTGGATTTTTATATCCCAATCCCAGGGATGCTTTGCTTTGATGAAAACTTCATTTAACCCCTCTTTCATTGAAAAATTTTAGCACATAAAATATGACATACAGTTTATCTGTTCATAGCCTGAACAGATAGCCTGATTATTATTAATGATTATGACCAAGCTATAACCTATTGTGTTTTAGTTTATTTGTATTATAGTTATTTGCATTTTAGTTATATATATATATGTGTGTTTGTGTGTGTGTGTGTGTATATATATATATATATATATATATATATATATATATATATATTCCTGTTTTCCTTTGTTTATAATCAATTTAATGCATTTTAGTGTTGTTACATCTCTTCACTATCCTGTAAGTTAGGTAAATTTTTTATTGACATCTTCTCACATCTAATTTAAACTATGATAAACATAAATTAGTTGTGACTGGGAGTCAAACATATGTGTTACCTTAATGAATTAGCCCTTTGGGAGCCAGGCTCTCTTTACAATGGCTGAGTCAGTTATGGATTCCATATACCAGTCTACTGAAGAGAAGTTAAGATAGCAATACGTAAAATTGTGTATTCAATATATAAGATGCCTCATGGGGCTTATGTTATTTTCAGATAAAATATGTATTACAGTTTGAGAGAAGAGTGACTTAACTGATACAGATCAGATAGCAGGAGTGTTTCATAGGTTATTCAAAACATGTGGATGTTGTCCTAGAAGCATAGAAGGCCACTGAACCATTTTGACATGCTTATATGTTAGAAAGGGCACATAGCAGAAATATAGAGTACAGTTTGGAGGTGATGAAATGAGAAAACAAAGGTAAGAGAAAGACTAGTAAGAAGAGTTTATTGCAATAATCTTGTGAATAACTAATGAGAAAACACAATCATACCATAGAGGAAATCCTGGGTAAAGTATAGGAGGGGTTATATTAGGTTTCTCTAGAGAAACAGAACCAAAAGAATATACACAGGAAAATACTTATTATAAGGAGTTGACTCTTGCAGTTATGGAGGCTGAGAAGTTCCGCAATCTACTGTCTGCAAACTAGAGAGCTAGGAAAGTTGGTGGTATAATTTAGTCCAAGTCCAAAGACCTGAGAACTGGGGGACCCAATGATGTAGATTCCAGTCTGGGTCTGAAGACCTGAGAACCAGGAGTGCTGAGGGCAAGAGAAGATTTGTGCCCCAGCTCAAGCAATCAGACAGGAAAAGCTCAGTTCTTCCATATTCTATTTGTTCTATTCAGGCCCTCATTGGATTGGATGATACTTTCCCACATCGGGAGGGCAAATCACTTTACTGAGTCCACCAATGCCAGTGCTAATTTTACCTGGAAACAGCCTCCTAGACAAACCCAAAAATAAGATTTAGCCAAATACCTGAGCACTACATGATCCAGTCAAGTTGACACATAAAATTAATGATCACAAGTGGGAAACTGACAAACAAGAAATTGTTGGTGACAGAAGTGACTGGAAAACTTGAGACAAATACTTTTTAATAAACAATTACTAATTTTTTTCTGTTTCATTTAATTTCATAATCTCATTACCTAATGACATTCCTATCATCACACATTGTTTTCCTTATAAAGTATACAATCCACCACTGCCTTGAGTTCTTGGCATTTGGTTTGACATGGAAAAGAGAGAAAAGAATCCATAAGAGTCAAGATAGAATACTTCTAAAAAGTCAAAAGGAGTAGGACATTTGATATGGGAATCTACCAGGGGTTTCACCGAACTATGGGTGAAGTTCCTGGACTTACTGTGTTTGGGAGGAGCTCCCCTTAGCTTTCTACTTCTTCCCTAAATATTAAGGAGAAAGTGATCCCCAAATCCTAGCAAATGTGTGGATAAATACAAACTAGAGTCATTTAAGTTGTAACTTTAAGGATAATTTCAAAGAATTTTTAGTGAAAGAGCTTTGCACAAACTATGACATATTCTCAATAGAATGTATAAAATGTTGGCAGTCAGACAATGTGGTTCTAGTTCTATTTGTGATATTTGCTCGCTATGTAACTTTAGATGAATTAGACTCAGTCTCCTTTTCCATATCTTTCATATTCCAGTGTTATGATTATAAGCACTGTAAGATGATTACCTCCTAAAGGCTATGAGAATACAGCAGATGAATATGATATATGCCCTCTCTCTGCATAGTTTCAACTTTATGATCAAATCTGGCTAAATTTGCATGAAGCCTGTGATGGAAAGGCGGTGATTTTGGACCTGTGACCTCAAAGAATAATCACATGAAATAATTATAGTGATTATTTGTTGAGCAGCTATTGAGTACTAATTATTTGTTAATTTTGATAGCATTTAGTTTTCCAGAAACCTTACAGAATAGGGCTTATTATTCTCTTTTAGATAGGAAAATTGAGTTCTAACAGTGTTTTTAAAAAAAAAAATTATTGGGGAAATAGCTTATTTAACTTCCAAAATTCCCAGGCAATACTTTAAACTCTTTATACGTATTTCTACTTGCCTTGTCAGGATGTCATTAGTGCATCAGTTCCATAGCACTCAGTTGTGAAATGAAACGACTAGCATCCTGCAGTTTCATTAAAGAACAGGGGACCTCTTTGCACATGTAACTAGAAAATATTGACTGTTAGTCCTATCTGTTATGGTGGTCCAAGTCAATATTACTTAAATCTAATGAAAAACAATCTGCACCATCAATATTAATCCCATAGCCTATGCCTTAAGAGTTACTACTAAGTTATCATTGTCCTATATCTTTCTGTTTATTAGGGAAATGTGTTGTCTACACTGTTACCATAAAATGTTGCTGGAATAGATTGCCAAACATGAGAAAGGTTCACTATCAGAAAGGTTTGTTTTAGGGAAGGAGACTTTCCACAGGGAGATGGGACTTTTCATAATAAACTAAATATCTCTTTGCCTTTCTCAGCCCTCAGCTCCCTATTCTGATGCATTCAAATATAAACAATACACAATAGGACGTAATGGTACAAATATAACAGAGGAAGGAAGGAATGGAAATTCCATGAATTGTATATCCCATTACACAGTTTTGCCTCTTCTTGCTCGGAGATAATTTACTTAAGTATTTTACCAAAACAAACAACAAAAACAAAACAAACACATGTTGAGTGTTATTTGGCTTTGTTGTTGAGAATTAGGGATGCTTTCCTGGTGTTTCCTGACATGAAATGGTCCGAAGACATTAACATTTAACTAAATTTTAAAGGACTATTGAGATGTATATTATCTCTTCAACAGGAGGGGAAAAGGAAGGACAGCAACTTGGAAATCTAACTCAGGGTAAACAGAGATAGTTCTCATTCTTAGCACAATAAATACTGATTGAGATATTGATTCATAAGAAATACAATAAAAGTTTCTTTAGCAACAGGAATATGAATACTTGTTGGAGAAAAAAAATGTGAGATGGAGGGGGTGGTTCAGAAAGCAAATATTCCTTGTAGTACAGATCTGTTTTGATTTAGATACTAAATAGGAGGAACAAACCCAGACAGACCAGAGGACCTAGCATTATTTCTTAAATCCTCCAGTTTGTACCCAAACTTCAGCCGCCTTTAGAGTCAGAACAATCTAGGTCCAAAAGAGTCCGAAATTGAGCCTCTTCCTCAGTGTTATGGCAGTCAATGACATTTAATATGAGAGGACAGACCATTTACAGAAAAGCTCAGTTCTTCCATATTCTGTTTGTTCTATTCAGGCCCTCATTGGATTGGATGATACCTGCCCACATCGGTACTGACACTTGATTATAACTTAGAGAAGGCCGAGAATTCTGAAATAAAAAGGGAGTGAAGTAAGACTGTAGTGGCCAGATCAAGAAGGACTATGAAAGCCATAATAAGGGATTCTGGATTTTATTCTAATGGCAGTTATTTCATTCAGTAGCCAATGGGGAGTCATACTTTTTGAGCAAGAGTATGACATGACCAGAGCTATAGCTTAGGAAGAATAATCATTGGCCATTTTCAGGACAGTTAGAAGGGGAAGAAAATAGAAGCAGCAGTACCATTTAGGAGGTCATGTATATGGTTCAGGAAAGGATGATGCTGCTCTGAACTAGAACAGTTCTATAGGAATGGATGTTAGGACACAGGTGAGAGATAAATTTTAGAACTTGATTCTGTATGATTTAATAGTTGATTTGAATTAAAAATGAAAGAAAAAAAAAACAAAATTTAGGAGGCAAGCTAACAAGGGCTCTGATTTTAGGGACAATTGATTTGGTTAGCTGTCTCTATGTATGTAGCTGTGTGACCTTGAATAGGTTATGTGCCTTTCTAAATTTTGGTGGTTTTTTTTTTCATTAATAAAACAGGGATGGTTATAATACCCAATTGCTTGGTTTGGTGTTGTATTTAAATGAATTCCCAAGTATATACATTCTGCAGCCACATTATAATGACTGAGAAAGATACTAGAGATGTGGAAAAACTGTATTAAATGTATTAGGGGACTCTTCCCAGATTTTAAATGTATACTTTATGCTTAGAGAAGAAGTGGAGTCCTAGATTGTTCAGAAGTCAGCTGACTTCTGAAGAGAGATGAAAATATAGATGTATTCACAAATGAACGTTGTAAACTCCAGGCTGTAAATTATTTGAAATTATTTTATCTACTAGCATGTCTTTAAATTAAAATAATTTGCCAATTCAGCTCAGTAGAAATGATCCTTATATGTAGTTTAGGAATAATACCTTTGTTGTGTAAGTAAATACGTCATGCATTCTCACATTGATTAAAAACTAATTGTATGGAGGTTACAGATGCTTGGAGGAAAGGATAGGACAATAATGGCAGAATATCAATAACTTTTTATGTAGGTGCATGTACATGGGCAGTTACTATAAATTCTAGCTTTATTTTGCATATATTTGAAACTTTTCATAGTAAAGAGCATATTTATATGTATATACATATATGTATATATGTATGCACGTATATATGTGAGTCAGGTCAATCTTGGTGTAAATCCTAGCTTGGTAAATGCCTGGCTCTATATTCTTAAAAAGTCCAAACATTGCAAACTTCAATTTATTCATCTGAAAATTAGGATAATATTCCTACAAAACAAAGGACAAAATCAATGGTAACACTTGAAACCCTCCAAGCATAATTCAGAGGCATGAGTTGACCATGTAATATTTTTGTGTGAATATAAAAAAATAGTTTCCTTCCTCTACACTTTTCTGTCATCTACCAGGAAAATGTTATAATGAATCTTCAAATTTACAATGACTTCAAGGAAAATGATGCCATTGGTATTTTGGGGCACACAGCCTTCAAAACTGTATGCAGCAGTATTAGATGTCTGGCATTAAATACATGCAAATGTATTGCTGTATAATAATTCTCAGTGGGTGAAGCTGTAGAACAGTAGGAGGAAGCAGTGACACTGCAGTTCCCGGCATCGGGAGATTTCTAGAGCACAAGAAATAAATTTGAGAATTATCAACACACACTCAATATTCCCAGTTCCCTCTGACCTAATTTAATCTCAGATTTTTTGTGTCCAAAATTTGCTTCATTAGGTCATTTTAATTCACCTACTAGAAAACTGTGTATTGGGCTCCCAGTGCCAAACTTTATACGCATAATTCACCCTAGAGAAGGAGGCAGGCAGCCTCAGCTCAATTTCCATGGTTCCATTTGGCTTTTATCCCTAATTGTCTTATTTTGCATTATGTTTATCTTGTAAACTGCTTCAAACAGTTTTGATTTGGAGAAAATGTGGCATAAATCCTAAATAATTACACCAACAAATACAAATTATATTTGAAATGAAAAATAAGTGAAGCTTCACATTTTCTGTAATTGCTTAGCGGAGGCACAGTTTATGAATTGTGAGACTGTGTTGAGCATAGAAATGGTAATGAGATAGCTAGACTCAACAAACTATTCCACCTTCCTCCCACAGTTACATTCCTTGTGCTTTTTGAAGCTGATATTCAAGGATAAGCAGATATAGTTTCTTTTGAATGACATGAAATGAATAATATTTTATTTGATATTATCGTATGTCTACTTGGTAACTGTACAGACTAAAGATACCTTCAACAAAATTCATAAATGCAGAAATGGTAATGTTTTTTGACCCAGCACTTTTTTTTACCTGAAATATCTTTAGAAAGTTATTTGCTAGGGGCGCCTGGGTGGCACAGCGGTTAAGCGTCTGCCTTCGGCTCAGGGCGTGATCCCGGCGTTCCGGGATCGAGCCCCACGTCGGGCTCCTCCGCTGTGAGCCTGCTTCTTCCTCTCCCACTCCCCCTGCTTGTGTTCCCTCTCTCGCTGGCTGTCTCTATCTCTGTCAAATAAATAATAAAATAAATCTTTAAAAAAAAAAAAAAGAAAAGAAAGTTATTTGCTAATTGTAGTTATTTTTCTCAGCAAACTTTAGACTAATTCATTTAACTGTGTGCAGATAAATACTATTTATTTTAATTAATACTGGATTTTGTAAGTTAGCCAGATCTTACTGAAATTAATAAAGATTAATTAACATGATTAATTCATTGTTCTATATTTTAGTACCAACTTTTAAAGGTGATCAACTTTAAATGTTATTATAAAATTTCTTTATAGTGTTTAATCATTGTGAGTATGTATTATCAATTTATTGTTAATGCCAACAATAATGGCTAAAATAGATGCAATAATTATATTACCAAATAAACTACATGCACATTTTTATCACATCCAGAGTGTGATAAATTGAGCATGGAAAAATAAATCTTTTTTTTATTACACATGTACGATCTTTTAAATTTAGTCAAATAAAATAATAAAGCTATAATTTACAAAGGAATTACTATATACCAAGCAATGATATACATTATCTCATTTCATCCATAGTAGACCCATGTGGCAGACATTATTATTGTCCCCGATTTACAGACCAGGAACAGAGGCACAAAGAAAGGAAGAATTTTCCGCATATCACATAGCTAGTAAGTGAAAGAATCCAGATTTCAAGCCCAAAGTCTTCAACACCAGACTTAATGGCAAAGTTTACCAAAGTTTAAGAATTCTCTTGCCTCTTATTAAGGTATCATGGGTCCAAAGACTGAAATCATTTACCACGTTGGAAGCAAAACATTTTCCTAAGTAAGGATTTTCTACCTTCTACATTATTGTAGAGATTTATATAACTTTTAATGATTTTGTTATATTGTTTTTATAATGTAAAAAAAGAAAAATTATTTACCTCTTTGTAATCATGCTATTCTGAAGCCTTGGGGTAAGAGCTCGAACTTACATAATCTAAAATTTTCTACACAGATGCTGAGATATCATTATTTTCACCCTTGCCTCCACCCTGCTTGAGATGAAGTGATGTACTTGAGCCTTGGGAGGGAGAGAGAAGAAAACAAGCTATGTGCAGATCTAGAAAGCTCCACAGGTAATGGAGATTAAGCTCTCTTGACTGGCTTATTGAAGGCCACTGCTCTAATCTTATTTTCATGGTCATATAATAAGAGACAAACCTAACAGGAATATGGCTGATGGAAACATACTCTGCAGGAGGTGAGTCAAATCAACTGCTCTGCCACTGGATGCATCAGAATATTGATACCATTGGTGATCAGCAATCTAAATGTTAATCTTCAGCTATATTAAAAGGTTTTAAATTCAATAGTATATAAAACTAGAATGAACCAGGAGAATAACAATCCACTCTTTGGAATTTGAGTCAATGCAAGTAACACACACATACACACACATACACATAGAAGGTAGAGGAGAAAAAAAAAGAATCTATATTTTAAGTAAAGTTCTGAAATTACTGTCTTGAGCCTTCTTCCTAGGAAATTGGTGAGACCCTCAGGGGAATAAGGTTAAGGGAAACAACAGAAGCTCATCACACCCTTATTATTTCCCCTCTAACTTTTCTTAATTTCATGCCATCCTCAATCTCCTAATTTTATCTCATTTTATGTGGAAATACCTGTACATTTTACTAAGCCTTTTATATTCATTATAAATAAATTTCACACCATGTCTCTATAGTAGTTGAAACATGGTTTTTGCCATATGTTTATATCATCTACCTATTGTTTCCTTTTAATTATGGCATTGCTTTGTATGAAGCTAAAACTTAGGCCATGTGGTGGTCATGTGCAGACACCACTACTTCTAAAGTTAGCCCTTATCTAATGGCTAATCAACTCAAGGCTCTAAGCGACCCAGCCAAGGTACACTGGCAAAAGCTAAGAATGTACACTTGAAAATGGATTCTGAGGATGCTGAATGAACCAAAATGAAACAAATATTTAGATAAAGTAAATTTTATTAATATGGGAGCATTCTCATGGATTACAGAATTCAATACTTTGGCAAAGACCCTAGCAGATAGTAGAGATATGAAGCTATGGTGGTCCCCAAAAATGTAGAAAAAGCAATGACCCACACTAATGAGGCAAAATGCCAAATTGCCATGGTAGATGGTGGAAGAAAGAATTAAAATTCTCATAGTAATGGGCATGTTAATGTATTATTGATATGTTATGTAAGAAAACCCATCAGAGGAACTGTGTTTTATGCGGGGGCTCAAAGAACACTCCATATACCAATAAGAAATGTGTGGTTACAGGGACAATGGTACCAACAAGAAATTCAGTGGTTAGGATGGGAAGGAGGGCTGAAGGATGGAGCTACCCGAAATGACCCAAAGATGCCTAAGAGACAAGTAACCAGAGCTTAGGGGAGCTTTGCATTGTATTATTACCTGGCAATGCCCTTCCTCCCTTTCTCTCCTAGGAAATCTCATTTCCCCTTCAATACTTGGTTCAAATTCTCTCCACCCCAGGAAGGCTAGTCTACGTTCAACTACTCATCCTCTATACTAAGTCTTTACTCATGTCTTTGCTATCTTCCTCCTTTATATCTCATCACATATTTCTTGGGTCTGACATCTAGACAAACTTTAATATAAATGTTTACTGAATGCATGGATCCAAGAATGTAGTAAGAGGGGAAAAGTGCCTTTTGATAGCTGGCAATTGCTGTACCTTCTTTTTTTTCTTTCATAAATAAGGATCCTAGGGAAGAGTTCGGTTGGATGTAAAGAAGGAAGGAGAAACTTCTAAGGAGGAGCAGTTCCATGAATATAACCATCATATAGTACTAAACCTGAGAAAACTGGAATCGTTGCTATCTGCTGAGTTGCCAAGTTAAATATGACCCCAGTATAGAGATACCAGATTTGGGTTTTGATGCTTGAATTTAGTGATGCTAATCTTCTGCCATAGCAGCATCTCCCTGGGGCTTTTAAGTTCCACCTGCTTATAAGTCCAATCCCTCAGGTACAGAACTCTAAAGTTTGCTGCATTTTTTCAGGAAGAAGAGGGAAAGAAATACCCAACTAAAAATGCCTACTCTTTGCTAGAAGGAGAGAATAAGAAGGAATGCTGCTTGGAATATCTTTACCCTTAACAGACAAATCTGTGGTGGTCAGAGCAATGGATGTAGCCTGGTTTTCATGCATTGGGAGCTAGTCTCTGATTTGTCACTGATTGGATGGCATTGAGTTAGTTAATTCTCCTCTCTTGGCCTGTTTTTCCTCTTTAAATAAAGTTGCAGAATTGGTGCAGGTACATTGCATAATACCAAATCAACCTGGGTATGGCCTCTTGAGATGGATAACAGAACCTAGCTCCACCACTTTAACATTTGATGGTGCTCAAAAGAGATGATAGAAACTAACAATTTTCTGACTTAGTGTTAGCCTTTGACTTTTCTATATCTCATACCCTTCAGAATAGTGTTTATTGTAACTCACATAGAAGACGAAAGTTATCTGGGGAATTCAACTATTTCTCTGAAATGTAACTTTTTAAAAAAGTCTTTAAACAAAGGGCAAAATATTAACCCCTGTTACATCTTGGTTATAGTTTTGTTATTTTCTGAAATTATATGTTTGATGTATTTGTAAATTAAAAGATTATTCTGGCATAATTGCCAAAATCTGACCTACAGTCACATCAGAAAGGAATTTCATCTAAATGTAATTCCGAAATCACATCAGGAGTCCACACAGGTGAAAAGATCAAGCTTTGTAGTTTACGGTGACAAAACTTGTGATCAGATAAGAAAAAAATGATCAGAGGTTGTCAGATTAGTTGAAAGGGAAATGCCCAATTCTAGTCAAAGATAAATACAGTGGGATATTAATATCATACAAAGTATACTTTAAATTAAAGAATGTTCTTAAGATAAAGAGAGACATATCAAATGATAGGGTCAATTCAATGTGAGTATATCAACCATACATGGACATGTAGTTAATGAAAGAGTTAACAATATAGGTGAAGCAAAACTCAGAAAACTGAGGGGAGACAAGTACTCCATTTGAGTTGGAGACAGCAGAACTCCCCTCTCATATTTGTAGAAAAAGTACACAGAAATTCAGTATGAATAGGAAAGACTTCAAAAACATGAAGCAACTTGACCTAGTTGAAAATAGTAAGAATTTCCACACAAAAACCGCAGAATATACATTCTTTAAAAATGCAAATGGTGCATTTACTAAAATAAAAATATACTCCAGGCCATACAACAAATCTCAAGTTTAAAAGGATTGAAATCCTATGGAGTATATTATATGGCTGTTATATTATCAGTCACTAACTGAAAAAAGATTCATATAGGTTATGGTTTTAATTTTTCTGTGTTGTGTATTTAATATATTTCTTAATTATAAAATATTGTAACATAACTGACAAAAAAGAACCTACAAATGCCTCAGGAAGTAATTTCATTTAACTGTATTTTCCCAGTCATCCGAGGGCTCCACATTATCATTTATATTAGAATAATAATTTTTAAAGGATCTTTCAATAAACAGATTTGTTTATATTTCACCCCATTTTCCCAGACTTGATGGGCCTCAGAATCTCTCTTCAAATGATATTCAAGATGTCTTCTGCTGGAAAGTTTTTAGAAAAAGCTAGTCATGACAAATAATTTTTGTTTTCCAAAAACCAGGGGCGCCTGGGTGGCACAGCGGTTAAGCGTCTGCCTTCGGCTCAGGGCGTGATCCCGGCATGATGGGATCGAGCCCCACATCAGGCTCTTCTGCTGTGAGCCTGCTTCTTCCTCTCCCACTCCCCCTGCTTGTGTTCCCTCTCTCGCTGGCTGTCTCTATCTCTGTCAAATAAATAAATAAAATCTTAAAAAAAAAAAAAAACCTGACTGACTTTGCAAGTTGAATATATCCTTCTGTTCCAAGGATTCCTTTAACAATTTACAGAGATGTTACATGTAACATGAAGTCTCTGATTATGTGTGCTTCATCTACTGGGATTTCATCTTGACCAAAAATATTAGCAAATTATTAGCAATTCATAATCAATTTGAAGATCTCCAAGGAAAAGTCTCTTTTTCTTCTGTGTCAGCTAAGGGATGTGACCTTTTCCTTTAAGGTCAGAAGAAGTGTGTATGAGATGCATGCTAAGAATGTCTTAGTATGGAATAGAAAGTCTTGGTAGACGCTCTATAAAGCAAATAAGAAGTCAAAGGTTATGACTTCATCAAGACAACTTAGGGAAATGTAGTCAAACAACCTAATATTCTGTTGAAAGATGCCAAGCATAAATTGCACTTGATTTCAATATATACCTGCCCACTTTAATTCAGAAACAGGTGGAAGACTTACAATATGAAGATTTACTCAGGAAAAAAATACCCATGGTTCCAGTTCTCATTAGGCTTATATTACAATCTAATTTTGGATTTCCCCAAAAATGGTAACAAGTGATGAACAGTGACTGACAGTCATACAAATTAAAATGAAAAAAATGCATGTAAATATGGTAATTGCTAAGGTATTAATTTAAGTTTCAATATTCTAGGTAGTGAGAGATATTGAAAAATGAATTTAAAAGAGTTCCTGCTTTCAAGTACTATGTGAATGAATACTGTTAGGTAGGAAAAAACACTTTATGCAATATTTTCTAATTTTCATTGAGTACTCCTCTTGAGACACGTAATTGCTACATTCTCATTTAACTCTCTCAACAACTCTGCAAAATGTAGGAATATATTAGGGCCCTATATAATACCTGTTTTTCTTTCCAGTGTGTCTTCTTTGTGTCTTGGATCATGATTGATCTGAGTCTACCATCAATCATATTTCCTGATTTTCCAGCAGTCTTTCTTCTGGAGGTAGCTGTTTGACCAGATTCTGGCCAATTATATGTAAGTGCAAGTCAGCTTCCGTTGTTCATAAAACCCTGATCATGTAGAAAATATTTACATTTTTTCCCAGCATATAACACTCAGAGTAAAGACAGGAGTTATTCTTAGAAATGCAGACGTTTCTAAAGATACCAATTAATCAAGACTTTATTTAATTGAGTTTTGAGCATTTATTAATTCATAGATTAAGAATTATTGCAAGGAGAAATACATTTTCTGAATTAAAATATTAAGAATCCCAGCACAAAATGATATAGAACAAGAATTATGAGAAAACTGAAAGAGAATCTGTAAAAACTAGAAAAATAAGAATATAGAGCAGGCATAGAGATTTAATTCTCTTTATAACACTGGCTAAATATTTTAATTACTACTATAGAATGAAGAAACCAAAAGAAGAAACTAAATATAGTGCATTCACAAATATATTGCATAGTATATACTATAGAGTTTTATACATGCATGTACATGTTTAAAATACATATCATATATCAATAACCTGTACAACTTGAATAAATTCATTAATGGCATTACGGAAAACCCCAAGTCATTATTAAATTGGAATAAAAAATTAGTTATCAGGCTAGGTAATTGTGATATGGTCAGTTCTCACTGAACACAGACAGGAGGGGTCCCCATGCACTGGACTGCTTATGTGCACGTGTACAACACTGTGTCAGTAGCAGGGTAGGCAGTCAATATATGGTATAAGTAGAAACCATATTTGCAGGTCAAACACAGTGTATGCCAGGTAAACCTTACACATGGAGAGGTGTCTGTACTTTAGGAGAGGAATCTGTGTTTAAGCCACCCAGTTTATAGGATTTTGTTATGGCAGCTTGAGCTGCCGAAGACAGTCTAAGACAGATAACACGTGTGTGTATATATAGTCTCTCCTGAAGCCAAATGCTTACGTCTCAGAGTAAATACCCTTCCCCCAAGAGAAATTTGTTTACATTCCAAGCACTCCCTTTCTCAGAAGGAGAAGAGGGGATGACATATGAGTTCCTATATAAGCTCTGAGACTCATAATTTTGGGATTCCTCTCCTGTATATGCAAGGTCTGTATAGCATGTACTATGTTATGCCAAAAGGGAAAGGAACATGAGGAGCTAACCCTAAGGCAGTCTATAAGTGTTTCTGACCCAGAAACCTCATATTTACTGTCAGGAAAACATAAATTAATATGAATAATATATAATAAAATATCTAGTTAGCCTTTGTCCCAGACTCCTGGGAGTTAACCTTTATACCCTTGTAATTTCCTGAGTAACAGGAGTGTTTTTGTTCCTATGCAAAGTGAGCTGTTCAAAAAACAAGAGGCTGTTTAATTAATTAAAAATGAAAGCATAGTCTTCTGGACAAGCTAAAGTAACAGGGACTGTATTTAGGCTCCCATCTGAAGCAATAACAACGTAACAAAACAGATGAAATAAGTGAAAAAAATGATTTTCAAGATACTAGGCATCAGATAATGAAGAACAGTGATCCCTAAGAGATGCAAAAAAAAGAAATCTCAAATATTTCCATATTTCTGTCTTGAAAATTTTCTAGGCTAGTGTTTAGGAAATGGGAGCACTGGTGAATCAGTGGACTCCGTGAACTGAGAATGTGGAGCTGAGAGTCTAGGTAGGGGCAGAATGAAAGCATTACCAAGGACACAGGGAAACTTCTGGAATAACACATATGCTCATTGTCTTGATTATGGTGATAGATTCATGGGCATATACATGTGTCAAGACATTCAATTGTATGCTTATTTTGTGTACAATATATTGAATATAAAATAAACATATTAATAAAAATGTTAACGAAAATGAAAGGATAATCTCTTTTGGTGATTGAGATGACCTTAAAAATGAAGCATTACTGAAGCATTGAAGAAGCATAATTACTATTATGTTGTCATTTGATATGCATGACACAATAAAAGTGGGTCATTTTTGGATCCTACTTTACTTCAAAAGCCACATAAACTACTCCAACTCCACAACATAACATGTGCTTTCTGTATGCTCCTGGCTAGATTACGTGCAATTTCTACTCTAATAAAACATCATGAACATAAAATATGGCATGCCATTTGATAAAATGAGCCTGCATATTGCTATTGATTATGATTCAGTTTTCATTTGTTTTATATAACTAATTATAGTTTTTGTTATAGTTTTATACATTTAAGTCTTCTTCATTTCATAACCAATTTGACATATTTAGCTATTGTTATATTTCCTCATTATTATATATTACTTTATGAACAGCTGTTCTCATCCTGTTTAACTTTTAGCAATTAACTGTAGCAACTCATTTATTACTGTGGGTCACTTTGCTCCTTGGTACTAAAAGAAGAATTCTGCTGAACTATAAAAATCTGTTAATTAAATTGCTATAATGAAATATTCCTTTTGGAATCTAGACATTTTACTGCGGCCAAGCCCTGCATCTGCCTCTGTTGTGGTCCAAGGCAGGCACAAGCCCAAGACCCAAGTGACTGCAGAGAAATTATGATGAACTTAACTTAAAATTCTGTGTTCAATGTGTAATGTAACTCATAAGAGGCTTTGTTTTGTTTTGTTCTTAGTTTCAGATAAAAGTATTAACCAAAAAAAAGTTAATTTTGATCTGACATTTACTATAATCAAAGTAGTTACCATAAGGAAGGCTACTGTTCAATATCGTCTTTTATGTTAGCAAGGTAGAGATTTTATTCTGAAAGCAATGAGGAACATTAAAACTTTTTGAACAGGAATTACATGAACTAACTTGCGTGCTAGAGTGTACTTCATTACGACATTGTAGAGTCAGTGTTTGCCAGGATAAGATAAGAAAGGAGGGGATCACAATCACAGTAATAAGAGAGTCCTAGGAGATACATTGGAGAAAGTTGACAAGTGAGAAATTGTCTTGGCAGGAGTGTCTTTGGGATGAGCACACATACACATGCTCATGTATGTTTGTATATATACCTATATAAATTTTTATTGATCTCTTATATGCTCTGCAAATGATTTAATAATGCTAAATCCAAATTCCATCATTTCAAACCTTCAGTGAAATATGCTACCCACGAATCTATTAAGTTGATGAGCTATTAGGATTAAAAGACACTGTGGTGGGGGCACCTGGGTGGCTCAGTCGGTTAAGCATCTGCCTTCGGCTCAGGTCATGATCCTAGAGTCCTGGGATCGAGCCCCGAGTTGGATCCCCTGCTCTGTGGGGGGCCTGCTTCTCTCTCTCCCTCTGCCTGCTGCTTTCCTTGCTTGTGCTCTCTCTGTGTGTGTGTGTGTCAAAAAAAAAAAAAAATCTTAAAATAAAAAGACACCATGCTGGGGTACCTGGGTGGCTCAGTCTGCTAAGTGTCTGCCTTCTGCTCAGGTCATGATCCCAGGTTCCTGCTTCATGGAGAATCTGCTTTTCCTTTTCCCTCTGCCTGCTGTTGCTGTGCTTGTGCTTTCTCTCTCTCTCTCTGTCAAATAAATAAATAAAATCTTAAAAAAAAAAGAACACATTTGCTTTAATAAGGTAGAGAGAACATACAGAGTAGTTGAGAGAAAAAATAATTCCTCAAATTCAAGAACATGGAATTGTGGTGAGATTTGTCCAATGGATCCTTTTTGAAAATTTACAGAAATATTGGTAAACACTTGGAATTACTATCAAATGTGAAAATAGTTCTCCCCATTTTTTTGTCGAAATATAAGGGAAAATATGATCTCAAATGTTGGAGAACTTAAACATCAAGAAAAGTTGAGCTGTACAATTTTTTTAAGGATTAATAAGTTAATTTAAAATTAGGGCTGTATTGAATATAGTTTTAAGGGTTTAATAAAGTACATGTAAACACTAGGTAAAAACCCTGTCATTATCAATATTTGAATATGCAATATAGTTACTGATAATCAGAATGTATTTATTCCAGTTATGGTTCTTAAATTTGCTCAGCTTTGACTCAGGAAAAATAATTTTGGCATCTCTGAGTCTTATTTTATGATTCTATAATATCAGTTTTTGAAAATTCTTTACATAAGGAAAGATACATTATTTGTTCTGCTTTCTCCTACCAATTGCCAAATTAGTCTCCAGAATCTCCTTGGTTTTCATGTAGTCACTGTTGGGGGGAAAAAAAAATGACCCTGCTCTTGTGATTTAAAACAGTCTTAATAGAAACTCAGCTGAAATAATAATAATAATGACTATTTTTTGAGAACCTATCAAAAGCTGACATTAATACATTTTAGCTTACTTAATTGTTGATATACACTTACAGATTACCCTTTCTTATTTTCATTTTATACAGAAGTTACTTAGAACATCTGTCATAGAAAGTAGTTAGAAGGACATGTTTCCCTCATACATTACAGGAAGAAAATAATCTTGCCAAAAGAGTCACTTGGTACTCTGTTGACTGTTGAAGCCAGAGGAACTTCTGTTCCCAGGAGCTCTTGATTGCCTTCTAGATGTTTGTCAGCATTTTTATTCTAAGGGAACAGCTTGAAATAGTGTGACAGCAACTCTCAGGGGAATTGTATGCACACTTTGCCAAACTCTAAAATGTAATGCCACTTAACTTCTTGGGTGTCCTGGGACTGTTCTCAACTGTTTGTCTGTATCTCTGCTTGCCTCAGTCAATACTCTATTAGGTACAGCAGTTTTGTAGCACTGAACCATGAAATGGTATTACTAGTTTTTCTATCCTGTTGCTTCCTTAAAAGACAAGGAGTCCCAGTACATAATGCTAATAGAAAACTATAGGAAGTAAGTCTATTTAATGATTATGAATAAAATCAATCTTGTCTGATGTTAATTTTAATGAAAAACAATTCTCACCATCGCTTAGTATATCATTTGGGTTTTCTTACTGGTTTAGTTGAATTTTCTTAAGGAGCCACTGACACCATTGCATGCATTGCTGACTTTTTACATTCCTTCAAATGGCTTGCAATTCAAGTTTTGATATGCACAGGCTGCTTAGATCAGCTCTCAGAAGGCAGGTGAATTATTACTAAGCTCAGTTTAGTGAGAGATGCACAAAAAAAAACTGTCCTTGCCATTATGAGAAATGCATCATTGGGTTTTATATGGTTCAGAGAGTTATGAAGGCTTCTAACATTTTGATTGCAAGGTAATATCCCAAGCATAGTAAATATTCCAAATTAAAAATAGTAGCAGTGTTGTACTCAATGGGCAAAATTATTGCCCATGAAAGACAAGGCTAATGGTATTTCTTTAATTATTGATTTATTACCACTCTTGTTCCCAAAACTTTCTGAGAGAGTTTATCATAAAAGATATGTGAAATAGTACTGATGAAATGGAAATAAAATACAATGGCAAACAAGATATGTGAGTATTTTATTTCAAAATCTTCTGGACTAATATGATAGCCGTAGTTTGGCATTACAATTACTTCTGCTGAACTACTTGGCAATCAAAGATGGATGGATGGATGGATCGATGGATGGATGGATGGATGGACAAAGTCTTAATGTTTTCATTTCATTGGTAGTGGCTGGCATTATTTGAGTATTTAATATTGCCTGGATATTGTGAGAAATTATTATATTCTAATTTAATTCTCTCAAAAAAATGTGAGACGTGTGATATCATTATCCTTTTTGTACAGACAAGAAAAAAGATATTTATAAAAGTTTATGTAACTTATCTGAGATCATCATTCTCTAAAGGTCAAAAGCCCGGATTACAAATTCAGAACATTTTGTTGTCATGATGTTTGCATTTATATCCATTGGAGAGTGCATTATATGAGGACTTCACATAGGAGCATTGAACCACATAACATAAAAAATTCTATTTCTGTCGTTGTCTTTATTTCAGTGAGGAAGATTCATTGAAAGCTACTGTTATACAATTCAGTGTTCTCAAATCTGTTTTGCCCATCTCATCTTGCAACAAACAATATTAAATAAATCAAAGTTTGTATGTGACTCTTAGGCTCAGTTTCGACATCTGTTAAAAAGATATGTTAATACTGAATTGAGAAAGTTCGTTTTTAGATTTGAGGGAGACAGTCTGTGCAATTCTCCTGCTATATTGACCTATCTATTGTAAGATTCAATTAAATATTTCCTTTTCACATGCCCTTCTTAATTAAATGAGAAAAAAAATCCATGTCTGAAAATTATATCTGTAGTCCATCCATATCATAGACTTTATAAATGGTTAGCCATAACTTACTGGTTTATTGAATTTATAGTTAGTGTTGAATTTGTTCATGATTAATTTCTATTAAGCTGATGTTTTGATGGATTGCACAATGTCAATTTGTGAAGCTGGGAACGTTCCTGATATTAACTTTGCCTTATGGTTCCAAGTTAGGTTGGCCAAAAAAGAAACTTCCACAGAATTTGAAAGGCAGAAGTGAAACAGAAGCATTACACTTGGAAGGTCATTGCTTTTAGATGCAGGATCGACAATCACAGAGATGCTCATTGGATCCCATTTGAACTCATGCTTCCTGACTTTATATTCAACTAATCTTCCCATCTTCAGGAATGACAGGCTCCGGTGCACCACCAGGTGCTTGGCTAGAGACCAACAGAGGTAGGACCTGCACAGAAGGAATAGCTTAGCTTCCCACAGACTTAAATACAATCTCTTCTGTTGTGATTTTATTTGATTCTGTTGATGCACTTTTCTTTTTCTGATTTCCTTACACATTCCAAATTCTTCACTCAAGCCAGGGCTTAAGATGGACAGATTAAGGACTCCTTCTATAATCCTTGAATTTTCTGATCCAGACCCTCACTTCCCTAATCAACTCCCATTGTGTATAAGATCTAATTCTCTTATAACTACATTATTCCCACAGTATTTATGGTGATTCTCCTTTGAGTGAACTCTAACACAATTATCCAAAAAATTATAAATTCAGCAGTATATATTTTTCGATCTCATCATTTTTTCTTTTACTTGTTTTATAAAATGTTAGTTTTGACTCATATTATTAGTGATATTGCCCAGTATATTTTTACTTTTTTCTTACTAACTCTTCTTAGTTCCACACTTACTTAGATCTAAACCTGAGGCTTCTTGTCAAGAAGAGGGGGTACACGAACTCACACACTCAGGTTCTTAAAGTCCTTCTGCCTCTAGTTTGACATTTCTAGGTCTACAGTGGAGATAGTAGGCTTGAAAATTATTATTTTCAAATAATAGATCATTATTGCAGATAACACAGCAATATACAGAGTGGCTTCTGTGAATTATAGTACTCAATTCTTTCAGTAACCTTTCATTTTAAGTCAGGAACTAAAAATGCAATAATTATCAGGTTTACTTAGAATAGTAAGCAGAATTCTAATATAACTCCCAACGATCCACAACACTAAATGATGCCCTCCCTTTTAGTGCAGGTGAAACCTTTGAAGATGAGAGAATATTGATCTTGCATTATGTTATGCCATATGGTAAAATGTAATATGGCTGGTTGAATTAAGATCCATAATCTGTTTCGTTGATAAAATCTGATATTATCTGGTGGCCCTGACCTAATCAAGTGAGTTCTCAATTCAAGGTCTAAAGGTCAGAGAGATTCTTTTCTTGAAGAAGCAGCCTCCATAAATTCTGCAGCTGCAAGAAAACTGATTCTTCTAACTACCACATGATCTTGGAAGTGGACCCCTAGTCTCAGATGAAACCTCAGCCCTGGCTGACACCTTAATTTCAGCTTCATGAGACCTTAAGCAGAGAACAAAGTTTGTGGTAATATGTTACACAAGCAAATCAAAGCCCAGTGCAATCAGTGTTATGAAGCTTACTGCCAAATCTAGGATTTGCCTCCAGTCTATCCTAATTTCAGAAAAGAGTTGCCATAAAACACATGGGACCTTCCACTTTGCCATTTACTAGAGAGACAAAGAGAGACAAAAACAGAGACTGAAGAAAGAACACAGGCAGGCAGGAAGACAGTACCAACCAGTAGACTTTTTCTAGATAGCTGATAAAAAGCAGCACTAATCATGAAATATCCCATACATCAGAACTGTACTGATAAATTATTTTTTATATGACTGGTAAATAAGAAAATCAATAAAATTTTGTTCTTAGGGAAAAATTACTAATAATTTTGAGGAAAAAGATAAAATGATGCTCTGTTTAACTATGGAATCAGTTTACTCCTTCCATACCTGGACTTCAACTTTCACGGTATTATGTATTGGGACAACCAGAGAATATAATGATACCCTTGGTCTTTAGGGTCCAGAGTTACTGATGAGCCCATTTGAATTAAAATATTACAGAACACAATTTCTTACATTGTTATTGTAAATATAATGTGAGTGCCTTGAGAAGGCGTGATGAGTATTCAATAGCTGAAAGATAGGCTTCAGGGAATGGGATACTTCCACATGTCTGTGTAACTGTTTATTAATAGCATAAATTCCTATTTCCTTTCTTTTGACCCTCAGCTTCCTAATCTGTTCATCTAACTATAGACAATACATGACAAGATGATGCAAATTTGACAGGAGAGAAGGAAGAAAAGAAGGAAAGGAGGAAGGAAGGAGGGAGGGAAAGAAGGAAGAAAGGAAGGAAGAAGGGGAGGGGAAAAGAAAGAGGAAGGGAAGGGGAGAGGGGAAGGGATAAAGAACTCCAGGGGAAAAGTGTGCTCTATATTATTATTTTTTATCACTAATACTTTATCTGAGGAAGTGGAAATTAGTTGGAAAATGCAGTATATTAAGAGATCAACCCAAAGAATAGGCAATAATAATGTTTGAAATATATTTATCTCCTAAAATACATAGCTAACTAAAGTAAACATGATTGTCTACAAAGGTTAAAAAAGAACAAATGTGGTTTTATATGAAAATGTTTTAAATGGCCATTAAACTATGCTTAACCGTGAAATATCAAAGTCTGCTTATCTCCAATTTCAAATAAACAAAAACTTATATGAAGTAGCTAGGGCAAGACACAATATGGTCAGTATTTGTATTCATTTGAAGTCAGAATTTCCTCAAAAAAAAAAAAAAAGACCTGGATTTCTCAAATATGCTTGATGTTGGAGTAGTGTGAGATTTTAAAACTGAATTAATCATTTTGGTGCAGTATTATTGCAGCTGAGCAATAAAAAGACAAGACACAGCCAGAATGATTCAGCATGCTTTCCTTCAAACTTGACCCTCTAGGGGCACCTGGGTGGCTCAGTTGGTTAAGCGTCCGACTGTCAATTTCTGCTCAAGTAATGATCCCAGGGTCATGAGATCGAGCCCCACATCAGGCTCCATGCTGGTTGTGAAGGCTGTTTAAGATTCGCTCTCTCCCTTTCCCTCCATCCCTCCCACCCCCCCTCTCTCTCTCCCTCTCTAAAAGAGCAACACACACACACACACACACACACACACACACACACACACACACACAAATGAACAAAACCCTGACCCTCTTCCCCAAACTCCACCAGCTCCACCAATGCTCTTCTCTTATCCCCGAGAGAATACAGACACTGAAGCCCACCCCGCCCTCCTGTAGTAACAGTATATGTGTAAGCAAGGAAGCCAGTGGCATTTATCTTTGTAGGATAAACCATTTTCAGATGCTCAATGAGTTTTGACTACTTTAGGGAGAGGATGGAATTTCAGCAAGAGAAGAGATTAATGTGAAAGCTCGTAGGAATTTACAAAAATAATTGAAAAAAATGAATATGGTGTGTTCTTTTATGAATTTACAAAAATAATTGAAAAAATGAATATGGTGTGTTCTTTTATGATACTTTCTGAAGGCCCAAGGGACTTGAAAGATGGTAAGATAGTGGCTTGGGTTAGAGCATGAGAAAGATGGGCACTGATCTGAGAAAAAAAATCAATAGCATCATATTTTTTTTAGGGGAGCCAAAAGATGGTGGCCTATTCCTGAGAACTGAGCTTAGGCATCCCAAGACAACTGGACAGTGGGATCTAAATGGGGTGCTGTTAAAGCAGTAAAGTTTGGAGAACAGACGGCTGTGAGGTGTGGAGTTAAGGGTTTTGCACAAATCACTAGCTCTTTAGGATGAGCATGTCTAGATGGAAAATAGACAAATTTATTTTTTCAAGCTTGTGCCAAAAAAGGGAAGTGCAGAGTATACACTGAAGAAGGAGAGAAAGAGAGGAGAGCTAGTATTACAATGGATCTGTGTGGGTAGGCACGTTGTACTAAAACTACCATTGAATTCAGAACCCTACCCACCTTTCTAGAATGTTGTTCCCTAGAAGCCCAGGACGAAAGAAAAAATATATGATCAAAGGGATGTGTGGCTGGGGCTGGTGTGTGAAGTAGAGATGTTTTTTTCAAAACTGATAAATGCCAGGCAGAACAATATTCTTTAAAAAGCTGCTATTTAAAAATACATGTTCTTGGGGGCACCTGGGTGGCTCAGTCAGTTAAGCGTCTGCCTTCGGCTCTGGTCATGATCCCAGGGTCCTGGGATCAGAGTCCCACATTGGGTTCCCTGCTATGTGGAGAGCCTGCTTCTCCCTCTCCCACTCCTCCTTCTTGTTTTCTCTCTCTGTCTGTCAAATAAATGAATACAATCTTTAAAAAAAAATGAATCGTTGAACACTACATCAAAAACTAATGATGTACTATATGATGGCTAACTGAACATAATAATAAAAAAAAAGAAAAGAATTGACTTCTAAAAAAATACATGTTCTTGAACAAAAATTCTAGAAATATGGCTAGGGAATCTTCATTTTCAATAAATATTCAGATAATATTTAGACAGTGAAGTATTGAAGCCAGGAATTAGGGATGTCAGTTTACTGAATATACAATAAGGACACACTCTTTTGAGCAAGGGAATTATGCGTGGTTAGACCTATGTTTTCAGAAGAATAAGCCATTAGCCACTTTTTGGAAATTTTGGGAGGGAAGCTGCATCTCAGGAAGAATGATACCAGCGTAAAACGAAAGGGTTAATATGGAATTAATGAAACAGAAGCACAAGTTACATTTCAGACCTTGTTTATATATGGTTTGATATTTGATTAAAAGACAAATAGAAAACAAATATGAATAAACACTACAGACTAATGTTTAATAGTAAGGTCATTGGAGTGATAAAAACTTGTATTTGTTTCCTGACTTCAGCATTGGTAGCTTTTGACTCTGAAATAAGTTACACATTTCTCTCTCTCTCTTAATTTCCTTATCATTAAAATATTAATAATTGTTACTAAGCCTGGGTTTATTGTGACTTTTGAAAGAAAGAAATCTCATGAAGTACTGAGTGGACGTATTTCATGGATGCTACAAATTACCGCATCTAGTAATATTCTAAAAGATTTAATCGTTATATTCTTCAGGTAATATGATTCATCACAACAATCTAATGTTCATCATTGTGTAGTAAGGACCAACAGATAACGGATATGAAAGATTAATATGTTGTTCTGGAAATTCCAAGGACAGTACATTCTTCATTTTAGTCAGAGTAACCAAGAATCACATCTAAGCTGCTTCTAATGTGATATGAACATTATAGGGCACATTCTGTCTTCAAATATCCACTCTGCCCTTACATAAGCATTCTGGCAACTGGAGTAGTCAATAGTCCAGGAGTCTGTCAGCTGATTTTATATAAAAATAGTCAATTATAGATGTAAGATATAAAAATGCAGATGCATTCAAAGATGAACATTGGAAAATACACACTGGCAACAAATAGTCTTTGGAAATGATTTTTCCATTAGTGAGTTGTTATATTAAGAAATTATTTCTTCTAATGACTGTGATTATTATATTTATCAAGAGCCCTTTTGGTTTAATTTGTGTCTATAGGTTAGGAACAAATAATCTTATTGGACAAGTAAATGTGAAATGCATTCACATATTGTCTTATTCTCAGAATGTGATGTCTTCAGACTAATTTACATAAAACAATCTGTTTCTCCAGAGAGCGAGCCCTGGCTTGTTGGTGGATTCCTCTGTTCTATGAATGACAAACTACCATCTATCAATATGACAGATGCTCCTCTCAACTTCTCTATATGCCAGGTAACTTGTAAATGCTACCAGATATATTCTAAATATAATTCTAGTCCTTTTATTCACATTAAATGTTTTTGTCTGAAACCCCTCCATATTCAGCATTTTAATTTGGAACTGTGGTTGAAAGTATTAGCTTCAGAATTACAATGTCTTGGTTTCAAATCCTAGCTCTTTCAAGTAACCAACTATTTGATCTTGAGCAAGTACCTGTTTTTCTTAGCTGAGACACAATAATATTAATTGAAATTAGGCCAATTAATAAGCCCGGATGACAGCACATCTGTTTACAAAATGATTTTCTGGGTATTTTAAGCCCACTGCTGAGACCTACTGTTCAGACAAAAAGATATCTTTCGAAGTATTTCTGTTCATTGACAACACACCTGGTTACCCAACAGCTCTGATGGAGATGTCCAGTGAGATTAATATTACTTTCATGCCTGCTAACACAACATTCATTCTACAGCCCACAGATCAAGGAGTAATTTCAACTTTCAAGTCTTATTATTTAAGAAATACATTTCATATGGCTGTAGCTGCTAGGGATAGTGATTTCTCTGATGGATCTGGGTAAAGTAAGTTAAAAACCTTCTGGAAAGAAGTCACCATTGTAGTTGCCATTAAGAACATTTAGGATTCATGGGAAGAAGTCAAAATATCAACACTAACAGAGGAGTTTGGAAGTTAAGCCCAACCCTCATGGATGACTTTGAGCAGTTCAACACTTCTTTGGAAGTTGCTCCTGATGTGGTAGAAATAGTAAAAGAACTAGAATTAGAATTGGAGGCTGCAGATGTGACTGGATTGCTACAATCTCATGATAAAATCTGAATGGATGAGGAGTTGCTTCTAATGGATGAGCAAAGAAAGTGGTTTTGGGGATCGAATATACTCCTGGTGAAGATGCTGTGAAAATCGTTGCAATGACAACAAAAGATTTAGAATGTTACTAAACATAACTGATAAAGCAATGACAGGGTTTGAGAAGGTTCACTCCAATTTTGAAAGAAATTCTATAGTGGGTAAAAATGCTATTAAACAAATCACATTCTACAGGGAAATCATTCATGAAAAACGAATGAAGAGTCGATCAATGTGGTAAGTATCATGGTTGTCTTATTTTAAGAAATTGCTGCAACCCTCCAAACCTTCAGCAACCACCACCCTGATCAGTCAGCAGCCATCAACATCGAGGCAAGACCCTTCACCCACAAAAAGATTACAACTTGCTGACTATATTGATTAGTTCAGATCGGGGTTAGCATTTTTTAGCAATGAAGTATTTTTACATTAAGGTGTCTATATTGTTTCTTTAGACATAATACTATTGCACACTTGATAGACGACATATCTGTGTAAACATACCTTTTATATGCACTGACAAATCAGAAAACTCATTTGACAGCATTATTGCGATATTTGCTTTATTGGGGTGGTCTGGAACAGAACTTGCATTATCTCTGAGGTATCCCTCTATCTGTTTAGCTGTTTCTCCTGACTCTTGAGCCCAATTTCAATTTCAAACTTTTCTGTGGACCTTTATCCCTAATTGCCCTGTCTTGCATTTCGTTATCCTTGTAAACTGCTCCAAATTATTTTGATTTGGAGAAAACAAGGTATACAGTCTACACAAACATATAATCATAATTACATATTATATTTGAAAGAGAAAATGAGTTTGACTTCCTATTTTCCAGAATTGCTGAGCTGAGGCACATTTTATGAATTGTGACATTGTTTGAAAGCTAATGAGGTAGTGAGACTCAGTAAATTTTATTGAATCCTCTTTCTTTCCAATTCGATTGCCTTTATTTTCTTAAACTGGGATTTAAGATAGCAGAACTGCTTTCTACTAAATATTACAAAATGGTTGACTGCTTGATGTTATCATATCTATGCTTTGAAGTTACACTGCTAAAGGCATACTTTACAATTTCAAAAACAGAGTTGGAAATGTTATTCCTTTTTTGGCACTTTCTGTTTAATTTATTCTAATGCATATTTTAGAAAATAATTTATATATCATTATTTTTCTTTGCAAAACATTAAAAAAGTTATTCATCTTTATCAAAGTCCCGTATTTTATTAATATTGAATATTATAAGTTAAATACTTCCTAATGATGATAAATATTTTTGCATTGATGAAATACATGGTATTAAGATATGGGGATTAATTAGAAATATGGCACTTTGATATTAAGAATATAAAAATCTAGTGAGGGGCGCCTGGGTGGCTCAGTCAGTTAAGCATCTGCCTTCGGCTCAGGTCATGATCCCAGGGTCCGGGAATTGAGTCTGCATCAGGCTCCTTGCTCAGAAGGAGTCTGTTTCTCCCTCTGCCTGATGCTCCTCCTGCTTGTGCTCTCTCTCTGACAAATAAATTAATAAAATCTTTAAAAAAAAAAATCTAGTGAGCTTAGCAGTCAGTTCTCCCAAGTGGAGCTTTTAACCTAGGATTCAGTTTGGGTCCTTTGTCCCACCACCTGTGCAGAGCTATGCAGTCCAATGTGATGGAGACTAACCACATGTGACTATTTAAATGTAAATGAACTAAAATTAATTAAATTAAAATTTTAATATCTGTCACATAACCTATGTGGTTTTCGAGACTATCTACCCAAAATAAACCACAGTGGTGAAGTTCAAATTGGCTTTTGTCAGTTTATAACAAACAGAAATAATAGGCTGTATGTACAGAAGGCTTACTGTGAGTTAGAAAGTGCTCTGAGCACTTTCTTTTCATTTTCACATTTAATCTTTACAACACAGTTATGAAGTAAATAATGTTTTTCTCCATTTTTTTTGTTGGGGAAGGTGAGATAAAAGTATGCATATATGGGGCGCCTGGGTGGCACAGCGGTTAAGTGTCTGCCTTCGGCTCAGGGCGTGATCCCGGCGTTCTGGGATCGAGCCCCACATCAGGCTCCCCCGCTATGAGCCTGCTTCTTCCTCTCCCACTCCCCCTGCTTGTGTTCCCTCTCTCGCTGGCTGTCTCTATCTCTGTCAAATAAATAAATAAAATCTTTAAAAAAAAAAAAAAAAAAAAAAAAAAAAAAAAGTATGCATATATGTATGGACACACAATTATAATTATTATATAAATATAACTTTATTTTATGATTTTATTAAATCTTATAAAAACTTTTCCCTCATGGTTCTCTTTACTCTTCATAGTAATTATAATTCAATAGATATGTAATATCAGTTGTATTAATGTATGATTTCAATGCTATTATACAATTCAACTTTTCATAAGTGTTTTCTTTTTAAATAAGAGATATATTAGTGAGCATTTCTGTGCTTTAAACTTTCCCCTTCTGTTGAGCTGTAATTGTTGAATAAATTCCCTGGGGACAAAATACGAAGTAATTAGAACTATGGCTACATATTACCTTGTTTTTTAAAAAAAGTTTTTACCACCGTATAATGCAAAAAGTAGTACAGTTATGCCCCAATTTTACTGCATCTTGCTCCCAATGGATAATATAATTAATTTTTTTTAATTTGTTAGTGTAAAAAATAATGCCTCTGTATACATTTATATACATTTCTTTGACATGTACATTTATACACATTGTTACTCTTGTCAAAGGTGACATTTTAAGTACACGTATTTTCTGCCTTTCTTATGTTAACTAATCATTTTGCATTCATTTAACTTTTCAGATTTTAGCACCAAATGTAGATTACATGTAAACCTTATGTTGCATTTGGTAATTATGAACTGCTTGTCAGAGTTCTTTTTTTAAAGGATTCACTTGATATTTACACGTGCAGCATTGTTATATCTATTCAAATGAATGACACTTCATGACAGGATGCCAGATATTTGAAAGATCTCTAGGAATATTGTACAAAATTCCTAGGACATGTTGAGTTTTCCTGTGATTCCAGAAGCTCTTCTGATAAAGTTGCCTTATTAACAAGGCTTAACATGTTTAAAAGGCAGAATAAAACAGAGTAAAGTTTAAAAACTACCATTTAAAATGTAGTCAAGGAACAAAACAGGTTGCATTTTCCTGAATACCCATTTTTAAAAGACAATAATTCTGAGTACATAACATAAATAACATGGACAGTTGCTTTACAGTGTAATAGATTGCAGTGTTTGCAGGAAAACATAAATCAAGAGACTAGCAAAATAAGGGTGAGACATGGAAAGTAAGTGAGAACGGGATTTTCATATAAGAAGTTAAAGAAATTATAGACCTTCCACTTAAATTATCCTTTATCCCATCAGTAGTAATTCCTAGAAAGATAAGTAACATACCTGATAAATAATATAACATCTGAGTAACAAACCTCCAAAAATTAACCAGCCCAGCATATAAGTAAATATGCCTCCCTCTCACTTGTAATATAAAGCAAAAGGTAATCACTGAAAGGATACTCTGAACAAGTGGATAATGTTCCCTAAAGTTTATTTCCTCTTCTGGGTGAGAAAACACCTCCCACGCAGCTTGATTCTTACATTGAGGCTAACTCACACTTCTGAGAAATGTGGAATAGATCTATTCTGGCTCATTTTGCTATCTATCTGTGACTAAGTATCTTTCTTCCATTCCTAAATTTGTTGAGTCATCACCTATAATAAATTCTTACAGAGCTGGGGAAGACAAGTTGTCCAATGAGTAAAAACATATGTTCTGAAATTTTTGGATTGATTTTTGAGGCAGAACATAGACTGGTGAGATGAAATCCCAATTGTCCTGCTATATACTCCAGATTTTCAGGGAATCAAAGTCAGACAGACACAAGTTTGAATATCACTTCCACCATCTTTAGTAGTATGGCTCTCAATATGTTGTTTCCCCCCACCACCACTTCCATAAAGAGAGAGAGAGAGAAAATATCTCATGAGATGTTAGCAGAATTAAAATCCATTTACAGTGGAAATCTTATAAAGAAGCTAGCCGTTGGCAGAAAAAGACACCATCAAAGGCGGTCTAGTCTTACATTTAATTTATATTTAAAAGATGATGGGGCAGTGGAGGCAATAGGGCTGGTGAGTCCCGGGGCAGTTCTCTGTGGCTGAAAAGTCTAATATTATTGAATGTCCTTTCTCAGTGTGAGAATCATACTAAGGACAAGGAGTCATGGAGATCTGTTGTTTCTTATAATAGACAAAGAAATTGAGGACCAGGGGAGAAGGGACTTACTAGGGTTACTCACATGGGTGGGAGGTCTGATTCCCCGGATGTGCATTTATGTATTTATCATTACTGTTTCTCCGTATTTCTGGGTTGATTGCATAACCCTTTAGTGAATTTAAACTATGTAAATACACTTATTCGGGAATGCCTATTTAAGGAAGTGTTTTTGAGTCAATGTGCCCATCAGCTGGAGCTTGAAAATAATCTAACAAAGTGGAGAAGTAAAAGTCAAAGTAGAAGATAAATTACTCACTCCTGATTAATCCACAAATCTTAGGAAGACATTAAATGAAAATTGTAAATTCCTCTTGCTCTCATGGTAAATTTAACAAAAGCCTTTACTCTAGTTGATATTTTTATCCTTCTGCTCCCATTTTTATTTTTTTTTAAGATTTTATTTATTTATTAGACAGAGATAGAGACAGCCAGCGAGAGAGGGAACACAAGCAGGGGGAGTGGGAGAGGAAGAAGCAGGCTCATAGCGGAGGAGCCTGATGTGGGGCTCGATCCCATAACGCCGGGATCACACCCTGAGCCGAAGGCAGGGGCTTAACCGCTGTGCCACCCAGGCGCCCCATCTGCTCCCATTTTTAAATTTTTGAATTTTTAATTTAATTTTTTTTAATTTGAGTATAGTCGACACACAGTTTATATGAGTTTCAAGCGTACAACATAGTGATTCAGCATCTCTGTATGTATGCTCTGCTCACCACAGGTATAGCTACCATCTGTCACCATGTAATGCTATTATAATATCATTGATTATATTCCCTCTGCTGTGCCTTTTATTCCTGTGACTTATTCACTCCATAACTCGAAGCCCATATCTCCCACTTCCCTTTATGAATTTTGCCCATCTTCCCACTCCTTTCCCCTCTGGCAACCATCAGTCTTTTCTCTGTATTTATAGGTCTGATTCTACTTTTTGTTTGTTTTTTCATTTGTTTTGTTTTTTAGATTCCACATATGAGTGAAATCATATGGTAGTAATTTCTCTGGCATCAGTTGTAGCAACATTTTTAAGATATATCTTCTAAGGCAAGGGAAACAAAAACAAAACCAAATTATTGGGACTATATCAAAATAAAAAGCTTTTGCACCTTGAAGGAAACCTACAAGACAAAAAGGCAGCATACTGAATGGGAGAAGATATTTGCAAATGACACTTTTGATAAGGGGTTAATATCTGAAATATATAAAGAACTTACACAACTTAACACTCAAAAAAAATTAAAAATAGGCAAAGTATTGCTCCCATTTTTTTAAATTACAGAAGTATCAATATGTCCCTGTTCAGTATGTGTTACAGTAAATACTATAAACCTCTAAATAAACAGTAATTCTAGCTACAACTTTTCATATATTCTTTCATGATATTTGGGAAAGGGAAGGGTGTGGGAAGCTCTTAGTTGGACTGTAATTGAGACAATGTATTTGGGAGAAAAATCTAGTTTTGTGTATCTAAAATTAAAACCTTCATATCTTTTGCCTGACAATCCCCATTGAAACAGTTACCAGGACATAGGTACACAGATTTTATTGTGGCATTCTTTGTTTCAGTAAATAATTGAAAACAACCAAGATGTCTATGAATATATAATAGATTAAATCAAGTAAGATATAGTCTTACAGTTGAAGATTAGCTGCTTAAAAGTGAGCTGGGTCATTCTGTATTGATATAAAATATCAGTTTGATGAAGTATTATTGAGTTGAAAAAAAGAAGGGGACATCAGAGTATGCAAAGCATGATCTATTTTGTACAAAAGAGAAAAACACAGATATGTGCTTGTGAGTGTGTTATGTCTGTATGTTGTATATTAGTGCTTCTGAAAGCACGAAAAACTAAATGTAATAGGGAATGCTTTTGAGATAAAAGTACTAATATTTGATAGGAGAGCTTTCACTTACTTTTCATAGTGTGATTTTCTATTTTCTTTAAATATTCATCCCCAACATCATCAAAGTTTTTTCTGGGAGCTGGGATTATGGCTCCTTTTTGTCAATTTGTCTTTGTCTTTATGCATCTAGATTGAAACACACACACACACACACAAACAGAATTATCTATGATTGTCCTTGCTGAAAGCAGCTTTTGCAAATTAAATAATAAAGTATGAATTCAGTCCCACAACTTGTCTCTGAAGCCACAGCATTTAAAAGACTTAAAATAATAATTGTTGGTAACGATGCTGAAAAATTAGAAAATTCTCATTCTTTGCTGTTGGGAATATAAATTGATGTGGGAATTTTGGGAAACAATCTGGCAGTTCCTTAAATGATTAAATATAGACCTACTTCTATTTCTAGATATATACCCGAGATAAAGAAAAGACTCCTAGGTATGCACCCAAGATAGACGAAAACATATGCTCATACAGAAACATATACATAAACATTCATAACAATATTATTTATAATAGCCAAAAAGAGGAAACAGTCTAAATGTCTATCAACTGATAAATTGATAAATAAAATGTAATATAACCATGCAGTATAGACCTTTAAAACATTAAGTGAAAGAAGCCATTCACAAAAGACCACACACTGTATGATCCATTTATATGAAATGTCCAAAATAGGAAAATCCATACAGACAGAAAGTAGATTAGTGGCTGCTGCCCAATTATATTGATCTCACAGTTTATCTCTTAAAGAACAATATTATTTTTAACATTTTTTTAAGATTGGGGGGGGAGTATTATCTTCCTATAGCCTATAATTTGTAGTCAGTGCATTGCATTTTGTTTATGTTAGATTGAATTACCCAGAAATTTTAGAACAAAGTTGCCATGGTAATTATATCATACTAGCAAGATAGAGATAAGGACCACACTAAAACAATTTAAGAGTTCTCAGAGAAACCGTTTGTCTAATGCCTTACTTCTAGCAAAAGTTATAAGAGTGAAATTTGAACACAAATTTTTTGCCAGCATTCAGCCAAGTATGTTGAATTTTTATGGTATAGAAGATATTCATCCAACTCATAAAACGTAAGCAATACGACCTTTAAGAGCCTTTCTACATCTTAGAATTTATGATTCTGTCATCTCACTTTTTATTACTTAGAAAGTCTTATAATGCTGAAAGTAGGGATGGAGTGAGGGGGTGAACAACCTTCAATTTAAAAGGATGTTGAATGCTGTAGTCTCTCTGTAAGATCAAAATTGTTGGGATCTGGAAGGCAGAGTATGTAGTCCTGAAGTTTTGAGCCTGATATATAAAAGATCCTTCAGTCTTTTCCCATTTTTTCTACTGCTCTAGCTCTGTAGTAACTCTCAGGAGAATAAGCATTCTTCACGAACAAGTCCAAAATGAACTGGTAAAAATAAGTGACAGATTAAATCGACCCTATTTTATTATAATAGTTTTAGTATTTTATTTGAATGTCATATAAGGGTAAAATCCATGCTTATCTAGAGTTTCCTTCCTCACAACTCTGACAGTATAATTAAGGACCTTAATGATCTGAAAAAGCCACTACCATCTGGGCTTGGCCCTTCAGCTGAAATCAGAGAGATGTGAAACCCAGGCCATTGACTCATTCCAAAATCGGTAGAGTCTGAAGTAAGGGCTATGCCTGAACAAAAGATAAATTAAGTAGACATCAGCCTTCTCAAGGCAGTGATGGTGTCTTACACAATTTTTTTAAAGATTTTATTTATTTGGAAAGAGAGAGTGTGGGGACGAGGGGCAGAGGTAGAGGAAGAGAGAGAATCTCAAGTAGACGCCACACTCAGCTTGGAGCCTCACGTGGAGCTAGATCTCAAGACCCTGAGATCGTGACCTGAGCCAAAATCAAGAGTTGGATGCTAACGAACTGAGTCACCCAAGTGCCCCTGTCTTACACATTTTAGGGCCCAAGCAACTTATCTTAGGCCTAGTACATGGCTGGTACTCCCTATTTTGAGCTTTAAACTAGGGGATCCCTAGGAGGGCTAAGAAGCTCTATGTCTCATGGGTATGCAAAATGTAGGGGCATAGAACAGTTAGAATATGAGAGGGAACATGTGAGGAATCTTTGATCCCCAAAGTACATATGGTGAAAGAGGTAGGAGAAATAGAAAAATAATTTGAATTAGAGAACAGAAATACAAAAATATCGAGAGACAGAAACTGGAATATCTGTTGAAATGCTACTAGTTTTCTCCACAGGTGTTTCTTTCTTTTCTCTTTCATTTTTTCTTCTCTCTTTTAGTTTCTTTTTATATATGTTTGCTTGATTTCTATAGTGGAGTATTGTGTTACTATGTGCTCATGATTGAAACTTGGCCTTCTGCTCTCCTTTCATCCCTAGTATGTATTCTGACCACTCCTGCACCAAGCCAGCCACACCGACATTTCCCATCTTCCTCAACACTCTAAGGACTCTTCAATCACAAGAGGTTCTTCTTCTTACCTCTACCTTTGTCTGGACTACAGTTTCCCCCATTCTACATATGGCTGCATCTTCTGTGTCCTCAGGGTCAAGAACGTGTGCAAACATGGAGAGACTTCCTGAGCACCCCATCTAAAGAGGTCCACTCCATCCCCTCCCAGCTCCAGCCATCATCTTCTAAGTTACTGACATTTTCTTCATGGTGCCTATTAATGCTGAGTAGTATTATCCTTTTTCCAGTACCAGAAGGAAACTTCATGAAGCAGGGACATTCTTTAACTTGTACCTTAATATATCCCATACCTAGAACAATGTCTGGGACCTAGTTAGTGTTCAGTAAGTAATTGCTAAATAAAAAAAAATGAGTAAGTTTATGTGTTTATTGTCATTTTAATATTCTTCCAAGTGAAGTGGAGAATTGTAGATGATCAAGATGCAAACATGACAATTGAGGAAAATGATTCTGGTGTTTCTTTAACTAGCATCCTCTAACTTTGCTGTCGAAATTGACCAGATTGATTTAATGATTACTCAGGTAACTATATTTTTTTAAAGATTTTTTTCTTTATTTATTTATTTTATGTTGAGAGAGAGAGCATGAGCACATGCAAGCAGGGGGAGGAGCAGAGGGAGAGAAGCAGACTCCCTGCTGAGTGCGGAGTCCCCACCCTCAAACCCCGAATCCAGAGGCAGGGCTCAATTGATCTCATGACCCAGAGGTCATGACCTGAGCCAAAACCAAGAGCTGGATGTTTAACCAACTGAGGCATCCAGGTGCCCCTCAGATAACTATCTTTAAAATAAATTCTAGTCTTCCTTGATAGAATTGTGGTGGGGATGGAGAAGAGAGGAACAATATTGCTCTTACCCAGGCTGAAGTCCAGTCCAGTTATAGAATTGGCACTTTTGATTGTTGTGCATAGAGCAAAACCAAGGGTAAATAATGCTGACACCCATTTCCAAGGGAAAGTAACAATTAAAATAATAGCCTCCCATGCCATTGGAGGATACTATGTTAGTCATCTTGAATAGCTTATGCTTATCTTATAGTAATCATTGTCTCAATCCTCACAGCAAATCTTACCATGATTACCTCCTACAGTGGATTGATTGCTATAGAACTAAGCTATGCAAGAGTTTTCTATTAAGGTTGTCCTGAAACTGAGAATATATTCTGAGATAAAAGCCAGGATCCTTCCTCTACTTTTTTTGTTCAGGTTTATGATAGGGTATACTATAACAGCAAAATTATTCTTTCTTTCCCTCATTTGTCTCAAACATATATGAAGCCATTTACCCTAGTAAACTATGATGGAAATCATTTAGAAACAACAAAAATCCCCTTTGTTCCCTTTTCTAAAACTTTCCTCTAAGCACATGTCAGCAGAAGATTGTGTGCTTTCTCTCCTTTGTGATCAATCTGAATCCACTTAGTTCACTGAAGATAAGTAACCCTCTCAAGTACAGGCCACATAGAGGAAAAAGATTGATTAACAATGTAGAAGAAAACTATTATCTCTTCTAAAACTGCACCTTCCCTGTTGGGTCTTCATTTATAAATAACATCAGTCTTAGCATGGAATGGACCTCACCATTAAAATTAAGGAATTCAGTGAACAAGGACCTGTATGGATACATTGTCAAATTCATTGCACTGGGCCTACGAATCTCACATGGCAATCCCCTCGCCTCTCTGGTCACACTTTCTACTGCTCACCCTCTCTTGTAATCTGTTCTGGACACAGTCTTCCTTGTTGCTTTTTGAATACACAAGTATGATTTGCTTTCAGGCTTTTTCTTTGATTTTTACCTTCTACTAAGGAATGCTCTTACCCAGATATCCACCTTACTCACTTTTCAGTGTTCTCAAGTCTGAGCTCAGATTTAAACTTAATGAGGCCCTCACTGACTACCCATTTAAAATTACAACTGTTATGTGCCTCTTAACTTGATCCACTTTTTTCTTTCTATAACACTTAAGTTTTAATAAATACTATAGTTTATTTATCATGTTTATTGTTTATTGTGTATTTGCTCCTGCTAGAGTATAAGCTCCATTATTACTTGAATATTTATCTCCTTTGTTGATTGATATATCTAATCTCCTAGAATATTTCAAGTTTCATAATAAGGTCTCCGTTAATATTTGTTGAATGATGGAAGTTAGTGGATAGCTTTTCTTAGCGCCAAACAAGTATTACCTAACCAAATATAAGGCTGTTTTGACATCCTGAAAGTCCTTCAGACAAGGATGAAAGGGATACAAAGAAAAATCCACAGCATTGGGCTCTAATGTCAAGATAATATCATCTCACTGAAATAAATGGTAGTCCCTTCTGGGCTAAAAAAAGATGGCTATAATCTTATTGATGAAATGGGTCCTTCCTGCAAAGACTCAAAGTGGAAATGGGAAATGTATGAGGAATTTATTGAGCTTTTTTTGTGTTTTTCTCCTACAGATTATTTGTTTTAAGGACACTAAAACAAGAACATAAAACACGAATTTCTTGTGTGTTGATATCATGGAAAAATACAGTGTTGGAGTACCAACTTTGACTCTCCACAACACACACACACAAATTCATTGGAAATGACTTAATGAACTAGTTAAGCAACCTGGTAATCTATCACACAATTATATTTATGCATCTGACATATTTAGAGAGTATTAATTTAGGAGGTCATAAACATAAAATCTTTCTACAATTATTAATTATGGTGACTAGATACTGGTAACATTAATATTCTAACTACCTGAAATAAAATGAAAGTTAATATTCTGACTACTTAATTCTTGCCACAGTCACCTTAACACAGTGTGAATTCCAATTTTGTTTTTCTTCCTCTGCTTCTGAGATCTATAAACTGAATTTCATTCTCAGAATCCTTCAGATGGCATGATCTGCTTCACACACTCTGAAACCTACAGCTCAATCTATTTTTCCAAGGAAGGGAAATGCAATGCTTGTAGTTGTCTTTTCTTTTTTTTTTGTATATGTGTGTGTACGTGCAAGTGCCTGTGTTTATTTCCTTCCTTCCTCCCTTCCTTCCTCTCTCTCTCTCTCTCTCTCTCTCTCATTCTTCTAGTCAAAAAGTGACTTTTAATTTACTGTGAAAGGATGTCTCTTCATAGTAACCAGATTCCCGATCCTGTTTATTGCCCAATCACTTATACCTTCTAGATAACAAATACATACATGAATTCAGTTTCTGCTTCTGAAGATGCTAAAAAATAGTTAAATGAAGTACAAATGTATGCAGAATTCAAAAAAACCAGAAAGGTCCAGAGAGTGATAGAAGCCAAGCGATCTAGGCCGAGGTTAAGCATTGTGACGATCACAGTGCAGTGATAGTCTCAGTACTTAACGTCAGCTGTACACTCTCCTATGTTCCTTACATGAGGTTCTCATCACAACCGTATGAAAAATAAGTGGAGAGTCCTCATTGTTCATGTGAGAAAACTGAGATGAGAAATGTTAATCAACTTGCCAAAATCACACAGCTAGTAAAAGAGGAAGTCAGGGCTTCAGTCCAGGTCTGTCTGCCTCTAGAGCTAAAGCTATGAATCACTTTACTTCTGATGGGGACTAAAATGATCAGAAGGAGCTCTTTGTAAGGATAGAAATTGAGTAGCTCTTAAAAGTCATTAAGATTTAGGTTGGTGAAAAGGATAAGAAGGAAAAATAGCAATTCTGGCTCAGTGCTAGTAAATTTATCACCTCTGTAAAATAGCTTGATCACACAGCTTTCCCTTGGTTAGTATTTACGGACCATCACAGGAAGGTATTTGAAAGTTTAACTACAAGTAATTGTCTCTACTTCAGTATTTATTGCTGCTCCTCATGTATTGGATGAGGACAGACTGAATTCTACAGAGATTGGTTTTTTCAAGATGATTCAAATGTTGTAAAAGCCACATGGTTATTGAAAAAAAAAATGGGAGGAGGTGGTTGATTCCTTTCTGTTGGTTTCATTGTATAAAAATAAAAAAGAAAAATTAATTCATCCTGTGTAGTCAAATATATGAGATCTCATTTCAGTGCCTGAAGGCTTCATCATTCTGTCAGACCAGCTGCATTTCCATAATGTTTATAATCACAACACACGCTAACAGAATTTTTGGTAGAGAAACAACTTGGATTAATGTAGCGATGTGCAAAAAGTAAGAAGTCCAAAAATGAGCTTATGAAGAGCTTATGAAAGATTAGACATGATAAAGTTTTGGAAGACAAAGCCTGGCATTCAAGGAGACACTGATTTGTTGGCATTAGTAGCAGTGTGAAGGCAGCGGCCTAGATGGAACACTCAGGAGGAGACCCAGCAAGCACCAGCTCTGACCCCTGCCTATTCAACTAGCACAGGCTATGCACTTCATCTCTACCACAGAAAATAAGGAAATTTTAGGTTGGCTACTTCTTTATAACAAAGATGATGATTTTATTTAGATTTGTTATCATAAATTGTGGCAAACCGTGTATGCTATTGTTTTAACAGAGAAAAAACAGTTTTCCTTGAATTAATTTGCTGATCCAAACCACAAGACCATTAAGCCTGGTTCAGTCTAGAGTGAAAATAAAAAGAAACCGTGTGCCTTGTGTGATGGATGGTTGAGGACATATGGCACTCCCATATCCCATCGCAAACACACATCTCTTGAGCTACTTGAGGGCAGTGAATGTCTTAGTGTCATTTATAGTGGTACTCCCCATAGCCAAACACACTGATGTATACATTCTAAGCGATCAGTTCCATTAATGAATTCAGATATTTCCTTCTGAGGAATGTAGACCTCACACACGAGGAATGGGTAGTGTTTTTGACATACATATGTATATATATATATATGTTTTTTTAATCTAAACTTCCAATACAGGGGAGAAAATTCATGAGAGAAGCAATAGGACTTAGTCTTCTCAACCACGTGGTCTTGTTTTGCAGAGTGCTGTTAATGACTTTATCTGTGAATATTACATTTTGAATGTGTAATTGCCTCCTTGGCTATTATGCTCCAAATCTCATCTTACCTATGCAGTTTGCACCCCTTGTGGTCCTTAGCAATAATGGATTCTTTTGGATTTACTATAATGTCATGCAGTTTTATTGGTTTCCACTTAAACATGGGGAAGTGGAAACACTTGGCTTTCACAACATTAGGTGATTCTGAACTTGGTTCAATAATCCATTTAGAAGGTGGGTAAAGGAGACTGTAATGCAAAGCACATAAGCCAGCTACAGTTATCACAGACCATTTTCCAAATGCTAACATCCTTCCTTTGTGAAAACTCCAGAAGTCTTTCTTAAGTTCTTTGTCTTTATATTTTACTTGAGATTAGTCTGTGGTTATGTCAAGTATTGTCTCTCAAATACCTGGAGGATAAATAAAGACAATGTAATAGAAAGAAAAGGCACAGGTGGTAAAGGAGGTGAATGCATGTAGTTGGCAGAAAAATATGTTGGTGAGAAAATAATGAAGTGAAACTATTTTAACTGAGTGACACAGACGGAAGCATTCCCAGCATACTATATAATGTTTTCTGGAAAAAGCAATTATGGATGGAGCCAATATGGAATAACTATTTTGAGGCAAGTGATTGGAGTGGCTCCCCTGTGTACCCATAGGTCTATCCTCTGATGATACTCTCAATATAAAAACACATTTATTTACATTGCATTTCTAACTTGAAAGTGTGAATTATCTTTCATCTTCCAAACTACAAAATGGAGCAAGTGAGTTGCTGCAAACAAGCTGTGAGATATAAAAGAATCAAAGACATATGGTGCACTTTTTTTTTTTTAATAACCTCAGTGTTCTGAGCATGGTCTTGGACATTTTATGGTTCACTGGAAACTCTAGCGTTGAGAAATTCCTCCATTAATTTGTGTTGTCCAGGTTAATAGTCATCTTAATTAAACATGTACTCTGGAGTTATGTGGAATTCCAGTACAAATTCATGTGGTATGTATATTCTTGGGCTGGAAGATGCTTTAGAGAAAAATTCATCCAGGGATGACAGGTAGGTATCAACACAGATTCTCTAATTGATTTGTTGAGCTGCATCAATTACCATATTGAGAACAACTATAAGGCTCTATTAGGCTTAAGAGAGTAGCTTGTTGGGAGAGGTTAGTGATGTTTCCCATGGGCATCAAAGAGGATATTTGTAATCTGTACACGAGATTATTGATTATCACATATTCTAATAAAAATTAAGATAAAATTCACATAACATGCAATTCACTATTTTAAAGTACACAGTTAAGTGGTCTTAGCATATTTGCAATGCCGTGTAATCATGATCAGTATCTAATTCCAGGAGATTTTCATCATCCCTGAAGGAACACCATGCCTTGCAATTCCCCTCATCTCTATCCTCTAGAAACCACTAATCTACTTTTGGTCAAAGAATTTGCCTATGCTGGGCATTTCATATAAATGCCACCACAATTTATTATCCTTTGGGCCTTGCTTCTTTCACTTAGCACAATATATTTTAAGAGTAATTCATATAGCATAAATCAGTATTTATTCTTATGACTGAATAATATTCCATTGTTTGGATATATCACATTTGTTTGTCCATTCATCAGTTACACGATTCAGTTATATATTAGGCAGTTATTATTCTTTGAAAAAAAAGAGCATCTTTTTTTTGTAATTTTAGTAGTAAGTTTTCTTATAAAGTAATTGTTTTCTTTTTTAATGCCCTTTCCCTTTGATATTCATTTAATATGCTTTGATATTCATATATAACCCCTGATTTTTTCATGGCAATGGAAGAGAAGATTCACATGAAATCACCCTACATTTAAAAAAAATTAAGATGAACACATGAATTAACTTCAGAGTCACTACATGTTTATTTTTTATCCCCTATTTGAGCAGTGTCCAAAATTTAACATTATGGATAAAAAATAAAACTGGATTTATGTCTTCCCAGAGTGGGCAAAGAGGTAACAGATGAATATCCAATTAACATAGTACAGAAAAATCTAGACAGTTAGAAATACCTTGTCTATCTTATCAATAATTAAGAACTCAGTGCCATGGCCTAATGGAAAGAGCATAGATTTTGAAGTCAGGAAACATGGATTTGAGGGCTAGTTCAACTTTCTCAATTATCTGTTAGTTGGTGTGTTCTTTAAGTTCCTTCAACTATAAAATGTGGTTAATAGTAATCTCCCAAACTGGGATAGAGTGAAGATTAAAGTAGTTAATATATGTAAAGTATCTAGCACATGGCACATAGAAGCTCAAGAAATATTCATTCCCTCCCTTTTGCAAACATTGCTTCTGCTTCATAATTAATAATCTGGTATTATCTGAATGAACTGTATGATCATTGTCTCCCTGCCTTTAATGCATGCTATTTCATTTTATTAAGAAAGACTTCTTCCCTTTTCATTGTTTTTTACTTTCATTTCTTCTTGACTCTTAAAGGGAAAAAAACCTGACAAAACCAAAAACTTGCATTACTCCTAGAGTTATTAGTATATTCTCTGACTTCCTATACCTCGTCTGTTTATTTCTGCCAAGGCACTTAGAATCCTCAGTGAATCTTGATGCATCTTTTGGCCACTTTGATGTTCATATTTAGCAACCATAAGCCCCACCAAAATGTCAGCTCTTTGGGGAGGATAACTTACTAAGTTTGAAATGATGAAGGATCTAATATGCTATCCTACTTGCAATTTTCAGGCTCACAGGTTAGCCTGCCATAGTGTGTAGTATGTGGACTCTGTGTGTGTGTGTGTGTGTGTGTGTGTCTGTCTGTCTGTCTGTCTGTCTGTGTGGTGTATATGCATGCATAATATATGTATTTGTGTATACATACAAGAGACCTCTGGATTGAAGAACACACCATTTATTCACAGAACATCTTGTGTCTTATGTCACTTCCCCACTCCCATTTCTCCACAGAATGACCTAGTAAGGGCCAATGACTGCAGGAGAAGAGGAACTCCTAAATTATGAAACTCAGCAGCTTATATAGGGCACTGCACATCTGCCCATCCTTTTTTTGCCTTGGAATATAAACACAACTTTTCTGGGGAGAGGCATGTTTCTGGAAGTGTGCAAATGACTCCAGGAGGGATATGAATTTCAGTCCCCCCAGAACAATTTACTATCTCTAACTTACAAGGTATGTTTATTATTCACTCATAAAGCCCAGACTGTGCAGAAATGTGAAAACATTCACAGAGCACCATTTTCCAGCATCACTGTGTCTCTCTGAAATTTGTCTATTTCCCAAATGCTTGTTGGATGAATGAATTAATTTGTGGTAGTCTTTTACCCCATGATTCTCAGTTTTTCAGGTATTCGAACTGCTTTTCATGGATTTCTCTTGTGAATATTTTCCTCTCTACTACGGTGTAAAGCTTTTGTAAGCACAAGTTGTGCCTTATAGTTCTTTTGGAATCTGTAGTGTTAATAACAGTAGTAGATGCAAGGAGATCACCCAATGAAGACCTGGTAGCTGTCTGGTTTCTCCAGTTAGTGAATATCAGGAGGAAAAAAATCTATGTTTTTGATATTTTATTATAGGTGATTTGATGATACAGTTTTAGAAGGTACAAAACTAGAATTCTTCTGTTATTTTTTATGTTGACCTACGTAGTGTGGCAAAACATCTCCATGATATACCTGCCTGAATAGGAGTTTACTTTCAATACCTAAAAGTAGTGACTTTTCGAAGATGCTACAAGGCCACAGCTCCCACTGAGTCCTCACTTATTCTGAGTCTGGCCCTGTATCCAGGCACTCCTTCCATATATTTTCTCATTTTTCATCTTTGTCTCCTTGGAGACAACTATTGGGTATAGTTTAAAGTAGCTGTTCATTTATTTATTTATTCATTCATTCATTCAATGGAATTTATTCAAAGTGATTAGTTAGCCTGACTAAAAGACAATCTCGGTATTCCATCCTTCTCTTACTCATGAATGTATTAGTTTAAAGGAGATACAGTCTCTTATGTTACTGAGTTTATCCACAGCTTTGAAATACTGCCACACAGATCTGTAATTGCTCTGTGTGAAGGATGGTGGGGTAGTTTGCCATTATCAACTACAGTGGTGTATTATTTTTTCCAGACACAATATACACTTTTTTCTGTTCCATCATAAGATGCATGATAGTAAAATTTGGAAAGCCAGTATGTCCAGATATTGTGTTCTAATCCAATGTACAATGAGAAGAATAGCAATATAAACAGCTTGGTATGTGAGCCCCTGATTGCTTTTGTTTCTTTTCCCCTTCAAGACATGATTGATGTTTGCAACGGTGGTTTTTTGTTACTCCTCTGTGCCTGTTCTCTTCAAAGGTTGAGTTTCTAAGCATTACTGAATAGTTAATGCCACGATTTTGTGATTGTTGTTGCTGTTCTCTATTACTTTCAGTGATACCAAGGTTTTCTCCCTGATTCATTTTTCTCCTGCGAAATGTGAGGTTGCTTTCAAAGTAGAACATAGTAGGAATGCTTCAGGACATGATTAAAATAAACTACGCTATTAAATGCAAGAGTTATTGTGCTTGATGATTATGGTACGTTAGGATGGCAGAAAATTATTTGACATCCCTCCAATTAAGAGATAGGGTTTAACCCCTTTTCTTGCATTTCCACCTGCCTTGGTAATTTGTTTAGCTAAAGGCAGTGGAATGCATCAGATGTATGAAAGTGACATTATGGGAATTCCAGCCTACTAAAAAGGAAGCTTGCAGCCCCAAAGGAATCTGCAATGTTAATCCTTTAATATGCAAAGAAATTTACTTCACATTTCTTTAGGAAAAATATTTTATTTTAATTCAATAATAAATTAAACTTAAACTGAAATAATTGTTCTAATGTAAAAAAAAAAAAGTCATGCTAAAAAAAAAAGCCTTATATTTATTATTCTATCTACCTCAGTTGTCAGATGGTCTTTCTCTGGTACTCAGATCACTATGAAATATGTCTTTGAAAGATGATAAAAAGGAAGAATAATCACTTCTAGTCTCTTGAGGAAAATGTTTTTGCGTGTATATTCTGCAAAGACTGTTCATCACCAAATGACAAATAATCTAAGAGTGGCCTCATTTTTTTGAGATATATTCTTCACATATAAATTTCAATAATCTTAGAAATTATATTATATAAAATATGTTTATAAATAAATAAATATATATATTTACTGTTTTATATATATATATAAACCTTTTCCCTGTATCTTGAAGTTTCTTTAACAGTTTTCAACTAATTTATTGACTACCACGGTTTCTGTTTTCATTGATTGTAAATTGAAGCCAGTTTAATATATTAGTTAACTTTGAAAGACATGATAATTAATGGTATTTAATGGTGAATTACAGACATTTATGGTAGGAACATAAAGATGCAAAAAGAAAAATCTGTGGGTGATTAAATCGACAGTTGTCTTAACCTTGAATCCCATTAGCAATCTATGTATCATACATAAAATTGTTTAATGGTGAAATAAATTTATTACTCACTTTTAAAAATATGTGTTTCCTTTAAAAATTATACTTAAAAAAGGGAGATTGAGAAAGACAGGTATGGTTCTGTTTGGTATTGCTTTCATTTACAGGGTTTTTTTTCCTTCAAAATCTGTTTATTTTTTCAACTTCAGCATTTTGTTCTACACTCCAGTAAACTTAGAGAAACAGTGTACTTTGGTTTTGGAAAGCTAAATATTTCACAGACAAAATCTCAGTTATTTACTTTTTAATTATTCTAGTGCCTCCCAGGACACTAAGGAAAATGAGTGCTTTCAGGCTGATCTTATACAAAATTTAAACTATAATGTGAAGAGAACAATTCAGAACAAGATATACCCAAAGATGGAGATTAAGTGTTCAGAGACCCTACTAGTCATGATGTCACATAAACACGGCATCATTTCCCCCATAGAATTCTTATATTCTTAAACATTCCTACTTGTAACCCTGAGCAAGTGACTGAAGCTCTCCTAACTTCAGTTCCCCTTTTGGTTTCCTGATGAGGTTCTAGCACACAGTAGGCACTCAGGAAATATTTATCCAATGTATGAGTAGATAAAGAATATGTCAGTCTTATTTTGATCTTTGCATCTTAGGGCATGTGGCTCTATATATCTAGAACATGTTCATTTTTCTTTCTTATCCATCTGTACTAGTTTGCTCTACTTAACAGATTTCCACAAATTTAGTGGCTTAAAATACATGCATGTATTTTTTCACAATGTATTGCGCATATATTATCTCACAATTTCCATGGATCAGAAGTCCAGGTGTGGCTTACCTGAATACTCTGCTCAGGGTATCACAAGGCTACAATCAAGGTATCAGCTGGGCTATACTCCTTTCTGGGGCTTAGGGTCCTCTTCCAAGCTCACGCGGTTGGTGGCAGAATTCAGTTTCTTGCAGCTGTGGACTGAGGTCTCTGTTTTCTTGCTGACATTCGACTGGGTGCTACTCTCAGCTCCTAGAGGCCACTCACTGTTCCCTCACAACATGGCAGCTCTCTTCTTCAGAGCCAGCGAGGGAGGGTACTCATCTCACATCTCACTCCACTCTGCTCTCCTCAGATATGTGTGTGTGTGTGTGTGTGTGTGTGTGTGTGTGTGTGTGTGTGTGTATTGTATGTGTTAGAAGCAAGTAACTCGTGTGTTCTGCTCACACCCAACAGAAAGGATCGCACAAGAGTCTCTTTGGGGGTCACCTTATGGAGCATTTGCCAAACTATGCACATCTTATTGACGTCAAAGTCAAGCTAAAGTCATAACTTTCTCCTGTGATCACCAAGCACCAGAGCCTAAATAGGACAAAACAAAGCATTTAGCTCTGGTGGCATTCTCATTTGTCGTGTCTCATAAACACACAGACAAACACACACACACACACACACACACACACACACACACACACACACCAAGTTTAGGACTATATACTTTATGGGTGTTGCTTGACATTCCACTAACCTGGAATAACTGAATATTTATATCTCCTTTGGTCATACTATCCAAACCATCAGCAAATTATGCTAAAATTTCTGCAGACACTTAGAATCCTCACTTCCCCATTCATGAGTCTTAGCTCTATTTCAAACCTAAACTATATCATGGTTGAAAAAAGCCCTTGGCTGTGCATTTTGTTTCCAGTCTTTCTTCATTCCACTAAACCTATTCATGCAACTTCCTGTGGCACTATCACCATATAACATCTCATGTGATCCTCATGGCACAAACCAGATATTTTCATTGCTTAAAACATTTGAAAGCTTTTAAATATCTCATATTTTGTTCAGCAGATGTATAAAAACTAAGCTTCATTTATGGTTTTAAAAGAAGATTTAAATTTTACTTGGCATAAATACACCAAAGATAACTGATATTTAGTGTTCCAAGCATCTAGTTTCTGATAGAAAAAAATGTTGTTTAATAAAATTTCTGGAGCTATGTATCTTATAGTTTAATTAGGGGTTAGGGAATGGGATTGAGAAAATTGAAAAAAAAAAACTAAATTCAACAGTATATTAAAAGGATCATACACCATGAGCTGGTAGGATTTATTCCTGGGGTGCAAAGATGTTGCAGCATGTGCAAATCAATAAATATGACATACCACATTAATGGAATAATAGGGAAAATCATATAATTATTTCAGTAGGGCAAAAAAAAGAAAAGAATTTAACAAAATTCAACACACTTTCATGATAAAAAAGTCTCAACAAATTGGATATGGAAATAACATTCTGAAACATAATAAAAGCCATAAAGAACCAGACCGTGGGCTAACATCAAACTCCACAGTAGCAGGTTGAACATTTTTTCTGTAAGATCAGAAGTAAGACAAGCCCACTATCACCATTCTTACTGACACTGTAAAATGGAACTTTCTCAACCTGATAAAGAGGATTTTTGGAAAAACTATAACTAATATCATATTTAATGTTGAAAGACTGTTTTTATCCAAGATTGAGAATATAGCAAGGATTTCTTCTCTCTTTACTTTTATTCAACATTGTACTGGAGTTCAATTTAATCAATAAAAATAAATAAAAGGCATACAGATTAAAATGGAGAAAGCATAACTATATTTATTTTAGATAGTAGTACTATCATGAAGTAAACTACAAAATAAATATTTGAACTAACAGGTTGGTTTAGCATAGTCACAGAATTATGGTCAATATGCAAAAATCAATTATATATCTATATACTTCCATTGGATAATCATAAATAGAAATCAGAAACACCCTTCACAACACAAAAAATATATAAAGGCCTTAGGGGTAAATATATTTTTTAAAAGATGTCCAAGACATTAACACTGAAATTAGAAACTATTGCCATTGGTAATTATAGAATGCCTGAATAAATACAGATTTACACCATGTTCAATCAATAGAAAAATAAATATTGTTAATGTTTTGGTAATAAAGGGTGTTCAGTACATTCGTATAGTGGAATATTATTCAGCGATTAAGAATTAGTGAGCTTGGGGCACCTGGGTGACTCAGTTGGTTAGGCATCTGCTTCAGCTCAGGTCATGATCCCTGGGTCCTGGGATAGAATCCTGCATTGGGCTCCTTGCTCTGAGGGTAGTCTGCTTTTCCCTCTGCCCCTTCTTTCAATCTCTCTCTCTCTCTCTCAAATAAAAAAATAAAATCTTAAAAAAAAAACATGAAGTAATCAGATGACGTGGGCTTCTGTAGGTATTTATGGTGTTTACTGACTGAAACCACTATTGTCATTTGGCATATTTGATTGGTTGTTTACATTTTTGACAGCACAATAAAAGATTGTATATTACTCAGAGTTTGGCCTAAATGATTGCTGTCTACAAGTCCTTACTACCTTTGGCCTAACAAAATAATAGTGGCTCAAAAATATGACCAAATTCCCACCTCATTGCAACTCTTGCTCTCCTGCTGTCAGTATTTTAAGAAATTCTGATTGCGTTTTTATTTTTCCGGATCATCTCTGACTTTATACTCTATTTTTAAAATAATAGTTATACATACAGCTGGCACGTGAAAACATGCTTATATATGTGCCTTTACATACTTTATTAAATACAACTCAACTGCAGCTCTTATTCTCTGCTGTGTGACTTCCCACCTCTGTCATTTTTAAAAGATGACAACTCAGATAATATGAAAGGGACTGAACAAAAACACAATGTCTTTCCCCACCAGTTTTCCTCTAAGCCCAGTGTTACAACCTTATGAGTTTAAGACTGTCTGCCATGACAGTTTTGCATAGTTCATCTTATTTGTTCTTGTAAATATCAGAGAATGAGGTTTTTATGATGCATACTAATTTCTCCGTTTTAGAGGGGAGGAAACCAAGGATCAGATGGTTAAAAGATGGGTCCATGTTATGAAATAAGCAAAGATGTCTTACAGAATAGAATTTCAACCTCTGACTTCTTAGTCTAGACTGGAAATGCTGCTATTTCCCTCATTAAGTTCTTGATTTTATTTCTTCCTCAGTATGTACTCTCATCCAGTATCTGATAAAATGTGTTCTTGTTATTTCTACTTTTATCCTCATTTTCTTCAGTTTCTTTTTGCAGATCAAGAGAAAATAGTATTTTCCCTATTTTTAATCCCTTTTCGGGCTGTGCATATGTTGTTCTGAATGACATAAACATCAATCAAAATATAGTTATAATTATTGCAAGTGTCAGCACACTGAAAAATTTTGGTATCAATAATTTAAATTTTCTCTGTTTCCCACCAATGACAGTATATAGCCAAGTCAATATATTTTTCAAGTTATGACCACGCCTTATGCTTTAATTTTTCTAGAGCTGAAGACACTTGTAATTCTGAAAGATATTACTTCTTAGAATAGTGAAAAAAAATTTGCAACTCTCATTTTAATTGGGTGGTAACAATTTAGAAATATCTCATTTTCTGCCTGCTGTTGACCCACTTGTAAGTGGTGGCAATTTATTCACAGTAAAAGCCAGTGCTGTGCTAAGAGGGAGAAATTATTAGAATTTCATATAAATCACACATGCAAAATTTCCAAGTTGTCAGCAAAATCATGTGCAAATTATGAGCAGGCCAAAATTAGAAGACTTGATGGAGATAAGTACAATAAATTCTATATAGCATGAAAATCTCACTAAGTAAAAAACATAAATTAGATTTTGGACCTTTGGAAAATAAGAGCATGGTCATATTTCTTCCTTTTAATATAATGTCTGCCAACTACTTGAGTATTGTCCTGAGATGATCAGTGTTTGTGTTTATATACTTGGTTATTTATAAGAATATTAGGTTCAGTTTTGAGTAGGTAAAGCAATATATTTCTCCCAAGGCTCACACTATTTTCAAATTATTCTTTCCTTTTTTCAGGTTAGATGCCTTTGAGTTTAGTGGCTTTAGTATAGAATGTTTTATTTCTGTCTTAACTTTTTTTTCCCCTTTTGGTTGCAATCTCAGCTCATGTGTTTATAAATTCTACAATTTTAGCTATTTCACAGAGAAATAATGTAGGATTGAATGTATAAGGGTGCAAGGCTGACCTTAAAGTTTAGAGTGCACTTTGGAATTTTGCTTTCATTCTACAAAAGGCAAAGCCGCATCATACTTGAAAGAACACAAGATTTGTAATTCTCCTGTTATTCCCACCTCACCCAGTACTGTCATTTCTCATCCTCTCAGCCCTTCCTGGCTATTAGGGTAGAATGTATGATTTAATAATACTTGCATGTTATTAAGGCTAAGGAATTACTCCACTAACTTAATGGATATTGAACTAACATTGTCTGGATACCAAAAAGAAGCAGACAGACGTGTTAGCCTTGTGAGAATTCTAGCACATCATTCTCCTGGGAATCTTGTTAAAAAGCAGATTGAGATTCAGTAGGCTTGGTGTATGGCCTGGTATTCTGCGTTAGTTAAAAGCCCCCACGGATTAACACTGATTGTCTGATTTAGGAACCACATTGAGTCACAAGATTCTAAGAAAGTGAGAAAGAAAAAGAATAAAAACAAAATAAGTGAAATAAATAATCTTTCAGAGTTTTAAGTGCTATGGAAAAAAAATTAATATATTTTTTAAATTAATTAATAAGGGAATGGCTATAGAATTCCAGAGGCAGGATTTTAATTTTGAAAAGGATAGTCAGGAAAGTCTTCACTGGAGAAGATGCCATTTAAGTAAGATCCTAAAAGACTTAGGTAGTAAGGCAAGCAGATATCTGAGGGGAGAGCATTTCAGGCACAATAAATGAAAAATGCCTTGAGCAGCAACAAGAGTAATATGCTGAGGCACTAGAAGGAGGCAAATATGGCTCAGATAGAATAAGCACTAGAAATACTAGAAGACACCTAGAGGTCAAAGTTAACAAAGAGCCAGATAATAGTGCTTTGTAGGCCTTTTAGTAAGGACTTTGACCTTTATTCTGAGTGGTATGGTAGGCTTTGACCAGAAGAGTGATCTGATCTGATTAATTTCTAACAGGATCATTTTTTTAAAGAGTTATTTATTTATTTGAGAGAGAGTGCGTGCACGCAGGGGGGAAGGGCTGACAGAGAGTCTCAAGCTGACTCCGTGTTGAGCATGGACCCGATGTGGGACTCAATCTCAAGACCCTGGATAGAAACCAAGAGCTGGACACTTAACCCTTAGATGCAGCAACACCAAGGTCAGCTAGAGGCTACTGTTGTTAGTGAGGTGAAGATGGTGGGGGTACAGATTGTTAGTAATGAATGGGATGAATGATAGATATATTTTGATGGTAGAAATGTCATTGATGAACTGGTCTAGTAACAAGATAAAAAAGAATAGTTAAAAATTATTCAAGATACTTTGCTTGAACATTTGTAAGGAAGGAGCTGGCGTTAAATGGAATAAGAAGATCGCATGCACAGTAGAATTAGGAGATTAAGGATTTGGTTTTGGACGTGTTAGGGTTGAGATGATTATTAGAAAATTGAGTTGAGTTGTTGAGTTAGCAAGTAGATATAGGAGTCTGCTGTTCAGCTAGAGATAGAATTTAGGTGTCATCATTCTATATATGGAATTAAAGGCAAGACCCTGGATCAGATCATTATTAAAGTTAGGATAGATGGAAGTGTTCTATTAATAAATCTCAAGGAATTCCATTGTTAAAACATCAGAATGATGAAGAAAGACCAATAAAAAAGAATGAGAAAAAGTAAGACTGGTAGGAGAGGAAAACAAGCAGAACTTGGAGACTTGAAAACCCAAGAAGGCAGTGTTCCAAGGAGGAGGGAAAGACTAAACTGTGTCATTAACTAATGATAAATGTAAAATCAGATGTAGTAAAGTGGAATACACTGAAGATCTGGACAACTGTTATTTTGATAGAGTGGTATGCTGATTAAAAATGGATTTGTGGGAGCACGTGGGTAGCTCAGTCAGTTGAGCATCTGACTCTTGATTTCGGCTCAGGTCATGATCTCAGGGTCCTGAAATCGAGTCCCACATTGAACATGCCCAGTGGGGAGTCTGCTCAAGATTCTCTCCCTCTCCCCCTCTCTCCCACCCGCTCTCTCTCTAGACGAGATCGGGCACGTTCAGGGTGGTATGGTCGTAGACCCTCTCTCTAAAATAATTTTTTAAAAAATGGATTAAAGATGGAATGGGAGAAGACAAAATGTATCGAAAGCTATTTAAGAAAAGTGGTTTTGTTTGTTTTGCCATAAAGGAAGAACTATAGAGTGAGAGGAAAATACCATAAGGGTGTGAAAAACAACATCTAGTTTGTATGATGCAAAAAGAATAAATAGAAGAAAATTGATGATGTAGGTATAGGACAGTGTAATCACTAGAACGATGATCTTTCATAGGCAAGTGGGCATGAGATCTAGTACACAAGTGCTGTGATGGGCTTTGCTAGCAACACAGAATGTGTACCTACTACAATAAGAGACCAGCCAGAGCATGTGGGTAAAGGTGCAAGTCTGTGGATAGATGTGGTGAAGCAAGGTGAAAAGCAGAAAATGAAGATAGATGTTAGAGGTATCGGGAGAAGGGAGTTCATAAGAAATAACCACCTAACAGACCAATAGAGTTTAAGGATTAGGAAAAATAAGGTGATTGTGAGAAGAATTTATGGGCCTACTTGATTCTAGAAATTAAGAATGTAAAACAAAATGAAGAAATATATTTCTGTGTTTTCTGCAGCTATATTCAGCTGATTAATGATGCCCTTATTCTGCCTTGACTTTACTTTGATGCCTCAGAAGTAGTCATAAACTCAGGGAACAATGGTAAATATGTAACAGTGCCTCCTTCTACGTAGGCTTGCTTCATAAATCCCAGGACAGAACCTTGTAGCAGTACAGACTTGAGCATGAGTACTTAAAATTGTAAGCACACTCTTTGTAGTCCTAAACTTACATCCAGATAGTAATAACTTATTATCTTCTGACTAATCACTTGGTACAAGGTCGTGAAGCAATTAGTGCTTTCACATGGGTGTATGATAAAACCAGAAGAATGAATGAATTACTATAGCCAGCCAAGCATGTTCAGGAAGCAAGACCTAGTTCAATTCATAATTTAAGTCCCAAAAAGAAGATGATTTTTAGAAAGAGGGAAAAATGGTAGGGCTTCTTCTCATACTTGCGAATGCTAAGGGACATTTTACTAATCCTAGTTCATGTAAAGAAGAGACAGAAAAGAGAGACATATAGCAAGGGGTCATAACATCTCCATTGTTATGTGGAGAGAAGCTTTTGGTTTTCTTTCATATATATATTATATTTTCATTTTTATTTTAAATATATTTTTATTTTAAATATATATGTGTATATATATTTTTATTTTATTTTTATTTTAAATATATATGTGTATATATATGTGTGTATATATATACACACACATATATATTTACACTTACCACTTCAACCACACGTAGGAGGAAAATAAAGTTAATTACACTTTATTTAGTTTTTCATTACATTTTTAACACAAGAACATCTAATGAATACAACATATGGGTATCCTACAATCTGAACTACTTGGTTATTATTTCCCCCATCCAGAGTCTTTGACTTGTTTTTTTTTTTTCCTACATAAAACTGTACCTTTAACCCAGACCATGACATGAACATAGAGAGGTAACAAAACATAACTCTTCTAGTATAATGTAAAATTACTAGTTGCTCTTTTGTTTGACTTCCTCCTTTATGGTAGGGTAAAGACCATGGACCTTGACCTTTATGTTTGTCTACTGAGTACTTAATTTATTCATTTATGATAAGTAACAAGCGAACTGTCAACAAAGTGTTCTTAATGAAAACCTTGTTATTTAGGTTAGCAAATATCTAAGTGCCAGAATCTTGATATACATGTAAACTTGACCTGTCTTGATGTGTACTTCTAATAATACCTAGAAAAGTTTATAACTCTTGACATTTATATTGGTAACTGATGGATTTGTAAAATCACTTATTACAATTTTGGCATGAGATTACATGCAAAACATTGACAGTGATACAGTTGACAGCTACAAAGATTTTACACAAGGAATCTGGAAGACTCATGTCTTCATTGCCAGGTTCTAGTAAAGCCCCTTTGCTGGACTGAGAAGATGATTTCTGTTCTGTAATCATCTGAAATTATTTCTTCTTTGCATTATACTTGCCCTTCTGATTTTCTTCTATGTACATCCCTTGGGTTTTTATATAAAATTCATTTTGGGTTAGGATGGTATATTCCCATTCTGGGACACTGTTAAAGAATATTATTAAAACTATGCCATCTAAAAGTTCTTTTAAAAGAACTGGTCTTAAATTACTTCCAAGTAAGCATTGCAATATATCAGCTCCTTTTTGCTTTTTGTTTTCCTCTCTTGTTCATAAAAAGTGAGTTTAAGATCTTTCACATGAACAACCTTTGCTGGGAGACTTCTCTGTCCCCTGGTTTCTCTCTTCCGTAATCAATATGCTACATGAAGGAGCAGGAAAGACATCTAAAAGGTTGCTTCCTCTTTCTGTTTCCGAAAAGGCTGTTACTATGGCCCTTTCTCCCCACCTTGCACATTGATCACAGAATTTTTATATGGAGTAAACATTTACTAACTATCCTGCATGATATCAGCTGGCCTTTTAATTAATCAAAACAAGCATCTTTGACTGAGCCTGATATGCGTGGAAACTGCTTGGGACATATGAATCAGACATAAACTAGAAAGAGAGATTTCTGAGTGTTCTTCAAGCAATTTTTTTCTTATTAAAACTCCCTTTGGAAATCTGAGCTAGTAAGCCTCTACCTAGAGGCACAACAACTGTACATCTTGAGTTTTCCCCATAATTCTGATTTTCTAGGATTTTTCTCTTTATGGTAATGGTAATTTTTAAAGAAAATTCCTTTTCACACCATGCTTCTATTTGGAATTCAAAATCTCTGGTCATCATATCTAGAGAGTATATTCTCCAGTATCCCAATACATCAGAATGAGGTTAATTTTCTTGGACACTTGCTTTCTGATGAAAACACAGTACTGTAATTCATTCTTAAATTCCAATACTGGTTGGGTTGCCAAGATATACAAGATCATTCCCTAGGCATAAAAGATGTAATTCTGCTAATTGCAATTAAACTCAAAGAATGACAGGTCTTCCTATTTCAGAATGTCAAAAATAGGTGGTGTTGAGTCACTGACTAGACAGTACTGGCAACAAAGGGGTTTAAGGACACTGGCATATGGTTTTAGTTAGATAGGTCACACCAAATTTCCTGTAATTCAGAGGACAAACTTGGCCTCCTTGGGAAACATACTTCATAGAGACCTGGTAAAATGATAGCATGAGTTCTACCTGGGATGGAGCTCATGCTCATGTATTAGTTTGTTAGGACTGCCATAAAAAAGGACCGTAGACTAGGTGGCGTGAACAATAGAAATTTATTTTTTCAAGATTCTGGAGGCTGGAAATCCAAAATCAGGGTGTCAGCGGGGTTAGTTTCCTCTGAGGACCTCTATCCTAGGCTTATAGATGGCCATCTTCTCATTGTATCTTCACATGATTTTTTTCTCTGTATATGTCTGTGTCCTAATCTCCTCTTCTTATAAGGTTACCAGTTACAATGGATTAGGACCCACTCATCTGACTTCATTTTTCCATAATTATCTCTTTAAAAGCCCTAGCTTCAGATACAGTGGCATTCTGAGGCACTAGGAGTTCAGGTTTCAAGATAGAAATTTTGGGAGGACACAGTTCAGTCCACAACAGCCCTATCTGGGCACAGTCTTTTGCCTAGCAGTTGAATAAGGGAGATTCTCTGAGTTGCTCAGCACCTAAGTGTCACCTCTTTCATAGCAATGATCTGTATGGTTCAGAGCTTCATGTGGCACATAATCTATTTGAAGTATATCTGAGTGAGGCTTCTGTTACATAACTTCTTGTCAGAAAGGACCATTCCTGGGCAAGGTGAACTCCATCAGTTTCTTTCTAATGGGGAGACATGTGTTGGCTATCTAGGGAGCTGTAATAGAATATCATCATGATGAAATGTTCTTTGATTCTAGCAGACATTTGCCTAACACCAACGTTCCCACTGTCATTCACAGGGCCTCCCAGAAAAAATGCTGTCTGTAAATGCCATTTAGGTTGCCAGCAAATTTAACTATGCTATTACTCATTTCTCATATGCTTAATTTGTCGTATTAACTTTTAACAACATGTACATATCACCAGTACTACACTATAATACATAGAAATACCTACAAAACAATTCTTTATATAATGTCAGTGCCCTGTTTTATTTGAAAGCAATAATTAAAGAATGAAAACTTCATGATGCATCATTCAGAAACCGCAGGTATTGATAAACACAAACACAAATCTTCCTTTTAGTCTAGGCTCAGGTTTCTTTCTATATAGCAGGTGTATACATTTGGGGAAGTAAAACAAAAACAAAGAAGAGAGTAGAATCAATATTTAGATGCTCAGAAGGTCAGTATTATTTGCTCAAAACGAAATAGGCTGTAAATGGTGTTAGGACTGCCAAAATGTTTTCATGACTTTTCCTGACCTCAGTAACTGTAGGCCAGGAAAATATATTTGGAGAGGACCATCCTTATCATTTGTACTTTGGCTACTTAAGCCAGGGATAGTAGTAAATTTCATCATTTACAATCATTCCCTTTAACATTTAATTGCTTATTATATTTTGTAATTATCTAAAAGAGCTTCATTGTTTACCAGTCATTTAAAGTCTGGGTGTATAGGTATATGTCTGACAAAATGCAGGCAGTAATCCATCCAGAATAGCCTAACCAATGCAGGAATCACAATCCATATTCAGGAAATATTTGTAATTTTAGGCTTGAGAACTGACTGTAAGGGTCATCTTAAACTCTCAAGGCTGACATTCCTCAACCTGAACCAGAATCACCAAGAATTTCAGGGAATAAGGATGGAGTCACTGAATAGACATCTTTAACTAGTGCCACAGGAAAATGTTCCCTCTCATTGAAGTTCAAGAACCTTATTACAAGATGTTATAGAGTTGGATGAGCCACACGAATCAGGACTTTGAGTTATTTCAGATTCTTCTAACCCTCATTATAACCCTAAATCCAATCAGTTGCTAAATCTTACCAGTTTTGTTCTCCTTAAAGTTATTGATATCCTTTCCTTCTTTTCCAATACTGTTCATTGCTATTGCCATAATTCAGGCTTTCCTGATTTTTACTTTGATTCTATAATCATTTCCTCATTGGTTTATGTTCCTCTAATCTAAATGTCTAAATGTCCCATTAATCTATCTTTCATATAGGATGCAAAGCTATTCTCCTAAAAGGGAAGTCAAACCTGGCCAAACATCAGGACCCTGCAGGGGTTCTTCCTGGTTTTCATGCTAATCTAAACTTTGTCTCAATGTGAAGGAGATCTGTCAAAATCTGACCCTCAGTTATATCTCTGCCATTCTCATACTGTCTCTGAGTTAAATAAACATTATTTATAATTCCATTTTATTTTCTAATAATTTCTTTGCCTTTCCTTTAATTTTAGAAATCTACCTAGAGTTGATATAATGCTACCTTACCTCAAATGAAAAATCCTTGAAAATTCATGGTTCTACTTACATGCTCCCTGTTCTTCACTGCATATTTGCTATATGCGTTGGATCTACATATGCTATAAAATCCACAGTGCAATGTCAAAATTGTTCCTTAAGTAATCATACGTATTTTAAAGGAAATAATAGAGAAAAATATTTTTAGGGGTGCCTGGGTGGCTCAGTCATTAAGCGTCTGCCTTTGGCCCAGGGCGTGATCCCAGGGTCCTGGTATCGAGCCTGGCATCGGGCTACCTGCTCCGCTGGGAATTCTGCTTCTTCCTCTCCCACTGCCCTGCTTGTGTTCCCTCTCTCGCTGGCTGTCTCTCTGTAAATAAGTAAATAAAAAATCTTAAAAAAAAAAGAAAATGTTATTTTTACATATACATTTACCATTTATTTTTTTCATTTATTCCTGAAGTTCTGAGTTTCCATCTTACCTAATTTCCCTAATAAAATTTCTCAGTTATTTGGTGGAATGCAGGCTTTACTGGCACTAAATTCTCTTAATTTTTTTTTTATGATTTTGTGATTTGAAAGACATTCTCATTGTAAAAAGAAATCTATGTTGATTGCATATATATTTTTTCAACTATATATATTCTTTTCAACACTTTAAAGATATAATTTCACAATGCAGAGTAATAACCTAAAATAAGTAAATAAATTAACTAATTAATCAATTAAAATTAAAAGAATGAAGATATAATTGCACTATAAATCATACTTGAAATAACACTGTATAGCTGTGTACTATTTTCTCTCTTCCCCTGAGTACTAGTCTGTAAAGAATTAGATAGAATACCAAAAAAAGTTTTAAAAAATCTGCCTGGTACTCGTAATTTGAGCATGAAATAACATTTACTTTAAGTAAATTGCTTGATTAACTAATAATATGCACCAGCTACCCTGCTAGGTGCCTTACCCCTATAATCTGATTTAGAATGGAATGTGTGATGTTTAAGTTTGTTTATAGCTTTGTGATGGACCCTGGGGGATGGAGAGAGGTCAACATAAAGGAAATAATAGACAAAAATGCAGGCTTCAAAGGATTTACAGTTTTGAAAACTCAGTTGACTACTACAGTCCTGATTTCTGAAGTGATTACTTGATGTATGAAAGGAAGAATTATGAATCAAATAATAAATTGTGTTATATCAAGGTGTATTAAACTGTGAAGAATTAACAGAACCTAGATAAATAGAATCAGTGGAAAGACATTCTGGTTGGAGGAAAAATACAAATATCTATATGATCTGTATGTGAGAAGGAATATATAGTTTAGTGGGTGGTTGGGAAATAGTTTTATCTGTATAAAATTATTTTGATTTGTTAACTCACTCTTGGGAGATAGTATCTGAAGAGTGGTTTATTAACAAAAATACAGTTCATACAGGGGACAGTGACAGCAACTTTTTATCTATCTGCATTTCTTTGCAACATAAAACCGATCATCTCTCTTAGTTAATCCCCCCTCATGAGTTTCCTGAATTAAAATATAATATTAGGAAAATAAAAACTGGAGGTATATTTTAAATGTGTTATTACTAGGAGTAAAAGCCAGAAAATTATTGTTGATTTCCATTGTTAAATTCTCCATTAGTAATCCATTATTTTGAATTCAGAGTTGGTGTTTGTTTTATGAGTTTATTATCATATTTCTTCATTTTGGATGCAAACCCACTTAGCCTGTTGCTAAAATCCAAAGGAATGCTGAGTTCCTTCAAATAATGTCAGTTGTTCCCTTTTACATACCAATCAGGTACATTATACTTAAGTGTGATATTCTCTACAAATTTGTTTTCACACTGAATTTCAGAAATAAATAATGAAGGGGGCACCTGGGTGGTTCATTGAGTTACATGTTGGACTTAATTTCAGCTCAGGTCATGATCTCAGGGGCATGAGATCAAGGCCTACATTGGGCTCCGAGCTGGGCATGTGGGCTGAAGATTTTCTTTCTCCCTCTCCCTTTGCCCCTCCCCCCTAAAAAATTAAAAGAGTAGAAATAAATGTTATATATAATATATACAGTATATCTATCCATCTGTGTCTATACCTATATCAATATCTGTACCTATCCATCTCTCTATCTATCTATCTGTCTGATCTCCACCTTTTCTGCTGCTGGTATAGGGTTCCAACCCAGACATTTCTCATGACATAGGAGAAAAGCATTTTCTTTAGAATTTTAAATCAATATAATATATGAAGGCATTAAGAACACTTATTAATGAATATCTGCATTTTTTTTCCTGGAGAATACAAAAACAATTGTGCTTTTGTAAGTCTGGGTTCATTAAAAAAGAAAATTTGAGAGTACTAAATAGCTTTTTTTTCCCACAAAAGATTTTTTGAAGAGTTAAGTTGAAGAGAGGCTGGTGGAAGAGAAGCCTTAGGGAAGGACAGTATAGGAATAGCAGATTATAACTGAATTCATCAAGTTTTCCAAATGAGAACATGCAGAGAAATCAGATAAGGACTGCAGTAAAATTTATTTCAACTTTCAAGGTAAATTTTATGTGTGTTTGTGGAGGTAGACTGTAGAGTTTAGTTAAAAGCTTCTCTTTTCTAAGAAACATTGAATCAATCATTCTCATCTTCATTTCACTGAATACAGGAGATGAGTAAGTGTCTAATTCTTTTAGCTTTTGATGTGAAAAAAAGTCATAAAACATATCTTTTAATTGCGCTGTTACTTAAGTTGTCTGTGGTAAGGAGAAATGTTTCCTCTAAAAGAATATAACAAAAAGAAAAATCTGCTCTGGAATAAGCATTCTTTGTTCTTGATAATAATATTTTGAAAAAAACGTTCATACTTGAGAAGTGATTACTTCTGGTCTCTTAGCCTCTAGCCCAGGTCAGGACTGTGAGGTAGAGAACATATGGGAAATTCTTCTCTTTGCCACTCTAAATTTAACTTAAATGAAAAAAAAAAATAGAAGGATTAAATAATCTGCAGGCCAACATTTAAATACATAATCCTGGGTATAAATGGGGCAGGCAGAGGACAGAGAGTCACTGCTACCCTTGTTTAGACAAGGATGGTTTTGGACATTTACACAGGCCTGTGGCTCTGGAATGACAAAATGTCATAGGCAAAACATTTCCTTTAGTTGTTAAAAATAGAGCACTGTTTAAAATTTAGAGCTTTTTATTACATTTGAAGACCTCAGAAGAGCTAGTAACTCTGTCTATAAAATGTTCTCTCTCCCATGAGCATGTCATCTAAGTAGAGCCTGTCAGAACAAGGCATCAAAGAAGAGTGCATGTTGCCAAAATAAATTATTCACTTGTCAAAATATGACACCAACTTCACCTATAATATTTGAAGAAAGTAGTATGAGAGGCAGGACCCAGTGAAATCAACCAGAAGCTGTGACAAGTTATTGTCTGTACAATTGGGTACACCTTTTTCATAAAGGTAACTTCTCACTTGAATATCAGAAATTTATTTTGAAGTCAAACTAATTTAGTGGTATTGAAAGGTTGAAGTTAGGAAGCTGTTTGCAAAGACTGTTTATAACATTGCTTACAGCACTGAGATTTTGTCAGTTGGAGAGTTTGAACAAATCCTTTACTCCTGTGTCCTATTCCTTTAACTCCTTAGTAAACACCTTCCCTTTCCCACCATGGGTAAGAAGTTCTGGTCCAGGTGCTCCCTCATCCATGGAGACAAGGGCTTGTGAATTCTGGCACCTAGAGAATGTTACATGAAAAACAACAAACCAGATATTGATATGAATCTAATTTAGTAAACATTCATTAAGCACTTATACTTTCTCAAGTACTTTGATAAACCCTCAGGAATAGGAAATAAATAACACATATTTGTTGCCTTCAAAGAGCTCTCTGTGTGATTTGGGAAACATGAAACAAATAAAATGCAACCGCATAAAAATAGAGGGAAGAGTGGGGTTCTGAAGCAGGATGGGAATCATTAGCTAGACCTGCTTTTGGTGAATGGTTCAGAATCAACTCACTGGAAGACACGGACTTGAGCTTGTATTTAAAATAAAAATGGTATTTCCAGGAAAATGAAAGAGAAAAGATGTTCCAAGATGAGGACTCTCCTAAGAAAAAAAAAATTCTGTCAATCATAAGTGACTAAGTATTAGATGGAAGATAAAAGAGATGGAAAAATCTAGGATGACACACAGTTTCAGACTTTGATATTGTGTGGATACTGGAACAATAATATAGTGAGCATAGAAAGAACAGTCTGGGAAGGGAAGGAAAATGAGTAATATAATGAGCTCCATTTGGGGGTTAAACAAAACAAAGGGTATAGGTTGTATCATTTGCTATCATTGCAAGAAATGAATGGCATGCTCAAATCTGGGTAATCTAAGAACAATGTACATATAGTAAAGAAACAGTTTACAAAAGGATGGGTAGGTTGTAGATAAGCCATAAGCTACAGTGAGATACAAAGAGGATCTTAATAGCAGTTCATGGTCACCACTCTTATGGGTAAAGGCAAGCAACAATTATTTGAACATAAAGTCAGATCTTTGTGGAGAGAATCATCTGAAAGGTACTGTGTGTGGTCTTTGATCAAGCTTCTCAGGCAGCCCTGCAGGAAGGAAGCTGGGGAAACAAATATACTGGCCTTGTTTCTTTTCTCTCTATTGTTGGTATTCTCCCTGATCAAACTCAAACAGAAGCCAAAAGCCAGAAGCCAGGGAGCCAATGATGTTTTCATATCGGTCAGCTACCTTGAACACAGATAGAGCAAAAAATGATGAATGTTTATTTGGAGAGGCCAACAGGAGGTTTTCAGTACATGTGTCAACTTCTGACTTCAGGATTTACTGTCTATGGACTATTTCCCAAACAACAACTTTTATCATGAAATTATTTATATTGCTTTTTAATAATATCATCAATAAGATATACATATATATACACACACCATATATACATTATATATATGTATACACATATATATACATTATATATATGTATACACATATATATACATTATATATATGTATACACATATATATACACACACCATATATATATATACACACATAAAACCTTTTATATATATATATATATATATATATATATATACACACATAAAACCTTTTATATATATATATAAACCCTTGTGTCTCCTGGGCCCATGATAGGGTCAGTTTTTATTCTTTTCCAGTGAAAAATTTGTTAGGTTAGTTCTGTCTCTTCTGAACTGCAATATACCTGTTTTGCTGTAAACACTCCATTTATTATTATAAACATGATTTTGATTTCCCAAGCAATATTAAAAGTGAAATGTCAAAAAAGTGTAATAAAATTATCTCTTTAGGAACATTCTCAGATAAAATACAAACCAGGGCAGTTTACTGGCTATAAATGCCAAGTATATGAAAATTGTTTTCAAATATCGTCAATTACTCAGTGCCATATGCACCTTTGTGTAGAGAAGAAGTAATCAATTGCCAGACTGTATGGTCTATAGAACCTTTGTTATGAAAATACAATTTTACAAGATGACTCTGGAGCAAATGCTAGAATTTTCTTCTATCAGCATGATATTTACAAATCTCTAAAGCATGTTGCCATTTCTTGAACTATAGTGTGGTAATTGGTATGAGTTACTCTTTTTGGTACTATCTAGTAAAGTTGTTTTAAAAAAGACAAAAGAAATGTGTTTTCCATACAATGAGCCACTTTTGAAAAGCTTATATTTCTTATAAGTACTAAAAATGGCAAACCATTTCTGAATGACTAAGAATGGCATAAAATATATAATGTCCAATTGCTTCATAATAATATAAATTAATTATACTGGAGGTTTAAAGTATAGGGTTAATGGCCCTGGTGACAAGGCATCAGAAAGGATTTGGGAAGGAGACTTAGTTAACTGAATAGTGAAGATTGAAAACCTTGTATTATACATTTGTTGAATGTGCAAACTGCTCTATTCCCTGTGAATGATATTCATGACAGTTATGTTTTGAAAGGAATCACTGGGTTTTAGTAGTATAGAAAAAACTCAAGAAATAAATCCTGTAATTCTTTAATTGTATAAGCAACAGTATAGTATAATATGTGTTAAACTTCAAGTGCAAAAGAGTTAAAATCCCAATTCTGAAACCCTGAAAGAGTGACTTTGAAAAAGTCAGATAATTCTCTGTGGCCCCCACTGCTGATATGTAAATTATTACAGGTGGTCATTGTTAAATTATATCATCTATTTAATTTTTAATCTTGAATAATATTGGCTTTATAATTTCCTCCTGAAAGATAGTGGTTGAGGCTTAAAATTATAAAGAAATACACAAAGGATGATGCTGTGTTATTTTGATTCTTTCTCCTTTTATATTTATGCTTATTTAGAAAGTATTTCGTAATAGAAGTTTTAAATGAATTTTAACTCTTAAAAGCAGACTACACATTCCTTTGAAAATTATACAATAAGTGTGCAAAAATGTACTTACAAGCTAATAATAGACTACTGGTTTAGTATTTTAGTGAGATCTAGTCATTTGTTCCTAAATGGTAGTTTACATACAGCCTGCAAGAAAAACCCCCATAAATGTTTTAAAATGAAGAATTTTTAAGCCTCAGCTCAGACAGAATAGTCATGTATGGTGTAGTCAGAAATTTAAATACAACAACTATGCCAGACAATTCTAGTGTGCAGACAGGTTAGGGTATCACCTTTCTAGAACATCACTACCACCACCCTCATCACTATGACCACCACCACAACCACCACCACCATAATCAACATCACAACTATTATAATATTTCGGAATGCCTTATAACAGTATGTGTATGTTCTGCAATTTCACATTTGGAAAGAAAAATGGCTTAGGATCAAGACATGATTTCTGGTCATCTGAGCTTTGCAGAAATCTTTAACCTTTAACTCTTCCAAATTTTGCTGAGAAATGTAGTAACTAGTTGATTAACTAATAAGATAATTTCCTCTTGTAGATTTTCCCTAATTATAATGTGATCTTTAGTTTCTTCTAATGTCAACATAGGACTAATCAATGTTTTAATTGTATAATTTTATTCTACAACAACCTTATGCAAAACGTGAATAAAACCAAGAAAATGGGAAAGAATTAGCTATGGGATTCCACTTCATTCATTGTATACTCATTAAAATATTTAGTAAATAAATGGCTGGAGGAACAAGGATGCCTGGGTGGTTCAGTAGGTTAAGTGGCTGACTCTTGATTTTGGGTCAGGTCATGATCTCAGGGTCTTGAGATTGAGCACCGCTTTGGGCTCTGTGTTCAGAGAGGAGTATGCCTGAGATTCTCTCCCTCTCCCTCTCCCTTTGCCCCACCCCCCACTTGCACACACTCTCTGTCTCAAATAAACAAATAAATCTTAAAAAAAAAAAAAAGACTGGAGGAAACAAAGATGAATTCATCTAAATTGTTGCTTTACCAAACATTACTTTATACTGCTGGTTTATCTTTCCTGGCCCCCCATCATCTCACCATCAATTTTAACAGCTTTTCTAAGTTGCTGTGACCCTACTGCATTGGTTTGCAGTAAACTTTTACACAGGTCCCTCCAGTAACAATCTATTCATAAAATTCATCTAACAGCAGCCAATTTAAAAAGCCTTATTGAAGTTCAATTCTCATATTAAGAAATTCAAATTTTTACAGCATACCTATAATTAGCTTGTTCTAGTATATATACAGAGTTGTGTAAAGCAACCTCGTAAAGCAACCTTGGACCTGTTACTAGTCACTCCCCATTTTCTCATCCTCCCTCTGTTCCTGGCAACCCCTAATCTATTTCTATGGGAAACATAGAAACATAGTGGATATTTCATATACATAGAATTATAATATGTGATCTTTGGTGACTAATTTCTTTCACTTACCCTAATAATGCCAAGGATTAACAATGTTGTGATATGTACCAATATTTCATCCCTTTTTATTGCTGAATAATATCACATTGTATGGAAATACCACATTTAATCCATCCATTAGTTAATGGATATTTGTTTCAATTCTTTAATTATTTTAAGTAATGTGGCAATAAGCATTTGTGTATGTATTTTTGTGTAGACGTAGGTTTTCATTTATCTTGGGCATATACTTAGGAGTGGAATTATTGAGTTATATGATAATTCTGTGTTTAGTATTATGTGGAACTGTCACAGTGTTTTCCAAAGTGGCTGCAACATTTTTCATTCTGATCAGCAATGTAGGAGAGTTTTCATTTGTCCCATCCTCATTAACAACTGCCGTTGTTGCCGTCTTTTTTTTATTTGAGCCATCCTAGTGGTTATTAAGTTGTGTATTGTGGTTTTGATTGGCATTTTTCTAATTACTAATGTTGCTTGTCATCTTTTCATGTGTATATTGATCATTTCTGTGTGTGTGTATATTATATATATAATATATATATACATTTAAGATTTTTATTTTTAGGTAATCTCTACACCCAACATGGGGCTTGAATTTACCCCAAGATCAAGAGTCATATGCTCTGCCTACTAAGCCAGCCAGGCACCCCATCATTTGTATTTATCTTAAAAGAAATATCTGTTCAAATCTTTCATCCACATTTATAAATTGTTTATATCTTGCGCATGTGTATATGTGGAGTTTTAAGAACTCTAAATATATTCTGGATATAAGTCCTTTATCAGACATATTAATTGAAAATATTTTCTTCCGTTCTGTGGTTTGTCTTTTCACTTTCTTGATATTATCCTGTGAAACACAAAAGTTTTAATTTTGTAAAATTCACTTTACCTTTTTTTTTTCTCACTCGTGCTTCTGGTGTCATATCTAAGAATCCATGGCCTAACTGAACATTATGAAATGTTTACCCCTAAGTTAGAAGTTAGAAGTCTTCACCCACCAAAAAAAGTGCAGAGTTTTAGCTTATTTATGCATAACAAAATACACCAACTTAAATTATTTTGCTTAGCTTCTCCCCAACATTTAGGAGGAGTCATGCAGGTGCCTCTCCCCTCTTCCAACAATCCAGTGAAAAAGGGCAAAATGAGCTTTAAAATAAGTTTCTCCCTGCTTATGGCCTTTGAAATCTCAGGAGCAGTGGGTTATAGTAATCTTCATTATGTAGGGTGCAATGAAGCTATGATCCAAAAGGAACTATAAATCATTAGAGTTTACCGGAGTTGAGACTAATGTAATTAGGGAAAATTTTGGAGAAAAATAAGATTTGAGTTGGTGTTGTTATATAGGATTTCATATGTCTGTGAGAGACAAGACTCAAAAATAGACTGGAGCCAAATCCCTGTGGTTTTTAAATCTAAACTGAAAGTTATGACTCTGTATTGTACAATAAGAAGTTATAAAGTTTTCTGATCAGAAACTAGACAGAATCAGAGCTATAAATAAGAAAAGTCAGTCCAGCAGCTGTGAGCAATCTAGGAAGCTGAAGAGAATAAAGGACCAGCTAAGAGATTACTAAGATAGTAGAAATCCAGGTAAAAGAAAATCAAAAGGCAAATAGTAAAGGACATAGGATGAGCTTGAACTTAAGACTTTCTGTTGACTTTCAGCAGAATGTTGAAAAGCATCTGACTAGAAAAGCATCTGACTGAAAAAGTACTTGATTGAAAAAGTAAAATTTTGGCTATTTAAGGGAAACACAGACAAATTTCATGTCATATAAACCTCCACTGAATTTCACATATTTAATTATCTTATTGAAAATGAGTTAATCTTCTACCTACCTAATAATCATATGTGGATTTTTTCAGGTGCTTCCATTTTATCTTTACTATCGTTCACAGATATTAGGAACATAAACATAGCACATTTCCCATACCCAAGTTGGTTCAGTCTGCCACCATTAAATATAAGGTAGCAAATTATATCTTTTTCCAAATGGACATATATTATATCATCGTGCATGAATTTCGGTGAAAGTGCATAATTGCAAAGTCATTCCCATTTTAAGTATTTCTTAAGCTTGCTTAAAAATTATAATACCACTGGACACACAATTAAGATTATTTTCTCCCTTAATCTAATTATATATTAAGGTCTTGGCGGTGATTTCTGTAATGAATAAAATTTTTCATGTCACCCAAATAATCATTCAGAGTATTGAAGAAAATAAATTACTATACATTGATTTTTTACTAAATGCCAGGCACTGTGCTTAGTGATTCATGTTTACGATCTACCTACTATTTGAGAGTATCCATGGAGGAATATATTACTATCCCCAATTTATTTATGAGTGAATTGAAATATAGATTATATAATTTTCCCAAATTCATAGAGACAGCAAATGAAGCAGAAATGTGGACCTATGACAGTCTAATGACATAACCTGGTCGCTTCTACTATAATAGCTTAATTTGAAATAAACTTTTATTGAAGACCTCCCAAGATGGCACTTCATAGTTAATCATTGCTAAAGAGAAAGTGATTTTGTATTTCTTTGCTCTATAGTCCCATCAAAGATGGATGAAATCACATGGCACTAAGCAGGATAATCTTCCATTGATGTCTATTTTGTTATTTTTAAACCATTCCATCTTCTAAATTAGTGATTTTACTGATCTCTCACCATGGTATTTCATCCTTCTAGCTGCTGCTGCTGCTGCTGCTGCTTCTTCTTCTTCTTCTTCTTCTTCTTCTTCTTATTATTATTATTATTATTATTATTATTATTATCAGTTGGGGAAAAGGTTTTTTTTAATTTTTATTTGAAGATAGTTGGCACACATTACATTAATTTCAGGTCTATGATATAGTGATTCAGCATCTCTGTATGTTATCCAGGGCTCACCTCAAGTGTTGCTACTATCTGTCACCCTACGACACAATTATAATATCATTAACTGCATTTCTTACACTGTGCCTTTTATTCCCATGATTAACCCATGACTGTCAGCCTCTATATGCTACTCTCTTCACCCATTTTTGCTTATCCCTCCAGCCCCCTTCCCTCTGGAAACCATCAGTTTGTTCACTGTAATTGTGTTTTGTGTTTGTTGGTTTATTCATTTTTTTTTTTTTGTATTCCACATATAGGTGAAATCCTATGGCATTTGTCTTTCTTTGATTGAATTATTTCACTTAGCATAATACTTTCTAGATCCATTCATGTTGTTGCAAATGGCAGGATTTTATTATTTTCCACATCTTGGCTCTTGTAAATAATGCTGCAATAAACATAAAGCTGCATATATATTTACAAATTAGTGTTTTCATTTTTTGAGGAAGGGAGTAAACACCCAGTAGTGCAATTATTGGATCATACGGTATTTCTATTTTTAATTTTTTAAGGAACCGCCATATTGTTTCCTACAGTGGATATACCAATTTACATTCCCAGCAACAGGGCATGAGGCTTCTATTTTCTCTACATCCTCACCAACACTTGTTACTTCTTGCTTATTACTTCATCATTTCCACTGTAATCATTTTTAAAATTGTAGTAAAAACACCAAACATGAGATCTACTCTCATGTGCTTCCAAAAAGTTGCTAAGTATACATACAGTATTAAATAAATGTCCAAAGTTACACAGCAGAGCTCTAGAACTTATCTTGTATAACTGAAACTTTATACCCACAGAACAGCACCTCCCCAGTTCTCCTTTCACCAGGTCCTAGACATCATTCTACTCTCTATTTCTATAGGTTGGCCTATTTTAGTTACCTCATACATGTGGGATCATGTGGTATTTGCCCTTCTGTTTTTGCAAATAGCCAGAGAAATTTTGAAAAAGAACAAAGCTGGAGACATCACACTTCTTGATTTCAGAGCACATTACAAAGTTACAATAAGTAAAATAGTATGACACTGGCATAAAAACAGATATACAGGCCAATAGAACAAAACAGAGAACTCAGTAATAAACCCATGCATACATGGTCAACCTATCTTTGACAAGGGAGCCAAGACTACACAAAGGGGAAAGGATAGTCTTTTTGACAAATAGTGCTGGGAAAAACAATATCTACATACAAAAGTATGAAATTGGATCCTTATCTTGCAGCATACACAATATCAACTCAAAATGGATTAAACACCTAAACATGAAACCTAAAACTGTGAAAGTCCTAAGAGAAAACATTGGAGAGAGGATTCATGACACTGGTTTTGGCCATGATTTTTTGAATATGACACCAAAAGTACAAGCAACAAAAGCAAAAATAGACAAGTGTCATCATTTTTTTTAACCTCAGTAAGACTCTTCAGCTCTGTATTTGTTACACCATTGATAACAAAATTCTCCCTCCTGTTTTATTTATTGTCAGTCCTGCCCTGTTTTCCCTTCCCTTACTATTTAGACTTGATTAAAATGGTTTAAATACTTACTTCTTTTTACTCTACGTTTTCTAAATTCTCCCTGTTTTGTGTACATTTGACGAGTCCAAGTTCTGTTACCTTCTTTCTCTTGGCTTGTATATGGGCAAATAAGAGCTGCTGAGGAAAAATAGCACACTATGCAGCATGTTAGGATTATAAATACATGATAACCGTCACAAATTGATATCTGCCTGCATTCTATTACCATCCTATGGCATCCTATTACTTTTCTCCCAACAACCTATTTTATCTGTCAGCAACTACTTTGCACCTTCTCTTATCTCCTCAAACTATGTTTTCTCCCTTCCAACCTTCACATTCCTCCACATTTTCAGTAGAAAAGCCCGTATTCTATTCCTAGAGCATTTAGCCATCAATCGGAACCCTTAACTTTTTTTTTAATGAAGAACCCTCAGCTTTCACTGTTAAACCTACATACATCACTGCAGCTGGACTCTTACTCTTCTTTTTCCTTACTCTTTAATGTGGGAGCTGAGAGCTGTCCTCCTTCCATGTCAGTCCCTCCTCCACCTGCACCCTGAATGTCACATTCTTTCATCACCTCAGGCTGTACAATATGTTTTGCTCATTATCTTCCATCTGTATTGTGAACCTCTTCCTCACCATTGTGTAAATCCATACGGATTTGAACATTAGGGTGTGTAAGCATTCTTATATTGCATATGTGAAATATAAATGGACAATAAAAAGAACTACCTCTTCAACTCATTTCCAGTCCCCAATTATGATTCTCTCTCCCCTCGGTCACACCCAGTGTGCCCACATACATATAAGCACTACTTCTGTGTTTTTATCTCTCCTCGTTCATCCATCCATTCGGGCTGCTTTAACTTCATTGCATGTCAACAACTCTCACTAATGTTACCATTGGTCTGTTTGTCTCTGAATGCATTGGATGATTTTAATTATCATTTTGCTCAAACTTCTGGTAGCATTAAACACAATTAACTGTTTTATCAATCTTGAAAAAAATTAATTGTAAAGATGCCATATTCTTTTCATTTTCCTCCTGCTTCTCTGGCTTTTTCTGTTGGCAACTACAAAAGCCTTTCTGAGATACCCTTTCCCTTGATTCATACAATAGAGCCTGACAAAACGAAATAATCAATTTTCATAACCCTTGTTGCCGATTGGTGTTGCCAAATTATGCACAGCTATTAAATTCTGGCAAATGTAATATAGTTAGAAGTCTCTGAGTAAGGTCACATTTGACATTGACCTTTATGCCTTTTCCTGACATTCCATTTTTTAGAGATGACAACAGTTTTCCTACCACATGAGTATCAATGCCATATTCTAAGAATTTGAGGGCAGGAAATAGAAGACATCTGGATTTTTTGACATTTTTGAATAAATGCTCCAACCTTGGATCACATATTGCCAGATTCTTTATTAAGCAAGATAAATAAATTCCCATGTATTGAAGGTTGCTTTTTCAGTTTTCATTTGTTTAAACCCTTCACATTCATTCTCATTATTCTAAGAATATATTAAGCTAAGACACTGGTTAAAATATCTTATAGAATTGGGTCTTTTTCTAGGCCCCCAGTTTCATTTCTCACAACTCTTTCTGCATAATGGGAGCCACACCCCATTGACCTCTTTTCAGTTTCTTGCATATGCCATATTCTCACCTGCCTCTGTACATACTGTTCCTGCTTCCTAAAATTCTTTCCCATTCCCATACTCTGAAGCTTTTTAATATTACTCATCCTCATATATCAGTTCAAATTTTACTCTCTTGGAAATCTTTTCTGTCCCTTCAAGTAAGTTTCCCTGTCACATGCACTCATAATTTATTCTTTCATGGTATTGTATAATTTCACATGTCTGTGACTGACCAGTGTCCATCTGCCCACTAGATTATAAGCTTTCTGAAACTAGGGCCTGTGCTTCTCTTTCTTCATCTTTGTTTTCCTAACACAGAAACCGGTGTCTGGCATGTAGGAAGTAGTCAATAAATAATTGCTGACAAAACTGAAATAGAATGATATTGGACTCCCCTTGGAGATGGGACTCTCCCTTTTTAAGTTTCCTATACTCCAGATTATTTACCTTTCCTATGTATCAATTTTTTTTAATTTTATAGTTTTTTTACTTTTTTCATCTTGATATAAGTGTAGTTGAGAAATAAAAATAGCATATATTTAAAATGTGTAATATGACATCTTGATATACATATACCATGGAATGATTAGTGCAGTCAAGCTAATTAACGTATATATCACCTCACATAGTTACAATTCTTCTTTTTTGTGGTGAGATCAACTCTCTTAACCAGTTTGCATGTATCATTCAGTATTATTACAATCGTCACCATGCAGTACATTAGATCTCTAAACTTATTCATCCCTCAGAACTGAACGATTGTACCCTTGGAAAACATCTCCCCATTTCCCCCACCCCTCATTCCCTGGAAACTATCGATCTCCTCTCTGCTTTTATGAGTTTAACTTTTTTAGATTCCACGTATAAAATGAGATCCTGCAGTACTTGTCTCTCTGTGCCTGGCTTAGTTTACTTAGCATAATGTCCCCCAGGTTCAACCTTGTCATTGGAAATGGCAGGATTTTCTTCTTTTTTAAAGGCTCTGTCAGTTTTTAAAGCATAAGATTATAAATGCTATCCCAAACTGGGTGCCCAGGGAAGTGGATTCTGAGATGGAATTTAGCATGCAGGGTTTTTTACTAGGGAATGCACTTGAGATCATTACCTTCATAAATGAGTGGAAGGGAAAAGGCATGGACAGATGAAGTCAGGAGAAATTGTGGTATAAGCCTAAGGACAGCCCTGGCCTATATCCTACATACATTGGGAACTAGAAGGGCATATCAGTTGGGCTGAGATAGGCTTGCTTTTATCATCTACTATCTATCAATCATTGGATATAAGAGTTGTCAAATCAGATTACTGTGAAGTCAAAAGCAGCTTCAATTTTGGTGCCTTCTGATAGCCTCTTTTGACTTAGTTAACTTACTGCTGAGTTTTCTGTCCTGCTGTATGAACCTCCACTGAATTTTGGGTACTTTATTAAGTATTCTTTCCTAGCAGTAGTGGCCTTAGATAGGACAGGTGAAGGAATGTATATTGAGTTTATTATATATATTGAATTTGAACAAAATCTATGGCTTTTATCTGTGTCCTAGAAATAGACTCTGAAGTGGTGTGTGCAGGAAGATTACAGGGAGAACTTCTAGAACAATACTTGTGAAGGAAGGAAGGAAGTGGGATGTGGCAGAGGGGAAATTTAATTATGAAACAGATGCCACAAAGTTTCCAGCCAATCCCAGAGGTAATATGAAGGTGGGATGGCCCTTCAGAATTGGACTGACGTAAAGAAATGAGGGCTACCTTTGCATCTCCGCATGGACCACTCATTCATTGGATGAGGGCTACCTCCTGGGTTGGCACAAATTCTTGGGAGGCAGCTCATTCGAATCATCTCTAAGCTCCCATTCCTGCCACACACTAGGAGACATGGCAGACAATACTTTTTGTTAAATATACATTTTATTAGATTCTTTTTTAAACTTAAAATAGTAACAAAACCTATTAATAGAGCCTATATGTTATCTAGCCACACTGCTTTATTTTAGTTCTTCAAATGTGTCAAATTCTTCCTTTTTTGAAGGCCTTTTTTGAACCTACTATTATTCTGCCTCAAATGTTGAAAAACAGTATTATCCAGAGAAAAAAATTTGAAGCATATTTCAAATCCATCTTTCTGGTGTAGTAAAATGGAGTGCTAAGCTGAATCTAAGATAGCAAGGGTCTCTTGGTTCTGAAACATTATTATTTGGTTTTTGGTAATAAAGTTTCCTTAAAAGTGTAATCAGACGGCACCTGGGTGGCTCAGTAGGTTAAGCATCTGCCTTCAGCTCAGATCATGATCCCAGGTTCTAGGATTGAGCCCACATTGGGCTCCCTGCTCAGCAGGGAGTCTGCTTCTCCTCTGTCTCTCTTGCACCTCCCAGCTTGTATTCTCTTTCTCGCTTACTGTCTCTCTTTCAAATAAACGGATAAAATTTTAAAAAATAATAAATAAAAAATAAAATGCTAACATAGTTCAGTATTTTTGCCATATTTACTCAATGCATTTTTTTTAAGATTTATTGATTTTAGAGAAAGAGGGAGAAAGAGAATGGGAGCACCAGGTTGGGGGGAGGGGCAGAGGGAGAGAGGGTCCCAAGCGGACTCCTTGCTGAGCACAGAGCCCATCACCAGGCCCAATCCCAAGACTCCGAGATCATGACCCCAGCCAAAACCAAAAGGAGCTCAACTGACTACACTGTCCAGGCAACCCTATTCAAGATATTTTTTAAGAGATAAAATAATACATTTACAGTTGAAGTCATCTTTATGCTTCCTCAGTCTTTTACTAGAAGCAACCACTACCCTAAAGGTAGAGTATATTTTTCCCATCCATGTTTTATGCCTTTGTTCCACATGTGTTTATTCACAGGCAAATATTGTTCTGTGAATTGTTCAAATGTGCATGAGTGTTATCATATTACACATATATTTTTGCACCTTGCAATTTTTCTCAGTATCTTTTTAGAGTGTCTATACACCAATAAGTATTCACCACAAAAATATGTTTAATCTCTTTCAATAATTTTAACACCTACATAGCATTTGGAGACTATTTTTTGCCTTTTGAATTTGTATTGTGTTGAAGCTTCTATAAGAGGCCAAAATAATTGGGGCGCCTGGGTGGCTCAGTCCTTAAGCATCTGCCTTCGGCTCAGGGCGTGATCCCGGCGTTCTGGGATCGAGCCCCACATCAGATTCCTCCACTGGATGCCTGCTTCTTCCTCTTCCACTCCCCTGCTTGTGTTCCCTCTCTCGATGGCTCTCTGTCAAATAAATAAAATCTTAAAAAAAAAAAAAAGAGGCCACACATAATGAATTACATCTACATTCAGAACATAAAAAACACTTAGGCAAACAGCCATCTGTTCATTTCCTGTTGTTCTTATGCACATAATTTATTGTGATCATTTATCTGAAATTCAGACAAAATATAGATTTTAAGAAAAAATTGAAACAATTACGTATTCTCAAAAAGTAAAGTTAATGCTCAGAAAGTCATGTAGCTACCAGGGACTTGGGAATATCTCTCTTCTTTTATGCAAACCTTTGAAATTGAATTGGATGTCGTCTCCTTCTTAGCATAGCATCACACTTTTATTTAGAAACAAGAGTCTACTCACTCCTCTATTCAGTTCTTAACACCTAACTTCCTACCCCCTTTTTCTTTTCTTGTTTTGCTGTGTGTATATTAATTTTTCTCTCCAGACGGAGTGCACCTTTTGGAGTTTCAGCAAAAGTTAATTCCTTCTACCTCCCTGCCCAAAGCAGCAAAGTCAGATTCTGAGTGAGCCTGGGCTCTGGAATCAGTCTTATCCTGATGTCTGGTTTGGGGCAAGATACTGTGTTTCCCCGTGTCTCAGTCTAGTCATACAGAAAAAGGAATGTAAAAATAATACCGTCTTCAAAGAGTACAATAAGAAGAATACTTTTTAGGTATGGTCACTCTTAAGCAACTCAGGCAAGTGGTATAAGCTTAAGCCAAACTTTGGTTCATAATCCGGTTTCACATTTAGCATTTACTCTTGCTGTGACACTGGGTAAGGCATAATTTCTACAATCTCAGTCCTTTAGTTTATACATAGGAAAATTAATATGTACTTAATATTTTTTTAAATAGCACACAAAATAGGATTAGAGTTTGCTGAACACTCAATAAATGCAAATTTTTGCCTTGTTCTTTCTGAAGAGAGGGATGTAGTAAGTTAGATTTTGGGTCTGGTGAAGGAAAGTGATGACCATGAGGTGGCACTAGCACTAAACGGGCTTATGTGGGTAATTCCATGCTAGGTGTATTTCCAAGAGAATGAAAACATGATATCCACATAAAAACTTCTACATGAATGTTCATAGCAGCCTTATTCGTAATAACCAGAACTGCTCAAATTTCATCAACTGAAGAATGGAAACATAATAATGCTGCATCCATATAATGAAATATCATGTAGCCACCAAAAAAATGCATAAAATCTGATATATACTACACTATGGATGAATCTTGAAACATGTTAAGTGGAAGAAGCTAGTTACAACATATGGACAGATATTGTGTGATTCCATTTATATGAAATGTCCAGAATAGGCAAAATATACAAAGAAAGTAGTGGTTGCCTAGGGCTGGGGGATATAGAAGAAATTAGAAATTGGTAGCTGAAGGTACTGCGGGTTTTTTTGGCACGATAAAAATGTTCTACAATCGTTTGTGGTCATCATTGCACAACTCTATGAATGTAGTGCAAAAACTCCTTGAATGTTACACTGTAAATGTGTGAATGTATGCCATGTCAACTATATTTTCATGAAGTTGATTATTTAAAAAAACAAAAAGAAAACTGACATTACTGAGAAGGTAGACTAAGAAAAAATGAGAAAATACTCAATTACTAAAATCAGGCATGTAAAAGGACACATCATTATTGACCTTACAGAGATTTTTCTTGTCTAATTAACTTCTAAAGGCTTCAAGTACTGTGTTAAATGTAAGTGGCATCCTTGCCTTGCTTCTGATCTTAGAAGAAGGCATTATTTAACTCCATCATTGCTGATTTAATACTAATACAACATAATTGAATAATTGCATTCATTTTAGATGAGTTACTGTCTATGAGGCCAATTACTTGTAAATGAGAATGTAGGAATAATTAGACCCAAAACCTGAGCTCAGTTGTTCTTTTTAATGAATGAACCAATATCTCTTTCCCAAGGGACTAAGGATATCTAAACTGATTCTTTAGTGTTTGATCCGTTGGGTTACATCTTACTCATGATCTGTGCTGGTGTGCTCTGGAGCTAGGGAGATTCCGGTGATAGCCTCACTCCTGCTTTGACGAGTGAGCACTTCTGAGCAGGTCCTTACTTCAAGGTGGCTCAAACCATCCTCTGCTTTCTTTCCCTTTCACATTTGGTAAATCTGAAGGAATTGGCCTCTTGACTTTACTTTTGTCATCTATGTATGCAGGCATCAGTGGTCTCAAAGCTCCTCAGTCATATTTTTAGACAGGAGTTCACTTTGCATCCTTGAACCTAAGTCCAGGGCCAGTTTCATGGGCCTGGGTCCTGTGCAGTCATGCAGGTCCCCCTGCCTCCTTCTCAGAAGGGCTCCCTGATTGATATAAGCTTTACTGTGGCTGTTTTGAAATTCTTGATAATTTTACCTTTGAACTTAAGTTTTGTAAGTGAAATCTGTTGGGAAACAGAACATGAGCATGAGCAGTGGAGAGATGCATATAGATTAGGGAATAGTGGCCACACTGGTGGACTCAAGACCTCAGGCACTTATAATCGAAGATACAGTGATAGAATTCATAAACAGGGATTTTGAAGTACATACAAATTATGAATCTACTTTTGGTTTTTTAATAGAACCTTTATAATTTGCAGAGAATGTTAGAAGGAATATTAAAATACCATATAATAAATTTAAATTTAAAAGTAAATTCAAACATGCAAGAAACTGATTTGTATGGGGTATTCAGTACTTTCAGAAACACTGATCAATGAGAATCATCAGGTGTAGATGAATGCAACTTATATTTTGAGGTGTTATTTAAGAAATTTATTCCAATATTGATTCAGCCTATAAAAAAATCTTAACTCCAGTAACAGTCACATCATCAAAAAGATAATTCTTAAAAAAATTATGAAAAATTATTTGTGATCTTGCATTTGTCAGGATCAACTGATACTTATTTTCAAATATATCAGTTAAGGGGCACCTGGGTGGCTCAGTCGGTTGAGCATCCAGCTCTTGGTTTCTGCTCAGGTCATGATGTCAGGGTCTTGACATCGAGCCCACATCAGGCAACATACACAACAAGGAGTCTGCTGGGGATTCTCTCTGTCCCTCTCCCTCTGCCCGTCATGCTCATGCTTTTTCTCTTTCTCTCTCTCTAAAATAAATAAATAAATCTTAAGTAATAAAATATTTGTAAATGAAACACTGTTTTGGTAGCTTTAAGGTATTTTTACTCCTCTCTTTTTAACAAAAGGCCATGCATTTTCATTTTACATTTTGCCTCCCAAATTAAGTAGCCAGCCCTCTCTGAACCTTAGGATCTGAGTCATTTGGGTTTTCTTTTTCTTTTTCTTTTTTTTTTTTTTAGGATTTTATTTATGTATCCGAGAGAGAGAGTGAAAGAGAGACATCATGAGCAGAAGGCTGGGGTAGAGAAAGAAGCAGACTCCTCATGGAGCAGGGAACCCCATGTGGGACTTGATCACAGGACCCAGGGATCATGACCTGAGCCGAAGGCAGATTGAGCTATACAAGCACCCCAGGACATGAGTCATTTGTATTAAAGCCTGAAAAAGGGTTAACTGGGCAGAGGTATTGAATTTATGAACTTTTTCATTTTACTACTGCTTTTTTTGTGGGATTCTACAAAGTAAAACAGTAGGGATAGGTAGAATACAAACTCCAAGCCATACCTTACTCTCATCCATACTATATAATAGGTGAAATTTGGATTGATTAAAAAAATAAGTACATTCAAAGACCAGGGATTCTTTTCTTTCCTTTAAGAATTTTACTGGAAGATTTAGAATGCAGAACAATGTTCTATTTTTCTAAACTTAGATGTGAGGAAATTCATTGATTATATACTCTCTGCTTATGAATCTCAGTCATGTTTTTCACAAATTATAACATGGCTTAGATATAGACCATATTTTTTAAGACTTCTTTTTTAGAGCAATTTTAGATTCCCAGCAAAATTGAGGAGCAACTACAGAGATTTCCCATATATCCCCTGCCTCCACACATGTATAGCCTCCCCCATTGTCAGCATCCCCCACCAGAGGGGTACATTTGCTACAATTGATGAGCCTATATTGACATATCATTTCCATCCTTAGTCCATGGTTTACATTATGACTCACTCCTGGTGGTGTTCTGTGGGTTTAGACAAATATGTTATCAAATGTTTCATCGTTATGGTATTATATAGTGTTTCACTGCTCTAGAAGTCCTCTGTGCTCTACCTATTCATTCCCCCACTTCTATCTCCTGCAACCACTGATCTTTTTATAATCTCAGTTTTGCCTTTTCCAGACGTCATATAGTTGGAATCATATAGTAGGTAGCCTTTTGATATTGGCTGCTCTCACTTAGTAATGTGCTTTTAACTTTCCTCATGTCATTTCCTGACTTGATAGCTCCTTTCTGAGACGTAGTTTTAAATTCAAATTTTCTTTCATTTTCTTATTCAGTATAGATCGGGCATGCAGTAAGTATACAGAGATAAACCAGTTATTTTCTTTCCTTTAAGAATTTTACTGGAAGATTTAGAATGCAGAACAATGTAAGTATACAGAGATAGACCAGTTATGACTCCAACCTGATGGACTTTGTAGTTCAGAAGGAAAGACAGGCAAAAAGACTGGAAGTGAGAATGTGTGTAAGAAAGCATTGAGATAAAAGTAAGAATATGGTCTTACAGCAGCAGGGTAAGAGCACCCACTCTTCAGTGAGATGCAAGAAGAGAGCTCAGAAATAACATGGGCATGGAAACCTGAGAGGTTAGAAGACTTTACCTAAGTCTGAAAAAGAGGTGAGACTGTACCCTAGGGAGAGATTGCTGTGTTGTACAAAGGCTCAAATATGGGAGCAGTTTTATGTCCATTCAGAAATTTAGAAGCAATAACTACAGCAATTAAAACATAAATGTTAAGGGAGGAAGTAGCACTACCTACTAGAGTCGTTGGGTAGGAATGTTCTCATCTTCTGGTTATTCCTCCCTACCTACCTTGGCTGGAGACCTGCTTCCTAAGTATATTCCCTGACCCTGAACTGTCCCCATGGCCTTTGGGACTTTGTTTCTGCTTCATAGAATCTCTGGTTCTGGTTTTAGAACAAATTCTAACCTACTGATTATTTCAGTCTTTAAACACTGGTTCCTAAGTGCTTACTTTAGATTTACCTGAATCTAAACTATTTTCTTGTTGTTTTGACCTGACATTGACCATGAAGTCCATAAAGAAAAAAGACTCAGTTTGGCTAAGAGATACATTAATTAAAGTTTAAGTAAGCACTTCTTGGTCTTGTTTTGTTTTGTTTTGTTTTGTTTTGTTTTCAAATCTCAGGTGCACAAACTTGGACTAATTATAGTGTTTGTTTCATGCCACATTCTCAGCATTGATCTGTCATGGTCCACTTTATTCATTTATTGAACTGAATAAGTAAATCAGAGTAAAAATCATGACCAAAATGATTTGATTATGGAGAAGTTGATCATTCATATAAGACATCACAGGCAAAAAACTAAGCACAATAATATTTTGTGTTAAATATTTGTCCTTTTTTTTCCCAAATGAATAAACATACATTTGCCTGGATGCTATCAAAGAAAATTGTTTATATAATGACACTTCAGCCTTGGCTACAAGACAAGCAAAACTCAAAAATGACATTTTCTATGTAATCATAAAACCATTTTTCATATCCACAAAAAACTCTTAGTATCACATAGTAACCAATCTAACTTAGAGTTCCCTAATTTTCTTCCAATTGTTTGTTAAGGTATTACCCGCCCCCCCCACATACACACACACGCACAACCATGACTGAGCTCATCCAGGTGATTGAATATTGTTCAAGGTCACCACTGTGTTCACCATAATTTGGAGTCTGTCATCTGAAAGCATTCTGATTTTTACCATAACCTTAAATGAAGTTTAATTAGTGCAAGTTAGACTCTGCAGCAGATCAGTTCTTGGCTCTGTCCAGTTTGAGTCTGTGGAATTCCAAAATAAAGAGAAAGTTACAAAAGGAGTTTTTCTTTTGATCTAATATTACATACTACTTCAAATACTGTCTACTGATTTTTGTAAAGTATAAAATATCTGTGTATATTTGATAAAACTAAAATGTTTGTGTTTTCCTATTAAGAGATCTTAAACCAGTTATCTTATTAAAAACACATAGCACAAAATAAACACACAGCAAAACCAAATTCAAGCAATTTAAATCTGTAAAGTGAAAGAGTAAAAGATAAAAATCCTCACTTTTCCATTACACCTAAATGACAGTTTTACTATACTCCTGAAATTTTCATGTGCAAAATATTTTAAAAGTGTACATATTAGAATCAAAGCTCTGACCATTCAAACAGGGAATTCTCATCTCAAAAGAAGATATTCTCTGCCTTTAATGAAGCTCAAAAGGAATGGAAAAATTGGAGACCTATGTCCCTTACTCGGAAAGTGTGTCTACATTTATTCACTTAAAAATATACACTAGAGATGAAGCATTAACCAAGAAAGTCAGTGCATGCTTAAATTACATTTTGTATCATTCCCATCAAATTTTACCACTTCATGTGCTACCACTTCAGTCTTGGCAGAATACTACTTTTCTGTCACACTTCACTAACTTTATTTTTCAAGGTCACACACTTCTAAGAAGTCTAAGTCACTAATGAACACAGAACAAATGATCAGCATTGCTTGAATTCTTCATGCCAAAGGATAAGATAGTGGTCAGAGGTATGGATTCAAGCCACTGGCGTAAATCCTTTGGCAGAGAGAAATCATTTCCCAATTTAATTATGACATTGATTTGACGTGCTTTATATCATGGGACAACTAGCCCTTATAAAACAGAGATGCTATAAATGCTGATACTGTCTCCTTCTTTCAGAAAAGCATGTGTTGTTTCTCAATCTCATAGTTTCTCTCAAACACATAAAGGGTATGGCTGAAAAGGTGCATAATACAGGTCTCTTTCTGAAAATGGCAGGGTATCTTCTTCACTTTATATCATGATGGCACCTCTACACATTTTTTTTTTTTACAAATGATTTAATCATTCCCTTAGTTTGGACTGCACACACAAGCTTTCTATTGAGCATTGGAAATGTCTGCAAAGAGCAATGATACATTGCGCTGAAGGGGAATCATCAATCACCACGTGTTCTAAATCAGCTCCTTTATCAGACAGGAAGTTAAAAGGAAAGTAATTGAAGGATGACCTATATCTATAGATTCCAGAATTTTCAGCCCACTGTCTCAGAACAAAACAAACAAAAACATAAGGCTTCTCTTTCTGGTGGTTTGCAATAGAATGTGTTAACTATCTTAACATTTGCTTATAGATATTTTTTAGCAAGTGAATTAAGTGAACCTGGGCCATACATTTTGCCAACAGGCATTTCTAAAATGATGGTGAGAAGGAAAAGATATGAATAAATTATTTGGGGTTATTCTCTGAATCAGTTAATTATGCATGAAACCAAAGATAGGAAACCTGATCTTTACATGCCACAGGGAGAATGCACTGTAGCATCCCATTCAAGCGGCAATGAGATAATTCATTGCAAAGATGCTAATGGGCAGAGGAATGATTCTCTGAAAAATTTTCAGTGCTATTTGCTACCAGACATGGTAATTAATTTCCTTTGCTAAAGCCACTAGAGTAACTTTATCTTCTAATTCCAAAGCTTAGAGCAGAATTTCCAAAATTTGAGCACAGTGCGACAAAACATTTCTCACAATAAACCTATCTCCCACTCGCTGCCTTAATAGCACTGTAATGCATCATGGTCAGATATTTCAACAGCAGCTGCCCTTGCAAATCAGGTGAGATTATTTATACATGGCAGCTTTTATTTGGAACTCATAGAGTGGAACAGTAAACTGTGGCAGTGGGTGCTACAGATTATTTTAAATTGGTATCATCATAGTAATAAATCAATAAAAACCTCACCTAAAACAGAAACAAAAGTAAAAATAATTTTAATAACAATATCTAACAGAAATTGAGAATTAGAGTAGAGATTTTGAAATTGTGAGTTATTTCTCATGACTTCAAACCAGGAGGGATTTAATCTGTTGTTTATAATAAATAAGATAGGGGTACCTGGGTGGCTCAGTGGGTTAAGTGGCTGCCTTCCGCTCAGATCATGATTTCAGGATCCTGGGACCGAGCTCCACATCTGGCTCCCTGCTCAGCAAAGAGTCTGCTTCTTCCTCTGCCTCTCCCTCATGTGCTCTCTTTCTCTCTCAAATAAATAAATAAAATATTTAAAATTAAATTAAATTAAATTAAATTAAATTAAATTAAATTAATAGGATGAAGAGGCCTTCAACTAAGGTGACAAATGTCTGTCAGGTCAATCTTTGTCTTTTTCTTTTCCTTTTTAATAGTTATCATATTTACTATTAGAATTCATTTTGAAAATACATACCTCAGTGCATTTATCAAATTAAAAACTATCTGCATGTAGAGTTAAGTAATTCAAAGAAAACACTTTCAATCTATGATCATAAGAGATATGCTTTTAATCACTTTATCTTTGTTCTGACTTATTTATCATAAGGCATGTTTACCAACCAGACATGTTTTTAAAGTGAGCCACTTTTGAAACAGAGCTTTAGAAAGCATGCTGAATCACATTAGCTAGTAAACATACTTACCTGTCACAAATCTGTTCTCCCTGATGATGTATATATTAGCGTGGCTGTGGCTTTTTATATCACGTAAAAGGTCCATGGGACTTCCATATGGGAAATGAAAAGGTTTAGTTCTCCTATGATCTGTCTGTTGTGGTTGTTTAGTAACTAATGTGGTTGTTTAGTAAACTAATTTTACTATTCCCATTCCCCTGCTTAATATGTTGATTATCTTTGGGAGGAGATTATTCCTGACTCTCATATATTTTTACTGGGGAGAATGCCTCTTGCTGCAGAAACCTTGATAGAGAAAGAGGGTCAGCTTCTGACCTAATTTTTTCCAGACTTATGCTCCATTTATGGATTTTAATTTTGAACAGAGAAATACAAAATAGAAGAAATGTTTCTTCTCAGGAATGGTAGCATGGCCAGTCTACTCCTCTAGGACACTAAACTACTAAGTTCCTGCCTCAAATGTCAGAAGCATAACCTTCTCTTCACGTCATGAATGACTATAAATAATCTCGATGACATAAGTTATAGAATATGAACAATTTTGGAAATTAAATAAATTTCCAATAGACGTAGCTTATTTATAAAATCCCACAGTATATATTGTGTAGCTTATTTTCTAGTAAGAATGTTCCAGACTCTGAGTGTTTTTTTATTCTAACATTTATTATAATTTGCTTATAACAGAAGACCAAAAACTGCATAGAGCCTTATTTCATGAATGGCTATATGACCTTCCCACCATACTTCCATTCCCTAAACTGGAAATTCCCTCTGCACCAAAAATCCAGTAGTACAATTTATGGGTTGCATTTAAGTATGTGGTTAACTTTTTAAGAAATTTCTAAACTCTTTTCCAAAGTGTTTCTACCATCCTGTATTCCCAGCCTCAATGTATATACATTCCTTTTGGTTCACATCATTGCCAGCACATGAGATTGTCATTCTTCTAAGTTTTATCTATTTTAATAAATGCATAGAAGTATCACATTGTGATTTTAATTTAGATTTTCCTGATGACTAATGATTTGAACATCTTTGTATGTGCTTTTTGGACTTTGATATGTCTTCGTATATGAAGTGTATGTGCAAATATATTGACCACTTTGAGTGGGTATTTTTTACTGTTAGTGCATTGAAAGAGTTTCTTGGTACATTGTAGTAAAATATTTTGATTAAATACACACATGTTACAATTTCTCCCATTGTTGGGTAGCCTTTTAGTTTTGCTGATGGTATCTTTTAAAGGGCAGAAATTTTCAAACTAAATGAAATTGAGATTATCACTCTTAAATGTGTGATTTGTGCTTTTGGATCCTACCCAAGAAATAACTTATTTCACAAGGGTTGCAAAAATTTTCTTATATATTTTGTCTAAAAGTTTAGTGTTCTAGATTTCACATTAGGTCTATGATATATTCAGAGTTAAATTTAATGTACGGTGCAAGGCAAAGTTCTAGTTTATTTAAAATGTTTTGACATGTGGATAAATGATTGTTCCAACAAAAATTTTAAGAGATTCTCTTTCCTCCATTGGGTTAAATTGTCTGCATTTTTGAAAGATCAACTGAATACTGAGCTGTGGAACCTATATTCTGTTATATTGGTCTATATATCTACTCTTATGTCTATATAACATTGTCATGATTTCTTTAGCTTTATAGTAATTCTTGAAATCAGGTAGTTTGATTACTCAATCTTTATTCTGCTTTAACAAAATCAATATTCTTGTTCCTTTGCATTTCAAAAAGTATATTTAGAATCATCTTGGTAATTTCTACAGAAATACCTAGGATTTCCATAGGGATTTCATTGAGTCTGTTGATCAATTTTGGGAAGAATTAGCACCTTTATTGAATCTCTCCAATTAATCTAGTTGGTATATCTCTGCATTTTTTTAACTATTCTTTAATTCCTCAGCAGTGTTGCATAGTTTTCAATGTATAGATCTTATACATATTTTGTTATACTTAATATATCTTTGATACTATTATAGCTGGTATTTTAAAAATTAATACTAGTTGTTGCAAGTATATAGACATAGATATGATTTCTGTATATTGATACTGTATTTTATAACCCTGTTGAACTCAATTATTACTTCTAATAGCATTTTCATGGCTCCAGTAGCACTCTCTACATAGATGAGTATGTTTTCTACATGTGAATGCAATGTTATTTTTTTTCATTTCAACTGTATGTCTGCAGTAGACAGCTTCTGAAATTGCTCCTGATAATCCCTGCCTTATGGCATTCATCTCCCTGTGTAATCCCCTCTTTTTGAGAATGGGCTAGACATACTCAATTCTAATGACTAGAATATGGCAAAAGTGGTGGGCTATCACTTCTGATACTAAGTTACCAAAGGCAGTGACTTCTGGCTTGCTCACCATCTCCCTATCTCACTGGCTCTTTTTTATGAGATAGCCTTATGAAGAGGCATCAGACAGTAAGGAGGTGAAAGTGGTGTTTGCCCAAGAGCCAGCAAAGAAAAGAGCTTGCAGTACAATAGTCTGCAAGGATCTGAATCATGCCAACAAGGAAGAAAATCCTTTCTCAGTCAAACCTTGAGATGACTGAAGGCCCCGGAGACACTTTGAGTGTAGCTTTATGAAAAACCCAGAGCCAAAGGTTACATTTCCTAGAATAACTTTTTAAAAAAGATGGACCACGAGTCTCTTGTACAGAGTACAAACAACAAAGATGTATGTTGTAGAGTAAAATGGATTGTCATGCTTACAGAAAGACATAAAAAGAAGTAGCAACACAAGGATAAGACCTATGAAAATAAGCAGAAAAAGAATTCTGGCATAGGAACAATTAAGAGAATACCTGTTTTGTTAATGAAATTGTAAACTTCAATTACATAGAAAGAAATAAAAACAACAGAAGTTTGTTTAGGAAAAAAATGGGTTTATTATTTATTAAAATCTGTCACTAAAGTTTGCAAACTGCTAAAAAAAACATATATTTTCTCAAATGGTCTCTTTTATTATATAGAGAGAAGAGTGAACAACAGTTAACATAGGTGGTGATATAAATGATTATACTGAGTGTACTGTGCTCCACTGCTAAAGCAGGGCATGTAGAATGAACCTAACACTTTTCAGTGTTTTTTTTTAAGAGGTATTTATCTATTTGCAATACGTACTATAATAAAAAATATTATAATTAAAAAAAGAGTTATTTATTTGAGAGAGAGAGTGCACGCAGACGGGTGGAGGGGCAGAGGGAGAGGGAGAGAATCCTCAAGCAGGCTCCCCACTGAGCATGGAACCCAATGTGGGGCTCCATCCCAGGACCCTGAGATCATGACCAGAGCAGAAATCAAGAGCCTAATGCTTAACCGACTGAGTTACCCATGTGCCCAATCAGTGTTGTCTTTTATAAGAAAAGTAGGTTCCCACTTTCATGAATTTGCTTTTCCTTGAGAAAAGACTACTTAAAGTCTTGAACTACCTTTTCAGCATACAGAATTAAACTAAACTGGGAACTCATTCCTTCTGTAAAGAGCAAATAAATATTTTCAAGAGCAAATATATACACTTTTCAACAATTTCCTAATCCCTTGCTTGCCTAATTAAAAATAAATCAATGCTAGGAGTATATATATACACACAGCGTTAGATTAAATTTGACTCTGTATACTTACTTTTATTCATTACAGTCTCTAGAGAAGAAGAATTTATCAATCTATTTGGCTAAGATTTAATAACATAATATTTTAAGGTGAGATTTGGATAATGACTTTCTTGCCAACCTGGGTCTCCTACAGAATATTCTAACACTTTGCACTTTGGCATCAGGGAATCAATGTGAGAGCTGTGTCTGGTAGGCCAAAATTAACTGGGCTGGTCACTGCAGCATTTTAAATCTCTAAAAATCCTTCAAATATATTTGGAAGTAATTTAATCTTAGAGAGCAGGCCCTTTGCCAGGCAGTCTATTTTCAGATTATGGAAACCCTTAATGACTGACATCTCCTGAGTCTAGAAATGAGGATAAATTCTAAAGACTTCTTTCCCTGGAATAAATCTCATCTCTGTCTTGTGCCTTACTCTGATCTTAACCATTGTTGAAGATTATATTTGAACTCCCTTACCCTAGAGTTGTGTCCACTCTAATTTGAGGAACAAAAACTGTCCCCCAGGGAAGTACTGTTATTGTAAAGAAACAGAGCTCAGAGCTTATAACACCACAAATAATGTTGGTGTTCTCCATATATCTGTCGTTTCTCTCCATCTATCCATGTATTTAAAAATACTCATCAAGATCCTATACTATGACAGACACCATACTACAGTGAACAAGACAAATATATCCCTGCCATTCTTGAACAGATATTCTATGGGGATAAACAGGTATCAAACAAGTGTTATAAAAGAAAAGAGAACATGGTGTTGGCAGAGCCTAGAGTGGGCTACTAAACTAACTTGGCAGAGGTAAGGATGATCCCTCTGCTGGGATGATAAGCTGAGATTTGTCCTAGTCCATTGCAGAAGGGATCAGAACAGTGTTCTAGGCAGAAAATGACATGTGCAGAGACTGCAGGGAGAATGTGACACACAGGAGAAGCTGAAATCTTAGGAATTACATTTTGAGCACATAAGAACCAAATATCAGTTGCTGGATATGGTTTATATGAATACATCTAGGAGGTCACCAGAGAAGGTCTCCTCTAAGGATCTTTCATAGCTTTCTAGTATAAGCACATTGTCCCATACATTTAACCATTTCAAGCCTAGTCAGTTAGACAGCTGGCATCAAGGAAACTCCAAACAGGTGCTTATGGAACAGGTGTTTTGGTTGTTAACTTCTTTATATACTCTTAAAAGCTTAAATGAACCGTTCACATTGGTGCTGAATTTTGAAAAAGCAAATGAACACAAAAAGTTGGTTAACATAAGAAAAGCAAATAGTCATCCTTGTGATTGATGAAAAAAGTTTATTAAAACAACTTCTTAGCCCCAATTTTACTCTAACAAAATAACATAATTGTAATTTTACTACCCATTGGACCATAGTTACATTCACCATGGTAAACTGGTATATTATTTTCAAAAGGTAAGGATATAATATGTAACAGTGGTTATACAGGCATTTATGGTTATAAAGTCAACAGAAGCTCCCAAATTTAATAAGGAGATGCCTATGGGTGCATCCTCTATGATTAAATTTTTTAAAATACTGGAAATAACTGAATTATACAATATTATACTAATGATAAATTAATATAAGCAGCCATTAAATAGCCATTAAATGTTTAATTATTAGGAAGTCAAAGCACAGCAGTGAGAGGAAATGTGGGCTTTTTACATGTTATCTAAGATCATGAATAAATTTATATTAATGCAATGATTATGTTTACATAAATGTATGTATGTGTATAAAAGTGTGTGTTTCATCCTTCTGAATATAGGAATAAAAGTGTATCTAATTTCTAGGTTTATTGTGAAGATCGAATGCGACACTGCATATAAAGCACTCAATATTGTCTGGCTCATAGCAAGCTTTCGGTAGATGCCAGCTTATTATTGCTATTATTATTATAAACTGACTTAATTCGGTTTGACCTTCATAGAATTTGGATCCTTTGTAGCAGATATCATAGGCTCCTAATAATGACTTGTGGATGATTGGTTGCTATACACAGGCTGCTCAGCTGTACACAGTAGCATGAAGTTGCTTTCAAGTGGTAAATGCTGAATACATTGTTGTTACGTAATTACAGTTACAGAGCAGCATAGGAGGATGGTAGGAAGTTGGGACCACAGCCTTACTGCCAGATGGTTTGTTTCTTTAAGTCAAGTTTCAGCTTAAATCTGCTGCACATAGAAATATTTATTATCAAGAAGGTACACATGCAAGTTAGTATTTATACAACTTCATCCTTTAAACTTGTTGAAATTTAAGTTCTCTGTCTCAAGGAATTCCACAAGTACCTTTCATTAAATGTTCCCTTGAGGCAGGTTTGTACACTATTTCCATATATTCTATAAACCTCATCACTACTGGTATTAGCGATGAAAAAACTAGTACTAATATCTCTGTGACAACTGACAAACACGAGAAGGAACCCCCTTAGACATAGTTGAAGCCCTCATAGTTCATTTGATTAAAGAGCTCCATCTATTAACTGTTCCTACAGCAGAGATGAGATCTAATAACACGCATAGAAATATTGCACTGCCTACACTGAAGTGTTTTAAAACAAGCTCCAGATTATGTAATTCTTATAATTAATTATTATTATAATTATTTTTATAGTAAAAAGTCCTATTGCAATGGGGGGCTCGATAGTTTAATAAATGAAGGAGTCAAATCAGTTACTTATGCATTGTGAGATCTGGGGGGAAAGATTATTCTATTTATACATTATATTGGTGCTAAAAGTTTGCTTCTGGTGCCAGTCCTAATGCTGCTGAGCTGCAAAGAGCATTTGTAGATGTTTTTGAAAGGAAACTTTCTTAAGTTTCAGCTTTACATGAAGTCAAGCAATAGATAATAAGAACCAGAATAGGTAAAAACAATATAAATATCTGATGGAAATGCTCTTTGAGCTGCTATAGATAGAGAAAATGAGATTTCTTTATAATCAATATAGAGGACCCAGTGCCAAGAAATAACCTGTTTTAACACAAAGTATTGCAAAAGTCAGATCAGAAGGTGGCATAGGATTAGGATAGAGAAAAGAAATCTGAGTAGGATCAGAGCCATTCCATTTGCTTTCACAATAACCACTTAATGGTCTCACTTAATAAGGTCCTGGCAATTAATATCATTAATATTAGAACTTGAGATTGTTTTTAAAATTTAGAACTTATCTATTTATTTGCTTAAAATTTTAAAAAAAATGTACTCTAATTCCATAGAGCAAGCTTGGTCATTCTCACAGTGCTTCCTAGTGATTTCATATACTATTGGATTAAATATTCTCCTCTGGTGATTTTAAAGATATATATTTAAATTTCTACCTGCCACTGGCAGCAATATTCTGGGGCCTCCAGAGGCTGATTAGTCAGCTCATTTCTTGCAAAGAGTGGCTCTATCAGCCCTATTCCTCTTTGGCTCTGCCTCTCATTACATGTTCTTTCTAATAAAGATGAGAAGAGCAGCCTCAATTCACTTGTAAAAGGAACTTTAACTCAGTCACCTGAGTGGTTTTCTATGCCCTTCTCCCCTCTGTTCTGAGCTTCAGGCACCTCACCCCCGTCGTGAGGATTTCAGTGTCTTAGTGAATGAAGTACTGTAGATTAAACAAGCCTCTGAGCTTTTCATTCACACTCACAGGTATTCTACATTCTAACTCAAGGTTAATTTAAATAATTGTATCAGGGTTAAAGAGGTTTGGGGTCCTTTTTCCCTTAAAAGATTTATCATCTCCCTAATTTATAAAGACACCGAAATCATAATATTTAAGCTCGAAGGCTCTTTGTCATGGAAGATATGAACACTTGCACTTCAGGGATTTCTTATTTCACCTATGTAAGCTTGTGGAGGGATGCCTTCTGTAGGCTAAGGACTCATTACCTACTAGGTGACACATGCTGATAAGGACAGAGGGTTTGGTACTAGAGAGACCAGGGTTAGAATATTGGTTCCGTCACTTACCAGCCTGGGGACTTGGGAGAATTACTTGTTTATTTTGTGCGTTGGTTTCTTTATCTATAAGTTGAAAATAGTAATGATACCTGTTTAATAGATTTGTTTTATTAAATGAGAAAATGCATGCAAATTGCTTGCCGCATATAATTGTTTTTAAAATAATGTCTTTACTAATATCTTATTTAAAAACATTGAAACATGTTACATGGGAAATATATTTTCTACTGCTAAATTCTTTGCGCAAAAATAAACTCCTTTTATAACTCCTAACATAACTATTGTATATAATTATAACTCTTATCGGTAACATTAGGATCAAGCTGATTAATAATCTCAATTTACATTGCTTACAGACTAATGAAAAATTCTATGAGAATATTTAACGACTTAGTGGTGAAAAGTAAAGTAATAAATTAGTCATTTTATTTAATCAAAATAAATTTTAGAAGGTGGTATTTTATTTATAAAAACTAACATTGATTAAAATAAAATCAATTTATGCATATAAATAAAATTCTAAAGCTATGGTGAGAAAGCATAATTAATAAGTTACTTTCTAAATGGGTTTTAGGGTCAATAAAAATAAAAGATCAAAATAACAATTGATATTCCCAGTTCTGTGTTTTTTGTTGATGTAAAAGATGTAACTTTGGTTTGTGGAGGTTCAAAACAGATGTAGTCCTATTAAGAATAATGTCATTCATCTCACAACAGTCAGTGGAAACCACTTCTGTTATCCCCTAATCTCAATTCCAGAAAGAACAGGAGTGACACGTTATAAAGCATGCTAAGTCACCATATCTCATTAGTACTCTACTCAACACAGTCCCACAATTCATAAAGTGAATGTGTCCCTGCTCAGCAATTCCAGAAAATGTGAAATTTTGCCCATTTCATTTCAAATGAAATGTGTATTTATTGTGTTTATCTAAATATACAATTTTTTTCTGAATAGGAGTTATTTGAAGTGGCTTATAAAAAAACTTAACAATTAAAAAAAAAAGGATTGTTGGGGTTAAAATCAAAAAGGAAACCTTAGAAAGTGATCCAAGTGGTCAGAAGGAGCTGCTAGTACAATCTCTGTGGAGAGGCTGGTGATTAGAGTTGTGGTATATTGTTCTTTCGAACAAATTTGGTTTAATTAAGGTACTTTGGATAAATGAAAACAGCACATTGATCAAGGAATGGGTAGGTGTTTGTCATGGAGCCTCAAGGAGACACAGAATCCTTTACCATGCACTCAATGATGTGAAATTCCAGGGTCCCAACTTCCTACCCTTCTTACGTGGCTTTGATGACTGGGAATAATTATCACAACATATTTAGCACTGACTTTGTGACAATTTAGCGCTGTTGCATATAGTTGAGCATGTTTTGTTCTGCACAACACCAGCACCCTGCTTATATTATAGTCAAATTAAAGGCGTATGTTTAATTCATTTTTTTTAATGGCAGTAAGATGTCTTGAGGAAGAAATCTGTTTTAATTAACACAAAGATACCACATGGGTAAATCTTGGCTCTGAACTGTTCTTAGGAGGTGAAATACATTATTTTGTTCTTATAGTAACCCTTTATACTGAAATAGTATGTTCATTTTATAGAGGAAGAAAGTGAGCATAAGAAAAATTGAAACTTGTCCAAGGTCATAGAACTAGTCATTGACAGACCTGGGACTTGAGGCCAAATTATTCTAATTCTAAAGCCCATACACTTAAAAAATCTTTTTATTATGGAAATTCCAAACTCATTCAATATAAAAACAAACTATATTGACTCTGTGTACCCATCACTCAGCTTCAACAACTATTAATAATCTCATCATGGTTCATCTACAATTCTATCCAGCATTTTTCTTCTAACTTTATTTCCCAGGCTCCTAGTGTTATGCTTTAAAAAATCTAATTACAATATGTAATTGAATTGTAAGCTGCCTCGGGTATCTTATTTATGAAAGTGAAATGCATTGAACACATACGTGAATTGGTTAAAAGAGAAATGAACCAAGATTGATCTCCTTGACCATTTATTTTAAAAGTAAGGAAGATAAAAAACAATATCAAACTAAAAAATTGTATATATATGTATATATATATGTATACATACACACATTCACACACACACACACACACATATATATATATATATATATATATATATATATATATATAATTATACACACACACACACACACTTAATGGAAAGGGATAAAAGTACAGAATTTTGAAAGGCTTACCTAAACCTCTAGCAAATGGATTCTAATCTCATGAGATTGTTAGTAACTGTATCATCAGAGTTTATTTAAACGCAAAGAAAAATCACAGATACAAATTTAAGATGGGAATGGCCCCTGAGGTCATGCAGTTGATTCTTTATCTTTATATGCATAAATATATAAAAATATTTCTGTGCCTCTTCCCCAAATTTTAAGAAGGAACTTTGGGGTTTGGGTTTTTTTTTTTTTTTTTTTTTTTTGGCAGGTCTCCTGTCACAATTGTAATGGTCACTTATGCCAATAACTTTATCATCTACCATTATTTTCTGTGAAACTCACTCTGATCTCCTGTGCATAGTATTCAGTAACAGATATAGAATGGGAGTGTCGTGAAGATTTATGGAGCACTTTCTCCGAGTAGTCCCATCCCCTCGGAGACGTCTAATGTGCTCTGCACATTTAGCCACTTCAGCCTCTCCATTCTGCAAACTTTCTCTTGTCAACTTAGTGAAACCACTGCATTCTGCTCAGATTCCCTTCCCTGTGCCGTGGCTCAGAAATCACCTTTAGGCAGAAAACCAAGGTTGATCATATAAGTTCACCTCATTTTTTTTTTCTTCTCTTAGAGAACACAGCCCTACTTTGCCTATGTTTCAATGTTTGAGAAAAAGTTTCATAGATTTTTTCCTCCATTTTTTGTTGTTATTTAGAGAAGGAAGCTATTAGTGGTGCCAGGTACACTATTATGGCTGCATGCATAAATTTTCTCTGCAAGTTTCAGAGTTAGTTAGTTAGTTAGTTAGTTAGTTATCTTTTACATGGATCGACTTAAATGTACTTTCTAAATACAGTCTCCCTGGATCCCTGAGCTATTATTGAAATGAGACTTATCCTCTGTTTCCTCATAGTGTTTATTTGTATCCAAATTATAAATGTGTTTTATTTTATTTAGGTGTAAAATCTCCCCACCACAAATTCAAGGTATTTGCTGGAATCAAGGAGACAGTGGGGTAGAGGGGTAAAGGGGTCTCTAATATTAAAAGTGGTGATACCAAAGGAATAATGCGTCTATTTACATAGTATCCTGGTTGAGATTACCCTTTAAAATCAACCACAAAATCTTCTAGGACAATCAAAGCTAATTAATCATTGAATTTAAAAGGCTATAGGCTTTTAAAGTCACTGTCACATTCAGGGCCATTTTGGAGAAGCCTCAATAATATAATGAATAAAATTTACATCATAGTTATATCTTGTTAATAACATTATCAAGAGGCCAGTCTCTTGTGTTCTCCAGCATATGGATAAAACTTAATTTGATAAGGCAGCAAATGCTGCTTGATACTTTATATGAAACATTGCCTCTATGAAAAATAATATATACTAACAATGTGTACAGATTATTAAAAATTCCCTTTTTTTGTCAAAATAAGAAACATCTCTCTTGCAAGCTACTAGCAGTGTGTTAGCCATCCTCCAATCATGAATTCACTTCCACTCCATGACTATTTTACACCATACTTGTACAAAGCAGATATTTAATAAAAATGTCACTAGTTATTTGAAAATTTGAGAATAAAATTTGAGAAATAAACTTTATGTAAACTATCATTCTGTCGATTCTGGAAGTAGTTATATATCTAAAATCATGATAAATGCTTTCACTATATAATAAGGAGACCATAATTAACACTTCTTTAAAATCTAATACTCAAATCTTTGACATCTCATGAAAATCATTAATTCTTTGCTGGAAAAAACACACATAAAAGCTCACACACCATTTGCCTGTGATTTGTCCTTACTAGACTGTTTTCCTGGGCAGTTGGAGATGCATTTGTCTTACTCTGTTATTAGAGAGCCAAAAATAAATAATAACTCTGAGGGCATGGTGACTTTATTTCCTCCCATTTATTTAATCAATTTAATAAACATCTAGTGCAGTTCTACCACGTGCTAGATATTGCAGTAGGTTTTGGTAATACTGCCATGAACAAAACAACCTTGGTGTTGTTTTCTTTATGTTTCTTGATTTCTAGTTTGGGGAGATAAATAATGAGCAGGTCAGCAAATAGAGATATATGCATTTTTGCTGCAAGGAATGTAAATAAAATAGAGCATTGTGATAGAAAGTGATTTCGTAGACCTTAAAGTTGTGAACGTGTCAGGTAAATCATACGTAACATAAAGAACGTTATAGGTAGACAGAACAGAAAACCCAAAGGATCTGAGATTGGATAAAGTTTGACATGTTTTGCTAACAGCGGTGAGCGTCAGAGCTCTCCACATAGTTGGAAATTAGATCAGGGTCACCTGGGTGGTTGGTTCAGTTGGGTAAGCCGCTGACTCTTGATTTTGGCTTGGATCATGATCTCAGAGTCCTGGGATAGACCCCACGTTGGGCTCCTGCACTCAGCAGGGAGTCTGCTTGAGATTCTCTCTCTCCCTCTGCCCCTCCCCCTGCTCACACGCTCACTCTCTCTCTAAAATAAATCTTTAAAAAAAAAAGAAGAAGAAATAGATCAGAGGTGGAGGCAAGTGGCAGACCACAGAGCAGCATATGCCATGCTGGAAGGTTTTTTGTAGTATCCAGAGTCAAACAAGGAAACGAAAAGAATGGACCCTTTAGCTGTAGAAGCTGAAACTACAAATTCCCACCAAAGAAATAAGTGATAATGAATTACATATGAATAGATACAGGCCAGACACAAGAAGTAAAGACACCAAAACAGAAGCCATGTGACAGACAGGGAAATGGCATTATACCCGAATCCCTAGGTCCACTCCTTCCCAGCCAGACAGGTAGACAGAAAGCCAGAAGAAAGAGTTGTCATGGAAACCAAGACAAAAAACGTGTTTGAAAGCAAAAGAATCTTAAAAAAAATAAATAGAAGCAGCCATGATTTTTAATATAGAGGATGAAATAAGAATCTGAGGAAACTGCCAGCTTCATCATTTTATTGTATTTACTTTCTCTGTGCCTCAGTGTACTCACTTTAAATGTGGGCTAATAGTCATAACACTGAATCGGTTTGCTATGAGTTTTAGATGTTCTTAGAAACATGCCAGGCATAACTGTAAGTGCTGCATAATTATTACTAATGTTATTATTATGTAAATATTACCACATCCATTTCAATAATGAAGATAAAGTGTTTGAGGAAAGTGAAGGTGACCTTCTGAAGGCTGCATTGTTGTGTCCGGTAGATATCAAAAATCAAATGCCAGTCTTCCAGTTCATCCTGTGATTTTTTCCCCCTGATCCATTGCTGCTGATGGGTGACAGGGAGCTTTCCTCAGGCTGCACTGACTCAGTGTGTGGATGCAATACCAAAACAAGATGAAACTTTTCATTCCAGTACAACTGCCAGATTGCCTGAGAAGCAGTTCCGTGCACACCGGTTAATTCATACTGCCAAGCACAGCCACATGCACAGTTCTGTTGTAGGACCTGGGTGGGTCCTACGACAAAAACTAGTCCAAAACTACTTTGAAACATTAGATGCACCAAACTGCTCTTTAGTTCTTTTACAAAGGTAAGGGAGAGAAAATGCGATTGTTATAAATCGTACATTGTCACCAGTAATAATACCCTCTTTTAACTGAAGGACGATATTGTCAGGTTTTACTGAAATAACTTGTGTAGCCACAAATAGTCTTTATATTTTGGTCTTGTACTTATACTTCTGAATCAGAAGATGGCATGAAAAATCTCTTTACAAGAATATTGGGAGATCATTTTTATGAGCTCATTTTAAAAAACTTAACATGATCTGCAGTCTAAGAAATTATTAAGAGATGGCTGAGGAGATTCCACCCTTATGAAGAATTTAAACACTTGAACCAAAAACAAGCTCTGAGCTGATGACTGTCGAAATCACATTCTTCTAATGATATATGATAGAGAACGCAGCACAGAAGGAATTCACAGCACAAAACCATCTAGGAACAATTAATTTTGCGCTAAATGTTAATGATCCCATGTGTTAAATGCACAGACTATTTTGAAAATCTGTAACGATTTCAAAAACAAGGGCTTAATATCCAACTGTCAAGACAGCAAAAAGCAACAGAGGTAGAATCGAATTCATGCTTCACTAGTCATCATTAACACACACACACAAATACACAAGCACACAAACACTGACACGTGTTCGTAGATGTGAAACTCATTTTTATAGCCACATAGATTGAACAGAATTACTGAAACTTAACTCACTTCACTTTGTGGGGAAAGGCGGTGGAAAGAGCAGAAAACGGTGCTACTGTGTCTTAAACAACTCTCAGTAACCAGAGTCTCTACTAGGCCCTATGTACTTAAATATATGACCTCATTTATCATATGTTGCAAATGTGGTAGTTTCCACGAAGAAAGATATCACATTATTTTTTTCTAAAATATGAGGTGGAAAACAACTTCAAATTATTTCCATTGGGTATAGAAAGATTACTTGAGAATGTAAGTCCCAGATGTGAAGTGCATGCTTTTATCCTGAAATACTGAAATGTTTTATCCTAACGTTGCAATTCTACTCATGGCCAGAAATAAACAAACAAACAAATAAACCTCATGGTGCACCAAAAACATCAAAGGGTCCTAAAAAGCTGTTTCAGTATTTTTATGCAAATCATTACTCCTAACACTATAAACGTGGTTTTAGTAGATTAATTAAAATAAACTTTTTTTCCAAATAATTGACCTAAATCATTGAAACTTGTTCAGTGAGAGATACAAGAAAAGAAGAATGAACTGTTATTTAAAACTTTTCCAGCTACTCATTTTATATATTTTTATTCTGCCTAGATTTATAATTAGTAAGGCTGCATCTTTCTTTTGTTTTGAGGATGTAATAATTTGCTAGTTCTCAATTATTTGGGGAAAATTGCTTCCTAAACCAAGATATGGGCTGACAAACAAAAATGCTCTGTTCAGGTTACCTGTTAGTAAGGTTAAAATCACTACAAAAATGACACATTTTAATTATTTTCTGATAGGTTAGAGAGTTCAGGTTTGCCGGTTCACATGAGTGAGCTGTCAAGAGAGGCACTCTCTCTTCACAGTCACTCCCACTAGCTCCTTTCATCCTTTGTGCTAATGATATGCAGTGTTGTCTGCAGTGATGAATTTTAGCGGTCTAATGAAGCTGGTCATTTAATGTGCCCCGGGTGGCTTTGTTACCAAATGGATCAGAATGAAACCTGACTCAGTTAGAAAGATGTCACTTAAAGCAGAGAGCCTGTAAAACTCACACATTTGTATATGTGCATGCAACATCTGTTTCCTTCGTGCTTGAATCATGTAGCTGGACATTCAGTTGCCCTCCACAGCAAACTCTTTATGACCTCTCTGGCATAACCACAACCATGATGCACTCTATACTTTTCACAAAGCAAGACTTAAAGACACTTGAGAAACAATCGGGATGCAAAATATATCAAGATTGCTATAATTACCCTCGAATGTCTGTAATAAAACAATTACTTTCATGAGTGGCTTTTATTCATCCTTTATACATTCATAGAAAAGCCATCTTTATTTCTTTAGTTATATTTACCTGTATATTAGTTTAACTTAATTTGATTGTACAACTGCAATAGCAAGCACAAATTGTATAACTGTCGTGGCAACAGGCAGTGCAAAGACTAAAGATGAGATTCACTGATACACTGGAGGGCAGACTAATAACCTGAAAGTTCTCTGTGGGGTGGATCTTGGTCATTGTGGTATAGAGAAGAGAGAGAGTTCATCACTTAATCCAGTGTATTGCCTAAATAGTTGATCTTGAAGAGATTATATATTTGAAAATTTGGAATGCCTTTAAGTTACATGTCAAGAGGTAAGGATGCTATACTGAATTAAGGTATACTTGGTATCAATGCAGTATTTAATCTTGAATCTTTAACACACACAACCAAGATGGTGTGCCTCTCATAGAACTTGAAATAGCTAAATACAGTAGCATTACCTTGAATTTCTTATGGTATAGTCCTAATACTAATACTTCACACTGATAGTTTATATTTGTATTTGAGTTTTTTTAAAAAATTGCATTTAGGGGTGCCTGGGTGGCTCAGTTGGTTAAGCATTTGCCTTTGGCTCAGGTCATGATCTCAGGGTCATGGGATTGAGCCCCACGTCGGGCTCCCTGCTCCACAGCAAGCCTGCTTCTCCCTCTCCTCCTTGCCTGTGCTCTCTGTCGCTATCTCTGTCTCTCGCTCTCAAATAAATAAATAAAATCTTTAAAAATAAATAAATAAATAAATAAATAAATAAATAAATAAAAATTGCATTTAATATTAAAGTATAGATTTGGAACCAGATAGACTATTTTCTCATGTTATATATGAGTAAGGAATGAATGATCAGATAAAGAATGAATCAAAAAGAAAAAAAATGAATCAGTGACCTCTGGCATTGTCATTAGACAAACCCCACTTGACAAATTACGGTAAAATATTTCGTCATTACTGTAGTTCAATTTTCGTCTCCTACTGCTAATATCCAGGCTAAGATCCACTAAAATTCAAAGAAAAAAATGGCACCCATTAGTTCAAGAAAGCTGAAAGGAAAATAATAAAAATACTAAAAAATATTCTTATTTTTGGCCTTTGTTTCCAATGTGCCTACTAATCATTAGAGATTGAAAGGAGGACATAATTTAATGGGTTTTTTTCAGATTATATAGAAAATCATGACAAATTGGTGCAGGGAGGTAGGCGTCAAGCTTTGTGCTCTGATTAATGGAAACCATTCTCTTATTTTAGAATGATGAAAGGGACAGTGAGTTGAGGGAAATTTAGGTTGACAGATTTGATTTACCATATTGGGAGAAAATGAAACCATATTTCCTTTGCATTTAGATGTCAATCATTTAAAAATCAATCCCTATAAATAGTTTCTTGTTATCTCATCTATCTTCCTGTCTGCTTTAAAAGAAGACTGTCACAAAACCGATTTAGAAGAATAATCTTGGTATAGGTCCATATCTCAGGAGCCCAAAATGGTCTATCAAAAATGGATTTTGTAGCTGAGGAAATTTAAGTTTTGAATAGTTGGGAAAATAAAATTTTCACAGAACACAGCCAAGACAGATGGGGAGGTTAATTGATTTGGGACCATTGAGACATACATAGAACTATCTTACCACGATAGATAGATAGATAGATAGATAGATAGATAGATAGATAGATAGATAGATAGATAGATTTGAGATAGTCTTTATTATGCAATGCTTATGTGACAGCATTGTGTTTGGGGATGGGTTGTGATAGCAAGGGAAGGTTATTTAGGAAGATCAACTCCAAGAGAATATGGGGGCCGCCTATAGAGACGGGAAGAAGCTAGAACCAGATATTCATAGTGAAGTGCGAGAAAGAAAGAAAGAAAGAAAGAAAGAAAGAAAGAAAGAAAGAAAGAAAGAAAGAGAAAGAAAAGATATGACATTAGGATTTTGGGGGGTGCCTGTGTGGTGCAGTTAAGCATCTGCCTTTGGCTCAGGTCCTGATCTTTGAGTCCTGGGATAGAGCCCCAGGAAGGGCTCCCTGCTCAGCGGGGAGTCTGCTTCTCCCTCTGCCCCTCACCCTGCTCATGCTGTCTCTCACTCACTCTCTTTCTCAAATAAATAAAATCTGAAAGAAAAAAAAAAGAAATTAGGATTTTTCTGTAGGAATTGTTCAAGGATAATAGCACCTGTGTTTTGATCCATTTGTCATATTATATCTGTTGGAAAAAAATAAAAGCACATTTAAACATCAGTTTTGTTTTAAAGGGGTTGTACATCCTTTTAAAAATGTTATTGTCTCAAAGAGAGAAAAATATTCACCATTAACGTGTAATAAATTTGTTTTGCTCAAAATAGCATCATTATACCTCTCTTGTCTCCTGCTGTTATATATACATGTGTACATGTATGTATATGTAGACACACATATATGTGTTTCTGTATTTTATTTCATTTATGTTTTTCTGTTGCTATATTAATATCACAATATTTTAATTACTTTAAGTTTATATTAAAACAGCATTTAGCTCAAGATCATATCTATCAGTCTGTCAGATCTATCCATCTATCGTCTATCTATCTACACACACTGTAAATTTTGTGGTTATTTCTGACATACAGCTATGGACTGTACATATACTTTAAGATATTAACTACTTTGAGATTTTTAACAACAATCTTTAAAACTAATGGTTATTCACAAAGTGAAGTTAAAGCCACTTACTTTGTTAATTAGAATACATATGTAAAAGCTAAAGTGTAGCTCTTAGTAAATAGCAATCACTTTTTTTTTCCAAATCCTTTTCATTAAAGTACCTATATAAATGGAACTTATAATAAGGAGTCTCAACATGAACTCATACAGGAGTCTTAACATGAACTCATACTTTTATTACATTCAAATGAGTACTTTGTGTTTCTTATTTGAGTGTCTTGGTCAATAGAATTACCATTGCCAGGATACCCATCTTACTATGAAATAAGTGTCAAAATACATATCCCCACTTATTCTTGCATATTCACCTTGCATAAAAGATACTCTTCTCATGTATTTTTCTTGACTCCGATCCCTGAATAACCCCCTACCACTACTGCTAGTATAAAGCCTAAATTGTAGTAGATAAAAAAACTCTAAGTGAAAAGTTTTTCATGTACAGCCAGCTATCATTTTTCAAAATGAATTATTAAGATGGAATTGAATAAATTAACTCTTAATAATCATTTTATTATTATTTAATTGTTGTATCAAATGACTCCTTAGTTTGAAGAAAATTGTGCTGAACTCTAGCCATTAGTTAAGTAATTAGAATCAGAATAAAGGTGTCACAAAATAAACAGTGAACTAATTTGTTCAAAGATGGATTCCACTGTATAATGTGTTATGTTTTTGTGTGGTATAAAGATGTCCATTTATCAAGAAAATATAATACTGTGTGTATTACATTGGGGAAGAAGACCTTCTTCGGCCCTATGGTCCTTCTAAGCTGAAGCAAATTGACATGAGACAGATTAGTAGAAGAAAATCAAATTTAATAAGCATATATATGAGGAATCCACACAGACATGAGATTCCACAGACAGTGAGGCAACATGAAGTTTATATGAGCAAAGGAGAGGGGAGTTGTGTAAGAACACAAAGGGGAGAAACCTCATTAGCAAAAAGTTGAAAGGAGATGTTTGGAAAAATAAGGTTGTTCTATTTTGCGGATAAGTTCCTTAGGTAAAGGGGAGTCTCTGTTAATAGCTGTCTTCCTGGGACAGGCTCTCCTTTCCAAGGTGAATTAGGTAGTTATGGGGGAGTCAGAGAGCTTTTCCTGCATCTGTTGGGTTTTTATTATTTTTAACTTAAAATAATCTTTCTGTCAAAGTGACACAATTTGGGGTGTCCCATCCTGCACCCCTTCAATTACATACACAATTACTCATGTATGTAGGAAAAAAATCAGTTTCCCAACTACATCTATCATCTTAAATATAAATTAAATCCAGAAAGTAGTAAAATTGTCTTCTTGATGTAGGAAAGACTAATGTTAGGGTTTGAAGCCAATGGCCAAGAAAGAATTCTTGAGACATCTTTGGTGAAAAAAGGTGGTTTTATTAAAGCACAGGGACAGGACCTGTAGGCAGAAAGAGCTGCACTGGGGTCATGAGGAGTGTCCCATTAAATACTTTCAGGTTGGGAGGGGGTTAGGGATAGTGTAAGCCTCCTAGGTATTGTAAACAGGGTTTCCAGGAACCTGAGGGAGCTAGTTATTGTTAGGAAAGGTTATTTATTACTGTTTAGCAAAAACTCAGTCATGAGATCCTTCAGATATATATTGGTGGGTCATATGTTTGGGGGATGTTTGCCAACACGTATCTTGGGGGTGTAGAGATATAGGAAGTTTCCAAAGGAATTTTTATATGTTAAAGTAAATTTACAGGATCCTGGGGGTTGGGCTAAGATCGCCTTTTGCCCTTAGCCAAGTATTAACATCAAGGCAGCTGAGTCCCTAGAGGAATAGTACTCTGCCTGTTTCAAGGACTTGTCAATGGGCTGTAGATAATAAGGAAATTTAATAATTTTTCTTCTGCCTTTGTTTCCCACATCATTCTGACCAATCAATAGATGTCATGAAGGTCATGCACGAAAAATCATGCCCTTGAACAGTTGACGTTTCCCCAACCTGTTGCTGAAAACCCATTTACTCCATTTTAGGAATAATTTTAACTCTTACAGCTACTTATTTTTTCAGCCTACAGGAGATATGACTAGAAGTGATTACACTTTTTTACAGAATGAAATGAAAACTGAGAGATGAGACAGAAAAATTCCTTGAGTGAGAGAGAATCAAAAGAAGGGAAAAGAGAAAGAAAAGAAACATGTGATATACACAACACAAAGCATTTTATGGCTATTTAGGCCAGTCGACAAAGGTGGGGGGTTGGTTTGTTTGTTTGTTTGTTTGTTTGTAATTAAATGTTCCTACTGGTCCAATAAGATCCTCCTACAAGTGACATGTCAAACTTAAAACCTTCCCATCCATTCTGGTAGTGAAATGGAAACTAAAGTCAGATAAATTAGCTGCTTTGTTTTGAGCTGTTTATGCTAGGCTTTGCCACTTGTTAAATGCCAGAAGGATCTTTGAGAACAAGCAGATGTTCACTTCTTCTACCAGAAATTAATTGCACTTGTGTAAATTTATTCAGCTCTTCTCTTTACCCCCCAGGTAAATGATGGCCTGAAAGATTAATATAAACCCACAGATTCTAAAAAAATATATATAACAGCAAAGGCAAATACAAATAAGACAGTTCTGTGGTTAAGATGAATAGAATGTTAACAGAATTATTCAGAGTATACTCATTTTATCTGAAAAATCCATCCCCAAGAAGTTTGAAATATAAAGTGTTTGTTCTGCATTTATTCACAAGCTTATGTCTTATCTTCTACCTCTAAAGACATTCACCCACAATTTCTATAAACATTTTGTATTGCATTCTTAGAAGAAAATATTTCAACTCTTGCCTTTACTAAGCACTCAGGGAATGTGTCTATGTTTGTTTTAAGCCAGGTGCTATTCTCAGAAGATCACCCAATTTATTCTTTCACAGATAAAAGGGAACCGTTACCAAAGAATTTATATCAAAGAAGGAATTAAGAAGGAAAGAGTGAAGGTTAGTTGTATTTCAGAGTCAAGGACAATATGGCAGCCCTTTGTGATTCTTCCATCACTGGAAATCCTCCCTTAGTAAGAACTAGTTGCTATGTTATATACGTGGAATATAGCAGAGAACAGGAATGAGAAAATGTGATTTCATAGGGCTGTCAGGTGAGGTGAAGGGAACACAGAAATTAGATAGATCCTCACATAAGTCATCAACTAGCTCATTGTCAGTGTGGTAAATGCTTTATAGAAATACAGGGTGGCCTTGAGATAATGGAGATGACTAATCTGCCTAGGGTCAGGGGAATCTTCTCAAGAAAGCAAAACTTAAGGCAAAATAAGAGATACAGCTTAGCTGGAGAAGAGTGTACTAGGAAGAGTAAATAGATTGCATTAAATTCCTGAAATAGGACAATTTAGAAAGTTATCAATATCTACATGAGATTCTGCCTTTGCTTGAGTGACAGCAGGGGAAATGCTGAGATATGGACAGATTCAAACATATTGAACTTTGTAGCCATGAAAACTGGATTTTCTCTGCTATTCTCTGCAAAACATAGCAGTTAGCTCTCAGGAAGTGCTCAATTCAGGTGATGAAGGTACTGCAAATGGCTGCCATTGTTATGTTTCTTTAATCCGTTCTTGTAAAAACATGGTAAATGGTAATGTTTGTTAGATAATATTATAATTGTCTTATTTTCTATATATTTATGTGTGAAATTTTCAGGAGGCATATAGCACTACACTGCACTGTATAGCCTACCTTCTTGTCCGTATCTCCCACTAGCCAGAGTGACTGCAAAATATTATCTGATATGTAGTCCTCTGACCTGCCACAGATTCTGCTTTCCCATTTCAAAACAGTAGCCAAGGATGGTTTTCTCTACACTTTCACTGGAGGAATAAAGATGGATTCACTGTGGGCCCTGGGGGTTAAATAAATCACTTACGTTTGTCTTCTTGGAAAGAGATCTACCATTACTGATATGTCAATATTACAATAATCTCTATTAAAAGTCACATTTGCCAGTTTTTTGCTAATATAATATTCACCAATATATATATATATATTTTTTTTCTTGGTGGCATTGTATACAAGGATGAATGATGTCATTGGCTAATGAGGTATTTTACAAGATTAAACTTACTGTTAAAGAATAATAAAGGAAGGTAAATTTTTATTTAGGGTGAATTACTTGGCTTCCAGTGTGCTCACCTAGACTTTAAAAAAAAGTGATACATATTAATATGGAAATATCAAATTAGAAAATTACTTCTAATCTAAAGGAGACCTGGACACACATTTATGAGCAAAAAGTCCTATGGTAAGCATCAGAAATAAAATGTTAACCTTATATGTATGTGTATTTATTTTTTTTTAAGATTTTATTTTATTTATTTGACAGAGATAGAGACAGCCAGTGAGAGAGGGAACACAAGCATGGAGAGTGGGAGAGGAAGAAGCAGGCTTCCAGCAGTGGAGCCTGATGTGGGGCTCAATCCCAGAACGCCAGGATCACGCCCTGAGCCGAAGGCAGATGCTTAACAACTGAGCCACCCAGGCGCCCCTATATGTATGTGTATTTAGATCACACACACCCGCACACACACACACACACGAATGACAAGGGCAAGCTACTTGCCACTAGTGATAAATTTATGTTATCTTATTAATTAGAGTCTCCAAGCTACAGGGGTTCTATGTAACATCTTTTCTGTTAGGCAAGGAATTCTGAAGGCCCAGAAGAATTAGGTGATTTGGTCAGGCAGCCATCAGCAACATTGGACTTAACTATCACAAAAAAATAAAATACCTCTAGTTATAGAAATGCTTTTCTGACATTTTTAATGTGCTTTCTACTACATTTCTTCAAAACTAGTGTATTTATTCTGCGTAGCTTGAGTCAAAAATCCTTTTCCATTTTTTTAAATGCAGGAATATCAAATGTATTCCTTGGTACTAAAAATAATGTCTGGAATAAGAGACCAGATATCTCAGCCACTTAATTTTTTTTAAGGCAAATTGGAAAGATTTTAAGACTTTTATCCTTCTATAAAGGTTGAAGTTAAATTGTCAGTTCTCATCTTTTTCATAGAACTCATGTAAATGATTTTTGAGAATTACTTTGATCCATTAAGAAAGATGAATTAGGAAAGTTTCAGGTCTGCTTTCTTACCCAAATGCATCAAATTTTGTGTTAACTTATGAAACAGTGATACACTTCGGGTTTTTTTTGTTTGTTAATTTAGTTCTATTTATTTTTTATATATAATAATTTATTTTTTGTATAAGATGAGGTACTGATTTATGGGCTGTAATAGTATACAACTGAGACAGGATCCTTACTTTCTTGAAGCATATAGTTAAGTGTTGATCAAAGAAAGGCACGAGGAGATTGCCCAAAGTCCTAGTCCACAAGATCCCCAGGTAGAATATTTTTCAATTTGAGTCTAGTTGGCACACAGTGTTACATTAGTTTCAGGTGTACAACTTAGTGATTTGACAAGTTTATACGTTATGCTACGTTCGCCACAAGTGTAACTACCATCTGTCTCATTACATTGCTATTTTATTATCATTGACTGTAGTCCTTATGCTGTGGGTTTTATTCTTGTGACTTACTCATTCCCCAACTGTAAGTCTGTATCTCCCACTCCCCGTCACCCATATTTCCCATCCCTCCCTAATCCCCTCTGGCAACCATAAGTTTGTTCTCTGTATTTATAAGTCTGATTCTGCTTTTTTTTTTTTAATTCATTTTTTTAGATTCCACTTAATGAGTGAAATTATATGGTATTTGTCTTTTTTAGTCTGACTTATTTCAGTTAACATAATACTCTCTAGGTCCATCCATGTTGTCTCAAATGATACAATTTCATCCTTTTTTATGGCTGGTAATATTCCATTATGTCTGTCTGTCTGCTTGTCTCTCTTCCTCTTCTCTCCCTCTCTCTCTTTCTCTCTCTCTCTATATATATAGATATATAGATCACATTTTCCTTATCCATTCATCTGTTGATGGACACCTAGGTTGCTTTCATATTTGGCTATTGTACATATTTGGCTGTTGATGGACACCTAGGTTGCTTTCATATTTGGCTATTGTACAAATATTGTACATATTTGACATAGTGGTACATATATTTGAACTTTTTGTTCTCAACAATAGATATATGATACAGTGAGAGAGTGAGTGACTATTTCTGAATGATATTAACAGAATAATAATTGAATTTCTTATGCAGTCTGAAGAGATCATGTAGATGCATCACTCAGGTGTACAAGAAAACATATACTAAGGAATATTGTTGACTGACAACCTTTACCTTTGACACCTTCCCTCAGGATACTGCCAGCCAAATATTGAGTATGGTGAAGATACAAGAACCAGGCCATTTCTACCAAAATAGGACTCCTTAAAGAGTCAATTTTTGTTCAGGGGCTTTCACAGGCCTTACCAAAACTTTCTGAGTTGTCCTGCAGTCTGATGCTCTTCCCATTCTCTTCTTCCATCCTTCGCTTTTTTCAATAATGCCTGCTCTGCATTGTGTTCTGACGATACCCCTTGCCTTCTTCTGTTCCTTGAACCTGAATTCTTCACAGACATCCCTAACGACACTGTATAGAAAGAGCTCATTAAAAACTGTTCACTTACTGAAACTCATGTGAATGTGAAATTAGAAAAAAAAAATCTTGACTTTTAAGCATTCAGGAGTAGATTTTGGAGGAGCACTGGGAAGGAGGCAGTGGGATATTATTCTTGCTTTCCTAATGATGACTGAAGTGAGTCTGATCAAAGGGACTGATTGTGAAAACATTCACGAGGGGAAGCATTCAATGCATGAAGAGTCATGGATTCCTCAAGATTTCCTAGTCTATTGAATATGGATTTAGGGGAAAGTCAAAGATCACTTTATTTCTGGATTGAGAATCATAGCTTCCATTTGATAATAGAAGGGATTTGAAAAGAAAAAAAAAGGAAACTGTATATGCATATTCGTCTGTGTGTGTTTTGTGTATGCATTTTAGCTAACATTAATTTCACTCATTATTAGAAGCCCTTTAAGTGCACGAATTAAAAAAAAATAGTTCACGAATTGATATAATTTGTATGTGCTGTATTAGTTACCAAATGAAATTAAGTGTATTATGAAAAGTAAAGCACTAAGCTGGGGAAGGTCAAAACAGCAAAACAGCTTGGGGATAATGGAAATAGATGAACAGTATTTATAAGCTGACTTCTTCATCATAAATTAATCTAGTCTTAAAGGGAACTTCTCTGTCATAAAAAAAGAAAAAGTTGGAAATTAGCACCAAGGACACTGTAAACGTCTACACTTATTTTACAAACTCAGAAGAAATTTCATATTTGGAAATTGTATTAATTGAAGCAAATCATTCTAGAAGTTGAAATAAACACACACTACTGATATAGATCTCATTTCCTGCTATGAAATGAACTGTTTTACATGTCAGTCACACTATGGAAAAATTAAATTTATTTCAATTTTACTGAAGTGCTTAGATTCTTGTATTATGCCTACAACTATTCATTCTTAAAATAGCTTATAAAGAGCTCTCTGGAGGATAATTCGGGAAGAGTAAGATATGACGCAAATTCTGGGGAAAATTAATTCATGTAATTAGCTTCCAGACAGAATAAAATAGGCATGTTTCTGTCTGTCTTGACAGCCTTTGTGCATATACAAGCACATTGAACATAGCTTTAAACAAAATATATACATATTTGTATTTTTATGTTTCAGTTTTATAGTATATATTTCATTTTAAACTATAACAAATTCATATCATTTCACCTGGTTTCCTCATCATAATTTATTTACTGTTACAATTATCCCTCTACAGTTATCCCTGCTGTTACACTCATCCACCTGATACCATTGCTGCTTAGTCTGTCTAAATGTATACTAAGCCCTATTGCTTCCTTTTTATTCATGAACTCTCCTGCAACAATTATCCTCTATCTTTCCCTGAATCGGTAATTTCTTTTTTTCTCTTAAAAGTCATTTTCTGTGTCATTTGGGTCACCAGAACGTAGACATTGAGACAATATTAAGAATGTAAAAAGGTTTTGATGAGTGATTCCCATGAAAGATAGAAGTGAAAGAAAGTCAAATTGAACAACAACAAAAAAAACCCTTCAGGTGATAATGTGGATTTGCCATCTGTGAGAGGACAGGGAAGAGAAATCAGAAATGGGCAGAATGAGCCTTCATAACGATGTCAGTCTGACAATGTCTTGGTTAATTCAACAGGGAGCCATTCAACACAGCAAAGATTGTCAGAAAAGTCATGCATGGGACAGAAATCAATCACTGATTCAGGGCTGCCTGGTATGACCATGGCATTGGCTTGAACATGGAGGTGAATTCTCAGTGCACTTCTAACTGGAAATAGTCAACAAACTGTACTCTTGTAACAGCACAGATTTTTTTTTTCTTGAAAGGGTATAAAAATAGCAGATGACTTTGAATGTCACAGAACATCCTTTGTGCCACATAAATCAACTTGTCTATAAATATTCAGGGATCCACTCCTACAATCTTTTCTGGGTCTTTCTTCCTGAAGAGATACTTAGAAGACAGGAATTAGTGGGCTGAACTACAGCCCCCTCATTGCAGTTGATTTCTGGACCACAATTGGTATTTCTTATTCTCCTCTTCCACTTTCTAGTCTTAGTTTCTCTTACCATTTAGACCTCTCTGCTGGTATCAATGGATTGCCTGGTATTGTGGCCCAAATCCTCTTTCTGGAAGGGTCTGAGACCCTGTTAACCATTCTTTTTCTCAGGTCACATTGTTATACCTACCATTCATAGTCCCAGTTGGATAAGGGATTACTAAGAGGTACCCAGGTGGATGACCTATGTTCTACATACAATCTTCTCTGACCCAAATATGTAATAGCAGCCCTAACTATTCTTGCTTATCTGGATCAATTACCCATGAAAAACTGGTGACTACTCTTTGCATGCTGGTTCAGTGACCAAAGGAGTCTAAATTGTTCAGGTGGTAACCATGGATTTCTAGTTTAAGGAATCTTTTCTGTGTTTCCTGTCAAAAGTATATTCCCTTTGAGATCAGAACATCTAATCCTGCAGACCCCGGAGTTGTAGGGACAAAAGTACTTCCCTCAATGACTCATTGGAAATCATGGTAAATGAAGCTACTCTTCTATCCCTTTCTGTCTGGACTCTTGTGTTTTTCCTATTGTGGACCTAGCACCATGTAGAGGTTTCATATTCAGTATGTATACCACATCCTGAAGGATAGAATCCTATACTCAGAAAGCATTCCCTCTGGGCTGCTATTCCAATGTGCCTTTAAAAGATCATTTGAACACTCTAGGAGACTGGTTGCTTCTAAGTGGTGCAATATATAATATGACCAATGAATCACATGATTATTGTGGACTCACTCCTATACCTCTTTTGCTATGAAGTCAGTTTCCTGATCAAATGCTAATATTTTTTTAAAGATTTTATTTATTTATTTATTTGAGAGAGAGACAGCATGAGTTGGGGGGAGCTGGGGCAAAGGGAGAGGGAATGAGAGAAGCAGACTCCCCGCTGAGCAGGGAGCCCGACACAGGGCTTAATCCCAGGACCCTGAGATCATGACCTGAGCTGAAGGAAGACACTCAACCAACTGAGCCACCCAGGCACCCCCTGGTCAAATGCTAATTTGTGTGCTAATACTACTGGATCAGGTATTGCATAAGCCCCTGCATAATTGTATTGACTGAGGCCTTTCAGTTAGGAAAGCAAGTCCATATCAAGAATAGGTATCTTTTACTGTGAGATGGAGTTTCTTCTCTTTCCAGAATGGAGAGGGCAAACTGTAATTGATTTGTCATCAAACAGCTAGTTGGTTTCCTCAGGAAATAGTACCATACTGGAGATTCAGGATTGATCACTACTGTTGGTGGATTTGCTATTCAAAGGCAAGGGTAGCTAAGCTGGCCTTGAAAAGAAGGATTCCATTCTATTTGGCCTATGTGCAGCTTCCATCTCTGCCACTCAGATAACTGAACACACATGCATTGTTCTAGTTCTCAGATAGTAGAATGACAGCAACTGACCAAGTCATTTGCTAGAACTAGGAGTCTGAGTGATATAGGGCTTTTAACTTTCCTTTCTTCTCTTGGTTCTCCTGTCCTCTAGGCATTGATTAAAGTATGCAGTCAGTTTCCTCTTTTCAGTCTAGAAAAGATGGATGTGAACAACTTCAGCCTCAGATGTACTTACTGACTCTAGTAAAGAGGAGCATTTATGTCTTGGGACCAAGAATAACTCTCGTTCATACATGACCTCAGTTGTGGTCACATACTAGTCCTCAGTATGATGGCTGGGACCTTAAGGACAGAAGTTCTCATAAACTAGTCTGGATTAAATACCCATCCAATTTGTGAGCTGCAGTAGGAGAATTTTTCATCATAGATTGCTTTACCAGAATCACAGAGAATACTTAGTATTAGTTTTCCAAAGTTAATCTGGAAATAAACTCTAAGGACTAGTGAGTTAAAAAAAATAATGTCCATTATAAGCATCTTAATGAATATCTTTCTCCTTTGAACTATCTCATTAGGACATACGCTTTTGAGTATATTATATAAATAATAAATATGTATATGCCTGCATGCTGAAGTCTAAATAATTACTGTATTTTATAAGATCCTATGCCATGTATGAGTATACCAGTTTACCTTGATTTCATTGTTATTAATTATTTTATATTTTTCAAAAGTACTGTAGGGAAAAGAGTAGTTCATTATTTAGTATTTAGAATATTTTAATTCTCAGTTTGGGTAAATATTGCTTTATATATATTTATTTTTATTGTTAATCTTGGGAAATTGTCTATTCATTCCCTTTGCTGTCTGTTGTAAGTTTTGTAGCATTTTATACCCTGAAAAGGAATGAACCTGCCAGTATTATATTAATAACAACACTTGCCATTTTAAATGAAAAAAAATCCTCATTCTCATATCTCTTGTTTAATAAATTAAATACTTTGGTTCATTCATTTTGATTCATGAAATAGCTCTCAACTGAGCTATGTTCTAGCAAAAGGTATGGTCCTTGTCTCCATGGAGCTTACTGTTGATTTAAGCTCTTCCATTCCCTGAGGTTTAAACACATTTACATTCAAATCAAATAAATATTGCTTCAATCTTTTCAATAACTGTGATTCATCTCCTAGTCCAATATGTCTCAAATGTTGTTTCTCTAGATACTTGTAGGAAAATGAGATACATTAAATATTACAGGAAGTTGTACTGTAAACAAGTTAAAATCAAATATGTTTATTTTTATTTGTATTCACCAATTCTTTAATGTTACTATGTACTAGGAATCTCTTAGAATTATAGTAGGTAGTGTTTCTAAAACTTCTCCATAGAATATTCTTTTTGAAAGCAATAATTAGCACTAGAATTAAATAACATTCTCATTTTAAAAATTTTTCTCTGGAATATCTACCTATATATCATCTATATGTCTATGATTTATCTATCTAGCATCTATCTATCTATAATCTATCTTTAAAAAGTATTTATTTTCTAACCCACCTAAATCTTCTTTTCATATATGACAAAAAGTATAGTTCTAAAATGACTTTCCTCAGTTCATCCAGTTAAACCAATATATTCATGAAATATCTTTTCTCTATTTATCTTTTTATTTATCAATTTCACATATAAATTTACATACTTTGTGTATTTCTATTCTGATCTGTATACGACTTTTTGTACTACTTCCAAATACTTTTGTTTCTCCTTTATTATTTAACTAAAAATTATACTGTGATTAATCTTCCATTTTAAATATTTTTGTTTTTGCTTGTTTTCATATTAACTGACTTTTTCTCACTATAGTTTCTAATTGATGTTATAAGTTTTTTTAAAGATTTTATTTACTTATTTTAAGAGAGAGAGAATGCACGAGTGGGGGGGAGGGGCAGAGGCAGAGGAAGAAAGAATCTCAAGCAGACTCCACGCTGAACCTAGAGCCCTACGTGGGGCTTGATCGCACAACAGTGAGAACACAACTTGAACCGAAATCAAGAGTCAGATGCTCAACTGACTGAGCCACCTAGGCACCCCGTGATGTTATAATTTTTTTGTTAGTCAATTAAAAATACCTTATTGTGGGGGCACCTTGGTATTGCAGTCAGTTAAGCCTTGCACTCTTGGCTTCAGCTCAGGTTGTGTTCTCAGGGTGGTGAGATGTAGCCTTGCGTCCTGCTCTGCAGGGAGTCTGCCTAAAAATTTTCTCTCCTTGCTCTGCCCCTCATGCTTGTGCTTTCTGTCTCTAAAATAAATAAATATTTTTTTAAAAAATCTTATTGTGATTATATTTGCATTAGTTGAAATTGATTAGGGAACCTGAAGAAATTTATAAATATAAGTAATTAGCCATCCCCTCCAGGAACATAAATTTTTTCCATTCTTTAAATACCTGTATTTTAATTTATAATTACCAGTGACCAGTGTACTATTTGATAACGTTTTATTTTAGATTTCTCTATAAATATACATAGGAGAGATCATTTTACAAGTTTTTAAAAATTATCTATTAGATTTTGGGACAGCCTTTAAAAAAAAGATATATTTATTTATTTTAAAGAGAGAGAGAGAGCATGAATAGGAGGGGCAGAGGGAGGTGGAGAGAGAATCTTAAGCAGATTCCATGCTGAGTGTGGAGTTCAATGCAGGGATTGATCCCACGACCCTGAGATCACAACCTGAGCCGAAACCAAGAGTCAAAGGCTTAACTGACCACCCGACCCAGGCCCTAGATTTGGGAACAGTCTTAATCATTTCAGTTTAAAATCTCTCTTTACAAAAAAGAAATTATTTGTATTTTTAACTCAATAACATTGACATATTTTATCTTTGATGACAAAATTGCATAGGTATGTAAATTAGACAGATAAAAGTTATTTGGCAACAAGATTATGTTTAAGATTGATGAGTGCAAATATGAAATATTTACATATTTGAGTTAAACATCCCAAAAATGAGGTGCATACTCTCTGTCTAGCCAATATTTTTGAAATGTCTTTAAGACATTTTTAAGATATAAAAAAACATAGTTTTATTGAACTAAAGGAAATCTTTTTTTTCCCACTACCTTATGTATTATTTAGATTAGGCATAATCCTAATTCTTTTTGGTGGGGGGAGGGCTTTAGGTGAATTTTAGTTACTTTACAAACACTGTCACAGTTCCCAAACAAAGAATGATTTTTTTGTAATGGGTTTAAAAATCTGTACCACAGACAACTTGGGGTAATGAAAAGATAAATGCCTTGGATGTTGAAGAGGTCAGCCAGGTTTTGTTAGTAGACCCATTTTGTGATCGGATACCAATTACTTAATCTCTCTGTATATAAAATTAAAACATCTATGGTTCAGCATCAGTTTACTGCATATGCAGCATTATTTGGAGAATCCACTCCATTCTCAGTTAATTTGGCTCTGATAAGACAGAAGCTTCACTGTTTGGTGGTGGAGATCATCCAGATCTAGCCAACAGGAATTATATCTCCATTGCCACAATTACTCATTCACTAATTAATATGACCCAAACTAGGCCAAACCAAATTGATTCTAGAAATTTTGCTAGAATTGTTGAGAGAAAAATAAGCTTTCTACTGAGGTTACAAAGTTAATGGGAAGTAAGCTTAATGCTAGTGCACATCTTTGTCAAAACTGTGGGCCACTATGTCTAAGAATCAAGTCAATAAAGGACAGCCATGGAGGGAAAAAATGAATAAAAAGATGAAAACACAATATTCTTTTGACACCTCTGGGACTTGAAAATGAGCAGTGTCTGCAGGTGGTTCTCACCTTGGAATCCTTTATGACATACATCAATACTCCTCCCCTTTCTGTATAAGCTCATTTGTGAGGAGTGTTTGCCATATGTAACACAGCATTCTGACACACAAAATGCAGTCTTGGATGAGCTAAAATTTGGAATTTAGTATCCTAATAATGGTTCTGGATTCTGAAGCCATTTACAGAGAAAAAAAAGATTTAAAATTCTTATGAGGAATGACACTTCACCTATGAAATTTAGCTTTCTTCGAAAGCTAGTACTTCTTTAGACAAATAAGTTTTGAATGTTTACTTAACAGAATAATTGACTATACTTATCTGATGATGACATCTCAAATCTTGATTCAGAGTTGTCCTAGCCAGTTTCGACTGCTATGACAATTTACCTAGACTAAGTGGCTTAACCATATTTTTCATAGTTCTGGAGGCTGGAAAGACCAGGTTCAAGGTGCTGTCAGATCCAGTGTTTGTTGAGGGCTGCTTTCTCCCTGTTTCCTTACCTGGGAGAGAGAGAGCAAGCACACTCTCCTTTCTCTTCCTATAAGGGCACTAATCCTATTCACTGAGGGCTCCACCCTCCTGACACTAGCGTCATGGTGGTTATGATTTCTACATATGAATTTGGGGGAGACCCAAGCATTGAGTTGATAGCAAGAATGCAAGATAAATATTATTTAACTAAAAAGGAAAAAAAATGCTTTTTATGGCTCTCATTACTGACATAGTGCAACTATCTATCATCTCTTACCTGGATTACTATTATAATCTGTTTTTTCTATTTCTATGTTCCCAGATAGTTTTTTCTCAACACAGTATATGAAGTTAGCTGCTTTAGAATATGAATCATGTCACTCTGCTCAAAACATTCTAATGGCTCACTCAGAGCAAATTTTAAAAGCCCTAAAAATGTCTTTTATGGCCCTCTACAATCTCATCCTCTAAGACTGTGGCATAAGATACTACCACTGTCCCTCTACCCACCCTGCCATTGTGGACTCCTTGCCTTTCCTAAAATTTACGAAGTATACTCCTCTCCTGGATGCCTGCATCATTCTTCCTACAAATATATCCGTGGTTTCCTTACCATCTCTTTTCCTGTATTGCACAAATGTCCCTTTCTCAGTGAGGATTTCTCTGACTACTGAATTTAAAATTGCAAACCCCCCTAGAATTCCTATCCCCTGTCTCTGCTTAATTTTTTCCTCTATCACTTAGCTCCAATTAATATATATATATATATTTATTTATTTATTTATTTATTTATTTATTTATTTATTTTTACTAATTCCTTCACCCCCAACATCTGTTAGAATGCCAACTCTTTGTGGCCATGAGGGCTGGATTATTAAAATATCTATTTTGTTCATAAATGCTCAGTAACCATAACACTATATACATATATATGTATACACACACACACGCATAATATAAACTCACCAATAATTGGAGTTGAGATATCTTTTGAATTAAAGGATTAAATATTGGTTAATCAATGACATTAAATTTCACATAGTTGGTAAATAAATATTTGTTGGTCAATACATAAATGAATAAATGGATGAATAAATATAAAAGGATTATATTGATCAGAATTCTCCAGAAAAGCAGAACCAATAAGATATATAGAGAGATATGTAAAAAGAGATTTGTTATAAGAGATTGGTTCATGTGATTATGGAGGCTGAGAAGTCTCATGGTCTGCCATCTGTAGTTCCAGTTCAAAACAGAGGACCAAAGAAATGGGGGTGAGGGAGAGGATGTAAGTCCCGTTCTGAGTCCAAAGGCCAAAGAACCAGGAGCACCAAAGGAAGGAAAAGATGGATATCCCAGCTCAAGCAGAGATTAAATCCACTCCTTTTCCTCCTTTTTTTCCCCCTTTTAAGATACTCAGTAGATTGGATGATGCCTACCCATGTTGGTGACGGCAATCTTCTTTGCCCTCAGTCTTCCTATTGAAATGCTAATCTGAAATACCCTCAGAAACACACTTAGAAATAATGTTTTCACAGGTATCTGGGCATCCCAGTCAGTCTGACACATAAAAATAAGCATCACATGGATAAATAAATTTCTGGTATACTCTGGCCATATTAAGCAGAAAGTAGTGTTATTATTATGCTGCATAGATTTTGCAGTTTAATGGCAAATTGACAATGCCATCTTGTATTTATACCCCTTCTTATATTTTTCAAAAATCTTAATATCTTTCATTTATAAAACACCCTTATGATGTATTAAGGAGGGCATGTATTGCATGGTGCACTGGGTGTTATACACAAGTAATGAATCATGGAACTTTACATCAAAAACTAGGGATGTACTATATGGTGACTAACATAATATAATAAAAAAATATTATAAAAATTTTTTTTAATTAAAGAAAAACCCTTATGAGGTGATCTGCCAGTTATCAATTTATTCTCCAATTTAAATTTAATCTCCTTTGCCCTGCTTTATGATACCACAGCTAGAACCTATAAACCTTTCTTCTTTGCCAGCTGGCACGGTATTATGCTGGGGTTTTTTTAGAGGGTGCAAGATGACCATTGAAGGAGAAAAGCGTTTCCTTACCTGGTTCAGGTGTGCTCCTCTCTTCCGGTTCCTGCATGAGTCGGCAGCCAGGTGTGTGGCACATCCAAGGTAATGGCTCCCAGTGGATTTCAGTGACACCCTAATGGCCACTTCTTAGAGAGTTCCTCTGGCATCACAGTGGAGGTTTTCCCATTTGCAGCCCCAACCTGTGACACCTTCATAAACCTCACTATTTAATGAGCAGAGCCTATCCAACAAAGTCTTAATTTGGTGTGTTGAGGGTAATCATGTGTTTCTTTCTTGGACGCTCTGCCTCAGCCATTGAGAGAGTGGCTGTTCCCTATATCTGCTGTTCCCATAATTTTTGCAGTTATTTTTATCTCTTAAGAATTAATGACCTGTTTCTACTTAGTGCTATATTATTATTTTTTTCCATTTAAATTATAGAGTGGTTTTGTGCCCTGACTCTAATCTGACTGTCAAAAATCAGCATCAGACATCCTGTTTTACCAGTGGGAGGCAGCTTAACTTTATGTGAGCCTTAGGTTTCTCATCTGAACAATAAAATGTAGTTACTTATTCCTCCTTTCTCAAATTCACTTTGGACATTATATTATGTTACAGATGTGATAGGGTTCTATATTTGCAATGGTACATCCTTTAAATGTACCACCACTAAAATTATGGGCATATTTCAAATCACCGATATGTCTATTCTTGAAGAAATCACAGAATTCCAAAACCCATTTTCTGAATGTTCCTTGGGTAGTAAATGAGAAAATCCTTGCAAGAAAGGGCCTTTTCCCTACCAGAGAGGGCACTTGTATTTAAGCTAGCTTTCATTTTACTTTCTCTACAAGTGCAATTTAGTCATCTTTACGTCACCTGAATAGAGTATAGACCACCCATTTTTCCGTGGTGTGCAGGATACATCTTACCATATGTTACTTATATTTCAGTCTGCTCTCTAATCCTGCATTATAAGATTGCTCAGTATAATATGTAACTAAAACTAATTAACAAATATATAGACAAATAATTTCTGAAAAATGTTCTGTAATTAATAATTAGAGCATGTGATGTGCTCTAATTGTAATAAAAATCCATTCACAACCCTCAATCCTAGAGAATCTCTCTGTGCATCTCTCTGGTCACTCAATATCTAAAAATTAAGAGGACTTACCCTGCAAACATGAGTTATCACAACAGCTAAGATCCTCTTTGAAGAAGTGAACTAGTTGTTTATAAGGATGGGGAGTCCTCTTGGACACATTTCAGATCACTGATTAAAATTATCTCAAGTGGGCAATTACAATTCCATGCTAGGACAAATATCTTCTTTGAGACATAGTTTCTTCTACTTTAAAATGAATAGCTGTGAGGAACAAATGAGATAATCTGGGCAGAGTTAGAAAGAAAAAATATATAACATTATATAAATATATATTAATTATATGTTATTTATATTTTATAAATAAATATAACATTTATTTAAACTGTTTTATATATTTAAAACATTTATTTTTATTAAAAATATTTATGTATAACACTTATAAAAATATTTATATACAAAAAATATTTCTATATAATATATATTTATATATATAATTCCAATTGAAGAAAGAGGCTCTTTTGGTACACAGGAAACCTTTGGAAGTAATTTAACCTCTCTAATCTTCTTTTTCATTATATATAAATAGTGATAATAAAGAGGATTCTCTTTTTAGGGTTATTATAAGTCCTTAGCTTGTCAGTAGGACATAGCATTTAGTGCAAATTGTCCATTATTATTTTTTTTATTGCAATTATATTGAGATAGTATCTTTTTTACTCCTTAGCACTGCACATAGAAAAAGCATGGAATATTCTCTGTGACTAAATACACTTTATTCTCCTGATTGTCTGGACAGAGTAGTAACTTTTTGATGAAATCAAAGATTCAGTGACAAATCAGTCACTGGGTTGGACCTCGTCTTCCAGCTGTTAAGACTCCAGTCAGCCAGTTATAATCTTGGTTCTCTGGGCACCCACAATCTTTGGGAAGTGAAAATACCTTCCAAGAGTTTTCTTTTCATTTATCATCTGTGATTTGGTAATTTATCCACATTTACCTTCAGGGTAATCTTCTGCTAGTGGGGTAATGTAGGTACTTTTGAGAGAGCTTGTCTGCTGAAACCCAAGAAAATAAATGAAGAAATACAGCTCACCTGAAAAAGTAAATCATTGTAATTATTCTGTTTGAATGTGCTCTGTTTGTAGGAATAGCTTTAGATTGTTCCATATAGTGCAGACGTAATTCAAACATCAGGTTACTCTTCAACAGTCTGTTGAATGCATGCTGGAATTATTTCATATAATGTCCTTTTCTCCCAATAATATTAATTTTTATAACTTTTACTTAAAACTGAATAAAGTTCACACAGATACCATTTTCTTAATTCCAATTTCCAAAATAATTGATTGTATAAAAGTTATTCCCCCCCAAAGTAGCTTTAATGCTTAAGAAATTTCCCTAAATATAGTTTTAAAAATACAGTTTTAAGCCATTACCTTTCTCTTTATGGGTTCACATCTGAATTGCCATTTATAATGTTAGCATTTTTTTATAGAGCATTCCTCAACTATTAACTTCTCTTCTCAGGCAATTTCAGGCTCCTTTGTGTGAAGTGATGGTGAATAAAGATCCTCAGTCTGGCACGATACTCAAATTCATTTGCCTTAACTCTCTTCCTAAATTTCCACTTTGAAAGTGGAATTAAGATATCTTTAAACAAAATTTCCTTTAAATTACTAAATTCTATTATGTGCAGAACTTAAAGAAACAACAATCGGTACTTTGGCAGACAGAAAACTCCATTTTGTATTAAAAGGAAAATGACTCTTCTAATAGGGTGTTCCTCCTTCAGGTCACCATTTTGCCATTAGTGTTATGGCCATGAGTATTTATTTGCTGTCTTGCATTTCAGTTTTGTTGATAAACAAAGATATATCAGTATTATATATAGTTTGCAAGAAAAATATAATTAACGCATCACAAATGTAAGCAAATGATTAAAAACTGTTCCTGGCACAAAAGTGTTAAATAATACACAATTTCCCTTGCAGCTTAGTGTCACAACTTATGTATATACCACTCATTCATCTGGCATATGTTAATGACCTATTGCTGTCTACTCCAGATTGGACATTTTAATTTATAAAATGGTGCTCAATAAATTATTAATATTATCAGCTCAGTTAATTCCTCACATGCTATCAACAGTCTAATATGCAATCTTAAGTTTTCTTTGGGAATAGTTATAAAAGGTGAAATTCTGTTTTCATAAGAAGAGCTAGAGGGGAAATGCCTAGCAGAGTACATACAGATGTTTTACATGGAATTCTTAGGAATAATATTAAGTTAAGACAAAGAAGCCCTAATCGTTGAATAGAATCTCTGTCTAATATGAGGTGGAAGGTTTAATTTTAGTCCCTTCGGGTAGCCAACAAACATTGAGGGAGCTGCTGTACTGACTGGAACTATTGATTCTGATTACCAAAGAGAAATGGGGTTGCCGATCTACAGTGCTGGCAAGGAGAACTCTGTCTGGAATCTGTGGGATTCACTAGTCATGTCATAGTCCATTTACTCCCAAATAATAATTGTCAATGAGAACTACAGTTCTCATTGAAAAATAATGAAGGTAGAGTCATTTACTAATAATGAGATACACGATTGAAGTGATTCAATAAGGAAGATATTTCTGTGAGAAATATTTCTCAAAAAAAATAATGAAATCAAGCCTGATGAGTTGTTGGAACAGGTAAGGATAAAATGAAATGAGTGATGGAAAAAAAAAAGTGATGATAATCTAATTCAGCTTAATGCCTGCTAGAGAAGAAAAATCATAGCAATGTTTTTGTTGTTGTTGTTGTTATTTATTGTAATTCTTCTCTCTTAAATTTTATATAGAGTATCCATGGTAACTCCCTTTACAATTTAAATCCCTGCTGAAAATATGACTGAATTGACAACATCCTGCCGTAACTGGGAGAGTTCAATAAAACTGCGTTTAGTGGTGATGGTGGTGATGGGGGGAGGGGTGGAATGTGGATTTCTTTTTCGAGGAGAGGATGTGAATGGATGCTGAATGGCAGAACTGATTGGATATGCTAGTTATTCTCTGTTTATTTTACATATTTATTTACCACCCTCTTTAACTTGCTCTCACCACTATAACCTATGTCATTTGAGTTCTGTCACCCTCTGGGTGCAGATAGCCAATGGAAGGGACTGGCAGGATATCAGAAAGTAAAGGAAGAGAAGAATTGAGGTTGTAATTCCCATGCCCTGTCCTTGTCATTCCCTTGTTACTTTACTATGGATCCAACGCTGGCTGCATTCTAAGGGACCGGCTTCTGGTAAGTGGCTCATTTTCCATTATTTCTCTCCTGGCTGCAATAATCTTGTTCATGCCTCTTTAATTTTAGATCTAGATATGGCAACGGTGTCTTCATGATTGCTACTGCCCTCTTCACACTGAATGCAAAGTGTGAGTACCTAACTTAAACCCTTACCTTTGTTTTATACCTCTGTAAGCAGTCCCTCCATTAAACCCTCTTCAGAGAAAACCGTTGATATACTATGTGTTGTCTGCTGGGTACTTGACTTCTGTACAAATCAGTGAGGTTTTCCTCAACTCTTGCTCCCTTCTTACTAATATTTTCTCCTATAGCCTCTGTCCATTTCCATCTAGACTTAACTTTTCTTCAAAAGGTGCTTTTAGCTTGTGCTATTGGTAAGATTTCATAAAGCAAATTTTAGTTAAATAACAAACTCAGTTAAGAGAAGATTTACTGAAAATGATATGGTTAAATATTTTACTCTTGAAAAAATGAAAATGATGTCACCATGGACAGTAGAGTATAAACATTAGAGTTACTTCAGCCTCATGGACCCTTTCCTTTCTCAGAAAAATTTTCCTTCTTAAATTTCTTTCTTTTTACATATTTGCTGAACATGATTATTGAGCTGCTATAATCTCCCTACTATATCAATGTAATGAAATGATGATTAGAGTTGGAAGGGATTTTAAAATGATCACTTAGTCCATTTCTTTATTTAGCTGATCCAGAAACCAAAGCCAAGAGTGAAGAAACTTGGCCAAGATCCTGCAGTGTATGACCAGCAAAGCCTGGAGTGGGTCCTTGACCCCTAGTGCAATGAGAGCATCCATGGGCAATAAGACATATGGCTCTTATCTATAAATTGCCTTTATAATAAATGTGCTTTTCAAATTTAAATGTATACTAACATAACATGTTTTGATAAGTGGCAATATTTATGGAGCAATTAATAGGAATAGAGGTAGGAATAGGGTATCTATGAGAATCTAAAGCTACAGATATGAAAGTATAGATATCTTCTTCTAGAATAAAGAGGTTTGCTGGTAAGGGAGGAAGGGGTTCGTTGAAGTGCAAGGGTTCTTAAAATGATTAAGTTCTGATCATTTATGACAGTATTTTCTCTGGAGGTCAGAGAAACAACCAGTAGCCTTGGCTTTGACAAGTCCAATATGCTCTGTCATTCTTAAAATGTTCCAGTTGGTTTCACCAAAAGAGCATAAAACAACCCTGAATGGCCTGAAGGAACTACTGTTCATTCATTACCTCTCTTTCCTGTGATGAACACCAAACATCGAGTCTCAGAGCCCTCCCCCATATCCTGCTAGGGCTACACTTGGAAAGTGTTTTTCAGATAACAGGAGCCTTGAGCAAACTGCCCTCATAGATTCCTTGTTAGATGATGGGACAACAGGCAGCCTGAGGGATGAGTTCAGAAATAAAACACAGAAAGGAAAGACAGAGGGAAATGACATGGCAGAGTTTTGGATTCATCACAGATTGATTTTGATGAGCAAGTTGCTAAAAACACAATGTAAAATGTGCAACAACTTTATATTTTAAATCTTGCCCTGTTTATGAGGAAAAAAATAAAACCCTGGGATTTGGGCCATCAATTTAAGAAAAATTAAACACAAAGAACAAAATTAGTACTAAAACACATGTTCCTTTGGCAACAGCATCTAACTCCTTGCTTTACAGTGGGATCTGTAAGGGTGATTGGAGCCTAACACAGGAACAGAACACAGGGGAATTGCTCAAAAAATGTACTGAAGGAATGATTACATGAGTGGAAGACTGATATCACATATACCACGCATTGACAACAAAAGACTACCAATCATAGAAGGATCTCTCTGCAAAGACCGAGAAGATTATTCAGAATTTGGAAGTGACTCAGACAGTATAATTATTCTATACTGAATGGTTTGGATAAAGAATCCCCACTTCCTTCTGACCTTTTCAGAAGGTCATAATAAATAATAGACCAGCTTTATTCCAATTGCTTATTTTTCTGAATGAATGAAGTAGGATAACTGAAATCGAAGAGATGATTCAGAGTTGTTGAAAGGTAAGATGATTTCACTTTCTCTTTGATGTGATATATCCTTTGTCTCTGCGTGAACTTACCTGGGACCGCTGGTGGAGAAAATACTACTGAAGACAGGCACATAGAAATTCTAAGTGTATTGAAGTTAGAGAAAACAATTTCAAAAAGCTGTTAAGTCAGAAGCAAAAATAGATTTGTTTAGACTCTAGATACAGTAGATTTACTTGTTTGTGTGTTTTGTTCAATTACATTCTGTTCAATTAAGGTCATCACACCATCTAACACATTTGCAAACTTAAAGAGAGAAGGGCTATGGGAATAACTGCTCAGATAATATGGCTTTTCAAAGACAATGTGAAGGTGACAGAAATATGCAAATATAATATAAACTTTAATCTACCATTAATGTTTCCATAATACTGCATAATAATGTATTTTCTTTCACTTTAAATGTATAGCATTTCTGAAATATCCATCAGTCTTACGTATTACTTTATAATAATCTAACTACCCTTGAAGTATGTTGAATAGTTATACAATGGGCTTCTATCGCGTAGTAACCTTTATTAAATGTCAAGTCTTTGGTCTGATGCTTACAGAATTGCTCCCTGCTAGAGGGCCATGACTAACAGTAGTAATCAATAATCCTAGAGATAAATGCAAAACAAAGCAAAAAACAACAACAACAAACAAACAAAAAACCAAATAAAACCCACAGATAAATAGAGTATAATTCAGGGTGAGACATAAAGTAAGCTCCAGTTATATTTATATATTATACTATATTGCTATATTATTACCATATTACTATTACGTTTTACTTTATTACTTTTTAATTGGTGGTAGGTACAGATGTTTTTTGATATATTATTCTATATTCTTTCATATGCAACATATTTAAAAAATCAAAAATCGATCAAATAAATTTTGCATGGCTTTATACCTATCCCTAGTGGTCTGACCCCAGTTTTGGGGTTCCTGGACCAAATTCCAATGTGTGTGCATATGTGGGGGCTCATGTTCCCACACAACACCAAGCAATTCTTGGACACGAGCAGATGTCCAAGAATTCAACTCAGTTCAGACACCCAGAGATAGTATCAGATACCCCTGGTAAAGTTTCAGTCCTACAAGACTGCCCCACCTCCAACTTCAGATGCCAGTTGCAAGTCCAGGTTGTTACCTGTACTTCTGACTTACTGGCTATAGATCAGACATTCCCATGATCTCCTTTTTGGGTTCAATTAGTTAGCTAGAGTGATTCACACAACTAGAAACATTTTACTTACTAGATTACCAGTTTTGTGTAAAAGGATATACCTCAGGAATAGCTAGATAGAAGAGATGCCAGGGGCAAAGTATGGGGAAAGGGCACAGAGCTTTCATGACCTCTTTAGGCATGTCACTCTCACAGCACCTCCGAGTGTTCACCAACCTGGAAGCGCTCCAAACCTCGTTCTTTTGGGTTTTTATGGAAGCTTCACTACAGAGGTTGATTGATGAAATCATTGACCATTGTAAATAGATTCAATCTCCAGCCCCTCCCCCCCACCCCTCACCACCCCCACCCCTACCCCCAGAGGTCAAGGGGAGAGACTTAAAGTTCTACCCTTGATCACAGTGTTGGTTCCCCAGGCAACAAACCAGGTAACCTAGGGGAATTTCGATAGTCATGTCATTAACGTAATAAAAGACACCTTTATCTTTCTAACCACTTAGGAAATTCTAAGGTTTTTATCTTTTTTTTTTTTTAAGATTTTATTTATTAATTTGACAGAGAGAGAGACAGCAAGAGAGGGAACACAAGCAGAGGGAGTGGGAGAGGGAGAAACAGGCTTCCCAGGGAGCAGAGAGCCTTATGAGGGGCTTGATCCTAGGATCCTGGGATCATGACTTCAGCAGAAAGCAGACACTTAACAACTGAGCCACTCAGGCACCCCAGGAAATTCTAAGGTTTTTAGAAGCTCTGTGCTAGAAAAAGGACAGACCAAATACACGTATTTTTATTATAAATCACATTCCACAATTCCAAAATTATGTACCTGTATTTTAAGTATTACTTTATGAGTATATAGAATTAATATTTGGAATCCATGATTAAGCATTAAAGGCAGAAGAAAATAGGGGCACCTGGGTGGCTTAGTCAATTAAGTGTCTAACTCTTAATTCTGGTTCAGATCATGGTCTCAGGGTGCTGGAATCCAGCCCACGGTTGGGCTCTCTGCTCAGCGGGGAGTCTGCTTAAGGATTCTCTCTCCCTCTTCCTCTGCCCCTCCCTCTGCTCGCATTTTCTCTCTCTCAAGTAAATATTTTTTTTAAAAAAGCAGAAGAAAATAATTTCCTTAACTCGAATGAATACTTGTGGTTATGATAAAAATTACATACACAGATTTACCGGAGTATCAAAAAGGTGATGTTCCTCAAAGAACTCCAAGTGCAGGAAGATAATCTATTCTAGGGCAATAGTGACAATGAAGACCCAGATAAGATACTGGGATATAAACATTTTTTTTCACAGAGTATAAGAGTAAATCAAAAGCAAGATAAATACTATTAGTAATAAGTAATTAAATTAAAACAAGAGACAGTGGTAAGGGGGCTTGACATAGATTGATGGAACCAGAGAAAGTCTCCAAGGCTGATGTTATACCTGATTAATGATTCCAGAATGAGTAGTAGTAGTAGTAGTATTGTACGTAGAAAAAGTGACATTGAACTCACGCACATGAGGATATTAAGCATTCTAAAATACACATCAGTCTCCGTAGATAGAACACAGACTTTTCCTATTTTTTTCCAGAGTCAGGTCTCAACAAATTGAAATATACTTAACTTATTTGACCAATCTTTTTGACCAGCATCTACTGAACTGCATCCATTGTTTGATTTGCATCCATTTGCTCATTTTTTAATTTGCCTAATAAAGTGCCTCATAGTATATGAAAGTATATAAGGGATAGAAAAGGGATGGAGGGAGAGAGGAAAAGGAAAAAGATAGGATACAAGTAAATATAAAAGTGAGTAGAAATGAAAAAAATACACAGGACAGACAAATTCCTTGAAGTTTATCCAAATAGATAAATTTATTGAATGCTTATTCTTCATAAAGATTATCTTGATAATTGTGTGATTCCTCTCCTTTAAGGATATTAATTTACATTCTTATACCAACTTGATTTAAATACATAATCAACATAGAATACTTCTATCCTCTGCTCATTTATTTTCAAAAAAGTCTTGACAACCTTTTTCATTGACAGGGAATGTATCTCCTGAAGGCTCTCAGAGTGATTCCTTTCAGTCACTCAATAACATAGTCATATTTGAAACACTAAATGAAATATTTTCACTATGTCCAACCAGAATATTACTTGTTCAAATCAATGCCCGTATCTCTACCAAACTCATAACAGAGCATAATTTCTTAGCAGGTACTAGGTATGTGTGGTTTTATAATTGGAAAATGGTAAAAGGGTAATTGAATTACACATTTTCTGAACTTCATTTTCTTTGATATTTTCCTTTTTAAATTACCTTATGAGGTATAATTTACAAGTAAAAAAAAAAAGAACAGTGCATTTTTAATGTATAGAACTCAGTGAGTTTGGGGATAAGTATATACCATATGTCCAAAGACATATCCATCACCTCTCAGTTTCCTTTTGCCCCCGTTATTATTGTTCTTATTATTATGTGTATGGTAGGAGCTCTAAACATTAAATCTATAATACAGTATTGTTATAGACATTATGCTGTGTAGTAAATCTCCAGAACTTCTTTATCTTGCATAACTGAAACTTTGTACCCTTTGATCATCGTCTCCCCTGCTTGATTATTTTAGAGCCCACATGTAAGTGAGATCATACAGTATTTGTCTTTCTGCATTTGGCTTATTTCACCTAGTATAATGTTCTCCAGGTTCATCCACGTTGCCACAAATGGCAAGATTTCAACTTCTTTTTACAGACCAAATAATATTCCATTGTATGTATATACCACACTTGTTAAATATATTCATCTCTTGAAGGATATTTAGGTTGTTTCTGTGTCTTGAATATTATGAATAACCTGCAAGGATCATGAGAATGAAGGTATCTGTTTAAAATCCAGATTTCAAATTCTTTGGAAAAATACCCAAAAGTAAGATTACTAGATCATACAGTACTTCTATTTTTAATTTTTTGAGGAAGCTTTATACTGTTTTTCATAATGGCTATACGAAATTATATTCCCACAGCAGTATACCAGAGTTCCCTTTTCTCCATATCATTGCCAACATTTGTTAATTTTAGTTTGTTTAATAATAGTCGTTCTAACAGGTATAAGGTGATATCTCATTGTGATTAATTTCATTGAGATTATATATAAACCTGATGAATAGTGCAGTTAAGCAACTATTCATATACCTGCTGGCTATTTATATGTCTTTGGAAAAATATCTATTCAGATACTTGGCCCGGTTTTTGGACAACACAAAAATCATTTGTGTGTGTGTGTGTGTGTGTGTGTGTGTGCGTGCGTGTGTGTGTGTGTGTTTGAGGTATAGGAGTTTGTTTTGTTGTTGTTTTGTTTTGTTTTGTTTTGTTACAAATTTCGGATATAACCCCTTATCATGTATATGGCTTGCAAATATTTTCTACCCTTTAGTGTTACTTGTTCACTCTGTTGATTGTTTCCTTTGTGATAGAAAAGCTTTTTAATTTAATATAACCCTACTTATTTTTTATTTTGTTGACGTGTGCTTTTAGTGTCATATCCAAAAAAAAAAAAATTGAAATTGAAAGTGATTAAAGAAGACATAGTAAATGAAAAGATATTCTATGTTCATGGATTGGAAGAATTCATATTATTCAATATCCATACTACTCTAAGCAATCTACAGATTCAGTGCAATCCCTGTCAAAATCCCAGTGGCATTTTCCACAGAAATGGAAAGACAAATGTCTTTTGTAAGACAAATGTCTTACAATGTCAAGGTAATTTCCTCTGTGTTTTATTCTTGGAGATTATGGTTTCAGTCCTAGGTTTCTAAGTCTTTAACACATTTGAATTGATTTTTGTGCATGCTGTTTGATATGGGTCAATTTCATTCTTTTGCCTGTGGATATCCAGTTTTTCCAAGATCATTTATTGATGAGACCAACCTTTCCCTGTTTTGTATTCTTGGCACCCTTGTCAGTATTAATTGACAGTAAATGCATGCGGTTATTTCTGGGCTATTCTTTTTTTTTTTTAATTTTTGAATTTTTTGTGGCAGAATACTTGTAACATAAAACTTACTTTTTAACCATCTTTATGGAACTTAATTATGAGTAGCCAACTGTTGACCAGAAAACTTACCAATAACATAAACAGTTGATTAAAACATATTTTTATGTTACTTGTATTATATACTGCATTCTTACAATAAAGTAAGCTAGAGAAAAAAATGTTACTAAGAAAATCATAAGAAAAAATGCACTTACACTACTGTATTCTATTTATCAAAAAAAAAAAAAATCTACATACAAGTGGATCCATGCATTTCAAACCCATGTTTGAAGGTCAACTGTAGTTTGAAATCAGGAAATGCAATGTCTCAAATTTTGTTCTCTAGAGGTTGATTGTCTATCTGGGATCTTTTGTAGTTCTGTACCAATTTTAGATTTCTTTTTTTCTATTTCTGTGGAAAATGCCATTGGGATTTTGATAGGGATTGCACTGACTCTGTAGATTGCTTCGAGTAGTATGGATATTAAATAATATGAATTCTTCCAATCCATGAACATAGAATATCTTTCCATTTACTGTGTCTTCTTTAATTGCTTTCAGTATCTTATAGTTTTTAAGTATACAGATCATTCACTTCCTTGGTTAAATTTATTCCTAAAAATTTTATTCTTTTTGGTGCTATTGTTAATAGGATTGTTTTCTTAATTTCTCTGATAGTTCACTGTTAATATATAGTAATACAACAGATTTTTGTATATTGATTTTGTATCCTGCAACTTTACTGAATTCATTTATTAGTTCTAAGTTTCTTGGTGGCATCTTCAGGGTTTTCTATATATGATATCATGCTATCTGCAAATAGAGACAATTTTTCTTCTTCCTTTCTGATTTGGATGCCGTTCATTCATTCATTCATTCATTTGCCTAATTGCTCTGGCTAGGACTTCCAGTCTACGGTGAATAGAAACAGTGTGAGTGGGCACCACTGTCTTATTATTGATCTTGGATGAAGAGATTTTGTTTTCACCATTGAGTATGATGTTAGCTGTGGGTATGTCAGATATAGCCTTTATTATGTTGAAGTACATTCATTCTATATCTAATTTTTGAGAGTTTTCTTTATCATGAAAAAATGTTGACTTTTTGTCAGATGCTTTTTATGCATCTTTTGAGATGATTGTATGATTTTTATCCTTAATTTGTTAATGTTGTGTATCACATTTATTGATTCACAAATTGAACCATCTTTGCATTCAAGGGATAAATTTTACTTGATCATGGTATATAATCTTTTTAATGTGCTGCTGCATGCAGTTTGCTGATTCAGTTTCTTTACTCATCATTAGTCTGCTCAGATATTCTGTTTCCTCATGATTCAGTCATGGTAGGTTGTGTGTTTCTAGGAATTTCTCCATTTTTTTCTAGGTTGCCCAGTTTATTGGTGTATAATTCTTCATAATAGTCTCACAGTTCTTTGTGTTTCTGTGGTGTGCATTGTAATGTCCTCTCTTTCATTTATCATTTTATTTATTTAAGTCTTTTTTTTTAGTCTAGTTAACAGTTGTCAATTTTGTTTATCTTTTCAAAGAACAAAAATGGAATCACAGCATAACAAAATTTATGGGATGCAACAAAAGTTCTAAGAGTGAGTTGTATTGTGATAAACAACTACAATAAGAAAAAAGATCTCAATAAAGAATTTAACTTTGTACCTCAGGAAACTAGAAGAAGAACGAACAAAGACCTAATTTATCAAACAAAGGAACCAATAAAGGTTAGAGAAGAAATAAATGAAATAGAGACTAGAAAAATAATAGAAAAGATCTAGAAAAGATCAAGATAAAATGTGAATTATATGTTACTGGAGTGATGTTCCCCATTCCTTCCCCTCCATACCAGTTGAGTGAATCAGTTGTGAGTCTGTATTTTCACACTCAAAGTCTAATGAAATCACATCGTATCTCCTGCAGGCCCAGTGATTCGGAGCCTGTTAAATCATTTCCTACAAAATAAAAAATGGGTTGTATCACTTTTTATCCTTTTTCAGTAATAAGAAACAGTATTTTGGAGGCCAGTTTTTATATTGGAGGCAATTATTTACATATGAGTATGTTACTCTAAGTAATTTACCTAATTACCATAGCTCATCAGATCTGAATGGAACTTAGTACAAGAAAAGACTCTTCCACAGGATTTTTTTTTTATCAAAATCTTGTTATATTTGGCAAATAACTACTCTCAGTGAATGGGACATTACCAACAAGGACTAGCTAGACTATCTTCCCAGTTTGGCTCTCATAGGGAGGAGTCTATGATACTATTGTTTTCTTTGCCTAGTCTCATTTTTTTTTTTTTTTGGACTCAGTGTAGTTTTAATGAGTTTAATATAAATGTCTTCCCAAAAGCTTCTACCCATGTTCACAAACACATATCTTAATGAATGAAGATGTTAGTTACAAGACATATTATAGGGGTGCCTGGATGCCTCAGTTGGTTAAGCGTCTGCCTTTGACTCAGGTCATGATCTCAGGGTCCTGGGACTCAGTCATGCACTCTCTCTTTCAAGTAAATAAATAAAATCTTTTTTTTTTAAGACACATTATACTAGTATCATTTTTGATATTTCATTTAGCTCATGTCCCTGATCTCTAATGCCCTCAAGCCATACCTCAAAATCTTGGATTGCTTAAAGTTTATATATCAAATCAGTAACAACAATAAAATCCCATATATTCTTTCCTTTCTTTCCTATTTTTGCCTGTTTCCTGTAGGGATTTAAGTAGCTTCAAAACTAGAGGTCTGTCTTTATAATGAAATCTTTTAAATAAAGTAGCTCAGAATAAACAGAAAAGAAGCTGTAAGAATAGAGTTTTGTCACTCAAAATCACCTTTTATTTAAGAATCAATAAATGACCCCAAGAAAGACAAGATAAAATTTCCATCTCATTATTTAACCTTATTTCATTCATTCAGAAAATATTTATTGAGCACCTACTAAACATCCTTAAGGCACTGATGAAAGCTAAATACATATTCTGTATGTGCATGAAGCAAAAGGAACAGCTAATTCATGCCAGGGTTCTTTATCTCTACAGATTGTACACCTGAACAAATATTTTATGATGATGATTATTTTTTTTTTTAAAGATTTTATTTATTTATTTGACAGAGATAGAGACAGCCAGTGAGAGAGGGAACACAAGCAGGGGGAGTGGGAGAGGAAGAAGCAGGCTCATAGCAGAGGAGCCTGATGTGGGGCTCGATCCCGGAACTCCAGGATCACGCCCTGAGCCGAAGGCAGACGCTTTAACCGCTGTGCCACCCAGGCGCCCCTATGATGATGATTATTATTATTTTAAATTATTTCATCCAATATGGATGGTATTCTTTTTGGAATTATTTTCTGCCTTCTGGAGTGCTCAACATTAGAGTCCTTGAGCTTGGATTTTCCTCTGTGAATCCCCACCAATTTGTGCATTAAATTTTTTAATAGCTATTTTCATGTTGTTAGTTTATGTCATTTAAAATAAATTCTGTATTCAATGTAGTACATAATCCATTGTAATTCAAAATAATATAGAAGTAAATGCAAAAGTAATGTGTGGGTTGACAAATAGGTAAATAGATTATAGATGATACTGATAATTCAAGGTTATTAGATAAATATTGAGATTAATATTGTATTTCAGTGATTAATAATAATATTGATATTTATTCTCTCCATACCAATAAATAAATAAATAAATAAATAAATGCCACCTCAGCTCAAAGAAAGAAAGCTCTCTGGACCACTGAAAATATATTCAATGAAATTTTTACTTGTTGTGTTCTGGTATATGTGGGTTTCTAAAAGGATAGGGACAAATGCCAGTTTCAGATATGTTTGACATGTAATATCATGATTAATATGTAGGTGATATGAGTCTCTGTGTTGTAAAATGACAATTTTTGAGAAAAATGAAATAATATGAATGAGATATTCATAAGGACTAAATAAGACAGATAAAAATTAAACTAATTCAATGATACTAATCTTTAATTGAAGTTTCTACTCTGATTTAATGTTACACCATAGTGCTCAAAATCAAGATATTTTTAAACTCTTTGTCTTCAACAATATATAATCTAGTCATTAGAAGCTTGGAATGGAAAGACATTCCATACCTATGAATTGGAAAAAATTAATATTATTTAATGTCTGTACTACCCCAAACAATCTATAGTTACCATGCAATCCATATCAAAACCTCAATGGCAGCTTTATAAAAATAGAAAAAACAATTCTAATATTTTTTATGAAACTACAAAATGCCATAAACAGCCAAAGTGCTATTGAGCCAGAACAAAGCTGGAGGCATCACACTTCCTGATTTTAAAATATATTACAAAACTGTAGTAATTGTATAACACATATGAACCTTGCAGACATTAACTAGATGAAACAAGCCAGTCACAACAAGTCAAATGCTACCTTATTCTCACTCAGATGACTTATCTAAAGTAGTCAAACTCATAGAAGCAAGAAGCAGAATGGTGGTTACCAGGGCTGGGTGGGGTGTGAAATTGGCAATTGTTCAAGGGCTATAGGGATCCAGTCATACAAGATAAAAAAATTCTAAGATGTGCCCTACAACATTGTCATTATAGTTAACAATATTGTACTTGAAAACTTGCTAAGAGGGTAGATTCATGTAATGTGTTTGTGTGTTTGTTTGTTTGTTTGTTTACCACAATAAAAAGGTAAAGAAATGTGTCTGGCACACAGATAAACTGTATGATGGCTATAGTTCTTGGGAATGGTCATAGTGTATTTTCAAAGTCTGTGCCCAGCGACTGAGGATAAAGAGCAGTGGGAGCAGTGAGTGGTAGAAGAGGTCAGAGAAATAGCCAAAAACCAGATCTTGCAGTGCCTTATGTCAGCCTTGGGGAGAAGTTTGGGCTGTAAGTAATTGGGAGCCTCTGGAATTATAAGAACAAAGAGTGACGTGATCATATTTTTCACTTTATTCTCTTTAGTTCTCCATCTCTTTATTAGATATTTAATTCATTAATTCAACCCAAAATTGCCCATATTTATGGCCCCTCAGAAAGTAGTTTCTGATACTGTAATAAGAATCACTGTGGAATTTGGCTTTTTCTTAGGGGATGTGAAACAGAACTTCTTCACTGAATTTCATCCCAGCTGTATTTCTTAATCTTCCTTGTAGAAACAGAAGACCCCGAAGCAAACTCTATATTATATTCAAGAAATCATCCAAATTGAAGTCTTTTAATGATCTATCCAACAGCTAGCTCCTCACAAATTGTCACTGTGTGGGCCCTTTTACCACCATTGATGCTGGCCTAATCATTATTTCACAATGCACTCCGGATTAGATGAAGACAAACTTATTGCTCCTAAAGCTTATTTCCTCCTGTTGGAAAAATTATCTGAAACTTGGAAATAGGTAAACAGATTAAGAGGTGTTTGTTGTTGTTGTTGTTTTGTTGTTGTTTTTCAGTGCAATTCTGGGCTTCCACCTTTGCTAGAATTTATATTGACTGGGATATTGTAATTGTGTAAGGACAGATATTAATTTGCAGATTTTTTGTCAGTTCAAGAGACAAATAATGTCTTTCTGGTGGAACAGATAACCTGAGAGGTTGTGGTTTATGGCTTTGCTGGACATTAGTATGATTTCTGTATAAATCAGCACTCTTAACCTGGCATTTCTTTGTTAAATTTTCTTTAGACACTTAGCTTCCCAAGTCCTCTTCGAACTGTGCACAACATCTTAGTGGTTTTTTTCTTAATTAATGAATTGAATAAGTCTTTGATATGTGTACATTTTACATTTGTATGGAGGAATGATTTTTTCCTTTTTGAAAATTATACTTTAATATCCCTCAGATCTCCTTTTTCATGATCAAAGCTCCAGTTCCTTCTTATCTCCACCCCAGTAAACATCCTCACATTTCTGCAATACTTAAAATACAATGTCAATATCAAAACTTATTTTTAAGGAAAAATAATATCACTGTGATTATGATTTACAAGCATATAGCAAAAAACAATGACACCAGTAGCTTCCAAAAGGGGCTGTTGCTATGGAAATCTCATCACAGACATCCCACGTGGAGGACGATTAGATGATTATTAGAATGATTATTATTATTTTGAGTTGTCAGTTACCACCTAAAATATTATCATACATTCAGGCAGGAAGAAGACAGAAAGCCCATTAAGTTGCCAATCTGAAGACTAAGTGACACCGTCTGGCATACTGTTTGCTAATGCAAGAGGTAGATCAAGAAGGAGGAAAAACACAAATTTGCTTCAAGACTAGCTGAAAAAACACCCAGTACTGGGGAATAAATACCTCCTTTGTAAGGAATTTGTAATCCACTGCTTTTTCCTTGGAGCAAGACAAATTTGGATAAAACAAGGTAGAGCTCATATAAAGAGAAACTATCTAAAAGAGTATTGATTGCATAGGTGTTATGACATATATATGGCAGTGATTCTTAAAATTGAGTGTGTTGATACATTATGAATATAATAAAAAAGTATCTTCCTAGCATCTAGCTTGAGAAAATCTCTTACAGTATATCGAGGGTATGACCCAGAAATCTGTATTTGTAATACAAACTTCTTTTTTTTTTTAAGATTTTATTTATTTATTCAACAGAGATAGAGACAGCCAGCGAGAGAGGGAACACAAGCAGGGGGAGTGGGAGAGGAAGAAGCAGGCTCAAAGCAGAGGAGCCTGATGTGGGGCTCGATCCCTTAACACCGGGATCACGCCCTGAGCCAAAGGCAGATGCTTAACCGCTATGCCACCCAGGCGCCCCTGTAATACAAACTTCTGATTATTCAAATACAAGTGTCATATCTAATATTTCAGTGCTAAGATAGTTCAGGCAACACTGGTTTTCTCACTTTAATCTCAGCTCTACTTTCATGTGACCTTGAGTAAGTCAAACTATATTCTTTGTGTAGATAACATAAATGATATGGTCAATCTGAAACATACCTATACTCTGGTTATATGCATAAATCATTCTACCATTTACCTACTATCTACCTATCAACCTATCCCTATTTCAAGTCCTTACACCATTTTGATTTCTGATTAGGATAATTTATGCCTCTCCTTTCTTTGATGTTGTATGTATTCAGACTCTTTAATCTTGTCTAATTTCTTTAATACTCTCTCTGAGGTGGTCTAGTGATTTGGGAAGGAAGACTAAAGTAAGAACACCTTTATATCCATTAAATTTTAAATATTTATTTCAAACACCCACCTACTTTTCTGAACACTTCCTCATCACTCAACTTACCCTGTATTGCCATTGACATATAACCCCGAGTTCTTTAAATGTGTCAGTTCATTATTATAGTGGGTATATCTAACCATTGTGTTTTTTTAATCTGAAGAAGAGGTGTTGGTACACACACACACACACACACACACAGTAAAAATCTTGTAGGAATACCAAACACATCAAAGCAAACTAATGATTACACCAGAAAAAAAAATGTATTGCCAATTGTACCTAGAAAATTGAGTATAAAAAGCTGCAAGCCAAAGAAAATTGTTCAGTGCATGATCCCATGTATTTCTATTAATAAGATATTAAATTATAAAACTAAGCCAGTTTATATACATACCATAGTTGTGCTTGGTATGCCTCAGTCACCCTTTTAAATTTGATCATTTTAGAACTGTACTTGGAAGTTTATACATTTTGTTATCTCATTTGGTCCTCCTAGCAATCTTGTGAGGTAAGGATGACAGGTGTGGATCTTATTAGTGTATAGGCAAGGATGATTAATTTTAGGAAGGATGGATGACTTGCCTTAGTTCACAAGGCCAATTACCCTGCAGGGGGCAGAACAAGATTTAGACTGAAAATATATGAAGCCAATTTCAGAGTGGTTCTTACTATAGTGCTATGACAAGGAAACAATGGGACCAGTGAGAAAATCAGCTTTTCATTCATTTTTCCAGCATTATTTATTGAGCCACTATTTTGTGCCAAACCCTACAAATAGACAAAAGAGATAAAATCTCCACTCTCAAGTAGATTATATTTTGGTCAGACAAAAAATAACAAATTAATACATAATGTAAGGTCATATTATAAATATTATAGAAGAAATGGAAATATAAAGACATAGATAAATAAAGACATGGAGATAACAAGTGATAGAAGTAGGGTAGTAGAGTAGAGATACTATTTTAGATGCAGTAATCATTACACACATTTCTAATAAGGTGATATTTGAATGAAGCCTAAAAAGGAGTTTAAGACATTTGATATTGGAAGAATAGCAGCCATGGAAAAAGAAAACAGTGCAAAGACTCTAAGACAGGGGATATTTAGGACCTCCAGGCACAGCAAGGAGGGCAGTGTGACTAGAGCCAAGTGAGCCATAGATAGAATAATAGATGAGGCCAAGAAAGGCACAGTAAGGTCTAGTACACCATGATGATGATATTTTATCAAGTAAATGGGAAACCATTAGAAGATTTTAGGGGGAAGGGTGCCATGATTTCATTTATGTTTTTAGAGAGTTATGTCATTTTGTGCTTTGTAGACTTAGGAGAAGGGGTGAATAGAATGACAATTTAAGGGGTTAGTATAGTAATTCAAGAAGTCTAAAAAGGTTTGATTTTAAGATTTTGATGGATTTTTCTAAGATTCAAACCTTTCATGAGTTGTTCAGTTCTACAGAAATCCTGTCTCATTTATTTCTTTCAAATAAAATTTAATGCATATCATTTTAAAAATGATGGTGGAAGGAAAAGAATTAGTCTATTAGGTACTGAAGCTTTGAAGTCGGGAATAAAGGAAAATTTAAAAGGAAAATAAATACTCAATTTTCCAAATCAGAATAAAAATCTCATTTGAGGGGTGCCTGGGTGGCTCAGTCAGTTAAGTGTCCCACTCTGATTTCGGTTCAGATCATGATCCTAGGGTTGTGAGATCGAGCCCCTCACCAGGCTCCATGCTAAGAGTAGAGCCTGCTTAAGATTCTCTCTCTCCTTCTCCTTCTTCTCCCCTCCACATGCTCACTCTCTCTCTCTCTCTCTAAAAAAAATAAATAAAAATCTCATTTGAGAAAAAATATGGAAGCTAGTAGAATCATTTCTACCATCACATTTGAAATATGGTTCTTTTGATTGTTTTATCAGTGTTTTAAAGTTCCCTGAGGGCGCCTGGGCGGTGCAGTCGGTTAGGCTCAGATCGTGATCTCAGGGTTGTTGAGATGAAGGGCTCCCTGTTTAGCAGAGTCTGCTTGAGATTTCTCTCTCTCTCCCTCCCCCTCACTCTCTCTCTCAAAGAAAAATAAATAATTATTTTTAAAAATTGAAAAATAAAGGTCTCTTTTTTCCCTATAAAATGTTGAATAAAACTTGTATCTTTAACAGTTTATCCTTATGGGGCGTCTGGGTGGCGCAGTCGTTAAGCGTCTGCCTTCGGCTCAGGGCGTGATCCCAGCGTTATGGGATCGAGCCCCACATCAGGCTCCTCCACTGGAAGCCTGCTTCTTCCTCTCCCACTCCCCCTGCCTGTGTTCCCTCTCTCGCTGGCTGTCTCTCTCTCTGTCAAATAAATAAATAAAATCTTTTTAAAAAAATAGTTTATCCTTATGTCTGTGTAATCAATTAATTTTTTTTTATTTCTCATTGGAATTATATGTTAATGAACACAGTAAAATTTTCAAAGAATAATATTGTAACGGCTAACTTTGAAATTTCATATTAAAACAACATACACAATACTGCTGTCTTCTTATCAAAACTTACAAAAAATGAAAAGGAAATGACTTCTTAAATCTCAAAATAGGTAGAGAATGAGTTTCATAGAAAAATCTCTTTGTTATGTTTCTCAATTTTTTTTGTCATTTTTTTCTACATCCAGGGAGTGTGAAAATTTCACAAGTAACACTTGCATGTGGATCAGTGTTTGGGGAAACCCAGGTTTAACCTTTCTTCCTCACTTATAAGTTGGCACTTATTCTCAACATTGATATCACGGTGAAATGAGATAATGTATGCAACTCAACTCGAGAGGTACATGTTAAAATTGCTCAACAGCATGAATTAATCCCCAGTCCCTTCAGTAAGGTAACACAGTGTACTGAAAACAGCTATATTAGGCTATCTCAGGTTAGAATTCCTTGAACTTATTAGTTGTATAAACTTGGGGAAGTTACCCCCATCATCCCTCTGATGTTCTGATTTCTCAGCTTTAAAGCAAGCAAAATAATAACATTTTAAAAGGATTGTTAGAACATTTAGTTCAACTAGATAGATTCGTTATATGAAGATTTTGCACATAGTTAAAAGGCTGAGCATGATTAAGCTCAGCTGAGCTCAAGTCAGCTTAGTTTCTTTCCTCCTACCCCTTCCTCAGTCTTCTATTAAAAGCTGTTCTATAATAGTAAATGTATGAGTATTTTACTTTTACGCTCCCTGATGTCAGTACACTAAGTCCTGTCTTCAAGTATCTTGAGATTATCAAAGGATTTGCTATTGTTTTTTCTCCAAACATGTGTTTTTTGCTTCTCATTGCTTTTCTTTTTATGATTAACAGGGCAAAGGAAAAATTCCTCAAACATCTTGCCTTCTTGAGAAATATTCCTTCAATAGATGCTTTTTTTCTTCCCATTTTTCCTCCATTTTTTTCTTGTGCCAAAGAATCCTTATTTGGTTTTTTCATTTGTTTGTTTTTCATTTATTTGTAATGATTTTTCCCATCTCAATAAATAAGGACCGATAATTTTGTTTTGTAATAAGGCAGAGAGAGTGGATTATCAAGTTTTCATCAACTTTTGCTTGAATTCAATTCTATATTCTCTGCCTGTTGCCTTAATCCTGTTTTTCTTTTTTTTAATAAATCCTTTTTTTTTTTTTAAGATTTTATGTGTTTATTTGAGAGAGAGAGAATGGGGGGGGTTGGGTAGAGGGGGACGGAGTAGGAGAAGCAGACTCCCTGCTGAGCAGCGAGCCCAATGTAGGGCTGGATCCCAAGACCCCATGATCATGATCTGAGCAGATGCTTAACCCACCGAGCCACCCAGGCGCCCCCCTAATCCTGTTTTTCTATTTATTATTTTGTTCTACATTGCAAGAAAACAGTTTACTCTCTTATGACTTTTCTCAACCACATTTAAATAACTCAGGATAATTATACAAGCCAGCAACTAGAAGTTCTAGTATGTAGGAAACGCATATAACAGGGGAGAAAAATTTTTTTTTCAAAAACCAACTCCAGTACCCACAGGTAATTTACATAAGAATGAGAAAGGTTGGAGGCTAGAAACAAGAATAATATTAGAATATTCTAAAGGGAAATAATTGGAGTCAAAAATCATGTTGCTTAGAAATACGATTTTGCAATTTTAGCAAATTTTTCAATGATAGTACTGCTGGAACCAAATGGTATTTTCACAGTCCATTTATTAAAACATTATTTTAAACCTGCATTGTTATTCAGGAAAAAAAGAAGAAAATCACAAGATGATATACTAGATGCTTGACCGAACAATGACTGAGTACAATTGTGGAGCCTGTACTGTGTTAGACACATAGGCAGTACACGACCTGCAGCTTGTGATATGGGTAAACTGCTAACTTTCCAGGTAACTCCTGGCAAATAACACTTTCGTTTGTCACCTTAATTTTCTCATCTGAAAAGTGAATTACAATCTATAGTGCCATCTATCTTGAAAATTATGGAATTATATCCAACAAATATTATTGAATATATGCTAAAGGCAAACATTTTGCTAGATGATGAAGGTAATGTAAAATTTCCATGCCAACTGGTGACAGATTGCTCATAATCTAATGGAAGAAAAGAAGTCTTATAAAAGTACCTAAGAAAGCCTTATACAAGTATCCACATAGGCTATGATAAAAACTCTACTAGCATAAACCAAGTACTCTGGAGACATGGTTATGAGTTTGGTGGTAGGATATAAGGTGTGAGCAAATGCAATATTACAGATTAGATTGAGTTTTGTATTTGTGTATAATTGATTTGGCCATCTCCCTATCATAAATTTTAGCATACTTTATAGTTTTAATTTTATTCCCCTGAATTAATAAATTATCCCTCATTACTGATTAGAAAATAAAATTAGAAAAAAAAAGAAAAGAAAATTAGAGTTACATTATGACACTCTAAATTCAGGTGTTATATGACAAATATCCAAAGACAAACTGATACAAAGACCTTAGAAAGTATCCAATGGCTCTGCAATACCTGGAGGCAAACCTGTTTATTAAAAAATGCCATAGTTGTCAAAATGCTGTATATGAAGTTAACCTACAGTTGGCCTGATGAAGTGTTTCTCAAAATAATGATAGTATGTGGTCTCTGACCAATACAGCAAGGTGTGAAAGTCCTATGGATTTTTTTTTTTAAGTCATCTCTACACCCAGTGTAGGGTTTGAATTTATGACCCCACAACCAAGAGTCACATGCTGCACCAACTGAACCAGCCAGGCACCCCTGGATTTTTTCCCCAAGTTTTTATTTAAATTCCAGTTAGTTAACACACAGTGTAATATTAGTTTCAAGTATAGAATTGAGTGATTTCATCACTTACATACAACACCCAGTGCTCATCACAGCAAGCGCCCTCCTTAAAACCCATCACCTATTTAACCCATCCCCCTGCCCACCTCCCCTCCAGTAACCCTCAGTTTGTTCTCTATTAAGAGTCTGTTTCTTGGTTTGCCTCTTTTTCCCCCCATGTTCGTTCGTTTTGTTTCTTAAATTCCACATATGAGTGAAATCATACCGTATTTATCTTGCTCTGACTGACTTGTTTCACTTAGCATTATAGTCTCTAGCTCCATCCATGTTTTTGCAAATGGCAAGGTTTCATTCCCTTTTATGGCTGAGTAATAATCCATTATATATATAATTATAAATAATTCATATATATATATATATATACATATATATATATATATATATATATATATATATATATATATATATATATATATATATAACTTCTTCTTTATCCATTCATTAGTCAATGGATATTTGGGCTCTTTCCATAATTTGGCTATTGTTGATATTGCTGCTATAAACATCGAGGTGCACGTATCCCTTCAGATTAGTATTTTTTAACCTTTTGGTAAATACCTAGTAGTGCAATTGCTGGTTTGTAGGGTAGTTCTATTTAACTTTTTGAGGAACCTCCATACTGTTTTCCACAGTGGCTGCATCAGTTTGCATTCCCACTAACAGTGTAAGAGGGTTCCCCTTTCTCTGTATCCTCACCAATACCTCTTACTTCCTGTGCTGTTGATTTTAGCCATTCTGACAGGTGCGAGGTGATATCTCATCATAGTTTTGATTTGTATTTCCCTGATGATGAGTGGAGCATTTTTTCATGTGTCTGTTGGCCATCTCTCTGTCTTCTTTGGAAAAATCTCTATTCATGTCTTCTGCCTATTTTTTAACTGGATAATTTGCTTTTTGGGTCTTGAGTTTTACATGTTCTTTATATATTTTGGCTACTAACCTTTTATCGGATATGTCATTTGCAATGGAATTTTTTAACCAAGAATCTGCCAGCAACATACTTCAGCCTAAAAATGTCACACAATAAACATGGCATAGTAACAAACAAGGATTTTGCAAATCTCTGACAATATTCACTTTTAACTTGAAAATCTGGCACAAGTTTTTCTTCTCTGGTCTAAGACCCACAGCTTTGTACAGATTTTCTCCTCATGTTGTCCCTAGACAATATTATGCCGTTGAATAAACTCTGCCTGGCCAGGGATGGGCGAGCAAGTGTAACAACAGAAAAACAGAGCAGGGCTCCCAGTGCTAAGCAAAAGCCATTGTTGCTTTCATTTCCTCAGTGCATTAAGAAAAATTAAATGTTTTTCACCTCTAGGAGTTGGAAACATTACAAGACCCATTTAAATTGAACATTACGTCTTAATCCCTAAGTTCAAGTAAAATGCACAATTGGTTTAATTGTAGATATGCTATTAAACAATATGAGGCACATTTACGAGCTGGAGGAAATGGGATGGGGAAGGTGTATTCTTTTCTCCCTTCATTTGACTTCAATGTTATCATTTAAGCAAAACTGCTGAGAATAACAAGTCATTTTAAAGTAATTTAAATATACCTCAAACTGAAAATTTAATATTTCCCTAAGCTCTCAATGATCCATTTCAAATTTTCTAACTCTATTAAGTCTATTAAAGAGAATCAAAGGACCAGGGCTAAGTCCTTGAAGAGGGTACAGGCAGCATATGGAAACTGGAAAAGTGTGAGAATGAGTATGATACCTGACACCAACCTAAGAAACTTGTTCATGGTTCATAGAATTTTAACATTAAAATTGCAGAACATGATTTTTGTGAGAAAGAACTAATAATACTAACTGTGGATATATATCTCTAATCATAATAAACTTGAAAGGCATCATTGTCAATGTTCCCTAAAGCATGAACATAAAACATTTAAACATTTATGAAAGAATACTGTAAGTCTGTTTCTTAAAATGGTTTCGATTCCTGACCCTACCCCTGACCTACCACATCCTAATAGGAAAGAATGGAACCTGTGTATACCCTGTTTTAAAACATATTTGTCAGGGTATTTCTAAGTACCATAAAGCTTGAGACCTATGTTTTTACATTTTATAAATGAAGAGAAATTCAGAATATTGAAGCCACTTGCCCAAGTAACACAATTAGGAATCAGCAAAAATGGGATTAAAATGTTATGTCCTATTGAGTAGAAACCCAAAGCCTTCTCCCAGATACAGTTCAGTCTCAGGTGTAACCAACATTGGCTTGCTTTGCTCTTTATTCATGGAGAACTCAGGTGAGCTCCTGTCCTAGGACAAAGGGCCCAGTGTAGTCACCAGCCCATCCGCAGCTCTCAAGGTCATTTCATTTAGCGTTTTTTTTTCCTTCATCAAAGATATTTCCCTCATATTGAACCTCAGTAAATGCGTGAAAGTATTTACTTGTTTGTTTTCCCAAATGAGGGTGAACGGGATAGATGAGTGATCCCGAGAGAAGACAACCATGATCATTTTAATTTGAGACAGGGGCCGGATTTGTTCTTTCTGTTCAGAAGCAGAAACAACTATTTCCCATTGAGAAATCTGATATACTCCTATCAGCTTTCACTGAGGTCTCTGATGGCCTGGAATTGAAAGTTTTTTTAACATTTACCTAGTTCTTCCCTCCTTCAACAATGCTTCAGTGTCTGAAAATATCCCTTAGTGCTGTATTTTCTTTTTGTCACTCACTAGTACATTCTCTTATTACAGCCTCGCCACGTGCCCTCCAAAAAGTAACACAGTATATGAGAAAATAAAAATAGATAAAATGTTAGCTGACTTACCTTCTCAAAACAACCATTTAAAATCATATTATAAAATACTGATCAAAAATAACATAAAAACTAACATTTATCAAGTGCCTACCATGTGACAGGAGCTGGGCATATTCATTTCATTTAACACCACCACGCTCCAGTGGCCCACTGGAAATATCCCCCCACATACCTAAAAGATAAAGAAACTGAAGTTTGGTTACCCAGCAAAAAAAAAAAAAAAATTTGAACCAAGATTTTTTTTTTTTTTTCTACTTTTCAAGTCCTTATTCTTTCCCTATGTGTTTACCATTGAGGTTTTTTTTTTTTTTTTAACTTAATTACTAGGAGTTAACACAGAGCAAGTAGAATTATAAGAAAAGGGCTTTTATCCACTTACTCTGAGTCTCCCTGCCTGGATTCCCTTTGATCCCTGTTTCTTTGTCAGGAACAGACCTGCAGATCCCTTGCCTTGTTGGGAGATGCGAGCCGTGTTTGGTGATTATAACAAGGAGTAGGTAAAAAGACTCCAGAGACAGACTCCCCGTGTTCAACTCCAGCACTAGCATTGGTAAAATGAGGTTCTAGGCACGTTTCCTAATCTCTCTAAGCATCTCTTTTCCCATACTGAACCCTGGGATTGTTGTGAGGCGCAGAGGAGACAGTTCGTGTAAATTAAATTGCTGAAGAGAATAAAGCCTCAGCATGCAGCAGTTACAGCGTTATTAGTACAGTTATTAGTACAGTTAGCATCAGATATGTGACCTTGGACAAATTGCTTAACCTCTCTGAGCTTGAGTTGCATCTTAGAAAAATTAAATAACACATCTGTCATGGCTGCGTGATGATAAAAGGTTATTAAATTGGACAACTTATATAAGATGTCTAGCAAAATACCTGGGAAAGAGCGGACACATAATAAATGCTACTTTTCCCCTATGTTCCAGCTGTCTTGTGGTTCCTCTTTCTACCCCATTATATTATGGTTTTTTCTTAATGTAAGGGCTGATCTGAATATGTTGGTCTCTCATGCTCAATACAAAACAAGTAGGCCAGCTGCAACCGTGCTCTGGAGAAACCACCCTCACTACAAACTTGATTTTGGTTCTGAAAGCATTAGTTACGTGATAAAAAGTGATTCTCCCAATCTCACAGTAGAACATAACTTACATGTAGTTACATAACAAACGAAGCATCTGCAGTCCATCCCACTTACCCGCTATTAAAGTTCCGCAATCTAAAAACTGTAATCTGTCATCTCTACCCAAAAACCCACAATTTAAGAAGCTTATTAGAGCTTGGACCTCTTAAAATTGTAAATATATAAGGGCAGGGGAATGTGGAACACCAGTTACTGAGTATTGTACTAGGAGTGGTGTGTTTAGTAAAAGTGACAAAAATAAATCAACTGTTTTTACTTTCATTTAATAATTGATACATGAACATTCTACCTATATGCTCTACATTTGTCTTACTGGTGAGTAAGGAAACACTGACAGGGAATGCTCCCTGTGGCTTGTCCTGCCTTTCCCTTTTGCTTCTGTATCATTTTCAGCGTAATGATTGGCTAATACAACGTGTAACGAGTGAGAAAGGGCAATACAAAATTGCCTTCCTACAAAGGGTAATGAGTAAGAAAGGTAGGATTCCCTGGTTGTTCATGTATCTTAAAACAGAATTACTTTCTTTTTGTGTTTGATGCACATATTCTAGTTTAAATGCAAAGTGGAGCCTCTCAGGGCGACCTGTGCCCCTTCTCAGCAGTCATTCTAGACATAACATGCTGATCTGTGCTTGCTTTAATTCTGGCTGAACTTCCATGCGGCCTGGCTCAATCAGAATTTTGTGTTCGTGGGGCATCACAAGTGGGATGAGAAGCAAGGGTGCATATTACAAGCACGTTTTCTCCCCACCACACGTGCGCCATTACCTCATTAAATTTCTCCTATAAAACAAAATTATTACAGTTTTTGAGATAGTGACTGAAGAAGCATGGGGCCCTTCTGAGTGAGAGCCCTGTGCAAAGGTACAGGTTGCAGGAATATGGACTGTCCTTACTCCTAAAATCAGTGTTCTGGCCAGAGCACCTGGATGCCTCAGGTGCTTCAGCAGCTGACAAGAGATTTTGGCTCCGGTCGTGATCTCAGAATCCTGAGATTAAGCCCCACGTTGGACTCCCTGCTCAGCGCGGAGTCTGCTTGTCCCTCTCCCTCTCTCTCTTCCCTGCCACCCTCCCCACTTTGCATGCACTCTCTCTCTCTCTCTCTTTTTCTCTCTCTCCCAAATAAATAAATAAAAATCGTTAAGAAAAGAAATCAATGTTCTGGCCCTGCCACTCAGTTATACACAGCCTTTGACAAACTCGGTGGTTTCCCTAATTAGTGCATATTCCTTAATCTGTCCTTCAAGGTCCTCCACAAACTAGTCAAATTCTCTTTTTCCTAGGCTATCTCACGGTACACCCTTGTGTACTGTGTACTCCAGCCGTGCTAAATAAAATCCTAAAATTTCCTACCTCTGCACATTTGCTCACACTGTCAAAAACATACCCACTTTTCAAAGTGCAGCACCAATGTCCCCTCTTATTTGAAGCGCTCTGTCTTCCTCTTCCTTTTATACCATAAAAGTAAATTACCCTTTCCTTAAACAGTGGAATATTTTATATTTACTTCTTGTTGACCGTGTACTGTTGTACTACCTTGTATCATTGGTGTACTTATGTAAATACCAGAGATATGACGCTGAGATCCCTGATCATTCATTTTCTTCTTTTTTTTTTTTTTAAAGATTTTATTTATTTATTTGACAGAGATAGAGACAGCTAGCGAGAGAGGGAACACAAGCAGGGGGAGTGGGAGAGGAAGAAGCAGGCTCATAGGGACGAGCCTGATGTGGGGCTCGATCCCATAACGCCGGGATCACGCCCTGAGCCGAAGGCAGACGCTTAACCACTGTGCTACCCAGGCGCCCCTGATCATTCATTTTCTGAAAACCTTCCATGGCAGCCAGCTTGAGACAAAGAGACTGAATGGTTAATTTACTTTTGTTCTCTGCTTTATTTCTTTAGACATAACCCGATTTCTTTTCAAGCATCAATAGTTTCAGCAGACTATTTCAAATTTGTGAACTCTACTGAAGCTCTCGTTCTGAATCTATTCAATGCCATCATTATGCCTTCTTTCTCAAGTTCAAGCAGGGTAGGACTGTAACCTTGAATCTCCTTAAGTCCTAGGATTAAAACTACCTATTTCCTTTGTGTGGAAAAAAAAATAGGGTTCAGCTTCACATTTTAAAAAATTCTATCATTTTGAAGTAAAAAAAAAAAAGCCTCTCTCCTTCTAGTATGGTATAATAATATGATGCCTCTATAATGTAGGTTGTATTTACTTTCTGGGGAGAATACTAGAGAATCACATCCTACTTTCCTTACATTTCAACAGCTTTCATGCAGTGGAAGTAGGAATGAGCAGGTTGCTGAGCCTGCTTGTCACCCACTCATGTGTCTGACAGCTCACATTCACAAAGCTCTAAAAGCCTGGCTACACCTTCTAAAGGAGTGCTTGCATACTTCACATCCAAAAAGCATTTGCCTTCCTATACTTGAAAGCAAAATGTTTAGGTAGTTTATATAATGGATGAATAGAAAGTTTCATGGTGGCACGCATTAGCATTGTGCAGATGTTGATGTCACAATTTCACACTGCGTGCCTTTAAGCCCCTTTCAAACTTCATCTTACATCTTTCATCTTTTGAGTCAATTGTGGTAGTACTTGGTTTTCTTCCCATGCTGGATTCAACCTGAAAGGTCTCATTGTTTCCATTGTGATCACACTGTAAAAACTTGATAAAAGAAAATTGAAAAATAATGAACGAAAGATGGAATTAGTTTCAGAAACTAGATATATATATATCTATATATAGATATATAGATATATAGATATATATGGTTGATTTAAAATATGATATAATTGCAGCATTATAAACAAAGACCAAAGCCAAAGTATATATTATATATATGAGAGACATTGAATGGAGTGCATTGCACAATTCTTAATTTTGAAATTAAGTCATAGAATTCCTATTCAAATTTAAGCCACTGGTGTTCAATGAAATTATATTCCAAGTGACATTTTGCATTATTTGCATTAATTAATTTTATCCCAGCATCATCTGTCCCAAAAAATCCCAAATTATTCCATATATTAGTATTATTTTGTGGAAATATACATAAGGGAGTACACTCATGCTTATGCTTCACTAACAAACCAATCTGTAATTTACAACGCAATCCCTTTAATGAATCTTAAAGAAAAAAATGACAATGTTTTTCAGCTTTTCTGAGTGAGAGTATATTACGACCAGTGAGTGGAAATATCCCTATTGTCTTGGCAAATCTAGTCACACAGTAAAAATACTTGTTTCAGACTTATGCAGACTGACACAATACATTGAGATTTCCCAAATTTGCTAGTTCTCTTTCCACACATAAAAAATAAAAAATTATCCTTTTTATAATAATAAAATTAATTCAAAAGAAAGAATGATTAGCTATGTGCACTATTTTGGTTCATGCACAGTTATATTGCCAAGTGTAAATTAATAGCATGCCTTTTTCCTTAAGTAAGCGGTCTATTGTTTAAACACTTTTTAATTTTTAAAAAAGGAGTGGGCCATATCCCCAGCAAATATATGTATGCACAATGCACAGTAATGGGAAACTCATGGTTCCCCAGAAGATTCTTTGCCCCATCCCCACCAAGGAAATGTGATGAAGTCTTAATGCTAGGATTTGGGCAAAATCAAATATATAGATCGCTCCTTCTAAGAGTTGCGAAACAACAAATATTACTGATCATTAATGTAAATGACTTCGAAATAAATAGATCTAATCCTAAAGACCATCACACAATTCCATCCCTATGGAACGTTCTTTCATTTAGTAAAAAGAACACTGCAGATTTCCTTAGACCCTGTTATCTGTGATTCATCCCAACATTCAGGACTTTAAGTAGAAGTTGGAAGGTATGGCATAGAAATCATAATAGGTGTTATTTTACAAGTTTCTAGTCCTGGGTCTTCATCTTTTTTCTGAAGGTAGGAGAAAAAAAATGACTTGACTACTACAATTCATTTTCCACTCAAGCCTTGACTCATCAGAACAGTTATAAAGTACAGCAGTGGCACTGGTATTGCAGACAGGTTTTTTTCCCCCATAAGGTTCTCTCGTTTTCCTTGTCTCAACCAGTGGCAGGCTTGGAAGTGTCAGTTCAGAGTACAATATAGGTCTGCTCTCAAATATTTAGCCTAATAGAGGGGTTTTCCAATAAAGCTTAATCTTGGAACTCCTATTTACCTAAACGTTTCAAAAAAGTTTCCAATGGCACTTTGCCTAAGGCTACTGTTCAGAAGCAGCTGTTAGCGCTGTGTCCTGCAGGCAATGGTCTGGGGCTCAAAACTCCTGGTTGTATTACTAGCTCCACCAGGCAGTCATTAACTGTGCTGTCATGCAAGTTGCTTTCTCTGCCAGTCCTCTGTTACTTTGTGTATAAAGTAAACTGTTTGGACTAAATGAAATCCAAGGTTCACTTGAGCATTAGATAGTTTGCATTTGGCCTCTCTCAAGTCTTCTCTTGTACAGAATGTCCAAGATTGTGTAATGTAGAGATATGGCCTTTGTCTATGGTATTCCCCCATTCATTGACACCGAAAAATCTCCGTGGCAGCAGGAATGAGAGCATGGGCCTCTAAGCCACGTGGAGCCACCAGGTACATGTGGTTATTTTGCAATTTAACTAGTGCAAATGAGGAACTGAATTTTAAATTTTGTTTCATTTTAATGAATTTAAATTTTAAAACTGCTGCTCAATTCACTTGTTGGACAAACTTAAGCATCTTTGCAGCAACTTGGATATCTGAATTGCCTTTTTCAACTTTAACTTTAATTAAATTTAAATACATATCAAATACATAGATAGAAATTTAGCATTCAAATTGAAATGTCCTGTTAGTCTAATATAAACACCAGATTTAATGACTCAGAAGAAAAGGTCAACAATCACATTAGTAATTCATATATATATTTTTTATTATTTATTTTTTTAAAGTAATCCCTGCACCCAGCATGGGGCTCCAACTCATGACCCGAAGATCAAGAGTCAGATGCTCTACTGTCTGAGCCAGCCAGGTGCCCCTCATTAATACTTATACTGACTACATGTTGAAATGACAGTATTTTGGAAATTGAGTTAAATAAAGTTTAGCATTAAGTTAATTTCAGGTATTTAGGGTTTTTTAGACATGTGGCTACCAATAAATTTGAGGTTACAGTTGTGGCTATCATTATATTTCTTTTGGATAGTGTTCTAAAGAAAGACAAATGTAAATGATCCTTGTATATCTGGTTGTGAGGATGTTTGGATTTGATTACTAACCTGAAAGATTTGTGTGTTCTTGGGTTTCCTCTTTTCCTCAAATATCTCCAATGGCAAGGGGTTGCACTGGTGTGAAGGATGAAGGTTGGCATCAACACAGAATTGAGATTCCATAGTTAGAGTACCAATTTTTACTATTCATAAGGCTTAGGAATACTTTGCTTTGGATGGTCTAATCTTAACCTTCATAGAACACAGTGGGGAGAAAGTATCGCTATTACTTTTGTGTAGATGAGAAGAATGCATCTCAGAAATGTTAATGATACGCCCTAGGATTGATAGCGATTAAGTGATGTCATCGAATCCAATCGGGATCCTCAGTTGCCCATCACATTTTGATTATTAAAGTGGCCTCATACCTCCCCAACCCCCACCCTCCTTATTCTGAGCACTCCAAAATCCCTAAGTGTAATGGACTTCAAATAAAACTGATGGCCAAGTGGTCAGGCTTTGTTGTAGGCTGCCAGGTTTGATTCTGACTTATTAAATTGTTCACTGTAGGCAAATATCCATATTCTTTTTTTTTTTTAAGATTTTTATTTATTTATTCGACAGAGATAGAGACAGCCAGCGAGAGAGGGAACACAAGCAGGGGGAGTGGGAGAGGAAGAAGCAAGCTCCCAGCGGAGGAGCCTGATGTGGGGCTCGATCCCATAATGCCAGGATCACGCCCTGAGCTGAAGGCAGACGCTTAACCGCTGTGCCACCCAGGCGCCCCCAAATATCCATATTCTTAAACCTGTCTCTGAGCTGATATTTTTAATGGTGATTAAAAAACGCATCATATAAAATCTACTCTCCTAATAAATTTTTAAGTGTAGAATACAGTATTGTTAACTATATGCACACTGTTGTACAGCAGATGTCTAGACTTTTTCATCTTGCATGACTGACCCTCTATAATCACTGAACAGCAACTCCCCATTCCTCCTTCCTGCAGCTCCCGGTAACCACCATTCCGCTTTCTGCTTCTGTGAGCTCGACTAGTTTAGAAACTTCATTTAAGTGGAATCATGACATATTTGGGCTTCTGTGACTAACTTACTCCACTTGGCACCAAGTCTTCAAGTTTCATCCATGTTGTAACATACGAAAGGATTCCTTTTTAAGGTTGGGATAATCATAGTATGCACATTCTAGATTAATTGTGAATACCAAATGAAAGACACTGCAATATATTAAGGGGTCATTTTATCTTAGCTTTGAATCCTTTTTTTTTTTAAGATTTTATTTATTTATTAGAGAGAGAGCAAGAGAGAACACGAGCAGGGTGAAGGGCGGAGGGAGAAGCAGACTTCCTGCTGAGCAGGGAGCCTGATGTGGGACCAGATCCCTGGACTCCGGGATCATGACCTGAGCCGAAGGCAGACGCTTAATCGACCCAGCCACCCGGGCGCCCAGCTTTGAGTACTTTTAATAGTAAATTCCATGTACTGTGGAAAACAGCTACTGAACTGCTTTCCATGTGGCAAAAAGAAGAAGGCACATTCCCAGAATCAGAGGGTGTGCCGTCAGCCTTTGACAAAAGTACACTAATGTTTCTCATCACTTGAATAAACTTAAGATGGGCTTCCTTCTGATTCTAGGCCCCGCCTTCCTTTTTCTTCAAGCGTTTACTTTAGAAAACTTAGAGTTGTAAATTCTTTCCCTGCCCCTTTGAGACATATGTAAAACTTTTTTAAAAGGCTCTTGCCAGTTTTAAGACCCAGGGATGTCTTTGTTAAAGACCTGAGAGCCATCCCTTTGAAATAATAATCATCAAGCAAGGTATCACCTTATCTCTGAGGCCCTGTGGGATAATAGAAACCTAACTTTGAGAGGCACCAATTAGCAAACACAGATGGCTTAATCACAGAGCAAAGCATTTGCAAACTTAGTAATAACTCAGTATGCTCCACACCTTCCACTGACAGACGTTCCCCAAAGTTCTCCAGGACTTTGCTACTAGCTCAGCCTCTTTACTTCAGCTGAGTTAAAATCATACTTTAGTTCTGTCCTGTGTCGCCTATTGTAATAGCCTTGAATAAAGTATTCCTTGCCTGTTTCACATTGTCTGGTGCAATTTTTGTTTTAATAAACAAAATATGTTAGTATATAAACATTCTTATAAAGATAATAACTATAATAAAATTTTAAATCAAGGGCCATTATTAAGGAAAAAAACTAATAAAAATAATTCCAAGCAAGACCTCAGGGAAACTAGAGAAACTAAAGTACGTTATTTCACTAAAAGATAATAAATCAGTTCATACCAACTTCTTGGTTTGGGGTTAGAAAAATAACTAAATGAAAGATATTCCTCTTCTACTAGCCTTTTTCTAAGGTAACTTAGTCATAGACTCTAAAAAGCACAAAGTCTCACACCCAGGTTCTATTTTTTGATAATTTCTTTCCTTCGACAAGACCCCTGCTTTTTATCTCACATTGTATCCACCCCTAAATTCATAGAACATTAACTTGGAAATAGGAGTTTCTTCTGTCTTCTCATTTTTAATTTTTCAACATTTTTGGAGTTGCCCTTTAATTAAAAACAGCAAACAAACTAGGGCACTGAAATAGTGATGTTGGGAATACAAAAATGAGCAAGAGTTGCCTTCGTGTTCAGTGTACAGACTGTAATTATTTACAGAAATAACTATACTATAAAGAAGCTTCAGATCGTAAAAGGAGATGTAAGTATATTTGGATTTTGAATGAAGGAATAGATATCAAATCTATTTGGGATAGAACAAAAGAAATGTGTGTTTTGGGGCACCTGGGTGGCTCAGTCATCAAGCGTCTGCCGTCAGCTCAGGGCATGATCCCAGGGTCCTGGGATTGAGCCCCGCATCGGGCTCCCTGTTCTGCTGGGAGCCTGCTTCTTCCTCTCCCACACCCCCTGCTTGTGTTCCCTTTCTCACTGGCTGTCTCTCTCTCTCTATGTCAAATAAATAAATAAAATCTTAAAAAAAAAAGAAATGTATGTTTTGATTATTTAAGGAGAGATGGATTTTGGAAGAATTATGTAAAGAATGAGAAAGGACAATCCATTAAAGGATACAGGGTAAGCAAAAACATGCCACTTTTGTCAAAATGTTTCAGGAATAAGGAGGTCAGGTAGTCTGATTGGTACTATAGAGTAAAATAGGTAGTCATGGAAGATAATGCTACAAGGGTAAGCAGGGAGTTGAAAAATTGAACTACACAGTGTGTATGCAGTTGAAAAATCGATGGGAACCCTTAGAGTTTTTAAAGCAGGATATGACATGATTAGAGGCCTTTTCAAAAGGATGTGGCAGTTATGTGTGGGCAGAATTGGGATAAAACCAAGTAAGAGTGAGAAAAATGATAGTATTAAAAAAAAAAAAAGACTTGTTACTACCCAACTTCAATACTTAATATACGGTAATCAAAACACTGTGACATTAGGTAAAGAATAGACCAATGGAACAAAATAGCCCAGAAATAGACTGAGTTAAATGTACTCTTTGACAAAGCAGGAAAGGCAATGGAAAAAAGATAGTATTTTAAATAAACGGTGCTCAAACAACTGAACTTTCAATGCAGTAAGCAAAGAAACAAATCAATCAATCTAGGCAAAGACCCTGTAATCTTTACAAAAATGAAATCAAAATCAATCATAGACCTAACTGTAAAACTCAAAACTATAAAACTCTTAGAGTATAGGATGGGAGAAAACCGAGATGACCTTGCCTGTGGTGATGACGTTTTAGATGCAACACCAAAGTCATGATACATTAAATAAATAATTGATGAGCTGGAATTCATTAAAATTAAAATCTTCTGCTCTATGAAAGGCATTATCAGGAGAATGAAGGAGATAAGCTACAGACTGGGGGTAAATATTTGCAAAGGACATATCTGATAGAGGACTATTATCCAAAATACACAATGAACTTTTAAAACTCAATAATAAGAGAATAAACTACTAGGCTTAAAAAATGGACTAAAGGCTTCAACAGACACATCACCAAACAAGATATACAGATAGCAAAAAGCAAGCATATGAAAGACATTTATCATTATATATCATTATGGAATTGCAAATTAAAAGAACGAGGTATCTACTACTTATCTATTAAATATCTACATATCTATTAGAACGGCCCAAAGATCCCAAAGGATCCTAACAAGGATGTGGAGCAACAGGAATTCTCATTTATTGCTGGTGTGAATGCAAAATGGTGCAGCCACTTAGGAAGACAGTTTGCCAGTTTCTTCCGTATCTAAACATAGTCTTACCGTATGATTCCACAACAATCATGCTGGTTGGTATTTACTTTTGAGTAAATACCAATCCAGTACTACTCAAGAGAGTTGAAACTTATGTGTACATAAGTGTTTATAGCAGCTTTATTGATAATTGCCCAAACTTGGAAGCAACCAAGTTGTTCTTCACTAGGTGAATAGATAAATAAATTGTGGTAGGTCCAGATGATAAAATATTACCCAGTACTAAAAAGAAATGAGCTATCAAGCCATGAAAAGACATGGAGGAAATGTAAATACATGTAACTAAGTGAAAGAAACCAATCTGGAAAATATGCATACTGAATGATTGTAACTACATGACCAGATTCTGGAAAAGGCAAAACTATGGAGACAGTAGAAAGATCAGTGGTTGCCAATGGTTAAGGAGGAGGGAAGGATGAATAAGCAAAGCACAGAAAGACAGCTTGGCAGTTTCTTTATAATTCTGTATACAAAATACAGTATTCTGTAAAATACTGTAGTGGTAGATACATGTAATGTCAACACACATTTGTCAAAACCCTTAGAATGCACAACATGAAAACAATGGATTTGGGGTAATAATGATGTGTCAGGGGAGGTTCATCAATTGTAATAAATGTATCCCTGTAGTGTTGATAGTGGATGTTGATAATGGAGGAGATTGTGCAGGTGTGGGAGCAGAAAGTGTATGGGAACTCTCTGTACTTTCAGCTCCTTTTTTGTAAACCAAAAACTGCTCTATTAAAAACAAACAAATGCACAAAAATCAGATGGGTAACAAAAGGATGAACTAAAGTAGCAATGAGGTAAAGTCTACAGAAAGGAAAACCAATGTTACGCTGGGAAAACAAAAGAGTTAGAAACTGTATAATTTAGAGAATTCAACAGAAATGGAAAATGCAGTGGAAAAAAAAGTATTTTTTTTTAAAGATTTTATTTATTTATTTGACAGAGATAGAGACAGCCAGCGAGAGAGGGAACACAAGCAGGGGAGTGGGAGAGGAAGAAGCAGGCTCACAGTGGAGGAGCCTGACGTGGGGCTCGATCCCATAACGCCGGGATCACGCCCTGAGCCGAAGGCAGACGCTTAACCGCTGTGCCACCCAGGCGCCCCGGAAAAAAAAGTATTTAAAAAGAGGATGATTTCAGTTTGGATAAAAACAATTTATTTTTTTTAAGATCTTATTTATTTATTTGCCAGAGAGAGAGAGAGCACACAAGCGGGGGAGCGGGAGGCAGAGGAAGGAGCAGGCTCCCCAATGATCAGGGAGCCTGCTATGGGGCTCTGTTCCAAAACCCTGGGATCATGATCTGAGCCGAAGGCAGATGCTTTACTTGACTGAGCCACCGAGGCGCCCCAAGTTGTATGTATTTTTCATATCAAACAGTACTCCCCTTTCCATGGGGGTATGTTCCAAGCCCCCAGTGGGTGGCTGAAACCCCAGATAATACCAAGCCCTATATATACTGTTTCTTCCTATACATACATACCTATGATAAAGTTTAATTTATAAATTAGGCAAAATAAGAGATTAGCAACAATAATAATATAATTGAACAATTATAACAATATACTGTAAAAAAGGTTATGTGAGTGTGACCTCTTTCTCCCTCAAAATATCTCATTGTATGGTATTCACTCTTCTTGTGATGATCTGAGATGATAAAATGCCTTCCTGATGAGATGAAGGGGGGTGAATGATGTAAACATTAAGCTGTAGAGTTCAGTCACTATTGATCTTCTGAGTATAGAAGGATCCTATGAATTAGTTTCCACATAGCATCAATATATTCTCAGTCTTTAACTGATGTCCTTCCCTCCCCCATTTTTCCTTATTAGGATATTACATTACATTTATTAATCATGTCTCCTTAGACTTTTTACAGACTTATGCTTTTGATACCTTAAAATTTTTGAGATATATTGGTTAGGTATTTTGTAGAATGCCACTCAAATGGAGATTGACTCATTTTTTTCCCCATGACAAGACTAAAGGTATGGGTTTTGGGGAGGAAGAACACAGAAGTGCCATTGTCATCATATCATAGCAAAGGCAAGTACTGTCAGCATGATGTCACTGTTAATTTCGATCACCTGGTCAAATGGGTGTTTGTCAAGTTTCTCCATGGTAAAGTTACTCATTTTACCCCTTCCTATACTTTTCTCTTTCAAAGGAAGTCACTCTGTGCATCCCACATTTAAAGAGTGAGAGATTTTGCTCCATCTCCTCAAGTGTTGAGTATCTGCATAAATTACTTGGAATTTGCAAGGAAGATTTGTCTCTTCTCCATAATTTATGTGTTCATTCAATTATTTCTTTATATTACTCTTCTTTATATTACTTTATATTACTTTTGACTCGTGGAAATTTATTTTATACATTGAGTTATAATCCAATAAATAAAATAGTATTGGATACATAGTCACTTTTCACTTTAATGAAATAGAGAAATAGAGTAATTTTTACATATACACACAGGCACACAAACACTAAATGGGTACATTCTTTACTCCATCATTTCCTGCTCATTAGCTATGCACTTTCAACTGCTAGGTTTCCAATCTTGCTTTACCTTCTCTACTAGAAAGCAAAAGGCTTGATGGTGAATTTATCTAGCCAGATCCTGTGATCAACACATATTCATATCAAATATGTTTATGATAATAGTTTTGGATCTTTCATTGTGTTTCTTATGTCTTCACTCAGGAATTTACCCTGCTTCTTAGTTCAGATTCTGTCTTGTTTCTGTTCATAAAAGTATACATATTGATCTCGTTTACAGTCTCCCTAATGATTCTTCCAACTCATAGGTCTGTAATTTTTTTTCTTTTTGTACTTCCTCCTACTTCTCTAGGCAATCAGTGGTTGTTGGTGATGATTCTCCAGTCAGACAAAGATTCAAATCTTGTTTCTGCTATTTACTATATCTGAACTCTGACAAATTATATGATCTCTCTAACCTGGGGGGTGGGGGGAGGTTGTTTTTGTTTGTTTGTTTTTAACCTGTTAAATGAGGTTAATATCATTCCTAAAAATGTTGTGGGATTAACAATCACAATTTGTATTTTTAATACAGTTCCTGTCAAATGTTAAGATGTTAATTATTACTGTTACTGTTTTTCATGACAATCTTATTACTGTTTTGTTTTTGTTGTTGTTGATGTTGTTTTTAATTTTCTTGTTATTAATTAGACTTTAGGATTCCACTTTGCTCATTGTTGACCAGCCCCATTCTCCCAAGTAGACCTGACCTTGTTAACAGTGAATGCATTTACCATCCCAGACTCCTAACATCCTAGCAATATAGCCTTTCTTAATGAATAATATAATAAAGAAATACAGTGTAACCTACCATGTCATCTGTTATTTTTACAGACAACAATGAATTATGAGTTGAGGAAATTATGTAGAATGATGTGGAAATTAAGGAATTGTGTGATGACATAAACTAGTGGTGTAGTTAATATTCTGTGGAACAGTTTTACTCTGAATTATTTTTGGCACATTCCCTCTTCACCTCACAAGAAAATATATAAGATTTTACCAATAACTGAATAGAATTATAGCTTAGATAAACATTATTTTATGGCCAGAGCCTTATTTAACAAAGTTATGCATGAGAATATAAAACTAACTTCAAAACTGACAAATAGTAATATATATAAGGACAGAAGACAGAGGCTTGGCTTTGAATTAATAGACAGAAGTTTTCCTGTTATGATCATGGCAATAAGAACATATTTTATGTTAAAATGTAGTGCCATTTATTTTTTAGGTATTGCAGTTTCAAATAGTATCTAGCAAAAATAAAATGAAGCTCCTAAAACCATTTTCTCATAAGGAATGCAAGAGTAATTAATCAACCTTTTGTGAAACCACCTTTGTCTTCCAAATCAATGACAACAGATATTAAATATTTTCTACTATACAGTAAGAACATGTCAATCTACTAGTATCAGGAAAGAAAGTGGGCTGAAATTGTTTGTTTCAGAAGGCGTTTTTCAAGATGCAAGTTTCCATGATATCTGAATAGGGTGTCACAAAAAACAAATTCTCTTAGAACAACAGTGTTATTTGTGTTTCTGTGCATTCTATGTTAACATGTGCATGTGACAAAATTTGGAGGGGGAACAAGTTGTTTTTAGTACCAAGGAGAGAGAAAGTGCAAATACATCATTTAACACTATTTCTTAATTTTCTATAAAATCTTAGAGGATTCCATAAAGACTCATCTCTTGCAAGACTTCTTTCATTTTTTTAAAAGATTTTTATTTATTTATTTGTCAGAGAGAGAGAGCGCATGCACAAGCAGGGGAAGGGACAAGGGGGAAGCAGGCTCCCCCCTGAGCAGGGCTCAATGCAGGACTCAATCCCAGGACCCTGAGATCATGACCTGAGCTTAAGGCAGACGCTTAATTGACTGAGCCACCCAGGTGTCCCAAGACTCCTTTCATTTAATGATGAATATTTTACTGTTAAATAATATATGCTTCCAACAACACAATTTGAAAAAAAAAAAAGATACTTAAAATTGTATATAAAACTTCAATCCAGATATAAGAAAAAAATCCTACTGTTTTTTTCTTCCCATTTTTTTGTATATATGTTTTACCATCATCTATACACTGTTCAGAAAGAATCAAATTTCTTTTGAGAAATTAATGTTGGAACATTTCCCAAGCTTCCCAACATTTTGTTTTCAATACTTCATTTAATGACTGCTTAATAACGCAGCGTATGAATATAAATTTTAATTTAATCTGCCTTCTTTTAAATATTTGGTGTCCTCTCAATATGGTAAAAGAATGTTATTATAAATAATTTTTCAGACAAATCTTTGTGCACTTTACTTATTCCAGTATGTTAGTATTTACTATACTTGAAAAGCTAGTAATTAAATATTCTGAGACTACACAATACACCTAAGTTTTCCAGTGTCCTTAATTCTTACTTTTGCCTCAGTACGTACTATACTTTTCTCATCAACAAGAAGTTTTCAAGACAATGATTTATAAAAAGGTGCCCTGTAGCAAAAGAAGAAAGTTACAAGAGATAAAAAGCAATGTGAAAATTAAAGAAAATAAATAAGAAAAAATAAAATTCTATGTAGCCATTACAGTAATGATGGAAGTTAAGACTAATGATATGGAAATATGTTTTAGGATACTTTTAGGTATTAAATATTGTCTTCTTTTTAGTTCAAATATTTTCATGTCATAAAAATTATTTCCAAAGTGCATATTTAAAGTTAATTGTCTCTCTCTAAATACTGGTATTATGAACACTTGTGTGTATAAGGGGTGTGGTTTTCTTCTCTCAGATTATCAGTAGTTTCCAAATATTCAAAATTGAAAGTTTAGTTTCTATATTTTTAAGAAATATCTAACTCATTTACAGAAAAAAGAAAGTAAAAAATAATTCAAGATTCAATGGATTAAATGAATTCCCTCACATGTCAAATATGGCTACTTGGATCAATTTAAGAGGCTATGGCCAATGTTTTTATTCAGCTTACCAAATGTCAAGAAGAGGAGGAAAAATAATAATGTCAAAACCTGTGGATATTATAATTTCATTTTATTAAACCATTTGGAGAAGTATATAAATAATAAAAGTTGACAACATTAATGACAATACCATCCATGTTATTTAGGAAGAGGCACATTTTGCCAAGTATTAAAAGAATTTTCTCTAGAAAATGTGGCTCTAAAATATTTTTTGCAAATCATATATCTGATAAGGGGTTACTATCCAAAATATATAAAAAATTCATACAAGTCAATAGCAAAAAACAAAATCAAAACAAGCAATCAGATTTAAAAATGGGCAGAGGATCTGAATAGGTGTACTTTCAGAGAAGACATACAGATGGCCAATACGTTCATGAAAATGTGCTCAGCATTACAAATCATCAGGGAAATGCAAATGCTACTCCATACCTAGTAGAATTCCTATCAAAAGGACAGGAAACAATAAGTGTTGTCGAGGATGTGGAGAAAAGGGGACTTTTGTGCACTGTTGATGGGAATGTAAATGGTTGCAGCCACTTTTTTAGCCATAAAAGAGAAAGAAATATTGCCATTAGCAGCAACATGGATGGACCATGAGGGCGTTATGCTAAGTGAAATAAGTCAGGTAGAAAAAAGACAAATGATCTCACTTACATGTGGAATCTATAAAAAAATAAATAAGAGCTCATAGATACAGAGAAAGAATTGGCAGTTACCACAGGTAGGGAGAAATTGGTGTAGGGAAGAAGAGGTACAAACTTGCAGTTTAAAATAAGTAAATCATGGAAGTGTAACATACAGTGTGGTACATATAGTTTAGTAACACTGTACTGCATGTTTGAAAATTACTAAGAGAGTAGATGTTAGAAGTTCCCAGGACAAGAAAATAAAATTTTATAAATATTTATGGTGAAGGATATTAACTAGATTTATTGTGATCATTTTGTAACATGTGCAAATATCAAATCATATTATTGTACATCTGAAACTGATACAATGTTATGTGTCAGTTATATCTCAATTTAAAAATTGAGGATAAATTATAAATATCAAAAATAAATGCTGCTTTTTCTCCTGTGTCATACTTATTATATATGTCAATACTTTTGATAGGAAACTGATCAATTTTTTTTCAAGATTTATTTATTTATTTTAGTGGGGGAGAGAGAACAGGTGCGAGTGTGGGGAGCGCAGAGGGAGGGAGAGAGAGAATCCTAAACAGACTCCCCACTGGGTGCAGAGCCTGACCTGGAGCTTGATCCCACCACCAGTGAGATCAGGACCTGGGCCAAAATCACGAGTCAGATGCTTACCTGACTGAGCCACCCAGATGCCCCGATCAACCATTTTTTATTTAAAAACTGTAGCTCCTACTTATCATTAAATAAGTGACCCATTTTTACAGTGAAGTTTAAAAATATTTCTTCTGATGAAGTTGCCTCCTCTTTTAAAACTGTCAGTAGTTTCTTCTGGGTTAGGCTCTCGCCCTGCCTTCCTTTACCCATAGGGGTCTTCTTTCATTTCCTAGAGCACAGTGTGCTCTTTCCAGGTGCAAGGCTTTCGCAGGTATTGTTCTCCTTACCTCTCTCTTCTTTTTACCTAATACATTTCTATTCATACTTCAAAGCTAAGCTGACAATTCACATCAAAGTAGGATTCCCCGGCCATGACTGTTAACACATATTTCGGCAAGTCTGCAACTTTGTCTTTTTGTTTCACACTGTATTTTTCATTTGCAACACTTCTCATGATTGAAATTAAAAAAAAAAAATGTGACTTTTAATTCATGAAATCCGTGCAATTTATGTTAAGCTCACAGCTTTATCATCACCACCTGACACACTGAATTACCCGTAGTAAATGATAATAAATATTTATTGAGAGAAAATTGGGAGGGAAGTGGAAGGGAGGAAGAGAGTGTTTTAGAACTAGAAATCCACTGTTATTTTTAAATCATAAGAACTAAAGAACCTTTCATTTTCTGGAGGGGAAAATCTTTACGTTCTTGAAATAATGAATAACTAGTTTGAGTATTAATGGGAATAAGTATATCTCCTTTGTTTGGGAACACAGGAAGGTACAAAGATTGATGGCTTTAGAGCTGGCAGACCTGAGTGTACATCTGTGCTACTAATTGTGTGACTTCAGGCAACTTTGCTTAACTAGGGTTGAGCTAAGCAAGGAGAGCAAGAGCACTAACCCATTCCTTTGAGTAGAAGCCTGAAAGTCAAAGTCTAGAAAGCGAGGTGCTCCCATATGCTTCATTCACATTGTTTTCCACTTTAAAGGATACAAGAAGGAAACATTGTAGAACATTGGGTGGATGGGTGGAGGGATGGATACAAAGTATAGATTTAGAAAAAGTAGAGATTTGTATGTATAACTGTGTGTGTGTGTGTGTGTGTGTGTGTGTGTGTGTGTGTGTGTGTGTGTGTTTGAGGGAGAGAAAAGGTAAGATGTGTAAAACATATGTATCATGATAACTTTGACCAGAAAAAAACTGGCCTGCCAGTTCTGCCTTCTTATGGCAGACAAGCCATATGAAGCCTATTTAATACCACTTTAAACCAACAGTAAAGGGCCTCTAAGTTAATTTCCATTAATCTCTCATCCTATTGGCTGCAGCTTTCGAAACAAGCAAGTGCTGGAGTTAAACCAAACTAGAGAGACATGGAGGAGGATTTCTCTGTAATTTTTGAAGTTACATTCTGGCAAGTACCTCAGAACTTTAAGGAATTGGAGGAGGGGGGAATCTCTAGAAATGACAGCAAAAATATAGTCTGACGGTTTAGAGGAAACTTTCTAAAGCTGTAGAATTATTTTCCCCAAGTGTAGAAATATAAAACAATATCTTCATTTCAGAGTGGCTGCAGTGAGAGAAGATAATATATAGTAAGTTCCAAGCCTGAGTTTAGCACACTGATATATCTTGATAAATGTGTGTAAGTATATGACTCAGAAGTCTTATCCAAGGCTCTGAGGCCGGATGGTGCTGAGTGGGGCTGCTACTAGGGCAGCATGAGAATTAAACTCATAATCTTTGCCTTCTTATTACTAGGATATGACCCACTACATTTCATAGTCACACACTTCGGTTTACTAAATGTCTTTTGTGTGAGATTTATAGGCATTTTGCATTCTACACATTGGGCTGTGTTTCAATAATGCATAGTTTATAGTTCAGAGGAAAATGGACCGTGAAAATTTTCTCAATGTCATGTCTTAAGACTTAAAATGAAATTTGTTCCATCGTCTTATTTTTATACTACCTGGTTTCTAATCATGAGGAAGTATCAGGTGAATACAAATTGATGGACATTCTACAAAGTAATTGGCTCATACCTTCAAAAATTTCAATGTCAAGAAAGTCAGGGAGAGATTGAGGAAGTAGTCAAGGTGGACAGATACTAGGAAAGCGTGGGTGAAGTACCTGATGCTGGATTGGGCCTTTTCTTTTCTTTCTTTTTTTTTTTTTTTTTAATTCTAGTTAACATCACTGGGGCAAATGCCAAAGCTTGAATAGAAACTCTGGATGAAAGATATATGTGTTCTTTGTACTGGGTTTACAACTTTTCTGTAAGTTTGAAATTGGCTCAATGAAATTTTAATAACAATTATTAAACAATTATTTATTTATGATATTTATAACAATATTTATTATAATTATTTATAACAACTATTTATTAAAATTATCGTAATTCTCCTCCTCCTTCTCCTCTCCTTCTCCTTCTTCTCTTTCTCCTCCTCCTTCTTCTTTGTTTAGAATAAGGGTATAATAACAACTGCTCTCTTTTGTTGTGATAATCTTAAAAAATATATGTATTATAAACTATTTTAACCACAAAAACCATATAAACTAAAAAATTATTCCTGTTACTATTGTCTCTGTTATTTTGGGTGATGTAATTATTGTCACTATTATTATACTTATTATTCTTATCATTGTTAGTAGTAGTGTTAGTTGTAGTAGTATTATAATGGCTTTTGGTTGACCAGGGTATTTTTAAAAAATGTTAATAATATTAGAACACTTGCAAAGCGAAGTGTGGCATTAAAATCTCTAGGACTGCATATCAGTTAATTTAAAAATGACAAATTATGAATTTGGATTCTGGTTAGCAGTGCTCTTCAAATACCGTAGAATAAATTTTATATTCTGGAATTAAGTTTACAGGTTAAACTGAGATATATAATTCCAAAGTATGATTAATTTGTAATTTTGGAAATGTATCTGTTATTAATTTTCCTTTTCATTTGCCTTTTCTTTCGTCTACTTCACTACAAACTACTAGGCACAGCCATCTCAAATATCCACTACATTTCAGATCCTAGATTTATAAAGAGAAAAAAGAACTCAGTTTTCTACTTAAGTTCAAGCAGTTTAGACTACACAGATTTCCATATGCCGTATGATATTATTATAGATAAAGGAAAATATTTAAAGATCAACTGTTTCCCAAAGTGAACTAAAAAAAAAAAAGAAAAAGAATTCCTGTGTAGTTCGTATGTCTAAAAAACTATAAATACATCATGGATGTCTAATCTATTAAACGTACTATGTTATGTGGTAAGAATATGCAGTAATATCACATTAAAAAATAAATTTGTGGGGCACCTGGGTGGCTCGGTCGGTTACAGGCCCCATTCTTGATTTCCGCTCAGGTCACAATCTCAGACTCCTAAGGCTCGGCACTGAGCAGGGAGTCTGCTTGAAATTCTTTCTCTCCCTCTGCCTCCCTTCCCCCTCTAAAATAAATAAATAAATCTTTTTAAAAATTTTAAAAATAAATTTGCTACTCTTTTGTGATAACTGGAGTATCTTAAAGAAAACATGTATGCACACACACAGAGGTATTCTCCTCTCATAATCTCTAAGGGGCACAGGAAAAGTTGTAATGCATGTATATTGCTTCTTCACGAAGGAATGTATCAAATGCCTGCCCAAGGTGAGAGTTGCTGATAAGATTGTTAACTGATGGAAATAACTTCCCAGTTTAGCAAACACATACAATTGATTTTAAGAATTTTTCGAGATCCACAAAATATTTTTGCTTTTATAAATGTAAGATCAAAGATGGTTACATATGTAATATACACTAAAGCTAACACTGCAGAAGAGCCTATCAAACACTGCCATGAGTTCATGAAATACTAAATAATTCACCCACCTTCGTATAGTGATGAAAAACAAGGTTCTAAATATCTTTGAAAATGGGACTGTCACTACTTTAGGATGGATCAGTAATGCAAATTCCCTGAAATTTTATCAACATGACCAAAAAACTGTAGTTAATTTCAACACATACAAACATCTCTTGCTTCTTATGATTTGGGGAAGCTCTTTTGGTGAAAGTTGGAATTATTTATATTAGTTTTATTTTGTTTTAATTTTAATTGTTCAAACTCCATTAGACCTCTAAATTAGATACCTTCTCATAGATGATTATGCAACAATCTATTCACACCTATAGATTTGAAACCAATAATAATTTTAACTGAAACATTGAGTTATGAGATGAGAATATTGTTCCATAAGGATTTTTTTTTTTTTTTTTTTTTTGATAGAGAAAGAGCACATGTGTGTGAGAGAAGGTGGACGGGCAAAGGGAGAGGGAGAGAGAATCTTAAGGAGGCTGCACTCCCAGCACGGAGATCCTGAGATCATGACCTGAGCTAAAACCAAGAGTTGGATCCCTAACTGACTGAGACACCCAGACGCCCCTGGTCTATAAGGATGTTTTAAAACTTAATTCTTTGAATTTCTGTTTGTATGTAGGGTTGTTAGAGGACACTTAAGAGGGTAGAGGAGGTTGAGTAGGGAGGGAAGATGCAGGTGCTTATCACGTGACATGAAGAGAAAATGTTCTATTCTTTACCTGTATTCAAATATTGAACTTTTTGCATGAAATGTATTTGAAAAATATGAAAGTTAAACACAAAAATTGCCCTGCTCTAAGAGCTACATAAACCCTTAATTTTGGTTTTCAGATGCAACGATAAGGTTAATTTCAGTTTGATATGGATGAATATGATTCTCTGATGAAAACTTAGAGATGCACATTAAAAATGAATGCCAGCATGAATATTAGCTATTTGTATTTAAGACTTGACTTTTCCTTTGTTGTTCTAATTTTAAGAGGTTACTGAGCATTACTGAGAGAGACTTTATACCATGCTTTTATTGTATAAAAATGTTAAGGATGTGTAAGATAAAATGGTTCTGGTAGCCCAGTTGAATATGGTTAACCAATTAAAAAAAAAAAGTAAATTCGAGGCCTGCACTCCTAATTCTAGAAGATCCTCGAAAAATATTTGCATGATGACTGTGATTGGGCATGTTTTCTTCTTTTTCTACTCTTTGCCTCTACCACGCACACGCACATGCACACACGCACACACAAGATGTATGCACAGAGACACACACACACACACAAATTCTTATGTGCTCATTGATAGTAAGAAGCTAAATATTTGTTCAGTTCAGTATTTCTTAGTAAGTTCTGAGCCTGAGATAGTGATAATCTTAGTCATTATGGAACACTTACAGAAGGATTTATATGACTTGTTTTTATTTGTATAGGACTAAGTGCAGCATTTATTAAGTTGAATAGTCAGTCTGAAAGCCATTAGTCAATTCTCTGTCACACACTCGCACACACAGACACCCTCATAGAAATCACAGTCAGAACTAAACTTTTCTTCTCCATTATTCTAAGTATTTATTTAACATGCATTTACTCATGCAATCTTCATAACAACCATAACAGGAAGAAATTATTACCATTTTCAATTTACAAGTGAAGAATCTAAGGCAGAGTTTGATTTAGTTTTTTTTTTCTTTTACATACAGCTAGTAGGTGGCAGAACTGAGATTCAAGCCAGATAGTATATAGCTTTACAGTCTGCTCTTAATGACTAGGCATGCTAGAGGCATCGTGATTCCAGACCTCAAGCTGTATTGTGAAGTTGTGGTTTCCTTCAGCCATCAGAAAGAATGAAACCTTGTCAATTACAACGACATAGATGGAGCTAGAGTGTATTATGCTAAGCGAAATAAGTCACTCAGAGAAAGACAAATACTGTATGATTTCAGTCATTTGTGGAATTTAAGAAACAAAACAGATGGGGCTCCTGGATAGCTCAGTCAGTTAAGTGTCTGCCTTCAGCTCAGGTCATGATCTCAGAGTCCTGGGATGGAGTCCAATATTGGGCTCCCTGTTCAGCGGTGAGTCTGCTTCTCTGCCCCTCACCTGGTTTGTGCACATTCTCTGTCTCTCTCTCTCTCTTTCCCTGTCTCTCTTTCTTGCTCACTTTCTCTCTCAAATAAATAAAGTATCTTTTTAAAAAGAAACAAAACGGATGAACATATGGAAAGGGAGAAAGGAGAGAGAGGGAAACAAACCATAAGAGACACTTGATGACAGAGAACAAACTGAGGGTTGACGGACAATGGTGGGTCGGGGGACGGGCTAGATGGGTGGTGGGTATTAAGGAGGGCACTTGTTGGGATGAGCACCGGGTATTGTATGCACGTGACGAACCACTGAATCCTGCTCCTGAAACCAATATTGAACGGGATGTTAACTAACTAGAATTAAATAAAAATTTAGAAAAAAGTATATAATCCCATTGCATTATATTCAATGATTTTTATTCCCCCTTGTGTTTCATAGATAATGAATCAAAACTTTGAGTAAATTTGCAACATCTCACATACCCAGGGATGAAGTAGCAGAAAACAGGATGTGAATACAATCTGTCAGACTCCAAAGTCTGTACCTCTTACGCATGTTGCTTGGCACGAGGTTCCTTATACTAATATTAAGTCCCTTAGTATCGATTGTAGCAGAAAAGGCATTTGGTAACAGATTCCAACATCATTCTCAAGGGCTTGATGGATAACAGGGTCTAGAATAGTGAGGGGGAGACCTCATTACTGTAGCCTTGCAGCACAGCAGAAAGTCAGCATCAGCCCAAATTCAAAGACCACTTTTAGCTTCTTTCTGCCTGTGCGCAGTATTATTTGTATAGATCACAATAGAAACCATCGCATCTTTGGGATAAGGTATTTGAGGACTCAAGAAGGTGTTGAATTCCAGGTAAGCTCAGTCCCATAATGTATTTTGCTCAGAATTTTAAGGTGTTTATATTTTAACTTACTAAACTTGTGTTGAATTAATTTTAAAATTTAATGGGTATCACTTTTTGGGATTATGATTCTTTGCTACCTTTTGTTGGAAAGCGCGTTTAATTGTCTCACTTCTTATCTACCCTAATGTTCGCTCTCTTGTGGAACAAGTGTGCTTCCTCATGCATTCTGTTTTTCAGGATTCGAAAGCAAAGTAGAAGTCGGACAACTACTCAGCAGAAGTGAGAAATACCATAGGAAAGATTTGAATCGTGAAGTTAGTGTTTGGTATGGGGTAAGGGTCATATGGAGATATTCAGTGTCTTGTCCTCAAGTTCAAAAGTCTCCTCCCCTAAATGCATCTTTCACTGAGAAAATACAGGCTATTGGTATCTTGGTTTTTTATTTGTTGGATCTTTACATAGAAAGTTACAAGATCTTAATTCTTCCTGCTCTGCTTGTCCGTCTTCTCAAATGCTAATAGGTCTTTTCTTTCATTGTTCAGCTACTCTTCTTGGGTTCAAGGCCACATTCCTTGTTGCTTCCTATGGGACTTTGCACCAAGTATTACCTCTCTCACATAGGATTTCATTGACTCCTTCCTCTGTTTCCTTTCTCTCTAATTAAAAATGTGTTCAACCATTTGACGAAAATTGAAACCTCCCTAGATCTGTCTTTCCCTTCACTACCGAATTTTTTAGAAGAAGGATTTTTTTTTTACTTGCGCCACATCCTTGCGAAGTCTTGCCATTATTATCACATTCTTGATTCTCAAATCCTTCTCCTTTGTCCTTTTTGGCTACCACTGTCTCATTGACCACCCAGAATATGGCCGTTTTCTCAGCCTCCAGCTTCTTGCTCTCTGATCCTTTCTGTTATGTAACTACTTGAGGTATTTTTCTAAAACTTTAATCTTCTCAGTGTTTCCCTTGCTTAGGTTCTTTTATTGACTTTCTAGAGGCTTCCTGGTGTGGCCTAAATAATAGATTGATAAATTATCCCTGCAGAGGAAAAAATAAATCACATCAGATATTCTTCCCACATGCCATAAAGAAATAAAATTTTATAGTTGGCATTTTATGCTTAGTGATTTTTATGGAATAAAAAGAAACAGAAGGAAGTAGTTCAATAATTTCTATTTCCAAAGCAAAATGTGCCCTTAGGCTTGGTAAGTCTAGGTTTGGTTTCTTATCGGTGAGACCATATGGGCTGTCTTTCTAACTGACGCCTAGGTAATTGGTAAACAAAAATTTACCTTTATGGTTGCTTGGTATCTGCTACTTTAGAGCCATCAAGGAAGCTGTACTACTGAGAGGGATGCCCTAATAATTATAATGCCAATATATTAAAAGGAATTGAAAATATATTAAAAGGATATATAAGATGATATATTAAAAGGAATTCTATGGCAGTCATAGGAACTGGATAGTAATATTCGTTCTGAATATAAATATGACTTATTGGAATTATATACAATAAATCTCCACTAATAATTTTTTTAAGATTTGTTTTATTTTGAATACAGTCCACTCCCCAATGGGGGACTTCACCCCAAGATCAAGAGCCACATGCTGTACTGATTGAGCCAGTCACACATCCCACCCAACAAGAATGTACTGTAGCCCTGTCTGGTTTTTGTTTTTTGTTTTGTTTTTTTAATTTGGTAGGGGAAGAGTTAATTTTCTCTACAGGTTGCTAAAATTCCTTTGAAAAGAGTTCAAAGCTATATTCCAGGGAATCTAATTCTATAAGTAATTTTTTTATTTGATATTCATCAAGGTAGATAAAAGAGTAAAGCTTTATTACCATATGGTTTCAAACCAGTCTGGATCGCAGCAATGTAGCACTGTTAAAGGGTCATAAAGTTAGTTTCAGTCAATGTATTAATATTTACTAGTTCAATGATATACCTTACTATTTATACATTCAAAACTAAAAAATTTATGCACATGCATGTGCACTTACCGACCCAAAAAATAAAGAATTTTAGGATTAAAATATGTTGACTGTCTCTAAAATGCGATGTCTACTGAGATGTAGGTATATAAGACATTAAGCCCTACCAAAAATAAATAAATGAATCCTTAGATTTATGTAATGCCTTGCAGAAGTTCTTTATACCTGTGCATTCACTGTTATCCTCAAAATTACCCTGGCCATATCTTGGGAAGATAAGTAGTTATGTATATGTTTACAGAAACAGGATGTAGAGAACACAGTTAGATAATGGTAGACTCTAGAAGGAATGGAATGATTAGCTAATAGCAAACAACTGGTCAGAAAGGAAGCTAATGAAGACCGATAACCCATATCTGGGCTAGATGAGAGATTATCTGATCTAGAGGCAGGAAAATGGTGAGAATAAACAGGCTTGTTCTTAGAGTCTCCTTAATATCCCAGGTTTCACAACCTTGGTTGTAAATTAAAATACCTAGGGGCTTTTGGGGCGCCTGGGTGGCGCAGTCATTAAGCGTCTGCCTTCGGCTCAGGGCGTGATCCCAGAGTTCTGGGATCGAGCCCCACATCAGGCTCCTCTGCTATGAGCCTGCGTCTTCCTCTCCCACTCCCCCTGCTTGTGTTCCCTCTCTCGCTGGCTGTCTCTATCACTGTCGAATAAATAAATAAAATCTTTAAAAAAAATAAAAATAAAAAATAAAATACCTAGGGGCTTTTAAAATCTCGTTTCCCAGAATGCACTCCAGTCCAGTTAAATCAACATCTCTGGAGATGGGACTTTGGCATGGGAATATTTACAGCTCCATGGTGATTAAAATGCATGGCACAGGTGGAAAACCACTGATCTATTATGACTCCAGGTGCATCTATTGAGAATTTCTGGAGAATTCTCTACAACAGATTTTTGGCAAAGGAAAAGGAAATAGAAAAACTCCTTGTTCTAAATAGGCAGATGCCAAGCAGAATGTAATTTGCATTTGGATGTCCTCAAGCTCCCGGATAGGGCTTGATGCCCTAACATGACTTTACATTTTCAAGAAATCTGAAAAATTGACAAATAGCTCTTGTCTAATTAAGCAGGTTTAATAGTCATGGCCTTTAAATTGTAAAATTTAACTAAATTTAAGCTAGTGAGTTACACGGAATAAAGAAAACAGCCTAGGGGTGGGTAAGAGGTGGAATTTGGGGTTCTAATAACATTCTGTCGTTGCTTTTTTATCTGCATTTTTTGTCTGAATTGTTTTTATCCCCATTTTTTATTTCTGCTGCATTTTATTGCATTTGCAGTTATAATCCCTAAAGTTAAATGTACTCTGAGGTTCTGCTGTACTTTTAAGAAAACCAGTCACTTAATTGGTTTAGATATGTTCTCATATGAACAATAAAATAAGGTAGGAGCTTAATTTGGGGGTGGTGGAGATATTATCCTATCAAAGAAACTTCTTCATACATTTTCATAATATTACCCAAGATCCCAGCTATTATCATGATACTGATTTCATGCATCCATCAGATGTTCTCTTGGTGCCAGTTTGATCGCATTTAGACTGCTGGACCTAAGAACAGCATTTTGTGGCATTTTAACTTATTCTAATTTCATCCCCTGCTCAGTGTAGCTGTGAAAGTAAGAGCCCGCATTCTCAATACTGGAGGAGAAAAAAACAGCTTAGTCTCAAAGAATTGTAATTAAGTGATTAAATAAGTAAATAAATGAAAGAAAAGAGACAAACCTATACAAAATAGCTTCAAATAATTTGTGTAGATGCCCTTCCCTCAAAGAGGTGGAGTATACATTCCTGTTTCTTAAGTATGGGCTGTGCATAATGACTTCTTCCAGAAGGTACAGTACGGCAAGGACAATAAAAAGTAATTTGCAGTGGAGAAGCCTGACATTAACTGCTTCCGCCACAATATCAAGGTCAACATCAATAGTCATAAATCATGTAGATAGTATGCAACCTTGATATAAGGTACTGAAAATCGCACTTTATCTCTGTGATCTTTCTCCCTAAAACCCATATCCTCAGTTTATCATGAGAAAAACATCAGACACATTCCAATAGAGGGGTATCCTACAAAATATCAGAGTAGTACTCCACAAAATTAAAAACAAAAAAAGTCTGAGAAATAGTCACAGCCAAGACCAGCCTAAGGATACACAAAGACTAAATGCAATATGGCATCCTGGATAGGATCCAGGAACAGAAAAAGGATGTTAGGTAAATACTAAGGAAATGTGAATGAAATGTGGACTTGAGTTAATAAAAATCTATCAGTATTGGTTCATTAATTAAATCCAATGTACCATATTAGCACACCATGTTAAAATAGGGGAGGGGTACCTGAGTGGCTCAGTTGGTTAAGTGTCTGCCTTTGGCTCAGGTCATGGTCGTGGGTACTGGGATCAAGTCCCACATCAGGCTTCTTCTCAGTGGGGAGCTTACTTCTCCTCTGCCTTCAGCTCCCCCTGCTTGTGCTCTCACACTCTCTCTCTCTGATAAATAAATAAATAAATAAATAAATAAATAAATAAATAAATAAATAAAATCTTTTTTAAAAAATAGGGGAAACTGGGTGTGGAGTATATGGGAATTCTTTGTACTGTTTCGGCAATTTTTCTGTAAACAAAAACTTTTAAAAATGAAATGTATTAAAAATATACTAAAAAATCGTTGGCATATGTATTTGCTTATTTTAAATTCATTGCTTAATCTTTTCAAGATAAACCCCTCCAGAAGAACCATAAATATGTTAATGTATTTGGCCTAGATATATTCTTCTGTATTTGTGAAGATCCCTCTGATGAAAAACACATGGAAGTCATTCTTTGTATAGAATCTAATACACAAATATAAATCACAATGTATTGTTCCTGGTCATAATAGACTCTTAGGCTGATAAAAATCTGTGGGCTCTAGGGGAACTAAAATCTGTTGTATAATTAAATGTTCCTCTCATCTTTGGGCTAACTGTCTGGGATTTAGAGTCTGAATATATTCTCTGTAACCCCTTTATTGCTTCCTGAGTGATTTTGTAAAATACTGCTTCATTTGCGTAAGCCTGCTTCATCTCTCCCTGTCTCTGTAGTTCAAACAGACTAAAATCCCTTGAAGTCATACTTAGGATGTCAATATGTTGATATAACCATTCTTGCTGATGGTCATCAAACTATTTTTACTTTAGCCCTTACTGGGACTGAGTTTACATTGATATTTTTAATCATAATCTAATTCTGGGTATTCCATAACCAGATAACTCATTACTCACCTGACATCTTCAAAATGGATCATTTTTATAAAGCAGAAAAGAAATTAAAGATAAGTTTTGGTTTGTTCTGGGAAATTTGACAAATTGGACACTACAAGAATGTATTAAAAAGTCTGGAAGTCTTTCTTTCTCTGTTTTCCATCCTTTATTTGTTAGTTTACCAAACAACCTATTCATAAGTCCATCTGTTCATTCTTCCTTTACCTTTCCACTCAGTTACTCCCCTATCAGCCCATTATTCATGCACCCATCCATCAACCCACTCACCCGTCTCCCGATTTCTGATTTGTGTACTCATCCACTCGTCCACTGCATTTGGCCACTCCTCTGCTGATCCATCCATCCACTTTCCCACCTAATTTTTATTAAGGCCAGTTGTAAGTGAGACATTAGGAAAGCACTTAAAGTACTAGAAATAATTACATGGAATTTATCTAGACAAGAGAAGAGAGATGTTTGATTTCATTTAGTTAGAAAATTAAGAAATTTTTGCAGAAGATCAAAGTGCAGTTAGAAACAATGTCAAGTATTTGCAAAAAATAAAGATATAAATATCCTAAAGCAGACTATCCAGCAGCTTAGATAGGGTGTCAATGCTTTTTAATACCTGCATATAGATTCTGGTGCACATTCAACATTATGTACAACTGTCTCAGAGCAAGCATATCATATCATTTTCATTCTATGCAGTATTTCTCCTGGCACAGCTCAGTAGAACACTTACATATTTTAAACATTTTTAGCATCCAGTGTAAACCCTATGTAATCCAAAGGGAGAGGAAAATTCAATATTAACATACTGAAAATAGGTAGTAAATATGCTTCTTTAAAAAATAAAAAAACAAATCCATTGGTATTAGTGAAGAGAAAAGGAATATGTTTTAGAACTGACACATTGATCAAAAGAGTAAGTGTTAGATTTCAGAATAGATCTTTCTACTCATGTTTTCAAGAGGAAACTCTCCTTTCGTTTTCTAAGAGGGTGACATTGAAATTTCTAAGAGAGTGATATTGAAAAACCACTTCTGGACTCACTTTTCATTTCTCACCCAGGGTAGGGGTGTATACATGTATGAGTGGAAGTCTGCCAGAGTCTAAACACATTGGTCGCTTTTTTCATATATACCAGGGTTAAGGTATTAAAACATTGTGTTTCCTCATGGCTTCACTGTAACCTTCTTTTGGGACTTTCCAATAAGAAGCTAACTTTTTCTTTCTTTCTTTTTTTTTTACTCCTAACCTCTGTATGGTAAGTATACCGGCGTAAGGATCCAGGGTGTGCCTTCTAGAGTCAGTTCTGGAGCTTAGTTTTCTTTCCTGTTTTGGGGATCCTCAGCATGTAAGATATCATTTGCTTTGTAGTTAGCCTGGTACTGCCTTGTAGATTCATTCCATCATGCGTGGATTCAGGGCATAGATTAGGAGTAAATGAGAGAAGTAATTAGAATGCCCAAATTTGGCGCTAGTCTATAATTCCATTCTCCAGTTTACCAAAAAGCTGATATTAGATTTCTAAATTCCTATCACAATTCCTAAACAGTTTGTTTAGATCATAAAAGGGGAAAATAGTGGCATTAAATGGTATCTTTAGAGACACTTTGAACTTCTCTGTGTACTGCATACATAATCTATATAATTATGCAATTAATAATTCAGTATTTTTGAGATATAAGGTTATTCAATTTATCAGCAGAGATATCTTTCACTTTTTAAATTCATTTCTTCATTTGAGATCACCCTGTACTTTAGAACAGGTCAGTTCGGTAAACATCTAAGTAAGACAGATTCCTGCATCATCCTGATATGTTTCTCCCCCTCATCCATCGTATCTAGTTCATGAACGAGTCCTGTATATCCTCCTCTTAAGTGTCCTCCACCTCTGTCACTGTTTCCCATATCCTCCCTTCTCCGTATCAACATCAAAAACCTAGTCCAGGTCACTCCCATCTCCCATCAGGAGAGCTCGAGTAGCATCTCAACAATTTAACCAATATGCCTCTATCTGCTTTTTTCTCCCACCCCAGGAAAAAAAAAAAGGGTGTGCGGATGTATGTGTGCATGTGTATTTTTATTTTCTCCAGTACTATTTTGATTGTGAGCTCTTAAACAGCTGTAATAAAAATACTTTAAAAATTTGCATTTATCCTAAAACTGGATAAGGAAATCCTAAAACCCTAAAAGCAAACGAACCAACCTGTGTAGGCCCTACATTATCTGGTTCATATTAGCTCCTCGACTATGTCTCTCACCATTCTCTCCCTCTGCTGAAGGTTTCTCTGCTGTGCAGAGGCTTTTTAATTTGATATGGTTCACTTGTTTATTTTTGCTTCTGTTGCCTTTGCTTTTGGTGTCAAAACCAAAAACTCATGACCAAGACCCATTTCAAGAAGCTTATTAACACCTTTGTTTTCTTCTATGAGTTTTAGGTTTTCAGGTCTTATGTTCAAGTCCCTAATCCATTTTGAGTTGATTTTTGTGTGAGGTATAAGATAGTGGTCCAGTTTCATTCTCTTGCATGTGGAAGCCCAGTTTTCCCAACACCATTAATTGAAGAGACTGTCGCTTTCCTCACTATATATTCTTGCCTCCCTTGTCATAAAATTAATTGAGAATATCTGTGTGGGTTCATTTCTGGGCTCTGTGTTCATCCATACATCTGTTTTTATGCCAATGCCACACTGTGTTGATTACTATAGGTTTATAATATACCTAATTTTTTTAAAATTACAAATATTATTCCATCAACTGGAGTACCACAGTTTTTATATTTCTTTGCCTAGGAAGAACAACTTGGTTGCTTGAAGTTTTGGCAATTATGTATAAGGCCGTTATAAACATTTACATGCAGAGTTCTGAGTGGATATAACTTTTCAGTTCATTTTGGTGAACACCAAGGAGTGTAATTGGTGGATTTTATGATAAGATTATGTTTAGTTTTGTAAGAAGGTGCCAAACTGTGTCCCACAGTGGGTGCACTATTTTATATCCCCACCAACAATGAAGGAGGGGTCCTGTCGCTCCATATCCTTGCCAGCATTCGGTGTTTGGGATTTTGACCATTGTAAAAGATATATTGGTATCTCATTGTTTTAATTTGCAACTCCCTAAAGACATAGGATGTTGGACATCTTTTCATAGGCTTACTTGCCATGTGTGTATCTTCTTTCATGAGGTGATTCTACAATGTTTAACTGCAACTCTGAAATAGGCCACAATTTCAGAATATGGTATATAGTCTCTCAAAAAGTCACTCAAAAGACACTTGAAAGATTTAGAAAATGCATTACAATTAAGTTTTTCAAAAAGTAATTGCACAGGAAGCATGCAGGGCCTGAAGAAATGGTTTCACCAATTAAATGCTGAATTACTTAGGATAGAGATGATAGTAAAAAAAGCAATTTCTGCAATTTGGTAGTTTCTCCCAAAAGGCCTGATGAGAACTCCACTGTCCTATATACATTCTCAACTGTGATATTTTCAAACTTTGATCCATTGTAGTTTTACTCTGTGGGCCCTTTTAGAACAGTGTGCTAACCAATGATGCCCTGGTAGACTGTTGAAGGAAGACCAGCACTGCAATTCATCCCTCCTTCCCAGGAACAGGGAGAAATGCTTTGCAGCCAGTCTAAATTCTGTTTTCTTTGTCCTGCTTCCCTGCATGAAAAGTTTCATTTGCATCCTAACATTCTGTGGATTACCAACCAGATTCTCTCCGACATCAGGGTGAAAATAATGAATTTGACTTATTGCCCCCACAAGATAATGGTGAGCAAATCTTCATGGAGAAGCTATCTGGAGACTCAAAACTGGCTACTAGGAAAATACGACTGAGGCTCACCTAGGGATGATAATAGTTCAGTGTCGAATTCTAACACTTACTGGTTTTGGTGAACTGCTCAAAGTCCTGAATTGAGAAAGATTCTGAGCCTGGATCCAAGCTCCGTAAGGAAGATTGCAGACCCCTTAGCCAGGTCTGTAATAGGCACAGAGTGGGACATACATCTATCAATAGTTTTATATATTTTTTCATACCTTGATTATATCAGTTAATTTTCATATTTTTCTATGAGCTGTACCATATTTTTTAATTTGAACTAGTGGCAAAATATAAACATCATATGTATACTAAAATTATATGTAAATATTAAATATTATATGCAATAGTTTATGAACTAGCTATTTATGGTTGAGAATACATTCCTTAAATGACCAATAACATAACTACCAACTTGGCAATGAAATCATCCCCTTTAGTCCTCAAACCAGCAAACTTATAGGAGAAGAGAGAAAGAGAAACCTGAAACAAATGTTATATATTGACTTCGGGTTAAGAACACTTCCTAAAGAGAATGGCTAGAAACAATGCAGCCTCAGTTATATTTCCTGAGTAAATAAACAAATGAATAAACTTGGAATTATGAGATTTAGATTGAAGTTGTATGACCTTATATAATTTTCTCAATCTCTGAATTTGCTTTAATTTGCTTCTTTTTGCCTTTAAAATATGATAGATACCTCTAAATTCTCCTGGATAACCCTATCTTAAGGGATTCTGTATTTTTAAGGGAAATCCTAAATTTGTGTAAAGTCATGTCTGCATACACTTTGGATTGGCACGACATTTGACAAGCAACAGATATGTTATATGTATACATACCTAATGAATATAATCTACATAAGTATTACTTTCTCTGGTAAGTGATGAAAAATAACATTGGCCAATTGACTTCTAGGCTTTGAGTATGGTAGTAATGAGGTCCAAAGAGTTGGTTTGACATGTATTTACTAGTCATATGACATAATTCAAACTCTGACCATAGATCTTTTAAAACAATATTATTTTGTTTATTGTTTTTGTTGATTATAAAGATGGGAGGAAATAGGAAGGAGGTTATGTGAGACTAAGTAAGTATATCTCTCCAAATCTTTGCCTGCTCTATAGATAAAGCATCATATTTTCATATGGAATATACTAACATTGATAAGGAAGTGGAGCAGATTCTGGTTACTTGTTGATGTATTTCAGTATCAATAAACCTATGCCTCCAACAATGTATTTTGGTATCTTTATTAATTTTTTTAAAGATTTATTTATTCATTTTAGAGAGACAGAGGGAAAGAGAATGGGGAAGGGGGCAGCAGGGAGAGGGAGAGATCGTCTAAAGCAGACTCTGTGCTGAGTGCAGAGCCCAATGCAGGGCTCAATCTCATGACCCTGAGATCAGACTTGAGCCGAAATCAAGAGCTCATTACTTAATCAATTGTGCCAGCTAGGCATCCCTGTATTAATGTATTTTAAAGTGCTTATGCAGATGTTCAGTACTATGTACTACATGGACATTGAACTATATATTAATTTTAGTATTAAGCATTATAAAGGGAGTTAAACCAGAAAAACTGGGAATATTGCCATACATTTTGATATTTTACAGTATCATTGTGTGACTCATCTAGAAATAAATTCAGAGATAATATGTAATCGGCTTTTAAGGAAGAAAGATATAGATCATTCATTAATTTAAGATCTAAAAATATTAAAAAGACCATATTTTTTTTTTCTCCAACACCAAAACAATTCTTCTCCCAGTCTCTACTACCCCACCATACACATGAGTATTATAAGTTCTCTATGAATAAGGAGGAAAGACCAGGAAACATTTTGTATCCAGATCTTTCTAATTCAAAATCTTCTGGTAATATTCAGGAAATGCACAATCCATATTTGTACCATTACTAAGAATATGGCAAGTATAGAAAATGAAGAAGACTGTCTTTCTGCAGATACATGCAATGAGAATAGAAGAAACACTGATTAATAATTGAGAACTATTCCCTAGTATTTTATCTCATGGAGCACTGACCCATAGTTTCTAGATTTTCAATATTTCCATTCATATATTCAAGGATATTATTGACTATTATTGCCCATGTTAAATTTTATACTAAGGACTATTACTCGTACACTAACATCAATTCTCATCTTCTTATAGAGATGTTCTCCCAAAAATGAACAACTCTTCTTAGTAAATCAAATTTAATCTGAGAAGAAAATTATGCAATTTATATCTATCTACCTACCTGTTTTCAATCTAAAAATCTTCTTAGTGTCTTGATTTTAGGAAGCATATTGCCTGCTGTCAAAGAAAAAACTTCCCTTTGTGTATCTTACTTTTGGCTCCTCAACATATTTGATGGATAGAAGTAATTTCAACTTACCAAAAACCCTTGTCATTGATTGTATAGATTGTAAATGATTTTGTAGTAGATACTTCAGAAATGTTAAATATTAGTACAGAGTTTTTTGTGTTTTTCTGCAACAAAGTATTAGATTAACAACATATTTTTTCTAAAGAATGCCTTTTCAGGATTCTATATATTTTAAGGGGTATTACGGCCATTTTCAAAGGACACAAAGTCAGGTCAAAACATAACCTTGGTTGGGGTGCCTGGGTGGTGCAGTCCTTAAGTGTCTGCCTTTGGTTCAGGGCGTGATCCCAGCATTCTGGGATCGAGCCCCACATCAGGCTTCTCTGCTGAGAACCTTCTTCCTCTCCCACTCCCCCTGCTTGTGTTCCCTCTCTCACTGGCTGTCTCTGTCAAATAAATAAATAAAATCTTTAAAAAAATATATATATAACCTTGGTGAATCTTGTATTCCTCAGGTGGAAAAAATCATACTCATTAAAATTATGTTACTACCACAATAAATAGGGAATCATACCAATAACCAATGGTTATTAAGGAAGAAGATAATTATTTAACATTGGGATAACTAGATTTATTTATTTATTTGTGTATTTATGGTTATATATGTGTATTTATTTATTTATTTAGTTTTAAGAAATACATGAAACCATTATATTGCCTCATGCAGGAAGAGACAAGAAAATGTATTGGTTCACTAAGATTTATCATCAACCGTAGATTGCTCAATCTAATAATTGATTGTTATGGCACAGAGCTGTAGGATTGACATAGAAAAGTCATAAAAATTCACTAGAATGTCACTGGAATGACAGGTATATATTATTACAGACGACTGTTAAGTTAATAAAGTATTTCAGAGAATTTCACAGCAGATAGAAAATGACAACGAAAACCTTCATTGAACAGACATTTCTTAGATACATGACTTTAAAACATTTACTGATGTCGAGAGATTTACAATGTTTTCTTTCTTTTTCTTATAAAAATGTTTGCAATTGTATTAGAAAATACACTAAAATTAATGGAACTGCTAGGAGAAAAAAGGAACAATTATGCAAGATGGCAAGTGTCTGAGGTTTAAAGGAAAAAAAATTGGGCCCTACTGTTTTTATCTGAATAAGCCTAGAAGAATAGAAATACAACTCACCTCTTCTGCACGATGCCTCTGAGCTTGTTTCATGACAAGATCTGTATTTCAGGCTTTCATACAGAATTTAAAAACAAAAAATCACCATTGTTTAAATTTAAGAATCAATAAAAGGCTGAGTTAAATTTTTAGTGTAGAAGTACGGCTGCTTTATTCAATGAGAAGTTTTGATTAATTAATATCAACTTCTTTATGAAAATTGATGATAAACTTATAGCATTCTTGTAAGAATATAACAACTAGCACATATATTCAGTCTGCCAATATTCAGGAAATTTTTTAATTTAATTTTATTTTTTTGATTATTTGTATGCATTTGTTTCTATCATTTTTTTAATTTTATTTTTTCATCATGACAAGTATACACTTCAATTCCCATCCCCTATTTCCCCCATCCCCTCACCCACATTCCCTCTGGTAACCATCAGTTCGTTCTCTATAGCTGAGTCAGTTTCTTGATTGTCTCTCTCTCTCTCTTTTTTTCCTTTCCTCATTTGTTTTAATTCTTAAATTCCGTATGAGTAAAATCATTTGGTATTTGTCTTTCTCTGACTGACTTATTTCACTTAGCATTATACTCTCTAGCTCTATCCATACTTTGCAAATGGCAAGATTTCATTCATGGCTGAGTAATATCACCTCTTCTTTATCCACTCATCTATCCATGGATACTTGGACTGCTTCCATAGTTTGGTTATTGTAAATAATGCTGCAATAAACATAGGGGTGCATGTACCCTTTGAATTAGTGTTTTTGTATTCTTTGGGTAAATACCCAGTAGTGTGATTGCTGCGTCACAGTTAGTCCTATTTTTAACCTTCTGAGGAACCTCCATACTCTTCTCCAGAATGGCTGCACCAGTTTGCATTCCCACCAGCAGTGCACAAGGATTCCCCTTTCTCTGCATCCTTGCCAACAACTGTTTCTCCTTGTGTTGTTGATTTTAGCCATTCTGACAGGTGTGAGGTGATATCTCATTGTAGTTTTGATTCACATTTCTCTGATAGTAAGTAATAATGAACGTCTTTTCATGTGTCTGTTGGCCATCTGTGTGTCTTCTTTGGAGAAATGTCTGTTTAATGTCTGTCTTCTGTCCATTTTTTAATTGGGTTATTTGGTTTTGGGTGTTGTGTTTTATAAGTTGTTTATATATTTTGGATACTATCCCTTTATCAGATATGTCATTTGCAATATCTTCTCCCATTCTGTAGGTTGCCTTTTAGTTTTGTTGATTGTTTCCTTCACTGTGCAGAAGTTTTTAATTTTGATATAGTCCCAGTAGTTTATTTTTTGCTTTTGTTTCCCTTGCCCTAGGAGACATATCTAGAAAAAAGTTGCTTTGACTGATGTGAAAGAAGTTACTGTGTTCTCTTCTAGGATGTTTATGGTTTCAGGTCTCACATTTAGGTCTTTAGTCCATTTCAAATTTATTTTTGTGTATGGTGTAAGAAAATGGTCCAGTTTCATTCTTCTAGATGTTGTTGTCCAATTTTCCCAACACCAATTGTTGAAGAGACTTTTTCCCAACAGATATTCTTTCCTGCTTTGTTGAAGATTAATTAACCACATAGTTGGTTAATTTCTCAGTTTTCTGTTCTGTTCCATTGACCTATGTGCCTATTTTTGTGCCAGCACCATATTGTTTTGAATACTACAGCTCCGTAATATAACTCAAAGTCCAGAATTGTAACATTTCCAGTTCTGCTTTTCTTTTTCAAGAATGCTTTGTCCATTCAGGGTCTTTTGTGGTTACATACAAATTTTTGAAATGTTTGTTTAGTTCTGTGAAAAATGCTGTTGGTATTTTGATATGAATTGTATTAAATGTATAGATTGCTTTGGACAGTATAGATATTTTAACATTCGTTCTTTCAATCCATGAGCATGGAATGTCTTTCCATTTCTGTGCCATCTTCAATTTCTTTCATCAGTGTTTTATAGTTTTCGGAGTACAGGTCTTTCACCTCTTTGGTGAAAGATTTATTCCTACGTATCTTTTTTTTAAAGATTTTATTTATTTATTTATTTATTTATTTATTTATTTATTTATTTAAGAGAGAGAGAGAGAGCACGAGTGGGGGGGGAGGGGCAAAGAGAGAGGGAGAAGCAGACTCTACATTGAGTCCAGAGCCCAAAGCAGGGCTCCATCCCAGGACCCCGGGATCATGACCTGAGCTGAAGGCAGACGCTTAACCGACTGAGCCACCCAGGTACGCCTCCTCTCATCTTCTTTAATTGTTCTTTCCCACCTCAGCATTTGATTTAGCTGTCACAAAGTCTTCATTCACAAATCAGGTCTGCATGATTGATTGTTTCAATTATTTGCTAGTAGTCACTCATTATACAATTGATAGGTCTATAAATGCTGATTCCAAATGGTCATCAAAATCAATTGAATGGAAACATGTGTAGGTATATCCTTCATAAAGATCACATAAATAAACTATTTTCCATTTGATCAATTATATGACATGCAACTAAAATATTGATGGAAATTGTCATTTTAATTAAAAAAACTAATTTATCGATCTATAGATTACATGTCTACATTGTCTCTTCATGTGCTTAATCAATTTGTTTTATTCGAAGTACATTAAAAAGCATACTATCTGCTTTGATGCCTACATGACTATCATATCTATGGTTCCAAATAATTTTAGAACCCTCTTTGTTCCTAAAATATTTTTGGGTTTATATTTGCACAGAGTCATCCAATTTTTGAATTTACTAGCGGGAATTTTTTGGATTCATAGATGTCATAGATGGTGGTTACTTTCATCTGATTATACTGTATTGACTTCAAGTGGGAAAAGAACAAAATAAAGCTATTTGTCTCAGTTAAAGCCAAGAAACATTCACTGATATTCCCCCTCTGTTTATTCCATCAGATTCCAAGATAATTAGGCAGCATAATTCACAGGATTTCAGCATAAAATTTATATACTACACTTGGACACAAAGCTGAAGTGTCATGTCTGGATACGGATGTACATATGGCCACCCAGAAATAGGCAGTGATTTTAATGCACCACAGTCCACTCCAGCAGCCAGTGGTCCTGGGCAACTGAGTAAAGTAGTATGTTTCCATTAAGCCAAATGTTATTCCCAGAACTTCCAAGTATTTCACTTTTTGGAAAGATATCCAGAATAGTGTCTGGTTAAAAACAGCCACAGCTGGGCCAGTTCAACCTGAACGCTGAATGGGACTTAGGACAGCTTCTTGTCAAGGCTCCTATTGTGGTTGCTCTTAGGATAGAAACACTCAATTCCAAGACACAGATGGACAGATGACAAAAAGACAGTGCTGACTCTCAAATCAATGGCTGATACAGCCTGTTCCCTTGTAATTGGTCCACCTTTATTTTTTTAATATGCAAGAAATATAATTCAGTAGTGCCTAGGCCTTGAGAATTAACTTTCTACAGGTTGATGAAAAGGCTTGAATCCTGATCATCTCTCCTCTCAACCACAGTTCTCATTCCTATCAGGCTATGTAGATAACAAATACATTGTGATTCTCTCTACTCTCTAAGAAGTCTATACATTATTGGGGCACCTGGGTGGCGCAGTCGTTAAGCGTCTGCCTTCGGCTCAGGGCGTGATCCCGGCGTTATGGGATCGAGCCCCACATCAGGCTCCTTTGCTATGAGCCTGCTTCTTCCTCTCCCACTCCCCCTGCTTGTGTTCCCTCTCTTGCTGGCTGTCTCTGCCAACTAAATAAATAAAATCATTTTTAAAAAAAGTAAAGTCTATACATTATTAAGCCATCCTGACATCATTAAAAACAAAAACAACAAAATAAAGCTCTAACTGTAATATTAAGGAGACATCAGTGGAAAGTAATATATAATGAATATGTACCTCAAGGTGTAAGTTTCTGGGCACAACCTTCTGGAAAGACTAATAAAGTCGAGACATGTGCCTGCATGTAGAATTACACGAGAGCAACAGCTTGAGATGTAGAAAGTTATGGAATGATGTATAACAATTCAAACATCACAAGCAGCACTAACCTTGGTAAAGTTCTGAACAGAACAAAAAAATGTGTTTCCTCAAAGGAAAAAAAAAAGTGTTTCCTAAGTTCAGCTGATAATTGCATGCTTGGAAAATTTAGTGTATACTAAACTCATGAAAAATCTTTCTGTTTATATAAATGAGTGTGTTAGGTTCTAGATTAAGATTATTATAAACAGCTTCTTTTCATTTGTTGGATTGGTTTTCTAAATGAAGGGCTGGCAGGGCATTCAAAAGTTTCATGAGCTATGGAATATTATTCTTTCGTGGAAGGCAGTCCTGGCTGGGCTTGACAGAATACCTGTCTCCCCCATCCCTACTGTCCCCATCCCCCCGGCATTCCCACATAGCAGCAGTATTTCCCAGCCATTGTGCAAATCACATGGCCACACCATCACCATCAATTTTTAAAATACGTTTTGGAGATGGTACCACGCATGTGGAGAAGCATAGCTATAGATGGATTTCACAGTGGGCAAACTGCTTAGACTACTGACAGAGTAAATTAATTGCAGCCAATCACAAAATGTCTGCCCAAAATAAGTGGAAATTTCACCTGGAATGCCTTTCTTACCTCATGTGAAGTGTTCCTCTCCGTTATTATTATTTTTTTTTTTGAAAGCTCCTACTCATTCTTTAAGATTCAGTTGAGAGGACACCTCATCTAGTAAGCTTTTCCTCTAAACTAGTCCCTGTACCCTTCTTTAGGTTACCAAGAATAGCTTTCTTGGTTCCCCATAGCTGCCTTACAGTGAAATAATTGGTTTCTATATCTATCTCTCTGAATCAGCTGTAAGCATTCCCTGAAGACAGAAGTTTCCTTATAATTAGTGTCTGTTTGAAATAAGCATTAATTGTTAGTTAGTGCTGAGAATAAGTTTAGCCATTTATCATTAATTTTCCCACTTAACTAAATTTTTGGGTTTTATTTTACCTCATTTTGGATAACCGGTAAGCTATGACTTCAGTTCCTATATCTTAAGAAACTCATTAGTGGTCTTCCAACTTTTAAAGTTATTTTTCTTCAGAAATTGGAATGAATAAGAAATAAGACAAGTGTGATTTACAAAGAAATATGTATATATGTGAAACACTATATGTGTTATGTATGTGGGTGTATATATAAATATATATGTGTATATATGTATACATGGTTCTTTATAAAATATATCTATTTAATCAATTAAATACAAAATTGATTAATAAATAATAAAATATTTTTTTCTAGTTTGGCAACTGAAATTCACTTTGTCAATCGAAACTGGTAAAATTACATTTTTATTTTTTCATTCCATACTCTGTTTTAGGAGGTGGGGATATAGAAGTGAGTAAAAAAATGAAAAAAATGAAAGTTTCTGTCTTCACGAAGCTTATATTCTAGTGGGATGATGTATGTGAAAATGTTAATACACTATACAGTATACATAAATGAATTTTTTTATTATCTATTGCCATTCATCCTGTTCTGATTTTAAAAACTATGGGGATATTTTGTTGGTATAGGGACAGGGAAATTTGGAGGACATATTAACCGGCAGAATTTAAATAAGTGCTGGTGAAATCGTTTTTGAAGTGTGGAACGCACACTAATTGTCCTTGTCATGGCATTTCTTTGCTTAGCAATACCTTTTTTATAGAAATTTCTTGAAATGATTAGCCCCGCATTTGTTCAACCTGTGATGATAGATTGATACTTAATAGGACAGATTGTTTTCCTTTTGATATTCTTTGATTGTGGGCTTGAATGAAATTTACATTGTAACTTTAAAACCAGTAGCTATACTGACCCTCCCCCCCCCCCCGACTACAGCTATCACATGCTTTGTGCCTCAAGAATTTGAAATTGCTCATGCTGCATTGGAAGGAATATAAGAAAAGTAATTTAGAACAGTCTTTATCAGGGGTGCCTGGATGGCTCAGTTGGTTAAGCGGCTGACTCTTGATTTTTGGCTCAGGTCATGATCTCAGGGTTGTGCCATGATATCATGGTTGTGAGATCAAGCCCCAAGTTGGGCTCCATGCTGGGCATGGAGCCTGCTTAAGATTCTCTCTACCTCTGCCCCACCCCCTCTCAAAAAGAGAGAGAGAAAGAGGGAGAAAAAGAAGAGTCTTTATCAAATGTAATAAATATTTATTGTTTCTACCTATCCCCTAGCCTGTATTGTTTCTTCTTCCGGTCATCACACCATGATTTTTTCTAGGGGACACACTCTTCCTCCACAGTAAGCTTGTTTGACGTGGGTCGCATTGACTCCACTCAGTAAATTGACGTGTTACACATGCCACAGTTCTAGCCAATGAAAATTTCAGTTTACAGTTTACTGCGTGAGCTCGACTACCTAGTTACAAATCCATAACGTTTGCTGGAAGTAATAGGAGAAGGGTAAGGATTACCAGTAGAACAGAGCTTATTGATGAATAAATTCCAACCTGGAAGAGAGCAGAGTTAAGATGTAGAAAGAGAAACGCTGAACTGAATGATATAGCATGCCTGGGTACAACTATTCCTGAAGCTCTACATTTCTGGATTATTCAGTTACATGTATCTAGAACTATTGTCATTGGTTACTTTCCACAATATTTGACTGTTTTGCTCTGCTATGAATATTCTTTTTTTTAAAAAAAATGTCGTTTTGCTACTACTTATAAATCAAAACAGCAAACAGAAATATATAATTGGCCAAGCTTAGATCACATGTCTATGACACAGCTGTTAAGGAAAGGGAAAGTTATATATCTTCCTATCATTGTCTACTGTAGCAAAAGGCAGATCCTTCTTATGAAATATTTAGGAATCCTCCAAATATGAACTTTGGTCAAATGCTGGATAGACTAAATGTCCACTATCAATCTTTCTGAAACACAACTTTATATATTTGTAAGTCCTACTTAACCTAACATTATTTACTTATTTTATTACCTCTATTAATTAACTTATTATTATCCGTTTTCCTCTTATACACATTAAAAAATCTCTCAATCTGAATTATGGGATTTACTAATTAAATCAATGTGACCTCCATCAGAAGGTAGTCTTAAGGTCAAAACTCATTCCAAAGGAAGAGAAATGTATTGTTCACTGTAATTCAAACATACTTTGAAATCAGCTAAACTTCAGTTTATGTGGCAAGCTAATCTATAATCAGAGAAGGAATTAAATGACTGGGAAAGTATAATTGATGGAGGGAACAAAATAAAAGAGGATTTAGGAGTGATGTTTCTAGTTTTCACTGTACATTTTTTATCTAGGCATCAAATACATCTGAAATATTAATAATGCTTGGCCTTTAATATGTGGCATCAGCTGGACTTTGTAACACCCCTCTCTTCAGGTGGAAGCACAGGGTCCATTATTGGAAAGTGGAAAGAAAATAGTAACTAAAAGCCCTCCTTCTTCAGTTTCTGGCATCCTAAGACTACCATGACTGATAACACAAGAATAGGAAAATTGCTATCAATCATCTGCGTTTTGTGGTATAAGTGAGGTTGTGAACAAATCTATTTTAAAAGGATGCCTGGGTGGTTCAGTCAGCTAAGTGTCTGCCTTTGGTTCAGGTCATGATCCCAGGGTCCTGGGATCAAGTCCTGCATAAGGCTCCTTGCTCAGTGAGGAGCTTGCTTCTCTCTCTCCCTCTGCCTGCCACTACCCCTGCTTGTGCTCTGTCTCTCTCTCTATCTCTCTTAGAGAGATATCTCTTAGAGAGGTAGATAGATAGATAGATAGATAGATAGATAGATAGATAGATAGATGATAGATAGATGATAGATAGATAGATAGATAGATAGATAGATAGATAGATAAAATCTTTTAAAAATCCATTGTAAAGGTAAATGACTTTGTCTCTACCCTTCTACCTCAAAGGGAATCTATGCCAAATGTTCTGGTAAATAGATGTTGACTTGTGAACTGATATGAACTACAGACTCTGAGCCTTGAATATTTTGAAGATTGAAAAATCTTGCTCAGTGTGGGTGACCACCAGAAAGCAATCCAAGGCCATCTACATGTCACAACTGAGACAAATTGAGGAATATGTCGTCTAATGTCAAATAAAATATACTGCTTTAAAAAAAAAAACCTCTCAATCTGATGATAGTATTGAGAAATTCTTGTTTGAAAACAAACCCATTTAATTTAATTTGCGTATTGAAAGGAAACCTAAAATATCACAAATTTAGTGGAGCATATGTACATAGCTGAAATCCCCAAAATGTCTTTAGTCCGTAAACAGAAATGAGTTGCCATGATTCTAGTGCATGTCTGTAATCTTCCTGCATAAAAATTCATTAATTGCAAAATCACTATGATCCTCCAATTTATATCATATTAAATTTGTATTAAACAGGATTCCTTTGGAAGAATTTTGGATAAAATTAAGAAAAAGTCTGAGGATCAAGCCTTGGAAAATGAATCAGGAACAAGCAATATGCACTTGATGTGATGAACGGTAGGTGATATATGCAACTGGTGAATCACTAAATTCTACCCCTGAAGCCAATAACTAACTTGAATTTAAATAAAATTTTGAAAAGTAAGCTAAAGAAAAGATACAAGCAATATAAACCAATATGAATCTTAGTCTACATCTAAGGTCAAGAGATGGGATTAAAGCACATTACAGAACTGTCAAGTGGAGTAATTGAACTCCAGTAGATTCTCACAGCAAATTTCAGAGTCTCAGACTAATTACGGTTGCATAAATTATAAATTATGAAAGTGTTCATCACATTATTTTTAGACCTAAATAAAACCTATCATTGCCCTCAGCCGAAAATATACCATTGGATTTCCTGAGTATAACTGAATTTAAAATGAGAGCAAAAACACCTGCAGAAGCATTCGCTCTCAAACTTGAGTTTGCCATGTCTTACTGTGCAAAACATCTTGTATTTAAAATGTACAAAACTGACTGTTCAGAAGCCACTTTATAAGACTGCTTGGGCTCTACACGTAGTCAGATATTTCTTAAAATCTTGTGAAAAGTGACGTGTGCCCTTCAAAGATGTAAGTTTGCAAATTATGAGGAATCCTATGTTATCGATAATCAGGAAATCCATAGTGCACAGTGGTTAATCTGAAATGTAAACAAACATATCACTTCATCAACTCTTAGATATGCAGTCTTTCACTTTTAAAGGTTTTGATTCCAGGATGCAGCTCGCAAAAGTTGAAAACTCTTCATGTGTTGTTTCTTTGAATTTTCGAAAGTTGTTGGTAGGTCATCATCTTAGTTTTAAAAAGTTAGATTATAAGATGAATTCTGCACAGAAAGATTCGCAGAAGCTCCTGTTTTGAAAAAACAAGTAAGCTAGCTCTCCATACCCAAAATTATGTATGTATTGAATTAAGCTTTAATATGTTTTCTTTTTGTCAGAAGCCTGCAGTTTTCAAAGTCAATGCATCCCTCTATAAGGCAATATGAAGTATTATGATTCAAGAAGTAACTTATAACTAGAGCAGTAACAAGGCAAGATAAATTTGCTGTGAAATCATTAGGAAAAATTAGTTAATTCACCCATAATTACTGCTGAGGATATTCGTGCCCTGACCTACTCAGTTAAGGCCTGAACACCTGCCCCCTTTTCCTTACTATTCTGCTGGGAATCCCCTGGCCAATAAAACCATTTTATCCCAGGAACATGGCTGAATGACTGCAGTGATTTAAAACAGATCTCACTCTTATCTCAAATCTGTGGGAAATTCTTGGAGTTTTGCCAAATTACGTTTCCTTATTGTTCAAGCCAAAGATATAAAAATATATTACATGTTTCCAAATAACAGGATAAATTTACTAGGTGCATTAAGACATACAAATATCATTTGCTTTAAAAATGTTATGCTCAAATACGAACAGTAAACAGGACATACAAAGGGCATCAAAGGTAATTTGTTAGATGGAATAAGTGAACACCTTGTTTATTACGTGTGCGTTGAGTAAAGCTTGCCAAATATTTACTGCTGTGGACAATTCCTTTTTAATTGATTGCTAGCTAGGCTCTCATGGATGCCTCAAGCAGACAATCAAATGCTGTTGCATACTTAGAAAACAAGATATTTTATATAATGCATTTGATTTATTTTCTTCTGTCAGCATCATTTGAAAATTTTCAGTGCTGGGTGGAATGGGCAGGGACATCAATGAGCAGGGAATTGTAGTGTCACCTCCCTTATTCTTCCAAAGCAGAATAAGTTAGTCTTCTCCATGGTATAAACAAATGGCACCAATCGGGGGGTATTGTTAAGACAACAACGTTAAACTTATTCCATGAACATGACTATAAAAACAATGAAGAAGTCTTACCAAAACATGAAAAAGACCAAGTTTGCTTCTCATACCATTATCCCACATTTCCTTTCCTCTCCATTGCTATCACTCCTGAATTTGGTGGATACATTTTTGTACTTTTTAAAAGCATTACATACATATAGAAAAAGGTGGGTGTGGGATCCCTAGTTTATAGCTGCTTAGTCACAAATACAATGACAACCTGGAATTTATAATTGCTATCTGAAGCGGGACAGTCTCACGGAACAGGACCCTTAACTTGTGGGATCTCACTCTAGCTCCAGGTAGATAATGCCAGAACTGAATTGAACTGTAAGATACCACGTTGTGAACTGATCAGTGTGGGGGAAAACTCATCTATCTGGGGTCAGATATGGTGTCAAGGAAAACAGAGATTTTTCCTAGACAGCTTCAGAGATATCTTACTCTTGTATTCAGGTAGGTTGTTTTGTTTGATTGTTTTCCAAGGCATTTCCCCCTCTTTCCTTCCTCCCTCACTTCTTGTCAGTTTCTATCGTTCCCCAAACTTTCAACCTCAAAATGACCCACATCTCAGTACCTGGTCCTCTCTCTATATACTCAAATCTAATAGTCTAAAATGTACAGGTGATCTGTCTCTCCAAATTTATCCCACCCACAGTCTTCCCCTTATTAGTAATGATAAAGCTGTCTGAATTTTCCAAGCAAAGGCTATTATTTTCATAACTCACCATTGACATACAAATTTTTCAAAAACACTATCTCCTTTATTTTATAAGTATATTCAGCATCTAGTATATATCTGCTTTATTTCATCTCTATTAGAGACTCTCAACTTGTCATAGGTGCCATACTTTTATGTTGGGATGTGCAGAGATGAGTAAGAGATCATTACAGACACCAGGAATACTATCATCAAATAGAGCTCCTAAGATATGTTCTCTAATAATTGTGATTCAAGGAAGAAGAAGAAAAAAAAAACAACCTTGATTTCATGAGTTTTTACTGAGATCAAATACACATTTTAAGAGATTTTTTTTTTTTACAGGAGGGAAACAATCTAAAATTCATCTCTTTGTGAATAAATAAAAGCTGTAGAATATATTATATTTAAAAGTCTGAGCTCTGGAATTAAATATAGAAAGCTTGAAATCCTGACCCCCAAATTTACCAGTTTTTTTTTTTTTTTACCTTGCCCAAGTTACTTAATTTGTTTGGCCTTGATGTCCTAATCTTTAAAATGTGATTGATAATTGAAGGGATTGAGATAATCAGACACCAAACAAGTGTTTTACATGTAGCAGATGATCAATAAATATTAATAACCATGCTTCATAGATATCACTTCTATTCTCAACATCTTTGCTCATCTGTGTCTGCATTTCGTAACTGAACAGCACCAGCCTACAATATCTATGATTCTTCCTCTTTGTGCCTTTCTGATTTAAGCATGCCTTCCAGGCCTAGCGAAAATTTGTCTCTAAAAAAAAAAGGAAAAGGAAGGAAGGGAGGGACGAGGGAGAGAGAGAGAGGAAGATAGGAAGGAAAGAAAGAAGGAGGGAAGGAGGGAGGAGGGAAGGAAGGAAGGAAGGAAGGAAGGAAGGAAGGAAGGAAGGAAGGACAACTTTCATTCTAATTAGCACCACATCATTGCATTTTCCTCAAGTCCATTCCTTGATTGCACTTTTGTCTTGGGCTTTGAGTCATGCTATTTTTCAGTTTTACATTCTAATGCCTTTTTACATTTCGACTCTTTAACAGGACCCTACATTCCTTAAGGTTAAATCCTATTACTTCATTAGCATTTTCTTTCCTCAATGTCAGATACAATGTTCTTCACACAGAATGCACTTAATAAAGGCTTGGCCAAAAATGGACACTCAAAGCCTGAAAGTTTACATAAGGGGAATATATAACATATAGATTTCACCCAGTCATGTTATGAGAATTCTCAAATTATACATTTCTGTAAGATTTACAGCAATGATATTCTATTTCTTAATGCTGGATAAACAATTTTTAAAAGAGTATTTCCTAAAGGGCACTCTGTTTTGAAGGACGATTTCCAATGAATTTTTCTCTCAAAAAATGAAGATAGAATTGTATTTTATTTTAATCTGCCCTAAAACGTATTATGAGCATAACAGTTTCATGAAGTCTAGGATGCTTTGAAGTGTGAACTATATTAATTGTTTTAAGCAAAAATCCAAATGTACGTATGCAAATTAAATTTATCGGAATGAAAAAGTAAACAAGAGTTCCTACGATGAGAAACACTGAAAGTTTAATGTAAGCCTGTAGGGAAAACAGGATTTGAGATAGAAAGATCACAGATACCTGTGATCCTCAGAGAGATGTGCTGATGGCATGGATATGTGTAAAGAGATCTAAGGGGCCATAACAAAGCTCAGACCAAGGCTGCACTTATTTAAAACCTATTTGTTCCTTAAAAACACAATAGAACTGTTATATTCCATTTATAGTGGAGCAATTTGGAACTCACTGGAATAGAAGAATAGAAGAATTCATGTGTTAGCCCTCATCACTGGTTAGATGATTTTATCTGAATGCTGAGACCATTCTTGAATCTGGGTAGAGACGACAGATAATTTAAGATAAACTACTTAGAATTTTCTACTAAAATCAGTTAAAAGGAAGAGATTGGAAAATTTGAAGGCAATTCAACACCAAAATCAAAATAATGATACCTTGTGTTACACTCCTCTGCTGTGTGCCTCATCAGTTAGGTACACGTTTGCTCGTTCCTGTCTTTGTGTGTTTGCTCCTAATTTTTATGCAGTAAGTATACTGCTGGTTTTGTCCCTCTTCCAGTTCTTATAAAACTGAATTTAATAATTTTACAGGAACTGAACAGCAACAAGTGTTCATGCATGCTATAATAAGAACAGGTGCCATTGAAACGGTATTTGCCATATAGTACAAATTCTCCAGCACATTTCCCCTTTTGAAATGTTTTATCACTATGCATTTTTCTGCATGCAAATGATTCTTTTCTTCTTGGAGGAAACACCTGTGCTTAGAGCACACGGTATATGCTGCAGAACAGACGGTTGGTAATGTGATAGAGTTGAGGCACTCCATCAGGACCCCTCTGTCCATCTGAATTCTAACTTCCTGTGCTGTCTGAAATGTCACCATTAAAGTCAGCGCTCTGGGTTGTAACTGGGATCTGTGTTCCTTCATTGTTATTCCATCATTCACTCATTCTTCAAACATTAAATGCTTCCGTGAACCATGCATTAAAAATAAAAAGGATCGTGAGAAACTACATATGACTTTGGAAATCAGTGTTGGGGAGATAGGCACAGATACTGTAATACACTTGATTATAGAAAGCAGGTTATAGCACCATTATACAAAGCATATTGGACTCTCATGTAAATGCATATTCTCTGAAGACTATTAGTATGGAGAACCTACGAACACATGTTTTCTTGTTTAATTACTAAAATAAAACAAATACAGTACACGAATATAGTACTACTGCAAAACCCAGTACACTACCCTAATGAGAATGGTTACGCATTCTACATAAGTACAACTGTGACTGCAATCCTCTGAGAGACCCCAGCAAGCCACCTTGAGTACCTGATCAGTAGAATACATGAGAGATCATAATAAACGCTTAATGTTGCTTAAAGTAAAAAGTTTTGGAATCCTCTGTTATACAGCGTTACGTAAGGAATATAATTGCAAAGATATCCTCCACTGTATTCTTCTATAAGTTTTACGATATTATCTTTTTTTTTTTTTAAGTAAGCTCTATGTCCAACGTGGGGCTTGAACTTACAACCCCAAAATCATGAGTTGCATGTTCTACGGACTGAGCCAGCCAGGCACCCAAAGTATTATCTTTCATATCTAAGCTTCTGATATGTGACAAATTTCTGCTATGGAAAAATTAAAAATCTCAAGTGCTTTCTCTTTTAAATTTCAAGCCCTTGTGGTAAAATCAATCAATCAATCAATCAATCAATCAATCACTCTTTTCTCCAGTGAATTAACTTGATAATTCTGCCGAAAATAAATTGGCCATGTATATGTCTATCAATGTTTGCACTCTCTTTTCTAATCATAGGATATACTTGTCTGTCCTTACTCTGTCTCACATTGCCTTGATTATAGTAAGTTTAAAACTGTGGCGGTACAAATTCTCCAACTTTATTATTTTTCAAGATTATTTTGACTATCATAGATCCTTTGCTTCCCCACATGAATTTTAGGTATAGCTTGCAACTTTTTAAAAAAATTGATGGAACTTTGAGAGAAACAAATCAATAAATATAATTTTTGGGGCGCCTGCGTGGCACAGAGGTTAAGCATCTGCCTTCGGCTCGGGGCGTGATCCTGGCGTTATGGGATCGAGCCCCACATTAGGCTCCTCTGCTATGAGCCTGCTTCTTCCTCTCCCACTCCCCCTGCTTGTGTTCCCTCTCTTGCTGGCTGTCTCTATCGCTGTCAAATAAATAAATAAAATCTTTAAAAAAAAATAAAAATAAAAAATAAATATAATTTTTTAAAAATTTCTAAGTGCATTTCGTAATTTATGTTGAAATCCATTAATTACCTGTAATAAAATTTACTACTTAATTACATTTCACCTTCATAAATATCAGAGTTCGTAGCCCATAGTAAGTCTTCTAAAATATTTTAAAGAAATACAGACAGTCTGTTTCATAATTTTTGCAGGATGTTTCCTTTTTCTTCTAGAAGTTGAGCTTGCAAGTGAGCCCTATCCCAGATATGTGTTATCTTTTAGGCATTTTTTTTTTCAATATGGAGCTTTTCCATTAGATGGTGAAGTCTTGGTTATGTTTGTACTTTTTAAAAAATTCTGGGATAAAACAATGTTCTAACATACATCAGACATACATTATGTTTTTCTACAAAAATGGCTTAAATGTTTTCTAAAAATAATATGCATTCTACTTAATAAATGATAAAAGAGGGAACATTTAAATAATGAATACAATTTTTGAAAGTTTAATACCATATTTCCCAAAATGTGTTTTATGGAGTATAAGTTCTCCAATGTAATCAGTGAAGATAAAGCTTCACCTTCATGTCAGAAGTTGTTAATGTTGCACCATATCCTCTTTGACTTGAGCCGTCTCAGCATACATTGGCTCTTTGAAGGTTCTGAGACATCCTCTCATAGAGAAGCCAGTTTATCAGTGTTGAAGATAGAATTTTACAAACTAATTTGGGCATTTCACCCCTTCTGGTAGGACATCTATTAGTAACATTCAATTACAATACTTTTCAGAACCTTATAGACTCAAGCGTTGGTTGTCGATGGACCAGTAGCATAGGCATCAATTGAGAAATGTATACACAGGCAGAATCTAAGGTACAACCCCAGGGCTAGTGAATCTAAATCTGCCAATTAACAGAATTCCTCAGGAGATTCTTATGCAGGTTAAATTTAGGACAACTGCTTTAGCTTACTTTTTTTTTTTTTTTTTTTTTTAAAGTAAGCTCTACTCCCAGTATGGAGCTGGAACTCACAACCTTGAGATCAGGAGTTTTGCAAGAGAAGGAAGGAAGAGAGGGAGGGAGAAAGGGAGAGAAAGACTGTCATGGCAAATGCTCCTTACGCATACTCATCATCTGTAGAACGACTCATGTATGTGAAATTGTGATTCAGCTGGGTAATATCCCATCTGAGGTACTTATACTTGAAATATAAAGATTAGGAAAAAATGAGGCTTAGTTGGCCTGGCTCTATGTATCTAGGTTTCAGCACACAGACCATTACATACAGGAGAGGAAAGTTGGCTGTGCTGAGTATATCCTGTCCATTCTTCTAGATCTGTTCTTTCTGTACTTTCCTGTGTTCCAGGAGTGTGATATTTAAGGATCCGTTGCACTCTGGGTTTGGGTTGTGTTCAGTCATTAGGAAGGACCAGCAGGAGACATGATGGTGGAAGGAAAATGCAGTAGAAGTGAGGCAGGGAAACAGAAGGGACCCCATTAAAAAGCCATTTTTTCCTTTGCTCTGGCTTCTGTTCTTGGCTGCTCCTGTACTCCCAGTCATTCTACACATGCCTTATAATGCAAATAGCAAATGTCCTTCTTATAAGGGACAAAGAGATAATGTCGTCTTTGGAGTCTTCCAGCACAACAGATAACATCTAACGAGTGACTGGGTGGGGTCCTCATAACGTTCTCTAAGATCACTGACTCCAAACACCTTGACACCAAGACCCCTGGCTTCAGAGAATGAATGACTTATGAAGGACACCTGGACCCTCCTTGGTCTGACCAGTTCCCGGATGTCTAAGAGGACACCAGACCACAAGCAAAGAGGAGACTCACGCTCTTTTCCTTTCTGAGTCTCCTGGATGCTCTGTATGTATCTCCCAATACAGATATAAATAGATATAGATATAAATATAGATATAGATATGGATCTTCAATAAACTCTGCTTTCATTTCCTGCTGGCTCACATTTGATTTCCATCTTCCTGAAACCAAGGACCCTCTTGGCTGATCCTGTGGGACCTCCTCTTCAGGTCCTTGGACCTGGTCTGCTTGCAGCAGAAGCATTTACCTCCTGACCCCCTCCTTTCTGGGCTGTGGTTGGGAGTGGATGAGTTCTTGTACTGAAGGCCCCAGCAGACTTCATCAACAGTTAGGTATTTCTCTAAGTCTCTAAAGACAGTTCCTTTCCCTGTCCCTTTAATTTTTTTTCCGTTTATTTATTTAAGTAATCTCTATACCCAATGTGGGGCTCAAAGTCACAACCCCGAAATCAAGAGCTGCACACTATACCCAATGAGCCAGCCAGGTGTCACTCCCTGTCCCTTTAGACTTGGGGGTGGTAGCTATTTCTCTCTGCTATAACCTCAAGTATTTTCCTATTGCTTGTTAATTTTAACTTTGTCCACATGTCTGTTAATAAACTTTCCATTATATGCTAAACAATCACTTCTTTTGAACATTCATCTATTTTTCATTGGGGATTCCATTTAATGTACGAATTAATTCCATGAGTGGCCCCAGGAAGAGATGCTCAATACGGATATGTAGGATTGGGTTGTCCGCACACTTGACGAATGGATATCCTTTTTTCAGGGGAAATAGAACAGCATGCACTGATATCATGATTATGAAACTAACAATGGAGTGGCATGGGAAGTAGTAAAAGTGCAGGACAAAGTCCTGGGAGATGAAGTGCCTGTAGCAACTTGTTACTATGGCACCAATGGCATTAAGTAGGAATTCAGGTGTTAATTTGCTACTTCTGACAACACTAGAGAGAGTACAGGAGTAAAGGACAAAGTCAAAGTCTGATTGTCCAAACTTGAGGCAAAGAGAAAAGGCATAAGGCCTCTGTAGGAGTTGCAGTGGTTGAGAATCATACCTGGGACCTTTACATTTGATGATGCTGAGCACCTCATCTGGAATGTAATGCGTTTGCTTGGGTATTTGGAGTTGCATTAACATTCCAGTCTCCAGTCCCATTAATTCTTGACAGAATTAAGAATTAGACAGCTAGCAGCTGTTACACTATAATCTGGAAGAAAAAAGTGCCCCACAAGAATGTGGTTCTTCCTAAGAGAATTTGACATATACTCAAACACGTGGGCATATAGTGAAGTCACCCCTGCAGCTGGAATGCATGTGTCCAGAAATCAAAGGCAGAGGTGAGAATCAGATGACTGATTTGTATGTGGAACACTACGTACTTCCACCAGCCTTCTCCATTTTACCTGTCTGCGTCTACTAGGCAGTTAGTGTCCTGGTATTCCATTCAATAACTCGCTTAAGAAAGTTTTGCACCTTCTCCCCATAATGTTCGGTTCAGTGAACATAGAAGACTTGATGCTCAACACAGGATTGTTTCTTTTTTAATTGTGGTAACATATACATAACATGAAATGTATCGTTTTAAGCATTAAGTGTACGGTTAAGTGGCATCTAGTATATTTACTTTGTGCAACCATCACCAGCATCCATCTTCAGAACTCTTTCATCTTTCCAAACTGATACTCCATATTCATTAAATGATAATCCCTCCTTGCCCCCTCCCCTTAGCCCCTGACAACCAACTTTCTACTTTCTGTATGAATTTGACTATGCCACGTACCTCATATAGTTAGAATAATATAACATCGGCCCTTCCCTGTTTGGCTTATTTCACTTAAGTAATGTCTTCATGGTTCATCCATGTTGTAGCATGTATGTATTTGAGAGTGTGTGTATACCTACATTTGGAGGTACGGGACTGTGTACTCACAACTAACCATAACAAACACACAGTTTCCCCCTAACTCCTTGGTTAAAATTGAACTCAGTTTTCCTGTTAACTTGTTCTACCTACTTATTTCAGGGAATACCTTTTCTCTCTGTTCCTAAAATATAATAACAAAATAACATGATGTGTTTTCTTGCCATAATTCCTGATTTTTTAATTTTGATCCACATATTTGCTAATGCAAAACAGCCAGACTCATTTTTTCCCATAAGGTGGTAATTCATCTTCCATTACCAAGCAGACAGGAGTTAGGAGCTGGTGGTGGCTGAACATGTTTCTGAGTGTTCCATCTGGACAAATTCTTGCTTTTGCCATAAATGAAAACAGATCACTAAAGCATTGGGCCAAGTTTGGGTTTTCAAAGCTTTATCACTTCTAGTTTTTCATGAACTGCATAATAGCTCACCGTTTGCTATTTATTGAAATAGTATCTTACCGAAAAGTAACTACATTTGTTATTAACTCGAATTGTTTCTTGGGCATCTTCACCAACATCTCTGTCTTGGGAATGATTATGCACAAGTTGTGGAAATTCAGCTGCCAAGACAGAATGAAGAATCTTTTAGTCCCTGAAAGGAGGCTTCATGGATTTGTCTGGACAGGATGGAATCATTTTCCTCTTCGCTTTCATACAATGAAGATTAGAGAAAAGAATTTCCTTTGGACTCAGTTCTCCTAAGTATCATCTGGATGGTATGATCGGTATCAGCTCAAAGAGCCTAATATCTTTCACATTCAGTTTGTTCTTATTCCAAACCATGATTAGCCGCAGTAAATACGAAGCTATTTATAGTCAACCCTCTAATCCACTTCCTTTGCTAAACCCTGGAAATACAAACATAGAGAAGACATTCTGATTATTGCCAAGATGAAATAAAAAATTTACTTTGCTTCACTGGGCTTGACTTGTTATTTTTTCTCCTTTCTTTTCCAAAATAAATCCTAATAAATTTTAAGATCTTTGAGCTACTACACCACTCAGAAAGCTATTTTTGATTATTCTGGATGCCAAGTAAAGTAATGAGATTGACACCTTTGTCTCTGGAGGCAGATATACCTCGACTGAAATCTTGACTTTATTATCAGCTACATGATGGGAAGTCACTGAAATCTCTCATGTCCCAATTTCCTTACCTTAAAAGTGGGGGTACTCTCAGAGTCTTTCCGGTAAAGTTGTTATGAGGATTTCATGTAAGTTACAGTGGGCAGTACATATCCATATGTTAAATGCTCAGCAAAGCTCTCAAGACCATCATGATCACCATAATCAGTATTGCCAGCACCCTTAAATTCAGTCTGTACCACTTACCATCTCTGCAAATGTCAGGCTTTCTCTTATACTGTTTATTTAAACATTCATTTATGTATCATCTCTTCAAATAATTTGTAACCTCCTTGATAGCAATAACTGAATTCTTATATGTGTTACATGGTTGGACTATAGCAACAGAGCATGTATTAGTTTACATTGCTGCTATGACAAATTACCACAAGCTTAGGGACTTACACCAACTTTTTTCCTCCCAAAGTGAGGTCAGAAGTCAGAAGTGGTTTTTACTGGGTTTGAAACCAAGGTCTCAGCTGGGCCACACTTTCTCCAGGCTCTAAGGCGGAGATCTGCCCCCTTGTCTTTTCCAGCTTCTAGTGCTGCACCCCTTGCATTCCTTAACCCAGGCTTCCTTTTCCAGTTTTCAAGGCCAGTAGCATAGCATCTTCACATCAGCTTCACCTCTTCTGTGGACAAATCTCCCTCTGCCTCCCTCTTACAAGGACGCTCATGTTTACACAGATAGATCACACAGTTAATCCAGAATAATCTTCTCATCCCCCAATACTTATTCACATATTTAAATCTCCTTTTCCCATGTAATAACTTTCACAGTGTCCAGAGATTAAGATGTAGAAATCTTTGGGGGGTCATTATTCATCCTACACTAATCCACTCCCCAGTCCACAATGATTCATGTCCAGCCGACGTGCAAAATACATTTGCCCTAGCCCAATATCCCCCAAAGTCTTAACTTATTATAAAATCAATTAAAATTCCAAAATCTCACCTAAATACTATGACCTCAAAAGTCCCCAAATCATTACTTACATAATCTAAATCGGGTATGGATGAGACTCTGGGTATGATTCTCCCTGGAGCAAAATTTATCTCCAGTTGTGTACCTGTGAAAGTAGAAAGCAAGTTAGGTTATATGCTTTCGAATTACAGTGATGAGCCAGGCGTGGATAACAGTACAACATTCCCACTCCAAAGAGAGAAAACAGAAATAACAGAGTAGTCACTGATTCCCTAAAATTCTGAAATCCAACTGGGCAAACCCTGTGAGGACTGAGAGCCTGGGAATAACCCTCTGTAGTTGGAGGCTCCACCCTCTGCATCCATGTCTCCACCCCCTCTGCCCCCTGCTGCAACCTCTGGGCAGAAATTTCCTCCCTCTCTGCCCTCAGAGTCACACTCCCATCTTCTTAAAGGATACCACGTATTTGCCACTGAGTAGATTCATCAGCCTTTTTTCTATTTACAGACTTTCAGAACCTGTCTTCTTTCATTTATCACACAATATTTCGGAAGATTAAAGAGCCCGACAAACACAGGTAGATTTCCTTAGTCGATGTGGATTAAAGTTTATATATTTATCCAGGATTAATGAATCTAAATAAATATCTGGTACACTAGCATATAGATCATCAAAGTACCACATGCACGTAGAAAAGAAGGATTCTCAAGAGTGCACGTGCACACACAGGGAATCCTAAAAGCTTGACGTTAGGTCTTACTCTAGCATAATCTCTTTGTGGAACTTCAGCAAGTTCCTGTTCCACCCTGAGCCTTGGTTTCTTCCTTTCTTAAGAGAGAGGACAGATCTGCATGGTCCATTTGCTTCCCAAGGTTTTAGGAGTCCCACACTGAGTTGGGGGTTTTTTAGATGCTGTTCAACTTCTCAGCTGCCCTCAGGAAACAACTGCCTCCTACTAGCACTACCACTGCCATCTTTATAAATGTAAACAAAAGAGAAGGATACATAGTTGAGGGGCTACTTGACTCTCAGAGACCAAAGTTGACTTCTGCAAGCAGTCTCACTGAAATCTTTTCAAAGACTTAAAACGGTATTTTTTAACTTTTTTAATGCGAGGGAAATAGAAAGGTCAGAAAGATTAAGGCAGTTTCCTGACAACAGAATAAAGAATGGTGGAGCTGGGATTTTGGCTTGGTTCTATCTGACCTTAGTATGTACCCTGAAAGCCTGGAGAAGGGAGTGTCCATCTCACTGCTTTCTGTTCACCCTCAGCAATCATCCCAAACCAAAAATTCCAGGAAACTCCTTTATTCCTCCTCATACCCATATTTTACACTTTTAAATCACTTTCACAAAGGTACTAATGTGACAGACTTAGGAACAGAACAAATACCTTGATGACAAACCAGTGTCCCGTTGTCCTAAGGAACATGTGCTGTGTCAAGGGAACACTTAAACTTGCTGGGATTATTTTCTTTACCAGAATGGGAAGCATAATCTCTGGGGAAGCCTTCTCGCTCCTTCAGAATATTCTTTCAGCTCTTACCTATGCCTTCCATTACAAGTGAGAGAAGGAAAGATGTTTAAAAATGGCCAAGTTAAAATATAATGTGCACTAATCAAACCCAGGGAAAGGTCCTTGCTTAGATTTTCTATCTATCAATGTCCTTACAGTGTCTGATCATTTTAACTGTAACCACTGTGGAAAATATTTGGGACATTTAAATACGTGATTTATTATTTCCTTGAAAACTCAGGAAGGACCTCCTTGTTATCACTGTCAGGCCATCATCCTTTTCTCCCTTTCTTTACAATGTTTCCAACTTGTTTATTGCTCCTCTCTTGATTTATATTGTCCTGTGAACATTGTAACCAATTATACCTTAAACTGCCATCTATACTATATGCATTATGGACTTCAGAGGAATTACGATCTTTCTTTTCATTTTTTTTTGAAGATTTTATTTATTTATTTGACAGAGAGAGACAGCCAGCGAGAGGGAACACAAGCAGGGGGAGTGGGAGAGGAAGAAGCAGGCTCCCAGCAGAGGAGCCTGATGTGGGGCTCGATCCCAGAACGCTGGGATCACGCCCTGAGCCGAAGGCAGACGCTTAAGGACTGTGCCACCCAGGCGCCCCTATGATCTTTCTTTTCAAAATGCCATTTGAAGGAAAATGTAATTGGTTTACTTTTGTGATTTTGCCTTTCAGATACTTAAAATACTTTTTGTTTTCATTTTTATTTTTCCCTTTAGACATTTCAGACCTACTCAATAGGGAGTTTAAGCAAACTCTACACTCTAAGCACGCTCAAGTTTTGTTCTCCAGCTGTCAAAGGTGTCTCTCAACTGTCATGTCATCACATCTTGCCATGTTATAATGGATACAGCATCTCTGTGAATGGAAATGACAAATAAAATCTTTTTTTTTCTTTTGCTCTTTGCAAGTAAATGATAAATAAAAAAAAAATGCCTAATGTATTTCTTCCTGCATTTGGTGCTGAATTTTTTAAAGTTAAATGAATGCAAAGAGGTTAATTAACATAAGAAAAGAAGCAAATACTGAAAGCAAATGGAAAAAATATTCACCCTTTTGAGTAATCAACAAAATGCATATTTAATCAACCTTGAGGCACCATGTTTATACTGTGAACACTAGACAATATTACAATTACAATGCTAATTGCTAGAAGATTTATCAAAATGAAAGGAAGAGTTTTAGAAATTATAAATGCCTTCAAACTTTTGAAAATCAATCAGGTAATATGTAGCATAGTTACAAAGATATTTATATATTCTGACCTCGTAGTTACATGCCACCTTGAAATTGTTGGGGTGCTTGTGTTTCTAAGTTTATTAAAAAAATAGACGAAGTTTTAATTCACAAAGATACTCGTTGATGCATTACCATTATTTAAACAGAAGAAAAAAAAGCCTAGAAATAACTGAAATACACAATGATATTAAAATGGGACAGCAATGCAAGCAATTACCCTATCATTAAATGAATATTATAATGGAGACTAAAGATAATGTGGGAACCATTTTGAAATGTACATAAAATCATAAAATGAATTTATATTTATTCAATTCTTACAATTGCAATAATATGTTTGTGTATGTATTTGCTCAATTTGAAGAATGGAAATAAAACGTTACAGTTTTGTTTCAGGAATTAAATACAATAATATAAAGTGCTCAGAACAGTGCCCAGCTCATACTAGGCCTTCAATATATGTTATCATTGCTATTATTATTGTGAAATGACATAACCCAATTTTACCTTTGCAGTTATTTTATTTTATGTTATGTCTTGGTTTGCTTTTGGGTTTAGGTAAAATTCACTGGCATAGTAAGATTATTGTTAGGTGATCTTTATGAAGTCTCTAGCCCCACATCTCCACTAATCAGGTGGCATGTGTTAATGAAATTCAGTTCCTAGCTTGAGTTCTGCTGTTCATAGAAACATGTTTTGGAAGAATGCTTTTGCACAAACACATGCATGCTCGAGTTATACAACATTTTATGGCAAACTCGACAAAGTTTCACTTGTCTGTCTTATAAGTGCTCTGAAAAGTATTTCTTGAGGAAGTTGCAACAATATTTAATGGTTGGCTAGACTAATTTAATGATCTGATCAAGCAACAGAATCCTGTCTTAGTTGCAAGGACACAGTGCCAAATCTGAGCCCCAAACTAAAAAGTGTAGTCTGAGGTTGCAGGCTGCTAAGATCACCTTATGAGATTCTGATAAGGGCAGAGATGTCCTTAGAATTTTCCTGACTAATCTACATGTGTCAACCACTACACATTTCCCCAATGAAAAAATGTTTCTAATTATTTATAGTAACTAGAAAATATTCTATTGAAGATATAGGCATAGTTGAAACACTTTTAGTACACCATTGCTGGATAATGCGTAAGTGATTGGAGAGCTTCAAATATTAACTGCCATTAAAGTATAGATTAGAAGACACACATGTATTATACTGTCTACTGAAGTGTTATAAAGAAAATTAGAGATAATATGATAATCATGATCACTGTTATTATTTATAATAAATATTCTATAAATGCGTGTGCAATAAATGATTATACAACCAAATCCTGGGCAAGGATGAATGGGAGTACTTGATATTAGAGGAAATCATTGAATTAATGACTTCTACACACTCTTAGAAAGGGTTCTGTTTAGATTTTTTTTTCCTGCTAAAAGTCAGCCTCTGTGACCACTTCAAAATCTGTTGAGCTGCAAAGGAGGTGATGCAAACAGCCCTAATGGAATTTTTCAAGAAAACTCTCCTACATTTGAGCTCTACACAAAGCATTGCAGTAGCTAATTGGAACCAGAATAGGTTGGTCAATATAAATTCATTATGGAGAACCTCTTGTGAGTTATTTTAGATAGAAGGCTAAGATTTCTTTGTAATTAGTATAGAAGTTCCAGTACAAGTGACAGATGTTACAATTAAAGTAATGAGTCAGAAGATCCAGGATATGATAGGAAATTAGCATTAGATAAAGTAGTGGAAAATCTGCAGTATCACTTTATTATTATTTCATTTTAATATCAAGTAATCTTATTTGTATTTATATTGTATAAAGTATACACTTATTTGACTCTAATTCTATATTATGAAACTGATTATTCTCATAATTATTTCTAGTGATTTTATATGATATTGGATTAAATCTCTTCTCTAACAGGAAAAATGTCTAAGATTATATTTGGAAATAAGACCCTTGCAGATGTAATTAGTCAAGTTAAGATGAGGAGATTCTGGAGTGTAATGGGTCCTCACTCTAATATGACTGGCATCTTTATAAAGAGTGGAAATTTGGACCAACAGACTCACAGAGGGAGTATGCCATGTGAAGACTGTAGTTACCCCTTGAGCCACGGACCTACCAGAAGCTAAGAGACCTGGAACACTTTTTTCCCTGGTGTCTTCAGAGGAAACGTGGCCCTGCTGAAACTTTGATCTTGGATTTCTGGCCTCCAGAATTGTGAAACAGTAAATTTCTGGTGTTTAAGCCACTCAGTTTGTGGTACTTTTTTAGGGTAGCCCTGGGACAGTAATACAGTTCTCACTACTTCCTTACCATTCCCACCCCCATGCCAGTTCACAATTCATTAGCTGTTTCTCTCCTTTACAATTCTGGAAAATGTAAAGCTTCCTCCACATTCCATTTCAAATACAGTAAGGTATTTATTTTAGATTTAAATCCCACTTTCTCTAAATCAGAATAATTTGAAGCAGCTTACAGGGCAAGCGCGAGTAAAATGAGACACTTTGAGATAAAAGCAGAACCAAAGATGAGAGAGAAGACCTATCAGAGGGAGCCAATATACCTTTTGTCCATCATGAGTATGTCTATGTATTTTTGAAACTTTCTCTGGCACGTGGTAGAAAGATGTCTTGATCAGATAAGCTATTTTGTAATTCTCTTAGGACAACACAGAAGCACATTTTGGCTCAGACCTTCCTTTAGAATTCATGTACATAATCTGTTTATTCTTATTACAACCCACTTTAAAGGAGCAATATCCAGATTTTACAGTTAAAGAGACTGAGGTTCAGAAAGATTGCAACTTACCCAAAGACACAGAGTTTGCCATTGACTAAGAATTTGAACCCCAATCTATAAATGAAGGGCACATAAATATATATATATACTTTTTATTTGTATTTTTAGAATGAACAAATTTTAACTATATACAAACTAAATAGAAAGCGCCCTTGAGTTGGGCATTGGGTACCCTGGGACGTTGAGGGAAGTCCCAGCAATCCTGGTGAGTAGTGTCTCACATGTGACACAGCATCTCTACAATAGGACAAGTCTCTCTCTTGGCAGACATCAGTTATTTCATATAATTTATTCTGAAGAGATCATATTCTTAGTAGAAGTCATTGTAAAAAATACATGTTATATATTTTTTATACAATGTATTTATTTATCTTTATCTGCAAATTTGAATCATTCCTGTAGGGCTTCTGATGAAAACAAATACGACTATGGCTGAAAAGTTGCTGGAAAGGCCAATTTTCTTGATTCAAGGCCAAGCTGATGGAAACAATCATTTCAAATGACTTTTTGTTGCCAGCCCAGAATATCCAATATTCCCTTTTGAATGCATCTGTATTTTCATATCTTGCATCCTTGACTATTTTCATACAAAATCGGCTTACTCCTGAACAATTGAGAACTCAGTATGCCAGAATGCTTCTGCAAGCACAGAGTATGCATTTATACACTAAGGAACATGCCCGCTCTAATAAATTCTAACCTATCTGCGTTCGAAGATCTAATTTTTAGACTGCTTCATTTGGCTAAAGAGTATGCTATCCTGGAATTTTAAGGAAAATGCAGTTCTGTTTTCATGGCCCATTATCCTATGGCCATTCTTATGCAGAGAGAGAACTCACAATTTTGTGACTAATCATATTAAATGAGACATATAATTAGTAAGTACTTTAGAATATAATTAATATAATATTCTACCATAGATATAAATGCACTAACATTACTGATCCTTTCTTATGATCCAGGGACTATGCTGTGTACTCCCTAATTATAACTCTGATTAGAATATTGTTCTGCTCAACAAAGTCTGTCTTTACATTGCCTGGTAAATCCCCATGCAGCCTGATTTTATCCATACTGAGCCAATGAGAGTAATAAAATGAGGTTGGCATGGGATGAATTTGTTTCACGTGGGACGTCCTCTTCTTTATTTTTATCCTCTTTCATATTTGCATGATTATGTTATGGATAGTGTATATTGGGTGACACAGGGCAGGGTACTGAGGACTATAGAAGGAGAAGAGGGATTTATGCCATTAATTAAGAATCACACAGACATATGGAGATGCCAACATTTCTAATTTTAAACTCCCGTCTTAAAAATAAAATAAAAATAAAATAAAACTCCCCTCATGCTTTGCTTAGCTACTCAGGTCACATTTATGAATCGACTATAGGCATTCCCGAATATATGGAAATACATCACTTTAAGAGAACATGCACCCGCCAGTCCTACAAACCACTGCTACTCCTGTATTTTGTGATGCTTTTTATCCACACACAGTTCCACCAGATCTGATGCTCAGGCCGGGGAAATGTTAAACTGAATCCCTAATTGGACATATCACCATTTTTATCTTTCCTTTGAAATAGAAGTTTAGTAGTTTTCTTTCCCCCAGGACTAAGTGTTTATTGGTTTTCTTAGAATATTCACCAAAAACACAAAGAAATAATATATAAGAGCTGATAAAAAAGATCTGTCAGTACAATATCTGATACATTTATCATTTATGATCAATGTAGCTATATGATAAATGCCTCAATTTTGGAAATTTGTTTTCATTTATAGGTGATCTATTTACCCATCATATCTGTTTTTATATGGACTGTATGGGTTTGACTGAACTCAGAAGTTAAAACAGGTTGAAGTTAAACCATGGATCTGTTGATCAATTGTGTCACCTGCGGCGAAGTGTATACACCTTCTGATTTCCTTCCTAACTGAATGTTGTTGAAAGAATAGACTCAGATAATATATGGCAGCCTCTCAGCATGATATTTCCACTAACATCTTTTGGAGTGTTCGCTGAGTTCACGATAACACTCATCCTTTAAGAACGTTACCCAATGGGAAATATCCTGAAAGCTATGACCCTAAGCCCGTGGCCACAGATCCAGAGACGATTGTATAGCTGGAGGAAAGAAAGCCCCAAACCCCAGAAATCTGGAACTGAACCAGCGACATTAGTGAAGGAGAAAAGATGTGAATTACAATGTCGTATTAGTAAAAAGTAAAGTCTCCGCCAAAACAAAACAGAACAGAATAAAACAAAATGAGCAAGAATGAAACAGCTCAAAGAGGAAAACCGATTAGAAGAAGAAAGCACGGCCCAGAGCATTTTAGTTTTGGTACAACCTAAATTCTCTGCTGTCCTTGCTCCAAAGATATTTTATTGTCTCTTGGATAAACTCACTGGTCTAAAACAAATGCCTACAACATGGTAAATATTCAGTAAATATCAATATAACAACTATCTAGTTACGTAAATTCTTCGCCAAAACTTTTACTGTATGAAACAGAAGTATGTAAACAGTCATTTAAATGTAAAATTAATTATTAAAAGGGCAGTAAGCTAAGATTTGACCCCTTTTCTATTAAAACAAAATAAAGATGTGACTTTTGTTTTCATTTTTTCTTTTTAAAGATTTTTTTTATGTTTAGATAATCTCTGCATCTTACAACCCTGAGTTCAAGAATCCCATGCTCCGACGGCGGCGCCAGGCAGGCGTCCTGGACTTTTTTATACAAAACAAAATGAAAATATTTAAAAAATTGCACACATATAAAAACCTAATAAAATATTCTTTATTAAAAGAGAAAAACAAAATGGAAAAAATATTCTTCATGAAAGAATACAGGAGTAAAGAATAAGAGATAGACTTCCCCAAACCTCAGGCAAACTGATTCACACAAAATAAGGTTTTCAGTATAGACAGTAGCAGAGTTCAATGTCTAATTCTGTGAATCTAACTTCACAGAAAAATCATATATCCACTTACATTCCAGATGAGAAAGGCCTCTGTCAATCACACAGTCTGTTTTTAAGCTACCAGAAGGTGGTGGTCTACTGTATTTTGCCGTATATATGCCCATCTGATGTTAAATGTCAGATAATATAAACACACACTGGCGAAAATCACCATCATAAAACATAATCGGCCAAAATTAGGTCTCAGCAATACACCAACATTTGTTTTTTGCTTTGAAAGAATCTTGAAATTGACGTGGAGAACAAGGCACAAGGAAAAAAAATTAAATTTCCTTACAACTTACAGGCCCATTGACAAGTCCTTGAGACAGTCAGACAATCTTCCTCTAGGAACTCAACTGCCTCAATGTTAATACTTCAGCTGAACATTAGCCCGACCTCCAGGATCCTAAGTCTCTTAACATATCAAAATTCCTTTGGAAACTTCCTTTATTTCTACCCTCCCCAAGATACATGTTGGCAGTCATCATCTAAGCATATCGCCCACTAATATACATCTGTAGGGTCTCATTACAAAGGTTTTACTGGACGATAGTAAATGACCTTTTCCTAACAACAGCTAGCTCCTCAAGGTCCTAGAAACCGTGCTTCCAAATTCCTTAGAAACTTAGCTATGCCTAACCCCCTCCCAACTTGAAAGTGTATAATCAGCCATTCCTCACTACCCCAGTGCAGCTTTTCTGCCCACGGTTTCTGTCCCTGTGCTTTAATAAAACCACTCTTTTTGCACCAAAAATGTCTCAAAAATTCTTTCTTAACCATTCACTCTGAACCCCAACATTTTCACATCATAAACTGTTTGCTTGAAAGTATGCTAGTATTTGAGAAGTTGGCTGAAGATTTTGCTCTCAGAGATGCCTATCTTCAGAGAAAAGAACAAACCCTTCAGATCACATTTCAAAACAGATTGGGTAAGAATACACTGCTTGCTAAATGAACAAGTTAGTTTTGGCTAATTGGGAAAGACAGATGTATGCACATCTCCGCATTTATAACACTTTTTTTTTTAATCTTAAGGAAATCTGTTTTATCAATCCTACCCTATTGGGATCAAAAGGAGATCCAAGGTCAATGTCTTCCTTTCTGAATGACCTTCTGAAATTGACCATTACTATTCTCTGCTGATTTGGTGCATCGCCGTTTCCTCTCTGAAGAGACCTCCTTGATCTCTGGAGTCAGGCTCAATAAGTCCTCCCTCTGTCCTCTCCCTGGAAACTATGTATGAGAAGAATAAACATGAGTTTCGGAGTCTTCTCAAATCTCCATTGTCATATTAATTCCCGTGTGATATTGACAGGTCACTTAGTGCATTCGGTTATTCTTCAGACAGCCCTTGAACATCCTGCAGCATCTAAGGTTAAAAACCATCTAGATATTGCCATAGGTAAGTGTCCAGACTGCTTTGCCTTACTTGGTTCTTGAAGTCAAATCCTAGAAATCAAAATAGGCACCGGTGAATGGCAAATAGCTAGAGCTCCGTAGAGGATTCTGAGTGCCCTAACACCCAGCATCAATATGACAGAGCCCTGTGATTCTCATCAGGAAAAAAAAAATCTACAAATGTTTGGTTGATTTCCAAAGGTTCGTCCTTCAGAGAGCTGTGAATTTTAATAGAATATAAAAACCACGAGAAATGGATCCCTGTGTTGTTCACAAACAAATCTCAGATCCCAGCAGTCTCTAGTGCCTACTTGGTGCTCAAGTAAGAATTCTTGAAAAAATATTTTTTAAAAAGTCTCCTCAGTGAGTGAAAAAAGAAAAATAAATAAACTAAAATTGGAAAAACTCCCAGCTATAGGAGGCTATAGGACTAGTTTCTAGACCTTAAAATATGCACATTGAGAAAATATGCCCAAGGCTTTATGCACTATTACAGACAGAAATTTATGTCGCTTTGTGTCAAATTTGGGTAATGATAAAGCTGTATTTACCTCTGGAGACATTTCCCATGTTTACTCAGATTTAAGCTTAAGTAATCACTAGGAATCATTATAAATCTAGGTAAGACCCTTTACACATAAAAGGTGATAAGTGAATGTTAATTAGTGGGTTGATAACAATTATTATAAAGCCATAGATCTTTAATGAAGGGGACTCAGGAAACCCTTTGTGTCTCAAAGAAGAGGTAACAACCCAAGGTATGCTGTTAGGATAATGCTTGAGGGAACCACATTGGTTTTGATACGGTTATATTAGCCTCTAGAATAAATATTCTTCATACTTGCTCTAAATATAGCTTAGGTACTCGCTACTAATCATCATCAAGAGCCTGGTAAGCAGAGAGTCAATTAATCAGACCTGGCAACCATCTGTATAGCACTTTAATTATTGTCTTCCTGGCCTCCGTGAATCTTAATTTTTCATATGTTAAATGAGGACAATAGCTCTCTCATAGTTCACAAAGCGCTATCATGAGACTTAAATATAGTTACATAAAAGCATAAAATATTGTCCCTAACTTACCAGTTCGTCAAAAGTCAGTTCACTCTTTTCCATGAACTTCTTTGTGAAAAATGATAGTTTCAAAAAGAGCAGAAAATCTAAGGGATAGTTTGGTGACTGTTAAATTGGAGAAAAGATCATGACTGAGAAACCTGGGAGGTGGGTGCTGGTCTTGGTTTTGCCACTGATTTAGCTGGTCATGAACTTGATGCCACAAGGGGTCAGCACGTCTCAAGAAACTTCAGGTTCTGCACTCCACAACGTGGTGCCAACTTCTGTCCCTGCTTCCCATTACCACTACCCTCTCTCTTCTTGCTGCCTCCAACCAAGCATGCCATTACCATAGAATGAGGGCCTGTGTGCATATAATGGGCCTTTCCCAGTCTAAAGTGATCTGCTCTGAAGCTGCTTGTCTTTAGGGCATATCATTGCTTGCCCAGGTGAGCTGTATGGGCCTCATCCGCATAAGGCAGCCCGTACAGGCTTGTTAGAAGTCTGTGTGAGCATATCAAACCGTCATTTCAGAGCTGAGCTAAGTGCTCAGACGTGGGTAATTTTTATCATAACAAATCAAATTTTCTAAGCTGTTTTTAATTGACACTATGATAAAGGCAGAAGCTAAACACTTGTCAGGATCCTTCTCATTGGAGAATTTTCCCTATTTATGCAAGTCTAAATTTTCCAAATTCAGTGTTGATTAAGTTTCAGTTATATTTAAGCATATTCTTGTATCAGTGATCCTGACAAGCTAGCTAGAAATTCCTTCAATTTTATAACTTTCTAAATCACATCTAAAGGAAATACATCACATTCTAAAAGACAGAAAACTTATATTTTCAAGACAAATTAAAAAAGATGTATGACTGTAAGGGTAATTAGAAGAGAACCCTCTTTCTAAACTTTCCTTTTTCTTTTGATGTATTTCACTGTGGTGCTGTCATGCCAGAGAAATTTCTAACATTCGCACATGAAAAAGGCAATTCTGGAATTATCATAGAATTGTACAGCTGTGACTTCCTTTGGAAAACAGTGATGAAAGAATAATATTCTATTACATTCCTTTGATACAAAGATAGTTTAAACAATTTTAATTTAATTTAATAATCTGAATAGTCTTAAATAATTTTTAAAAACAGTGATGCAAAATGATTAAAGAATTGTTTTCATGTGATTCTAGGCTGGGATCCAGCGTCAAAGACATTTACAGATAAGATAAAGATAATATACTGAGTTATAGAGGTCATGGGGCATTAACGTAACTTTAGGATTGCCTTAATAAAATAAAATTTACATAGTAGCTGTAGCTTGGTATTAAAATCACCAAAGAGTTTATCTTCTCTTTTTTTTTGCAAATACATGAATAAAGATGCGGTTTCATTCGATAACTAAGTAGTAGATTCGAAAATGCTGTGCAACCATTCTCCAGGTGATGCTTTCCCTTTGTTAATGAAAGAAATATTTCCTGAGCATTTCCATCTACGAAATACATGGAATCCTTTTTACATAATGAGCATTTTTAGTGAACACTCATGGAGGTACCTTATTCATCTTTTGTTCAAATCCCCTCTTCCAACCCATTTCACTCTCTGTGTTTAAAAGTGTTAGTTATTTGAAGTACCAAAAATTGTCTTGAACATCTAGGGAATGAGTTGTCAGTTATTTAAACAATTATTCTTCAAGCTGTAAGTTGTTAGATGTCTTGCATCCTGATATGATAATTCTGCTTTATAGGTCAGTGATTTAATATTCCTTTGAGTCTCAGAATTTTTTGAAAAACTGATAAAAACCATGGATTTTCTCCTGAGAGCATATGTACACTCTTTCATCAGAAAAAGCAACACTCCTAACACACTTTTATAAATCCACACAACCCAAATGCCTGTAATTTGCTTACAATTTCAGGGGATTCCTAGATCTGCCAAGATTTCAGTATGGTCCCAAATTATAATATTTGATACATGAAATAGACTACCCATTATATACTCATGTAGAAGGGTGTCTGGCTGGTTTACCTGAAACAACAAGCAGACCATGAAGGCATTTGGCAAGTTGGAAGTGCCTAAGACAGTAACAACACTTATACCCTTACTACCAAAATGATATGGAGCAATATTCTGATTTTCTTTTTGTGAAATTGTATGAAATTTATAAATGTTTAAAATAATAAATAACCTTGAGATTTGTTAAGCAAAGAAATATGTGTGAATCAAATAATACAATGATCACATTCTGTGTTGGGTATTTAGTACAGCAGATTGGACAAAAATGCAGAACCTATGTGGAGCTCTTCAATAGACTTTTGTATAATGTTTCGTATCTGCATTGCCCAGTGAGGTAGCCATTACCCACATGTGATCACTGAGCACTTGAAATGTGGTTGGAGAAGTGAAGGAACTAAGTTTGTAAATTTTATTTAATTTTTTAAGACTTGATTTTTTTAGAGCCGTTTTAGCTTTACAGCCAAATTGAGAGCAAGGTACAGAGATTTCCATATACCCACTGCCTCTACACGTGCGTAGCCTCCCCCATGATCAACATCCCCCACAAGAATGGTATATTTTTTTACAACTGATGAATTCACATTGACCCATTATCATCACCCAAAGTCCACAGTTTACATTTAGATTAATTCTTGGTGTTGTGTATTCTGTGGGCTTGGACAAGCGATTAATGACGTGCATCCCCCATTGTAATATTATACAGAGTATTTTCACTGCTCTAAAAATCCTCCGCACTCCACCTGCTATCTTCTCCCACAGCCCGAGTTTGGTTCTTTTTTTTTTTTTTTTTTTTTAAGATTTTATTTATTTATTCGACAGAGATAGAGACACCCAGCGAAAGGGGGAACACAAGCAGGGGGAGTGGGAGAGGAAGAAGCAGGCTCATAGCGGAGGAGCCTGAAGTGGGGCTCGATCCCATAACGCCAGGATCACGCCCTGAGCCGAAGGCAGAGGCTTAACCGCTGTGCCACCCAGGCGCCCCCTGAGTTTGGTTCTAATGCTTGCTTTGGCTTCTCAGGCTCTGGTTTTCTATTTATTGATTGATTGATTTCTTTGAGAGAGAGAATGAGAGCACAAATGGGTGGGGTGGGGGGCAGGGGGAGAGGAAGAAGCAGAGCATGAGTTGGGGGAGGGGCAGAGGGAGAGGGAGAAGCAGACTCCCCATGGAGCAGGGATGCAGAACACAATCCCAGGACCCTGGGATCATGACCTGAGCCGAAGGCAGACACTTAACTGACTGAGCCACCCAGACGCCCCTCCTTCTTTTCAATACTCTGTGTAGTTTGCATTGAAAGCCAGGCAGGGTGTTTCTGGCAGGAACTGAGGTTAACAGACCTTACTGTAAGGTTTAATGTTAATGTGACTTGGAATTGGGCTGTTTTTCATGTTTGCTATAGCTTTGAGTGTCAGGGCTTTGAATGAGTCTGGCGTCCTTGTTTCTTTCATCTGTTGTCTTTGGGTCCTCTTAGTCAGTGGCATGTCTTAACAGCTGTTTGAGCTACAATCTGTTCTTATTTGGACCCTTGTTAGGGTGATGGTAAGTTGTCGGGGAGGAGAAGCATTCTATGATTTTATGATTAAATCTCATCCTTTTAATGGCCCGAAGCTATGAATGTGGCTGTCACAAAGTTCATTAGAGTCGTTGTATTTTTTAACCCTCATTATCTGAGACAGAAAAATTAGAGGGGCTGGAGTTAAGTATTTTAGTGAAAAGTTCAGAGAACTAGATAGAGATATTACCATTCTGTGTTTGCATGTTACACATTAGAAGATTTTGAGGAAGATACATTATGGACCTTTTAGCAGATCATTAATGCATAACTCTATATATGGTATATATTTTAAAATCCAGATTATTTAATCACCCAAAGATTTATTATTAAAAGATTGCAAAAGAAATACCCACCATTATGAACAACGTAGACAAATGAACCAACTAATATAGTCTGAAATAAAGAATGTCAGAGATGACAACCTTCTAATGGCATTTCATTGGGAATTTAGCACAGAAGGAAACCAAAGCACAAAACCATCTCACAACAATTCATTTTGTACACAACGTTAATGATCTCATTTGTTAACTTCAGAAACCATTTCAAAATCAGGGGGCCCAACACAAAACTCTTACTGTGTTACAGGCTGTTTCTGGCAAAGCAACAAAGAGCAGCAGACATAAAATTACATTCATGCTTAATCAATCATCATGAAAACACACACACTCAAATTATTTTCATGGCCACAAGGATTAAACAGTGAGTTAATGAAGCCTGAATGCTTTCACTTTGTGAACAGTGGTTGGGGAGAAGGCAAGTAATAAAACTAACAAGCTTTAAACACCTATTTAGGGAGGAGAGATCTATTTTCCTCTAACTTTCTAAGTTGTGGACTGGGGCCCCTATAACAAAAGGCAGATTGATAAGACCAAAGCACAGAAATTTATTTATGTAATACAAATTTCAGGTGATGTGTGAGCTTTCATAAGAAAATGAAGACTTAAAAAAGAAGCTGAGCCTGAGTGTGTTTATGGTAGAGTTGATGATGTATGGAAAGCTGTCCAAAAATGTACAGAACAAAGGAGTATGAGCTAAGTGGAACAAAAGGAAGAAATTAGCAAGACTGTTTGCTCAGATTCCTCTCATAGTTCCTGTGAATCCAGAGATAAGAATGTTCCTTTCTTCCAAGTATAGGGAGGTTACCTCTCACAGAAGGACGAGAGTCTTATGATCTACTTCAGGGAAAGGTCAGAATGTCCTTCCTGCCCCTATAGTTTCTCAGATTCCTTCAGCTTAAAATATTCAATTTGCCAAAGCCCGTCTTCATAGGGTAGTGTGTCCTGAATCCCATTATCTACAGAATTAAATGGGACACTATTCTGGATACACACATTGTATGTGTGTGTGTGTGTCTTTATGCATATAGTCTCATTTTTCATATGCTGATGAAAGAACCTATATTCGATTTGGCACTTACGTGAATTTAGTGAAGGTAATGTAATAATTTGAGGTCCCTAGTGTGAAATGACATGCTTTTAGTCTAAAATGTTGATCAATTGCTTTGGAACTGCTTTGGGTCTCAGCTAACAATAATTTCAAAGAAAAATTTCTTTCAATAGTCAGGAAAAAAGTGCTTTTAATACCTTAATGTCAAAAGATCTCAAAATGTCATTTTAGTGCTTCCATCCAAAATCTTCTCAAAAAGCATTTACAGTAGCATTCTATGTAATACTTTAAATACAGTTAACCCATTTTTCTAAAAAATGTACTTATTTCTTGGACTCTATTAAAAGATGAGCAATGTGTGGGAATGATACAATATACTGATGGCTGCTGGGACTTGAGGCCGAGATCCTGGCATATAGTAGTCCTAAATTCAAGTCATTTAGTTTTCTGAGTACAAACCACATATTTTCCAAAAACAATTATGAGTAGATTTATAAAGGCTGTTCTGCATTTCAGACATCAGAGACAATATATCCTGTTATGGCCAGAATTATTAAATATACTTTATAAATTTTAAGAATTTCTATATAGGAAACCACATCAAAATCTTAATTTCCTAGATGTGGTTAATAATAGCAGTTTTCAGCCTTAAAAGAGATTAAGGTAGAAGGAATAGAAATTTCTTAAGATAAAAAATCATGGTTTTGAATCATATAAGTTGGCTGATTTGATGGGTTGAATTTTAAACGGGTAAGTATAAGTAATTGCAGCTAACCAAAGCCACTTCAGAGAAGAATGCAAGTATTTACATGTGGCCTTCGCATGGTCAGCATTTAGAAAGTTTTATCTTTGGGTCCCAAATATTAAGTTGATATCTAGAGGAGAGGAAGAAGATCTCAGCATAACTTAGCACTGTGTCCGAAGCTCGAAAAGAATACAGGATTCTTGGTATCTGTAAAGTTAATATGAGATCACATGATGATGAACCCCCTCTCTCTCATCACCCCCAAAATAAGGCCAGTTAAAACATAGGCAAATTTAATAGATTTTGAACATTAAGAATGAGATAAATGTCGATTCTGTCACCTCTTCTTTTTTTTTTAAGTTTTTATTTTAATTCCAGTTTATGGCTGGTGTAATATTAGTTTCAGGGGCACAATATAGTGATTCAACACTTCTGTACATCACCCATGCTCATCACAAGTGCACTCCTTAATCCCCATCACCTATTTAGCCCAGCCTTCCACCTCTGTCCCCTCTTACAACCATCAGTTTGTTCTCTATAGGTAGGAGTCGATTTCTTGGTTTGCCTCTCTCTCTTCTTTTTTCCCCCTTTGCTAGTTTGTTTTGTTTCTTAAATCTTCACATGAGTGAAATCATAGGGTCAGTAATAAAACGAAATGAAATCTTGCCATTTGGAAGGACATGAATGGAGCTCGAGAGTATTATGCTAAGTGAAATAAGTCAGTCATCTCTAATTAGACCAGAACTTTACAACTGGATTCATTGCTTTCATCTTAGTGACAATCACCCAAGTGTTCAGAGTAGTACATCTAGCATGATGTGAACATTGTGTACTTCAAGGCGTGGCTGAAGGACTGAGAAAGAGTAAGGAGGAAAAAAGACAATCATCTGCTCGTATCTGTCCTAAAAGCTAGAGTGCAGAACTATGACTAGCTTGATAGATGTAACAGAGGAGTAGACTTTCCCTTAATAGAAGAAAGAATTTAAAAATGATTAGAATTGTTCAACTATGAAATAGGCCATCCCTGACAATGATTTCCCAATAGCTGGAAAATGTTACATTATATTAGGATGAACATATATTGGAGAGCAATGCCCCTCAAGTTTCATATGTCTAAAATCACCTGGGGATCTTGGTAAAATGAAGACCTTGATTCCATAGGTGAGAGAGGGAATGGATTGTTTTGTATTTCCAAAAAGTCGATTTTGATACTAATATTGCTTGTCTAGGGACTGTGCTTAGAATATAACGTAAAGAGATTACCTAGACTTTTTTTGTAGGTTTCTTTTAACCTTGAGAGTTGACTAGCTCCTGACGGGCACTACATTAACACAGGAGTATCTCAGATTAGACACGTGTTCACCCATCCCACGCCAGCCATGAAAGAGGGAAAATTTTTCACAGAATATGCAAGAAGAGCAAGTGAGATTATATTGCCTAGTGGAGAGGAAATCTTCCTCCTGGTGTGTGTTACCACACACACTACATTAACTTTGCCTTCTAAATTTAAGTTTTTGAAAACAAATGCTGCTCATATACCATTTTTTATGCCTTTTAGTAAATGCTTGTATTTTGTGTCTCTGTTCCTTGCTTTCATTACTATTGTTGGCAGTGTAACTCTTCACTAAGATGACTGCATCAGGTCATACTGAACTGCGTATGGATCTCACCAAATTGCATGTGGCAGGTGAGAATTTGAAACATTACTCAACAGTCAAAGTCTTTTCCTGTGATTTTATTTCTTTGTCATTCCAGTTATAATGGAGGACAATTAAAACTTCAGATGCTTGGCTATAAATTTGAAGAATGGTGGCTGAATCGTCTTCTGGATGAGAACATCTAAGCACTGTATCTTTTTTTTTAACACATGGAAGAATCTAAACTTTATTTGATTTGGCCATAGTTAAATTATTTCTTTGAAGATGAAATGTGATATTTGCTGCTTAAGAAAGTTTCATTCATGGAATTTGGTATATGCTTCTCAGCTAGATGGTTGATTTAAGTTTTAGTTTATGTAAGGAGAATCAAGGAATAAAAAGTATAGATTTAAAAATTATTTTCAGATCCTACAATAGAATAGGCAAAGCAATCAACATTTTCCCTTATCTCACTTTGAGGCTTCAAATTAGAGTAAAAAAAAAAAAAGTTATTTCTGTGGTTCTATGTTTAACTCATATTTTATTCCTTTAATATCCAATCTTAAGAACTCTATCATTTTTAATGAACTAATCTGTGCCAATATGTTCCAGAAAGCTGAAAGGAGTGGGGAGACTAAGAAGAATTAAAAGGGTTTTAATTTTTTAACAGAGGTCCCCAAGAAATCTAATTAAAGAAAAACCAGGACAGAAAGTATATTAATTGGCTTATTCCAGATTGCATGGCAAATCATGATAATTTTAATTTGGAACAAGAAGCTATGCTCTAAGATTTGTGCCCTGACATAGAAACCAGTCTCTGATTCATCAGATGAAATAAAGAATACTTGCTTTAGAAGAATTTAGATTGACAGACTTGATTCACCCTCTTAGGGGAAAGTAAAACCATATATTCTTTGAGTTCAGATGTCAATCAATGAAAAAACAATTCTTATAAATAAATGGTTTCTTGTTATTTCATCTATCTTCCTGACTGCTTTAGGATGAGACTGTCAAAAAAATATTTTAGAAGAGCAATCTTGGTATAGGTCCATGTCTCAGAAGTGCATGGTGAGCTATCGAAAACCAGTTCCATAGAGTGTTAGTTTTATGAAAGATGGAAAACTAAATCTCTTCAAAACTCAATGGGGAAAATAAACTTTTGGGTGCTTTAGGTCATAGAGAATTACATAAAATCATACTGAGATATCTATCTATCTATCTATCATCTATCTATCATCTCGTGTGTGTGTGTGTGTGTGTGTGTGTGTGCGTGTGTATTTGTGTGTGTGTGTCTGTTAGGGTTAGGGTCATGGTTACTATTGGTGTTCATGTTTCTTATTTACCAAGTGATCTTTAAGATCTCCTACAGCTCTGATATTTATGATTCTCATATGCTAACTGAAAGAAATCCTGTGAAAACTCACTGAGCTGGTGGAAATCACACAGTCCCTCACTAAGCTTCTGATAACAGGATAAAGAAAATGCTCAAAATGCATTGTTTTCTCTTGCTGTGGCCTTTTGTTCTATTATCTTCCTAGAGCTTTTATTGTACATATAGAGGAGAAGGTCAAGGATTCGGTGTGTTTTACATAGGACTATTTCCAAAACCCAGAGAAAGTTTAGGGTCGGATGACACACATTCAGAATAGATAGATGATAGATAATAGATAGATGACAGATGGATAGATAGAGAGACAGACATATCCTACCTACAAACATACAAAACATATATATATATATATGTATATATATATATACATATATATATACATATATATATACACATATATATATATGTATATGGAATCATAAGGAAAATCATAAGGAAAAGAAAATGCATTTTTATATATATATATATATATATATATATATATATGGATCAGTGATTTCTAGAGACATTGAAAGTAAAAAAATTTGAAATTGTCTTAGATATAAGAGAAATATGACTTAGAAAACAATTTGAATACTAATAATATCATTATAGATAATGATAGGTTCTTATCTGTGTCCATATAACACGTTTCTTAGGCTGTAATTCCCGAAAGTAACGTCCTAGTCTCTGTTCTAGTAGAACTTTTGACAGGCACAGAAAGGGATTCTTGGATATAGAATGCGTGCAGTCTTCGTATGGTAGTAGCATCACTATTACTGAAATGGTTTCTTTTGAAGTTTCTTTACTTTCCTGAGCAATTTCACTAAAACCTAGTGGCTCAGTAGGATGTGATAAGGAAACAAAGAACGATGAATGGCCCCACTAAGCAAATAGCTCATCAGCATTAGGATACTATTTTTCTCAAAGTCTATGTACCAACATAATTGGGGCTCACAATTACAGGTGAGGTTTATGATCTTAGAACTATTGGAAAAGAGACAGCAAGCAGTGCAGAGTATGCAAATATAGCCTGTTCAACTTGTCACATGCCACCATCTCTGCAAAATAGAGATATGGTTATACACACAGTTTTCTCATAATAAAGCTATTTGGCAAAATATATACATATATATTCTTATTTATGTATTTAGAATCATACCATATTAAGAAGGGAGAAGAAATAGAGAGGAAAAACAGGGGCACACTGTGTGTGTGTGTGTGTGTATTTCTTAGCCTGTCAAATTGGTTACATTTATATTGCCAAATAATCCAGAGGGATGCATGTTTATAGTCAATGTGAAAAACAATAACTTTAACATTGTATCATATGTTGACTATGTCTGAAACATTCTTCTGAGCAGGCTACATTTCTTTAATCATTTAATCCTCACAGCACTCTAAGATAGGTTTTATTATCATTCCTAACTGAAAAGTAAGAAAACTGAGGTTCAAGGAGCTAGAATGATCTGTGAAAGGTCAGACAGTTCATATTGGTGGAACCGGAATTTAACCAGGACAGTCTTGCTCAAGTTGTCTCTCTTCATCTTTAGCCTGCATCTTTTCACAAATAGAGAAATTTAATCCTGCTTTTCTTTGGACAGTTAATAGCATTCTGTCTCACTTTTATGAAGCTGTGGAAGATGTGGGGTCTGGAGAATTCGGCAGCTGCCACATTTCCACACTCCAGTAGAGATAACTTGATGGAGGACTCGGTGGCTTCTGCCTGGGTTGTATTGCCAATCTAGCAAATTCAACTGCAGCTGACCCTTGAACAAGGTGGGGGCTAGAAGTGCTGACCCTCACATGTTCAAAAACCTGCATAAAACTTTTGAATCCGGGGCACCTGGGTGGCTCAGTCGTTAAGCTTCTGCTTTCAGCTCAGGGTGTGATCCTGGCGTTATGGGATCGAGCCCCACATCAGGCTCCTCCACTGGGAGCCTGCTTCTTCCTCTCCCACTTCCCCTGCTTGTGTTCCCTCTCTCGCTGGCTGTCTCTCTCTGTCAAATAAATAAATAAAATCTTTAAAAAACAAAACAAAACAAAACTTTTGAATCCCCCAAAACTAATAGCCTACTATTAACCAGAAGTCTTATTGATAACATAGTCGATTAAAACATAGCTGGTATGTTATATGTGTTATATACTGTATTCTTACAATAAAGCAAGCTAGAGAAAAGAAAATGTTATTAAGAAAATCATAAGGAAAAGAAAATGCATTTATAGTGCTGTACTGTATTTATATACATTAAAAAAAAATCTGCCAGTAAGTGGACCCATGCAGTTCAAACCCATGTTGTTCAAGGGTCAACTGTATAGGCAAAGTATAAATCAGGAAAATTTTAGTAAAAACCAATCTAAGGTAGCTGAAACAAGTTCAGAGAATCACTCGTAAAGATACTGGGTTTTCCATGGACATGAGTGCAGTAAAAGAACTCAGGAAGGACATGGAATTAGAGACAATGTTAAGATTCTCTTTTTCAGTTTCTGCATCTCTCTACAAATTAACGTCATTTCCATTTTACTCCTTTGACCCCGAGACTTCCCTGGTCCACAGGGCAGAAACGTGGCTCCCACACTTGCGTGTACAGTGAGGCTGAGTTCACTAATCTCTGTCCTAGTGCCAATGTCCCAGCACAGATTCTTAATTCAGATATTACCTCAAGTGTCTGGGGATGGCCCTGAGAGTTTAATGGTTGGTTAATCAAAACATAGATCCAAAGTTTGGCTACCCCAAATTAAGTTGAGCCCTCATACAACTGCCCTGGAATACTAAAGAGAAGGGTACCCAATGGCTTAAGGAGATAAGAATGTTAGAATGGTTACATTATTTAGGACTTAATAGCCTCTATCTTTATCATCTAGGACACAAGGCTTTGAAAAAAAAAAAAAATGAAGGTGCCAAAACCTTTAAGAGCTCTGTAGTGGAATTTTATCCAGATAAGGCATTACAGTGACCCTAATGAGTCAAGTAACCACAAAAATTTGGAATCATAACAGCCACTTCCCCAGACTTCATGTAGTAGAAAAGAACTGTTGGTGTGCAGGTAAATTATTAACACCTGGTTCTCTGGGGTAAGAGGGGGGGACCATGGTTTGCAGAATTTTCCAATTTCCATAGTGTGAAAATCCCACCATGAATGTTTAGATAATTTCAAGCTACCAACATGGCACCACTGAACATGAAGATGGGAAAAGATGTACAGTAAACACTTTCCTCAGTCAGTGAATGCCAACTAAGCACACCACCGAAGAGAACCACCCCTGAGTGCTTCTCTGAATCCCTAACCTACAGAATTCATGTGCATAATAAAATCATTGTTGCCTCCCACTAAAGTTTTGGTGGAGTATGGTTTGTTATACAGAAACAGTAATAGAATAGTCCTTGGACTATTTTTCCCTCTACTCACTGTCACCTTCCCTGTACAAAGTAGAAACTGCCCTTATAAACAAAAATAGAAAACAACAACTCACATAATAGCCATCCATTAACAATAAAACAGAAGTTATTTTTCCTTCTGCAGCATCTATCCAAGCGTCTATCCAAGTGTCTACTCAAGACTTTTCCAAGGTCTGTGATATAGGTAATGGCCTCATATTCTAAGATAAAACACACATACACAATAAACTTCCATACATAACAGAATAAAAAACAAACAACACATGAAAAGAGCATAAAATGGCATTAAAATATGAAAGTCATAAAATATAAAATGTTGTATTTGTTCTGTAAGTGTATAAACATCTCAAATTTTCTTCAAGATGGAGTGTCCATAAAGTGCACTAAGAAATATACACCATCTCATGGATAAAATTCTCATGAACTCTTTGGATTATGCCTCCATCATCCATACCCTGAAGAAAAAAATGGCTCTGTTGAGAATTAACCATGTTTTTTATTTGCTTGTCATTTCCCTCTCATTTGAGTTCATGATTCCATACCCCAATTTCTCTGAGTTCTTCGTCCACTTAAAAACAAAGGCAGTATGGTTAGCCATCCTAGGACAGAGAAAAGGCTTTGATCATTTCCTTAGGATACATCTCGATGAAGTTAATAGGATTTGGAGATGCGGTCTAGTCATCAAGAACTCTATATCCAAACCATGAATCAAAGCAAATAGGTATTAAAGTCTTTGCCAAATATGGACATAATCCAGAATAAAATAGTGGTGGCACAGAGATGAAATCAGGGTCATTGAAATCAGTACTGGGGAGAGAAATGGAGCTAAACGTGTGGGGAGTTGGGAGTTAAGGACTGTAAGGCAACTACAAATAAAGTACTATGTCCCAAAGACTCAAGGGGCACAGACTTCTCAGTCTTAATATTCCTTTTATATCAGGTGTTTCATCCTCAGCAAAAGCGCTCCCTAAATGCTCAAGGAGCTTGACCACTTAAAGCTAGGCATTAACCTTGGTATTCATCATACTTATACTCTCATAGTGAGTGTTTTATCCTTAAAAGAATCCTTCTAGTTCATAAAAATTATTAGAAAGTCTCTATTTTGGGGCGCCTAGGTGGCTCAGTCATTAAGCGTCTGCCTTCGGCTCAGGTCATGATCCCAGGGTCCTGGTATCGAGCCCTGCATCAGGCTCCCTGCTCAGCAGGAAGCCTACTTCTACCTCTCCCACTCCCCCTGCTTGTGTTCCCTCTCTCGGTCTCTCTCTCTCTCTGTCAAATAAATAAATAAAATCTTTTTTAAAAAGCCCCTATTTTGTTACTTTCCTAAAAAGTACTTACTGGGAAAAAGGAACAATTTCTATAGCGTACTCTAGAGTATTTTCATGGTGCATTGCAGTTAATATGTATAACTTTATGCATCAGATTATGTTGTTAGAATAAAAATAATAGACCTAATACTCAGGTTAAATCATGTGCCCAAGTAAATGGTGAAAATGGTTCTCAAATTTGGTTCTGACCCGGGATACCTGGCTGGCTCAGCCAGTAGAGCACGTGACTGTTGAGCTTGGCTTTGTGAGTTTGAGCCCCATGTTGGGTGTAGAGATAACTTAAAAATAAAATCTTAAAAAAAAAAACAAAACTGGTTCTGATCAAAATTTATACTTTTTTTCTTTAGATGACACTGCCTCCTTGCTGCTAGGTAATTTGTAAATTTAAAGAGCTAAAAATAATGCAAATGTAAGTTTTTACACTTTGAATTGCATATATTTGAATAAGAAAACGCTCGTGTGCATTTTTAAACTGTCATTTTCAATAATCAAGAACCTGTCATTTTCTTGTGTACTGACGAGCTCAGTCTCAGCTATTTTCAAAGTTACATGATGGCACTTATGAACTGAGAACATATTAAGTGGGTTATTAGAAAAATGTATGAAAATATTAGTGTCCATCTTAGGTTTAAGGTATCAAGGACTGTATGATGATGGTATGCTTTTAAACAGTTTAACTAAAATATTCAGCCTAAACACCTTTATTTTTCTGTATCATTTAAAATTATTTTTTAGAAACACAATTCATTTCACATAGCCAGCCTTTTTATTTGAATGTAATCATCTGTATTTTTCACGGAAACAAAAGAGAATCATGGACATGCCTAATCATCTCTTGAAACAAAGATTTTGGTTGGTGTTGGGATTTGCCAAATTCATACATACAGCCTATCCCAGTACTACTGGGGAACACTCATATAAAGCATAAGACCATCCATCACCCCCTACTTCTTAAGCATAATGGCTCCATCAAGTTTTTTTTTTTAAAGATTTTATTTTATTTATTCAACAGAGATAGAGACAGACAGCTTGACTGCCAGCGAGAGAGGGAACACAAGCAGGGGGAGTGGGAGAGGAAGAAGCAGGCTCATAGCGGAGGAGCCTGATGTGGGGCTCCATCCCATAACGCCGGGATCACGCCCTGAGCCAAAGGCAGACGCTTAACCGCTGTGCCACCCAGGCGCCCCTCCATCAAGTTTTAAGCAAAAGAAATAGCCCAAGGATAAATTCCATCATCTTTCTAAAAGAAAGTGAATGTTTTTTTGAGCTGACACAGCCACACTTACACACCCTCACCTGCCTCTCATACAGATGCACAAATGTCTTCCCCAGCAACAGTACCCTTGGGAAGAACTTGTCCAGTTTTATTCTGCAGACACAAATCTGTCTGCATAGTCAGTATTTGGTGTGCTTCTTTCTTTTATGGTTCTTAAGCCGCAGTTTGTTTTCTGTGTTCATCAGCCAATGTGCTTACAGCTCAAGCTTCTACGGATAACCTAGGCATAGAAAGGATAAGAAAGGAACATGTCCTGTTAATTATATCTATATATCTACATCTATCTACCAATCTAATTTTCTGTGTATCTGTGTGCTTCTGTGCGTGTGTATGAATATCTAGTTTGAGGTAATTATGTCCACAGGCTATTTTAAGAGACACAGAAATCCTTTATACTTTTCACCAAGTTCTCCCCAATGGTAGCACCTTGCATAACTATAATTTAATATCACAACAAGGAAAATGACTTTAATACAATGCACCAACTTTATTCAGATTTGAGATTGCACCAGCTTTACATTTTGACTTCTTACTATAATTGAGTCTTTTAATCCATGAACCGATTATGACTCTTCATTTTTAGGTCTTTGATTTTCTTCATCAGTCTTTTGTAATTTTCAGGATATAAATCCTATACGTGTTTTGTTAGATTTAGACAAAATGTTTCCTTTCATTTGGAGCCATTCAAAGTGGTATTGTGCTTCTAATTTCAGTTCCACATGTTTTTTCTAGTATATAAAAATGTGATTGAGGGCACCTGACTGGCTCAGTCCGTAGAGGAGGTAACTCCTGATCTCAGGGTTGTGAGTTCAGGGCACATTGGACACAGAGAAACTTTACATCAGTCAATCTAAGAAAAGTAAAAAAAAAAAAAAAATGTGATTGATTTTTGTATGTTTATTGATCTTTTATCCTGTGGCCTTGATAAAGTCATGTTTTCAGTGGGACTCCCATACAATCCACAGTGAATGCATCCACTTGGGCTTTCTTCTGCTGCTTTGTTGGAGTTCAGGAAATACTGGATCTATGCTACGTTCTGTAGCAGGGTGGAAGTCATGGGATGCTACTCTTCCAATTCTGTGATCTTAAGTCCATCCTTTTCTTAAAATTTTTCAGTATCTTTCTTTGTTTGCCTGTTGTTTTATTTCCAGTTTTTTTAGTTTTATTAGGGGAGAATTGGAAACAGATGAGTTTTAGCATAAATGATAAAGCAAGTATAGGTTCAACGGATTAATTAATATATGGTAGCTATACGTCAATAAGGATTAGTAAGTAAAATCCATATCAATACCTGGGTAATGAGTAGTCATAGCAAAAAAACCCTACCATCTTAATTAGAAAATGTTAAGCAACAATCACCATATAAAATGGTACTCAGTTTACCTTCTCTTAACTAGTAATTAAATTATTTACATCATTTATTTTTCATCTTTCATATATTTATTTAGTTGAATAGTTGTTAGTCAGTAGTTGTGAGTTTATTTTTTGTTTTTCCCTGAATTCCAATGGAATTATGTCCACATGGCTTCTGCCTATTTCATAAGGTGCTTTGTATAAACTTTAGAACTAGATCGTCTGTAAGTAAATTAATGGCAGTAGAGCAGGGGAAAATTTGACATTTTAATTGGGATAGATTTGTCTTTGTTCATATTATGAGCATATTGGGCTGTCTTTTTCCATTTAGAGCTAACAATATTATCTAAATGCATGTTTTTTTCTACTTCTTCAACACCTTTAAGAGAGAAAATTTAGAGTAAAATCACAATACCAATAGACACCGGTAATCTTTTATCTTTACAGAATTGTTCCCAGTAAGGCTTATTTCTGCAGCATATGAAACTGTTTGTTCTTATAGACCAGAAAAAGATCTCACAAGGTAGAGGATAGGTGGGTAGGTAGGTAGGTAGGTAGGTAGATAGATAGAAGGCAAACTTGTGGATATAATTCAGCACATCTTTCCACAGTCGTCATTTAGCTGTAACTATGAGATAATGTGAATACATATATTAAAAAAAAATTTATAGTAAAGTCTCCCAAAGCCCAGAATAAATTTAGCAACACATTAGTGTTTGTTGATAGTGTATATTATATTATTTTATGAATGTTTGCATGTTTGCAATATTTCATAGGAGATACAGCAATATATTGTAACTCATTATGTGCTTTTCTCTAACCTACACTAGACAGTTATATTAAAATGCTCTCTGATGACCAGCTCCATGCTTTGCATCCCCATTTCAAGAAAGTATCAGGGAAAAATTTCCTATTTCCCTTCACAAGGAAAACAAGGACAAATCCACTGAAGGCTTTGCCATTTACATAAACCATATTTTGCTTCTTGGAAGAACATCTATTATTCATCATATATTTATATGTCATTTTCTGAAATACAAGAGTTCATTACCAAAGCAGTTTGGTGGAAAAAAATTTCTATTTTAAGAAGAAAAGTAATTAATGTTCAATATCAGATTTGTTGCCCACCACTCCTTTTTCTTAGTGTCATGCAATTTTTAACATTCTGTTATTGTGAGGTTGCATAGGACCACTGCGAGAATTATTTTTTGCATTAGTTGGCACATGCTAAGGAAGAATAAAATTTTGGAATACTTATTTAACCTATCCTACTTAGTGTCTACAGTACTCTTCTGAGGATTTTTTTTTTAAGGGAGAATATAGTGGAAAAACATCTGATTAGGAAATTATCTGGGCTCTGTGAAAGTACTTAATATGTTCTTTATGGGGAAAAGTGCTTATAGCAAGGACCAGAAGTACAATAATAAAATCTTTTTGTCATAAAGAAGGATTTGACCAGAGTGCAAGCTACTTGTCACAATGAATAAATTAGGTTGTCTTCATATTCACAGAATCCGAGTTTTAAGGGGCTTTATATGCCCTGTCATCCAACTGCTTGATTTTATGGTCAAGGAAACTGAGCCCCAGAGCAAATGAATGATTTGCCCAGTAAAGCACCTGCAACCCTCACATATTTTATTACAGAGAATATAAATTCGTCTAGTTTTAATAATGCTTTTTTTGTGCACATTTTCCTTGTGTCCTCCACTATACTTCCTTTTGAAATATATATTTCAAACTGATAAAAGATTGAAATCTGAAACCAGATATTGAAAAATCTTATTTATATTGTTCTTTATTCATGTAAATGGGAAAAATCCCAAATCTTTAAAATATAGAAACCCCTGTAAACACTGAGTTTAAAAATATCAACACTGATCTTCTTCATAAGATTCAAGATTGTTTTTTGTTACAGATTTTACCAGATTTTTTGTAGATGTTGCTAATTATCTCTCTACCCATGTTTTAATTTTTTTCTCTCCTGAGGGTAGAGGTTGAAGGGGATAGTATATTGAAATTAGTATCTCTTTCTATCCAAATTTTTGTATTTTTCTATATATGGACCTATTATAGTATATATTACTATTGTTATGTTTTTAATTATTATAGTATATAATATTGTGGATATGTTTTGAAAATATATATCACATTCAATACATATTTTGCATCCTATTGGTTCACTCAATATTGTGTAATCTGCATCTAGTTTATTAATTTTATTTACATAATTTTTAAATTTATTACATAATTTTACATAACTAAATTTGTCCATCCCTCTTTTCAGGAACATTTTGTTTTCTAGTTTTTTGATTATATACACTTTTCTGTAAAAACCATTCATCTACACATTGTGAAAGAAATACTGCACCAGACAGAGTTATACAAAGAAGATGTTATTCAATTCTATACAATGTGGAAGACAGATTGAATTAAAGCTCCCTGAAACAAAAGTGGAAGGGATTTTAACAACCGGAGGAGTTGTAGGAGGTTGGTTAATGGGACCCCTCCAGCACAGTGAGTCGCCCCTGAGTTTTCAAAGGTTAATCTCTGTGATTACACCATCTGTATTGCTACTTGGCCTTATCCAAGTTAGGTTCCTACAGAAACTTCATCTCTGCTCCATACAGCCCTGTCTTTTATGTGACAGGCTTACTGACAGCCCATGGGAACGGAACACTGAACAAAGTAGGCAAATGTTTGCTCTCCTGGAGTTGATGTCATTGTGGAGAGAGATAGGTAATAAAAACAATTAATTAAAAAGATTGTAATTTAAGCTTCAGATATAAATAAATCAAAAAAGAACTGAGAATGAAAGAAATTAGCTTTTTTTTTTAAAGAATAGAAAGCACATTCATCATTAAGAGAATTATATTTAAGTAAAGTCATGAAGGAGATGAGGAGTGAGCTATGTGTTTCTTGAGGGGAAAGAGTTACCGATAAACTGAACAGCAAAGACAAGACCTGAGGCAGGAATGTGCCCCATGTGTTTAAGGAACACCCAGATGGACATTACAGCTCGAGCAGATTGAGACAGCATTTGGTAGACACTTTTAACAACTTTGACTTTTACTTTGAGAGAAATATGCAGCCAACAAAAGTTTTGAGCAAAAGATTATAATCACACTTATGTACTAGAAGGATAATTGTGACCACAATGTTGACAGTGGAGAAGTGGAATTCAAGAACAGGAGCAGGAAGGGAATCGAGGAAGCTATTCTAATAAGCCAGGTATGAAGGTAGTGAAATCATTGCTAATGATTTGTGTTTTGAAGGTGAAGATAAAAGTATTTTAGTGAATTATAAACGGGATGAAGTGAGAGTGGAAAGTAAAGATGAGTTGGAAGTTTTTGGCCTGTGAATTAGAAACATTTTCATTTTGCAACTGTTTCTTTGAACTGCATAATTATAAAACTTTATTAGATCTAGATATAGAAAGGCTGAGTATATAGATATAATTGTAGCTTCATGAAAACATTGTCCATTTATTTATTTATTTATTTGACAGAGAAAGACAGCAAGAGAGGAAACACAAGCAAGGGGAGTGGGAGAGGGAGAAGCAGGCTTCCTGCCGAGCAGGGAGCCCGATGTGGGGCTTGATCCCAGTACCCTGGGATCATGACCTGAGCCAAAGGCAGACGCTTAATGGCTGAGCCACCCAGGCGCCCAGAAAACATTGTCCTTTTTATTTTATGCTTTGAAAATCATATGGATAATTCTTGGCTCTTGAATTTCAAAAGGAATTTTTATATGAGCTTGTTAAAGTCTGTGAAAATCCTGATGATATTTTGACTATCATTGTTTTGAATATATTAAGTTTTACTCTCATGGAGAGTAAAATAATAATTACTTATCTAGAAATACATTATTAATATAGCAAAGTTTATCTATTTATTGCTTAAACTGTCATCTTTAAACTAAGATATATTTCAGATAATTTCCATTTTCATTGGACTAACCTCTTTTAAAAAGAATTTAAATTAAATTAAAATTGGCATTCAGGGGCGCCTGGGTGGCACAGCGGTTGAGCGCCAGGGCGTGATCCCGGCTCAGGGCGTGATCCCGGCGTTATGGGATCCCGCCAGGGCGTGATCCCGGCTCAGGGCGTGATCCCGGCGTTATGGGATCGAGCCCCACATCAGGCTCCTCCGCTATGAGCCTGCTTCTTCCTCTCCCACTCCCCCTGCTTGTGTTCCCTCTCTCGCTGGCTGTCTCTATCTCTGTCAAATAAATAAATAAAATCTTTAAAAAAATAAAAAAATAAAAAAATAAAATTGGCATTCAGGTAAAAAAAATATACAATGACATATTTAACCAGGAAACTGGAAACTGTGACCTAAGCTTTTTTAATCAAAACAGGAAATAGCTTTTAGAATCTAACATAAAAAAATTTCCAATTAAAGCTATCAAAATTACATGAGAATAAGTCATTTAAATGCTTTAAACAGAGACTCAAAGAATAGATATAATTTGATGCAATGGCCTTTAACACTTAAATGTTCCCTGGTGGCCTACAGAAATAATTTCTGCTTGACAGAAGTATTAATTAGGAAATACTGCACTTAATTATTACAACTGGGATTGGGTTAGATTTATAGCTGACTTTAAATAGAGAACATAACTTAACTGGAATAGTTACAAATTGATGTAACAAAAGAAAGTCAGTGAAAATATTTTAGTTTATTTCAAGTAGGGCTTAAATTAAAAAATATATGTACATAATTTCAGTATAGAAATAATTGTAAAAACTAAACATGACTAATTTTTACTTCTCTGATTAGATAATCTAATTAGCAAATACATAATTTAAAGATTCACATCTTTATTGATAACCTTGAAATAATGTCTAATAAAATTAAATACCTAGTTGGTTTTCAGTCCCAAGGGGAAAAAAGAATAAGAATTTATAATTAGCTATTGCCCCCAAAGAGTATGTCCAATATGTCCCGACTGCAAATTGTATTTGCAAGTATTTATTCCATTTACCAGTAACTGAAAACAAAACAAGTGCCACAGAAAGGGATTTATGAAAACTTTAATAATTTAGAAGCCATTATGATAAATTGAAAACATATTTATTAATCAACTCCTTATACCTGCTATGAAAAGAAGTGAAGATTATTCTATGGGTGAGTTTCCACAATCTCTTTTTCATAATGTGTGTTTATGTGTTCTGTATATTATTTATATATCAATAATTTGAGAATCTGCAGTACTATAGTTGATTTCCTAAAATGTTTTGTATTACCCGGAAAAAAATCACATTCTCCAAATAATTGATTTAGTGACAGTAGGTAGGGAATGTGTTAGTAATTATCTTCTAGTTGGCCAAATCCAATTGCTATAATCGATTTGTTCTGTTATTTCTTTTTTTACTTCTTTTTTATTATCAATGTGTATAAAATGCCTACTTACTGGTAAAAGTTTGGAATGGAGTCAGAAAAACAGCATACTGATTTCTTTTTTTTTAAGATTTTGTTTATCTATTTATTTATTTGAGAGAGAGAGAGAAAGAGAGAGCACGAGTGGGGGGAGGGGCAGAGAGGGAGAGAGAGAGAATCTCAAGCAGACTCCCCACTTAGCGCAGGGCCTAAGGACCCGGAGAACATGATCTGAGCTGAAGTCAAAAGTCAGACACACAACTACTGAGCCACCCAGGCACCCCATTGTACCAATTCCTTAAGTGTTTATTCTGAGGGTCAAGATTAAAAGGAAATATACTCCATATTTTATTATCTATGAATGTAAAGATAACAAATTACCCAATCAGACACATACAATGCAGATAACTTACCCACTGTCAAACTTCACTAACAAATTCAATGACATAGGTCATTCTGAGCTCCAGGAAAAGCAGGGAACATCAATCTTAGGTCCTGTCTGTCCACATAAGAATGTTCTTTGGACCAGATTTTTGTTATGGACCTCTCTAAATATTGCAAACAGAGCATCACTTACAGAAAATGATGCAATTTTGGCAATCAAATATCTCCATTTTATGCTCTGATAATTATGTTAGGTAGCATTGTGTAGAGATGAACAGCATGCAAATCTATACATTCCATGATTATTTATCATAGCTGATCCTAGGCAGAACCGGTTCGGCCTGCTAAAAGCATTCCATAGCTATGTATTTTCCCACAGATATTCCCATCACTAGTGTGTCTGCCAGTAGGTCTGTCATTATAGTATTTAGTGATCATTTTCCTCCTTTCCTTTCCTCTCTTTCCTTCTCTCATTTTTTCCTTCCGATCTTTCATTCTCGGACTTCCACTGGAAAAGTAGGAGTTAGATTTCAGTTTTGCTGCTAATACTTTCTTTACAACATGTGAAGAAAAATAACCACCTAAAGGAAAGAAGACAAGTCTTCTGAAATCTCCCCAAGTCATATCACATGTGTCAGGCACTGCAGAGGAATAAGGTTGTCAAAAATTGGTTTACTGTATGGTATCACTTATAGGTGGAATTTTTAAAAAGCTGACTTCATAGCAATGGAGAATAGATGGTTGGTTGCTAGGGGCTGGGGGAGTGGGAAATAGGTCAAACTTTCAGTTATAAAAATAAGTTCTGAGGATCTCGTGTGGAACATGGTGACTATAGCTAATCACACAGTATTGTACACTTGCAAGCTGCTGAGAGTAGATCTTAAGTGCTCTCACCACACACACACAGTTAACCTTGTGAAATGATGGCCATGTTAGTTACCTTGAGCTTGATAATCAATCCACAGTGTTTCCATACATCCAGTCATCACGTTATACACCTTAAGTATATGTAATTATATTTGTCAAGTGTTCTTCAAATAAGTTGGAGGAAAAAAGAAAAAAAAAGTTGCTTCCAGAATCTCTTTTGAATGTGAAATTTTTTAAAAAAGTTATTTCAGTCTAGATTAGAAAGAAATACAAATTGAAGGAGCATTAGAGTGTAGGCAATGAGCCCAAATCCTGCTTCAATATTCTTTGTAAGAAATGACACTAATTTTGCAAAAGAAAAAAAAGAGTATGAGGAGACATATTTATGATATGAGAAAAGTATAGAAGATGTGAGATTTTCGGGTTCATTGGGTGTGGTCTTTGAGGGACATATAAAAGTTACTTCAGATTTTCTGAATTAGGGAATCATTGGTAAAATCCACCCAGGTAAGATTTTTTTTTTTTTTACAAAAAGACAAATAAAAATTGCATATTTATTTTACATTAGGACTCCACTTAGGATTAAAGTCCCTTTTAAACTGAAGAACAAAAGATAATTTATATGGGACCATGCCATTGATCAAAGAAATAAACTATTTCCTTGAAATTGAAGCACCCATGTAAAATGAATTAAGCCAGCAAAAGAATTGTGGTGTAATAAAAATAAGATAAATATACTCACAACATCATTTATCTTACTATACATTTAATGAGCTGGTAGAAATTGGGCAGCATCTGTCATAGGAAAAAGAGAAAATTAGAAGTTAGCATCATAGTTATTCCAGAATTTGATATTTATTTTCTAGATTTAGGAACAAATTTCATGTGTGGAAATGGTTTAAATGAAAATTGAATACGAAAGTAAGTATTCTACTCTTTCATTTTTACTACAAGTACTTCTGTTGTGTTGCTTATCCTTTCCTGCTATGAAATCCACTGTTTTATGTGTCAGTCACACTTGGAGAAAAATTAAATTTCATTTTAATCTTACTGAACTGTTTTAATCAGTTTTATTATGCCTACAAGAATTCATCTTTAAGTAACTTGTCAAAAGCTCTCTGCAGAAGAATTGAAGAAGAGTAACATCTGATTAAAATGCTGGGTAAAAATATTGTCAAATAAGTAGCTTCTATACTGAATGAAATAGTGTATCTTCCCTTCAATTCTTTTTCCATATAAATTTTACATAGTTTTTAATATAACATGTTCTAATGTTCTGTTTCTATTTATATCATAGATTGCATTTCATAATTTAATGATTCAGATCATTCCATGTCACTTATGCATGATAATTTAATTTATGGTAACCTTCCCTTCTGTAACAATAGAAGAATTGTTCTTCCTTGTGTCCTCACTGTATTGTCCTTTGCTTTCAGATAGACTGTTAGGGAACTATTGTCTCTCTCCCCTGTACCATTAGTTTCCTGAGTTTATTCCATTCTTTTTGTTTGTTTGTTTTTGGACACACAGATGCCTTAAAAACAACCATCATAAAAAAAAAAAAAAGGCACCCTTCCACCCCACTCTCTGTATGTTGGCTATACCCTGAATTATCTCACATCGCAAAGTATTTGCATACATTTGCTGTCTCCACTGCACAACTCATTCTTTTCACAACTTATTCCATTCAGACTTATTAAAGTCTCCAATGGCAATTACGAGGCTGAAGTCAGTGAATAATTTTTAATTCCCCTCCCACTCAGTCTCTCAAAAGCATTTGATGTGGTTGGCATCTCCCTTCTTTTCTTCATGAGGGTTTGTTTCCTAAGCCTCCCTGGACACCACACCCATTCCTATCATTCCTTCTTCATCATCTGCCCCATCTCAGTTTTGTTTTCCCCTCCAGGACGCCTCCAAATGTCTGCTTGCTCCAGTGCTCAGTCCCCAGCCCTCTTTTATGTGTGTAATCTCACTGACTGTAATAAGATGTGCAAATGGATGAATTTCTAATCCACATCCCAAACCAGTAATTCTCCCCTGAGCTCTGATGTGCTGTATCCAACTGCCTCCTTGACTTCTGCATTTAAATATTTAAATAGTCCTTAAATTGCCAAATCAGAACTATAGTTGTATTTACCTCCCTCAAATTGCTCCTTCTGGATGCCTTCTCATTAACGTATTCAAGCGCTGTTTTGAGTGCTAATGTGTGCCAGACACCAGCAGCAGCCATAGGGGAAAGAGCAGAAATGGTCTGCCTGGCTTAGGTAATAAGTGGGTGTATTTTCTGAAAAGAATTTTAAAACCTTACAAAAATACCTGAAATCTTAACCACGCCATGGGAAATCTAAACAATGTCTATGAAAAACAATATGTCTTCCTAAAAAAAAATTTGCCATAAATTCTAAATATTTTCTGTGATTACCATTGCTTTTAAATATATGCAAATTTAAATTAGGACTTTTTTTTTTCCCATTTACCTTGTAATAAACTTTTCATTCTATCTGAAAGTTAATTCGGATAACTCACCCTGGACAGTTTGCTTCCGACACACGCAGACTCAGCCGGAATTCCTTGTTCCTTCGGAGAGCCGGCGGTGCCTCGGATTCGTCTGGCCTTGTTTCTGTTTGCAGCGGTGCCTCCAGACCCAGTGGCAGGACACATTCCTGCTTGGAAGCAGAATATTCCACATAAACAGCCGTAGAGGAGGACTTACAAAAAAATAAAATCTTGGATTACTCAATTCTGAAATTCTATACGAATGTTTGGGTTTTTTATTCCTGTTCAGAATCTAAAACAAACAGTTCAAAGTGTTATTTTGCTTGATAAGGGTAAATTTTAGTTCCTACTAAAATAATTTTACCACCTTTAAAACTGAAAATCATTCTCCTTAATTATGGTTAATTATATTTTAATGCTAAATAATAAAGCAAGAAAACGATAATCATTACCGAGTGTCATCTAATTATTTTTTAAAACAATTCTGCCTTTTGGTGGAGAAGTTAAGATGCTCGGCTCCAGGGGTTTGTTGTGCCGCGCACGCAATTAGCAGAACAGCCTCGGAAGACCCAAGAAGCTGGAAGAGAGCAGAGAGAACATCCAACCTCAGGTATCACCAGTTCCAGGATCTCGGTTAATAATGTTAAGGGCTTCTTTTCTTATCTTGGTTCTGCTCTCTTGGTTTCAGTCTGTGGTCAGTTTATTCCAAGTCTCCAGAAAAGATGGATGCGAGCAAGTCCAGCTTTGAATGCTTTGGTAGCTTATAATTCTAGTAATGAGAAAGACCATGTCTTTCCCATCAAATATGTATCAACTGTTAGGGATCAGTCATTGGCTCAGTTCAGGCCACATGCCTATAATTGGGACCACACAGATGGAGTTCTCTTATAAACTGTGGATCTCTCTTCATTTGTGATCGGGTTAGGTCCCAATAAACCCATTTGAAGTTGAAATATTATAAGTGAAAAAATACATTTAATACACCTAACCTACCAAACGTTATAGCTTAAACTAGCCTACTTTAAATGTGCTCAGAACATACTTATTTTAGCCTACAGGTAAGCAAAATCATCTAACACAAATCCTATTTGATAATAAAATGCTTAATATCTCATGTAATTTATTGAATGTCGTACTGAAAGTGAAAACAGAATGGTTGTATGGGTACAGATAGTGGTAAGTGGACTGGCTGCTTACCCTCACGACCATGTAGCTGGCTAGAAGCTGTGGCTCGCTGCCCAGCATCGCCAGGGAGGGTCCTACCGCATATCGCTAGCCCAGGAAAAGATCCAACTTCAAAATTCGAAGTAGGGTTTCTACTAAATGTGTATTGCTTTTGCATCATTGTGGAGTGGAAAAATTGTAAATTGAACCATCATAAATCAGGGACCATATATAGTCTGAACTAAGTCTCTACTTTTGTTTGAGGATTCTCTGTGATAGATAGACTTAGTATAATCACATTGATTAAAGATTTAAGACTAATTCCCAATAGAAAATAAAAAAGAAAGCTTATCCCAATTATATGATAAAATAAAGGAAGACAGGATATAAAATACAAAATGTGGCCCATGATAAGCATTGAAAATATGCACTTTTTTCTTTTTCTTTTTCGAAATATTCACTTAGAAAGCACTCAAGAATATCTTTATAGGATCAATAGATAAGCACACACATTCCCCTACCTTTATTAATATTGCCATATTGTTTTCCTAAAAGAGTGACGTATTTTTCAGAAGGGCATGGAGTAGTTGGATAAACTACCTTTACATTAATTTCACCATTGTTAATAGCATTATTTTACATTTTTCATAAATTTGTGTATAGAAAATTATAATTCACTTTTTAGTACTGTAATTTAAAAAATTTCTAGTGGAGTCATTCCTAGTGTGGTCAAACATTCTTTTATGCATATGACTTTTGTACTAATATTTTTTATGTGAATTACTTCTTTATGCCTCTTGTCCATTTACCTGTTTTTTTTTTAAGATTTTATTTATTAATTTGACAGAGATAGAGACAGCCAGTGAGAGAGGGAACACAAGCAGGGGGAGTGGGAGAGGAAGAAGCAGGCTTCCAGTGGAGGAGCCTGATGTGGGGCTTGATCCCAGAATGCCGGGATCACGCCATGAGCTGAAGGCAGACACTTAACGACTGAGCCACCCAGGCGCCCCCCATTTATGTGTTTTAAATGTTATTGGGTTTTATATTCTAAAAGCAAATGTACTTCCTCATTCTTCCTTGTCTTTTTAATTGATTAATTATTTTTCAGAAATAATCAGATATAAAGTAACTACTAACTGAACTACTGAGAATATATGGTGAACAAGAACATCTGGTCACACCTTTCCTGGAGTTAATTTTATTAAGTCCACTTAACATTTCTCAGAAGTATAAACAATGTTCATCGTCAAACATGCTAATACTTCTTTTCTAAATTTTTAAAATATTTATATCTTTAGAATAATTTTCCAATGACTGTGATTTACATTTCTCAAAGTGTTGTCTCTCTGAACACTTGTACCAAGTAAGATAAAGTCAGTATTACTGGAAACATGTTCTATAATCAGATATGTTTGGTAACATTTGGGTTAAACAAGTTAAATAGGTTTCTCCTACTGCAATTTTCATGTCTATAAAATGTTACTAAATAATGCAGAGAGAAGGAATATTCAATCATAGTTCTCAAACTTACTTTTTACCTTGAAGTCCTTTCTCTGGATCATTAATTAGTGGATTAATTCACTGGATTTGCTAGTGTAGCATTTTTGATATTAAAAAAAGATTTAATTTTGTTATCCATCTAGAGCATCATTTAATCAATGATATAAATTATAGGCATGAATTATTTTCCCCAAATAACTATCCGATTTTATTTTATTTTATTTTATTTTATTTTATTTTATTTTATTTTATTTTATTTTATTTTATTTTATTTTATTTTATTTTAAAGTAGGCTCCACACCCAGCAAGGAGCCCAATGCAGGGCTTGAACTCATGACCCTGAGATCAAGACCTGAGCTGAGATCAAGAGTCAGACACTTAACAAACTGAGCTACCCAAATGCCCCTCCAATTATTTTAATATAACTAATTAAATATATTTTTTACTGTTTTGTTAGGATTACTAACATATACTAAATTTATATGTAATATTCAATGTTTCTGGAATTTCTCTTCTGAGAGAGAATTCACAGATATTGATGTATTTTTTTAAAGATTATTTACTTGACAGAGAGAAAGAGAGAGGGATCACAAGTAGGCAGAGCAGCAGACAGAGGGAGAGGGAGAAGCAGGCCCCCTACTGAGCAGAGAGCCTGACACAGGGCTCGATTCCAGGACCCTGGGATCATGACCTGAGCCAAAGGCAGATGCTTAACCAACTGAGCCACCCAGGTGCCCTGACATTAATGTATTTTAATAACCTAATTTTTTAAACTATTAGCCTACTCTTTCTTCTTTGTTTCTTTTTAAAAATATTTTCTGAATTTTTGCAATCTATTTTTCAAAACAATTTTAATATATGCATTTTCAGCCTATAAAATTATCTTACTGGTATTGATATTTTACTGTACCAAATTCGTTGATCAAATTAGTGAAAACTCACAAGAGAAGAATATTTAGTATTTTCCTCCAAGAATATTATATGCCTTTCTATTATGCAAATTTAAAATTCTTGTTAAAGAACTATATTTTATTTTGGTAATTTTTGGTAATATTTTTGAACATTTTTATTTTATTTTGGTAGTAGACAATTATTCTGTATATTAATTTTTTAACATTTCTCCATCAACATACATAAGAAAGCTCATGTCAAAGTTTTTTGTTCATTTATTTGTTTTTAGTTTTAATACTATTACAATTAAGAAACAGCCTTCATCATTCATATTTTAAAAATATTTTTCAAACAGAAATCACATGCAATTGAACTAAATCTTGCTGACTTAGTTTTTCTTTTAGGATAAAATAAGTTGTGTATATAAGTTAGAGATAATGTTTAGGGACAAGATTATTTTGTGTGATTATTATAAGATACATACGTGTTTTACCCAAAATTACCATATATATATTTGTATATGTATATATATATATATATATATACACACACACATATATATTTTCAGCTTAAGTAAATTTTTCCAAATTATTTTCTGAGACACATGGAGAGTATTTTTATTAAATTATAGTAACTCTTTTTTTCCCTATCTTATACATTATTCAGGTCGATCATAAATCTTAATAAATTTAACTCTGAATTACTTTAGCTTTTTAAAAAAAATATTAACATGCACCACTACACTTCTCAAAGAATAAGCTTTTGTGATGATATTAGGCTTAAATTTAAAAATCTGTACCTCAGACAGCTTGGGGTTGTCAGATTGATGATCTGGGTATAAGAAGTTATGCCAATTCTAGTAATTCACTTTGTGACATGAGGCAAATTATTTCACATTCTAGACCCTGGGTTTCCACATGAATGTATGTATCATGGACAGATGTATCATGTCCTATGTAGCATTCTTTTGGGGGAATTAACACATCCTAATACTCAGTCACTAAGACTTTGGTGAGACTGACACCTGTCCCAGAATCTAGAGAGTGATAAAGATAACCCAAAATTGGCCAATCTGAACTCCATTTCCATGGCAACATTCGCATTTCAGTGATTGACTATGACCCAAATGAGGCCAGTAGAATCAAACCTAAAAGTTTTTCTGATATTTTGGGAAGACAATCCTCTTCCTGCTGAGATTTTCAAAGGGGTAGAATTTTAGGTTACGGCCAGTAGACATTTTTGGCTGGCTGGGAATAAAGCCAACAGCAAGAAAACAATGTGGAGAGAAACAATTAAGAAATAATAATAAAAGCACAAGACTCTTTTTTTGTAAATACTCTATGCCTTGTTGATATATTCCATTGTATATTCATTGATCTTTCTCCAAACTCTTATACTGTAGCCAACCTATGTTTGCAATTTAAAAAAAAGGGTATTTCTGACCTGTCGATTGTTTTCACTTACAGTTATGTGTAAAACTAAAGTGAACAAGAAAGACATATGCCAAATCTTTATTTGTTTATCACATATGTAAATGACTTCTTTACTGAATTATATGTAAATTTTGAATAATGGAAGAAATTCATTCTTTTTTTTTTTCTATTCACAGTGTAATGGCTAAAGATATGATACACTTTTTTTAAAGTTTTTAAAAAGACCAACTTTATTGAGGTATAATTTACACACCGTACAATTCACTCATTTAAAACGTTTTTGATAGTTTCTGCATATTACACTAATGTTACAAATTGCATTTTCTTAATGACTAAGGATGTTGAATATCTTTTCATGGGCTTATTGGCCATTTGTGTATCTTTGAGAAATGTGCTCTACCAAACAACAGCAGAATACACACAGAAAAAAAAAAAGGAATCCAATTAAACAATGTGTAAAGGATATGATACACTTTTAAGTTTAAATTGTCCTATTAACATTAAATTAAATTAAATTAAACGATTAATTAGTTAAATTAAATGAATTAAGTTAAACAATGTCCAATTAAACAATGTGCAAAGGATATGATACACTTTTAAGTTTAATTTGTCCTATTAACATTTTCCCCATCACTCTAGCCAATCAACATAATAATGACTGCAGCCCTAATTTGTAGTATTTGCCAATTTCTGTTTTATAAATTTGCAAATTTCTACTATGGCTTATTTCAACCTACCAATATGACATCACTGAGATTCGCTGTGAAAAGATCTGTATTTTCACCATACATACATACACATAAAGGTTTCAAACAATCTCAAGAGTACAGGTTATAATAAGTATAGTACAATGATTAGGAAATTGTGAATTTTGAATATGTGTTACTTTTGTGTTTAATACGACACACTTATGTCTAATTTACATAAATTAAATTTTAGTAATGGCTATATTTAACAACTTCAACAATTTGCTCACAAACATCCTAAAAATTTAACAGTTTCCACATTAGGACTTCAATATTTGAGTCACAGTTTCTGGACTTTAAAATGGATAGTTTTGAGTACAAATGAGATAATTTGTGCTGAATGGAAAAGAAAATAGTGATTCTTTTGAAAATGAAAAGCCTCCTTGATACCAGTAACCTCATGAAGGTATTCAACCTCACTTAACACTAATTTCCTTACAAATAAAATAGGATTGATAAGAGAATCTTCTTTATAGGGTTATTTTAAGAACTAAATGAGATTTTTGAAACTCTTAGCACAATTCATGAGCATAAAAATTGAGTAATACTATTGCATTACTATAACTTTATTTCACATTTTTGAAACCCTAACCACCTTCTCCTAATTCTTAGCTCTCTGGGCCCTCCAAATATGTGGGTAATCCAGTATCTCCAATGTGCTTCCTTTCACATATTATCTATTGCTTAGTCATTTACCCACAATAATCTCCATGAGAGATTCTGTCAGTGAATTAGGGAGTTTATGTATCACTAGATAGCTCTACTACTGAGGGCCAAGAAAATAAACATATAAATAACGTATACCCTTTTGTAAATGCAAATTATATATATTATCATATATATAATATGATATATTATGATATATGATATATGCATTATGATAATGCATCATTATCACTCTTCTTGGGAGCATTGTGTTTGGTAAGATTGGTGGTTGACTGGTCCATTCATCATGGAGAGTTATTCAAACGGGGAGCCTGCTCTTCAATAGTGTGCCAATTACTCCTTGGTTGAAATTAATCAGGAGAGTTTTCAATGAATGTCCTCTTTCTCCCAATTCCAGTTAAAACTAGGTAAAGTGCTTTTAAACCTATACTATTTTCTCAACTGTAATTTTAAACACTAGTTTTTACAAAATATTACTCTTAAAAATGGTGGCTGTATTCTTTACTAAATTGGCCTACGTACAGTTTTTTTTTTTAAATGTAGTGTTAAATCCTTACATGCCTTTTCATTAGCTCAAATCTATATTGAGGTTTATAGTCTTAGATTCCCTAGTAGAACATCTCCCACTTTTTAAGACTCCATACTCAAGTAATTTTAGACTCCTCTATGTGGAATTATAATGATTAGAGTCCTTCATTCTGACATGATCTTGATTCACTACATAGCACAGTGTCTAGTAGTTTCAAGAGTCCTTTGTGAATCTTCAGTTTATTTTCCAGTGGAATTAAAGCGTATTTTAAATAATTTTTTCTCCACAGACTGAAGTTTTACCACATGTAGAATGTGCTGGAACAATGGTCAACCTAAGCAGATAAGAAGCTTTTGGTTATATTACAAGGGTTAGAAAGTTGGGAATAAACATTATTTCTGCCACTTCCAAGGGCCATGACTTTGAGATAGTCTTTTTTTTTTTTAAGCAGTGCATTTTCATTTTTCTTTATTATAGATCTATATCTACATATCAAGATTATAAAATACACAAAGTAAAATAATAAAAATAATGTATATGATATCAACTAAATGAAATTTAAAATGCTTGGCACACCAGAATTTCTTCATGAATGTAATTTCCCTTGCTGGTTGGGATGACGTAATTAATATAACTCACTTATTATCTATGCATTTAATGACAGCCTAAATTGCCCCAAATACAGGCCTCGACACTGGGTATATAGTGGTGAATGGAGTAAACCGTGATCTCTGACCCTATGGAGTTAACTTATAAAAAGGTGACTAATAATCCATCATTATTATAAACTTAATAAAATTCATTTTATCATACTCTCTCTAAGATAAGAGATATGCTTAAGTTCCTTATGGGAAAAATAATGAGAGAAAGCGAGATGTTTAACAAAATCCAGGAACTATAGATGAAAGGCTTAGCAGCATAGAGGTAGATATTTTTCTTTGAAAGCCTTAGCAAATAAAGTTGAGGCAAAGAAATTTCAAACCTTTGAAGTGAGTCTTGGTCTAACGGGGGACAAAGTTGACATTTGTGTAAGACAGACCTAATGCTGGCGGGTCAGGCTACTTTGAAATGTACTCATGAGGTCTAGCATGAAATTAGTGTGGAGACAGCAAACCCTATTTCCCCGTATGTTATAGAAAGTAAAGAAATTTCTAACTGCTCTTATAGACAGAAAAACCCACAGATACAGATTTGGGCATTTTAGTAGATTAGATTATTTTTCAAAATATTCACTCTCCCTTCCCTCCTCCATGGAAAGATTATTTTACCAGTGTGTTTGGTCATGTATCTTGCTGTAGGCAATGGGATATTAGCAGATATGAGATGAGCAGAGGCTTAAAGTGTGCTTGGGGGGTTGAACCTGTCTTTTGCAAATCTCCAAAATCAATGAGAAACTAAATATGCCTCAGGTAGCTGCACCTCCCTCAATCATGCACCGGAATAAATTCATCCTGAGCGTATCTGAATGAAATTTACGGCTAAAATGCAGCTAGAGACAGTTACTCAAGCAAGCCCAGCCTGTGTCAGCAACACCTTAATAGACATATAACTATGATAACTAGAATAAATTGTTGCTTGAAGTCACTGAGTTTGTGTGGTTTGTTATACAATATTATACCTAATAAATATAGAAATCGGTAACAAAAAGGGGCTACTACTTTAACACACCCAAACTATGTGGCAACAGATTTTGATGTCGGATAGTAAGAGAGAGGATGTTGTAAGCAAACCATCCTCCTCTTAATAATTATATAAAGAAAGGGGAGGAATTGTAAGAATTTATTATCTAAATGTATGGAGAAAACAAGGCAGGGTTATCCATGAAAGATAATTGAAAATTTAAGGTTATTAAATTAAACACATGTGAATAGTATTAAAATACTTAACAAGTAGAAAAGAACAGGTACAATCCAACTTAAATAGCTACAACAAATAAAAACGGATTTTGGTCATTAACAACACGTATGACCGTAATGGTGCAAACCCGTTTAACACACACTTTAATTCCAGATTCTTTAGCACTCCAAAGAAGTGAAAGATTTCTTTATGTTGATCAGATAAAAAAAAAAAGTAAAATAGCAGCAAGTAATTTTTTTTTCTAACAGAAAAGGAAATAATAACATTCTAATGATTCCATAACTTTGTTTACAGTAATTATTTTTCTTCCATTCCAATACTTACAGTGAGGACTCTTTTTTCTCTACTTTTCTTCTATGATGAAAAAGTAGGTTTGAGTCTTAGCCTTCAACTACATTATGCTAAAGTATAAAATATGAACTCAGGGTCAATATTCAATCAAGACCTTTTTCAGTTACTTTTGTGTGTCTTTCTGTAACAGTCTGTTCTGCTCCCACTGTATGTTCCACATAAGGAAATGAAGTGACATTTTTAATATTTGCCTGTAATATTCTCTCCACTTCAAAAGCATTTCTTATTCCTGCTTAATGAAAATCCTCAAAAAAAAAAAAAAAAGATTTATTTATTTATTTGCGAGAGAAAGACAGAGATAGCAATAGAGAACACCAGCAGGGAGGAGAGGGAGAAGCAGGCTCCCGGCTGAGCGGGGAGCAGGACATGGGGCTGTATCCCAGGACTCTGGGATCATGACCTGAGCCGAAGGCAGATGCCTAACCAACTGAGCCACCCAGGCCCCCTGAAAATGCTTTTTTAAGGCACATTTTACTTGTTACTCTCCATTTGCTTCACCAGATTTTCTGTGTATTCTCTTCTGCCTTGTTCTGTGCCAAAGAGTCTGACATCTGTGCTGCAGGATGTAAGCTCAAATTCACACTGGTTTGCAGTTAGGTTCAGTAACTGGGAGCAACAGGTAGTAGATCATGGGGAGAGAGGAGAAAGATATGGGGGGAGTCTTTATTTTTATTTTCCACAGCTATCTGTATTTACTCCCTCCCTCTGGAAGAGTTATACTCTGATACGGGTATCCCATTGTGGTATTATGTCCCAATTCATTAACCAGAGAAACCGTAGGCTGACAGCTTGCCATGAGGTCCAGATCAAGAGAAAGTTTGCAGTATGCGAACAATAGCATTACGTGGCTTGCAGAAAAAAATTAGGATCTAAATGATAGCTGAGATATTCCTGGCAGATAGGAAGGGTATATGGAGTTTCAGGGATTTTCCTTTAAATAGAAACAAAATAGGAGCCTATTCTGTTCCTAGGATTTTGGAGTAGTGCAACACTGCCTATCTGTGTTAAATAGTCTCCATTTGAAGAGTGACTGTGAGGCTGTTTCTGGATCCCTGTAGAGACTTACAAATGCTTAGTAAGATACCAAGTGACAATGGAAACAAATAGATATCACGAACTTTGAGTTATCCAATTCACTAAATGATAAAGTGGGTTGCACACAATTGCGTTCTATTCTTAAACAGAAGTAATATGGATGAAACTGATTACATTTGCCTGAAATACACAAAGAAATTTAATGAAGAGCAAACATAGACTCTCATCGTACCTACTCCACTGTTGTTATCTTTCCCTCAACACAATCCATTGGCTTCATGAAGAATTCACTAATGACCAGTTGATTAGAAAAGATAAAGATCAGGCCTGCTCTGCAGATGGGAATGCGTTGTGTGCTGGCACTCAACAGCGTAAAGATGGCCCTGCATGATAGCTGCCCTCAGGATGTCTCTGAAAGTCAATGGTGAAAAAAAAATATTGTCTCTGTTCGCAAATCTACAGGCAATGCATCTAGTCTCCTTCAACATGAGAGATGGCCGAAAGTACAAAACTGCAGTAATTGGTGCACACTGTCTAATGGGTTGGCCGGCTGGGTAGGAAATTGGAATTAGATTAGATTAGCATTTAAGTCTTGGGGTAAAGTGTAAGGTTAAACTTCTTGTACTGAACACAAATGTGAAGATATCTGTGTCCAACAGAAATACTCATGAAATGCCATGTATTAGTCTCTTCATCATCAGAGGGAAAAGATAGTCCCTCCTTTGAAGTTGTTCTGCCTCTTTTCCAGACTCCAGAGTTTACTCAATGACTCCAGGTACAAAATGGCTATGGTGGCAAGAATGGTGTCTATTAATGCCCTTAACACTGTTATTTTACCAAACTGCCTTGCTATTACCATGTTGGAGTGCTCAAAATGCTAACGTCAGAGGCCAGTGCTGAGCTCCTATTATGGCTCCATTACTCAGAGAGAGCAGTCCACCACCAGAATGTAGATTGTTTTCGACATGTGACAGAAGATGACAACAAGATACCTCAAGAAATAGATGCTTACTCTAGATAAATTTTGTTCTTGCTTGGGCAAAAAGCATGTCTTATCAGCATACCATATCTGGATTTATAAAATGTGTATTAATATGCATGATAGTCCATAAAACATTGCCTTTATTAAGGAATTAATTGTACAGTGAAATAAGTAATAGGTAAATAAGATATGGTAATAGGCTCACACACAGAATTGACTAGTCTTACCATAAACTCTATCACTTAAAGAAGCTGACCTGATAGGATGGCCAATGGTTTATAGACACTAATTTTTGTCATTGAATGGGAAAACCCCTGGAATTTTCTGTCCTGTAGGATGTGATCTATATCTTATACTAGCGGCCAGTTTTTTGTGTGTTTTTCCCCATAGCCAGAATAGATGGGTCTAGAAACCAAGACGTGAGGCAAGCGCAGCTTACTCTGGTATTTTTCTTAATAACCCACTTCTAAGGAAATTTTGTTTCCTGTCCCTACTGCTTTGCGATTAGTAGAGATGGAATCCTACTAACCTAGGGGCGCCTGGGTAGCGCAGTCGTTAAGCCTCTGCCTTTGGCTCAGGACGTGATCCTGGCGTTCCGGGATCAAGTCCCACATCGAGTCCCACATCGAGCTCCTCCGCGGGGAGCCTGCTTCTTCCTCTCCCACTCCCCTGCTGTGTTCCCTCTCTCGCTGGCTGTCTCTCTGTCACATAAATAAATAAAATTAAAAAAAAAAAAAGAAAAAGGAATCCTAAATAGGAACTTTTCCACTAAGGAAAATGGTCGTGGTTCTACTGATTTCTAAGGTACAAGCTCCCGTTGGGTTGCTCTTTTTTTTCATGGCTTTAACATCTTTCCAGGCATTATTAACCTTCAATAACCTTTTCCTTCCTCTTGTTCCTTTATTTCTAGATGTGCTAACAACTTCTTAACGTTCCCAGACCCTAGGGACTTCATAGCGCTCCTTAGATAACTTAGCTGCAATAAATAACTTTCATTCCCTTCAGTTAAAATCTTCGAGTGTCCTGTTTTCTGCCAGTATTGTGCCTACTACATACACCCATAAAATTCCCCTGAATATTTCTTCCTTTTCTCCAATTCTCTTTCCTTTAGTCCCTTGTCTAATCTCCACCTGCATTAAAATGTCCCAGAAAGAAGTGATTTTATTCTTTGCTATAGATGACATTTTATTTATATCATTCAGTTACATTTTATTTTATTTTTAAAGATTTTATTTATTTATTTGACAGAGAGAGAGGCAGTGAGAGGGGAAACACAAGCAGGGGCAGAGGGAAAGGGAGAAGCAGGCTTCCCGCTGAACAGGGAGCCCTATGTGGGGCTTCATCCCAGAACGCTGGGATCATGACCTGAGCCAAAGGCAGAATCTTAACGACTGAGCCACCCAGGTGCCCCCGTGACATTTTAATGAGACAGTAAAATCATGCTCTTTGAAAAATGGCAGCAAACCAGGGATTTTTGAACCCTATGGATAATAGAACTACTTGAGCCTATTGGACTTTTAGCTCTCTCAGAGGGATTTCTCTTCCTAAACAGTTTTCCTTATACACTTTTATCAAACAAGGTCATTGAGCTACTTTAATTTCTCTGGGTTAGCAAATATAAATGTAGAAAGGATTTTAAAGTTTAACCAAATCCAGTTTCCTTCAAAATGCTACTCAGACAATTAAAACAAAACAAAACAAAACCTTTCTCACTGAATTTATGGACTAAGATTTGTCATACAGGCACAGGGCCTGTCATTTACATTATTTTGAATGTGCTCATGGTGCCTTGGTACTTTTGTTTTTTTTTTTTTTTTTTTTGTAAAACCAATGATGTGTTCATGGTTTTTTGTGTTTGCAAATGTTATCTACCCAGAAAAACTGAAGACACTCAGGGTAGAGAAATTACTGCTTCATTCAATCCATTTCATTTAACTTGAATCCATATGCCCAAGGCCCTATCAATTATTCGAATACCAATTTCCTTAAACTTGAAAGCCATTTTCAGAATGTTCGACAGTGCATTTGTTTGATTTCTCAGGTCACATCAAGACTCTAATTTTTAGTTACTAATAAAGCCATTAAATTTGTAATAATATGTTTGTGGTTTAAAAGTACGAGTCTAAAATAATCGGTTGTGTGGGATTTTTTTCTTTCATTAAAATCCCGCTTCCTTAAACATCTCTTTCAAATAGAACATGGTATCTGCTAGTTGTGCATTTGTTTTCCAGTCCACATTCCACAATGTGATTTACACACAAAATAACGTTAAACGTTTCTAACAAGTCAGCAATTTTTCTAAGTTGGGGTAATTCCATGAGATAAACACACGAGAATTGCCTTTAGAATGCTAAATAAACTAATTGAATCATTCGTCCAAAATATTTTTCAAAAAACATGCCAAAAATGTCAGTTGTAATGAATTCTTTAGCCAAGCACTAAGTTACTTAATTATTTTTTCTTAACATTCTATAGACTTACTAGTATAAAGTAAGTAGAGAAATAAAACTCACAGTAATGATACACTCAAGTTAGCACAGAATCCAGACTTGAGAAAAGTGATCTAATTGGTTGTATAAACCAAACGCTTATGGGAAAATGGTAAGTTTGAACCTAATAATGCTAAGGATCCACAAATTTTCATAATCCACAAGGTGATTGTAATAACTGGATCATAGAAGGATTAGAAAATACAATGAACTAAAACCATTAACTCTTATATGACACTGGGTTCAAAACAGATGAATTCAAAATTGGCAAGTTTCTAAAAAAGGCAATATAGTCTTTATGAGATGATGTCTATGGATATCTATTCCAAAATAGATTATTCTTGAAGGATCAAAATTGGTCTGTGGTCTTTTAGGGGAAAAATGTAGTACTTTACAAATACACAAAATTATTTTTTAAGTATCATGCTTTTCAACTAAGATTATAGTCTAAAAGTATATGAAGAAACTAGCAACTAGTGTATATAACTCAGCTTTTGGTTCTATCTATCTAGTTGTTTGTTTATAGATTTTCTTCTGTATTTACTATTCCTTAGAAGTTGTTCAATTTTTTTCTGCCGTGTGTGTGTGTGTGTGTGTGTGTGTGTGTGTGTGTGTGTATCTCACTTTCTAGTGCAAGGACACTTTTGAAATTTCTTTGAAAATATTTACAAAAAAATAAGAGTGAAAATTAATATAATTTAATTAATAAAAATCTAGAATCCTAATAATTTAAGGTTAACTTAGTTGGCTCAACAAATCACAAAACATGAAAGTCATAAAACTAATATGAGACAAAATTTTTAAATCTAAATATCATATATTTCTACTTATGTAATGCACAAAAATATTTTGTTTGTACATGGCAGGGTATTTTAATAATGATTCTGGGGAGAATCTAGACAAACCATTTACCTCTGATCTGTCCAAACAAAAGGATCAGAAGTGTTGTACTGAAAGAGATAAAAGGTAAATCTTTTCGTGGTACAATGGATTTTGTCAAACATAGAAGGATGACAGCTGAAGTTCAAAATTATTTCCTCAGTTGCCTTACTTTTGGGGGGTGGGTCTAAGTGTTTGTATCGTAACCTCTCCTGGTATTCTATTTATCTATTTTGTGTCATAAAAAAATGTGTGCGAACTTTGTTTTAGTTTTGTTTCTGTTTTTGGGGGGGTGGAGGGGGGGACAGGTATTTCTCTCACTCTCAAATTTTTTGGGCCTCACACAGCAAATGGAATCATGTCATAAACCTAATGCCAGGAAGGTTGTGTGTAAGGTGCCAGGTGAGGAAACGGACTCCTTCTTGCGTTATACCTGTGCGAGAGGTTCGCAGGAAAGGATCTACTGAGTAGACCTAATAAATGCTTTCTGTGATCAGAACCAGAAATAGCTCCAGGCAGTGGTGTTGCTTGGGAGACATTCTTCATGCTTTATTGAACAGGGCCTGAAGATGTACCAATTGCGAACAGACCAAAGAAGTTAAATTTGAGGAGGAAAGGGAACAACAAATTTGCTTGAATTGTCACATTTGAGAAAGTCCCATCACTTTAATACGTGTGGGAAATACAAAATAGAGACAAAATCACAAACATTAGTGGGATCTACAAGAAGAAATCAAGTATTCCCAGTGGCTTTCAATAGACATAAAGGCATCCAGTCAATATGAACAAGTTGCCACTAGAAAGTTCTTTCTTTGTAATAAGAGTAAACTATTTTTTATGTAAAAGAATTAGAAAAGCATTGAAGTCATACGGTGTCTAAACACTATAATTAAAAAAAATGATAATGACCTATGTGCTTTTAAATACAATAATAGAAATCATGAAGTGATTTAAAAAAATAATCATCAGTCTGTCTGGGAAATAAACCTCAACATCTTGTAATAAATAGTAGCATATTGAAAACTAAGATACAATCTTGTTCATCAGGAAATCTCATCTCATATCAACTTCAGTATTTTTTAATAAGATTGAGTGCTTGTATTCTAAAAGCATATCAGCTGTTTATTATCAGAACCCACACTTAAAAAAAAAAAAGATTTTAATTATTTGAGAGGAGAGAGAGAGAAAGAGAGAGAGAGGGAGAGCATGAGCAGGGGGAGGGGCAGAGGGAGAGGGAGAAGCAGGCTCCCCACTGAGCAATGACCAGAGGCGAAAGACCTGAGAAGAAGGCAGACCCTTCACCAACCGAGCCAACCAGGCACCCCCGAACCCACGCTTTTAGTAAGCATCCTAGGTAATTCAAAAGCCCAGCGAGGTTTGAATTGTACTACTTGATAACTGTCAAATATAATATGAGGTAGATATAGTGTAAAACTTTTCTGAATCTGTTCCCTTACCCGGAAACCCTTTTGGTATAGCATATCCCTTGAAACTATAGTCATGAAAAAGGCACTTTAGGATATGCTGTAATGTCCTTCATTAATGTAAGCAGAGATAATTATGTGCATAAAATTCTTTGGTCATCCCAACACCATTTTTTTAAATTTGAAACTTAAAAACCATGATTGATGGCTGGATATCAGCAACAACCTTGTCTGGTACCTTGATCTTATTGACAAAAGTATCTTTAAATTTGTTTTCTTTGTGCTCCTTGGGCATTATGAAAACTTAGCAAGATAGCGTTGAGAAAATTTTCAGTGTTTCTCAAGGAGAAAGCAAGAGATAAGTCCAAAATAATCATGACTTGCAAGTATCATGTCTTAACTATCTTATCAGCACTGTAGCTATTGTGGAAGCTGGGTTTCCCTCTGGAAGAATATGAAGGAGAGGTCAATTCTTGAAGGATTTCTCTCCGCGTTGTCGAACTCAGAGCAAATAGCACTCACCTTGCCTTGGGGGAAAGAAATGATTACAGAAAATGCCCCAGATGATTGCAAATGCTAAAATCCCGAGCACTGCCGCTTCTCCTGTAGTATGGTAAAAAGGCAGCATTGTCATGCTAAAATTAGGACTTGGCTTGAGAACCTACCCCAGCAACAGTTTATTTGGTCAGGGAAGCAGCTTCACCTGCAGATGGCGCCAAGAGGTTTTGAATGGAAATCTACAGGGCCGGGAAATCAAAGAGCAGAAAATCGAACTGTTGCTGGAACTAAAGCCCAGTAAGTAGGCCAGACCCTCCATGCTAAACCTATTCAGGATAATTGTCTGCTAAAATAGAAGTGTTAAATACTACTAGAAGCTCTCCTGACATAATAACCTGCAGCTATAGGATTCCTCCTAGAATCCTAACTACGATCACCACTCAAACCGAAATCCAGGATAACCGAAATCCAGGAAAACCACAATTTGAATAAAGAAAGACAATCGGGACACCTGGGTGGCTCAGTCCGTTAGGGTCTGCCTTCGGCTCAGGTCATGATGTCAGGGTCCCGGGATCGAGTCCCTGCATCCAGCTCCCTGCTGAGCAGGGAGTCTGCTTCTCCCTCTGCCCTCCCCCCTACTCGTGCTCACACTCTCTCACTCTGCTCTCTCAAATAAACAATTACTTTTTTTATTAAAGAAAGGAAAGACAATCAACTAATGCCAATAACAAGATGCCTCAGGTGTTAAAATTACCCGACAAGAATTTTAAAGCAGCAGTCATAAAAATGCTCCAAAAATCAATTGAAAGTTCTCTTGAAGAAAAAAAAATAAAAATCTCACCTTTTTAATAGAAAAGAAGTTATAAAGAAATACATGTTCCACAAAAGACAGTTTAAAGAAGAAAAATCACCTGATCACATCATTTGACAAAATTCAACACCCATTTATGATCAAAAAAAGAGTCAGACACCCTACGTAAGGAGCTTGGAAATCACCACTCCATCGCAAAGAATATGTGAAAAACTAAACTAGATGAATAATGAACAACTCTTCTTGATCCTTTTAAGAGGAGAGGACACGGAACAAACAGCTGCCCTCAAAATTGGAGAAGCAGACAGGTGAACATAGAGAGTTGAGGTTTCCCAGAGCAGGGACTCAGGACAGGAAACCACCCTGAGAAACAGTGCAGGGTAAGAAAGCTTGAACTGTGCTTGATGAATTGCTGGATACTCCATGCCCGCAACTCTGAGAGTTAAAAGCTCCGAGTGGATCCAGTTGAGAGGTGGGGGAGACAACATTGTGATAATTACCTTGAGAAGCTCAAAAAGATTCCTACATACCTCTGTATCTTTGGGATAAATACCGAGTAGTGCAATAGTGAAAAGAAGGGGCACATGCACCCCAATGTTCATCTTAGCAATGTCCACAATAGCCAAACTGTGGAAGGAGCTGAGATGCCCTTCAACAGATGAATGGATAAAGCAGATGTGGTCCATATATACAATGGAATATTACTCAACCATCAGAAAGAATGAATACCCACCATTTGCATCGACGTAGATGGAACTGGAGGGGATTATGCTAAGTGAAATAAGTCAAGCAGAGAATGACAATTATCATATGGTTTCACTCATTTGTAACATAAGGAATACTATGGAGAACATTAGGAAAAGGAAAGGATAAACGAGAGGGGGGAGATCAAAGAGGGAAATGAACCATGAGAGACTGTGGACTCCGGGAAACAAACTGAGGGTTTCAGAGGGCAGAGGGTAGGGAGATGGGTTAGCCTCACGATGGGTATTAAGGAGGGCACATATTGCATGGAGCACTGGGTGTTATACACAAATAATGAATCATGGAACACTACATCAAAAACTAATGAAGTACTGTATGGTGACTAACACAACATAATTAAAAAAGAAAAAAGATTCCCACATTAACATCAAAGCAAAATCCCCTTCTGCTTCTGGCAGAGGGAGGGAAAGAGAAATCATTTTGACATATGCCAGAGCTTTTCTTAACAAAGCCCACCTTCATGAGAAACTAGCTAAGCAGAGCCTAACCTACAGGGTGTTATCAGTACCTAACTGACCCGGGGCAAAGGAAATACTCAGCTCTAACCTCCTCTCGTTGTCCAGGTGGGATGAGGGAAACAACCAACTTGAGCCCACTCTAGCCAACCTATCTCACCAAAGGAGGGAGAGAAAAAACTGAGAAACACTTGTGAAGTCCACAGTCCAGAGGCAGGGGCTCGATAAAGGCAGAGACCAAATGACAGGACTACGGACTGCTTCCTCTCCCCACTCAGATCACCACCGCATTACCAAAAGCCTATTTCTAGCAGTTTCTTCTACCCCTTACATCATATCTGGCTATCGAGAAAACATTACAAGTCATACCAATAGGAAAAAAAGCACAGTTAGAAGAAACAGAGCAAATATCAGAAGCAGACATGGCAGGGACACGGGAATTATCAGGTCACATGTCCAAAACAACTCTGATTCGTATGCTGAGGGCTCTCAAGGATAATGTAGACAGCATGTAAGAACAAATGGACAATGTGAGCAGACAGATGGAAAGCCTAAGAAAGTACCAAAGAGAAATGCTAAATATCAAAAAAAAAAAAAAAAAAAAACTGTAACAAAAATAAAAAATGCCTTGATGGGCTAATTAGCAGACTGGACATGGAAAGCATCTCTGAGCTATAGGATTTATTAACAGAACTTTCAAAAATTGAAAAGCTAAGAGAACAAGACTGAAAAAGCAAAACAATATCCAAGGTATGCGGGACAACTAAAAATGTGTAACAACATGCTTAATGGAAATAAAAACTTTAGAAATTGGGGCGGGGGAGGGGTTGTCTTTGTTTCCAGATGACATGATTATCTCTGTAGAAAATCCAAGAGAAATGACAAAAAAAAAAAAAAATCTGTAAAATGGAGTATTATGCAGTGTTAAAAAGAAATGAGCTCAAACCTAAATGCATATTACCAAGTGAAAGAAGCCAACCTGAAAAGGGTACATACTCTATGATTCCAACTGTATGACATTCAGAAAAAGCAAAACTATGAAGACAATTTTAAAAAAAGGAGCAGTGGTTTTTTGGGGTGGGTGGGTTAATAGGTGCAGCACAGAAGAATCTTCCCCTCTGAGAATACTCTGTATGATACCGAAATGATTGACACATCTCATCATCCATTTTTCCAGACCCATAGAATGTACAACACCAAGAGTCAAAAATGTAATGTAAAGTATGGGCTTTTGGGGATTATGGTAAATTCAATGTAAATTCAACCAATTGTAATAAATAGACAATTTTGGTGGGGGATGTTGATAATGCGTGGGTGGGGCCAGGTGATATATGGAAAATCTCTGTTATCTGCCTTTCACTTTTGCTATAAACATTAAACTGCTTTTAAAAAAAAGAAGTTTTAATAAAAAAAATATCAGAAAACTAAAAATAGAAGGAAACTTCTTCAGTCAATAAAGAACATCCACGGGGGGGGGGGGGGGGGAGGTACTTCTAACATTATCCTTAGGGTGAAAGACTGAATGCTTTTATCCTAAGATCGGGGACAAGGCAAGAGTGTCCACAGTCACCACTGCTCTTCAACAGAATGTTGCAAGTTCTAGCCAGCTCAATAAGTCAAAGAAATGAAATAGAACAATTACAGTTTGAAAAGTTACAGCCCCTACTTGCAGATGGCGTGATTGTTGATTTAGAAAATCCCAAGATATCTACAAGAAAAATAAAAATTAATGAGTTCAGTTTGCAGGATAAAACCTGCCTGTATCAATTGCATTCCTAGAGGAACAATAAATATTAGGTCACCAATGTTAAAAAATACAATACCATTCCAAAATAAAATAACTAGTTGTTATTCTAATATAGACATGCAGGACTTATATCCTGAAACTTACAAAATGTTGATGAAATAAATTTAAAAGGATCTAAATAATTGGAGAAACAGGCAGTGTTATGGATTGGAAGCCTCAATATAGCAAAGATGTAAATCCTCCTAAATTGATCCATAGCTTTAACATTTTTCCTGTCAAAATTTCAGCTAAGTTTTTATAGACATAGAAAAATGTATTTTAAAGTTCATATTGGAAAGAAAAGGCCCTAGAATAGCTAAAACAAATTTCAAGGAAAGCAAAATGAAGTGGGAAGAAACACTCTTCCTGATGATATAATTAAGACTGTGTGGGAATTGGCCGAGGGATATACATATCTACGGAACCAAATAGAGATCTCAGATACAGAGCTACACAAATATACCCAATTAATATTTTATTAACAATCTGACTTTGAAATCAATCTGGTGGTACTTATTCCAACTCTCCTGGGTGCATTTCAGCTTCCTAATACTACGGATTTCCTTCTTATTTTATTCCAATAATGATCAATGATGTGAAACGATTAAAGTATATTTTAGATAATATTATGTAGCCAAAAATCATATATAATAGCATTTTAGCATTATATCTTGTATATACTACATAATAGAAAATACAGGACAATTTTAATACCACATTATTAGTATTAATAGAACCTTTTTAAAGTAATAAATTGTTAATAAAGTACTATTTTACGCAAAACAAAAACCAAACAACAAACTTTATCCACTTTACTTGTCATGCACAGATTTATTGTTGCATTGCCCTGAAAAGAAAGCTGTGTCTTCAAGATGAAAAATGATTGTTGAAATGATTACAGGAGGCTGACCCTCTGTGTGCAAGGCTGTAAACTATTTCTCAGGAAACTGATTCAAAAACCCTGAGCTAGGGAATAGTGCAGAGGACAATAGGGGAAGGGAGGGAAAACTGAAGGGGAAGAAATAAGAAAAGGGGACAAACCATAAGAGACTCTTGACTCCGGGAAATAAACTGAGGGTTGCAGAAAGGGAGGTGGGTGCGGGGATGGGGTAACTCAGTTATGGGCAATAAGGAGGGCACGGGATGTGATGAGCACTGGGTGTTATACGCAACTCATGAATCATTGAACATTATTTCAAAAACTAATGATGTACTATACGTTGGCTAACTGAATTTAAATTAAAAACAAACAAACAAACAAACAAAACCCCTGAGCTACTAAATCTATTCTCTGACTCTGGGTAGATGGGTCCAAGATAATCAGTGTAAATAAAGCTATTTTAATTAGTATGTCACAGACCTAACAGGCTCCAATGAGTGGGGACTCCTACCCTGTGGGCATTCTACTTTGCACTCTGGAGTTTTTCTTAGCTGCCAACAATGTGGGTCACCTCCAATCCTGCTACAGGTTTTGGGGAGAGTTTTATAAAAACGAGTATCTTTTAATGAGCACTTTAAAGGACAGATCCCCAAGGCTAATAAGTTCTGCAGAGTTAAAAGGTTATAAGCATCCCTTCCAGTCTGCCATTTCCCCTGGTCCTCCACCAGAAACCACGATCAACAGAATTCCAAGGTAACTATGTCTAAATCGGACACCTCCTTAAATACTCTTGTGTACATAACACCAAGGAAGAGTAGGAGATTCTTGAGTCCCGAAGGACTGGGTGTGAAGGAAAGAACAAACAACTCAAAAAATGCAAATGCCTTTCCCGTTGAGAAAACATCCCGCATTGGCTTTTCTGATTTTCTGTATTTGAGCAAATGTACATTTGGAAATATGCATGCTTTTTATGGCAAAAAGTGTAAAGACATCTTTTGCCGAATTTTCCTTGCAAATGTTTTCCTGTCTGTATCTGGAATGATGAGAGAGGAGGAAGGCAAGGTGAAAATAAAAAGTTGGTTGAGACTGTTTTATTAAAAAAGTGAGAAGAGATTCAGAATTGTGGCCAGCATACTCACCTTGATAAATCACAGCAAAGGCGTGGTAAGACTAGTACCACTGTATTTAAAAACAACAACAACGAAAGAATCTGCAGTCACTAATTTAGAAACACAGGCTTACTTCTTGAACTGTTAAACATGAGCACAAGACATTTAATTGCCCCAATATATTCTTTCCTTCATTTGCCAACACTGACTAGAGTAATTATTAAATTTTTATTCCTTAATTTCTGCCTGATGCAGTCTATTTAAATATGTAACTCTTGGAAAGATCAGGGAATGTCTCATATAAAATATTTTTTAAAAAACGAGTTCATAGTATTGAACACATTGGCTAATCTAATCAAGGTCTAAAATCTGATTTGTGCTAAATTTGTGGCCTTGGATAAGTACCTTAATTTCTTTCACGTTCGAGTTTCTTATGTATAAAATAAAACGAACAATTCTATTGTCCTGGGTCTTTGGTAAGTTTTCCTGTTTTGTCTGAATGTATTGTCATATCTCTTAGAAAGAAGATATTCGCTATCATTCAAAGAATTGGCAAATGTTAGGCAATTCTAGTCACAAAAATACTATCAATGTGGTGAAAAAATCTCAAATATTTAAAATGGTGGTTATGAGGGAAGAAGGGCTGGATGTAGTGGCTGTTGTGCTCCTCAGATTTACCTCGGCTAATGGAGTGGGCGGATGGAGAGGCTGGGTTGAAACCTTTACCAAAGAATCATTTCTTAAATTTAAACATATCCCCAAATGGAATGAATTATCTTAAGACGAACTGCAGTCCCTGGCTCTGTAAATGTTTATGCCAAACCAGAATAGCTCCCTCCCGGACAGTTGTTTAAGTCAGATTCATGTAATGGCTGGATTCAGTCATATTCAAATGCCCCCTACCTAACGTGGGACTCTGCTGAATGATATGACTAAAACACGTTTACCATGTTGATCTGCTGGCTGCCATAGCCAAAAGGTATCTGCAACATTTGGTAATCATACTTTGTTAGGAAAAAAATACTAACTTCAAGCTGTTAAAATTTGGTTTGTTCACATACAGAAAATTACATTCTACTCACATTTCTTAAGTGATTTATTTTATACAATGAACTAAGAAAAAGGATAAGGACAATAATTACAATGGAGTTTTAGATTCAATAATCAATTCAAGTACAAGGTAGTTTAGTGCACATTATATATCTTCTCCTAACCAAAACTCTGCAAAATGTATGTCAACACTATTTTAGAGTTGCTAATTGAGCTAAACTTTATGGGTAAATGATGAATGTCTAAATGTCTGTTTTTCTCAAAATCAGTAGACATGGTAAAAATGGGAAAGATTAAAAAACAATGGTATCTGGTAAAACTAATATGGAAGTTCTGAACTAAAAGAACTCGAAATTGCAACAATTCAGCACAGTGGGCTTTGGAATAGGAAGACCTGGGTGTGAATTTTATTTAGAATTTCCTTATGCATAAAATCAGTATGATAATATTTATTGCAAGTTACTACTAGTTATCCGTGTAATATTGGGTTCAATACGTAATCCCTTTGAGTCTGGTGTTTACTGTCCACATTTCCAACGTCATGAAAGAAAAGACACAAAAATGTAACTCATTTCATGGGGTTGATGAAAGGATTAATGAAATAACACTAAAAAGTCCTTATGTAGTTCTGGAAACATGCTATCTTCTCAATAAACCTTATCTATTATCATTATTATAACATTTTTCCTTACATACACACAGACACACATAAACACACATTCACTAAATGGTAGTTATCTATAAATTATGATTATTGTCACCTGTTCAAGTTATTAAAAAATTGAGTTATAAATTAATCTTTTCAGACATATTTATGTCTATCAGATGCCAGCCTCAGTACTTTTGCTTGTCAAACAAATATAGCAAGTAGGATCACTGTTGGCTAGAACATAATGAAATTAAATCATTATGTTCTTTTACTTGCCATACTTTTATAAAAATAAATTGATTCAGGATTTTGTATACAATTTAAAGATAAAAATATCTTTTTTTTAAAAGATTTTATTTATTTATTTATTTGACACAGAGAGAGACAGCCAGCGAGAGACAGAACACAAGCAGGGGGAGTAGGAGAGGAAGAAGCAGGCTCCCAGTGGAGGAGTCTGATGTGGGGCTTGATCCCAGGACTCTGGGATCATGTCCTGAGCCGAAGGCAGACGCTTAACGACTGAGCCACCCAGGCCCCCCAAAGATAAAAATATCTTAAATCTATTTATGATTCAATTTCTTCTGTGAGGTAAATCATCTTTAATTATATTAAAACTTTATATGATTGGAAAGATAGAAAATAAATAAATGATCAAATATATATAGGAGGGTTAACTAATGATACCACAATAACATGACATATTTTAATGATGGAATTAGCATTTCTTAAAAAATTTTGAGAAATATGAAAAATGCTTATAGAAGAATAAAATAAAATTATTTCAATGATTATTATGAGTATACAAAATAACTTGTTCATATAAAAAGATGGAAATGAAAAGATAAAAATTTTTATACAGTTATCTTTGGGTGGAATGATAAGAGGGTGATATTTCTTGGATAGGCACTTCTACGGCTCATTATGTTTCCAAAAATTTCTGGGGACATGTAATGAAACCATGTATAATTGAGAATCTTCTGTGCTTCTGGAGATAAGCTTTCTGAATACACTGAAACAAAACCCAGGTGTTTTGATGTTGCTAAAGAGGATGTGAGGGACCCGGACTGAATGTGCACTGATTACAGAACATGGGGATTCCATGTTTTGGTAAATGTCTACTAGGAAGTTACCTCTTTGGTACTCACCATAGACCTACCAGTCAAGGAGAATAAACCCTTTGTAATGGATACACTTTGGAATAATCATAAGATGAGGAGGAAGACAGAAGAGAAAGGAGGACGGAAGATAGGAGGAAAGATTGGAGAAAAGGAGGGAGGGAGAGGGAGAATGAAAGAGAGAATGAGAAATATCAAATTGCTCATTTCCTCCTACTCTTTTTGTTTTCCCTCCCCCAACCCCACTGTGTCCTTCACCTTCTCCCTTACTTTTTCATTCTTAGCAAAGGAGGAGAAAAGGACAATAAAATTTAATCCACTGGCAGCAGATCAAACTTCTAAGTATTAGAATGAAAATTCAACCTGAATACATCTGACTTGAAACTTATGCTCTTTCTACTCAGCAGCAACCAGACTCTGGAAAAATACAACATCAGTAAAGGTAAAAATAGGAGATTTGACATTAGACAGGCTTGACTTAAATTTTAGATCTGCTACTTGATGATGTATGACCTTGGAAAAACTACTTACGTACTCAATTTTAGTGTCATCATCAGAAAAAGCAGGTCAATAATATATAACTCATATAATTATTGTAAATGAAATATTCAAGGTAGGCATTTAAAGTACCAAATATTTAGTATTAGTTCAATCTGTCTCTCTCTTTCTCCTTCCTGAATTCCCACTTCCTCTTTCCTTTCCACTCTCTTAGTTTATGTTTGTACAATTAGGTTATTTTTACAATTAAATTATTTCCACTCTGTTAGTATGTGTTTTTACAATTAAGTTTATGCTTTTGTAATTAAGTTAATCTCCAACCTAGCTATAAGTAAAAAAAAAAAAAAAAATCATGAGAACATAATTGTTCTATCACTTTATTTTTTATTTTATTTTATTTTTTATTAGAGAGTGGAGTGGCAGAGGAAGAGGGAGAGAGAGAATCTCTCAGGGCTCAATCTCATGACCCTGAGATCATGACCTGAGCCAAAATTGGGAGTTGGATGCTTAACCAACTGAGCCACCCATGAGCCCCTGTCCTGTCACTTCAAAGAGAAGTATTGCCATTTATAAAAATAGAGTATCTGTATATAGGTGGCCCATATACTTATTCATATATATATATTTAAACCAGTATAGTACTTGAGAACATAGGTTCTCCATTCTGCATCAGTTGGAACCAAGATTATCTTTCTTGAATATATGAAAATGTCATATCTTACTTCCCTTCACCCACATTAAATTAAGCAATATACTGTAATTTTGAAATAGTGAATATACAGGCATCTATATATAGTGGGTAATTAATTAAATTTATGGAAGAACTACTTTCTATATTACAGGAAACAAAAAAATGAAAGTGGTAAACTTAAGAATTGAACAAAAGAGTACAATGAAAGTCTAGGCACAGGTCGTCAGAACACTTCTATTATCTTGATTAGTAAAAAATTCAGCTTGATTAGGAAAAGTACCTGCCTTTGGAAATTCATGTAATAAAATATGCAGTTTGATCAGGAAATCGTGCACAAATTCAGCTGCTTCTATATGCAGTTTGCCCATTTAATTATACAGGAGACCTAGGGAGGAGCACAGCTGGGTCTGTAAATTATGAAATGGGATGAGCCACAAATGCATCTTTATTAAAATGATTACACAACCTCTCTCCTACATACAAATCTCCACCAAGAGATATCAGAATAATCAGTTTATTTCTGTGCGTTTTGACAACAATCTGCCATCTGCTAAAATGTGTAATCTAGCAACAGAAGAGTGCAAGATAACACCAAAACTCTTACATAGGTGAGTAAGGATAAGTACTTATAAGGAACTGAATGCCCCTAATTTCTTATCTCTTATCATAATCCATGATGAGAAGGGTGTTATACTGGTGTATTCCTAGATAGTCAGCAGAACTCCACTGCAGTGGGTAGAGACAGGCTCTGATGTGGATTTGAGTTTCAACTCCACCTAGTACCAACTGTGAAAATCTAGGCGAAAAACATACAGATTCCAAAACTTTTGTGTTGTATAGAATAGTAAAATTAAGTGCCAGTAACAGAAATTGAGATCGCCAAGTGCAAAATTTGACACTAAAACCAACTAGAAACCAAATCCAACTGCTACCTTTTACATGTTAACACTCAAAACCTAAGAGCTATCCAATATCAAAACAATTAAGACACTTTAAATTAAAAAAAAATTCATGGAGGTCACTATTTTATCCCTATTTTCTCATTCTTATATGTTATATTTTATCTTTGGATTGTTGCAAACATTATCAGAAACTATTTCTTATTTGTGGACTACCGTTGGGAAACACAGACTTAACCTATTGTAAAAATGAGTGTAAGGAAGCTTATTCTTAAAATGTTGACACTGGTTTAAAATGAATCAATGGATGCAACACACATCTGGGAAATACGTAATAAATACATAACAAATGTGAGTTAGTTTCTGGCCCTTCTATAGCAAACATAATACAGTGAAAAGCGTGAAGAATGTGCCAACCCCATGTTTAACTTCTTTTGCTACTTATAGCTGCATCAACTTGGGAAAGTTTCCTTATCTCACTGATGTTCTGATTCTTCTGTAAAGAAGACAAAACAATAGTTATTTTAAGGGATTGCTGGAAGATTAAGTTAAATAAGAATATATGACAATTGTTGATAAAATATATAGTCCATAGTAGGTGATCAATTAAGTTTTGTTTGTCCTGTTTCTCTTCTTTACCTGGCCTTCCTTTCTTTCAATCAAAATATCTATATATTAGCAATAAATGCATGGATCTTATGAGGGTAGAAATAGTAATATTTAGGGGCACCTGGGTGGCGCAGTCCTTAAGCGTCTGCCTTCGGCTCAGGGCGTGATCCTGGAGTTCTGGGATCGAGCCCCACATCAGGCTCCTCCACTATGAGCCTGCTTCTTCCTCTCCCACTCCCCCTGCTTGTGTTCCCTCTCTCGCTGGCTGTCTCTCTCTGTCAAATGATCTTTAAAAAAAAAGAAAAGAAAAGAAAAGAAATAGTAATATTTATTTATTTTCATTTTGCTGTTTTTGATGTCATTACATTGGCTAAAACATAAGTTACCAGTTCATCAATACAGACATTTGATCTAGTCTTTAGAATTTTTAAATTATTGTTTTAAACTTTAACATGCATGTTTGGTTTCAATGCAAATATCTCATTTGAAAATTGTTGTTGAATCAAATTTGTATTAAGAAGGGCATATACCAAGGAGTTCTTAACAGTTCATTTCTAGAAGATCCCTTAAATGTCGTTCTTGTTTTTTGTTTGTTTTAGAGTGACTTAATTCTCTGGAATTAAAAAAAAAAAGAAGAAGAAGAATGCATAAGTAAAACCAATAGGCTTCGCAGTGATTCACTGACAAGTCTTGGTTGAGTTTGTACCTATCTTTCCCATCTGTCTTTTTTGGTTCTATATTACAAGAAAGGTGCATTAAATTGAGTCTAATTCATTTTCTGTAAAACCCTTAAAAAACACAGCACAATCAAAAGGAAATGCATAATTGGTAAACAGAAACTATAGCAACTAGAATTATCTATGACAGAACAAATCAACACTCTGTACCTATTTAATTAAAAGATAAATGAGAGTAGAAGCTGAAATTAAGCATGTTTTTTCTAGAATATTATAAAGGAGAAAAAAATTGCAATTTAAATCTAAGTGGCTTAGAAATGTGTGCATTTCGATACCATTTTCTGTGATTCTACCACTATTTGTTGCATTTATTACAAAGTGCACTTTAGTACTGTTAACTATTCAGAAATCTTCAGATATTGGAATAAAATAGGGAGAAACAAATAAGTGACAAATCAAAGCAATTAATCTGAGGCCAGTTGACAAAGCCAATAAGATGTTAGACTGGGAATGAGTATGGGAGTCTCAATACTGATTCTTTGTTAACTGACCTGGGAGCTCTCGGCAGTCTTCACTCCCTCTTTTCTCAAATTTGTACTCAAATTATTATTTTTCTGAGATATACCTTTCCTGTAGCTTCAAATACATGCAATTCTATTTGATATATAATATTAAACATTTGCTATGACAAGTATTTTAATAGGTGTTGAAGGGAACATAATGCTTTCTATATAGTCTGTATTCTCAAATTTCTTCCAATCTAAAGCAAAAAAGAGAATCTTTAGAGGTAATTAAAATTCTAGTTATAAGACTTCTGACTTGACAATATGGTGAAGCCCCGTGTCCACAAAGTATAACTGTAATCTGTGAATATGGAAGATTAAGAGAGAACTCTGACAGGTGGAAAAAGGAAGACAAATGATTAGAGACCCCAGGATTGGAGGAAGAACATGGCAGTAGGCAGGGCATCTTATGACCCAAACATAAAATAAGGCACCCATTTCACTAAAATAGTACCTAAATATGCTAACCTTACCTGTTTGGCCTTAAGTAACAAGCAAATAACAAACAACTAAACAAGGTATCCCTCTTCATTTATATTTATACAAGTTTCACTTAGCTGTGGGATACTAAAACGTATACTACTCTTCCCCTGTTTTTCACTCTTTCTGTTTCTGTCCTCCTGCATGTTTATGCTTTCTGTTGTCCACCCCGAATATTCCCTCTAAGCTAGAAAAAATAATTAAGCTGATTAAGCTGAAAATCAAGCTTTAGAGTTGGTCTTCAAACCAATACATAGGCCAGCTTGCTGAGATACATGCTAATGGATCTGGGATCAGAAATGGGTAGCCCTTGTCCTCAGAGGGATTGTAAAATCTCTTTACTTACATAAATGACTTCAATATAAAGCAGATTGAATATTATAAAAGGGGACACAAGCAAAGTTGTGTTTTTATTTTTCAATTTTTATTATGGAAATATCGTTGACATACAATGTTATAGGAGTATCAGGTGCACAATATATGGATTCAACAATCTCATATGTTATGTGGTACTCACCATGAAAATTGTGCTCACCATCTGTTGCCACACAAGATTATTACAATATTATTGACTCTATTCCCTATGCTGTACTTTCTATCTCAATAACTTATTTATTTTATAACTGAAAGTTTATACCTTTTAATCCCCTTCATCTATTTCACTCACCCTCTCACCCCTCTCCCCTTTGGCAGTCACCAGTTTGTTCTCTGTATTTATGAGTCTGTTTTTGTTTTTTGTTTTTTGTTTGTTTGTTGATTTGTTTTTGTTTTTTTTAAATAGTCTACATATAAGTGAAGTCATATGGTATTTGTCTTTCTCTGACTTATTTTACTTAGCAGATACCGTCTAGGTTTATTCATGTTGTTGCAAACAGCACACAGCAAAGGAAACCATCAACAAAACAAAAGGGCAACTTACTGAATGGGAGAAGATATTTGCAAATGATGTATTTGATAATAGGCTAATATCCAAAATATATAAAGAACTTATACAACTCAACTCCATTTAAAAATGGGCAGAGGATCTGAGTAGATATTTTTCCAAAGGAAACATACAGATGGCCAAATGACACATGCAAAGATGCTCAACATCACTAATCATCAGGAGAATGCAATCAGAACCACACTGGGATATCACCTGACACCTGTCAGAACGGCTAGTATCAGAAGACAAGAAGTAACAAATGTTGCTGAGGATGTGGAAGGAAGGGATCCCTGTTCACTGTTGGTGGGAATGTAAATTCGTGCAGCCATTGTGGAAAACACTATGGAGGTTCCTCAAAAAATTAAAAATAGAATTGCCATGAGATCCAGTAATTCCAGTAATGGGTGTTTATTCAAAGAAAACAAAGTCGCTAATTCATACAGAGATATGCACCCCTGTGGTCATTCCAGCATTATTTACAATAGCCAAGAAATGGAAGCAGCGTTGTGTTTTCATTGAGAGGGTCAAGAGCAAATCTATTTGGAATAAGAAAACGCGTGTTGGGCTTTGAAGAATAGAATGAAATTTGACAAATTTGGCAACAATGAGGGAGGGCATGCCATGTCCATGTCCACATTCCTGAAATAACATGAACGAAGACCTGAAGGCAGGAGAGTCAGAGTTAGGATCAAGAAACAGTGTGTTGGCCAGTTTGGCTGGTTACAGGGTAAGAAGAGTGTAGACCAGGAAGATAATGCTTGAAAGGAAGGAAGGAAGTTTGAATGTTTAGCTGGTGAGTATGTATTTAAGTAATTCATGTGGAGCCACTTACACGCTTTTAATGGAAGAGTGTGGCATCATTAGGGTCCTGACAGAATGATGTGGCAGTAGTCAGAGCAAAAACTGGAAATGGAGATTTTGGTGGGTGAATCCAGTTAAAGAGCTAGTTAAGATCAGGAGATCTCAAAGGGCTGAATTAAGGTGTCAGCAGTGGTGATGTGACAAAAGTATACTTCTCTTACTTGCAGAAAAAAGATTAGAACCGCATAATTTGGAAAATTCAACTGAAATAGAGATGAAAGGAAAGGAGCTGTGTTTAGTTTAAATAAAAAGATTTTAAAGCACTTGCTAATTTCACAAAAGACTGAGAGCAGTAAAAAGCAGAGCAGGAGAAAGGGTCAGGGGAACCATTTATTCTAACTAAAATTTATTTGACATTCAAAATAAACTGTAGGTACATTTAAAGTATAAAGCTGCTGAGAACTAGAGAAGCTTAAGTAAATACTAATATTAAAACCACTTGTCTCTCCTGACATTCACAACAAAACCCTAACTACAAATAGGCTAAGTTAAAGAATGGAATTAAATTATAGTAATAGGCATCAAAGCAATCTTAGCATGTTTTAGTTTTGTTGAATAATCACAAAATGGAATAAATAGTCCAACTTATTTCTATAAATCATATTTATTATATAATTATACTATACTTATATTAAACAAAATTAAAAATAAAACTCATCTATTATTTTAGCATTAATTATTTTTATTTCTCTGGGTTATCCATATCCTTATGTGTGCGTATTTTACACAGTTAAAATTACAACGCTTGTAGTATTTTGTATTCTATTTTCTACATGTAAATCATAAATGTTTTTCATGTTGCTTTGTGGTTTATATTTTAAATTTCCAAACAATATTCCATTGATTAAATTTGTGAAAAAAAATGTAGATTTATTTTTTCAGTGGTTGAAATGTTAGGCTCTTTTGAGGTTTTCAATTATTAGAATTAATATTATGATTAACATCACTGCATATTACAAGCCTTTTCTCTACATCCTGTTAATTCATCCCAGATATTTCCTTAAATCTTTTTGCTAGGCTGCTAACTCCCACTGAGAAGTCATTTTGCCTTATTCCCCATTGCATCTGCTGAAACTTGCATATGCTATGCCCCTAACAAATGTTTTGTATAGTGTTTTTTTTTCTTTTTCATCATTCAAGTAGGGAAAAGAATAAAGAATATATACTGAATGAAAGGGAAATGAATGTATGAAACATCTACAAATGATTGAGTATCTTCATTCCAGTAGAGGGCATTGCCCAGATTTTCCAGCTATGAATTTATTTTATTTTATTTTTTTCCTATTCTTCCCTTCCAGTCTTCTGGAACAGCCTTTGTTACAGTCCATTCCCAAGCTTATCTCTCCTGTCCTCTCCTTGGTACTGTAACATCCTGATGTTCTGCCAATAAACTCTTTTGGTTTAACTTGTCCAGAATCAGTGTTTTTGCTTGTAGCCAAAGAGGTCTGTTGCTACAAGTAATCAAACCATTAAATCCAAGTAAGACAATTGGTTCAAAATGCTGTGGTAGAGGCACTGGGAAACTACAAGAGGGAATCTTAACCCAGCTCAGAGAGGAATAGCAGCCCACCCAAGACAGATGGCCCATTTCAAAATATTACCTAATTTAATATATGCCTAAAATAAATTCATATTATTGTTTTAATTAGCATGCTTGTATTTATTAATTATATTCTCTCCTGCAAATGTTGTGCATTTTAGGATATTAATCTAGCTTTTAAGGGAGAGTGAGAAAGAAGGATTATGTCCAGAATACAAGGTGCCTTTTCAGTTTCATTTCACAATTTATATATTTATTTTTCATGCTGAGTTGAAGGTCTTTGTTAATCTCATCGAAGACTAAGAAGGTTGGATTAATGATGCTGGTGCACAGAGTGGGCAGGTGTGAAGGAATGACAAGGTAACTTTTCTCTTCAGTTAATGCTACCCATTTAGCAACTAGCAAGCCTGACTTGTTAACTTGTATAAGAACGCTAAAGTTATGCATTTAACTTTAAATAGAAAGCCTTATGTAAAACATGGTGACTACTATAGTTGGTAACACTATATTATGTAATTGAAATTAGCCAAGAGAATAGAAAAGAAGTAATAAATGTATTAATTAACTAGATGGTAGAACCCTCTTATAATGTATCCTTATGTTAAATTATCACATTGTATACTTTAAATATCTTATAATTTTATTTTCAGTTATTCCTCAATAAATCAGGGGAGAAAAGCCATGTAAGAATTCAAACAATGAGAATTATATACCACTTCTCCATTCCCATACTTTCGCCACAGAATAAAAAATAAAGATAAAAAGTTAAGTTTCCTTAAAGTCTAATAGATAGTGTTTGTTGATTACCATGGGACTTATAATTAGACAAAAATGAACATAATCTTTAAAATGGGTCTCTTCTGAAAATGGGTTGGCTATTTCTGAAAAGAAATTTTATTGACTCTGATACATTAATACCCGAATGAGCTACCACTGAACTTAGGGAAATAGAATGAGTTTTGGAGTCAGAAAAAACTGAAGTCTGACCCTGGCTCAGCAACTGAGAGCAATGGGACACCAGCCAAACTGTGTAACTTCTCGGTCTTGGTTTCTTAGTTTCATTCTCTGCCAAACAGGGACAAGAACACCTTTAGCACAGGGCTTTTGCTACAAATGGAGAAAATGAGCATTAAGTGCCTGGCACATATTAGACACTACATTGTAGCAACTGTTATTTGAAACCATTTATCTGAGGGCGTCTGGATGGCTGGTCAGTTAAGTGTCTGCCTTCGGCTCAGGTCAGGATCCCATCCAAGTCCCACAATGGAGTCCCTGCTCAGCAGGGAGTCGCCCCCTGCCCCTCCCCCTGCTCATTCTCTCTCGCTCTCAAAAATAAATAAATAAATAATCTTAAAAGAAAAAAAAAGAAAGAAACCGTTTATCTGAACAAAGAGTGTTCTGCATTCCTCTGGGGAGGTGTAGGCCTGAGGACACTGGCTACTTCTTCCAGGAATTTAGAAACATTTTAAAGAGTCATTCCCTCAACTTGGAATGTATGCTAGGACCCAGGTCAAAGCAATACATTTAAATGTTTTCTTAGTAGAGTTCCCATTTTCTGCTGAAAATGCCCAAAATCCAAAGCCAAACAATTAAAATCTACCTGAGAATCCATGTTAAGTACTTAGAAAGTTTCAGTGAAGGACGCCTGGGTAGATCGGTTGGTTGGGCGTCTGCCTTCCGCTCAGGTCATGATCCCAGGGTCCTGGCATCGAGTCCCACATCACACTCCTTGCTCAGTGGGGAGCCTGCTTCTCCCTCTGCCTGCCACTCTCCCTGCTTGTGCTGTCTGACAAATAACTAAGTAAATAATCTTTAAAAAAATAAATAAAGTTAAAAAATTAAAGTTTCATTGAAATAAAATGTTTCATAAACTGATCAAACTCCATAGTAGGTGCTTGTCAAATCCAAATTTCCAGGAAAAATGATGTCATAGCTCCTTTCCGTGTCCTTCAGTAGAATGCCGAGCATGCAAATCACACAAATTATTTTTCTCTAATTTTACTTGCTTTCTTATATACTTTAGTACATATTTTTCTATAAAATAAAGGAAATGTAAGAAATGATGTCTAAAATTCTTTAAAGGGAGTACTCTCATTTAGGGAAATAAATGAGACACGCCAAGCTCTCAGCAGGAGAGAGATCCGAAATGATGACCTGTGTGGGTGGAGGTGGCAAAGCTGATAATCAGTTCTGACTCTGGGCTCTCAGTTTAATCACATTGGTAATATATATTAAATACTTATGATACTTCAAGTAGCTTTATAAGCATTGTACATGCAGACTTTTATTTAATGATCTCAAAACTCTGTAAGAGAGCAAGATTCAAAGTGTTTACGTATTTGTGTTCCTAATCATGTATGCAGCTGCCTGTCCCCTTTGCTGCATTTGTCCAGCCACTCACTCAACCATTTGTGGTCTTCTAAGTCCCACAGGACATAAAGAAATAAAAGATATAAACTTTTTTGACGGGTTCAATATATTAACGAAAATAAACTTGGAAACAAGTGAACTGTGGTTAGTTTGTATGTTATGTTAAGAAGAACAACCTGGTATAGTTCTAAAAGGACAAGCTTGGAGGAGCCGTTCCTTTTGGAGAAAGCTCATTCTACTATCGTATTTCTAAATAATATAGTAAGCCTTTGCTATTTTTGTTTCATCATTGGTGCATTGGAACCAATAGCATTTATTCACGGGGTATGAGTTAATAAGATGAAGGTTCTTAGACGGTCTGAATCCTCAAGAAATGTAATTTTCCTTTATACAGTTTTCTATAATGATTGCTGTGGGGGGCAAAACTGACTAATCCCTGTAAATCTCTTTCTTCTAGCCTCATCTTCAGGATATATGCCAATTATGATAATAATAAACCCAATTCAGAATATATATATATAACCTGTATTTATCTTATATGCTCCTAACATATCCAAATGATACATATTAAGAATGCTATACAGATGAGTTTTGCCACATCTTTAGGGAACAAAAATCCCTTCCTATGCACACTATTTTTTTTTTTTTAAGATTTATGTATTTATTTGAGAGAGAGCATGAGCATGGGGGGTTGGGTAGGGGGAGAAGGAGAGAGAAACTCTAAGCATCTAACCCAATGCAAGGCTCGATCTCACGACCCGGAGAACTCGACCTGAGCCAAAACCAGGAGTGGGATGCTTAACCAACTGTACCAGCCAGGTGCCCCTCTAGGCACACTATTTTACAAAGAAGCAAAAGAAGGGAAGCAAACCATAAGAAACTCTTAACTATAGAGAACAAACTGAGAGGGTTGATAGAGGGGAGGTGGGTGGGGGATGCGGTAAATGGGTGACGGGTATTAAGGAGGGCACTTGCTGTGTTGAGCACTGGCAGTTATATGTAAGTGAAAAATCACTAAATTCTACTACTGAAACCAATACTACACTGTATGTTAACTAACAAGAATTTAAACAAGAATTTGAAAAAAAGAAAGAGCAAAAGCGAGGACTCCACTAATTTATTTTATAGAATTAAAACTAATAGAAATTAATTCAGACATACATGATATAAGAAAAGGTTATATTATAAATAAGTCTCAGTTACACAAATATACTAAATAAATATTAAAATCAAATTTATCAATGTATCAAAACATATATTGTGATAGAATTTACATTTCAAGCCATGACTGAGTAATCCAGCCTAGACTTACTCTCCCTTTTTAAATTATAAGAAAAAAATTATGTGAAGTAATGATTTTCAGATATTGGGCAATGGGCAGTATGAAGCCATATTACTGAGAGAAGAAAGAAAATGACATAGCTCTAAGATTTCCCCAGTTTATTGCCTGGAAAAAATTCCCATGCCATGGTAGAGAAGGGAGGAAACTTAGCAATAGGGAAAAAAAGTGGAAATAAATAAACAATAGTAACAAGTCCAACATTATTTAAAGGTATACAACAAAATATTGCACCCCAAAACATAAAAGTCACTATATCCAGCAACCAATAAAAAAATTCTCAAGCACAGAAATAAGGGGGAAAATATGATCCTAAATTAAGCAAAAGAAACAAAACACAATAGCTAAAAACCCAGTCAATATGAAGGGACCAAGAAATGGCAGATATTACAAAAATCAACAGCCAAAGATATTAAAACAGCTATTATATATATGCTTTATAATTTCTTGAAGTTACAAAAAAAAATAAGCTGGATGAGAAAAGGATTGGAAAAATTTAATAAAGCTCTAAATGAAACTTCAATATAAAATTGTTCAAATATTAAAAATGAAAAATACACCAGAAGTACTTACTAGTAAATTAGACATTGAAAAAGAAAAGATAAATGAACTTGAAGAAATAGCAATAAAAATATTTTAAATGATGAAGTTAAAAGTAATTAAACTTATCTAAACTATAGGAAAATACCACATATTATAATCTACCGGCAACTGGAGATCAAGAAAGAAGGTGGGAGAGAGTGAGTGAACCATATTTGAAGAAATGATGATTTGAGAAACAAAACAAAGAAAAAAGAGATAAACAAAAACCAGACTCTTAAATACAGAGAACAACCTGGTGGTTGCCCGAGGGGAGGCAGGTGGGGGGATGGATGAAGGCATTTAGAGTGTACTTATCTTGATGAGAACTGAGTAATGTATGAATGGTTGAATTGCTATATTGTACACTTGAAGCTAATATCTGTATGTTAACTATACTTCAATGAAAAAAAAATGGCAACATTTTTTTCTAAACTGAACGAAGTCTTAATGCCAATATCCAAGACGCCTGTTAAATTCCAAGAAGAATAACTTGAAAAAAAACACACACAAAAGTATGTCATAATCAGTGGAGGAAAACAGACACACACATGAACACACACACACACACACACACACACACACACACACTAGAGTGGCTCACAGATAATAATGATACTATCTGAAACTGCCTACCAGACACAATGGAGTGAAGTCTCTGAAATAAATTGCTAATCTATATTCTATTCCTAATTTTAAAAATTAAAAAATAAATATAAAATAAAAAGAAATGAAAAGATCCTCTTCAACCCCCTCCCCCCCAAAAAACCCAGTAGAGGTTATTGCCAAAAGATTTGCAGTTCAAGAACCAGAAATTAAAGGAATTTCTTTGACGAGAAGGAAAAATTATACTACATGGCAATTCATCTATACAAAACAATGACAAGAGCAAGAAATGAGAAATATGTGTGCAAATATAAACCATTTTAAAAATCTCTTTAAAAATGAAACTGATTTGGAACACCTGGGTGGCTCAGTTGGTTAAGTGTCTGCCTTTGGCTCAGGTCATGATCCCAGGGTCCTGGAATAGAGCCCCATGTCAGGCTCTCCACTCAGCGGGGAGCCTGCTTCTCCCTCTCTCTCTGACTGCCGCTCCCCCTGCTTGAGCTCTGTCAAATAAAATCTTTTAAAAAAATGAAACTAATTTTTAAAACAAAAATAACAGTATTTAATTTTTTGTTTTATACATAATTAAAGAAGTAGTAAAATATATCACAAATTAGCACAAAGGACAAAAATGCATAAATAGACATAAACTCTAATAACATTCTTACTAAATTCATGAAGTCATATGGTATTATTTGAAAGTTGACAATTATAAGTTGAAAATCTATATTATAAACCATAGAAAACCACAACAAATAAAATAAAGGGGTATAACTAATAAGCTGATAGTGGAAACAAATTGAAAGCATAAGAAAAACACTTGGTGATTTAAAGTTATATGGGAAGAAAAAATAGGACTGATGAGACAAATAAATTGCAAATATCAGACAGTGGATATAAAACCAAACATGTTTACTTCTCATTCAGACGTATTCCTTAATCTGGATCTATTTTCATTTTTGCCCTCTTTTTATTGGATTGTTTCCTTATTATTGAGTGGTGAAAGCTTTTTTATTTTCTCTATACATGTTCTTTCTCAAGTATATGTTTCACAAATAATTTTTCCTTCCATATAGGTTGCCTTTTCATTTCCTTAACAAGTTGTTTTCAAAAACAAACATTTTCAATCCAAGAAATTGCCTATCTAAGAAATATTTGACTAACCCAAGGTCACAGATTCTTTTCTGACCTTTTCCTTTAGAAAAGTTCGATAGTTTTAGCTTTCGTAGTATACATAATTGATTTCAAGTTAATTGTTTGTGCATAGTGTGAGGTATGTGCTGGATTCTTTTTTTTTTCCTTTATAGATATCTAATTGATTAAGTAGAATTTCCCAAATGGAGTGTTCTTTACCCACCAGATTATCTTGAATCCTTTGTCAAAAAAAGACAGTATGTGAAGGGTTGTTTTTTTTTAAAGATTTTATTTATTTATTTATTTATTTATTTATTTATTTATTTAGCATGTGCGAGCAGGGGAGGGGTAGAAGGAGAGAAAGAGAATCTTAAGCAGGCTCCACGTCTAGTGTAAGGGGCTCCATCTCACAACACTGAGATCATGACCTGAGCTGAAACCGAGTCAGTTGCTTAGCCAGCTGAGCCACCCAGGAGCCCCTATGCAGGTTTATTCTTATAATCTATTTTGTTCCATTGATTTTTATTTCTATGCTTACTCATGTGAAATAATTGTCTTGATCAGTGTAATTTTAAGTCCTAAAATTATAAAGTATAATACTTCCATCTTTTTATTCTTTTTAAAAATCGTTATGACTATTTTAAGTTATTTGTGTTTCCATATAAATTTTAGATTCAGGCCGTGAGTTAGCCAAAACCCTTCCCCAGAAGGGAATTATGATGGGAATTATTGTGTTTACAATCAGTAGATCAATTTGGGAATCAGTAGGTCAATTTGGGAAGAACTGACCTCTTTAAACATCATGTGGTGTAATTCATAAATTTGGTATTTTATTGGTCAGTTTTATTCATAATAGCCAAAATTGAAAACAATGTACATGTCCATCAACAGGTTTATGGATAAAGAAATTGTGGAGTTAGTATGCATTGAAATACTACTCAGCAACAAAACAGAACTAATACATGTACAAGCAACCTTCCAGATAAATTTCAGTCATGCTATACTAAAGAAGCCATACACAAAGCACAATGGTTTATACCCATAGTGACAGCAAGCAGATCAGTTGTTGCCAGATGTTGAGGAGAAGAGGATGAGATTGCCTTTAACCGAATATGTGAAAATTTTGTAGGGTGATAGAAATGTTCCGTATAATTATGATTGTGGTTATATTCACACAACTGTCTACCATTGTCAAAATTCACCCAATTGTTCACTTAAATTGGGTGAAATATATACTTTTCACCTAGGAATTCAAAGGTGAGAAAATCATTACTGGATTGGTATAGTTTATTAAATAGAGAGTGTTGGCAGGGGATTTCCACCATGGACCTTGAAGCATTCCTTCATGGTCTTTCTGAGTATACCAAACTTCAAGGCTTGTCAGTCTTCTGACAATGAGCACTGTCTCTAAATACTTGCCTAGACTACTAATTAGGGCAAGGAAATCATAGGGTGAGCACCATGAAATTGTTTGCTCCCTGAGGAAGTTCTTTTTTAATTGCCAAGGCCAACCTATGAAATGGAATTTCCAGAAAGCCAACCAAAGGCAAACTGCTAACTCCTCTTGTGATGAGGAAGGAGCACAGAGAATGCAGTTATTGGAATTATGATGTGAGTGACTCATCTCAGTTCTCAGAAGTTCTGACTAAAATAAAACTGTGAGCTTTCTCAGGGCAAAAATAGTACCTCTTCCATCTTTGTAAATGCCCTTCCATGACACCTCTTTTGGGAAGAGCCATTGAGAGAGATGCAGCTGCTCATGTTAGGCAAGGTCAAGAAATGGGAACGTGTGGCTGCTGTCACACTGAACATTAAGTAATTAATGACTTAGGAAATAAAACACCAAGTTTCTTGCAACAAATATTATTTAAGCACATCTGAGGGAAATATTAAATTCAAGATAGATTGAAATATCCTCAAAAGGCCCATAGTGAGACTGAAATGAAGGTGGAAAAAAGAAAGTTCAAACTTAGCAGTGACTGAAAAAAAGTTGCATTAACTATGACCAAATTTATTATTGAAATGTTCTTTTTTCTAGTCCATGAAGATAAAACTCTTCTTTTGATCAATTTTGAAATATTGAATTCTAATGTGTTGAGGCTCTTTAAATGTACTACCTTTGGTTAATCACGGGTCTCTCATATATGCTCAAAATTAACAAAAGGAGAAAATAGCAAAAGAGTGGGGTTTTCATTAAAATCATTTGGGTGACTCTAATGTCTAGTAATATGTAATTGTATTATGATTCATTTCCACATATATCTAAAAGGAAATAAAATCCCACAAAGTTTTAATTAACACTTCTATGGCTTTTTGAAGTCCATAGATGAAAGGTACTAACAGAGTATAAAGTATTATAATTAATATTCTAAAAAATGTAGATTTTAATTTGCTTTTCAATAGAGTTCCAAGCTTTGAGAGTGTATGATACCACACACCAGGAGAACTGGTTATAATTAGGCACAAAGAGATAGTTCAAGTAAAATTGTTCATATTGACTCTAAATTTAGTTACTAATAGAATTTATGAAAAAAATTACAAAAATCACAAAATGCATTTTTTGTGCTGAGGGTGAAATAAAATGTCATTTAATGTGATTGCCTCAGGGCTCTATTTAACTAATATTGGAATAAGAAAAAGTGGGGGGCGCCTGGGTGGCGGAGTCATTAAGCGTCTGCCTTCAGCTTAGGGCGTGATCCCGGCGTTATGGGATGATCCTGGCATTATGGGATCGAGCCCCACATCAGGCTCCTCCGCTGGGAGCCTGCTTCTTCCTCTCCCACTCCCCCTGCTGGTGTTCCCTCTCTCACTGGCTGTCTCTCTCTCTGTCAAATAAATAAAAAATCTTAAAAAAAAAAAAAAAAAGAAAAAGTGGATAAGGAAGAGGGATATTGGTCATTTGGAATTATAATATACTCCCCATAAACAAAATAATTAAATTAAAATAATAGTTATAATGAAACATTATTAAATAATAATTTTCCCCATTGATTCTGGATGATTATATGGAGAAGCTTTATAACTTTATGCATTTTAAAAAGTTATGTTTACATTTCAACAAACACTCATTGGAAACTCTTAGTGAGCAGTGTGCTAGATCCTGAAAGGGTTATACATATTCAGACAAATCTATACTATTTTACATTTGAAGGAAAGGGGAAATTGTTATGTAATGACGACAGCAATTTTTAGCCAATCCTTGCTGTACAAATTTGAAACATATTATTATATTTCTGTGCCATAATTTTGAAAGCCAAAAAATTGTATCTAATTTAATACAAGATTCAATTCAGTCCCTTAAAAAAAAGAACATGAAACAACTACTTCTCTTTCTTTCTAAGAAAAATAATAATTATCCTCTTTCTTAATATAGATGAAGAAGGTATATTTGAAGATTAGTTCATATTTATGGAACTTGGAAGCAGATAGCCTGCATTAGAATTCAAGCTTCAGTATTGGGTTGGTTTTGTAATAGTCAGCAAGATACCTATACTCACTCTGCTTTAGTGTTCTCGTTTGTAAAATAAGAATAATTACAGTACATATTATCATGAACATTAAGTGAATTTATTCATGAAAAGTGATTAGAATAGTACATTCTACATTATAAGTTTCCAGCAAATTATTTTAATTAATATTTAGCTATCATTATTACTATTATCATTGGGTTTTAAAAAAAGTTTTAAAAACATATTTTCTGTGCTACTCTGTAAAATGTGAAAGCAAGTAGTTAGACAACAGTTTTGAGAGATTTGGAAAACAAGTGTATAAAAATAATAAGGAATGCTCACGCAATAGAAATTCAATTTTAAGCCCATAAAGATTAGTTCATAAATACTAACAAGAAATGCAGACTGCATGAAGTAAAAGTCATGTAGACTCTCCCTTAGGCTATCAAGATGTCATAGTAACAGTTCCTGGACAATTAAATTTGGTGATTTAGAAGAAGCATTCTCTATGAAAATGGATTTGTAATGAACTTGCTCTGCAAGTAGGTGTCTTCTAGAATTAATTTAGTACATTTTGGATATTCCAAGCTGAACGAACAAAATGAATTTAGGTCTCTGAGCATGAAAGTCATTAACTTGTATTCAGATGCGAGCGGGGAAGTGGGTAAGTGGGACTGAAAGAAAAAAATTATGACCTAGAACGGTGGACTGTGCCATATTTCGACTTGATCTGGTAGTTGACCAAATGGAAATCAATATTGCAGAATTTATTTATACCTTTATCTCTTCATATGAATGTACAAAATCCCCACCATGATCTGGATACAGATCAGTCACTGGCCATGGAACAATCATGAGTAGTGAGGATCAGAAAACTTTCACCCTACTGTTACTGGACCCCCAACACCAAGTTCTTAAGTGTCAATGTCATAGAAATGAGTACTGAACTGGAGAGAACGAAAGCAGGCAGAATTCATTAAATGGAGCTTGTGTACAAGGGAGCCAGCAAGAAAGAGGAATACCGCTCCCCGAAGGGGGTAGCGTGCCAGGCTTATAAAGGCACTTTTCCAAAGGGTGAGAGGCAGGGAGTAGGGAAATCCTTCAGTCCCACAGTCATTGCCGTGTGGTCGTTACTTTTTAGTGGATGCAAGACAGCCACAGGATGCCTTTTTCCATGGTCGACATTCTTTCCGAGCTCCTAGAAAATAGAAATACTTATGGGAGCAGGGTTTAAATTGATACTTCTGATTTTGCCCAGACAATCATTACTCCCTGTCTACTGTTATTTCTCATTTGGTCTCTTTCCCAGAAGGAGGTATTTGTCTCTGAGTGTATGAAAACTTTTAACCTTTGCCTTGGACCAGTGGCTTCACAGGAATTAAGTCCCTCTTGCTTTCCCTATACTGTCTCACTGATTCGTTGGCGTATCATGGGGGCCTATAAGTGAGGGAGGTGAGCTAGGAACATACTGACCATTATAAAGAATTGTGTAATTGTGTCAATAAGCTTGGGCTGGAAACTTAGGGAGCACATATTATATTCAGGTGCAGGTAGCCTAGAAATGACAGCCTGGGATTCAAGAATAAGATGAGCTATTTGATAGAAAACTAGTAAGTGTGTTATGAAAAGCATAGCTGAAGCCATGTGTATGAGTGTGGTCACTGAAGAAGAAAGTACAGGGAAAATGAGAGCAGAGAATACTGTGAAATTCACAAATTGTGGAATAAATACTAGGATGCAGAGCCAAATAAATAGATAGGCAGACACATAGTGGATCATCAAGACAGTGAGACACCCCAGATGATAGGGCAACAAAAGAATTTCCATGGGGCAGTTGTGTCTACAGCGTGACAGGCTATAGAGGAGTCCAGGAGAAACAGGTGAGATGAGAAGCCATTTAATTTGTCTTCTTTTTTTTTTTTTTTTTTAAAGATTTTTTATTTATTTATTCGACAGAGACAGAGACAGCCAGCGAGAGAGGGAACACAAGCAGGGGGAGTGGGAGAGGAAGAAGCAGGCTCATAGAGGAGGAGCCTGACGTGGGGCTCGAACCCGGAACGCCGGGATCACGCCCTGAGCCGAAGGCAGACGCTTTAACCGCTGTGCCACCCAGGCGCCCCTAATTTGTCTTCTTAATTTATGATTCTTTTATCTTTCTGTCCTTATCTCTATCTAGACTGTTTTTTAAATTCTCCCTTCCACTGTCAAAGCTTAGGAACAGAGGTGGCCTTTTATTATGGTTTAAATGCCTGATGTCAATGTTAAAAATATGTCCCGTGGATGTTGTTATATGTTATTAGAATCAGTTTACTAATCCTCTTGTTCATCAAATGTTCACTTAATTCTTAATATATAATAATTGCTTTTCCATACACTAGAGGTATAATGATTAAAAAGAAAATTCCCGGGGTGCCTGGGTGGCACAGCGGTTAGGCGTCTGCCTTCGGCTCAGGGTGTGATCCCTGCGTTATGGGATCGAGCCCCACATCAGGCTCCTCTGCTATGAGCCTGCTTCTTCCTCTCCCACTCCCCCTGCTTGTGTTCCCTCTCTCACTGGCTGTCTCTATCTCTGTCAAATAAATAAATAAAATCTTTAAATAAAAAATTCCCTCGTTCATGGAATTTGTATTACAAATGGAAATATAAAAAATCATATATAAATACAAAAAGGTAATTGTAGACAGCACTAAAAGCTATGAAGAAAATAAAGCTGCAAAAAATTAGAATGCAGTAGATTTAATTGATGGAAACAATTTTTTGTCCCTCTCTGAAACCACCCCTTTGTATATAATAAAGGGTTTTCTTTTTCTCCATCAAGAAGTGAAATATATTCCCCATCCTATTGTTCCTGAAATTGGCCACTTAATTCACATTGGCAAGTGAGATGTCAGCATACATAATGTAAGCAGACACTTTTAAAGAGCTTATGTTTGGATTTTCTGTATCACTGCAGCACCATCATAAAAAGACATGCCTGAATAAAAAAGTTGGAAGACACCTTCTACCCAATTTCAAATTTTACTATAAATCTACCATAAACGAGGCAGCAAAGGTACTGGTGAAAGTATAGACATATAGATCAATGCAATAGAATAGAGATCCCCAAAATAGGTCCCCATAAATATAGTCAACTGACCTTTGAAAAAGGAACAAGGCAATCCAAGAGAATGAATGATATTCTCAACAAAAGTTACTGGAAAAATTGGACATTCATAGGCATAAAATTCAACCTACAAACAGACTTTACACCTTCCACAAATGTTACTCAAAATAGATCATATATTTAAATTTAAAAAATAAGAACTCATAAAACTTCTGGAAGAAAAAATAGGAGAAACTCTCTATGGACTTCGATTTGATGATGTTTTTAGACATAATAGCAAAAACATGATCCATAGGGAAAAATTGATAAGCTGTTTTTTTATTTTCATAGCCAGAAAACAAAAAATATGAATAAATCTTAAATCTATACTGCTATGTGAAAGAAGCTAGTCTGAAAAGGTGACATATTATATGATTCCAATTATATTAAGTTTTATGAAAGACAAAACAATATTGTTGGTAAACAGATCGGTGGCTCCTCCTGATTCTAAGGGTTCAGAGGAATAGGGAAGAGCTGAGTAGATGAAGCACAGGGCAATTTTTAAGAAGGTGAAACTACCCTACATGATACTGTAATGGGGAATACATGACACTCTCCCTTTATAAGAATGCATACAACTTTAAGCACAAAGAGTAAAACTTACAAATTAAAAACAAATCACTTAAGACATTGGAAAATCATGGTGTGCAATGCAGGATACAAAAAATAGCAGTCTAGCTGCATCACAAATGCATAAAACAATGCTACCAAAGGGCTTGGGATAAAAAGGAGCTGACCTAGGTCATTTGGGAAATAAATGGAGTGTCAGTAAGACTGAGGCAAAAGGAACTGTACAGGAATACTGTTCTCTAGATGGCAGAGTTGTTTCCCTCAGGGGAAAGATTTAAGAATTATGACCCTGAAACTGAACAATTAAATAAATAGATGGAAGATGATGAGAACCAGGTTTCTTATTGTTGGAGTGAGAATTTACAGAGAAGCCAGAAAAAGACGTTTAGAATGATCCAGATCGTAAGGGATTAGAGTTGGAGTCATCAGAATGAATTCATATTCTACTTAATATATTTATAGATAGCTACATATAGAAATATTTATAGATATATGTACACACATGGTTAGTATGAAATATATTTTCTTTGTTAGCTGAGTGGGACTAAAACAATGGCGCCCTAAGAGCAATGATTATACCTAGTGTCTAAACACTGGTTTCTAAAGCCATCCCCCAAAACGAGTACTAGGGCTCCTTGGAGAAAAGACTGGTCCTAGGACTGGGGTTGGAAACATACTAGAGAATCTTACAGTGCCAGAAAGTAATGGAGGTATGTCAAAAGTGTTCAGGAACCTACTGAAACAGGAAGAGTCCCCAACTGCCAAAGTTCAAACAGTTTGGACAACAAAAGAAATAAAAGGAATTTTGCATTATAATTCAAAGTATGAAATAAATATCCCAAAGTCCATAGTGTTATAAATGAATGACTGAAGACGTAAGTTAATGAGGAGAGGATAAACACAACTCCTGTTCAGAAGAACTCCAAATAATTTATGTAGATACTCTGCGTTCAAGGAGGTAGAGTCTAACTCTTTACCCCTTAAGTGTCTTCCTGCATAGAGTAACTTCTTTCCCAAAAGTGCAGGCAGAAATGGGAACAAAGTCACTTTATAGTGGTCTCACTATAGAAATCTCACAAACACTGCCTCGGCTAGGTGATTAAGTTCAACATTGATAGTGATAAGTCATGCTGATAGCCTGTACTTTTGATAGTTGGAGATGAAAATCACATTTTATCTCTGTGGTTTTCCTCCTCCAAACATATAACTCCAGTCTAATCATGAGAAAAACATCAAACAAACCCACTTAGTGGGCATTCTGGGAAATACTTAACCAATACTCCTCAAGCTGTCCATGTTCTCAAAACCAGGATAATGTGAGAAACTCACAGACAAAACCGGCCTGAGGAGACATAATGACTAAATGTAATGAAGTATTTTAGGTGGGATCCCAAAAAGAAAAAGGGTATAAGGTGAAAAATCAGAAAAGTGAATCAAGTGGGGACTTTAATTAATACTAATGTATTAATATTGGTTCATTAGTTATGCCAAATATCACATGCTAATAGAAGATGTTAATAATGATGGGAGATAAAGTTTGGAATAAGAGGGCTGGTGTTTAAATACTGACTCTTACCACTTTCTGGCTATGTAACTTGGGTAACTTACTAACCTCTCTATGCCTCAAATCTCGCTTCTGTAAAATGAGAATAATGTCAGAAACTTCCTCATATGATTGTTCTGAGAATTAAATTAGCAAGCATTCCTGAAACACTTAGGATATTAGCTGATACATAGTAAGCATATATATTTGATAAATAAAAATGAATTTGGTTTCTAGTTTTCTTTTGCTTGCTATTTACATGCCATAAAAAGATGGAGATAAGCAATCTCTAAAGCCCGTGATCTGGCGGGGACAATAGATTCTAACAGGAAGCAAATGTGTCATAAGCTCACAGGATTTCCATTACTTAAATTGTTGAGGGCCTCAGTGAATCTGGTATAAACTAGCTAAGGGATCTTGGGAGTTGAAATATTACAGAAAGAGTAAGTCAAGGTGATGACTGGAATTGTGATTAATGTCCCATGTTGTAATAGATTTGATCCTATTCCTAAAAGAATCATCTGCTTGCATTATTGTTGCATTAAAGTCATAAAAATATAATAAAAGAACATGATTTCAGAATGTTAAGCCAATAGAAGGCTCTTGAGGGCCAAGAGCCTTTATTAGATTTGTTTTATTTTAAATGACATTAACTTAAAAAATGCATAATTCCAGTATGAATGTTTCTAATGTTTATAGGTTATAATATCACACAACCCAACTTCAAACACAAATAAAATCCTAAGTGTAAATAGAAGCACAATAGATCCAGAGAAAACATAAATTATAAGGTGTGACTTGGGGGTGTGGCTTTAAGGATGCAAGTGGACGGCAGGAGAAAATTGCTCTGATAATAAGGTCATAATATTAAAGGTATTTATTTAACAGCTAACAGCATCTGACACATAATATTTTGTATAATAAACAATTTAAAATGTTGTCTGTAAATCAGTCTTGAGTAAAACTGAACTATACTAAGGGGGTATAGGAGCAAGCATGGAGATCCCTGAGTGTTGCCTAAATTCTCAATTTGTCCAATGACAAATCATGGTGGGGAAGTCTGAAGCAACAAAAGCTAAGTATGAGGATATTCATGCCCACACAGACTCCTTCTGGCACTGCCTCCTGCTTGGGGAGACAGCTGGGGCTCTTCTACTGCAGGAGAGATCCAGAAGACCAAGTAGATCCGATTCTTCAAGCATGTACTGAAAACAGATCCAGTGAATATTGGGCTCATTACAAACAAACGACTCATCTCTTAGGATGAAGTTAGCAGTAATTCCTTCTAAGAAAATAATTCACCTAAGGTCACAAATCTAGAAAATGACAGAGGTGTAATTCAAATCCAAGCCTCCTGGCTCCAGAATTGGTGCTTCTGACCACTGCAGGAATACATGTATATAATGCGTAATTGGCAAAATATGAACATATTTAGGGCGTGTGTGCTCAAGAAACATAATAAGAATATGCTTTTAAATATTGAAAACCATTCAAACTATCTTAATGTGTTTAAGACTATTCATCTAATGAGACTAATGAATTAATGAAATGGGAGTACTTGATAGTGGTTGGAAGAACACTAGGATTGAATTACTATTATACACCAATTCAAGTCCTTGGTAAGTATTTATAAAGCACATGCACTCTGTTCAGTAGCACTGATCTATATGCTGTGGTTAATACTTGGGATTTATAGCACACATACACAGACCATGTCCACTTGTCACTTTACTGTCTTTTTAAAAGTCAACAATCTCTGAACACACACAGATGCAGACACAGACACACGCACACACACACACACACACACACACCAAAACATTAAAATTAAGATTAACTTTGACCTCAGGTTTTTGTTGCAACATCTGGTCCTGTCAATTATAATATCTCGTGATTAACATTGAGAGAATTGGCCTTGAATCACTAACGTATGTGTAAGGAGCTGATTTAGTTTCTAAATTACACAGAAATAGCTTGGCATAACATCTGGTTAATGTGCTACTAAAAATGAATTTCATTTTAATAGATTAAAGTTATATAAGTCTCCTTTGGGAGAAAGATTAGACAAATTGAATTTTCTCAAATGTAAGAATTATGTGTAATACAAATTTTTGAAAATGGGAACATTTTTATTAAAGTGGGGTATGTATATATGTGACATTTTCAGACATATAAAACATCTAAAATAATGAATATTTCTTACAATATCTTTTGTATCACTTTCACTTTTTTCAAGAGAACATAGTTTTCTTTCCATTGTCTATGTATGTACGTATGTATTTATTTTCGGTGTGTATTATGGGAAAATGGAGGGATCTGTTCCACCTCTATTTTTGATGATGGATTTTGGATGAGCTTGCTTCATATATGACCATAGTGACCTATGATTGCTTAAGTCAATCTCATGTTTCCATGAGAGTTATCCTGTTTTCTGTGGTATCTATCTTACAGATGGTTAATTTGAAATACCTTGTGGATGATTAATTTGAGAACTTGAAGACTCCTCTTATGCCCCCCTTTCTCTCTAATTGAGTGTTAGAAGTGTTAAAAAGTCTATAGATAGACTTAAGGTGAATAATTATATTTGTGTGTATATAGATGGGTACATTTTTCTCTGGAGAGGATTTGTGGCTTTTACAAGATTCTCAAATGATCAAGCATCAGGAAAAGAAATAAGTATAATGCTTTAGATCAATACTGAATTTCTCAAAAAGTCATTCCAGTAGCGATTAGTTTTCTCAGGGTCAGAATGAAGTTGTTACAGGATCTAAATCACTCAATTAATGACTTTAGTTAATTGATCTGTAAAGCAAGTATTTTGGATTACGTTTACTTTTAGTGTCTTTTCTAGCTAAAAGAGTCTATGAGTGTTTGGATTCATTACAAAGTAGCAAACATTTCTAGCTCATGTGCAGAAATAAAGAAAATATTCTCATATTTAAATTTACCTAACCTATGGTTATTTATTTCAATGTTCTAAAGTTATTATTATTTATTGATGTTACTAATAAGTAATAACTTTGTTTCTAAAGTTACTGTTACTATTTTTAAAGTTATTGTTTCTAACAAATGGGCTATTTATTAACATTGTAAACTTTAATATATATTTAGTGATTTTCCATAAGGTGATTTGCAATTCTATTTATTAATGGAGTTTTGGTTAATCCTCAGTTGACTTTTAGCTATTTTAAAGAAATTATTGTGTAGATCTGGTAATTGCTATCTCATATCATTCCTTCTTACCTAGAGTTTATTCTCTTTTTAAAGCAGTATGTATACACACACACACACACACACACGCACACGCGCACACACACGTAGTGTGTATATGCAAAATGATGGTCCTGTTATATTTATGATTGTAAAGAATTAAGCTTTCCTAGCATATCTAAGCCCATGAAGAAAATACAGCAACAATGTGTAGATAAAATTTCATTACATGCATTCTCCTCCTTCATTCAGTCTTTCACAGATCTTTAATACAACTTATTAAATTGAAGGCATTTTATAATTTTCATGCTGCTTTTTTTTTTTTAAGAGAGAGAGAGAGAGCCCAAGCAGCAGGGAGATGGGGAGAAGGATGGACAAAGGGAGAGAGACAGAGAGAGAGAAAATTTCAAGCAGGCTGCATGCTCAGTGTGGAGCCCAAGATGGGGCTAATCTCATGACCCTGGGCTCATGACCTGAGCCAAAATCAAGAGTTGGATGCTTAACCTAGTGAGCCACCCAGGCACCCCAATTTGCATGCTATTTGAGAAGAGAAATATTTTCTGTCTCTTTCTCTGTACTTTTCTCCCACCGTTGTTTTCTTTCTTTCTTCACGCCTTTATTTAGTTTCATTCTTTGTTTAGCTAGAGAAGACAACAAATACAATACAAACTAAGATAATATCTCTGACTCCATGAGGCTTATAATAAACAGGCTTTTAAAATGGTCTCATATTCACATAACCCTATGTCTTGCCCAAAGTGGTGTACCAAAAGGTATTTTGACATATTTCATGTATCTGAAATTTTACCTTTACTATTAGAAATTATTGTCAGAAATATTTCTATTTTTTCAGTGGTTCTCTTCTTAGCTACTCAATCTGCTTCAGAGTAGCGATTGTCTTCTCCACTAACTTTCAGGACCAAGCAAGTCACAATATATTTTTTAAAGTTTTTATTTAAATTCCAGTTAGTTAACATATGGTGTAATTAGTTTCAGGTGTACAATATAGCGATTCAGCACTTCCCTACATCACTCAGTGCTCCTAGCAGCAAGTGTCCTCCTTAATCTCCATCATCTGTTTTACCCATCCCACAACCCACCTCCCTTCTGGTAACCATTAGTTTGTTCTCTTTAGTTAAGAGTCTGTTTCTTGGTGTGCTGTCTCTTTTTTTCCCCCTTTGCATGTTTGGTTTGTTTTTTAAAATTCCACATATGAGTGAAATCATGTGGTATTTGTCTTTCTGTGACTGACTTATTCCCCTTCGCATAATACTTTCTAGTTACATCCATGTCATTGCAAATGGCAAGATTTCATTCTTTTTTTACGGCTGAGTAAATATATTAAAAATTCAATACGAAGCATGTTCAGCATCAATCAATTATGAAAAAGTTCATAATTGAATTTCACATTGTATTTTCAGAGCAACTGATTTAAGTTTGGATTGTCTAGATCGTTGGCATTTTTGTATGTGTCTTGCCCCAAGTAATATCCATTTATAATAAAAACTTTGGTTTTCTTTTGTTGTCTGACGATGCCAAGCTCTTTCACACCTCATGACTTTGCATTGCCATGTTCCTTCTTCCCTAAAGACTACAATTAAGAATATTTACTGGCTTCTCAATTAGAAATATTTAATGTCTAACTCTTACTCATACTCTAGATTTCAGCTGTAAATTTCATTTTCTCAAAGATGTCCATCTCTGATCACGCCATTATAATTTTGTCATATAAGTGTTTCTTTTACCATGTCATATTTTTCTTTCAAGTATTTTAACTAGGTATATTATTATAATTTATACAGCAAATTACATAAGAGCAGGCATTGACCAACAAAACTGATGCTATTTTTATGCTTGAGTCCAAGAATGCTCTGTTGGAAGAGTTATTAACCATTTAGTTTCTGAATAATAGTAAGTTCAGGCGCTTCAGAGGAATGGGCCAGGATAACCAAGATAATCATTATTTACCAAGTGATACAGAAGCGTTTCAATATTTTAAGCATTCTAATGCTATACCGGCACATAGAGTTATATATCAGTGTTCTTTATCACAGTCTTCATTGTCTCCCTGTTATTCTTTATTGCTCATCACTCTCACTAGATAATATCTCCATCACCATAAACACCGCCTCTGTTGTAATATCCATTAAAAGTATAATAACTAGAGATGACTGATGAATAAATAGACGGCTGATACTGATGCTTAATACTCCATTACATGTTCTATTAAGAAAAAAAGTTTGGGGCTCCTGGGTGGCTCAGTCATTAAGTATCTGCCTTCAGCTCAGATCATGATCTCGGGGTCCTGGGATCGAGCCCCACATCAGGATCCCTGTTCAGCAGGGAGCCTGCTTTTCCCTCTCCCTTCTGCTACTGCTCTCTCTCTTGCTCACGCTTTCTCTCTCAGATAAAATAAAATCTTTATTAAAAAAAAAAAGTTGTATACTCTCTTCTAAAGCACCTAGAATTATTGTTTCCCAATTTGTATTTAGAAAGCCTAGTCTTTTATTTTTTTTATTATGTTCAATTAGCCAGCATAGTACATCATTAGTTTTTGATGTAGTGTTCAACAATTCATTAGTTGCATATAACACCCAGTGCTCATCACCACACATGCCCTCCTTAATACCTACCACCCAGTTACTCCAACCCCCCACCTCCCTCCCTTCTGTAACCTTCAGTTTGTTTCCTGGAGTCCACAGTCTCTCATGGTTTGTCTCCCTCTCTGATTTCTTCCCATTCATTTTTCCCTCCCTCCCTCCCTCCCTCCCCCTGTGGTCCTCCATGCTCTTCCTTCTGTTCCACGTAGGAGTGAAATCATTTGATAATTGTCTTTCTCTGCTTGACTTATTTCACTTAGCATAATCCCGTCCAGTTCCATCCATGTCAATGCAAATGGTGGATATTCATCCTTTCTGATGGCTGAGTAATATTCCATTGTATGTATGAACCACATCTTCCTTATCCATTCATCTGTTGAAAGGCATCTCTGCTCCTTCCACAGTTTGGCTATCGTGGACATCGGTGCTATGAACATTGGGGTGCGTGTACCCTTTCTTTTCACTACATGTGCATCGTTGGGGTAAATACTCAATAGTGCAATTGCTGGATCATAGGGTAGCTCTATCTTCAACATCTTGAGGAACCTCCATACTGTTTTCCAGAACAGCTGCACCAGCTTGCATTCCCACCAACAGTGTAAGAGGATTCCCCCCTCTCCACATCCTCACCAACACTTGTTTCCTGTCTTGTTAATTTTTGCCATTCTAACTGGTGTAAGGTGGTATCTCACTGTGGTTTTGATTTGTATTTCCCTGATTGGAAAGCCTAGTCTTTGTAAGTAGGGATATTCTACCTAGTTGAGAACTTGGGAGAGCTTGAATTCACTCCCACAACAAAATGAAGAATACTTCCCTAGGAGCTATTATGGTTCATCATGAAATTAGCCTGACAGACAATGGCTACACTTCCTTCTTCCCAGCACAGGAATGGGTGGCTTATTAATACTATAAAACATCTTGCTGAGGAGCTAGGTATAAAATACGTAACAAAATTGTATAGATGTCAGAATTACTAAGTCAGTGGTGAATATGTTCTATAAGTACTTTTATCTAATTGAGAATGATTGAAGGTAATTTTCTTTTTTGTTGTTTTTTAAAATTTAAATTCGATTAATTAACATATAGTATATTATTAGTTTCAGAGGTAGAGTTTAGTGATTCATCCCTTGCTTATAACACCTTGTGCTCATTACATCACATGCCCTCCTTAATGCCCATCTCCCAGATACTCCATTCCCCCCACCCACTTTCCCTTCAGCAACCCTGTTTGTTTCCTATAGTTATGAGTCTCCTATGGCTTTGTCTCCCTGTCTGATATCATTTTATTTTATTTTTCCCTCCCTTCCCCTGTGATCCTTTGTTTTGTTTCTTAAATTCCACATATGAGTGAAATCATATATTTGTCTTTCTCTGACTGACTTATTTTGCTTAGCATAATACCCTCTAGTTCCATCCATGTTGTTGCAAATGGTAAGATCTCAAATTTTTGATGGCTGATTGCACACATATACCACAAATCCTTCTGCCATTCGAAGGCTGAATGGAGACAATATTTGAGTGTGTCACTGACAAATTCTAATAACTGCATCGATGTTTGTCCCCAAAGTCCTTTATTTCCTTTAACTAAAAGAATTGTCTCAAAGTCAACGGGTAATAAAATTACCACATATTAGCTTTTCAAATTCCTCATCATTCTAGAAGTGTCTTCATATGAATACATTTTAAATAACTCTAGGAATTTTAATACATTTTTCTGCCTTGTTCATCAATGTGATTTATTATTTACTACAATATCTAGCAGTCAAAATAGAACACAAAACCCTATAAATTATCTGGAGCTTCAGATATATGAGGACATCTGGCAAAAATAGGTCAGAATACCTTGTGAACCTTATGTTGGTATTCAACATCTTATGTAATACTACATGTCCACTTTCAATGTCTTACATATGGAGTCTCTTTTGCGTCCTCGATATGCTTTTTTAAGAAAAATATGCACAGTGTTTATTTTATGCAAGTCATATTTCAAGCAAATAAATATATTGTTACCTTTAAAACAGCTTTTAATTTAAAATTTTATTTAAAAAAATTTGATTTCTCTCTCTCTTTCTCTCTCTCTCTGCCTCTTCCTGCACTCACTCTCTCTCAAAATAAACAAATCCTAAAAAAAAATTAGAAGTGAGTATTCCAATTTTTACTTTCTCTATTTCATGGAGGCTAAGGAAGCTTTATAGCTCATACATTACAAAACACAATGATAGCCCAAGTCTTAATGATTCCAAAGCCTATCCTCATTTCCCTGTACTCCTTCATCCCCTTTAGGCCATAATGTTATTTTGTCAAGGAGGCCTGTTCTGCTCTAGTGGATGCTGCAACCTTCCCTTCCTTTATCCTTTCTCTCCAGACTGCCTAAATACCATTACTTTTCCTTTTTTTATTTTTTTACTTTTATTATTTTTTAAAGATTTATTTATTTGGAGGGGGAGGCAGCAGGAGAGGGAGAGAGAGAATCTCAAGCCGACTCCCTGCTGAGTGTGGAGCCCAACATGGGGTTCAGTCCCATGACCTTGAGATCATGACCTGACCTGAAACCAACAGTTGGACTCAACTGACTGAGCTATCCAGGTGCCCCACTCTTCCTTTTTTAATGTAACATTTAACTCTCTGATATACTATATAATTATGTTTTTTGAGATTTCTGTATTTATTTGGTTACTAAGCACTGCCTATCTCTACCCTCTTGAGTACAAGCTAAATCAAGTGAGGAATCATGTCTCTTTTGTTGACTTATGTATCATAAACATTTAGAACATAGAAGGACCTCCATAAATATTTAGTTGAATGGATATATGATTGTTACACGGTAACATACCATAGAAGATAATTGTAAGGTTTTAGATCCTGTGGTAAAACTTATTATCAAAATACTTCAATGGAGTTGAGTTAGGCCTCGATAAATAATACATATAATAATAATAGTACTAATATTAGTATATGAAGATATATGGTCTCATAGTTTTGGTAATCAGACTGCAACAATTTATTTGCTATATAGTTATCTTCTTTCCCAGATACAAAATTCTCCACACATCTTGGAGTCATTTTCTGTAATATTGTTGACATTTTTTTTAAGATTTTATTTATTTATTTGACAGAGATAGAGACAGCCAGCGAGAGAGGGAACACAAGCAGGGGGAGTGGGAGAGGAAGAAGCAGGCTCATAGCGGAGGAGCCTGATATGGGGCTCGATCCCATAATGCCAGGATCACGCCCTGAGCCGAATGCAGGCGCTTAACCGCTGTGCCACCCAGGCACCCCTATTGTTGACATTTTTTATGTCTCTCCTGATTTTTATTCCATTTGTTCTATCAACTTGTTACACCAGTTACCAAGACAGGTGTGTTAAAAGCTGTTACCATGTTTGTGGATTTGTCCATTTATCCTTCTAGTCCCCTTTTAATTGTTAAACAGATAACTTCCAAAATATATTTGTTAATGGTGCATATGTTATACTTGCATTTTTGAATACACTACCAGTTGCAATCAAGAATTATTTACTCAAATAAGGATATATGCACTATGACAAAGAACAAATTTCTTCAGTGGGTAATCTAAGGAGGGAGAAGTTGTGGAATCTGGCTTAAGACTCTTGAATCCTGATGTACATATTTTAAAAGACTAATAAATTAAAATGGATATTTAATAAATAGAGTTAAATATTTATTTAATATAGCACATTTCCTGAGTGTACGAGGAAATATGAAAATGAAGAAATTACACTGTTATTCTGAAAATAGAGTTCTGGTTCTGTCTCCAACCACATAAACCCGAAAATGATATTAGTGCTCAACGTTTTCATCATCCCTCACTCCTAAAGAAGGAATAACAATGCTATTCTATCAATCTGATGGGTAATGCTGATACTGAGAAGTTAGAACAAGTTAGAGCACATAAGTATAACACATTTGACAAACATAAAATATTTTACCAATGCAAAAATGTTTACAAATTATTTAAACTGTTAAAAACATTTACCCAGAAAATCCTGATAATCTGAAGGGATATCTGCTTATTGCAGCTTTATTTACAATACCCAAATTATGGAAAGAGCATGTATCCACGGATAGATGAACATATAAAGAAATGTGGTATGCGCATACACTGGAATATTACTCAGCCATAAAAAAGAATGAAATCTTGCCATTTGCAACAACATGGACAAAACTAGAGGGTATTATGCTAATTGAAACAAGTCAGTCAGAGAAAGACAAATACCATATGATTTCACTCATATGTGGAATTGATGAACCCAAACAAATGAGCAAAGAAAAAAAGAGAGAGAGACAAACCAAGAAACAGACCTTTAACTCTAGAGAACAAACGGAGGCAAGGTAATCTATAGTTTTAGAATCAGAAAAATTTCTCTGAGGTGATGGCAATGTTCTGTAATGTGGTTCCATTAGTGCTTATATGGATTCAGATAGTTGTCAAATTAAAGCTGTACTCTCAAATTGACACTTTTTTTTGTATTTTCTATGTAAGTCAGACTTTCATAAGGTATGTTTCAATAAAGCGTGTTTCTTCAAAAATAAATAAAATAGATAAGCCACTGAAAAATGAGAAAAAACAAAAAAATGAAATTAGAAATAAAATGTGAGATTCAGCAAAAAAATAGTTTTTCATTTACTTGTTTACTTTAAATTTACTTTTTAAACATTTAATAATGTACTCCAGAGCAAACTTCTTTGCTTTATAGGGTCTGAATATAATCTTTTTCTATATTTGACAAAGGGCTTTCAATGTTATTGTATATAGAACTTAAAATGCACAAAATTCACAATAAGATTGTCTGGGGCTTATACCACTCTCTGCAAAGCATGATCACAAACTGTGTGTTCCTATAGGACTTAAAGATTGACACACAATAAACTGCTCTGTTTCTGTTTGCCCTTGGAACAATCATTCTTGAGTTTAGATCAGTGACTTTGGCTTCGGTAAAATTTCTTTATAATTATATCCCCCATTTCTTAGCCTTATTGCTTCCCCACAGACTTCTGGAAGGACTGATTTCCACTGAACTGCTTCATCTGGTATTGCTCTTTTCTTACAGTCAGAGAGGTAACATACCTGGAATTAGAGCTCTCAAATAGGGTCGAAATGTTTATCCAGCCACTCTTACCAGTTACATCAATTTTATCTATTGCAGTCCCCACAGCACTTAATTTATTTGTGTATCATGATCTGGAATTCACAACCAGAAAATGAACAAAGGAACTCCTTCATATTGAATTTGTTTTACTGAACATGAGAAAAATCAAATTTTTGTTTATCTGGCAGTTTAGTAGATTAAACATTGTAAGGAGACTCTAGAAATTGTATTGTTCCTCATCCTTTCATCATCCTTTATTCACTCATTCATTTATCCATTACTTCACTAGGTTTTCCATTTATCAACGCAGCTACTTGCCAGTAATCAACCCCAGCTACATGCCATCCCACCCATTAATCCTTCATCTTCCATTCATTACATACCTCCAAAGCATTATCTGTGCATCTGTACAAGAGTGTATCAATGCACTTACCAATCCATCCATCATCCATCCTTTATCCATCCATTCATCCACTTAACTCAGCATCTGCCTAGACACTCAGCACCATGAATACTGATTGTGAGTTTGGCATTAAGCTATATTAGATAGTTCAGGAATAAAAAAGAATTTCATAAAACTAATCTCAGACAAGAGAGGAGATGAAACTTATGAGTTATTAATTTTTTTTGAAAGTTGTGACTTTCAGATAACTTTTTGATGTTCATCTTTTCATCTCTATTAACTCATGAATATTCAGAGCAATGTGGTTACACAGATAAGCAATTACCTGTGAAATTTGAGGAAAATACAGACACCCCAGCTCTAACCCAACATTTCTGTTGTGGAATATCCAGCAAGTTCGCCTCAGCATCAAATATTCTGATCACTCCACATCAATTTAGATGCATAGCCAACATTCAGAACCACTGGCTTCAGAGAAATCCTACAGTGTAGTTTTCATTCAGTAGTATGTTTCCCTAACTCACCTCAGGAGAACATGGGTATATATATATATTAATCAGGCTTCTCATACAATGTAAATCTCACATTGTGCAAAGATACACAAAAATCAATATAAATGAACATATTTAAGGTGTGTGTAATTACAGTTTAAAAAAATCCTATACATGTTAAGGGAAGGAGAAACAGCATGTTTTATAACAGACATATTTATCAAGAAAAAATAAAAGATTAGATTTCTTTATACTTAATTCTCTTTACAGTTTTATAGGAAACTCCTTCTCCATCTTCCAGGAGGAAATAATATTGAAGATGTGTTTCTGGATTTTCTGCTCACAGCTCATTAAGGCAGGAGGGGTGTTTTTGTGAGTGGTGGGTTGAGAGTCTAAAATTCATTGATTTTTTTTTTTCCTCTCTATTCAGCAAAGTTAAGGTAAAGTCATCTGTTGCCTGGTGATTTCTTTATTCTTCATTTGAAACTCTCCCCTGTGTAATAAACATCCCTCCCCAATCTCTTTGTGATAAGCGGAGCTGTTTACTGCATTGGGCCTGCTTTCTAGAAGCATTTGTGGAGGCTTTCTCTCTGTCTTGCTTTCAGAATTTTATGAAAACTAGACTGTAATTTGCTCTGTACCTAGTCTGGAATCTGTCTTTCAAACCCAATTCTCATATGCAAATATAGATTTAGTATGCAAAGAGAAGAAATGGAGAAATAAATATGATATAAAACTTTCATGGCCTAATATTCATTGTTGATAAGTCTGGAAAGTTGGCTAAGGGGATGGTTCATGGAGAACTTTGTATGCTATGATAAAAAGGCTGGGCTTAATCCCGTAATGTTTGGGGAGATGTGAAGGATTTGAGAGAGGAGGAAATGAGCCCATCTGCATTTTGGACAGACAACTAACTATTCAAGCTACAGTATGGGCGATACTATTCATGCTATTCAAGTACAGGGTGGAAAAGAAGGCTGAGACAGGGAGACCTGTGTAGTAGGTCCTACAATGATTCGGAAGAGATGATAAAGTCCGGAAAGGAATGGTGGCTGTGGGAAAGCAGAAGAATATTTAGAATGAAATATTTATTTTAATTTTGTGTCATCATAAATACATGGGCAGTCACTATTGGAATGTCTCGTACTTCTCCTGCTTCTGATTTCCAGAATCAGACAAGATCATCTACTTCGCTGTTTTGGGGTTTTCCTGTTATTAAAACAGCGGAGAGAAAGATGTGGAAGGATCCACTTTGACATCTGGATATGCTGCTAAATCTCTGAAACCGGCAAATAGGAGTCTATTTTGAGAAATACTCTTGCCAGTAGCATCTGGCAGTTCATTCCGAGATGTTTTCCAGGTTGCAAAGGACTTAGGATTTCACTGCAAAGATTTCAGAGGGAAGAATTTGCCTTTGCTGCTTTCAACATCATTGCTCTGAATCAGAAATTTGCATGGTTGCAGTTGTGAGCATATAAATTTTATTTTAAGATGCTCTATCCATATCCAATTTCAGTTAAACTCAGAAAGTTACTGCTACTCATGAGTGGTAAAGTGTAAGGTCCTTAGCCTGTCATATAAGGGTCCTGATATCTTTCCAACTCCTGCCACGCCATCCCTGATACCTTGTGCTATTTGTCTTATCCAAGCTCTCCGTGTGGTCATGTCTCTGTACATTTGTTCATGCCATGACCTCTGCCACAGTTTCCCCTCCCCCATTCCTACACTTGGCTGACTCCTTCTCCTTCTAAATTTACTTCAAGGTTTTATTTCTCTTTGAAATATTTCTTATACTCCTCAGCCATTTCAGCCCTGTCATACTATCCCCATAATCTATGCAGTTTTCCAACTCCACACTTTTCGAGCTTATTCTGAGAATTTTACAAATTTTAATGCACACATGATCAGCAAATCAACATTTAAGTTTATTTAAGAGTGGCTCCAAAAAGAAGCCAGATTATTATAGCAAAAACTCCTGTGTATATAATCAAAATTAGAGCTTCCATCTGTTATTCCCAGAAAAATACATTATAAGCCGTTGATAAGAAAAAAGTAATCTTTCAGATCTTTTCTCAGACAGCAATTGGCAGCAGCCAAGTTAACGAATTGCATTTAGTTTTTGTCCTCAATATCCATTTCTCTTCTTTAATAAAGAGGCTTATGTAAAACTTTTATTTGGACAAAATATTCCAGTGACAATCTCATTTCAGAAAAGCTATAAAGACCTTGCTTTTTGGTAGCCTGCTACCTACTAGAGAACAAGGTCCCCTCTTGAATGGGCTGAAGAAGCTTTTGCTTCTACAAGGTTTAAATAAACAAAACAAATGTTTCACCTCAGGTGAAATGCTTGAACGGCTCTCTGCTGACCTACAAGGGCAGTTGTGTAGCTAGAGGAAAAATTGGCCTGGAATATAGTTCCACATAACACAAACATTGAAAAGTACAAGGTTCTAGTTAAAAAGGTGCAACATAATTCTCGAAAGGGAAAGAATAATAGTTTTAGACTCTGATAAAGTAGTCTAAAAGTTCCTTGAGAAATACAACATTTTTGAAAAGTGGATAGCAGTTCATTAATAGTGAAGAAAGGAAGTGAATTTCAAATATAGAGCTTAATAGAATGTCTTGCATATAAGTAGTAAAATAATGTTTAAATGCATATACCCATATACTCTCACTGAGCCCATGAACCTACCAACTAACATTGAAGAGCATATTTGATCAAACCCTTTACAGATAGGGAAATTGGGGCCCAGTCAGTTTTACTATCTCATTCTCCAAATAATCACAAGAACTAGAATGGAATTCAAACAACACATCAGTTAATTTTTCAAAACATAAAAATTGATAAAATATTCAGAAGCAAATGCCACACACATATACACACATACATATATAAAATAAATTGTAAATACATTATTTGAGAAGACTCAATATTTCTCTATATTTAAAGTTGTAATTTTTTTTACTTTTTTTTCTGTCTCTTTTAGGAGGTAGCTCAGGTCGGCTCCCTCCCTCAGTGGCATTTCTCTGCTGTAGTATATTGATCTCCTGGCGGAATGCAGGAAGTTGTCTTATCGTAAAAGTGTTTGACAATATATAGAAAGAGAATATTTGCATGTCAGAAATATATTCACAACAACACCTGATTATTATCAGCTTCACTAAATTTCCATACTTTTAGTTGTTGACATGTGGTGGAAAATGTGGGATATACACAAACTGTCAAGTGGGGTAAAGGAGAGATTAATCAATGCCAAAGAAGAATGAAAAGGTATTGGGGCGCCTGGGTGGCACAGTGGTTAAGCGTCTGCCTTCGGCTCAGGGCGTGATCCTGGCGTTAATGGGATCAAGCCCCACATCAGGCTCCTCCGCTATGAGCCTGCTTCTTCCTCTCCCTCTCCCCCTGCTTGTGTTCCCTCTCTCACTGGCTATCTCTATCTCTGTCAAATAAATAAATAAAATCTTTTAAAAAAAAGGTATTGGTGGTTACAGTTTCAGACTGGTTTTGCCTTTTAATTGCTGCCTAAGTGGTAGGAGTTCTGGGCATTAACATGATTTTAATAACCTCCTTAAATACTCAACCTCTCTCCCCCTCCTTTTCCCTCCTGCCTTTAACTGTACCTTTAACGACCGAGAGCCTTCTCATTTCTGCTGAAAATGCAAACGCTCCTGGGAATGGAAACCAGGTACATGATTCACTTAAATTCTCTTTCCTAAGGGGATTTGAGAAACTGGGCATAAAAAACAAAGAAGTTAGACACAGAGGATAGAAAATAAAACAAAACACAAAAACAGGAAGAAGAAGGGAGTGGTGCAAGGAGGATGAGAAAAAAAGCAGAATGATGAGTACAGGGATGAATCACTGTAACTATAGATGGGAACCCATATTTTCTGTGCATATCTACTTCACCAGTTTTTGCTGTAAAAGAGATAAGGATTTTCTAACAGAACTAGAAAGGGGGGAATGGCTTGATTATGGTGCACCAATTTCTAATCACCAAATTTAAAATAATAGTAGTGATAATCCTTTTAATATTCTTCCTTGGCAGAGTGAGTTTCATGTTCATTGCAGTGGGATTTATAAATTTCCTTCCCATGAATTATTAATCTGGGTTCCTTGATTTGGATCATGTCTTTATAATTTTACCTCCTACACTATAGTCTGATATTTAGAAGACATTACAAACCATAATTCATTGATTTGATGAATTAATTTTATTCCCAAATTCCTTAGAAGTGAGGGGAACCCCTTTTTCCAGAATGTTAAACTGAGTCCACACTTTAAATAAATAGACATACAGAGAAAATGATTCAGTTATAATGAACATACTGCGATACATTTCTGTTACACAGAATCAGTATATGAAGCTCCCAGGCATTAGTAAACAAAAATGCAGACATCAATATTCTCCAAGGTTTTATGAAGAAAGACACATATAGATCATTCTTAAAAGTCTAAAAAGTGCAGGGAAGGCTAGATTGTATTTTCTAAATGTCATGTTAGGTGAAATGTTCTCACTGAAAAAACATTTTTGAATGTGATAATTCATTAATTAAATAAAATTTTCCTTTACAAATTTAACTTAGTTTTATACAAAAGTTTTCCATCTCATATCTTGAAGGTCTTATCAGTGAACAAAGCATAAGGTATTGACATTATTTTTTTGCATTCTAATTTTTTAAAAAAAGATTTATTTATTTATTTATTTGACAGAGAGCCAGCGAGAGAGGGAACACAAGCAGGGGGAGTGGGAGAGGAAGAAGCAGGCTCCTAGCAGAGGAGCCTGATGTGGGGCTCGATCCCAGAACTCTGAGATCACGCCCTGAGCCGAAGGCAGATGCTTAACGACTGCGCCACCCAGGCGCCCCTGCATTCTAATTTTTTTAATCAGTTCTCAGTAATAAATCTATTGATTTCTTCAGAACAAAAGTCCAGAAAAGCCTCTTATCAAAAAACAAAATTGGTGGCATCCAGACAGAAGTGAATTGAGTTTCTACTTCTCAGCCTTAATTGGATGAAAACAATTGGTGCCATTCGGTGATTAGCAAATCACTTAGATGGTCCACTGGGATCATCCGTTTTGTCTGAACATAGGCCTAGGAATATAAATATGGGAGCTTCTGGTGCTCACAGATCTTACATGTTTGTAGGGTGCAGTATGTACCCAAAATAAACAATTAGAACCAAGCGGTTTAATATATATGCATATGTATGTATATATACACACACATAATATATACACAAAATAGATGTAGGCACATGTAGTTTTAGTTACATATAAAATGTATATACACATATACAAAATGAAAATCATATACGTATTAAAAATAATGAATTAGATCTGTAACTATTACACTGTTTTACATTATCATGTGAGAAACTCAAGTAGTTGACAAATATAGGGGTTTTGATTGCATTTTTGAAAACAATCATGCAAAGCGTATATGTACATGTGTTTGGCTACATGAAATTTCAGAAATGAGGAAAAGCATATACTAGTTTGTTAAATATCATACTCTTATATTGCATGAATTCAAGAAAATAAAACTCTATCTGTATTTAAAATTCAAATTGAGATGCATAAAGATTCAACAAGCATATATTTAAAGGCTGGAAGGCAAAATATGCAAATGGAAACCTCTACTTGATTAGCTTATGTGATTATAGGTAATTTTCTTCATCAATATATTATTTATGTTACTTTGTTATTTACTGATTTATTTCATTTTAATAGAGTCTAACATATCAATATAGTTACAAAATAATCTATATTTCAATACAGACTTCAAACTTTAATTTAAATATGAAAACAGAATTAAAGACAATGCATTATATCAATATAAAATACTATTAAAGTTGTTGCTAGTAACGCATAAAAAGAAGAAACAAAGAGTTGAGACCTGAATGGGTTCTTCTGTTGTTTCACTATTTATATTTAGGACCCATTCCTTTACCTAAACTGAAAGCTGACTGTCAGATTTTTTCTGGGTTCCCAGTGTCTGAAAGTGCCCTACTTGGAGTTGGCATTCCGTGACTACTTTTCACTAAAGATGACTCCAGTGCTGAGTGACTCAGAATTCAGAACCTTGACGTGACAGGGTTTATTACCTCATCTTAACAACAACTGCAAATCATCAAGAGTTATTTTGAAAACACATCTGAAATCTCTACTACCTTGGTCTTCATAGAACTTCTTAAGAATATAAAAGAGGAAACTTTTCATAAATAAAATGCAATGGTATTAAGACATGTCATTCCTCTGATGTCTTAGGCTTTCTTGAAAACCCACAGCAGATTCTTTAAAAAATCCACTGCAACGTACTCCCCCAGGATACTGTATCTCTGAGGGGCAGACTAAACGCTCCCAGTACAGTGATTCATAGCTCTGCCCCTTCCACTAGATTAGCAGCCTCTTATTTTTAAGAACTACATTTCCTTCAGTTTCTTTTTTATTTTTTAAGTTCTTACGGATGTCCTTAGTGAAAAGGACTAATTAAGTATTTAACAAGTATTTGTTGAATGAAAAACATACACACAACGGAAGGGTTGTAACCTCAGTCTGAGGACCTTACATCTAAAATGCCAAATATAACTCTCTTTTGTGGTGTCTCGGATGTGGTAGGCTGTTTTCAGATGAAGCTGAGCATTCTCAGATACGGGCTACCAGAAACTCATTGAAGTAGATGACAAGTGAAAACCTCGTAACTTGTGAGAAGCGTATGGCCACAAAGGTTGCTGCTGATACTCTGGATGAAGAATAGAAGGGTTATGTGGTCCGAATCAGTGGTGGCAATGACAAACAAGATTTCCCCATGAAGCAGGGTGTCTTGACCCATGGATGTGTCCACCTGTTGCTGAGTAAGGGACATTCTCAATACAGACCAAGGAGGACTGGAGAATGAAAGCACAAATCTGTTCAGGGTTGCATTGTGGATGCCAATCTCAGTGTTTTCAACTTGGTCATTGTGGAAAAAAAAGGTGTGTGTGGGGTGGAGGATAATCCTGGACTCACTGATACTGCTGTGCCTCACTGCCTGGGGCCCAAAAGAGCTAGCAGAATCCGCAAACTTCAATCTCCCTAGTTGATGTCCACCAGCATGTTGTAAGAATGCCACTAAATGAAGAAGAAATCTATAAACAAAGTGCCCAAGATTCAGTGTCTTCTTTCTCCATGTGTCCTCCAAGACAAATGTCAGCATACTGCTCTGAAGAAACATTGTACTAAGAAAAATAAGGAAGACGCTGCAGAATACGCTAAACTTTTCGCCAAGAGAAGGAAAGAGGTGAAAGAAAAAGCGCCATGAACCAATTGCCAAGAGACGGAGCCTGTCCCCTCTGAGAGCTTCTACCTCTGTCTGAGGCCAGTCAAAAATGAGATTTTCTAAAAGTAACAAATAAATACGATCAGACATCAATAAAATAAAATGCCAAATACAGTCACACATATTCACACCACTGGCTACGCAGTATGGAGTGTACTCGATTGTTTACTCAATCCAGATGCATTCCAAATATTACCACTTAACAGAAATACTAGAACATTCTTCTCTAAATATAACCTTTTAGAGATAAAAATATTAACCAAAATGTTTTACATGTGTCAATCTGCTGAATACATTTTAACCTTCTTCTTGACATTTAGATATCTGTTATGAAGGTGAATTGATATACTAGACACAAATGATGATATTTTTGCTCCTCTTTTAAGTGGCCCCAAATGTATATAAGGTATATAAACAATTGTAAAGAGGTATTTACCTATATGTACAATTTTGGCACATAGAATATTTAAAAATTTTATATCAGGAATAACCATTTTTGCAATGACTTATTTTAGATAAAACAATTAAGGTTATATTACTGTCTAAATGAATCATCTTCTCAGTGGATGCCAATGAGTAAAGAGTTCCCAGAATCTCATTATACTTAATTTATGTATGAAGTTCCCCATGACCCAGTTCTGATGTGCTCTCAGGGCTCAACATCTACTCATCACAAAATCCTTATTCATAAATCAGGGTTACAAGATTGATTGGATGTACTGTTTGCTTTTCACCACCAAGCAACTGTCTAGTTTACAAACAATGATTCCTTTTGATCATTTTAACAGTGATAAGTCTATGCTTGTGCATATCTTCCATAAATATCTTATGGAAAAACTAATTCTATCCAATTACTTGTATAACATTCAGATGAATCATATTGTTTAAAATAAAATCACTTAATTGTTTGGCTCTTGTGGATGCCGCATGGATTGCCTCTTATTGAGTGTTTCACCTGTTTGTTCTGTTATTATTAAATTGCAGACTTATGTTTTGATGACTGCATGTTCTTCTTACCACAGCTATGTTCTAATATGACTTTAATATGCTCTACTTCCCTAGCACATTCTTATGATCATATTTATGTGTAGTTATCCCATTTTAAAATTCATAATTGGCAGTGCTTTAATATTGATATGGTTCTTATTCTTCTATTCTATGTGGTCCAATCACCTTCCTTTAACTAAAATACAATAATTCAAACTGAAGTGGGAGCTTGAGTCTGTTGCTTTAGACAACTCAGACATCCAAAAGAGATAAAGAACATATACAACTCACCACCAAAATCCCAAAGAATCCAATTAGAAAATGGGCACAGAATCTGAACAGATATTTTTCCAAAGAAGATCTACAGATGCCCAATAGTTACATGTGAACACACTCAACATCACTAACCATCAGGGAAATGCAAATCAAAAGCATGGTGGGATCTCACCTTATACCTGTCAGAATGGCTAGTATCAGAAAGACAAGAAAATAACAAGTATTGCCAAGGATGTGAGAGAAAGGAACCCTTGTGCACTATTGGTGGAAATGTAAATTGGTAGAGCCACTGTGGAAAACAGTGTGAAGAATCCTCAAAAATTAATAGCATAAATACCATGTGATCCAATAATTCCACTACTGGCTATTTACCCAAAGAAAATGAGAATACTAATTCAAAAAGATATATATATATACCCCCATGTTCATTGCAGCATTTACAATAGCCAAGATATTGAAGCAACCCAAATGCCCATTGATAGATGAATGGATAAGAAAGGTGTACATATACACAGACACACACACACATATACGCACAGAGAGGAACATTACATAGCATGAAAAGGATGAAATCTTGCTATTTGTGACAACATGGACAGACCTAGAGGGGAGTATACTAAGTGAAGTAAGTCAGGCTGAGAAAAAAAAAAAGCTCCCAAATCAGCAATTCTGAGATGAGGCCCAATATTTTGTATTTCTGACAAGGTCCCAACGTGATGTCAAAGCTGCTGGTCTCAGGACCACACTTCGAGAACACTCAAGTTAGAGACTCATTCTTTTTAAAGATATTCATAACTGGGCATATTACTAGAAGCCAGATTACTAACTGATCCAAATATACCTGAAAGCTACATGTGGTAAAGGCAGGGAAGGGGAGGGGAGTCTTATGCAGTCTCCTACTGTGATTTCTTAATGTAAATCACTTTAGAGCCTTGGATAGCACAGGTTAACTGGGCAATAGACTCTGCTTCTTCTGTCATTGTTACATCCCTGTCTTTAGTACAGTCCCTAGCCCTCCCGGGCTAGAAATTGGAACAGAAGATTATTTTGTGAAAGACACTGTCCTTCCTTCATCAAATTATTAGCCTTTGTATGGTCCAGGCACTGGGGCAACAGAAGTAAAGGTGAACATTTGTCCTATAGAAGTCATGGTCTAGTAGAGGAGGCTGACAGAGAAATCCCAGGCTCTGAAAGAGATAAGCTCAGGAGGCAACTGAGCCTTGAACCAGTGGATGTCTGAGCTGAAAGTTTGGGAGAGTGAAGAGATCTGAAAATGATGTGCAAAAGCCCTCTGAGGAGTTCCCTATAGATATATATGAGGGGCTGGAGAGGGATGAGTGATGAGATTGAAGAGGTAGCCTAGCCATGAGCCCATTTTGTAAGGCCCATTGTGTCAGATGAAGGCGAATCTTTGAAGATATTTACTGAAAATCGCATCATCATGCTTACACTTTAGAAAGATCTGTATTCTAGATTCTGAATTCGTTTATATATCTAATACGGCAACTTATGGGGCATCTGGCAGTTAATTTAGGCTCAGTGTTTATAGATAGAAAATAGAATGGTCCTGTTCATGTTTTGCTTTCTTTGGGGCAAATTTTAGTAGATTGTTTGAAAATATGCACAGGCGTTTCCCCATCTGTAACTGTGCCCCTTTTTAATAGATGCCACAAGCCTCTTAAAGAAGAAGAGGAATCTGTTTCTCCACATCTCAAATCTGAGATGGCCTTGTAACTTCATTTGGCCAGTAGAAAGCAGCAGGAAGAGCTGTGTGCTAGTTCCAAGCTTAAGGACTCAAAAGGCTTGTGCATTTCTACTTTTCTCCTTGAACCCCACACCCCTCCCTCCAACACCATCCTCCCTGTGCAGTCACAGACCAGCCAGCAAGCTGGAATGCTGGACAATGAGACGACATGGAGGAAAGACCATTCAGCTCAGCGAAGGGCCTCTGAAACCAGGTAGCCCTTCCCTGACCTACCAAATGACCACATACTCGTGAAGAAATCCAGCTGAGGTCAGTTGAGTGTAACACAGCTGAAAAACCTGTTCAGCAGATGCAGAGACTTATGGGAAAATGCAAATGTTTATTGTTATAAGCCATTGGAGTTCAGTAGATCTAGAATGCACATTATTATGGCAATGGATAACTGGTACGCAGACACTGCACAGTGTTTGAATACATGGCTTTTCTTAATGCTCATAGCTACTTTGCAAGGCAAATATTGTAGTCTTCATTTTGTAGAGGATAAATCTGAGGCTCAGACAGTTAATCTTCTTTCCCCATTGCCACTAAAATGATAAATTGCAAAGCTGAGATTTAAGTTTTGTCTAGCTATTGCTAAAGCACAGAATCTTCTCTGTCAACTCTGTGGTCTTTTCAAATTTCTCTATCTTGAGAAAAAAAGAATAAAGTCAGATACTTTTGGTCTACAGTGTAACTCATGGACAAATGAACTGAACCTCAGTGAACAAAACATATATATCCATTGATGTAATCATTAATGAGTTTTTATTCCAAGAAGGCTGCAGCCCCTGGAGAGGCAGTATAAGTAATTATGTTTTAAAAAGCATCTTCTTGCCTAGAATAGAAACTGAAAAGAACATACGTTGTGAAATCATTAGAAAGGGTTAGGAATTCCATCAGAATTACCACCATGGGTATTCTCACCCCAGCCTGCCCAATTAGGGAGCAGACTGACCGACTGCTGTGGTTGTAAACAGATTTCCCTCCTTTCAACCTAAGAGAAAAGCAAGTTCTTTTTTAAATGTTATCAGGAAAATTATCATTCCCTTTCTCTGAGGCCCAGAATGTAAAAGTATGCTACATATTTCCACATTCATGGGGAAAATGTGTTAGCTGCTCAAGCCATATTCAGGTCACTTCTTTAGATTATCACGTTATGGCCAACCATTGCTAATCAGTAAACTTGATATAGCAAGAACATCCGAGTTAACTAATTAGAGAGAATTTATTCACACCTGGCTTCTAATTTTTGCATTAATTGAAACTTGCCAAATATTCACTGCTGTGATACAATCGAATGTTAGTTATAAAAAAAGGATGGGATTTTGCCATTTGCAACAGCATGGATGGACCTAGAGGGAATTATGCTAAGTGAAATAAGTCAGGCAGAAAAGGACAGATACCATATACAATATCATTTAGCTGTGGAATCTAAAAAACAAAACAAATGAATAAACGCAGGGAGATATTGTGAACATCAACATCAGACGTCTAATCACCAAGAAGCTAGTAACTCATCTCAGCCACAAGTTACAAGCTGTGTGTTTATCAGAAGTGTGAGTGTCAGGACGCCTGGGTGGCTCAGTTGTTAAGTAGCTGCCTTCGGGTCACAGCGTGATCCCAGAGTCCTGGGATCCAGCCCCACATCGGGCTCCCTGCTCAGCGGGAAGCCTGCTTCTCCCTCTCCCACTCCCCCTGCTGTGTTCCCTCTCTCTTGCTGTGTCTCCCTCTGCTCAAAAAAAGAATAAAATCTTAAAAAAAAAAAAGGGTGAAGTATCCCTAGACACACTTTTTTCTTTTCTTTTCTTTCTTTCTTTCTTTCTTTCTTTCTTTCTTTCTTTCTTTCTTTTTTTTTTTTTTTTTTTCAAATTTTGAGGAGCTCCTTTTACAAGTAGAGCAATCCCAACCTGGTGTTCATTTCAACCAATGAGTTTGTCTCTAGTGTTATCTTGTTTGGGCATTTTTTGTTCCTGTAGTTATCGAAAGTGGAACTCCAGGCTGTCTCTGCATTTTGTAAAGCTTAGAAAACAGCAAACTTCTGCTTTGAATATTTTTTGCTATCATCCCAAGAAAACATTTATCTTCTTTATGACCATATTTTTTTCTGGATTTGTGTGTGCCTTTTTAATTTTGTTTTGCTATATGTTATGTGTTACACAACCAGCAGTGTATTGAACTCTAAACATATGGAATCCACTATTAACGTCTCCTTAAATTATTTTTATTTTTTATTTTAATTCCAGTGTAGTTAACATAAGTGTTCTATTAGTTTCACGTATATGATACAGTGATTCAACAATTCTATACATCATTACTCAGTGTTCATCGAGATAAGTGTACTCTTAATCCCTTTCACTTATTTCACTCATCCCCCCGCCCATCTCCCCTCTGGTAACCACCACTTTGTTCTCTATAGTTAAGAGTCTGGTTTTTTTAAATTTTTGTTTGTTTGGTTCTTTTGGTTTGTCTCTTCTTTGTTTTTTGTTTATTTGTTTCTTAAGTTCCACATATGAGTGAATTCATATGATATTTATATTTCTCTGACAGACTTATTTCACTTAGCATTATATCATCTGGATCCACGTTGTTGCAAATGGCAACATTTCATTCCTTTTTTATAGCTGAGTAATATTTTATTGTATATATAAAGCACATCTTCTTTATCCATTTATCTATCAATGGACACTTGGATTGCTTCCATGTCTTGGTTAGAGTAATTAATGCTGCAATAAACATAGGGGCACATATATCCCTTCAAATTAGTGTTTTTGTACTCTTTGGGTTAATACCCAGTAGTGCAATTACTGGACTGCATGGTAAATCTATTTTTAATTTTTCAAGGAAACCCCATGTTTATCACAGTGGCTACACCAGCTTGCAATCCCAACAGTACACATCCTTGCCAACACTTGTTTTTTCTGTTTTTGATTTTAGCCATTCTGACAGGTGTGAGGTGATATCTCATTACAGTTTTGATTTGCATTTTCCTGATGATCAGTGTTGCTATGCTTCTTTTCATGTGTCTGTTGACCATCTGTTTGTCTTCTTTGGAAATATGTCTATTGATGTCTTCTGCCCATTTTTTAATGGATTCTTTGTTGGTTTTTTTTGTGTGTGTGCTGAATTTTTTAAGTTCTTTATATATTTTGGATACTAACCCTTTATGGGATAGGTTGTTTACAAATATCTTCTCCCATTTAGTAGGTTGTCTTTAGTTTTGTTGACTGTTTCTTTTGCTGTGTAGAAGCTATTTATTTTAATGTCATCCCAATGGTTTATTTTTGCTTTTTGTTTTCCTTGCTTCAGGAGACATATCTAGAAAAGCTTTCTCTGGCCAATGTCAGAGAAATTATATCTCTTTTCTAGGATTTTTATGGTTTTAAAGAATCCACCATTAACTTCTAAATATCTTTGATTTATGATATGCCCTTGCATATCAGGTGTCTGTTCCTCTTTATATGTTTAAATATTTTCCTAAAAGTTTTCAAAAACTTCTGTCCATCAAATGATGAAATTTTCTTCCTTTATCCAATCAAACATAGTCTCAACTGAAGAATAACTCAAGTTATATGGATCAAGAGTTAGTCTCCTCCCACTTCCTAGCTTCTCAAGTTTGTCTCCTTTAGCATGGCTAGAAAAGATCATTTTTTAAAAAAATTATAGACATGTATATCTATCTATAATTTGAATCTATTTCTTATCCCCACTATATACCTATATATAATTTAATCAAAACAAGTATATGTGTATATAAATATATATTATACTATATAAAGTTTTGTTTCCATCATATTATGTCTCTATTGAAGAAGACCATATGACTTCTAATTGCTTATCATATCAAGTATCAGTTCCTCAGGCATTCTTTTCAAAAACGCTGATTGTTTCCCATATGCTATTTCACATTAGAAGCATCCTCTTTGATTGATAAGTGAATTAAATCCAACAATTATTTTTCTCAATTTTTTTTTCTGTGTAGGATAATGTCCTGAACAAAGCATAATTCGGACCCTCAAGCATTTTGTTTCATATAAGGGTACTAAAATAAGTATTCTAAGAATTATAAAAAAGAAAGTAATACGTATTAGTTTTATAAGTGTTTTGGGTAAGATTAAACAATTATTTTAAGGGTATTTTCAGAAATGATATATATTACCCCAAAACTTCTTATCAGTGTTTGGTTAGGGTAAGAATATAAAGTACACTATGGAAAAGAGAATGAGACCTCAGTTAAATACACCTGTTCTGAAACCATGGCTCCATAAATCACTAGATATTTGGACTGACCTCTCTGGACTAGAGACCCTAGTCATAGACATGGGAATAATGATAGTACCTGTCTCATAGAGCTGATAAGGGTATTGAGATAACAGAGTTGTAAAGCACTTAGGGAGTGTTTTGGAGAAAAAAAAAAGTAAGTGTTCAATAAATATTAGCCGCCCTATTCTTAATTATCAGTATAATTCTCAATAGTTTACTCATTTCTGTTTGCCTTTTCTTACTCATAAGGACTAGCTTAGAATATCTATTTATCACTCCACCTTGTACCTTTGCAAGTTGAACATGACCTTCAAGCCCCAGATGCAAATTTCTCTCCTCTAGAAACTTTTTACTGAATAGTTCCCTGTCATTGGATTCTTCTCAGTTGTCATAGTTGCTTTCAGCTTGGTGTTGTGCTTTTTTCCTTTAGTTTTATAATCTAAAGTGTTTTTTAAAAACTAAGTCTTGAAAAAGGTTATTTGTTGCATTAAATCAAAAACTATGTTTTTCTCAATGCCAGACACAGTGTTTTTCAAACAGAATGCTCAGTAAAATTTTAGCTTAACACCTACAATCAAATCTGAAAATATGCAGTGGTAGAATATGTAAGCTATGCATTTACCCGTTTATAAATAGTTCTCAAAATATTCATTCCTTTTATTTTTACATCTGTGCCATTATATTCCTTAGTGCCATACAGAATTTAAGTCTAGTAAAAAAAGAAAGAAAGAAAGAAAGAAAGAAAGAAAGAAAGAAAGAAAGAAAGAAAGAAAGAAAGAAAGGAAGAAAGGAAGAAAGAAAAAAGTAGTCATTTCTTAATGGAGAATTTGTTTGGCTGGATCACTGCAGTGAAATAATGTTCTCAAAAACTAAGGATGAAATTTCATTTAAGCTACCCAAAGATAAATTACAAGCCCAATAATTTCTCTTTTTTTAAGACTTTATTTATTTACTTGTGGGGGGGGGATCGCACAAGCAGGGGGAGGAACAGGCAAAGGGAGAAGCAGGCTCCCCGCTGAGCAAGGAGCCTGATGCGGAACTTGATCCCAGGACCTGGAATCAGGAGTTGGGCCGAAGGCAGACGCTTTATAAACTGAGCCACTCAGGTGCCCCACATGCCCAATAATTTCTTAAAGTGCAGCATGCTATGGAGTGAGACTAAATTAATTGTATTAATTAATTAATTAATTAATTCCACTTATGTGGATTTAAGAGTATTGAAATGGGAAGAAAAATTATAGTACTGAAAATCTCCCAATGTTTAATGTTAGCCCGAGGGGTAAATGGGTTTGATAAGGGAGGTTTTACTTATTGTACAATCTTTAGAGAGATAAGCCTGTTGCACAGTCTGGTTTCATGAGCAAGCCAAGTTAATACTGATTGAAAACCTGATTCTTCCTTAGAAAACAGCTTGGAATGATTTATATCATTCCCTTTCCTAGGACTGTTATATGTCATCTATTGCAGAGCAATTTGGATCTATTTAACTTGAAGAATAGAACAAATTGAGTTATGTTGTCTTTACCACGGGTTAGATGCTTTCAGCTTGATGTTCATTCAAATCATTCTGGAGCACAAGGAGGGCTAACGGGCAGTTTTAAGATGAACTGCTTAGTGTTTTCCATTAAACAAAATTAGTTCAGGGATTTGGATGGGAAAGGATGAAGGTAGTTTGACACCAAAGTCAAAACGCACCTTAACTAACATCACACTTACCTGCTACAGCCATCATCTTAAGCACATGTTGGCTTATTCTTAGTCCAATGCTCTTGTTCATAACTAAAATCCTAAGTATACCTCCACTTTGTCTTCCTTTCACTAACTCTTAAAAACAGAATAGTAGTATCACAGTGACCAAGCATGCTGGGATAGGAACCATGGCTGCTTATAGGAAACACGCTGTGCTACATAAATCTTCTCTTTTGAAAGTCAGTTACCTCCAAATGAACTTTCCACATGCAAATGAATATTTAAATTTTCCAGGCATCATTGTTTATATGCATTATAGAAGCACTATATATTTTTTAAAGGTTTATTTATTTATTTGAGAGATTGAGAATGAGAATGAGCGGTAAGGAGGGGCAAAGGGAGAGAGAGAGAAGCAGACTTCCTGCTGAGCAGGGAGCCAGATGCAGGACTCAATCCTAGGACATGGAGATCATGACCGGAGCCGAAGGCAGATGCTTAACCAACTGAGCCACCCAGGCTCCACTATTGAAGCATTATAGAAGATGAATCTCTTATATGATGATACTTGAAATAGTCCAAGCTCAAGGCTACCTTTCAGCATATCTACAATGGTTTCCGATAGCACTTAGTGTTATTGCCACCCTCCCCCTCCTGTTAAATGTCACCATTACAGTTATATTCTTTATTTATAGGTGCATTACCATACACTCATTCCTCAGTCAAGCATTCATTGAATATGTGTGTGGATCAGGTATAAAAGCATAAGATACAATATTTGACACAAAGGTCCTCATTGTTTATTGGAAAATGGATATAAATGTTACAATACACTAAACTGTAATAAAAGTTATATATCACTAAAATAAAGCATACTTGACCTTCACATAAAATGCATATTCCCTGGGAAACGATATCAGAAAATATTTGGGAGATAACATCAACAATTAATGGTTAATAGAATACCATTAAATTTATACCACCATCATTTTTATAAAGCATGCTTTTCTATGTTTTTTTAAAGCATCTTTATTGCGATGTAATTCACATGCCATAAATTCAATGTTTTTAGTATATTCACAGAATCATGCAGCCAACAGGGCAACCTTATTTAAAATATTTTTACCACCACGAAAAGAAACCTCATATCCTTGGACATGAGGTGGTAGTTCAGTCGTTCAAGAAATAGCACCAGTGCTGAATGTACTAGTACACAGTAAGGCACTGGACTAGCAGGTGCCATGTATCAGGTATTCAAGGTGTGTGAAGGATTTGTAGCTATAAGAATGGTGAGATCTTACAACTCTTGCAAGGTCCATTTATACACACAAAAGGATAACGAACAGCCCAGGATGAGTAACAGGCAGTTAAAATCAAGGTATGAAATCAGGGGGACTTTTGGATGAGCTCTCATCATCCACTGCAGGAAGACGGGGGAAATCAAAGACCAAGTGCAGGATCCCCCAGAAACTGAATATCAAGGACAGTTAAATGCTAAACTAAGATAGGTCTGTTTTGACGAGGCAAAGGCCGAGGCTGAGAAAACCCTGACTCATATGGTAAGGACAACTGAGTGGGTGCCTGGGAAGGTTTTTTTCTCCCCTGAATCCTCCGAGCCTATTCAACTTAAACACGTGGCTCACCACTAGCATGATCTCCCTCATGAATGAATAAAATGTGGAGGCTTCCCGTCCACAAGACAACAGCTGCTATCATTAAGACCTGCTACCCTTCCCCTCCTGTTTACTGGGTTTATAACTAAAGTTAGGTCACAGCATATCCCGCCTTGCAATATGCTGAACTGGATAATAGAGGAAAAGCTCTAAAACTCCAAAGGAGCTGTAAGACTTAACTAGCATGTGTAACTCTTGATTTTCCACCACTACCCAACCTGTCTGTACACATAAATCTACCTTATTAGTCAGTTTAGGATAAATCTTGCTGTGCTGATAACAAATGATTCTATAATCTCAGAATCAAGTTGACTTACCCCCATCACACTGGTTTATTTGCTACACGAGAGCAACCCTCACCCCCACCCCCCGGCTCCATGAATTCTTCCCTGTGGGACTCAGACTGATGGAGCAGCCCAATTTGGAACAATGGTTCTCTCACAGATAACACGAAGGAGGGATACACTGGCTCTTAAATTTTCATCTTGGAAGCTACCTGCATTACTTCTACTCGCATTTCATTGGCAAAGCAAGACTCATGGCCAAGTTGGTCACCATCAGGACAGATCAATATTTTAGAATAGAATTTTAGCAGAGGATATTTCAAACGCTAATACAATCTGCCACATCTAACTATTTATTTTTAATGACTGACTAGTATTCCACAATATGAATGTACTCTAATTTATGTAACCCTTTTTCTACTGATGAATATTTTCAGTGTCTCGCAGATTTCATTGTTAGAAACTATGCTGAGCAGAACATGGATCAAACCATACACATATGTCCGCATATAATTTTTTAGATTGGATTTGATAAATAAAAAGAACACAGAATTATTTTTTTCTGATCTGAAAACCTTCTGATCGGCCTTTATATATCTGCCTTTGACTCACATTATATTTTTTTCTTCCTTGTAATAGCTTTCTTTCTGTAAATAGCTTCATCATTCCAAAAGTATTGCACAAAAAGCTCTTTTAAAAATGCATAATTTCAGTGGTGAGGCAGAGTGCAAGACCACCTATACCTGAGGTCATTAGAAAATGGACATTTCCATGTCTACTGAGGGCTGTCCTGCCATGGAAAGAGGAGGAAGGATGGTCTGCATTGCTCTGATATGCTTTTCTCATCACTGTTTCATGTCTTTTCTCTCAGTGGACAGGTTACATAAGAAAACAATTATTTATAAGCTTTGTGACTACACTGCGTCTAATGGATGAATTCTGATCAACTCTGTGATCATTTCTATTCCCTCATCCACTGTAGGTCCTAACACAGAGCTAATGTTTCTTGTTTCGGTGAAATGATGCCATTCTTTTCCAATTCATGGAACGAAGTAAATCAAAGTTTGTGGAACATTCTCTTAATCCAGAGAACAAATATCAAAGAGGTATTATCAGAAATAACTCAGAAACTGCCAAACATAATTAATTATATATATCTTTAAACCCACATGCTTATTTGTGGTTGTAACAGTCTTTGCAGAAGAAATTAATCACATCTAGCATATAAGGTGACATCACAGTCTAATGTTCAAAATTAAATATAACATTTCATGGTGTTATCTAAAGAGTACAGTTTTAAACAATTTTCAGTTATAGACACAGAAATCTCTAGTTTTTATTCTTTCATTCATCATGAGCATCATGTTGAAAATTACTTAAGGCCTTCAATTAAAGACAATAGCTGTTTGAGGGTTTTTGAAAATAGGGGAGAAAGACGTATGTGCTCCCAAGCACATGTGTAGGAATTGGGCTTATTTAAAAGTTGAAAAACTTTCTCTTCTACAACAGAGGAAAGAGAAGAAAGTATGAGTGTGCAGGTTTTGAGTTTTGATATGGATCAATTAAAAGTTTTCAGAACTGATACGCTGAAAGTGACAGAACCTAGTGGTTATGAATTAAAGTTCTGGCATCAGGCACCTGAGGCTCAGACTTTGTCCTTAATATTTAGGAGTTTACAATTCACTTTCAAATACTAAGTCTGAATCCTCACAACATTCATGGGCTGTAATGTAGTCATTATTATTTCTTTTACAAAAGAGGACATTATCAATTTGAAATGTAAGTCACATGACTACTGCCATAAGCAGATATTATATGATCTCAGAAAATAAATGGAAGGGAAACTCAGTGTATGCTGAGAGGGTTTTAGAATTCTTCAAGGAGAGAATAGAATGAGTTATACCTAGATTATAAGAGAAGCAAGTAAGAAATTTTATAAAAAGTCAGTAAAAATATATGGGAGAAAAATCTATGTGAAAACCAGAGATAAATTTGGTACATAGTAAGTATACTACTTTGGCTTTAATAGGGGACTCTTGTAAAGAATAGAGAACAAGTGGTGAGATAGTGATTTTTTTATATTAATTGATCTCGCCTTGAATGCCAGGATACAGATTTTTTTTTTTAAAGATGTATTTGTTTATTTAACATGAGCAGGGGACGGGCAGAGGGAGAGGGAGAGAATCTCAAGCAGACTCTCCCTGCTGAGTGAGGACAGCGACAAAGGGCTCCATCTCATGACCCTGAGATCATGACCTGAGCCAAAATCAAGAGTCAGATATTTAACCGACTGAGCCACCCAGGCACCCCTGGGATAGAGATTTTAAGCTTTAGTCGCATAATTACAATAGCTACAAATATTTAAGGGCTTACATGTATCGGGCACTAGGATAGATAATTAACATAAAATATCTCATTTAGACTTCTCAGTAACACTAACAAGGCAGCTGATATTATCCTGAGTATTACAGGCATATCAATTAGTTAGGCTGTTAACTGCAGTAACTTGGAAGATAGAAACATACCTATTGAAACTGGCAATCTCGCTAAGGAGATTTATAGACAAATGTTAAATATGTGAATTAGTCTCTTTTAGAAGCATAGGAGGAATTGTTAAATTTGCAAGCAGAAATTAGAGAAAGTACATATATGCAAGGACCTCAGTAGTCAGGTCAGCCAAAGAAATGCATGACAGGCAAAGACCAAATCCAGGGCAATAACAGTAAAATATGGCCATAAGCCTGTCAGACTTTTGTTTGTATGTCTGAAGAATTTAAGTTATTGCCTCTTAGACATTCTCATCTAGGTGAAAGAATTTCTATGAATCTTATAGCCTGGAATAGAAATGTGAATGTCTCAGATAGACTTGTGGGTGGTTCAAAGGCTTTTTTTTTTTTTAAAGTAGGCTCCATGACCAGCATAGAACCAGCCCACCACAGGGCTTGAAATTACAACCCTGAGATCAAGACCTGAGCTGAGATTAAGAATTGGATGCTAAACTGACTGAGCCACCCAGGCACCCCTCAAAGGCTTTTTTCTAATGGACAGATTATAATCTGTTACATGGGAAGCCCATAATGTTTTAAAGGGAGTTGTCCCAGTTGAAAGTACAAAGAAGAAAGAGTTAAACTTTTGGGACCCCAGCTTTCCCTAGGTAAGAGGCAGGCTGAGAAAGACTCAGCTAAAACACAGGCTATTTCTCATGGACAAACAAGGATGACTCAGAGGACATGGACTCAAATACAAAGGAGAGATTCAGGAACTATGGAGAACAATAAATTGGGAGACAGCTCCCAAATCCAAATAGGCTCTAACAGGGACCATTTCCTGCCTCCAGTCAGATCTGGTGCCATATACGTGGCCGGATTTCAGAATTGCCTTAGACGTGATTGCTGTGTGCCTTACGTTCCACCCACAGCCTTCTAAAGGGGACTGCCTATGGTGGCTAACTTGTTCCTGTCTTAGCATTGTATACTATGTCTATCCGAGGCAAATAAGTTGTCACTTTAGTTCGTAGGTCTGCATATCAGGAGCAGAAACACCTTCATCCATGTTCGAAAGCAAAGCAGATCACAAGCTCCTAGAGTTTGCGGTTGACCTACTAATAGGATGAGGCTCTCAGGGAGGTGAGTAAATGTATTTTGTAAGGGGAGAAGCCATGAATTCTTCTTACTAGAGGGTTGACTGTGCAGATCGCTCTTTAAATATTTATTAACAATCCTTCCTCAGCCTGTATGCATATGTCACTATTCCCATAAGAGATGTCCCTCCCCTTTAATATGAACTGACCTTGTGACTTGCTTTGGCAAATAGAATGTGGCCAATTGTATTAGTTCTGTGTCTAGCCCTTAAAAGATATAAGACTTTCTGCTTTAATGCTCTTATAACTCATAAAATACAGAAGGGGACAGAGTAGAGAAGAACTGCTTTTCCATGTAGACAACTAAAGTGCCCAAGTCAAAAATAAGCACATACTGGCAGACATACGATGAGACCTTCTCTTACCTTATAACTTCAGCCTATCAGGTGATGCTGTCACATTATGACCCCCTGATGTGACCTGGAACAGAACTACCAGATGAGCTTAGTCAACACATGAGAGACAATAAATCACTGTTGCTTTAAGCCATTATGTTTGGGTCAGTTTCTTCTACAACAATAGGTAACTGAAATGGTTTATTAAGAAAGCAACTAATTTGGGGCGCCTGGGTGGCTCAGTCGTTAAGTGTCTGCCTTTGGCTCAGGACATGATCCCGGCATTATGGGATCGAGCCCCACATCAGGCTCCTCTGCTGGGAGCCTGCTTCCTCCTCCCAATCCCCCTGCTTGTGTTCCCTCTCTCACTGACTGTCTCTCTCTCTGTCAAATAAATAAATAAATAATCTTAAAAAAAAAAAAAGAAGAAGAAAGCAACTAATTTCAAAAGGAGAAAATACAAGGACTTCTTGTTTTTATTTTAAAACTTTTTGCATCCACTCATAAGAATCCCTTATTATCATGTGAGTATAAACAATAATGTTATTTTATTCAACATCATAGATTCCATTTTAAAATTTCAGTTCTGAATTTGAAGTCTATCTCTACAAATAAAAGTGATATGTCTTCTGTGTCTTTAGCTAACTCTGTTCTATCAATGAATGAAAAGAGAAAAAAATCCAGTTTGTAATTGGAGATAACATTCTCATTTCAGGTGTAATTAATAAATGGAAAACACATTTCTCTTTACCTATATGAAAAGAAGGAGTCTCATTTTAAGTGGGCAGCAGGGATACACATCACATCCTCTGTCCTAAGGTTCTGGTTTTCAGTTTGATAAGATTCCGTTTTAAAAAAAGGATTTATTTTTATTTTAAAAACTAAGACACTACATCTCCAGTCAATGACAGAACTATATTCCACTTACATATTACATGGATACTGCCTTTTGGAATGTTCATGCATTTTATTTTAATCTAACTGGAGAGAATATATATTCTTCAATATGCATTAAGTCTAAATACATGGTTAGCATTTATTTTAATATAGCCTAGAAGGAGAAAAATGCAATTATTTATACAAGAAAAAATGGAACTCGGTCATTAGATAGATGATAGAGAATGGAATGGAATGGAATGGAATGGAATGGAATGGAATGGAATGGAATGGAATGGAGTGCAGTGGAATGGAATGGAATACAATGGAAAAGCCTGGAGACCCTTGGGAGATGCTCTTGTGATGTTAGAAACTGTGATGCAGAAGATCTTTTATGCAGTGGCTCAGATGGAAATCACAAAGGCACAGAAACTCAAGAAGCATAATGTATTATTTCCAAAACTTTAAGTCTGAACCACAAAATAAAAAAAAAAAATATGTAAGTACAACACGACATGGTTTAGCAGGTCATTCTCTCCATGCAGAAACGTCTCTCCATGTCAAAAGATACGTGTAACCTTCCATAGAGAACATCATGAACAAAATAAAAAAAGCTTGACATTGAGATCATTCTAAATGGTCTGAAATTTGTTGTAAAGAACACGTCCAACTAGCTCTATTCATCACATTTCATTTAATAGGTCACTTTGGGATGATTTTGTACTATTTTTCTTGCTTGTTCTGGAAAGCGAAACTCTCATATAACATTATGTTACCAGTCTACAGACTTGTACATGCCCAGGAATTTAAAGAACAGCCTTCCTTCTCCCCCTCCTCTCTTTTGCCCTTTATCAAGACATACATAATTTATGTTCCTTATATGTCTACAACCAGATATACCCTGCAGATTGTTTTGACCCTAGAAGGATGTATATTGGAAATGGCTCACACGGTTGTTGAACAAATTTAAAGGTCTTTAGCTTATTTCTTTCACCAAAATTCATTTTCCTTGCCCTTTCCCGTACTTCTTACTTCTCCTTCTGAGTTATTTGTACCTCCCATCTTTCTCTTCTCACCAGTCCCTGAAGTTTCCTAAGAGCTACTGTCTGAATATTTGACCCATGATGACCTTGAACTGGTATCCTTAGTTGTTCTTTACCATGTTTCACACTCTGCAACTGCCAGATAATAACCAACAAGATAAAGTGACTAATATCAGATGGACTATGAAATTTGTTTAGCAGGAAAAACAAAGCAAAACGACAACACACAAGGCTTGGAATTTTGAAAGAAAGAAACTAATTTTTGTTTTGAAAAAAATAATGGCTCAACATATGGATTTGCCCATCTGGTTGGATCCTAAAGACTTTTATTTAGTCAACACTTCTGGTTAAGTCCTGCTGTATAACAAATAACCCCAAAACATAGTGTCTTAAAACAACACATTTTATTATATCCAGTGGGTTATTTTTAAGGTCAGAAATTCACGCAGGGGGACTTTAAGTTTCCACTTCCTTATGTAAGGAGCTTGCAAGTCACCACTCCGTCCTAACAAGTAAGAAGATGAACAGACTGAAAAATCAACAAATCTTCTTGGATCCATAGAAAGAAGATGACAGTGCAAATTGCTGTTAGGACTGAAAAGACAGAGAGGTGAATAGAGAGAGACACAGCTCCCCAGAACAGAGCCTCATGAGCTGAAGCTGCGTTAGAAACTGGTGTAAAGACAGGGAAAGCTGAGCACTAAGGCGAAATTCTGGGCTTTGGGTGATAATGATATGCCAATATCAGTTCATTCTCAGTAAAAGAGGCACTATCTGGGGAGGGATGTTGATCACAGAGGAAACTGTGCCTATGTGGAGGCAGGGGATATATTGGAAATCTGTATTTTATCTCAATTTTACTGTAAACTGCTCCAAAAAATAAAGACTTAAAAAGACATAAAAGAAATTCAGGAAGGGATCTGCTTGGTGATCCTTCTCCTCACATGGTTTTGAATAAGGTTTTTAGTCAGCCTGCAAACTAGATAGAGCACCCCGGTGGCTTCATTCAAGAATTCAGTGTCATTGTTTGGATGGCTGGAAGGATGAGCTTATCTGGATCTCTCAATCAGAGTGCCTATACTTGGTGTCCTCAAGGTAAGTGGGCTTCTTGTGGTTCTCCCAGATAGCGGTCATAGTGGGGGAAATGGAAACTGACAGTTTCTCCAGTCCTGGTCTTTAACTTCACAGGCCATTGTTTCTCAGAATTTTATTGGTCAAAGCAGTTAGAGAGTTTGCCCAGAACAAAGGAAGGGGTGTAGATCACAACTGTGGATTTGGGGAATGTCAAAAAATATAAAGGATCTTTAATCTAACTCACTAAAACTTTTCCCAGAAAATTTGGGGGCAGTACATAGTTGTAAAGCTCACCAGTAGAGGATATAAAAAGATAGTAATTGCCATGAGTTCTTTGGCCATGTGTAATATTGAATAGTTTTCAGATGTTAAAGGTCATTTTCACTGTCCACAATGATATGCTATAGAAATCCATGGAGTGATTCTCAATGAGAAAGATAGTTGGTCATGGCAGGTCTTGACTGAAGCAAAATAATTAACGCAGTCCTGCCCACAGGGCTCTGCTGACTTCCCTAGCATTACCCAATACTATGAAAATGCTTTCTGTCTTAATCATTCCAAATTTCTTGAAATCCCATGACCGCACCATCAAAATACACCTCTTATACTTCTATGGCTAGGCACACCTCTCAGCATTCATTTCAACAAGCGAAAGCCCAATAATATTTTTAAATCAAGATTAAGAGTTACTTCCTTTCTTAAAGTACTCTACTTCTGGTTTACTTCTCACTTTTCTAAGCTCCTATAATAGCCCACAAAGCATACTTCTATTAATTTATCATCTATATAGATATTGCTGTTGCAATTCTAATCTCTTCTAAATGGCTCTAAGATCCATTGGTCTACAGAGACTGAGTTTCCATTATTTTCCTCTCAGCACATTATGTAAGTACTCAATGACTATGTGTTGATTGAACAAATGACTAAATGAATCAGGTGTATCTCCTGTTTGCCCTCATCTTCAGCTCTAGAATATATAACACCATTTAGTCATTTATCCTCTTTTCCCCAACAGCAAGCAGCTTTCTTTCAGCCAGTCCTTTTTCACTGGCAGCTTCATCATTGGTCCCTCTTGATCCATTGTTCCTAACTTTCACCACACCACTCCCAAAACACAAAGAAAATCCCTGTCATGGATCCAGGCTCTGACAAGAGACCACAGCCCTGCCTCCAATAAGCTTACCTCCTCCCTCAGTTTCTCCAGACTAGGGGTGAGAGTGACTTCTTGCTGTTAATCATTTCTGGGTTTTCTCCCCTTCCCCTCTTGACTTCTCAGCTCTTCCATAACTAATTTTCTAAGTTAAATTTCCTCCTGTTTTAAATATTTGGGGATGTTTCTACTTTCCTGTTCGTATCCTGACAAAAACAGTGTCTATGAAAGTAGAATTCAGAGAGATAGGTAGACAGTAATATAGCTTCCAAGGTCAAAATGGGGTTTTCCTGGTCTATTTTCAAGTGAAATTACGTTTTCTTAAAGACTATTGTGGTTTCACACAAATCATTGTAATCATGTTGGCTACAATTATTACTAATAATCTGTGTACAAATTTAAATAATAATAAATGGACATGGGCATAATGAATAGACAAGGTGGTTATAATTGGATACTCATAATCTGTAGCATAGCATCTTACTATGTCCACATAGCACCAGCTTTCAACTACAGAGCCAGTATTAGCTCATAAATCTAGAAGCCTAATTTCATTGTATCAAATGGGACTTACTGATGATTATTTGTTATTTTCCATGTGTATAATTATGTTTAACATACCTGGCCTACATCTAATGGAATGTTAATTCATTTTAAAAAATCCTTAATTTTCATAGGAAATTAGGGAAAAAAAAAAAGAAGAACCCCATCCCACCACTTAAAAAACAAATGTTTGTTATTAAAGCATTATCTTGTTACAAAATCTTTAACTTGGAATTATTCTCAAACATTGAGAGCTAGATATTAGAAATAACAGTTTCATCAGAATTTCAATTACCAATAATAATTATCTGGAAAAACATTGAAGTTAGTTGACATCAATAATTAGATTAATTTTTCTTTCAACATTGGTCCTGTGAAATACAGTGGATGAAAGTCTCTACATAAAATGTATACTTTCATAGAGACTGTAGTCTACAGAGAAAAAATAACATGTTCAAAGTTCCTAATTTCTTACCGACGACTAGCAATGCATTTTTAAAAATTCTACACAGAATTTCTAAAAGCACACACAATACACACACACACATACACACGTACATATACATACACACATACATATATATATACACATATATATGGCTGTATATATGGCAAATACTATATATAGTTTTACATTTAGTATTTTTTCATACAATATTTTTGTGAACATGTTTTGTTTTTTTTTGGTTAAAGAAAGCATTCTACAAATAGATTAGCTGGATAAAAGATTTGATAATTTAAGGGCTTATGACATTTGAAGAGGGACCTGACAGAGATGAAAAGCACTCCAGGTGGAAAACACCTCAAGTGCAAAGGCCCTGAGGCAGACAGGCCTGACAAGTTACAAACATCATAGGGAGCCAGTTTGGTAGGGGCAAAGCAGTAAGGAGGGAGAATCGAGACACTAAGGATTGAAAGGTAACTGGGAAGCAGATCATGTAGGTAGTCTTTGAGTCACTTGAAGGACTTTGTTCTTAATTTTGAAAGAGAAGAGAAACCATTACAAGGTTTTGAGCAGAGGAGTGACACAATCTCAATTATATCTTAACAGAACTGTTTAAGATCTTTGGTTAAGTGTATGCTGAGTGAGTAGGGAGAAGCAGGAGGATGAGCTCATCAGAACGCTATTACAATAATCTAGGTAAAAGATAGAAAGGGCTTGGACATGGGCTGAAGGTGACAAAAATATTCAATAGTTCTGGATTCTAAGTATATTTATATGTCGGTGCGAAAATAAAAGTGACAATTGAAAGTGGGCTATGAGAAGATAAAATGCATCAAAAATGACTCCAAGGTTTTCGGCCTCAACAAAGAGAAAAATGGAATTGGGATTCACTGTAAGTATAGAAAATGCTTTTCCTCCAAGTTTTGCCTCATAATCCATGTGCCCGAGCTCCTGCATGGCAGATCTTGCTTATACTTTCAGCCACTGCCCTCAGTGGAAAGTTTAGCACCATATAGCCTGGGCAAAAAGAGGATTTTCCAGATAAAACCCTTCGTAATTTAAAATAAAGCAGTACTAATAAGACATAGAAGTTAATATGCTAGATGCTTTATGCAGGACCTCTGTCTTTACACGTTCTAGGGTGAGAATCTGACTTTTATGCCGTTTTTGAGGAACGCTGTGATTATTGTTCTTATAGTAACTGAGTTTCTCTTTCTTTGGTGCAAATATGGGCTGGTGCTGGTACTGCTGTTAGAGTAAAGAGAGAAGAAGAGAAATAGTCAGGAATCAAAAAGAAAGAAAAGAAAACGGAGAGGAAATTTTCTTCTTGCTACATGGAACTCAGGGATATACCAATCAGGCATTCTTTCTCACACTGGTTCCTATTATCTCTTTCTAGGATACCAATTTCTTCCTTTCTAATCGGCTAAATCTCAGATTTATTTCAACAGTTCACTCTGATGCCATCTCTAGAAAATCTTACTTGATCTTGTCTACCTATGTGAGTCTGAATTAATGCTGCCATGGCATTGGGCTGTTTGGCAAGAGTGGTGATTTTTACTGATCTGTGTAATAATCTCACACATATCTATTTCCTCCACTAAACTGAGGCTCTCTGACTACAAAGATAGTCTAATCCATTTCTCAACACCGACACCTACCCTGGCACCTCTTGGTGCTAACATCAACTTTGTACATCAATTCAACGTCAAACGACCCCCTGCTCCCTATGCACCAGGCGCTCTGACAGGCACTGAGGATAAAATACCAGACACACGAGGCTCTGCTTTCGTGGCCTGTGTAGACCGAAGAAAGACTTGTGAAAGCAGTGACAAACCCACATGCTGTCTACACCAGCAACACCACCAAGCACAATCATGAAAAGGCATCCTTAGGTGGCTGCAATGGCCATGTAGGATATCACTAGTAAGTCTGATGTTCTATTATTTGGACAAAAGTTTCCTTTCATCTTAGTAGCTTTTAACATGACAAATGTCAGTGGCCCCAAACCAGAGCTTTGTAGTCAATCATCCTGAACCTTAAAGCCCTTTCGCAGAGAACAGGTGAAGAGAATAAATGTATTCAGGGGAAATTTTCTCTTACATACAATGCATGCTAACTTATAAGGAAGAAAAAGCCAAGGACAACATTTTTACTTTTCAGAAGTGGTCAATGATAAATGGGAACAATTGCAACAAAAACTTTAAGACAATACTAACTAAATATTATACTCAGCAAACCACAAGGAAGGGAGAAGTCTGCCTGTCGTGTGATCTCATCTTTACCAGAATCTGCCTGGGACAAGAAAGACATGCTTTCAAAGATATTTTCTGCCTCTCAGCTCTCTCATCTCCAAGACTCCAGTGCAGTCTTAGAACCAGGTGTTTACTCTGGGACTCATGAAAACTCTGAATTATCTAGGAGGATTTTGTGAGTTTAACTTTGTCCAGTCCCTCAATGTTAGAAATAAAGTTCTTTCAAAGTTGTTCATACTAAGATCAATTTTTCTTAACTGTCTCCCTTTCTTGCTCTCCTTTTCCAGAACTCTATTTCAGATATTTGAAGATTTATTACTTTTAAAGCATTTATTAATGTATTTACACCTCATTAACTGAGTACCTACTATACTCCAAACACTCTTCTAAGCACCGAGACTGTCCTTTGGGTAAAACAGATCAGATCTCTACCCAAATGGAGCCTGTATTGTGACAATGAAAATTTTATTCAGACATCGGATGTGAATTTTTCCGGGGACTGAGTTACTGCTTATTATTTATGGTAAGTTTTAAAAAATTGACTTTCACAACCATAAAATTTAAGAAGGACACAAGCATAGAAACAAACAAGAAATAAACAACGTGCAATGTGCAACAGGACAAACCTAATTTATCTGTGATATTTGTATATTCAAAAATCTTTCTCTTTTACAGTACTTATAAGAATATGCAGAGGTAACATACTAAAAATAAAATGCTTGATGTTATCCCAAACCTCATGTCAAAAATATTATCATTAATAATTTAAATCATGTGGCTGCCGGTACATCTAGACGTTATATTTATAGAAAGTTTATGTTAAGAAATCCTCATATTTCCGAATGAATGTTGTAAGACTGTAACTTTAAAAGATTCTTTCTCTGCTTTCTCAATGTCTTTTATTCTACCTTTCCTACAGCAGGTTATTTTACAAACAATCCCTTTTTCATATTTTTGCCAACTGCTCTAAAATATTGCTATCAGGTAAGAGGATATGAAATGTTTTTTTGAGTACAATCACTCTAATTCTCCATAATGTTATCTTATTGCTTTAAAAGTAAGAGCAGACATCTATTTCCAACATTCAGCAGTAGCTGGGTCAAATCTATTGTTCAGGTAGATACCAGTTAAATGTGGCAATTTTCTTACCTTCCCTTTCTTTCTGCTACTCAAAATAACGCGTGTGTGTATCTTTACTCATGTTACCTCTCCCATTTCTGCTAGGGAAGTATCTGGAGAGCAGAAGCTCCCACTTACCCTGATTGTCTCTACTGGATTGTGGAGAGTTATGTGTTTTACTGCACTTTATTATTGCTCTGCGATGACTTGATGTTTAATCCTTGGATATTATGCTGAAATAGAGAATTAGAATAGATACTATTTGTGGCTGTGAAAAAAAAGCAATCTGTGAAGAATAAGAGCCCAGTAAGCCAATGCAGGTCTACTAGGATAAAGAGCATTCCCTGGAGAATGGAGGAAAGAGCCAGAATCTAGGCAAAACATCTTAAAATTCAGAAAAGGAATAACAGTGATCCAGATTGCCTATTCTGCATACCTCATTGCTCTATGCAAAGAAAGTATTTAACTGAATTACACTCACCACCACCACCACCACCCCGAAAAACATGAAAAAATAACAAGTAATGGTCATTAAGTCCCATTTAATACACTGACATTAGGCTCCTAGATTTATAGGAGTTTCTCATTCGATGTTTGATGAATATAACATGAAATCTTGAAAGAATTTCAGTCTCCTAACTCTAATATTTTGCCTGTTTTAGTCTTTGTTTTTTTTCAGTCAGAGGGGAAAAAAACACCTTTGGCATGAGAAAGAAAAGCATTTCTTTTTTTTTTTTTTTTAAGATTTTTATTTATTTATTTGACAGAGAGACAGGGAGAGAGGGAACACAAGCAGGGGGAGTTGGAGAGGGAGAAGCAGGCTTCCCGCTGAGCAGGAAGCCCGATGCGGCTCGATCCCAGGACCCTGGGATCATGACATGATCCAAAGCCAGAGGCTTAACGACTGCGCCACCCAAGCACCCCAAGAAAAGCATTTCTTAAAGTAAGTATTAAAACATGGATGAGGGGCGCCTGGGTGGCACAGTCCTTAAGCGTCTGCCTCCGGCTCAGGGCGTGATCCCAGCGTTCTGGGATCGAGCCCCATGTCAGGCTCTTCCGCTGGGAGACTGCTTCTTCCTCTCCCACTCCCCTTGCTTGTGTTCCCTCTCTCGCTGGCTGTCTCTCTCTGTCAAATAAATAAATAAAATCTTTAAAAAAAATAAAACATGGATGAAAAAATAAGACTATATGCTAAACCCAGAAGTAACACATGTAGCAAGGTATGAAGTTGTGAAAATCATTAGAATCCATTGCACACATCATGATTTGGAGGATTATATCTGACACTGTACTTACAGATTTACATGCATTATTTCTTACAGTTTACAAGATAATGCCACTATCTAAAGGCTGCTCCTCCATGTTATACATGGGAACCGAAGGTCAGGGAGGATAATTCACTTGCTCAGGATTGTTTAGCTAGCGAGTGGTTGAATTGGTCTTTAAACACAAAAGTTTCTGATTCCAAAGTTCAGTCTCTTTTAACTATTTCTGAAATTGATCCTCCCCTCATAAACCTAAGCTGCTGTCTACGTTTTTCACTATGCTACATGTAAATTGCAAGACTGATTTTTGAGAATAAAAGCATATATGTGAAAGCATCCTGCTGGAGCATAGAAGTGAGAAGGGGTCTGGTGCACTGTGTTAGATCTGTGCTCAGCCTCCTCTTCTGCAGCCTTAGAGGTACTTGCAAGACATCTTTTAAAAGTCAGTACAATGCAATGCAATGAACCTGGCTTTTCCACTCATCAGCTGTGTGACGTTGGGTAGAACACCTCACCTCTCTGAGTCTTGGTTCCATCAGATATCAGATGGGGATAATGCCTTGCTATCCTGTAAGGTTGTAGGCACTGGGATGAAAGGTGTATATATATGTTTTCCCCCATCCCAGGAACAATTATATACTTACTTATCACACACTATTGTTATGCATGTGTGTGTGTGTGTGTGTGCATGTGTGTGTGTCTGACAGAGAAATGGTATCTAGGATATATAACTTCTATAAGTTCTACAACTACCTAATAGAAATGTGGTCAAAAAGGTTTGAATACTTCAAAAAAGAAGTTATACAAACAACCAGCAAGCATATGAAAATGCACTCAACATTATTAGTCATCAGTGACTTGCAAATTAAAATTACAGCACTAACAAGAGAAAGGCTTAAATTAAAAAGATTGACAGCATCAAATATTGCTGTGGATATGGAGTGAGGAAACTCTCACACTGTTGGTGTGTGTAAACTATTACAGCAACTTTGAAAAAAATTCTAGTAGTTTCTCATAAAACTAAATATAAAATTCCTCAGTGACTCATATTTGAAAAAAAATACATGTATTCACAAGAAGAAATCCATTAAAATATTCACAAGAGCTTTATTCATGATAGCTGACAATTTTAAACAGCCAAAAAGTTCATTAAGAAGAGAATGAAAAAGGAAACAAAACAAAACAACTGTGATATATTCATAAAACAGAATATTGCTTAGCATAAAAATAGAACAAGCCATGGATACATGCAAAAATACTGATGCATCTCAGAAACATTATGCAGAGTGAAAGAAAACTTTAGAATATGTGAAGTCAATCTACAATGAAAATCATCATAACCATTGTTGCATCTGGCTGGGGTTGAGAGAAGTAGAAATTGATTGGGAAGGGACACAAATGACTTTTCTAGGGGTGATAGTGATGTTCAATATCTTGATGTAACAAAACTATATTCATGTGTCAAAACTCAGCAAATGGCACACTTCAGATTTGTGCATTCTGTTCATTACGCTTCCACTAAAATAAATAAATGACAATATTGAACTCTGGTTAATGATATTCAGGCTGAAGTCTCTAGGAGTGAAGTATACCGAGTTAATAACTAGGGATTAAACACATCCAGCCTATGATAGATGAATTGCGCTCACAAAAAGGGCATATACATGAGAGGATAGAGAAGTGGCTAGAAGGATATGTATCAGTTAAAGCCAACATAGCAAAATATTTATTATCGAATGCATATGGTGTTATATAGTTCTTTCAAATTGCCATAAGTTTGAACATTTTTATGATAAATTTTGGGGGATAACATGTAACAACATTAGGACAAAAGTTATATTTCAAGGCATCTGGTAATTCATAAATTTGGTTAACGTGAAGTCCTTCTAAAATAACTTTTTTAATAATGTCGTGAATACTTTATCCTCCAGCAGTGGTTTCAATCAGAATCTGCAAGACAAATAGAGTTTGTTATCTGCGTTCATGAAAGAGACTATCGGTGTCTTTTTTGGCACGAAGTTTTAGGATAAATCTGGCTTTATGAAAACAGAAACGCTTGATACATTGACAAGATAATAAGGCTTCTTATTTTGTATTTTTAAACAGAGATGTCAAAGATATTCGAGGACACATGCTATTTCCTATGCAGAAGAAAAGCTATGCTATATAACATGAATATTTTAGGATTTATCTTTGCATGGCACTAACTCGGCTCTTTAAAATAAGATTTTTACTGCTGTCTTTTAGTTTAAACATTAGAAAACTTCCAGGACACAGTTTTCTCTTTCAAGGGAAACTCAATTTACAGATTTAGTCTGTGTTTCCATGGGATTATTAATTCTGACCTACAAAGAGAAGATAAAACCAGCTCTGTTCTCTTTCTAGCATTATACAAATGCACAATGTAAGACTTGGAAGAATCTTCAAGTTCATCTAGTTCATTGCTTTTCAAATTGTTTTCCTTGGACCCCTAACATGTGTAAAGGGACCTCCAAATTTAACCTAGGGAGTTTTGGCCCCATTTCAATTGGAGAAACTTCCTTTATATCTGTTTTGTAGATTTGGGTTGTAAAATTCTGTTTGAAAAATATGTACTGCAGCAGGAAAAATGCATGCCTGGAAAAACTATTCATGTGATAGCTTCCCCCACTGAACAGATTAGAAATCTGAAAGTTAGAGAAACTAACTCAAGTTAAATGACAGAGGATAAAACAACTAAATGGTACAAGGACTAAAAGTGGAACGCTCTTCTCCTGACCTTTAATTTAGTGCTCTGTCTCAGAAACTCCCCAAACCACTGTAACATTGCACTTCTCTTTGTTGTCTGTTTTTGCTGGATAGCATCATATCCTCTGATCACTGAGAAATATTAAGCTTCTACAGTGGAAATACAAAAATAAACAAAGAACCACCAAAAAAAAATCACAAAACACAAAACCAAACAAGCCCCCCTGAACTTAATTGTTAAGTAGCAGCATTTGTATTATAAGCGGTGCTGTCATTCTCAAGCCGGGCACACATTAGAATTACCAGGAAAATTTGATTAAAGTATAGTCCTAGGATCCCATACCTTGACGATCTAATGCAATGTATCAGGAAAGGGCTTAGGAGTCTGTGGTTTTAGTATGCAATTTCGCATAGGAATCCTCTGTTGTATTTTGAAGCTATTGATTTAAGGAACACACTTTCGATGGTTGGTGTTTCCCAAACCTGGCTGATAACAGACTTTACCTGAAAAGGTTTTTGATATTATGGATTACTCAGCTAACACATATTTACTCAGACTTTCTAAAATGAGACCCAAGTTTGTATTGTAAAAATCTTAAGGATGCAGGGGCGCCTGGGTGGCACAGCGGTTAAGAGTCTGCCTTCAGCTCAGGGCGTGATCCCGGCGTTATGGGATCGAGCCCCACATCAGGCTCCTCCTCTGGGAGCCTGCTTCTTCCTCTCCCACTCCCCCTGCTGTGTTCCCTCTCTCGCTGGCTGTCTCTATCTCTGTCTAATAAATAAATAAAATCTTTTAAAAAAAAATCTTAAGGATGCAAAACAAGGAAGCATTCAAACAAAACCAATCTCTGTTGAATTCTGATTTGGGAATCAACGTTAGTTGACCATATCCTGTAACCATGGACATTCGTGCTAGCTTTCTGTGCAAAGCATGCTGTTTTTTTGTTTTGTTTTTTTGTTTTTTTTTTTTTAAAGTTAGATATTTCAAGGAGTCATGTTAAATTGCACTTTCAGGACAAAACCAATGTCAGTCTACAAAAACTGGAATGAACATTTTTTTAGGCAATAACTTCAACTTCCCTTTCACAATTATTGTACCGATTTATTATTACCATGCTTATGATTGTAACATTCTTGTTAATGAGTAAGCACAGAGAACTTTACACTATCAAGGTATATGTATAAAATAGGCAAATATTTGATGAAAAATCAAAAGACTTTCCCCCCTAAAATTAAATGAGAGAGAGATACACAAACAAAAATTAAAAAACAAATTTAAAAATCTTCATCCAGGACAGCAGTATTTTTTTTTAAAGATTTTATTTATTTATTTGACAGAGATAGAGACAGCCAGCGAGAGAGGGAACACAAGCAGGGGGAGTGGGAGAGGAAGAGGCAGGCTCATAGCGGAGGAGCCTGATGTGGGGCTCGATCCCATAATGCCAGGATCACGCCCTGAGCCGAAGGCAGACGCTTAACAACTGCGCCACCCAGGCGCCCCAGGACAGCAGTATTTAACTAGATAAGTATGCACCTATTCCAGTTGAGTTTCATTAGTTAATGTATATCAGACACTGACTCATAATTTGTTTCCTCAAATTATTGCCAGTTCTTCATCTGCATCAGAATCACCTGGGTGCATTTGCGAAATGAGGATTGCTGCATGGCAGCTAGGTATGTTGAGAGATGGTATAAGTTACGTGATAGAGGTGGGATGGGCACAGGGCTGGAGAGTACCAGCAACTTATTCAGGATGTAAGGGTCAGAGAAGCAGAAGTGAGGATTAGACAGTTGGATTAGGGTTTCAACCAGTTGGGTCTGAAATACCAGCAGAGCTAATTGCTAAATTATTTGCAGGGCGGGAGTGGTAGAGGGAGAGATGAAGGGTTTGGAATGTTATCAATTTAGTTATTCCTTGTCATATTCTAGGGAAGAGGGGTACACTCAAAGGTCAACGATGTACTTACTCTTGTACCCTCTGTTTCCTCAAAGAAGTATATTCTTCTTCCTCTAATTATGTGCCTGGAAACTCCTACACATCTTGAGATCCACTTAAAATGGCACTTTTTTTTTTCCCCCTGAAACACTTCTACTTTGCATTTCTTTTAAATGCGTTATCCTTGGTCATTTCTGTTATCATAGAATTATATTAACCCTTGGTTTAGGCATTGTAGTTAAGGGAATGGGTCTGAAATTCTTCATTTGTATAATGCCATACACATCTTGGGGGATCAACTGGAGTAACCTATATACCGTGTCAGAGCAGTATCTGGCATGTGTAAGTGTTCTGCAAAAGGCTAGCCACTGATCGCGGCTATATAGCACTTATTGCCTCCAACTAAAGTCACTGGTCTACATCCGTCTTGTTAACTAAGCGCAGTTTTTGAAAGGATGGAAATGTGCCTGAATACAAGCGGAGAAAGCACCTAAGAAGAGTAACTTGGGTATAGTTATTACTCACTAAATTTGGCTAGCTCTGATGGGAATATTAGAATAACCATTCCAGGGCAATGCTTGATAATGCAGAATTAAATTAGTGATATGGGGAATCAGGCATGATAAGAAAAACATTTTTTTGACTGCATAAAACATTCACAAATGCTTTATGAAGGAGTCCTTTATGACACCTACGTTTTTCTAGGACCTACGCCACGTAGACTGCTCTTCTGTCTAAAGTCAGAATAGTTGCCAAATCTCATATTTCATACATATTTCATTATGCTAATGCATTACTTTGCGCGTGTTGCTGAACAAAGCACCACAGATGGAGTGATTGAAACAGAGATTTGTTGTCTCACAGTTCTGGAGGGTAATACTCCAAGATCAAGGTAGCAGCAGCTGGTTTCTTCTGAAGGCCGTGAGGAATAAGCTGTTTCATACTCATCCCCTATCCTGTGGCTTTCAGTGATTGTTGGCAATCTTTGGTGCTTCCTGACTTGTAGAAATATCACCCAATTGTCTGAATGTCTGCTTTCACCTTTACATGGCCTCTCCCTGTGTGTGCATGTGTGTGTCCAAAATTCCCCTTTTCATAACAGCACTGGTCACACTGGTTTAGGGCCCACACAAAAGGCCTTATTTTAACTAACTACACCTGCAGCAAAGAAATTTCCAAATAAGGTCACATTCTTTATATTAGGACTTCTTACGAATTTGGGGTGGCTGGGAGGGAACCCAATTCAACCTATAATAGATGGACTAAAAATTTTAATAAAAGGTATCCTATGTAAATAATTCTCTCTCTTCACATAATGTTACATTTGAAAAACACATCAACTCCCAAGGTCATTTTAACCAAGAATCATTGGAATTTCTCAGGTCTGGAAGGACATAACCAATTTTTTTTCTGATGTGTTTTCTTCTAAATATTCATATTTTCATAATAGCTTTGAGTCTGATCTCTGCTTTTATAAAAAGACTTAATGGACACATTTGAGTCCCAAGGAATTTTGCACAACGATAAAGAGAATATTTATTCAGGTATAATGAGAATATTTATTCTCACTAAGTTGCACTACTTTAATATAAATTCTGCTGAATGACTGGGCCAAGAGAATTATTAAGCTGCTATTATATAACATGTATAGATAAAATTTAACTCACAATATTTACCCAGGCAGTAAAAACATTTTTCTTAATAAATTTGGATTAGAGAAGGGAAAGTACATTGAAAGTATATATTGCAGTAAACCTTGATTTTGACATTTGATGTCCCTAGGGACACAATGCAGAACTGAGGAACATCAGATCAAAGTATGTTGTAGAAATTCTAGGTAATTTCCAGTAAATACTGATGTCAGTAGCCATATCCTCAGAAACTTTGATACGCCTCATCTGTGTGCAATCTTTTCTTCTCATTTTTTCCTAAAAAGAACTAAGCTTAACAAGTCTCTGAAAACAGCTGTGCTATAGAAGACAAGGGTAGTTTGGTTAAGATGTGAGCAATTATGTCACACTTGCTCTTGTGTTCCTTCTATAATATTCACAGGTGCAATCACGAAAATGAGAATTATAGTGATTCTATAAAACTTAAGGTGAGCATTAAAGTTATCCCTATTTTACAAATAAGGAAATGGAGGCAGAGAGGAGTGACAAATCCAGAATTTGGATTCCTGTTTCCATTTACTGAACCACTAACCTACACTATTTTATACTTGTACCAACGGTTAATTCCATAATTCCACTTGAACTGCTCATTCAACTGATGTGTAAAGGCTAACTTAAATGCTAACTATTAAAGAAGTTCATCAATCAAATATTTATTGAACATTTACTCTGCCAGGCTTTGGGTGACACCTTAAGGGAATAGCTATGAATGACACAGACAGCAAATGGGCTCTCAAGGAGTGAAATCCGGACTCAAGGAGGGAGGGAGAATTATAAAGGAAACAAAAAGAATAGCTTCAGTGCTAAAAAGAAAATAAAAGAGATGACATGACACAAAGTGTTGAGACAGAGAGATTGCTTGAAAGAGTGGAAGAATGTGATCTTAGAAGGTGAGACATTTGTGTGACACTTTGGTTATAAAACTGTGGTTATGAAAGAGACCTATGGTAGGAGTGTTCCACGAAATGAATGAGGAAAGTGAATAAAGAGGAAACTTGCTTGGTATTCACAACATCAGAGAACTCTGCATCAAGTTGCAGGATCAATTTCAGAAGATTGCATGAAATTTTAGGATGACTTTATGATTGAGGACTCAGGTTATTTCTGCTTGTTCTCCCGGTGCCATGACAAAATTCCTAACAAGCATAAATGGGAGGTCACCAGTGTTCCGTTCCATATCAATTAGAATTGGGTGCTTTTAAAAGTTAACTCTCCTTGGAAGCCAATTAAGATTATTTCTAGGTAATCAATAGAGGGTGGTCTTTCTTATTTAAATACATAGGGGAAGAGAAGGAAAAATAAAATAAGATAAAAACAGAGAGGGAGGCAAACCTAAGAGACTCTTAACTATAGAGACCAATCTGTGGGTTCCTGGAGGGCAGGGGATGTATTCAATGGGTGATGGGTATTAAGGAGAGCACTTGTGATGAGCACTGGGTATATATATATAAGTGAGGAACCACTAAATTCTATTCCTGAAACCAATACTATACTATATATTAACTAACTTGAATTTAAATAAAATCTTGGATGAGAACAAAATATTTCTTCTACTCATAAAGCAATGCATTATCATATATACTTACATAGCCTCTTTATGAATATATGAATAATTTTACATTAAATAAATGGACATCTGAACTTTTAATCTTCCTTTCTCTGTTTTACTTCTTATTTCTCTTATAAATCTATCACCTTTACCATACATTATAATTTGTAAATTTTGTCATTATTGTTTAGGGATTTTTACTCTCTACAGAATATGAGCTTCATAAGTGCAAAGATTATTATCTATTTTGTTCAGTAATGTAGAGTGCAGAAAAATGTTTGGTAGATAGGAAGTACTCAATAGATAGTGAATAAATGAATAGATTAATGAATAAATGAATTTAAAATGGTGTTTAGTGGCTACAAATTCAAAATTATATATGTATATTTTTTGTGAGTGGTAAGACACCAGAAAGTGTGAATATTTTAGAGAGAATCCTATGGTTGAGCCAGGTCATCTCTTAAGCTTTTTTAAGCCTCATCCATGATTAATCCATCCATGATTCCCCGTCACAATCATTTAGTTTAACACCTACTCGTGAATGTTCTGAATATATACATACAAACACAGTACTCTAAACATTTTGCTAAATATTTTTGTTTTACATTAAAATAGTATTTTTTCTTCTTATGAATCTCTAAAATGGCCATAGGCAAAATGGATGAACTTTACATTTTTGATAGCAATTTCTTTTTGAGATTTCTAAAATCTCAAAAGAATTTAGACTTAAAAAAAACCAGTTTAATTGGATTGACTATATTTGCTTTGTGAATGTGCAAATACATACCAAGACACTAAACACATGATTCATGAAAGGCTGGTGCTCTGAAGCAAGAAGCAAGTCTTTAGCGTGTCCACACTTGGAAACTTGAGATGATGAGTTTATATACAGTCCATGTCCATATGAAACAAGACAGTTTCCCAAACACACAAGATAAATTTTATTTGTTTTAGAATTACAACTACCCTATTAATATCTGACATTCACAAACACTTTACTTTAAACTTAGTAGATTTTCAAAGTAAAGATATATTAGTCAATGTGCTAAATCATTCATACAGTAGCATAGAAATAGGGAATGAAACCTAAACTTCAGTTCATGCCTTTCGCATGTTGTTTCCCTTTCTTAACTTCTTTATTTACAAAGATCAAAATGTATCTTAAAAAACTTTTACGCTCTTCTTTACCCCCAGAATGAACATCACCCCCAGAAACACCTATTATCGCATTTGTAGAAGACCTTCAATGACTCATGCTATTTTGAAAGGGAGAAGTATTCATAATTGACAGCATATTCTAGAAAACTCCTTTCTAAAATAAGAATTTGGTTAAGACTTATTTATCATGATTGTGGACAGCCTTATTTTTGGAAAGCAATTTTGAAAAAATAAAATATTTGTATAAAATCTTACTGATGCAGCAAGCAAAAGAAAAAAGCACACCTTAGTGTGCCCTAGTTTATGAAAGTATATATGAATATCATTGATAAAATAAAAATATGCACATATTTATCTCAAACTGTGATTAAACACCATTTTAAGTTCATTTATTCATTAATCTAGGTATTTATTCTATTGAGTACCTACTATCTATCAAGCATTTTTCTGGACTCTACATTACTGAACAAACTAGAGTTTCACTAGTGACAGATTAAGACTCAGAGAAAATGAACAAGTTGTCTTTGGCTACAAAGTGAGAAATGCAGGACGCAAATCAAATCTTCATTGACTCAGTAATTAATCTTACAGACATTCCGCACTGTGTGTTAAGAGGTCTAAGAGGAAAACAAGCAGAGAAGGAAGAGAAACTTGGTTAAATAAAATTTTTGATTATGTGAGTCTTTGACCTAAAATGCCTTTTTCCCCACAAACTTATAATTGTTTTAGAAATTTTTGTTACCCTTATAGAAATACAAGATTCACAAAGTCAATCAATGTTAACAAATATACCATTTACTTGATGGCTGGGGATTTTACAGAGCCTTAAGTCATACTTTGAGACCATCAACTCATGTCAGCATGAGAAAACCACCACGGTATTTCTGTGTGAAATTTTTTTTTTAAGATTTTATTCATTTATTTGAGAGACAGAGAGGATGTGCACACATATGAGTGGGGGAGGGACAAGGGAGAGGGAGAAGCAGACTCCCTGCTGAGCACAGAGCCCCACCCAAGCTTGATCCCAGGACCCTGAGATCATCACCTGCTCTGAAGTCAGACACTCAACCTACCGGGACACCCAGGCGCCCCTGTTTGAAAACTTTTCTATTCTGTTTATATATTTAGACTGCTTGGAGGTTAACAAACAACATACCATTTTAATACTGCCAGAAATGACCATGGGCAGTCTTAGTCATCTTAAGCCAAACAGATTTATATACTAGTTTTTTAGTTTCAATACCAAAAGCCAAGCAGGTGATCGATGAAATAATGGTCTTACAGCATAGTGTGGTTAAAAGCGTGGGTTCTGGAGCCAGAAACGGATTCTCTGAATTATAGTACTGGGTCACCCACTTAACAGCTATATAATTTTAGGTGACTTAATATTCCTCTCAGTTTCCCCATCTGGAAAATGGGGTTAACAAATGTACCTATCTCTTGGTGTTTTGCTGAGGATTAAATAAATTAATGAAGGCTTGATTTAGAAGTATACCTGGGTTTTTATTATCAGGATACAGACGGAGAGAAAGGTTAATTTGTTTCTGTAATTCCGGCAAGCCCATCAGTTCTCTGTCTTTGTGGGTCTTCATCCGCAAGATGATAATACTAGATTAGAGTTCTCTGTTAGGAAACTGAGCGGATGATGCCCTCTCAACGTAAGCAGCTTTCGGGGCTCCTGTTCTTGTGCGTTCAAATAGCCCTGGGCATAGTGGAACAGGGTGAAAAAAATGTATCTATGTGAAACATAGAATACTTAATAAAAAATATAGACACTACTGTGATAATTTAGGAACTTTGGAAAGAGAATACATAAAAGGAACTAGGTGTCCCAATATCAGGGACAGGTATTCATATCTGAAGGAAACTCACGGAGGGTGTGAAAATTGCCATCATTACCAAATTAACTTCTCCAATTAGGGAAAAAAAAAAAGCTCATGTTTATGGGATGTAGGCAAGGATGAGACACGCTCTTCAAATTATTTCATTTTTTACCAGCCAGAAAATAGGACATGGCTAAGCATGTTTTGGCCTATTCAGAAAAGTCAGTTCTCAAATAAAAATTACTCAGCATTATTGGAGACCTCATTTTCCTCTTTCTCTATGAAACTAAAAGCTGATTACTCAAGAAGGCTGGCCACAGTGACCCTGTTGTGAAATGTCTGTGCCAGAATAGAAAATTGCATCCCCTAAAAATGCCAATGGAGGCTATATGCTGTGACTGTTTGAAGTACAACAGATGTTATGCAGGAAGAAAGAGGGTCGGTGACCAGGCAAAATGGGGGAGGACCACATGGGGCAAAATTAAACAAGTTATTTTTACTGAAACACTTATCAAGGCCTTCCATACATGCATGGCTACCATAATACACGGAGCATCCTGCATTTGGGGACTAAGAAACATCTCACAGATGTGATCACACTGTGGAAAATGATGATATAAAAAAGCCATTTGGCTTTTTCAGAATCTGCACAATGGATCGAAGTTCTGCTTCTGTCTCTCATAACCTTCGGCAAATTACCCACTGCTCTGAGCCTCCATTTTCTCATCCATAATTAGAGATAAAGACTTTGTCATCATCTTCCTTCATATCTAGGATGCAAGTGACTCAGAAAGATGTTGTTCACATTAGGAATCAACTTTCAGAAGCTTTTTTATGAACTTCGCTAAATACACGCTGCACGCGATCCAGTCTAAACGAGCTTATTCAAATTTAACGGGAGTTCTCGCCTCTCGTTGCATTTCAGACCGATTCTCTCTATTTTCACTTCTTTTCGGCTGACTCCGAATCCGCGTCTGGAACTTCAGGCACTCTCCCGGTCCAGCCTCATATTTCTGGCGGCCTCATCCACATTTCTTCCTGGCTGTTTAGCTAAATCCCTAATCATTTCAACTTTTTTGTGTGTTGTATATTCCACAACCTTCTGTATATTGTTGTACCTTTCAGTTCATCATATCTGCCCTGATATTCATTTATTCACCTAACACATGTTTACTGAGAACTATGTTCAGCGACTTAAAAAAAACTATCATAAATGAAGTAAATTCAGGTAAATAGATTTAAAAAGACGTGAAACAAAATACATGTCTATGTAAAAAGCCTAGTAGAGTTCCAAAGACATAGAAATGAATGAATTTATATAAATAATTAATGTCAGTAATAACCATACAAAATAATTAAAATTACTAGTGATTATTATTTATTAATATAGGGTTTTATTAATTTTAATCATGTTAATTACATATTAATAAAAATGCTATAGAACATTAAACAGAAGACAACATGGTTTTACCATCTGGTTAACTATTTCTACTTTTCTTTCTCTAATATCTTCATGCAACAAACAGAAAATCGCTTAAAATACTTATATCTAATTCTATTGCTCCTGCCTTAATGCCTAAAACTTTCTCAGGGCTCACCATCATAATTAAAAAACATTCAAATACACCCTCTGCTCATAAGGATATATATGACCTGGACACTGCCAGGCTCTTGAATCCATGATATACCTTTCTTTCAATGGATTTCTGAATCTAGCTACACTAGCCTTCTTTCAGTTCCTGAGGTTGTCCTCCTTTGAAAGCATCTGTATTTGTTGACTTTGCTTCTTAGGGTAAATATGAGATTAATAATGCCATCATGTTATTGTGACTTCATCCTTTTAAACTAACACCCTGTATAAACCACATAATTTGCAAATCCCAAAGCAAAATTAAAATGTGAGGCCTTTTGTTCAGAAAGAAAAAAAATAAAGTTGTGTTTTTAAAAATCAACTAAAATAGGAGCACCTGGATGGCTCAGTTGGGTAAGCATCTGACTCTTGATTTTGATCTCAGGATCCTGAGATTGAGCCCTGAGACGCGCATGGAGTATGCTTAGGACTCTCTCTCCCCTCTCCCTCTACCTCCCCCACCCGCGCACGTGCTCTCGCTCTAAAAATGTTGGGGTTAATGTAGAGCATGAAATCAGCCATAACAGCTGACTAGCTAAAATGTAACACGGAGACTGCTGTGGGAATTGGAAGGTTTCAGAGAAGGGCGTAGGCCTTTGGAATGCCAAGTCCTGCGGGAGCACTCTGCCCTTCCTCTCTTTCACAGCAAAGCTTGGAGTAATCTTTCATCCCTAAGTAGAGGGATTGCTGGCCGTTCCAGGCATTAAAATAAATAAATAAACAAATAAACAAATAAATCTTTTTTTAAAAATGTACTAAAATATAAAGCTTTTTCCTTTCTTTTGTGGCCTCTCTCTCCACTCATGGGGCATCACACATGCTGTATGTTAATGAGGTGACAGTAGACGTTCATACTGTGCATATCTCCTTGTTCATGTGCCTGGTCTATTGTCTCATCAGACTTCACTTACGCAATAAAGTCAAAAATAAAAATCAAAAATTTCAAAACAATGAAAGCAGACCATTAAACCGAACGTGGAGCCATCTGAGAGTGAAGTTTGTGCAATTGCATGGGTCTCATGCCCTTTCTCCCATCCATGGCCTATTCTCCCAAGCGTAGTATAAATGATCCCTTTAAAATGCAATTCAGGTCATGTAATGACATTCAGTGCCCTTCCATAACTCTAAAAATATTTTATTTACCTTTTTATTGTTGACACCTATAGGAATGTCTGGCTTAGTAAAAGTTGAATAAGTAATTGATGAGCAACTATTTAAGAGGATTATAAACCCTCTAATGAAGTCATGGGCTAATTTGTTTGCAAGAGTAACTGGCTTTAAAGGACCTAAATTCCATAATCAGAATGTGATGTCCTTCTCTTGAGACTGCGCTCCTTCTGTTTTATATTGGTTTAATTCTCAAGAAAGATATATCTATAGAATAGCCATGTTTGTCCCTGTTACTTCTAGGTTTTCATCCTACCATTTTTATTCAGTTAAATGAGGACTTTCCATAATCCTTATTTTGAGCCGAACTACTAAATCTAATGCTAGTCAGCCAGAAATAAATTACATGTCTGTACCTGAAGAAATGACTTTGATTCTGTTAGACTAAGTGTAAACCACCACAAGTGCTGAAGTGTTTGTTCATTAAAACAATTCTGGGCCCTTTTACCAGAATAATGATGGATATTGTAGAGAGAATATGTATGTCTTCAACCTACTAAATAAAGCCAAAGTATTCTCTGTGATGGTAGGACCAACAGATCACAGTTATATTTTAATTTGGGAAAATTAGTAAACAAACATTTTTATGAGTATATTTGGGTAGATAACATGAGAAAGGTATACATTTTATTGATAAAATTATTAAGTTTCCATCATACAGAAAAAGTAAGTTCCTTAAATTTGAGAAATCTGGAAAATCAGGGATCCATGACCATTATGTCTATAAGCTACGAAGTCTCTCTTCATAAATGTGGAAATGGTAAAATTAGTGGATATTGGCTACTCAGTAAGCAGGGACACTTGGTCTATTTCTCAAGATTTTTGACTGGAAGAATCTAGGTTTACTGGAGATTTGACACCTAATATGATACAGAACCATGGACTAGAAGCCTGATTACTACAGGGGATCAAATCATTTTATTGTCCCTGAAAAACTGAGATAATGGCATTGGACTTTGGGTTTAGCAAGTAACATTTATTACATGTTCATTATATACGAAGCTTCATATTCATTCATGCAATCTTCACAACTCTCTGAGCTAGCAACAGTAATCAGCCCTAAATATACTTGAGAAACTTACCTCTTAGAGAAGTTAAAGAATATAAGTAAGGTGAAATAAAGATAATTACACAAATAAATACATGTGTCTATCCCTTGCTTCCAGGTTTATGACAAGGGTCTCTCATCCTCTCATCTTCTTCCCTCGTTATGTTTGAATCAGGTATGTTTCCTCTCTTGCATGAGTAGCTGTGATATAAACATCAGCAATCTTATCTTTTGCTGAAGGACATTTATGTCAGGTTATCTTATTTACACCTTTAAAATTTGCCAAGGGCAACATTTGTAGTTGGGAGAAACTTGTATCTGAAGCCTACCATCCTCTTTAATGCTCATTCTAGAAACCACTTTTCCCCTTTTTATTCCAAAAGCCTAGCATGCTTATGATGCCATGTCTACTCTCCTTCTCATATACGGAGAAGTAGACAGCATGGTGTTAGTACTCTGGTATGCCTGTGTTTGAAAATAGAGGATATCATAATTCAAAGGAAAATCGCGAGCAGTAGAATTGAGACACCATAAAAAGTCAGTAAGGGAGATATTTGGTTGGTATCAGGCCATACCATGAAAGCTTCTGTGTAAAGCTGGTTCTGCTAATTGGTACTAGGTAAAGCGATTGATGACTTTTTCCACAGAGAAAAGTTTCCCTGCCCCAAATGCCTCCATTCACCTTACTTAAACTGCTTTAAGATGCCAACTCAAACCTCGTGACAATAGTGCACACAGGTGCATTCTTCCCATGTAAATACTATTCAATGACTTCAGTTCTTTGCATGAGATTTTAAAGTATAAATGTCCTTAATCATAGTTTACTAGCTATGCTTCTATCCTAAGCGATGATTTTGAGTCTTAAACATTCATATGCTTGATATTTAAACTCATAACAAGTGTTAGAATTGAACTTTGGAGTTAAACACTCTGCTTTCAAGTAAAGACTTTACTACTTCCTAGGTTGGGGTCGTGTGTAAATCACTTAGCCTCCTGGAAATTCAGCTGCTTTTTCTGAAAGTTCAGATTGTCATCATAACTATCTCTTAGGATTGTTATGAAGATAAAATATAAGAAGAACATGAATGTGCTTTAAAGAGCTGGAGAAATGTTAGATACATTTCCTGAATTAGAGGCTATATATTCTGTTTGTGTGTGTAGAATTTGGTCTTGTGATTAACAGGTTTCTAGGTTTGGGAGGCTGACTACCTGAATTCAAGCTCTAGTAGCATCATTTGTATTCTATGATGGTGGGCAAACAATTTCATCTGTAAAGGAGATTAATAATAACCTAACCCATAGGTTTATCATGTGGATCAAATGAAATATATGTGTGGACCACTTAGCAAAATGCCTGGGACATAGTAAATAGTAAATGAACTTTAGATGTTGATGATGATGGACGGATGAAAATGCTAACAGATTTTTTCCAAGTTCTGTGACCATTGAGAATTATTACTTTGTTAGTTATGGGACATAATTTCTAATAATTATAATTCATTAGTCATCCACAAAAAATGTTTAGAATATGAAAAATATTTCAAGATTCTGCCAACTTTTATCTTTGAGTCATACTTAATTAACTCCATCACATTACACAGAAGTATCCCTCCTCTGCTAAGCAAAATACAAACTCCAGGCTTGGTATTACGGCCAAGACTAAATACTGGGGAGCTCAATATGTTAGGATGCGTAGTGGCTGACATAGTAGAGAGAAAAGTTATGTATTCACCAACAAAGACCTTATTTGTGTTTAACACAAATAATTAGACTTCTACAGCATTTTGTGTTGTTTAAAACCGGTAAGTCTGTGTCCCTTCCTCTGGGACTAACATATCAGCAAAGCTAACTTAAACTCCATTTCCTAAGCAGGAGGATAAAGAAATTGAAATCATGTTAAAAGGATTCACCACTTTTTACACAGATATCAAACAGGTTTCAACTTATTGGTCAAACACAGTTGGGTCTGTCTGTCTGGATTGCTGTGCTGAAAAGAAATCTGAAAACTTGGAGATATCAAGTGCTATGATTAAAGAGAGATGTCTAAGGATGCCTGGGTGGCTCAGTCGGTTAAACGTCTGCCTTCAACTCAGGTCATGATCCCAGAGTTCTGGGATCAAGCCCCTCATTGGTCTCCCTGCTCAGCAGAAAGCCAGCTTCTCCCTCCCCCTCTGCTACTCCCCCTGCTTGTGCTTTCTCTCTCCCTCTCTCTGTTAAATAAACTTTTTAAAAAATCTTTTAAAAAAATAGAAATGTCTGCCATGGGAACATGGAAATCACAAGTGGAACTGTGTAATCGAAGATTTGTCGCCTCTGATTTCTATAGCATAGAATGAATAAATGGAAGTTTAGAGCTTTTTATAAAACACGGAAGAAATAACTTCTTGATACCATCCACAAAAATATCCTCTACAAATGGGTTTTATTTTACAGCATTTGTCAATATTAAACTTATTTCCAAAGGAAGAAAAGAAAGATATAGGGATATACATTCAATATTGTTGGGCAAATGGCACTATTACAGAAAAATCCCAGCAGCAACTTTCATTTTAGGAAACTTTTTGTTTCTTTTTGTTGTGGTTTTGTTTTTTTTTAAATACATTACTTTTAGACCAGTTTTACGTTCACTGTAAAATTAAACAGAAGTTACAGAGATTTCTCATTTTCCATATACTCGTTCTTCCTCTACATACGTCTTCCTCCATTATAATCTCCCACACCACAGTAGTACCTCTGTTATAATCAATGAATCAGCATCACTGTAAGTTGATAGCTTACATTAAGTTTCATTTTTGGTGAAATAGGAAATTACACAATTTTTATTTTGCTGTTTAAACATGCATTTGTATTTTACTCATAACATTGGAAACACTGCACAGAACTACATCAAATTAAAAAAAATAAATTTGATTTGCACCTATTCTGCTTAATATGATCTAACTTCTGCTTACTGATGAGGAAAGAAAGACTAAAAAGAAAAAATATAAGTTTCATTACTTTCCATTTCCTTTTATGACATCAGTTTCAGAATAAGTGGCTTGTTTTAGTCTGTTGGGGCTGCTATCACAAAAATATTGTAAATTATAGGTTCAGAGCCCATGTATAGCCAAAGGGGGTTGTTTCATTTTTATGCACTGTACACACAATCTTCATTTGTGTTTCCGTGCCTTCTATGTCCCGTACTACTTCTTCTACTGAAAATGGTAGCCATTTTCTCTGCAGGAAAGATAAATCAAGATAAAAAATATTGAAGATAATGAATAGAACCTCAGGGACCTGTGAGACAATATCAAAAGTTCTCACATATCTGTAATTGGAGTGCCAAAAGGAAAGACATGAAATTATGAAAAAAATATGTTTAATGACATTATAGCTCAAAATTTCCCCAATATGGAGATTACTTACAGATTCTAGAAAACCCACAAACTACAAGAAGGATAAATATGAAAAGAACAATGCTTAGATACATCATAGTCAAACTGTTGAAAATTGAAAACGGTAAGAAAATCTTGAGACAGCCAAGAAAAATGATAAATTATGTAGAAATATAGCAATTCAAATGACAATGCACTTCTCATTAGAGGAGCTAGAAGACTGTGGAAAGAACTTTAAAATGCCTGAAATAGCACCAAGTTCAGAATTCTTTACCACATGAAAATACCCTCTAAGAACAAAGGGGAAATAAAGAACTTTTCAAATAAAAGAGCACTAAGAAAATTCACTGATGGCAAGTTTGCACTCCAAGAAATGATTATGGGTATTTTTAAAGCTTAAGAAAAATGGTAAGAGATGGAGATATAGATTTTCATTAAGGAATTAAGAACATTGGAAATGACATAAATATTTATGTAAATGTAAACTATTATTTTTCATCTTAATATCTGTAAAATATCTATGACTTTCCAAGCAAAAATTATACTGACAATTTATAAGGAATATATTGCATTAGATATGCTATATATGAAAACTACAGTATAACATGGTATGAGAGTAAATGGGCCTATCTGCAAGCAAATTTCTATATTTTATATGAATTGATAGATTATTAATTCTAAGTAGGGTATGGATATAAATTTTAATATAAATTTTAACCCCCAGAGCAACCAGTAAACAATTTTGCACAAAGTTGTAGCCAAATATCAAGTAGATTAATTATAATAAAAATCTAGACATCATTTAAATAATCTAAAACAATATAGAAAATGTCAAACTGAAGAACAACTTAAAAGGGGTAGACAAGAAAGCCAGTAATAAAATGGTAGACTTAAACCCAAACACCTGAATAAAGTATCAGTCAGTGTTCTCCAGAAAAAGAGAACCAAATAGGTTTTACATATATCTACCCATAGTTATATCTGTATAGATCTCTATACCTCTATACTGATACTGATATAGCCATAGATACAGTGTTTTTTTGTTTGTTGTTTGTTTTTTAAGAACTGGCTCATGAGATTGTGGAATCAGGCAAGTCCAAAATCTGTAGGACAAGCTCAAAGGCTGGAAACCAAGGTAGGAGTTAATGTTGCAGTTTTAGGCAGGATTTCTTCTTCTATGAGAAACCCTCGTTTTTGTTAAGACTGTCAACTGATTGGATGAGCCACCCATATTATTCATACAAGCCCATTTACTTAAAGTCAACTGATTATTGATGTTAAACACATCTAAAAGTACATTCACCAAACACATAGATTAGTGTTTGATTAACCATAGCCCAGCCAAGTTGACACATTAAGTTAGCCATCATAAATAACTACAGTAGAGTTATTGGACAAAATACTCTAGTTAAATGCAGAGATGACCAATATAGTTTTTTTTAAAAGCAAACATTCTAACTATCTAAAAGTTATATACTTCAACTGCAATAATATAGATCATTTGAAAATATATGGTTGAGGGGCACCTGGGTGGCTCACTCAGTTGCGTGTCCAACTCTTGAGCTCAGCTCAGGTCTTGATCTCAGCCCCATGCTAGGCTCCACTCTGGGCATGAAGCCTACTTAAAAAAAGAAAAAGGAAGAAAATATATAGATGAATTGGTTATACCAAGCAAATATCAATCATCAAAGGCTAGAATGGAATGTTAACATCAGATGATTTAGAACTGAGAGAAAAAGATAACTATTTCATAAAATGGGAAGACCAATTCATCCAGGAGATATAAAAACCATAAAAGGGTTTGTGTCTAATAAAAAAAAAGCTTCAAAATACATGAAGCAAAAAAAATTAGATTTCATATGGAGAGACAATTTACCAATAGTAGATATTTTACATCTGTCTCTCCACAGTTCCTAAGATATTTGAACAAACAGTAGACAAACTATCAGTAAAGACAACCACCTCAAATTGCATGATAATCATGAGATGCTATTCACCCAGCAACAGCAGAGTATTTTCAAGTGTATATGGCATGTTCATCTATACACATATGCCAGTCCAGGAACTAGTGTCATTAAATGTAAAAACTTTGAAATCATACAGAGTATATACTATCATCTAACTAGGATTAAATTAGAAATCACTAGTGTATGTAATTGCATTCAAAATTTTAGGAAGGGTCCAATAAACCAAATATAAGTAGAAGGAAGAAAACAAAGATAAGAACAGAAATCAATAAAGTAGAAATCGGGCAAACAATGGAGAAAATTAACAGAGCCCAAAAGTTGGTACTGTGAAAAAAATATATTGATAAACACCTTCTAGGTTGGAGAACAAAACGTGAAAAGGAACACAAATTACCAATATCAGGAGGTGTCACCACTTGCAAGTGGTGCAGATAATAAAAGAATTATAAGGGAATAATATATTTACAATTAAAGCCAATCTACTTGACATGCCGAACAAAATAGAAACGCAAATTCTTAAAAAGTACAACTCACCAAAACAGACACAACAGGCCTTCAAAGGATTCCAAAAACCGCAGTCTGACTCATAATGTCTCACCAACGATTGATACCGTGTTTACTATACTCCACGATGACTTTTTAAGTTTCTCCTTTTCACTACCCACAGGTGCTGTTAATTCTGCCCTGAGTCTATATATCCCGTTCATATCTTTTACTAACTTTATATGCTTCCATTATGATTCAATTTTTTTGGACAATAACGAAACACATATGTGTTGAGCATTATATGTATAGGGGACTCTTGCTATGCACCAGACATGTACAAATGTTTCACAAGGCACGTAGCCATCACTACAACCATTGTTGTGCTGGTAAACAACTTCTCTCCTGGTGGTTTGTAGTGTTTGTCATTTTCACGGTGAAAATGCCCCCGGTGTGGTCAATGTCAATCCACCAGTGGTTTGATGACCAGCTTGCAAATTTCCTGAATATTTAATAAAAGGCTCTGATAAATGAGCACAAGTGAATTCCAGCAGAGCCGCAGCACAGCCCTGGGGGACAGATAAAATTATGACCCTCATTTTCTAAATAAGGAAAACTGAAGCATAGAATGGTTAAGAAAATTACCCAAATTTCCTCTGTTTGTAAACAATGGAGTTATGTTCAAACCGAGGTCACTTCGAATCATTTTGCAGCGGAGCCACTCTGCCCGCTCTGGGAACAGTATTGCCTTACAGGATTTCTTTTTTTCTGGCTAGTGACCTCCTGGGAAGCAGGAACCTACCTAATCATTTCTGTATTCTTCACAATGCTTTTATTATTCTTCACCTTATTCCAAGTTATTTTAAATACATATATGAACTAATTGAAGGAAAATTTGATTAAAAGATGAACTCTGCTTTTATGCTTGCTTATGAAGCACAATAAGCTTGAAAGTTCTCCCCCTGGCAACTATTAGAATCTTGGTCAACTATCTGTGATTTAGGAATTCATTATCACAGGAAAGGTAGTAGCATTATCAGTTTTATAATCAAACCCCAAACTAAATGCTGAGAAAATTAACAGTATTGTTTCTGGGTTTCTTGTTTGCTCTCTGTGTTTCAGGTGGTCTTAAGATAACTGCAGAATGTATGGTTGATAGTGGAGACTGTCTTAAGAGTTTGAGCATTTAGATATTGATATTGGTATGGTCACATGTGTGGGTGCTCTGCAGGTGATGGGCTCAGATCCCCATCCAGAAGCGGTTCAGATGATGAGGCTAAGATGCCACACACATAGAGAGGATATGAAAAGCTTTATTTCTCACATAATGAAGTTTCCTAGGAAAGTAAGACAGCCATTCACATTGGTCCTAAATAAAGTAGCTTACAGGGGGCTTGTGGCTTTCGTATTTTTTGTTATTAGAGGTGGGACTGGGTAAAAGTGCCTCTTGCTTACATGGTGGGGTTAGCGTGGTTTGAATTCCATGCTGGTGCCAGCAAGGGAGTGTTTGAGCTTTCTTCTTGGCTTCCCTATTTGTGGGATAAGAAGGAAAGGGTGCAGCCGCCCCAGCCAAGAGCTTATGCTAAAGATATAATAGGAAAACATGTTGTGAGCCCCGCGGACTTTAGCGTGGACATCAGAGCAAGTGCAGTTGGGAACGCCAGCTTGCTCAGGGCGGAACGCCGCCCTCCCCGAAACCCCCTCGGATAAGGAGCTGCCAGGAATGCCTGGTCCGCTTAGGGCAGAACGCCACCCCAACCGAAACCTGATTACTCCTGAGGATAGCCCGTGGGGTGCGTAGAAACATGTTTAAGAATGGGCTTCACTTGCTTAATGTTACATCATTTACTCCCATGACCTTCCCCGTGATGTACTGTTATTCACTAGGGTGTGCTACAGGCCACGAGACTCCCTTTGATTGCCCTTGATTGTCTTTGATTGTTTATCGCCAATAAATACGCGAGGTTGTCGCTGTTCAGGGCGATTGCACTCTTTGCAGTCGTCCCTTGCTCCCTCATTTCTTTCACAGCTAACCAGTCTGTGCCTCATCCTTCTTCGAATCGCTGCAGCTCCAAGGCAAAAGGGGGCAGGCAGGGGCTTGGAACATCACAAATGGAGTCAGAATCTTTATTACATCACACTTGGAGACATTAATCTGAATTGAGAAGGAAATTTCCCATGTAAAAGGAATAATACATCAGAACCATTTCACTTGTGTTTATGAAATGTATTACAGGAAGACAAAGGGAAAATGAGGGAGAAATTGGAAACAAGACAATATAGAGAAACCTGATAAAACTCCCATACTTAATTCTGAACAAGACCCTACAGGATTTCTAAATTCCAATCTGTTGACAATATTTGAAACAACGGTTATAGGGTTTTCTTCTTCTTCATTTTCCCCCCCAGAGCCTCTATGTCTCAAGACAAGGTGATTACGTTGTGAACACTTGGATAATCCGGGATGTTCTCCCTATTTTAAAGTTAACTGATTAGGAAGGAGCTTAATTCTATCTGCAACCTTCATTTCCCTTTACCACGTTACGTGACATGTTCACAGGTTCAGAGAATTAGGACATGGGTAGATTTGGAGACCATTATTCTGCCTACCACAAGCATGCATGGAAGAAGGGTAGATTCTGGCTATTTTTGCCCAAAGTGAGGCTCCTCAATGGACAATGTTTACGTTAGGTTCCCCATTGAAATGGCGGCAACTTTCTCTGAGCCACACTACACTGTGACGATTGTTCTCATGGTCTTCCTTTCTAATTGCTTTCACAGTTGTCAGGTCTGTATTGCTTTCTGAGGTCTTTCTCTGCCTGCTCCTGCTTCTTCCTCTACCTTTCACAGGTATTACCTCAAATAGTACTTTTAAAGATCTTATTCATTTATGTAGAGAGTGACAGAGTGCGAGCAGTGTGGGTGGTGAGGGGCAGAGGCAGAGGGAGAGAGAGAATCTTAAGCAAACTCCCAGCTGAGTACAGAGCCCGGTAACACAGGGTTCTATCTCATGACTCTGAGATCGTGACCTGAGCCAAAATCAAAAGTTGGACGTCCCTAATTCTTTTGTACTTTTAAATCCATCTTGGTGTCTGCTTCTTGGAAGACCCACATTGACACAATGAGTCTTGAAAAGTTATCAAAGCAACATGAAATAATTCATTGTTTCCAGTCTGAAGAAGGATACTAGTTCTTGGTTAGATCCTACTTCATAAAGTCCCTTACTTAAACATACTGATTAATACACATTCAAAAGTTCACCATCAAATTAGAAACATGATGAGTAAATATCATTCAAATTGCAATTGTTAGTAAAACTTGATCAGCCTTAATCAAATTAAGAATTAAGTAACTGATAGATCATATTGAGCAACAGACAGTATCATCTCAATGACATGCAGTGGTATAAAAATTAAATTTACTTTCTTTAAAATAAATCAGTGATCACCAGAGTCAGTATGTTAGCTATGTCACATATCCTTACAGATAATCAGACCTGACTAATCTGTAGGCTAAGAAGGCTTAATAATTAGCAATTCAAACTAATATATATATATATATATACATATATATATATATATATATATATATATATATATATATATATTTCCAAGAAACACGGGAAAAGGCACATTTTGAAAAAGGAATAAATTTAACCTTTATGTACCATTTAAAATTGGCTACTGGTCCAACCTGCTTATCTCCAGGCACCTCTCTGATAGTACCTCATTGTGACCGCAAGTGGTTTTGGTGGTCAGAACCGTGTTTCTGCTTTCTCGGGCTAACTAGCAAGTCATTTACAGGAAAGTGGCACCCTGGCTGAGACCTGTGAAAATAGAATGTGCATACACCTGGGAGTTCAGTGGTTGAGAAGGTACGGACACAATGGCTGCACTTAAAGAGCGTCTATTCCCTGGTGACTCGGTGCGGTTCTTTTCAAATGTGTAGAAGTCTGAATGTCACTAATGGGCAAGATCAGGTAGGTTACAGACACTTTTATAAACGGTAGCTATTTGAGGATAAGAAACTCCTGGACTGGTCAGTTCAGTTGATGAAGTCTTTTTATTTGGACCCTAAAGAGAACTTTTGGCTCAAATTCATCCACCCTGAAGAGCAGTGCAAAGCTATTTTCTTGTCATAGCTATTTCACACCTGACCTTCAAAGTTTGCTTGTGACCTTGTCAAGGCTGTAACAGCTACCCTGTAAAATAGCAAAACAATCAACTATTGGCAGTAAAAATTGAAGCCATTCTGTGATTAAAATAAAGCAGTACAAAAGATCTGTTTATAAAATTAGATATTTTTGTGTCAATCGTTGAGAAGCTACTGATATACCTAGTGTCATTCATACTTTTATAATTACTAACAATGAACCATGCATGACGAGTACTTTACAGTGTATCAGGCAAAATTTTACCAATTAACTAACTTAATGTTTGCAACAACATTCTGGAAACTATGAAACACAGTAAGAATGGAACATCAGAAAAGGAACAAAGAGAAGGACCAATACAAAGAATGTGATCCCAATGTCATCGCCTGTGACTACTACCACAGAGCTCAGCAAAACATTGCAAGAACTTCAGAGCAGTAGCTGGGAGCAGAACTAATGCCTTGAATTTTGATCACACCTCTCAGGCTGAAAATCTGATCAGAAGGAAAGAATTATTAAAAACAAGACAGCAGGCCCCCAGGAGGCACTTATGCCAGACCTCACGTCACCAAACCAAGACAGTGACCGATGAGGCTCTCCCAGAAGTGGAAACTGGAACCAGTCAATTAGGAACTGCCTGATGAGCGTTAGTTCCTTCCTCCGCCTGATAGACTGCTGCCATCGATCTCCTAAAGGAAAGTGGTCTTGCAATAACCAACCTGCGTTTTTGCCTGCTATACCTTCCTTGTTCCCAATCCCTTCTGCCAATAAGAGTCTTTCCTTTTGTACACTCCTTGGAGCTCCTTTCTGTCTGCTAGATGGGATGCTGCCCGATTCATGAGTCATTGAATGAAGCCAAAGGATCTTTAAAATATACTCGGTTGAATTTTGTTCTTTCACAAAACAAACTTATTTCTACTGTACGTTTAAAACTTTGTTAATGTTACTAACTGTGCCTCAGTTTGTTAACTGCTTCCCTTCTCACCTCTATAGACATCATCCAAATCAGAACATTGTAAAAGTTAAATGACTTAGAACTAGGGCTGACCCAAAGCAACCGCAAAGTAAATATTTACTATGATCTATTATTTTTACTATTACGTCTAAAGATAGGAAAAAAGATGAAAATAATTGGAAGGGATTATTTTTTAATTTGGGTGCTAAGCAGAGGTTTATGAATCCAGACAACATTTTACACTTAGTTTAGAATTTAAAACTAAGGCAAATATTCCCAAACACCGTAAATGAAGCCATAACTATAGAAATTTCCCACCGATTATCTAGGAACTTTCTTTACTTTTTTAAAAGTGATAATCAAAAGAGGTTTTTCTTCTTTTTTTACAGTTAAACTTTTAAAGGTAATGGAGAAAAGCCTAAAATCATTACCTTAGGAGTGATTTATTTCATAGCTATTAACACTACTTATTCAGGTGTCTCAGTGGCTCAGTCAGTTAAGCATCTGCCTTCGGCCCAGGGTCCTGGCATCGAGTCCCACATTGGGCTCCCTGCTCGGTGGGGAGCCTGCTTCTCCCTCTGCCTGCTGTTCTCCCTGCTTGTGCTCACTCGCTCTTTTTCTCTCTCTGACAAATAAATAAATAAAATCTTTAAAAAAAACCCCACTATTTATTTATTTTTTAATTTTTTTTAGAGAGAGAGCAAGAGAGAGTGCAAGCATGGGGAGGGGCAAAGGAAGATGGAAAGAGAATCGTAAGCAGACTCCATCATCACTCTGAGGCATGACCTGAGCAGAAATCAAGAGTCAGATGCTTAGCAGACTGAGGCATCCAGGTACCCCTTCATAGCTATTTAGACTTTTAAAACTAAACTTTACATGTGTTTGCATAAATTTTTCTTTTTTGTATGTTTGTTAAAGTACTCAACTCTTAGATAAATATTTCCCTACATACAATGCTTATTAATGCCAAAATCATAGTACAACTATTCCTTAATGGAGAGCAATTCATTTACTAACCTTGAGTTCCTTGGTTTTGATTGAGAATATTTTGATTAATTTATCTTTCTATGCATTGCTCTTCACAATCTGAAAGGGAAGGAGCTTTATAGCAGAAATATAAAATTATTTTCATATGTAGAAGGGTATTCAGGCTAATGATCTTTATGCATTTCACTGTCTCCTCCTTGGGGGCAACTTTCCATGTTAAAATAAACTAAGATTCCTTTTGCCACCCAAACAGAGAGATTAATTTGAGTGATATTTTTTATAATGTGGTAAGCCTAAAGATTAAAAAAAAAATTGCAAGAGACTGTTTACCTGGGAACATAGACCAAGTTAGGTATTAAGAAACTATTCTAGGTTGGTGCTGCAAATTACTGAGTAAGATTATCATCTCAGTGGGTTCGGTCCCCTTCTCTAAGCACCTAAGCCCATCCCCCTAGCACACCAGAACCCCTTTGCTTGCAATACATCCTTTCCGCTACATTGTCCACGACTTTATTTTTTCTCTTTTTTAAAAATAATTTTTATTTTGTTATATTAGTCACCATACAGTACATCCCCAGTTTTTGATGCAATGTTACATGATTCATTATATGCATATAACACCCAGTGCACCACGCAATATGTGCCCTCCTTAATACCCATCACCGGCCTATTCCAGTCCCCCACTCCCCTCCCCTCTGAAGCCCTCGGTTTGTTTCCCAGAGTCCACAGTCTCTCATGGTTCATTACCCCTTCTGTTAAAGCTGCAAAACTTCACTTTTCAGATATAAAACTCATTTAAAGTGAGATCCTCCCTATGGTCATTTGTTTTCTCCATTCTATCATGATATACTTGGAGAGCAAATGGAGCAGATGGGTGAGTTCCCTTTCTGGTATCAAACAGATGTGGGTTTCAATCTTAGCAAGTTATGTTACGTTGAACAAAAACAAAAATTATGATCACAATGGTGATGTTGATGACGACAAATATAAGTAATAGAAACCTCACTGAGGTAGAATTAAAGTGTTGCAAGGTAACTACATGTGAGATGTCAGGGGTATAATTGAAGTTAAAATGTTTTAAGATTGTTATAATGTTTTGGAGGAAGGGAGACATAAAGGACGAATTTTAGATTTTAAATTAAGTATTAACATTAAAAATTAAAATATCGCTAATAAAATAAAAACAAAATCCATAACTTTCAAAAAATAAAGAGAAAATACAACATAAAAACTTTAAAAAGGCAAAGTGTATTAGAGTTTTCAGAAAAGAAAACTCTTAAGTGTGTGCATGAGCCCGTACGCACACACACAAAGAGATTTACTATAAGGAATTGGCTTAGGTGATAATGGAGGCTGAGAAATTCCAAAAACTTCAACCAGCATGTTAAAGACCCAGGAGAGCTGATGACATACATCTTTCCGTCTGAGTCCAAAGGTCTAAGTCCTGGAAGACTCCATGGTATAAGCTCCACTCTCTGTCCAAAGGCAGTAGAAGACCAATGTCCCAATGCAGAGACAGGCAGAGAGAAGGAGGGAGAAAATTCTCCCTCCCTCAGCCTTTTTGCTGTGTTTGGGGCTTTAACAGATTGAACGGCGTTCACCACATTGGGAAGGGCAATCTGCTTTACTCAGTCTACAGATTCTAATGTTAATCTCACCCAGAAGCACCTTCACAGACACATTCAGTATAATGTTTAACCAAATTATCTGGTGACCCTGCGGCCCTGTCAAGTTGGCACATAAAATTAACCATCCCCCAAACAAAACAGCCTGTGTCTTGATTTAGGTGGTAATTATACAACTGTAGAGATACAACAAAAATCAGCAGGATGTGCATTTAAAATTGATGCCCTTTACATGTGGTTTGCCTCTATTTTTAAAAAATAGAGCAAGAGAGAACAGAAAATGTGTTGAAAAAGCAAAACAAATGTAAAATAACATGATAGAAATAATTACAAATATGACAATACATTTAAAATGAATAAAGCCCCATCTAAAATACATAAAGTTTAGACTGGATAAAAATAAATCCAGCTATATCAATTTGCAAGAGATACTTAAAACGTAAGTTTACAAAGTAAGTTTGTGAATTAAAGAATGAAAAGAGGTATTTCTTGCAACACTAATCAAAAGGAGGCTGGTGTAGTGTTTGAGAGCATGGACTTGGAAGCCAGACTACCTGGATTTAGGATGCTTGCTCTTGTAAATTCTGTCAGCATGGTCAAGTTACATATGTTCATCATCTGTATTGGAAGATTTTGATAATAGTAATGCCTATTCATCATTTTATTGAGAGGATTAAATAAGATGATACATATACAGCAACTAAAAAATGTTTGGCACATAAGTAGATATTCAAAAATTGTTAGATATTATTATTGTTATGGTTAGTATTATGGTCATCAAATGAAATAAACTTTATAGCATCATTAGATATAAAGAGGCCATATGTATAATGGGCATATTTCAATTCACCAGGTAGATACAGAATTCTAAACATATGTGGATCTCTTACTACAGTCTCAAAATATAGAAAGGACAGAATTAAGCAGAACAATTCAAAAATCCATCACAAAAACAATTTTAATGTTCCTGACTTACTACCTGATAGCCTAACAACAAACAAAAAAAAAATAAGGAAGGTTATAAGATATTTGTGGAAAAAAACTTGTTAATAAGCTTGGTCTAATGATACAGAGATAACCTAACATTAGAGAATTCATACATTTAAGTAAAATATTCATAGAAGTGATATAAAGTGATCATCTACTGAGATAAAGAAATTCTGAATCCACTTTAAAGCACTGATTAACCATCTGGACCCAATAAAAATAACAGAAAAAAATTTAAAATAATAAGATAGATAAGTAAATGTAGGATTAAATTTTTAAAATGTTCTAGTAATTTATGATTCAAGTAAATTGCAGTGGAAGTAAAATAAAAACTAGATGATACTGAAGATGCTAAACGCTTTTTATTAGTCTACAGTATTTTTTCTCTGGAATTCAGGGAAGACTTTCAGTTTCTGAATTCAGCAATTCATTTGTTTCAGGGAAGTTCTGCATTTTATTTTGAAATTCTTCCATTATATAATTATCTACTTTCTGTTTCAATCATTCTCTTCTTTTATTTAAAAATTTCAATTACGGTACTTTGATATTACTTTTTGTCATTTGTATTTCCTACCTATAATTCGATAAGTATTTAATTTATCGTGTTTCATGGGTATATGTTCATTACAGACTAGAGGTAATTCAGTCTGGTCATCAAGGAAACTTCTGTTCACTTGGCTCTGCTTCCGAGCCTTCCCTCTTATAAGGGACAATTTTTGCACTACCGGCAAACTCTTCTTTTCAGATTATGGTCTGGGATTGTACCTGCTTTTCAATTTCATCTAAAATATTGTTACCATTTTATGTTTTCAATTGATATGATAAAGAAGGTCATGCCGAAATTGTTTTACACATCATCTCTGATGAGATTCCATCCTCTCCTATTTGACTCTATAAAATAAGGTGTTGGTTTATTTTTCCCCATGAACTTTTCACTGCAGGTCAAAAGAAATTTAACACACTGTTCATACCATATGAGTGTGCTGAAATTTTCCACAGTATATTGTTGTGGAGACAAATATACTTTCACTGTTAGAATTTGCTGGAAACTGGTCTGAGACACAGGTACTGTAAAACTATCTCCTGAAGCCGAATTTTTACTTCCATTATACAGTCAACAGAATGAGCACATGACATTAGTGACCTGGATACAGGCTTTCAGTTGAAATAGACCTTAAAAAAATTTTAAATCAGCTCTAAAATTCATGATCTATTGCCTGCTTTCTGCATTCATATGAACAAAATACCTATTATTTAAAATGTTACTTTAAGAATATAACGTGTGTCCTTCAGTCATAATAGCAAAAGCGATACTTTTACGTTTGTTTCTGAATCTTATATTCTGTTAACAGTGTATTGAACTTTCTAGACTATTCACTTTTAAAGATAAAGGAAACAAAGGATATAAGATTATCTCCTCCAGGTCAAGTTTTTGCATTCAAAATTTGGAATGATTTTGATTTTTATTATTTTTTGATTATTTTAAAATAATATGTTATCTTTGTCAAGAATAAGTAGCCTCAACAAAGGTTTGTCAAATATTTTTAAAGACCTCGAAGAATCACAGAAGCATAAAGAATTAACACCAATTACCTTGAACCATAAAGATACGTGGCACCAACAAGGCCCAATTATTTGTTTACTACTCCATTAATCCTGAAGTTTTATTGTTTCTTTCCAATTACCTGATTGCGATGTGTTCAATTTTATGAACCTCATTTTGCTTATTAGCAAAGTATTAGCAGTCATAGGGTTGGGATTCCACCAGGGGGCAGCGCAGGCTGCAGATCAGGCAGCCTCCTGTCCCCTCTGCCTCCTCTGGGCTCTGGTGTCTGGTCCACGAAGGGTTAACTCAGCCCACCTTAGACCAGTGGGCCCACGTGGGTCCAGCCCTTCTTTGTCCTTAAGGCAGGGGGAGCGCAGTGAGGTCTCCAATGGGACAGGCTAAGGAAGACTGGGAGGGGGGTGAAGAGGAGGAGGGGGGGAGGAGCAGGGGGAGGAAAGTCAGTAAGAAACTTCCTGCAACATTCAGTGTAGTGGCCATTATAGAGTAATGGCTCAATAAATAATAAACAAGGATAGCCATAGCAGACGCAGGATCAACTAGAAGTAGAGAGAAGGAAGACAAACAGGAGGAGGAAAATTATGATATTATCCATCTTGTATTTAGTGAATTCCTGTTTTGCCCTTTAGAACTCGATTTTGGTACCCCATCATTTATGTAGTCCTCTTCAAATACACTGAATAGAGACAGTTTTCACTCTGTAAGAATTAATCTCTTTTCCATGTTTCTTATACATTTTGTTGTTTAGTGACTTTTTGAAAATTTCACATTCTCTTTTGATTATTTGTATATATCTTTGTTTTCTCGAGTAGATTGAACTACAGGAGGACAGCAAATTTTATTAAATAATGCTTGATCTCCAACACTTAACACATTGGCTAATACACTTAATGTCCAGTAAATGTAGGTTTATTCCCTTCCTTCTCCTGATGAGTTTCATTTGATTAAAAGGAAAATCACCATCAACAGAATAATTATGAAGGAAAAACCATTGGATCAGACTAGTGTGTGACTTTGAATCTGGAATGTATTAAATATAAAGTTAGAGCTCCACTCAATTCTACCTGCAGTTTGTCAAAGACTAAGAACAATTAGGGCACAACTGGGAACAAATGTATGATAAAGTCTTGATTTAAGAGTGTGAGGTACTACTGTTCATCTCCCAGTCTCTCCTCCACCTCACACACCCCTCATCTCAGGGTCAGATAGAGTCCTATACCTTCTTGTTTCTTACCAATATCACATGTTTTTGAAGCCAGAAGCTGTCTTCACTTTGGACATCTCTGAATATCCTTTACCTTCAGGAAATGCATTCTGGCACACCAGTGAAACTTATTAATGGTTGACAATTATAAAGCACTTTCCAGATTATCTGTGTAATTTCTATAATTTTGCATGTATTATCTGGTTGATTCTCACTCTGATGGAAATATATATCAGATATTGCCTTCAGCCATAACTAATGGAAAAAGAAAAAGTAGTTCAGAAATATTTAAAAAAAAAAAATCTTGCCCTGTATCGGAAAATAGTAGTCCCAGACCTAGAGCACCTCATCTCCTGGTACCACATTTGCCTTTTGTTTATAAATACCAGTTACTCTAGCTTACATTTCCACAGCAATTTTTGCATATGGCATAGCAATTAGGGTGCTTTGTTTTGTTTTCTTGTTGAATCATTTTTATGTTAAATGAACATGTGTAGCTTAGATATCGACTGCAGGAATTTATGTCTAACTGCATAAAAATACTGTGATGGGGGTGCCTGGGTGGCACAGTGGTTAAGCGTCTGCCTTCGGCTCAGGGCGTGATCCCGGCGTTATGGGATCGAGTCCCACGTCAGGCTCCTCCGCTATGAGCCTGCTTCTTCCTCTCCCACTCCCCCTGCTTGTGTTCCCTCTCTCGCTGGCTGTCTCTATCTCTGTCGAATAAATAAATAAAATCTTTAAGAAAAAAAAATACTGTGGTGGGAGTTTAGAAGAGATACCTTGATGTGCTGAAATACTTGAAATCTGAGATGAGCTGGATTCAGATGATTAAAAAAGAATTTTGTTTTGATTCAGGACTGATGGAAGAATTGATATGTGTTTTGGACAGAGAAGATGGTTATAACCCTAATAAGCAATATTTAAAGAAGATACTTAATGTCAAAATTTCCCTGATAATTAATTATAGAATAATATAATTGTGGAGATGTCTCATCACCTGCCAGAGACGTTTGGAGATGTAACAGAGTTTGATCTGCACATGTTTTATTCCCACTATATCAGCGATCATAGTTTCTTTCTGTCCATTTATTACATCTCTTTTGTTTCTTCAAAAAGTTTCATTGCTAAATCCATCCCCACTGAAATCTAAACATATTCAAGCCTCTTCCATCTTAAAAAACAAAGCAAAACAAAGCATAAATACTTAACGTCTCCATTTGGATATCATGAGGCATCTTGGACTTAGCAGACTCAACATTTGGATGAACTTTTCTATCTCATCTTGTGAAACCTCTTTTCCTATCACGTTCATTTTTTCAGTCTGTTTTATTAAAAGAAAAAAGATAGTTGGTCAAACTAGGAAGCTGAGCATTACCTTTGGACGCCCTCTTCCTCAATAACTTCCTCCCCATTCCGCCAATACCAAATCCCCTCTCTTTCAACCACCAAGTATTTATTAAATCTGTCCACTTTTCCCCATGTCACCACTAGCACATCTGTACCATCTCCATTTCTTATCTGACTACAGATATAATCTCTCAATTAATAGACTGCATGCATTTTTGCTATCTCCAGTTGATTTGGCACATTGCTAATTGAGTGATATTTTAAAATTCCAACCTTATTTTTATTTTACTCTACTCTTGTATCTATGATTGACCTATGATTAATTTCTCCTTTGCTTGCAGTACTAGTTTATACTTATTACCCCATTTGCCAGGCTAACTCTTGTTTATAATTCAGGTCTCATTCACATGTGACTTCTTCAGAAGAACAAATGCTAACCCCATTCACACTACTCACCACTTGTTCAATGCCTATTGTTTTGTCAGGATTAACTATATAATGTGAAGATAGGTATTATCATCAGATCCCAGTATCTGTACAGCCAAGGTTTGTTTCTCACTCTACTAACTTGCCCATTGTAGCTATAGGGGGTTTGAGTAAAGTTCTGTTCCAGAACCACTCAGAGATCCAGGGTGAGGCAGATTCTGCCATTTTATGGCTGCCAATCTGTAACAAAAATCCTTTAGGTTACGTTGGCAGGAAAAGCAAGAGCCTGTAGCATTCTTTAAGTGATTCCTGCCTAACAATCCATGTGAAAACTTTCCCTTTTGCTGCTCTTTCCTTGGCTGGATCCAGTCACATATGAGGCCCAAGTTCCAAATACTGGACAGTATTATCATCCAGCTGCCAGGAAGTAGGAAGACCTGGATACTGTTGCATAGCGATGTCTACTTTTCATTCCTTTTCTATTAGACATCCTTTTCTATTTCCTTGTAAGCCACACAAGGGCAGTGACCTGGTCTGCTTTATTCACTGCTATACCAGATACAGTGCAATGTATCATAATAGGCTAAACCATAAACATATATTAGACAAATAAATTCAGTTAACAGAACTGACACTTGGTTTTAAATACTATGCCTATAACTTATCCGCTGAGTAGCCTTGAGCAAATTAACATTTTTCAGACTCGAGTTCCATCTATAAAAGAAAGATAATATAGTTCCTACCCATCAGAGTTTTTACAATGATACTGTGCTTAAAGAGTATCCGGATCACTGTAGGCTTATGTGTGTTAGCCATTGCTACTATTTTTATTTTTTTAATTGAAACACAAATCCTTGCTGTATAACGAAATACATATTCAAAGTGTAAACATATCCAAGTAGCAGTAGCACGGCTATTGCCCACATTGAACCAATAATTTACATGGAGTATTAGAACTGCTGCAAACCTAATGTCTTGTTTTACATATTAGGATATTTCAGTGTTCCCTCTATGACTTAGCGGCAATGCCCAAACAAATATCTAAATCTCTTTTCACTTATTGTCAGTCTTCCTTTTTGGCAAGTCAGAAAGTCAAGAAATTCTTCATCACTTGCTTTATGTTTGCTAACGGCTTAATTGATATATTTTATCTGGAAATCCACAAATCTAAACAATTTTAATGCAGACAGATTATTAATTTACTAACTTGTTTTTATTTTTTTAAGATTTATTTACTTATTTTTAGAGAGAAGGAGAGAAAGAGCACAAGCAGAGGAAGAGGAAAGAGGGAATCCCCAAGCAGACTCCCTACAGAGTGCAGAGCTCCAAATGGGGCTCGATCTCACGACCATGACATCAGGAGCTGAGCCAAAATCAAGAGTCCAACACTTAGCCGACTGAGCCACACTGGTGCCCTCAGACAGATTATTTAAATGGCACAGAAAATTACCAAGAAAAATAGTATAATTCTGATATGCAATTAAAAACACAACAATTCAGTCAATGATACTATGATATTGAAATTTAAATGTTTGTTCACTTTTAACTCAAGTATTCATCATAATTTTGTCTTTACTCAGGAGCATTAAGACACACACAATCATCCTGTAAGTAGATTTTCATCTACCATGGTTTAAAGACCTGTGAAAATTCCAGCTCTCCTAATAGTAGTTTTCATCATGTTGTTTGTTCTCTTTATGAAATAGCTCTGTTAAGGTTGATGCAACACAATAGCCATCCAGTGTCCCATATGGAACATGCCCTAGCTCCAAACCAAACATAAAACAAAAATGTGATCATCAAATATCAGTCTTCATTAGTAGCTTTTTTTACATTGTACGCAATAAAATGACACCCAATAACTTTCATGTTTCAAAATACACAAAGCATACTAAAATACTAAAGCACACAATAGACAAACAGCTCAGTGAACACTGTTTTGATTATTTTATTTCCTTGGTGAGATAATTTATATTCTTTACCTAATGTAATAATCAGTGCCCTTCAAGATACCCTGCACCCGTGCTGTTTTATTAACGATTATATGAAGAGACTAGGCAGTATTTTCTAGTCATCATTTTCTCCTTTTTTTTAAGATTTTATTTATTTATTTATTTATTTATTTATTTATTTATTTATTTATTTAGAGAGAACGCAAGCACATGAGCAGGAGTAGGGGCAGAGGGAAGAGAGAGAGAATCCCAAGCTGACTCCGCAGTCAGCGTGGAGTCCAATGTGGGTCTTGATCTCACAACCCTGAGATCATGACCTGATCCAAAAATCAAGAGTTGGAAGCTTAACTGACTGAGCCACCCAGGCGGCCTTCTAGTCATCATTTTCATTCTATTCTGATGTTACACCACGTGACAACCCAGGAACAAACACAAGTCAGTTAATATAATCCAGAGGCTCTAAAATATTAGAGTCATAATATAAGACTGCATTTTAACAGCAAATAATAATAATAATATGAATAACAGCCACTTGCCAAACCTAATTTTCAGTTATGTCATATTGATTTGTTAATTTCTTAACCTCAATCAGAAATGGCCTAAGACAAATTTTCATGATGACACTTAAGATGATCTCAACAACAAATAAATAAAACAAAATATGAAACATAAGAACTATAGTTTTTGTAAAATATTTTCAGTTTTTAAAACATATAATCTTTAAAGATTAAAAGCAGATGACACAAATGGAAATCAGTTATGAACGTTGGTCTTTGATCAACCCTTCTTGGGTGCATGGTTTGGTAAATTAAACTCAACCATCGAGTTACCTTAATTTGTAACTATACAAAATAATGATGGTGATATAATTTTGTAGTTTTTATGACTGTGTTTGAGTTTTTTTAAAAACTGAAATAAGTGGCAAGATATGCTAAAGGAACAAAATGCGCAATGTAATGATGGTTGCTTTGTGGTACTAGATGGAAGCGAAGAAGTCCACTGAATAAACCCTGAATATTGAAAATTCATGCAAGGTTTTGGGGAGAAGAGTCTATGCTGAGGACATAGTGAGTGCCAGAGCCTAAGACAGGGCTAAGTTTGATATGCATTAGAAGGGAAAAGAAGGTCAATGGGGCTGAACTCAGGAGAAAGTATCAAGAAATGAGCTGACAGATAGACAGGTACCATATCATTTAGGGTCTTATAGGCCAAAGTAAGGAATGAGATTACATTTTAAGTGCAACTAAAGCCATTGTAAGGTTTAAAAAACGCACATGACATGAACAGTTTAGATCATGCAGACTGCCATGTGGAAGAAAGTCAATTCTAGAAACTTGAGTTGTGTCTTCATAAACATTATAAATTATAAATAACTTAAATAACTGTATATTTCCCTGAACTAACATGATCACACGCCAGAAATTTGTAGAAGAAAATATTAAGGAGACTTTAATCTACTCAAATTACATCGTATTGGTTTTCTTATTGGCCTAGCAGAATGCCTATTTCAAAATGGTGTCAAGTGTCAGCTACATGACTTACATATATGACAAAAAAAGATTTATTGCTTACAGGGAGAAAGCTCTCTCAGCAAAGCTTTGTTAGTGTCTCTGAGGTGGAAAAGTAAGATCTGAATTAATTCAGAATTTGAAGTTTGGTTTAAGGCAGGCCTTTCAATATAGGGGTTTGTGGGTGAATTCGAGGGGTGGGAGTGGACTGGAGTTAGATTAACGTTGAGTAAGGATTATGGTATAATAATGACAAAGTCTTCTAGACAAACAGCAAGAACAAACCTGTAATTGTGTAAGTTGAGTTAATTACTTGTTGCAGAAAGGCAGAATGCACACCATGGAGAACAAAGGTGCCTCTCAGTAAGAAGATGTTAGGAATGATTTATAATAGGATGTGGGCTTGTATTAGATAATTTGGGGGAAGATCCAAAAAGAGTGCAGTTCTGCATGGGATTGTATGCTTTCAGGAAGTGGGAGTAATTATATGATAATCTTAATAATCTTACCTAGAAAGAGAGAAGAACAGATTGAGGTTAAAATTGTAATTGGTAAAGAAACAGTTTTTGCCTCTTTACAGACTCAAGACAAGTTGGTCCTCTTTCGTCCTGATTTATTATGGTCCTAGAATGGCCTTGTCTGAAATTGATGTGCTATGAAGTTGCGTATGTTCAATAGGAGAACATCAAGGTCCAGCTGACAGTATCAGGATAGATCCTAGATCTATCAGGGTTGCTTTTTTGTTTCTCAGCAGATTCGGATTGGAGAAAACATCAAGGTGGTGGTTTCAAAAATGCCTTCGGTCACACACTGTCTGGTAAGGTTCTTTACTGAAGAATTGATGGATCTTTTTTAGGATTCATTTTAATTTGGGGGAAATTTTTATAATGAGCAATGAAGACAATTACCTGGGCAAGGGTCTTCTGGAATTGTAGTTATGGTAATGAAGACAAAGGAATACTAAAATCATCCTAATTTGTACACCAAGCTCTATGAGAACAGTTGTATGGATGAGTTACCTAGTTTTTATCTTCAGTGTTTGGTAGCTAATACATATTGAATAAAGAAATAAACACCTGTGCAACTACTTTGTAAAATAGTTTTTATCTTACAAATGAGAAAACCAAGTCTGGAATGGATTATGATAATGTGCACCTTGGAAGAGGTGAATGGAGCAGCAGATGTGGCCAGAGCTTTTCCAAAGACTTTTATGCTTCCAAGACCCTGGAAATGCCATACTTCCCAGAAAGTTTAAGTATTTGAGCTTATTTTTGAACATTTGACTTAAATAAAAATCAAACTTAAAGTATTTCTTTTGAGTACAAAAATAACTAATGGAAGAGAAAGCAAAATAATTTGCCTTTGTCTTTTGTCTCAAGTACAGTTCCTTAGGGACTGTCTGCTGAAGAGTTGGTATCTAGGGAAACATAACCTAAGTTTCTCTCTTAGCCAAAAGCAATATAAACCTTCAGAGAGTTTAAACAAAAAGAAACAAAACAAAAAAGCATGAACATGCTTTATTTTCTATATCCAGCCAAGTCAATTTTTACCTAAAATGATAGATATTAGAAATTATTAGGGCCTTTGCTTAACAACAAGTCATATTTAGCAAATTGGTAGAGAAACTAAATCCTCTTGAGTTTTCTGAGGAATCTTAGGAGATGTAGATCTTTGCTTTGAAAGTGACTGAAGGAAGGTAAAGTATAAAATTAATTGATTAAAAGGCAAAATGGAAATTACACTGTTTCAGCTTCAATGTTCTAGGTAATGTGAATTTGGGCTTCTGATCCTTAATGTTTATTGGAATAAAAGAATGGAAAAACTCAAGAAACAGTAAGGTTGGTACTATGGACTGAATTGTATTCCCCTAAAATTCATATGTTGAAGTCCTAACCCCCAAAGTGACTATACTGGAGATAGGCCTTTCAGGAGACAATTAAAGTCAAATAAGGTTATAAGGGTAGGGTCCTAATCCAATATGATCAGAGGCCTCATAAGAAATGAAGAGGGATCTCTCTCTTTCTTCACACACACACACACACACACACACACACACACACACACACACACACTATAGAAAGGCCAAGTGAGCACACAGCAAGAAGGCAGCCACCTGCAAGCCAGGAAGAGAGCCTTTACCAGAAACCAATTCTCTTGCATCTTGATTTGGGACTTCTAGGCTTCAGAACTGTGAGAAAATAAATCTCTGTTGTTTAAGCCATGCAGTCTCTGGTTGTTATGGCGGCCTAAACTGACTAATCTCGTGGGCTTTGGAGTTAGATTCCTAGTCCTGCTCTCTTTGCCTTATTTAAATCTGGACAAGTTACTTAATCTCTTTGAATTTAGTATCCAACAGTAAAATGCAAATAATAAAGTATGCTTTTGATTGTGTGTTTGCGAGAATCAAAGAAGATTGTTTGGTTTCTGGAACATAGTAGATGTTCAATAGCTGTTAAATTTCCATCAGCCAAGTGACAGATAGTTAATAGTGTGGTAGGAACACAGGACATAGGTGTGGGGAATAAAAATGACCCAGGCTGTGCTGATGTTTATTGGATCCTATATTTCTCAGTGAAAAGACCCAGTCTTGCTAATATCTTTTACTTTCACACGTAGCCTGGTGTACAAATGTTCAATCGATGCCTGCTCATTGAAAAAATGTTTTCTTTTCCGTTGTCAACAAAGATTTTTCCCACACACAACTTGTTCAGTTTCATTAAGTGCAGTGTGAGAGATAAATGCCACAATGCTAAGGGAACTTCTACATTTCAAAGAGTTACATAAAATCCTCATCAATAATTCAACTTGCCTTTGTGTATTAGATTTTCCTCAGCATTAGTAAAAGATTCACATTTCCTGTCCTGGATTCTCCTGAAGACGTAATGTTATTTTTTGAATGGCCAACATTTATTGAGGGTGATAACGAACTATAAAATTTGCCACTCTGAGAGAATAATTCATCAAGTTGCTTCTAATCACAGTCTACAATATGAAATAGCGCATTGTGAATCTAAAGGAGGAGATGCTGATTGTAGCATTTTTCAAATATCTTGGGTACTGAAATTGTCTTTATAAAATAGTGATCTGTGGATGACTATTGGTAAAATGCTGCAATAACACATAAGAAACCACCAACTGGAAATTTCAGGGGAAATATGAATGGCTCCAACTGTATTGAAAACTTTTGGTATTGCCATTAGGTAACCACTCTGTGAATTGTTTATCGTATCCCTATGGTAAATGAATATCTGCTCCTGATCACCGGTAATTTTTCTGGATTTGACTCTTTTAATATAATTAGGATAGCTCTAATTAGCAACATGTAATCTTTAAATTTATTTGAAATAGCTTTATGTAAAATAAATGGCTATATGTAAAATTTACAATGTTTAATATCCAATCAACTGCTAATTAGATATGTGAAGAAATACGAAAACTTACAATATCCAAGAGAAAAAAGTAAAGAAAAATATGTCTGGATGACAGATGTGATGAAACTTACATGCAAGGACATTGAAATATAAGTAATAATATCCTCAAAGAAGCCATGAAAAAATGGAAAAATAAGAGATAAATAAAAAATATATATAAAGGTGAAACTCCAAAGCTGAATAACGTAATTCCTCAAATGAAAAATTAATTTCATGAGTTTAGCCAAAGAACAGGTATTACAGAAGAAATGGTCAGTTACATCAAGACATTTGGATAAAACTATCCAAATTTAAGCATCAAATGGCTCTAAAAAAAAAAAAAGAGCTTTATGACCTGTGGGAAAATATCAAACAATCTAATGTACGTTTATTTGGAGTTCCGAAAGAGAAGGCGATATCTCTATAGATCCTGGAGATATTAAATGATAATAAGAGAATTTTAAATTTGACAAACTAAACAAGGTAGAAAAAAATTTTTGAATGAAAGATATTCCAAAACTATTAAAAGAAAAAATAGAGTATCTAAATTGACTTCAATCTATTACATGCACTGAACTTATAATTTAAAACTTTCTCATTAAACAAATTCCAAACTAAAATGACCTCAATGGTACATATGTAAAATGTTTTATACTTTATACATAATTCTTATATTCTTTTAGATAATAGAGTGAGTCTAATCCCACCCCCTGTTATGTTGCTATTGTTACTTAATTCAAAACCTGGAGGAGGGCATTGGAAGAAAACTACAGATCGAAATCCCTCACGAATAGAGGTCGCATATTTCTTAAAAAAAATTCAGCAAATTGGATCTAGAAATGTATAAAAAGGACACCTTCACGATCAGATCATATTTATTCCTGAAATGCAATGTTATTGTTAAAATTTGAAGAGCAATTAATGGAATTCATTATCAAAAGATTAAAGGAGAAAAATAATATGACCTTCTCAATAGGTATAGAAACAACATTTAATAAAATTTAACACCAATTCATGGAAAAAAATGATTAGAAAATTATGAACGAAAATAAACTTCCTCAACCTGAGAATGGCCATCAAAAAAGAATTAATAATAACCAAAATTTTTTTAAAAGGTCTCACTTATTAATTTGAGAAAGAGAGACAGGTCTCTATGCAGATAACAAGAGAGAGCAGGAGCTCGGAGTAGAGGGAAAAGCAGGCTCCCACTGAGCAGGTAGCCTGACATGGCCTATCCCAGAGATCAGGACCTGAGCTGAAGGTGGGCCCCAGTCACAACCAAATTTCTTAAAAGACAAAGAACAAAGCTAGGAAGTCGTCTCTCATGATATATTTTTAATCACTATATTGGATTTCCTAGCCAGTTCAGTATAGGAACAAAAATAAATAAAATACATTCTGATTGAAATAAAGTAAAAATCAGTCCAAAGATGGCTTGGCTTAAGTTGCAGAGGACTTGCTCTTCTTTGTAGAATATTCTAAGGAATCTGCAAAAAAGCTATTTATTCTACTACCAATATTTAACAAAGTCACAGACTACAAAGTCAATAGAAAAAGTAACGAAATATTGTAATTGTAAATGCTGGCACATCAATCAGCAAATTAAATAAAAAACAAAAATTTTGTTTACAATGTCAAACACCTAAATAAATGGAGAAATGTATTACCTTCTTGGATTTGTAACACAAAATTTTTAATAATATCATTTCACTCCATTTATTTCTCAACCAAAACCCAGGCATCAGACCAAGAATTATTTGTGGGGGTCAGGGAAGGGTGACAAACTGGCAAACTGATTTTAACATTTAAGTGGAAATGCAAAGGAACTAGAATACTCAGAGTAATTTTGAACAAGAAGAATGATATTGGAGGAATATATATATATATATATATATATATCCTGATTTATCAGAGACCATATAAATATATATATAAATATATATAAATATTATATAAATATATATAAATATATTATATATAATTATATATAAATATTATATATATTTATATAATATATAATAATATAAATAATAATATTATTATTTATTATATCTATTATATATAAATATATAAAAATTATATATTTATATATAATTATATATAATATATATAAATATATATATAAATTTATATAAATATATATTTATATATATATATCCTGATTTTTAAGAACTATTATAAAGCAACAGTAATCCTAACAGTGTGATATTGTAATAATGATAGAAACACAGGCCAATGGAACTGACCAAAAGCAGGAATAATCTTGGACATGTTTATTGTTCAGGGCAATAGATTTTAAGAAGATCATGATAATTCAATGAGGAAATAATTTTTTTCAAAAAGCTGCTGAAACCATCAGAAAGCCATATGGAAAAAAAATAGCCTCGATTCTTCACTCACATAACTTGTAAATATTAAATTGAATTTAATCAGAGACCAAAATTTCAAAGCTACTATGAAAGGTCAGAAGGTCAACATTTTCTAGCTAGGATGCAAGAAGCAATAACCACAGAAGAAAAAATAAATGAAAATATGATTTCAAAAAATAACCTTCAATAGACATCATCAATAACTGAAATGGCAAGTCATAGATTCGGAGAAATTGTATATGCAAGTGTGCCTGGAAGGACTTACATCCACAGTATATAAAGAACAAAACCAGCTCAATAAAAGGACAAAGAAAAATAAATGTTGAACAAAATACTTGAAGAGATACTTCACAAAGAATATGTATGGAAGTCCAATAAGTGCACGAGAAAATGCTCACACTATTAGCAGTCATCAGGAAAATGTATCCTAATGCCATAATGAGAAACCTCTCTGCACCCAAATATCATATATTGCTGGAGGGAGTATGAAACTGTATAAGTACTTTAAAGAACATTTTTATAGCTTCCTTGAAAATTAAACACATGTTTTCCATATAATTCTGTTATTTCATTTTCTGTATTAATACAAAATAAATTAATATATGCATCCACATAAGAATTTTTAAAAAATATTTATGATAGCCATATTCATAACAGATAAAATCTGAAAATTACTCAAATGCCCATTAACAGATGCATGGAAAAATAAGTTAGATTATGTCCATACATTGAATAAGTTTTATTTTACAATAAAAAACAATGACTCTCCAAAATGTGCTGATTGAAAAAGATCAGATGTAATTTGAATACATTCATTTGAATTATTACGTGATAACTTAAAATAATCAAACCTGACAGTAGGTTGCCTGGAAATGGAGGTGGGGTATCAATGGTTTGAATTAGGCAGACGGGAACATTTTAAGGTGGAACATTCTATAGTCACATTGATTTAGTGTTCATTGGATATATATATTTGATCAAATTCATCAAGCTGTAGTTTTCAAATAAGTACATTTTATTTTATGTAAATTACATCCCAATAAAACTCATTGAAAAATAAAATAAAAATCAATCTAAAAGCCATTTTACCGGTAGAGAAAGAATTAGGTCATTGAAGCTCCAATTGACCATAATAACCAGAGTTCACTATATGCAACTAATGAAACATTGAACACTACACCAAAAACTAATGATGTACTATACAGTGGCTAACTGAACATAATAAAAAAATTAAAAAATAAAATAAAAGAGGTTAAGTCTAATCTGCCTTAAAATCACCTTCAGCCTTATCAAGTTCAAGTATTACAACTGATGTAATATTGCTCCTTCACAACCTAACATACATTTTTATTTTTACTCTGTCCCTTACATATCTCAGGGTCTGAGTGTAATTCAACTCTTCTAGAAGAGAAAGAACATTTCAGTCTCCTATCCACCCATCCCTTCCAGCCCAAAACAAATCCTAATCTACTTTCTGTCCCCTAGATTTGCTTATCCCAGACATTATGCATAAATATAATCATGAAAATATTGGTCTTTGTGACGGGCCTTTCGTTCGGCATAACGTTTTCAAGATGCCTTCATGTGGTAGCGTGTATCATCCTACATTCATTGTTACGGCCAAATAATGTTCCATATATAGATATCCCACATTTTGTTATAAAATATGAGAAGTTCCAGGAGCAAGTCTTTATTTCTGTTGTTTAATCTACTGCTACTTTTATTCACTGGAGCCTTAATCTGTGTTACTTGCTTTGAAGTCTTACAATTTCCTATGACTTTTTTTTCTTGATTTCTATTCTGTGGTTAAAATTTCAATATTTTCATTTATTTTCTTGATCATATTAATCACAGTTATTTGGAAATCTGTATTTGATAATTCCATTATTTGTATTACTTTTCCTTCTGTTTCTATTATCTGTGTTTTGTTTGTTTGTTTGTTTTTACTTTTCTTTCTTGTTTCCTGGAAAGCGAGGTCATATTTTCTTATTCATCTGAAGAGATACTTAAAGATCAGGCTATCCTTATCATCCCCTCTAAATAGATTTATTGGTGCCTCCGGACAGAAATTTAGACTAAGGACATATTACCTTAATTCATGCTAAAATGTAGCTTTATTAAAGCTCGCTACAGTCTTTGAGAGAAGTGGTCTATATCTGGCTGTCATTTACCCCCAGAATACAGTCATTCTAGGTTCCTAACTGGAAGTCTGGTCTATTAACCATGAACCTTCCTTCTTCATAATGCGTATGCTCTCATTGTTAACTCAAGTTCAGAGAGACAACTTCTTGCTTTGGCTTGGCCTGGTTGAAACTTGCAGATCTGCTTCATAGCCTCTCATCTGACTCACTTATTCAAAGTGTCTTTGGGAAAAGTGGCTCAGAATATCGGGCTGACTTCCGTGTGCGTTTCTTCCATTCAGTGTCTTTGTCTGCGGGTACTGATTCCTTGATAGCTCTGAATTCCAAATTTTATTTCCACCAGGCTCATGAAAGAAGCTCTGGGTCAAGGTCCCAATGTTTCAATTGTCCTTTCTGGTTGATTTCGTAGGATTTCAGCCCCACAGAATTTACAAATTGACAAACAGCCGGAGAACAAAGGCAACACAAAATGTATGGTTCTATCTCAATGAACTTCTCTTTTCTTCTATGCTCCAGCTTCTTCTTAAACGTAGCTGTCTTGAAAGTTCTCAAATGCCAAAACGGCAACAACAACAACCAAACAAATCCTTAAACCAAACCCCAAAATGATTTTTTTCTTGCATTTTTCCAGTTTTGCAATTGGTCTTTGGTCTGCAGCAAACTAATCCATCATTACTAGATGTAGAACATTTATTCCGTGGATGAATATTTTAACTGAGGATATACTCTTTCTATGGGTACTAATGGAGGTGGTAACTCACAGCAAATTCTGCTGAAAAGAAATTTTGAATGAAACATTGTATACTAAAGTGTATAATAGCCCCAATATTTTTACAAATATTTTGCATCCCCTTCAGAATATTTTCTTCAACAAATAACCTATAAGAATTTACATTATATACATGATACCGTAAATGTTTTATAAAATTCAGGTGCTACAAAATTGCAGGCATTCATTCTCCATTCTATTTCAGTCCAGAAAGCAAATTCAACCAACTAAAACTGAGTCTCCTCAGGGGGCACTTGGGTGGCTCATTCATTTGGGCGTCTGTCTTTGCCTCAGATCATGATCTCAGGGTCCTGGGATCGAGTCCTGTGTTGGGCCCTCTCTGCTCAGTGGGGAGTCTGCTTCTCCCTCTGTGCTATTTTTCTCTCAAATAAATAAATAAAATCTTTTTTAAAAAGTCTCCTCAAAATACTATTTTCTCAAGTCAAAACATTCCACCGTGCATTTTAGAATTCAAACTTGGACCTGGTACTCTGAAATCTCCCACCATTTAATTCATTCAGTTCCTTCTTTAATTTTGAAGGGATTACATTTTAATCAATTTTTTGTTTACAAAATATTTTTCAGTGACTGAAAATTATTAAAGCTTCAAATACAAAGTTTTTGGTGTTCTATTATTTCTCTTTGGTTAGATTTCCAGCTGATTTTGAAGAAAGTACAACTAAATTAAAATGATTTATTTTAAAAAGCGATCTCAAAATTATTGCCAGGCACTTAGATTGACATGAGTAGTAGTTTTTAAAGATTAAAAAAATTCTAAAACCATACAGACTATGGGTTGCAAAAGAAAAATTGCAAACTGTCATACTAACTTTTTTTTGTTTTAAGGTTTTATTTATTTATTCGACAGAGAGAGAGACAGCCAGTGAGAGAGGAAACACAAGCAGGGGGAGTGGGAGAGGAAGAAGCAGGCTCATAGCGGAGGAGCCTGATGCGGGGCTCGATCCCATAACGCCGGGATCACGTCCTGAGCCAAAGGCAGACGCTTAACCACTGTGCCACCCAGGCGCCCCCATACTAACTTTCTTAACATCATATTCATCCCTGAAATTTATAGTTCAGTTATAAAAAATGAAGAATTCATACTCACATGTTGTATGTCTGGCATATGAGATTGCTTCTTTCTATAGAGCAGATTATTTCAGTTGGTTTATCCTCTATAACTAAATTCAAGTATATTTCTCTCCTGTGTTTTATTAGAGCATTACCTTTAACGGACCCTCTGTGGCATCGGAACTCACTTATTTTTACCACCGCAAAAATTTTTTAACTTTAACATTGATCCTTTAAACAAATATGCAATAGAATCCACAGTACCGAATACTTCATCTATTACACAATGAACTTTTCAAAGCAGTATATTATGTATTGGATTTTAAAAATTTAATTATTGGAATTAACTAATCTTACATTTTTGTTTGAAATATATGATGATGCTGATACAAAACAGCTATCATTTAACTGTTTGCAAAATTCCTGTGCTAATGAAGCCATCATGTTAGCAACCATCACTATCTTTTCATAAATGTATACTACCCGTCACACACACACACAGGTAGCACATCCTGGGAATAATGAGTAAAATACCTTCCAGCAAATGAGAAGCTTAAATGAAAGCCCTGCTTTACGACGCGATATGTAATAGTACTTTCTTGCATTTTCTTGTCTTAAATTACCATCTACCACAGTAGAAGTTCAACCTACATGGATATTTGGTGATACGTACACTTTTATTATCAAGTTTCTTTAGAAATGAAGAAATCATGTATTGATTTTTCATTCAATATGAACAATTTTTCTCCTAATAGCTGTCCAATGGATTAATTGCAAATTAAGAAGTACAAAATATGTAATTATCCATTTGGGGTTCAATATACCATAAATTCTCTGGTAAAAATGTTTATACTAGCACTTTTCAGATTTTAATGAACATACAACTGACAAAGGGGTATTCATAAAATGCAAAATTCTGAGTGTGAGACCTGAGATTCTGCTCGTTTTCTTTCTTTCTTTCTTTCTTTCTTTCTTTCTTTCTTTCTTTCTTTCTTTCTTTCTTTCTTTCCTTCTTTTTGAGATTTATTTATTTATTTGAGAGCGAGAGCACGAGCTGGAGGGGCAGATGGAAAGGGAGACAGATTCTCAAGCAGACTCCATGCTGAGCATGGATCCCAACGTGGGGCTCAATCTCATGACCCTGAGATCATGACCTGAGCTGAAATCCAGAATCGGATGCTTAACCGACTGTGCCACCCAGGTGCCCCCCATTTCTTTCTCAACCACTTTATGGAGGTACAATTGACATACAAAAAGCTGCACATGTTTAATGTGAATTCTGCATTTCTAGCAAGGTAGAGGGGGAGCTAGTCTGAGAACAGGATGCTGAGTGGCAAGGATTTAGACTGCTCTAACTTCTCTATGGCAAGCTGGCTAAGCTTTTTGTCCCACACGGATTTTACAAATGGATGACATAATCTCCTATGTTTTCCCTTGAGCTTCTTCCACTGATTGATGCCTCTTGCTGGGTTTCACACTTACCCACCAAGTGGCCTCCAAGTACAGCCACATAAAACACAGCACCCAGCAAGCTCAATGCCGATCACTGGAAGGAAGTTTTTTTATCAGAATGTACCTTGTCTTACCAGAGAACAACCTCCTTGAAAGTGATGCTTTATGTTATTTTGATCTCAAAATGTTTGGTGAAGAAAAGATGACGATTTTCTCTCAGTTTAAATCTTGAGTTACAAGTGAGAATTCTTTTAGTGCACATGGTCTCACACGGTTAGACGAGACCTTGGCAAACGCTGCAGGTGCACACGAAGGTCTCCCAAGCCCATTCGATTGTAATGCAACTATTGATGATAACAGTTGGTGAAGAAATGAAAAAAAATTAGAACAAAAATGCAAAAACACGTAGGAAGTGGGGACACTGAACATAAATCAGAACTAATATTGATAAACTGGGGTATATGGCCACTTGAAATGTGAGCCTTAGTTTTTATTACACAGTGGATCCTGGCACCTAATCCCACAAATGTTTTAGTATAATGACTCACATTTTCCTTAAGCAGCCCCCTCAAGACAGACTCACAGTTAACAATCTGTAAAACTTGATCTCTAGATAGGTGAGTTGAATTTCAGTCTCAAATTTGTAAAGAACTGGCGGTGTGACTGGCAGCTTCTCACTTGACTTTTCTGAATTTCATTTCCATCCTTTATGAAAAGAAGGTTAAATTCCCCACTATTTTGGAGAAAGTTAAAATTTATAAATTGCTTTGCTTTTTAAGTTTATTAACAAAGAACATGGATTTATCCATAATTTGAACATTATGAAATCCATTATCCATTTGGACTTTAAAACTTCAACTATTTGGAGCACTTGGGTGGCTAGGTGGGTTGAGCAACTGACTCTTGACTTCAGCTCAGGTCACAATCTCGAGGTCGTGGGATGGAGCCCTGTGTTGGGCTCCGGGCTAGGTGGGGAGTCTGCTGGAGATTCTCTGCCTCTCCCTCTTCCTCTGCCCCTCCCCACCTCACTCTCTCTCTCTAAAATAAATAAACAAATCTTTAAAAAAAATTAACTATGTTAAAGTATTTGGAAATTCATAGGAAAAATGTAACATGGGCACAAAGAGGAATTTGCTGTATTCTGTATGATCTCAACCTCTGGGGAAATTTGTGTTTGTTTTCATAAGAGTTTGAGAATTTCTGATTGTTGGGAACTGTATTTACTCACTGTTGCTATACTTCTGTTCAGTATGTTTTCTTTTGTGATTGTTCCTGAATGCAAATATATTTAATGGGACATGTGAGCAGTGTTCTGGGACTTGCAGCCTAAAGATTGTCAACTGTCTAATGTTCATGTATGCATCACATGTTCTCCGGTTTTTAAATTACATTTTGCCTGTGCATTTGGGGAGCCCTCTCTGTGTCTCATCTCATTGCGTTTATGAATTTATGTAGGAAGAAAGGAGCAATCTATGAGTTAAATATGGGTAAGATCCCAACAAGCAAAGTCTTAAAAGTCTATATTGGAGTGTGTGAAACAAATTTTCACAGCAATCTATGTTCTTCTAAACCTGAAAGAGTGTTTTCCAGCTGTTTATATTCCCAGATCTGCTATTTTGTTTAAACTCAAACTAAATGATATAAACTGGCTCACCTCACTTTCCAACTCATCAAATCACATGGACTAGATGAATTTTCTATGATCATTAAATCTAATTAATTAAAATATATTATACTTTAAAATTACATAGCACACATACCTCAAACTTAGTAACCACAATGCTGGCTGACATGTTTTAAAATACTTCATATTCTCTCTTTATATATTGTCACCTAATGTTTTGTTTTGGCTTTTAGTGAAATCTTCTTTCAAATTCTGATTATTTTTACACACAGGATGTTGTGACTCCTTAACCCCCACACCCTGCCAACAACATCACCATTAGAGTTTTACCTTCCACAAAATTCATGGTAGCTAATAAATAAGCTAATAATAAGCAAGAAAATATTCTCTCTTTCTTTCACATGAGTACATTTTTTACCTACTAAAAATTGACACAAAACTATCTTAAAAGATTGAGACAGTAGGTAAATCTTCTGAACTTCTGTATTTCTATAACTAGCAAATGGAGCTTAGATTAGTGGCTTCCAAATTTAGTTGATCAGCAGACTTGTCTAGGGAATGCTAAAAGTTGCATTTTTCATCTCATACTTACTGAACCTGGAATTCTGAGACTGAGGCTGGAGGAGCTGCAGTTTGTTTTTTTTTTAAGATTTTATTTATTTATTTATTTTAGAGAGAGAATCTCAAGCAGACTCCTCGCTGAGCGCAGTCTGTAGTGGGGCTTGATCTCACCAGGCTGAGGCCATGCATGTCCTGAGCCAAAACCAAGTCGGCCACTTAATCTTGGGCACTTGATCGACTGAGGCCCCCCTGGCACCCTGGGGCTGCAGCTTCAACAGCTCTCTGCATTATATTAATTTGGGAAACTCTTAAATATATTCAACAGGAAACTTTCAGTTCTTTAAAAGACTCTGATACAAAATTCCAGATCCTTCATCCTGGTTAGCTCCAAAGAATTCAGTTTTGAGTTTGAAGGGATCTTAGAGTTAAATAATCTAAAATTCTAATTTTATCTTATCACATAATTTGCAGAAATTAGCTGATAGGACTAAACTCCTACAGTTAATTATTAAAAGAGAATGTCAAGGCTGTGTCTAGCCTGAATCCAGAGGTTAGTGAAATTTGGTGTATTTATGAACAGAACGATCAGAGACAAGTCTGAAAAGACATTTGTTGATTGGCATTCACTTTAATTAATTTCCCCCCCTTTTAATCAAAATGGTTTTTGGTTCCAAATCTAAAGATTGGTCATTTTATCCCTTCTAGTAAATTTTTCAGAACTTGTTCTGTATCATTTTTCACACATGTAATATTCACATATTAAAGTCAATTGCTCAGGATTCTATAATCAATCACATCGATTCTACATCCTAACCTATTTTCTCCAAACTTAATGTTTACTTACTTAGAAGACAGTCATTTGACCTTATTAAAACACACAGTGCATATAGGTGATGCATATTCCCGTAATATTGTGATTCTGCTTCCTACAGTTTTCAGAAATTAATTTATGAAAAGCAGTCCAACACACAAAGGGGGTTGAAAAATTATAGTTTTAGTGGAAACATGTAAAGTAACCAGCTTATCACTAATTTCAATGGAACCTGACAGAAAACTTATTTATTTGGATGCACTGGTCCCGTGAAGCATTTACTTAGCTTCACAACCGATCTCCCAGGAAAAATATAATTTGTTTATCAGTCCACTTCTGCATTTCTCGCATTACCAAAATTTTCTTAAATCGAAGGTGCTCATTCAATGAAGGAGATAGGATTTGGGTGACTCTAAAAATGAGTTTTAGCGCCAAGCAATCAGCTATTGATAAGCAAGTCATAGGACTAGTCATAATTTTATTTGAGAACAGTTGAAGGCCTCATGAAGTATAATTACAAGGACGAAAGGACTAACGCAGAAGAAGACAGTACCTTTGTACTAAGTGGGGCAAAATTCCAATGTCCCAGGAGGGCGTACTAGAGCAATCTCTCAATTCCATTTTAAGAAGAACCCTGAGGTACCGAGTCAGACTCAAGGTTCAAAAGGTTATGGAGAAATATGAATTTCTAAATTTGAAATACAAAATTCAATATTTGCACACAGTTTTTTAAATGAATATTTATGTTGCATATTTGGGTGGAAATAATAAGATAGAGGGAAGCTTCTTATCAAAAAAACAAACAGTACCTTGGGGCGTCTGGGTGGCACAGCGGTTAAGCATCTGCCTTTGGCTCAGGGCGTGATCCCGGTGTTATGGGATCGAGCCCCACATCAGGCTCCTCGGCTATGAGCCTGCTTCTTCCTCTCCCACTCCCCCTGCTTGTGCTCCCTCTCTCGCTGGCTGTCTCTATCTCTGTCGAATATATAAATAAAATCTTTAAAAAAAAAAACAAAAACAGTACCTTGATTTGACTTTAACAGCCTGAAGATGAGGTCCTTGCAAAATTTGTGCTGAATGGAGATCTTAGACTGACTGACAGCGTCATGATACTGGCTTGGGGCAGAAAAACAGGCATCATTTGCCTGACTTCTGATTCATAAAGATCCAATAAAGAGCACAGCAAGATGAAATTGGGAGCACTTGGAAATCGTTAGATTTGGCATTATATCCTGACTCACAGCGAGGTATTGTGTGCCTCCAGTCGATTAATTTGACCTTCTTGACTCGGTTTTTTAAGGTGTGAAAACGGGAAGAACATAACATCCTTTCAAGAATGTTTTGAAGACTAAATGAGATAATATACTCAAAATACGTAGCATAGGACCACCCATTCATTCAACATATGTATATAGCCCACTATTTGCAAGCACATCTCCAGGCACAGGCAAGACATTGGTTATCAAAGTAAAATATTCTAGTTCTATGGAACGCATATCCTGGTGAAGAAGACGGACAGCTGAAGAATACATAGTGAACCCCCCGAAGTGATAAACTCTTTAAAGAAAAACCCGCGTAAGGAGAAAGCATGTAAAATACAGTCCAAGAAAGGTCCTTGGGAAATATTTCCTGAGTAAAGACTAGAAGAGGTGAAGGAATGAGGATTTAGGGGAAGGAGTCTCCAGGCAAAGTCTACGGAGAAAGAATGTGCTGGAAATGTGTGAGGGTCAGCGAGCCTGGAAGGGATTGAGCAAGGGGAAGACCAATTTGCACATGAAAATTTTGAATTTTTCACATAGGTTTGTTGGGAGAGGAAGTAGTATAAGTAGGAAAGTCACATAATCTGATTTATGTATTAAATTACCATTATCATTACTGTGTGGAAATAGGCTTTCCTGCTAAGAGCAGCAGCAGGGAGACTAATTAGCATGTTAATGCAGTAGTGGAGGTGAGAGATAATGGTGGATTAGACAGGGTGTTAGCAATGGTTGTGGTGAGAGGCATTCAGCAATGTGATCTATTTTGAAACTGTAGCTGGCATGATGTGCTAATGGAATCACTGGGGAGTGTGAAAAAAATGAACAGCGTCAAGGATGATTTCAGGTTTACAGCAGCTATCATTTGAATGTTTACTGCATCCCAGAACAGTGAATCCAAAAGATGGGTGTAATTATGATTGTCATCCCCTTATAGAGCCCGTGCTCTTAACCTCTGTAATAGACTGCCTCTTAGCCAAACTAACAGTAGTAGCTAGTGAACTGCACTCTTAAAAATATTGTAAAATAGTAATAATACAGTTTGATTGCATCTGTGTACTTTATAAAATTTAAAGTTCAGCAAAGGCACTATGAATATTCTTAACTGTTTACTCTTCTAAAACAAAAATAACAACAATGTTTACCTGGGTTAAAAGAAATTATTGAGTAATATTTTATTTATGTACATTTTTTTCTAATTGAAAATTTGAGCTCAAACTAAAATACTTTCTAGTAATTATTTTTAAATTAAAAAAGTAGATGTATCTGTAAGTTATTTACGTATCTTCAAATAACTTATTCTTACCTATTCAATCACACAGGGCTGCAACACTGATATTAGACACCGTCTAGCAAATACTTGGGATGAAAAAAATACCAGATATTAAGTACATTTACAAAAAGTACTCACTCTTGCACAATGTATTTTTCAGTTTTCCTTTTATTATTTCAAATTCGTTTGAATCAGTTAATGTAACTCTGCTATTATTTTGCTTTTTCAAACATTTATGACTTTACTAGAATCTGTACCCTAAATGCTTCCATTAATAGAACATACTGTTTATTGTGCACCCACTAATGCACAATAAATGACTGACCTATGTTATCACAATTTATTCCCATAATTCTACAAAATAGGCATTTTCTATACCAATTTCCAAGTGGAGGATATAAAGTTTAGCAGATTAAGTAATTCACATAAGGTCATACAGTTAATAAATGTCAGTGCTATGATTCATTCCCTGACTTTTTGGAATTCCAAAATTCATGCTCTTAATCCGTAAACTTTACTGATATTCATGTAGTTCCCATAGGGTTTCAAGGATTTTGTGAATAAGTACAAAAATCGTTGATTATTTCTGATACTTTCATATAACTTGAACATGAATCCTCTTATTTATTAATATACTTGTATATGTTATTAATATATATTCATATATGCTAATATGTGCACACATATTATTGCATTTTGACATAGTAAAATGTTGTTCTTTTCTGAAGACTAGGCTGTTGACACCTCAATCAGGATGTTTCAGCAACGTGTCGTTAATGTGTGTTAACTTGAGTATGTGCTAAATAAATTCCCTGGAGCCCAGTTGGTTCTCAATTAAACTATTTCTTCAAGACTCAAGTGCAGCCTTTGAAGTATAGAGAGAAATACAGAAGATAGAAGAATGTGTATTTTTCAGTTGGTTAATTTCTCAACAGTGTGACTCGTCTTCAACTTGGTTTCCAATAAATCTGGGCAAGGGCCATTGGAGTCCCATACCAATATCTTATACAAAGCATTCTTGCCACACCAGGGTCTTTCTCTTCACTGTTGACAAAGAGCACTTCATTACTGTTTCTAATTCAAGAAATGAGCAGTTAAGCACAACTAGCGATAGGCTACAATATGGATTCCTTTGTAGACCTTTTAACCTCTGGGATTTTTCATGTCTCACTTTAGAGCACACTCCCTTAAGTCCATCCATTGATCATTGTAATAATCACACATGTAGAGGCTCTTACCCTCTTTTAACAGAAGAGAGAAATGAGGTTAATGCCCAAAGTATGTGTGTCACGGTAGCTAAAAGCGAGGTGTCTGGAGAAGGTTACAGTCTTGACCTTATCAGTCCCTAGGGTGATTCTGGGAAGTTCTTATGCTTCTTGCCTCTCAGTTTTCCCGACAGCAAAATGAGGATAACAATACTTTGATCACAAATTTTTCTTATAGGGAGTACATAATGTGGCAGACACAAGGCTTCTGCTGTGGAATTCTGCAAATGGTAGATGCTCGATTTAAATGTTTGCTTTTGTTGTTCAGCAAATCAACCAAATGTCATAAAATCAATATATGGTAAATGTAGGTCTTAATCTTAAGCTGTCTTACTCTCTATATAAAGTTTGTACTTGTTCTGTACCAAAGCTATCACACAAATCACATCCTTTGTTTATTTTCAGTCACAGTCATTATTCTGTATAGGAAGAGAGGTTTCCTGTTGCTGGGATTATGAGACATTCTACTATGCCTGCCCTTCGTCAATTGTACTGTACTCGCTGAGTGCTAGGACATTGACTGTAGTCATGTTGGCAAGTGTACGTTCTGGTTCTACACTGGCCAAGTAACAGCATTTTCACCTCTCTGTGCCTAAGTTTTCTCATCTAGAAAATAGAGACAAATAGCTCAAAGGATTCATTTGAAAATTAAAGGAATATTTGTGTGTATATAGATATTGAAACATCTATCAATATATTGGTATACCTAAATATTTCTGTGTGTGCATATTTATATATACACGCATATATACATGAATATAAATTTGCATATGTATATGTGTATATATAAATTGAAATAGATACATGTATGTATATAGATATACATATTTATATAGATGTGCATATGTGTGTATGTATATACTTAAATACAAAATTCATATCATGCTTCAAATGTGGAACTCAATCTCAGAACCACCCCCAAAACATTCAAGCTTTTGATGGGCATTTTATCTGCTTGGACCCCAAGGTCACTTTCTATTTTGTAATGTGACTACCTACCCTGTTCTTTTTTCATTTTGTTTTTACTTTAACTTTTTCCTTTAGTTCCAGTTAGTTAACATACAGTGTTATATTAGTTTGAGGTGTACAATATAGATAATTAACAGTTCCATACAGCAGCCAGTGCTCATCACAAGTGCACTCTTTAATCCCCATCACCTATTTTTTTTAATTTAAAGATTTTATTTATTTATTAGAGAAAGAGCACAGCAGGGGGAGTAGCAGAGGGAGAGGGAGAAGCAGCCTCCCCACTGGGAGCCTGATGTGGGGCTCAATTGCAGCATCCTGGAATCATGACCTGAGCCTAAGGCAGCCACCCAACCAACTGAACCACCCAGGTGCCTCCCCTCCCATTTATCTATTTAATCTATCCCCCTACCCACCCCACCTCTGGTAACCAGATTGTTCTCTATAATTAAGAATTTGTTTCTTTCTTTGACTCCTTCTCTCATTTTTTCCCTTTGCTTGTTTGTTTTGTTTCTTAAATTCCACATATGAGTGAAATCATATGATATTTGTCTTTTTTCTGATTTATTTTGCTTAGCATAATTCCCTCTAGCTTCATTCACCTCATTGCAAATGGCAAAATTCCATTCTTTATATGGCTGAATAAATATTCCTCTGTGTGTGTGTGTGTGTGTGTGTGTGTGTGTGTGTGTGTGTGTGACATCTTCTTTATCCATTCATTAATCAATGGACATTTGGGTTGCTTCCATGTCTTGGCTATTGTAAATAATGCTGGTATAAACATAGGGGTGTACGTGCCGCTTTGAATTAGTGTTTTTGTATTCTTTGGGTAAATACCTAGTAGTGTGATTGCTGCATCATAGGGTAGTTCTATTTTTAACTTTTTGAGAAACCTCCATATTGTTTTCAACAGTGGCTGTACCAAGTTTCATTCTCACCAATAGTGCATAAGTGTTCCCCTTTCTCCACACCCTTGCCAACACCTGTTGTTTCTTGTGTTGTTGATTTTAGCCATTCTGATGGGTGTGAGGTGATATCTCATTGTGGTTTTGATTTGCATTTCCCTGATGATGAATAATGTTGAGCTTCTTTTCATGTCTTTATGTCTTCTTCGGAGAAATGTCTGTTCATGTCTTCTGCCCATTTTTTAATTGGATTATTTGGTTTTGGAGTGTTGAGTTTTCTAAGTTCTTTATATATTTTGGATACTAGCCCTTTATCAGATACTTCATTTGCAGATATCTTCTCCATTCTATAGGATGCCTTTTAGTTTTGCTGATTGTTTCCTTTGCTGGGCAGAAGCCTTTTCGTTTTGATGTAGTCCCCAATGGTTTATTTTTGCGTTTGTTTCTCTTGCCTCAGGAAACATATCTGGAAAGAAGTTGGTATGCTCAATGTCAAAGAAGTTACTGCCTGTGTTCTCATCTAGGATATTTATGGTTTCAGGTCTCACATTTATGACTTTAATCTATTTTGAATTTATTTTTGTGTATGCTGTAAGAAAGCGGTCCAGTTTCATTCTTTTGCCTATTCTGTTCTTTTTTTGTTTTGCCTTTGAGTATCTTTGAGGTAGACTTTTATGTTGGTTTCTTTCAGAATCTTATTTAAGAAATAAGTTTTTCCTTGAACATCAATGATCCATATAAAGCAAACATTTCAATAATTGATGAATCATAAAAATTCAAAGAATTTTAAAATTTAAGTGTATGCATCTTTAGTGTTTTTATAAAACTTCTGACAGTTTGTGAAAACTATTTATTTACTTTAAGTGTGGCTAGAATTTCACATTCTAATAAATGTGAAAATGCCTTCTAGTGACTTTTGAATTTTAGAATAACAGTTTGCTGTTTGCTTTCCGATATATTTTCCTATAAAAGCCTGACAACAACCCTGTGAAGTGTCACTATCTCTATTTTGCAGGTGTAGAAACTACGTATATAACAAATAATACAAGATAGATGTGTTTTAAATGATTACGTGAAAATCAGTCTTACGTGTTTCTCTGGGTTTGTGTAGCACTCTGTTCCTATGCTAGAGTGATTCCATACATGTTATTTTTAATTGTGAATGCTCTTAATTCCTCCCTTTTTTGCAAATCTACCACAAAGTCCTAATCAATGATTTCATCTCATGTTGATTAGATCTCCTAATCATATGGGGCTCAGCTGAATTTGTATTTTATATTCAGGTATTACTAGAACTGGATTGTCTTTTCTGATTAGGTTTTAAACCTTTAGACAACAGGGTTTGTATCACCCATAGTGTATAGATTGATGTTCGTAATATGATAGTTACTTGGCAAGGCTTTCATTGATGAACGAAATTTCTAGGCTTAGAAAGATTTTAAGTTTCAGAGCCATGCCCACTGGGTTTAAATCTGATTTTTGCCACACCTATTTGCGTGACTTCTATTTCCTAACTGTGGACTCTGAGCAGTGACTCTAGGAGCCTTAATTCCTTCATCAGTAAAATGTGACTGATAATCTTTTTCTACCATGGTCATTATAGAGATTAAATAAAATTACCATTTTAATTCACCTGCCAACATTTCTGGCATATGGAAGACATGCAAAATTGTTATTCCTTTCAATCTCGTCATCTTTCCATTTTTTAGAAGAAATGTAATAAATTTTGCATGTCATCTTTTTCTATGAAAATAAATTATTCCTAAGCCAGTGTTCCATAGAACATTTAATGCTCTTGATTTTAGAATCAGGTTACTCGATTTTGAAATATAAATATGACTTTCACCATTATAAGTTAATTTTGCTCTTTCTCTCTGTTTCATTTTCAATTCACTTTGAGAGTTTTAACTCTGCCTTTCTCATTTAAATAAACTTTACAATATTTTGCCATGGAATTCATCCAAATACACGAAAAGCATAAGAAAAGCATGAGTGAGTCTATGTACGTATTGCCATCTAATCATCAGAGGCCTATAATATATAGGATGGATGGCCTCTGATAGCTTTTCGAGATTCAAAACACTTGAATCTAAGTCACTGGGAAACTGGATAGTGAATAACAAAGAGCAGCGAGGTTTTTGAGAGTCAAGATGCATGGTTAGAGAGAAAACTGAGATTGTTGAGACAGATGAGATATAACTATTTTTTACCTCTATACCCTGCCAGCAGGCTTCAGAAAAAAACCCAAAACTTATCACCCTAAACCTTTCAAAAGGTTTTAACATTTCTCATGTATTGTCCTAAATTACGAGCATGGAAGTCAGAAGAATTTACTTTGAATAAAAGCCCTGATTCCTACAGGGATGGTTATGTGAAGCGAAGGATACCACTCTGAGTCTCACTTTCCTTGTTTAAAAAATCAGGATGGCATTAGTTTCTCATATACGCATCACCCACTGAAAAACAAAATAAAACAAAAACAGGAACAACAAAAACAAAAGCAGACCTCTACATATTGCTCTTTATTTAAAATATACCTTTGTAATGAATCCAGTCACCTTTCCCTGTTTTGAGCTCTCAATTTTAAACCTCCTTACCTCCTGAATCCTCATCTTTTTGTCCTTAGATTTTTGGACTTGATGCTTGATAATGCTCCTTTGGGTTTTTGGGGGGGTCTTGTTAAAAACTATGATTTGAAATTTTTCCATTCTACTCCCTTTTTTAAAAAAAATTGAAATATGATTGACATGCAATATCTTATTAGTTTCAGGTGTATAATATAGTGACTTGATATCTTTATACATTATACAATGATGCCCATGATAAGTCTAGGTAACTTACCGTCTGTCACCATACAAAGTTATTACAATATTAATTGATTATATTCTCCGTGCTGTACATTATATCCCCATGATTCATTTACTTAATAACTGGAAGTGTTTGTACCTCTTAGTCCTCTTCACCTACTTTTCCCACCCCCACCTTCCCCACGCTTATAATCAAGAGTTTGTTTCCTCTTCATTGTGATCTAGATAAAAGCTAGCTGACTATTTTGGCCTACCAGATTTTCCCAGCTTCTACAAAATGGGTGAGTTAAGAAGTGACTGAAAATGGAAAGAATGAGTCATAGCCCTTTTCAAATATTTGAAATTAAGTAAATACAAAAGGATTTACATCCTGTGAAGTTTCACAGGGCTCACCTAAGACCATAGAGATATAAATTGTAATGCTCAAGGCTGAATAAAGGTGAGACAGAAACATAACTTTATAATCCTATCCTCTTTCTTTTCGTGCCCTTATAAGGCCAACAACATCTTTATCTTTATCATGTGCCTTGAAAGAGTGGGTTGATTCCTCTTAGTATTTAGCTTTAACCCTTCTAAACATCAACTTCCCTTTGCCAGTTGAGAAGTCTCTTCACAAGAATCCAGAAAATAATGCATGGTTATTGTATTTGACCAGTTCGGGTTTTGCAATATTTTTCTTATTATAACCATAACAAACAAACAAAAAGCTACAAATCTCAAGGCAAACATACCTCTACTTTTATAAGACAAAACCGGGACTCACTGTGATAGAGGGAATCATGTATAAAAGGTGGTTGCTTCTCTTCCTTCTCCTGCCCCACCTCTTCCTTTTCCTCTTCCTCCTCCTCTTCTTCCTCTTTGGATAATACAGAAGTCAACTTTTAAACTAGGTCTCCTCCAAATCTTCTGTCTTCATTCAGAATCTCATCACTTCTTACTCAGATTATTGTTTCTCTATTTCTCTTTCTACTGTCATTAAGTCATCATCCAAATGTCCAATCTCATGATGACTTCTGTTTTGGTTTTGTTTTTAATATTCAAGAATTGAAAAATATGTTTAAAGGGTTCAAAGAAGACTATAAAAATTACCCATATTCCTAATTTCAGAGTTAACTCTCTTAAACATTTTGATATATTTGCATCCAACTTTGTTTTGATCATGATTTGAAAAATATTATGAGTAATATGCAAATGCAAAGGCTTTCTTTTTTAAAAATGAGAACATTACAAATAAAGATGACTTTTGACTTTTCAGGAAAATCATTACTTTACTTAGCACTTTTAGTAATATCATTTCTTTACTTAGCATTTTTCAGAGGTAAAGTACATTATCTAAAACCTTTAGCTGGAATAAAGCATTCATCAACTTGCATTCTTTATATCCAGGCAGATTCTTAGTTTTATCCATTGCACTGTGATCCCACAGACCAAAATTGTTCTTATCTAAAAACTTGCTGCTTTATTTTTTTTTTACAACACTGGTTTACAACACTGAACATACTTCTTCTTTTTTTTTTTTTTGTATTTTCAACATTTATTTAACTTCTTAATGGCAAACCAGACAACTCCAATAATAAAAATATGATTCCTATGCTATTATTGTTTTTCTTTGTAAATTAGACTTAATACATCTTAAGAAATATCTTTTTCACCTTACTATGAAGATAGTTTTATAAAGCTGTAAATAGTGAAAATCCAAACATATTTAAGATAAAATAATGAACAGAAACCATAGTCGTTGGGGTTTTGTTAAATCAATCTAGTCAGAGCTCCATTGGTCTAATTTCCTCAATGCAGAAATGAGCAGAAACTGAGCATTCACTGAATTTTTTTCCTGGGTCACAAAGTCTGAATAAGAATTCCAGTGACCATTGTCCTTTCATCTTTTTTTTTAATTTTTTTATTATATTATGTTATTCACCATACAGTACATCCCTGGTTTCTGATGTAAAGTTAGATGACTCATTAGCTGCGTATTACACCCAGTGCACCATGCAATACGTGCCCTCCTTACTACCCATCACCAGTCTACCCCATTCCCCCACTCCCCTCCCCTCTGAAGCCCTCAGTTTGTTTCTCAGAGTCCATAGTCTCTCATGCTTCATTCCCCCTTCTAACCTCCCCCTTTCTTTATCCTTTTCTTCCCCTACCGATCTTCCTAGTTCTTATGTTCCATAGATGAGAGAAATCATATGATAATTGTCTTTCTCTGCTTGACTTATTTCACTTAGCATTATCTCCTCCAGGGCCGTCCATGTTGCAGCAAATGTTGAGAACTCGTTCTTTCTGATAACTGAGTAATTTTCCATTGTATATATGGACCACAACTTCTTAATCCAGTCATCTGTTGAAGGGCATCTCGGCTCCTTCCATGATTTAGCTATTGTGGACAATGCTGCTATGAACATTGGGATGCATATGGCCCTTCTCTTCACTACGGCTGTATCTTTGGGGTAAATATCCAGTAGTGCAATGGCTGGGTCATAGGGTAGCTCAATTTTTAACTTTTTAAGGGACCTCCACGCTGTTTTCCAGAGTGGCTGTACCAACTTGCATTCCCACTGAACATACTTCTGCCTGGACAGTTGGACTTTCCTTCTTTGCTCATAAAATCCTGCTCAATTTAGGTCCCTGAATCTTGGAGAAGTCCTATTAGACTTTTTTTGGCAAAGATATTCTTCTTCCAAAATCACTGCATGATCCTTTCTCTTTATAAAATTTTCCCCAGTATTTTGGTGTTGTTAGTTTTGTATGACCTCCTCTGTTGGACTTCAAAGGTCTTGAGATCAGAGTGCCGTTCATGTTCATGTTAGTTATTCCTGAATCCATCCTGATACTGGGCCTTAGCTGGATCTCAATACATTGAATTGTTTGAAAAGTGTTCCAAATATGGTCATGAGCACCAAAGGATAAGGAATGAAGTCAGCAAGAGTTTCCAGCTTTGTATGTATTAACTTATATTTTGTAAGATATTTTTAGATAAAATAATAGGGAGTGAAGATTAAAAATGTGAAAATATCTTCACAGGTTTTCTTCAATGTTTGTCTAATTCAGTTGCTTTCCTGAAGTAAATCATTTTAGAGATGAGATTAAGTTTTTAGCCCCAGAAAAAATGTTTTATTGGGCAAAATGAGATTTTAGAATTTCTTGAAAAGAAAATACATATTCAAGTCTTGAAAATAGTATTTGTCCTTACAGGAAGAAAAAAGTAATAAGTGAGTTGTCTATTTATGTAAACAATTTGGCGGTAGACAGCTCCGAAATAATTCCCTGAAACCCTGATCAAATTATGCAGAGTATTGTTGTTCACGTTTTCAACTTTATGTAGCTCCAACTGAATCAGTTTCCTTAAAGTGCAGGTAAATACAACTTATTGATAGGCAATTAATCATTTGTGTTTAATATATACATAGAAATTAATCTGGAAAACTTGTGAGTAATCGTGTTTCTAGAATTATATTGATTACATCGGGAAATAATTTCAGGACGTACCGATGATTAACAGTACTATAGTAATCCAGTTGCATAAAAAGATTCATAGCAATACAATAAAAGAAGATGCTATTAGTTATTTTGTACTTCTAGCTCTTTAGAATTAATTAAGCTACATTCATAGATCAATTAGATAAAGATCGAAGGAAACGAATTGGTTGATAACAAACAAAACAGAATAATAGGAATTTGTTTTGGCGTATATGTATGTGGTTATGTGGAAAATACTGGTTGATGTCTCTTTGGGTAGACAGACCATCTCATCAATAGCAAAGTTATCCTGTAGGGTATGAGCTGACCAGCAATCTGGGACTTAACCTCATCCAAACAAGAAGTTTCCTTGAGAAGTTATTTGAAGATCTTACTTAGATCTTCAGCACACTAAATGACAAAAGTAATCTTATTGGACTTGCCTTGTGGTCTTATTTTGATTAAAAGGCCTTCAGGAATTCAAAGTGCATTACGGCCTTGCCAGTTACAATCTTACTGGATATCGACTAATGTAGAAGATAAAGCACAAGCAGAAGTGTCTCCAGATAGGAGAATTTTGATGAAATAAGTCCCAAAGATAGAATTGCTTGCTGTCTCTGGCTCTTAAATGGCAGTATTAATCAAAACCGAAATCTATTAAGTTGAATGAGATGGAGGTAACAGTGTGTATCTGTCAGCTTTTCTACACAATAACCAAATGCAGAACTCTGAAGACCACAACGCGCATTTATGGTTCTTGCTCATGGATCTCTGTGTTAACTGAAGTGTGATTGAGACTGTGGTTCTGTTTTAGGCTGCAGGTTGAGTTTAGGTATTTTCAATTATGTTTCATGCTGAGGAGCCGGCGGTGGAAAGAACCTAAACCATGTTCCTTTTTTTACTGAACTGGGTCCTTGGGCTTCCTAAAGAATAGAAATTGACAAGAGGCTAACCTGAGAAAGGAGGAAAAGAAAACAAACAAAACGACTAAGGAGACGGGTTGAACAAAGAAAGCCGTTTTGGTTTTCAGCTGACCCTTAACCTAAAAGTCAGCAGTTCATAAAAAGAGTTACAAGATCTGACTCAGGAAAACCACAAGGCCCACTCCCTCTGGCAGTAAAAGACACCTAGGCTGGACGTTCTTGAAATTGCTCCCTGTGGGTAATTCCACAACCCTAAGACTATGGAGAAAGTAACCACCCAAAGCAAAGTTGAAGAATAAGCCCCTCCCTATACTGTTAGCTAATTTTAAAAAACTTACAAAATCCTTCTTTAGAGGTAAAGTAGGGTCTTCTTCCCTACCTGGGTGGAGAAACCACTGCTTTGTCTATGAAGAAGCTCCTTTCTTACTTCTATATTTAATAAATGTTTGACACTTTCTCAAAATGGCTTGCTCTTGAATTCTTTCTTATGCAAAGCCAAGAGTTCTCTTGGTGAAGGCCTGAGGCCCTCCCTCTTGGTGTTGGGGTTTATGTTGAAGCACAACAAATCCTCAGGCTGACCCCTCAAGGACAGAGATCAGGGGAAATTACGAACAGGCATAAGCAGGAAAAGGGTGATGTTCAAGCACATAAGAGGTGGGGTTTATTAGCACCTGTGCATTTAAAGGACATGCTTCTTCATGCATCCCATGTGTAATTAGCATGTTAAATCTCCACCCTAAAAATCTCCATGATTTTTAGTATTATAATGAGGGAAAACATCAGTGAAAGGTCAGCCAAGGGTCCACCTTGGCACCGTCTGGTTTGATTCTGTCTTTGACAGTCTTTGTGGTCAAGTCCCTCCTTTGGTAAACTTCCTGCTTTCACATTCCCCAAGATACATCACTCAAGAGGCACAGGGTTTCAGCTATCAAGGAACGCTGGATTTTACTATTAGAGTTGAGGGGACCCAAGTCCAGTCCCTACTCTCTCTCACTTTCATGGCAGATTGGAACACCAAAGCCAAGCATACTTGCGGCCCTCTTTCTGACAGTTCCGCTATCACTATCATGTCCAAGACAAATCACTAACTAAGCTCAACATCAATGAAGTGAGCAAGTACATCCTGCTCATAATGGGAGGGGAAAAATGAATGAATGTTGAAAAGTATCACATGCATTACTAGTAAAGGAACTGAAAATAGTAAACTGGTTTTTTCAATGCCAATTTATACAAAAACTTATACAAACAAAAACTTATACAAACACTAGCCTACCTGCCTTACCTGACACCATTACTGCCTGGGAAGAAATTTTAAGAGCAGGGGGAGAAAGGCAAGAGAGAGTGCTACCAAGTCATTGAAGTAAAACTGCTTCTGATTTCACAAAAAAATGGAACTGGCTGTTTGGAATAATTTATAAATTATAGGGGCACCTGACTGATTCATTTGGAGGAGCGTGTAACTCTTGGTTTCAGGGTCTTGAGTTCCAGCCCCACGTTGGGTGTAGAGATTACTTAAAAAAATAAATAAACTTTGAAAAGGTTTAAATTATGTCTATGGTTAATATTATTTCTGTTCTATTTCCATTAATATTATTATTGATGATTCTGTGGATTAAAACCACTAGATGTAGCTGAAGAATCAAAATTTACTTTCAGAATAAGAGAAATCCGAATCACTATTCGAGAACATGATATACCTGCGTAGACTGCATTTGCCCAACCTTCCTCCAGAGAGGTACGCACAAGTGCCAAGTTTCTGTCAATGAGATATAAGCAGTAAAGATGTTTGGAAGTTCCCAGAAATTTTCTCAAAATACAGCGGATATGTGCAAGACAAAAGAATAATATGGAAAAGCTAGGGCTCCTGAGAACTTTGCCGAAGAAAGCCTTGGGCAACAGAACATCTGAATTTTATCTGAGGAGGAAACAAAGGGACCACAACTAATTGAGCTGCCAAATGTCAGGTCCAGAACGTAGGTGCTCTGACTCCTAAATTTTTATTCTTTTCTCTCTACTTCTCTTATCGACTAGGGAAAATGTGCCAAGTGCCCTGGAACTTGTGAAACTTTTAAAATTTCTTGCTCACTTATTGCCTTCAGCATGTAAAGACTGTGGTAATAACTTCCTGTTGATCAATTTTAACATGCAAACATCAGAGTCCTTTGCTGGTTTCTTGTTAACAATGACTTCATTAGAATACTAATTTCTAGTCATTAACTGGAAAATAATTATAACAATAAAATCAGCTAAAATTCCAAGTTTAGGAAGCTTTCAATTTTTTCTTTTATAAAAACGTTTGTGTTATATATATACCAAAAATATGTGTGAAAGGATCATGTCGGCCTCTGAATGTGTTCTATTTATTTTATTTTTAATTTAAATTCAATTAATTAACATACAATGTATTATTAGTTTCAGAGGTAGAGTTCAGCGATTCATCAGCCTTATGTAATACCCAGTGCTCATTAAATCATGTGCCCTCCTTAATGACCATCACCCAGTTACTCACCCCTCTCCCCTCCAGCAACCCTGTTTTTCTTTTCTCTTTTTTTCTGGTTAAGATTTATTTATTTATTTATTTATCAGAGAGAGAGAGAGAGAGAGAGAACACGAGCAAGGCGAGCAGCAGGCAGAGAGAGAAGCAGGCTCACCACAAAGCAAGATGCCCTATGTGGGACTCGATTCCAGGACCCTGGGATCGTGACCTGAGCTGAAGGCAAACGCTTAACTGACTGAGCTCCCAAGGCATCCCCTTAGTTTGTTTTCTACGATTAAGAGTCTGTTATGATTTGTCTCCCTCTCTGATTTTGTCTTGTTTTATTTTTCCCTTCCTTCCCCTATGATCCTGTTTTGTTTATTAAATTCCACATATGAATGAGATCATATGATAATTGTCATTCTCTGACTGACTTATTTCACTTAGCATAATACCCTCTAGTTCTATCCACATCATTGCAAATGGCAAGATTTCATTTTTGATGGCTGAGTAGTATTCCATTGAATATACTATACCATATCTTCTTTATCCACTCATCTGTTGATGGACATCTGGACTCTTTCCATAGTTGGGTTATTGTGGACATTGCTCCTACAAACATTGGGGTGTAGGTGCTCTTTCGGATCACTACATTTGTATCTTCGGGGTAAATACCTAGTAGAGCAATTGCACAGGGTAGCTCTATTTTCAACTGCTTGAGGAACCTCCATACTGTTTTCCAGAGTGGCTGTACCAGCTTGTATTCCCACCAGTAGTGTAAAAAGTGTCCCCTTTCTCCACATCTTCGCCAACATCTGTTGTTTCCTGACTTGTTAGTTTTGGCCATTCTGACCAGTGTGAGATGGTATCTCATTGTGGTTTTTGATTTGTATTTCCCTGATGCCAAGTGATTTTGAGAACTTTTTCATGTGTCTGTTGACCATTTGTATGCCTTCTTTGGAGAAATGTCTCTTCATGTCTCTGCCTATTTCTTGATTGGATTATTTATTCTTTGGGTGTTGAATTTGATAAGTTCTTTATAGATTTTGGATACTAGCCCTTTATCTGATAAGACATTTGCAAATATTTTCTCCCATTGTGTCGGTTGTCTTTTGGTTTTGTCAACTATTTCCTTCGCTGTGCAAAAGCTTCTTCAACAAAGCAGGAAAGAATATCAAATGGAAAAAAAGTCTCTTCAACAAATGGTCTTGGGAAAATTGGACAGCCACATGCAGAAGACTGAAACTGGACCATTTCCTTATACCATCACAAAAATTAGACTCAAAATGGATGAAAGACCTAAATGTGAGACAGGAATCCATCAAAATCCTAAAGGAGAACACAGACAGCAACCTCTGTGATCTCGGCTGCAGCAACTTCTTGCTAGACATGTCTCCAAAGGCAAGGGAAACAAAGGCAAAAGTGAACTATTAGGACTTCATGAAAATGAATGTGTTATATTTACATTAAAAAAAGAAAAAAAGAAAAAATCTCTCTTTCCGGTATTTTGTTTTCAGGTGGTATAATTGTGGGAATATATTAGAGAGTATTGGTTCTGACAAATAATTAATTATTACATTCCTCGTGGTCAATATTGAATGAACATGACCAAAAGATTAATATGCACTGGCTCTATAAAATCATATACTACAATTTCTTACAAATATTATAACACTCTTTTCTGACCTCCTTTTTCACCTGACAAACTAACTTACTCTTCAATCTTAGTTTGAATGACACTTCCTCAGGAAAGCCCACCTAGATTTCCCAAATCTAGGTTAGATGGCTCTACTAATTTCTCTCATGGTTCATTGTACTGCTGCTCTCAGTAAGGCATGTATTCATTCTACTGTGACAGTCTCTTCCACCTTTTGAGTTTCATGTGGGTAGAAATTGTTTCTCATCTGTTTAAAAATGGTATCATTGGCAGAGATGTATAATAGGTGCTTGACATTCTACTTTGTAGAATAAGTAAACATAAGTAAAAGCTAACTCTGAAAAAAGATTTTTAAAAAAGGTAAAAAATTGGCATACACAATACCACTAATTTCTCAAAACTAACTAAAGACAAAATTATTTATCTTCATTTCACACTTGAGGAATTGAGATTTAAAGAGATTAAGTAAACTGCCCAAATGATAGTACTATGGAGTAGCAGGCAAAACCACGATTTTAACCACTAGATTTTAGATTTTCATTGATCTTTTTCTCTCTCCACATTTTCTACCAAATCTATGCCCTAACTTACACCATCATTCTTTTCATGCCCAGTTCTGCCCATCTCCTTGATTGTTAATCCCACATCTTCAACTTCATGCTGGAAATTTCAATTTAGAATCTTAGTGATTCACAACTGAGTATTACTCTTTTTAGCAAGTTAAAGAGGGGCACCTGGGTGGCTCAGTTGGTCAAGCTTCCAAGTCTTAGTTTCAACTCAGGTCAAGATCTCCAGGTCATGATCTTGTGTTCATGAGATCAAGCCCTGCATCCGGCTCCACATTGAGCACAGAGTCTGCTTCAGATTCTCTCTCTCCCCTCTCCCTTTCTGCCCCTACCCCTGCTTGCAGTCGAGCACTCTCTCTCTCTAAAATAAATAAATAAACAAAATCTTACAAAAAAAAAGTTAAAGAGAAAATGCAGGGATCTTTACATCTGGATTACTATAGACATAAAGAGCATTGTTGGATATCAGTCAGGTGAGGCAAAAGTTGTGTTTTAAGTAAAACCATAAATGATCTTTTTCTTCTTGTCATGATAGTTCAACTTAACTACAAATTTTCATGTCATCCTTAGAGAATATAAATAATCTATAACCTTGAGGTTGATGCAGAACACAAAGCTTGGGAAGCATATTTGTTTAGGAAATGTATCTCTCAATCTGCCTGAATCATGCTTCTTTCAGGAAGTTGAATTTGTACTCTTCAGCTGAAATAAAGAATTTTTCAAGAAAATTGCTATCCAAACCCAATATGAAATGTCATGTTTAAGAAAAGCAGCAGTTTAAATCATATACAGCATCATATTTTTTATAAGGCAAAACTTTAGGTAGATTAGAGGGAAGACTTTGGTGGAAACAGGCAGTCTCACGGAGAATTGAATCCTTAATTTACAAACTTCCTTGAAATCATTTGCAACGTTCTACATGCATTGTATGGACAGAGGTTCTAATGATTTTCTTCAGACCTGCACAGAGGTCTCTGTAGTCCCTCAAATTAAGAACCATCCTTCATTAAAAAATAAATTAGAATACCTCTGTATTGTTACTTTATGATATACTTTAATATAGTGCATATATAAATAATATGATTCCTTACAATAATTAAAATAATTTTAACAGTATTTGTCTCTATGATTTACAATATATAAATATCTTAAAGATGCAGAAGGAATTTAAACAACGTAATTCTTATTCCTTATTATTTTGGACTCACTGTTGACAAGCTGTGTAATCACTCTAGGTTACTTTAACTTTTGAATTGTTTACAAATCTGTAAATGAATATAATGATAATATCAATAACAACTTTATGAGGGTTAGATATAAATGGAGAGCTTTCAAAACACTGTATAACACACCATAGCATTTAATAAACTTGTTCTAATTAGCTTAGTTATTTTATATTTATGTAAAATAATTTTTGTTACTGTGGCAGAGAGATGCCACCAATTTTTTTTGTGTGCAAAGCAGTACAATTTTATGGAAAGAACATTGACATGATGTAAAAATCAAAACACAAATCAGTCTGAGAAGTAGGACTTCTTTTCAGCAGCTGTGTGACTTGTTCTTCATATCAGGAAATTGAATACAGTAATATCATTATTACTAATAACTACTACCCTACTTCATTAAAGTCCTCTGAGGTTTATATCAGGGATCACATAGTAAAGTACTGATGGAAGATGTATTTTCAGCGTCTCCATATAAGTGATGTGCTTATTAACTGGAATAAGCATCTGCTGATAGTGAAAATTCACCCAGACAAGAGAATCAAAGTGTGATGATAGTAGTTTTGGTTGAAAAGCACCATTTGGTGAAATGAAAGTTGAACTTAGGGGTCAGGTGGGTCTGACACAGTATGTGTAGTTTAGGCTTGTTAAATTGGTTTCATTTCATTTCATTGGTGAATTGTTGAATATAGAGGAAAGAGACAGGAGGGAAATCTATGCTCAGTTTCTACCTTCAAAATAATACTGGAATTCATTTATGAGAGGCCAAATGTCTTCTTAAATAGATTTTTTAAATCAGTCCTTGAACTCACTGAAAGAGCATGAGCTGTATAAAGCAGAGTGAAACAGGCAACATACCATAGTGCTTAATAGTGGGCTAACTTTATTTTTTTTATTTCTTAAGTTTTTAATTTTAATTCCAGTATAGTTAATGTACAGTGTTCACTTATTTCACGCATCACCCCCCACCTCTCCTCTGGTGACCATTAGTTTGTTCTCTGTAGTTGAAGAATCTTTTTTTTTTTTTTTTTTGGTTTTTCTTTCTCTTTTTTTTTTTTCCTTTGCTTGTTTGTTTTGTTTCTTAAATTCCACATATGAGTGAAATCATACGGTATTTGTCTTTCTCTGACTGACTTATTTCCCTTAGCATTATACTCTCTAGCTCCAACCATGTTGTTACAAATGGCAGATTTCATTCTTTTTTATGGCTAATATTCTGTTGTATATATACATACCACATCTTCTTTATCCATTCAACTATCAATGGACACGTGAGCTGCTTCCCTAATTTGGTAATTATAAATAATGCTACTATAAACATCGGGGTACAATTATCCTTTTGAATTAGTGCTTTTGTATTTTTTTGAGTAAATACCCAGTAGTGCAATTACTAGATCATGGGATAGCTCTATTATTAACTTTTTGAGGAAGCTCCATACTGTTTTCCGGAGTGGCTGCAGCAGATTGCATTCCCACCAGCAGTGCACAATGGCTCCATTGTGCACTTCTCCAAATCCTCACCAACACTTGTTTCTTCTGCTTTGATTTTAGCCATTCTGACTGGCGTGACATGGTATCTCATTGTACTCTTGATTTGTAGTTCCCTGATGATGTTTTACCTCTTTCTTTCCAATTTAGATGCCTTTTATTTCTTTTTCTGGCCTAATGGTTCAGACTAGGACTTCCAATACCATGCTGAATAAACGTCACAAAAATAGGCAGCCTGTCTTCTTCCTGATCTTAGAAGAAAGCATTTAGCTTTTCACCATCGAGTGTGATGTTAGCTCTAGACTTACTATTTATGGCCTTATTATGCTAGGGTACATTCTTTCTATACCCATTCTGTTGAGTTTTTTTTTTTTAATCAATAACGATGTTGAACTTTGTCAAATGCATTTTCTGCATCGACTGAAATAAGCACATGATTTTTATCCTTCATGTGTTAACGTGGAGTATCACTTTGATTTCTGGATATTGAACCACTCTTGCCTCCCTGGAATGAATTCCATTTGATCATGACTTATGATTATTTTAATGTAATGTTGAATAGGGATTGTTACTATTTTGTTGAGAGTCTTTGCACCTATCTTCGTCAAAGATATTGGCCCATAATTTTCTTTTCTCATGGCATCTTTATCTGATTTAGACATCAGGGTAATGCTAGCTGGTAAAATGAGTTCGGAAGTGTTCCCTCTTCTATTTTTTGGAAGAACTTGAGAAGAATGGGTATTAATTATTCTTTGAATGTTTCAGTAGAATTCACCAGTGAAGCTATCTGGCCCTGGACTTTTGTTTGTTGGGAGATTCCTTCCTCTCCCTTATCTCTTAAAACCAGCATCTAATTGCTGGTGGTTTATTGAATATGCCTTTGCAAATGTGATTCCTTACCTTGAAATGTCCTTTCTGTCTTCTTGGAAAACTCTTATTTTTCCTCCAAGTCTCATATCAGATTAAATCTGTCCCATTGAACTGTCTTGAAAATATTCTCCTAACCCAAGTTCAAGTAATTATTCTTTCTTCCTTCAGATTTACGTCCTTGTTTATTTTACTCTCATCATAGTGTGGTAAATTTTGTTTATTTGCATATTAGCTCACCCAAACCAGTAAGATAGCTCCTTGAAGTCAGGACTATATTGTACTCATTTTCCTATTCCAGAAAATTAGCATAGGACTTGATAAAGAGTAAGGGCTCAATAAATGTTTTCTAAGTCAGATTACTATAAATTAGCATTGGTTTGTTATTTTCTTACCATATCTGAAGCTGTCAGGATACACAGGCTACTTTTCCTGAGTGAAAGAGCATCCTTCCCTGTACCGTTTACCCATGGCTAGTTGATGGGGGGGAGGGGCAGTTATCAGGAACTTAAATAGGGTCAGAAATATTGAGATCAGGGTGCGCGTGGGTGGTGCAGTAGGTTAAACGTCCCCTCTTTGTTTTGGCTCACGTCCTAATTTCAGGGTCATGAGATTGAGCTCCTGGATGGGCTCCACACTCAGTATGGAGACTGCTTAAGACTCCCTTTCCTCTCTTGGTCCCTTCCGCTGCTCTCTCTCTCACTCTCTCAAATAAATAAATAAATCTTAAAAAAAAAAAAAAAAAGAAATACTGGGATGAAAGATTTCACCATACTTCCAAACTTACATCCTAAGGCTTGTAAATGACATCCTGGCCATCCTGCAAATGGTGCCTCTCCATCACTCTGAGTCAGCGCGGTCTTAATATAAAACCTGCTCAGCGGGGAGGCTTCTTCTCCCTCTGGCCCTCTCCCCTGCTCTGCTCTTCTCTTTCTCTCTCTCAAATAAATAAATAAAATCTTTTAAAAAATATCTGAAAGTCTTATGAGGTCAGGCGCATCATTCCCACTTTTCTCCTAGTGACACTCAGGACTGGACATTTTGTTAGAACATCTACTTCTTCATTTTTCATTGAAGTAACTTAAACTGAGAGTGACAGAGGGAAAGATTTCCTACAAACTTCTTACGCTTGGGTCTTGAGCTGAGCATAGGTTCTCGAATCAAAAAGTGATCACCTCCAACACATAAACATATTTTTAATAAGATATTGTAGTATCAGAAACTAATGCTGTTTTCCATAGGATATTTTTCATTTTGACACATGATTGACTAAAAGTTTTTCTTACCCCAAAAAGACAGCAGTCATTGTCAGATTAAAAATCTACTTATTTGCCATTTTTTTTCACACCAAAAGCTAACAATTAGACACTCTTCCACCCCCTTACTGATTCAATCAGTTCAGAATGAAGATTTGAATAAAAGCTAATCTTGACACAGAGAATGTCATTTAATTTCTAGACTTTGTGCTTCCCAAAATACAACTTTATTTTCTAACTGGAAATAAATTTTGAGGGACTTAAGAGTTTTTTCTGCTAAGTTTGTATTTTTCTTGTTTGGAAACATTTGACCATAAACAATTATATTTATATGCTCCTTCCCCATGTCATCCTTTACCCACATTTCTTATCACCTTAATTTTCCATTAAATTGAAATTTAGAAAAAAAAATTTAACATGCAGAAGTTTTTTTCCAAAAATAACTCTTGGTCTTCAAAGCACAGCTGTCTCTTCTATTGTTTTCTCCAGAAAACAAACTCAAAAATCTATCTATAAACCAACTTAGACCCATCATATGCAATATTTAAAGTTACAAAGAAACATACTTTGCTTAGATTTATGAGAAAGGTTGCAGATGAAAGGCTAAAACAGGAGCTAAGGACATAAACTTTTCTAGTATTTATTTCTGACAGTCAAATGGAACAGTTGTGCAAAAGTATGAAGACATTCCAAAAATGTATATGTCTGATGGATGCCAGAATTGGAACAACTAGAATACTGTCATTGCTCTTTTTTTTTTCTCAAATTCAGCAGCCCTTTGAATTTTGCTCTCAAGTTTACCACATGTGCATCCTCACTAATATGTTTATTGACCATTAATTTTTCTTTTCTCTGAATAATCTTCCCATATTATTTTCCTATTTTTCAATTGATTTCTGTGCTTTATCTCATAAATACTTACTTTTTGTATCTCATTTGAATAAAAGTTTTACTGTCGACAGCACTGATACTGGCATCACAGCTTGAAAATGCTTTTAAGATATCCTCTGTCAAAAGGGGAGAGATCTTTGCAATGCTTACTGAGTCTGTTCTTTTGCATACACACACACACACACACACACACACACACACACACACACACACTTCTATATAGGAAAGCCAGACTTAATATTATTGGATCTCACACTTCCTTCTAACAGCAAGGGTGGACTATGAGAATAGGAAATGATGATACCAAGTGAGCTAAGTGTATAAGGAGAGTTAATGGATCTTGAGTCCTAACGATTTTGATATAGGACATGTCCTCAGGTGGTGGATTGAAAGCAAAATTCCAAACTGCAGCTTTACAAATCATCATCACTCATCCCCTTTCACAGACACGTATATTACTTCTCTGTGAGGCATTTAAAATTGTAGAACATATAAGCACTTGAATTGAGAAAGTTATTAAAATAGATAAGAGAAATACAGAATTTCCTGTTGAAACCTCAAAGCTCAAAAACTAACCTGCAGAAGGATTTTGATTTGAACCTTGAGACGCATTTATTACTTTACATGTTCGAAGCTGAAAGTAATTATCTCATAAAGAACCAAGAATGAACACACAAGCAATCATCATCGTAGGCCAAAATTAGAGCAGTTAAAGCTGATTAAACTTGAATAAAGAAATGTACCTAGAGTTTGCTTTTCAAAGGTGCAAACTCTCCATTTTTATTTTAATTAGTAAACTTTTCATTCTTTATAACATTTATTCTCTTCATCAATTATTCTACCTTGGGCCTATTGATGATTTGCACACAATTTTTCTGAAGATTTTATAAGTTCTGTGGTGGATCAGAATATATCTGCCTGTTGACACTATGAGTGAATAGTCCTGTCTTCTAAGTTGGGCTACCATTTGAGTTGGAAAATAGTCATAATTGGCACTGTCACCCTCTTACACTAAGATTTTTAAAAGATTTTGCTACCACTAATAAAAAATGGTATTTTTTCAAAATTACAGCCTTATTCATATACATGAAAATGCAAGTACTATTGGGGAAAAATAAATGAATGACACATTAGTAATGGCCAATGTTCAATGTGTTATTTGAAACATTTAAATTACATTTTGATGTCATGTCATCTAGAACAGCAGTATTGTATGAAAATAAATAAAAAGAATAAGGAGCAACAAAGCCTCTGTGGCTAGCACACAGAAGTTGAAGAAAACAAAAAGATAAGAGTAGAACTAACAAAGAAAGACAAATTACTTTTATTTAAGTAACAGATGAGAGAGGAGCTAAGAGACTCTGAGAGACAGGACAATATCTTGAACCAGGTCAAGATTTTCTAATTGAGAGTGTGGTCTGTCCTACATATTTTGCAATTTGGAGAAACAAAGTTCTAACCAACTAGGGTCTCGGTTTCCTCTTATTTAAAATAAAGAATATAATCTGTGCTGTGAAAATCTCACTCATTTGATACTATAGGAGATAAGAGACAAAATTTGTAAAATTGTTGTGCAATACTAGATAGTGTTAGATTTACGTAAAGTTTCAACATTGGGGCTGGGGGAAAACATGGCAAAATAATTTTGTAGGTGATTTTTGTTCAGCTCCCTTCAAATAACTTGAGATCTCATCTTTTTGACACCACAGAAAAATATAACTTGAAGGAAGAAAACATGATGATCATTTATTCCATCTCTCTGGTTACATGGATTAGAAAATTTAGGCCCAGAAATGTGTAATATTTGCGCAGAGTTGTACAATGAATGAGTATCAAAACTGTGATGATTAATTTTATGTATCAACTTGACTGGGGCATGAGGTACCCAGATATTTGGTCAAACCTTATTTTGTGTGTTTCCCTGAGAGTAGTTTTGGATGAGATTACTATTTCAATCAGTAGATTGAGCAAACCAGATGTCTTCCCTAAAGAGGGTGGGCCTCATCCAATCAGTTGAAGGCCTGAATAGAACAAAAACGCTGACCGACTCTTTCCCTGGTAATGGAGAGTTCTTCCTGTCTGACTGCCTTAAAATCGGACATTGTTTTTTTCATGCCTTCGGACTCAAACTGAATCATTGGCTCTTCAGGGTCTGGACCCTGCCAGGCTTCAGACCAGAAGTACATTATTTTCTCTCCTGGCTTGCCGCTAAACCAGCAGGACTTGGAACTCATCAGCCTCCTTAACCACAGGAGACAATTCTTATAATAAATCATATCTCTATCTCTATCGCTCATCTATCTCTATCTATCATCTATCTATCTATCTATCTATCTATCTATCTATCTATCATCTATCATCTATCTATCATCTATCCATCATCATTGGTTCTGTTTCTCTGGAGAACCTTGACCAACACAAAGACCAAGACAGAGCCCAGGACTTTTGATTTTTAGATTTTTTTTTTTTTTTACCATCCTACTCTCTACCATCAGTTCATGCTGAGAAACCACCAGACATGACAGCCTCTACCAGGACCATTATGACAGGTTGACCTTAAAAAGCTCCCCATGTATGCTTATTTGTTCCAGCAAATGGCCAGCCTCAGAAAAGCTTTCATCTCTACTATGAACAATCTCCCTTCTTTTGAAATTCCAAGCCCCTCCCTTACAGCCAAACAAAAATTACCAATATACCTACAGACCAATTAGAACATCCCCCCTTCTTCTAGAACTCCCACTTTAATAGGACAATTTTGTTTAAATGTATGTTAAGTCATTATTTTTCAAAATATTTCTTTCTACCTTGTATCTCTCATTTTCTGGGGCTCTTATTATAAACATGTTAAATTGTTTGACATTATAGACCAATTTTAGGTGTTGTCTTAAGGTTTTTATACACATTTTTCTCTTTGTGTTTTGATTTGAAAAATTTTCTTTGAACTTCCTTCAAGTTTAATGATCCTTTCCTTTGTCATGATTACTTACTACATTCTTTTTTCTTCCATGATTAGCAGCATACGAGGAGCACAAAAAAATGTTCAAAAGTGTTCAAGAACAAATGAATAGTGGAAGAGAAAATGAATTTGAAACAACTTTTAAGAAGACTATATGCTTTAAAATTATTCTGTTATAGGAGGTTTTCTAGCCCCTCTATAGATAGTTCTTGCAGACTGTCCTTATTGATTATATATATTTGCTTTTAGGCATTTTGTATCTTTCTTTGGGATTCTCTCTCACTAGGTGCTGCAGTTATGAATTATGGTTACACTTTTTCCCCCCATATAATCTTCTAATAGATAATCCAGTTACATATTATATCCTTCTACCAAAGAGTGATATTTCTTTAAAAATAATCCCTATTACTAATACTATAAATCAAATTTAATATATGGCACAATAGAGAAAATTCTAATTGATTTATAGTACTTATGAAGTCAAACATGGTATTTTTAAAAAATATTGATAATAGATACTATTTACTTAAAATGATGAGCAAGTAATAAGGATTGTCATAATCAAGTTTGAAAAGACAAAATTATATACCTTCCAAACCTCCTCCCAAGCCCTCCCCCTGACGCCACCACCATCCCACCCCATCCTCACCCACTGCGCACATGACTGTCTTTTTGTGTCTTAGCTTATTACAGGCTCTGAGACATCTGTAAGAAAGAAGCCTGTTTGACAGGATTTAAGCCAGGATTTTCCAATCTGTCTTAACCCTTAAATGTCTTCCTGATAGAATATTTACTATTACCTCTTATTCCTATTCTTTAAAAACCTACCACTCAGTGTGTGGGTTGGGACCTGCAGTGTAGCCATCATCAGGAAGCTGATTAGAAATGCACATCTCAAGGTCCCCCCCACCAGGTCTACTATATCATAATCTGTATCTTAATAAGATTGCCACTTGAGAAGCACTGCTGATTTACTATATGGCTTCCTAAATACCAGTTAGGAGCAACTGCTTATGTTACCATGTTTTTCATTGCTAAATTCAACCCATTGAGCTAAATGACTTACTCAGTTTTTAATCTGATCCAAAAGGCTGCAACCTCTGGATTCTGTCACCTTCTGACTCATATAAGCAAGGCAGCAAGTTATACTTCAACTTTAGACTATTTCTTATTCGTAGAAGAAAAAGGAAGGGAAAAAAAAGATTTCAGGAGAATGTAAAACATTAAAAATAAAATAATAATAATAATTTTATCTCTTTATAGGCTGCTTAAAAAATAAAAGTTTTAATACTGTCAAATAAAAAGAAGGAGGAGGTATAGTTTCTAAGTTTCTTATACCTCCAAAGACTCTATACATATCTATATACTTCTCTCACTTGTGGTGAAGTCTGAAATGTGTATTCTTTAGAGGCTTGATCTTAAAATTACTTCTGCATTTCTTATTCACCTTCTTTTCTTGGAAAAACATTGTAAAGAAGCAAGGGTTTTGATGAATCCATTTCTCCGGTGGGGGTAGTGGTGAAGACATTCAGCATGGAAGACACTTTCTTGACCAGGACCCCATGTGATCTGTTGCATCTCTACTCTGATTGGCTAAAGAGGGTCTTTGCTGCAACATTTCCTTTGGTTTAGTTTGAGAGATTTTCGTGACTGCACATGTCATAGCCTGGACCTTGATGTCTCAGAACTATGGTGAGCTACTTGACATCTTCTACTAAAGTCCTTTCATGCTTAAACTAGTTAGTGTAGAACTCATTGTTTGCAAATGGAGAATCCGACTGGTTCATAGGTCAAAATTTTTCTTCCCTATTTTCAAAGTCAATTACATTTCCTCTTTAAGTGAGGTATATAATAGTTTCTGTGTATTAAAAGACATATTAGAACAGTGCTAGACATGTAGTAGATGATAAATAAATAATTTTAAGTTGACTGATATTAGGATTACTAATATAGACTCTTTATAAATACTGTCTTTTGAGAATAATGAAAATTTTCTTACCAAGTTATCAAGATCTATCATAGATTTCAAAATGTGTTTAGTTAGGTGTTCTATCTTCCAAACTCTTTTCTTTTTTCATCAGGATGCCTTTATGTCTTGAATAAGAAACTAAGGCGTCTGATATAATAAAAGACTGTGCAAAGCATTATCTCTGACAGTTCATTTCTGATTTGTTGCCTAGGCAGTAGTTGTCATAGCCATGGCATTTCAGTGATTTGATGCAATTTTAGTTCCCAACTGGGCTATTTGCTTTTCAAGAAAGAAAGAACAAAACCTAGTCGCTTTCAAATGACTCTAAAGCATGCTCGTTACTCTGCAAACAGCTCACAAGGAATGCGTGTGCAACTGTGCATCAGTTAAGCACCATCATCTAGCCTGAGATACCTAAACTTCAAGTTTCAGAGTTTGAGAACGAATAAGGAATAGTAGGTTTGGTTCAATATATTTAAAGCTTCAGAACATTACATTCATAGAGGCCACATACTTATGGTCAATATTGCCTGGTGGACGATTGTGTGTACGGGAGAGAAAGATGACGATGCTGCATATATAGGACATGTCATTTTCTTTTTTCTTTTTCTTTTCTTTTCTTTTCTTTTCTTTTTTCTTTTCTTTTCTTTTCTTTTCTTTTCTCTTTTCTTTTCTTTTCTTTTCTTTTCTTTTTCATAATAATATTTTTATTATATTATGTTATTCACCATACAGTACATCCCTGGGTTTTGATGTAAAGTTCGATGATTCATTAGTTGTGTATAACACCCAGTGCACCATGCAATACGTGCCCTCCTTACTACCCATCACCAGTCTATCCCATTCCCCCACCCCCATCCCCTCTGAAGCCCTCAGTTTGTTTCCCAGAGTCCATAGTCTCTCATGCTTCATTTCCCCTTCTGATTACCCCCCTTTCTTTATCCCTTTCTTCTCCTACCGATCTTCCTCATTCTTATGTTCCATACGGTTTCTCTCATCTAAGGACATGTCATTTTCAATCCTTTTTCCATTCTTCTCTATCTTCTTCTGATTTGATGCAGTGTGACTTTATGGAACACATCATTGGAATTCCTTGCACTTGCCCTCTGTTTGGGTTTTAGCTGGGGGTGGAGGAAGCAAGAGCAAGTGATTAGAAGGTTGGAGAGAAGAGAGAGAGATTTATGTCCTAATTCTGTCCTTTCTGGACCATGGGTTGGCAGTGGGTGAGTTCCTTTCTTGAGGGCCACAGATCCTGATGGCTGGTCCTCATCTCTGGCTAGAGCCTGTTCACAAGGTTCTGCTAATAACTCTCTTCACCTCCACTTTTGCCCATTCAGAGGTAGTGTTATAGCTGCTTCCTGCTGCTCTTAGCCCCAGAGTGCTTCAATACCCTTCTTAGATTGTGTAACCCTGTTTGTACTTGTAAATAGTCTCCTCATTAAGCTCTACTCTACTCTTATTGAGTGTGCATCTATTTTCCTGCTGGGATCCTGATGGACATAGTAATTGGTCCCAGGAATTGACCTGGGAAAACCGACCCTTAAAACAGGATTCTGGAGTTGGGTTGATCATAAATTTGATGAGCTCATGTGTATCTTTCTTGATAGCTGGATTATGTCATTGATAATCCATGCTTTGCGTTGGCATCATGATTACTGACATTTTTACCTGAGGATGAATGGGAAGTGGTGTGAGTAGAAGGCAAGTTGTTGGAAAATGAGATGACTGTGGCACCTGGTCACTGTTATGACAACAGTGATTGAAAAGAAATGTGGTATAGGCTGTGGCTTCTAGCAAAAGTAGAAATAGATATAGGAAGGAAATAATAGAGTAAAAACTTTTAGTGCCTAATTCAAGGCACAAGAGGAAAATCAAGAAAGTGTCCATAGCAGTTTTTAAAAAAATTCCTTATTTCACCGAGGTACAGAGCAAACATGATCTATCTGGCAGTCCCAAGGCCTGAATATAAAGGTTCTTAGGATTGCAAAACAATTCAGTATTTGGAATTGTTGGATCTCATTAAAAGTGCAGCAGTGGTGGGGAAGGAGCTGGAATCTGAGAAATGAAATGGGGTATTTGGGTAAATACAGCTAAGGTTGAGAACTGTGATTCCAACCCCCTCCCCAAACCTTTTTTTTTCCGAAAGAAACATATTTCTATTCATCTCTAATTATTACCAAGCCCTTAATGAAGGCTGGATCCAGCCTAGCTCAGACCATAAATAGAAGGTCTTATCTAACAGGACCTAGACTAAAAAGGGAAGAATGACAGGACTCTGGCAATTTGAATATGAAGGAAGTTGGGACACATATGAGAGTGAATTCTAAGGATGCTGGAATGAAGAGGACAAAATTCCAACTAGAAAAAGGAAAGCCAAAGCAAAACAATTCAATAAAGCGGAGTTTACCAACATGGAAGTACTTGCCTGAGGTTGAATGAGTTAGTTCAAGCACGTGGAGTTGCCTTACCAGTCTTTATTCATGCATTATCACGCAGAAGGAGCTGGCTTGATGGAACTGTGGAATGACCTTCTAAAATCTTTAGGACAGTACCAACTGGGAGAAAACACTAAGCAAGATAGAGACCCTGTCTAATGGATGTGGCCTACGCCTTCAACATGCACACCGTATATGGCATGGCCTCTCCTGTCACTATGACGCACGTGTCCAGAAGTCGAGATGTGCAAGTGAGAGTAGTCTTTGCCACCATTCACCTAATTCACTTAAGGAATTTTGCTTGTTTTTTAAGTTGAGCTTGCTGAATTTGGATGATCTGGCACTCTAAACAGGAATACTTGCACTGGGAAGATGGCCATGCTCATGTGATTCTCTGCACCTGGGCTGCTCACCCATGTTGCAGAAAAGGCATTCCTTCTAGTGGTCTGAGAGATTGGCCCGGACTACCAAACAGAAAACACAACGTTGGGAGACTGCAAGTACTGTGTCGGAAAGCCAGGAGGTTCAGTGGGTGCCTTTTATGAGTTATTGCCTTGCTGCTACGGCTTCCTACCGCCTACAGTCCCAGTAAATGCAGTGTTTCTCACCTCCTGAACAAACTTAAAGAAATGAGGACTTTGACTCTCAATGTCTATATGCTAACATATTATCATTGACTGAATATGAATGTATAAAAGTGCATATAACCTATGAACTATATAAAGTAAAATTTCTAAAATAGAACGTGTTAACCCAACCAAAAAAGAGAAAAAAAAATGTTCAATTTTTCATATTTTGTTTTATGATCATATCACCCACTGAGTTGGTCGGTCTGGAAACCTTGATTCCTTTCTTTCTCTCCCTCCATCCATTTCATTGGTGCTACTCCTTGCCTCTGCCTTGAAAATAAATTCTAGGGGTGCCTGGGTGGCTCAATCAGTTAAGCATCTGCCTTCAGCTCAGGGCATGATCCCAGGGTCCTGGGATTGAGCCCTGTGTCAGGGTCTCTGCTCTGTGGGGAGTCTGCTTGTCCCTCTCCCTTTACCCCTCTGCCCTGCTTGTGCACATGCTCTCTCTCTCACTCTGGCTTGTGCGCTCTCTCTGTCAAATAAATAAATAAAATATATTTTTTTAAAAAGACATTAAAAAATAGAAAATATATTCTAAATCCAATCACTTCTTCAAGGCACCTGGGTGGCTCAGTCCGTTGAGCACCAACTCTTGGTTTCAGCTCAATTATGATCTTGAGGTGGTGAGATCAAGCTCCGCTTGGGTTTCCAAGCCAGGTGGGAAGTCTGCTTAAGATTCTCTTCCTGTCCCTCTGCTCTTCTCCAGCCTTACCCCCAGCCCCTGCTTGTGTGTGCCCGCTTGCTCTCTCTCAAAAAAAAAAAAAAAAAATCCAATCACTTCTCATCAGCCTTTACTATGAATTACCACTTAAGTCTCTTCTTCACACACTATAGGATGCTTCAACTACTAAAATCATATTATGTCAGCACTGTGCTCACACCATCTGAAGTCCCTACAAGGCCAGGTGAGATCACACCGCTGCCTCTTTCTCTGACTTCATAGCCTATCACTCTTCTCTTTGCTCATTCTGGTCCAGCCACACTGGTATTCTTACAATTTCTGGAACATCATAAACTCATTTCCATCACAGGGCCTTGACCTAAAAGTCCTGCTCCAGGGCTTTGAATAAATTTGCTCCTTGACATTGTTCAAGTAACATTCACATTTCACCTGGGAAACTTATGACCTAACTACCTAAAATGCAAGCACTTTCCTCATCATACTCCATTCTGTTGTACTGCTTTATTTATTTTCTAGTCTTCACTCTTAGAAGTACAATAGTTATTTATGTGTTGTCTTGCTTTATTTCCCACCTTCCTCACCAAAATAGAAGCTCTATGCATTCAAGAAATTTGTCTTGTTCATTTCTGTGTCTCCAGCAGTTAAGATGGTGCCTGGCTGGCAATTTGAGATGTCCAATGTCACTATCATGGATAATTTATTGTCTCTTCTTGGCTTGACAAGCATTAGAAACTTTAAGTCTTATATTCATTCTATGTTACTTTCTTCAGGGCATTAAATCGTCTCTGAACCTCCTTTCTCCCCTTTAAAAATAAGAAAAAAATTATCTTGCTTCGCTATCTAAATTGGTACATGTGACAGTGAATAAATAATAAAAGTTTCATTTTACATATTCAGCATTCTCAATGCCAACCGTAAATCCACGGCCCTTTAATTAAACCACAACATTCATACGTCTACACCTAATTAACCAGCTCACTCTTCTCAGTAATCAGGATGATTTTGACCTTGGGCACCAAGCCATTTTTAGGGCCAGTGCTGATATTTTTAAGATTTTAAATCTTAAATCTTAAAAGTGTACCTGTTAAAAGTGGGAGTATATGTCATTGCAGAGTCATGTTATCGTCCACAGCCTATTTCACCTCTATACTTTCATTTTTGCCTAATCTGTATTAAAGTAAATTGGTAAAAAAAACCCGAGATTTTATATCTTACAGTGAAGAGTTAATATTCTATTGATATTGGACTTTTTAATGATACAGGATTGCCAATGAGAATCAGGACTAAAATAACTGCAGATTTCATCACCTGCCGAGATGATTAACCTTGTCTCAGGTAGCTATCATAGTAATTGCATTAGTTTATCCAAATAGATAGATTGATTAGGAAATCTTATAAAGTTAATCCTGTTCTATAATATATGCAATTTGTAATTGGTGAAAAATGAAATGATAATTGATTGTAGTTAAGAAAGGAGATGGTTATAACGTAAAAAGCCAGGGCTTTTTTGAGTTTATAAATCTGAGGTTGAAGGCTGGTCATCTCATTTGCTGATGATGAAATGGTTAGGGGGATATTGGAGATTATATGAGGTAATATTGCGAGTTTTGATGCAATAAATGGTAGGCATTATTTTTATTATTGAAGCTAAATATGCCATATGACTTTTAAAACTGAAAGGCTATTTGTTAGATGTTTTGACATTTGTGACAATCAATACACCTCGAACCTGCATAGAAATATGTGGTTGAAATACCAGCATAGATTCGAGTATGGAACTGGCCACCTTCTTTAGAAATACAAGTGATATTAATCTAGGCTGTACTATAACCATTCTTTATCTTTAACTTCTGACACATATTACATGATATTCTTTACCATGAAAATGTCTTCATTTGATGCCTATTTTTTTTTTTAAGATTTATTTATTTATTTATTCGACAGAGATAGAGACAGCCAGCGAGAGAGGGAACACAAGCAGGGGGAGAGGGAGAGGAAGAAGCAGGCTCATAGCGGAGGAGCCTGACGTGGGGCTCGATCCCATAACGCCGGGATCACGCCCTGAGCCGAAGGCAGACGCTTAACCGCTGTGCCACTCAGGCGCCCCATTGATGCCTATTTTTTATGCTACCAGTATTTTATGTCATGTGTTCCTATTTTATATTAAATACATCAAAATTGGGGTGCCTGGGTGGCCCAGTTGGTTAAGCGCCCCACTCTTGGTTTCAGCTCAGGTCCTGATCCCAGGGTCATGAGATCGAGCCCTGCATCAGGCCCTACACTCAGCATGGAGTCTGCTTGAGATTCTCTCTCCCTCTCGTGCTCTCTCTCTAAAATAAATAAATAATAAATAAATAAATAAATCTTTTTAAAAATCTGTGTGTCACTTATGGCAGAGTTAAATCATGATTCTTCATGATTCCTTCTATTATTCCCAGGCAAGTCATGATACGAAACCACTGTTAAGACTTCCAGCTATAGAAGCTAGGAGTGTTATGCTCATATGCTTCTTTATCTGTAAGGCTTGACAGTGGTTTCTTATAATGTGGACATAAATCAGTGCTTCCCATTTTTGAGCCATTTTTCTTTATTTTTACTTCTCTATATTAAGTATATAGGAAAAAAATCTTCCTGAGATGGCTTATTGCCACAGGATCTATTTATTGCGATGAAGAAGGGTAATAACCTATGATCTTCACATGCCACTGACTGTTTTCAAAGCAGTTTTATCAAATTTTCTCACGTGATTCTTGCAGGCCCATGTGTCAATTTAACAAACATTTGTTAAGGATGTATTATGTTTGTCCTTAAGGATCTCAGGGTAGTAGGAAGACAAATTATAAGGTAATTAAAACATAGTGTGATGAGTTCTGTTAAATTGAGTTCTTTAGCGTTACATACAAGTGGCTTCTTATCCCACCAGGATTAGGAAAAGCAGGATTTTCTGAGAAGATTATATTTGAGTGGAAACTTGAAATGTGATTTTTTTAATTAGGTTTTCTTAGGAGACGTTGCAGGGGAAATATCTGAGGCAAGGAGAAAACCATGGCCAGTGCATGGATGTGTGAAGACATGTAGGATGGAAGGATAGTTGAGAGTACAGCCTCTGGAACTAGATGGTACAGGTGCATAAACTTGGGTTAGCTTTGTGCTGGTTGTACAACCTGCCTCAATGACTTACCTCCCTGTGATGCAGCCACCTCATCTATAAAATGGAGACAGAAGTAGCATCTGCTCCCTAGGATTGTTATAAGTATTTAATGAGTCAGTATGTGGAAAGCACTTAGAAATGAAGCCACACAGGATGTACTTCAGTAAAGGTGATTAACGTGTCTGGAGGAAGGCGAGGCATAAAAAAGTGGAGAGACGTGAAGCTCCCAGCAGAACAGAGTTTGCCTCTAGCTTACACGTAAAGGGTAAAAAGAAGTGATTTCTAATATTTAGGCAAACCTTTCTCTTTTTGATATATATTACTGTTTTCAGTAATATTTCAGTTTATTATTTTATTAAAACGTAACACAATAACCTTTTTTTGTAACATAGTTTCCTAAGAAGAAACCACTAGCTAAATGGCTCTGTAGTTGCAAATAGCCGCTTATAAATGCAACGCATGTCACCTCTCTACAGCTGTTTGGCAATGAGAAAAAGAGCAGTTCAGTCTTGGTTCAGATCTCCTGCGCTAGCAGTTACAGGCTCCTTTAGACAGATTTGAGCATTATTAAAAATGTTACACTAGTTGAATGTTCCAGACATACTGTGACTTACATATGAGGATTTCTAAGTAGGGCCCTCTACAGATAGGGCTCAGTTTCATGAGTAACACATTTTCACTTAAAAATGTAGGCTGCCTTACATGTGGGATTCCAAAATGACCTAGAAATGTCCCTGTTGTTTTACTTCCATCCCTCGTAGAATATCACCTTTAAATCAGAATAGTTACTATTTTATGCTTTACCAATTTATCTAATCCTTCTCTCTTTCCATGCATAATATGATTTAATTTTGTGATAAACCCCTGATTCTCAGAATAATTGTAATTGAATTGAATACATTTAAATATTGGATCATCCAGCTTACTACATCAATATAAGTCTGCGGAAGAAGTCACTACTGCTAAATTTAGGGGGAATATCATAAAATGAGCAGAACTATACTAGCTGTGGTGGAGACTATGAGCTAACTATACAGTTTAGTTCTATTTATTGAGTATAATGTTTTCTTCCTTCCTTCCTTCCTTCCTTCCTTCCTTCCTTCCTTCCTTCCTCCCTTCCTTCCTTCCTCCCTTCCTTCCTTCCTTCCTTCCTTCCTTCCTTCCTTCCTTCCTTCCTTCCTTCCTTCCTTTCTAAGAGAGCTCTTAATTTTCCCTTCTGTACTTCAAAAGAGAGAAGAAGAAATGTGAACATTCAAGGTAAAAACTCATAATGTAGGGACCCAGGACAGGCTGCCCCAAGATGGGACACTTTAGCACAAAGATTATTTTGAGTTAAAAGTAATCAAAACTCAGGCAGATGCAGGAAAAGCTCTCTACCTCCCCCAGAACTGCCTAAATTTACATTGGAAAAGAGAACCTGTACCAGGAAGAGAGCTATTAAACAGAGACTCTCCTTTACCTAAGGAACTTGTCCACCTAATAGAGCAACCTTGTTTTTCAAAATGTCTCCTTTCACTTTCTTGTTAGTGGTCTTCCTCCCCTTTGTGTTCTCAGGCTCCTACTACTCTCCTTAGCTCATAAAAGCTTCATGTTTCTTCATTGTCTTTGGAATCTCATGTCGCTTGTCTTTATGGATTCCCCACACGTACAGCCGTTAAATTAGATTTTTTGCTGTTAATCTGTTTCTTGTCAATTCGATTCTGTCCAGCTACAAGGACCATAGGGCAGAGGAAGGTCTTCCTCCCTGACAATAGCAAATTATTCTGTCAACACAGTTGCACTAGAAGGATACAGCGCAGCTATTCCAATCAGCATCCTAAGCCTATGCTATAATGTCAGCTCCATCCAGGATGACTTTATTTCAGAGTGCATCATAACATTCTGGAAATGCTTTGGACTGAATCACTTAATTACAATTTCATTTATGTTATTATTTGTGGAATTATTAATGTTCATATTTTACAACTAGACTAAATTCCATGAGGTTAGGAATTATAGTAGTCAGATTATCTACTTATCTTTAGTGTTTAGTAGGTGCATGACTCGTAATTGCACAATAAATATTTGTTGGATAAATGACTGGATGAATGAATTTATTCAGCCTCCTTTAAACAGGTGTTGGTCATCTTTTCTTCAGAGTAGGGTTACATAGTCATTGTCTGAGTTTGTTTTGCTCAGCTTCTTTTATTTCTTTCGAAGAACCTTACAAAACCAACCATCTACCAAATCCTGCCACTCATATCCACTTATCTCAGTTTCTCTTCTTTCTTTTTGTTTGTTCTCTGTGCATCTCTTTTACATTCTTTCTAAGGGCTGTTTAAATTGTGAGCACAAGATTGATAAAATAACTGGATCGCAATCTAAGCTAGAATTTATTATATAGATGAAAGTCTTGAAAGAGGGTTTGTGGGTTTTCACAAGGGAGGTATGTTATTATTTGGAAAATTTTCTGTGATCGTTGTAGATGAAGGCTGCAGCTTAAGGGATGAGCTTTGAATCATAATAACCCTTAACCACCACTGAAGATTTATTCAGTTAAGGTCAGAATCATCTAGTGCTATTGTGGGTACAAAACATATCCATCTCCCCATCTTTGAATGGAAAACCAGATGAGTCACTGGGTGCTGGGGTGAACCCAAATGAATTCTTCATTGTTGATTAAAAACAAAGGGCACAGATGTTTTAACTGCACAGACAGAATAAGATTTTGGAACATAAAAGCCAAGAGGACAGAGTCATCATTCAAAAACACAATTGTAGTAGATAATATCAAAGTTAAGAACAGCTCTGCAAAATAAGATTTGTTGGCGGTGGTAGGCAAGGGTGACTGTTTCTCTCCTATATTTTCTCTTTCGTGCTAGAAGCTGAGACATATAGGCCTGATAATGATATTAATAATCCTTTTGTAAATGAATCTACATTCTTCAGACAGAAAAGAATCTAGTTCACATTATACAGACTGAGTACCTGAAATGTACTCTACATAGACAATTTGTGTACTTGAAAGTGAGAGTACATGATATGCTTACATCTTATCATAACACAAGACATAAAGTTCCCAATTGTTCTCACTTGATTAAAATCAGGCTTAACAATCCTATGATTTATGCAAGCTATTTATCTTGGAGAATACCTGATCTCTTATTTTTCTTTGAAAAGATATTTATGCTGGCTTTGCCACAATATTGAATTAGTTTTCCCCATAAAAAGCCCATATTGTTAATTCCCAATATCTGAATTCCCTCCCCACAACCTTGCCTCCCTTAGATATAGAAAGAAGTGATCCATCCTCAACGAACGGACTTGGGTTAGGATTTAGTAGGTTCTGCTTATCCATCTGAGGGGTCTATCTGAGCAACTTTCTCCATGTTGTTATTGATGCAAACACATTACTGGAGGATTACTGTCACCTCTATTCTTTATTGTTATCACCTCTGATCTTTCACTAGCTTTTTCTTAACTCATTTTTAGCATTAATTGCATTACTATTTATGGACAAGCCGCTGAATCATTCATTAATCAAAGTTTTTCCTTGAATTTCTACAGAAAGATATTTATCATTATTGGGTGTGAATCTACCTTGAGTATGGAGATGCAGCTGGCCTGACAAAATGATGAATCCTTCAGCCCCTTAAATGGGGTTTATGCATTTGCCTGACAGCCTAATTTGTTTTTCTCTTTATTTTTATACAAGGAGAGAAAGAGAGAGAGAAAGAAATTTTCCTTCAGATTCTTCAAATTCTCCTGAGGCTTTTTCTGATCAAGATCAGCTCGAGGATCCATTATCTTTTAAATTGATTCTGTTCTCATTCTATTCTCCATGATTAATCGCAGTAAATATTGAAACAGAAATAGTTGGAATCAAACTTCCAAACCATCCTTGGCTAATCCCTGAATGTACAGGCTGAGTGAAGACTAAAAGCAAAGCCTTGAGGGAGGTGAGGGAGTTTGCTGTATGAATATCCAAGAAGGCTTCACAGGCAGAGTAGAAAGCCTGGAAGGGGGTTAATGCCTCCCATTTGCAAAGAACACCAAGGAAGAGAGTGAAACTGAAGAAAAACAAAAGATGAGAAGGTTGTCAAGAGCGGTCAGCAATGAACACCTGGGTGGCTCAGTCTGTTAAGCATCTGCCTTCAGCTCAGGTCATGATCCCTGGGTCCTGGGATTGAGTCCTGCATTAGAATTCTTGCTCAGTGGGGAGCCTGCTTCTCTCTCTGCCTGCTGCTCTCCCTGCTTGTGCTCTCTCTCTTTTTCTCTCTTTCTGACAAATAGGTAAATTAAAAAAAAAAAAAAAAAGAGTGGTCAGCAAGGTATAGTCTTGTTGGTCATTATAGTGAGTTTGGTATTGTATCTACCCCATGCCCTGAGTGGTTAAAGTCCTTGTTGACCATATATTTTAATTTTTGTGGGGAGTTCAATGATTTCTCTCCATCCATCCAGTCTCAAAGGTGCCACTATAAAGACATATAGAAGACCCCCATATTGATGTCAGTTTTGAAGAGGTAAATGTTCTCTTTTACTTGCTCCTTGCTCCTGTGGCTAATGTGACTTGAAAAGAATGCTTTCCCTTAGTAATTAGTTTATTTTCATGAGAAAAAAAAAGGAAAGGAAGAACAAGATCATCATAAGATATTTGCTTAGATGGAAGAAGCATATAAACAAACAAACAAATAAATAAATAAAAGTGAAAATAATGAGAAAAAGGGAATCTAGACTAGAGCCCCAACTACAGCCAAGTCTCTTGATTTCAAGTGTAGGAATCACCCCCAGCATGCAGCAAAATAATGCCTTCCTGATCTTGACCCTGATGACCTGCTTCCAATTCAGTGGTCTTACAGTCATTTATCAAATTCTTATTTAAAAATCTACTATGTACTAGATACTGTCTTAGGCCATGGCTCACATGTTTACCCATAGAAAAATGTACAGTTGTAGCTGCATTGAGGCAAGTACATTTTCCACTTCTTTCTTTAGCTACCGTCATCCTTCTAAATTTGATAGAGAATGAAGAGAGTTTAGAATTTGAGGACAAAGTTAGGTTTCTATGAAAATATTTAGTCAGAGGTTACTGTTAAGAAATCAAAAGTTAAGGGAATTAAAAGTAATGTTTTGAGATAATTTAGAAGAGATGGTCTGAGAAGTGGAGAGAAAAATATTTTTGTTCAACAATTTCTGAGAAATAACCATATACTGTTTATCTAGCCACCTAAAACACTTCTGAATGTCAGTATACTCTAACACTTCTTGGATAAATTGGCTGTAATCATGCATTTAATATAATTAAAGAAATGGCATTTTAGTCCATAACTACTGGATAGAAACCAGGGGTGATAAACTTACATATTTATTGGTATGTTCTCCAAATGGATCCAAAACCACCATTTCTCCCACTCAAATTGATAAAGGGATGGATAAAGTTAACAGAGAAAAATTAAATGTTAAGATACGGAAAGAGATTTCTGTTTGGAGAAAAATGTCAGGAATATCTCTTTGCATGACAATGTCTGCATTCCATTTGACTGGGCTGGTACTGGGAGGTGGGCTGGGGTAGGAATTATCCAACTAGTAGAAACAGAGCCTTAATGCATGTGGGTTGAATCATTATGAACTCTAACCATATTCCTTAAGACTTCCAGAGCCTGATTTATAATTTTTATGATTATAATATTTATAATGTTTGTGTTTCTAATGGACCTTTGGCTTCTAAGAATTCATATCTAGGGACATGTGATTGGGTATTAATCTAAGAACTTTGACAGCACTTAGTAAAGATCAAACTAGTTCTGCAATTATCCATCCAGTTATTCATTTACTTGACAAATATTTATTGATGATAAGTATTGAGGGTAAGCATCAAGGAATAACTAGGTCAGCAAAATAACAGCAACAATACATGAACTCATAGAACCTACAGTGTATATGGAAAGATATCTATATTAATTAAAAAACATAAAAATATATACATTTAGATCATAAAAATCTCATGAAAAGTGCAATGTGTTATTAGACTATTTAGTGGGAGACCCACTGAGAGGTGAAGGTGACTCAGAGTTCAATGAAAGAGCTGAACATGTCCAAGTGGAGGAAACATAGGCAACCACCAACTGTGGAAAGAAACAAGAAATTTAAAAGTCAGTTTAGCTAGAGTAGGGAAAGAAAGTAGAGTGGTATAGACATTTTTAGGAAGTATTGAGGGGATACTTTTCTTCTTGAAAGAGCACATCCATTAGATAATGCTTCCGGCCTCTCTTTACTTCTACAACATCCAAGTGGCATAAATGATCTAATTGTGAGGTTTGAAAGTAGGAAAAAAGCTTATGTGAACCAGCTGCTTCCTGTCTATTTTGGAAGCCAACTGATCCTCAGGAAGTACACATATTACTATGCTTCTCCTTGCTATAAATTTCAAAGATCCAGTATCCCATAGGTAGGCCTGACATTGTGATTAAATCTGTCCAATTTTGAGATGAATTATTTGCAAGATCACCTGGAGAGTATATACATACCACATATACAAGCTAATCTTAATGTTCTTAATAAGATATTTTAATTGCCTTATTCCTGGCTTGTCTGTCTCTTCATTATTCAGAATCTCGGGTCAGGGTAAAAGGAATGTTATATATTTACCCACTCAAACATTATAGAATAATAAGTAAGAACTAGTTCATGAAAAACCTTGTAAACAATAGAAAGAATCTTAATTTTAATCCTAAAGGCAAAAAGAAGCCAACAAAGGCTTCGAAACTATGGACTGACTTGTTTTGCTCTTTATATATGAATGATTGCTCTGTGGAGAATAGATAACAGTGCAGGGATTAAATAAATTCAGAAAAGCTAGTGAGAAGGACATTAGAATAGATTGGGAAAGCATAATTGCTATGTATATACATGAAAAACAGCATTGCTCTAGGTTTTGGGCATACATAAGATGTATATAAAAGTAGTTCTGTACCTAGTAGACCTGACTATAAGGCATTTTAAATCCAATGTCCAACACATTTCTGATACATAAAAGATTCACACTAGCTATTTGGTAAATGAAGATATGAAGAGGGAAGCTCTACTCAGAAAATTATACACATTATAAAATCTTTCATTGGAATTATATATTTGGAAATATATTAACATGCTTCTCTTTTTCATACTTAACTGTATAAAACATTTCACCTGCTTAGCCAGAGCCACCAAAGGAATATGGTAAATAAAAATAATCAATGTTTAAGTTTCAACTTAGAAAATATACTTACAGTCTTTAGGATACAATTGCCTTGAAATCTCAATATTATTGAAACAAATGATTCATAATTTGCAAAAGCTCTATTTTACATATCAAGAGTTATTTAATTCATTGAAATTTACCATAAACCATAATGTAGAGAAAACAAAATTGATACAAGGGAAGTTTTCATCACTGGAAGAGGAAATAGAAAGTTACCATGGGAATAAGGGAAGACATTTGAGTGAGAAGTTGTCTGAGGATGGGCCCAGGATCCTGATTACTTTGACCTTGGGTAAAGTCATAGGGAAGAGATTAAATGTAGAAAAAGCAGAGGCATCTACATACTTCGCTTTTGTGCATTATTTACCATTCACAGAAGGAAAATTTAAAAGAAAAAAATCTAGAAAAATGGTCATAAGGTAGCGCCAAAATTTCTATAGCCTATGCATGGCATAAAGATGACCCCTCCTGAGAACGGCAGTGAAGGATGGGGAGAGGTAGGAGAGGAGACATATACTAGAGATCTGGTGCCGGATGAAGCCAAAGAACCTGGGTCTCAGAACTATATGTTAAATAGAAGAATCATAAACTTAATCCAGTGAAGGTCACACTATGTCACAAAAGAGAGGTAAGATTAAGGAACACTTGACAATTGTATCTCAAGACCTTGGAACCAACCATATCAGATTGGGAGCCATCAAGTTTGTGATGGTCAGCTTCTGGACCAGAGGTCTTTCCCTCCATCTCCATGAAGATGAAAAACCTCTCCCTGATCCTAGCATTACCTTGAGAAGGAGTAAGAGGAGAGAAAATCTTTGAGAAAGCAAAGAAAGGAGCTCTGATAAGAAATGTGGAATTTGATTTAGCTGGAATTTACCCCAGAGTGGCTAGAATAGACAGAAAGAGATTATTTAATACCTAAATAATCTGAATTTATCTTTCATCGGCTAAATTTTTAAAATCATTTATTGAGTAAAAATGACTGCCCTAGAGCAAGAAAAAGATCAGTTTCTTTTTTTCCCCTCTTAATTGAGTTATGGTATATAGATATTACATATTCAAATCTTTATACAAATACAAAAATGGAATTATAATCAAGCCATACATTTATAGAAAGTAAATACCAGAGAATTTCAGAGGAAAATTTCTTACTCTGGGTTAGAGTGATCTAAGAAGGTGTCCTCAAGAAGAAGGGACTTCAACTGAGTCTTGAATTTTGGGGTTTGGAGGCCAAAGTGAATATTCACATACCCCATGTAGTGAGTTCATAGCCGAAGATAGAGCTGAAGCCTCAGCATCGCTAAAGCAGAAGACACTGAATGATCTACTGGATCAGATTGTATAGCTCCTTGAATTTCAATTTGAGAATTTTAGACCATGCAATTATAAGGTAAGAACAGTGGTGTGTGTGGTGGGAGGGGCAGAAGACATTCTAATTCCATTTAATGAGATTTTATGATTTTCAGAAGACCCATTAATTATTCCAGATAAACCATGATTGAAATCTGTACCATTATTCATTTGCTTCTTCAGCTTGATAAAATTACTTTTAGCCTTTTTTTTTTAATTTGTGGAAGAGGGATATTAATATATGTCCCCAAAACTTTTTGCAAGAATTAACTACACGCATTGCTTTAGGTAGTACATTGGTTCACAAGTGTCCCAAATTAGTAGTTGCAAGTTACAGGGGGCTTTGCCGTAGAGAATTTCGGTATACAGTGCTCTGAGCTTCACATCCTTCTAAAGGGCAATTTCTTTCTTTCTTTTTTTAATGGATATCTTTTTAAAATTGATACCTTCATCTTTCCCAGTTAGCATCTCTTTTATAATAAACTACAGTTGCTTTAGAAAACAATAGCGCAAACTGCAAAATACATTGAAACAATTTTAAAGATTCTGGAAAATACCAGAGTACAGATTAAAATATTCATTCTTCTGTCATCTCACTCTTAAAATGTCAGTATGCAAAGCATTAAGGAATGCACTATTTAAAAGTCAAATATTTGACCATTGAAAGAAAACATTTCCATCTGAAAAAACATATATTATTTGACTATAGTGGAGTCAAATAATATATTTACTCCATAAAGAAATTATTTCTTCCAATAATTATATTTCTTGTATAAAGAATGGAATAATTGATGACTTAACATTGGCTGTTCAGAAAGTGTTACTTTATTGTTCCATGTAGAAATATAAGAAGAGACAGATTTAATAAAGTAAGCTGATGCCTATGTTGACTTGATTCTGGATCATTCTAAATAAATTGCACCCTCATCACCTGTTAGCTTTTTGGCCTTTGAATAATCAGTTCAGTTCTGCATCGCTGTTCACTAACTTTATTTATCAATGTCACATGCCTTATGAAGATTCTCAGCTTAATCACTAAGTCAATTTCTAAGCATATAATAGATGAACAGTGTTAACTTAAAATTTTCATTCAGAAAGGGGTTTATCAGTCAGATGTATAGATCTAATCCACTGATATAAGTCACCAGTAAGACTCATTTCACAAATTAATTTTGCCAATCATTTGACATGTTTTGCATTACGGCACAATTCAATCATTATAAATGATAATATTTTTGCACTGTTTTGAAGTAAAAAGAGAAATTTAGTAGAGGAAACACAGCAAACATTTCCAGACCTCATGGATTTACTGAGAGGCAAAAAAGGTTTTGTTGAAAGGCTATATAATTTATATATCTTTATGGAGATGTCAATACTGTTCAGCCTAGACCACCAGGAACACACCTGTAGTTGAACAAGTTGCAATGAAGGAGAACACATACCTTGGGGAAACCACTGGGTACCCTGTAAGAGAGCATTAGAAAGAATCTATTACAGGATATGTCCTTCAGCTGGGTGATTTGAGGGAGGGTCTAAGGAAGTGGGGTTTGCTCTAGATTGGATGCTATGAGAAAGTGATGGAAGTTGTACTACAGAATATCTCAATATTTCATTTATGGGGATGACAGATTAAAGGGATAACACATCTGTCAGTGATCAAGAAGTAGTAGTTACTCATTTTAGCCAAGAGAGGGATGTGCAATATTAGGTAAGCAGCAAGTGAATCAGAGGCCTTGTTTTTATCTGTGCTTAAAACTATAAAGTGACTTTGCTTTGCTCCGTTTTATCACATTCTCAGAGCAATTTTGTCTGAGTTTGGTATTCCCCGAGGTGGTTTATGTCCAATGTTAGACTCTCATGGCCTATGAGTGAGCCACAGGCCAATTTGCAAATGTCAGTGGATAATTTTTTTCTTTCTCAAAAATGACACAATTGTCCTCTTTATTTAATAATAACTATGCTTCTGTCTGAACTTCCAAATTTCTGTCTAATGACTCAATCATCTCCATAGGTTGAAATTCATGTATGAGAATTTTCTTAACACTTCTCTCAGGAAATGTCTTGGAAAACAGATGATACACTTGGCAGAAGGGGGGATATTAATAATCATGTATCTAAAATTGGTTTTTCTGTGAGAGGGGGAAGTTATGGAAAAAAATTGGAATAATGTGTCTATTAATAGTGCCTTTTAAAGCCCATTATCTTAAAAATCAAGATTACTATTTTGATTATCTTAAAAATGTTTATGTAAGTTTACAAAATACTTCTTTTCTAGCCTACTACATGTTAACTTAAAAAAATACAATTTTCAAGCATATTTTGACCCTGTACTCATTATTTATTTTTAAAAAACCTTGCAATAGACTGATTTTTAGAGCAGTGTACTATAAAATTGAAAGCAAGGTACAGAGATTTCCCATGTACCTTTTCCCCAACATTTGTATAGCATCCCCAATTATCAATATCCCCCAACAGAATGATGTATTCATTATAGCTAATGAATCTACATGGAAGGGTCATTATCATCTAACATCCATAGTTTACATCAGGGTTCATTCTTGGTGTACATTCTATGGGTTAGGAAAAATTTATCATGATACATACGTAACATTATAATACCATACAGAGTAGTTTAATTGCCCTCAAATCTTCCATGTTCCATCTGTTCATAGTACCTTCACATTTCTCATCATTCAGTATGATGTTAGCTTTAGGTTGTTTGTAGACATTCTTTATCAAGTTGAAGAACTTCTCCTCTATTCCTAGTTCACTCAGAGTTTTTATTATGAATGGAGGCTCGGTTTTGTGAAATGCCTTTCCTGCATCTGTTGATATGATCGCATGATTTTTCATTTTTAGTCCATTGATAGATTACATTAATTTTCAGATACTGAACCAGCCTTGCATTCCTGGGATAAATTCCACTTGGTTGTGGTATATAATTTTTTTATACACTGTTGGATTTGATTTGTTAATATTTTGTTAGAGGTTTTTAAATCAATGTTCATGAGAGATATTGGTCTGTAGTTTTCTTGTAATGTCTCTTTCTGGTTTTGGTATTAGGGTGATTCTGGGCTTATAGAATAAGAATGTATTCCTTCTGCTTTCGCCTTCTGAAAGAGATTATAGAGAATTGGTATAATTTCTTCCTTAAATGTTTGGTAGAATTCACCAGGGAATCCATCTGGGTCTGGTGCTCTCTGATTTGGAAGGTTATTAAATATGGATTCAATATCTGAATAAATAGGACTCTAGATTTTCTTTTCTTCTCATGTGAGTTTTGGGAGATTATATCTTTCAAAGAATTGATCCATTTCATGTAGATTATCAAATATGTGGGCATAGAATTATTCATAGTATTCCTTTATTATCCTTTCTTGTCCGTGGGATCTGAAGTGATGTCCTGTCTTTCACTTCTGATATTGGCAATTTGTGTCTTCTCTTTTTTCTTAGGTGCCCTGGCTAAAGACTTGTTGATTTTGTTGGTCTTTTAAAGAAACAGCTTTTGGTTTCATTAATCTTTTCTATTGATTCCCTATTTTTAATTTCATTGTTTTTTGTTCTAATATCTATTATTTATTTACTTCTGCTTACTATGGATTTAATTTCCTCTTCTTATTCTTTTTTTTCTTTTTTTATAATAATTTTTTATTATGTTATGTTAGTCAACATACAGTACATTCTTAGTTTTTGATGTAGTGTTCCATGATTCATTATTTGCGTATAACACCCAGTGTCCTCTTCTTTTTCTAATATAAAGGCGAAAGCTTAGATGATTGATCTTAAACTTTTTTTCCTAATATGCCCTTCACTGCTATAAACAACACTGTAAGCACTGCTTTCACTGCATCCCACAAAATTGTATAGTTGTGTCCTAATTTCCTCTTAGTTCAAAATATTTTTTTTCAATTTCTCTTGAGATTTCTTCTTTGATCCATGTGCTATTTAGAAGTATGTTGTTTAATCTCCATGTATTTTAAGATTTTACAGATGTATTTCTGTTATTGATTTCTAGTTCAATTCCATTGTGGTGTGAGTACAGAAATTGTATTATTTCCATTCTTTAGAATTTGTTAAGGTGTGTTTTATGGCCCAGAACATTGCCTATCTTGGTGAATGTTCTCTGAGAGCTTGAGAAGAATGTGCATTCTGCTGTTGTCAAAGTAGTCTATATGTATCAATTACATCCGGTGAATTGGTGGTGGTGTTGAGCTCAGCTAGATCTTCGCTGGTTTTCTGCCTGCTGGATCTGTCCATTTCTCATAGGGGCATTGAAGTCTCCCACTGTGATAGTAGATTCATCTATTCTCCTTGCAGTCTCTCAGTTTTTATCTCACATATTTTGATTCCATTGTTAGGCAGATACACATTGAGGATCATTATGTCTTCTTAGGTAATTGACACCTTCATTATTATTTAATGCCCTTCTTTATCCCTGATAACTTTCCTTGATGCAAATCTGCTGTGCCTGAAATCTCATAATAATTACTCCTTTCTTGTGATTAGTGTTAGCACAGCATTTCCTTTTAATCTATATGTGTCTTTATATTTAAAGTGGGTTTCTTTTATACAACATACAGGTAGGACTTCTTTTTTGATCTTCTCTGACGGTGTTTTTTAATGGGTGCACTTAGACCATGGCGTGCAGAGCAATTATTGATATAGTTCAATTAATATCTATCATATATGTTACTGTTTTCTATTTGTTGCCTTCATTCTTTGATCCCATTTTTGTTTTATACTCTTTTTCTGCCTTTTGTAGATTTAATTGGACATTTTGTATGATTTTTTCCCTTCTTAGTGTATCAGATTTTCTTTTTATACTATTTTTAATGATTGCCATGGAATTTGCAATATACACTTATGGCTAATCCAAATCCATTTTCAAAAACATTATACTGCTTCACAGGTAGTGCAAGTACCTCATAATAACAAAATAATCCAAATTCCTCCTCTCATTCCTTGTATCATTGTTGTCACCCATTTCACGCGCACTCACACACGCATATATATACACACACATACATATACACACATACGTACATAAGCACTTATATATGTATATATGCATACACATAAATATAAGCATCCAAAATTGAATATGTGTTTCCTACTATTATTTTGAACAAACTGTTTTCTGTTAAATTAAGAATGAAAAACAAGTTTTTATTTTATTTTCACTTATTTCTCCTTTCAATGCTCTATTTTTTACGTAGATTGAGTTTCTGACCTATGTTATTTCTTTCTCTAAAAACTTATTGTAACATTTCTTGCAAGGCAACCTACTGGCAACAAATTCTTTCAGGTTTTGTTTGAAAGAGTCTTTGTTTCTTCTGCTTTGAAGGATAATTTGAAGGATAACTGTGTACAGAATTCTAGGTTGGTGGGTTCTTTTTTTCCCCTAACACTTTATTTTATTCTACTCTCTGAAAAGAAGCCAAACGCATTTCTTATATTTGCTTCTCTGTAGGTAAGAAGTTCTTGTTTTTTGCTTTGTTTTGTCTTTTAACTGTGACTTCTTTCAGGATTTTTTCTTTATTTTTGATTTTCTTTAGTTTAAAAATGATATGCCTAGGCATGGTTGTGTGTATGAGTGTTTGACATTTATCCGGCTTTATCTTTATATCTGAGCTTCCTGAATATGTGCGGTTGGTATCTGACAATAATTTAAGGACATCCTCATTATTGTTTCAAGTATTTGCTCTTGTTCGTTTCTCTCTTATCCTTATGTGTATGTTACACATTTTGTAGTGGTTTTATTGTTCTCCGATGTCCTATTCTATTTTCCCCCTTGGTCTTTTTTCTCTTCACTTTTCAGTTTTGGAGGTTTCTGTTGAGATAACTTCATGGTCAGAGGTTCTTTTCTAGTTCATGTCCTGTCTACTAATAAGCCCATCAAAGGCATTCCTCGTTTCCGGTACAACGTTTTTGATCTCTAGCATTTCATTTCAATTCTTTCTTCTGCATTTCCATCTCTCTTTGTAATTGTTCATCTGTTCTTGCACAAAGCTTACTTTAGTCATTAAAGCACTTACCATATTTTAGCAGCTGTTTTAATTTCCCTTCTAATAATTCTAACATTCTTGGCATATCTGAGTCTGGTTTTAATGTTTGCTCTGTGTCTTCAAACTGTTTTTAACTTTTCAGTAGGTCTTGTAATTTTTTCTTCTTGATAGCTAGACATGATGTACTGCGTAAAACAAACATATGTAAATAGGCCTTTAGTAACGTCGTGGTAAGGTGTGTGTAGGGGACACACTCTGTGGTGCTATGGTTAGGTTTCAGTCTTTTAGTGAGCCGTACTTCTGGATTATGAACTTCACATGTGTTTCTTAGTCATACTCCCCTCCCCCTTAAGGACAGCATGGCTACAGTGACTGTGGCTCAGTATTTTCCTCCTCCAATGTGGAAGGCTAAAGGAAGCCAAAGTTAAATATTCCCTTTCCTCAAGGTCCGTTAGGCTCCTGTAGTATCTCAGCAGGTTAGATGCTTAATTAATTTCTTCTGAGGGCAGATCTTCTTAAGAAGAACAGATGTTCTGGAACATTTTCCCCACCCCTTGCTGGAAGCATGGATGATTTTTCTCCAATATTCACTGTGAAGACAAGGTAGAGCTCTGGGAAGCACACATCACAAACTCATAGGCACCCTGCTACGACTAAGTCCCTGGAGTTTTTAACTCTTGCAGTTGTCCATATTGAGTCTCTATAACTCATTGATTACAGTTCCCGTTTCCCTACCATAACACTAGTTCCTACAGAGGTTGCTACTTATGGGTTTTCTATTCCTTTAAGTTGTGATTCTCTGTATTCTCCGATTGGACTCTCCAATTTTAAGGCAGCAGTTTGCCCTTTGACCTCACTTCTTTTACAGATTTAAGAAGAGTTATTGGTTTTTCAGTTTGTTCAAGTTTTTACTTGTTATTAGGACAGAATGGCAATATCCAAGCTTCTTACATGTTGGGCCCACACCAGAAGTCTCATTATTCGCTTTTAACTCTGTATTCTAAAATGGTAGGAGCGCTATCTGTAATGAGGGAGAAGGTAACCAAATGGGTTATCAAACATTATTCTTTAAGGAGTTAGTTGTGCATGAAATCCCAATGATACTGTTCCAGTCATGAGACTGCTCTAATGCATTTAGATTCATCCATATAGATGCAAAGGATGTTCTTCTGTTTAGAAATGCTATCAATGTTATTTACTTACTGTAATCATTATTACTTTCTTTTTTTTTTTAATCTTATTTATCTGTTTATATGAGAGAGACAGAGTGAGCGTGACCAGTGGGAGGAACAGAAGAAAAGGGACAAGCCGTCTCCTTGCTGAATGCAGAGCCCAACATGGGATTAGATCCTGTGACTCTGAGATAGTGACCTGAGCCAAAATCAAAAGTTGGGCCCTTAACCAACTGAGCCACCAGGTGCCCCTATTACTTTCTTTTCCTGAAGACATCCATTTCAGATCTACAGAGTAAATTTTCAAAATTTCAGGCAGTGTAAGAGATTAGTTCTCACAATGAGGTTAATCTTCCACTTATTCCCTTACCAGTTCTGTAATTTATCATGTTCAGACAACTCTTCAGCATTTGGCCACAAAAATCTAGTAAGAATGGTTCACTATTTACACATGGCAGCGGTGACTAGGGTGCCATGCATTGGAGCACAAGGCTGGGTGGTAGGAGTGGTAGTTGTGTAAAATCTTTACCACCACAGTGACTGAGTGGGTCAAAGACTCATATTCTTTGATTTTAAACTGATTTTATCTCTGGAAACTTCTAGACCCTGAGGCTGTTTATTTTTAGTGTTTGGAATGTTTGTAATGATTTGGTTTTAAGTCTTTTTACCATTATTTGAATTGGGAAATTGGTGGGGGCTTTTTATTTGAATGCATAATTCAATCCTGGAAAAGCCCTTTATTCATTAAATAATTATTTTTAAGTGCTTATTATTTGTCAAACTTCCTTTCAGGCACTGGGAATAAAATAGCAAAAAAAAATTTTTAAAGCTGCAAAAATGGATATTTCTTAAATTATTTCCTTTATTTCTCTAGTAACTTATTCCTGTCCATTTTTTTCTAACCTGTTCAGAGTACACATAGCAGTCAGAAGTGCTTTTGGATTAATTTCTTAAATTAAAAAAAAAAAATCCAACTATTTTCTTCATCATTAAATTTCTGGGAGATTTATTTTCTTACATTGCTGTTGATTTTATTTTTATGTATTCATTATTAATGTGTAAATAATACTTTTTTACTGGGGCACCTGGGTGGCTCACTCGGTTAAGCATCTGTCTTAAGTTCAGGTCATGATTCCAGGGTCTCAGGATCAAGCCCTGTGTCGTGCTCCCTGCTCAGCAGGGAGCCTGCTTCACCCTCTCCCTCTGCTGCTCTCCCCCCAACTTGTGCTCGCACTCTCTCTCTCTGTCAAATAAAATCTTTAAAAAATATACATACTTTACTTTGGCTATTCCATTTGTGTTGATAATTTCTCATGATTTTACATGGATATAACTCCTTATTTCTCTTTAATGATATAAATTATAATGCTCTGTTTTGTTTTGCTAAGAGAAAATCTTATCAAATGTTTCTTGTGAAGTTTCCTTTCCTTTATTGTTTTTGTTTCAGTTAGTGTGTTAGTGTTACCGATCTATCACAGCCACCAACTCAGGAAAGGAACAGGTGAGCCCTGCCACGCTGCCTTGGCTAACTGCTCCCTTGCCAGGGAGCCCCGAGGAAGCCAGACAAATCAAAAGCATAGTTCCTGGCAAACAGGGTTTGCCAGCACTGTTGAAGAACAAACTCAAACTCATCACAAGAGAAGCCAGTAATTCAAAAGACAAGGGTATGGAAAAGAGAAAGGGAGCAATTTATTTCCGGCGTCAGCAGCCAGGGAAGCTGGCAGGCTCAAGCCCTAACAACTGACCTCTCTGCTGGCCAGATGGACACCTAGAGTCTTATAGGGAGAGGTTGGGGGGCGGGGGTTGTATGTGCAAGAGAGCAGGCAGTGAGCACAAGATCGTGGGTAGGGAATGGTATGTGTTCAGCATATGATTATGGGCGAGGAAGGGAATGTGCTCCTTCCTCTAGGCATTCCGCTGCTTCAGGATTTTTCTGGCCTGGCAGTTGGAATATTCTGATTCATCAAAGCCTCAAGAAAGTGCAATAAGAAATAAGAAAAATGGGTTAGAGCATGAGTTAAGCAATTTTATCTGTTTCTAGTTTTAACTGTTGAAGTCTACAGTTGAGCAAGAGGGCTTGCTGGCATTAGTGTTAAAATGTATCCTAAAATATCTCATTGATTTTTACCTGTTGTCAATTCATATTTTAGAACTACTGAGGTAGTAACATATATGCAATAAAGTATACAAACCTTAGTGTACTTCTCATTATATTTGTGTATTTGTAAACACCCGTATAACTATCATCCACGTCAATATGTGAAATACCTTAAGATCCCAAACATGGCCTAAAAATATAGCTACTCTCTATAGACATATATATATAATATATATCTCTCTATGTAATATAAGACATAATAATAATGTATACTAATTATAATATAAAGATATAAAATAATTATAATATGCATATTATATATGTGATATTATAAATATATGTATATATACATATACATGCATATATGTGTATATACTGATATGTATGTATTATAATATATAATTATAAAATATATGTGATATTATAAATATATGTTTATATACATATACATATATGTATACACACACACACACACACTGCTATGAACTTACTTCTACAGACATTTTGAGATGAAATTTTGGGGCCATAGGATAGACATATATTTATCTTTGCAGATAAGGCCTGCAATGCGTGAGTTTTCTACCTGATATGTGTCCTTATTCATTTTTTTTAAATCTTTGGATACTCTAGTGGGTAAGTGATGGTATCTCTTAGTGATCGTAGTTTGCATTTTTCTGATGATCAGGTAATGATGCTATGCACCTCTTCTTATGCTTATTGGCCACTTAGATTTTGTGTGTGTGTGTGTGTGTGTGTGTGTGTGTGATGTCTGATAAAGATCTTTGTCCTTTTTTCTATTGAATTGTTTCTCTCTTTTTAAATATTTCATTTATTTATTTTTAGAGAGAAAGTGGGGAGGGAGGGACCGAGGGAGAGAAAGAGAGAGAATCTTAAGTAGGCTCCATGCTCAGTGAGGTGCCCAACGTGGGGCTCGATCTCATAACCCTGAGATCATGACCTGAGCTTAAACCAAGAGTTGGACACTTACTGAGCCAACCAGGTGCCCCTTCTCACTCTTTCTTATTGATTTATAGGAGATGCTCTCATGACTAAACTACTTTCCAGGACACCATGTCAGGACCAGGCTGTTAGCGCCTGGTTTGGCTCTTAGCGCATGATCTTGGACAAGTTATGTAAATTTTCTAATTCTCAGTTTTCTTATGTTTAAAAATGTGATCGGAAGGTCAGTTCTTCCTTCTGGTATAAAGTTTTTTCTTAGGATTAGAACCAAAATAAGGTAATGCATATGTTAAGTGTTTAGAAAACTATAAGGTACTTGAAAAATGTAGGGGATCACTCTGAATAAAAATAATCACAAAATTTTTATTTGAATTTTAAAATATTAAAAAATTGAAAAGTCAATGAAAGACGGTCTGAAGAAGATATCCTATTTGAGCTGTATCGAAACACTGCCATTGTTGCGACACACTAATGCCAACATTGCTTTACAAACCGATTGAAAAAAACCATGTATTTTATTCAGACAGCCTGCTTCTTGATATAGAGAAGGATGAAAGGCAGTCAGCATAGGTGGTAAGTTATATGAATGTGCTGGGTTTCAAAAGATGATTACACAGAACATGCTGGGCTCCGCTGCTAAAATGCATTATGTGTGAAGTCCAAACCTTTGCAGTATGGATCTTTATGGTGCTGCTTGAATTCCCACTTTTATGAAGTCACTTTAATTGGATGTAGTGTAAGACCTGGAAGTGGCTTCTCTCTCTCTCGTAATGCAACTTTAATATACAATACAGTATTATTAACTACAGTCACCACACTGCCCACAAAATGCCCAATCTTAAACATAATCCAGGGCCCTGTATGACCTGGTTTCTGCTCACCTCTCTAACCCTACCTTAAACCACACTCCCACCGACTCGCTTGTTTTCATTTGGTTTCTCAACAAATCAGGGCATTTCTTACCCTGGGATGTCTGCTCTTGCTTGGATATTGCATTCTTATCTTGATCACTCTCTTCATATCTCAACCTTAATATCACTTCTGTGAGAGACTTTCCTGGACCACCCTCCGTAAAAGTCACTTTCCCTCGCTGCTTTCCATTGCATTAGTGGGTCTATTGTTTATCTTATAGCTCTTAACCCTGGTAGAAGGAAAGCTCCATGAGGACAGGAGCAAGGATCTAGGCACAATGTGAAGTATATTGTAAGGGCTGGCTCTTTTGCAAATAGATACTGACTGCAAAGGATGGTTACAGAGTAGCTGTCGTATATGATGCAACTATTTCCGCTTTATCATTTCCTTTCATATCTGTATTTTTTAATTTTATGAGATAATATTTTATGTATTTATATAGTCAAATATCACAGCTATTCATTTACTATTTTTAATTTAATCTTTCTAATGCAATGTTGTATGTCAATTATATATCTCAATTAGAAAAAATATTGTACGTTTTATTCTGAGGGTAATGGAATTCCATTGAGGATTTAAACTAGAAAGTTTCAAAATATTATTTACCTTTTATAAATATTCCTGTGGCTGCCGCATTTAAAATATAGTTTACTATCAGGTAATTTGGTAATGCCTATCCTGGTAATGTAACAAATTTCTATCCATAGTGATAATAATTCTTCTATAAATCAATCTTAAATAAACAACAGAAGAGCAATTTACTAAAGATTATTGCAGATATCATCCTCTAAATGTTAATCATAAAATCCAAAGGAAATCAAATGTCTTTCAATAAAGGAATTAGTAAAAAATATGTGTTCAAAAATTCTATATTCTATAGCCATTGAAAAAGTTGTATATAAGGAATACTGAAAAAACAATTGGAAATCTTTCACAAATCAGTGTTGCAAAGAGGAAGTCAGATCACGTTATTATATGTGTATGTGGTCAATTCATTTTCTGAGTATGTTTATGTGAGGGTATACACAATTTTATATATATATATACACACACACATATATACTTAATATATACATAATTTCTATCTATCTATCATCTATCTATCTATCTATCTATCTATCTATCTAATCTGTTGAACTCTGCAATATTATGTTTAACCATGTTTGACCTCTAACAAACTGGCCTGTTGCTAAGATTAATTATTTCCAAATCTTTCCAAAATTGCTAAAATCATTAAAAAGCCTTCCAAATGTAGGTGCATTTGCATAGTCAAAGTCAATTGAACATGTTTGCAGTCATCCAGAAAACAAAGTCAAATGGTGAGAGCAAATGAGGTGTCTTGGACACTAAATGTAGTTCAGCGAAAGTACCATCAGCTAAAATATAAATAAAAGGAAAGAAAACACATCATTTGTAGGGCTACTTTCTCCCTAGGAGCAACTGTTGTTGCTTTGGTTGTTTTTTTGTTGTTGTTGTTTTGTTTTGTTTTTATCACCAGAAGATTTTTAAAAGAGAATTCTTTTTAATCCTCCCGATGGTGTCAAACAGCAATTTCTCTAAATTTTACATGTGGGAAAAAATGAGACCCAGAAAGATGAAGTCATTTGTCAGGATCTACACACTGGAGACGGTAGATTTGGAGCATGAGCATGGTTCTGCCTGACTGGGGCACACCGTAAGTTGGGATTAGCTGGAAGGACAACTGAATTCCCAGGACATCAGTCTCCGCTCTGCCCCAAAAATTATCACAAGGAAAATTTTTTCCAGGACACACACTGACTCATGTTCAGAACTGTTTTTCCCAACCATACAGATGTGTGTTAAAGGTGCTGTTTTGAAGGCTGGTCACAGACGACTCCTTTACCCATATTGGATAAACAGCAGAATAGCACTGGTGCGGTTGGCCCAGAGGTCCTAAGTAATGTGAGTCAGACTCAGTGCAGAGATCAAACCCCCTTCACAAGGGGGTTTTATCAGCCAAAACTGGGGACACAACTGCGAGGGAATTTTGTACTCCATCAGAACCTTTCCTCAGCATCTACCCAGAGCCTTCTATTACAAGCCAGAGAAACAGGGTATTTAGTTATGGCCAAATGAAAATTACACTGCAGAATGCTCTATTCCGGGGACCTCCTAGCCCAGGCATGCTATTTGTTGATTCCCATACTGTGTTAATCACTTAAACCATCACTATCTAAGAAACAATGGAAAATAAAAATGAATGGCTTGTAATTTTCTTAACAACTCAGGATCATTCTTCATCATTCTCATGCCATAACTCTGTATTCTGTTTCTTTTGATACATCCCACCCTTGTTTTGCTTGTCTCTTGATTGATGTTTTCCTGTAAACAGTGCAATCAATTTACTTTAAAGCCAACTTCTATGTTATTTACATTATGCAGTTCAGAAGAATTATAGTCTGTCTTTTAAAACATGGTTTCAAGGGAAAGGTTACCTGTTTATATCCTTGACTTTGCCTTCCAAATGCTCATTTATCATACTTTTTCTCTTTAATTTTGTTTTGCCTGTTAGCCATTTCAAATGCAGTCAATAAGGCAGCTTTAGGAAAAGAGCATCTGGCATCACTGGAGCTGTAAACATGGTCTAAGGAATTTTGTTCTCCAAACTTCTGAGTCATCTATCAAATATCACTCGCTATGACATGATGTGTCATTCATCCTAATGGATGTAACAGTGTTGCAAATGGAAATGCCAAATAAAACATTTTTTTTCTCTTTTTGCCTTGCAAGAAATTCATAACAACCAAAAGAAGAAAACACCTAAATGGAAATGTATACATTTGGGAATGTAATTTCAAAGTTAAATGAATACAAAAAGACAATTGACACACAGAGAAAAGCAAGAGTAAGCATACGTATAGAAAAATGCTTACTTCTGGGAATCATAAAAAATGTTTATTTAAATTACCCTGAGTTACTATTTTTACACTAGCAAAGTCATTAGAAAAATCAATTAAAATATGCATTGCTAACAAAGTTTCAGTAAAAGCGATGCATAGATATTGTATCATTAGTACTCAAATTGCTAAAAACTTCTTAAAAATAGCAAGCTACGATGTCACAGTACTTACACAAACATACATGTGTAAAGACCTTGTGATCCGATCTGAGGAATTTATTCTGAGGTTATAACTCAACAAACACAATGTATTATGCTATAAAAATGATTGTTAATGGATTATCCATCATGAAAAAGAAACTTGATATAATTGAAATGCAAAGTCATATTGAAATGGTATAGTAATACCACTCATATTTACATAACCATTAAATGTGTGTTTATTATAAAGTCAAAGGAGATCCATGGAAGGGGGAAGCTTTCGTAATGTTACATAAAATCATGAAATATAATTGTATTTGCATAATTACCACTTGTGCATTCATACATGTTTCCTCAAAGCAAAGACAAAGTGGGAACCTAAAAAAATTAACAAGTTATTTATAAAAGGTGTTAGTTTACTATATCAAGGCTGTACACAATGTGTGTATGTTTTGGACTTTGAGAAGGCAGTAGGAGAGATAACCATGTCATCATCTAGGTTTTTAACTCCTAAATATAAAAAAGACCTTATTTCATAAAACTGAAGAGTAAACTTGGCGATGTCCTAAGTTAAAGCCATTTAGGACTGCAGCACTATCTTAAATGAACCCTTTCTATGTTTGACTCTTTCTCTCTCTCTCTTCTAGGGTATCAATAATCCTGTTTTGTCTGAGGATTATCTTGCTTTAGCACTCAAAGACCCAAGTCCCAGGCCAACCAGGATGAATTGGTCACCCTAATTTCTTTTGCTGGAATTCTAAGCCACCAGGCCCTTTGCACTGCAGGATTCCCTAATCCTTCCTGAATAGTAACCACGTCTCAGTCTCCACCTTTGCTCTTATGTGCTATTACAGTAGAGGTAGGGTTTGTTTTGCAGTCTTGGAGCCCTGAAATGGGCTCGTGGAGCTGGGGGGTTGGGGGATAAGGGTCAAGTTAAAAAACATAATGCAGGGTACTTTACTTGCTCTGTCTGTTTTTTTCTAAAGCAAAATAGCTCTCGGGGCTCCTGGCTGGCTCTGTCAGTGAAGCATCCGACTCTTGATCTCAAAGTTGTGAGTTTGAGCCCCATGCTAGGTGTAGAGATTGCTTTAAAAAAAAAAAAATCTAAAACAAAGTAGCTCTCCTACCCCTAAGGATTTATTATTTCCTAAACCCTTCCCTGACTCCTCATTACGTATGTAGGAGAAACACATCAAGTATAGAGAATAAAATTGTATCTTTTTTTTTTTAAGCTGTTCAGTTATCCACTGCATAGTACATCATTCGATTTTTGGTTTTTTTTTTAAGATTTTATTTATTTATTTGACAGAGACAGAGATAGCCAGCGAGAGAGGGAACACAAGCAGGGGGAGTGGGAGAGGAAGAAGCAGGCTCACAGCAGAGGAGCCTGATGTGGGGCTCGATCCCAGAACGCCAGGATCACGCCCTGAGCCGAAGGCAGATGCTTAACCACTGTGCCACCCAGGCCCCCCATCATTAGTTTTTGATGCAGTGTTCAGTGATTCATTAGTTATGTATAACACCCAGTGCTCATCACAACACATGCTCTCCTTAATTCCCATCACCTTGTTACCCCCTCTGAAACCCTCAGCTTGTTTCCGGGGGTCCATAGTCTCTCATGGTTCATCTCCCTCTCTGATTTCTCCCCCTTCAGATTTCCCTCCCTTCCCCTATGGTCCTCCATGCTATTGCTTATGTTCCACATATGAGTGAAACCATATGATAATTGTCTTTCTCTGCTTGACTTACTTCACTTAGCATAATCCCCTCCAGTTCCATCCATGTCAATGCACGGTAGGTATTCATACTTTCTGATAGCTGAGTAGTATTCCATTGTATATATGGACCACATCTTCTTTATCCATTCGTCTGTTGAAGGGCATCTCAGCAGCTTCCACAGTTTGGCTATTGTGGACAATGCTGCTATGAACATTGGGGTGCATGTGCCCCTTCTTTTCACTCCATCTGTATCTTTGGGGTAAATACAGGAGAAAGTCTTACTCTGTGTCAATAAATTCATGTACTGACCTTCCTATTCTAAGAGAACATTTACCCTGTATTGGCTGATTTTTTTCACAAATCTTACCTAAATGAAGGTAATGAAAGTCTAAGGTCAAGGCTAGCTGAGTAACTCTTTTAAATCTTTAAGTCATAAAACTGGGTGTAGATAATCATGACTACTTATACTACATATTTTAAGACACATAAATACATTTCAAATATCATCATTACAAATTCTTTATTGAGCCCATGTATGGCATCATTAAACTAACTTAACAACTAAGAATTTTTTCCTCTCTCCCCTCTGTCTTTCTTTCCCTGTCACATCTGAAACTATTCTGACATTTCATGTTATATACAAATCAGAGTAGGGGGCTAAGGGCTAACGAAATACAAAGAAGAATGATTTATGCTATTAATGACGTGATACAGACATAATGAATTGTCTTTCCCCATAAATCCAGCCTTTCAAATATCACATACTCTCCAAGCTTTTTTGAGCCACTTGGGTTACATTTTACGAATATACTATAGTTAACGTGATTTCCGAATGCACAGAAATGTCGCACTGTAGAAGAACTTGCACTTAAAACTCTCAGCCCTACAGACCAGTTGTGTCATGATGCCATTTATTCACACACAATTCCACCCAACCCAATGTACAAATAAGAAAAACGAAACCAAATCTCTTCTAGAACACAGTATCATTTTCTTTTCCTTCCTTGAAGTGAAGTTTTAAATTTTCTACCCCAATAATGTATTTTTATTGATTTTGTTAAAATGTCCATCATTACAAAGAAATATTTTAAACGCTTGAATATAGGCTTTTATGAATAAATGTTGAATCATTCCTGATAACAGATGAATGGCTCATTTTCTAGAAAGTTCACACTGAAAGCAGTTTTGTCCTCCTCCTCCTCCTTCCTGTCTCGCTCTCTCTTTCCCCACACCCCACCCCTCTTCTCTGTTTCTTTCTCAAAAACCAAATCCAATACCCACACGCAGTATTCAAATTAGCTGATATTTGGGGAAAATTCTCTCCCTCCACATATTCTCTATGTCTCTATATTTGTTTCCTAGGAGTTCTAAGGGGTTGATCGGGCTTAAAACATAACCGACTGGATTCAAATCATAGAAATATATCATCAGCTGAGTGACTATTTTTTGCCTTCTTAGCTGGCTTAATCTTCAAGGTTATTAACAGTGGTGCTTAGATGAACATACTTAAGCCATCCAGCACAATGCTGTGGAAAGCATCTTGGGAATATATCCACGGGACATGATAATATCCTTTCTCTCAGAGTTTACCGCTAGAAGAAGTATCTTGGCAGCATTATTCTGTCCTCAACTCCGCTGGATGATTGTTTGACAGATGGCTGAGTCTTTAAGAAATCTAAATCAAAGATTCAGAAATATCCTTTGGCTAGAACTGAGGAAATGTAAACCAAGTGTTTTAAATATAGAGAAACAGAAAAAGTCTCTCTTTAATGAAGAACTACATAAAAGGAGTGTCTCAGTGGGAAATGAAGGGTAGAGGAGAAGAGGAAGCAGTGCCAGTTACCTGACTGTTTTCTAATTTAGATCTTAGCACTAAGTAAATCCAATTCTCCTTGGGCTCTGAAAGATACTTCAGTATCTCTCCAATAGATTTCTTCTTTTTATTTAACTCGATCAAGTGGTTTTTTCCAACCTGCGACCAAAATGGCATTAAATAGGACAAATGCCCGGATAGAGTGGGTACTCAATAACTGTCAGTAAAATTACCATCTGGTCCCATAAATAATTAGCTTCTTTTCTCAGGAAAAAAAAAAAAAAGAATTAAAGGAAAAAAGTAAAGTTGTTCACTGGTATTCAAGAAGTTGAGAAGACGATCTACATACATTTTGGAAAAGAGGAGAAGCTAAAACCTACTGAGAATGACTGAAATTACTACTGTATCTGACTGTGATGAACTTTCAATAATGGTGATGATGATTGTTTCCCTTCTGTCTAATTCTAATCCTAGGCCTTCATACTGCCAGCTATAATCTGGAAATATACATGGAAAGTGGTCCAAGAAAATGGAGTTTCCGGCATAACAAGTTGATATAATATGATCCAACACAACATTCATTTATTATAAATTAATGGTGGAGAGAATCAACACTACCAATAAGGTCAAGAAAAATTAGTCAGTTGTGGTCTATGGTCACACAGGAATATCTTTACTCACATAGAAGTGGGAGAAATTACAAAGGGAAATAGTATTTACATGAGTATGTGAGTAATTGTGTTTGGAAATTTACACATTGTCCCTTTAAACATTCCCCAAACAGGTCAATTAGTTATTATGATCCCTGCTTTAGATATTGGGAAAGCAAAGCTCACAGTGATCTATTCATTTTATTTCATGTTCACGTACTGACATTGGTATTAAATGCATCATTGCGAGCTTATATAGTGAAGACAAGACTTAAATATTTGAAATATTTAATATTTACACCATTGCTTACTAAAAGCTTCTTGCCCAAAAAGATAATAACAGCAATGAAATTGTTGTAAATATAGCCCATTATGTAATTCAGTGACCAAATATAGACTCATCTTATAATTAACCAATATAGGCCTGAGGTTCTTAACCTTATGAAAAAATAATACTCAGATTATGGAAACAGACACATTTGAATGTATAACCTATTTCTGACATACACAAACTGTGAGACAAGTTACTTTAACCTCTTGAAGACTATTTTTTTGTCTATAAAATAGAGAAAAGAAGTGCATATAGCTCACAGATTTATTGTGAGAATTAAAATGAGAGAGTAATAACCTGTGCTCACCAAATATTAACACAGTAAACAATAAATAAATTCCAATACTACAATTATGGTGTGCAAGTTTAATATATATATTACAAGTAACATATGCATGCATAACATGGAATATATAATATGTAGTATAATTCTTATGTGTGTGTATATTTTGTGTGTGTGTGTCTGTTCATATGTGTGTATTCTTTATTTAACCTACACCTGGAAAAGATTCAGAGGTAAAGTCAATGCTCAAATGCAGTAGCCATAGGGTCCTAGTTTTCAGAGATAACAACTCCCTCCTAATCTCTGTGCATTTTATTTATTTTTTATTTTATAGGTCCTACTGGATCTGTCCTTTTGTAAATTTCCCAAAGCCCCTTATTGGGAAGATTCTGTTTAAATTCTCAATAAATGAACATTGCATATGACCTTACTCTTTCTTAGAGAACTTAAAACTTTTAGTGTGTTAGAGATATTATTTTGAAATCAAAATATTGGCTGTCTCCCTACCTCTCTCAACCATATAAAATACAATGGATTATTTTTCATAAAACCAAGAACAATTTTTCATAAATCTCTCACTTAGCTGCTTCTAATAATATTTCATGTGGCTTTCCGGATGTCATTTAGTCAAATTGACCATATCAAAATTTGTGCAATCCTGCCAAGAACCTCTCTTCGAACAAGTTCAACTAAACCCATAAGAGATCCCTGATGATCTACAGTAATGGTGAGGATTGCTTTTCATTAAAGCTAATATCAGACAATGCTTAGCATTATTGGCTTAATTCACTATAATCAAAAGAACTTTTTGTCTGAAGTTTTCTAGTAAATTGTACAAAGAGACTCTTTGTCTTTTAATGATGCAAGAGGATGGAAAACCTAGTCATAAAATTTCATGGCTGAGTTCTACAAAACCATTGTGCCTAATAGAGTATTGATTGAACCAAGTAGAAATATGGAGAAACAGTTGGAAATATTCCCAGGACATCTGAAAACCTAAGTAGCATTACATTTAAGAATTTAGCAAAACATGCAGGCAATTCTCTTAAGAGTTGCTATCGCCTCATTTCAAGCTGTTCCTAGGGAATACAAATGTTGCCATGTGATACGTGAAAAACAGCTCCTGGGAACAGAAGTTTCTCTCACTTAACAGAGTTAAGAGAGTATCAAATGACCGTTTGGGCCATATTAGTCTTAGTTTTCCTTTATTTTGTTTTGTTGGTTTTCCATGCAATTCATGGATGAAATTATGAAGCTTATGTGTAAGACATTTCCTATGACACACACTAAACAGCTCTTCTCTTTGATCATAGGCTTTCACAGAACTAATTTTATCTCACACATCAGCTGGGTTAACAAAGACTACTGTAAGGAATTACATTAACAATGAATTGAGCAAAAACTTATGTAACCATACTCAGTAGGTGCTTAATAAATGATCACAATTTTTGTTTAATTTGAATCACTCTAAAAATGTTTTAACACCTAACTCTAGAGTTACTGATTTTCTACTAATGGTTCCATGAAAACTTAGACCAGGACTGTACACAAATTTAGAAGTCAATGAAAAAAAGAAGAGCTAATGATAATTTATTTTTCTGTGTTCTCCTATGCCATACTTGGTAATGATTTTGTGGTATTTATATTTCTAATATTTTAAAGTAGGATGGGAAGTTAGACATACTACTTTGTAGATCTGGAGATTAAGTAATTTATCTAAATCATGTAGTGAGCTGGTATCAGAAACAAAAATTAAAGCCATATTTTCTGATTCCCAAAGATGATACTATGAAATTGAATGTACAGTTTATCATAGTTTCTGCCAAATTTTTTCCACAGGTATTCTCCTAATATTTAAAATTGTTGTATTAACGTCTCCGGTTTTCATGCCTCCCTGTTCTCTATGCCATTGTGAATTACCATTTCCTTTACTATAAAACTCTTGAGAATTACTCCCACGTTCTATGGGAAATTGAGACCTCACAAAATGGTTAAATCTATGTTCAATGTCCTCTATCTTGACACCCTTGGATTTGCTATTGTCTCTGACTGGATGTCAACCCAAATGTATATTTTCCATTAATGACCCTAAATGTCATTACATCAAAGAATGTGTGAGTTGTTAATTTTATTGAGGGTTTTAGATAGTGCTATAATAGGGTATGATTTTGTAATTATTAAGTCATATGTAGTACAGCAGATAACAATAAAGAATATAAGATCAATTATTATATATTCCTCTCTTAACTTCCCCAGACATCCTGGCCACTGACAATTTCTCATTTGCAGTTCTCTCTGATACATACCCTAAACCTCCTTCTGCTATTGTTGTAGGATTGCAGGGTTCTTGTCTCATGGAGTTGAAAAATGAATCTTGTGGACAAAAGAGTGAAGTGAAAGTTTATTAAATGAAGGTGAGAACTTAAAGGAAAGAAAAGTCTCTCTAAAGTGAGAGTAGTCCCCAGTGGGTTGCCACTGAGGGCTTTTATGGATGGTCTCTTACACAAAACTGACAAGGGAACTTCGTAAATTTCTTGTCAATACCAGTCAGAGCAAACATGATGGATTTGTAAATATCATAAGACTATCCTGTCTGTATTTAGAACAAACATGTAGATTTGTAAATATCATGAGAATATCATGTCTATCTTTAGAGCAAACATGGTGTTCCCTTCTCTCTGGTTAATATCTCCTCTATAACATTCCTCCACAGCTAGGATTTCTGTGAGCCTGGTTACATAGCCTCTCGTGGGAGCCTAGTCAGGTAGACCCCTACCTGTCTCTCCCTACCTAAGAGTTGCCTGTCCCTTACTCACTGTGTTATTGAATGCTTTATTATAATAGTCTCTTAATCAATAAATATTTTCCCTTTTTATCTCAGCTTTGATAAATACTTACAGTGCTGTATTGGTGTTAGTTTTAACATGTACATTTAATTTAACTATATCCAAGAGAAAGGCTTAAGAATTTTAATGGTATAAAAAAGTTATACAGTATCCAAGAAGGTAAAATTTAAATTTGACATATAATCAAAACAATTTGACATATAATCAAAAATTTTGACATGCAAAAAATCAGGAAAATGTAAGCCATAACGAGGAGAGAAATCAGTAAAATCAGATAATAGATGGTGGAATTAACAAACAATGTCAAAACAGTTAATATAATTTAATCAATATGTTCAAGAAGGTAGAAAACAGAAAGACTGTGATAAAGAGAGACAGGAAATGTATTAAAAAACAGTCTTCATTAAATTTCTGGAGACAAAAAAACGGAATGTCTGAGTTTTAAAAAATATACATGGAATGTAATGACAATAGGTTAGATACAGAAAATAGAATATTTGTAATGCACCTAAAGAAACGACAATAGAAAATACTTAAAATTTTAAAAAGAGACATAAGTGTTTTTTATAACCATAAACAAAATATTCTTAAGCGGCCTAATAAACATGAAATGGGAGTCTCCAAAATAGGGGAAAGGAAAGGAGGACAGAAGAAAACATTTTAAGAAATATTGGTTGAAAATTTTTCCAAACCCAATTAAAACTATAAATTCACAGATCATCATTCAAGACAGCCTCAATTAAAATCTCAGCAGGTTTTGATTTAGAAATTTACCAGCTAATTATAAAATGTGTGGTGAAATCAAAGGACCCACAATAAAACAACTTTTAAAGAAAGAAAAAAATGAAGGAATTACATTAATGTTTTCTAAAAGTTTTAATAAAGAAAATAGTGGTAGCATTTCTGAAATAAGCCGGAAATAAACTAGACAGAAAAAGACAAACACTGCATATCACTTACGTATGCAATCTAAAAAAAAAAAAAAAAAATCCAAATAATAGAAACAGAGAGTAGGATTATGGTTGCCAAGGACGGGGTAATGGAGAAATAGGAAGACACTGTTAAAAGGGTACAAGCTTTCAGTTATATAAGATAAACCAGTTCTGAGGCTCTAATCTATGGCATTATGACCATAGTTAATTAGATTGTGTTGTATACTTGAAATTTGTTAAGAATTTTCACCAAAATAAGGAAGGAAGGGAGGGAAGGAGGGAGGGAAGGAAGAGGACAGTAGTTTAAAAAAAAAAAAAGTGAGTGAGTATCTTCCCTAAACTTATGACAAATGGTCTCAAACGAAATAAGTTTTTTCAGTAGCTGCATCAGCAAAGCTCATTTAAGCTCAAAGAAATACCACAGATCTACACAGATTCCAGAGGAGAACGGCTTCTGGGGCCACAGAGGCTATTTTTTATGTTTGAACACTGTGTTCTACTTGCTTCACGCTATATTTGCCCATCTGTTTTTAAATGTCCAATAATGTGAACAGGCTAACTAAAATGGTCATCGTAGACCACAATCCGCAATTCGCCACAGTTGTCTTCCCCAGGGCTTGCTCTGGGGAGAATCCACATACATTTTCTGCATAATAAGGTGCCTTGCGGAACCCCCCCAAATGAGTAAAAAGTTCTGCTCACACAAAAGTTTAGTTGCCTTCATAAAAAAAAGCAAATTTTTATCCATGTTTTTTAAAAAATGTTTAGATATTCACTAAGAAAAATAGCTTACTTTTGGCAACTTAAATTTAGAGAGACAAACTATGTACATTTTTATTATTTCTAATGTGTTTTTTCAAATCTTAATGAATACTTTTCTAAATCCCACTGGAAGGTGAAGAAATATCTTCTTATAAGAAAAACATTCTAAAAATGAACATTGTCATTCTGCTAGAAGATGGTCCACACACCATATTCTCTCTGACGATACTTCCTTATCTGCCGTACTAGACATAACACTTTGTTCCTTTTTTCCCCTAGCTTAATATGTATAATTTTTCTAGCTTAATATGTGTAACGAATGAACATGGACTCTGGAGGCAGCTCAGTTCTCAGGCTCTTCACTTAGGGTCGCATATCCTGGTAAGCTACATATTACCAGTGAGATAAATTTTTATTTGTTAGAAATGTGTTGTCAAGTACTTAAATAAACAGCTACTTAAACACATATTGGTATATTTTTCTCACCTGAAATCCTCGTAAGTGTTGATTCGACTACTCTATATTGCCAGCAGGAATACAACCTCTTTCATTTTGTTTCCTCTCTGGCATCTGTAGTGAACTGGAGCTTGTCCTCATTTTTGTTCTTGCCACAGTCACAAGTTGGTTGCTGCAGCTCCGTATTTCACATCAGTGTTCAAGGCACCAGCTGAGGCTCTGCCCCCTTAATGGAAACAAAAATTTCAAGACTCCATCTAACTCCCACTAGCAGATTTGCAGTTAGACATCACTGCCCCTTACTTCAAGAGAAGCTACAAAATTAGGGAGCATGGTTAACATCGGCATGGACATAGAACATTCATTCACAGGGAGGTCACATTGAGGGGGAAGTGGGTATCGTGTAGGTTCTCAAAAGTAAAGAGCACAAGAGCACTTATTCTACAGGGTTATTGTGATGCTTATGTCAGAATGTGAGTAATTATCTGTCACAAACTGAGCTTGAAATGATAATTAGTGCCATGATAAAAGCTATAGTCGTGGGGCGCCTGGGTGGCACAGCGGTTAAGCGTCTGCCTCCGGCTCAGGGCGTGATCCCGGTGTTATGGGATCGAGCCCCACATCAGGCTCCTCCGCTATGAGCCTGCTTCTTCCTCTCCCACTCCCCCTGCCTGTGTTCCCTCTCTCGCTGGCTGTCTCTATCTCTGTCAAATAAATAAATAAAATCTTTAAAAAAAAAAAAAAGCTATAGTCGTATACCTGCTTTAATCTTTCATATTCTACTTGAGAGTAAGAACTATATTTAATTCATCTATGTATATTTGGATAGTTCTCACTATTTAGAACAATGAAGATAAAACAGTATTTAGGCAATTATAGTTTTATTCATAAATATTTTTTCTTTTTTTCCCTTTTCTGTCTTTTAATTTATAACCTATCACTTTATATCAATCATTAACACTTTCTGTAAAATTTATAATTCATCTGTAAACTTTGTGAGGATTGGCACTGGGGATATTCCTGTCTCTGTTAACTCTTCGGATTATCAATATTTTGTTTGCTTTTTCTTTTTTAAGATTTATTTATTTATTTGAGAGGGAGAGTGTGTGTGTACAAGTGGGGGGAGGGGCAGAGGGAAAGAATCTCAAGCAGTATCCCCACTGAGTGTGGAGCCCAAGCTGGGAGGGTTGGGGAAGAGATCAATCTCATGACCCTGAGATCAAGACCTAAACTGAAATCAAGAGTTAGATGTTTTCTTAACTGTCTGAGCCACCCAGGTTCCCCTGATTTTGGGGGGGGGGGTTGTCTTGTTTTGTTTTTTTAAGGCAAAAGATTCCACCAAGTGTGTCTTACAATCTGGCAGAATTTATATTTGACATCTTTAAAGGAAAATCCTTAATTGGATTCTTCAACTTTTTATCAGCTTTATTTTTAGGAAGACAGAGGTTTTAGTTTCTTCCTGGCCTCATAGAGAATCCATTTAACTTATTCATTTCTTCAAATGTGCTCCTCCTATGCACTTTCTCTGATCACTTTAATAAAAAAAAAAAATTGTGTGTGACACAGAAGGTGAGGAGTTAATTACAAGAAAAAAAAACATTTTAGCTTGATATCTATTAGGTGACTAAAAGCTACATTAAAAATATTTCTAAGAATAAATCAAAGGAAGGAATATTCTCAAAGTCACAGCTTTCCTTCACACAAAAGCAGAGAATGAAAGGGATTTGAGAAGAGAGAGAATTGTCAAAATAGGGCAAGACATAATAGAGTGCACCTCAAATCAACAGAACCCTTCCAAGAATCCTGGGGGCATCAATTGCACTATACACTTCATCAATGCCTATAAAGACCTTTATCTCAAAATTAATGAAAATGGTTAGAAGGCTTCTAAAATCCCTTCCCTTTTTGATCTATGAAATTGATTAATGTTGACTATAAAAACATACACAGTTTTAAATTTATTATGTGGCAGAATAGGCACTCGATAAAGAGTATTCAATGTATTAAATTTAAATGTAAAAAAAATAAGTAAAACAGAGAAAAACTCCTACCTCTAGAGGACTGTGTCATTTAATTTTTAGTCCTTGAATTATGCACACCCAAACATGTCAAAGGCTTAAACGCTGTTATTTGCAAACTTGCCCATCCATGGGAATTCTTCCATATATATTTAGTGATACAACTGTGTCTCCATCCAGAGGTCACATTCTCCATATTTGCTTTTCTCTAAGCTTAGGTAATCACCAGTAATCATTATAAATCTAGGTAAGACTCTGATACACACAAAAGGTAATTAAAAATATTAATTAGTAAACTGATGGCAAACATTATAAAGATAGAAACTCAATACAAAGGGGCTCAAACCTCCATGTCTTAAAAAAGTGATCTTTATGTTTATCAATTCATAATAAGCATTAAGAGACATATGTGAGATTTAAGATAATTACTGAGTTAAACCTTCTCACCATTGGTTGGGACTATACAGATTATTTCCATTGAACCCAAACCCCATCTACTTCATTAAACACTTAAAACTTGCACCAAGTCTCTGAAAAATAAACAACGTAGACTCTGCCCAAACACTATGCTTGAAAGGTTTAATGATGGTTAAAATCTGCATGATTAAAAACTTTAAATCTGTACATCTTTGGCAAGATTTGATTGTTAGACTCCAGATTCCAAAGATTAGAGAAGGCAAAATTCAATAAGCAATCCCCTGACCTGCAACACATCCCATTCCACCTCTCTAGATTTTTCTTTCTCACCAGATAATTGAATTGTTTAATCAAATTGCTCTTAAAATTCTTTGGTTCTATGATGTTTTATCCTTGAAAAATGAAGAAAAGTACAACCTGAGAAAATCTTGAAGACTAAGAGTCTTATTGACCTACAAAGAAGTCTACATTTTAAAAGTACTTTTTAATAATTATTTTAACACTGGCATTCATAGACCTTTAAATCTCTAGAAACAAACTTCAAACACAATTTACAAAGAGTTTTTTTTTTACTCTATAAATAAACTCTTTTCATATTTGCTCATTTTAATCGTAATTCATCATGAATTATCCTCAACAATCTGAGTCAGAGCCCAGCACACACTGAGGTAATTAGTAAACACAAATTAGTAAACTAGTGTTACTTATCAAGAAGTTAGGAGTCTACTACTGAAGAAAAGATTCCAAATTTGCCATGGACCTTAATATCCAGACTCAGTAGATTTTACAGATTCACTGAATTACAGAATCTTATAAGTGCAAGGAACTTTAATTATTATTTAATCCATTCACGATGAAATGCTTAAACCCTGTTTCTATCCTCCCTGAGCAAGACTTCACCCAGTCTTTACATAAGCACCCAACATCTGTGCAACAGACATTAGATGCTTACTGGTGAAAACGGGCTGTATGGCAAACTGCATGTTAAGGGTCCATCGAGGGTAATGGGCCAAGGAGCAGTAGAACAAAGAAATGTTTTAATTAAATTTCCCTCAGAGGTGTAGATTTTGAACCCATGCCACAACAACTAATTTATCTCTCTCTATTCAAGAAAATAACCTACAAATTCTTAATAATATTAAAGAATGGCTTCAATTATGGATGTTCATTTAATGTATATAATACATAAAATATTTTAGATAACTCATTGTGTGATACGAGATAGCAATAGATCATTTTAGTTACTGGCAGTAGTTTCATATCCATTGAAAAATAAATTTTGAAATTAAAATGAATCCTATAAGTAGTGGAAAAGATACTGTATAAACTTATGATTTTTTAAAGAAACTATTTTACAAGTATTAAAAACCACTTAGTGTTACATCTGAGCCAATTTAGTATTCCCTAAACACACTTATACAGACAGAAACTCCTATATATTTTGAGAGTTACACAGAATCACATATTTAAATGGCAATTTAAAATATTATATACCAAAATGCTAATTAAAGCAGTTGTAGAGACTAAAAATATATAGTATTCATGGACTTTTATTTAGTTTAAAAGTTCTAGTAGATTTTTTTTTCCAGCGACAGGCCCCTGTGTTTTTATTAGACACATAGTGATTAGAAAGAATTAAAACAGAGAGTGTTATATACAGTGAATGGATCCAGCATAAGTGACTTGAGTCCTAGTAAGAGAGGGGAGTGATTGTGGAGATAAGAAATATAGAAAGACATATATGCTGAAAACTTCCTGAATTTGATGTAGAGTGAGAATCCACAGAATAAAGATTATAAATAAAAATACAAATAAAATTATAATTTAAATTGCAATAAAAATAAATCCAATACGTAATCCATTAAAACACATCATAGTGATACTTCAGTAAATAGAATGGCAAAGGAAACTATTTTTAAAAGCAATCAGAAAATAAATGGAAACTACTTTCAGAGGAGCAATGTGGAGAATTGTGGATGACTTTATAACATAACCAATGGTGTCTGATTGATAATGCTGAAAGAAAATATCTACCAACCTAGAATTTCATACTTAGTGCAAATGTCATTCAAGAACAAAATGCATGGTTTAAAACACAAAACAAAACAAAACAAAACAAAACAAAACAGAGATTTTGCTATCAGCAAACCTGTACCAAGTTAAATACTAAAGGATATCCTTCCAGTGAAGGAACATGATGTCAGATGTAAGTTCAGAGATACAGAAAACAACAGCAACAAACAACGATGAAAACCTAAATGTGTGGGTAAATCTAAATAACTGTTGACTATATACAATGTTAGTAGTAATATCTAGTAGTGTTTAAATAATATGGATACGGGCCAGAGTCCTTTTGGGTGCCGGTGGGGAGGGGTGCAGCGCTGGGTCGCCACAGCAGAGCTGCAGGAGCTCCAGGTGCAGGAGGCCATGGACTCCATGGTGAAGAGTGTGGATGGAGAGAACATCTGGAAGATGCTAGGCATCGTGTTCCGGTGCAGTGCCAGCTGTTGTGAGGACAGCCAGGTGTCCATGAAGCCGGTGCACCACTGTATTAAGCCCATGCTCTGGTGACCAGTGAGTTGGAAAATTCCAGGACCGCCTAGCCTGGTGCACCATGGATCGCAATGACACAGCCGAAGATTCAATAGATTCGGGAAGTAAAGAGCTTCAGGTGACCAGGAAGCTGGAGAGTTGTGTGACCAAGTGTGTAGACCACACACACCTCAGCCCAACGATGACCAAAATGAAGGGGTCTCTTTCATCTATGGGGAAATAGAAGTGTTTGCAATTGGCCACTGAGGCTGATGGCAGGAATCTACTTAAAAAGAAAATTGGGAGTTTTGGTCTTTTAAGTGAAGTTTATGAAGAAATTAAGGGATGCCAGCAAGTTTGAGGCATGTGTCGCTTGCCTCTGGACACAGTTCCTTTATGTTTCAATCCTACAAAGTGAAACGGAAGAAAACTGGTGCTAAAATTTGGGTCAGAGACAGTGCAGGAGAGTTTTTGATAGCCTACATTTCATGTGCTTGTTCTAGCACGAGGGATCTCCCTTGTACCAAGCCAGAGCCCTCCGAGGTACCAGATTCCTCACAGTACACGGGTACCAACAGGCTGGCAGTTTCCTCTAAACTGCCTGTGATCTGGCGCAGTGTGAGCAGAGATGTTTCTGTTTGTTGCCAACCTCCTGTTTACCAGAAAGTTCACCAGATCATTTTCCATAAGCTTTAAAAAAAAAAAATCCACATGGTCACTAATTTAGAAAGAAAAAAAATGGTTTCTGGGTCTTTGTTTTGCTTGGTTTTGTTTTATATACAAGGGCGTGCAGTTGGTTTAACATGTGGAATTGGGAGAGGTACTTTGAGAAGAACTTCTACGTTCATATCTGTTTCTGGCTGTCAAGATTTGGATGTGCATTTCTGGAAGTAGACATTACATCTTTCAGCTAGGAGACTCTGCAGGAACATGAAAGGCAATGTTACACAGGGTATGGGAAGGCGACCTTCCCTCTCACTGGCTGCCATGACAGCCCTGAGGCTAGCTACAGCAGAGCAACAGGACAGTCTTGCGGTGACACTCTCCCTTGAAGGGAAAGGGAGTTTAGGGTGCCTGGGTGGCTCAGTAGGTTAAGCTTCTGTCTTAGGCTCAGGTCATGCTCTCCAGATCCTGGGATCCAGCCGAGCATTGGGCTTCCTGCTCAGTGGGGGGTCTGCTTCTCACTCACTCACTCTCTCTCTCAAATAAATAAATAAAATCTTTAAAAAAATAAGAAAGGAGAGAGTTTTGATTGTGCTATATACCAGCCTCCAAGAACGAACATTGAAGGCAGAACTGTTGCCTTAATTAAGGGAGTTATTAAATACTGGATTTGGAGAAACCTGGTTTTTATAAAACAGAATGGAATGAAAGCCTAAACTCAGTATTGCTTACTTCACCCCTGAAATAATCGTACCCTATTGAAATAATCCCATGGCAACAGGAAGGTCAAAGGAGAATAAGTAAGCAACTCAGGGGTGAGCTGTGATTCCTTTAAAACAAAAGAGGAGCAACCCCCCCCCCCCATTACTTTTGCCTGGGGCGTTTGCAGCAAGCAGTGCTCCTGCCCAGCTCTGGCACTTTATCATTTTGATAAGGACCTTCTTGTCTTTTTACCAACTTATTACTTGAAATGATAATACAGCCTGTGTTTGGTGTTTCAAGGCTGCGATATATTTTCCCAGTGGTTTGGTTTTAAAAAATAAGTAAGATTAATTTTTTCTCCAAAATGAATAAATTAATTAATTTAAAAATAGGTTAAACATGGATATGAATTACATCAAAAATAGCATATATCTTAGGACTTGGATAAATAAAGATCTTCTCCTTGTTCAGGAAGAGAGGGTAAGTATCACTTAACGTTAGAGCTTCATAAGATAAAGATAGACATTTGAAACTGTAGGCACCCCCTAACCCAAATTATGAAAGAGTGTACAACATCCAAACAAATATCGAGAAAATAAATATTTCTGAAGCAATTATTCAAGAAGAATGCAAGTAAAGAGGAAAAGGTAGGACAAATAGAAAACATAGAGTAAAATGGTAGATTTAAACCCAAACACATCAGCGATTAAATTCAATTCAATCATCTAAATCCTCTTATGAAAAATGAAGATTGTTAGATGCATTATAAAAACAACATAGATTAAAAAAGATCCAGCCAACTAAAATACAAGGATAAAGAAAGGCTGAGAGAGAAATGATGAAAAATTATATATCATGCAAATGTTTATATATTATATATACAATATCAGTATAAGATAAAGTAGACCTCATACTGAAATCATTACCAAAGATAAAGAGGACATTTTATAATATTTAAAATATGGAATATACCAGGGAAATATTGTGATTCTAAGTGAGTATTCCTAAATTTGTAAAATCTAAATGAAAGCAAAGTGGCAAATATTTATATTGAAGAACAGAGAACTCTGGGGCACCTGGGTGGCGCAGTTGTTAGGCGTCTGCCTTCGGCTCCGGGCGTGATCCCGGCGTTATGGGATCGAGCCCCACATCGGGCTCCTCCTCTATGAGCCTGCTTCTTCCTCTCCCGCTCCCCCTGCTTGTGTTCCCTCTCTCGCTGGCTGTCTCTCTCTCTGTCAAATAGATAAATAAAATCTTTAAAAAAAAAAAATAGAGAACTCTGAGTCATTCTTGGATATCATTCCCATACTCCTGCATTTATTACCTTCCTGGCCTTGGTGGATCTGGTTTTTGTTTGTTTCTTATCTGTTAAATGGGGACAACAGCCCTTATTTCATTAGGATGGCATAATAATTAAGCACAACATGTGAAAGCATCTAATCATCTAATATTGCACATGATATAGGGTAGGAGTAAATATTTCACAGCATGAAATATATTTTAAAAACTGAAAACTGTTTTTGGAGAGAGTTGATATTGGAGAGAGATCAAGACTGAGAACCCAGGGAGCTGGCCTGTTGTCTTGGCTTTGCCTTTGACTTGTCTGGTTGGAATATAAAAATACCACACTGGGTCAGCCAATCTGCTCAAAGAGCCTCAGGCTCCTCATTGTTAAATGACGCTTAAATTTGTGAAATCATTACCTTCTATCGCTGCCTCCTTCCTGCTACCTCCAGCTGAAAATGCTACAAAGGCTAAATGAGGCCATCTCAGTACATATAGACACGCTTTGCTTTTGCTTGCCTTACAAGATGTCCTGGTTCCTGCTGCAGCCAGTGATTCCCCAGCCAAGCCTGTCTGTGGCACATTGTGTAAGGCAGTCCACACATCATGGGAGTCTCTTATCAGCCCTTCATTCTCACTGTTTCTTTAGCTAGAATAACTTCCCGTTGATGAATTATTTTATTACTAGTAGGACTGACTTTTCTGAATTGTTTTCACCTGACTCTTTATGACAAAGGCAGAAGATAAACATCTACCAGGACATCTCTTTCTAGAGAATTCTCCCCATTTTTGGAGGTCTGGATTTCCCTCAGTCAATGTCAATTATATTTGGGTTATGTCTAAGTATTATGTCAATGTTCTTAACAAGATATCTAGAAATTCCTTCAGTTTAGACATCACTTTGCACATTCGAATCTCAATGAAGCACATTTCTTTCTTATTCATAAGATTACTATTTCAGACAAGTGAAAGGATAGAAAGTTATCAGAATAATTAGAAGAGATGTTTCTTCAATCGTTAATGTCTTGCTTCGTTTGCTTCTTTTAATGCGTATTATCACAGTGCTACATCACTGAAACAAATCCTGAATAAATTAAAATTCTTTGTATGTTGATTAAAAACTCAATTCATGATCATGTAGAGTGACTATTACTTTCTTTAGGAAACTAGTGGACTGGACAAAGATACTCTAATCCTTACATAAATTGTGATCATTATATAAAAATACACATATATACACACAGTAGTTTTAAAGTTTTAATTATTATTATCTTTTAGCTTTAATTATTTTTAAAAGAAGATTCTGAATAAGCGTATTTAAATCTTAAAAGCGGTAATACAAAACAATTGATGCGTATGTGTGTATGTGATCTTTTGTTGGAATCCTGCTTCCAAGTCAGTCACAGCTGGAGCAGTCAAAGCTGAGTAATTACTGAGTCCAGAAGGCCACAGGGCATTAAGGTGACTGTCAGATTCTGGGATATTTTGGGGTAGCTTCAATTACATAATGAGTAAAATTTGCATACTTTTCTGTAACTTGTTAATAAAATTACAAAGAAATTAGCCTCTGGTATTCTCATACATATGAAAGCAAATTCAGTGTTAATTTAAGCCAGAAAATGCTTCCAAAATGCTTCATGGCCACACTACAAAATACTGTGCGGCATTTGTTCATTCATTTAAAAAATACTACGTGCTCTGATGGATAAAAATGATGTAAATAATATTCAGGTATTAAGCATCTATACTGGACATTCCTGAAGAAGGCTTACTCATCTTTCATTTTTATTTTTGTCTCCCCCCATGACCATCTACCCTCAACTTTACATTTGCTTATGGTATTAATAAGGATATTGTTAATTGATTAGAACATGCAAAGGACAACTGTTCAACCTTTTCAATTATTGTTTTGTCAATTCTGATGCAGTTAGATGTCCAGGATTATAAAAAAAAACAAAACAGCTTTCATCCTACATGGCAGTGAGTCAGACTTCTTAGTTGTGTACCACTTTGGCGTTTGGATGGAAATTACTGATTCTCTCTTGTGAATATATGTGCATTCTCTCCCTGAAAAAGAAAGTAGCAACACCCACAACAGCACCACGTAAATGCATACATACACCGTCTGCTTAAAATATCTTAGGATTTCCTGACCCCATAAGATGCAACCATGGTCCCAAGTTTAACAACCGCTGATATAGGGGGATATTTGTGTTTCTATTTCTTGTAGCAGAATACTAGACATCCAGTTTATTTAAAAGAAATAGCAATCTGTTATAAGTTGTGTGCTCCAGAAGCTAGTAATTAGATGGAGATTGGGTATAAGATGTTTATTAGGTGTTTATTCCACAAAGAGTAGGGAAACAGGATTTACAAACCTAGTAAACTCATTGCAAGTCACACTTTTCTAGGATTCTATTTATTACCTGCCTCCCATGTCATCCCATTTTAATGGAGAGGACATGATGACACATTGTTTTCTGAATTTCAAATGCAATTCAGAACTTGTGCTCAACAGTCCTGAAAATATGTGAGTATTTCCCTTTCCCCACTGTGCAATTAACTAAAAAATGGCCTAGATTCCTTTGGGGGAAGCACTGGGAGAATGATTACATATACTTGTGGTAGTGCTGCAAGTTCTTACCTCCTAGACAAACAGACATCTCTTCCATCATTGATTTATGGGTATAAAAACCATCTCGGGCCTGAATACGGGAAAAGAGATTATACTGATATCATTTTTATTGAGTTAACCACTATTAGGCTACTGGGCATTAATCCTTGATTTCTTCTGCTGGTACAATTGGAGGAGTAATCTTGATGTTTGTTTATCAATTTTTTTCCTCAGAATTCTGTGTCCAGTTAACCTTCATCATCATCTCTGGTTTGAGCCCCCTTGGCTACCACTGTAACTTTGTTGGCTGGCATAATAATTGAAATCATCTGGCATCTGTGGCTAAGTGCTGCCATCTAGCCTTGATATATGGGGGAAATGGAGCTATCACCATGGCATCCTTAATGTCACAACTTGATTAACAAATGTGGGCTGCCTTAGGAAGGACATGACCTTGGGCAAGGTGGCTGTCTGCCCTTAAACCACTCTTGGAAGTGCTGACACCTGATCTTTCCTGAAGGATGATGCGGGCCGGATATCTCCATATCTGCTCAAATACAACACTTTATTTTAAATGGAAGGATTCTCATGGAACATTACATCAAAAACTAAGGATATACTGTACGGTGACTAACACAGCATAATAAAAAATTATTATAAAAAAATAAAAATAAAAACAAACGGAAGGATTCTAAGACTGAACAATAATTTTAGTCTTACTGAAATAATTGTCTGGGCAATTTACAGATATGTTCAATTTAATATCTTACTGAAATGGCTCTAAATTCATGTGGAAATGAAATAACTTTGTCAGACATTGCAGGAAGTGCTGGGGATACAACTGAGAAAGAACAAACCCAGTCTTTCTTTCTATAAACTTAGAATTGCAGTGGTGTAGAAGGAACTATATATTAAAAAGACAATCAAATATGTGGATAAGTTAGATACATTTAGATATTTATAAATGTTATAAACAAAATTTAAAAATATGAAATGACTTTAGAGAGATTTACCAGATCAAGTGTTCAAAAGGTGTATTTTTGGATAAAAGTGTCAGTCATGTAAAATTAGAGCAGAAGACTATTCCAGACACAAGAAACAGCAGATACAAAGGCCATAAGGGGGGTGGGGGGGGACAAGTCAAGGGCATTTGATTAACAGAAAGTAAGGTGATGTGACAAGTTACAGCTAACATGGCATTACATAGCTTCAAACGAGGTTAGAGATGGAAGCAGCTGCCAGATCTTAGAGAATGTCGTGTGTTACAAAAAAATTTACTTTCTTAGAAATCTGACCAGGTAACAGAATGAATCTTTTTGCAGTGGGAGCAGCACAAAAGTAAAAAACAAAAAACAAAAAACAAAAAAACCAAAACAAACAAAAAAAAAAACAAGAAAATAGAATAGATAGAGGGATCTAGTTACCATAGAAAGGTCAATATGTAGACAACACTGAGAATGAAAGATACAATGAAAGAGAAGGTATGTGACATGTGAAGGAGAGATTTAGTAGCCAGTCTATAAATCTACACTGTGTCCTTCAATATCTGTAGTCCCAATTCTGATTTTCATGTGTTTTATCAGGATAAATCTAGGCTCTCCTGTTATAATGTGAATAAATGTGTAGAAATGTACAGGTCGTCCAATGGAGGAGGGAGAATTCCAACATTGAGGGAGACAGAGCAGAAGAGGAGAAATTAGCAAGAAAGGTGGAAAATGCAGTTGGGGAAATAGGAATAAAACTGAGAGAGTGTATTATCATAGAAGCCAAGAGAAAATAATTTCCTTGAAACCAAGAAACCTAAATTAAAAGTATAAATTCTTAAAATATTCAAATAAGGGGGGGGGAGAGTCTAAAATCACCGAGAACACTTCTGTAGAAGATAAGAATTTGATGGAAGATACTAAAGGGGAGAATTTAGACCATAGCCAGAAAACTGAACCTCTTCAGCACCCAACTAGCAAGAAAGGACTGTAGATTATTAAAATACAATGAAAAGAACTTTAATATGCAACTTAAAATTAATCTATTGTCTGGTCTGTGAGTGGAGTCAATGAGAAGGAGAGCATCAAATATTTAATGGCCATGAGCACTATGCCAGACATTTTTCATTGTGTAGGGAGTAAGAACACAGAATCCAGTAGCAATCTGCCTGATTCAAAGCCCAGGTCTGTCAATAACCACTGTGTGATATTGGGCAATTTAAATACTCTCTCAATTTCCTTATTAGAAACTGGGGATAAGGGCAATGTTCACTACGTAGGGGTGTTGTGAGCTTTAAATGTGCTCTATAAGTAGTTCATACATGTTATTATTACTACACTATTGAATCTTTATAGATTCAATAATAAAAAATAAAAAATATGAAATGACTTTAGTACAGTAGCACAGAGTTACAGTAACTCCCTAAGATGAGTTACTTAGAGATCCATTTTGATCATGAGGGGAAGGAAGCTCAGGACAGTGACTTTTGAAAGATCTACCACTGATATATGATAAAGCAAATATTCAAGTCTGGGTCTTATTACAAAACTTGAGTTTTGTAAAAGAAAGACAACATGTATTCATCCAATCCATACTAACACATGAGGTGGACACAATGTCAATGAGACTTATGTGTTAAAAATTTTTCATCCAAGGAAATCTACCAAGAATTTCTCTAGAAAGCTGCTCCGAATACAGTCGAATGAAACCATACCTTCTGGGGCACCAGGGTGGCTCAAGTCAGTTAAGTGTCTGACTCTTGATTTTGGCTCAGGTCATGATCTCAAGGTGATAAGATTGAGCCTCGCATCAGGCTCCATGCTCAGTGGGGAGTCTGCTTGAGATTCCCTCTCTCCCTCTGCCCCTCCCCTTGCTCTCGTGTGTTCTGTCTCTCTCAATAACATAAAACTAAAAAAAAAAAAGGATAAAAACATACATTCTAAGCAAGTACTATGCATGCAGCTATATTGGAGCTTGGGTGAAGATGATACAAAGCACAAGTAAATGTGGTCCTTAATGATTATATTTCAGAGCAAAGCTGAAGTGTACAGGAGAGTTGTTCACTTCCAATGACATCATTGTGATAAATACATTATAATCCAAAATCTGTCCCACAGTCTTTCAAAGTTTGGAAATAATGCTTCTTCCTCTTCTTCCTCTCATTCTCCTTCTCCATCTTCTTCTTTTGGAAACAAAACTTTTAGAGCATCTCAAGAGCAGTACTGGTTCTCAGGAGCAAAGTGATCAAGACCTGAAAACATATAGAGCATCCCCGATTCTTTAGGGAAACTTCTCTAAAATGTTAAATGTATTTTTGCTACCGAACCCCCAAGACCGGATTCTTGAGCCTCAATGTCATAGAAATGACCACTGAACTTGAGAGAAAGAAAGCAGGTGGAGTTTATTAGAGGGAGTTATATATAGGGAACTGACAAGAAAGAGGAATGTCGGTGTGCCTAGGTGGCTCAGTTGGTTAAGCATCTGACTCTTGATTTTGGCTCCAGTGGTGATCACAGGGTCCTGGGATAGAGTCCCTGTTGGGCTTGGGCTCAGTGGGGAGTCTGTTTCTCCCTCTGCCCCTTCCAACCCTTGTCCCTCCTCATGTTAGCTCTCTCAATCTCTCAAATAAATAAATAAAAACTTAAAGAAAGAAATAAAGAAAGAAAGAAAGAAAGAAAGAAAGAAAGAAAGAAAGAAAGAAAAAGAAAGAAAGGAAGGAAGAAAGAACTGTCCTTCTCTGAAGTGTGCTAGGCTTATAAAAGCTCTTTTCCAAAGGGTGAGAGACTGGGAGTGGGGAAGCATCCTTTAGGTCCAAGGTCATTATTTTGTGGTCATTACTTTGTAGTAGACACAAGACAATCACAGGATACCTTTCTTCATGGTCGACATTCTTTAGAGCTCCTGGACAATAGAAATACTTGTGCAAGCAGGATTTAAATTGTTATTTCTGATTTTGCCAGACAACCATTACTCCCTGTCAGCTGTTACCTCTGGTTTGTTCTCTTTCCCAGAAGGAGGTGTTTGTCTCTGAGCATATGGAAACATTTAACCCTTACCTGAAACCAGTGGCTTCACAGGAGTTAAGTCCCTTTTGTTTTCCCTATACTGTCTCATTTGTACCAAATGGTTGCTTAGCAGTAGAACAAAAGTAAGGGAGAGAAAATGTTAGTGTTACAAATTTTATGTTATCCTCCAGCAATGACCATTCTTCAACAGCAGGAAGTTCTTTCAAGCTTTACCAAAGAGGTGAATAACTAAAATGGAATGCTTATATTTTTGCCTTGTGTTTCTATTTTATATATCATTAGATTTTTTTATTATGTTATATTAGTCATCATACAGTACATCATTAGTTTTTGATGTAGTGTTCCATGACTCATCATTTGCATGTAACACCCAGTGTTCATTACAACACCTTCCCTCCTTAACACCCATCATCGGACTAACTCATCCCCCCACCCCTCATGAGATTTTAAGAAAAAATTCTCTTGTGATGTGGGAGGTCAGGCATTAGTAAATAAATAAACCTTGCTTGTGTTTCATCTCAAACACTGAAGAACTTGGAGCAATTCATGTGTTGACTCTGGATCAAAAGTGTCCTCACTTTCACAAGAGAGACCATGCACCCAGCTTGGCTCCCTCTCAAAATAGTTGGAAGATCTGTTATGAAGAATTCCCTTTAGAAACTCAACAATACTTCATACCTAAATAATTATCATTAAGAGAATGTAGAGAAGTTGCTACCCTGTGAAAAGAGGATTATTAGAAATTACATTTCTCTAATGCCATCTGGTTGAGAATCAAGTACAGAGAGAAAGCAAAGCAAAAAATACATACATACATAAAAGCATGCATTAACCATGAATTTTTCACAAACATTTAATGGTCCTTTTTTGTTAAAGGCAAGGACCACTGTAGAAATTTTGACATACTTTAAAAAATAAGAGCCTGAGATCAGTCTCACAAAATGACTGGCTATTTCTCTCAGGGCAGCAAAAAGTAGGAGACATAGACATATATCCATGTTTCATCAATCATTATTAAAATCAAACACACACACACATTATTTTCATCACGGCCACAAAATTAAAGAGCTATTCAGTTTTTCAGGTCTGAATATTTTCATTTTGGGTGCATGGTGTGTGAAAAGAAAATGGTTTGTAAGAGACAGAAATGTACTAAATAGTATGCCAAATCCTGTGCACTTCAAATATATTACATTACTTTTCATAAGGAGGAAATATGATAAATTCTACAGAGAGAGAGCCAGCGTCAGACTGATTCCTTCTAAAATACAAGATGAAATGAAACATGGTATTATTTGAATTTGTGGTAGAGATAAATCCATAAATTAAAGTCCCAGCTGTGAAAAAGCATACTTTTATCCCAAACTGTTTCTCAACTGTTCTTAAGTCTTAACTAAATAACAATTCTCTAGAAAGATCAGATTTCAATCACTGGCCAGAAAGAAAAAAAACATCATGAGTTATATCAATAAGGTATATTGAGGTGTATCAGAAGTCTTAAAGGCTGATTTTGGATTGCATAATAATTATTTTTGGGATTTCTAAAATTTTAAATAGGTTACATAATATGAACTTATTTTTCAAACAATTTTTCTATTTCAGAAAATAGAGAAATAGAGTGAATTTGAGCAATAGAATGAAGATGAATTAGATATTGTTTAAATTATTTTTTAAGGGGCTGCTTACATTTTCTTCTAATAGTCATACATCCAGTTAAATCAAATGTCCTTTTTGTTTTGGGGATAGAAATTGCTATCTTTGCATCTCCAAGGGATACATCAATAAGAAACTTTGCAAAACAAAACATGCTCCAGAAAACTCAAAAAACACTATTAAAGTTGACTGTTAACCAAATTTAAATCACTAAGAAAATAACATGAATTTGAAAATGTTTCTACTAGTTTCCAGGACTGAAGTATACCAATACATTTGATTTTTCTGACATCCTTAAGAAATAAGTCACTGAAATCTAAAACAAGTAACATCAGTGTCTTTTCTCCTCTGACTGTTGTATAATGGATGGCTGTGAGCTCTTTTGACAGTGATTGCAGTCATGAACTGTAAAATGCTTTCTATTTAATACACCTGAGAGGATTTTTTTTTTAAAGATTTTATTTATTTATGTGACAGAGAGACAGCCAGCGAGGGAGGGAACACAAGCAGGGGGAGTAGGAGAGGAAGAAGCAGGCTCCCAGCAGAGGAGCCCGATGTGGGACTCGATCCGGGAACGCCTGGACTCGATCCCGGAACACAGATGCTCAACGCCTGCGCCACCCAGGCGCCCCCCACCGGAGAGGATTTTATCCAACGACACCAGGATGAGCAGTTAATAAGAAAAGTTGGTTAAATCAGAGAATCATGATCAGATTCAGATCAGATCAGAGCAATCCAAGAGGAAATTAAGAAAACAATCCTTTTTACAAAAGCAACAAAAAGGATAAAATATTTAAGAACAAACTTAAAGGAGGCAAATACACTGAAAACTACAAAGCATTACTTAGAGAATTAAGGAAAACACAAACAAATGGAAAGACATTTCATGTTCATGGGTTGGAAGACCTAATATCGCTAAAATATTCATCCTACCCAAAGCAATCTACAGATTCAGTGCAATCCTTAGCCAAATTCCAATGGCATTTTGGAGAAACTGAAAAACAATCTTAACATTCATATGGAACTACAAAGGACCTCAAATAGTCAAAACAACATTTTGAAAGAAGAAAAAATCTGGACGCCTCACACTTCCTCGCTTCAAGACATATTACAAAACTACAGTAATCAAATGAATATTGTACTAGCGTAAAGACTGACATATAGAACCATGGAACAGAGATCCTGAAAATGAAACTATGAACATACGGTCATATAATCTTCACAAGAGTGCCAAGAATAGAAAATGGGGAGAAAAATAGTCTCTTCAAACACTGGTGCTGGGAAAACTGGATATTTACATGCAAAAGAATGAAATGAGAACCGTATCTTTCACCATACCAAACAAACAAACAAATAAAACTAAACTAAACAAAATTCGAAGTGGATAAAAACTTAAATGTAAGACCTAAAAATATAAATCTTAGCAGGAAGCCTAGGGAAAATCTTCATGACATTGACCATGGCAATAATTTCTTGGATATGATACCAAAAACACAGACAACAAAAACAAAAATAAGTAAGAGGGAATACATCAACCTGAAGTATTTCTACACATCAAAGGAAACAATCAACAGAGTAAAAAGGCAACCTATGGGATAGGAAAAATATTTGCAATCCATTTATATGATAAGCGGTTAATATTCAAAATACATAAAGAACTCTTACAACTCAAAATCAAAAACCAAATAACCTGATTTTAAAAGTGGGCAAAGAACTTAAATAGACATATTTCCAAAGAAAATATACAATTGGTCAACAGGTCCACAAAAACATGCTCAATATCACTAATCATCAGGGAAATGCAAATTAAAAAACACGATGAAATATCACCTCACATAATGCATTATCACCTCACACCCTGGCCATTATCAAACACAGACACACATACACACAGAGAAGATTTTTAAAAATGTATGAATGTGCAGAATATGAAGGTAAGAATGTGCAGAAATTGGAACCCTTGTGCACTATTAGTAGGAGTGTAAAGTGGTGTAGCTGCCATAGAAAACAGTATAGAGCCCCCCCCCCCCCCGAAAAAAGAACGATCATATGATCCAACAATCCTACTTCAGAGTATTCAACCAAAATAATTGAAAACAATCTGAAGTGGTATTTCTCTCTTATATGTATTGCAGCATTATTCACAACAGCCAAGAAATGGAAACAACTTAAATGTCCACTGGGGGATAACAGAAAAGGAAGTGTGGTATAGACATGCAGTGCACTATTAGCCTTAAAAAAGAAGGAAATCCCATCATGCTACATGCGAATAAACTTTGAGGACATTATGATAAATGAAATAAGCCAGTAACAGAAGGAAAAATACTCCATGATTCTACTTGTAGGAGGTATATCTAGGGGTCAAACAAGTTAGAATGGTGATTGCCAGGCACGGGGAATGAAAGGTGGAAAGGCATTTTTTGTTCTGTGGGTATAGAATTTCAGTCATGTGGGATGAAACATTCTAGAGACCTGTTATACGACCACGTGCTTGTATTGAACAATACACTACCGCACATTTAAATATTTAAGAGGGTAGATTTCATGCGTATTTCTACTAAAATAAAAAAAAAAGGCTTACGAAGAGTTCTTTTTCACATTTCAACATTCTAAACATTAAGAAATAAGTGCACTATTGAAAGATTCAAAACAAGAGAATGTAAAAGGATATTCAAAATATAAGAGATATCCAAACTAATGTAAGCCATTGGTAGAAAAGTAAAGCTTAATCCTGAGCCTGTAACATATATTAGAGCTTTTGCCTTTCATAATATTTACTTGAGATACTCAAATACATAGTAGCTTAGAGGACTTTCCTTCTTGTTTACCAGAAAGGTCTTGCCCTCCTCTTCAATCCCCCTCTTTAGCTTGAGTAGCTTAGCTTTTATCATTTTATGAGATTTGTGTTCCAAGTAAGGTCCAGGTGAGGTTTCCCTTGAGAAAGAAAGAAAAAAAAATCCATATTTAAAAAAAATGATTGAAAGTTAGTGGATTCTAGTACCTCTCTTACAGCTGAGGCATACAAAGTCTAGACAGGCTTAAAACTCATTCAAAGTCACATAACCAGTGAGATAAGGCTGGTCCGCAACTCAGAATCTCCTTTCTTGCCAACGTTCACTATGCATGTGATTTTACTTCTATACGTAAAAGCTGGACAAAACAACTGGAAAATCATTATTTTAAGGCTACATGTACTAGAGATTATGGCAGTTAGTAAAAATGAAAGGTACAACCTGTGGCCTTTCTCACGGAGGTCCCACCAACATAATCTAATGGAGTTTGCTTAGTGTTTTATTTATTTATTTTTTATTTTAATTATTATTTTTTTAATGATTTTTTATTATATTATGTTAGTCACCATACAGTACATCCCCGGTTTCCGATGTAAGGCTCGATGATTCATTAGTTGTGTATAACACCCAGTGCACCATGCAATATGTGCCCTCCTTACTACCCATCACCGGTCTATCCCATTCCCCCACCCCCCTCCCCTCTGAGGCCCTCAGTTTGTTTCTCATAGTCCATAGTCTCTCATGTTTCATTCTTTTTCTGATTACTCCCCCTTTCTTTATCCCTTTCTTCCCCTACCGATCATCCTAGTTCTTATGTTCCATAGATGAGAGAAATCATATGATATTTGTCTTTCTCTGCTTGACTTATTTCACTTAGCATTATCTCCTCCAGTGCCGTCCATGTTGCAGCAAATGTTGAGGATTCGTTCTTTCTGATAGCTGAGTAATATTCCATTGTATATATGGACCACAACTTCTTAATCCAGTCATCTGTTGAAGGGCATCTCGGCTCCTTCCACGATTTAGCTATTGTGGACAATGCTGCTTAGTGTTTTAAAAAAAGAATGGGATAGACCGGTGATGGGTAGTAAGGAGGGCACATATTGCATGGTACACTGGGTGTTATACGCAACTAATGAATCATCGAACTTTACATCAAAAACCAGGGATGTACTGTATGGTGAATAACATAATATAATAAAAAAACATTAAAAAAATAAAATAAAATAAAAAAATAAAGAAAATAAAAAAAATTTAAAAAGATATGATATGCCTAATTACTTAAAAAGCAAAATGAAGTGTTTATAGTGTATTTTCTGAAGTGGTATAAGAATAAAGTATATGGTGTATATTGTGACCTATATAGTATGTGTATATATCCTATGTAAGTTTTGTTAATAGAGAAATAATGTGCAGAATCCAGGAGGCAGCAAATGCTCAATTTCGCATTGATCACTGGAGTACTGCTTTTTAAATTGGGAGATCACACCTTGATTCAAAATCACCAAGATGAAGTTCACATGGAGCATCCAGTGTGGCCAGGGAAATAACCACTCTGTGAGCACTGACTAGAGCAATTAGAGAAGAGTAAGGAAATAGCACAAGCAATAAATTTAAGTATCTGAAATTCTATCCTGAAAGAGAAAGAAATCTTATCGTGATTGGCCTTCGAAGAATTTGGACTCATTAGATGTCTAGAAGAGAGGAGCAGAGTTTTGCTTGAATGTACGGAAGATCTTCATAACCGTTGGGGTTATCCAACAGTGAAATAGGGTTCCCAAGATATTGATTACCCAGTAAATGAGGATATTGGATTTGGATAAGCATTTGGAAAAGATACCGTCAAGCAGGGTTTCTTAGACTAATATGCACACGCATCACGTGGGGGTCTTGTTTAAATGAAGATTCTGAAAAACTCTGTAAGGGTGAGAGGGTGATCTTACATTTACACGAAACGTCGAGGTGACGCCCATGCTTCTGGTGCATTGCTCACACTTGGAGTTGCAAGCTTGTAGAACAATGAAGGACATTTAATTTGTACCTTGAAATAGGTGATTCAAACTTTATTTGAGGCCTGAGATTTATGAGACTTGATTGCTGAATACACTATAAATAAAGCGACTGCTCATTTAGGAATTATCTGCTTCACCCTGACAAAAATGAAAATCTTTTGAGGAGTCAGTCAGGGAAAGCAAAGTGCCCTTGTCTAAAGAGAAGGAAATCCCAAATGCACTGTGTTAACTCACACATGCTGCCGAATGTTGGCCTCCTGTAATGACATTTATGACACACACACAAGGTTAATATAGGCCGTTTGCCTGCAGCATTTTGCCGTGGTGTTCTTTCATAATGTGTCAGTCCTCTGTTGTCTTCCTTAATATTGTTGGAAGTAAAACTTTGTATTAAAATCTTTGCATTAGAGACATGCTGAATTGTCACATGGATTCCAGCAAATTGCATGTGGCAGCTGAAATGCTCAAACGTTTTTGACATCCAAAGTCTTCACTTGGGAATTTTTTTCTCTTATGGCCCAGTTATAATAAAGACCAATTAAAACTTTGGCCGCCTGGCTACAGAGCAGCTGACTTGTATAACTCTTCTAAATGAGACTGTCTGAGCACAGTATCTTCCTTTAAACATGAAAAATTTTGAACACTATTTACTTTGACCGTAATTAAATTTTTCAGTCCCTCAAGGAAGTGAGCGTTTGTTTTTTCTCGACATGATTGATTTTGGTTATTTTACCTTCACATAAGGAACATTAAAGAATAAAAGAGTAAAAACACTTCAAAATAGTTTTCAAAATCTGTCACAGACTAGACATAACAACCAATTATTCTTCCTTTCCTCATTCTAAGGCTTCAAATAATAGTGGGGGGAAAGTTATTATTTCTATAGTACAATTTTCAACTGTGAGTGCTAGTATCCAAACAAAGAATTTCAGTTATCTTCAAAGAAAAGAATTTGTACCACCATTTCCAGAAAGCTAAAGGGAGAATTTTTTTAAAAAGTCTACGAAATGCTCTGACATTTCTGACAGAAGTTTCCAGAATGTCTGCTAATTAATAGAAAAAGTATAAGATGCATTAATTAGTTTCCTCTCAATTATATACAAATCATAATAAATTGGTGTAAGGAACTAAGTTTCAGGGTTTGTCCTCAGGCTAATGGAAACCATTCTATTGTTTTTGGAATGATAAAAAGAATTCCTGACTTGAGAGAATTTAGGTGACATTTAATCTTGATTCACCCTGTTGGTGGAAAATGAAACCATATTTCCTCTGGGTTCAGATGTCAATCAATGAAAATACAATCCTCGTAAATAAATAGGGTTGCGTTATCTCATCTATTTCTTTGCCTGTTTTAGAGGGAACCTGTCACAAAACCATTGTAGAAGATCAATTATGGAGAAGGCCTGTGAATCAGAAGTACAAAATGGTTCTCAAAAACAGATTCTGAATCAAAAAAGATTTAAGCATTTATGGCTGGCAAAATATTTCTCACAGAAACAAGTGGGAAAAAAGTAGATATTTTGAAAAATAAGATAATCTTTCCCTCATCAATTATATATTTATATATAAATCAATAATTAAAAATATATAATTATGTATTTATATGTTATATATAATATAAAATGTATATTTATGCACAAACATGTACAGGCACATGTATGCATGTGTCTACATAGAAACACACATATGTGTGGTGTGTTCATATGCATAGGTACACAGGTACATATATTTGTTTGTATATGCAAATCACCCTGTGTGTGCGGACATAGTCATATTTACATACATATGTGTATATATAATGATAGCAGGAATTTCAATTTGAAATTTTTAACTAAAAACTTTAAAAAGCAGAATATGGAAGTCAATCAAACCAGATCCCACCAGAATTAGTCAGGAGTAGCACGATTCCTGTTTTTAAATTATTCGTGCTGGGATCAAAGACAGCAATGACACCCTTAAACATCAGTTTTATTTTAAAGTGTCTCCACTTTACAAAAAAAGAGAACGCTATCAGGAAATGTTTCAGATTTGTCATTAACTCGTAATGAATTCACTTTAATGACGTTAACATCATTGTGCAATGTACCTAATCTATACTTTTGCTACTTCAGAGCAGCTAACAAAGAAAGATGGTTATTAAAAGGGAGACACCCAGGGCGCAGGATGTCTAACAGCTATTCCAAGCTAATAGCAAATCTTCCTCTTACCAGGCCCTTTGAGGACAGTTATATGCTGCTTGATTTGGCACTAGTATCAAACATAAGTTGAAGATCTATACTGAAGATCTTCAGAAATATGAATTTTAGGACTTTCTATAGGATCAAAGAGGCCGATTCCGATTTCTGCTAGTTTTTATTCTCCTCTTAAAAAAAAACACGGAGTTGTCACAAAAGACTCTAATGAGATCAGAGTACATGGTTTGTTGACTGCATAAGCTTTCAAGTCCATTGATTTTTTCTTTTATGGGGCTTATGTCTCTTTTTGGAATATCCTCTTTGCCTCAAGACTACACTTATATTCATTATTTCCTAACAATGTTTTAATTTTGGGGTATTTGTTTTTTTTTTTTAAAGATTTTATTTATTTATTTGACAGAGAGAGAGACAGCCAGTGAGAGAGGGAACACAAGCAGGGGGAGTGGGAGAGGAAGAAGCAGGCTCCCAGCAGAAGAGCCCGATGTGGGGCTCGATCCCAGGACTCTGGGATCACGCCCTGAGCCGAAGGCAGATGCTTAACGACTGAGCCACCCAGGCGCCCCGATAATTTTGGGGTATTTGATTAATGCCTTATGTGTTTGCATTTTTATAAAAATAAGATAGTTTAATTCTCAGTACTTTCAATATAATTCTAATTTTACTGCATTTAATTCTTATTTATTATAAACGCTCAATCACAGGGTTTATAAACACTCCTTTACCTGTCGTTTCTCATTTTTAATTCTTCTGATCTGCTATACATTTGGATTTAGTATTTAGATTATCTTCATGTTTTTAAGAGCTGTATATTTTGGAATCTCTAGCTTTGGGTAGTGAGATTTTGTTTGTTTCTTTTCCTGTCCAGCATCCATTTCATTTCTCTCTACTAAGAACATCATCAGCACATTGATTTTCTTCTGCGTATCCATCTTCCCCTCCCTAACTTCTAGCCTCCACAACCGGGAGAAAAATTGGTTTTATTGTTTAAGCCACCCAGTCTGTGGCATTTGGTAATGACAGCCTAACCACACTAATACAGAAGGTGTATGTCCTTCTTTGTGGCTTTTCATCCTGTTTGTTAGAATGTGGAAGAAACAGCTGGAGCTCCTGCAGCCTTCTTGAACCAAAAGATGGTAGCTGCATATACAGGACATACTAGGAAGAAGAATGATGGTAAGTCTGCCATAATAGACCTGTTTACCTGTAACTTTTCTTCATGGTAATGAAATAAAATTATATGTTGTTAGAAGTACTATTATTTTATATTTCTACCCACTGTTTGTGATTGCCTTAACCTAATATTAAGTTGAACCAAATGTAAATTAATATACAAATACTAATTTCTTCATCTCTGATAGGGAGATAACATCAAACATGAAAACATTGTCATTTTCTCTATAGTATTTCTGTGATATCTGTACTATTGTCCAGAATTGAGCCACAAACACCAATCTTTTTACTTAATTAGCAAATCTTAATATTCTTCTCAAATTCAGCACTCTGCTGCTCCACAAAGTTTTAACCTGACGAATGTTTCCAAACTACTTTGTTATTCCCAGGGAATACTGGGCAGTTACAGTGATAATAAAGACAGTAGGAAAGAAGTGTTGGGTCAAGGCATTCACAAGCAAGGTAACTGCTGACAGTCCCCACATGGCTTGTAATGATAGTGACTGATCCCAAGTGGGATCTGAGAGCCCTTTCCTGAGCACAATTCTGGTTTGTGGATGGAATGAGTCAAGCTCTCCTTTGAGCCTCCTCAGAAGCAGTGACAAATGGAGGGCAAATTGATGTCAAACCACAAAATCTAGCACATATTTCAACCAAATCAGAGGCTCGAATTAGCAATCTAATGTGTGGGGAGAGAACATTTATTTACCCAAATTTAGAATCAGAGTTAAGCAGTCATGAGTTCATAGCGTAAATGCTGATTTATGAGCAACATAGATTCAACTAATTTTGTTCCTAATTTTTATCCTTGTGAATATGCCCCCACAAGTGAACAAATCTGGTTAGTTATTGAGAAGCAATAAATGGAAGGCAATGGCAACAAGGTACAGAATGGGAATTAGGATCCCGGGTTCCAAGATTTGTGGCAATTCAGACCCACACGCCAGGCTCAGCTGTGTTATTTCCATTTTAAAAAGACACTTCATTTAAATTTCGATTAGTTAACATACAGCATAATATTAGTTTCAGGTGTAGAATTTAGTGATTCAGTACTTACATACAATACCTGGTACTCATCACAGCAAGTGCCCTCCTTAATCCCCATCACCTCTTTAATCCATCCCCCACCACCGCCCCTCTGATAACCATCAGTTTGTTCTCTATAGTTAAGAGTCTGTTTCTTGGTTTGCCTCTCTTTTTCTCCCCTCCCCACCCATATCTGTTTGCTTTGTTTCTTAAATTCCACATATGAGTGAGGTAATACGGTATTTGTCTTTCTCGGACTTATTTCACTTATACTGTCTAGCTCCATCATGTTGTTGCAAATGACAAAACTTCTTTTTTACGGCTGAGTAGTTGTGTTATTTCTAATGTAATCTCTAAAGCCCCTTCTAGCTCTGGAAACTGATTCTAGTATCCATAATAGGGAGGAGTCTTAAAAAAGTGTCTGAGGAGATGAAAATCACATTATTGGTCATAGGGTTTCTGGAAGCGGAGACTGTTAAAAATACATAGTTCTCAGCTGATTTGTCCTCTTGTTTTCCTGTCATCTGATAGATTTTATCATATTTAGAGAGAAGAGGATTAAGTGCTTAAAGGGAAGCATTAGGAAAGTCACAATGAAAGTTTAGGGTTTATAGATACACATGAAGAAATACAAATATAGCAAACAAACAAAGCCTTCTATTGAGTCATTCAGTCTTAACTTAGAACTATTTACAGATACGCTGCATACCTGTATATTAGCTTATGAGCAAACTGTGCAAGAGAAATGGAAAATAAATATTGCATATCATTTATTTCAGAAACATCACTGATTTCTAGACTAGAGACAATTGTAAGTAATTATTAAAGAACCTGCAATATAATACAGATACTATTTTACAAACAATATAAGTATCTATGTTGTTGTAGCTGATTATTCTATTGGTCTCTCTTTCCTGCTCTTTTATGTCTTAGATGCAACTTCCCAAAAGTTATATCCTAGTTTTAGGTAGTCTTCTTTTGACACTTACTATGACATATTCTTTGAAATAAAATGCTTGTTTTCTTTCTTTCTTTCTTTCTTTCTTTCTTTCTTTCTTTCTTTCTTTCTTCCTTCCTTCCTTCCTTCCTTCCTTCCTTCCTTCCTTTCTTTCTTCCTTTCTTTCTTTCTTTCTTTCTTTCTTTCTTTCTTTCTTTCTTTCTTTCTTTCTTTCTTTCTTTCTTTCTTTCTCTCCTTCTCTCTTTCTCTCTTTCTTTCTTTCTGTATTCCCATGGATTGCTGCCTATCCTGTATTTCCATTCACTATTCTTTACTTGTGAAAACAAAAGACTCAAGCATTATATTAATATGTGATAAGAAAACTAAGGAACATGGTTTGCCCAATGAACAAACTGGAAATTTTCCATTTTTATCCTCCTATTTACAAAAGCTTTTGTTTCGGCATAATTGGGACTTGGGATCCAGGAAGGGATTTATGATCTTATCTTTGCTGTCAGATTACTGGCAGCCAGCACAAAGAATGTAAAAAAGTAGCTTTTGTTCAACTTGAGAAATGCCATCCTCTTTATAAAATAATGACCCTAAAATACCATGCGTATACAGTTTTCTTATAAGATTATTCTTTCAAAATGAGGGAAAATAAGCTCATACTGAGGATACAGGCTTATATGATTGATATTAAAAACATTATTTAACACATAATAAATGTTCACCACATGCTTTATGTGTTATATGTATTACCTCAAGTAATTATCACTACCCTATCAGGTAGGTCCTATTATAATCCTCATTTTACATAGAAGAGCAATGAGAAATAAAGCTGAGTTGTCCAAAGTCACAGCTCATAAGAGGAAGAACCATGATTTGGATCAAAGCCATCTAACTCTAGCTTTTGCCCTTTTAACCACTACATTACATTGACTCACTAACATGGAATATTTAATCCTGCTTTCTTTGTATATATAATAGCATTTCTCAACTATGTTCATGAAGCTGTAATACGTAGGTAATTTTGAGACGTTGTCATTGACGAACTGTACTGCATAGTACTCTACTGAGAATGAAAATGAAAAATGATTTTCTGATTACTACCTGTGTTATATTGTTATTTGTGTTATTTGGAGAACTTCAAATATGGAGGGCATATTAGTTAGGGTATTTTTAATAGAAACCAGCCCAAGTTAGCTTAAAAATAGCAGGGAAGTTAATAGGGTAGGTGGTTGGAGGGGTGGGACAATTTTATATTAAAGCTAAGAAAGAAATGAACCTGAGAAAAAAAGTAAAGTTAGTGACTAAAAAGCATCAAGCAATACTTCTTTTTCTCCATACTCCACATCTCACAGCAAATCATTTCTAGATCTATTTTTCTCACTCCAGGACAGATTGATTCACCTTGCTGCTCTGGTCCACAGGGCAGATCATGATGTCTTCTTCTCCTGAGTTTGCAGTTTGCCTTAGAATGACACAACTTTCTCTTCATCCTAACTCTAATCTCCCATAAGATAGAATGTCATTGGCTCTCAGTGTATACATTCTGGTCCAATCAGTTATAGTCAGGGGAAACTTTATGAAGTGAAAATATACTTATAGAATTTGATTCCTATGAATCAGGAATTCATAAAGTATTTGCAGTCTAGTGGGTATGATTAGAATAGCAGTCAGCATTGCAGCCACACCCTCCTGCAACTCAGAGACAATTTCACAGCAGGGAGCAGGGTTATGTCATATTAATGTTATTAAAGAAAAACCTAGTTTGTAGTTTTTAACATCATACACCAGCTCTCCCTCATCAAATCTCATCAACAATGATCAATTATTCATTAAAACTCTGAGACAGATACTATTTTGGATATATTATTGGTAATCCATGAATTATATATTCAAATTAAGAAGTGTGCTGGTTTTTACTAATGTCAACGAAGATGGAAATTGCATTTCCCAAAATCACTACCCTCTATGTTCTCAGGTTAGAGTTGACCAAAAGAGAAGCTCTATTGAGATTCGGAAGAGGTAAATGAAGCCATGGTCATTAATCTTAGGTTTTCACCATCAGATATGGTGATAGGCAGTTGTAGAGGACCCAGGAAGTCTTAGCTCATCCTTTCTCTTTTCTGCTCATGTCCTTCTCATCTTCTCAATTGTTTGCCTTGATGATGAATAGTGGCTCTCATTCCACCACCAGACACTCGCCTACAGCCCCTCACAGGTGATAACTGACCAGTTAACAGTTTCCCACAGACCAATTTAAAGGCTACCTTTCATGGTCTCATTTCAGTGACTGAGTGTGCTTGGCTCCTCAGCTTTCCCGGCAAGGGCAAGTTCCAACACATCCATCCGAGTGCTTAAGGAAGTCAGGTTAATTACTCTTTTTCTGAATCTCTGACTCTACCTTCCAGAGCTTTTCAAATAATTTTAAGGCCTAATTGCTCAGAGTAAATCCCTTACTACATAACACTCATAGTGATACCGTAACCCTGCTTCTCTGATTGGAACTTGACTAAAGGAGTGTTAGCACCAGAAGCGTTCCCTGCGAAATAGAACTTTAGTGCTAGAAATCTGGAGTTCCCTCCTTGCTCTGACAAGATTAAAAGGCATAATGGATTCTAAGGTTGCTAGGTCAGGATGGACATAATATTGGATCAGGCAGATATTATCGGTAGGAGTGCACTAATCAGAGTCTGACTTCAGTGTTTTTGCTCAAGCAGCTGAGGGTCAGCTTGGTAGGTTGCCTGAAACATGGACTCATATGTAACTTCTGCCTAACAAAGCTGAGATGCGAGAACTTCCTCTCTGTACTATAAAGTTGTGCTTTCCAACATGAGAGCATTAGACACATTTGCTTATTAAAATTAATAATCCACTACAATATTATAGGTGATTGTTATGTTAAAAGATAAATAGAAGTGAACAAATATCAAAAATTGAATAAAATCATGAAAATTGAAAAAAATACTATGGCAGCAACAAAATTAAGTCATCAAATCAAACTGAACGTAGACCATCATTTCACATAGCTTTATCACAAAGAGGTCTCTTTTTTTTTCAAAGAAATAAATTCCATAACATTGTTTTTAAAAACAAACACCCGTAAATTGTATATAGTAATAAGATTTATAACTATCTTAATTTTATATTAGGAAGTACAATTATTTACTGTTAATAAAATACATTTTAAAAGAAATAAAATAAAAATTAAAAATAAAATAAAAAATTTAAATTAAGGTTAATTAGAATTAGTAAAGTCAAACTATTATTTCATAGTTGTTCTAGCCATATTGCCAGTGTTCACAGCCAAATGTAGCTAGTGGCTACCATATTAGATAACACGTGTATAGACTGTCCCCATCACTGCAGAAAAATTTGAATAGTCCTGCTCTAGAAGAAAGTATCCTAAAGCATGTGGAGATTGGAATACTGGAATGCATCTGTTATATGACATCTGCTTACCCAACCCCTAACTTTGTCTCTTAGAGGAGGATAAGCCCTTAATCAAGGCTTTAAAGCATACATTATAAGTGGAACACCAGCATTCTTTTTTTTTTTTAAGATTTTTTTTTATCTGACAAAGAGAGACAGTGAGAGAGGGAACACAAGCAAGGGGAGTGTGAGAGGGAGAAGCAGGCTTCCTGCCAAGCAGGGAGCCCAATGCGGGGCTCGATCCCAGGACCCTGGGATCATGACCTGAGCCGAAGGCAAACACTTAATGGCTGAGCCACCCAGGTGCCCCTGAACGCCAGCATTCTTAATGAGTTCTGCAATGGCTAGTTTCTACAGGCCAGCAGTGACAATAGAAATTGTTATCAAATGAATTAACAGAATTTAATGGCGCTGATAAATATTGGAGTTGTAGGGGAAGGTGGGGCTTATACTTAACTGCCAGAGACAGGTTGTGTCCTGGTCATTGTAATGGGCAGCAGAAACCTAAAGAGATCTTTGATTCTGGTCAACTAACCATGGTATCCCTGGGACTGGAACAGATGGCCAGCCTATTAAATTTTTACTTGAAAGTCCAAAGTTCAGTGAACAGAAGTCCTGCTTAATGATCAGGGTAGAGACTTCTGGCTCCTATACTTTTTTCTACCTTTGAAGCAGTTTACAAAGTCATAATCCTTGGAACGAAAGGGAGGCTGGGCATTGTTGAGGAAGTCCTGGCCTGCCAAAAAAGGTATTCTATAAATCTTTCTTTAGTCTTTCTTCAGTCAATCTTCATCATATATCAAAGGGGTTGTGCTTTGGGAAAGGACAAATAACTGGTTTTCAGAGATAATTGGTCGTCAACTTTGAACTGACACTAATTCCTGAGATCAAAAGTGCCACTGTGGCCCACCAGTCAGCACGGGGTGCTGTGGGAGTCATGTGGTTAACGGAGTTACCTCTGGCCCATCTCGTAGTGGGTGCAGTGGGACCCCAGAACCATGCTATACTTATTTTCTTAATTCTGACATGCATGGGTGGAACAGATATACCCAGCAAATAGTAGAAACCCTACTTTTGTTACCTGACTTGTGGAATAAGCTATTATGATAGAATAGGGAAATGTGGAAGCCCCTAGATTTGCCTTCCTAGAGGGATTAGTTTCACCCTCACAAGCTTGAATCATGCAAGGTTGGTGATTCCAATCACGTTCCAATTTCCCTTGCTTATTTTTCTGTGCCAAAGACAAATGGATCTTGGAGAAGAGAGTGGGTTATCGTAAACTTAATCAGGTGGTGACTTCAATTTCAACTGCTGTTCCAGATGTAATTTCTTTGCTGGAGCAAATCAACACATCCTGGCAGCTGATATTCAGATATTGATCTGGTGAATGTGTGTTGGGTTTTTTTTCTGGGTCTATTAGTGAGGACACCAGAAACAGTTTGCAAACAGCTAGCAGATCCAATCACACAGCTTCATTCTCGTACCTCAGAGCTGTATCAATTATGTCATAATCTAGCCACAGCAGCATTGATCTCTTTTCTATTCCATATTTCATGTGTATCCATTATATTGATGATGTCATACAGATTGCAATTGATGAGGAGAAGTTATAAGCTTAAATACCTTGATAAAAAATATATATATGTGTATATATATATACATATACATATACTCAAGGGTAGGAAATAAATACAGAGGAATTCAATGGCCTTTCACATATATACTTATAAATACATATATACTTACATATTTATTATATTATAGCCATATCTCTTCTAAGTGAAGGGTAGCATAATACTTAGTGAGGCTGTTTGAATTTTGGAGGACTATATGCCATTTTTGGGCATACTATTTCAACTCATTTGCCACATAACCCAAAAGGTTGCCATTTCTGAGCGAAACTCAAAGCATGAAGTCTTATTAATGGGTCTTGGCTGCTGGGCAAGCTATTCTGCTATATGGGCCAAATGGACTTTGAAGATAATGATGACTTTTGAAGTCTATATGTTCAGTAGGGAGGCTGCACGGAGACTCTGGCGGGCCCCTATGGGGTAACCATAGCACAGGTCTTTAGGATTTGGGAACATTGCTCTTCCATTCTCTCTATATATCTATTCTATGAAAAAGCAATTTCTGGTTTACATGGTCTTAGAAAAGGTGGAAAGCTTTTTATAGCCCACCAAATCATCATGTGACCTGACCTCCCTACCTGGGTGATGTCTGATCTACAAGGACATAATGTTGGACATGCCCAGCAACACTGCATCTAGGGAAGCGGTATGCACGAGATAAGGCTCAAGAAAATTCTAAATGCGCGAGCAACTGGCTCCATTCCTGTGGTCGCTGTTTCTGCTATATTATATCTTCTTTTGTAATTGGTTCCCATGACACGTGTATTTCTCTCTTGTTTTTAGCTGTAGCTATTGCTAGTCTTATAAGTTACCAATCACATCGGAATAACTGTGGGATGTAATTATACAAAACTTGTGAGAGAATTACAAAGGAAACAAAAGGCACACCCACTGCATTTATAAAGAACTATAGAATTAAAAAGACGAATAATATATAAATGCATGTATTTTTCTTTACATAGAACTGGTGTTTCAAAATAGTCAATATATCCTTATTGTTCTATTTCTGGCAAAATACTCTCAAAAAAACAACAGTCCTCCCTTCCTGTAGAATCTATCTCCCCCCAACCCTGCCCCAGTCTCCAAAATTTTCTAAGTCTACATTATTTAGTAAACACTATGTCATATGGGTCAATTCCTATATTGTAGAAACAAATACACACACACCTACATACACATACATACAGTAATATCCAAAACATAATAGAGCTTGAAATATAAAGTATGGCAGATTATAATACATGGCGTATAATCTATCTGTCAAAACAAAAGCTATTATTCTATCCTTTCTGTGAAAATATATTATCTAACATTTTCGTTCATGATGGAAAATCTATAAGCAAAGATAAGCAGTGTGCACCATCTTGTGGATGAATTTCCCAACAACCCAGCAGATTGTACCTCCATCCCCCATTTTCTGAACAAAGAGATCATTTCTACTGAGAAATAACCTATATTCTGCACCTTACTTTCCTTCTACCTCTCAGTCAAACGTGTGCTCTCAGGCTCCACTTTTTTCAGAGTTCCCCCTCTCTAGTTAACATTTGTGGTCAATATGATAAAGTCATCAGGGACAGAGTAAATGGCTCAGGTGTTTCCTTCAAAGCAATCATGGCTGGGCGACTAAGATATTGGGTGCAGTCCAGGCATCAAGACGTTTAGATCAATGCTAGTAAGTGAAGCAGTGCGGGTATAGGTCTGATTATAATTTGGGGTCAAAAATGCTGAGATCAGAATCTGAATGAATGCTATGGTATAGAGGTATGAGGTTAAAAAAAAACTGGGAAAAAGAATTTGGAAGTCACATAAATCCCTCAAATGCAAATGTTACTAAGATGAGTACAGGAAGCTCAAATTAAATGGAATAGCTTAAAGACTCCAATCATATAAGCTTCCAATGGAGTAAGGAGAATGGTGGGATTATTACATAACTTTCTGTATTACAATACTCTCTTCTTATAAAATTAGCCCATTTCATCCAACCATCAGTCCTTCAGGTGAACATTATTGTTAATAGCCCCACTCTACCAGCAAGGAAATCAAGGCACAGAGAGTCCATGTAACTTGCACAGATTACAAACTTAATAAAGCCTTGGAACCTGTATTCAAACACAAATGTGTCCTTTCCATACTGTGTGCACTTCCACTCTGCTATTTCATATTTCACTACATTTTAGTGATTGAAGTGGTGTAAGGCAAACAAAGCTTTTGCTTTGCCTTCTTTTCTTTTTTTTCTTCTTTTCTTTTCTTTCTTTTCTTTTTTTTTTTTTTAAGATTTATTCATTTATTTAGAAAGAGAGAGCAGGCACAGTGGGGAGGGGCAGAAGGGGAGGGAGAAAAAGCCCTAAGCAGACTCCTCTCTGAGTGCAGAACCTGATGGTGTCTTTCTATCTCATAACCTTGAGATCACCACCTGAGCTGAAACCAAGAGTCTGGCACTTAACCAACTGCGCAACCTGGGCACTCCAGCTTTTGCTTTTTCTATCAGGCATTACAAGGTTGATGCAAGTGTCTTGGAAGGGAAAAAAAAGTAATAAAAGATGGAAAATAGAGAACTTAAGGGCAAAAGAGGGCAATGGATGGGATAGAAAGTCCCTTCAAAATCAGATAGTCAAGAGTTTAAAGGATATGTAATTGACCCTGATTCCTAATACAGAAATATCATGGTATAATATAGACTTGGCCTCCATACAGATCAGGGTCAAAGTTATATATATATTGAAATACTTCACTATCTTAGACATCGAATTATTCCTTTTTTTAAAAGATTTTATTTATTTATTTTTGCAAGAGAAAGAGAGCACACAAGAGCAAGCATGAGCAGCGGTTGGGGGGAGGGACAGAGGGAGAAGCAGACTCCCTGTGGAACAGGGAGACTGACATGGGTGGGACTCAGGCCCAGGACCCCAGGATAATGACCTGAAATGAAGGTAGACGCTTAACCTACTGACCCACCCAGGCACCCAGACATATAACAATTCTTTAAAAAATGTTTTCATGAGAGAAAATGCACATAATATAAACCTAACAACTCTTCAAAATCATTTTTCTCATTTGCAGAATGAGAACAAAACAATCTACCTTGCTTAATTAAAATGTATGGTAAATTCAGTGATTTCAATAAATGATTGTTTTCCTTTTCTATATTTCGAGAATGTTATAATTGAAATCACTGTATAAACAAATCTAATTAGAAAGCTATCTCGACATGAGTTCATATTTTTATTAACACCCAAAGAAGAGGCTAAAACAGACTTCAAGAAGGAAAGACACGAAGCAGTCACAAATCTTTCTAAATTCTGTTTTAAAGTACGTTGGTAGCTGAGGAATTTTTTACTTGAATATCAGTTTGGACTGCAAAGAAACAGAGGGAATAATCACTTTGATCCAGGCAGTATAGGAAGTCATTAACTCAAACCCTCAATTTATGCGAAAGAGGACACAGGTCCAGCAAGATCAGCAATCTCTGGGATGTATGTAATGTGGATTTTTTTTTTATTAAATACTAAGAGTATACACCAGATGATAGCTTCTTTGAAATAAAAACTATAACAAAATAAGTAGCAAATAAATACATTTAACACATAAAAAAGGAACAAAACCAAAACCAAACATCTTCACAATGTGGAGATATTTTGAGTGGGTAATTAGCTACATAATCTCCATGGATACTCATTTGCTCCATGGTGCCACATAATTAAGGTCATTTTTATTCACAAATGTCCTCTATGTGACTAACAGTCTTTGTACAGATACATAACAATAACAATAATAACAGAGTTATTCCCAAGAAAATTAACCGAATGGGCAGATAAGCAAAGACAATCTGCTTCTACACATTTACTTACAAAAGAGAAAACGAGAGAGAGAATTTTGAATTTTATTGAAATACTTTCAATTCCCCAAATATACCATGTGTTTCTTACCTGACTCCTTGGTACTATTGTTCCCATTGCTGCTTGCCTTTGTTGGAACGGTCAACAGCGCAGTATTCTTATTTGATCTACCACAGATAGTTAAAAATTCCTGCCTCTACGTAGATTTCCTCACTCCAATACCCAAATAACACTTGTAGTTCAGAAGCCTTATCAGTTCATCTCCCTTCGCTCTCCTTGCAACAACTAGCTAGAACAATGTCTAGAACCTAGTACTAATTGAAAATTACTTTATATAAGCTGAGCAACAAGCTATCCATAAAATTATTTTCAGGGTAAAACTGGATATGGTGTATTTTTTTTTTCATTAATAGTCAATTTGATGGTAATTTAACTGAGACAAAAATCTATCATGAACTATAAACTAATATTAAGGAATTAGACTAAGAATATACATGTGATTAGATTCAAATAGAAGTAGAGCAAAAGAGGGGTGCCAGGCTGGCTCAGTCAGTGGAGTGTGTAACTTTGATCTCAGGGTTGTGAGTTTGAGCCCCACATTGGGTGTAGAGATTACTTAAAAATAAAATCTTTAAAAAAAAAAAGGAAAAACCAAAAGAAACTGATGAACTAATTTATGTAAATGTGCAATTTGGTACATACACATATACAAATATAATATTTATGAATATGTCTGTGCATGAATGTGTATATATTTATAATTACATAAAAATAAAAATTTTTTCTTCAAAGTGCACATGTGTATTTCATACCCAATGCCTTATTTATCTAGAAAATATTATAGCTACATATATTATCTTCAACAAATCAAATCTAGCAGGAAAGAAGGAGAAAAGAAACATCTAAGGAATCAACAGAATAAGACCTTAAATGAAATGAGTAAAGCACTTTGGGCCATGTAAACAATGGCCGGTAATACTAGTATAGGGAAGGAAAAACTTGTTCTTAACCTCCTAGGATCAGTACTGGGGAGCTGTGAACTTAACTGACAACAGACAAAGTAACAGGTGTAAAGACATCCAAATTTATAAATTTTTAATTTTACATGTATAAGACATCACAAAAAGAATTGGATACGCAAAGAAGTGGTGAGATTTGAGAGCTGATAGAACATTTTAAAAAGGAAAAGAAAGGGGGAGAAAGGCCACTGAAGGGAAAGTAAATGAATTTTAGGAACAATAAATGAGTCCTTAGGAGAACAGATGGAAGAGATAATGGTTTGTGTCCATGTCTGTCGGAGTATGGTGCCTACTTCTCTGCTCTCCTGTGATGAGTCAGTCTTCCCTGGTGGATAAAATGCTTGGGGAGAGGATTTATGACAATTGAGATTTCCTGGAGGAGCATATGTTTTTTTGGTGGATAAGGGGACTTCAGGGAAAGCTCTTCCCTGCATTGTGGATTCTCAGCTATCTTCAGCTCAGAGTAGTCTTTATGTCACTGAGGCACATTTCGGAGCCTTTCGTTTGGCAGTTCAGTGATTCCTGGGAACATCACCATTTGATGTAGCATATATTGACGTTCATGATGAGCCTATGTCAAGTTGTCAAGAAAGACCTTTTATTAACATGTTTTGCTTAGGAAGGTGAGGTATATTGTTATAATTAAAAAGTAATTTTCAAAACCAAGGTGATTAAATGTTGGTGTTTAAATATTTAAGATGAAATCACTATCTAATACTTGGGCACTAATGTGGTGGTTAGCAAATGCACATATGTGTACTCACCTAATATGTTACTTATTGCTTATTTGTATTTGAGTGAAAGTATTTAATATAATTGCAATCCGAATATAATAAGTTTTTCTATAACATAAAAAGCTCTCAAATATTACATATTTAATGATATATCCATCTGCAATAAAAGAAGAAAAGGCCATGTATAATTAATAAGAGTATATGAATCCATAAAACCAAACGTTCCCTGGGTGATTTGATAAAGCAAACTAACCACAGCTATCAATCTACTGAAACCTTTCCATAAGTAAGAGGTCAAACTCACAACCCATCAGTCCTTCTTGGCAGTGAAATGGAAGCTACACCCAGGTGAAATAGCTCCAATTCTTGTTTACAAGGGTTTTCCATACTTGGAGCTCATTAAAAACCAGAAGCATCTTTGAGAACAAGCAGATGTTTATTTCTTCTACTAGAAATTGAGTGATTTTCTTGTCATTTTCTTCAGCTATCCTTCCTCTGTCTTTAAATAAATGATGGCCTGAAATATTAGCACAAACCCAGAGATTATAAAACCATGCAGAGTAGCAAGTAAGAATTCAAAAATGGAGTTGGGGGTTGAAGATTGGTAGAATTCTAACAGGTGCGTTATTTAGACTATACTTATTTTATGTGACGAGTTCAGCCTCACGAACCTTTGAAAGTATCGTGTTGGCTCTACATCCATCCATGATGGTGTTTGCGTGTAACTCCTAAGAGAGTCATGCACCGTGGTTTTCAGAATGCTTCATATTTCTTTTTCAGGGAAAGAAAATACTTCATAGTCTTCATTCTCAACAAATTCCTTTACTAAATGCCCTGAGGGATTTGCCTCTTAACTTGAAGCTGGACATTCACCTTGAAAACTGCGATACTCACTCCTTACCATGAGGGTAATACTATAGCACTTTTTAAATCAAAGCAACAATCAATTAGGATAGTGCCAGGATAATTCTATTATAGATACCTAGAAAGACACTGCAACTAATAATTGTTCTTCCATCACCTGGAATTGAGCTGTTACATTCAGTCAGTAATCTTTTCTGAGCAGGTCCCTGGGTTCATTTCTTTGTTATGCCCTGGAGTTGTAGCAAAGAACAGGAGGATAACATCCTAGCCTATGCAGAGCTTGAAGTACTAAGGGAACCGACGAAAGTTACCAGCTAATTATGTGGCACTTTAGTAAGGTCTCTGATGAAGAAGAGAAAGTTACAAGATTATACAATAAAATTTCTGGATTCAGGAGAATCTTACAGTTGAAAGTAAAATTTAAAGTGAGATATGAGTTAGCTGGGGAAAATGTTCCAGAAGGGCTAAGGTGAGAGGGAGCTTGAAAGGATGGGGGAATGATGTTAAGATTGATGTGGTTGGGGAGGTGTCACCTGGGTGGCTTAGTTGGTTAAGGTTCTGATTCTTGATTTCCAGGTCATGATCTCAGGGTTGTGGGATCAAGCGTGGAGTCGACTTGAGATTCTCTCTCTCTCTCCCTCTCCCTGTTCCCCTCTCCCTGTTCTCTCTCTCAAATAAATAAATAAAATTTTAAGAAGAAATAATAAATAAAAAAAGATTGGTGTGATTGGATTCCCGAGAACGAAGTGATGGTGGGCTACAGCAGGAGAAGTGGTGAAGATTTTGGCTTTGAGAGGGAAAGCAATCGGAAACCACAGAGACAATTGGAGCAGAGAGTTGGTGGTGTTGAAAGTGCGTTGGAGAGAGCAGTGGAGACAGTGAAATATAGCTAGGAGACCATCCCATCAACTATAAATGAGATGATGGTATTTTAACCTTATGTGATAGCACAGGTAAATAAATGCATTCAAGACAAAATTACAAGAACGATGGCTAGGATATGATTATTGACTAGCTATTGTGGTGAGAATGTGAAAAAAATAATATCGAGGATGATTCCCAGGTTTCTAGCTAACCAAATGAACAGATGATAGTGATGTTAAAACAACTTAAAAAAAAATCTATGAGAGCATAAATAACTAAATTGCCAGATCAGACTCGGAAGAATTAAACGATCTTACTCAGTGTCAATATTTATCCTAATTTCAAAGATACAACTAATTGAGAGGCACAGGTAAAGCAGAGAATGTATGGAATTTCATTCGTTTGGCATATTAAGACATTCATTAAGACATCTCTGATGCTTATTTAACAACAGTTTGTGTGTCTGTGTGTGTGTGTATCTCACACTAAACGGAAAACATTTTGGTCATGAAATATACCCATTTTAATTCTGATATTTAAATAGGGTGCATGTCCCAGATTCCAGGGCTTAGTTTTTGTTTGTTTTTATTAGCCATAAACAATTTTAAATGAACCAGACATAGCCTGCTAAAAAACAGTTCATAGATGTGGACCCTTGTGATGGTACATACCATTTGCGTCTTTGCCAAGAGGTCTGCCATTACAATTTACAAGAATTGATAAGGCTATTTTTTCTTTCTTGAGCATTTTCCATAAATGAAGGCAATTGCCGACCTGCTAATTCTTTCTTACCTACTGTGCATAAAAACTTTAGCAAATATGTTACTGCTTTCCTAAAGAATGTATTGGAAATAAAACGAAGACCTTTTTTTTTTACACTTTGCTACAGCACTAACGTTTTCTCACATGCTTTCAGATGCACTGTCATTGATTGTTATAATAACCCTGTGCAAAATGTAGTATTCTCATTTTACAAAAGAGGACTGACACCCAGAAAGGTTAGGTCATCCAAAGTAAGTTGTAGAGATGGTTTTTACATCCATTTCTGACTCCTGATTCAATATTGCTTTCTCTGTATCAGACTGCCATCATGCTCATTTGTAAATTGTAAATCGAAGCATTAGCTAAAGAAATGTAAATGCAGCATATTATTTTTTTGAAGGTTCATTTAGCTATATTTGAAAGAAAAAAAATCCTCAAGTGCTTAGTTTTATTTTAACTGTCATTTTAGAATCAAGAACCTGTGATTTATGTGTGCACTGAATGGCCCATTCACAATTATTTTCAACTTGCATGAAAACAGTGATGAATTTAGAATGCATTTTGTAGGTTACTGAAAAAGATGAGAAAATATGAAATGGAATTTCATGTGCTAAGGACTACATTATAATGGCTTTTTACTGATTGTGTGGTTGTAAATTCACTTGCAAAATATCTCTAACTTCTCTATATTATCTTCTGAGGTTCCTACTAAGTTTTTATTTATTTATTTAAAGGATATTTATTTATTTATTTATTTATTTGAGAGGTTGAGAGTGAGAGAGAGCGCATGAGCGCGCACACAAACCGGGAGAGGGGATGACGGAGAGGGAGTAGCAGGGTCTCTGCTGAGCAGGGAGCTTAACACAGGGCTTGAGGACCCTGGGGTCATGACCTGAGCTAAAGGCAGTTGCTTAACTGACTGAGCCACCCAGGTGCCCTTAGTTTTTTTGTTTTTTGTTTTTTAAATAAATAATTGCTATGTACCAATCAGCAAATCCAAATCCATGGAATTATACAGTTTTATATAGTTATTTTCTCTTAGCAAGCTCTTTAGATCAATATAATCATCAGCAATTTTATGGAAGAAAGAAGAATAATATCTCTGGAAGACAAATTTTGTGTGGTGTTTGGATTTATTTCATCAGTATGAAGGGTTCAAAAGATGCTTCAACCAGTTGTCCCAGAGCCTCCTAGGAACAACTTAAGACTTCACTCAGCCACACTATTCTTAGTCAACGGAACCCACACAGGTTTCAAACCAAACAAATCTCTTCAGAATAGATCCCTTCTTCTTTATAGAAGAAAACGAACACTTCCCTGTACCTCATATATGCATATATGGTATATCCTCTGACAGCACCCCGCCCCCAACCAAGAAAACACAGACACACACACACACAGACACACACACACAGACACACACACACTCTTCCCAATACTGCTTGTTGGAAGAGCATATTTACCTTCACTATACAAATAAGAATCCGTCTGCAGAATTAATTCTAAGTCATTTTGTTTTGTTTTGTTTTGTGTTCCTTGGACTACACTCAGTTTATGTCACAGTTAGACACTTCAGCTTTGTCCTTGGATCTCAAGCTTCTGGCATTAAAAATGGGAAGACATTAGCATTTTTCTGGTTAATTATGTCTTACCCCTCAAAAGTATAATTAAGAGAGCAAGCTAAATGGCCATAATTAGTACAGTAATTACTCTAATAAGTAAGAAACCAACAAAGCAAGGAAAGAGAAGCAAGAAGCAGCTCATTAAACACTACCATAACCATAAGCTGCCAATGAATCTTGAGTATAAGGATTGTCTTATTTCCTGTTGGGAGGTGTTCCCTGTGATAGAGTTCAGAACGTGTTATTCTAAAATATGGCACCTTGGCATATGGAAATTTCAAGCTAAAGGAATTTGAGAAATGGCATGTGCAGGAAGGGCTTTCTGACCTTTCCATGCAGCAGGTCATAAAAGTTAGGAAGGACTTTCTGATATTCTCTTGAAGTAAGTCATAAAGCCTTTATGTGAGAGGTGACCTCTCTATATCTGAAGGACAGGAGCATCCTTCTATGAAGACAAAGGTGTACAAGGAGGCATCGGCAGGAACAAGGCTTGCCCCAATTATTTTCTCTAGCACACCTTTGTCCTATTTTTCTTTCCATCATATCCCACTCTTTGTCAAAACTAGCATAAAAACCCTGAGATTTGGGCGCCTGGGTAGCGCAGTCGTTAAAGCGTCTGCCTTCGGCTCAGGGTGTGATCCCGGCGTTCCGGGATCGAGCCCCACATCGGGCTCCTCCGCTGGGAGCCTGCTTCTTCCTCTCTCACTCGCCTGCTGTGTTCCCTCTCTCGCTGGCTGTCTCTCTGTCACATAAATAAATAAAATCTTTAAAAAAAAAAAACACACCCTGAGATTTAACTGTGTCTTTGTATCTCCATTTTCTTATGAAGGCTTCTGTGTCATGTAAAACTTACATTGAATAAATTTGCATGCTTTTCCTCTTTTGATATTTCTTTTGTTATGGAGTCCCAGTCAATTTAAAAGAGTAGAGAGAAAAGATGTGTTTTTCCTCTCCTACAGTTTCTGGTGACCATAAAGGGTTGGCTGGGACACCCTACTCACTCTGGAGCAGGCAGGTGAAATTTGGGGAAAACTAGCCGGAACTAGTGAAGGATAAAAATTCTTGCCAAGGTCAACTCTTCTGGGTCTCTGTAGTGCCCAGTTGAATGACAAAGAAGAAAACCACATGCTGTCTCTTTCTTTTGAATTCAGATTAGCAGGAGAAAAACATTGTAAAAATTAGGTCTTTGGATTGTGATTCTGTTTAAATTTGGTTTGGGGGCACGCACTGTTTATCTACTTTTTCCTCCAAGGGACAACTATTGCTTCTCTGTTTTGTTTTGTTTTGTGTTCTAAAAGCTTGGTTTGGTTTTCTGCCCATCAGGGTGTGGAAATTGTCAGCTCTTCTGTGATCAGGAAAACAATTATCAAGTTGGGGACCCCAAGAATATGGTCAATAAAGCAATTATAGGAGTCCTAGATGCCTACAGTTGAAAATAAAAGTATGATAGTAACTTTAACTCAGAAACAGAGTTATATACAAGTAGCCACAAAGGCCCCAGCCCCAGCTCTCACTTTCATGTCAAATACTAGCGATTGAAACAGCAATTTAGTTAAGTGTCCCAGAGTTTTTTTAAAAACATAGGGTATTTCAGTTTATGATGTGTTTATTTGTTTGTTTTAAATACTTACTAGTTAACATCTGTAAGTTGATTATTTTTTTCCCTTCCTGCACTTCCATAGAATTATAATTAGATTTCTCATCAAGCATCTCTTACTATTATTCAAGCGGCTTTAAATAATGTTTGGTTTTACATGTCTCATAAATAAACAAATAACAAGCCCCAAATTCAAGACGTGTTTGCTAAAAAGGCACGTTCAGGACAGGGAGAGTAACAGGAAGTTAACCGCTACCCTGAATATCTACTTCTGAGAGCAACAGGATAGCATAATAGTTAAATGGAAGCTAACTTCCAAAATTATGGTGGTTGAATTAAGGTGATGTCACTGAATACAGAGGAAATGTGGACAAATATGTCATCTGTTTTGCAGATAGATTTTTAAAAACTGCAATGGTTATTCACAGAGTCTGGAAATATTATTTTAATGCATATATTCTATTTAGGAATGCCTCCAGGAAGGAAGCTGGCATGATTTGTGGTTCCTCAAGTAAAACCAAGATGTTATGCGAGATGAATATATTCTAGAGATCTACGTACAATCTTGTGGCTAATTTTAACAATACTGGATTGTGAACTTAACAATTTGTTAAGTGGGGAGACTTCATGTTAAGTGGTTTTAGCACAAGAAAGTAATATTAATAACAATGATAATAATGGATTGTGATCTATAGAAAAAATAAATATCCTCAATGTCACACTGACAAAAATAAATAAATGATAAATAAATGGGAAAGAACAGATAGTTTTTAGTAGATTTCTAACTAATAAGGTAGAAGAGATGATGGAAATATTCTCCATTTAAGAAACACCACATTGAGACATCCTAAAATTATCATAATAAACAGGATAATCACACACTCTTGAAGTGTCATCCAATGAAGTACTTTAAAATCATAAATGGAAATTAGTTAACTTTACAATTCAAAAACCTACACCCACCACCTTAACCAATTGCTTAAAGGTAACAACACCTGTAATCAGACATATTGGCATTATGTATCTCCTGATATGATGCGCGAAGAAGGCACACAATGTCAGTTCTGTGGTACCTTTTTTGCAAAAACCACATTTTTTAAAAGATTTTATTTATTTATTGACAGAGAGAGAGACAACCAGCAAGAGAGGGAACAGACACAGGGGGAGTGGGAGAGGAAGAAGCAGGCTCCCAGTGGCGCAGGGAGCCCAACGCGGGGCTCAATCCCAGGATCCCGTGATCACGCCCTGAACCGAAGGCAGATGCTTAGCAACTGAGCCACCCAGGGGCCCCTGCAAAAACCACATTTTTAACAATAGTCAACAACAGACAAACCCAAATTGAATAGTTCTAAGAAATAATAAGAAATGGTTAGTCATATAGACAAAAAAAGAAGGTGACATTTTCCAGGATGGAAGGAGACTAAAGAGGCAGAAACACTATACTTAAGATGAGGGAACATGGATTGTTGGCATTTATTCTATGGTTATGTAAGATGTAATATTTGAGAAGTAGAGTGAAGGGCAGACAAAAATGTATTGTTTTTGCAACTATTCTTATGAGTTTGAATTATTGTAAAAGAAAAAAAAGTCATTTGGGGGTCTTAGTTCTTAGATACAAATGATAGAATGGAGACAAAATTGTAGCACATACTATTAGGTTATGAATTCAAACATTAATTTAATAGACGTGAGCGTGTATGGATATTTATAGGAAGAGATAAAAATCAAAGTAGTAAGGTGCATAATTTTTGGACAAAATAAAAAACATTAACAAAATACGTCTTTAAAAAGGGTTAGAATTTGTTACATAACACAATATTTGTCTATTAAATTAGTATTCTCATATGTGTCTTTAAAAATCATTAGAACAGGGGTACATGGGTGGCTCAGTCGGTTGAGTGTCTAACTCTTGATTTCAGCTCAGGTCATGATCTCAGGGTTGTGAGATCAAGCCCCATGTCAAGCTCTACACTGGGCTTGGACCCTACTTAAGATTCTCTCTCTCTCTCCCTCTCCATCTACCCCCACCCCAACAAGTCACGAGCTCTTTCTGAATATAAATAAATAAATAAATAATAAATAATAATCATCAGAACATCCTTCTCTATAGTAGAATTGGCTATATTATTTTCTCTCTCCTAACCTGGGTAACCTCAAGATCTTAGCTTAATGACAGCTGTCTAGACCTACACCAAATACTTATTTCCCGTTTCATGATAGTTTCCAGGGATAATGTTATTTACTCTCATGGAAGAATTAGAAGAATGTACTGAATACCAAGAAAGCCAAATAAACCACCAATATATTGTTTATTACAAGGGCCCTACCACTAACATGTTCATGAAATATGCATAAATTATTTGAGATTACGTAAGGAGTCATTTTCACTTATTTTCTTTAAGATTTTATTTTTTAAGTAATCTCTACACCCAACATAGGACTTGAACTCACAACCCCGAGATGAAGCGTCACATGCTCTACTGACTGAGCCACCCAGGCACCCCCACAACTATTTGCTAAGAAAAATACGCCATTTTGCTAGCCATAGTAATCCCTGTTAAGTGTTAGATTGCTAAATACAAATATTTTGCTGGTAACATGTAATTATTAATGGTGTGTGGTGTGTGTGGATGATAGGGCCACGGCAAATAGATTCTGTACAAGATTTTCATATTCTTTAAGAACAATTGGCCTAATGCAATTTTTATTTAAGATGAGTTAGTTTGGGGCACCTGGGTGGCTCAGTCAGTTAAGCGGCTGCCTTCGGCTGGGGTTCGGCTGGGGTCATAATCCTAGTGCTCTGGGATCCAGCCCCACATTGGGCTCCTTGCTCAGCAGGGAGCTGGCTTCTCCCTCTGCCTCTGCCTGCAGCTCTCCCTGCTTGTACTCTCTCACTCTTTCTCTCTTACAAATAAATAAATAAAATCTTAAAAAAAAAATAAGATGAATTAGTTGGCACCCATGGTGATCTCTTAAGGAGTAATTAATTTTTTAAAAAAACTTTATCAAAGCATTGAATTAGAAAATACTTTCTGCTCTGAAGGAGGACTTGGATATGATCTTACTAAGGAAAAACTGCTTAGGCCAAGTGCAAAACGTACAACCTAAAATCTTTTCTAACGAACAAGAAGGATTTTTTTTGCCACAGGGCAAACTACTTGTTACTGTAATAAATTAGGTTGTCTTAATAGTCATAGCATCTCAGAGCTGAAAGTAACTTTGTATGACGTCCCATGCGGTTGCTTGATTATAGAAATAAGAAACAGCCTCAGACAGGTTAACCACTTTTCCCAGCAAGGCATCAGAAACTTTGCACTGTCACACCACACAAAATAACAATGTTTCTAGTTATCATGATGCTTTATAATCATGCTTTTCACACATTTTCAGTGTGCCCTCATCCACACTTCTTCAGTCAGTGGCTCTTTAAACTGTGCAGTACGGGTCAGAACTCATTTTACATATTTTAAATAACTGGTCTGAAAGTGAGGTTTGAAATTAAAGGTGGCAAATGTTAACTATGCTATTTTGATTTATGGAAATGACAAAGGGCCTAAGGCTTGGAGAGAGGTAAAATCTTATTCAGAAAGTTGAACAGTAGGCTTAACTCTCGGCATTGACCTTCTTAATACTCTTGTTTTTAAGGTATCCTGTGCTATTAGGGGAGACTCATTTGTAAAATTCCAGTTACAATTCTCTGCCTCAATGTCCTGAAATCTCTCTTTTTTTTTTTAAGATTTTATTTATTTATTTGACAGAGATAGAGACAGCCAGCGAGAGAGGGAACACAAGCAGGGGGAGTGGGAGAGGAAGAAGCAGGCTCCCAGCGGAGGAGCCTGATGTGGGGCTCGATCCCATAACGCCGGGATCACGCCCTGAGCCGAAGGCAGACGCTTAACCACTGTGCCACCCAGGCGCCCCATGTCCTGAAATCTTTTAATCTGTCAACCAACACCAAAAGATATTTTTAAGCATCTATTTTGTGCTCAGAAAGGTGCCGTTAAAGTTATAACAGAAAGTAATTTAAACAGGATCCCTGCTCTCTTAGAGTATACAGTCTAGTAGGGGATCATAAAATAACAAAAAGCCATTGCTACATAATTTTATTTGGAATCTGATAAAAAGTACATTGTACTGTGGTAGTGTATAGGAACGGTACTGGATTAGTAAACTCCTCCTAAAATAACGGTGCATAGCAAGCCATCGAAAAATTCTGTGGCTTGATTTCTATTTCCACCTATGATGGAATCGCTGATTTTGGAATAGCTGGCCCAATTTAAGTATGCACAAAGCTGTATTAAAAATATAAGGCAGGGACTTCTGGGGAAGAGGACAGAGTAGGAGGATCCTAAGCTCACCTCCTCCCATGGGTATTACTAGATAACACCCACATCAGTATAAATAACCCAGAAAATGACCCAAAGACTGGCAGAGTAGGTTCCACAACTAAATATAGAGAAGAGGCCACATGGAGGAGGGGAGGAAGGGTGGAGATGTGGAAGGGAGACAACTGAACTCACAGACTCTCCATGGGAGGGAAGGACACGGCAGGCACGGAGATGGGAGAGGAGTGGAGCCCCACTCCAGGTGTGGGAGACCAACATGGAGAAGATGAATGCCTGCAACATTTGGCTTTGGAAACCAGACGGACTTAACAATCAGTGGAGCTTAATACCTGGAACTTCAAAAATTGGCTGGCTCAGCTCTGGGAGAGTTAGGAGGGAAGACGCCTCACCTTTAAAGAGACAGCACAACAAAGAACATACAACATAGCAGCAACAGTTTGAAGAAATGTCTGAGCTATACGGAAGGAGATTTATTTACTAATCTCAGAGCCAGTTCTGGAGGGGCAGGGATCTTTGGGGAACTTCTTCAAGAACAAAAGAACTGGTAGGTGCCATTTCCCTCCCCTTCCCCACAAGTGTTGGCGAGGATGTGGAGAGAAAGGAACCTTCATGCACGTTGGTGGAAATGCAAAATGGTGCAGCCGCTGTGGAAAACAGTATGGTGGTTCCTCAAAAAATTAAAAATAGAACTACCATATGATCCAGTAATTGCACTACTGGGTATTTACCTAAAAAATACAAAAAAAAAAAAAAATCTAACTAATTCGAAAAGATATATGCACTCCTATGTTTACTGCAGTATTATTTATAATAGCCAAATTACGGATGTAGCCCAAGTGTCCATGGATCAATGAATAGATAAAGAAGAAGTGATGTACATATGTGTGTATATATATTAGTCACCCACAAAAAAGAATGAAATCTTGCCATTTGCAACAACATGGATGGATCTAGATGGTATAATGCTAAGTGAATTAAGTCAGTCAGAGAAAGACAAATACCATATGATTTCACTCATATGTGGAATTTAAGAAACAAAACAAAGAAAAAAAAGAAACAAACCAAAAAAAGAATGTACAGAATGGTTGAATCACTATATTGTACACCTGAAACTAATATAACAATGTATGTTAACTGTACTTGAATCAAAATTTTTTTTAAAAAAGATAAGGCAATGTTTTCAAGGAATTGGACAATAGATCCAAGCCCTGATAAGATACAAGGAATCAAACAGAATTTGGAAATTGAATCCCCCACATGTAGAGGGACTTGGGCAACATTCTAGGCTTTCAGAAATGTTCCCTGGTGTTCCACAATTTCAGGTGGCCAACCAAAAAATGAACTGCATACTATGATAAAATCAACCCTCTTCTGAGGGAGAAAAAAAGATTGTAAAATCTTTACAAAATAAATCAACCAAATGTGCTTAGAGCACATTTAAAAAAAACAAGCCAATTGTGAAAAAAAAAAAAAAAAAAAACAAGAAACAAAACAAGACATGGGCTGCCATCATCAACAATTAAAATAATCAGACAAAATAAATGAAATGTGCATTTTTAGATATTGGGCAATGACAGTACTTACTGAAATCTTTGAATTAACAAATGAGATGACCTCTATTATTGTCCTTTTTTTTAAGATTATTTATTTTATATTATTGTCCTATCTTTCTGTATGGAAGCACACAATGGCTTAAGGGGAACTAGATGAAAACTAAGTAGAGCATGGAAGTCAGATAAGAGGCAGATATCAAAAGACAGATATCAGAGTTGGAGGGAGCCAGGATTTATAGAGAAAAATATCAGGGAAGAGAAGCTGTAGAGAGAAAGTTCCAGAAATTTTCATGGATGTCCCTTTAGGTTTTGGCTGTAAAAGTGGCAGAATATGCCACCTCACAACACACCATTTTGGCTTGAGGACTGTTTTGAGCTAAAGTCATTTGATAAGAAGCAGATACAAGGAAAGTGCAGTGCCCTCCCCCTATTTGCCTAAAAGCAGGATATAAATTTCAAAGCTATCCTTCTTTCCCTCTCTACCAAGAAGAATAAAGGCTACTCCCTGGGGACACTTCAGGCCCTTATCAATGGAGAAGGTGCAGACTTAAGTGTGCATAACAAAGTTTACTCTTGTTTACCAGGCTTTTCCTCATTTTTCCCTAGGTTCCTTCCATGTATACATGAGATGTACTGCTAATAAACTTTTGTTTCTTTTCCTCTTGTTAATTTGTCTTTTGTTATGATGACTCCAGTCATGACCTCAGAAAAGTAGAGGAAGAGTATTTTTTCCCTTACAGCTAAATAATAGCTATGCCTTTGTAGACTAAGATCACACAAGGCCAGTTAAATAACTACTGGAATTCTACAGGATGACCAATTCACCCAGGGCTGGGAGATGTTCAAATTCTGAACAGCTGGAGTGGTGCTTCAAACTCCAGAATTGTCACATCGTAATTGTAGGGTTCAGCCATACCCCATACTTTAACCAAGCTAGTACAAGGACGCTTGGGAACGTAGAGAACTAAATGATATAAAAATGCAGGAAATAGAACTGCCAAAAAATTACACTTTTTAAAATCATTGGATGAGTTTATCAATAGATAGGACCCCACAGACCAAAAGGTGAGTGACCTAAAGTTAGAAAAATGAAAAAGAAAAAAAAAAAAGCCGTCTGTAAGGTAATAAAGCATTCTAGTACATGTGTACCCGAAATCACAGAAGGAAATGAGTAAAGGTAGGCAGCAAAAATATTTGAAGAAATAATGTTCATTTACTTTTTCAACTTTCATGAAAACTATAAATCCAAAAATCCACAAATTCAGTTTAATAAAAGTGAAGCAGGGTAAGCATAAGGAAAAAAATACCAAGGCAGTACATATTCAAATGGATGAAATATAGTCATAAAAAGAAAATCATATGATCAGCCAGAGAAAAGAGACAAATTATTTGCAGAGGAAGAAATGTTAAGAATTGCTGCTTACTTATCAGAAACAATGCAAGGACAAAGAAAATGATCTATCTTTAACTTACTAAAAAAAATTCTGTCAATGTTAAGTTCTTTATCCAATGAAAGCAGCATTTATAAATAAAGCTGAAACAAAGACTCATTGCAGACCAAAGACTACCTAAAGAATTTGTCTTCAGAAAACTTGCACTTTGAGATGTGTTAAATGAAGCACTTTACACTGAAGAAAATTGAAGAAAGCTGGAAACTTTGTTGTATGTAAAGAAATAAATGGTACTAGAAATGGCAAAATCATACAAAAATAAATATATAATTTCTTCATCTTTCTTCAAAAATCTTCAAAATATAATTCAAATAAAATTAATATAAATATATTTTGGAACTTATACATATAGAATTTTTTTAGGAGGGGTGGGAGTGGGTGGGGGAGAGAGAATCTTAAGCAGGCTCAACACCCAGCATGGAACCCATCGTGGGGCTTGATCTCATGACCCTGAGATCATGACCTGAGCCAAAATCAAGAGTTGGACACTTCACTGACTGAGCTGCCCAGGTTCTCCACATTTAGAATTTTAATGTTTGATACATAACTCTAAGGATAGAAGGGACACATGGAATTAATCGCATTGTTGTTAGTTTCCTACAAAATATATTAAATAGTATGATATTGTTTAAAACTAAGCTGGTATGATAAAAAATGTAGTTTCAAGAACATTTTTTAGAGCAATGGTGTAAAATATAGCATAAAAATATAGCTAATAAACTAACAGTGGAGATACAATGGAAGTTAAAAATCTTTGTATAATTAATTTAAAAATAAGGCATAAAAATAGGGAAAATGGACCAAAGAATAACCAAAGCAATTAGACAACAAATTACAAGACTAAAATTTAAACAAAACTACATCAATATTTATATTAACTGTAAGTGGCCTGAACACATCTTATTTACAACCTGGATAAAAAAGTGAGATGAAAGTGTATGTTTTCTAAACAAGAAGCACTTAAATAGAAATTCGAAGAGGAGTTAGAACTACATCACGCAAACAATCCTCATAAGAAAGTTTTCATGGCTACATAAATATCAAACATAAATTAAATACATGTATGCTTCAAAGGGCAATATCAAAAAAGTAAAATGCAACCCAGAGCAGGGGTGAAAATATTACAAAACTGATAAGGTACTTGTATCTACAAAGAACTCTTAAAACTCAATAACAAAAATACAAATAATCCAATTTTTGGAAGTGGCCAAAGAATCTGAATAGACATTTCTTGAAAGAAGATATAAAGATTGTTCACACAAGAAGAGGCTCAACATCATTAGTCATTGTGTAAATGCAAATCAAAACCATAGGGAAATACCTCTTCATACCACGAGGGTGGCTATAATGGAAAAGCCACATATCAGCAACTGTTGGCAAGGATGTAGAAACATTGGAACACTGCACATTGCTAGTGGGAACAAAATGATGCAGGGACTTTGGAGAACAGTCTAGCAGTTCCTCAAATAAACACTGAGGATCATGTAACACAGCAATTCTACTCTTAGGTAAATATTAAAGAGAAAAACATATGACTGCACAAAAACATGTATATGAATATTAATAGCAACATTAAACATAAGAGTCAACAGAGAGAAACAAATGAATTGTCCACTAACTGATGAATGGATGAACAAAATGTAATATAGACATGCAGTGGAATATTATGTGTTCTTAAAAAGAAAGAAATACTGAAAAACTTTGTAATGTGGATGAACCTTGAAACTTTATGATAAGTGAAAGAAAGCCACTCCCAAAGACTACATATGGTATGATTCCACTTAAATGAATAGCCAATGCTATAGAGACGTAAAGTAGGTAGATATTTGGTTTTGGCTGGGGTGAGATAGAGGATGAAAGAGTGATAGCTAAAGAGTAAGTCTTTCTTTGAAGAGAAAAAAAATGTCCTAAAATTGACTGTAGTGATGGTTGCACATATCTGTGAATATACTAAAATCATTATATATTTTGAGCAAATATACCAAAAATTATTTTCACAAATTCGGTTTAGTTAATATTTTGAAATTATTTTCCAAATTGGTCTTTAAGAAATACAGGTGCTATATCCATCAACTTATAGTAACTTTTTTTCTATTATATGTTTTATTTAGATCAATGTATATATGCCTAGATGATTTTTGATTGTTTAAAAAATATTAAACATACTCACCAAATAGATAATTTTTTTTTAAAGATTTTATTTATTTATTTGACAGAGACAGAGACAGCCAGCGAGAGAGGGAACACAAGCAGGGGGAGTGGGAGAGGAAGAAGCAGGCTCATAGCAGAGGAGCCTGATGTGGGGCTCGATCCCAGAACGCCAGGATCACGCCCTGAGCCGAAGGCAGACGCTTAACCGCTGTGCCACCCAGGTGCCCCACCAAACAGATAATTTTTAATATGATTGCTAAGTATAGAGAAGATAATTTTTTTGTCATTTAAAGAGCCTGAACCTATGGTCCAAAGAGTGCTGAATTCCATCTCTCTGGGCACACCTTTTTTTTTTTTTTTTTTTTTAATTGTTGTCTCTGACTCAAGCCAAGAATCAGAATTAATCCTGGGTCTTTTGCTAGGACTATTAGGAAAAAGGAATACTTTTTTCTGACGAAGTTATACAGTAGGTAAGTGTTCTGTAGCTGACAACTTTGCTACAATTCTAGGAAGTTCTGCCAAGAAAATGTGGAGTGACATGTAGAGAAAAAGAATAAATGAAAATTAATTTCTTTCTTTCTCTTTTTTTCTTTGTTTCTTTCTTTTGTTCAAGATTTATTTATTTATTTCAGAGAGAGAGGGAGAGCAGGGGAGGGGCAGAGGGAGAGAGAATGAGAGAATCTTTAAGCAGACTCCACACTGAGCACAGAGCCCAATGGGGTCTTGAACTCACAACTCTAAGATCAAGACCTAAGCCAAAACCAAGAGTCCTACACTCAATCAACTGTGCCATCCAGGCACCTCTAAATGAGAATTTCATTGAAATTCTTCATTTAGAAATACCTGAGGCCAGATATACCCTGCTTGACCCCTGGAAATTCCCAATCACATGAATTAATACTTTTCCCTGTTTGCAAAGATTATTTTGACCTGAATATCTGTCATCTGTAACCAAGTGTCCTGATACCAAATGCAGTATTGAAGTAGATGGCTCATAGGATTCTTTTTCTTCTTTTAACATACTACTATTATTTCTTGAATATAAAATCAAATGTTAAAAGGAAATCCAAAACTCTTTTGGTGAAATACACTATTTACTTTCTAAACTCTACTATTTTGAAAGATAACCTTTCATTCGAAAAATGTTTTTGAATATTTAAAACCATTCACAAAGTTAAAGAAACACCTTTTCTTATGTGATAATTTCACTTTGAATATTGATTCTTTGGGGAAAAGGGAAATATACATTTAAATGGAGAACAAAATTTGTTGAAGGTCTTACTACTGCCCTCAATGATTCAATATAATTTGCATCTAGATTATTGAAATAGCCTCCTTACTAGACTTTCCACTTTAGCCCTTGCTTCTCTGTATTCTAATCACAAGATTGACTAAGTAATTATTTTTAAATGTAGTTCTTTGTATTTTTTTTGCTCAAAATTCTTTGCTTAAAAACATGTAATGATTTTCCATTTCACTCAGGAGTAAAAGACAAAAATCAGAGTTGATGGCCTATATGGCCCTGCATTCTTGTATTCACCTGCACTCCACCCACATCTGTATTTTCTTTTTTTTTTTTTAAGAATTTATTTATTTATTTGACGAGAGAAAGAGACAGCCAGCCAGAGAGGGAACACAAGCAGGGGGAGTGGGAGAGGAAGAAGCAGGCTCCCAGTGGAGCAGGGAGCCCAATGTGAGGCTCGATTCCAGAACCCCAGGATCACGCCGAGCTGAAGGCAGACGCTTAACGACTGAGCCACCCAGGCGCCCCCACGTCCATATTTTCTATTCTCATTACCTGCTGTCTTTTCTCTATCTCACCACAATCTGAGATGCTATATGTTGCTGCTTGTGTATTTATTGTCTGTCCCTCCCTGTTCCCTTACATCTGCCAGAGATTGTAGGCTCCACGAAGCCACTGAGGTCAGAGGGTCATGTCTGTTATTTTCATTGCTATATTCTCTGTGCTTAGAACATCATCCTGCATGTGGAAACATTATTTGTTGAATGATTGAAAACAAGGGTAGAAGAGTGAATTAATGTGTGAAAATATGTGTTATGCTGTGGTATGCAGAACAATTAACAGATTTTAGTTATATGAATGCTAGTATTTGAAGTGAGTTGATAAAAATGAATAGGGGCACCTGAGTGGCTCAGTCAGTTAAGCCTCTGACTCTTGATTTCGGCTCAGGTCATGTATCTGGGTTCTGAGTTGGACCCCAGCATTGGGCTCTGTGCTCAGTGGGAGTCTTCTTGAGATTCGCTCTCTCCCTCTGCCCCTCCTCCCCACTATAAATAAATAAATAAATAAACTTTCGAAAAAATGAATAAAATGAAATTTTTAAATTAAAAAAATGAAAAAATAAATTAATATAAAGATAGATTATTCTGCAATCCTTTTTTGAAGATTGATCGATTGACTGACTTGAGAGAGAGAAAGGGAGAGAGAGAGAGCGGGAGTAGAAGCAGGGGGAGGGGCAAAGGCAGAAGGAGAGAGAATCTCAAGCCTACTCCATGCTCAGTGCAGAGCCTGGGTCAAGGCTCAATCTCAGGACCTTGAGATCATGACCTGAGCTGAAACCAAGAGTTGGACGCTTAACAGACTGAGCTACCCAGGTGCCCCCCACCTGTTTTTTAAAAAGAGTTATTTATTTATTTATTTTCATTCTGAAATCTTCTGACCACATTAGATCACTGGCACATATGATATCTTTATGAAATGGGACTCAGCTGTCTATTTATGTAAAAAAAAAAGCAACCAAAAACTTGAGTTTTAGACCACAGAGCTTTGGTGAACCCTATATGTAACATCAGGGAAATACATTTTAAAAATTGAATTAATAATACCTGTCTTAAAAATATCTTTTAGGAACATGTATTCTGAAGTATGCTTCCAGTAAAAAATGTTCTTGTTAAAAAAAAATAACTTTAACTGAGGGTATTTGTTCAAAATAAAGCATATCCAACAGGAGGTGGGGGGTGATAGGTGAAATAGGTGAAGGGGATGAAGAGTACATTTATCATGATGAGCACTGAGTAATGTATTGAAATGTCGAATCACTATATTGTACACCTGAAACTAATATAACACTATGTTAACTATACTGGAATTAAAGTAAAAAGCTTAATACAAAAAGATATTGTGAACATGTTGGCATTCTGTATTATGTAATGCTACACCTTTTTAAGTATCACCTTTAAAACTGTGGCTCTTGGTATACCTCCCCAGTGCTTTATATTTAAGGAACTCACCTGATTCCATAGCCTGCTTTCTATGGGTCTCTTCTACGGGGATAGATTTTCAATTAAGATTTGACAAGATGCCCAAACTACTGAAGAGAGAATGTTGTGAAATCTTTCTCCTCTCCCACCAGAAACTTAAGCTGTATTTGGCTGATGTTCATTTTACTTAGTTAACAATTATGTGGTCACTCTCAAGGGAATCACACAAGGCATGGCCCTGGCTGACCTCCGTGGCAGGTAGGGTGTACTCTATCCCACTTTCTGGGCTAAGCTTCAATTCCATCTTCCTATTTTATACAGATTTCTTCATGCAGGGCAAAACTAACACTACTAAAATTCACATTACTTATATATTGCTAAGCATAAAATCTACGTTTACTCAAGCCAATTAGTCAAAATTATAGGCTATAATCATTCCTAAACATTATCTTATAAGTAATACTTACAGTTTTTGATAAGCAATGAAATGACTAAAGAATCCTCCACAGCTCTGAAGCCTACAGTTTTTGCTACAACTCAGCAATCACTCAGATGAAGAGGTCTTTTCCTTCTTTATGCATAGTTAGCTTTGGAATTAATAGTCTTCCTTAGAGAAATGAACCACTTGTACAGAAGGTTAGGGAACCCTCTCAGGGACATCTCAGAAAAAAAATCTGTGCAATTATTGGGAATGAGAAATATTTCTTTATTTTTGCACAACTTTTTGTGCCATAGTTTCTATGGCTTCAACATGAGTAACTATAAGAATCAAATGAGATATTTTGTAGAATTGCAGATTAAATTGCAATTCATATCCAAAGTAAAGGACCATTAGGTATGTCAAAGACAAAAATCAAACAAGTAGGGAAATTGATTTTAGCAAGGCTATTGTCATAGGATGAGGCCCCATATCCAAGGATTAGAGTGTCTTGGTGAGGTGGTTTTGCCTCATACTTTTATAGGGAGGAGTATACAGATGGTTATAGAAGAGTGATTAATAAGGGCAGCCTTAATCTCAGTCAGCTGAAGAGAAAATGCTTATCATTGTGTCTAGCTGGTTACAGGGAATCGAACAGTTCAGCTAGTCTTTTACAAATCCCTTTCATGAGGTGTTAATGATTGCACTGTGCCTACTGCATAGAGATCATTTAATATGATTTCTCTGTCATTATCGTTGGTGTATATCATAACTTTAGGAAATCAGGTCCTGAGTTAGGTTCTCTCTCTCTCTCTCTTTTTCACTCTCTCTCTCTTTTTGCTAACTGACAGGGCAGAGAATAAACTGTCTACTTGGCTTGTATGGGCAGAGTAGCGTCCTCCTCATGGATTCACTCCCAGGGATTCTATGACATGCTGTCACCTGGCTGATCCTTACCTCCTAGATATGAGTCATCGGAGAGTTACTTGCTTATAAGCCTTGTTTCTCTAGATATCCTAAGCATTTGGGTAAGCGTCAGTATCTTCCCAGGACATACTTTCATTTCTCACTAACCTAGTAATTTATCTACATTTATTTCTCTGAGTGATTCTGCCAGTGAATTGGGAACTATATGTGCTATGAGACAGCTTAACTGCCTACAGTCAATTCAATAAATAAATAAGTAAATCTCACTCTATAGATGTAAATCGTCATGATCCTATTTGAATGCACCTTGTTTGCCTTAAATTGTTTAATCCAGCATAGACAGTGATTCAACCAGCAGGTTGCTCTTGAATAGCCTAGGATTGCAGGCTGAAATTACTCTGCAGAATAAATTTCTCTTAATGTCTTTTTATCCTAAGTAATATTCATTCTTACAACTTTCATTTAAAAAGTGGGTAATGTAATGTCACACACATACCATTTTCTCAGCTGCAATTTTCAAAAGAATGAGTTCTATAAAAATGTTCCCCAAAGGGGTAACTATAGTTTGTTTAAGTTAGTTTTAAAATAGATTTTAAAATATAGTTTTGAATCACTTCCTGTCTCTCCATTGGCTCACAACTACGATCACATTTGCAACATCTTCCACGTTAGTATAAGTCAATTTCTGGCTTGCCTTTGGGGAATTATCATGATTAAAGACTCTCATTCCGACATGACCCTCATTCACAACAGAGTAAAATTTGTCAGCCCCAAGGCTCCTCATTAAATCTTCAAATCACGTTACAAGTAGAATTAAAATTTGTATTTAAATAAATTGTCCTTCAGATATAAGGTTGTATTATGCACATAACTTAGTGAAATGAAAGCCAACAATGCTTTTATAATTAAGAAGTTTGAGTTGCTTTGAAACTAACATGAAAATTGGAATGAGATGTTCACATTACAGTTCTGTCATTTCTGGGTATTATAGCATTTGGATGAGTGACTTATTTTTTTGTATTTCAATTTTTTGATAGAATATAAAATATGGCAGCATCAGATACAAAATTAAATAGTACAAGTAATGCAACATAATTATAATGTGAATGGCACAAATAACGCTTGTTTGGGTGCCTGCGTGGCTCAGTTGGTTAAGCACCCAACCCTTGGTTTTGGCTCAGGTCATGATCTCAGGATCCTGGGATCCAGCCCCGTGTCTGACTCTGAGCCTAGTGCAGGTCTTCTGGAGATTCTCTCTCTCATTCCTCTCCCTCTGCTTCTCCCCTTGCTCTCTATCTCTCTAAAATAAATAAAATCTTTAAAAAAAGCCCACCCCCCCCCCACAAAAACAAATAACGCTTGCTGTTTTTTCTCTCTATATAGAGTATATAGTATATAAGTACACACAGTACAAAGAGTACATATAGTACATATAGCATATATAGTTCCATAGTATGTGTATATACATATATATAAAACATCAACTCTTACGTATATAAGAGTTATATGTAACAGTATGAATAATAAGAATAATAAATCATGATTTCTATGCACTAGGAACCATACAATCTTATTTATATATCATATATATGGTGTGTGTGTGTATATATATATATATACACACACAAATAGTTGTTATAGTATATATAAATAATTCATAAAATCTCTATATAAAACTTCTCTTGCTTTGGGGAGGGTCACATAATATAACACCGACCCTGACTACTTTAGTGAAGTTATAAAAATGTTATTATTCTTATAAACTGTTAATACAGTTTCCCAATCATATGTACTCAACACTTTTAGAAATAGACTACTCTTGACAATAAATTTAAGAAAAGGAATGGGTATTGTAAATAAATAAAGAAGGTAGGTTAAATAATTTCTAAAAAGAAGTTGAAACACAATCTTTTGTTTGGAATTAAAAAAAACACCCTTGAATTGAATCAAAGACTGTTAGGAGATGTAAATTTACTCTTGTCAAAGACAGAAAATTTTATTGGGTCACAGTATTTTTGTAAGCACTGCTGAGCTCTGGCATGAAGTTGCCATGAAGACAAGTGAGGCTTATCTCCCTGTACATTTTGAAGGAAATGGGATTTCTGGCTGCTGTTTGTCAACAGACACTCTCATTCATCTACACATGGCAACTGTGGTAGACCAGATTTTTTTTTTTTTAAAGATTTTATTTATTTATTTGACAGAGACAGCCAGCGAGAGAGGGAACACAAGCAGGGGGAGTGGGAGAGGAAGAAGCAGGCTCATAGTGGAGGAGCCTGATGTGGGGCTCGATCCCATAACGCTGGGATCACGCCCTGAGCCGAAGGCAGACACTTAACCGCTGTGCCACCCAGGCGCCCCAAGATTTTTGATCTATAGAATTCACATCTTTATCACGTTGAACTTCCAATTGAGCATAATATGTGTCTCCATGTTCATAGGGACTGTTTAATTTCTTTTATCAGTATTCATATTTTTCAGCACAGAGACCGTACATATGTTTTTTGTTTGATTTTAACTAATATTACTTTTTTCAGATGCTTTAACTGTTATTTTAAAAATTTGGTTTCCATTTACATTGCCAGGATGTAGAAATACATACAATCAACTTTTTGTGTGTGTTGACACTGTATCTATAATCTTCCTTAACACACATTAATTTTAAGTGTGTTTTTTGTTTTTTGATTAGTTGAAATTGTCTAGATATACAACCATAATATCTGTAAATAGAAAAAAAATATTTCTTCATTTCCAATCTATGTAACTTATATTTCTCTTTCTTGTCTTATTGCATTGACTAAGACTTCTGGTACAATGTTAAATGGGAATGAAGTGGACATTTTTGCCTTTCTCCCAACTTTCTGGATTTACTCTTACTCTGCATTTACTCTTTAATCATGAAATATGATGTTGGCTAGTTTTTCGCAGATGACCTTTATCTACAAAGGGATGGTTTCTTTGTATTCTTAGTTGCTGAGATTTTTTTTTTTATCATAAATGGATATTACATTTTATGAAATGCTTTTTCTGTATTAATTGATAGGATCATGTATTTTTTTCCTTCTTCACACTATTATTACATAAGTTTACACTGGTTAAATTTTTACACATTCAATTACTTTTCCATTTTTGGGGTAAATTTTACTTGATCATGGTATGTTTTTCTCTTCATACATTGCTAGATGTTTTGTTGTTGTTGTTGTGTTTACATATTGTTGAAGGTTTTGTGGCCATAGCAACAGGGGATACTAGTCTGTAGTTTTCTTTTTTGTACTGTCCTTAATTTTGATGTCAGTGTTATTCTGAACTTATAAAATGAGATGGGAAGTTTTTATTTTTTATTCTTCCATTTTCTGGAAGAAATTGTTTAGAATTAGTGCTATTTATCTTTAAATGTGTGATAAAATTTGTCAGTGAAATCATCTGGGTCTTGTTTTTAATCTGAAGCATTATATATGAATTCATTTTTAATCTATATGAATATTAATGTCATCTATTTCTTCTTCATTAAATTTTGATATTTTATAGTTTTTGAGGCTTAGGCACATTTTTATAAGTTGTCAAATTTGTGTGTGTAGAGTTGTCTGTAGTTTCCTATATTGTCCTAAGGGTCTGTAGGAATGTCCCTTCTTTCAAAACTCACAAATACTTTGTGTCTCCTCTCCTTTCTATTTGTAAGTTTTCCTAGATATTTATCCTTTTTGTTTTATCTTTACAATAAATTGACTTTCTTTTTTCACTTATTTTCTCTTTGGTTTCTTTCTGTTTAACATTCACTGTTGTTTACTATCTTTATCACTGTCTTGAGTCTTCCAATTTGGGGTGTTTGTTTGTTTGTTTTTCTTTAGTTTCGTAAGGTGGAGACTTAGATTCTAGAAGCAGCTTTTAGAAACAGGTCCACTTCTTTAAACTTGCAGATTTTCTCTCCATGATTTCTATCTTTTACTGGAAAAGGAGTTTCAATGTTTCTCAACTACGATTATAAATTTATTTTTGATGCTTTTCATTGCTATCTTCCATGAAAGTTCTGGTAGTAGGTTGCTTTACAATTTAAGTTCAGGTTGGAATTATATCTGATTGATGTCATCCTGCCATAAATATTGTGGCTGGCTTCAGAGTGTAAGTTTCTTCTTAGCATGGACAAGAATAGATACTTAATGGAACAAGGAGTTGGTTGTGTTGGGATTCTCTGTTGTCCTCCAAATTAATTTACCTCTTCTGTGATCCAGAAAAGTGAACTCTGAGCTGCATCATATGGGTTGGACTAATGAGAGGAATCTGGAAGAATATTAGTGGATGTGGAAGGAGAGACTTTCAGATATTGATCCCTGCACTCTGTTTTTGATATTCCCTTCCTGCCTTGCTGAGGGCCTGATAGTTATTATATTCTAAGATACCATCTTCTGTGGGATACATCCTCCTTCATTTTTCTCTATATTATCCCTGTTTCCTCTCCTTTCTCCTCCAGGCCTAGATGTGATAAAACGTAGGAACAAGGCACAAGAAAGTTGCAAGGAATGTATTAAATGAATGATTAATTAATAAAAGGCCAACATCATATGTACCACACACAAATATCAAAATATGACCAATCATGGAAAAATCTCTGCAAGAGTCTAGAAGATTCCCTAGGATTTGGGAGTGTTCTTAGATAGTTTTGTAATATTATAGTGGGTAATTAATAGTTAGGTTTAAAAATAATAATTTGTTATCACCTAATTTTTTTTCTCTCTCTCTCCCATGATCATACAGTAACAAATAGAACATTTTTATTGTCACTGCTTATTTTTCTTACCAATGAAGTTTGCTAAGATAGATAGCTGAGGTCATCTGGAATTCCTGAAATGTAAGATCACTTCACTTTTCTTTCTGATGTGATATATCTCACATCTCTGTGTGAACTGATCTGTGACTTTTGATGCAGAAGTTATCACTCAAGCCAGGGATGCACTCATTCTAGAGGTGTTACAGTTAGAGAACTTAAAAAGAAATCTGTTTGGATACGGGCAAATGGAATTTTATTCTTATAGTATTGCTGTGCACAAAATATTTGCTTGCTTGTGTATGTTGAATGTTTCATTCAATTACTTTCTGTATGATAAATGAAAAATTCAAACCAACTAAAGAAGAAAAAAGTGTGGGGAACAGACTCTCAGACAGATTTTTCGAAGCAGATACTGAAGTAATCTTTAATTGTGCTATAAATTTTATTTCACCATTAAACTTGCTTTCCATACAGTATACACTAGTTTCTTATAGTGTAATCTTACTTGCCATGCATTAATTATGTTTGAAATATAGTTTCCTAATATCCTAATCACATTTGAGGTCTACAAATGTGCCTCTTCTACAAATCGCTTTTCACCAATTTTCTAATTATGTTTCTTTCAAACCCCTGGACATCCAGCCCAACTGTTGGCTACCACTCATGAACCAGTATACACCCAGACCTTTCTCTTTCCATGTAAATTGAATCACCAGATACATTGTTCTGCCCTCTAGAAGAATTTCTCTTCAACTCTGTCCCAGAAAATCCCATGATTCACCTATCGGGCTCTGCCAAAGTCTTCAAGAGTACCTCTTTCTGTCATTGACACTTTATGCTCCATTATGTCAGCTAGATCATATGGCTTAAGGGACAGAAAAATAGATCTGCTGCAGAGCCTTCCTTTGTTCTGATCTTCATTCAAAACCAGCAGCTTTTTGGGTCACTTGTAAATGCGCCAGATTTAGCACACCCAGAAGAGGAATGTGTTGTCTCTATAAGCTAACGGGCCCCACTAGTTGTTGTGCTTTGTTTTTGTTTTTAAAAGCAGCCAGATCTAACAACTTGTTTTTCACCTTAGAAGGGATGCCCCATACCACTTGGCCCCTAACAATTCCACTAGGGTAGAAGGCCCATGAATTTTTATTGGATTTATTTCTCAGTTTCTGACATGCAAATGTCTTACCAATAAGTCTAAAGAGTTGTTACTTTTTGAACACTAGGTAAAATCAACCTACTTTCATGTAATGGACCTGTATGATGTCTTGTGGATGATAAGGGCAGTTAAGTCTCTTGTGGAATAAATTATGATATAGGGCTGCAAAGTGGATACACCTTTGTGATAAAACAGTGAAGTTGTATTTCCAGCCTTGCCAACTAAAAGGAAACTGTTTTTGGTGTTCTTTACCAGAAAATATTGAGAAAAAAGAATTTGCCAATTCAACAGTTACATAGCAGGTACAAGGAAAAATATTAATTTACTCAAACTATGAAACCACATCTGAAAGAGCAATGAACTTGGAAGTTTAGAACCTAGTAAAGTTTACAATAACCTGCCATCAATCTCCAAGACCCACCTATTTTCTAAACAGGACAAATTGGCAGATTTGAATGAGGATGTAATGGGAATGCACCCTTCAAGTCATTGGTGGTGGCATTAATCTCTATAGTCCTTCCAGCTACGTAGTATTGCTTTTGGTTTATTTACCTAGGTAGAGGCATTTCTAATGGCTTCCACGTGGCCTTTCCCAATGTAATAGCCCTTACACTACAGGTTAGGGAACATATGTGGAAATTCTTACAGTTGCTAAGCATGTCTCTTCTAATTATGCATTCTGGCACTGAGAAATAACCACCTGAGGGATTTGTGGACACACTCGATCCAAATTGAGATAAACTTGAGTGACATTTTGGATCTCCTGGATCTAGCTTCACTTCAGAACCTATGTCTGGTAATTTCTTAAAAATCTGATGATCTCCTCCCCCACATCCCCGGCCCGCAACAGTCACCTAGTAAAAGGCCATATGTCTCTTTGGGGAAGGCTGGGAGAAAGATTAACAGTATAAAATTTGGCAGGGACCTTCCTGAAGGGGATTTGACCTCCCTTCATTCAAGGGATTATAGGTCTATAAACTGGCTCAATTCTGGAACTATCATGATCCTATTCTTTCCCAGTGATTATCCTCACTTTAAGTGCAGACGCCTGTGAGGTTGGGGATTCTATTTGTGTTGTAATGCAGTTGCTTGCAAGATGAGACTCTGGGTGGGTTTTTAGAACAGTCAGCTCTGCCGCTACAGGAGATAAGATTTCTTTCAGGGAAGTTAAAGACACTTTCAGGTTTGTAAGGAATTTAAACTGGGAATTTGAATCCCTGAACTCATTATTTTCTTTTCCCACTTTCTCCAGTGCAATTATGAGAAACCAGAAATCTCATTATGCCCATTAATTTGACAAACATGTTCTAAGATATCAAATATATAGCCAGTCAGAATGTGAGTTTTAAGAATTTTTGATTAAGAGTATCCAATATGGTAGTTGGTGTATCTCTATTTACCCATCATGCAATGGACTATCAGTACTTTCTTTACCATTAAAAATAGAGCCATTTATGCCCTTAATATAAGTAGACTAGAGAACTAATTCCAGATACTCCAGAACATATTCAGAAAACTCATCACTAAGATTCTATTCCTGTAGAACCACTCATATCAAGTCTGTATCTCTCAGGGTTCTCCAGAGAAACAGAACCAATAGGATATAGGCTTTTGATTTGAAATAGTTTTTTTTTTTTCTTTTTTAATGTAGGTATTTACTTGTACAGATTTTTAAAAGTTTTTAAATTCCAGTTACTTCCATATAGTGTAATATTAGTTTCAAGTGCACAATATAGTATCAAAACTTCCATACGACCTCCAGTGCTCATCACAGCAAGTGCACTTTTTAATCCTCATCACCTATTTCACCCATTTCCCTCTCCAGCCCCCACCTCCCCTCTGGTAACCATTAGTTCTCTATAGTTAAGAGTGTTTCTTGATTTGTTTCTCTCTCTTTTTCCTTATGCTTGTTTTGTTTCTTAAATTCCACATGAGTGACATCATATGGTATTTGTCTTTCTGTGACTGACTTATTTATCTCTATGCATCATTTTAACTGGACCCTAATAGCTTTGGAATGTTGTTTTTTCATCCTAATTCATCCTAACATATTTTCTAATTTTTCTTATGATTTTTTCTTTGACCTACTGTTTATTTAAGAGTGTATTGTTTAATTTTTACATATTTATGAATTCACCAAATTTCTTTGCTATTTCTGCTAGATTTTTATTCTAGATGGTTAAATAACTTTGTATGATTCTACTTATTTTAAATTTATTTATTCTAATTTTATGACCTTAGTATGGGGTCTATCCTAGAGAATGATTCATGTGCATTTGAGAAAAAGGTATATTTTGCTATTGCTAGTGAAGTGCTATATAGATACCTGTTAAGTCTATTTGTTTTATATTGCTGTTCAAGTCTTCTATTGTCTTGATGATATTCTTTCTAGGTATACTATCAATTGTCGAAAATGTGATACTGAAGCCTGCAATGATTATTTTTTTTAATAACATAAATCTTCTATTTCATTTTTCCTTTAAATTTTTTACTGTGGTAAAATACACATAAAATGTTCTGTCTTTACATTTTTAAGTGACCAGTTCAGTGATACATTTATACTGTGCAGCCATCACTACTATCAATCTACAGAACTCATTTTCATCTTACAAAACTGAAAATCTGGGGGACCCTGGGTGGCTCAGTCAATTGAGCATTTGCCTTCAGCTCAGGTCATGATCCCATAGGACCCTGGAATCCAGCCCTGTGTCGGGCTTCCTGCTCAGTGGGGGAGTTTCCTTGTTCTTTTCTCTGTGTCCCTCCGCTCTGCTTGTGCTCTTTTTCGCAAATAAAGAAATAAAATCTTAAAAAAACCCAAAAAACACAAAACACACAATCTCTGTAGCCATTAAATAATAATTCTCCATTCTTTCTTTCACCTAGAGCCTGGTAAGCTCTATTCAACTTTGTATCTCTAGGAATTTGTTTATTTCATGTATTTTATATAAACGGAATTTTACAGGATTTGTCCTTCTATGTCTGCTTATTATGCTTAACATAATGTTTACGAAGTTCACACCATGTTGGAATATGTCAGAATTTCCTTCCTTTTGGAGGCTGAAAAATATTTCATGTACGGATATACCACATTTTGCTTATCCATTTTTTCTGTCAATGAACACTTGAATTGCTTTCGCCTTTTAGCTATCGTTAATAATACTGCTGTGAATATGGATGTACAAATATTCCTTTGAGATCCTACTTTCATTATCTCCTAGGTATACGCCGAGGTGGAGTTTCTGGATTATAAGAGCCCTATTTTTAAATTTGAGGGACCCCAAACTGTTTTCTGCAGTTACACTATTTTCATTCCCACCAACAGTACAAAACAATTCCAATTTCTCTGCATCCTTACCAAAACTTATTTTCAGTTTTTTATAGTAGCCATCCTAATGGCTGTGAGATGGTATCTCATGTAGTTTTGATTTGTCCAGTGATAGTTTTGAACTATCCAAGCCTCTCTTCATTTCTGTGTTTTTGCTCTATGCATGTTGGAGCTCTGATGTTAGATGCATGTATGTTGATAATTATTCTATTTTCCTGATGGATTAAACTTTTTATCTCATTTTAAAATGTCCTTCTCTATATGTACATTCTTTTTTTTTTTGCTTTAAAGTCTATTTTGTCTAATAATAGTATAGCAACTTCAGATTTCTCATGTTTGCAATTTTCATGAGATAATCTTTTCTATCATATTACTTTCAAACTATGTCTTTTAATCGTAAGTTCCTCTCTAAAAGACAACATATAGTTGGGTCATGGTTTATTTTATTCAATCTACTAATCTCTGTCTTTTGGAGTGTTTAATGCATTTAGATTTAAGGTCATTATTTATAAAGTAGGATTTATGTGTCATTTTGCTAATTGCTTTCCACATGTCTCGGGTCCTTGTTTCTACCTCCATTAGTGCATTTTTTTCATGCTTGATTTTTCTGGTGTACCATATTAATTCAATTGTCATTTCTTCCACTTTCGTTTTTTACTTATTTTCCTTAGTGGTTTATCTGGGTGTTGCAGCTAATATTATATATAATAATCTAGATCAGATTAACGACAATTTAATTTCAATAATATACCAAACTTCTCTTATATAGTTCCATTGCCTCCTCCCTCCTTTGTGCTAATGTTGTTATACAAATTACATCTTTATTGCTTTTCCATTGACACAGACTTCTAATTATTGCTCCATGCAGTTGTACTACAAGAAAGGAAAAAATAAACAATTTAAGAAAAAAATGTATAAATATTTTATAGTTATTATGTATTTTACTTCATGTGGATTTGAGTTACTGTCAACTGCCTTTTTATTTCAGTCTCCTGTAGCTTGCTTTCTCTCTTTCTTTCTTTCTTTCTTTCTTTCTTTCTTTCTTTCTTTCTTTTTTTGTAGGGCAGGTCTGCTAGCAACAAGTTTCCCAGTATTATTTATATGCTAATGTTTTAATTAATCCTCTTATAGCCATTTTTGCTGGATATGAAATTCTTGGTTAACAGACTTTTCTTTTATTGCATTAAATACGTCATCCGTGGCCTTGTGACTGCTGCATGCAGTGTCGATGAAAAATGCATTGTTAATACTATTGAAAATCCCTTGTGTGTTGAGTCACTTTTATTTTTCCTTTCAACATTGTCTCTTTATCTTTGGCTTTCCACAGTTTGATTATGAAGTGTTTATGTCTGTATTTCTTTGACATTAAACTCAAGAGAATTCATTGTGCTTCTTAGATGCCAAGATTAATCTTTTAAATCAAATTTGAAAAGCTTTATTCCACTACTTTCACGAATGTTCTTTCTGCTCCTGTATCACTCTTCTTTACTTCTAGAACTGTCGTATTGGTATACTTGATGTTGTTCTGCATGTCTTTGTGATTTTAGATAAGATGACTTCTCAGTAAGAGGATCTGTAAGTGCAGATCCCAAGCAGAAGCAGCTTGGAGTAATCAAGGAGCATCCAGGAGAACAGCATATTTGGAGCTCAGTGAATAAGCGAGAGAATGATGGGAGACAAGTGTCACTCTTGCAGGTAAGGGCCTGCATCTCAGAAGGGCCCTCCATGTGGTTTGATGCTCTCCTGTCACATCATGAAATCATTAATAATTTTTTAACAGTTGCTCCACATTTTCATTCTGCCTTGGGTCCTGAGTATTATGTAGCTGGTTTTATGTGAGAGAACAGGCTTAAAGGGAAAGGAACTCAAAGAACCCCTATACTGGATTTTATTTTAAGTGTGATGGCCAGACATTGGAGCACATGAAGCAAGGGAGAGTCGTGATCTGGTGCGTAGAGGCACGGTGGCTGAAAAGAGCAACTCTGGAGTCAGACTGCCTGGGTTCAGATCCACCTTTGCTAACTTCCTAGTTATGTGATCTTGGATGATTTATTTAAATTCCCTGTAGTTCAGTGTCTTCAGGCATAAAATGGGAAATTGATGCAACTTATCTCACTGGTTGTGGTGAAGACTGGGCTAACATACATATGATGTGGTTAGAACTACTGGAACATTATAAGAACTGTGTAAGTATGTACCATCATGATTAGGAGCACTGGCCGTAGTTTCCTTGCATATGTTATCAGTAGGTCACCAGGCATTTTGCCAGAGAGCAGTGAAAGCAGCAGTGACTGAGTGGCAGGGGATGTGGTCAAATTTGAAACAACCAGAGGCCAGATCCTGTAGAGCTTTGTGGTTCTTGGTGAGAAGTTTGCACTTTAAGTAACAGAAACATCGGGGATAAAGAGTGAAATTTCTGATTTGCATTTTATTCCCTTAGATCCCATCTCTGTATTAAAAATTTAGGCCAGTATCTTGACTCAAAGGCCACTCAGAAAAAAATAAAACTAAGTTTTGGAATTTTTGCTGCTTCTCGAGGGATACAAAACAGCATCTTCACTGAATTCAAGGCCAGCTGCACTCCTTAATCTTCTTTGAAGGCATGTAAGGGCCTGAGGCCAACATTATAATATATTCAAGAAATGGTCTAAGTTCAGGTTCCTTAATGACCTACCCACCAGCAAGCTTGGTGGAAATTGTCACATTATAATTCCTTTCATAATCATCAATAATGATCAATTTGTTACTCCACAGTCACTTCTCTGATAAGGGTGGAGGCAAACTTCTAACTCCTATAATTTATTTCCCTGTCTACTCTCCCTTTTCCTGATTATGTCTTCAGTTTTTGCTCCTCCTCCAAAATCTGCAGTTCCCTGCAATACCTAAAATCTATTGCCAAATATAAAAACCTTATATCCTGAAGGGTGAAATAAAATCACAGTTCGAAACAGTTTACAATTCCATAAAAATAAACAAATCAGTAGCTTCCAGAAGGGACTGTGGCTATGGAAATCCCATCACAGTCATCCTACAGGGCAGTCAGTTAGATAATTGCTGTTGGAATTATTATTAGTATTTTCAGCTATCAGTGACCATGTTCAGTATTTTAATACGTCCAAGCAGGAAGGTGAAACAGAGCCATTGCCTTGCCATCTTGGTGACATTGTCTGGCATGTTCATTGCTGTATCAGAAGTAGACTAGAAATGGAGAGACAAGCAACTTGCTTCACTACTGGCTGAAAAACTGCAGTATTTGAAAGGTGATGGGACACATTTTCTATTATAAAGAGCTTGTAAGTATAGGGCAAGGAAAAACCTTAGAGTAGGGTGAGTTTGTAAAATCAGGCCAATGTCAAAACAGGAAAATGGGGACAACTCTGGAATTTAAAGAATAGAAATTATACAGGGGCCATGTCATACATACTTCAGTGGTTTTAAACTTTAGCTTGCATAGGCTCATCTTGAGTAAAAATAAGCCTTCAGAGTTTTCAGCTCCACCACAAGAAAATCAGTTTCAGTAAGTCTGGAGTATAGACCAGGACTCTGCTTTTGTAATGCTAACATTACAGTTGGATGCAGGGGTACATCAAACACTAGGTAGGTATTGAAACACTGACTTTCCCAATTCTGGTTTCGCGTGCCTTGGCCAAGTCTCCTAAAATATTTGGTCGAGCATGTCCAAAATCTGATAAGATGATCTCCTATAAAAACTAGCTTTTGCTAAAAGTCACCTATCCTTGCTTCAAATTCTTTCATCTTTCTATGTTGGAATGTTGCATCTATTCTTTTTCTATATTAAGTTTAGAGTTAAGCTTTTTATTTGTGTTCTTTTTTTAGTACTTAGTTCTATCAGGGACTTAAGAGAAATTTGGGTGGGGAGGGATAAGGGCCAGTGCTCATAACTCCAAAAAATGTGAACACCTACACCACCCTTCTACTATGTTGAGCGACTTATGCAAGACCAATAGACTGATTATCAGCCAAGGCACAGGCTATGCACTGGCCTGAGGATTTTTTCTTTCAAGTTGTAGAGTGAGTCTCACCTCACTGCTCCCGACAGACAGGCATTAAAGCCCTTTAGGAAAGTGCATTTTACATTTATTTACTCAACCAATGTCCACTGAACACTTACTTGTGCCAGATTCTGGGGATAAGGAAATGCAGAAAACAGATGAAGCCCTATTTTCCAGGAGATACCATTTTAGAAATACGAAACTGACGAAATATATATACAAAGACATACATAATATGATATCGTACAGTGGTGTAATTTATGCAGAGGAGACAGCAACGTTAAGGGATAGACAGTGATGGCAGCAGCATGGTGAGAAGAGTGGTACTTATGTTAGATAAGAAAATCAAGGATAATCTTTCTTATATAGTAATAATTGAGTAGAGAGACTAGAACAAAGTAAGCTGAATAAATATGTAGGGAAACAACATTCCAGTCAGAGAAATTAGCAGGTACTAAATACTCAGCAAGTTCAAGGCACAGCAAAGAGGCCAGTATAAATGGAGCCAAGTGAGCCATGGAGACTGATGGAAAATGAAGTGAAGGGAACGATGGGCCAGCACTGTAGGGCCTAGTAAGCCATGATAAGGGTAATGTTTTTTAAAATAGAATTCTCAGTGATATTGAAAACCATTGGTGGTTTTAAGGAGAGGAATGTCATGATGTAACTTTTTTGGTGTTGTTTTTTTAAAGAATCAGTATGGACGCTATTTGGTGCCTCAATCGTGGGGGCAAGGGTGATACAGAACGACAATTTAGAACACTGTTAGAGTAGTTCAGAGGTATAAAAACTTCATATTTAATGAGTGTGTTGGTTTTAAGAATTCTAAACTTTTCAACGGGCTTTAGGTCCACAGAGACCTTATCTCATTTACCCCCTCAAAAGAAATTTCAGGGCACACCAGGAAGGAGTCTGTTCACATACTTTCCTTTAATAAAAGAGAGAATTGGAAAGAGGGAGGGTATAAAGAAGTCCACTAGGCTTTGAAGCGGGAATGAAGAAAGATTGAAAAGGAAAGTGGATGCTTCTATTTCCCAAATGAGAATAAAAATCTAATTTCAAAAAAGTAATGAATGTGCGTTGAATCATTTCTACCATAAAATCTGAAATGAGGCTTGGTTTTGATTAATGTTTTATTGGTTTTTTAAAGGCCCCAGCAAAACTAGTACTGGGCCTATGCAAGTTTAAAACTTGGAATGCAAAAGACAACCTGGAATACATATATTTTTCTTCTATAAAAAATCTCATTGGAGCATGTAAATATTCTATTCATATACCTACTCACTTAATTTTTAAGCAGAACTGCCATGTGTCTCCTTGGATCATAGACTATGATATAAACATCTTACTAAAATTATTATTGTTGCAAATTAGGGTAAATTACTTCTAATTTTCCCCCAGACATTATTCATTACCTATTAGGATAAATAATAAAAAACAATCTAAAAAATAATTCACACCAGAAGGGTAGAGAAAATAATTATACTCTTACAAAATTTTTAGGAAACAAATAAACAGACTCTCTTAATTAGTATTTTAAAGTCTCAACAGGAAACAGAAATTAGATAGTTTTAGGAGAAAAACTGTGTGATGATATTATGTGAATAAAAAGAGAGGCAATTGATGAAACTATCCACAAATTTTAAAAGGATGATCATATCTTGAGTGATTCATCTAGCATTATCTAGACAAATTCAGTCTTTTTCTTCCAATAACCACAATTAGGAGAGGTTCTTTGAAAACAAGACAAATCATATGTCCTGCTCAACATGAACACACACACACACACAGTGAGAGAGAGAGTTGCCATATATGTGTCCAATTCCACATGCATAATAATTTTTCTTTTGGGCATTTGTGAATGCATTTATGTATGGGTAGATGCCTTTTTTATTGTATAATTTATTTATTTTTTCAGAAAGTGATACTTTATTTTTTTTAACCTTTAAAATAGGAATAGATAGTGTTTATTAAATGCTTACTCTTTGTTCTATTTATGTGATCTCATTTAATATTTAATGGAAATAGGTATTATTTGGAAATAGTATTTTTTGGAAATAGTTCTTATTATCATTATTCCCAATTTACCGGTGAAGGCTGTGAAGCACACAGAGGTTAGCTAATTGTTTGAGGTCACACAGTTAATAGGCTGAACAAAGAATTTAATGCAGAAGTCTGACTCCAAAGTCTTCGCTTACAATCATGTTGTACCAGTTCTAGTGTAGTGATGTGTCCACCTCTAAAGGTTCAGAGACATGTATGTAGCAAAGGAACTTTTGGAAAAGCTGACCTGGAAGTGGTGTGTTTCAGGACACAAAATTGAGACCCAATCTCAGGAGGCTTCCGAGGATTTCTTTAAAAAATCTACCACCACCTGGGTGCCTGGGTGGCTCAGCCCTTAAGAGTCTGCCTTCCGCTCAGGTCATGATCCCAGCATTCTGTGATGGAGCCCTGCATCAGGCTCCCTACTCAGCGGGAAGCCTGCTTCTCCTTCTCCCACTCCCGCTGCTTGTGTTCCCTCTCTCGCTGCCTCTCTCTGTCAAATAAATAAATAAAATCTTAAAAAAAAAAAAAATCTACCACCACCATCGTGCCTGCCTACCCACTGGCCTAAGCAAAGCACATAGATCAACCTTCTGAGAGAATCAGTGAGTTTGCATTGTTTGTGACTATTTAAGGGAATAATAGGAGATAGTAAATTCTATGATGTGTCAAAGAATAATAATTACCTACCAGGTCAGCTGGTGAAGTTGGAGTTCCTAGAAACTGTGCAGTACGAGTCAATCACACAAATCTATCTTCAGATTATCTGAGAAAAGAAAATTATACACAGCATACCAGGATTTAAGTAAAAGCTAATTAACCTTGGCAGCTGCTCCATGGAAAAATTAGTATTTCATGCTGCAAGGTATAGCCATGCATTTCACTTTATTTAACCCAAATTTCAATTAAAACACGTAGGGAACAAAGTAACTGTGTATTTTTAGAAAAGAAAAGAAAAAACAGAATCTAAGCAAAGTATTTTCTCATAAACAGGTACTCGTTTTCAAATGCATAGTGATTTTAAAGTAATCCATACCTGGACATTTCTACAATTTCCTGTTGTTAAGAACATTCTTTCGTTATCATTTGAGATACATGAACTACCTCTCTTTCCTTGATCTTATTATTTCATTCTTACTTCTCCAACAGTGTACCTTTGCTTTAGTTTAGTCCAAGTGAATCGTGTAATTACTTACCTCATTTCCTCCAAATAAAAATACTTTGGTTGCTATCAGGATAGTTATTAAAATTCCTTTGGGTCTCCATGCATACAAAACCATGCTGAAAAGAATTCCCCTTTTTAGAACATCCAGCAAATAACCCCAAATATAATTTCCTAGTCTAGGTCGAACTGTAGACAAATCAATAGACACGAAGAGGTACATGAGACACACCTGAGTCTGTAAGGGACAGGGATGACTGCTTACATCTCATGGCTGATCTGAGATACTAATTTGTTGTGCCCATTTGTGCAGCCTAAGTTAGTATACTGTGTTCATTGCAACCGCACTGGAAGTTCACTTAACTACACATACAGAGTTATCCACTGTGCTTTTAAAGTTCCTGTGTTAACCTGAAACCGTACGTTACATTGCATGTTAACTAACTGAAATTTAAGTAAAAACTTCGAAAGAAAAATAAAGAAAAAGGAGAAAGAAAATACCTGTGTTAAAACAACATGAAAGAGGTAAATAGGAATGAAATTAGGGCAGCAAAAAATGGCATTTGACCGATATGTGCATATTTTGCTGAATTTATATCCTGGAACACATGAATACAGATAACATACATGCATCGATAGGGAAGTAAACATATGAAGATATTCATACACTGAGTTTGTACATCCACCGATTAGAATGCTCAAGGAGGCCAGAAAGCATAAATGTGTGTGGAAACCGCTATAATGATGCTTGCAAAGTGCATCTGCAAACAGCAGCGGGAACAGAGGCATAGAGTGTACGTACAGTATATGAGAAGATACACGAACAATAGTTAGGTTTCAGTTAACAGACGGCATGACCTAGATTAAAAAATGCATCCTAGAGATCTCTGAATTTATTTGTGAACTCCAATACCAAAAGAAAAAAACACCTTTAAATGTGTACCCTGACACCCCCCTCCCCCACCAAATAAAGTAACAATGAAAGAGGAAATGACAAAGGGTGGGATTAGCACCGTAGAGAAGGAAGATCTGTCCTACGCCTTCATTCAAAGAACCAGTCTATGTCTCCATTATGGGAAGAAAGAGGATAATTGTTTTCAGGGTTCATATTTCCCCACCTTCTTTTCTCTTTAATCATATCAAGGTGAAAACGCATAAACATATAAAACACACAAACAAGCTGCTCATTTTACAACCAGGAGGATCAAATGAGAGAAGGTGTATTCTTTGTCAAGTACGATAAGAGATCCTTTCAGCAATTTGATAATGATCTAATTTACTTTTTTCAGCACACCTCGCTGGTCCTCAGTTCCACTGATTCCGAGAATGTTTATTCTTTATATCACACCTTTTTCAAATTTGTAAACATTAATTGCTCCAGGATGCATGAAATTATGTACTTATTTGCTGTGTAACAAATGACCAGAAGCACATCTAGTAAATATATTCTATTTTATTTATGCCGCATCTACTTACGGAGGGTCTATGTCAGGGATTAAAAGAATAGATTTTAAAATGCGCTCTTCATTACCTGTTCCTCTTACCTATACTGTACTGTTCTTTTCCCACCGTGTCAGAGTCACCCGAAGTCGTTCTCAGTGGCTTTCATAAGCCAACTGTCAGCAGCACGCTTTCCTCATGTTGGCAACATCACCAGTTCAAGAGGCAGACTCCCTGCCAAGTGGACACTAAGATTTACATACTCGACACATTATCCCAAGGAAAGTCTTGAGGAGCAGCTTTGGGGATTTCTGGCCCCCAAAATCTTTTAAGTTTTGGGATGAGGACTGAAGAAGTATAAAGGAGTAAAGCAGAAATTTGCAGAGGAAAAAGCACCAACTTCTCATTTTGAACGTGCTGCCAATTTTACAGGAATTTATCAGGGGTGTTCATCCTCTTCTCCATTCTGCTACATCTTCTAAATTTTGAGCCAGGACCGTCTGCTGAATATCTACCTCTTGACTTCCTTTCAAAGGGTGCTTTATCATGAAAAAGTAGGAAAGATAAGCCAGAGTCAGAAAAAGGACAGGGCCCACTATAGATCATCCTTTCTTCTTCTCACCCTTGGTAGATACTGTCGGCGAACATAGGCTCACTCGACAGTTGATCAAGTGCAGAGGTCAACTGCTTCTTCCAGGAGCCTTGAATAGAGCCTGATTTTCTAGCAACAAGTGTATTGCATTATATGACCTTCCCCAAGATGTTACTGTGTCTGTATGACATGAAGTGAAATGGTGTTGTCGAAGGAATTAAGGAATTTGGGAGTGGGGAGTACTACAAAGGGGGAAAAGGGGAACTAACATATCATAATAATAAAAAAAGGGGGGAACACATACACACCACAATTACTTTACTTTTGATGCAAATGCTATCATGGGATTAGGGAAGTACTGCACAGACACCCTGATCAATCATTGTGCTATCAAATGTATGGCTTTTCTGAGTGGGGGGGGGGAAGGGGGAGAGAAGAGAAGGAAGGGGGAAGGAGGGAGGCAGAGAGAGAGAGAGACATCCTATCCCAAGTCTTAGACTGAGAAATAAAATTTCTATTTTTATGAAAGAAAATAGAAGAAACCTCTTTAGAAGGATTCCACGGAAGAAACCTACATTTCGTTGTCATGTATACCTAATAGACTCATATGTCTTCAGGGACTAGAAAGCAATGGGAATTTTCCCATATGATGCTTTTGTTTTCTGAACAGCACTAACTCACAACAATCTGGTTATCTGAATTCAAGTATGCACTTTTAAATATTGTTAAATATTAGTCACCATACAGTACATCCCCAGTTCTTGATGCAATGTTTCATGATTCATTACTTGCATATAACACCCAGTGCACCATGCAATATGTGCCCTCCTTAATGTAACAAAATAAATATTATTTAAAAAAAAAACTACCAAAGGCAAAAAAAAAAAATGCTAACCAAGTTCTTTGACATGTTTTGGTCCAAATAAAGTAATAATCCTTATACTGGGGAAAATAAATAAATAAATATTGTTAAATAGTATCTGTGAACAGTATAAAAATTATTTTTTGAACATCCATGCAAAATCATATATATTCATCAGTCTTAGTTTAATACTATTTTCTCAGTGAAGACTTCACACAGACAAGATACATTCACAGCCTGCTCCCCCTGCCTTGTGGTATGCTCTCAAGAGAACCCTGTTTTGTTTTATTTTGTTTTGTTTTTATGGCAGTTGAAGGGGCCAAGAGCTGGCTACCCCAAAATGTGCCACTTCAGAATTCTGATGATTTTAAATAAAAGTTACTTTAGAAACAGCAATGCAGAAAGAATCCTGTGACCCTCCCCCCACTTTGTCTCCAGAAAACAGGAAAAAAATCTCCCAGGTGAAAGTTACCCTCTCTGTACCCTGAGGCAAAGATATATTCTTATCACCAGAGATAGGAAATTCAGAATCAGAAGACTGTATAAACAACCCTTGTGACTTTTTACTAATTTACTATCCCAGCCCAAATTCTGCTTAAAATGTCTTATTAATTGAAGCTTCCAACGTTCAGCCTTTTTTTTTTTTTTTGGTCCTGTCAATTATTCACAGATTGGTTGCCTGTCTGTCTGAAAAGGATAAAACCTGCCTGTTTTGGTCATCTCTTTAGGTTTCAATTTCATGATTCGGTCTCTATGCACATGTAAGAAAACTTTTTTTTCCCTCCGATGTTAATCTGTCTCATGTCAATTTAATTCTTAAACCAAATGAAAACACTCGAATAGCAAAAGGAAAAATTCTTCTTCCCCTATACAGTTATGCATTTAGCTGTGTGCTTCCTTCATTCGTGATGGCTCTCCCTCTAAACCATAAACTCCCTGAAGGCAGGGCTCTGGCCTTTGTAGGAGAGGCAACGTGGTGACTTAGTTCAAACACATGGGTTCCAGTAACTTGTTGCCGGGTCTGTATCCAAGCCCTTCCTCTTACTAGCTGCACCATCGTGGGCAATTCAATTAATATTTTTCTACCTCAGTTTCCTCTGTGAAATAGGGATAACTGTAATATCGGTCTCAAATAAGCCTGAGAACATTCAATAATTTTTTGAAGAGCTCTAAAAGCAGTGGCTGGAACATATTAAGTGCAGCAGGAGTACTCATAATTACTACTTTCCCTCGCCATTGCTATTTTGAACAGAAAGTGGAATGGCAGCCACATTTAAGAATCTCGAGAATATTTTTTGAACAGCTGAATGGCTGGCTGACTGAAGGAACAAATGGGGAGAAGGGCTCATAGAGATTATTGTAGTCAGTGATTTTTCAAATCACATTAGACTTGGACTCCCTTTCTTCATTAAAAGTATTTGCAACGACGTGGACGGAACTAGAGGGTATCATGCTAAGTGAAGTAAGTCAATCAGAGAAAGTCAATTCTCATATGATCTTACTGACGTGTGGAATTCAAGAAACAAGGCAGAGGATGGTAGGGGAAGAGAGGAAAAACTGAAACAAGATGAAACCAGAGAGGGAGACACACCATAAGAGACTCTTAATCTCAGGAAATAAACTGAGGGCTGCTGGAGAGGAGGGGGTGGGGGGAGGGGGCAGCAGGGTGATGGACACTGGGGAGGGTGTGTGTTGCGGTGAGCACTGGGTGTTGTGTAAGACTGATGAATCACAGACCTGTACACCTGAAACAAATAATACGTTTTATGTTAATTTAAAAAACTTAAAACATTAACTTCACACACGTACCAAATAAATAAAACTGATAAAAACGGCAAGAAAAAGTGTATTTAGGGTGCGTAAGCCCAACAAATCAATTACATGAAAGAACAGATCGTCTAGCTGAAGGTGAGGCGCTCTGGAGTCCAAGCCCCACCCCCCAGATGTTCACTTACCTCCTCGGCCGCCCGGAGCCGAGTCTGCTAAGGGCCTAGGAGAGCAGACATAACTGCAGAAGGGAGCAGGATACACAGGAAAACCTCCGATTTAAGTCCAACAACTTAAGGCCCAAGAGGTTAGAAACTTAAATATTAAATGAAATCAAGTGGCCCGTGTAAATCCACGCGAACGTCAAAGCTAGATTCCAACTAAAGACACACGCCGTGTGAATTGTGTCTCTTACATTGAGCGGCGTTCCAAAATTCATCCAGAAATACCACATCCATTCTGCTTAAAGTCACAGCCACAGGCCCATGGATAAATCTCTCAGAGGGGAAAAAAAAAAAAAAAAAAAAAAAAAAAAAAAAAAGGCAAGGAAAAATAGCTTAGAAACAAAACAAAACAAAAATCCCAAATCAAACATTTTGTGTACTTCCTCTTCCTAAAAGACTACATCTTATGATTCCCTGTTATCAGACTAGAGGATGCTCCCTTCTGCTTCCTTTTTCTTCCCTTGCTGCTGCAGGTTCTGAACTCATTCATTCAACAAATACCTCATCACCTTCTCTGAGGCAGCTAGTCTGAGCACTTGAAACTCACTGGTAAACAAAAATACAAAATCCCTGACATCACGGAACTCTATTAAAACGAAATGAAAAAAGAAAAAAAAAAAAAAACCAAAAACCACACCGCTAAAGAAAATGAAAGATTTCTGAGACATGGGTACAGAGAGGTTGAAATCCTCCCAGGGCGACATTGCAAAAAGTCCTTAGCGCTTGATACACAGAAGCAAGTACAATTTTTAATGTTAATATTTGCTTTTTCAATTAGTTGATGTAGGAGGATATACATTGTAGTCTTGGTAACAAATCTTTATTGAGGAAAAATAGGCCATCTTTCAGCAACTTTTATTCTTCATCATTGACCATTAATATTATGTAACATAATCCAACAACGAGTTTGGGGAAATTGAAGACTGTACACGTGACTAAGAAAATGTCCCCTAAATAAGCAAGTCTATGTTTTCATAACTCTCTAGGTCCGGCCAGCTCACTTTCCTCTATGGTACCAGTAATCATTTCAGCCTCTGTGGCAGTTAGTGCTACTTACAGTACCCGAGCTATAAAAATACGATTCCATTAGAGCAAAGTTCACAGATCTTGTTTTAACCCAGCTATCTGCACTGTAATCTAAAACAGTAAATGTCTGCCTCTCCGATAACTGTCTTAGACTTGTAATCCAGTATATTTTATGAAACAGAATTGTGTCTGAAATAGCATTACAATGCTAAATATCTGCTTAGCAAATAATAAAAAAAAGTTAGCCATCTAGTATGTTCAGTATTCAGAGATTTAAGATCACACAGAAAACCACAACTAGATGAGTTACTGAATGAGTCACTTTTCTTCTGAGCAGGTGGGCATTGGATAGACAGCATTCAGTGAGGTCTTACACATGTTAGGCACTCATCCAATTTACATATAATGTAATGCATATAAAAGGAAAAACAAAGTCCAAAACAAATTCCTAAATTAGAATGGATATATAGCATTGATTAGTATTTTAAAATAACTAGAGAGATATGTTTTTGTTAGTTTCATTAGTACCTATATTAAAACAAGTTTATTCCATTGGAAAGTATGTTCGTTTCTCAATAGGAGTCAATTTATATTCTGCAAACCTTAAGTAATCTTTTACTGCTTACCATTACAGGCACATAATAGAATTATACTACCTGAATTTAACATTTAGGTTACTATTTTCTCCCACGTGAGGGTAGTTACGCTAGGAATGTTAACTCCTCAAAACAACATCAATTTATCTAGCTGTTAATTAAAAGAAATAATAAGAGACAGCATCTCTTTTATGGACAAAGCCGCACATGTAAGTAAAGCGTTTAAAACCTTTTGGACGCTATTTTAAAGAAATTAAAGGATTGAGAAAAATAAAATGCATTCATTAAAGTCACATAACATACTAAGAGAAAAGGGATTCTGTGCTTGACTTTTGAAAGGAACTTCCATAATATTTCTTAAAAATATTTATAAAGCACTTCTGCTACGACTCTTTTTTGTTTTGGAACAAATAATGCAATGCATAAACCACAGTAAACTCTGCAGGATGCATAATGCTATCTATTGATAAAAAAAAATCTATACATTATACTCATGTAAAGCCCACTTGATCATGCCAGTAATTAAGAGAAACACATTGATTATTGTCACATACTAGAGATTTAGAGCATAGGAAAAATAATTTACAAATGAAACTGTTCATATTTGATTAATATTAAGCCAAATTCTCATCTTTCAACATCTTATAAAAATTTCAGAAAATATCAGCTCGATTCTCTTTTTATTAGTTCCAAAGTTGCCTCAAAACATGTGCTAAAGTGAAATGGTGATTAACTTTCCATAGGGTCCATGGAGGGAAGCTGGAGCACAGTGTGGGTGTGGGGAAGTGAATCTAAATTAAAACTAAATTAGCAGCTTTCCTTTTATAATCATTGGCAATGGTTAGGGTTTCTGGGTACAGTGGGGAAATTTTAAGGAATGGAACTCGGAAACTAGCAATAATTCCATCTCATAGAATTAAATGAGTATTAGAGCTGAGGAGTCAGAAGAACTTTGGACCTTGATTTTTTTTCTTTCTATCCTGGTTACTTCATCTGAAACCTCTAAGGACCATCTATAAAATAAATTCTCTTTTTTCTTGGATAGCCTGCAATCTAAAAAAATACTGATAAATGACACTGAATTACTCCACAAGTATAACTGCTACATGGTTATATCATAATAACACTTATACTATTTATGATAGTTTACCATTTCTCCAAATCACTAAGTTTCTTGGAATACGTCATTGTGATCAAAGGTGTGCCATTATATATAAGAATTTAAGGTCATCTATTGATTACAGGTTCCCTTCCTTCCTTCCTTCCTTCCTTCCTTCCTTCCTTCCTTCCTTCCTTCCTTCCTTCCTTCTTTCCTTCCTTCTTCCCTCCCTCCCTTTCTTAAACTAACAGTCTTCTAAGATAGCCTGCCAGGTACAGTGCTCCAAATATATTGACTGTGGCTTGGCAGATCCATTTTATAAAACCAATTGTTTTACATGCTTTGTGCATTTGCAAAATGGATCTAGCCATTAGATGTGAATATATTCAGTGCAGACAACCTAAATGGATCATTTAACCCATTAATTTGAGTCTTTAAGTTGGATGCTATACCAATCCTATCAATCAGATAATTATTCAAGTATCAATTCCTGTTGCTTGTGAGCTACATTCAGATTATTCAGGAGTGAATTTATTTGATTAGTGGTACTTCTATGTAGAGACCCAACTTCAACGATGATCACAGTTGTTGACTTGTTTTAATAATATATTTGTTTTCAAAAATACATGGGTTTATTGGTTCTACATGGCTGTTTTACTTTCATCGAATTCCCATTTTAAATATGTATTATCTGCTTGCATATTTGTGTTTTGCAACCCTCTTGTCATCCCGTTCCACTACCCAATTTCACACAAAAAATCTTGCCAGGCATTTCAAAGAACTCAGTTCCTAATTTGGAGTAATTCCAGCAGACAACCATAGGGATGTGTCTATAGAATGAAAAAAAATAGTCTTGTCAATTGTGTCAGAAATTTAGTCATTCACCCAGATATTCTGTCTACATCATACCAAACATGTTTAGTGAATTCTGTTAACTGACTAAAAATCTGACATTGCTTTGACATTATTTAGACATGGTTCAAAATAATAAAAAGAATGGCAATAAATACCCTCAAATAAACAATATATTCAGGTTGACACAGATTCCAACCTTAAAGTGACTCCCATTGGCCAACGTGGAACAGAATCTTTATGATATGGTTGCAATTTGGATTCTAAGAATGCCAAGGATCCACAAAATTTTTATCATCCTCCAGTTGATTTCAAAACCAGATCATTGAAGTACTAGATAACCAATGAACCAGAAAAATTAAATGTTGTTCACTGCATTTGAGTTCAAAACTGACCAATTTATGCTGGGCAATTTACTGATGACAATGACTATTTATGACTGTGGATATCCATTTTAATTAGGTTATTGCTTAAGGATCATAATTGGCCTGGAATCTCTTGGAAAATTTGTAGACTACTTTATATAAAGTTACAGAAAATTGTGAAAAAGTTGCATGCTTTAAAAACTTAGAATTTCCATCAAGCCTGTGGTTGAAAAAGAGTATGAAGACAATCATAAGTAGATTTTTTTTAACACAGTTTCTTGATATTTACAGTATTTTTTCTTCTCTAGTTGCCCTCCCTTCAAAGTTGGTCAATTGTTTTTCCGGGGTTTTTTTCACCTCACATTCAGTACAAGGAGGCATTTGCAATTTCTGTTAAACAATACAGAAAAGACAATAAGAATAGTTAAAATAAATATTTGTTTAAGGTAAAAAGTAAAATCCTAACAACGGTATGTAAATTTTTATAGAAAATGAATGCTAGACCAAAATAAAATAAATGTAAATGTGTTAATACTTCTGTTTCAGGGAAGTACATAAAATATCGTTTACAGATGGCAAGATATTTCAAAAACTATTTTGAGAAGACTTTAGCTAAACCATTCAACTCTGATTCATCTAACCCAAATGTTAGGAAATGTTGTGTTAAGTGAAATGATCCCTAAGAATTGCTATGATATAATATTTTTGGTCAAATATAGATCAGTACAGAAGGAAGTTCTGAATTAAGCTCCTGAATTGTGTTGGTTGTTTGTTTTTGTTGGGGATATGTACTTCTTTATACCTCCTCTGTTTCCCCACGTCCTCTTTTTATCTTTTTTGTTCCATAAGGAATAGATGCATGTTTTTTTGTTATTTTTATTTTTGTTTTGTTTCCTGGTTATGTGTGTGTGTGTGTGTGTGTGTATGTGCAGGGGGGTTGTACCTCCCTCACCCTTGTCCTTCTGAGTACTCAGGTGATCAAACCAAAAACTTAGTGGCTGGCACAGTGGTCATGGAAATCCAGGGGCACTAGATGGAGGACGTATCTTGTATCAGTCAATACAACATCCCTGCTTCAGCTAAAGAAAATCATTGTACCCGAAGGATTCAAGTTCTTTCTGACAAAATCAAAATAAACAAATGAAATACCTTTGGGGCAGTCACTGGCTCTGCAGTGGCATTGATTAGGGGAATGTCTTTGTGCTTCGTTGAGCAAGTCCTGCCCTCTTGTAAAAGCTGCAAATGAAAATAGATCAATGTAGTTAAATTAAATGAAGGAGGGATAGAAAAATTCCCTTGAATTCTTCCCACTGAGAAACTTCCTTCACTTTGAGCCAAGCTGAAAGGGCAAGCTAGGGACAAAATAAACTCATCACATCCCAGGGAGAGATCAAGCACTCACAGGTGGTTTGGGGATCTTAGTGGTGCTTACGAAAATCAGCTACTACAATGAAATTCCATTCCAGTGGAAAGTTCTTTCTTTGCAAAAGCAGTTAAACTGAAGTAAAGAATTATGAAACAACTGTATCTGTGATGCATCTGGACTCTAAGACTTCAATATGTCAGTGGTCCCTACACCTGCAGGAACATGAATATCGCAAGCCCGAAGCAATTTAAGCAGTATAATCATCAATCTGTCTAACATGTCTAGCAAAAACTTCTCAGTACCTTAAAAAAGATTATATTTCTGAAAGTAAGATCTTATATTTCACTAACCAGGAATTATCTTCTTTATTAGCCTCAACGATTTTGAAGAAGAACTGCTGGCAGTGTATTCCTATTGCGTTTCATTTCCATTTTAACCAAGGTTAAAATATTGACCTTCCCTTCCTTCTCTTTCTCCCATGCTCTCTCCTTTTCTCCCTCCCTCCCACCCTCCCTCCTTCCCTCCTTTCTTCTTTCCTTCCTTGTCTGCTTCTCTTCTCTTCTGCCTTTCCATACTGTCTCTCATTCTACCTTCCTCCATTTAAATTCCTCTTTATTTTTTAAAAAGATTTTATTTATTTATTTGAGAAAGAGAGCAAGAGAGAGAGAGCGAGCATGTGGGGGGGGGCAGGGGGAGAAGCAGGCTCACTACTGAGCAGGGAGCCCAATTCGGGGCTTGATCCAAGGGCTCTGGGATCATGACTTGAGCCGAAGGCAGACACCTAACTGACTGAACCACCCAAGCATCCCTTCTTCCTCTTTATTTTAAACACATTTTCAAAGTAACTACAAAAACTGTTTATTTTAAGAATATGCTTTTTTTTCCGGGGGGCGGGGTGATTTCTTCTACTCCTTTCCATATGTTCAATAGAGCCTAGGAGTTGAAGAGTCCATGGCCACTAGGTAGCTCTGAACTTGAATAAGTCTGTTTGTTTTCCTGGTATCTGACAGCAGGGAGGAGACCTAAGTGGCCTTCAAACCCCAACACCCTATAGACTCTACAGGGAGATGACAACTAAAGAGGTTCTATAGGAGATTTAACCTACCTAGTCCAATTCAGATTTTAGAGCAAAGTGATTTTTACATGCTTCCTATTCTCGCACCGTATTGCTCTTAATTGAATACACACTATGCTCCTTATCATTCCATGCCTATATGCGTGCCAGCCACCTCACCTTCGTCAAAGTCTCTCTCCATTGTGACATCCCGACAACCAGCTACTCATTCCCTTCCTAGCATGTCATTTCCATCAGTAGAAGCACTCAGTCATACTTCCTGTTCTAAAGGTACAATGCACATAAAAACTATCACTTAACAGTGTTTTTATATGTATAAGCATTTCTAGCTCCTCCATATGTTGTAAGTTCCTTGAATACAGAGGTGATATTTATCAGCTGTATATCCCAGCTTGATGCCAGTAGATAACAAGGGGTCAATATGAAATCTCTGAACAAATAATAATGAAAATATTATTGGCTATGAAGCTCATCGGCTATGAAAATATTTTAGTCCTTCAGAATTTTAATAAATGCCTGATTTTTTTCATATGATCACATTAAGGCTTATTTGACTGGGACTCCAAAATGGTTACACAGAGCCCCTTTTTCTACATAAGCCTATGGTATGGTAGCAAAGTAAGATAACAACTACAACAACAGAAATCAGTAGTCAAAACCTTGACTACCTTATTCCAAAGAATTTTAGGCAGAGGCACAGAGGAATCTTGTACTTTAACTAAGAAATGTGTTTGTTTTTATGTTCTATGGGTTTGATTAGACCTGGAATCTAAAATTTCACTAGAATATTATAATTATTCTACTTTCATTGTGGTGATACACTGGCTTGTGTTTTTATCATACTTGCATTCAGCCTTTGAAAAATCAACAAATATTTGTGTGAAATCAAGCTCAGAAAGCATGATCAATACAGGAAGCATCCTGCGAAGTATAAGCCCCAACTATGTTTTAGGATAATGACGTGTAGGTCATACACGTTTGGGGGAAAAGTTTATTTGAACATTAACCAGTTGTATTTAAAGTAGTTCTTCCCTAAGACTTTAGCATGTAATTTCTTAAAGTTCTGGTCTTAAATGGCTCGTCCACATAATTACCTACTGGGTGGTAATTCAGTCCTATGCCTACGGGGCTTGTATTTTTAATCCGCACTCCAACAATTCAAATGCACAGTCAAATTTGAAATCCACTTCTTCACAATGCACACATACATTACAAATCTCTTAGAAGGACATATAACAATTTCCCAAATCTATCTGACCTTAAAACCCTGTCTGTGGTTGAGGTCATCCTCATGAGGGAGATACTACAGGATTTGCAGTGGAGTTTTTTCTTTCACTAATGCAAGCACAGCCGACTATTTCAGACAAGCCTTTGATCATCTGAACAATGAAAACTTATTAAACTTCAACATTAAAGAAAATGTTATATGGCTGAAAGATAGTTTGAACCCTTTTTGATACTTTCATCTTAAAATGAACACTACCTTTAAATTTATTTTTTTCTGTGCCTCACAGGCATTGTAGAAATTTCATGAGATGAAGTTCATAAAATTCTTAGTGTTTCTCAGAGCAGCAATAGATATAAGAGCAACATAATTATAACTTGCAGGTATCATGCCTTAATAAGCATCTTATCAACTCTGTAGCCTTTGATAAAGTGGGCATTCACTTGGTGAAAACATAAAGGGGAAGTTTCTTCACGGAACCCTCTCACATTGGTTGCCAACATCGCCAAAAATTCCAGACAACTGTACTTAAGGAAGACAAAAAAAAAAAAAAAAAAAAAGACACATTAGGCAATTTTGCCTAATGGTTACAATGCTTCAGAGTAAAACATAGACTTGGTTTGAGTTTTAGCTCTGACGCCTATTCATTGGTCATCTTGATAAAATAACTCAATAAGTTACTTATCTCTGGGCCTCAATTCACTGCTGTAAAATGGAGTTATTTCACAGAATTATTTTGAGGATAAAGTGAGAAAACATACAAAAGTATTTAGTATAAATACTAACAAATAATAAAGATTCTTCCCTTTCTCCCTCTTCTACTATCTTTCATATTAGTATGCTTGCATACCAATAATTATGATGAGTTGACACTGACATAACACGAGGTATGGGGCAGAATATATACAATATACAAATACCTTTTTAAAATGTAATAATAACAGATAATCTCTTTCCCAGTTCTTTCTCCCAATGTCTTTCTTGCTGTTAATACTGCTGGCTCTTCCACTGTCTTAAAATTCTCTGTTTAATAACCCTTGTCCTTGTCATTTTATTATCTAATCTCTTTGTCCCCTTCATCACGACCATTCAAATTTACACATGAGGAGATCAACAGCTATATGATGTTCTCAAGGCCACAAAGGTATTTTTGCTGCAAATAAAACCCGTGTCCACCTTGCTGCAAATCTGAGATCTTTCCAAGATCCTATACTACCTTTTCCTCACATTATTATTTAACTTCATAACATCTTATATTTTAATTGTCATGTTACATTTTACAGTTTTAGCTAAAGACACAATTTTTAACAATAAAATAGTTCCTTGTATACTTTTCAAACATTCAACAAAGATAACTTAGTAAACCGTAGGTACACATCGGGGCCTGATGAATCAATGAGATGTATTATCCAGAAAAGAAAAAAAAAATATGACTCTCGGTTAGTTAGGGTGACTAGGGGCTTCTTCATGAAGGAAGCAACAGAGGAATTCATCCCTGAGTAGTGGGTAGGGTTATTTGTGGCTGAGTCAGCGGAAGGAAGGAGAAGCTATGGTATTCATGGGGTGGAGGAACACGTCCAAGGTAACAGTGTTGAGCTCAGCTGAGATGGTTCCTACTGAGAGATAACTAGAATAGGGACAGTTCATGGAAGAACTTGTAGGCCACGCAGTGATGTGTATACTCGATTTTGCAATTACGAAGAGACAGGTATACTGAAAATATCCTGCAATAATATGCCTACTTGGCTAAGGAAGTTTACAACTTAATGCTTTCTCTATGTGGGAATCTAAAGAGATTCATTAGAAAATCTTTAAAAAAAAAAAAGAAAAGGGGTGCCTGGGTAGCTCAGTTGGTTAAGCGTCTGCCTTTGCCTCAGGTCATGATCCCAGGGTCCTGGGACGGAGTCCTGCATCGGGCTCCCTGCTCAGCGGGGAGCCTGCTTCTCCCTCTGCCTGCCACTCCCCCTGCTTGTCTGCTAGCATGTGCACGGGCTCTCTCTCTCCCTGACAAATAACTAACTAAATCTTAAAAAAAAAAAAAAAGAAGAAGATAGGGATTCATTAGTAGGGCTCTAAAGTGATCCGTTCATACAACACTTGCCTAAAAATGCCATCCCTCCTTCAGGTCATGATCTCATGGGTCTCAAAAGGGGAGTCTGCTTGAAGATCTCGCCCTCTGCCCCTCCCCCGACTCCTGCACGCAGGCACGCACTCTCAAATAAATAAATAATCTTTAAAAAACAACCAATCCAAAACAAAACCCTCCATCCCTCCGCAGAACCTTCTTCCTTCTGCAAAAGTGTTGGAATCTCTGCCATTTTATAAGCACTTGTCATTTGCACTGTCCTGGAGAGCACCAGGACTCGTCAGGCACCTCACTTTTCCTTCTCTCACCAGGCTGACAGGAAGTTGAAACTGGGCTAAATTTTTCAGAAATTAGGCTGAAGTACTCACATATCTGGAATTGGAGTTTCAGAACTTATTTCATGAGTCCATTACTAAATTAAATTATGCAACTGAAGGAAGAATAACAAAAAATTCCTTATTCGAATGATTTGCATTGTCTGTGTCTGCAACTTCTATACTACATGTCATCAAAACCTGTTAAACTTCCATCACAACTCAACTCAAGAGATAGGAAATCTTGAGACTTTTTCCTTCATAGGCACTGGGCAGAATCTAAGAAAAGCAGCAACAAGAACAATACTTAATATAGTTTAGTTGCTACATATAGATTCAGGAGAGGTCATTGCTTGAGGATTACGATTATCTTGGCTTACAAAATTGAAATTTGCAAATGAGAGCAGCTGACAGTCTTTCCATGGGTAAGTCTGCAAACCATTTTTTATTAAAATAATTCAGTATTTTAGACTCTAATCTCCTCTGTCTTGCAGAGATCATGGGGTTTATCCCTTTATTTCCTTCCCAGATTATTGAGCTAAACTATCCAATTCTCCCTTATCTTGTTCTTTCCAATCCATCTGCCACTCAGCCTCCAGAAATGTCTTCCTAACACATATTGCATCATGCCAACTCACTGCACAAAAAATCAATCAAATCAAAACAAATTAGAAAAATATGACCCCATACACAAATCTGTGATTTCCCATTGCCTGTAAAGTACAGACGGCTGGGGAGATGGATGGGATGAGGGATTTGGAGACTGTTTTCTTAAACAAGTGAGATGTCATACAGGAGCACGGCCTTCAGACTCACCTTGATGAATTACAGCAAAGCCTCAGCAGACAAATGACGGGGCATTTAGAGAAGGAGGCTCTGCTGTCACCTACTCAGGCTCATAGATTTTCTTTTTATTACTGTTGTTAAATACACACACATACACAGAATTTTTGTCACACTGATTTTTTTTTTTTTTTTGCCTCGTTCCCCAATACTACCTAGAATAATCATTGACTTTCATTCTTTTAATTCTTTCTGGTACAACCTGAAATGGAACTGTCAAGCTTGGAAAGAAGTGATAAGTGTTATTTTATACAAGAGATTTTATGACTACACAGAATAAGATAGTGGTTACACCTGTGGGCTAAAAAGTCTGTCTTAACCAATGTTCACATCTTTAAATCTACGGCTTACTAGCCTTGTGGTCTTTGATAAGTGATTCATTTTTTTTAATCTAAATATCCATATTTATAAAATGTTAGAACAACATTATTTAATAAATGTTCGTAAGGACTACATAAGATAATGATTTAAAAAGCACTTAGCTCAGGACCTCTTACTACTAATCTCAACACACTGTAGTAGCAATGATGATAATGAAGGTAACGGTGAATTTGTAAACCACCTGGAATAAAGCACCTGATACATACGAGATACTCAATAAATCATGCCTATTGTTATGTCGTAGCAGACTTCATGATACTGTGTTTTCATCAAATAATTGTTTACATAATGATAATTGGCTCACATAGTTTGGAAGAAAAAGTAGTTCTACATGAACTTTTTCAGATGCATTTGCATTAATACAATACCATTCAACATTTTTGTTGATTTTGAATAACACATAACACATAACACATGAGTCTCTCTGTCTGCCTTTCCAGCTCTGAAACTATTCATCTCTTTATCTATCCATTCTTTTTCTTTTTTTAAAGATTGTATTTAAAATTTATTTGAGAGGGAGAATGAGAGAGAGAGAGAGAGTATGAGAGGGGGTAGGGTCAGAGGGAGAAGCAGACTCCCTGGTGAGCAGGGAGCCCGATGCAGGACTCGATCCTGGGCTCCAGGATCATGACCTGAGCTGAAGGCAGTTGCTTAACCAACTGAGCTACCCAGGTGCCCTATCTATCCGTTCTTCCACTGCCTCCCCCACTCCTGCCCTCTCTCTTTCTCTCCCTCTTTCTTCCCCCTCTCTCTCTTGTTCTCTCTCTTTCTTTCTTCTTTTTCTTCTTTCTTGTGGGACGTGCTATTCTGCCACTTTTCAATGAGCTACAACCATCTATAGAAGAACTGTTTATCTATATATGGTTTCCCTATAGAAGAATATACATGTTCATTTAAAAATGTGATTTTAAGTTAGAACAGTGCCTAGATACTTAAGCTCTTCCTTCCTTATCAATTTGAATTTCAAATTTTCTTGACACAAGGGGAAAGGTCAGATGTCATTTTCCCTCATGCATGTATGATTAAAAAAATGTAATTTTACTTGTGGAAGAATGGGTAGGGATGTAACTAGCTTTGGTGAATAATTGATTAATGATGCAAGGTAACTATTTTCTGTCTTAAGAGACAAAATAAGTTCAAATGGTAATCTTGAGAATTTCATAGAATTGCACAATCAAAGGTTAGCACAGGCCTTCAAAACATTCCATTTCAGTTAGGTAAAATTTAACCTGATTAGTAATATATGTATATCCAGAAACTCAAGTGACAAAATACGAAGACTGATGAGGAAAACATCACAAGTTCAGCTGCTTCAATATGCAGCTCACCTATTCAATTATACAGGAGACCTAGGGACGAGCACAGCTGGGTCTGTAAATTATGAAATGGGATAAGCCATGAATACATCTTTATTAAAGTGATTATACTTATCTCTCACATACACCCCACACCGCCAGAATAATCAGTTTGTTTCTGCGCTTTTGAGCAATGAACACCCAGCTAACTGACAAAATGTTATATTATGGCCAAAGATCAGGCAAAGTAACAATAAAACTATGTAGTTGAGGCAAGTCCAGCTAATTATCTTGGTACATGGGAAAACACACAAACGTGGTGGGAAGACTGTAATGCTGGGGCATCCTAATAATTATGAGGAATTCTTTTTTTTTTAAGAGAAAGCATGAGTTGGGGGCGGGGGGCAGAGGGAGAGAATCCTAAGCAGACTCCACGCTGAGCATGGAGACAGACATGAGGCTCGATCCCTCGACCTGAGATCTCGACCTGAGCTGAAATTGTGTTGGAGACTCAACTGACTGAGCAACCCAGGCATCCCAAGGGCCTTCATTTTAATGTGGAGATACCAGGCTTTGGAGCCATGTGTAAATGAATTTGAGTCCCAACTCCATCTCCCACATCTGTGATAATGGGGTAAGTTAATGAACATTGAGTTTCCTGGACTTCAGTATTTTATAGAAGAATGAAGTTAAACATCAGGATTGTCAGCTTCAAATTTTGACACTGGAACAAATAAAGCAACAAACAAACACACTTCTATATTTCAACAGTGTTCTGGAAAAGAAAGGCCATTTTAATACTAAAAATACGCAAAGGATCCAGAGTCAAAGGAAATTATTCTTGAGAGGCAGAAGGAGACAGAGACAGAGACAGATTAATTGATTGATTCATGGAAAATCCACTGATACTTTGTTATTTGACTCTTTATTCGATGTTCATTTTCCACATCTTTGAACTGTTAAAAACTTCATCACAGGCCAGCACTTGCCAGTGGAATGAAGTTTGGAAAATACCAATCTAACCTCGCTTTTTCCTCATTTGTAAATGTGGATAACAACTCTGACATTCAAAAGTGACATCAGTGTGAAATGGCATAAAACAGGCAACTTGGCTAGGTGAATGCAGTGAAGAGTCAGGCCATCCTAGGTCAGAATTCCTTTAGCCCTTCTAGCTGCTTGGAATTGGAAAAGTTACTTCATCCTCCTGCGGTTCTGATGCCTTATCTGTAAGGCAGGCAAAATAATACCTACCTGGGAGGGTTGTTGGAAGAGTTAGATTAAATTAAAAATATAGAATGGTTCCTAATGGAGTATCTTGCACATAGTAGGTGCTCAATTAAGTTTAGTTTCTATCCTTCCTTTCCCATCCTCAGCTTCTGCTTCCTTCAATCAAAATGTCTCTCTTTTGTCAATAAATATTTGGATGCTACGAGAATGGAAACACTGATACTCAGTCACTTTAATTTCACAACCCTGGTGTCAACATATTGACCCTGGTCATTAGAGAATCTTGATATTGCCAAAGGATTTGTTGCCGCCGCCCCTCCCCCAAAGTCTGTGGTCCTTCCTGTCTCATCCTTTTCTGTTTATGACTTAAAGGGCAAGAAAAAAATCTTATTAACCTACTGCTTATTATTCCTAGATAGCCTTAAACTTGGATGCCTTTAGTCTTCCTGTTTTGTTTTGTTTTTCCCCTCCTTAATTCAATATCTTTAGATCAATCTAACTAATTTAACTTAAGGCATTTAGTTGTCTCTAAAGATTTTCATTATAGGGGCGCCTGCGTGGCTCAGTTAAGCATCTGCCTTGGGCTCAGGTCGTGGTCCCAGCATCCTGGGATTGAGCCCCACATCTCTGCTCCCTGCTCAGCAGTGAGCCTGTTTCTCCTTTTCCCTTTGAGCCTCCCCCTCACTCATGCTCCCTCTATCTCACTCTCTCTCAAATAAATAAATAAAATCTTAAAAAAAAAAAAGATTTTCATTATGATACAGGCATCTCTTTGGCTTCAGTGCAAATATCCCATCTAGAAATTATGAAAACAAAGTCATATTTAGAATGACCTTTTTAAGAGGGCACTTTTAAGAGTTTAGCTAAATATCCATAATATTGCTGCTTTAGCATCCATTTTGCATAGCTAAGAGGTCTGCTGGGGCTTGGAACTGACACTAACCTCTCCTAGGAGGGCATGTCCTAGATAACGGCCAGCAGGGTCACAAGAAAGTGTAAAATCCTGGTATGAATTCCCCAACACCCAGAGATGAGGTCTCTCCTGTCTGCCACCCTCCACCCCTCCCCCACTTCTCCTTTTCTGTTCCTTAGATAAGAATCTCCCTCCTTCCCTTCCTTAGATCTTACCAAGACTCCTGCTCTTTTTGGTTTAAATTGACCAGTCAGGCCTAGCCAAGGACTCCCAAAGCACTCTACCCACCAACCCTAAAAAAACACAGGTCCTGCTGCTCCGTCTGTGCCTGTCCCCTGCCTTGACCTCCCCATGTGCCCCAGGGACTTTTGCATTGTACTTCCTCCAAAACTTGTGACTAATGAAGTTCTTTATTTCACTTTCCCTTGCCTTGTGATCTTTCTTGAACTGTGGCTCACCATTTGGCACCCCAGGGCTCACTCTTAACAAATGTTCATTTAACAAAAATCACAATGCGCTCTGTGACTGACTTAGCAATCACTGGAAAACCTGTAAAAGAAAAATGGCTTCTTCTGCATTCTGTTTATTTTAAATTACACTCTATTCCTTCTCTCAGAAATAATGAATAATACTTCAAGAATTAAAGCAGATGGAATGATTTATCAGAAATTCATTTAAAGTCTTTGGGCTTACATCTCTAATCCTGCTGATCACTATAACTTTGTTACTGGTATTAAACATATGGTTCTACTTCACAAGAGAAATTAGTTATATCTCTTATGATCTTTCTCTAAAAACTAAAAGAACTCAAAATAATTAATGCAAAGGTATAACTGGGCAACCTGAAATTATACCAATAAAAGATACCTCTGGTAGGTACAGAAGTCCAGTTGATTCTACATATTTAAATAAAATATGCAACAGGTAAAAAGATGGATTTTTGAAATATTATAGAGAAAAAGATAGGAATTAAGTGCTGAGTTACTTAAAAACACGAATACATTTTGGCTAAGTTTTTCTGTGATGCCACATTTTTGCACTAAATAAATTTGTCATATTTATTACAGAATATTTAGTATTATATTTAATACTCCATATGAAATAGTTAAGCTTTTGAAAACCACAGCCCTGTCTAATTTCATAATTTTGGATATTTTAGAGAAATATTAACATGTATCTGCTAAATGAGCATTTTGCTTGGTCCTGAGGGAAATACTAATATTTTTATAGTTTCTGTCCTGAAATTGTTTATTATCTAGTGTAAAATAAGAACTCTGTACAAATAATCAATATGCAAAATGGACTGTAACACAGGATAAAATACACGTATAAACCAAGCACTATGGGAACCAAGAGGAGAAAGCCATTCTGTGTTTTCAGGGAAGACAGGAGGAGTCAAAGAATTATTATTATTTTTTAAAGATTTTACCCATTTATTTGAGATACAGGGAGAGCAAGAGAGAGTGAGAAAGTGAGGAGAGAGAGCAAGGGAGAGAGCACATGCACGAGGAGGGTATGGGGAGGGGCAGAGGGAGAGGGAGAAGCAGACTCCCTGCTGAGCAGGGAGCCTGATATGGGGCTGGATCTCAGGACCCTGGGATCATGACCTGAGCTGGAGGCAGATGCTTGATGGACTGAGCCACCCAGGCACCCTAGGAGTCATTAATAAGTTAATCATTGTTATTACCATTTCTATGCAACTTCGGATGAGAACTGACACTTAAGTTTACATTCTTGCAACTTTAAGTTGATGCTATACTAGGGTAATGTGGAGATTTATATCTAATGTGCAAAGCGGAAACCTGTTCTGAAGACCTTATGCAACTATGTACCATTCCACATTATCTGGAGGCATGTCTGTTCCTTCTTGAAGGAACCACCATAGCACAATAACAATGCGTTGCATGAAGCCAACCTCTTCAGATGTCTGATGAAGTGTAGCCCAGAATGATAATGTTGTGTGGTCTCTAAGCCCAATTACAGCAGGGCATGACTTGCTTGAAAAGTTTTGTTAGTGCAGCATCTGCCAACGACTCATCAGGTCCATCAAATACTACACAGTGAATACTGGGTATAATAGCAAACTAGGATTTTTTAAATCTCTGCCAAAATTGTTTTAGCATAAAAAAGCTGGCATCATTTTCTACTCACAGCTCTAGGATTTATTTTCTGCACATTTTCCCCTCTCATTTCCCTGGTCAATACTTGCTGTTAAATAAACTCCCTTTGGTCAGGGACTTGCAGCAGGTGTAACAGGAAGAAACCTAGAGCTGGTGCTCTCGATGCTAAGCAGAAGCCATTGTGCTTTTCATGTTCTCAGCACATTAAGAAAAATTAAATGTGTGCTACCTATAAGAGTCGGAAATATTGTGAAACACATTTACATTAGCATTAAGTCTTGATCCCTAAGTGAAAATTAAAATTGAATGATCAATGTCTTTAATTCTTGGTATGCTATTCAATAATATGAGACACATCTGCAAACTTCAGACAAATGGGATGGAGCGGGTATGTTCTTAGCTTTCTCCCTGTGTCTCCAATATTATCATGTAAGTAAAGCCTTTTTCAAAATAATTTAAACATACACCAAACTGATAGTTCAATATGCTGTTAAGCCTTTGGTGATCTACTTAAAGTTTTCTAAGTCTACTAAAAAAAGGCAGAGGGCAAAGAATCCAGAGGACATTTTCCTAGGTGACCCTTTCTGGCTTGCATAGGGCAGGAAATTGAATGAACCCACAAAGATATCTAAGAAAATGTATAGTCTCTAATTCCAAGTTTGGGACCTTGACATTGAAGGTATGGAGACCTCGAATATTAAAATTACGATGCAGCTTTTTTAGAATGAACTAATAAGGACATTGTAATATAATTGAATACTGTGTATTTAATTTAATATCATATATAATTACCACGACAAACCTGTAAGAAATCGACATCCAAGTTTCTCAAAATGTTTGCCAGGAAATACTGATGGAAGAAAATCTAGGTGGGTTTATTAAAACAATACACATTCCTGGGATGTGCCCCAGATCTCCTGATTAATAATTTATGGCAGTGAAGCTTTACCGTAAGCAGTTTTACCAGCTGACCTGGTGATTCATAGGCATGCAAAAGTTTGAAAATCATTGATCTACATTATACAGATAAGGGATCTGGATTATAAAATCACTTGCCAAAAGTGACATGTTAGGAAATAGAGAAGCTGGCATTCAAATCTAGGTTTTATGTAATTTCAAGGCTTTCTCTGCTATATTGTTTAGTATCAGGTGTACCAACAGGAATCATAATGCAACTCTTCCGCTATTTATTTACTAAGAGATTGCATGCACTCCTATCAGCTCTTAGTGAGGCTGCTAATGATCACAAAATCCTGGAATTGAAAGAGATGCTCATATGATAGTTCTTCATTTCCCAAATACATCCAGAATAGTTGTTTTTCATTATTTTTTTTTAAAGATTTATTTTAGAGAAATAAGAGAGAAAAAGATAGTGCATGGTGGAGCAGAGGGGCAGAAGGAGAGGGAGAGGCAATCCTAAGTAGACTCCGCATTGAACACGGAGCCTGATGCGGGGCTGGATCGCATGACCCTGAGATCACGACCCAAGTGGAAACCAAGAGTCAGATGCCCAACTGACTGTACCACCCAGGTGCCCCAGTTTTTCATTATTCAATCATATAATATACTATGTCTTCCAGTGGCTAATTCTGTGTTCATCATTAAGAGTTCACTTTCATATTTGATTGAAATATTCTCTTTCTTATAGCTGTTTTCACTGGCAACATCTGGGTCTGCCCTGGAGAATAACACTGAATAAGACTGCTCCCTATTTCACATTATAGTTTTTTCTCTTTTGAGAAGTTAATTAAAATATACAATTCAAAAATATCTATTGAGGTTTTAAGTGAAAGGCATAGCTTTGCATAAAGGAATGGAAAGTGATAATTACTGAGGACCTGCTATGTGTCCATGATAAATGACGTGTTAAGCTGGACTGTCTCACTGGAACCTTTAACAAGTTATATAAGGTAGGCAACATTTATCTCTCCTTGTCAGTGGAGGAAAATGAGTCTCAAAGGGGTTAAATAGTCATGATTACACATCAGGTAACTGGTTGAAACAGAAATGAAACCAATCAACATTATATACTGAATTTCCTCTTGAGCCTTTCCCCTCAAGCTTTAGTAGACACACTCCATTTGTTGCTGTTGAACTTAGTAGTGTCATTTCTATAATGGAACGTGCTTTATCAGTCTCGACTGATAAGCAAAATCAGATAAGGGATTTCTGTTCCTTATTCTGGATATAGTATTATAATTACTTGAAATTAAAATTGCAACTTCATGTAGTTGTTTTAAAATGTCATCACAGTTTGAATTGGAGCTCACAGTCTTTAATCTGTTACAAGATAAATATACAAAAATTAATCCTATCTAAATGCTAGCAATTAACAATCTAGAAATGAAATTAAGAAAACAACTCCATTCCTAATAATATCAAAAGGAATTTAAAAATTAAGAATAAAGAAAACAAAGGAAGTGCAAGACTTGTAAACTGAAAATCTACAAAATATTTCTGAAGGAAATTTCAAAAGATGTAAGTAAATGGAGAGATAACCAATGTTCATAGATTGGGAGAATCAAAATTGTAAGATGACAATTCTCCCCAAATTGATCTATAGGTTCAATGAAAATTCTGTCAAAATCCCAACAAGTTTTTTTTATTGTAATTGAAAAACTGAACCTAACATTAACAAGGAAATGGAAGGTATTCAAAACAGCCAAAGCAATCTTGAAAACAACAACAAAGTAAGGGGACTTTAACTTTCCAATCTCAAACTTGCCATAAAGCTACAGTAATTGAGAAAGTATGGTACAGGCTTAAGGGTATACGTATAGATCAATGAAACAATTGAAAGTTAAGAAATGAATTCAGATTTGTAATCAATTATTTTTGACACATGTGCCAAAGCAATTCAATAAGAAAAGTATATTCATTACAACAAATTTTTTAAAAAATTTGTTTATTTATTTATTTATTTATTTATTTATTTATTTATTTATTTTGGGAGGGTGGAGAGAGCATGAGTGGGGGAGGGGAGAGGAGCAGAGGGAGAAGCAGATTTCCCACTGAGCATGGATCCAGACCCAGGGGCTTGATCTCAGTACCCCAGAGGCTTGATTCCAGAACCCTGGGATCATGACCTGAGTGGAAGGCAGACGTTTAACAGACTGAGCCACCCTGGTGCCACTACAACAAATTGTTTTGAAGACTAAGTCAGCTCAGTATCAATATGCAAATAATGAAAATAGATCCTTATTTCACATCATGCAGAAAAATTAACTCAAAATGGGTCATAGATTTAAATGTGAGAAATAAAACTAGAAACATTTTTTTAAGGAAGCATAGAAAAATCTTTATATTCTTGGGTTGGGTAAATATTTTTTAGATAAAGCAAAATCATGATCAAGAAAAGAAAAAGAAAAAGTGATAAATGGACTTTACTGAAATTAAAAACTTTTGTGTTTTAAAATACACTAAGACTACTGTTTGCCCTCTGACATATAAACACGTTGGAAGTTGCCACTTTCACTTCAAAATAAGAAAAAAAACCTGATAATCAATAATTTTCCTTAGATCTGTCAGAGAATTGGGGTCACCAGACAAATCATCACCCCCAAAACTAGAGAGATAGGTACATACACAGAATATAGGCAAATTTACCTGAAGTAGAAGCCCAGGGACCCATTACCTTCTGGGAACACTTAAAAGTGTGAAATCTCAAAGGATTATGAAATGCTTCCCTCCCCCACACCATAATGGCATATGAAATGTGATTACAGATGAAAGAACTGCAAAGTTCAGACTCTATTAAGAAGAGTCTAGGGAGAAAAACAAGGACATCAGCAGAAATTAAGGCACAAAAACAGACAGATAGATCAATGGAACAGAATAGAAAACCCAGAAATGGACCCACAACTATATGGTCAACTAATCTTTGACGAAGCAGGAAAGAATATTCAATGGAAAAAAGACAGCCTTTTCAACAAATGGTGTTGGGAAAACTGGACAGCAATATTCAGAAGAATGAAAATGGACCACTTTCTTACACCATACACAAAGATAAATTCAAAATGGGTGAAAGACCTAAATGTGAGAAGGAAACCATCAAATCCTAGAGGAGAATACAAGCAGCAATACAGCCTCTTTGACCTTGGCCATAGCAACTTCTTAGTAGACACATCTCCAGAGGTAAGGGAAACAAAAGCAAAAATGAACTATTGGGACTTCATCAAGATAAAATACTTCTGCACTGCAAAGGAAACAATCGACAAAACTAAAATGCAACCTTTGGAATGGGAGAAGATACTTGCAAATGACATATCTGATAAAGGGTTAGTATCCAAAATATATAAAGAACTTATCAAACTCAACACCCCCAAAAACCCAAACAATCCAGTTAAAAATGGGCAGAAGACATGAACAGACATTTCTCCAAAGAAGACATTCAGACAGCTAACAAACACAGGAAAAGATGCTCAATACTACTCATCATCAGGGAAATACAAATCAAAACCATGAGATACCACTTCACATCCCTCAGAATGGCTAAAATTAGCAACACAGGAAACAACAGGTGTTGGTGAGGATGTGGAGAAAGGGGAGCCCTCTTACAGTGTTGCTGGGAATGCAAACTGGTGCAGCCATTCTGGAAAACAGTATGGAGTTTCCTCAAGAGTTAAAAATGGAACTACCCTACAATCTAGCAATTGCACTACTAGGTAAATACCCAAAGTATACAAAAATACTTATTCGAAAGAATACATGCACCCAATGTTTATAGCAGCATTATTAACAATAGCCAAATTATGGAAAGAGTCAAAATGTCCATTGACTGATGAGTGGATAAAGAAAAGGTAGTATATATATACAATGAAATATTACTCGCCATAAAAAAGAATGAAATCTTGCCATTTGCAACAATGTCGATGGAACTAGAAGGTGTTATGCTAAGTGAAATAAGTCAGTCAGAGAAAGACAAATACCATATGATTTCACTCACATGTGGAATTTAAGAAACAAAACAGATGAACATTGGTGGGGGAGGGAAGAGAGGCAAGCCAGGAAACAGAGTCTTAACTATGAAGAACAAACTGAGGGTTACTGGAGATGAGATGGGCAGGGGGATGGGTTAAATGGGTAATGGGTATCAAGGAGGGCACTTATTGTGATGAGCACTGAGTGTTGTATGTAAGTGATGAATCACTAAATTCTGTGCCTGAAACTAATATTGCACTGTCTGTTAACTAACTAGAATTAAAATGAAAACTTGAAAAAAACACATAACATGGGGGAGAAAAAGGAAATAAGGAGATCAATCTCATTTATAATAGCATCTAAAACAATAAAATGATTAGGAAGAAATTTAACCAAGGAGGTGACAGAGTTATACACTAAAACGATAAGATATTAATGAGAAAGAAATTGAAGAAGACAGACATAAATGGAATATATCCTGTCTTCTTGGACTAGAAGAAGGAATATTGTTAAAATTTCCATACAACCTACAGCCATCAATAGATTCAGTGCAACTCCTATCAAGATTCCAATGGCATTTTTTTTACAGAAAAAGGAAAAACCATCCTAAAATTCACATGAAATCACAAAAGATCCCTAATAGACAAAGCTGTCTTGAGAAACAAGGACATCACACCTTCTGATTTCAAACTCTATTATGATAATAAAACCACTCAGAAAAATTTCACACCACTCACAAAAATTAACTTGAAATAGATTAAAGATTTAAATGTAAGCCCTGACCATAAAACTTCTAGAAGAAAACAGAGGGGAAAAAAAACTTTGACATTTGCCTTGGCAATGATTTCATGGATATCACATCAAAAGCACAAGCAATGAAAGCAAAAATTAACAAGGGGAACAATATCAAACTAAAAAGCTCTGCACAGCAAAAGAACAACCAACAAACAAATGAAGAGGCAGCCTATGGGATGGGAGGAAATATTTTCAAAGCAGTTACCTGATAAGTGGTTAATATCCAAAATATATAAGGAACGTGTACAAGTCAATAATAAAAAACATAATTTTGATAGAAATAGACTAATCCACTATTACAGATAGAGACCTCAACAGTCTCTATCAATAACTGATAAATCACACAGATAATCTGTAAGAATATGGCTGATCTGAACAACATCATAAATTAACTAGATCCAATTAACATTCATAGAATATTTCATCAAACAAGTGAGAAATACATATTCTTCTCAAGGTCACATGGAATATTCACCAAGGTAGACTGCATTCTGGGCCATAAAACACACCTAAACAAATGTAAAGTATGCCCTTAGACTGTAATGGAATAAAAGTAGAAGTCACTTACAGAAAGATAACTAGTGCTATATAGAACTTTATGCACACACTGGCTCGATTATTCTATAAATCTCAAACTGTACTAAAAAAAATCTATTAGTTGTTAAAAGACACCATTAAGAAAATGAAAAGATAAGAAATATGCTGAAAGAAATATTTTCAAATCATGTATCTGACAAAGATGTGGATAAATTAGAACTCTATACATTGCTGAATAGGTTGTAAATGCAAACAGTGCATTTTGGAAAAAAAATTTTTCTTAAAAAATCAAGAAAAAAAATGATTATCATATCCCATTCCATTTCTAGGTATCTACTCAGGAGAAATTAAAACATATGTCCACACAATGATGTTTATGTGACTGTTCATAGTGTCATTATTCATAATAACCAAAACATAGAAACAATCCAAAAGGTATCAACTGATGAATGGATAAAGAAAATGTGGATTAGTCATAAACTGATCCTATTCAGCAATAAAAAGAAACAAACTACTGATACATGTTACAACATAAACAAGCCTCAAAATCATTACACTGTGTGAAGGAAGTGAGATGCAAAATACTACATATTACATGATGAACTTGCATAAAATTTATAAAAAGGCAAACCTATACAGATAGAAACTAGGTTAGTGTTTGTCTGCACTGAGGTTGAGAATAGAGATGAACTGTACAAAGGCATGGGGATCTTATTAGGGTGATGGAAATGTTCCAAAACTGGACTGTGGCAGTAGTTGCACAACTCAATAAATTTCATGAATAACTGAAATATATACTTAAAAATGCGTGGTTTTGGGGGCACCTGGGTGGCTCAGTTGATTAACTGTCTGACTTGTAGTTTCAGCTCAGGTCATGATCTCACGGGTCATGCATCAGATTGAGCCTCAAGTCTGGCTCCGCCCTCAGTGGGGAGTCTGCTTGAAGATTCTCTCCCTCTGCCCCTACCCCCACTCACACACATGCGCTCTCTCCCTAAAATAAATAAATAAATCTTTTAAAAAACGTGTGATTTTTTATGGTACACAAATTACACCTCAACAAAGTTTTTTTTTAAACTATCATTTTTTTTTTACAAATAAATTAGCTCTAACATATATTTTTGTTCATTCTAGTTATTAAGAGAGCATGAACATGTTCTGCTTAGAAGTAAATGGACAAAAATTAACTTAAAATTCTTCCTCCTGGATACTTTATTTTATCTGAGAACACTATAATTGCCTTAATTAATTAATATGAAAAGCAGGGTCCAGGTTAGACTTTTATCTTTACTTCTGTATCTTCACTTGATAACAAAGTCCTATGGATTTCTCAGTTTGATGTTCTGTTGATTTCTTTCTCTCAACTATTTCTGCTACTGGTTTTATTCAGGTCCCTATTTTACAATACTTTCATTATTTTTTAAATGTCCCCATTTGGTAGATTCTAGATTTTAGAAATGGGAATAAAACTGCCAACTATAATTTTGCCATATAAGGCCAATAATACCACAATTTACCTTAACAACTACCAACTACTTTCTTTGTATAAAACTTACGTTGCACCGATTAATCTGATTAAAGAAAACTCTTTCATAAAATGCAGATGTCCATTATTTCAAAATATACCCAAAGTATGCAGAATAAAAATACGGAAAAGTGATTTTATTAGTCAGTATACTCTAGAGAAAAAAAGTAATAGCATATTTATATATATGCAGGGATTTATTATGGCAATTAGTTCATGGGATTATGGAGGCTGAGATATGCCCTGATATGCCCTATGCAAGCTGGAGAATCAGGAAACTGGTGATATAACTCAATCCAAATCTGAAGCGCTGAGAACCAGGAGAGCTGATGATGAGCTGGGGCCAAAGGCCTGAGAAGTGGGGAAAGGTGGGGGGTACGCTGCTAGTTGAAGTCCCAGAGTTGGAAGGCCCAAGAACCAAGAGACCTGATGTCTGCGGGCAGCAGAAGATTAATGTTCCAACTCAAAGAGAAAAAGAATTCACCCTTGTTCCACCATTTTGTTCTTTGTGGGGATCCTCTAGGTATTAGAGAATTCCCAACCAATCTTCTTTACTTAGTCTGCTGATTTAATGCTAATCTCTGCTGGGAACACCCTGTCAGACACACCCAGAAATAATGCTTTACCAGCTCTTTGAGCATGTTTTTTTTTTAAAAGATTTTATTTATTCATTCGACAGAGATAGAGACAGCCAGCGAGAGAGGGAACACAAGCAGGGGGAGTGGGAGAGGAAGAAGCAGGCTCATAGCGGAGGAGCCTGATGTGGGGCTCGATCCCATAACGCCGGGATCACGCCCTGAGCCGAAGGCAGACGCTTAACTGCTGTGCCACCCAGGCGCCCCAGCTCTTTGAGCACGTTGACGCACAAACTTAACCATTACAAATTCACCCCTTGTCAATTTGGCACCCATACACATCACTTTAAACCATACTTAATTTCCAAATAAAGACAATAAGGAAGCCATAATTCTGTCTAATATAATATCTTTCCTACAAGAGAAAATTGCACTACCCCTTTCTCAGAAAAGGGTAAATTTATTTTGCTTTTACTTTATGGAACTATGTTTGGGTACCTCATTTGGACATTCAATTAAAGCAGCCCAAATTGGAGCTGAGTTTGCAGCTTGTTAAAATCATGCCGAAGGTATTTTCATGTCGCTGTATTAAAATGGAAGCAACCACATTTCATGATATTAAACACAAATGAGAATATTCTGGGTGATTTTAGACAAGCTGAGTAACAACAGTTCTCATAGATCCAAAGATCCCCCTGCTTTGGGGCGCCTGGATGGCTCAGATGGTTAAGTGTCTGCCTTCGGCTCAGGTTGTGATCTCCAGGTCCTCGGATGGAGTCAGTCCCATGTCGGGCTCCCAGCTAAGTGGGGAGTCTGCTTCTCCTTCTCTTTCTGCCTCTCCCCCTGCTTGTGCTCTCTCTCTCTCTCTCTTTCTCTCAAATAAATAAATAAAATCTTAAAAAAAAAGATCCTGCTATTTTCTTTCTGTGTGGTTGAAGAAGTCAGCAGAATTGGTCTCAGCACTGGGGAATCCTGGAAAGGAACTAAGCTCTCCATGCTTAAAATTAATCATACTCCGGTTACTGTAGCTTGAGGTGATGATGGTCCACTAGATTTCTCATGGAGAGAGCTTAGCAATGGATGAAATCACATAACAGCTTCCCGATCAGTTCCACAGTCCGACATCAACACTGGTCTTATATACATGGTTACATAATAAATGAAGGGTTTGGGGATGGATCTCTCCTACCCACTATCAAAAGCCATACACAGTTTCTCATATTACTATTATAGAGCCCCCTTAGGCACTGCCCTCTTTAAAATGTAAATATAAGAGAGTAGGAGAAGCAGCAAATTCATTACTAAACAATATACTAAAGGGATTATGTGCTATCTAAACCAAAGTTTTTCAAACTATGGCTCACAAACCACCCACCTCAGAATCACCTGGATTGGGAAGTGGGTGGCTAGGTCCATGTAAAAAAATAAAAATAAAAAACAGAGGTTACATTTAGTCCTTTTCATTTATAATTTCCTAAAGAATTTTTTAAAATCTTAATTTTTAAAAGCTCCCCACATGATTTTTACTATCATTTACATGTGAAATACATTGGCAGCAAAACTCGACTGCACATTAGAATCACCTGGAGTAATTGAAAAAATAACTACAACTAATGTCTAGACCCCACATGCCAAGATGTTGAGTTAATTTTTCTGATGTCAGCTCTGGTCATCAGTATTTTATAAGAACTCTCCAGGTGATGCTATTTTGAGGACAGCGAAGAACTGCAGGTCTAAAATTTGAAAACTGATGTTCACACCAGTTCCACTAATTCCTGCTGCTTACATCTGGTGTACTTCACTCATCTATGTTACTCTCACAGCCTTTAAATGTAATTGAGTCTACAGCCTATGAACACTGAGCACTCTCTGCACTAGAAAGTATAGCTTCTTGGAAGCAGAAACTCCAAAGACTAAAATCTAGACAGAGGTCAGGTTAGAAAGAGAGCGTTCACCTTGGTGCAGGTGGAGGCAGATTTTTGAAGGGACCCAGATTGGGACCTGCAACAAGGTAATATGAGACTTACTGAAGGGAAAGGAATTATCAGGGACAAAAAAGGACAATAAAAGTAGAAGGAGAGTCAAACAAACAAAAACCAAAAAACAATTTATGATTTTTGAGCAGGTCTCACTCTTGATAAGAAAAGTAGACCAGAATTTTGCTTTGGGAATCTTAGCAAAACACACAGAACTTTTCAGCGTTGCCTCCAATGGGAACATCTTGTTTGTTTGTTTGTTTGTTTATCTCTCTGGTAAGCTTGATGAAGTCCCAATTCTTTTGTCCCTTTAGATGTTTCTACCACCTCATTACAAGACTGGTTTGCTCAAGGCACACACAGGCTCACCGGTCAGTACAGAGGCAGGAATAAGGCAACTGAATCCCTCCTAATCTAAGAGCTCAAAGTGGTACTTTTAAGGATCAGGTGTGAACATTACTCATAAGGGTATAGCTTCCAAGATTCTTTTCTGGTCCTTCCTTTTTTTTTAGTGATACACAATTAAGATATAACCCAGTTTTAAGTGTACAGTATAATTATGTCTATATTGCAAAATGATTTTTTGGTAGTTTTAAGAAAATATATCAAGAAATAAAGACATTCTCCTTAAAATTAACCCTATGGTCTCATAACTTAATTGGACACAAACATTTGAAAACCTGAACCATAACCTTAATTCAAAACAAACTCTTTAGCCTGGGAATCCGGGGTCTCTCACATTTAAGTCCCAAATTATCCTATCAGGCATATATCCCACCACTTTCTGCACTCTATTCTCTAGTCATTTTATTCTGATGGTTTCTTGTCTCTGCACATTTGCTCACACTGTCAGAGACCTATCTGTTCTAGCAAAATGTTCCTTCCTAGAGAAAACCTTCTTGACTTCCTCATTTGCAAGTTTGTTGCAGAGATTTTCATTTTTACTTCTCATTAATATTATGTTCTAAATTGGTACATGTTCAAATATACAAAGATTTGAAGGCTAAATTGTTGAGAAATTCATATTTCTAAATTCTCTTTGGCAGCCAAGAGAAGGAAAAGAGACTGACTCCGTTAACTTATGTGTCTCCTCTACCTTATCTTCTTTGCAGTAGCCTGATCTTTTTTCCAATCACGAGTAGCTTCAGCAGATACTTTTCATTTTGTCAAATCGATTAAAGCCTAACTTCGAATCTACTCAACACAGTTGTCGTTGGCTCTTTCTCATATCCAGACATTATAGGTCTGTAATTGTGCCAAAGTTCCATAATTAAAATTTCATTATATTATTATGAGAAATAGAAAAAAGGCACAATTATATATGTTCCATTATCATCTGAAGGTTAAGAATCTCTCTTCCTTCAATGTAATGTCTCTATTATGCTGGGTTTATGTTTTGCAGGGAGAATACTATTGAATCACATCCTTTGGGGTTTTGTTTTTGTTTTAAATATTTTAACAGCTTTCTGTCACACGGTTGTGGGGATGAGCACATTGTTGGGCATGTGGCTACCCTCTTACCTCCCAGACAACTCAACTTCATAGTACTCCTAAGAGTCTGGTTACATTTTCTAACAAAATACCTGCTTCACTGACATCCAAAGAACACTTGATTTTTCAAATTTTAAAGTACAATGTTTAGATAGTAGATATCACATATGGAAAGTTTCATGGTGGCATGAACTATGCTTAAAATGCTTATGTTCTTGGGGCGCCTGGGTGGCACAGCAGTTAAGCGTCTGCCTTCGGCTCAGGGCATGATCCCGGCGTTATGGGATCGAGCCCCACATCAGGCTCCTCCGCTATGAGCCTGCTTGTTCCTCTCCCACTCCCCCTGCTTGTGTTCCCTCTCTCGCTGGCTGTCTCTATCTCTGTCGAATAAATAAATAAAATCTTTAAAAAAAATGCTTATGTTCTTATTCTCATGTTGAATGCTACAAAAACCATTTTAAGTTATTCTTACATTTTGAGAATTGCACTCAGTGGTGTTCGGATTTTCTTCCTTTGTTTTCTCAACTTGAGAGCTCTCATTCCTTCCAGGAACGGTTTGCTGAGGCTAGAGAAAGAGAGAGCAAGAAATAGGTTCAACCAATGGATCCATGAGACTATTGTGAAATATGATACAATGGCAACGTCACACTCAAGGAAAATGAATACAATGGAAATTTGTATTTATCAGAGACCTTAAAAATTGTACATAAAAATTCTTAACTTTGAAAATAAATAAAATAAGTTCTGTGCAATTTTGTATTAGTGAGGTCCAATGGCATTATTTTCCCACTGGAAATATTTATTTCTTGCATAATAAGCTTTTATTTTAAGGTTACTATCCCCACAAAGAGCAGGAATCCTGTCTTTTCTCTTTTACTCCAAGTACATCTGAGAAATCTAAGTGTACACTTCATATTCTCAATCAGAAGGAGATTGCTTCATAACAGCTCACTGTAATTTACATAGAGGATTACATCTACTTCAATGCTTTACTAACTAATCAAGCACTGCTGTATATCTCTGGAAACCTTAAATACTATTCTAAAATTCATCTCTTTAGGAACACTAGCATTTTTTTTTTAAGATTTTATTTATTTGAGAGAGAGAGAGAAAGAGAGAGTATGAGCAGGGTGGGTGGTGCAGAGGGACAAGCAGACTCCCTGCTGAGCAAGAAGTCCTATGCTGGGCTCTATCCCAGGACCCTGAGATCATGACCTGAGCTGAAGTCAGATACTTGACTGAGTCACCGAGGCACCCCTAGAATTTTTTTTTTTAAAGGCAGTTTCTCAGATTCTGGCAGGGAAGGGTATGCATAATTAATATATATAAATATCCCCATAGGCTGGTCTAAGGTTATCCACTGAAATGTATGTTTCTTGGGCAAAGCTGATTTGAATATGCTGTTAGGCTCATCGATCCGTGAGGGTACTATTGTAGGATAGACAAAAACTAAACTCAGTGAATGCTAACATGTTTGATCTGAAACTGTGATCTGAATGGATCACACAGGAGGAAGAAAAGGGGACTCTAACCACTGGGGACACAGGAAGGTAAAGACAAAGATATGGTCTGATCAAAGTACCCAAACCCACTCAGATTTTGTCTGTGCTACTTACACACAACACTGACCTGGTTTTCCATAGGCAGTTACATTCCTGCACAGGGGAACATTCTTACAAAATAATACTTTGATAAAAATAAAAACCAAAGATACTTCATAAAACTAGTAGAATATTAAATGTAAAAAAATCAATAAAACTAGTAGCATATTAGAGAAATAATAGAGAATAAAGCACTTTAGTTGACTAAAATAGTTCTTATATTAAGTTACTCAAACACTGGGCTTTACATATAATAATGGATAAACAAATAAACAAATAACTAAATAAAATTCTTTTTCCTTTATACTTAAAGGAGTTCAGCTTCATTGTATGAGTTCCAGAAGGCACTTCGTGTTTTCCCCTCTCTTAGTCCCTCTTTCTCTTCTGTTCTTCCTTGCTTAAGACCCTTATCTTCTGATCTCCCCTCTATATCCTCTGTTAAGAATAAGAAATTTAAACAGGAAAACAAAATGTCTTGAATAAGCCAGTACTCTGTATTGGATGTTGTCGGTAGATATGAAGATGAGAAAGGTGTTGTTTTTGTCTTCATAGAATTTATACAGTCTGATTTTTATTCACATAAATAGCCCTAAGATAAAGCAGATTAATGAAAGAGGGCACAAACAAAATCATATATATTTGGAGAGAATGGAAGTTAAATCCACTTGGGATAATAATAAAAGGCATGATGGAAAGGGCAAGCTTTAAAAGAGGCCTCTGAGTGATTAAGGAAAGAATGAGGGAGAGCATTCTAGGTGAAGGGAACAGTATAAGCAAAGATACAAGGAAGAAGATTCAGCTGTTTTTCTGTTGGTTCACAGGGTAGCAGTAGAGTGAGCATGAGAAAAATGCTACAAAGTAGGAAGGCAATTCCAAAATTGAGCAGCAAAGTGTGTATTTAAATTTGGTAGCCAAATGAGAGTCCGCTGGGTAGTTCAATGCAGCCATTGGACACGGCTAGAGCCTCTGCTAGGTGCTAGGGTGACAGAGCAGCAGTATAAAGGCAAAAACAGAACAGAAGAAAATTAGGGCATGCAAATCAAAAAAGAAACAATAAACATCGATCAAGTAGACGGTAAAAGGCTGAACTAAAGAATTAATTCTGGCAATTGAAAACAGATTGCTCTTTGTTGAGAGCAAAGATTAGAACCTACAAAACTGAAAAATTCTATAGAAATAGAGAAACCGGGAGGAAAGGTAAGCTTGTAGCCAAGAGGGTTATTTGTATATTTCTAATAGAGAGTATAAAGCACTTGCTACTCTTAAATAGGCACAATTTAATAGCAGTGTTAAATACAGTAACATGAATTAAAACAGCCATTTAATCTAGCTGAACTCTACCGGACTTCCTATGAAATTAGAGATAGTTTGAAGAAAGAGGTTAAAAAGTGGGGGGGGGGGATACATAAATGCTAATAGTGAAGGAGAGTCTCCCCTGGCAATCACAGCAAGAACCACAACTGTAAAAAGATAGAGTTAATCCCATTAACAGGCAAGGTGTAATTTTAGTGTATTTTGCTTCTGTTGAACAATCAAATCATTGAATAAATAGTCTCAACATACCTTTGAAAATTAATTTACTGTATGATAGCATTAAAGGAAATTAAAATATAAAATTCATTCATCATTCTAGCAATAATTATTTTTACTTCTCAATGTTGTCTTTCAGTCTTTGTTCGTATCCTCATGCATATTTACAGAGTCACAATTATAGAGCTCATGACATACTTAATTCTGTTTTTACACACATATATGTTTTATCTACCTAAAGATAAATGTAAGGATATAAGTATCCTTTACATGTCTAAATAATATTTCATAGAACAAACTTGCAAAAATGTATATTTCAGTTAGACACTTTGGTGGTTCTGAATTTCAGGTTATAATATTGTGAAGAATATCAGTCTTCTTGGTACCAGCTTGCAAGATAGCTCATATCCCACTAGTCATTGATTTAAATGTCTGACTCTCTAAGCTGGGAACCCATGAAGGAAAGATATCATGCCTTATTCATTATTGTATCCTTTGAAGCTAGTACATACTTTTGCACTCAGTAAGTTTTGTTTTTCCTTTCATCATTTATTTAAGATATATTTCTTAGGACTACAGGGAAATAAGAATTAAGGACCAAACTAAATCAAGAGGAATGGATATATTTATGGTTAGAGAAATCTTTCCAAAATATGACAACCTGAATTACTTCTAGCAGCATGAGTCAACATTAATTGTGCATCCACTCTGTGAAAGTAGTGTGTTTGGAACTGAGATCAAACCCTAAAAACATAGTTCTTGATCTCAGAGAGCTACCATTTGCTCCTCATTAATTGTCATCGTATCTTCTACCTTCCTAATAGCTCCTGATTTCATTCTGGAGGGTTACCTCTTTCATGGTATGGTGTTTCCAAAGTACTGTTTTATATATCAAATTCCATGACCCATCCAAGATATCGCTCATGACCCAAGTTAGGTCACGATACCTCCATTCTTAGAATATTGATTACATTAACAGGAGGCCATAAATGGTTAGGCACATTAATTCCAGTAGGGTGTCTCGTCCAAGTTGTTTCTACAATAAGACCCCTCCTTATGGTTCACACGTCCAGTCTTCTGAAGCAGCTTTTGTTTCTTCCCATTCCCAGATGTGTTACTTCTATCTTTTTCTTGATACTATGAGCTCCTGATGTTTTATCAATGAAGCCCCTTCATTTAATCTGGTAAGGCTCAGTGTTGGTGGCATGTAATCACAGAGACCTGGATGATACAGGGAGTCAAATCAATAAAATTAAACTGATAGCATAACATAAGGGCTCAGGTAGAGGTTTACCATGGAAACTAATAGGAGAGAAACCTAACCCAGCAAGAGAAGCTCAAAAGAATAATAACAGGCTCACCAATGATGGAAATTACATTTTAGGGTAGATATTCAATATCTTCCTAAAAATATAAATATGTAGCTTATTAATAAATTTTATGTTTGATTTTTTTTTCATGCAAGTACTGTACATTTGTGAAAATGCTCCCAGATTTTGGTGGTAAGGCTGAGACAAGGAATATGTCCAAAACAAAAGGTTTTATCTATCTATCATCTATCTATCTATCTATCTATCTATCTATCTATCTATCTATCTATCTACCTACCTATCTATCAATCATCTATTTACCTACCTATCTACCTACCTTTCTATCTGATTTTGTGGGCTTTTGCTACTTTGGACAGATGATAAAAAGAGCTTCATTAAATATTAAGTTCACAAAAAGCAGAGAGAAAAGAATGACAGTGTAACTTTTCTCGTCCATAAGTTTGCCAAGGCTACCCTTGTGCTCACATATTAATAAATTGGGGTACCTGGTTTGCCAGTCTCTATATCGATACTGAAGTTATCTCCATTTTGCTTCAGGAAAAAAATTTACATATATTACTTTCAACAACTGGAGGAAATGATACATTGCTTCACCAGTGTGAGCAACAAAGTATAAAAAGTATCACTTCAATACAAAAATCTAGTATTTAATTGAAGAACTGCTTACATTTAAATATAATACATGTAATCCTTAAAAAGGCTTTTGCCATTAGTGAGATGCTCCTTGTGGAAAGAAGCTTTGTTGAATATGATGAATTAATACAGAATGGGAACTGACTTCAGAGAAAGATAATGTATTTTTGGAGTTAAAGAAATGAGGATTCAGATTCTGGATTAGCCATAAATTGGGGACTTGGAAAATTTATATCATTTTGGTGGGTCTCTGTTTTCTGCCGCTTTGCTAAATTAGGTCAAGAACATCTAAACAGGGTGGCCTGGGTGGCTCAGTTGGTTCGGCTCAGGTCACGATCCCAGGGTCCTGGGATCAAGCCCTGCATTGGGTTCCCTGCTCAGAGGGGAGCCTGCTTCTCCCTCTCCCTCTGCCTGCCACTTCCCCGCTTGTGCTCTCTCTCTGTCAAATGAAATAAAATCTTAAAAAAAAAAGAAAGAGAAATTAAGAAATTAATCCCAATTACAATGGCATTAAAAAGTACAAAATGCTTAGAAATAAACAAGGAGATAAAAGACCTGTACACTGAAAACTAGAAGACATTAATAAAAAAAATTGCAGAAGACACAAATAAATGAATAAATATTCCATACTCATGAACTGCAAGACTCAATATTGTTAAAATGTGCATTTGACCCAAAGAAATCTATAGATTCAATGTAATCTTTATAAAAATTCTAATGGCATTTTTCACAGAAATAGACTACGAAATCCTAAAATTCACGTGGAACCACAAAAGACCCCATAGAGCCAACACAATCTTGACAAAGAACAAACCTGAAGGCAACAGGCTCCCTGATTTCAAACTATTAAATTAACTATAGTAATCTAAAAAGTATGGTATTGGTACAAAAACAGACAAATGGATCAATGGAACAGAGAGCTCAGAATATACTTGCACATATAGTTCAATTAATTTATGATACAGATGCTAAGAATATACAATGGGGAAAGGACAGTCTCTTCAATAAATGGTGGTGGGGAAACTGGACAGCCACATGCAAAAGAATAAAACTGGACTGCTATCTTACACCATACACAAAAATTAACTCAAAATGGCTTAAAATCTGGAATATAAGAATTGAGACTATAAAATTCCTTGAAGAAACTGTAGGTGGTAAGCTCCTTGACATTGGTCTTGGAGATGATATGACATCAAAAGCAAAAGCAACAAAAGCAAAAATAAATGAGATTACGTCAAACTAAAAAACCTCTTCACAGCAAAGGGAACCATTACCAAAATGAAAAGACCATGTACTGAATGGGAAAAAATACATTAAAATCATATATAGATAGCCAACAGGTACTTGAAAAGATGCTCAACATCACTAATTATCACCAAAATACAAACCAAAACCACAATGAGGTATCACATCACACTTGTTAGAATGGCTATTATAAAAAAGATAAGAAATAACAGGTGTTGGTGAGAACGTGGAGAAAAGGGCACACCCCCCTCTGCACTGTTGGTAGGAATGTAAATTGGTGTAGTCATTATGGAAAGCAGTATGAAGTTTTCTCAAAAAACTAAAAATAGAACTACCATATGTTCCAGCAATTCCACATCTGGGTATTTCTCTGAAGAAAACAAAAACACTAACTTGAAAAGATATATGCATCCCCATGTTCACTGCCGCATTATTTACAATAGCCAAGACATAGAAACAAATTAAGCGTCCAACTATGGATGAATGGATAAAGATGCAAATATAATATTATCAGATACATACAATATTATTCAGCCATAAATGGGATGAAATTTTGACATTTTCAAAAACGTGGTTGGACCTTGAGATTTTTGTTGTTAAGTAAAGTAAGTCACAGAAAAAGACAAACACTATGTTCTCACTAAAAGCAAAAGACAAAAAATAAAACCAAGAAATAATCTCATAGATACAGGGAACAGACTGGCGATTGCTGGAGGTGGGGACTAGGTAGTGGGCAAAATGGGTGAAGGGGTATACATTTAAAGGTATACATTTTCAGTTATAAAACAAACAAGTTATGAGGATTTCATGTACAGCATGGTGACTACAGTTAGTAATACTGCATTGCATAATTTGAAAGTTGCTAAGAGAACAGATCTTCAAAGATCTCATCACAAAAAGAAAATTTGTAACTATGTATGGTGATGGATGTTAACTAGAAATTATTGCAGTGATCCTTTTGCAATATATACAAGTATCAAATCATTATGTTGTATACCTGAAACTAATATGATGTTATGCGTCAATGATATCTCAATAAAAAAATTGAAAAGCCAAAAAGGAAATGGGTACAAAGCAGCAATGTAGATGGTGACATATCATTGAAATTATATTTATTTTCCATCATAAACTTCCATGTTTTTAAGTTTTTGAATTACAGGTCGAAAATAAACTGTTTTCTTCAGATAAAAACAAAAACAATAACAATAACAGAGCGTCTACTTAGCAGGCTATCTGGTGTACAATGGAGGCTCCACAGAAATATATGTTATGTCCTATGGCGAAAGAGTAAATATTATCTTATATGGTAAAGGATGTGATGAAATTACGGACCTTGGGAAGAGGAAATTACTCGGTGTCTTAGTCCAATTAGGCCGCCATAACAAAATATCATACACTGGGTGGCTTAAAGAACAGAATATTTTCACATAATTCCTGAGGCTGAAAATTCCCAGATCAGATTTAGCAGGGTTCGGTGTTTGGTGAAGGTTCTCTTCTTTACTTGGAGACTGCTGCCTTTTAAGTGTGTTCTCACATGGCAGAGCGAGAGAGCAAGCTGTGGAGTCTCTTCTTATAATCTTACCAGATCAAGGCTCCAACCTTAGGACCTTAAATCCTGAATTACTTCCTTAAAGGCACCTTCTTCAAATACAGTTAAAGCTTCAACATGTGAGTTTTAGGGGGACACAGTTCAGCCATACCACCCAGAATTATATGGATGGGCCCTAAATACCTCGCGAGTGTCTAAGACAGAGGGAGATTTCACATATACACACAGAAGAGAACGTAACGTGAAGGTGAGGATAGAGACAAGAAGGATACAGCCACAAGCCTAGGAATGTTCACACAACCACCAGACATTGAAAGAGGCATGCATGGAACGTATTTTCCCCTAAAACTCCCAGAGAGAGTATGGTACTGTGAGATTTCAGACTTCAAGTCTCTCAACGTGTGAGAAAATAAATCTCTGTTATTTTAAGCCATCACGTATTTGTGATTTGTTACAGTAACCACAGGGAAATAAACAACTATCTCTTGCAGTAATTTAGAAATGTGTTAGATACTCATTTTCCTAGCACTTGAATATGTTCCATAATTCTTTCCAAGGCAAAATAATTTTAAATTTCCTCAGTAGTATATCTAAGGTTCTCTTTTCTTTCTTTCTTTTTTTTTTTTAAGATTTTATTTATTTATTTGAGAGAGAGTGAGTGAGAGGGACAGCACAAGCAGGGGAAGCAGCAGAGAGAGAGGGAGAAGCAGACTTCCCACTGAGCAAGCAGTAAAATGTGGGGCTGGATCCCAGGATCCTGGGATCATGACCTGAGCTGAAGGCAGATGCTTAACCAACTGAGCCTCCCAAGTGCCCCTCTCTTGTCTTTTCTGATGAAAAATCCCAAAGCCTGAACCTTTCAAATAGTACTGAGAATCTGTCTTTAACATAAAAACTATTAAAGAAACTGCTTTGTAAATGGATGAAATGAACATCCTTAGCAGTGTACTTGTCAAAGAAAGAATTCCAGAATCAACGGCATATCTTAGTCATTTCCATGTTCTGTTGGAAAAAGCATAGGCATGTATATTACATATGTGGCTTTTCTTTAATTTAAATTGATTTTTATATACTCTGTGTATTTTTAATATATCACATGAGGAAATTGGAATAGGTGATGTGTGAAGTTCTTTCCTTAGCAGCAGAAAGATCCAGAAGAATAATCAGGGAATGTGAAAGTGAATGGCATGGAAAAATAGCTTTGATTCTGGGCTCACAAACAGTATTCTCACAGCAATGATAAGTGCAAATACACACACACACTATATATATATATATATATATATATATATATATATATATATATATGCAAACATATATAAACATATATCACAACATATTTCTTTCAACTGGTAAACACTTTAAATATAATATTTAATTGCCTTAAAACAGAATGAGATAGATTTAATTTCTAACCAAGACTGAATAACAATGATTACATTTACTCTCCCACCTGAACAAATGAAAAAAAAATTGGAAAAAAGAGGAAACAATGGTATTAAGAAAACTGACAACAGATAATGAGGAGACAGTGGTGCCTTAAAGAGAGGACACAGATGAGACACATAGAGTTGTATCATTGGCAACTAGACACCAGGAGAAGGATATTGAGGAACTGAAACAATGAGAAATGTTGGGCACCAAAGACCACTATTGGTAGGAATGAATTCTGCCAAAGCCTACACATGTACTGGCTTCTCCAGAGACCAAACCATGGTCTATATCTTCCTTGTAATGAGGACCATGAACATGAATGAAATGATTGGAATTGTTTTGTTGACTTAATTTAGTTCCTAGGGTCTTGACAGAAAAATGAAATCATGAACTTTTTTTTATTTTTGAGAGAGAGAGAGAGAGAGAGAGCATGCATGCATGGACATGGGTGGAGGTGGAGGGAGCAGAAGGAGAAGGAGAAAGAGAATCTTAAGCAGGCTCCATGTTCAACTTGGAGCCCCATGTGGGGCTCCATCTCACGATGCTGGGATCATGACCTGAGAGGAAATCAAGAGTGGGAAGCTTAACGAACTGAGGCACCCAGGTGCCCCCAAATCATGAATTTTTTAAAGGTAAAGACAATGCCTCTTTCAACTCTACAACTATTCACAACTAGCATCAAAATTGACAAAAGGAAGATGTTTATGTTATTTAAAAGAACAGAAACATCACAGAACTCTTGATGCTGTATCTCACCTGAACTCTGTGAGGCAGGTATTATTAGCTCTATCTCTGAGGTAAAAAACCTGAGACTTTGAGATGTTCACTGAGTCACCAAAATCAAAATGCTTTTGGATGATACAGCTAATGATTAACCCAAGCTGTAATATTCTGATTTCTTTGTATTTCCAACTCCATCTTAATACCTCCTTATTAGAGACAGTGATGATAGAATTCATCACCACTTACTATATGTCCTCTCTTCACCCTCAAAGTATCTAATGACTGTCCCCAAGCATCTAGTTTCTGTAGTTGTGCTACCGGTAAAAAGAAAGGGGGTCTCTACAGAGTACTCTTTCTGTAGAATCCAGTTGCTACAATATACTTTAATTTCATTTAAGTTTGCTTTGTGACCAAGTAATTACTTCAGGAAAAAAATTTTTAAAAAAATTAAGACAAAAATTACACTCTATTTGAAGAATATAAATATCCATATGTATTTATTAAATTAAATTTACCAAATACATTGCTTTTCTACATACTCATTAAGTTTGATCCAGTAAAAATGTCTGATAATTTTATAGATTGTTGACAAATGGAAGTCGTCAGGAAAGGTGGTATGAATGCCACCCACTCATAATTTTCCCAGAATCATCCCTTTTTAAACTTTAGCTCACATATATATAAAATGAGGCAAAGAGAGTGACCAGAAAGACTGTATGCGGTGATAGTTAAAAACAATTTTTGGGGGACTCAGAATGTTAGAAAAAGAAAAAAAAAGTTGAAAGGACAAAGCTTCTCCTTGCTCTACCTCCCTTTCTATTCTTAGGGTAAAATAATATGCTACAATACAAATAAAATATATCATTAGCTAACATACAATTTTCAAAGCTCAGTTAATGCCCTTCTGGTCCTGTGCTCCTAATTCTACTAAAGTCCTTCTGTTACACTTCAGCAGAAATACACATCCTTGTCTTTTGTTACCTCTTATTATTTCCCATTTTTACGGTATTTCCTGAATAACAGCTTTAACTTGAAAGCCCAAAGCTTTCTGACACTCTGTTTTTCTCCAGTTCTTCAGTCTCAGATTGTTTACCAAAGTTAGAGGATTGCTAAGAGGAAACACAGACTCTCTTGTGGGAGTCTGTATAATAGAGTTATCTCTAAATAAGAGTCAACAAATCATTCCCTAAAAACAAACAGAGCTGACTGGCTTCTTAACAAAAACAAATCCTGGAGTGCGCCCAAGTCTCCTGTTGGTCTAACGTGAGCAGAAGTTGTCTGTGATAAATTCTATAAATACATACTATTCCAATTATTAAAAATTATTTTGTTTGACAGGACCCTTTGCAGCAACCTTGGGGTGTTTCATATCTTCTGAACGAGTCACACACTATCTTCTCTGTGCTTTTGTTCAATTTGCTCCTTCTGTCCCAATTTGCTTTCTCCTCTGACTCTGTAATCTGAGTCCTACCAGTGCGAGTGGCCCCATCTGTCACTCCTTCCTTTACAAATACCTCCTGAAGACAGAGGTAGGTATGGTAACATCTATGTGATTCTAAGGGAGTGAAAAAAGATACAACAACTAATAACATTTCCAGGAGAGGAAATATTAGAATAAAGTTATATGCCAATTTATAGCTTCATGTCAAAGTGGTAAATTATGAAGAAGAAAAAAGGTGTATTGGAATCCCCATTTTTGCAGAGAAGAAAATTAAAACTCAGACAGTAGCTAAATCATTTGTCCCAAGTCATAATGTTACTAAGTTTGGTGCAATACTAGTTTATTAGTTTCCTACTGCTTCTGTGACAAATTACAACACACTGAGTGGAATAAAGCAAGGCTAGTATCTTAAAATTCTATTGGCCAGATGTTTGACATGGTCTCAATGAATTAAAATCAAGGTTTCCTGCAAGCCCCCAGCATGCTTGGTTCTGGGGTGCCCCCGTGCATTCCTGCAGTGCTTGAAAGAACATTTTGAAATGGTTTGAGGCCTTGCCCTATTCCATCCAGAGCAAGGTTATGATTGTTTTCTTCCATATCTGGTGTGCTGGGTGTTGTCAAGATCTATACTCTCTTATGTGGTAACCACTTGCCACATATGGTTAGATTAAGTTAAATAATTTTTTAAAAAATAAAATAAATAAAATTAAGGTTTCAACAGGACTGTGTTAATTTCTGGAGGTTCTACAGAAGGATACAGTCTTCTTTTTCTAGCTGCTAGAGCCCACTCATGTCCTTCAGCCTTAGTTCCCATCCTCTGTCTTCAAACTCAGCAAATCTATATCTCTCTGTGTCTTCTTTGGTCACAACTCCCTCCTTTTGCTCTTCTTGCCCACTTTTAAGGTCTCATTTTACTTTGGGGCCATATAGATAATCTAGGTTAATCTCCCCACTTTAAAATCAGCTAATTCGCAACTCCATTTCTGTATGCATCCTTAGTTCTCATTTGCCCTGTAACCTTACAAAATCCACAATCTATTTCTAAATAAAAAAATATATATTTATAAATGACTCACACGCCTAAGACGAAATCATAATGTACCTTTAAAAAATTCTTAAGTTGGATTTTTAATAAAAATGCTCTATTTTAAGTGTCTGGAGTAGAGCAAAGGCAACCCTTTGTAGGAAAATGTATAATTCTAAAGCATAAAAAGAGAAAAAAGGATGAAACACTTAAAAAGTCTGCAAATTACCCAAATAAAGGAGGAAAATGCCAATAAGAAAGAGAGGAGTAACAACTGTGGAAGTAAAAAACAAAACTAGAAAAGAAAGCTTAAGCAGAAAGAAAGAATTCTTTAAGAAATATTAATAGACAACTTTGAAGAAATATCGGTAGGCATAAATAAACTATTTGGAATGAGAAATTTGGTATAATTATATTACAGCAAAATTTTAAAAGATCTAGCAACAATACCAAAAACACCATTTTATTATTTTATATATATTTTTTTTCTTTCTTTCTTTCTTTTTTTTTTTTAAGAGAGAGAGTGTGTGGTGGGGACAGAGAGAGAGAGAGAGAAAATCCTAACCAGGCCCCATGTACAGCATGGAGCTTCATCTCACAACCCCAAGACCATGATCCATTGGAGCCAAAACCAAGAGCGGGATGTTTAACCAACAGAGTCACCCAGGCACCCCTAAAGCCAATCCATTTTAAAGCACATATGAAACTGGCAAATTTCTAGAAAAATACAACTTTAAAATCCATTGTAAATCACATATGAAACTGGCAAATTTCTAGAAAAATACAACTTTGCAAAACTTACTGAAATAAAAATGAGGAAACTGGATATCATCTAGCAAGTTACTGGATAAACGTGCATTATTTAGCAATTACTGAGAAAATCAATGATCTGATTTAATTTGCCTATCTAAATCACACGAAAACAATTGTATGTGGACTCAATAATGTAGAGAAAATAATCTGTAAAATATTTGGAAGAAATATAGAAGAGCAGTTTTATGACTTCAGGACAGGAAACTTTTTTGAATAAAAAAGGCAATAAGCACTAATCATAGCATAAATTGATAGGTGGATTTGACTACATGGAAATTTAGTCCTTTTTATTAAAAGGCACATCATAAAAAATACATGAGAAACGAATAATCAAATAAAAAAATGAGCAGAAGATATCAACAGACACTTTTCCAATGAAGACATACAAATGGCTAACAGACACATGAAAAAATGTTCAACATCATTAGCCATCAGGGAAATTCAAATTAAAACCACACTGAGATACCCCCTTACGCCAGTTAGAATGGCAAAAATAGACAAGGCAAGAAACAACAATTGTTGGAGAGGATGTGGAGAAAGGGGATTCCTCCTGCATTGTTCGTGGGAATGCAAGTTGGTACAGCCACTCTGGAAAACAGTGTGGAGGTCCCTTAAAAAGTTAAAAATTGAGCTACCCTATGATCCAGCAATTGCACTACTGGGTATTTACCCCAAAGATACAGATGTAGTGAAGAGAAGGGCCATATGCACCCCAATGTTCATAGCAGCATTGTCCACAATAGCCAAATTGTGGGAGGAGCCGAGATGCCCTTCAACAGATGACTGGATTAAGAAGATGTGGTCCATATATATAATGGAATATTACTCAGCCACCAAAAAGAACGATTACCCAACACTTGCAGCAACATGGACGGGACTGGAGGAGATAATGCTAAGTGAAATAACTCAAGCAGAGAAAGACAATTACTATATGGTTTCACTCATTTGTGGAACATAAGAAATAGCAGGGAGATTGGTAGGAGAAGGAAGTGAAGAATGAAGGGGGAGTAAACAGAAGTAGGAATGAACCACGAGAGACTATGGACTCTGGGAAACAAACTGAGGGTGTCAGAGAGGAGGGGGGTGGGGGGATGGGCTAGCCTGGTGATGGGTATTAAGGAGGGCACATACTGCATGGAGCACTGGGTGTTATATGCAAAAATGAATCATGGAACACTACATCAAAAACTAATGATGTACTATATGGAGACTAACATAACATAATGAAATTTAAAAAAAAGACAATAAAAAAATGAAAAAAACCACACCACACACAGGAACTAAAAATAGTTATTTGTAAGTCAAAGGACTGATATCTAGAATATATAAAGGATCCTTATAAATAAATAATTGACAAAATTTAAGAAAAGAAGGGGAAAGATATAGTCATGCCTCATAATGAGAAAAACAAATTTTGTGTTCCATTAGGAAAAGATATCTCTACCTCATCAGCAATCAAGAAAATACAAAATGAGACTTGAGTGAACCACCATTTTACACTAAAGCAGCAAAATTTTTGCTTTAAAATACACAGCTAATGTCAGTAATACTGATAATGCTCCAATTCTCTTTTTATGTTGGTTGGTGGACTTATGTGTGTTTGTTTTACTATTTTGTACATAATTTAGATAAAAACATAAAATAATTAAATGTTATGTCAGTTACAAAATAGACCTATTGACATGGAAATGGTTCATGCTTTGTTAAAATGGTACACAAAAGAGCATGCACAGTATCTTCCTGTTCTGTGAAAATGTATAAAAGTACATATAATATGTGCAAAACAAAGTTTATGAGAGAAAATATGTGAGGTATTTTTTTTCCTAGTTGGGGGTATTATGGGATTGTTTTATGTTTTATTTATTTATTTACTTATTTTGCTGTTTTGTTTTTTCCTTGAAATAGCACAGACTGTTTCTAAAATAAGAAAAAAATGATAAAATTATAAAATATTGTAAGAGCAAGATTAATTCTAGTCAAAAAGTTTTCAGTAATATGATGGAGAAATTGAGGCTAAAAATTAGACTCAACACTGTCACAGGATTGGAGTTTGACATGAGGGAAAGAGAAACTGGAGAAGAGGATTTATATTTCAGCAAAGATAAAATGAAAAGAGTTCTAAAACAGAATGTGGTCTGTGGGAATTTAAAAAAGTACATGAATATGCTCCACGGAGAAAGTTTCAATATGGAAAAGTGTAACCTCTAGATTTAGGAGTTTAGACTATATCCACTAGGTAATGAAGAACTTGGATGGTATCTAAACAATTTTTAATGTCTCAGCAAATTTTAGACCTGATTACTCATAGAACTGGTGCTTGTAACATCAGTCCTTGCCACACAATTCAGTTACCATATTATATATATATTAAAAGAAAAACAGCTATGAAGATTGAAAAAATATGGCTTCATGGGTATTTCTAAACTTCATTTCTAAGTAATATGAATTTGGTAAAAAATTATGAGGTAATAATAATGTAAATAGCTTACATTATTTATTCAAGTAGAATTATTCTAATTAATTATTCTAATTAATAAAATCTCATAAATTAATTATGAGATAGAATATTTGTGTTTCCAAAGTGTTTTGAATATGAAATTTGCTGCATTAAACTGAATTACTAATTACTAATTACAGTAATGATTATTAATATTTCAAAATGACATAAATCCTTGTTTACATCAGAAAGAATCATTTAATAATAATTTATTCTCTTATACTAATAATTGTCTAGGAATATTTAGAAAATGCATTCCTTATATCCTATGGTATTGCTGATAATTTTAAGGTCACAGAATAACTCAGTAACCTGATTGATATTAAATATATGGATGTGTGTGGCCCATATGCATAATGAAGACTGTTTGCAAATGGACTGGAAGAGTACATGGATATGTTTGATTACAATGTGAGGGGCTCCTGGGTGGCTCAGTTGGTTAGGCAACTGCCTTCAGCTCAGGTCATGATCCCAGGGTCCTGGGATTGAGCCCCGCATCGGGCTCCCTGCTCAGTGGGGAGCCTGCTTCTCCCTCTCCTGCTCCCCTGCTTGTGCACTCGCTCCCTCTCTCTGTTAAATAAATAAAATTAAAAAAAAAAACCCTGAAACAATGAGGTTAATTAAAGTGGGAGTAAGGACTTTTACTGGCTTAAAAAATTGAAATAATTAAAGTAATTTTAAAGACATGGAGTTTGCTTTTATTTTTCTTTTTGTTGGGAGAAGAGAGATAACTAATAGTTTTTATTTATAGAGCCCTTGCATAAGACAGAAAAATGTAAGTTAATATGTGCATTGTATTTCAGCAAATAATCATGCTACCTTTTCAAAATGAGGAAACTCAATTCAGAGTTTAAGAAATTTGCCCATGGGGTCCCTGGGTGGTGTAGTTGGTTGGGCATCTGACTCTTGATTTCTTGGTTGTGATCTCATGGTCCTGAGACTTAGGCCCGCATCCGGCTCTGTGCTCAGTGCAGGGCTCACTTAAGATTCTCTCTCCCTTTCCCTCTGCCCCTCCAGCTCTCTCTCTCTCAAATAAATAAATAAATAAATAAATAAATAAATAAATAAATAAATCTTTTTTCTTTTTTTTTTAAGAAATTTGCCTGGATTTGACAGGTAGGATAATGGTAGAGCTCATTCAAATACTCACTCCTTAATCGCAGTGAATCCTAATACTGGACCACTGTAAAATTTAATTAGGAAAAAATGGACATTTTAAGTCAATAAACTTACATTGTTTTTACCTACATTATTTATATGCCATTTTCCAAACACAGCACTTCTGAAGCATATTAGGAAGAATAATATTCACAATGCAACAATTCATCTCCAGACATTAAATGGTTTATAATTATGAAACTTCAATAAATCAATTCCAATGCATAATCTGAATCTTTACTACCAAATTTTCAAATATGTTCCCTTTCATCTCATTTTAATAAAAATACACACCCTTCCTCTTTAGGGTGGTACTATGTATGCCATCCATTTATTTGTTCATTCATTCAAAAACTACTTCCGGGGTGACTTAGATGTGGCGAGAATATGGCAGAATACAAAACAGACACAATCCCTGTGTTCAAGGAGCACCCAGTCTGCTAGAAGAATTGCATTAAAATAGGTAATCTCACAAAAAGTTAATTAAGTACAATTTGGATAACTACCATGAAAGATTTTTCAATTGCTTTGAGGGTATAGCACACAATAGAGTAAGCTGACCCACTGGGAAGGTCAGGTAAGTTTTCCTGAAGAAGTAGCATTGAAAACAAGACCTGAAGGATGAGCAGTTCCCTGGGTGAGGAGGCCAGGCAGAGCCTTCTGAATGAGGGAGAAAAATAGGTACAAAATTGAGGAATAAGAAAACTTTCTAACTTTAAGGAACCTAAAGAAAGCAATATGCCTGAGGAAAGATAAGAAGTGATGAAAAATACAGTTGCGAGTGGTAGGCATGGGTGTCCGTGTCTCATTACTGTCTGCCTAATTCTCTCCCAACTTTGACTTTTAGCTCTACCCACAGAGGCATCCACATTTTGTATAGTTACAGTTTTCTTCCCCCTCTGACTCCACATAGATGCCCTCTATCTCCTCTACTGCATCCTCCAAAATGCTCACAGTGCAATGTGGTGAAAGACAAAGCTGAAGGCGATCATGTTGATTGATCTTCCTCTGTTGACTCAATTCGACATTCAGGTTAACACAACAATTCCTGGGACTGAAAACAGAAGCTCCTACCAAACCTCTCTTCTGCCTCTCTTTCTATACGCGCCTTGTTACACAGTAACTGTTCTCCTTGTCAATACTCCAAAACTCACCACTCACCATCTCAAACACTCCCTCCTTCTCTTTTTTCTCTCGTTCACATGTGTGAACATGCATACACACGTGTGTCTGCACAGTGTTTTTAGGTCTTGCATTATTCCTAACAGTCCCCTCCTCTGTTCCTCAGCCCACGGTTACTTCTCCTTTCCCCCAAATCCTTTTCCTGATAAATTTCCACTTACCCTTGAAACACACTTGGAGTATAACATGCACTACTGAATCTTTCCAAATTCTCCCATGGAAGATCACATTTTTCTTCACCTCTGTCTTTCCATAAGATTTTTTTTTCATTGATAATGCTAGTTTTCATTTCTAATATGTTCAATTATCTTTCTCCTTTACCATACTGAAGACTATCAGTTAAAAATCACTTAATTGTAAATTATATAATCCCCAACTAAAAACAGCCTAAACACTAAGAGTTGTTATCTCACATAAGAAATCCTAATATAGAGGAGTTCTAGAGTTGGTTAATTCTGTAATCCAGGATGTTGCCAGGATCCAGTCATTTTCCATCTTTCTGCTTGCTGTTTTCAGAACACTACTACATAATTACAAGATGGCTACAGCAGTTCTAATTTAATAACTTTCTGATTTATTCTTTCGGCTATACACTACCATAGGCCTATTACATATTTCACCAGTTGTAGATGGTAGAGTCCAATTAATAAAATTATTTAAAAAGTTATTAAATTAGACCCCAAGAGAAATTATTTGTTCAGGGGACCCCAATATATCATAAAGATATGCAAGGCTTCCAAGAATTCAAAGTATTCATATACTTAAGAGATAACGGTTTACTGGAGCAGCAGAGGAGATAATAATATCTGTAGGTGATTAAATGTAGCATCAAAACGCAAGCATTTGATAATAGCAGAATCCATTTATAGGTATATAAACCAACACCGGGAAAATAACTCTGTAGAGATGGCAACAGGAAAAAAAAAAAGATGTAATTAGTGAAGCATAAATAAATTGTTATATAGTGCTGCAATAAAAAGGATTCCTCAAATCAAAAAGAATGGAATTTTGGAGTGACTGGCTGACTCTGCTGGTAGAACATGCGACTCTTGATCTTGGGGTCCTGAGTTCAAACCCCACGCAGGGCATAGAGCTAACTTCGAAGAAGAAGAAGGGGGTGGGAAATGGAATTTTGTTCAAAAAACCTGATATTTAGGTCCAGAAAATGAGAGTGCCTAAAAATAGGCTGGAATAGCTGGTTTTTCTGGAGGAAAATGCGGTCAGTTAAAAATGGGGAGATGAATGATCATACTTTATTAGGAAATCACAATTGGTAGATGTTCATTCTTGGACCTTTCTTTTAAAAAATTCTCCGAAAATGACTTTAGTTGCATGAACAGAGTATGTGGTATTAGACAAAGTAATTTTCTCCAAAGTGAAGGTCTTTTGTTGGTCTTTTGTGTCCGTCATATTAAGGCTACTATGGAACCGTTCCCGTTTTTATATATAAAAATGTTAGACTTCAGAAAACAGTGGATTTTCAAAAGGGTCTGGAACCTTGATTACATGCTTGATGCAGTTCACAGATGGCTGTTAACACAGGTGGAACTTATGAAGTCCCCCAAAATATTATGAGACTTTAAATAATATTCTATGAAAACACATTCCAGGATGTGAAAGTCTTAAGTCATTTTTCAGGAGGTTAAGTATGTGACACCCAATCAAAACAACATGCCCTTCTGCTCATATTTCTTCCTTCCGAGAGTGGCTACAAGAAGCCTCAGAAATCAGGTCTCTATAATATCAGCTTCAAAGGTGTGCCTGACAAAACCTTAAGCTCAATAACTTATTAGATAATCATTCATTCAGTGAACAATCATTTATCACCTACTGTATTGGTGCTAGGCACTACATTAAATGCCATCGAATAGAGGGATGAATGAAGAAGGGGGATGTAAAAATGAACAAGCAGGATTTCTGTCTTTACATACTCTATTCTTATGGTAGAGTACGAGACAGATCTTTATCTAAATGTCACTTATATATTTACTAAAATGGACAAATGGAAAAAAATTAAAACAGGAGGAGACACATGAATCAATTATAGTGTACATCTACAAGGAAATGATATATAAAATAATTCAAATAAAATTTACAATGAATTTTAATAAGATGTTATTATTTCATTCATACAATGTCAGCCAACTGTATTACTTTTTCTGAGCAACCTAATATCTCTGTAATTCATTTTGCTCATATGAAAGACGAGGATATATTCTGTATGATGGTGGATACACGTCATTACACAATTGTCAAAATACATAGAATTTACACCACCAAGAAGCCTAAAGTAGAGGGTGGGCTCTGGGTGATATAATGAGGTGTTCATGTAGGTTCATCAATTACAACAAATGTGCCGCTCTAGTGAGAAGTGTTAACAGTGGAGGAGGTTGTGTGTGGGGGTGGGTTGGGGGGACAAAGAGTATATGGGAACTCTGTATTTCTGCTAAATTTTGCTAGAACCTGAAACTGCTCTGAAAAATGAAGTCTCTTTGAAGGAAAAAAAATAATGATAGTACCGGATTATAACCTAAAATCTAAAATAAATATCTATGAGTCTGTTCTGATATAAATAAATGACTGAATGAATAAATAAATGGGGGGGGGAGGACAAATACTCCTTACTGAAGAATTCTAAATAATATACACATAGACATTCCTTTCTGTAACAGGTGAAACTTAACTACCTTTCCCTTGAGTGTAGGCTAAACTTAATGATTCATTTCCAAAGAATAAAGTACGGCAAAGGACAAGCGCTACCTTTGTGGAGAAATCTGGCAGGTACCATCTTAAGCAAGTGATGAGGATTAACATCACCAGCAATGTCATGTACCTGATATAATGCTAAGAAGAGCACCACAACCTTGTGAGATTATTTACACAAATCCATAGCCCCAGCGTGAAAACCCGTCAGACAGCCCTGCTTTAGGGGATGGATCTTCTACAAAATATTTGACCGTGACTTCTAAAGTGTCAAGGTTATGAAACACAAAGACTGAAAAGCTGTCATAAACCAGAGGAGACTAATGAGACATGATGTCTAAAAATGTAAATGGGGGCACCTGCGTGGCACAGCGGTTGAGCGTCTGCCTTCAGCTCAGGGCGTGATCCCAGGCGTTGTGGGATCGAGCCCCACATCAGGCTCCTCTGCTATAAGCCTGCTTCTTCCTCACCCACTCCCCCTGCTTGTGTTCCCTCTCTCGCTGGCTGTCTCTATCTCTGTCAAATAAATAAATGAAATCTTTAAAAAAAAATAAAAATAAAAATAAAAATGTAATATGGTACCCTGAAATGTAAAAAAGGACGTTGGTAGAAAGACTGGTGAAACTCAAGTAAGGTCTGTAGTTTGGTAATGATATCACAATGCTAATTTCTTAATTTTGATAAATGACCATAGCTATGGAAGATGTTAACATTAAGGAAAGTTGAGTGGCGGGTATACAGGAACTCCCTGTACTATCTTTGTAATGTATTTTTTTAAATCTAAAATTTTTCCAAATGAAAAAAAATTAAAAGAATGAGGATAATAATATTTCCTCCTTCTAGAGTTTTGTGAGGATTAAATATGTTCATATGGGTACAGCACAACTCAACAAATGACAACTACTATTACCATTATTTTCTAAATTTGTCCATGACAAATAAGCATACTTTAAAAAAAAATATTTTATTTATTTATTTGAGAGAGAGCACGAATGGTGGGAGGGGCAGAGGGAGAGGCAGAAGCAGACTCCCTGCTGAGCAGGGAGCCTGATATGGGGCTTGATCCCAGGATTCTGAGATCATGTCTGAAGTCAGACACTTAACCGACTGAGCCACCCATGCACCCATGCACCCCTAAGCATATGTTTTATAATAATAACGTTTTATAATAAAAATAATTAATATTTTTAAAAAGTAGTTGGTATTAAAAATGACGAGTGGCCTTATGTCTGTAAGAATATAAACATGACAAAGAATTGATACCATATACATGTTCAAAATATTAGTTTATCTCAAAGCATTAACAAATGGCTAAAAGTAAAAAAAAAAAGAAAAGAAAGAAACTCGGAATTCAGACATAGTCTTATTAAATGTATTTTACACATTTTAAAGTTGAAAATTAAACATTTTATCTATTTCATGCCAACAAAACATTAAGCATATGGAGAAGCCAGAGAAGGTCTGTTTTTAACATGGTTCAAGTAATAGCTTAATGAGACCAAGGGCATGCTTTCAACTGTGTCGACAGTGGTATAATGCAATTTGGAATTTTGCTGGGCTATTGCTGGGGCTTTAGCAGCAACAGCAGGAGGGATGAGGAGGAAGTGAGAACTGATGCTTCAGGGAGAGAGAGACACCTTCCCAGTTGTAAAGAATGGCTCTAGATGGGAAGTCCAATGTTTATAATGTCTAACGTGTGTGGCGGATTTAGGCATAGTTGGACAACTGTGTGGGGAGGTTGGCAGGAAGGAGTTCATATCACTCATCTGAAAACAGTATTATGGGCAGCAGGTAATAATGAAAGCGTCGGTATTATTTTTTCAAATGACTTTATTTTTTTAAAATGATCTTATTTATTTGAGAGACAGTGAGCAAGAAAGAGAGCACGAGCAGGAACAGAGGGAGAGGGACAAGAAGACTCCCCACTGAACAGGAAGCCTGATGTGGGGCTTGATCCCAGGACCCTGGGATCTTGACCTGAGCCAAAAGCAGACATTTAACCAACAGTCACCCAGGAGCCCTGAAAGTAGTAGTATTATTTATACTATCTTATTATTCAGGTCAGGGACTCACAAACATTCAGAGAATAGGATGATATTATCTTTTGCCCAAGTGAGAGACCTGGGAAAATGTCAATCAGGATTTCTTAAGTGCGCAGAAAAGCAGGCCGGCATGCATAGAGGGATGCTCATCCTAATATAATTGGAAATTGCATCCCTAATCCATGGAAATAAGATGAATGCTGGTTTTACAAATGATCAACTTTGTAGGAAACGATTGGAAATGCTGCCCCTTGGGTCTTCACATAAGCATTTTGGGAAACTCCCTGTTATCTCCATCCTTTGAGAGCATGTGCCCCAGGTAGTGGGAAAGGTTCTCCTTTATATGTTTGATTCCTGAATGGATTAGAGTCCAATGGTAAATTAAGCCATGGAGAATGAGCAGCGGCAAAATTAAAAGTTCTCAGGGATTTAATGAGATCACGTGGCACATTCTGTATTTTAATTAAAGTCTGGATAATAAACATAAGGTTATTTTGGAAAACTAAACACTGGTGTGTCTTGGATAACTTAAACATGGTAGTTTTATCATCATCCATGAAAAAGACATTCAAGAATATTCACAGCTTTTATATTTTGTTTTAAAATAAAATTAGAGTATTTTACATATGATACTGGAAATGAAATAGCCTGAACCCCATGCTCACTTTTCATTGACTCTAGTCTAGCCTTAAGGGGGATAACTATTAAGAGTAGTAGGTTGGATTGAGGCAAGGCTGTTCCCATCACGGATACTGAAATTCACAATACACACATGACTAATGATTAAGTATGAAAAGAGCATGTGTTTAATATGGAAATTCACAGCAGCTGCTGTCACTAAAATGAATATGTTTACTCTCCACGATAGAATGATTCTACGGGTGTGAAGAAGTTTTAAGAGAGATATAGTGGTTCATGAATACATTGTAATTTGGCTAATGAGGAACTATTCCTTCTCTCAGATTCCTCATTCATTAATTTATTCATTAGTTTCTTCATTTATCAAACATTTACTGTTAGTTACAAGGTATTATGGCGAACTTTAGAGGAACTAAAATAATGAAAATATACCCCAGGTCCTCAGGAGTTTACTGTTGTGAATTAAACCATCAACCATATGTCCATTTAGTGCTATCATTGAAATGCTTCCACAAGCATCGGAAACTTTAATTTTTGCATATAATGGAAAGAGAGACTCAACTGATACCCTCTTATCTACCTACTTATAAGAAACTAACATTAATTGAATATTTATGAGTGTGCTGTAAATGCATCGCCTCATGCTGTCTTCCCTAACCACCCTACAAAGTTAGTATTATTATTGTATTGTATGAGATAACAGATTGTTCTTTGAGATAACAGATTCTTAAAGATGTCAAAGCACTTGCGAAAGATTAAGTCACTTAGGAAGTAACAGAGCAGACAACTGAATTCAGGTTTACCTGAATAAAAAATGGCTGGGGGTTTTGTGTGTGGTTTTTTTTTTTTTTCCTTTTGGGCTCTCTATTCTATTCCATTGATCTACACATCTGTTTCTATGCCACTACTATATGCTTTGACTACTATAGCTTTGTAATATAGTTAGAAATCAGTGAGTGTGATGCCTCCAATTTTGTTCTTTCTCAGGATTGCTTTGGCTATTGGGGATCTTTTGTGGTTCCATACAAATTCTAGGTTTGCTGTTTTCTATTTCTGTAAAAAATGCCACTGGAATTCTGACAGAGATTACATTGAATCTATAGATAGATTTGGATAGTAAGGTGAATTCTGTCAACCAGATAGTAATTTTAACAATATTAATTGTCTCTACAGAGAACGTTGCTGAACCATTTCAAAAAAGTTATCTTATAAATTTACCTCAGCAGTGCACATTCTGTAGGTAGTATCTTCTGAATCAACAGGATGTGGCAGATCAAAACAGAAGGCTCACAAGTACCTTCCAGCAAGTTCGCTGAAGTTATTAATTCTGACCGTTGGAGTCTTTAGAGTTTTCTATTTATAAGATCATATCATCTACAAACAGAGATTTTCTTCTTTCTTTCCCAGATGCGTTTTATTTCTTTTTCTTGCTAATGATTCTGCCTAGGACATCCAATTCTGAGTGAACAACCTTGTTTCTGATTTTGGCTTTTCACAGTTGAGTATGATGTTAGCTGCGGACGTGTCATATGTGGTCTGTATTATGTTGAAGTGCATTCCCTTTCTACCCAGTTTGTGGAGACTTTTTATCATAAAGGGATATTGAATTTTGTCAAATGCTTTTTCTGCATCGGTTGAGATGATCATATGATTCTTAGATCATTTACTGACTTGTAGGTGTTGAATCATCTTTGTATCTCTGGAATAAATCCCACTTGATCACGGTGTATGATCATTTCAAAGTACTGTTGAATTCCATTTGTTAATATTTTGTGGAGGATTTTTGCATCTATGTTCATCGAGGATATTGGCCCATAATTTCTTTCCTTGTAGTGTCCTTGTCTGACTTTGGTATCAGGGGAATGCTGACCTAATATGCATTTGGAAGTTTTCCCTCTTTTCTTCTCTTTGATATAAATGGTATTAATTCCTCTTTAAATGGTTGACAGAAGTCACCAATGACGTCACCCGGTCCTGAACTTTTGTTTCCTGGGAGGTTTTTGATTACTGATTTAATCTCCTTAGTAGCGACTGGTCTCTTCAGATTTCATATTTCAGCATGATTCAGTCTTGATACATGTTGTGTTTCTAGCAATTTATCTATTTCTTCTAGATTGTGCAACTTTTTGGTGCATGGCTGTTCGTAGCAGCCTGTTATGATCCCTTTTCTTTGTGTGGCATCAGTTGTAACACCATTTCTTTCGATTGCAATTTTATTATTTGAGTCCCTTCTCTTTGTTTCTTTGTAAGTCTAACTAAAGTCTTGTCTATTTTATCTTTTCCAAAAAAATCAGCTCTTAATTTCTTCAATCTTTTCCATCATCTTTTTAGTCTCTATTACATTTATTTGCCTATGATCTTTGTTATTTCTTTCCTTCTGTTAACTTTGGGTTCGGTTTGTTCTTTTGCTCGTTCTTTGAGGTATAAGTTAGGTTGTTTATTTGAGATCTTTCTTTTTCTTTATGTAGGTGTTTATCACTCTAAATTTCATTTTTATTTTTTTTAAGATTTTATTTATTTATTTGTCAGAAAAAGAGAGAGAGAGCATGCACAAGCAGGGGGAGTGGCAGGCAGAGGGAGAAGCAGGCTCCTCGCTGAGCAAGGAGCCCGATATGGGACTCAAACTCAGAACCCGGAGATCATGACCTGAGCCAAAGGCAGACGCTTAACCAACTGAACCACCCAGCATCCCTCTAAATTTCATTTTTAGAACTGCTTTTGCTGCATCCTGTAAGTTTTGGTGTGTCAAGTTTCCATCTTTATTTGTTTGAAAAAATATTTTTTTAAATTTCTCCTTTGGTTTCTTTTTTGTCTTATTGATTGTGCAGGAATATATTGTTTAATCTTCACTTATTTGTGAATTGTCCAGTTTTCTTATGATTCTTTTCTTATTTCATACCATTGAGGTTAGAAAGAATGCTTGATATTATTTCACTTTTCTTAAATTTATTAAGACTTGTTTTGTGGCCTAAGATATGATGTGTCCTGGAGGATGTTCCATGTGTGCTTGCGAGGAATATGTATCCTGCCGTTAGATGGAATATTCTGTAAATGACGGTTAGGTCTATCTAATCTAACACATAGTTTGAATCCAGTGTATTCTTTTCTGTTTGGATGATCTATCCACTGTTGAAAGGGGGCTACTGAAGTCCCTTACTAGCACTGTGTTACATTGCTGTCTATTCTCCCTTCAGATTTGTTAATATTCATTTTATATATTTAGGTGCTCCTATTTTGGGTGTATATTTATTAATTTTGTAATCTCCTGATGAATTGACCACTTTGTTGTTATATAATGGTATTTTTTTGCGTCTCTTTTTTATAGTCTTTGGTTTAACGTTTATTTTGTTTGATATAAGTATAGCTATCTCTGCTTTCTTTTGATTTCCATAAGGATAGAATGTCTTTTTCCATCCCTTCACTTTTAGTCTATACATGTCCCTAAAGCTGAAATTTGTCTGTTGTAGGCAGCATATAGTTAGGTCTTGCTTTTATACCCATTTTCCTACTCTATGTCTTTGGATAGTTTAGTCCATTTACCTTTAAAGTAAATAAGTGTAGACTTACTATTGCCATTTTGTGAATTGTTTTCTTGTTGTTTTGCTATTTATTCCTTTTTTCTTCTCTTCTAAATGCAAGGGGGGGGTGTTATCAGAGTCACATCTTTAGATGTAAAGTGATGGTCAGGCTCTCAGACTCTAAAGCCAGATATACTTGACTTCAAAACCTCAGTTGCCAATGACCTAGTTTTGAGACTTAAGATGGGTCACTAACCTCTATAATGCCTTAGTTTTCTCACTACATTCTAACATCAGAATATTATCAGTACCACCTCAAAATGTTCTTCTGGATTTTAACTGAGAAAACTTGTGCAAAGCCATCAGCAGTAAGTCAGTTACAGAACAAATACTCTATAAAATTTAAGTGTTGTGATAACCTAAGAAGCAGAGCATATTTAAATGTTCATTCCTTTTTGTAAGAATATATCTAAGGTTCTAAGTAATGTGCATTTTGAGACAGTGATTTGGTGCACAGGATTTGGCATATAAAACCTGGGTTCGTGTTTCAGTTCCTTTTTAAGTAAAATAGTTAAAGTAAGATCTACTCTATTTATTGCGATAATCTAATAAAACATCTTATAGTTATTACCGTAAAGGACTCTGCAAATTAAGCTCATCACTATTGTTATTATTTTTATTGAGCAATTAGAACTTATGCAACAGCCTACAAAGGAGAAAAGTTTGGTCTTTGAGTATACTTGATTTGAGTAACTTCCTGGGTTAGGTAGCTACAGACACTCAGGAAATATTCTTGATTTCATAAGGAGGAGATCAAAGAGGACTAAATATGTCATAGGAAAGACTAACACCAGCACTCTAGGAGATTCAAAAAGACTGTCTATAATTTCACAAAATCCTAAATATCAATGTGCTTCATATAGTGATGAAAAGCAAGGCTACTATTTTTAATTTTCTTTGAAACATTTAAATCCAACTCAGTGCATTGAGGGTGGATCAAGACGGCAATTCTCTGGTCTTTCATCAAATCTAGTACAAACAATAATTACTTTCAGCAAATATAAAGATCTTATGTTTCCTGTTGTTTTTGGAAGTCCTTTTGCGGAAATTCTTTTGATGAATGTACGTATTATTTTCTTATTGTCAAACCCCATATAGAATTTTGTGATGGGCACTTCCCCAGAGATGGACACACAATGATATTTCATTAGAACAAATAAATCTGAAACTAACAATATTTAGTTTGTCCTCATAACAACCTTTGCAGGAAAATAGTATTATCCCCATGTTGCTGGTAAGAAATTGGTTTAAAAATTTGCCTTTGTTACACAGCGGATTAGTAGCAGAGCACAAATTTAAATCTGGGCAGTTTGCCTTTAGAATCTATGCTCTTAAACACTAGCTATACTATATACCGGATATCATGCTATACATTTAGCATTTATATATTTTAGTTTATTAGGGTCATTGTTTTGTCTTATTAGCTCTACTGTAAAGTTCCATGATTCATTACTTGCATATAACACCCAGTGCACCACGCAATACGTACCCTCCTTAATACCCATCACCAGCCTATCCCATTCCCCCATGCCCCTCCCCTCTGAAGCCCTCAGTTTGTTCCCAGAGTCCATAGTCTCTCATGGTTCATTCCTACTTCTGTTTACCTCCCCCCTTTTTTCTTCCCTTTCTTCTCCTACCGATCTTCCCACTTCTTATGTTCCATAAATGAGTGAGGCCATATGATAATTGTCTTTCTCTGCTTGACTTATTTCGCTTAGCATTATCTCCTCCAGTCCCGTCCGTGTTGCAGCAAATGTTGAGAACTTGTTCTTTTTGATGGCTGAGAAATATTCCATTGTATATATGGACCACGTCTTCTTAATCCAGTCATCTGTTGAAGGGCATCTCGGCTCCTTCCACGATTTAGCTATTGTGGACAATGCCGCTATGAACATTGGGGTGCATATGGCCCTTCTCTTCACTACGTCTGTATCTTTGGGGTAAATACCCAGTAGTGCAATGGCTGGGTCATAGGGTAGCTCAATTTTTAACTTTTTAAGGGACCTCCACACTGTTTTCCAAGGTGGCTGTACCAACTTGCATTCCCACCAACAATGTAAGAGGGATCCCCTTTCTCTACATCCTCTCCAACATTTGTTGTTTCTTGCCTTGTCAATTTTAGCCATTGTAACTGGCGTAAGGTGGTATCTCAACGTGATTTTGATTCAAATTTCCCTGATGGCTAATGATGTTGAACATTTTTTCATGTGTCTGTTAGCCATTCGCTTGTCTTCATTGGAAAAGTGTCTGTTCGTGTCTTCTGCCCATTTTTTGATTTGATTATTTGTTTCTCGTGTATTGAGTTTGAGAAGTTCTTTGTAGATCTCAGATCCATCCCCTTCTCCTTTCCCACCACTACGGTCTCATTGTCTCTTCCCAAGAAGATACTATTAATCTTCTAAAAATTTTATTTGCTAGTATCATCTTGTCCTCCTAATCATTCTCTCTATATTGCCACAGGTGTACCTTGCTTTTATTGCACTTAGCAGATACTGTGTTTTCTACAGACGGAAGGTTTGTGGCAACCCTGCATCAAGCAAGTCTCTCAGTGCCATTTTTCTGACAGCATCTGTTCACTTCATGTCTCTGTCACATTTTGGTACCTCCTACAATATTTCCAAACTTCTCATAATTATTATATTTATTATGGTGATCTGTAGTCAGTGATTATGACTTGCTGAAAGCTCAGATAATGGCTAGCATGTTTTTTTTTTATGGCTAGCATTTTTTAGTAATAAAGTATTTTTATGTGTGGGGGGGTTATTCAGAATATTTTGATGTGAATACTTCCCAGAGTTTGCAGTTATTCAATATTTTTCCTTTCCAAAAAATACAAAAACCTTAGAATGTTTTAATCCTGACCACCCTTTCACTATTTATAAGCTACTATAACAGTGTTTTAGGCCAATTATGACCACTAATTTTTATTACATTATAATCAACGTAATCAATTACTACAAACAATTGATGTTGCTTTATTTTGCCCACATACTACTGATGTCTTCGAGCACTATTTCTTTTGCAACTGAGTTCTTCCTTTAAAATTCCTTCAGTGAGCTCTTTTGGTAGCAAAGTCGTTTGGCTTCTATTTGTCTGTAAATTATTTTAATTCTCCCTAGTTCTTACAGGGTATAGACTAATAGATTGACAGCTGTTTTATCTCACTCTGTTGGAGATCTTATTCTACTACCTTCTGGCTTCCATCATTGCTGTTGAAAAGTCAGGTGTTGGCCCAACTGTGATTACATTGGGGGTAATTATTATTCCATTTTTTTGTAATGTGTCTTCTCTGCATGCTTTTGAAGTCTTTTTATCTTTTGATTTTTTTTAGCAACAGAGTATTTTTTAATTAAAGTATGTACTTTTTATAGACATAATGATATTATACACTTACTAGACTACAGTATAGTGTGAATATAACTTTAATATACACTGAGAAATCAGAATATTCACTTGACTTGCTTTATTACAGTGGTCTAGAACCATACCCATAATATTTCCGAGGTATGCCTGTACCAGAATTATCTCTCTAAAATTGTAATTTTTTTTCAGGTTTCCCTTGTTAAAAAAAACTTTTAGTAGATTGCCAGTGGCTGCAAGATATAAGAATAAATGAGTGAATAATTCCTGGAGAGAAAAAAAAGCACTGATGACTTAAAATGATCAAAAAGCTGATTAAACTCCTTATAGATATCCCTTTCTTCTGCAAGTGTAATAAGGAAATATCTTTTGCAGATGGAGTTTTTAGGATCAAGAATTTTATTGCATCTAAAGAGACAAAAGAAAAGTTGGATAATAATTTCTAATGTCTAAGATAAAATGTCCTTTGCATTGATAATCAGTGGAGGGGATATTGAGCTATGTCTTACTTATGAATAGCCAAGTGGGAAGTAGGAGGTAATCTAAAACGCCTTTGAAATAACTTAATCTCTGTTACACTGGAGTCACCATGAAAGTTATTACTACTTGATGAGTGTCTGAAAATGTTAATGAAAATATAAGAGAAGAAAATAGAACCAGTCTTCCCGTTCTCCCCCTGCGGGTCCCAGCAGCTTATATGGCAACACGGAGTGGTAGGGGCAAGGCAGTGCAGCTTCATGAAGCCCCAGCACACGGCCCCAGCACACAGCCACTGCCCTCCCTGCCACCAGGAGGCACTAGAGGATGGGCTCTGCCAATGGGGCAGTGAAGTAGAAGCCCAGGAGGGGATCAGCAGGGGAGCTTGTGAACTAAACCTGCTCCTGCGAAAGTGGAAAGAAAACCAGAAAATGCAGCAGGAAATGATAAATCTTCAGACAAAAGGGAAAAGAGGAACAAAGGAAAAACAGGTGAAAATGTCTAGCCCAGAAACTACAGATGATTTACCTGCAGAAAATGGAGTAACTACAAAAAAGGAGGGTCCAGCCTCTGATAAAGCAGGAGAGAAAAAAGCTGAGTGTGACTACATCATATATCATGTCTTACCAATGGTGCCTGTCTCCCTTCTTATACAATCCAGAGGAATATTTTTATCAAGTATTTTGTAGATGTAAATCTTTTAGGAGCTCTAGAAACGTTTTTAGGAAGGAGAGAATCCTGCCTCATCCCATTTTTAAAGTGTAAATTTTTTTTTTTAAGAGGTGAAATAATTTGCTGGTTGTTTATTTATGGTAGAATATAGTGGGATCAGAAAATAGTGGGATATTGAATATGGGAGGTTTTGATTGTCTTGATTATCATTCCACAGATGGGGAAATAGTTTTATATCCTATAATACACAGCACACTGGATGGCACTTTGGAGCCACAGTCCTGCATTTATTATGTCTTGAACATTTTAAATTACTTCTCTTCTCATTCTATTTTTAGTAGAATTGTTTCCTAAGGAAAACCATTTCTTGACCTTCACTCTCCTTGTCAGAATTTCATGCACTCTGTAACATTTTTGGTCCTGGTAGTTCTGTTTACCTCGTAACTTTGATAACGTGCTGAGTATGTGATATTGTGAGTTAGGGGGATTTATGACACAACAGCTTAGCAACATTTGAAAATACTTGCACTTGATATCCTCTTAAGAAGAAATTTGCCTCCAAATTTAAGTTGGAAAGTCACTGGAATAACTGTTTAGAAAAGAATCACAACTGCACACCTTTTAATTTCTTGGGTACATACATTAATTATGTACACATTGAAATATCTGTGTATTGGTCCTCAAGACAACCAATAGAATCTCAATTATGAAAGAAAATAAAAAGAAAATGGAACCTGGTGGCCATTCTTTTATGACAGAGAAGATAAGCAGTGAGGTTTTCTCTGAATATTGATATGATTTCCTAGACTTACCTAAGATAACATTTTGACCAAGAATGTTTTTTTTTTTTTTAAAGATTTTATTTATTTATTCGACAGAGATAGAGACAGCCAGCGAGAGAGGGAACACAAGCAGGGGGAGTGGGAGAGGAAGAAGCAGGCTCATAGTGGAGAGCCTGATGTGGGGCTGGATCCCATAACGCCAGGATCATGCCCTGAGCCGAAGGCAGATGCTTAACCGCTGTGCCCCCCAGACGCCCCTGACCAAGAATGTTTTATTCTCATTTTAATTTTAGGAAGATTGAATGAATTATGTCCTCCTGTTGCTAACAACTGTCTTTGAAAGCACTTCATAGAGATACTCAACTAATCAATTTCTATAAATAATGTTCTTATTATATAAGTATCAAGGATCAAGAATAAATGAAAGCTAATGAGAATTTGGCTTCAGACTATTCCAAGGTACAAACCTGCACACCAGTATACTAAACAAAATAGATCAAAGATTCCTTGTGGGTTCAGTTTTCATATTTACCAGATCAAACATGTATCTTATAATTGATACTATAATTTTATAAATATTTATGTACATATATAATATGTATATTCATAAAACAATGTGTAAAACATGATATATTTTTAACTGAAGCTTAGCTTCATTGCCACATGTATGCCATCTCTGCTGTGAAGTAATCAAAGAAGATATTAAGACCTCCTAGGACCAAAAATGAAATCCAAACAAAATTCCTTAGTTGTAATGTTATATTTTACAAAAATGTTTTAAACTTATGTGTTCATTTTTATCCTTACAATAACCCTGGATATAAAGATATACAATATATTTTTGTAGCCTGGAAGAATACCAATAGTTGTTAGGTGTGAAAGATAACCAAATAGTGCGCTAATGACAGACAACTGGTAGAACACCAGATCTATCTAAAACCTCTGAGCTAGTCGAGAAATCTTCTCTTCTCTAGGGAAGTGGGGGAAAAGGGCAGGCTTAATTCTTAGACTCCCTTCCCATTCGTAGAGTAAGGATCTTAATAGTTCTCAACATTGGATATAAATTAGAATAATCTGGGAGCTTGGAATAATCCCCAAACTAGCCTGCTTTTCAGCTGGATTGTATCAGAATTGTGATTGTTGACGTCAACTCAGGTGTGAGTGAAACACCGGTGATTAAAAATGCAGCCTAGGTTGAGACGCTTTGGTCTATGATGATTCCAGGTGCACTGCCTTGAGAGTTCTTGGAAATTGCATTGCAACAGATTTTTGGCAGAAGAGAGGGAAATACAAATCCACTTTGCTTTAAACTGCCGGGCACCAAGCAGAATGCAATTTTCGCTCGGATGCCTTTAAGCTCCTGAATAGGGTCACTGTTGACTGCTGCCCTAGAATGACTTTGGCATTTCTAACAAACTGGGGGAAAAAAACACAAAAAACAAATCATCCTTGTCCAATTAAGTAGATACCACGGTTGTGACCTTTACCAATGTAAACTGCAGCTAAATCCAAGGCAGTGAGTGGCATGGAAAGAAAAAGAGAGAAGATGGTCACCGCCTGGGGTGAGGATGAAATACTGGATTTTCATAACACAATTTCTTCATTGTTTTTTTTTTTTTTTCAGCATTACTTATCTGAATTGCTTTTCCTTTCTGCTGTCTTTCAATGTTCTCCTTTCCCCACGGCGTTTACTATTATGATCACTGACATTAAATGCATTGTGAGAATCCATCCATACTACCATGCTAAAAAAACTATAGTCATGCTCATTTGGATAGATATATTGTATACTCACATATCAACAATAACACAAGGCACAGTTTTTGTTTTAATTAAAGTAATATTCTATGCCAAAATCTTCTTTAAATCTTCTCAAAGTGTTATCCTGCTTTCCAGATATAATACTTATTTCCTACTTTTGTTGTTTCTCAGTGTCGAACACTACTACATATGCTGAATGTTGTATGTGGATTTTTTTTTTTATTAATTCTTCACATCAACTCTATAGCGTTGGTGCTGTTATTGTCTCTATTTATATAAACGGAAGATTAGTCCCAGAGAAGTAATTTTTTTTTTTTTTAAAGATTTTATTTATTTATTTGACAGGATAGAGACAGCCAGCGAGAGAGGGAACACAAGCAGGGGGAGTGGGAGAGGAAGAAGCAGGCTCATAGCGGAAGAGCCTGATGTGGGGCTCGATCCCATAACACCGGGATCACGCCCTGAGCCGAAGGCAGACGCTTAACCGCTGTGCCACCCAGGCGCCCCCCAGAGAAGTAATTTGATCAAGGTTTCAAAGTTAGAAAATTGCAGAAAACAGATTTTTACTTGGTCAGTCTGACTTATGAATCTTAGCTCTTTAAAAAAAGAAATTTTCCTTGTATTTATGTTCATTACACAAGATTTCTTGGGTGTTGATGAAAAGTACAGCCTAATTACATAGGCAGAAGACCCCCATGCCCTCAAGGGTCTTGGCTAGAACACTTGGGACAGAAACATGACCCTTAGGATGACTGGGTGGCTCAGTCTGTTAAGCATCTGCCTTCAACTCAGGTCATGATCCCAGGATCCTGGGATCAAGCCCCACATTGGGCTCCCTGCTCAATGGGGAGTCTGCTTCTCCCTCTGCCTCTGCCCCACACTTGTGCTCTCTCTCTCTCTCAAATAAATAAATAACAACTTAAAAAAAAAAGTCAAGAAACATGAGCCTTTTCTCCCTTTGAACGTCTCTGCCCTGATGTGGTAACTGGTGGGTTTGGGACCAGGAAGCAGATGACCCCGTGGTGAGGAGGCGAGAACAACCCAACAGTCCCCATGAGGCACGCGACCTTGGAGGCGTGGTGCAGGCAGCACCTCATATTCTTTCCTAAACAGCCCTGCAGAGGGACCAAGGCTGAGGGGAGCCTGTCCTACAGAGACATCAACTCTGAGGAAGGGAGGAGAGAGGAAGGAAGGAGGCTGGGAACGGTCTTTGACTAATGTGCCAGGGCCAGTGTCTGGTCTTTTTCACATCTTATTTAACCCTTCCAGAAACACTCACAGGTAAATATCATCAGCCTAGTGTAAAGTGAATCCTAGCTCTTAAACTCCATATCATGCAGCTGTAAACACCAATGACATTACTATATTAATAATTCATATTTTTTCACCTAAAAATAGACCTCTGGGTAATAGGCCTCCTGTTCTTCCTCCTACATTTGCGTATTTTCTAAATTACATAAAGTCACATTTAATATTTTATAATAAAATGAATATAATTAAGGAAAACAGTATAATGGACATATAAAAATTGTTAGTTGTTTTTAGAACATGCCATTAATTAAACAAGCAGTTTGTAAAAGTAATTGTTTTGCCTTTTCTCCGCACTTACTATTCATCTAGCTCTACCACACAAGAAGACAAAAACAAATGAGTATGTTGATCACATATTGTTTATATATTATGATGCCCAGTAAGATCTTAAAGGTTTAACACACACACACACGCCACACTCATACATACACAGGAGTGTGTTATTCACTAACTTAGGGGGTTAGGAAGACCCTGATTTGTAGTGTTTGTCAATTTCTATGGTATAAATACTACCAATTTCGATCTACCAAGGTGATATTATCGAATACGAATTGTAAAGAGATATCAGTAGCACAGCAGCATATCATATTTCCACCACATGGATCCAAAAGATATATTATAATATCTTCAAAAACAAGGCATAATAGCACGATGTAGTAGTTTTGGTATTTACCACATTTGCTTTTAGTAAATTTTACTTAATTTTAAGTGTATGTAATTAATATTTAAGAAGCACTGTGTTTATGAGCTGACTAGTACAAATTCTGAAAACTTAATAGTCAGCTTTTATCTTATTGTTTTAAGATTTATTTATTTATTTTAGAGAGAGAGAGAGCAGCAGGGGAAGAGGCAGCAGAAGATGAAGAGAATCTCAACCACTCTCCACTGAGCTTGGAGCTCCACGTGGGGCTCGATCTCACAACCCTGAGATCATGACCTGAGACAAAACCAAGAGTCAGACGCCCAACCAATGGAATGTCAAGGACCCCAGTCAGGTTTAAAAGCAGATACCAGCCATGGAATATTCACCATTCTAAGTTTACACAATGACATGCATATTCCGTTGTTTTGTGCTGGTAAAAAGCATGAAAAGTCATGGTTCCCAGTCCAAATGTGTAATGAAGAGAGGAAATTAATGAAAGATGAGAGATGTATTTTTACCCTAAACATTCCATCAATTAGACTACACATAAAACCATACTGAAGGTATTTCTCTTCTCTGGGGTCCTATGTGGCCCTCATCTCTTCACTCTACACTGTCTTGTCAAGTCATTTAATCTACTTCCAACATTTAATCACCAGCCATAATAATGATGCCAAATCCTTTATCTCCACTCAGGTGTCTTCCCTGAATTCCAGATTTAAATGTTTAATCACCTATGGGATACAGACACTTGACTGTGTGAGACACCTCTAACACTTCGCCTGTTGAAAAACAAACCAGTCTTGGTTCTCCTCTTGCCTTTTGCATCACAGCAAATGAATGCAACCACTGAGTATTCTTCTTCACGTCCTGCCTTCATACATCCCACTTAGCCACTATGTCACAGCAGTTCTATGTCCCCATGACATCTGGAACCCTGTTCCCATTTCTGTACCATAGATCAAATCACCATCACTTCCTGCGTGGTTCAGTGAAATAGACTGCCACTGGTTTGCTTGTTTCCACTCTAGTTAAGAGTTATTTTATGCAAATGCAAATCAGAGCTGCCAGCTTGTACCTTTGCTCTTTACTTCGCTGTTGGAACAATATTTTCTACATAATAAATATATAATCTCATAACAAAGATATAACAAAGATATCATCTCATGTGCCTTTGAATTCAGGTCTCCTTAGTCTTTATTTTTAATCAAAGCTATTTGGAATACAAAATTCCAAATACAAAAAAAAAAAAGTCCTTATCTACCACACACCCCTTGCATTTTTTTCTCTTGTTTTCTTTTTACAGAGAAGTCACTCAGTGTCCAATAGGTCATGTGATTTCAAATTTGCATCCCCAGGGATGAGCATGGTCCTGCCGTTCAGATGGAAAACAGTTTAATTGAATATTGAGCACTTAATGAGCACTCAATAATATATATTTTCTAACTTCTAAATAAGGAAAATATCCAAGAAGAGGGGCACTGCTATGGATTGAGTATCTGTGTCATTTAAAATTCCTATGTTAAAGCCTTAGGCCCCAGTATGATGGTATTAGGAGCTGGGCCTTCTGAAGGTAATTAGGATTAGATTAAGTCATGATGGTGGGGCCCTTGTGGTGGGATTAGTGCCCTCATAAAAAGTATAAAGACAGAGAGAAAGAGATCTCTTTCCAGTCACACACGTCTAAAAAAGACCATGTGAGCACTCAGCCAAAAGGCAGCTGTTTACCTTCCAGGAACAGGGCCCTCATCAAGCACTGAATCTGGGAGGACCTTGATCTTGGGCTTCACAGCCTCCAGAACTGTGGGAAATGAGTGTCTGTTGTTTAAGTCCCCTAGTCTATGGCACTTTGTTATAACATCCTGAACTGACTAAAACAGAAATACAGCAAGTGTCATTTCAAATTCCGTAGAAACATCATTCTGGACACCGAGTAATGTGAGCAAATCAAGGAGCTAAGCACAATCGTCTCCTTTAGGGAGAGAAGAGTATGCAGCCATCACTGTATTCGTGGTATGACCAAGACCCATGAGGGGTAGACGCTGTGCTATCAGAGCATTGAAAATAGGAAAAAATAATTCTAACTTGGAGGGTAGGAAAAAATTCACTCAAATTAGGGAGAAGCAACATAACAACTATGGAGAATACAATGAGGGAAAGGAGGCTGACTGACCTGACTGAGGGTCCTCAGCAGAAACTACAGCTGTAGGACTAAAAGGTCATATAAAGGCATCCTCCAGAATTAACAAAAAAGTAGAGGTTCCCAGGGGCGCCTGGGTGGCTCAGTCAGTTAAGTGTCTGACTCTTGATTTCGGCTCAGGGCATGTCAGGGTCCTGGGACCGAGCCCTGCATCTGGGCTCTGCACTCAGCAGGAGAGTCTGCCTGAGGTTCTCTCACTCTCTCTACCCCTCCCTCTGCTCACACACCCTCTCTCTCTCTCAAATAAATAAATCTTAAAAAAAAAAGCACAGAGGCTACCGATATATAAAATTTTTTAAGTTTTTGCCAGTAGATTCTTGTAATGTTGAACTCCCCACCTAATGAAATCTGTGGCTTTTAAAATCCATAGTGAAATACATACATATGTGTGTGTACATATATATACATATATAATTAATGTAATAATGCGTATGTATGTATGCATGTATACACATACACATATACACACGTGAATAACGCAATGAAAATTTTGACTGCATTACCAAATCTTCTTTAAGAATAATAAAATAAAATGACGTTTTGGGGGTGGGGAGGGCCACGGTAGGTATGTGGTATTTTGTCTCTTTTCCAGATGTGAGTTGAAAATTGCTTACTTGGCTGTGTTTCAGATTTCAGGGAAAACCATCCAAGAGTTGAAGATTTAAGAAACCAAATGAAAGTAGATGAGACCAGTCATAGTCCATGGAAAACAGGGGGAGTTATTAGTTGTAATGTTCATGCCACAACAACACTCTGACAGGCACTTGGGGAAACTGAGGCACAGGGAAAGTAAGTGATGTGGTCCCCTCACAGCTCTCAGGCAGGCACATCACGTCACTGCAGCTACAATTAGCCAACTCCGAAGGTGTACCGGTTAAATGTCCTCATTTAAAAGTTCCTTGGTTCACATACGGAGAAAAAAAGATTCCGTGACTGAAGGGTCTCTCTTATGCACACCCCACATCACATCATATTATTTGGGATTTTAAAAATGTTTTCTGAGGCGCCGGCATAGAGCCGAAACCCCAAGTACACATAAAATACAATTTCCACCACTAATGAAAAGATAAAGAATGCAGGCAAAACATAAACACTAGAGAAGCTTTTAATGCTAATCCATAAAACAGGGTGCTCTATAGTACATCAACTTACATTTATTGAACTTTATCTTAAACAATTGGATTTTTCTGTTATTGCTTTTTGAGAAATGAGCAATTCCTAAACCAGCCTCATCTAAATGCTTCCTACATTTTTCTGTGATAAGCCAAGGAAAATAATAAATATTTATTATTTATTTCAAGGACAGGACATACATTTATTCATAGTAAATCAGTTAAAGTAACAATCAGTAACTTCCTCCACACGTTCAGGGTCATAAAGAGCCCAGTTTTAATTGGGCCTAAACAAACATATTTTGAGTTGGAGATGAGCATCCTGTGTGCCCACAGAATTACAAAGTGCTTTGCCCAAAGTCAACAGACTTAATAAGGCTGAACCTTTGCTCCTCTCTTAGACCAACACTAAGGAGGTAGGGTGTGGGCTTCCCAGTGGGTGCGTGACACTGTGTGAGAAGCCTGGCATTTTACCAGTGACCAGTGTCAATGGATTTCTTCAGGATTTTTCCTAACGTAACAAATATATTATTATTTAACTTTCTTCCCTGCCTTTGGTTAAGCAAACGAACACTTTAGACCCAGAGTTTCCAAAGAGGCGGGAAAGAAATAAAGGAGAAAAACACTGGCCTAAACATTTCTAGAGATCCTTAGGTACAGAGTAAAAAGAGAATAAGATGAAATGAAAATATGTATTTTTAAATGACTTTTGACAGAGAAACATGAGATTATACGGACTAAATCTGTGCAGTCCATACATTGATTAGTTACAGATAAAAACATAACATTACATTTTTTTTCCTCTTGTTTTTGATTCTGAAAATGGTATTTCTCTAAACTGACATTTGTGCACACCCTTTTTAATTCAAGTGTAGAGAATCAGAATAGGCAGTAAGAAAGCCCCCAAAGTACTGCATCACTGGGTAACGCATCGGTGGTTCTCAGGCGTTTCCGGGCCCACCGCTAGAGATATGCATTAGAAGGCGGACTGGCATCTTGAACACTCACTTTACAGCAAGTGGTCCTAAGGCTAGCAGTCAGCCATCACTTTCAAATATACTGCCCGAAGCTACACTTTCTCCAATAACTATTTCAGAGTGTAGGATTTATTTAAATGTAGAGCCTGTAAATGGAATCTGACAAGTGAAACAGAAAGCAACAAATGCCCCTCTGCCCTGTCTAATGCAGGGTAGTGGTGGGAGTCGAGGAAGTTTTGCTTAATTCACTGGTTCTCAGAATCTCCTGGGGAGCTTTTAAAAACTACTGATGACTTATAACCTAACCAGAAAGAATTTAATAGGTTTGGGGTGTCAGGATTTCTTTTCTTTTCTTCTAGGTTTTTATTTATTTATTTATTTGAGAGAGAGAGAGCGCACAAACAGGGGGAGGGGGAGTGGGAGAAGCAGGCTCCCCGCTGAGCACGGAGCCCGATGTGGGACTTGATCCCAAGACCCTGGGATCATGACCTGGGCCAAACGCAGATGCTTAACCAACTGAGCCACCCAGGCACCCCCAAGTGTCAGAATTTTCTTACAAGTATCCCAAGAGAGTCACATGTGCAGGAAGTGTTGAAAACTATGGCCTTAATTTTTTAAAGTAGTATCCACTTTTGTAAGGATGACTGTTACACCCCAGAAGAAAATATTTTCCATATTAAGCCTCTGGTGTATATACCTGTATGTAATATAAGATGTTTTCTTTTAATTAATTATAAATAACAGTTATTATCATTAAAATATGATTAATAACATAATTATATTAAATTCTATAACAAATATTGTATTGTTAAATTATATTATTAAGTGATTGTAATTATTATAAATAAATTGAAATAGTACTGTTAAAATATTGGTTTAAAATAATTTTAGATTATTTCAGAATAATTATGATATTAATTATTTTTATAATTAGGCAATTCTGGCTAAAAAGCACCTGGCTCTCTAAAACAAATTTTGTCTTCCAATGTTCTCCAAATGACCACAGAGACTTTACAAAGGGTTACTGTCTTCCATTTGCTTCCTAATCTTTCAGTGAATTTCATATCTTACTTGGGTCCATTCTGATGGTCACACAGAATGAAGTATAAAGACAGTGCATTACTTGCTTATACTTTCAAAGCATGACTGAGGTGTACCTGGAATTTTGAACTTGCATCAGGAATCATGGGGCCAAGTGTCCCAGGTAGAATTGGCAGCTGAGTTGGATTTGACCTCGTTAGACTCAAAGGGGGAGGTTGGTTACGGAACACGGTTGATAGGCAGAGATGTACAGTCTCTTTCATTGCTTTCAGCTGTGAGTCCTACAGAAAAAAGAGAGATGGCAACGTTTATGTGTGGTTCCAGTTGTTCTTTATTTGATTTGATTCTCCCCGTCCTCCTAGCCTACACTCATTCCCCACACAAAAACCTACCAGTTTTCAAATTGAATTGCCTAACTTCTAAACTCCACTCTGACACACTGTTTAATGCACACTCAATCTGTTTTTAGGAGCCACTGTGTCTCATGATATATTTTGAACACTGAATTTCAGAGATGTATGTTACTTGACATGAATTCAATCGAGATACTCTACTGGCAAGGACATGTCAAGTAGAAAATGTCTGTAGAAACCTGCCATCTTTCTACTGGTATCCATCTCTTTTATTACAAACCATTCCCCTGGCAATGTAGGCCCCCGTGTTTCTCAGAATAGCACGTAACACCACTCAATTTGCTCGCAGATTGGAAAAAAAATCAATGTTGTTTCTAATAAAACACTTATTTCCTGCGGGCCTTGTTAAGTGGTAGAAGTTCATCTGATGTGATTGTAAATTATAATATTTACACTTTCTTGTATTTGCATAGGATTTCACAATATTTCAGGCTCTTTCACATGCAAGAAATAATTTTATGCTTTCTAACATCTGTGGAACTGGCATCATTATTACTGTTTTACTCTGAAGAAATGAAAGTTCAGGGTTCAGACTGTTTTTCCCCCCCTGGTTTATATCACAAGGCAGACTGAACTAATGCAGACAACAATCATCTGTAACTCCCATCTTACCACAAGATTCCACTGCTAAAAATATTTTTATTTTATTTATTTAATTTTTTTAAATGGAGGGTGTTTTTTTTGAAGATTTTATTTATTTGTCAGACAGAGAGCGAGCGAGCACAAGCAGGGGGAGCTGCAGGCAGAGGGAGAAGCAGGCTCCCTGCTGAGCAAGGAGCCCGATGCAGGACTCGATCCCAGGACCCTGGGATCATGACCTGAGCCGAAGGCAGATGCTTAACTGACTAAGGCACCCAGGCATCCCTAAAAATATTTTTAAATTCTGACAGAGTAAAATAATAATAATAATAATAACAACAACAACGATAATAATATAAAGCTGAGTACAAATGACAGAGAGATCCCCCAGTGCCAAAATGGAGAGAGAAATACAACTCTTAGGAAACCTTACGGTAACTCAGGGGTAATAAAGGGCATGGATGTAGGCCCAAATAAGAAAATCTCCCATAATAGTCCATTTCAAGACTTGAGATGTGTCCTTTGCGGTAAGAGAGATGAAGAGATTAGTTACTGCGGCCAAGATCCCTGGACCAGCTGGCACATGTAGAGCGTGCCCCTTCAGAGTGGCCATGGGTCAGTGAAGCACTGAAGTCTTGTCCTCCTGTTGAGGCAGTATTCTCTGAACAGAACTACTATCTTTTATATTCTATGCCAGGAATACACCTTCATACAGTATCTGCTCCTATTTCCTGTCTCCTGAAGAGTAACGACTGTGAGTTAGATCCTTCCCAATGTCTACCTCTGAGCTTTCTACTCTTATGTGATATGTGATAAGGTTTATCTTTAAGATGACAAAGAATGTCTTTCTAGAAGAACAGTAGTTTAAGAATTCTATTTTGGTCCAGGCCAGAGATTAAAAAAACAAGACAAAAAAGAGCAGCAGGAAGAGCAGCAACTGGGAATATGTAAGAAATAGAACTGACATGTATTTCCTTCTCATTAATATTGCCCGAACAAATTGTCTAAGATGACATAACAATCTGATAAGAACTAGGCTGGAGGACTGTCATTATGTGGACAGGACAGGGCCAAGCTGGGCCAAGTTGAATGATGTCCTTTTACTCAACTTAGTCCCTTTGATCTGCTTTGCCTGAGCCCCTGAATTCTTCAATCCTATATTTGTGTCCTTCATATAATTTGTCTCTAATTTTTAATTTATATGTATATATATGTGTATATATATGTGTATATATATACACATATATATACATTTTTATATATACATATAAATTAAATATATATATATACACACACACACACGTGCAAGTTGCCTATTTTATTCAGAACTGTGTATTTAGCACTTAACATAATCCCTGACATATTAGAAGGAACTCACCAGAAAGTTTTCTGAATCAATAACTTAAACATTTGGGTGAAAATGCCATTTCTATATGTCAGGGAAGGAAAGTGATAAGCTGTATCAATGACAAGAAATGAAATAATAGTTGAAATTTCTCTTTCTACTGGTGCCTTGTTATAATCGTGGCTAAGTCTCCTCTCACTACAGAATGGGACATCGTGGCACTGTGTGCTGGGTCAGGAGTGAACTATTCCAGGTGGCACTGAACAATTTAAATATGTTTTCTGTCTCACATGTTATAGTGAGACAATGGAAATAGAGCTAATGCAACAGAGTCAGGCAAGTTTGGGCCCAGACTCAAAGTCAATGTGGCTTTGAAATGCAGACTTTCAATCATCTCAGATCATGCAGGAAGTTATGATGGCTATTTTATTCGGTGCATTTATATCTTGGCTCCTCTAAACACATGATGTGTGTAAAAGTTGTATCTATAACAGGCTTATAGTATATGTTGCCAAAACGGACAAATATCTGAGTAATGGCTGAACTTGGATGCAAAAATAAATAATGAACTGTATCAAGTTAATAGCTTAGAACATCGATTTTTCAGTAAATGCTGTTCGGGGAAGACCCATTTTCCAATGGAACAATACACGAGGATGTGCATGTATGTGATATTTTTAATTATCTGAATTTGATGTGATCATCTCATTTGTTCCTAGGGGTCTCCTGACATGGTTAGGATCATCTCAGATAACAGAATCAACATCACATAGACGTAACCTCCAACTCCCCACGGTTCACAGCCACAGTTGTAAGCTATCTTTGCTCTTGTGTTTCAACTGATTCCTAATCTCTTAGCTCCTGATTTTATTTCTTTTTTGGGCCACAAGCATACAACTTCGTTTCCTACCTTAGATTCCACCTCTATTCCTTGATTGCGTTGTAGACTGTTCCTGCCAGAGATCACAGATTGCTGTGAGCCACCTTGTCCTACTTTGCTCAGCTTTCTACCACAAAAACAGCTTTCTAGTTAGTCCCTCTGACATAATAGAGCCTGTTCCTGACACTACTCAGACTTGGCTTGACCCAGTTCCATAAGCAGGACTCAGACAATGATTTTACCCCACGACATCATTCTATTTTCATTTATACTGCTGACTGTAGTTGTAGTCTGTTTTGAAATTGCAGGTTACTGTTCACTTTGAAGGTCACTGTAACAAGATGTCACCTAATGAAATACGGTATAAACTGCAGAAGGTATGTACTTTGTCCAAGATCTTAGAACCTATGGCCTCCTAGGGTCAGTCTTGTTTCTGCCCTGCCTTTCTCCTCCTTGCCCCAAACCACTTTTCTCACTTGCTTTGCCACATAATAGTAAAATACCAACTTTTTTAGGAAGAACATGATTATCTCAATCTCTTTTTATTTACAGCCCATCAAATATTCCAAACGTATTTGCATCTTAGAGCCTTTACACTTGCTGGTTCCTGTGCCCACGAACCCCTTTTCCAAATATCTATTAGAAAACTTCCACTAAAAATTTATCTCTGTCTAGGTAGTCTCCAGGTCCCTTGTATGTAGGATAAATAATAGGTTCATTAATTTATGAAGTTAGATCTTCATTTATCTTTTTATTTATTTATTTATTTATTTATTATTTATTTATTTATTTTTTAATGATTTTTTATTATATTATGTTAGTCACCATACAGTACATCCCCGGTTTCCAATGTAAGGCTCAATGATTCATTAGTTCTGTATAACACCCAGTGCACCATGCAATACGTGCCCTCTTTACTACCCATCACCGGTCTATCCCATTCCCCCGCCCCCCTCCCCTCTGAAGTCCTCAGTTTGTTTCTCATAGTCCATAGTCTCTCATGTTTCATTCTTTTTCTGATTACCCCCCCCTTCTTTATCCCTTTCTTCCCCTACTGATCATCCTAGTTCTTATGTTCCATAGATGAGAGGAATCATATGATAGTTGTCTTTCTCTGCTTGACTTATTTCACTTAGCATTATCTCCTCCAGTGCTGTCCATGTTGTAGCAAATGTTGAGAACTCGTTCTTTCTGATAGCTGAGTAATATTCCATCGTATATATGGACCACAACTTCTTAATCCAGTCATCTGTTGAAGGGCATCTCGGCTCCTTCCACGATTTAGCTATTGTGGACATTGCTGCTATGAACATTGGGGCGCATATGGCCCTTCTCTTCACTACGTCTGTATCTTTGGGGTAAATACCCAGTAGTGCAATGGCTGGATCATAGGGTAGCTCAATTTTTAACTTTTTAAGGGACCTCCACACTGTTTTCCAGAGTGGCTGTACCAACTTGCATCCCCACCAACAATGTAGGAGGGATCCCCTTTCTCCACATCCTCTCCAACAATTGTTGTTTCTTGCCTTGTCTATTTTTGCCATTCTAACTGGCGTAAGGTGGTATCTCAGTGTGGTTTTGATTTGAATTTCCTTGATGGCTAATGATTTTGAACATTTTTTCATGTGTCTGTTAGCCATTTGTATGTCTTCATTGGAAAAGTGTCTGTTCATATCTTCTGCCCATTTTTTGATTTGTTTATTTGTTTCTCGTGTATTGAGTTTGAGAAGTTCTTTGTAGATCTTGGATACCAGTCCTTTATCTGTAGTGTCATTTGCAAATATCTTCTCCCATTCCGTGGGCTGCCTCTTAGTTTTTCTGACTGTTTCCTTGGCTGTGCAGAAACTTTTAATCTTGATGAAGTCCCATAAATTCATTTTATCTTTTGTTTCTCTTGCCTTTGGGGATGTGTCATGAAAAAGGTTGCTTTGGCCGATGTCGTAGAGGTTGTTGCCTATGTTCTCCTCTAGAATTTTGATGGATTCCTGTCTCACATCGAGGTCTTTCATCCATTTGGAGTTTATTTTTGTGTATGGTGTGAGATAGTGGTCAAGTTTCATTCTCTTGCATGTAGCTGTCCAATTTTCCCAGCACCATTTATTGAAGAGACTGTCTTTTTCCCACCGGATGTTTTTTCCTGCTTTATCAAATATTAGTTGCCCAAAGAGCCGAGGGTCCATTTCTGGGCTCTCTATTCTGTTCCATTGGTCTATGTGTCTGTTTTTGTGCCAGTACCATGCTGTCTTTGTGATCACAGCTTTGTAGTACAGCTCGAAATCCGGCATTGTGATGCCCCCAGCTTTGTTTTTCCTTTTCAGCAGTTCCTTGGAGATTCGGGGCCTTTTCTGTTTCCATACAAATTTAAGGACTGTTTGTTCCAGTTCTTTGAAAAATGTCCTTGGTATTTTGATCGGGATAGCATTGAAAGTGTAGATTGCTCTGGGTAGCATGGACATTTTAACTATGTTAATTCTTCCGATCCATGAGCATGGAATATCTTTCCATCTTTTTATGTCTTCCTCAATGTCTTTCAAGAGTGATTTATAGTTTCTAGAATATAGGTCCTTTACGTCTCTGGTTAAGTTAATTCCAAGGTAACGTATGGTTTTTGGTGCTATTGTAAATGGGATGGATTCCCTAATTTGTCTTTCTTTGGTCTCGTTATTCGTGTATAGAAATGCAACTGATTTCTGAGCATTTATTTTGTATCCTGCCACGTTACTGAATTGCTCTATAACTTCTAATAATTTGGGAGTGGCTTCTTTTGGGTTTTCCATATAGAGTATCATGTCATCTGCAAAGAGAGACATTTTGACTTCTTCTTTGCCAATTTGAATACCTTTGATCCCTTTTTGTCATCTGATTGCTGTTGCAAGGACTTCTAGTACTATGTTGAATAATAGTGGCGAGAGTGGGCATCCTTGTCGTGTTCCTGATCTTAAGGGAAAGGCTTCCAGCTATTTGCAGTAGGCTTTTCATAGATGGCTTTTATGAGATTGAGAAATGTACCTTCTATTCCTACACTCTGAAGGGTTTTTATCAGGAAAGGATGCTGTATTTTGTCAAATGCTTTTTCGGCATCGATTGAGAGGATCATATGGTTCCTGAGTCTTTTCTTGTTGATATGATGTATCACGCTGATTGATTTGCGAATATTGAACCACGCTTGCATCCCAGGTATGAATCCCACTTGATCGTGATGGATAATCCTTTTAATGTATTGTTGGATTCTATTAGCAAGTATCTTGTTGAGGATTTTGGCGTCCATATTCATTAGGGAAATAGGTCTGTAATTCTCCTTTTTGATGGGGTCTTTGCCTGGTTTGGGGATCAAGGTAATATTGGCCTCATAGAATGAGTTTGGTAGCTTTCCTTCTGTTTCTATTTTTTGAAATAGCTTTAGGAGAATAGGTATTATTTCTTCTTTGAATGTTTGGTAGAATTCCCCAGGAAAACCGTCCAGGCCTGGAGTTTTGTTATTTGGAATGTTGTTTATCACTGACTCAATTTCTTCATAATTAATTGGCCTGTTTAAGGAATCAATTTCTTCCGGTTTCAATCTTGGTAGTTTATAGGTTTCCAGGAAGGATTCCATCTCTTCCAGATTGCTTAGTTTATTGGCATATAGCTGTTGATAAAAATTTCTAATAATCCTTCCAATTTCAATGGTGCTCGTCGTGACCTCTCCTTTTTCATTCATAATTTTAATAATCTGGGTCCTTTCTCTTTTCTTTTGGATAAGTCTTGCCAGTGGTCTGTCAATTTTATTGATTCTCTCAAAGAACCAGCTTCTAGTCCTGTTGATCTGCTCTACTGTACTTCTGGTTTCTGCTTGATTGATTTCAGCTCTAATTTTGGTCAACTGCTTCCTCGTGCATGGATGAGGCCTGTCCCTCTGTTGCTGTTCCAGCTTCTTGAGGTGAGAATATAAAAACTGCATTTTAGATTTTTCTATTCTTTTGAGTGAGGCTTGGATGGCTATGTATTTCCCCCTTAGGACTGCCTTTGCAGTATCCCATAGGTTTTGGACTGTTGTATTTTCATTCTCATTGGTCTCCATAAATTGTTTAATTTGATTTTTGATTTCCTGGCTTATCGAGTCATTCCTGAGCAGGATGGTTCTTAGTCTCCAAGTGTTTGAGTTTCTTCCAAATTTTTCCTTGTGGTTGAGTTCCAATTTCAGAGCGTTGTGGTCTGAGAATATGCAGGGGATAATTTCAATCTTTTGGTATCGGTTGAGACCTGTTTTGTGTCCCAGAACATGGTCTATTCTTGAGAATGTTCCATGGGCATTAGAATAGAATGAGTATTCTTTGGTTCTGGGGTGTAGTGTTCTATATATATCTATGAGGTCCAACTCGTCGAGTATGGCATTCAAAGCCTTTGATTCTTTGCTTAGTTTTTGCCAGGGTGTTCTGTCTATTTCTGATAGTGGAGTGTTGAGGTCCCCTACTATTAATGTATTTTTATCTATGTGTCTCTTTATTCTGGTTAAGAGTTGGCTTGTGTATCTTGCTGCTCCCCTGTTGGGGGCATATATATTTATAATTGTCATATCCACTTGTTGAATATTTCCCTTAAGAATAATATAGTGCCCTTCTGCATCTCTAACTATAGTCTGTAGTTTAAAATCCAATTTATCTGATATGAGAATTGCTACCCCAGCTTTCTTTTGAGGTCCATTTGCGTGAAAGATGGTACTCCAACCCCTTACTCTCAGTCTGAATGCATCTTTGGGTTTGAAATGAGTCTCTTGTAGACAGCAAATGGATGGGTCATTTCTTTTTATCCAATTTGCAACCCTGTGGCGTTTTATGGGATGGTTCAAACCATTTACATTAAGACTGAGTACTGAGAGATATGATTTTAATGTTGCCATGTTGCCAGTAAAGTCTTTGTTTGTATTGGCTGTGACTTTCTGTTCTGTATCACTCTTGGGGCCTTTTTACTTTTATAGAACCCCCCGTAATATCTCCTGTAGGGCTGGTTTCGTGGTTACAAAATTGGTTAGTGACTGGCGATTCTGAAATGTCTTTATTTCTCCATCAATTCTGAATGACAGCCTTGCTGGATAAAGGATCCTTGGCTGCATGTTTTTCTCTGAAAGAGCTTTAAATATGCTCCCCCAACCCTTTCTCTCATTCCAGGTCTGTGTAGACAGGTCTGACGTAATTCTGATGCTTTTGCCTTGGTACGTGAGAAATTTCTTTGCCCTGGCCGCTTTCAATACTGTATCCTTGCATCTAATATTTGCGAAATGCACTATGACGTGACGTGGCGTAGGTTTGTCATGGTTGAGCTTGGGAGGGGTCCTCTCTGCCTCTTGGACACGAATGTTTGTTTCCCTTGCTAGATTAGGGAAGTTTTCAGCTACAATTTGTTCAAATATCTCTTCTAGACCTCTGTTTTTCTCCACCCCCTCGGGGATGCCGATGATTCTAACATTGGATCGTTTCATTGAGTCAGTAATCTCCCGTAACCTACATTCGTGGGCGTGGATTTTTTTCAGACCATCTTCTATTTTCATTTTTTCCTCTATTAACCCATCCTCCAATTCACTAACCCGTTCCTCTGCTTCTGCGACCCTGGCCGTCAGAGCCTCTAGTTTTGCCTGCATTTGGCTCATAGAATTTTTAATTTCTGTCACATTCGCTCTCATTTCTGTCCTTAAGGATTCTATATTCTCAGTAACCTTTTCGTTAATAGTTTTTTCAATTCTACTCATCATTTTGACCATCGTTACTCTGAATTCCATTTCTGATAATTTGGTTACATCCATATCCATTATTTCTGTGGCAGAGGCCACAGACTCACTGTCTTTTCTTTGCTGGGGGGGTGCCTCTCTTTCTTGTCATTCTGATGTAGAGAGGTTGCGGGGTTTCCAGAGCCCAAATTATTGACTGGGTCCCAGGCCGTGCCCCTTGTTTTATAGGGATCTTAGGGATGTGGGCTTCTTCTTTAAAGATTTTATTTATTTATTTATGTGGCAGCCAACCAGCGAGAGAGGGAACAGAAGCAGGGGAGTGGGAGAGGAAGAAGCAGGCTCCCAGCGGAGGAGCCTGATGAGGGACTCCTTTCCGGAACGCCGGGATCACGCCCTAAGCCGAAGGCAGGCGCTCAGTGACTGCGCCACCCAGGCGCCTCGGGTTGTGGGCTTCTTGATTTTTCAGCCTGCCTTCTGGGGGAGGGGCCTGCCGCGCCGATACTCAGGCAGCCATGTTTGGGTAGAGTCTCGGCGTCCCCTGCGAGGGGGGATGGGGTTGGGCACTCCCTGAGCCGGTATTTCCAGGCTTTTGTTCACTGGCGGCTTTCCCTGGCGGTTTGCTGTGCCTCTTCTGAGGGTCAGAGCAGCAGCGGCCGAATTTCAGCCTCTGTCACAGAACAGAGGGATTGCGGCCCGTTCTCTACTAATGTTCTGGCCACTTTAACTCTGTTTCTGTTGGTGCTGCTCAACCCTGCAGCGTCCCGGGATGTGCGCCCCACACCCGGCGTCCCAGCCCTCACTTCCAGGGCCGGAGTCTCTGTCCTTTGTGTTTCTAATGCCGCCAGCCGCCAGCCGCCCCGCGCGCGCTCCCGGATCTCCCGGTCTCAGTCTGGATCCAGTGAGCACACCGGGATTCCGGTGTTCCGCGAGATGCCTGGTGGCGCGCGCACCCGGCTCACGGTCTCAGTCTGCTGTTTTGCGGGTGCCGACCTCGAGTCCGCCCGCTCCCCCGTGCAGGTGGCTGCCGCTTCCCGGCGCCAGAGCGCGGCGGCTCCCTCCCCCTTCCGTTTATCTTCCGATATCTGTGCACGGTTTCATGGCTCCCCGCTTCGTACCTCAATACTCAGCGCTGGAGATGTTCATTTGTAGAGATCCAGATGTGTCTTCCTGCGTCTCAGGCTGGTTCCGTGGTTGTTTAGGCTGGTCTGGTACCGATCCAGCTCGACTCGGAGGACCGGCTGAAAACGGTGTCTCCTACTGCTCCGCCATCTTAACTCCTCAGATCTTCATTTATCTATTCAATCAATAGCTACCTACGATGCTCCTGGTATGTGTCAGACACAGATGGCAAAACAGGTTCTTGTTCTTTTGCTCCTTAGTCCTGGGGGTCTGTGCAGGTTGCCTAACATCTGTCATCTTTTTTTTTTTCTTTTTCAAGATTTTACTTATTTATTTATATTTTAGAGAGCATGCACACAGGAGCAGGGGAAAGAACAGAGGCAGACAGAGGGGGAAAGGCTTTCAAGCAGACTCCAAGCAGAGCTGGATCTCAAGACCCTGAGATCACGACCTGAGCAGAAACCAAGAGTCAGATGCTTGACCGACTGAGCCATCCAGGTGCCCCTCACATGTGTCATCTTTAATATGGATGTAAATAATGCATGACTTCCTGGGTAAAATTTTGTGACAGTCAGATGCAGTAGAAATTTTTATTTTATTTTATTATTTTATTTTTTTAGTGTTATGCTTATTCTTTGCTTCCATTTATCCCACATATTTATACATATACATAATGTGTACATTAAGGTATATATGACCAATTTAATTTTCTCAGCATTTCTTCAATATCTATAAGCCTCTCTTTTCCATACTTACATAAATAAAGATTTTTTTATATGAAAGTTTGAGAGATAGATTTGCATACTATAAAGTTGTTTTTACATTCCAGTAGCTGAGGCTACCTATAATTCATAAGATATTGCCAAATAAATAATTGATTGTTTGGAAAAACAAGGCCGATTCTTAGATCATGAGATTATTATTGTTTATGTTGTGATAGTAAACTGAAACTTCTTTTATTAAACATGTCACGAGAACCAAGTTAGAGTGTGAAGATGTTTTCATGATATTTATGAGGTATTTGAGGTTATTTGAAGCCCAGATATAACATTCTTAGAAGCTAGGCACCTGAAGAGAGTAAAAAAGTCTCATATAAAGATGATGGAGAGAGGTAAAAAGCAATTTCATTAAACTGTAGTTTTTACCCATTTTGAAGTGAGCTAGCATTTCTACCTGCATTTATGACTGCAGTTTATGAGCCTCATACATATGGTACAAGAGATTTGTTGAAACCGACCTCTAGTAATATGAAATGCTTTTATAGTTTACTGTAGCAAAAGGAATGACAAGATCCTGAAGGTTAAAGAGAAAAATTGTTAACACTGACAGGCAGTCTCTACAATCCCATTCATTGATGTTAATAATTACTATGCTTACTGAGTGTTTTCCATGTGCCAAGAGTTCTTAGTACTTCACTTTTTTGGATGCACACAGTTTTCTCACTACCCTTATAAAGTAAGGTTTATTAGTATTCCATTTTGTAGTGATGCATAAAGAATTTGAGGAATTTGAACATGGTCATTCAGTGGAGGAGTTACGATTGAAGAAAGGCGGACTGATTCTGGGAACCTTTTTAAACACTGCAACATAAAGCCTCTCATGCTAAATCTAGACTGTAGCATGGTGTAGGCTAGGCACACCTAAGCGGGGAGTGAATAGAGATGGGGTGGAGAAAAGCACAGAATGGGTAGACGAAGGAGAAAAAAAACCTCTATATTAACCTGGAGTTCTGTGACTCAGGCCAAATTATAATTTGCCCATTTAGTATTACATGACTACGCCAGTTTGTACAACACACAAGTACATGAAATGCATTCATTCTCTGTGCTTCTGGGAACTTATGGCTCCACAAACAATTATTTCCTCATTTTTAGTGCCCAACAAAATGTGAGAGGTGTGGAACTCTAGACCATATATCATAGATGTTTTCTGTTTTCCATAGATCCTACCGCAAGGTAGTCACACGAATGGCATTTCAAACCTATTTAGCCATTTCGAACCTAAGTGGATAATCTGAAGTCAGATCAGGGAAAAGATTTAATGTAAGGAAGAACATTCCAACAGTCAGAGTTGCTAAGAAAAAAATCAGAGGAGGCTGGGCTGCCTCGGGATCACAGGAATCCCATGTCTTCCTAGGATTTAAAGCATTTTGTAGAGATTGTGGTAGGGGTTAGAGAATGGATTAAAAAAAAAAAAAAGATGGTTTAGTTGAATTTTAGGATTTATACGTATCTCTGATTTTCTGATTCTCCCAACTCTATAAAGAGTTTTGTCCCTTTTTAAAAAGTAATATTATGTAGCATGAATTGGATATAGTCAGAGATTAACATAAATTAGTATAAACTTTTTTCATAAATTACAAAACCTCATAAAACTGGATGAATTATACTTGGTCTACTCTATAAAATGGCATGCAGGCTTCCTTAAAGCTACTAAATATTATTTTAAATACTTGGAAAAATATAAAATGAGACAATCACAATGGAACAGAGTTGTTAAAGTATCTAGTAGTTCATTCAAAACATTTGTCCCAAAGATCTAAACCTTAACAAAGAATATCATCAGAATTCACAAAATGCCCTTACTAATTTGTTACTGCAACACTTTCTAGATATCCTCTTTGAAAAGTTATTTATGTTAGCTATGAAGTGGTTTTGGTCATATGTAGTAATGAAAGTGCCTATGTGAGACCCAAGTCCCTGGGAAGTGGAATTTTAGCCTGGTCCTTCAAAACTACTGCATAGCAAGGAGATACCATAAGAACTCCAAAATGAATCAACCTGAAATATTCCATCTCCTCTATCCTGTGTCAAAACACCCATAGTTTAACCTGGTGGTTAGGAAACAACCTCTTTTCTTTACACAGCTGCTAAATGTATACAGCATACTATCGCAAAGCAAGTCTATGATCATCTTACTTACTTATTTTTTTTTTTTTAAATGGTTGCTAAGCTGTGGTCACAAAAATGGAAAGCTCTTGACAACAGATAGCACACTTTCTTCATTGTTTAAAATAACATTTTGAAAAATACAGAGGCATATAGAGAACAATATAACAATTATAACCTAACCAAAGAGGTAAAGGATCTATACCTAGAAACTACAGAACACTTATGAAAGAAATTGAGGAAGACACAAAAAGATGGAAAAACATTCCATGCTCATGGATTGGAAGAATAAACATTGTTAAAATGTCTATGCTGCCTAGAGCAATCTACACTTTCAATGCCATTCCTATTAAAATACCATTGGCATTTTTCAAAGAGCTGGAACAAACAATCCTGAAATTTGTATGGAACCTGAAAAGACCCCAAATCACCAAGGGAATGATGAAAAAGAAAAACAAAGCTAGGGACATTATGTTGCCTGACTTCAAGCTGTATTACAAAGCTGTGGTCACCAAGGAGCATGGTATTGGCACAAAAACAGACACACAGACCAATGGAACAGAACAGAGACTCCAGAAATGGACCCTCAACTCTATGGTTAACTAATCTTTCACAGATCAGGAAAAAATATCCAATGGAAAAAAGACAGTCTTTTCAATAAGTGGTGCTGGGAAAATTGGACAGCTACATATAGAAGAATGAAACTGGAACATTCCCTTATACCATACACAAAGATAAACTCAAAATGGATGAAAGACCTTAGTGTGAGACAGGAATCCATCAAAATCCTAGAGGAGAACATAGGCAGTGATCTCTTCAACATCAGCCACAGGAACTTCTTTCAAGACACGTCTCCAAAGACAAGTGAAACAAAAGCAAAAACGAACTTTTGGGACTTCATCAAGATAAAAGCTTCTGCACAGCAAAAGACACAGTTAAAAAAAGTAAGAGGCAGCCCACAGAATGGGAGAAGATATTTGCAAATGACCTTAGAGATAAAGGATTGAAATCCAAGATACATAAAGAACTTTTCAAACTCAACACTCAAAAAACAAATAACCCAGTCAAAAAATGGGCAGAAGACATGAACAGACACTTCTCCAAAGAAGACATATAAATGGTTAACAGACACATGAAAAAATGTGTCTGTTAACATCACTAGCCATCAGGGAAATACAAATCAAAACCACAATGAGATGCCACCTTACACCAATTAGAATGGCAAAAATTAACAAAACAGGAAACAACAAATGTTGGTGAGGATGTGGAGAAAGGGAAACCCTCTTACACTGTTGGTGGGAATGCAAGCTGGTACAGCCACTCTGGAAAACAGTATGGAGGTTCCTCAAGATGTTGAAGATAGAGCTACCCTACAATCCAGCAATTGCACTACTAGGTATTTACCGCAAAGATACAGATGTAGTGAAAAAAAGGGCTACATGCACCCCAATGTTCATAGCAGCATTGTCCACAATAGCTAAACTGTGGAAGGAGCCGAGATGCCCTTCAACAGATGAATGGATAAAGAAGATGTGGTACATATATGCAATGGAATATTACTCAACCATCAGAAAGGATGAATACCCACCATTTGCATTGACATGGATGGAACTGGAGGGGATTATGCTAAGTAAAGTAAGTCAAGCAGAGAAAGACAATTATCATATGGTTTCACTCATATGTGGAACATAAGCAATAGCATGGAGGACCATAGGGGAAGGGAGGGAAATCTGAGGGGGAGATATCAGAGAGGGAGATGAACCATGAGAGACTATGGACACTGGGAAACAGACTGGGGGTGTCAGAGGGGGGGGTTGGGGGGAGGGGGCAACATGGTGATGGGTATTAAGGAGGGCGCATGTTGTGATGAGCACTGGTTGTTATATGTAACTAATGAATCACTGAACACTACATCAAAAACTAATGATGTACTACACAGTGGCTAACTGAGCGTAATAAAAAAAAAGAAAAAAACAATTAGAACAAATATCAGGTAAATATCAATCTTAATTAAATGTTAAAAAGCATCATGTTTATTATATATTATATATTTGTCATATATGCTATTTATTATACTTTTATAAAATATATATGATGACATGTATATACATATTGGTAATATATATGTACACATGTATTACATATACCTAATGAATATATATAAGGTTTATACTATATGATGCATGTATATAATGTGTACAATATATATGTGTGTATAACTTAAAGACTATCTGTGTTTATATAATTATTGGAAAATGAAACACTTGGGAAACAGTAGAATAATTGTAAGCATCCTCAGTGTGATTTTACTCCATCTTTCCCCAAAGGCAATTGGGTCCTTGAATTCGATAGGTATTTTTCTACTTCATCTATTTATATGATATTTAATCCAAAACAAACATGATTTGTGTATTTGAACAACTGTTAAATACCATACATATAATTCTGAATTTTTCTTTACTTAACAGTGTATGTTACAGATGTATTAATATTGATATAAATCTCTTTATATTTATTTATTAATATTAAATCTTGATTACTATGAAAATATGAGTTTAGAAAATATATGAAATTTATATGGTAATTCTAACAGTAAAAATTTAAATTATTTCAATTTGGTATTAATACAAACATTGTTGTATTTCCTGTCCTTATGCATGTTTCCAAGCACATAGGGATAAGTGCAAATTCTAGGATACACACACTTAAAAACTGATTTAATAATTACACTCCCACTACAAATGTATCAGAATTTGGGATCATCAGACTTTTTAATGTGTACCAATCTGATGGTGTTGAGATGACATCTCATTGTTTTTATTCACAGTTTTATTTTTCTTAGTTAAGTATCTGTTGCTAATAAATTGTACTAAAATTTAGCAGAATGAAAAAGTGCATGGGTCTTAAGTGTGCTTTTAAAAATTTATATACAATTTTAAGCAATATTGTTGAATACATACTGATTTAGGATTGTGATATCTGTCTCCTGGAATGATCTGTAATTATCCATTTGGAAAATTTTAAGTCATTATCTCTACGAATATTGCTTCTGTTTGTCCTTCCTTTTGGGACACCAATTATAAATACCTCAACATTTTTAAAATTGATATACATTTCTTATTCTCTTTCTGTTTACTTTCCATTTATTTGTACTTTCCCTAAGTTAGTATAGGCATTTGATATTAATTTTCCTTACATTTTACTTGTCTTCAGTTCTATTATGTCCAATTATCCAATCTGCTAGTGAACAAAGTTAAAAGTCTCAATTACATGCATTATATTGTTCTAATTCTAGAATACCTACTTGATGTTTTTAATAGACTCCAAGTCCAGTGAAAAATTTTATCCTTTTATGTTTTGTTTACTTTCCTCTATTGTCTCACACACACACACACACACACTCAATCAATCAATCAATCTTTGTGAAATCTTTGTTTTCTCATTCCAGTGTCTGAATCAGCTTCAGTTACGCTTTTCTTGGTTTCTTTTTGTATATTGATCAGATTATTGTAGTCCCTCTCCACATGTCTATAATTACTTTTATTACATGTCAAATATTGTATATAAATGAAACAAAAATTCTCCAGAGGATACCTTCCACAAGAGAGGGTCTACCTTTCCAGTGGTAGACAGAATGATGGCTGCTAACTCCAACCCAATCAAGAACTGATCTCAGTCAGGGGATGTGTCGAAGTCTTCGTAAAATGCAGATTATTCCTGGGTGGCCTGTTCCCTTGACACAGACTTCCCATGCTTTTGACTGAGAATAATGTGGTGTTTGTCTTCTCAAGTCCGAAATACTGTGATCGATTTCTCCGATTCAGTTTCCTGTATTAATATGTGCTAGATATATGTTCTCAGTATTACAGAAAATGACACTGGATGTTTAATATGAGTGTGAGTAAACAAAGAGATTATTTTAAAGTCACTCCACCCTTTTGTTCTGAGTGAACTAAAGAATAAACAAATGTTTATTTCCTATGATTTTATAAAGTTGATTTAAAAATGAAAAAAAAGAATGAGAGGCATTAAGAAATTTTGCCACATTCCACAATGATTAAGCAAAACAGTAATTCTGAATCATATAATCAATTTCTCCCTCTCTACTTCCTTCTCCATATGCCAGCTGCCTATTCTCCACATGTGCCTCATATGAAGAGCACTGAAAGGCAAAGGTCAGCATCAAACAGGTGTTGTGGTTTATCCTGAGCATACACATTTGTAACACAATGAGAGATTAATAAAACCAAAATGAATTACAGGAGGTAAAAAGCGGTGAAGAAAGTCTTTTGGAATTAGTGGTGATGGTAGCACAACTTTGTGAACTTTAAAAATGTGACTTTTATGTTATGTGAATTATATTTAAGAAAAGCTGTTATAAAGAGGGACTGTCACTCCCTCTTGCCTTATCTTTATAGGAACAGAGTTGGTTAGGAGGGCTACCTTCTTCTTTTATGATTCTCCCTCCAGAACTCTGATTTACGATGTCCAAAATGAAAAGTGTCAATGACTACTTCCCTCTGTTTCATAACTCATTCACCCAGAGTTAATCCATGGCATCTTTGTTGGTGCTTTAGAGCATGTTTATTCATGGTGTTACAGAACAAATGTACCAGTAAGGTGGAAAATGAAAAGTCATGAACTCGTAAGGCTCAACCTTGAGTCAATTTACTGTAGCGGCAAAAATGGGGAAAGATTTGGGTTCCAAAGGGAATATCAAGCACTCATGAATTCTACACACATCTTTCAGGCACAGCATCTGGAAGTGCATCAATAAATCAAGTGAATCAATGGGTCTATCCTAGCTTTGTCTGCGAAAACTGCAATTATGAGGACTCGGAGATGTTAACTTACCCGGTCCAGAGCTGCTTTCTCCAGCTCATTTTTGGCCACAGCTAATTTTCGTTCCAGATCAGTAAGTTGTTGGGCCTATAACATGAAAGAAAGGCACATCTTTTTAGTAAATTCCATAATGTCCCTGTTCACTTTAAGCATCTTTCATTCATTGCAAAGAATAAAAAAAATACTTTGTGAAATCTACTTAGAATTCAGGTTAAAAATACTGTATTACCTTTGGTTAAGCTTCAGAAAATGGTGTGTTCGGGAATAATTAATATGTAGTAAATTCTTCACTGGACCAAAATATCTAGTTGCAAAGTTCCAGCTCCAGTCCCTGAATATACTTTGACATAATAAATCAGTTATGCTTCTAGTTGTTCTGGACTGAATTATAGTCCCCCAAATTCCTATTTTGAAGTTCTAACCAACCCCTTCCCATGTGGTTGTATTTGGAGACAGGGCCTTTAGGGAGGTAATTTTTACAGACTACAAAACATTGGAGCTTGGTTTGGCTGCACCATCCAGTCTTGCTTCTGGAGCTGTGCCTTGCTGTTTTCCTCAAGAATTCTACTTAAATTGAGCTGGATTATAAAGGATGACATTAGTATTGTATATAACACAAAAAGTGTCTTTTTTCGGGACTGGAGGAGATTATGTTAAGTGAAATAAGTCAAGCAGAGAAAGACAATTATCATATGGTTTCACTCATTTATGGAACATAAGAAATAGCAGGAAGATTGGTAGGAGAAGGAAGGGAAGAGTCAAGGGGGGGTAAACAGAAGGGGGAATGAACCATGAGAGACTATGGACTCTGGGAAACAAACAGAGGGCTTCAGAGGGAAGGGGGGTGGGGGACTGGGATAGGCTTGTGATGGGTATTAAGGAGGGCACATATTGCATGAAGCACTGGGTGTTATGCGCAAACAATGAATCATGGAACACTACATCAAAAACTAAGGATGTACTGTATGGTAACTAACAAAGCATAATAAAAAAATACCCTTATATTTAGGCATTTTCTAAATCTCATCTATGTTATTTATGCTTATAATATGCATGATATGGTAGTAAAAGAATAATATGATAACAATGATAACATGATGGTAATGGGCCTAAACTCTCTCTATACATATTCATTCCACATAACAACTCTGTCTGATACATGGCATTGTTTCTATCCTTCTTAAATGAGAAACTGAGATACAGATTTATGAAATACCTTGCTCAAAATCACACAGCTGGGCAATAACATCTGGAATTCAAATCTAGGCAGCTTGCATCCATAGCTGGTCCTCCTCACCACTAAACATATGAATGTATATAATCTATTTGTAACTAACAAATACACATATATTAAATGACATGTGCTCAAAATTTACTGATGACCTTTAGATTAAAAATGTTTGGAATCTACTCAGAAGTTTGGAGAAATTTTGTGTGTTTAAGATTTTTCTTCCAATGAGGATAATAATAAAGTTATAAAAGAAATGTTCTCAAGTACTCAGTAGGATATACTTGGGTGGTGAAAGGGTAATGATAGGATTGATTTTTTTATGTATGATTCAATGTATCTATTAGCATATAAGAAACGCATACTCCCTGCTCAGCAGCACTAACCTAAAAGATGTGGATAACAGTCAAGAGAGCCAACACAGTCAACCACACCACCATCACCATCATCTCTACTTTCCACTTTACCGTAAAGTTAGGAGGCAGAAAATCAACAATTCCTATTTGCTTCTACTCAGCCTCAAAAAAGTAGGAAGTTGTAGTACCAAGATTATCTTTGGCCATCAGATTCTTGGATACTGTGTCTGCTCATTCAACATTAATAAGTTGGGAGTGATACTGACAGGTGTGGAACTGAATGGCTAACACATGCACAAGGACCAAATTTAGACCTTAAATTACACAGGAATATAGCTTAGAATAACATCTGGTTATAAGTGCTATTAAAAGTTTTAATATATCAAAGTTACAAAGTTCAGGAAGACTTTCCATTGGGAAATAAGAGCAGGCATATATAATTTTCCTCCAAATTCGAGTTTTTAAAAGTATAATATTGCCAACGTGTGTATACGTATATGCATGTAACACTAATGGCCATTTAAAGAAAATCTATCCTGGATCATTTTTTCATTATATCTTTGATGTTGATTCCCTTTTCCTCCTGAAGAACACCTACACTTTGGAGGAAAGTGGCTTACACCCTTTCTCAGTCATACATTTTAGGAGAGGTTATCTCAACACTCAGTTCCAGGGATGGGGATGTAATTTCTTAAAGGAATTCCTCTGTCTCAACTCCATAGTCAAATGACTGTGATTGGGTTTAGGCATCTAATTAACATCAGGCCAGAGACAAGAAGATATATACTGGTGGCTTCTGGAAGGAAAGTGGTCTCTCTTCATCTGAGTGAATAGACAGTATATTTTTTTCTTTCTCTACTATTAGTAGTATAGTATAAGGATGTTTAAGTCTACATCAAGGTGAATACTGGTCTTTTAACTGCATTACTGAACAAAAACGAACAATCTTTAAAAGAACATAAAATATTTATATTTAAAAGAATATAAAACCCAGAATCTCTCTAATGTATAAATGACAATTTCCAGCACAAAATAAAATCTTACTAGGTATTCTGATGAAATATATGACCCAAAGTAGCCTATGAGTCTGAGGAAGTTTTCAGCAGAGAACTACCCTTTTTGAATTTAGTTTTATGCCAGGTGAATTTCATAGAATATGTCCTATTTCACTCATTTTACTGAAAAAAAAAAAGGACTTCTTAAATATATAATGGAACTTGTATATGCATGTAGAATTGATATCAAAGAAAAATGGAGAAAAAGATGTAGGCCAGGAGGGAGAAGGTGTTTCTACCCACCCACTCACTATTTACCATTAGAGAGTAGGTGGTAGCCATAGGCAAATCATCTTTAATGCCCAGACATTTCCTTATAGAATTTTGTTCCTTACATTAGTCTTGGGAATCATGACAGCACTTTCTAGCTGCTTCCTTGGTACTCTACTTAGCTTTTTGGATCTTAACTAATGACACTTAGACTCTAAACCACACATCTAGAAATTGCAAAACATTCTGTAAAATGTCTGGAAGTTTTATTCACTATGACTATCACTAAAAATAAAGTCACTTTTGCCTCCATGAAAGATGAATCTCAGATGATTCCTTTTATACTATGCATTGGGAAGTTTCTGTGATCTCTAGAAACCTGGATTGAATATACTGCTTAGAAATATGATCTGGAAGTATCTTATTTTTCTTTACTGTTGTATTTATCTACTGCATGAAGGTAAAAACCTTTCCTAAGTTACTATGAATCAATTTTGTCTTTGTCTATCATAAATTTTCTAAGAGGCAATAACTTCTAGGAATAATGATTCCAGATCATAATATAATATGTAATTATTAATTTGAAAGAGATTGAGAAGAAATGTAGGTTATCTAACCTGTGCCTTTCTCAGGCAGGTATCATCAGCTCAAAATCCTGGATGATAAGTGGTCCTTCAAACTACATAAATAGCTTGCTGCTTAATCTTAGAAATTAAAGCTACTTCAAATAATTGTGAGTATAAATAAACAAATACTTTGTGAATGTAAATAAAGTATAAATAGTTACTGCTTCTGTATTATTGTGTTCATGGGTATTTTCATATATATATATATATATATATATATATATATATATATATATATATATATATATATTCTGTTATCTGATATTGATGTATATTTTCTTTTTATTCCCTCTCCCTGCTATTATATAATAATAAATACCATTTAATAATCATACATACCATTTTTTAATTACCAGAGGTGGCAGGTACATGACCATTCCTGTATATTACCTCCCAAATTTTATCATTAAACCTAAGAGGTATATAGTATTACCATGTTTGACAAATAAGGAAAAAAGCCCAGAGAGAATAACATAGAACTAGAATGAAGTTTTGGTTCCAAATCTGCCTGACTCCAAACATACCACACTGGGCTACTTTCACTCTAATGATTTAAAAGCTAAATTGAACAACACAGGCCGTCAGTGTATTTATAAAATAGACAGCTTCAGTCATGGTTCATGTTCAACTTCTTTCCATTTCTCTGTCCTTGTTTCTTATCCCAAGAAACAATTTTTTTTAATTCCTGCAGAACATTATTATTACTCCGTAAAAATGTTTGTGTTTGTATTCTAATTTTTTCATTATTGTTATTTCACAGATGGGTAAGTGCTTTAATCCTGCTCACCACAGGGCTCACTGTCTGGGAACATTCTGTATTATGTGAATAGTTGATTATCTCCTTTCCTGGAAAATTGCCTACTATGACGTCTCAAAAACCTTCCACCCTTCTTTCATTTATCCCAACTCTGTTCCTTTTTTTTTTTTTTTTGCTATTTGTCTGCCTTATATTCTGGTTCTTCTTCCTCTTATCTCTACCTAAAGATGAGAATGCATGGAAAACTTTGGTTCCTATTACACCTACGACTCATCTAACAGTCCTGTTCCTATATCTTTCCACACATTTTTAAATTTCTTGAAAGGTATGTCAAATTATCACATTCTTCTGATTCCTCAAAATCATCTTGCATAGAACGAAAGTCATAAGCTTCTCTGTTTATATTATTGTCAATGGTACATCGTATTGGTTTCCTATTGCTGCCATAAACAAATCATCATAAGCTTAGAGGCTTAACACAAATTTATTATCTTAAAGTTCTGGAGGTCAGAAATCCAAAATATATCTCACTAGGTAACGTCAAAGTGTTGACAAGCCTGGTTTCTTCCAGAAGCTCTAGGGTAAACTCGCTCCTTGCCTCTCCCAGCTTCCAGAGGCTGCCTATGTTCCTTGGCCTGTGGCCACAGAGCTCGAACATTTACTTTCACTGACATATTATCTTCTCTGACTGACCTTCCTGCCTCCTTTTTTTTTTTTTTTTAAGATTTTTTAATTTATTCATTTGAGAGAGATAGGGAGGGAGAGAGAGAAAGACAGAGAGAGCACAAGCAGGGGGAGATGCAGAGGGAGAGGGGGAAGCAGACTCCCCACTGAGCTGGGAGCCTGATATGGGGCTGGATCCCAGGACCTGGAGATCATAACCTGAGCCAAAGGCAGGTGCTTAACCATCTGAGTCACCCAGGCGCCTCTGCCTCCTTTTTATAAAGACTTTTGTGATTACATTGTTACCAAAACATCCAGGAACATCTGTCCATGTCAAGATTCTTAACTTAGGTACCTCTGTAAATCACCTATTGCCATGTGAGACAACACATTCACAGGTTCTGGGGATTAGGATGGAGATACCTTCACAGGGTCATTAATTATCCCATGCCCCAAACACATCGTCTTTGCCCCACTCTCAAAACAAGCCTTCTTCCCATGCCCATTCAGTCACAAATTCCATTTGTTCCATCTCTACTGCTTTTATTAGAACTACCAAAGTGGGTCCTTGTTTCTACTCTTTACTGACTGCTGCAACTGGATCATTGTGTTCTCTGCCTGTCGTCTCTACTTTTCTCCCCTTCCTCCTCCAGGAAGTCACCCTGCACACTCCACCGTATTTATTTTTCATGAACATTTATTTTAACCTGTTTTCCTTAACTAAAAAAAAAAAAAAAAAAAAAAAAAAAAAAAAAAAAAAGCAAGAAAAAGAAAAAGAAAAAAATCAACAGAAAACTGTAGTTTTTCCTTATCGCCTTTACGATAAAATACAAACTCCTTCATGTTCAGTTTGAGGCTTGCCACAGTTTTTCCTATACTATCTTTAGAGGCAATTGCTTTTCTTTGACAAGACAATCTACCCCACCCAAGCTAGGCCAAAAATAGTATTGCTCACTACCTTTGGTAATGGGAGTAGTCTAGAATGTGTTCATCCTCTTCATTTAAAGTGCCTTGAATGAAGGGGATGCCTATGTGAAGTTACACTACTTCTGTGATGTTAATTTGGAATTTATGTATTTTCAGGTTAATTATTTCAGAGTCTAATGTCTTCATTTAATTTTTTAAATTTATGTGTGTTCATTATATGTAATTTCTTCATTATATCTTTCTTCTTTTCCATTCTACTTACTGCAGGCATAATAAACCCCAGCATTTTATACATCTATATCCCTCCAAGTAAAGGACTTTCCATCTTTCCTTCTTCCCTCCCTCCCTCCTTCTCTCTTTTCTTTCCTCCCTCCTTCCCCTCACTCCTTGCTTCTTTCCTTCCTTTGCTCACATTTTCATTTATCAGATATTATTTTCAACATCCTGGTATGAGGTCCGTTACAAATAAGCACAACATAATATAAAAGCAATACCTTTTTATTATGAAGTTCACAGCCTACGGGCTTCTTAAACATTTCTGTATTCACCATTAGAACTGTCAATGTGTCTTTTACATAGTAAGACAACAAAATTATATTGGTGCTCTATTTGAAGTCACAGGCACTTTAACTTTACTGGTAGAATGACAAGTGTTTTACTAGGCTCTCAGAAGAGACAAAGAGGTATTTTGACCCAAGAGCATTGTATAATATCTCAATGGCCTTCTTTCTAGTTTACTTAACACCTTAAAAACCTTAAACACCTCAGGGTCTAACCATGTACCTGCTCTTTCTGCTTAGAATCATGGAAAATTCCCTGCTACCCTGTTTTCCCTGGTCAATTCTTACTCATCCTTTAGAAATGAAATGCTAATTCTCATAGAGATCTATTTCTGAGCTGCAAATATAATTTTAGCATTCTTGTCATATTCTCTTGTGAAATATTATATGTTTTCTTCCTATTACTTTTACCAGCTGTGATTTTTGAAATAGAAAATGATTGGAACGATATGGACATGAACGAATAAAACCTGACTCTGCCCTGAATGCTGAAACAGGGTCCTGAGCATTCCCTGCCTGACAGGTGTCAAGTAGTCAAGCAGTCCCTAAACAGCAGCACTGCGGCAGCTCCTAAGCAGGCTTGCCATACGCCCATTGATTCAGCCAGGAAAGAGACATGCGTCCAATCAGTTTGGACAGTTTATTACTCACACTGAAAACATAAGGAAGATCAGCATGGTGTTGGCACTCCACGTGTCTAGTATCACTGGATGACATCAGACCAGGACGCCATATCAAAGGCAACATATGTGGTGGGTCTCTCTCCGTCATTGTGGATCCACCTCCCAGCTACAGCAAAGCCTGAAGCTATACCCAAAGCAAGGGCAGAAGTGTATTATGGAAAGTCTCGTGCTTTACTGACATTAGGAAGGCAGATAAGAAATTGCTACATAGCAACCTCCTGAAAGATAAGGAAGCAGATAAGAAACAGTCTTGTAACAGCTACAAATAAGACTACCTGTCTACCTTTCCTTGCACGTTCCATGGAAGATCGCAACACAATCCCCCAAGACTTGGGTTAAACTACATGTGGGCCTTGCCTAAGTGATCTAAGTGAAGATGTGCATGGTTGTCAGGGTGTTATGGCGGAGCCATTGTGCTGTAACTGGTGTTAGCCCTTTCTTGCTGAATGACAACTAAGGGAGGAGAGATGGATGAAGGAGGCAATGGTTATTTACCAGTTGGTACAGAAGTCCTTTAAAGGTTGAACAATCTGCATGTCTACATTAATGTATACTGGTTATTACAGTTGTCATCTACCCATTTATCTATCTGATTGTTAGTGCCTCATTCCCTCACTAGGCAACAGGCTCACAACACGAATTGCTTCTGTTTTGCTAACCCTTGAATCAATAATTCTTAGATTAGTGATGGGTACCTAGTAGTTGCTTAATAAGTACTGGATGAACAAATGAACAAATGAGTAAATTTGACACTGATGCCCCATAATGTACTAAGAAAACAGGTATCTTAAACTTTCTCCTTAATTTGTCTTGTCCTCATTTGTGTCTGTTGAGCCCCAGTGTTTATAAGAACTCTATACCTAGTTGAGTATTTTGAAGATTTTTGAGTCCTCACTTTTCCAGCCCAATGAATGCTTTTCTGAAAACCTTTTCAGTCCATCATGTAAATCTCTTTTCTGGCAGTTAATTGGCATGACAGACAATGGCTGCACTTCCTTCTAACAGGCACAGGAAGTGATGGTTTAACATTACTGACAAGAGCGCTCAAGGGATAACAGATAAGGTTTGGCATAAAATTTTGTAGACGTCAGGATTAAGTCAGTGGTAAATATTTTGAATAGGTGTATTTTTTTCTATGTGAATCTGCCTAAATGTCATGGTCCCCTCTATTTGTGCAAATCCTCCTGCCACTCGAAGTCTGGATGAAGCCAATTGCTTTAATTTTGTTACCGCCAAAGTACAGCAGCTGCTTTGGATGCTTATCCCAAACATCTTTTCAAAATTTTCATTCTACTAAGTGAATTTTGTTGAAAGCAGCAGGACCTGAAGCATCTACATACCAGCTTGTCAAATTCCCTACTACTTTAAATCTGTATTTTTTCCCTTTAAATTTATTTTAATGCATTTTAGTAGAGACTTCTAATATATTTCCACGGCCTATTTCCCACCAGACTTATTTTGTTCTTTTCACTCGAATTTAAAAGTGGAGCCCAAAGATACAGAATCTGGCAATTAGAGAGTGAGCTAAACTCTAGGGAATACCTGAAGCCCTAGAAATGTGGCACTCACCCAGAGATGGAACAAAGACCTTGCAAACCTATGTTGATATCTCACCTCCCTTGCAATGGTATATAACATGAGCTACCTTTTTCAGCATACTGTGTTTTTTAACATATTAAATCATGCTTAGCATATGCAAATCAAGTTGTATAGAATTTTCACATTTATTTAATAGTCAAACATCCAGGCCAAGCAACTAACTGTTCCTTTCTGGTTTTATTAGATGTGCAAACAGAAGTTTATAGAGTTCTAGTAAGCTATAAATGATATGCAGAAGAAACATACTGAAAGTCAGTTCTTCTTTTTTTTTAAGATTTTATTTATTTATTTGAGAGAGAGAAAGCACAAAGGAGGGAGGGGCAGAGGCAGAGGGAAAAGGAGAAGCAGACTCCCCACTGAGCAGGGAGCCAAATGCGGGGCTTGATCCCAGGACCCTGAGATCACAACCATGAGCTGAAGGCAGCTGCTTAACTGACTGAGCCACCCATGTGCCCCTGAAAGTTAGTTCTTGATGACTCTAAAGCCTACCTTTATGTTTCTCAAATTCCTCATCTCTTAATTCTTGGCTCAAGTGTTACCTGTTTAATGAGCCCGTTCTAGACTCTTAACATTGTGAACTGCCTCACTTCCCACCTGGAATTTCCAATCCTCTATTACTCCTTACTTTTTCTTTTTCTTTTTTATAGCACTTAACTTTCTAATATACTACATAAATTATGTTTTCTGTTTATTGAGTATTGCCTATCACACCTACCTGAAGGAAACTTTTGTTCACTGATGAATCATATAAGTGCCTGGGAAAGTGTGCAGCAGCATTAGTCTCCCACCACCTCCTCAAAAATTGTTGATTAAATGCGTTATCTTTACATTAGAATATGACTGAGAAGGACTTTGTAAGGATTAGAAACATTTTTAAATGTGATCAGGACACACAGATGGTATTCAACAAAAGAATGATAATGATTATGACAATAATCATTTGCATTATAATAACTTATATTAGTAATAATAATTTATATTATTATTAAAGGGAGATGTCTCATTTTTTATAAGGCTATTACCACATAATTTAATATTTAGTCATCTCATTACCAGACCTAAAATTCTGCCCTGGCTCACTTGTCAGTACAACTGTTAAATTCTTAACACATTGATGACTTGTATTCAAATCAATTCAGGTTGATTCCACAAATAATTATCAGTTATCTACCATGTGCTAATCAATATGAAAATTGTAAGGATTACAAAGATACATAAAACATAGACTCTGCCCTCCAAGAACGTGCACTGTAGTGGAGGATATAATGCGTAAACTAACAACCATTTCCTACCTTAAATAGGGCATATGTGACAAAGGATGGTATAAAGTTCTGGTTTAAATTTTGACTTTTAGTATGTTTAGACTGGCAAGAAGAATGGAGGTTTTCTTTCCATGCTATGGAAAACTAAGTCCCCAATTCCCAGATAGGAAAAGCTGATTGAAGATCTTCTGATACTAATAGCATACATTATATTTTTTCTTTAATGCTTACATACATTTTACTCAAACTAACTAAGGTCATGACGAAATCAGCAGTACGGATAAAAGATAATTGGCTCCTGAGCACAAATCTACATGAACAATCACGTGAACTTTGTTGACTTTTTTTTTTTTAACAAATATTTATCACTAAATGTTTATAATTAGGGGTATTGGAAAGAGTCCTGAAATATAACCTAAAAGGTGTGTGTATGGTCTTTCCTTTACTAGTTAGTAGCTTTAAATTATTGACAAGGCAGGCCCTTACTTTCTCGAATCTTCAGCTTTCTCATTTGTCGAATGGTGATAACAATACCAAGGAAAATGTATGGAGTACTTACCATTTGCCAAGAATTGTGCTGGTATTTAAGTATATTATTTTTTAAAGTTTTATAACTAAGCATTATTTTTACCCTTAGCAAAACTTTAAAGAGGCCACACTTTGTATGGCCCAAGGGTATATTACCAGAATTTGGTGATTTGTACTCATATTCCTGATTCTAAAACTTTTATCTGGTTAAGACTATTTGTCTGAGGTTGTATAATATAATACACATTTTTGTTTCCAATTATTACATTGTTTTGGATTCCATTGCTTCCCAAATGATAGTAAACTGCAGTGCAACATGAAATACGCTCCCTCCATTTGACCAAGAACAAAAATGTTGAAATATGAACTAAAGTTTTCATGGGAAAAATATTTCATGAAACCTCCACAGATAACACAGAAAGAAAACCAGAAATTTTGAAATCACTGTCTCGATTAATTAATTTTTCACGTGAAAAATGTGTCATAAAAACTTAAAGCTACAAATAACTTTGGGAAGATAATTAACCTAAACTTTCAGTGGGATTTCCTTCTTAATAAAATAGCGCTAAAATGTTTAGCTACATCAAAAGTCTGTTCTAAGTCTTAACTGAGGTAATAGATGTAAAACAGTTGAGGTACACCTTGGTTTTTGTTTTGATTTTTTTTTTTTTTTTTGGTCTTTGAAATAATTATCTGAAAGTTGGAGCTGTCAATTTGGTTTGAGCAAAAATTTGTCTTTGTAACCCAATTCACTAGCCTCCTCCAAAGACGACAAAAATAACAGCTTAATTTTTGTTGGCCTTTGTCACATGTCACTGGTCTATCCTCACAGTTAGAGAGGTTACACGTCTTGTCATTGTAGCTGTCAAAATGGGGGTCAGATACTTATTTTGCCTGTTTGCTGCTGTCACTTTGCTTTATCTACTTAGCCTCCACAGGGCTTAGTGTGTTCCTGTATCAACGATCATCATCTGAGTAACTAATACCTGTATAATTAATGAATGAATAAATCTCTTCCTTTCAATAACACATTTTTATTGAACATGGTAAAATTATGTGGTTTTTTTTTTTTCTGGGACATTTGGTAAATTAAACATCGCAAGAAAGTGTTGTAAAGTTTACCGCCCCTCATCCTTATGTGTTCCCTATTCCCTCATTCATTCATCCACTGATTGATGAATTAATTTTCCCATTCATTAGTTAGCTACTAGTCAACTCATTCATCCATCATTTATCCTTCCACTCATTCTATCCTACTATCCATGCATTTCTCTATTTACCTACTCACACATCCATCCACTTATCCATCTCCCCATCCATACGTCTCTCTGTTCATCTATTCATCTGTTATGCATCCACCCAGTTACATACTCTTTCCAGTAACTTATTCACACAGCTCAGAGCATTTAAGATGGAAAAAAAAAAAAGGGGGGGGTTACATTAAGCTTATGTCAGACAAGAAAGGAGAAGCCTTATTTCTTTCAGTTAGAGAATTCAAAAAGTTTCAAATTAGTTCCAGAGATTCTGATCATTTCTCACCTGTCCATCTCTACACATTTAAATCATTCCTCCTTAGATCAATGTCACTGCATATGAAAATAACCACTCTCCAACCCAACCAGATCACACCTGGCATAGCACGGGCTTCAGTGTTTTGAAATATGTGAACACAAATTTGATGCAAATTCAGCAAAAGAACCACGTCCTCAGTGCAAGCACACAGTGTGGTTTTTAACTGAAGATCATGACCCCCTGGAATGCCTCACTAGAACACGCACGCCCCTACTTATACTTAGCGACAGCATAAAAAGACAAAGATGGGGTAACCTCAACACCAGTACACTCAGAATGTTTCCTACAGGAATGGAGCATGGGGGGGGGGGTAAGACTGATGTTGTCTAAGGGTACAAACATGCAACGAGTGCTAAATAAACCATACAGATCCAATGCGCAGTAGAATGAATACAGACAATATTATACTGCAAACTTGCCAAGAGACTAAAACTTAATTATCCCAACCACTGAAAAGAAAGGAACAATTATGTAATGTGATAGAGGTACTAAATAGCGCTATAGCCACAATCATGTTACAATATATAAATATATCACATTAACATGTTGTACACCTTAAAATTACACAATGTTCTGTGTTAAATATAAGCAATTTAAAAAATCACTACCAAAAATTTTTTATACATGTAGCTGTTTAAATTAAACTGGTACAATCACCAGTGTTCGTGAAGAGAAAACAATATATTCTGGAACTGCCCTAGCTTATGTTTGCCAGTAGAAAAGAAACCAGTTCTCTTTCTCACTCTCTCTCTCCCTCTCTCTCTCCCTCTCTCTCACTCCTCTTTTCCCCCAGTCCAAATCTGGTATGCATTTAAATACATGAATATGAATTAAACACACACATATGTATATACGTAATATATATACACACTATATATACACATTTTTGCCAAATAACTTTATTATGAGAAAACTGTGTGTAGAGTTTCAAGATACAGTTTCAAGAGGAAGCTTCCTCTTCACTCAAGAGCCAACAACATGGATCTCAGTTCTACTGTTTCTCACTCAAGGAGGGGTTTATGAGTGATGGACTTCCAAGTTTCTAAAAACCCATACATTCCTTTTTTTTTCTATATTTAGCAGGGTTAAGATCTGTTTCCTAGTGTCTTTTCATAGTCTTTCTAAAAAACAGAACAAAAACAAACTTTTTTTTTTTGAAGATTTATCTATTTATTTTTGAGAAAGAGCACAAGCAGGGGGAGGGGCAGAGAGAGAGGAAGAGAGAGAATCCCAAGCAGACTCCATATTGAGCACAGAGACCAACGCGGGGACGCTGAGACCATGACCTGAGCTGAAATCAAAAGTCTTCTTAACCAACTGAGCCACCCAGGCACCTCCAACACAAAGGAACTTTTCACCTGTGAATGGTATGCGTTAGGTAATTTAGGGCCCAGGGCCTGCTCTTTAGAAGCAGCTATGGAGCCAACCCTGTTCTGCTGTCAGGGCTCGCTACATGAAGACATGGTTTGTGTGGCAACGAGCCTAACATATGCCTCCCATACTATTCTGCCGTAGCTCTGGATTCAAGGAGTGGCCTGGCGTGAGTGAGGGCAGTGGTACGGGGCCCAGATTTGGCTGCTGTTCATCACAGTTCCACCCTCTAATCTAGGAATAAAGCCGATATTAAATCTCCACATCCTTCTGATAGCTATGCGATTTTTCAACTGGTTCAGGCATACATTTTAAGTGTATCTTCAGAGAAACCCCCAAGTAATATTTGTGTGTATATATGTATCGATCCATATCTGTATATGCAGATAGATATGCATATTCCAAACTAAACACATATAAAATCGCAGGACTTCCACAAGGTGAGATTGGCACATTAACCAGCTGAAACGCTTCCGCCATCATCTAAATTTATTCTCCAAGTGGAATCACTATGGAACTTTAGAATACATCAGTTTATCAACACTACTGGGAAGCCAGATTCTTGCATTCGCCTTTTTCTTATCCTTCACCTTCCATATCCAGTTCATGGCTAAATCATGTATCTATCACCTTTTAAATATCTTTCAACTCTGTCTACTTTTTGGCATTTACACTTGGACAGCTCCGTCCAAGTTACTACCGTTTTCATGGGGACTGCTGCAGTAACCTCACACACGGAAAAGAGTTCAAACAGCAGGACTGAAATAGCTGTTCTTATGAAGCCCTGCTTGCCAGCTGGGGCCTTTACTTGTACCTGGGAACTTGGATCTTGACGAGGTTCCCACCATTCACTTAGAAGAGGGGCTTCCCTGTTGCAAATTTTTTTTTTTTTAAAGATATTATTTATTTATGTGACAGAGAGACAGCCAGCGAGAGAGGGAACACAGCAGAGGGAGTGGGAGAGGAAGTAGCAGGCTCACAGCGGAGGAGCCCGATATGGGACTCAATCCCGGTACGCCGGGATCACGCCCTGAGCCGAAGGCAGATGCTTTAACGACTGCGCTACCCAGGCGCACCCCTGTTGCAAAATTCTTTGTGCACACAACATGGATTAGGCTGAGAGCTGCTCTCCTGCAGGGAGTTTGGAATTACAGCACAGGCCAGGCAGATGGAGCTTACACGTCCAGCCCCCTATAAAACCCTGGACTCCCAGGCTCAGGAAGACTTCTCCAGTAGAGAACATTTCACAAGGTACTGTCACTAGTGGTGATAAAGGAAAAAAGCACATCTGTGTGACTTCACTGGGAGAGGACTCTTGGGTTCTAGTGCTTTGTACCCTCTGGATTTTGCCCCACGACCTCTCTCTCTTTGATGGTTTTGCTTCATATCTTTTTGCTGTAACAAAATTATAGTAATGAGGAGACTAGATGCTGAGTCCCATGAGTCTTCCTGGCAAAGCATGCAAGCTAACACACCCCCTACCTAGTCTGCCTTCCTCTCAACTGCCCTCCCTCCAAAACCAAAGCGTGGCTACATGATTATGTGCCCTTTAAATGTGCTGATGAAAACATGTCAGTATCCTCCATTACTACAGAACTACTACTGACAGACTTGTTTCTGTCAAGAGCCAGATAGTTTTGAGAGCCATATGGTCTCTATTACAACTACTTACATCTGTCATAATAGCACAAAAGTGGCATGGACGGTGCATAAATGAATGTGTACAGCTATGTTCCAATACCAGGAGTCTTTTTTTTGGGGGGGGGGAACACTGTAAATGAAATTTCATACAATGTTCACACACCCTGACATAGTCGCACATCCTGAAATTCTTCTCATTAAAAAAATCATTTAAAGACGCAAAACCCATTTCCAGGACACCGGCCATACAAAAACAGGGAATGGATTAGAATTGGCCATAGTTTGCTGACCAGTCTTCTGAAATACAAGCCAAGATCCCGAACACACCCTACAAGCCCTACATCATCTGAGTACTACCTGTCCTTTGAACTATCCTCACAGCACCCTTCTTCACGCTGGGTGTTGCAGGCCCAGCACTCTCTCAGATCCTGCACATGGGTCACTCTACCCTAAGGTGCTTGATAAGCATCACCCTCTGCTCTGAACTCTGACCCACTAAACCTCTCGACCTAGTTAAATAGCATTTGCTTTTTTGTTTCATTTCAGCCAGCCCTTTCTCATCACAACTCCAAGTACATCCATTGACAACTCTTTGAACTTAGGTGCAAGCTCATCTCAGTATTTCTCTGTCTTTTAGTCTCGTGTAACTCTGCTATTTCATCTACTAAGTCATCTGTGCTCCGTGAGAGCTGACATAGCGTCTGTTACTGCATACCTTCCTATCTCCGATAGTTTGTACAGTAGTTGGCACATAGTTTTCCCTCAATACGCATGTGGTGGATTAACCCGTAAGTATTTGCTGTGTGTCTGGTGCTGGCCTAGAGACTAGAGATACAAAGAAAACAAAATGTAATCTGGAAGTTTACTGACACTAGTGATGTGAAATAAACATGTAATTTAAATAGCATGTAGTAAGCACTAAAAATAGAAGTATGGGGTGCTCATGGAACACAGGGGAGTGTCCCCAGGCCTGAGAGTGGAGACAAAGGAGACAGTGCTAATGAGGATGGACCTTAGTTGCATTTTGAAGACTAAGTAAGGGTTGATGAAATAGAAGGCTAGGAAAGAACTTGAGGAATTAGAATGAGGAAAAGAGGATGGCCCCACACCTCAACCCGGGGGGATCGGGAAAGGTTTCTGGGAGGAGATAAGATGTGAGCTCAAATTTTAACGTTGAGTATTGGGCAAGATTTCCAGAATGGAAACTCCAGGAGAGTAGAGCAAGAAAATAGGGTTCTTATCCTCTAAGGTCCAACTATGGCTATGGTTTCGCCCTGTCGGGGGCAGGCAAACAGTGTTTCCTATTCCCCAAAGACTGTGGTAGAAGCTCTATTCTAAATACGACAAGCTGGGGTTTGATCACCTCCCAACCCCCAATCCCATCATAAGGCAGATGTTCCACCCACGGAGGAACAAGCTAAGAAGACCAGATGCCACCATCCCCAGCCACGCTGACTTGTATCTAGGGCACCACTGAGGAAGAAACAGGCAGCTGTCCTCTGTACCTGTCCTCTAACCCAGATGTAGTGACACGCAGGTTCCACCCAAGGGGAGAGCAGACCTTGAGGGTGATAAGCTCTGCCTATGTGCCTAAAGGTGCAGACTTTTGGCACAGAGCTAAAAGAAGTTCATGCCTAAAGGCATTGTAGAAAACAATGGAGATATTGGTAGAGAGGTTTTAAGCGGAACTGGTAGCTTCATGATAACTCCTAAGAAAAAGGGAAGCAACAGAGCAGCCAGTTTCACAAAGAAAACCAGGAAAAGGGTCTGGAAGAGCCCTCCTGGGCTTAGATGCAATCCTGAGTGTCAAGAAATCACATGCATGTGCTAGGCTGTACCCACTCAGGAGCAAGAAGGGTGGGATGAGATGGCATTAGCATTCCGCAAGCCACACACAGATTCATCAGCAAAGGCTGGAGCCTCAAGGACACAATGGCTTTAGGCATGACCTCTGAGCAAACATCAGTCGAATAAACGACTCTGACCCAGAGATAACTCCTAGGAAGAACGTTTATGAATAAATCATTCACCCCTGATGATCTGGAAGACTGGAAGACTGTGTCCATGCCAAAAAGTGTCCTCTCTGGAGCAAGTGGAAAAGAAACTTCTAAGGTACTAGTCCCTGGATTGGCATGCACATTCCCTGAACTGTGGGAAATGTTTTCAAGCCACATGCAGGTCTGACAATAAAAGTTGCAAATTTTTAACCAACAAGTCCCTTATGCTATTCCAGTAGTGGCCCCTGGGTAATCAGTCTAAAAGATGAAAAGAAGGGAAAAACTAAGCAGGACCGCCCAAGGCTGCACAAAGAGTGAGGAGTCAGGCTTCACGGATTTAGTTTAGCAAAATCACTAAAGAAGTAAATCAACAAGGAAACAATAATGATAACAAGCCTCAGGAGAGGGAGGGGATCAGTATTGAGGTTCAGTACAATATATTATTTAAAATGTCCAGTTTTCAACAATAAAACTATAAGACATGTGACAAAACAAGAATATAAGACATCTGCAGGTACAAATAGGCAATAGAAATGGCCTGTGGGGCAGCCCAGATGGTGGACAAAGCGGACAAAGAATTGAAAGGAGTTACTATAAATATGCTCAAAGAACTAAAGGAAACAATGCTTAAATAATCAAATGAAGGAATGAGGGCAATGTCTCATCAAAGAGAGAAGACCAGTAAAAAGATTGGAATTACTGAAAAGAACAAAAGGGAAATTGGAGCTGAATGTATAATAACCAAAAAAAAAAAAAAAAGTAAATAAATTAAAAAAATCACCAATTTGCTGAACAGTGTACTTTCGTGGAGGAAGAAAGAATCAGCAAAAGTGATGTTAGACTGACAGAAGTTATGCAGTTGAAAAACAGAGAGAAGAAAAAATTAAAAAACAAACAAACAAACAAACAAAAACGAACAGAGGGAGACCTGGGTGGCTCAGTTGGTTAAGCGTCTGCCTTCAGCTCAGGTCATGATCCCAAAGTCCTGGGATCCAGCCATTCCCATGTGGGGCTCCCTGCTTTTCCCTCTCTTCCCTGCTCCTGCCCTCTCTCACTATCTCTGTCTCTCTCTCTCAAATAAATAAATAAAACCTTAAAAAATGTTTAAAAAATTTAAAAAATGAACAGAACCTCAAAAGACATTATGGGACACAATTAAGCATGCTGATATATGCATAAATGAACTATCAGAAGGAGAGGACAGCACTAAAGGAAAAAAAAATATTTGAAGAAATAATAGCTGACAATTTCCCAAATTTGGGAAAAAAAAATTAACACAACCAACAAGCTTAACAAATTCCATACTGCATAAACTCAAAGAGATCCAGGGGTACATGGGTGGCTCAGTCAGTTAAGCATCTGACTTCTGCTCAGGTCAGGATCTACTCAGTGGGGAGTGCTTGTCCCTCTGCCCCTTCTTCCATCCCTCCCCCTGCTCATGTTCTCTCTCTCTCTAACAAATAAATAAAATCTTCAAAAACAACAATAACAACAAAAAACTTCAAAGAGATCCAGGCTCAGACTTGTCACTGCCAAGTGCCATGAACACATTGAAAGCATCAAGAGAACAACTCATCCTGTGTAAGAGACCACCCTATTAAGACCAACTGGCTTCTCATAGGAAAGGCCATAAGGCAATGCAAGGACACATTCAAAAGAGTGAAGGAAAAAGAATTCACCCAAGAATTCAGAAAACCTATCTTTCAAAAATGAATGCAAAATCAACATCCCCACGTGAACAAAAACAGACACTTTGTTACAGCAGGTCTGCCTTCCAAGAAACATGGAAGGAAGGTTTCTAGACTGAAATAAGTGATGGCGTGATGGCATAGAGTAATTTGAATACACATGGCGAAGAAAAAGCACTGGTAAAGGTACTTAAGTAATTTTAAAAGTATATTTACATCTCTTTTCTTCTTTAAACTAATTGGAAACAACTGCAGAATATTTATACACACATGTATATTTTTTACATAAATACATATTTTTATAAACTACTGTCTTATTTTTTTCTGTAACATATAGATATAATCTATTTGACAATAACAGCAAACAAGAGGGATGGGAACAGGTGAACTGGAGTAAGAAATGGACACTTTTTGGTAACTTGAACTTAGAGGAAGAAATAAAGAAAATAAAGAGAAACAAAAATCACAAATAAGAAGGCTAATAAGACACATTCTAAAATTATATAATTTCTTCTCAACTTCTTTAAAAGACAAAAGATAACACATACGGTCATGATATGAATAAAAAGAATAGAAAATAAAAGGGTGTATGTGGAGGGGATAGAATTATAAAGGTATAAAATTTACATCCTTCACTGGAAATAAGTTACTATAAATCTAAAGTAGATACTGATAATTTGATGTATGTCATAAGTCCTAAAAGAAATATTAAAAGCATAGCTCAGAAAAAAGATAGTTAAATAATTAAAAGGAATTAAAATGTTACATTAGAAACCATTGAATTATACAAAAGAAGGCAGTAAAATAGCACCGGAGTTACAAAGTCATCATGAGACACAAAGAAAACAAAAGAAAAATGACACACTTAAATCCGACTATATAAACAATATTAAAGGTAAATGGATTAAACAATACAATCAGAATACACAGATTGTCAGAGTGGATCAAAAGCAAGAACCAAATCTATTTTGTCTCCGCATAATTCATAATATGCAAAAAGTAGAAGGAACCTAATGTCTATAATTTGACGACCAGATATGCTGTAACATGAATGAGCCTTGAAAACATTATGCTAAGTGAAAGAAGCCAGTTACAAAATATCAAATATTATGCTTCTATTTATATAAAATGTTTAAAATGTGAAACATACAGAGACAAAAAGGAGACTAGCAGTTGCCAAGGGTTTAGGGGACAAGGAGAAGAGACAGTGACTGCTAATAGACATGGGTATCTTTTCGCAGTGATGAAAATGTTCGAAAATTGGATTCTGGTGATAGTTGCAGAAGCCTGTGAATATAACAAAACCACTGAATTTTACACTGTAAATGGGGAATTTATTTTATATGAAGTATACCTCAATTAAAACTATTTTTTAAAATTATGAAGAATTAGCCAAGTGAAGAAAGTCTGGAAAGACAGGTCAGGCAAAGAAAAAAAAGAGAAGAATAACAGAAGTAAGAAATGGAAAGCTACAAGAAATGAATGACTTCTCCGGTTCAGTATTTAATGTTGATGAGACTGCAGAGGTGGGGAGGGATGAGCCTTGCAAGCCATACCAAGGAGGTTGCACTTAACCCTGTAAGGACTGGACAGATAATGAGGGGTTTATAAATGGAATACTGGGCAACTTTAAAATTTGAGCAGACAATTCTTCTTACAACAGTGGGGATGATAGCTGGGAGGAGGAAAAGATGGTCAGGGAGCCCTGCCAGTGATTCAGGAGAGGTGGAGAGAGTCTGAACTCACACAAAGGATGGGAGGATGTAGAGAAATATTTAGAAGGAAACTTCAATTGCTTTTCTGTGTGGTTATAAATAAATGTGCGCTTATGCTGGAAACATCTCTCTGCCTCTTATTGTAGGCTTCTCAGTTCCAGAATTAGACAAGCAAGATCACCTGCTTCATTCCTTTCAGGTTTTCTTGTTATGAAAACAGCAGGGAGGAGTGGAGGAAGATGCGGGAAGGATGCATTGTGACATCCAATTATATTGCTAATCTCTGGAACTGGCAAGTAGGAGTCTATTCAGGGAAATGTGCTTCTTGCCAGTGGCATCTGGCAATTAATGTTGAAATGTGGTTTCCAGCTTGCAAAGAATTTAGGATTTCACTGCAGAGATTTAAAGAGAAGAATTGGCACTCACTGCTTTTCAGAGCAGTGTACTCAAAATCAAAACCTTGCATAAACGTAAATATGAGCATATAATGCACGTAAAGGTGAATTTATCCATATTAATCTTCAATTAAATCCAGCAAGGCTAAGAAATAGTAACATTTAAAGCCCTTATCCTGGAACACAAGACACTATAAAACCTGACGTAAGCACATCTTTCAGCTCTGACTCCAAGTCTCAGTTATCGCCAGGTCACCACTAGCTCCGCCCACTATTTGCCAAATGCCAACTCCCCAGGTCTTCTCAGATCTCAGGCCTCTGACCAGGCTGTTCCATCTGCCCCCAAGGAAACTTCCCCAGGCTTTTGGGTTTTTTTTTTTTTTTTTTTTTTTTACCTGCATAACTACTTCTTTTTCCAAACTCAGTTGACACTCAACTTCTCTTCGAAATGTTTCTTAAATGTTCCAGCCACAATGCTACACCTTCAACCATCCCCAAAAGAGATATTAGGTTTTCCAATTTTCCAACTCTCTATATCAATTCCTACACACTTCCAATCTTCCACTTAATTGAAATTTATATAACGGGATGTTTGGATGCCTGGGTCCTGCAATCAAAGTACCTTAATCTCTTAGAATCGCAATGACCTCATCTAAAATCTGTGGTTAATAATAGCAGGAGTGACCTTAAAACTGGTTCACAACCTTGTCTGCACATTGAAATTTACTAGGAAGCTTCAAAAAAAAAAAACTTATGTCTTTGTCCCATCTCCAGACATTTTATTTAATTGGTCTAGGATGTCACCTGGGTTTTTGAAATGTAAAAAAATCTCCACCTGGTAATACTTCACAGACAAGTTTGGGAACCACTGCCTTAAGGAGTTGTGAGGATTATATGGGATCATGAGTGTGTGAGTTAGCAGCATGTTGCCTGGTCAATACTAGACAGTTAAAATAATAGTTGCTGCTACTATTTGTGGACTTTTAAAGATTTTATATTTATTTTAGAGAGAGAGAGAGCAAGTGAGTGGGGGGAGAAGGGGAACAGAGGGAAAAGGAGGGAGAATCTCAAGCAGACACAACACTGAGCACAGAACCTGATGTGGGGCTCTATCTCACAACCCTAAAATCATGACCTCAGCCAAAACCAGAAGTCCGATGCTTAACCAACTGAGCCACCCAGGTGCCCCTGGACTTTTTAAATGGAAAAACCATACCTTACCTATTTTTTGACTATGGCACTGTCAGGGAAATACGTAATACAGGGATGATGTCACTCAGTATATTTTTTATTAAATAAATTAAGTAAGTCAGTATTAGATGAATGTCCCTCAAAACAAGATCTTTCAGTCTTATAGGAAAAGGGGGCAGAAACACAGAGAACTCCAGTAAAATGCAGCAGGGACCTGTTGAGCTCAGAGCACTACGGCAGTATAGAGGAGAATGGGGCAAGCGCACTGGCTCTGACTGAAACAAGGAGCTACTGGAAAAGATGAAGGAGGAAAAGAAGAAGGATAATAGGACATACCACTTACAAGGCATTGGATTTTCTGCTAGGCATTGCACAAAGCTATGAAGTTCCCCAATTTTACACAGGAAGTTAAGACCCATAAGTTGAAAAATTTGCTCCAAATCGCTCTCGTCGGTGGCAAACCCAGGATTTTTTGAGTTCTTTACATTCTAGATTCAGATACTTCACTGCTGTGCTGTACTGTAAGAACAGAGAATCACCACACACGTCGATCAAAGGAGTTTTATAGGATTCCTTATGCAGGGATCCGTGAATTAAATGGCCTAAGAATCCATGCCCTCCTCAGGGTGTTTTTATACCCATCAGTTGGTCAATTCTCAGCTCAGTCATTACTCTGCTAAAAATTATGATGAACCTGAAAAAAACTGAATGTCAATGAAGAAAGAAACTTCTTAATCCGTGAACCCAACCTTACACATGATTCAACCTGAGGTAGAGCTTAGACCTAAATATAAGGGCCAAAAAGTATAAAACATCTAAAGGAAAGCACAGAGGCAAACCTTTATGACCTTCGGTTTGGCAAATATTTCTTAGCTCTGATAGCAGAAAAATATAACTTTGACTTAATAAAAAAATAAAATGTTTCTTTTTTTTTCCTTTGAAAGTCACAGTTAAGAAAATGAAAAGCTAAGCCACATACTGGGAGACATCAGTTGCAAAATATGTATTTCATAAAGACCTTATACCTAGAATCTATAAAGAACCATTATAAATCAATTATTGAAAAACAATCCAATACAAAAATAAAACAATTTTTTGTTCAAAAAGAGCACAACATTTGAACAAACATTCAACAAAGAAGACATATAAATGTAAAAGAAGCAGATGAAAAGTATTTAACATCATTAGTCTTAGGGAAATGCAAATTATAACCGTATGTTCTACAATACGCATGTACTAGAAAGGGTAAAATCTATAAGACTGACCGAAGCAAATTTTGGCAGAAAGAGCACATACCTCTCTTATATTTGCTGTTCTACATTGCTTGGAATGCAATGTACATCCAATTCAGAAAAGATTTGGCAATTTCTTATAAAAGTAAATATACCATATGACCAAACTATTCTGCTCCAAGTTTTATCCATGAAAAATGAGAATACATGTCCATACAAAGACATCTGTGTGAGTGTTCATAGCAGCATTATTCATAATAGTCCCAAACTAGAAATAACCCAAATATCAGTTCACTGGTAAATGGAGAAAAAAAAAGTGGTGTATCCATCTAAGGAAATAGATGAAGTGAAATTAAAAACAAACAAATGATTGACAGATACAACAACACGAATACATTCAAAATATTATGCTGAGTGTTCCTATTCTATAAAATGCTAAAAAAACCAAAAACCAAAAAAAAGGCACAGCAATAGTTTTGGAATGGGGGGGGGGACTGGTTGCAAAGGGGCCCAAGACAACTTTTTTGAGATTTCAGCAATGTTCTATATCTTGATTATGTTGACAGTTACACTGTGTGTGTGCGTGTGTGTATGGGTGTGTGTGTATGTCAAAATTCAATACAATGTCCAATTAAAATGTTGAATCTTATTGACTGAAAGGTATACATCAATAGAACTGATTTTAAAAGAATTCATAAAAGGAAAAGTAAGAAGGAAGTATCCCCCATCATTCTGGTGGGTTTAAAGAGTATGTGAGAGGTTAGATCACAAAACCCCGGTGTAAATGATGATACTTCTGAAGTAAGGCATTACCAAAAGTCTACACTACACATGAAATAGACATACACTCCCTGTAGAAAGTGCTTTATTCAGATTATTTTCTGCTACACCGACTGCATTTAACAGTGTCTGACACATAGAAGTTGTCTGAGAGACATCTACCAAATGCATTAATTCCTGCTTTACCCTCGCATATTAGCTCTGATTTACAGACTAGCTTTTCTTTTTCATATCTGTGCAATTAGAGTTTGTGATTAATATTCCTTTTTCTCAACAGAGAGACTAAAGAGACGAAACTTCAAAGTAAGAAATGATACTATAATTTATTGTATAAAATGGTGAATACAAACCCACTGTTTTACAAAATTATAATTAGTATTAAAGAAAGAGAAACGCAGCTGTGATATGAGAGACATCCCGGTAGGGTTATGAAATGTAACGCACTGATAGCCAACACTTCAGGTGCTACGGCACCTTCACATACGGAGGCTGGAAAGAAACTGACTTTCCCCATTTCCCTTGAGGTAATGAGAGGATTCCGGATGCTGTGCCCAATGTGATATCCTGTGGATTCCATTTATGTCCCTCCTACCTAAATACAACAGTACATCTCAATCCTCTCTCAGGCTTGCCTATGAGCAACATGAAAAAAGGGGGAAAGAGTTTATCTTTCTATTTCTGTCAGCATATGTTCAGAGAACAAACCAGAAGCAAGATGAAGGCAACCGGCCTTTGCTGAGTGCCTACTAGGTGCCAATTCACACACTGTAGCAGTACATGCACCGTGTCTACAGTGTAGTGATGATTTCCATTCTGCAGTCGGGAAAACAGCTCAGGGAGCTGCCACTCACCGAAGAGTAGGAAGAGCACGTATTTTATTAAGCTTCTGCTAGAACCCATTATTATGACTGAAAGAGAGTAAAATTTCACTTCCTGTTTTTGAACAACAATCGCTAGTACTTTTGCAATTAATATGTGCCAGACACTATTATAAGTTGATAATTTACTTGTAAATACTCACTAGATTTTCCAACGAACTGTATGATATAGAAGCTATAATTAATATCATTTTACAGATGAGAAATAAAGAGATACATGCTTATTTATCTTGTTCAAATCCATATTGAAATCGACAGTCAAGTATTCAACACGGAGGCCTGGGTCCACTCTCTGCTTTTAATTGCCGCATTCTCCTGAATTTTCCAAGGGTTGGAAGTAAAGACGGCAAACTCGGTTGTGCATAAAACACAGGCTTAATAAATGCCTAAAATAGTGGAGACCAATCCAAGTGCTCTGGTTTTTTTCCTTATTACTCAGAATATTTGAATCTACTTCTCCTTTCACAGACTAGTAGATAACATTAAATGAGAAAAATTGTATACCCCATTAAGTAGCAATGCAGTTTCCATTCTCATTAAATTGCTTATTAAAAAGAAATATGAAAGTATTAGGCTGTGGGTTTTTTGTGTTTGTTTTTGACCTATTTTCTGAGCACAATGCTTCTATATCATCAGCCTCTTTTCCTCTCTTCTTTTTTCCTATATTCACTTTAAAGTCAAAAGACATTTAAGTTGGTAAGTAGTAAAAGAAAAATGCACACACCCACACAGAACTAGAACCAGAACCCGTGGGCCCGCTGGTCATTCAGAGCCACGTACATTGTTATCAGCTTGTGGCTGGCATTTGCTTGCTGGCTGGAATGACAGGACGCACCCAGGCCCCATGCATGGGAGAAGAACAAGTCAGAGAGGGAAGCTAGTTGTCATATACAAGTCAGGGGGAACTTGAATTCCTTTCCCCACCAACAAAGAAAAGCAATATTTACATAATTATTGCCACTTTTCTGTAAGAACCCCTATCATCACCATCAATGCCCCACGTGATCTGGTGCCATCCTGTCTTCCCAGTCTCTTCTCTTGCCTCTTTCCCCATGTACCACGCATTTCAGAAAGGTCCTACGATGATTTATTTAATACTAACACACGTCCAAACTGCCCTACCTCTGGTTAGACTGTTTTCTAAATGAAGACAGCATTCCTCACTTACTCATTTGACTCTTTCCTTCCTTTTTTCTTTTCTTCATTTCTACAAATATTTACTGAGTACCCACCAAGCCTCGGCTTTGGTGTACTGCCTTCAAGGTCTAATCCACTGCCATTCTTCCATGAAATTTATCCTAACGTAGTAGTAACACGTTTACTGATCTTTGACCATCCCCTCTTCGACCCCCTCCTCCCGGAGCAGTAAATAAAGTACTTATAAAACACCATATTATATAAAAATTAATTGTAAACTAGCCCATCACCCTTACTAGACTGAGGGCAGGACAACCTTCATCCAACTCTGATTTCCCCATGCCTGTTACAAAACGTCAGCTGTGATGACTGGGGAAAAAAGAAGTGTGGGGGGGGTATTAAATAATCGATACAAATATCGTCTTTCAGAGGACTGTGTACTAAAGAAACCCTAGCAAGTTAAGTGAAAAGGCTGAAGGCTGAAGGGGAATTCTAACTACCTGATTTCAAATGCTGGTTCTTTCTACTACCACAAAGTCTACAGAATTTTAAAATTAAGAAGAAAAACGGGGGTGCCTGGCTGGCTCAGCCAGTAGAACAGGTGACTCTTGATCTTGAGGTTGTGAGTTTCGGCCCCACGCTTGGTGTTGAGATTACTTAAAAAGAAAACAAAAACAAAACAAAACAACAAACCCCTCTTTTACACCAGATTAATTAAATGCCTAGGGCCTTGTAATTTAAAGTGTGGCCCATAGATCGTCACAGTCATCAATGTCTAGGGACTTGCTTGAAATGGAGAATCTCAAACCTCATCCCAGACCTACTGAATCAGACTGTGCTTTTAAAAAGACACACAGGTGACCCCTGTGTTAAAATTTATGAAACACCAACCAGCATCCTCATTTAGTGAAGCAGGGCACTATAATAACCAGAGTTGAACAGGCAACCTATAAGACTGCTTGATTGGGACCAAACTCTTGCAGACTAACATAACATTTAAATCCAAGCAGCATGCAATTAAAAGGGCTCAAATAAATGAAAATGGAAATATGGGATCACTATTACCCACAATTTATCTAAACTAATAACAAATTTAATACATAAAGAAAGGAGGAGTGATACAATATCAAGTTAACATAGTTCCTGCTAAATTTGAGATGGACCAAAAAATCCATTTTTAATAATATTATTTTAGAAGATTTTAAAGATGTTAATGAGTAAATTATCAGTGTATCAGCATATTAAATTTGTCCAAGATAAAACCATGAATGAAACCAAATTATTATAGCAAAGGATTCTTACACATCTAAGATTAAAGACAATTTCCATGTGTCATTTTCCTGAAAACTATGCTAAAGATGGTTGGAAAAGAGAATGTAATCTTTCATATCTTACATTCCAGGCAATGGTCAAGGGCAATTATGTTAAGAAATAGCATTCAGTTCTTGGTCTCTACGTTGGTTTCTTTTCTTTAATAAAGAAACTCTTGTAAAAAAATTATTAGGAAAATATATATTCCAACAATTTCATTCTTTTTCTTAAAGATTTTATTTATTTATTTATTTGTCAGAGAGAGCGAGCACAAACAGGGGGAGCAGCAGGCAGAGCAGGCAGAGGGAGAAGCAGACTCCCTGCTGAGCAAAAAGCCTGATGTGGGCTGATCCCAGGACCCTGGGATCATGACCTGAGCCAAAGGCAGATGCTTAACCAACTGAACCACCCAGGCGCCCCAATGTGTTTGTGTTTCTCCGGGACCATGTAATGTGCACTAGATCCCACAGTAGGGGCTTCTTAATTGTGCTATGTGGTTTGCCCGACTTGTCACAAGCAGCAATGATTATGCAAAAAGATTTTACCCAAAATATTTCCATACATCATTTAACATAACCCACATGGATCTTTTCAGCCTCCATTTCAAAAGTGGAGTAGCAATGGTTGGGGGACAGGGTGGTAGGATATGCCAGTTGTGACTTTGACAGAAGAGATTATACAATTGAGAAAAAAACTGAGAAGTGTATGTTGGTGACTGTAAATTTTGGCTTCTGTAAATTTTGGCTTCTAAGTAGCGTGGTTTCAGAGCACTGAAATGATTTTCACTGCCTACTCCAATAATACACCCCACTTACCTTCCCGGTTTATTTTACTATTAACAATACATTGAATCCTACTCTAGCCACAAATGTTCCTAGTACTGAAAAACAATTACATCATGAACTTAAATTCTCTTGAAGGAGTCTTTACAAGAGTGGGCACAGAGAATAGAAAGAGCAAATAGAGACAAAGAGTAAAGAAGGAATCAAAACAAGAAAACTGTGGAAAATATTACTTTATAGATATGAGCTTGGCATCTCTGTGGGACTCGGATAGCACATAAAAAATCAATATGTATTTTTTATTTGAGTGCAGTTAACACACAATGTCAATTTAAAAATGAAAAAAAAACAATAAAATGAATTCATTAAAAAAAACAAATCTCTGATCAATCTTTAAAAAAGAATCAACTATGATCAGAAGTGAGAAAGGCATTCTCCAACAGTCAGAATTTTGTAAGAAGGAAAAAAATCTGCCTTGGAATGTTGAGAATCTTAATCACTAAACATTTAGAATGAAAGGCAATGCCGTCAGGAAGATGAGCCACTTCATGCAAGGGACCGGAATGGAAGGTGTTACAGGACCCTTGTAATATGAAGGTTCTTCTGTTGGTGAAGACTTATGTAGTAAGTTGATCTAACTTGTTTCTAAAATGGGGTTGTTAAGGCTAAATCACAGTGGTAGAGGCTAAGATACCTGGAATCTCTCTTTAAGCGAAATGACTTAATCAGAGAAAGACAGTTAACATATGATCTCACTCATATGAGGAATTTAAGAAACAAAACAGGATAGGGGAAGGGAGGGAAAAATAAAACAAGATAAAATCTGAGAGGGAGACAAACCATAAGAGACTCTTAATCATAGCAAATAAACTGAGGGTTGCTGGAGGGGAGGGGGGTGAGAGGATGGGGTAACTGGGTGATGGGCATTAAGGAGGGCACATGTTGCAATAAGCAATGGGTGTTATATAAGACTGATAAATCACCAAACTCTACACCTCTGAAACTAATAATACACTATATATTAATTGAATTAAAATTAAAAAATAAAAAAATCGCTTGTTACAAATATGTAAAAAAAAAAAAAAAATTATGAGATAGTCCAGGGCCAATCAATAAGTGGTAGCATTGTTGGAGTGAAAGACTCCCAGTGGGTACTACTTAGGCATTCTTCTCACGCCTTCAGAAGCTGTACATTCCTTGTTATAAACTATGAAATTTATGGAGAACTCTCCTTTTAAATATTACTCTAAATTGTGTCTGTTGCAGCAGCTTCCAATGCAATTACCTTCAGAGGTAATTGGCTTCTTCTCTGTTATTATGTGTAGGTTAACAAACACCCTAGTAACTGCGTAACAGCAATGAAATGAGATAAAATAAATCAAGTCACAAATATACTTCTGAAATGTCTCCTGCCATGACAAAGGGAACATCCAAATGTGTTGCCAAAAGAAGTATTCAAAGAAGAAAAACTTGCTCTTGTTTTCTGAAATTGTATTTGGCATTGCCATTAAGATAAAGGATATGGAAACAAGGCATTTTTAAAAAATTGCATAATGACTGAAATTACTGTATGTTTTCTTCACTGTTCTTTTTAGAGATAATACTGTGATTTTTCTATGTTTTAGAGATGAAAAGCTATTTGAGGATGTTTTATGTCCCTGAGCCATACTTCTATCGGGTACTCAAATTTGACTACCAAAGGCCATAACTGCTAATCTATAAATTAGAACCTAAGGTGAGTTCTCATCAGAAACATGTATTAAATTTTCAGTGTGCTCAGAAGAAACAGAAGATGCCTCACATTGAAATATAATATAATATATATAATATAATATAATATAATATAATATAATATAATATAATATATATTTATATTTAAACATACTGAAAATGAAACCAGTTAGGACCTAAAGAAACCAGTGCCTCAGTTGGCACATGTCCTGCTTGGGTCTGAAATGGCTGTATACTGAGCAAGTCCCAGAAGGAGAGTGATTTCCCCCCAAGGTCTCATGATGGTGCCACTGCTCTACATATGCTCCAAGCAAGGAAAGTGCAGCCAGCTGAAACTAATAAAGAGATTGGGGCCCCTCTCTGTGGGGAGAGGGAGGCAGCTTGTTAGGCCAAGACACACATGCAACATGATAAATACGATGAGAATGGGTAGGGAAGGTCAGCGATCTATCACCCCACCCTCTCAGAACAAGGAAGAACCGTTCGAGGGCTGATCTAAAGTTCAGTGTCTTCATTGTGATTTTCTACACAAAGATTCCCGCTTGTGCCTTGTTCTCTAACATTCCTTAGCGTAAAGACCACTTCTCTTTGAAATACATGTAACAATTATTATTTCCTGGGACAGTAAGACAATGGTGTGGAAATCTTCCAGAATAGCTCTGCTGAAACTGAAGACTGGCTACAGGCAAAATATTTAGAGCTCATTCAGGAATGGCAAATAGGTTTATCTTGAGTGCCAACTGTGACTGGCCTTTAGGATCTGCTTCACATCTTGGAAGGAGAATGATTTTGAGGCTAGATGTAAGCTCAGTGGGAAAGAGCCCCATGACACATTAGCAAGTTGTGAAGTAGGCACAGGGTATGGGGTGGGAATATACAAAGACACACACATTTTAAAATGTATTCACAAGTGCACTTAAAATATTTCAAGTAATAATATTGTTAATATTTTAAAATATTTTATTTCATTTTTATTTCATTTTCCTATGTGATAGGGTGTAACATTTTTTTTTTTGATTCCTGAGCTAATGGCAAAATTTGGTTAAAATGGTAAAATTTAAAAACATTATTTAAAGTTATAAACCCTTTCTAAAAATCGTTTCTAACATAACCATCAGCCTGGCAGAGATCACATCTCAGTTTTCAAATAAGTGAACAGATTAAGAGAGAGAAAAGAAACTTGGAACAAATACGATTTATGCCCAGTAACAGCTTAGAATGGTAGAAGGTAAGAGCCAATATGTAAAGCAATGGTTCCGAAACTATTAAACTTTGGATATTTGTAGAACATTTGATAATCTGATAATTTATACAAACTTCATTCTAAGAGTAATGCTTATGAAAACTCATGAAAATTCTGAGCAAATTCTGAGGAGTCAATACCTTCCTGAAATGCATTCATTGACTTCAAATCCCTCACTGAAGCATGATGGCATCTTATTCAAATGGAAAGAACTTTGCTCAGTGCCTGACAGATAACACATGCTCAATCAATACTTTTGAACAAATGAGTGAACATGAAGTCACCAAACTCAGACGGAAGTTGTGTCATCATAGCTATATCACTTTAAAACTCTGAGCTTCTTTTCTTAAAAAGTCCTGCGCTTTTTGGTGATTTTCACCAAAACTGGATTTTGGAGAATCCCAATGTTTTTGGAGAAAATTTAATGTTTACTAAATTTCAATTCGTTACAACTTCTGATAAGACACATCTGTGTCCTTTTTATAACCTGCATGTCTACTCCATTATCAGATGCATAATGAAAACAATAAATGAGTTTAGGCTTGTTGGCTTTTGTGTGTTAAGCATGAATCCAACAAGGCTGAAAAGTTGTTTTGATTGGGAGAAGGCCAGTTAATTTTCTCTTGTGTCCTACCCATAGAACATACTCTATTCTGTAGTTTTAAAAACATGTAGGGTGGATCACAAGAATATAGAGAATCAGAAAAGAAACCTCTGTCCCAAGCAATTGCCAATTCTAAACTGAAAGCAGCATATTTTTGCGCTGAAAAATGCTTATGTTTTTAAGGAAATGCATTGAGTTTTAGTTGCCAACAGATGTTATGGGATTTTTTGTCATTAAGTTATATTTCTAGCTATACATGTTTGCCTTTTAGATCTCTGAGTGCATTAGAAAATATTTCCTGAAAGTATAATCTATAAATAACCCTAGGAAACAAAATAGAATATAACTAGGAAAAATGTAATATAGTGGAGTCAAAGACCGAGATTAGAATAAAAACTCTGCCACTTACTAGTTTTGTGATTTCAGACAAGTCTTTTAACATCTCTAGGCTTTGTTTTTCTGATGCATGACAAGGTGACATTATTACCTGCCCCAACTGACCTGCAGAATTATTTTGAGTCACAAATGAATGTGTTTTGAAAACCTTAAAGTTTGTCAAATCAAGTAAGAAAGTAAAATCAGCAACCCTTCTCACCTTTTCTCCAAGGTGAAACCTTTCTCCACCTTTTCTGCCTACATTTTAGGGCCAAAGCTCATTTCACTGGAGATAATTTGACATTTGTAACAAATGATTGGCACCAAAAATGCTTTGCTCATTAAAAAGTGGTTTAACACATAAATGAGATAAATGTAAGATAATGAGAGGCAGATGCATAAAAATTACCTTAAATTACACAGGGGTTTAAAAATTACGGGGCAACTGCTTATAGAAGACTCAAATCATCAAGAAATGATACGACATTTGTTGGTATTCATACAAGGAAATTCATGTGGCAATGTTCCTGCCTTTAGGAGCGAACACCAGTGGGGATATCAAGTTGGGCACATCTGGTTTCTAGAGAAAAGACGAAAGAGAACACATGCCATGTTGATGTCTGAGTTTCAGAGGGAATGGGTACATCTGGCCTGTCACCAAATATGCTGGAATAAATATCAGAATGTCGATACAATGATATAAATATATACTGTGAAATAGTTATCAAAGTAATAACTATAAATCTCAGTCAAATATACTTGACATGATACCAACAAGTCAGCTCAATTTTAAATGAATGAATGAATGAGTGAATCTACTATGATAGTTTCAATTTATTAACAAATTGGTTTTTTTAAATAAATATTTTGGTGGACTTCATTGTCAAACTTCTGAAGGCCTCAACTCCTTCATTGTTAGATGGATTCCCATAACTTCTCTTCTCTGTCTTATAGGGGTTGTGATGAGGATGTAATAATGTTCATAACAGCACTGGGTACAGCATAAAATGTTAAGTATATAGAAGGCATAGTGATTCTTATCCTGTTTCCTATTTTTTGTGAAGTGAAATGAAAAGGCCATCTTGTCTCTTTCCATGGTGAAAAATCATAAAGTGAACTTAAGTTTGTAAACCTAAGTGAACAGCTAAAAGCTTAGCAACTTTTATTAGCCAACACTTGCGATCTTTAAAAGTTACAATGGCCAAGATATGGAAGTAACCACACACACACACACACACACACACACACACACACACACACACACACACACACAGGCAATGGAATATCACACAGCCATAAAAAGGATGAGATCAGCAAGATTGGGGGTCAGGAGGTCCCCCACTTGTCTCTCCCACAAAAACAATAAATAAACAACTACAGACAGATGAAAATAGCTCAGGAAAAGCTTTGAACTACAAAAAAGCAGCCAAAACACTGTGGAACTCAAAAACTGAGCATGGCCGCATAGAAAACCATAGGAAGCATGTTATCTATGTCACCCCATCCCCCGGTCCAGGGCAACCCAGTGCCAGGAGGAATCCCCACAGAGAAATTTCACCCCACAGGGAAAGGGAGAACAAGAGAAGCCCAGCATATGGGCCTGCTATGAAGTTTGCAGCCTTTGCTACCAACGATTCACACAGTCTTCTCCAATGCTGATCCCAGCTGATGGGGCCCTTCCAGAGTCCCTGCTGCTGCAAGTCCTCCCCTGGGCTGGAGCTATTGCTGCAGTGAGACGTGTCCCTAGAGTCCCCAAACCCTACTTTCTGGGGTTGGGATGCCTCAGTGCTTTGCCAAAAATGTGACCAAAGCTGCCACTGCTTTGAACCCTGCCCTCCAAGTTCCCAGGTCCTGGCTCTGACCTGTCATTGCTGAGGACCACCGGGCTGATGCTCCGAGCCCTGCCCCTGGGTCCCAGGTCATGGTTCTAGCCTGTCGGTGCCAGGACTGTGCTGCTGCTGGTCTGAACACCACTTTAAATATATATGATTGCATTCCTCAATTATTCTCCCATAAAGTAAAAAAAAAATCTAAACTCAAAAAACGTAGTAGGTATCAGTAACATTACAATTTTTCAATAATTTTAATGAATTATTTTCTAGTTATATGTATGTTCAATAAAAATTATATCTCAAGTTGGAAATAACACATTTTTCATCACAGTGTAAGTTAAAATCACAACACACACATATACAAATAGACAGCTGCACATATATTTGTAAGGTTAAAGTTGAGACACTTCGGCATACACATATGAAAAATTATTCATTTATATTTTTACAAAGAAATCACTAAAGGATGCTTTATGTTTTAAAATTATGTGAAAAAGCAAAATATATAATCTATATTAACATATATATTAATCAAAAGGCAAATTATGCCTAGCACAAAAGGAACTAAACAGAAATATAAATTATATCAAAATATTGTGTGTTTTGAGTGATGGGATTTTAAGTGGATTGTTTAGTTTTAGTTTTTTTTTTTTAATATTTTATTTATTTATTTGAGAGAGAGAGAAAGAGTGACCGGGGGTGGGAGGGTGAGGAGCAGAGGGAGAGGGACAAGCAGACTCTGCACTCAGCATGTAGCCCAATGCAGGGCTCAATTCCATGACCTGGGCCCAAATCAAGAGTCGGACACTTAACCAACTGAGAGCCACCCAGGAACCCTGGAATTTTTTTTTTTTTTTTAGCTTTTAAAAATATTTTTCTACAATGAGAAAATAATACTTTGAAATTAAACAAGTGCATATAAAAAAGCAAAATAGAGAAGCAAACTAGAGAATAGATATTCCAAAGCATATCATCTCCAAGTGGAATCAAGGAGGATAAAAAGTAACACACGTCTTGGGTAACTCACAGCAGGGCCTCACTTCTTTCCTGAGTAGAGAATGTTTACTATTGCTGGCAGCCTTCCCAATCAAAAGCCAGCTCTCAAACTTTAATAAGGATACTGAATTTATCAACATGTCTGGCAATTGTCAGCACATACCATTATTTTTAAAATATAATTGAAGTGCTTCAGGAGCACACATTCCTCCTTCAAAGTCTATCTTTATTACCAACTATCAAATCTTTTCAAAATTGAGCAGATTTTCAGGGAAACTACTTGAAATAGAATTCTCTCCTACTCATCTCAGAGTTCAGCAAAGTATTACCAAAGATATCCTGTGGATTCATTTTCAAAAGTGCCTGGGTGAATTTCCAAGTTCCCAGGTCCTGGCTCTGACCTGTCATTGCTGAGGACCACCGGGCTGATGCTCCGAGCCCTGCCCCTGGGTCACAGGTCATGGTTCTAGCCTGTCGGTGCCAGGACTGTGCTGCTGCTGGTCTGAACACCACTTTAAATGGTGTTTAAACCCCTTGGGGGCTATGGACGTGAGTTTCTACCCCTTGGGGGCTATGGACGTGAGTTTCTACCACATACTGCCATGACACATCTATTTACGTATGCACATATGCATATGCATGTACCCGTGTATATATACTCATTTATTCATTCGACATATGTTTTCATAAGATAGAAAATGTACACTGTTGATGTAGTAGTAGGCAAATCGTATGAGTGAATACCACCAAGATGAATGAATGAAGACATCACAGCAGAAACCGTTTTCACAAGGGAACCTGAAAATACTAAGGCCTCAGGTCTTTTGCACGGATATATGACCAAGTTTGGGGAAACATCTTAAAAAACTCTCCTCCTTTACAAAAATTAGGACACTGAAGGACAAGTGCCCCTTCCTTTTCTTCTCTGACTTTGTCTAAAGTTGGACAAAGACAGCCTATAAAGCTTTAACCACGATCGAAACTTAGTAGGTTGAGGATCATGATATGCAAAGGTAGGAAAACCAAAAAACTTGGTCCTGTTGACACTGTTTAGCTACTGAGTAAGTTAAAAAACTGTCATGTTTATAGACCTCTTTTTATGTTATTTAATACAAATCTTGCTGTTAAACAGCTTTTTGGGGATTGTATATGCTGAACGCATCCTAATTTATGTACCTTCATGGTCTATTCATACACGACTCACCTGATTTCATATATAAGTGCTCCTTTCAAAGTGACATGAAATAACAAGGCTTACAAATAACGTCTCATTTTCAAGTCATAAAGCGTTTCAACAAATCCTGATTTGGGTAATTTCTGAAAGTTGATAAATTACTAATGTATATTCAACAACTGGCATATTACGAAGAAGTAAATCACTGAAAATTATTGGATCTCCTCATTCTCTTCTCCCAAATTTTCTTTCGCTAACTCTTCAATTTGGGAAATGAAATTCAAAAGATTTAAAAAGCCTCATATGATCTATCTTCACATAAATTTCTCAGCCTACCACCTAAAACTTATCAGCTCTAGGGAGCTCGGACTTGTTTTATTACACTCCTGATATTATTAAGTTAAACTAATTCACAGAGAACTAGAAATTTCTCTACAAATGAAAATACACACACACAGACAGACATGCATGCCCTTTCTTTTCCAATTTCAGTGATTTACTGTTGATGACTGCAAAGAGCTAAGGCCAACCTGAATATAAAAGTTAAGATACCCTGAGCTCGAGTCTCAGGATGAAAGATTAAAGGTAGAAAGAGAAATGCCTTGGGTTTTATACTTTTATTTACTTATCACATACAATGAACAGAGTGTTGAGAGGCAGGGGTCTGTAAGCATTAATGAGAATTAATTCACAGTTTTCTTGGTGTGCTGGGGAATATCTTGTTGTAAATGAGGTCAAAGAAATGGCAAGAAGCATATTTATGTAAGAGTAAATGGGAAGATAATGTCCAGATTCATGCGTCATATGGAATGAGAATTTAATAAATATTGGTTGACATAATAGGAACACCTTCCTCTGACTCTGAGCCAAAAGTAATGGGGCTGAAGAAGAGAAATGTGTCATTTCTTATTGTTTTCTTTGGAAAAATTGCAGGATTTTTCCAACCATTAAATACAATGAGGAATTATCCTTCTTCAATTTAGACCTTGCACTTGTAGATTGAGCTGATCATTGTAATGAAAATATTAAAAAAAATATTACACACAATATAATTCATATTTATTGTTTATTAAACAAATCATTACTCCTACTTCTAAGAGCCTAATATTCCATCACTTTATTGCATTTGGAAATGCACATGGACCATAAGCACAACAATTAAAGGCACCCACTTCTTATATCCCCTGCGCAAGGGAGATAAAAGAAAGTATCTAAGTTTCACGTTGCTGTTATAACGAACTACCATGAACTAAGTGGCTAAAGACAAAACAAAACAAAACAAAAAAACTACTTATATTCTCTTACAGTTCTGGAAGTCTGAAGTCAATTTTATAGGACTAAGATCAAGGGGTTGGTAGGGCTGGTTCTTTCTGGAGGTGATAGGAAGGAAATCCTTCACATTGTCTTTCCTCCTCCAGCTTCTGTGATCACGTAATCTTCTTATTTAGGCCTTTTTGTCTCACTCTTGTATATTACATTTAGTTTTCACCTGGATATTTTGGAATACCCTTCCTCTCTGAAGATCCCTAACTTAATCACATCTGCAGTCTCCTTTGTCATAAGATTCACAGGTATGAGGAATTAGCAAGTGGATATCTTTGGGAGGTCATTATTCCAGTTTGTGGCAGATATCTCCCTATACATAGACCTTGACTTGATAGTCTTGTAAAGAAAAGTATCAATTACTAAAATCAATCAACAATGATTAAATATAAAGACTCTTAATAATGAAGAGATTTATGCAGGATCTCTGGAGGTCAAGAATGTAGATCACCTGGATCTCGCCTCTGGAAATTCACTCCATCTATGCTGTCCTTAATGTAAATATTCTGAAAGACCACATTCCTCAATATTGAATTAAAGTAATTGAAGGTTACAAAGGGACTTTAAACACTTTGGAATGATGCCTGCCTTTGATTAAGAATGTACCCAGGAAACCATATCTGCATTTGTCTCCATTAATTAAGAAGGCAAGAAAATGAAAGCATCTTCAATGCAGTCAAATACAGCTGTAATTCTTACAAAAATCCAGAAATTAAATTTAAGCTAAATGATATTATAGTTTATGTACTAAGAGGGTAGTGGGGGAAGGGATAAAGATGCTCACCTTAAATAATAAATCCTTCTTCCCATAACGAAGCTCCTTCAGCTGGGCTTGGATTTTTTTTGACTGCAAGAACAGAAACATAGGTTAGTGCCTTAATTTCATTTATATTTTCAAACCTGAAGATTAAAAGTATTTTAAACTGTACCAGAATTAATTTTACAGTCAAGCAAAAGCTTAATCTCTGCTTTAGATGCTGGCCATCCAGCTAGTCTAGGCAGGAGGACAAAACCAAAGCCTGTGCAACAGAACCATATTGCTTTTTTCTTTGTAGAAATTTTACTTTTTAACCTTTAATTTTTTAATTTGAGTATAGTTGACACATGATAGAAGCCATTCTGTTTAAAAGGCAATATTTAAAGAAAGTAGTTTATTGTTTCTCTCCCCAGCATCCGCTCCCAAAAAATACACACAGAGAGAATTTTAGTCACCAGAGCATGTCCAACAATTCAATTTTAGATGCTAAGTATACCTATGTATATGTATGCCTCAGTTTCACTGCTTACTTTCAACTACTTCTTCTTTAAGATTAAGTATGTGTAAATTAAAGTTGACAACCAAGTTTGAATTTGACATACGTCTAAAGGGAAGGCAGCAGGCAAACGTGACAGGAAGTCAAGAGAGCAACTAGAATGCTAAGATGCTGAGGGGAAGGGTGTTTCTCTGTAGAAGAATGCACTTTTTAAGACAACTATGCCAAATACAACAGGCTTTAAACCAAGGAAATTTCTCTCAGCAGGACATGTTTGCTAATGGAAATATACCTGGTGAGCCACAGATGATAATCCCATCTTCCCATTTCTCCAGAGCAGACCCAATATCAAACATTCTAACATAACGACCCCAGTTATTTGTCCTTCTATATCTAAAATTACGGGTTCTGACTCCTCAGTAGAACAAAAACACAAATAGATTTAACATAGTCACATAAAAAATGATAATTGAAAAAACTAGTATAATAGGTGAATAGGAATGTAAAATGGTATAGTCACTTTGGGCAACAGTTTGGTGGTTTCTTATAAAGTTAAACTTACACAAACTGTATTATACAGCAATTCTTTCTAGATTATTTGTCCAAGAGAAATGATAATATATACATGAATGTTTATAGTATCTTTATTCATAAAAGAGTCAAAAGCTGGAAACAATGTTCATGTCCATTAACTGGCGAATAGCAAACATTTTATGGTACCTTCATGAAATACTACAATACTGTTAAGCAATTTAAAAAAGTGAGTTAAGTACTGAAGCATGTAACAGTGTGGATGGATTTCAGAAGCATTATACTATGTGAAATAACCCAGTCACTAGAAGCTATCTTTTGTATAATGCCATTTATATGATACTCTGAAAAAGACAAAGGATAGGGAAAGAAATCAGGCTAGTAGTTGACACTGGGTGGGGATTTGTGGCAGAGATTATAAAACAGCAAGAGGAAATGTGGGGGATGATGAAAATGTTTCACGTCTTTAATATACACATTGATCAAACCCATCCAATGGTATACTTAAAGAGGGTGAATTGTATGTAAATTGTATCTTAATAAAATTCAGTTTTAAAAGTAGCTGTTCATAGTACATACACAAAATCCTCACGGGACTATTACATCCCATTAAACTGTGTTGTTATGAAGGTCCTCTCAACAAATAAAGCCCACTCCTATTTTTGAAATACTATAATTTTCCTAGCTTACATCGAATGTATAGGAGTCTTTCACTGAATCAACTGCAGCTATACTATAGTTCAGTTTCTTATTATATTCAGAACATGTCTAATGATGCAAGATAGGAGAGTCTGCCAAGTGGGAGACTGTTACGATGGTGTTATAATTCCTAAATTCTTGTCTAATGCTGGAAGCACCATCAATTAAAAGTGTTGTCTGTGATATACCACCACAAGCTCTAATATTAGAAACTGTTTTTATAGACACTCCTATCATGACCACCTGCATTCTGTGCTCTATTGAATCAGGAAATTGATAAGAAAGAACAAAAAGAAAATAAAATGAAAAGAAAGAAAGGAAAGGAAGACGAGACAAGGAAAGAGGGAGAGAGGAAAAGTGAAGGGGGGAGAGTGGTGATTTGAGAGAGAGAGAGAGAGGAAGGGGGGGAGAGTGGGAAGCAGGGAGGAAAAGTCTGACATATTAACAATTCGGAACTGTGCAATTAAACTCTATACCCAGAAGAAGCAAGGATTCGTGTTTTTTTACAAACTAGCTACTATTTTTTTCATTTCCATAAAAAGTCATCCTCTTTCCCTTGATATGTTTACTGAAAGTGAAATGCATGATATAATGCATAAGAAGACAAAGAGTCATCGTTGTATGTGCACAGTTAATCCTGGCTCTTGAGAATAAAAACTCTCACTTGAAACCCCCAGCCTCCTGAATTTATACGTCTACCTCAGGATTCTACATTTATTACAACCCTGTTCTCCTGGCACAAAATTCCCCAAGTAACCCCGAATAATGATATTTCAGACATAGCATCTCTCTCTGGGTACATTAATTTCATCTCCAAGACATTTGCTGGTTTTCATGGCCATCCTTAATTTTGTGCTACTGATTTCAGGAAAGAATCATTTCTGTTATCTTCTCCAACCTCAAATGCACAGTGGATTGGCATTGTTCCCCTGCTGCTTCAATCTGTTAGCCAGGGCTCATTTATAGCCAGGACAGTCCCTCAGGTAAAAAGACTTTATCTTTCCATACGAATGTTGGCCAATATCAATGGGGAATGAAAGGTTACCACTACATATGGTGTGCACGATTTGCCCAAGTTCACATCTACTCTTTCAAATAATTAACGCTCTCCTTTTTTAAGTGTCAGAAAGGACTAATTTTAACCATTTGGGGTGTTCATTTTAATGCATATTTATGCTGAATGCACAGAATATAATTAAACCTTTTATTCATAACTTGAATTAATTATTAAAACATCAGTTTTTGTGTTATGCAATGATTCATTCAGGAACTATAATAAAAGGCTGCATATCTTTGTTCTGCATTAAATGAGCAAGAACAGTTAGATTTCCTGAGCTTAGTTAAGGTTATGTAGAAATACATTTTTTAGAAATTTTCGTCACACTCATCACTTCTCCGCATTGTATATTCCAGCCATCTTCTAATGTTCAGTGAGTTAAAAAGCAAAATCCTATCTAAAGATCTGATGAGGGCATGCAAAGTAAGAATAAATGCATTTTGCGTTGAGTACATTTTGTAATGCACATTGACCTAAAACCCCACTGACATTTCGTTTTCTTTTAGCTTCCTAGGGCGTCATTTTGAAAAGTTAAGATTATCAGAAGGGTAATCTTCAGACCATTGAGCTATTACTATATCGGGGATTTTTGTAATTTTTTTTTTTTTTTTTTTTTGTGGGTAGCAAAGCAAGGTTTATTGAGAGATAGCAAAGTGATAGTACAAAACTCCCAAGGAGGGAGGGGACCCAAGAGGTTTGCCCGATTTTAGTAATTTTTAAAACTAACGTAAATGTCATTTTACACGTTGATGTCTGTGAATCACAAAGTTTTCACAAGTGTATAGTAAAATTAAGTTTGTGATAATGATTATGATGATTGTAAGTATAATAAAAAGAGAAGATGAAGACAAAGAAGGTGGTCATGACAGAATATTTTATTTTTTCATTTAATTTTACTTTTTTAAGATTTTATTTATTTATTTATTTGACAGAGAGAGAGAGCGAGTACAAGCAGGGGGGAGTGGCAGGAAGAGGGAGAGGGAGAAGGAGACTCCCCACTGATCAGGGAGCCCCATGCGGGGCTCGATCCCAGGCCCCTGGGATCATGACCTGAGCTGAAGGCAGATACTTAACCAACTGAGCCACCCAGGCACCCATGAAAGAACATTTTAGCTAGTCTCTGAGGTTTTTCTTTTCTACAATTCATGTCCAAATAGCATTTCCTTCATGAAATAATAGTGAAGATGATCGTAGTGGTATTTGCTGCAGACGCTACTGTTTTCAATATTCTGCCCTGGCAATTTAAAACAGTGGTAATCCATTAGCTGTCAATGGGATCTGGATATTTATTTATCTATGAATAGTTTAGGGTCAGTGATTTAGAAGACAGCTCCTTTTTGGCTCCTAAACTGATAGAGGACATTACTATTTTGTTTTGGTGGTAGTGGTGGTGTTAAAACAAATAATTACTTTTATTATATTCTTGGGAAGTGTTTTTGTGACAGGAAAAAAATATATATATATATAATATATATATTTATATCTCCATTATTGCCCAGAATGTTAAACTCTAAATTTTTTTCCATAAATAAATAGAGATAGGGCAAATGAATAAACTGATTTCAACATTATGCAGTATAACTATATGGAGCATCTAGGAATTCATAAATTAAAATGTAGATATAATATATCCTCTAAGGAATTGAGATGAATTTAAAAAAAATGAATCATTTATGAACTAAGGGGCTAAAAAATACAGGTCGACCCAGTTGTTGTTGTTGTTGCTTATTTATTCATTTGTTTGTTTGTTTCTAAACACGACAGGCAACTTTGCCTAGGGGCCATCTCTCTCCCATGAGTGTTGAGGGGACTCTGGGAACATGGCAACCATCTCAGAATATAGCTCCAATCCACATAGTACGTATTCAAAAATTGGTTCCACTTGTTTACCCTCTTGTAAGTAATATACAGAAACTGCACAATACACGTGTAATATTTCTAGAAACCTAGCAAATTAAACAACATAAGCATCTATGTCTATTCAGACAGAAAAGTATAATGGGGGCGCCTGGGTGGCACAGCGGTTAAGCGTCTGCCTTCGGCTCAGGGCGTGATCCCGGCGTTCCGGGATCGAGCCCCACATCAGGCTCCTCTGCTATGAGCCTGCTTCTTCCTCTCCCACTCCCCCTGCTTGTGTTCCCTCTCTCGCTGGCTGTCTCTATCTCTGTCGAACAAATAAATAAAATCTTAAAAAAAAAAAAAAAAGAAAAGTATAATGAAAGAAACACTACACTGGCTCATATCCACGAGCTATTCAGTTCAATTACTCATTTATGGAGCATCAACCTTTAGTTTCCATGTATTGAAAATCTCTACTCATTTCATGCACAACGTTATTATGAAGGCATTATAAACAGGTTATTATATTTCATGTTAGACTCTAACTTCACTGTTGAATGGCAAGTACTTTTACATGTCCATCAGGGAGTATTCTCAGCTTGTTTACTAAAAAAAAAAATCCCAAGATCTGGATAGGCACATGACCACCAACCTGATGACATTTTGCAGACTCCATTCAGCTTGGCTAGGCATGTAACCTACGTCTGGCAAAGAGGATGCAATGAGACATGTGTCACTACTTCTTAGCGGACTTCTAAAAAGCAATGCTTGTGAGTCACCCGGTAATCTTCCCTGTCCCTTCTGCTAGAAGTGATAATAACAGGGAAAGGTCATTGGGACAAAAGGTGGCTCCACAATTAGGAGATGATAGTGGTATTTCACCAGCTCTGTGCCTTACTTCTAACTACTATGGGAAAGGGGTTAAACTTTTAACTTGTGTAAGCCACTGTTCTTGTTCTATCTATACCATTTGCCTTCCCCCTTCCTTCACAGATATCAGATCTACTTTGTGGTATGAGGACTCTCATGCCTGCTCTTCATCATTCACAGGTTTTTGCACTAACAAATTCCTCACACAACGGGCCTCATCTTTTTGTGCTTGTTGGAGGATCCAGCTAACACAGTGACTGTGGTCTCCTCTCCTCCAGGAATAAAGAACCACTTACTATGACACTCTATCACATTACTGTCACTAAGAATTCCATGAGCCACATGTCTATAGCATTAAATAGGGGATCATAAAGCACAGATGGATTTGGGAGATCAGAAGTATAGGAAATTGACTTTAGTTAAATCTGGATTAACCAGAATGACTCCCCCATCCTCCACCAAGAAATGCATGAAATAATTTCCCTGCCTAGCAAGTAGAACCAATAATTGTATTTGTTTCTTAAAGTATATGGTCAACCCCAGAATCCTCATTCTGACATTTCATTGTCATTGCAAAACTCTGTAGACATCACACAGATGGTTCAAAAAATGAAAATTGCATGGACCTCCAGGTATTTGCTATTAAGAAAATCCTGATAATCCAGTTAAGGAAGGAATCCATAAAAATCACTTTAGGGAAGCAACGCTTAACTGGCTTAATTTCTTTCTTTCTTTTTTTTTGGTTATGCAATTTTAAAACACCTCAAAATACCTAAAAGTTTAAAATCTGTTTTCATTTTCCTATTACAGTGTTTTCATTTATGTTAGTGACAGAAGAAATCTCCAGGTTTCTGGGTTAAGAAAGAACAAATCTGGCACTAATATTTTGGCACTCTTTACTCCGTTGAAGCTAGAAAATGTACTCACCTCTTCTGCATGGATGCCACACAGCTTGCTTCCTGACAAGAGTTTGTTCTTCAAGCTTTTATTCTGATGAAAGAAACATAGTTTATTGCTAAGAAATTATAAAGCATTAACAAGTCCTTAAATACGTCAGGCGCATTTTCTGTTTTGTTCATGGATAAGTCCTTCAGGATAGGACATGTAACGGATTTGTATAAACTGAATAGAATCTGTTATGTAAGAGAATGTTTCTTTCATTCAATTAACATTTTGATATCTTCACATTAACATTATTGTTTTAAAAGATGGAACTTTATTTGGCTTACATTTAATGCTGTTTTATTAAATTTGCATATCTTATGTGATAAAATAATTTCAGTTTCAAATTTGCAATTGATGCTGCTTTTTGAAAGCACATCTCTAAACAGCAAGCATTGTTTTTTTTTTTATTATTATGTTCAATTAGCCAACATATAGTACATCATTAATTTTTGATGTAGTGCTCAACAATTCATTAGGATGCTGGTCACCTTGGATCCTAGTATAATGTAGTAACAGACCCATGAGGGTCTGTATTCCCTTTAAAGACTAGTTTTTGAGTCCTCTTCTATTCTGGAGGCCTGTGAATTAGACTCAAAAGGCTTCTTGGGATGTTCAGAAGCCATTTCTTTTTTCAGATCAGTAAGTATACTCTCTCTGCTGGGCTTGAGTCTGGACAGATAATGATAATCCCTTGAACTCACCATAATTGACCTTGATTCATAGATGAATGTTTGTTACTTCTGACATAGCAGCCATGTGTTCTCAGCCATCTGAATCTAAGCCCTTACAGCTATTCAATTGTATCTGCCTCATTATGTTCAGGCTTTTCTGTCTTTGTCCTGCTAACTCAAGTACTTTTAGACAGGCGGGCTAAAGGGGAACAGAAAACTTGGTGAAACCCGGGGGTTTCAGACTTTGTACTGTTTCTGCAGGAGCAAACCATGTAGTGGTAAAGTACACCTCATGCATAATGACTCATAAGGGAATCGATCTGATGAGTGCTATGAGAAAACTGAACACAATTTATGCAGAATGAATAAATGAATGAATGAATACATCAAATTTGAGAGTTCTTCACTTACAATTTTCACCTTTTGAACATCGTTTCCTATTTTCAGAGAAGGAGTACAGCTGCCTCAGTTTGAAAGAAATCTTTGGCTAATTTTTCTTCTTTAGGGAAGAGTCGAAATTCTAAAAAGCTAATTTCTTAGAATTTTAGTACTATGAAATGATTTACACAAGTGAGGAATTATTTTGATTCACTCAAGTAATTTTTTTTGCAAATATTCATATTTATCATACAACAAAGCACGAGATTAGAGTATTTAAAGAGATTTTAATATATATTATTCCTATACAGAAAAAAATGTAAACTATATATAACAAGGGGAGGAATACCAGTGTTCTAACTCTGTGGTGGTGTTCAGATTTCAGGTTTAAAAAATACCCTAGTTTCCTTCTGTTTGTGTCTATTTATGATATTTTTGACACATGTAATCTTAATTTTTTCTCATAAATGATCTATTTCTCCCTTTTTATTCCTCCTATCATCTTTGTACATAGAAATATCTTCACTATCTCTAGAGATTTAATATTCACTTAGATTTTTTGTTTCTTTTTTTGAGAGAAAGAGAGAGAGTGCATGTGAGCAGGGGAGAGTGGGGCAGAGGGAGAGGGAGAATCTTAAGCACGCTCCATTGCCCAGCGCAGAGCCTGACACGGGGCTTGATCTCACAACCCTGAGATCATGACCTTAACTGAAATCAAGAGTTGAATGGTGAACCGACTTGAGTCACCCAGGTGCCCCAGATTTTTCATCTTTTTTAGGGTTATGGTCTTTCAGCAGAAGGACACGGAATTTAAATAAGGTCTATAGTTTGTTTAATAGTATTGTATTAATGTTAATTTTCTGGTTCAATAATTGTATTATCACTCTGTATGATAGCGTATTAGAGATTTGGGGCAAAGATACATTAGAACATTCTATTCTAATTTGGCATGCCCTTTTCTATGTCAAAATTCATTAAAAAAAAGTTAAATGATCTGGGGTGCCTGGATGTCCAACTCTTGATTTTTGGCTCAAGTCATGATCTCAGGGTCCTGGGATCACCTCCAGGCTCAGCGTGGAGTCTGCTTAAGATCATCTTTCTCCCTCTCCCTCTGCCCCTCCCCCTGTTTGTGCTCTCTAGCTCCCTAAAATAAATAAAATCTTAAAAAAAAAAAAAAGTTAAATTATCTAAAAAATAAAATTAAGTCTGAGCTGCTTGAAAGTGAGCCAGGCAGCTCTGGCCATCATAGCACACCATTGCCCAGCCAGATCATCTTGCTATCTCAGGGGATGGTCAGGAATTAAGCTGTCATCTGGGTCACTTGCAATGGAAGAAATGGGGAAGAGTGCTGTGGAGGTGCAGAGACCTATAAAGACTGCGTGGAATTTCTGGTGTGCCTTTTCCACCTATTTTCAAGGGGCTATCAGCAGCATGGTGGGTGAACACCTCTAGAGCTTTGAGCAACATCAAGAGCCCCCCAGGGATTGAGTCCCTTGAGCTAGAGTGAAGATGTGATCCTGAGGAATGACAGCGTCATGTCTCGAAATCAGCGGTGTTTCTCTTCTCAATGAACAAAATCACAACCAGAAGTATCTTTTGCATATTCTGTCACCAAGTGCTGCTTCAATGGGTCCTATGCCAATGGATCAGCACCCAGAGTCCCAAGAGGGGAACCCCGCCATTCAGTCTGGCAAGCTGTGGCATTTCCTCTCCTCAGCCAGTTCCAGCTTTCTAGAGCCTGACTATTCTCACACCTACTCCACTGGCACATGGTTCTAGAGCCTCAGCCTAATAGGAAGTATAAACCCTTCCTAAGTCTCCTCCAGCATGACAGATACCTAGCCCATCCTCAGGAACGGGCTCTGTAGGATGCAATTCTGCCCAGAGAGCCAGAAGCATGGGGTTGTTCTTCAATCTGCCTCTCAGATCAGCCCGCTGTAAGAAAATGTATTCCAACCCCCACCCAGATCGTGAACATGCCAGGGCCAGCCTTGCAAGTGAAAAAAGCCAGTCTCCAGAGAGAAGAAATCTGTTCTTTTTTTAGACTTGAGTTTGAAGAAGAGAATTCCTTTTTTTCAAATCTGCTCATGATTTGCCTTCCTCAGGGGCCCCCCCGACTTCCATACACAGTGCAACCATTCCTTTAGCTCTTTCACTGTTAGTGTCATCTGGGAAAAATTAGCTTTCTTTTCAGCACAAAACCACTGGGGCCACCCATGTGGATACCCACAGCATCTTAGACAAATTGGAGATGAAAGACAAGGCCTGGTCTATGATATGGCAGCAGGACCTCCCTGCAAATCGTTCCAGATAAAATGACACATTTCTCCAGTATCATTCATCTCTCTAATCTGGTGGACAGCTTTGTGTTCAGTATGAGCATGGCCTTTAGCACGTGACAACTCAGGAAGTCCCTGCTGCCAATGTTCCCCAGCCACACACACCCCACTTGCTCCTGTGGATTAGCTCAGAAGGTGGAAAATAAATGAATTTGTAGATTAACAAATAATAGTAAAATAAATAAAAATTAAAAAATTAAATTAAGATAAATAAAATTGAGACAAGATAGGCGAAGTGTACTGGATATGAAGATTTATGTACCAACACAAAACCATCCACATCTGAGTAACATGATTAGAAATGATAATTCATTTAATAATATATTTAAAATTTAGTGTATGTGGCCTACAGTATTTAAAGTTTGCACCGTCACCTAAAGCTTTTTTCCTTTTTTCTTTCCTCCTTCTTTCCTTTCCTTTCTTTCTTTCTTTCTTTCTTTCCTTTCTTTCTTTCTTTCTTTCTTTCTTTCTTTCTTTCTTTCTTTCTTTCTTCTTTTTTTTTTTTTTTTGTCATTCTGTTCAGTTTTGAGATGATAGGTAAAGCAATGAATAGAACATCATTTCACTGGAAATGCTTACGATGGGCTTGGACAATGCACCTGGAACTGCACAGGGAAGACTGCTGCTCCTCAACATGGGTATCCTGGTGCCCCCTCCTCCCGCCCCCCGAGCAGTGTTTCCATTATGTGTCCACCGTCTGTGCGGGCAGATGATAATTCTGGGCAACGGTGTAAACCATGTAAAGTAATGTGTTTCCATTAAGCTAAATGTCATTTCTAAAGCTTAGGGGTTAGAGGATTTCACTCTTTGAAATATACCCAGAAGTGGGGATACTAATTACAGTCACCCACAAGGGGGGGCAACTGTGGGACACAAGGGAGACTTGTCAAGGCCCGTACCAAGATTGTTCTCAGATGGCATGTTCTTCAGAAATACGGATGGCACAGAGCACTGAAGAAGGAATACTGACTCCCAGACAATTCCCTGATTTAACCTTTTCACTTATGGTTAGTGAGCATACTTCTTTAATTCCAGAAGGAACCGTGGCTTGATATCATTTAGGCACTAAGAACACAGGGTTTTTGTTTTTGGTTTTTTTGTACAGTTTTGTAAGCAGAATTGTGTCATTTCATTTACCCTCTAAACAACAGATCTCATCCCTATCAAACCTAATGATGCTTTTACAAGATCTAAAACAACTTACACATATAATTATACCCAAGATGCCAGGATCCAATTATGATTATGCCTCATTTGAGGGAATATGAAGAAAAGTAGATTAAAAGAGTCATCAAATGTTTAAATGTCTTTTCTTCCTGTCTGTCACACTTCTGCTATCCCTTATTCTAATAACCATACTCTGATTTTTCTTATGAGAAATATTTTCCCATGCTAATTCCATATGGCTGGTAGACTCTAACTCCACCCACTCTATCTAGGAAAAGGATAAAATTCAAGCCCAGTCAAACAGTCTTGGTCCAGATTTGGCAAAATAACATGAACACTGCTGATGAAAAGCTAATATAAATCTTTCCTTTTCGAGAATTACTAAGGAAAAGGTGCTGAGAGTCATCACTAAGTCAGAACCTCTCTGAGATGACCTAACAAGGGAAAAGAACACCTGAGCATGAAGAGAGAAATGCTGAAACCTGGTGATAGTGTTGGCCCTTCCTCCCTGCTTCATACGTGCCTGAAGCTAGTATGCTCCCGGGTGTTTCAATTACACGCTTCCAGCACCAGCCCTTCAGCTCTCTTGACACCATAGTTAAATCTTTGTGTCCATCCTATCTTACATAATCACATAATTCTATCACATCCTTAGGATTCAGAGTAGCAAAGAAGATCAAAATAACCATGCTTATATCTAATGCTTAGTGCCATAACTTATCAGGATGCAGGCCATCTATTTTGCCTTTTCTAAATGGAAGGCAGACCTTGCTTCTTACCTATTTAGGGAATGCTTCCCAACTGGATGCTGTACAGATTTGGGGTAGCAAGAAAGTAATGTCCCTATGGCCTTCTTGGAAACGCAGCTTGTATATGTGTCAGCCCCACCTAAAAATGTCATTTAATATTTCCCATTATCTATAGAATAAATCTCAAACTCATATCTGATAGTAACATAATATCTTTCTTAATAAATAGATCTGCTTAATCTAGTTTTAGTTTTTACTTGGGAACTTAAAACATCACATTTGCAGTAGAGTTTATATGGTAGCTCAAACCCACCAATTATTCTAGGCCACAAAACAGAAAAGAGATATAAGTCTAGTGTATCTCTATAATAATTCTATATATAAATGTAAAAATTCCAAAATTGCTGAGTCTAGATTTTACACCGTGCTTTCAAATGAAATTAGGTATCAAAAGGTATTATTGTTTGCAAATAATAAAAACCAATAATGGCCATATCAAACAAAACATGAATTTATTGTGAATATTTCAAGCAGAATAAAGTCTGGGAACTAAGGCTCAGAAAGGAGGCAGGAATCAAGTAAGACGGGGTATCTATGACTGTAAGACAGAATACAGTTATTGTGACAACTGTAAATCACTACACTTATTTACAAGGTGTAATGAGGAGGTCTCAATGAATTTTTATGGTAAAAGTCATAATCTGGGACCACTTAGGATTGTCAAATATAATAAATTATGTACATGCATTTATAATGTTATTTTCTAGATCGAAAATATATATAAACCACTGCTTCCAGGTAAACAAAAGTATGTGTTAATATCTCCGATGTGCAATTAAATGTAAACCAAAAGTAAAAACACCTGCAGTGGTATTCAAAATAAAACCAGAGACTGCTATGTCTAACTGTGGAAAGTAGCTCCTATTTTAGAATTTCCTAAAACTGATTGTTCAGAAACCACTATATATGACTGCTCGAGACCCACATTTATTTCAATTTAAATGTGTTTTTAAAATGCCCAGAGAATAGGCATGCTTTTTCAAATAAGTCTTTTTGTAATTGGAAATCTTATATCCCATATTAAGGAAAACAATATAGTTTAGATGTAATATGTTTACCTCTAAAATATTAGCAGATTTTACATTTTATAAATTATCTGGACTGAAATTTAAATCATGAGTGTTTGTTTTATTAGTTCTTAGATGTACTTTTTAAAAATTTACTTCTTACTCTTTCTGAAATCAGGATGTAGTCTACAACACTGTGCACTTTTCATTTAGTATTTATAGTTCGCCCACCTTAGGAAAGTTGTTAAGTCACCTTACAATTGATACTCCTTAAAATTGAAAGACTGTTATTCCACAGTTCTTGTTTCAAAATAAGAGGTAAAGAGGTCAATAAAGGGGAGAATTTTTTCCTCCCATTTAGAAAAGCTTACCTGCAGACAAAGTAGGGAAAATAAGAAATGTGTATTTGGCCTTTTTATTTGTTCTAAGCCACAGAAAAGACAAAAGTTTACTTCAAAATAGAGAGAGATAAAATTATCTATGAAATAGTTTCAAATTGACAATGGAGAAAAAAGGCCAAAGGCCTATTTATATCATAATATAAATACACATCTTTAGACAACTGAAATATCTTTTGTCAAAAAGACAAAGCTGTTCTCTTGAATTACGTGAAAATACAATGTAGGTATCAAGAGAGACACTTGAAACTAAATATTTTCACTAATATTTTTTTCTGAATCACCCTGTTGAAATACAATGTTATGATTTAATCTATATGTAGACTAACTGCTACTTTAATAAAGATTTATATTTTTACAGAAAGGTTTAAAATTGAGTAGATGTGAATGAAAGGATCAGTCTATAAACATTTAAATAAAGCCACCAGACAACCTTGCTATCATCCAAGTGGCGGCAGATACCCCAGTTGAGTGTTGTTGGCTTTGCCAGGTTCAGCTCTAAATTGGTTGCAGGTGTAACAGAAGTTTTGCAAGTGCTAATAGATTTCCTCATTGAGGTTAACTCGGGAAGAGATGGGATATTGCAGTTGGTTTTAATTCATTAGAAAATGTAAGAGTGCTTCATGAGAGTTTTATTCTTAGCTTAGCACCAAACTAGCTCTAATATCTAGTATAAATCATTTAACCCCTAGACATATGGGTCAACCTATGTTGAAATATCGGAGAATATCTAGGTCATCTCTTAGATTTCTTGCATCTTAAGGACTGTTGTCCTACTATTGAGAGAGGACGTGAGGGATATGTATGAGCTGATGACTTTTTCTGGTATCACTAAGAGATAATTGCATGGCATTCCAACTTACTGAGTAAATTAATTAGATATTCTGTGTCCGCTTAGCCCCATCTCACACCCACAAGATCACTTTTCAAATAGTACGGATATAATATAGCACAGTTGCTGGGTTCTTGAGGCAGAACAACTGTACTTGAATTCCACTTTTTATAAGCTCTGTAATTTTGGATGCATCTTGCATTCTCTGATAATTCCTCTGTTTTCTCATCCATACAATTAGGCAACTATCATGACCAACTTAATGGGGCAGTTGTATTAAATGAGATGATATAAGCAAAACATTTATGACAGTGACACACAAAGTGAGCACTCAAAAATATTAGATCTTATTATTTCAATAAAACTCAGTTCGTCTTGTACAAATAAAGAAGGAAAACCTTTTTTGATGATTAGAACAACACTAGAAGTTTCAGGATTTCAGCATTACAAATAAAATAAAATATATATTAAATATAAATAAAATGTAAATATATATAAATACATATATGTTTTGTAGGAGGTGGCAGATAAATTTCAAGCTAATGAGCTCTAATTTATCAATAAATAAAAGTTTATTGTGGAAGTCATTGCATTCAATGCTATTTCTTTCCATGTCTGACTTGTTTTTCTTTTAAAATAGACAATTCTCTTGCAGATGGAACCTGCTTTTGCTGTCATTAAAATAACTATCTTCCCTTATCAGAGAGTTCTCATTCTGATGGGTTAAAAAATGTAGCTAAATATATGAAATGTCATTCACTCCAGAAATAACTTTATGAAAAAAGCATTGATATTCTTGTCAACATTTATAAAAACCTTTTATGTACTAGGAATGGAGCTAAAACAATCCCTCTTTTCAAGGAGTTTGCAATCCATGAAGGAGGCCGAGAGTAGCACTCAAAGGCTCTGGAGAGGCAGCTACTCAGGGCGTTGACACTGAGCTGTCTTCAGCCGTGTTAAAGGAGTCAGCTTAATAACAGGAAGAGGGGAGAGAGGGGAGAGTAGGTGCATTGGAACTACAAGATGCTTGGTGGCATCGTACATAAAGAAGCAGTGAGCAGTGAGAGAGCAGGAAGATGAGACTAAAGAGGTGCACTGGGGTTAGCCACAGAGCGCCCTGTATGCCACTGAAGCCATAGCAATGAATGTGTAGCATGAAAGTCACATGAACAGATTCACTTTTTAGAAAAATAAAATAGGAAAAATTAATTTTGGATTTCAAATTCAGTAACACATCTAAAGTCTGCCTCCATTAAGTTTTATTAGCAGTTATAGTTCAGGCAGTATTCTATAGGGAGAATGAAAAAGTCATAGAGCTCAGTAATAACAGTGAAATCTGATTAAAACACGGGCAGAGGAACTGAAGAGACATTTTTCCAAAGAGGACAAAGGAAAGGCTAACAAGTACATGAAAAGGTGTTCGACATCACTAGTAGCTATCAGAAAAACACAAAGCAAAACCACAATGAGATGTCACGTCACTCCAGTTAGAATGGTTATCATCAAAAAGACAAGAAGAGAAAACAAGCGTTGGCAAGGATGTGGAGAAAAGAGAAACCCGGTGCACTGTCAGGGGGGATGTAAATTTGTACAGCCACCATGGAAAACACTACGGAAATTCCTCAAGACATCAAAAACAGAATTATGCTATGATCCAGCAATCCTACTCCTGGGTATATATCCAAAGGAAATGAAAACAGGATATTGAAAAGATGTCTGCATTCCCATGTTTATTGCACCTTTACTCACAATATCTAAGACATAGAAACAACTTAAGCGTCTGTCAGTGAATATATGGATAAAGAAGATGTGATACACACACACACACACACACACACACACACACACACACAAACACACCCCAGGAATATTATTCACCCATAAGAAGGAAGAAAATACTACCATTTGCAACAACATAGAGGGCCACTGAAGGCATTACGCTAAGTCAGAGAAAGACAAATACTCTATGCTATCTCTTATATGTGGAATCTGAAAAGCTAAACTTACAGAATCAGAGAATAGAATACTGGTTACCAAGACTTGGGGGAGGGAGGGTGGGAAATGGGGAGATGTTGGCCAAATGGTACAAATTTCCAGTTAGAAGATAAGTTCTAGGGATCTAATGTACAATATTGTAACTACAGTAGGTAATACTGTTTCATATGCTTGAAAGTTGCTAAAGAAAGATCTTAAATGTTCTAACCACCAAAAAGAAATGGTAATTATGTGACAAGATGGAGGAATTAGTTAAAGGTATGACAGTAATTAATTGCAATATATGAATGTATCACGTCAACATGGAATACACCTTAAACTTCGACAATGTTATACGTCAATTATACCTCAAAGTAAATCTGGAAAAATAATTGGGTGCTGAGAATATTTGTGTTTAAGCTATCACTTGTTGAATGCTTGTTTTGTGCCAGCTATTATACAAAGTACTTTATGTAAGTTATTTCATCGAATCCTCACAGGAGCCCTACAGGCAAAAATTCTTAATTGTCCCCATTTTAAATATTTATTTATTTATTTATTTATTTATTTATTTATTTATTTATTTATTTTCTTTGGGAGAGAGACAGACAGCGCGAATAGAAGAGGAGGTGGGGGAAGGGGGTTGGTGGGGAGAGGCAGAGGGAGAAGAAGAGAGAGAATCTTAAGCAGGCTCAGTGCAGAGCCCAACTCTGGGGCTCCATCTCATGACCCTGAGATCATGACCTGAGCCAAAATCAAGAGTCAGACACTAAACTGACTGAGCCACCCAGGTGCCCCTAATTATCTCCACTTCAGAAATGACAAAGCTGGGATTAGTCCAGGTCTAACACTCACCAAAAACCATGTTCTTCTCCAGCATGCTGTGGAGTTTTTACAAATTCTCCTTTGCTTATAGAGAAATAAAGAAGGGGGGAGGAGAGAAAGAAAGGAAAGCAAGAAGGCAGGAAGGAAGATAGAGAAAGAAAGTAAGTCCTGGATTTCTAATGAGTAATAGACAACAACCAAAATGTACATAAACATGAAATTTGTCCTTGAATTTTTAAATCCAGATACATGCATTTTTACCAATCAATGCAACCCCAACAGGTAATACAATAAAGCAGGGTTTATAAAATAACTTCACCCCTAGAGCAGTAGGACAAAGTAAATTTGTTGTGAAATCCTTAGGAAAGATCAGTTAATTCACTTGTAATTACTTCCGAGACTATCCTCCGCTCTCCCCAGTTAAGACTTGAACACCTGCCACCCCTGTCTTTGCAATCCTGCTGGGAATTCCTAGCCCAATAAAGTCATTCCATCCTAAGAACACAGTTGAGTAACTACAACAATTGAGAGGAGATCTCCTTTTTTCTTGCCTTTAAATTTGTGGGATAACTGAAACCTTTTCTTGCTTTTTCCCCCAGAGTTTTACTAACATTTCCTCAGGCCCAGGATAAAAAAAAAAAAAAGGGTTAGAACATATTTCCATGCTGAAATAAAAATGGTACGGCTGCATAAGACATATCAAGGCTCTGTCATTTAAAGCTAATGCTATTAACTTTAAAAATTGTTTTGTTCAGTCTTTGCTAGTCAGTCACCAGTGCACAAATGATGACTAAAGGTCATTAATGCTTGTTTATAAGAATAAATTTGGACCTAGTTTATTATTTATGACTTAATTGAAGCTTGCCAAATATTGACTGCTGTCAGCAATTCCTTTTTGACATAGTATTAGTGAAGCTCTGATGTTGTAGTTCAAGCCAGACAATAAAGTTTAACTTATAAATTTCAAAGGCAGATGATTTATTTAATCCTTGGGGTTTCTTTTTCCCCCCAAGATTGCTGAAAAATACCCACCAGGTATGGCAGTAAGAAAAGGCTTACCATTTGCTTTTGTGCTCCAAGCTTATGTAAATTAGCCCTGTTGATGGTCTTGTACATTGAATTGATTGGGTCATTAATAGAATAAAGACTTTTTTTAAACAATACCATAAATTTGACTCCACTAATAAGGGATGAAGTGAAAAAGATCTAGTTTTCTTCAATGCCCCCAGCCTAAATTTGATCTATAATTCCGTATATATACTATCCATAAACAGTACATGCACTTTTAAAAAATGTGTGCTAACTTTGTGTAATGCTCTCATTGCTGCTAAATCCATGGGACAATTCTTGGTTCTTGTTTTTCTTGTTATATTACCAGCATTTGACAGTCGATCATTCCCTCTCCTTTAAATAGTTGGGTTTTTTTTTTTCCCACTTCTTTTATGAAACGCCTCGCTCTTGCATTTTCTCCCCCCACTTCCTTTCTAAAATTCTCCCTCAATGGCTTTTTGCCAACCCCCAGTGCTTCTCTGACATCTCAACTCTGGAGTAACTCACGGCTGAGTACTTCCACATTTTCTCTTTGCCCTCACTAGCTCGATAATCTCATTCATGATCAGATTATGGCTTTAAACACAGTCTTTGGCAAGGTTTACCAAATTTTATCTCCTGGCTTGACATCTCTTCTCAACTCCCATCGCTACCTCACCCATCACATGTAGTCATCTCAAATCTCAGGTATCCCAAACTAGTGCCATCTTCTTCCCATCCTCCTTCACCTACAGTCTTCCCCTTCTTAATGTCATCTTTCTGACTGTTCACTCTAAGAACCTCAGAGCCTTCTTGACTCTTCCCATTCTGTCACAATGTAGGTAGGTTACCCAATACATATGGTTGTCTTCATTACAAAATATATGTTCGGACTTAATGTTGCACCTGTATTATTCTCTCTATTCTCTTTTTCAAGAACTCCTATTAGACACATATTTCAGACTGTCAATCTTTTATCCATGTCTCTTAACCACACACACACACACACACACACACACACACACACACACACACTCTTTCTCTCTCTCTCACACACACAAAACACATTCACTCACACCTTTTTATTTGTATGAAATTCTAAGTTAAATCCTCAGATTATGCTGAGACATAATTTTTCCAGACAAGAGTTCCCCACCCCCTGCCACCCCGAGTAGTTTTATTTTTATTTTAAATTATTTCAATGACTATAAATGCATCCTTTTTCTTTTCAAGTGCTGAGGTTTTTTTGTTTTTTTTTTGGGGGGGGGGTCATTTTCTTCTTCAACATCAGATAAAATCCTCTTTATTATGAACCTAATAAAGTTTGTACTGGATATTAAACTCAAAGCCTGTAGTTATGTCATAGAGAAATATATAAGGGATGGATTTCATTTATTTGTATTCTGATAATTCTCAAATTACATGTTTCTTTCATATCCATAGCTGAGTCATAATAATCCTTAGACCTGGACTCAATTTTGGATCTGGCTAACAAACAAACAAACAAAAAACAGCAGTCATATTTCTTAAATAAGAATATGTTTGGCTAGGAAGGTTTTAATTGAAAGGCTTTTGTCTAAAACTACTATGCAATTTTATATGGGACAGTCTACAACGTATGAAAAGCATAATTCTCCAATGAGGTCCAGCATGTTATAGGTTAAGAACTATATTAAGCTCCCCTCCCCACAAAAATAAAGTTTGAATTGTGGCTTCTGGAATAAGGACGGAAAAAAAAGGTATTTACAGATAGAAAGCCCAAGTGCTTTAATATAGGTACATCAGGAGAAATACTGAAGATGGGAAGTTTTCCTTTCTTTCAAACATTAGGTAGATGTGTCTATTTCATAGGTATATGCAAAACTAAAAATAGAATTTCTACTCTGGGAGTCTATAGCCATAGTTGGGCCTCATGTGCACTGATTCAAATGCCGGTTCTGAGGGAACTGTATGATTCCTATCATTCCCCGCTGTAGAAGTTACAGTCTTTGTTACAGAAAATCTGGATTCTACCTGACTTAGTGAACAGAACAAACTGAGCTGCACTAAGATCTTAGCACTGCTTAGATTGTTTCTTCTGGATATCTGCACAAACCATGGTTGAGTCTGGCTAACACTGCTGGCAACAATTAATAACTGCTTAGGGTTTTCTATTAACCTAAAGAAGTTCAGACACATCAACAGAAATTCCTGAAGAAAGTTTGATGCTTAAACCAAACATGCTTTATTTAGGGCCAAATGCATCTGCTGCCACCATTTTCTTAAGCACAAATTTGCTCAGTCTTATCTGAAAGTGTGCTCATAAACCTTAAATAGCAAGTATTTTGCCAGTATCCTTTCCTAGTTATTTAAAACTTAATAATCCTGCTACAGCAATTGCACTCCCAAGTGATTGGGCATGCTGAGAGAAGAGTGACTGGTGGTGCTGTAGACTTTCGCCTTCGAAAGGAAATTATGTCACTATGAATTTTTTGCATGTCAATGAGTATTTTGATCTTGGAGGAAACATCTGTGTTTAGAGTGCCTTCTGAATGCTATGGAGGAGGCAGCTGCTCATATAATGATGCTAAAGGATTTCATGGCAAAGTTGCCTCTCTCCATTTCAGGTTTGGCCTCTAATGGTAGGAGAAATTTCACCGTTAAAGCCAGAACTCTGGTTTTGATTTCATTCATTTTGTCATTTATTCATTTGTTCTTCAAATTTTAAACAAGTGCTCCTGTAAACCACGTATGGTGGGTACAGAAAGATGTTAACATACAACATTGGATGCTCCACATGATGTGTCATTAGGGAATTGAAAACTAAAACGGCAACGAGATACCACTACACACCTATTAGTATGACAAAAATTCACAACACTGACAACACCAAGTGCTTTAAGGATATGGAACAACAGGGCTTCTCATTTACTACTGGTGAGATTACAAAATGGTACAGCCACTTTGGAAGATGGTTTGGCAGTTTCTTATAAAACTCCATATGCTCTTACCATATGATCCAGCAATAATGGCCTTTGTATGTACTCAAAGAAGTTCAAAATTTACATTCACATAAGACCTGCCCAAGGATGCTTATAGCATCATAATTGCAAAACTTGGAAGTGACCAGGTGTTCTTCAGTAGATGAATCAATGAATAAACTGCATTATATCCAGAAAATGGAGTATTATTCAGCACTAAAAAAAAAAAAGCTATCAGGCCATGAAAAACAAAAGTCAACTTAAATGTACATCACTAAGTATAAGGAGTCAATCTGAAAAGGCTATATACGATAAGATTCCAACATTACAATATTCTGAAAAAGAAAAAAAATTGTGGAGACAGAAAAAAGTTCATTGTTTGCTAGGGGCTCAAATGAAGGAGATGAATAGATAGACCTCAAAGGATTTTTAGGGCAATGAAACTAATCTCTATGAGACCATAATGGTGGATACATTCTATTATACATTTGTCAATATCCATAGAACATACAACATGAGTGAACCCTAATGTAAGCTATGGCCTTTGGATGATAATGAGGGTCAATGCAAATTCATCACTTTCAACAAATGTACCACTTTAGTGTAGGATGTTGACAGTGAAGGAGACCGTGGATCTATGAGGACATAGTGTGTACGGGCACTGTGTACTTTCCACTCCGTTTTGATATAATCTTAAAACTACTCGAAAATATAAAATTACTAAAATAAACAAACAAACCTGTTCAAAACTATTAAAAACAAAACAATATCTGTCCTTAAATCTACGAAATAATAGACTACCGAGGTAATTGGTATATTTAGCATTTAAACCAAGTATATTGGATCTCCCCTGTAAAATATATGTTTATTAAGGAATAATATCAGTATGATTGCATAAAGAGATGGATGTTAATAAAAATATTTTTTAAAAACAGCTTTATAATAAAACTACTTTAACTTTGATAAAGTGGCTTTAGTCACAGAGAGCTCTTTGAAAGGTCCTAAAGTAGCAGTTTAATAATTAAGAACTTAAGATTTACTGAAATAATGGACTGTAAAACAGAGATCACAAATTAAGCTGTAAATATCCTTTCTGTTGTTTACTAAAGTAACTAAAAAATTACAAGCACATTAAAAAGAGAATATTAATAATTCTTCAACTTGACATATTTTCACAAATATACTCATTTTAAATAAGTAAAATGTATACAATTGATTTTATTTATCTTCTGTAGTCTTTACAAACTTTTCATAAAAACTGCTCACTGAACTTCCAATATGCCTGTAGAAGCACTTTGCTTTATTGTAGATATCATTCATGTCAGCAAACATTTTTTCCACTTTAGTTTATATTTACATTGGAATTTTAAGTGACTACTTTTGTTTTACGACTCAAAGGTTTGACTCCTGCTTCTAATAGAGTGGTCCCAGCAAAAGAGAATATGTATTTTGGGTAAATACTATTTACCTTTTTCTGAATATTTGAAGCATTTGGTTTTAAAATCAAGTTACTTTCAACTTTTTCTAGTTACTCCTCGTTTCTCTCCCAACTACATAGTCAAGTGCCTCAGTTTTGGCCTTGAAGAGCTCATGCAAAAGCATGCTATTGGTTCCCCTTACACAAGACTCACCCATTCTGTCCACAGAGATGTCAGAGATCAAGCATTATTTTTTTTCCCATTGCATAGACTGCTCTTGCTAAGATACATGTTCTAACCCTATTTTTTTTTGCTAATACTCAGCCCTTTCTTTTCATTATTGCTAAATATCTTTATCCAAGAATAACTTTTAGTTCCCTTAAACTATCACCAAAATATCTCGGTTAATTGAAAAGCAATGTAATTGAACTTTAAATGCATTAACACACTGAAATGCATTAACTCATTAAAGACTGGACATATCACAACGGACGGTATGAGTCTGCCAAAGGATTAAACCCATGTAACAGTAAAGTCACGAAACTTAGATTAGGTGAATCTCTTAAGTTCAGGTGGCAAACAAGAAACAAAGCCAAGATTCACATCCGGGTTTTGACCTCCATCGGCTCTCCTGTGTCCATGGCTCAGGCTTATAAAAACCGTATCTCTGTCTCCCACCCCAAAGTATCTAACAACTCGGCTTAGGAAAAATTCTCTCCTGTGAAGCAGTGATTGCCATGCTGTACAAAGCACTTTCCACAACATGGATACATCTGAAAGGACATATTGCTGCCTAGGATGGTACCAAAGTGAGGGAGAAGGAAGGCAGGGAAACTTCTTTTCAAAGACAAAAACAAAAACAAAAACAGAACAAAACAAAACAAAACAAAACAAAAACATGAAGCAGCTAAGAAAGGCACAGCACTGGACAAAGTCTGAGTTACCATAACAAACAAGGTGTCGTGTTCACCATCTATGATTTCACAATCTAACTTCTATATGTACAGAGAATGAAGGGAACCCTACAACCTTGATATCGACACAGAAATAAATGGGTTGTCTATGTACCATACTCGACCAGGAACTTCCGATAAGCCAGTGGATCTGAAAATATGTTTTCTGGACCAGCAACACAAGCATCACCTGAGTATTTACTAGAAATATAAATCCGTAGGCCCCAAACTGTCCCTAACTTACCCAGTCAGAAGCCTGAGGGTGGGCCCTGGCTATTCTGCCGCTCACTCAGGGTTGAGAAGCACTGTTTACCTGAGGTTTATACAGATCAGTCTAACGGGTATTCCATTCCTGGTTGTACGCTCACAGGTACATAAAGTCTTGTCTAGTTCATGTCACTTACAAAGGTTTGAAGGGAACTGCTCCGATTCCTTCACCACCACCACCACCACCACCCCCTGAGTGATTTTAACTATTACAGATGATCTGACTAGCACATGGCTACCTGCATATGCCGCTCCAATATCATTGCTAAGCAGCCCTCTCCAATATGGTAAAAGCACTCCCACAAATCTTTCTGGCTGCAGTTCTGTGACGGGCCTGTTTTTCATGAATATGATTCAAAAAGCCTTTAACATAAACCTTCCACTGTCTACACCTCATGAATAATAAATCAGTCATCTAAATAACCTTACTACAACCCACCTTCACAGGCACTCCCTTGGTATGGTGTAAGGGCCTTGGAACTCAACACTGACCATGTGACTGGCAATTATGCTTCCTCCCCAGCTCATCAGGGTTCTGATGCCAAATGCACACTCGGCTCGTGTTCTCCACTCAAGGATTTTTGGCCTGGAGTTCACTTGAGTCTCTCTTAAAGCTTAGAATTGGAGGTAGATTTTTTTTTTCCCCTAAGTCCCTCTATCAATCTTAGCATGGAATTATCTTTATCACAGAGTCGATGGCTTACCATCACAACTAATGATTTATAAATAACTCATTAATAATACAAATAAATACAGAACCGTTCACGTACAAAGCTGCAGGCATTTCACCATGCATCTCACATGCGTATTTATCTCTTGTGGTTCTTTTACTAGCTTCCTGGTGCTGGATGCCCATTTCGTCACAGAGAGGCTGTGCACTTCACACTATAACATTGCACTGTCCCAATCCTGGCTGTGTATCTGATACTTTTTAAAAATTTTAAATTCAATTCGCCAATGTATAGTACGCCATTAATTTCTGATATAATGTTCAGTGCATTTGATACTTTTATTAGTTAGAACAAACTGGGTTTAGTTCTGTGTGAAAGACATTCAGAATAGTAGAATCTTAAATAGGATAGAAATCTCTCTCTTTCTTTGACATTTCTGAGATAAAGTCAAAATGTTGTGACTCTATTCTTTGAAGGTGTTGAGAGCCAGACTCTTTCTCACTAGATGTGTTATCACCTCCCTGGTGTTGCCCTTGCCTGTTTGGTCCTCACCTCTATATCCACATTCCACCATCCAAGAAGAGGGAAAGAAAAAGAGGAGAGTAAAAGCTCTTCCTTTATGGATACAATCTGAAAGGTGCCCACATCTCTTCTGTTCATAGAACAATGGACAGAAATTAGGCACATGGCCCCAGCAAGCTGCAAAGGAAGCTGGGAAATGTTTATTCTGGGTATCAGTTTGCTTAAATGAAAATGGACTATTGTTTCAGAACACAGAGAACAGCTATTGCTGGAGAACTGTTGATCTTTGCCACATTTGCCTGGTTAACTAGGAGAACACATGAGAAGCACCGTTTTCAGCTGACAGCATTAGTCCACCTACTGCCCGCTCCAACTCTGAGCCTGCAGAAATTACCATATGAATTTTGGTCCTTGTTCCCAAGCCACTTGTGACTGATCTGGTGGGAAAGTCAGCACCAGAGATGAAGGATTTATTTCAGATTTCTCACACTGGAGTCTTCAAATCACCTTCAGAATTACCTTAGCTATTTAATATTAAATCAGAATCCTGGTTCCTGTCCAGACTTGGTGAATCAGAGTCTCTGGTAACATGGCCCAGGAACCCACATTTTAGCATTATCCCCAGAAGAGTCTTAACACACATTAAACTTTAAAACCACTGCAGAATTAGAGGAAGATGGCTAGATTTTAACTTGGGGGGGGGGGAATCTCTCTGTCTTATCTTATGCCCTCCCATTGCTAATGCTCTTCTGCAATATCTGCAGGTTGGTCTTTCTATTATTATTATTTCTATTATTAATTATTATTATTAATCCCTGGCAGGTGTTAGAGTGCAAATGCTCCAGAAGAAAACAGTCAAACTTTCACAGTTATTTTTTCAGTTATTCTCTTATACAAAACAGTTAAACTTTCACAGTTATTCTCTTATACAAGCTTCCTGCCAACCCTGTGAGGTAGCTAGCAAGGTGTTCTTATTTAACAAACAAGTAAACCTACTTGACACTCAGAAGGTCAAGAGACTTGCCCAATGCTACACGGTTCTAATGAGGTACAGGTGGGTCAAGCTCTTTACCTGAGCACAGGCTCTGTGCTAGTCTTCACCTTCTTGCAACTGTGTCCCAAATAATAAGAAGGTGGAGAATACGACCCCAAACGTGACACCAAAGTGGCTGCAGCTTTGCCACCTTTGACCCATGAGGATGTTTATTTTGATACATTTGCCTGCAATTTACAACTAGAAGGACTACTTAGCAATTTTTAATGTTGAAAGTAATGCCTAAGGCCAAAGGGTTTTCCTGAGGGAGGAAGGAGATAAACAACAGTAATTGACTGGCCAAAGCACAAATTTAGGCTCTTCACACAGCATGGATCCAACAGCTCACACTCTGAAAACCAGACTCGGTCACTCCCTCGTTCTGATTGATCTTAGGCTGGGCTTAGAGTGTATACGTGGTCCACGATCCCGCCTTTATATTCTTCTAATGATGCTCAACAACGTAAAACATATGCACTACTGGAAGGACTTACGGATAGAGGTAGGATTTAAAAATCACTAGTGCCATTTCACTTTCAACATTTGGAAAGACCTGCAGCTCACACGAATCTTATGCCCACATTTGCTTCTTCTTGTGCTGTGCCTGCTGTGAGCTGTGCTTTTAGACTAGCACTGGGGTTCTAAAGCATCAGAGTCTGTGAATGAACTGTCATCACATCTGTCTTAATTGCATTTCCATCTGCTCATGCGGTGTGCACCTGTACTTGGCTGATTAGACAAGAACAAGGGAAAGAGTCTTCTAATACTATTCTCCTTACGGTCAACACTGAGATTTTTTTTTTCACTTTTTATTTGGTAGAGTATTAGAGAGGGAAAAGAAGCATGAAACACAATTCAACAGACATGTTTTAGTCCCGGGGCTCCCACTTATACCCGTCACTGTGGACATACCTGCACTGTGGCACTTCTAAACCTCGGTTTCTCCATCTGTAATTATGTCTGCCTTTTCACTATATCAGTTTAAGAATAAAAGGAAGCAATGGATGTGCAAGTGCTTTGTAAATATAAAAAATGCAATTCTCCATATGCCATATATTCTTAGGTCACTGAGACCGAAGCATAAACTAAAACCTACAGAGTTTAGGATTCTCCTAAAATATGGGGTTTGCTGGTTGATTGAAAAAAAAATCCATATGTGTTCTACTGCTTCCATATGCTTAAATTATTCTCCATTTTGGTGAGTATAAAATCAGGATTAAAACATGCAGGAAGAGAGGATTTTGGAAAAATTGACAGGTAATTAACATTTTAAATACGCTTTTTAATCTTCCAAAATGTTTTAATCTCTTCAAATGGTGTGTAGGAGACACACTACTGAGCTGCTACAGCCAGGGCAGGGAGCAAAGTGCTTGGATTAGGGAGTGCAGCTGAGACTGCAGCAAATACTGCATGAAATCATTCCAGATGGATGTAAGTGCCCATAATTAGTAGCAAACACTCGGCAAAGCATATTAGAAAGAACAAACCTCCTTCAGAATGCCACTGGGTTAGACTAGCACTGAGTAAGGTGAATTTTCAGTGATGGTAAATAAACACCAAGAAAGCCTGTAAATGGTAACTAATAAGAAATTGACAGCACAGTGCAGATGTAGAGAAAGACAGTGTCTGAACATATGAATGGGAATCAGAACAACTTGGACATTTACTATAAGGAGGAGGAAAAAGGTATAGGAGGGGGGAAGAGGGGACCTGGGAGAAGAAGAGGGAAGGAGAGGAGGAGGAGGTGGAAGGAGAAGAGAGAGAGAGGAAGAGGAGATCCATAGAAGACCAGAATCAGATGTAATTAATGGAAAGATTTCCATCACTTCCTGTGTAAGGTGGGATTAGGAATGAAAGGTCATTGTAAATAGATCAGTGTATCACTAGAGTTCAGGAAAATTGCTTCCTAAAGTAATAGCACATTGTACATAAAGCTCACCCCAAAATGTAGGTCGGTTATTCTCAAAGAAATGTTCACATTCACTACACAAAGTTCTGAGTTAAATAATTTCTCCAGATGCTATTAAACAACTCTTAACATGGGTTATAATTCTAAGGAATACTAGCTCTATGAAATAGTAATAGTGACAACATTATGAACAATTCTGTGATTAAATAAATTTGAGGGGCATTGTTCTTTGATGCAGGACATCTCTGAAATTGATGTGAAGAGAGCCTGATAGGTCTGCAGGGCAGACTAGAGGACACGGCACCTCCTTCTAGTGGAGCTCAGGCTCCCTTGAAAAGCCTTTCTGACAATTAAAATCAAGACTGAAGTGCCCTGAGGGGATAAGTTCAGGCTGACAGCACAACTTATAGAGAAGATGATTTCTGGAATCAGGTATACATGATGACTGGTTGATGGTGGCAGATTGATAGGGGTGATGACAAAATTTCAAGAGACTAATTATAACCAAAAAAAAAAAGGGAACATTATATTAGTGGCTTAAGGTCATTAATCAACCATTATCACAGAAGAAATTATGGTGGTTGACAACCTCATTAGTAATCAACATAATTCAAATTTATAAGAGATAACATTTTTATGAATCAAATTTGTTTTTTAAAAAAATTAAGGAGAATATGAAGGACTTAGTAAGAGAAGGAAAGTGAAAGTATAATGAAAGGGTATTTTTTTAAACACTGCTAAAAAGAAAATAAATTTGTATAACCCCCTGGGAAATAATTTGACAATATATTTGACTATCTTAAGATTCTTATTGCACTGTAATTCAGTGTTAACCATTTCTTAAGAATGAACCTAAAAAAATATAAGAAAAAAAAAAGCACCAGGCAAAAAGTCGTTCATTATTCAATATTTTATAATAATATAAAACATGTAAGCAACATAAATGTTTTCCAGAAGAGACTGCTAACTGAATAAATAGACATTCAACTCATGGCTAATTTGTCTCATTGTTTCTCTTACATTTAGATTGTAATCTGAGACACCAGTAGAGAACAACAGCTGTTGGATTTCTTACCAAGGAAATGATCAAGATAACGACTCCAATGAAATGAATCTTTGTTTTCAGTAAAAGATATTAGCTAAGAGAATCCCCTTAAGACTGTAAAATTGCCAGTCTGTGACAGATTAAAACAGACCAAATTTCTTGGGTAATTTTTGAGCCAGCAGCATCAAAAGCACAGAGAATTTAGAATACTTTGGGGGGGGGTATTTATTGCAAGTTTCTTTACTCAAGTCCTGCCTCCAAAACCACCAGGAAATTACACCTTGGAGAGACAGGTTACTTGCAAGTAACAGAAACAATGCTTGCTATCTTATAAGAGATGTTTGTGTATATGTGTATGTATGTATGTATGTATGTATGTATGTATATTGCCTATCTATATCTACATACTTACCTACCTACCTACCTACCTACCTACCTACCTACCTATTTATCTATGTTGTGCTGTCAGCCTGAATTTATCCCCTCTGGGCACTACTTTAGTCTTCATTTTAATTGTCAAAAAGGCTTTTCAAGGGAGCCTGAGCTCCTCTAGAAGTATTATGATGTCTAGCCTGCCCCTGAAGGCTCTTCAGGCTCTCTTTAGATCATATGTATATGAATGAACTGTTAGACTCAAAGATTTTGGTAGGTCTAAGAGGGCAGGAAAACAAGTATTAGAAAATAGGCAGGACACTCAGCAGAAGGACAATACCAAGATTGTACTGCAGCTACTATTAACGGGCCCTCCAGAATATTCTCTAAGCGCTCAGAACTCTGGTAGAAAATGTATGGTCAGGGTTAGGTAGTATGATTGTGCAAGAAGACAAATAAGAGAAGGGCCTGGCCTCCTTCAGCTCTGGCTAACAGATGGCTGTGGAAGGAGGCACTAAGGCTGCAACCAAAGGAAAATAACCCCAGGTGGAAGAATAAGACACTAAGAGTAAAAGTGTATTGGTTGGAGGTTCTAAAGCCAGAAATTGACAACGTTTGCTACCATCACCTCCAGGGCCACTTTGTACTCATCAAGGGCAATCACAAAAACCACGGAATATGCTATTCACAAGATCATGTTCTTTATAACAGCAATTCAAGCTTTGCTCCCCTTTTTAGGGGTTCCCAGGTCATTCCCATCCGAGATTAGTGTCTACTAGATCATGCTTACATGACTTGCCAGATAATTCTATTTAGGCTCTCCTTCCATCAGGTCTCACCTGCTTGTACTTAATTTATCTCTCCATGCCATTTGGATTATCATCTCTGCCTTCTGCTTTGCTGTCTCACCAGGAATGACAGTCACTGAGTCTAGAATGCTATTATCTTTTAAGAGAAGACACAGTTCTCTCATTCTTTTTCTCTAATTGGCTAGTAAATTCTCAATGTGATTTTCTACTTTTATTTAGGATATCCAATGCCTTCTCCTCTCATGATGTCTGCTAACAATTCTGAAACTATCTGTAAAGAAAATTTCCCTAAAGAGATGATATGTCTGGAATACCCAGATTGGTAGATTGTGCCTCAGTGTGCCTTTAATCCCACCCAATTCCAGCAGCAATTACAGAGATGCTGTATACCAGACTTTCTGATTACAACTGGGATATGAATGAGGTCTGCCACCTGCCTTCAGTGCACAATGCCTTGAGAAATACAGACATAGATTGAACAAGCTATACTACCGACATGGTAAATGCTAGTTATTGATATCAGCTAGGTTTTATGGAATCCAGAGGAGGGAGAACTGGCATTTCTGGGAGATTGGGAAAGTGTCTCAAAAAATTAATATTTGCATTTTACTTTGAAAGTTGCAGTAGGTCTCTCTCTCTCTCACACACACACACGCACACACACAGAGGCATACATAATCCAATTATAACCTAATTGATGTCTAATCTTGCCTGAGCAAGCGGGAAGGCTGGACCTTTAACTCAGGCTAGCACTGAAGCTGCAACTAAGCATGGAGTAGAGAGAACCAGAAGGAAATTTAGAAAAATGTGCATTCTGGACAGTAGCGGCTCAGGGAATAAAAAGTTACCTGAAACGTGCAGTTTGATTTGGGAAGCAGAGTGTGAAGAGGGGGGAGCACTTTGAGGCAACAGTAGGAGGAAGGGATAGCCTTTTAGAAGGACATACATCTGCCTTTAAGATTTTTAAAAATTAAAATCGAGGGGCGCCTGGGTAGCTCAGTCGGTTAAGTGTCTACCTTCGGCTCAGGTCATGATCCCGGGGCCTAGGGATTGAGCCCCTGTAGTGAGCTCCACTACTCCCTCTCCTTCTGCCTGCCTCTCTGCCAACTTGAGCTCTCTCTCTCTGTCAAATGAATAAAATCTTAAAAAAAAATTTAAAATCTGAAGAGTCTAAATCATTTGCTTCTTCTTTCCTTGTTCCTTTAAATGTCTCTGATGTGCCCACCCAGAACAGGCTGTGGGGTATTGCAGGTGCAGTGGGGCTCAATACTCTGTCCCTGGGATTATCCAAAGCCACCTCCCCCTGCCACCAGCTCTCATTTTCCCCTTGGATGACTCTTTAACAGGTTCCCCTCATTCACACTACATGTCTTCACCATACTCTTCCAGTAATTCTCTTGGCCCTGTGGAATGATATATATTATTTCTAGATTTCTTTTTAGTTGTTCTTTATATTTTTCACAAATTGTCATAAACATTTTTAAATTTTAAAAATCATTATTTACTAAATATTTGCTATGGGCAAACTGACCAGGCCAGGTGTTTGTACATACACTTTCATTAAAATTTCTCCATAAATGTTTAAGGTACATTAATTTAAGTAGATGATTCTACTTTGGAAATGAGAAAACATGTTTAAGTATTAATAAAAACAAAACAGATTAACAGAGTCTATCCCAAGACTCCTCTGCCACCAAAGTGCTGGGCATTTTGACGATCTCATTTCCTAGTTAATCTAGGTATTGCTCAAGCACTTGGACTGTATTTCTACAATTTCCTCAACATTCTACACTCCTGGGCTGATTGAAATTCTACAAAACCTAACAAAAACATCACCATTTCTATGAAGCTTTCCTGGATTTCCAAAGACCCCTAAACAACTTTGTCAATTTTATCATGTGACCCTATTATGTTGAGAGATGCATCTCGCCTCCCATCTGCATAGTTAAGTCTGTTAAAGTAAGAGAGTAGCTTCCTTTTGCTCCATTCCTCTCTGCACATAGCACAGCACTTTGTGTTCAGTATTTGATAAGCATTTTCTATTACATCTCCTCTTTCAAACAGATTTTACAGGAAAAATGTGGCTTACATATGATACTAAATGGATCATTAAATTTGGCAGATGTCACCTTGCTTCTAAAAGAAACTCTTGAACAGCTTCCCTTTAGAACATCTTATTCCAGGGCTGGCTGTCACGGCCAACAGAATGATAAGATCGCTACTGTGGGCTTTAACAAGAAATATGTCTAATTCCCTTCCTTGACGGGGCAGTTACACAGAGATTACCCCCCGTGAGAACTCGCAGTGCTTCCTGTGAGCCAGATATTGTGAGGGGTGCTTTAGTTAGAGTCTTATGGGGAAGTTAGGGGAGAAAAGAAGATGGAGGGATGTTTATATTTCAGGTAGATTAAATTATTCTACTTTGGAAATGAGAAAGAAAATGTAAGTATTAACAAAAACAGTCATTTACTGAGTACTTCTCAAGTTCTGGGAATTTCGTAAGCATCAAATAACAGTTTTCAGATGACATTAACTTACAGGGGCTAACCCACATTTTTGAGGTCACAAAAGTAGTATGTGGTAAAGCTGTGGTTCACACTCAACTTGTTCTGACCCCAAAAACCTTGCTTTTTACCACCATTCTATCATCTAACCTTAGTGTGATGTTTGCCTCAGCATTCTGCGTTATCACAGCCACTGGAGTAAATACCTGATACCTTTAAGGAACAGATGTGGACTAAGAGGAAATAGCTCACAGAGTGAAAAGTGCTATATTCAAATTCTTGTCCCAGCAGTATCCAGCTGTGGGTGTCTCACTAAATCTGTAATTCTCTGAACATCAACTTTCAAAATAAAACCCAGTGAACATTTGTTGTTTGTCTATCCCACATCCAGCTCTCTTTCTTGGGGAAACAGCCCTGATTTTGGACCAAGGTCCACATCTTCATGGCATTCCTTCTCCCTGTCATGAGAAGTGGTACTTAGGACCACAGAAGCCAGTTCACCAGCCTCACAGCTCTGGTCAGGATGGTAGGTGTAGGAGCAAAATGTTTCCCTCAGCATGAATCTCCAGGCTTGTACTTAGAATCACGATTGCTCTTTTCCACTCATGTTGAATGTGGAAGAATTGATTGCCTGCATTGCTGGCCAACAACCTGGGAACAGGAAGACACAGCCTGTCTAAGACTGGAGTCACCACTCTAAAAGCCGAGCCCAGAAAAGGAGAGAGAGAAACCAGTTCCAGCAAGATCACAGAGTCCTACAGGTCTAGTTGAGCCAAAAAACAAATCTGTTATCTGAAATTGATTATGACAGCCTTTCTTTATTTTTCTTTTTGGATCTTAGTTTTCTGTCTCAACCAAAAACACTGTAAATATTGTTAAGTATATACATATATATAATCTCTTTGAGCTCAAAATTCTGTCATTTTCTTGTTATGAAATTTTTTAAGGCATACAGGCTTTTCATTATACATTTCTCCATGTGAAAAATTCACATTCTTCGTGATATAATAAAGTTGATTTTATAGGTACTTCAAACATGTATACCAGGCTGTGAATAATGCCCAGCACCTGGTAAGTGCATTATGTAGTAATCTTATCATGATTATGGAACAAACATTTAAAAATCATTGATTCCCTTTCTTAATTACAATATATAGGAATACAAGTTAGAAAATTAGTTAGTGATACAGTCTTTCCTGACCCCAGCTTCCTCTAAATTACGTATTGCATAGCAACATTTTTTAACTGAAATAAATTTTCCATTTTTTCAAAACATTTTTCCTTTCTCTATCTCGTTTTTAAAGATTTTATTTATGTATTTGACAGAGAGAGAGAGAGAGAAAGTTCACAAGCAGGGGGAGCGGCAGGCAGAGGGAGAAGCAGGCTTCCTGCTGACCAAGGAGCCCAATGCGGAACTAGATCCCAGGACCCTGGGATCATGACCTGAGCCAAAGGCAGACGCTTAACTGACTGAGCCACCCAGGGGCCCCTCATTTTTTTCATTCAGAAATTAATTCTATTAATAATGACAACCATTGCTCAATTGTCTTAAAATAGTCTTAGACAACTTAGATGCATCATCACTCTGAAACTCAGTTTCTGGCATTGCGGATAAGTAACTTTCAAGAGTCCTCATCTACTTATGTGTAAAGGAGACTAGTAATGCCTACTTCCTAGGGTTGAATGAGGAACGAATATATTTTTTAAATACTTTGAGATATAATTTATATACCATAAAGTTCAAGCATTTAAAGGGCACAATTCAGTGATTTTTAGTATATTAACAGAGTTGACTAAATCTTACCATCATCAAATTCTAGAATATTTTATCACCCCTCAAAAAATTCCTGTACTCATTAGCAGTCACTTTCCAATTCCTTTTTGTTCTCCAGTCCCTGGAAATTTCTAGTCTACTTTCTGTCTGTATCGACTGGCCTATTCTGGAGATTTCATATGAAAGGAAAATGTGATCTTTTGTAAATGGCTTCTTTCATTTGGCATCATATTTTCAGTGTTCATCCATGTTTTAGTATATATCGAATTTCATTCCTTTCTATTGTCAAATAATATTCTATAGATATGTCACATTCTGTTTACCTATTCATTTGGCTGATGGGCATTTGGTTTGTTTCCACTTTCAAGCTATTATGGAAAATGACACTATGAATATTCATAATTCGTGTACAAGTTTTGATATAGATATGGGTTTTTATTTCTCTTGGGTATATATTTAGGAATGCAATTGTTGGACCATATGGTCATTCTATGTTTAACATTTTAAGGAATGACCAAACTGTTTTCCAAATCAGCTATACAATTTTACCTTCCCACTTAGCCATTCCCCCGCATCCTTGCACACATGATAATTTTATGTGTCGACCTGACTGAGCTAAGGGGTCCCAGCCCGATAATAAAACATTATTTTTGTGTGTGCGTGTCTCTAGAAGAGATTAGCATCTGTATCAGTAGACTAGGTAAAGAAGATTGACCTCAACAGTGTGGGTGGACATCATCCAGTCTGCTGACGGCCTGAGTAGAAAAGGATGAGGAAGAGGGAGTTCACCTGCCCGGCTTGAGCTCAGACATTCATCTTCTCCTGCCTTCCGACCTCGGTGTTCCTGCTTCTCAGGCGTTCAGGTTCAGAATGGGATTTGTGGGATACATGCCATTGCTCCTACACCTAGTCTCACCCCTAATTCTCAGGCCCTCGGGCTCAGATTTACACCATTTACACCATGGGACTTGAACTCAATCATACCATGGTCTTTCCTGGTTCTCCAGCTTGCAGACTACATACCCTGGGACTTCAAGGCTTCCAAAATCACATGAGCCCACTCTTATAATAAATATCTACATAGATATCTATATATTTCTAGATAGGTAGGTAGGTAGATAGAGAAACAGGAGTTGGTTTATGTCATTTTATATATTCTTTAAAAATTTTTTTATATATATATATTCTTAGTTCTGTTTCTCTGGAGAACCTGCCTAATACATATACAGTTAGTATTATTTTTTAAAATTTTAGCCATAATTATGATTCTGAGTGGTCTCTCAATATTTCTCCAGCTTCACTGAGATATAATTCATAAATAATGTGTAAGTTTAAGGTGATTTGATACAGGTATACATTGTTAAATGATTACCACAATAAGTTAACACCTCCATTGCCTCACGTAATTGCCTTGTGTGTGTGTGTGTTTGGTGAGAGCATTTAAGATCTCTCTAAGCAACTTTCATGTATAGAGTATAGTATGCTAACTATGAGTCGCCATGCTCTATATTAGATCCCCAGAATTTATTCACCTTATAACTGCAAGTCTGTATCCTGTGACCAGCATCTCATTTTCCTCTCCCCCCAGTCCCTGTCAACCACCATTCTATGATAAGTATAGCTTTTTCAGGTTCCTCAAATAAGTGACATCCCATTAGTTTTGGCATATTTTATTTCCGTTTTTGTTTAAGATTTTTTTTAAGAAAATTCCTTTTGATTTCTTTTTTGATCCATTGGTTGTTCCGGAGTGTGTTGTTTAATTTCCACATATTTGTGAAATTTTCAGTTTTTCTCCTGTTACAGATCTCTGGTTACACACCATTGTGGTCACAAAATATTCTTGATGTGATTTCAACTTTCTTAAACATGCCAAGACTTGTCTGTGAGCTAATATACGAGCTATCCTAGAGAAAGTTCTGTGAGCACTTGTGTATTCCGTGGCTGTTGGATGGAATGTTCTGTAAATGTCTGTTAGGTCCATTTGGTCTAAAGTATAATTCAAGTCCAATGTTCCCTTATTGATTTTCTGTCTGGATAATCTAGCCTTTGTTGAAAGTGGGGTATTAAAGTTCCTTACTAATATTGTACTGTTGTCTATTTCTCCCTTCAGGAGTATTTTCCTAATACATTTATTGTTGTGTTCCTTAAATTTTTTCATTGCTGTCTTCACACTTCAAGAAGCAGTCATTTCCTCTGTTATATACTGACTGAGTTTATACCTTCTGTCAAAGTGCTAGGGATTCTGAAACTCTGTCAGATTTTTCTATGAATATGTCCCACACTTCCTGTTCCCTCTTGTGTCAGAATTCTTAAGTTTGTATGTCTTCTCTTGATCCTGGAGGGCCTGGCCAAGTACTGGCAGCCTCCCTTTTGCTTTCTTGAGGTCAATGTAAATGCTCAACCTTGTGGTTTTTCCCAGGCCTGACTGGGAGTCAGGACTCTTTGTGAGGCACTCCCAGGCCTGACTGGGAGTCAGGACTCTTTGTGAGGCATTCCCAGTGGCTTGTCCCCAGTGACTCCCATTCCCCTGATGAGTCCGTAGTGCAGCTAGTCAGATTTGAGTCCTCTGACACCCTATGGAGCTCTACCATCCCGTCTCCTATCTGTTTCCTACCCCTGTCACACAGCGTACCTCAGTATAATGAGCGGGGCTAGAAAAAAGCAAGCCTTTTCAGCAGTGCCTTGCACAGGTGGGGAAGCCTAGCACTCACTCCCATGCTTTCACTTTCCCACGTGGGAGAAATCATGGCCTGGGAAGATCCCTCTTGGCACTGAGCTAAGCAGCTTGGCAGAAGGGTGATGCCGATAAAGGGATACTGTTCCTTTTACCCTCTTTAATGTATTCAACCTCTGATGTTGTTTCTTCAATAGTGTCCTAGAACTTTGATGGACTCCTGAACTTCCACAAGGATCTCTTGTCCATGGGTAATTGTCTAAATCTGTGTTCTTTTTGAAGATGGTAGAAAACTTATTCCACCATGAGGATGACATCATTCTCCTCCTCCATATGGTTTTGATTTGCATTTCCTTAATGCAAATTTTAAATGTGTTTATTGGTAATTTGCTTACTTTCCTTGAGGAAATGAATATCCTTTGCTTATTTTTAACTGAGTTATTTATATTTTCATTATTGAGGCAAAAAAGGTCTTTATATATTCTGGAAACAAGTCCTTTATATGAGTTGAAATAGTCTTCCTGTTCCGCAGGTTGTTTTCTCACTTTCTCTGTTTTGTCATTTGAAGCAAAAATTTTTCAATTTCAAGGAAGTCCAATTCATCTACTTTTCTTTTTCCCCTTATGCTTCTGGTCTATATCTAAGAAACCACTGTCTAAACCATGGTCACAAATATTCACTCCTGTTTTCTTTGACTTTTTTTAGTTTTAGCTCTTACATACACATTTATGATCCATTTGACATAATTTTTTATATGATCTAGCCAGGAGGATTGGGGTAATTCTTTCCAGTGTAAAAAGAATGCCAACTTTGAATTTCATGAATAACAATGAACCATCATAATAAGTCAGAATACAAACTTCCCATATGCCCACTGTGGAAAGTCTCTCAAGTTTCATTTACATCTGTCACAAACGTGGTATATTTAACAACTGTCTGCCTGTGACTACACAAATCTCTGAACATGGAGAATCATTAAAAACCACTCTAAGTTTATTTTTTTCAAAATCACTTACTTGTAGAATGTAATTAATGTTTTCTTTTAATCCTTATATCTTTAACCTCAAGTGACCTTCTTTCCCAATTTTTCCAATTAAAGCCCACCCATTGTTCCACTTACAAATTTTTTAAATGCCCACTCTGCACCAAAGCACTATGTCAGCTGAAGGGGTGAGAAGCAGGGGCTAAATGACATGAGTAGGGGAGACAAGGCATCCAAGAAAAGTAATAATGTGCAATCAAATGTGGAAACCTCTACAATAAAGTGCATTCATAGACAGAAATTGATTTAGGACAAAGAATAATTCATTCTGTTTAACTTAATTTCCTCCTCTTCCAGTATTAATTTAGGCCTTCGTGAACTCTGTTTTATTTGAATTATAATGGTGTGTATCGATATTGATCAACTGTGCTATGTTCTTCTGAAGATAATTAGCTGGAAAGAAGGAAGCAGTGAGACAACAGTAGAAGCAAAGAAATTAGTACTAAGTGTGGGGTGATAACAAGGTGTCTGCACAGTACAGCACCAGGACACCTGGGGCTCATTTGTATTAACTGTATTCCTGGCCAACTTATGAGCTGAGAGTGGAGGGAGAAACAAAATACCTCAGTAGACTAATAACAAGCTACAGAACTGTGACTGAACTCGGCCATGATGCGTCATACCTCCCAAGAACACTGCATTTCAAAACGGAAGTGAAATAAGTCAAAGAATGAAGCCCCAAATATGGAAGGTGCAGATGTGAGGCTTAGAAGATTTTGTTTATTCTTTACATTTTTTGTTGCTATTGTTTGTCTGCCCCCTCCCCTCAAATAGTCCAGCTCAGTAGCACTCAAACTACACCTCATCTTACTTTGCATAGGAACATCCTTCCATCTTAAGGATTACACTGTTCACAGAGTTATTATCATTCGAAAGGCAAAGATGTGGCAATATTTTCTGTCTTTACATGGATCATTAAAGTTCTTTGCAGTTGGCAACAGCTTTTTTATTTTTGCAAATGCTCCGTGTGAGACAGCCAACACAGATAGATATACAGAGCAATGTGACATTATTTTACATTCCACTTTCTCTAGGTGTAATGATAGCAACTTCTTAGAAACTTTCTCCCCTGGTGAGAAAGGACAACTTTGTCTTAGTAGTTACTCGGGTTGCCTTAGAAACCATTGTGCTGTCTGAAAAGAATAGTTTTATCTTCAGAGAGAGCATCTCACAATACAGTGGGTTATAATTTTTCATGAAAAAGAAGGCAGGAAAATAATTATATTTTCCATTCTGGGGAGGGAACAAGGCTTGGCTAACACAGAAAGACAGAAAAGGATGCTTCTCTAAAGACAGGCTCCCAAAAGTATGGTCAACAATCATCACTGAAGAAGGGATCCTTAAAGGATTTACTGAAGCCAATTTAGATACAGGGTATGTGAAGACTGTGCTTCTTTCTGGGAGCAATTCTAGACTTTGCATGTCAGAGACATCCTGATAAATGTGATGAAAACTATTGGTTGTCGCTCCAGAAAGAAAGCATATGCATATTTGCACATAAGAATATGAAGATCGTTTTAGGCATCTGGAAAGACTACCTGAATCCCATGAATAAGTCCTGGATTCAAAATACTTGACCTATGCGGCGCCTGGGTTGCCCAGTGGGCTGAGCATCTGACTCTTGGTTTTGGCTCAGGTCATGATCTCAGGATTGTGAGATCCAGCCGCACAGTGGCTACTACCACCTAAGGGCAGGTTCTCTCTCCCTCTGCACCACCAACCCCCCCCCACCCCGCGCATACTTGTATGCGTGTGCATGCCTGTGTGTATGTCTGTATGTGCTCTCTCTCTAAAATAAATAACATAAATCTTCAAAATGCTTGATCTAGGATATACCCCAAGGAAGGCAATCCTAAGAATACTGGATTTATATAAGGTTATATGAAGACCTGACAAATATACTAGGGTTTAAGCTTAAAAAATAGAAGATTTACAGTGAATGGGGTAAAGAATGAAGGTGGGGGAGGGGTGCCTGTGGCAAGCTAAATGATTTTAAATCATAAAAGGACTATTTCATAGAATTTGCATGGGTTCATGCCTGCATGCAGCTTGAGATGGTAAAATAATCACAGGTCACATTTATCAAGTGTGTACACTGTGACAGGTAACATCCTAAGTGTGTTTTTTTTTTTTTTTTTTTACATTCACAACAATTCTGAAAGTTTCTGTCATGAGATACAGAAAGAAAAATAACTTGTTCAAGAATTTGCCCCTAGAAAGGGGCAGTGCCGTGATACCAAATGAGAGAACTGGCTTAGAGAGACCATGATATCACCCTCTCCTGCTGTACAGCCTCACGAGTAAAATGTGAGCTGGACAAAATTTTTGCTCAATATAGAGAAATGTTTGATTATATTTAGGCTGTCTCACCACAATTTTCTTTTCAAACACTGTCATGCCTTTCACGTTACTATTATGCTAAAATTGTTAGGAAGAATTCACTTATTACCGAAGTTCTGAATACCTATGTAAGATTAAAGAAATTTGTTCTAATAAGTTTTGATAAAACTTACTTCTAAAATCAAATGGGCCTCTTTTTTTTTTTTTTTTTTTCCTTTGGGAAGAATTCTAACTCAGTTTTTTTCATGGCTATCTCAATTCACCATAGTTTTTTTAGTCAGTGTTTTGGTAATTGTATCTACATATTTGCATGTTTAAATATATTGTCATACAATTCTTTTCGGAATATTCATTCTCCTTTTATATTTTAACTATCTTGTGGCATTGGTAGTTACAGCCTTCTTTTCATTTATGATATTGCTGGTTTTAGTTATTTTCTTGACCTATAGCTTCAGAATCTATTTCATTAGATTTTTTAATTTATCAGTGTTTGTTTTCCTTTTCTTTTTGATCAATTTCTTTTTTTTGTCTATTATTTCTTTGCTTGGGTTTATTTTCCTTTTCTATTTTTTAAGTTGCATGCTTGACTAATTTTAGTTAATCTTTTTAATATAAGAATTTAAATGTACCTTTCGCTTGGGCTATTTTCATAGCTACATTATATGAATATTAACATTTTTTTTCAATATGTTTCAGTTTAAATATTTTTAAAATTTCATTCTTATTTCTTCTCTGGCCAGTGAGTTATTTAGAAGTGTGTATTTATAAACAAAAATACATTTCTGTTATTGATTTGAAGCTTAAGAGGAAGAGACTATGGTTGACAGGTTATCAGTTTTATTGTGTAGCAGAAATCAGTGTGTATTCTCTAACTGTTGGTCAAGAGGTCAACACTTGCTTATTGAATTGACCTTGTTAACTGTGTTTTTAAAATAGTGTACATCTTGGGGCACCTGGGTAGCTCAGTAGGTTAAGCATCCGACCGACTCTTGATTTCAGCTCAGGTTATAATATCAGGGTCATTAGATTGAGCCCCATGGCAGGCTCCATGCTGAGTGTGGAGCCTGCTTAAGATTCTCTCTCTCCCTCTTTCTCTGCCCTTCCCCCAGCTCACACACTTCCTCTCAAATAAATAAATAAATAAAAATAACAATAAAATAAAATAGTTTAACATCTTTACTGATTTTTTTTCTGACTGATCTGTCAGATACTTAGATCCATGCGTTGTATCTCAAACTCTAATGGCCATTCTGCTTTATAACTTATAAAGCTATCCTATTGATTCATATATGTTTAGAATCATCACATCATCCAAGGAACTGAATATTACCATATTAAATAAAGATTGTCTCTGCTAATGATTTTTGTCTTAAATGCAACTTTGATATTAATATATTCACTACAACTTTACTGTATTTTAGTCAGTGTTTTTCTGGTATGGGTATTTTCTTCTTTTCACATTTAATATTTTTGAGTACTCATAGCATATATTTGTACTTTTAAATATAACTGACAATATTCTAGATGTTTTAAATGGACGTTTTAGCCCTACGTACATTCCTTGTGAAGACGTATTTGGGTTTACTTATACTCTGCTAATACTTGCTTTATGGGCTGCGAAGTCTTAGAGGAGATGTTATTACTACCGCTGTTGTCATTACATGATTTGTAACTCTGAGACACTGTAGAGGCAGAAAGCTTTCCTTGGCTGTTCCTTTTATTCACCCTTAGCCTACAATTTCACTATGGATGGAGCCCCTCTGGGTAGCCTAGCTTTATTCAAGAGTTTATTAAGTTTAGCAGCTGGGCCCCAGGTCTAGAACATCTATGTGCCAGTTAACCTTGCATGTGGCATTTGCCGTTAAGATACTCTTGACCTCAAGTTCATTTAATAATTTTGTTTCAATTGTTTATTTGCCCTTGGGAATTAATTTTTTCTCTGGAGAATTTGAAAAGCATTTCAAAGAGTATGTGTTATAGTTTAAGAAAATCTAAATGAATTGAGCAGAAGGATTTTACTGAATATAATCTAGCACACGGTGAAGTAGAATTCCATCTGCTACTGCTTCATTTTTCTTTGAATTCTTTTTACAGACCACATCTGCCCCATTCAAGAACCCTTCCCAAAACAAAGTCATTACTTTACTTCATACTACACTGTTCTCATAGGAGTTAGGAACACACAATGGCATATTAAATCCAATGACAAAATTTGCAATAGATAACCTGTATAATTGTATTTATTATCAACCTGCAGAAATACTGAACCTTTTGGTTAGCGGTAACCTACCATTTTGGTGAGGCAATTTGTGGCTGTTAGTAGATAGAATGACGCTGATAACTCGAAATGATACTTGATCTGGTCCTTGGATATATATTACTCTGTTGTCATTTATTTGTCATTTATTTAATACATTTGTAGACTTGGAAGAATCAACCTAATGGTCTTAACTTCATACATTTGAATCACCTGTGGATCTTTAAAAAAAATACAACTCTAAAACTCATCTCCAAATATTCTGAATAAATTTCTCAGGAGTAGAGAGAGTCCAGAGACAGAATATTTAAGGGAGAGGCCTTAGTGTAGGTCATTTTTACAAGGTTCACAGTTGGTTCTATCATCATGTAGGACTAAAAATTAGTGACTAAAGCAATTCATCGAGGACTTTCTCATCTGTAAAAGAGGACTGTGGACTTAGGTAATTGGTAAGATTGGGGCGCCTGGGTGGCACAGCGGTTAAGCGCCTGCCTTCAGCTCAGGGCGTGATCCTGGCGTTATGGGATCGAGCCCCGCATCAGGCTCCTCCGCTGGGAGCCTGCTTCTTCCTCTCCCACTCCCCCTGCTTGTGTTCCCTCTCTCGCTGGCTGTCTCTATCTCTGTCGAATAAATAAATAAAATCTTTAAAAAAAAAAATGGTAAGATAACTTCCTACTCTTGTGTAATTTTTCCCCAATTCTTATAGACCTTTATAATTTGAACAAAGCTCTGAGTAAAAGATGATTTGATATCAGAGAACCACTGTGTCTCTTTCAAGCCTTTCCTATATGAGGCTATGCCCCTTTCTGTTGTGCTTCTGTTTCAGAGCATACTGACATTTGTCCTGAACTGGAGTAAACCTTACTCTGTTTTAAGCATAAAGGTGGGAAGTGTACACATTATAAGAAAGAAAGGTTGAGGAGAAAAAAATGAAGGGTATTAATTTTTTAAAATTAAGCTAACATATACGGATCCATGGGTCTTAGACTTTGCTATTTAAATATAATCAGAGAGAAAAAAAATCACTCCTTTCCCCCCTCCACACACATATTCAAGGTGTTGTTACATGAAATTAAGAAACATCTGTCATCTTTATTACTGGTATTATTAAAGAGGAACAGTGAATCATTTTTCTCCTTTCTTTGTGACAAAATACGACAGGAGCCAGATGCCATGATCTTAGAGTGAGTAATCAATACAGAGATTTAAGGCATGGGTTATGTCCAGAAATGTTCTAACTATATTACTAGGCTGTGTCATCAGTATCAAGAGTGAGTTAAGCCTTATCCCCATTTATATTCTACCTAACTCACTATCATTATGATTCCCTCCTCTGGATCATGAAAGATCATATAAGAACAAATGGAGACAACTATAATTTGACTGTCATACAAAGGTACCCCTGGAGTGTACAATGTCTTCAATTTTATGTTAGTTTCACAGGAATTCATATTCTTTGAAAGGAATTGTTTAACAGTAAGACACCTATGAACAGATAAGTCATCAGGCTGTCTTCAGGAACATTTGCAATGACCATTTAGCAGTGACAAAGGATTTCATAAAGATAAAAGCATAAGGATTTTTCTCATCATCAATATTGAATTGTATTATAGTACTAAATTCAGCAGCACATGCAATTTGGGATATTAATGATTCATAACTTGACTTGATTATATTTAGCACCATTTTTCATAGTATCTCAGTCTCTATAGCCTAGAAGATTTAACTTCTCTAAAAATAGATGGTTTCTTAACACAAAATGGCAAAAAATAGAACAAAGATATTTAGTCTATTCACATGGGACTTATTCCAGAAAACAGTATACCATCAGTGAAACCAGATTTGTGGTCAAAAATCAAGTTTGCAATAAAGGAAATTATTTTCTCCTTGAGAGTACAGAAATACACAAAATGGAGCTCCCAGAGGATCATTTCCAGACCAGTTGGAGTCAACACTTTAATGAACTATTTAGAAGAATATACACAAAAAAATGAAGGTCGATTATAAACAGAACTCAGATATGATAATTTTAGAAAATATTCATTAGAATACAATCTACAACTTGATTTCCTTCATAGAAAATTGGAATGTAATTGTAAATAGATCATATGACTGTCATTAGGGTAAAATGAGATAACAAGTATAAAGCATTTAGAACAATGTCTGAGACATAAATGTTAACAGTAGCAGTGATGGTGGTAGGAATGTGAAAGGAAAGTGCTTCTTAATTTGAGATCCAAGTATGGGCTCGATGGAAAGTAAGTAATCCTTTTTGAACACATACATATTTTTCAAGAAGAGGGTCCAAATCTTTCCTCATTCTCTAAGTGTCAGTGGTCCCAAAACATTAAAACAAAACAAAACCCAGATGTACTATCTCATGATGGTATATGAAGTTTAAAGTTTAAGATGCTTAATTTAATGATGTGGTAGGTGTTGTGATGAGCACTGGGTGTTATATGCAACTAATGAGTCGTTGAGCACTAGGTCAAAAACTAATGATGTACTGTATGTTGGCTAACTGAACATAATAAAAAAAATAAAATAAAAGATGAATAAGAACAAGAACAACAACAACAAAAAGAAAATGAAAGAAAACTATTTCTTTACAAAACCTCTGAATGGTCATATAAATCAAAATTATCAGCCACAAAAGTGAACTGAAATGCTCACAGCTTCTATCCTAGGAAAAAAGCCAGATGCTTTGCTACTACTTTCCAAGATCCAGCATATGAGGTCTTAGTAAGAAAGGCATTCATAACCAAAATGCAGAGGGAACAGAGCTTGGGAAAGAGCCCTACATTTAGAATCAGAAACCTTGAACTGTCTCTCAGCTAATCTACAATCTTTGGCAAGTGACTTAATTTATCAGAGTCTCAATTTATCTCAAAAACAAAAATAAAATAAACTAAGTCACATCTCCCTCACAAGGTTCGAAGAATACAATACATGAGAAAATATATGAACATTTTTCTAAAACTATTAAATACTGCAAAATAGGGACTGTTGCTACGAAGAGTAATAGCAAAACACGCCCATTTTTCCACACTATGGCCACTGCAATATAAGAATTCCTTGAATTATGGGTATCAGATAGATGTAGTTTTATCTTGGTCTACCACACACTGGAAATACAATCTTAGGAAAGTTGCTTAAACTTTCTTTTAAGCCTTAATTAGATCACATGTTTATATGGGGACAATAATAACATATAATAAATAGGACTGTGTTATATAAAAGGATTAGTGTTGTGCCTGATGCATACATGTTCAAAAATATGTATTACCTGGTATTACCTTTATTGTCCTCATACAGAAATATCATGCAACTGTATCTAGTCTAGCTTTTTCATCTGGAAAAGATTAGGTTTCTACTCACAAGGGTATTGTGAATATCAAACACAAACACTGATAACAAGAAAGCACAATAGAAATATGAGACGTAGTAGAGAGAATTACCATATTTTGAGCACATCTGACTAGAAACTCCAAGCAGAGCATTCCACACTCCAAATCATTTAACTTCAAAACCATGCATAAGTTATATCCATTTTACAGATAAAGACACTGAGATGATGATAATGGAAGCAATTTGGCAAATCTGGAGTTTAAAATTTTCTCTCTGTCCTCAAGACCTCAATCCATTCACTGTAAGATAAACCACTGAGTGTTTCCAGCTACATGGATTTCCTGTTTGAGACATTATTTTCCCACAAGTCATTTTAAAAATGTAGAGCAGTGGCCGTCCTGACACATTTTATCCAGAGCCCTGATCATTATCTTACAACATCCCACTTTTGTCCTCATTTCACATGGCTTTCGTTACAAATGGCCTCACTTAAACAGCTTCTCAGGTCTCAGACAATCCATAAATACCAGCTGGAAGGTGTATATTCTAGCCTATCTGTTCCGAAGCCTTAGCCAACACCCTTTTCATTCTCATAAACCTATGTCTCTCTACCTTTATGTTTAAAAACCTTGTATGTTCAGACATAAATCCCTCATTTAATATAGTTTAGTAAGTCAATTAACTAGAAATTTGTCTGTATATGCCTGCAAAGAAAAGCCAAAAAATGATAAATAAGGTATATAACTATAAGAGATCTTCTACTCTATATCAAAAATGTCAGGGGGCAGAGAAAGAAGGATAGGACACAGAGGCAAATTAGATGGGATGGACATCGAAGGATTTAAATTCTACCCACCATTCTTGATCAGTTCAAAAGCTTTTAATAGTTGGCATTTTTGTTACTATTGATGCTGTCATTATTATCATTATTATTATTATTAATTTTGTACTGAAAGACACTGAAGGTAATAAAAATCCCACGTAGAGTTAAAGAAAAGTTGATTTTTTAAAAAGCATTTGAGAGTTAGTTGCCAACATGATGCCCGCAGATATTTTAGTGTTCATTTTCTAATGAGGATCTTCTCAAAAAAACCCTTAACACAAGAATCAAAAAAAAAAAAAAAAATCAGCACTGATGCATTGCCACATCTAACCTTAGACTCCACTCAACTTTTTCCATTTTCCCAATAATATCCTTTATTATAAAGCCTTCGAGTCTAGAAATACATTTTGCATTGGGTTTTCAGGTTTTTTTAGTCTCCCTCAATCATCTTAAGCCTTTTTTGTGGCTTTCATGACCTTGATATTTTTGGAGATTATAAACTAGTTATTTTGTAGAATTTCCCTTATCTTGGGCCTGTCTGATATATTTTTTTGATAAGATTAAAGACATGCAACTTTGGGAGAAATACCACAGAGATAATGTTGTGTTTTCTCCATTGCATCCTACCAAATGGCACATGAATTTGATTTGCCACTTTACTGGTGATATTAGCTTTGATTCCAGGCTTCTCCGCTATAAAATTACGTTATTTCTTTTGTAATTAATAGGTATTTTGGGGAGAAGGATTTCAGGATTATGTAAGCATCCCAATCCTCAAACTTCCCACCATCTGTCCATCCTTGCAGCGGTTCTTCTACTTGTCCACACAATGAATTCAAGTGTGGGTAAGCTTTCAAAATATACTGGCATCTCAGCTCCATCACCTACAAATTCTTACTCAGTTGGTCTGGAGTAAAGTGCAGAAATGATCTTCTCTTTTTCCCCAGTCTGACTTTCTTTCTCCAATTTGCCAATTTGATACAAAGGAGAGATCAGTTTACAACAAAGGGTTCAAAAATTATCATTTCAAGACACCTTTATGAGGCTTTTTTTTTTTTTTCCTATTCTAAGTAACTATATATATTTTTAGTTTTTTTTTTTTTTTTTATGTCATTACATTCATTTCTCTCTTGGGAATGATGGCTGTAACCAGAAGATCACAGCACATTGCTACAAGATATCACTCAGGGACCGATCCCTGGTTCAACTGCCCTTTTTTTTTTTTTTTTTTTTTTTTTTTCAGCCAAGGTCACTGAAGCCCAAAGAGATGGAGATGAAGTGATTGTTCCAAAAATCACCCAAGGAGTTTGTCGAAACTAAAAATGGGACTGGAATCCAGATCTCTGGCTTCCAAGTTGAGTTTTCTTTCCATTAAACCATGGTCATTACATAAGATACTAAAGTACAAACAACTCACTCTATTTTATTTATTTATACTTAATAGAAATATATGCTAATGCTTATATCTGATTAACTGTTGTCGTCTTTAAACTCTGACAATATTATTGTAAACATTTTTGAAACTTCTCTTTTAAATTACAGTAAGGCACTTTATAAGACACAAGCATTCTAATTTCATTACTTTTTAATTACAAACAGAATTTTATTTAACCCAAACTATTTTTTCAATCTTTAGTTGCCATGGATTCTAATGACTTTGCATGATTTGCCATTTGTGCATATCTTCAAAGTTATGTTCCACTGTTTCTGGATGAAAAATTAATGGATCCTTAACAATATATTAAAGAAAACTAAGTTACGGTATATAGTTCTATTTTTAGAACTATATATATATATTTTATATATATCCTATATATACTTCTATTTTTTATTTCCAAAACAACTTTTTTGAAACGGAAGACACCTACTTAGAAAAATAAGAGCTGTTATATTTATTATAACATCTGTTTCCTTACCTTAAATACACATTAATTCCCTATGAGTAGGCAACATAACTTGCTATTTATTATTTCATTTTTCTTTTGGTTAAGGGGCAAGGCTATTAAAGAAGATAATATAATCATTTAATAAGTCTATGCCAAGTCAACTGATAACATCAAAATTTTCTGGTGTGGAATTTTCTCTAATATTTTGTTTTATTTATTTTTCAAAGTCCATTTCCTCAATAATGGCTTTCATTACCTCATAGACAGATTTGATTTCTCTTTTATTCTATTACATATAGCAAGTACTCCAATGTATTGCACCGAATGCTTGCTATTGAAGTAAAAGCTCTTAGGGGATCGACACATTCATATTTTACATATGAATTTAGTTATTAATTCTTTTTTAAAGACTTATTTTAGAGAGAGTGCACAAGCAGGGGGGAGAGGAAGAGGGAGAGTGAGACTCGCTGGCAGACTCCCCCCTGATGCAGGGCTTGACACGGGGCTCCCAGGACACTGGGAACATGACCCAAGCGGAAATCAAGAGTTGGCCATTTAACTGACTGAGCCACCCAGATGTCCCTCATTAATTAATTCTACACATATTCATCTTATATGGAATAAATGCCTTCTACTATTGTAGGCACTAGAGATGTATCAATAAATACGCTGACACACTCCTCATTGAGACGACCCTGTACTGGACACTTCTCAATCTCTGCCCAGAATCCTGAATGCCAGCAGGAAAAACACAATACACAATTACCCCAGAATTTATGCATTATATACACTTCTTTAGTAGACAGTAAAAAGGGGGGAAAAAGGTTTTACTTTGGTTTTTCCAGCATTTTGAAATCTTCTCACAACTAGTTTATTTTCTTTGTTTAAAAAATAATAGGTGCACACAATAGAAATACATTCTTATATTCATTAAAAGACATGCTGCAATTTCATAGTAAACATATCTGTGCTTGATTCCTATTCCTAAACTCTTCTTTATGTCTAATCCTAAGAGAGAGTCAGTTACTAACATTAGGACTCTCTTGAATAGTTAAGATCATCCAAAGTTTATTTCCTAAATTTTCTTTTTTCAAAAGGATATGTACTATACTACCTGTCCTTTCTTTGAACAAGTATCTTGTTCTGATTTTCTAAAGTGAGCTTCTAAGTTTTTCCAAAATTCCTTCTTCAGAGATGTTAGTCTTATTTAATATCTTAATTATTCTTAAGAACTATGCCTACAGAAGTGACCCCATACAGATCACATGAATTTAATGCACTTTTCTACATCAAATCTCTCTAGATAAAGTTTACAGGATTGCTCTACCTTTCCAGTTCAAGAACTCAAACCATGAGCTGGACATTGTGCCACAATGGCACCAGACGCATGAATAGATGTTTTGCTCCTAAGGAGTTTCTACGGCTGGAGATAATATATAAAGAAATGATACCAATATAACATGGTATGTGCTAGATAGTCAGCTCTTGGTTTCCTTGATCTGAGAGGGTACAACATAATGGTTGTGAGCACAGGTCTAGAAACAGAACTTTTGAGTCTGACTCCCAGCTTTCCCTCTTACAAATAGCAAGGCTTTAGATAGGTCATGAAGTTCCAGTTTATTCATCTCTAAAATGGGGAGAAATATAATAACTACTTTCAGAGTTCTGCAGATTGAGTAATTTAGTGTTTTTAAGCCCCTTATAACAATATCTGACATATAAATGGCTTTCTATTAATATCAACTACTGTCAGTCATTATTTTCTGTTTGTCTTCCGTGTGTTATTCACTATGCCAAGTCCTATATATAGTCAAAGCGCTAGGTAAAATTGGCTTTGGCCCCCAGTCAAGTTGCTATGATAAGCAAATAAATGGTCAATTATAATCCAGTGTGAGGAGTTTTATGTTAGGCGAATTACAGGGACAGTGAAAATATAAAGGGGAACTTAACTCAAAAATGAGGAAGAAAAATGGGGCTTGAAAACAATGGAAATTGATGAGGAAGTGACATCTGAGCTAAAACCTAAAACCTATCAAAGTGTTTTAAATGAGAAAAAAAAAAAGAACGTTTATGGCATAGAAGGTATTTTTGTGACAGAACCAAATAATACAGGCTTTACCGTCTTTTTCATTTTTTCCTCTCAAAATTTATATTTGAATTGAGTAGCTTTAATAATCACTCACCAAATCAGATTTTTTTCCCCTACTGGTTTTGTTAATTATTTTACTGAGTCTTTAAATATATTTATTAACACATCACTCCTACCTTATCTTTTACGAGAGGTCCAGTTTCCTCTCCTATGAGAGGAAATACTAAATGAAAAACACTTAAAATAATATACAAGTTTCATCTATCCACAAGTATGTCTCCAGGAATTTCGTGTCAGCTGTGAACTCTGGGCTGAGCAAATCACACTCACTTAGAACGTTAGGAATTCTCTTGTTAAAGGAGGCGCTCCAATACAGTAACACATTACATGCTATATAAAATTCCAGGGAATCAGGCTCCTCTCTAGAAACAAGACGATAGCCAAATACTTTTCATTTTTATCTTTCATTTTGTTTGTACAATTTGCCAACAATTCTCCTGATATGTGCGCATTTATTCCACTATCTACCTGCTCCAGGAGTGACCTTGTCAAAACATCAATTAATGTGCTAAGGTTCCAGCCTCACTTCTCTTTGTGCAGCTAGAAGTACTTTTCCAAGACTCACTTTCAAATTTAAAAACCTTTGTTTATAAAAGGAAAGTTGTGCTTCCTCCTACCTGCTATTTTCAAGATTTTTCCCCCCTACCCTGGAGTTTTCCATTTACCTTTCTTCCAGCCTTTGTGACAACTCTTCATTTTGAGATGATTGCGACCTACCCTCAAACCTCTGTTTTTGCTAAGGTCTCGCTGCTAAGCATTCTCTGCCCTTTCCCTTCCACTTTCTTGTTTGAATCCCCTCTCCCTTTTGTTATTCCTATATTTAATTTTTATTTACCCTCTGAAGCACATTACTCAGTCTGCCTGCCTCCCTCTGCTTCTCTTTTCATAAGGAATAAAGTAGTTGGCAGTGGGGCTTTTCTTTCTCAGCAGACAGCCAGCTCTTCCTGAAGGAAACTCAAGGGCTTCATTGTGCTGGAGCCTCCTTTTCTAAAAGACACAGGAGGACATATCCACATCCTTGTTCTCTGCCTTTGATTTGCTGTTGGAACCCAGAGCCATTCATTGTCTGTCCTCCTACCTACAGGATCTCAGAGTTCCATTTCCCTCCCACTTGTTGCTTTGTATAAATCCTAAGGAAAACACCACACATATTAAACTCAAAAGAAGCTAAAAGTAAATTGACTCCTTTATGGTTCTCTTGACACTCATTCCTACCCCCTCTTTTTCCAGCCCAGCATGAAGGTCTCTCAGCAGCTGCTTCTCCTCCACCTCTGTCTCAGGGAAAACAAACGCTGGGGCTGACACTGAGACATCACAGCTTTGAATTTTGCTTTTTCGTTCATCCAGTAGGTGACACGTTCGGAAGGTGATAAAAGAACATCAATCCACTAAGCAAGACAGACAATATCAAGAGATACATTTTTCTGTCACAGGGATGGTTGCAGTGAAAAGTGCCTACAGAGCAGAAGATCAATAACTGGGATATCAATAATTTTTTTCCAATTACTAATTCCGAACTGTATTACATTTTCCCATTCTAAATATCTTTCAGTGGTGAATTTTTATGTGTTCAATGGGGTAGTAAACATCGTAAACTTCTATAAAGACAATTTAAAAATTACCTCAAGTTACCTGAAGCAGACTCTAGGCTGCTTATGGCCTTGAACATTAAAAATCATTCATTCCATAATGTTTACGCATTTCGATCCAAATGCCCTACCACTGTGAGAGGTTAAAAGCAAACGTAACCTGGTAGCAAAGCCGAAGTGAAAAAGTCATTGTCAGATTCGGGCCTTGTGCTCAAGTTTTATCCTTTTGCCTTCTTCACATTAAGTCATGAGAACATCACTCCTCTCTCATGCTAGCTTTTCCTTCTTCAACTCTTTTCAATTTTCTTTTCTTTCTTCCTTTTTTTTTTTTTTTGACTCTCTTAAAATTTGTGGAACTTGGGCATTAAAACCTCTAAGTTGCAGATCTAAAGCACACTTTAAATGCTGTTTACTTTGGTTCAGTCTCATGTATGGATTGCTGTGGAAATTCCCTGTAGTTTCAAGTGTGGGCATCCATTTCCATCCTTGTCTGATTGTACCTCACATTGATGGGTTATCCACAAAGCCTGGGTTTGGGTTTTTAAAGATAGTCACTAAGGATCGTCCATAGGTCAGTCCCCTCAAACATAAAATTAATACATTAATATAGATAAATCACTGGATTATTTGTTATAAATGTAGAGCACTAGATCCTATCCTTAGAGGCAGTGCTGATACCATTACAAGTGTATGGTCTGGTTTCCACTTACCGCTTCAGTCTCAACTTGTCCCCTGGCCCCACTCCCTTCCTGGTCTAGCCATGTTGTCCTGATACCATTTCTTTTGTCTGATATGCTACCTCCTGTCTTAAGACCTTTGAATGTGCTGTTCCTCAAGAACAACATGCTATGGTATTATTAATTTCCAATCTGATTCCACTGCTAGAATGTAAGAACCATGAAGGCAAGAATTTTGCCTTCATCACTGTTGGTAATAAATAAATAATATACAAAGTAATGTTTATTAAGCTTTCCCAGTGACCTTTTAGTTTGTCTGCAAATACATTTTAAAAAAAATATTTAAGTTCTCTTGGACCTCAAGAAGGCTGGAGTCTACCCTGTTCCTCTCATTATAACCTGTAAGTTCTGACTCACTCTGCTTTGACGAGTAACTATAGTGCCTAGCAAATTCATACTCACTGGTGTTTAAATACAAATCCAAGGTTCCTGACTTGAATATGCTATACCACATAGACTTATAAGTTAATCACCCAATATTCCACATCATTTGTTTGAGAAAGTAATGAAACTCACCTATGTATTTCTTTTGTATTCTTATTAGGGATTTTTATCAGTCTTCTAATTGAAAAACCAATGCCATTGTAGCATTTATTAGGATAATTCCATGTAATTTTGACATCCTTTTATGCCATGATATTTTTAATTTGCTGAGTCCCATATTATGGACTACTCACTGAAGGATCAATATCAGAAGCCTGTGTGGTCCAGGATGGGGATATTTCAGTTTTCAATAGTTCTACCTTAAGTAAAACTATCCTCCTTTGACTTAAATCTTACATTAAACAAGGTCAACTCCTCAGAAAAGATTTTTCTCTTACTGCATTAAAATACTGCTTACTATACAATTATTTAGGAATTATGTCTATTTACTGCAGAAATATCTTCAGGGAAACTCCAGCTCCTTTAGTTTATGGTCAAGTAGGTGTTTAGAGTAAGACATGAATACTGCAGTGGCAAAATGATTTGTCTTGTCCTATTATTAAGTTTCTGCCAAGACACCAGCCATATGTTGAAGATGGTGTTGACACTGGAAGAGGACTGAAAATGGGAAAAAAAAATTAAGTTTAATACTCTCCTAGGACAAAAGTTTTCTAGTGTTCTGTGAATTTGCAACTCTGAGGAAGGCTCTCTCTGTATGACAGTGTGTGTCTTCTATATGACTTTTGACAGCAGAGAGATAATATAATCTCCAAACTTACTGACAGTCAATTTGGTTTTTCTCTTTCTTTAAGTCATCCCCGAGTCTCAAAGGGACATAACTACTATAACCACATTCAGTATCTATAAGAATATAATTATAGAGCATCAGGCTTGAGAGCTTAGTAACACAAGCTAAGATGAGCTAAAACAGATTTTTAAAAAATCCTAAATCATTCCCTAAGCTGTCACTGTGATTTTTAAAATGTAATTCATTTATAGTGAAGCTGTAAACTATTTTTCTAACAAGTAATGAAAGTGGAATTTGCTCCAAAGTGTGTAAGAATCTTCAGTAATATTGATACCATTGAAGAGTGAGAGAAATTGGGGGCTAGCCTGTGGGGCTATTGTGGAATAAGTAGATAAGGAAACATTATTACTTTTTAAAATTCATGACGATGGAATCAACCCTCACGTGAAGAAAATTCATAGTTTTTCTTAAATATAGTTTATTCTTTGAGAAAGTAAAAGACTCTGCCTTTTTGTCTTCAGATCCTACTTATGTTTTAGTGGAATCATTTTGATGGCTGACATTTCAGTACCAAGGACAGTGCCAAGCCTCTTCAAAGGGGGAACTGTTGGCACAGAAAACTAAGACCAGGCTGGATGCAGTTTTCTGACTGACAGAGTGAGAAAACAGGGAGAGGGGAGATGGGGAAGAGAGGGAAATAGAGAACAGTACAAAGTGATTTGGCTATCAATTTGGGGACAGTGATGGAAATATCAGGTTGATCTTGAGGAACCTATAACAATACAAAAGGTCCCACTAAGCTATTGCCCTTGATGGGATGAGGATGTAAAGGGAATATAAACTTCTCTCATACCTTGGCTTATTTAATAGAAACATTTAATAGAAACATTTCAGTATAATTTTTAAAAGTTAGAATCCACATTAGAATACATGAAAAAATTATATCTTAGACTATTGCAGAGAAAACATTCTGCCTTGAACTCTGTGCATTCGTGTGCAGCTTTACACACGAATCCACATGTAGGCGCTTCTGCACCTTCCAAATACCAAATTTAACACTGATTCACTGGATAAAACTGACATGAAATATAAAGCCTGTATTTTCATTAATCAAAAAATAATATAAAGCAAGCAAAATTTTCATTTTGGCATGAAAATGTAAAACACTGTAAAATTTCTTTTGTTTAGTATTATAACTAATAATTGAAAATGATTTATTGTTCATTATGGCACTGTATATGAATACATAATAATATTTTTGAAAGTACAAACCTCATTTTCTAAAATTTATAAGAATCAGAGAATTATATAAAATATATATTTAGAACTTTTGAAGGAGAAAGCTACAGGGGTTTGTTATTTATTTAATTTTCATCATATTATAAAACTTTGGAATTGGAAGTAGACTCTACAACTACCTAAATGAATTCACATGATTAAATTAAGATCACTGTGATTTTGTGACATTTCTTAGCACACTATTTTTTACGAAAAAGTAACCATAATTTAGATCTTTCTGAGTTGTCTTCCAGGGCACTTTCTCAAATATTACGTATCTTCTCTAACACAGTAAATGGCACCATTCATTTGCTCAGCCCCAAAACTTAGTAGAAATCATTGATTTATATCTACACATAAACATCCCCCTGTACCTTCAGTAGCCACTATAGTTTTTTCTCTAGCATATGGTCAATTCTCTCAATCTTCACTGTTGCTAACATAGCTTAAGTTACTGTCCTCCTCACCTGGAATATTGTAGACATCACCAAGTTGGACCTATTGCTTCTGCAACTGACCCATTATACATTCTTCTTCACACATGGGTATAATCATTTTGTTAATGCATATCTGGTTATACTATAAGACTGCTTAAAATTCTCTAACATTTCATTTTACACTTGATGTAAGTCAAAATGTTTGTTTTTTTCTATGTCCTGTAAGGTATCTTTTCCACCTCTCTGAACTCATTGTCTTCAAACTACCTTTTTGTCAACTACTCTTTAGTTATAAAGGTATTCCTAGAACACACTATGAATGTTGCAATTCCAGTGCCCTTAAATTTGCTTTAAATTCTTCCTGAAAACATCTTATGCCCCCCCCCCCAAACTGTCATATGGCTGCTTCCTTCTCATTATTTAGGTTAATGTTCATTATTTGGATGCTCATTATTCAGCTAAAATGTTGTAGCATAGAGAAATCTACTATGACAACTGGTCCCAGTTATAATTACGTATCACCTAACCTGGCTGTATTAACTTCATAGCATTTATCTCTATCTGAAATCTATACCCCAACATAAGCCCCAAAGTAAGGATATTGTCTGCCTTATTCTTCACTGTTTTTCTAACTCTAGAAGAATGACTGACATGTACGGAAAGACATAAAAAAAAAGTACTTGCTGAATAAATGTATGACTGTGACCATATCTGTACAACTAATGACAAATATTTCAAGTTTCCTTTACTTAAAGAAAATAAAGAAGAGAAGGATTTTGTAATATAAATTTTAAAGTTAACACACAGGAAAATGATAATTAAGGACATATCAATAGTCATTAAAACTACTGAAAACCTCATTCACTTAAATATAGGAATTTATTTTTTTAATCATTGCCAATTTATTTCTCAAAATGAATAAGCAGCAATATGGAGAAGTACCATCCCAGATTTAAATCCATCACTAGATAATAATGGGTCAGGAAGCTAGACACACTAAGACCCTTGACAAAAAGTGTCATCCACTGAGTAAGAGTCATTAGTGAAGAGAAGGCAACAATGCAGTGTCAGCCACTTGGTGGGACTTAGAATCCTAAGAGAACAATAAGCAACACAAAAAATGGGAAACCTGTAAAGAGATACTCTGTTAATAATACCTAAAGCTCATACTCTTGAGTAAAATGAGTGTCATTTAAAAGAAAGCCTTTTACTTTGATGTGGTCCCACTTGTATATTTTTGCTTTTGTTGCTTATGCTTTCCATGTCATATGCAAGAAATCATTGTCAAGACCAAAGCCAAGAAGTTTTCCCCTATGATTGCTTTTAGGACTTTTATATTTCCATGTCTCAATGTTTAAGCCTTTCATCCATTTTGAGTTTATTTTTGTTTATGGTGTAGCTAGGGGTCTACTTTTATTCTTTTGCATGTGGATATCTAGGTTTCCCAACGTCATTTGTTGAAGGGACTATCTTTTTCCCATCATGAATTCTTGCTCCCTTGTTGAACATCAGTTAATTATGTGTGGCTTCCATTCTGTACTCTCTATTCTGTTCCCTTGGTCTATATGTCTGTCTTTATCCTAGTGCCATACTGTTTTAGTTAGTGTAACTTCTGCACAGCAAAGGAAACGATGAACAGAATGAAAAAATCAACCTAAGGAATGGGAAGAAAAAAAATTCACAAACCATACATCTGATAAAGGGTTAATATCCAAAATATATAAAGAACTCATAAAACTCAACATCACAGAAGCAAATAAGCAATTTAAAAATTGGCAAAGGACCTGAACAGACTTTTTTTTTCCCCCAAATAAGGCATACAAATGGCCAACATGTATATGCAAAGGTGCTCGACATCACTAATCACCAGGAAAATGCTAATCAAAACCACAGTGAGGTATCACCTCATACCAGTTAGGATGGCGATTATCAAAAACAAACAAAAGAAAATAAATGTTGGTGAGAATGTGGAAAATCTGGAACTCTTCTACAGTGCTGGTGGGAATCTAAAATGGTGTAATTGCTATGACAGTATGGAAGTTCTCCACAAAATTAAAAATAGAACTACCATATGATCCAGCAATCCACTTCTGTGTATGTATCCAAAATAACTGAAGTCAGGATCTCGAAGAGATATCTGCATTCCCATGATCATTCCAGCACTATTCATAATAGTGAAGTTGTGGAAACAACCCAAATGGCCATGGATAGACGAATGGATAAAGAAAAAAGTGGTGTATGCATACAATGGAATATTATTCACTCTTAAGAAAAAGGTAATTCTGTCATTTGCAGATGAACCTTAAGGGCATTATAGATGCCCTTAATTTGTTGAAGGAACTATATTTTTCCCATCATGTATTCTTGCTGCCTTGTTGAACATCAGTTAATTGTGTGAGGTTTTCATTCTGTACTCTCTATTCTGTTCCCTTGGTCTATATGTCTGTCTTTATCCCAGTGTCATACAGTTTTAGTTACTGTAACTTCTGCACAGCAAAGGACATGGATGAACCTTAAGGGCATTATGATGAGTGAACCTTAAGGGCATTATAGTGAGTGAAATAAGCCAGTCACAGAAAGACAAATACTAGACGATTCCACTTATACGAGGTATCTAATGTCACTAAATTCACAGAAGCAGAGACTAGACCAGTGGTTACCAGAGGCTGGGGGGATGGAAGGAGAAATGAAGAATTCTTGATCAGTGGGCGGGGATCAAGTTTCAGCTATGCACAGGGAATCAAGTCTAGGTATCTGCTGTATGGCATAGTGCCCACAGTCACGATATGGTGTACTGCACTTGAAAACTCGAGAGAGTAGCTATCATGTTAAATGTTCATACCGCCAAAAAGGCTGAAGTCACGAGAAAACTTAGAAAGATGATGGATATGTCCATTACCTTGAGTGTGGAAATGGTTTAATCAAATTGTATACATTATGTATGTGCAATTATCTGTATATCAAGTTTACCTCAGCAAAGCTGTTTAAAAAATAGAGGAAAAAAAAGAAAGCCTTTCACCTAATATGCACATACCTGCACACAAATACACACACACTCCTGTAATGAGAATATGTCATAAAAGGATATAAGCCAAAAATATGCAAGACGGAAACCTAAGTAAGAATGGTATGCAAATGTGTGGCATGTATGCTATTCAGAAGGCTGAAAACAGTGACAAAAACTTCTTAGGCTCCATTCAAATTAGGACAGGAGGAAAATGGAGGCCACTGATAAATATTACCAGATGAAAGAAATAAAAAAGAAAGAAAACCATAATTTGCCTTCAGATTTCTATAGTAGAGGAAATAATCATTCCACAGGGAAACAATATCCACTGAGGGTCTGCTCCAATCCACATTGTGTGAGGCGCTCTACACAATGCCTCTGCATTCAATCCTCATAACAACCCTATAAAGGACATGTCCTATTGCAATTATTCAAAGGAAAAAAAAAAACAAAACTGTGAGATAGTAAGTAACCTGTCAATAGCCATACAAAAAATTTACAAGATGTAAACCAAGACATAACTAGAAGTGACTCCAGAATTTACATTTTATTTTGCTAATAATATTAAGCATTCAAATATTCTATTGACATTGCTGGTATTAATGTCGTTATTTTTAATATGTGCCATGCAGTGCAAATTGTTTGGAAGGCCTGCAGTCAGCTACACTCCTCTTTAACTCACCTGTAGTTACCATCATTTTTTTAAAAAAACTTTTTTCGTACCGTCCATTCAAGGAACATGAAAATATGCTCTTTAACCCTTACAGGTAGCTTACAAACAAAACAAAACAACACAACACAACACAACAACAAAACTGAAAATGTGTAAGGAGATAGTCTTGAAAGTTTTAAGATAGCCCTGAAAGTCTTTGTCCCCCACCCCCAAGGAGGCCAGTAGCAGATGGAAGGCACCAACCAGCCAGGTTCAACAGGAAAAACAACATAAAGTTATTGATAACAGGTGGGAGAAGAAGGTAAGATCCAAGTTTGATGTCAGTTAAAATTGACATGAAGCTAATAAAATAGTTAATAGTAGTTTGAATTGACAAGGAGTCAGTGTTTAGAACTGAAGATGGTATTGATATAATTGTCTGCAGACAGCATCTGGAGAACTGGACTAATACACTCATTTATGCATACACTCATTCATTCCACAAGTCGTTACTGAAAATGCACTGTGTTCCAGGTATTTGTTTAGTTTTGGGAAATGTGTACATTTCTAGTTGCCACTCATCACCAAAAAAATTGTTAATTATTACAATAGGACAATGAACTAGCCAAACAATTGATAACTAATCCCCTGCCTCACACGAGAAGACAATTACACAAAACAATCTGTGTGCTGTGTTGTCTTTACTTTTTAAATTTTTCTGATTTTTGAGACTGTATCTTCCTGAAAAAAGAGACGGTGTTTTTTTCTTTACCAATCATTATTTCCTACAACGCTGTTTTAGAGGTATTTCCAGGTCATCTATGCTCTGATTTGTTATTTTACAAATCCACTTATGAGCTGCAAAGTGGAACATAAATCTGATTGTCTATATCTGTTGCCCAGGCTTAGAACTTCCACTGAAGTTAAACCTAATTGCTGATTTTCAAAAATTCCCTCTGTCACAGAATAGATTATGGGATCTGAAAAAGAGGTTGGCATAGGTGACCTCCAAGATCTTCTTATCCAATACCTTTCACAACTTCAGACATGCTCATCTAAATACTTGTCCCCCTGTGTTGGATTAGGACACACCGCCCAACCATTTGAACTATCTCTAGATTGTTCTCATCTCCATTTTTTCCCACATTACCTTATCCAACCAGTCACCCAAAGTCATCTTGGAAATGATTTTTAAATCTCTGTAATTTTTACTGATCCCAATGCCAATTCCTTAAATTTTATTTTTAGGCAGTTTTTGTTCTTAGTTTCCTTTCTGCCTAATACACTCCCCCACATGGGTATGAAATTACCCTTCCTAGAACAAATCTAAACGAGGTACGTCTTTATGTTAAACTCTGCAGTGGCTTTTCATCACCTCTGGTTCTGAACTTCCTTTTTGTTCTCATCTCTTATTCTTTTCCTGGGACTCCTTGAAACTGCCCCCTTCAGCCAACACACATACACACAAATACACCCTATGTGTCATTGAACCTAACATGTATTTCCACTAATCCATGGTGTCTGACGTGCTATTTTCTGCTATTTCCTTTCAGGTTCTGCCTGATAAACTCCTGTGCATGCCCGTGACATGGTTCTAATGCCACCTCCCTGATGAAACTTCTAAAGTCCACAGGTCAAATGTTCTCTTGCCACTGTGTGCACTCGCTTATTATAACAGTTCCCAGGCTTTAATAGGTTTCTCTTCTTTGTCTTACTAGGCTGAAAGCTCCTGGAGGGCATGGACTGTTATTTTCCTTGCATTTGTCAAACACTCAATAAATGTCAAATGAGGGAATTAGTTCCAATCTGACTCTTGGCTACCATGACTGCTTCGCACAGTCTTCCTGTCCACTCAATAAAACATTTCTATAATTTTAATTTAACACTCATTAAAGGAAGTAAGGAATTGTTACTCTCATTTTCTATACCTTATATCTTTTGCTCATATTTTGTTTCAGGGTAAAAAAAAAAAAAGAGCCTCTTTGTGAAAAATTACTACAGAAACATCGAAGTGTTAAAAAACTGTACGATTTAACTTTTTGTATATTACTGCTTACTAAAAAAGTAACCATTCCCTTGGAAGTCATTGTGAGGGGGGAAATAAAACAACAGCATGTCTCTGATGAATGTGAGAAGGAAAAAAATCTAGCCTCCAGGCAGGTGATATGAATTTGATTAACAGAATCACACTATATACCATGAATGTTTTAAGGTTTATAAGATATAAAATGTGAGAAGTAATTCAAAATGGTGAATTGACAAAGCACTCTGGATAAAATACAAACAAAAAAAATTCCATAAAAACTCCAAAATAGAAAAGTTTTAAACTTCAGGCATTATATTCCCATAGGAGTTCCTGGGGATATGTGCCAACAGATACATAAGTGATGAAACTGTCCATAGCATTCCAGGTATATAGTGTTTGCACATTTGAAGGCAGAAGTAGCTATTCAGCCACAATCCATGATAGGAGTGTTTTTCCTGAGACGAAAATTGAATCCTATCATTTTCCCACTTACCTCCCTCAAGGTCTTCCTATCAAATAAAAATATATTTATATATTTATGCCCCACCACCCACTTCTAGGATACCACTTATTAAAGCCAAAAGTATTAAGCTCTATTACAAAGCTGTAATCATCAAGACAGTATGGTACTGGCATAAAAATAGACACATAGATCAATGGAACAGAACAGAGAGCCCAGAAATGGACCCTCAACTCTATGGTCAACCAATCTTCAACAAAGCAGAAAAGAATAGCCAATGGAAAAAAAAAGTCTCTTCAACAAATGGTGTTGGGAAAATTGGACAGCCACATGCAGAAGAATGAAACTGGACCATTTCCTTACACCATACATAAAAATAGACCCAAAACGGATGAAAGACCTAAATGTGAGACAGGAATCCATCAAAATCCTAGAGGAGAACACAGGCAGCAACCTCTTTGACCTCAGCGGCAGCAACTTCTTGCTACACACATCTCCAAAGGCAAGGGAAACAAAGGCAAAAATGAACTACAGGGAATTCATCAAGATAAAAAGCTTTTGCACAGCAAAGAAAACAGTCGTCAAAACCAAAAGACAATTGAGAGAATGGGAGAAGATATTTGCAATGTCTTATCAGATAAAGGGCTAGTATCCAAAATCTATAAAGAACTTATTAAACTTAACATCCAAAGAAAAAATAGTCCAATCAAGAAACATATATGTCTCCTAATCTCTACAAATTTACAGACAATTAGGGAAGATGAACACTACATAAGCAATAATGAACATATATATTTGAATATTAACAGATATATGAGAATATATTACAGGAGTCAAGCCATGTATGGGGGTCAAGGAAGGCTTCTCTATGAAAGTGATATTTAAGTTGAAACCATAGGATAAGTAGAAGTAATGTTTATTGCCTAACACAGAGCATGATATGGGGCCAGCTCACAATAAACATTTTTTGAGCGAACAAAATAAATGACAACGTAAAACTTTTGCTCAATTTCCTATGCAATTTCTGCCCATTTTGGACATCTCTTTGAAGAAACTGAATGCTTAAAGGCCCAGGTTTTATCTCTCAATTAAAGGTAAAAATATATTTTTAACATGAATAATTTAGAGTAAAATCCTACAACAACTATGGCCGAACTTATGCTCCACCTCCCACCTTTATGCTATTACTTATTAAAGCCAGACGTGTATTTGATAGGTTGAATTTTCAGGACTATGCCAGTTTCCAAAAACCCATTTCTTTTAAGCTATGGGATAGAAACAAAATGTGTACGATATTTTCAACTTGGCTAATAAATTTAATTAATCATTCTCATAAGGGCAAAGAAAATTGTTCTGTCTGAATTTTCCTAAGGATGCAATCACTTTTGCTGTCTGCCTTCTCGATACAAAGAACCTGATTATCCTCCACCTGTAAAACACATCATCCATCCTGGCATCCCTCTGCAGACATTTTTTGAAAATTTTCCCACTGACAGCTAATTCTATTTTGTCAATCTATTTAGAGGAATGGAGCTAAAGCTGCTTTAAAGAACCAAGCTGCTGCCACTCAAAGAGCTTGGGGAATATTTTAGCCTAGTGCCTTAATCATATCTTTATTTGAGCATAATGTGGCCCATGCCTGCCATTTTTCTAAAGCACTAATTCAGTAAGCATATGTAATCTGCCAGTAGGGACAGAAAAAAACACACTAGTAAATCTTGTTATCTACACATTTGCAAAAATGAGTTGGAAGATGTGTCCATAATACATGAAAATATTACACAGTGCATGACAGGCCTCTACTTGGAAGAGGAAAAATAAGTAGTACGAGGAATTGTGATGGACTTGTTAATTCCATTTCCTGAACAGTGATTTTTTTTTTTAACTGTATTTCACTCCACAGTTGGACAAACCTGCCATGTCTTATCTTCACTGAGGACAGAGATCTTCATCCTGTGCTCCACATTTGAGAGTGTAACAGTCTCTCTTACTTCGTGGCTTTTTCAGCAGAGTAAATTCTCACAATATCCTCAGTGATTTGGGGGAACTGACTTTGTTCTTCAAAATTTTATGTTTCTGATCTTCGTAGTTTCATTGGAAAGTATGTGAGCTTTGAAGATAGAATGATCTTTTGAAATTCGGGTTTCAGATTCCAACTCTGTATTTATAAATTCTGTAATTTTCATTTGGCTATTTAACCAAAGAATGCTCCTCATTTGTAAATTAGGCATCTTACATATCACTAGTTAGGTGTAAGTGGCAGAGTTGGAATCTGAAATCTGAAATCCAAACATTTAAAGATTCTTCTATCTTCTTAATTACTACACTTTGGGGAATCTGTCGATTTTTCTTTAAGTTTTTGTTTAAATTCCAGTTAGTTAACATACACTTCAGTATTAGTTTCAGTTGTACAATATAGTGATTCAACACTTCCATACAACACCCAGTGCTCATCAAAACAAGGGCACTCCTTTATCCCCATCACCTAGTTAGCCTGTCCCCCCATCCAGCTCCCTTCTAGTAACCATCTGTTCTCTGTAGATAAGAGTGTTTCTTGGTTTGCCTCTCTGTTTTCTGCATTTGCTCATTTGTTTCATTTCTTAAATTCCACGTATATGTGTGAAATTCAGATGGTATTTGTCTTTCTCTGACTTATTTCACTTAGCATAATACTCTCTAGATAAAGTTTATTATTAATAACATTCATTTATCGCTCACAACAAAACACATAAAATTGGAATATTATTATTCTTATTTTATAGATGATAAAAGTGATCATCAGAGGAGTGTTGTTACTTACCAGGTTTATAAACGACAGAACATGAATCCAGATGTCTGAATTACAGGACACAACCACTGTGCTAATTATTCTTCAGTGATTTTTTAAAAATTTACATTTCTAAATTTAATCTCTGAGGGCAGGGATTATGTCTAAAGCAAGTAATAGGATGTTAAAAATTCAACTGATTCTTAGTTTTAGCTGAAATATTAATACAATTGTTATTAAATAGTAAAAAAAAATGTTTTAAACATACCATCCTGGAAGAAACAAAACTTTACTACAGAAACTGTATCATTTACATACCCTGTATGTCACCAGTTACTTGCAAAAGGGAGAACAGCAACAGTACCTTGCCTCAGTGATTGTCGTGAGGATTAAGGGAGATAACTAACGTTTGTAGAGCACTTAACACAGAGCTAACCAAATTACTGAATGATGCTACAAACTCTAAGATGTTTGATTTCATAGCATCAATTACAAAAAAAATCAATCTTTGCTTGGGGCAAGATTTTTGCCATATTGCCATATATTTTATGGAAATATTTTAGTATCATATGCATGTATGTATAAATATATCTATAACTTATAGTGTAACATGAGATCAAGACAATTTTCCAGTGTAAAAAAATAGAAATACTTTAAGTGCCACTACATTTTACTTGAGTCCCTGTCCCGGTTTACCATGACTAGATTTTTTCACATGTTCTTAATCACGCTCTAAAGAGCCTGAAAGCACTCAATTCCACTTAATCCCACCATTCATGGAATCTAACCTTTTACCTTATCTGATATCACTATCAGAGAAATACGAAATGTTAAAGCTGAAAAAAATAAAAGATTTTAGAGCTAACATGATCGAATCACCATATTTGTAAATGGAAGTGCTGGGCTCAAAAAAGTTATTAATTTATTTATAAAAGAGAAAGGGAGATAAGAGAGATGCCCTAATACAAACCAACCTCACTCTGGAGTAGAGACTTCAGCATTCCCAAATGGTGCATAATCCATTATACTGCATTTAGGTATTAAAAATTTATGTACATCTGGACCTTATCCTGGGGCTCTAACTGTTACTCATCTGGGATGGAAACTGAGCATCATGACCCTGTTTTCATAAAGGACATCTGACAAGCTATATTAATAAGATACAGAGCATCACATACTTGAAAACGCATGATATGATACAGAAACATATTAGCCATTCAGGAGGATGTTTCATTGAACTAAGTGGAGGCTGAGAGTCTGAAGGATGAAAACAAACTCATCTGTCCTTACTTTAAGAAGAATGTTGCTGTTTTAAGCTGCTAAAGGCTGATCAAAAAAGAAGCAAGAATCTTTTAGAGGCAGTCTACTCTCAACTCTTCTTTACATGTCCCTAGTGACTTGGAGAGTTATGTTACTGAATCAAATAAAACTTATTACTGAGGAATTTTTAAAACTTTTCACTAAAGGCAAGCATTAATGTATTAGGAAATCTAATTCACTATTCTTCAAAATGCCTAAAGCTAAACTCCTGATTAAAACTTCTGGTTATCATCTGAGATAATTTTTTTAAATTTATTTCAGCATGCATCAAAGTAAGAATAGAAAATATCTGTACTAACAGTAAAAGCAATAGTGAATGTAATATTTAAAATAGATATGTGATTGACCTGCAGTTCTTTTACTTAAATCTACAACAATTTAGCATGTTGTAATTAAATTATAGACATAATAATATGGATCCATTGATATCCCATTTTTAAGGAAATCTGTGTGAGGAGGGGCCTAATTATTGAGAACTAAATATATTTTCTCCTTAAATTTAAAACTACATTTTTAAGTAACAAAGATTCTAAATCCCATCCCAAGCTAAGAAGTCAATATTGGTTCAGGAAATGCAGTTTACAAATAAAAATCAATTTGCTCTCATATTGATCATTCAATAATATCGAGAAATTCCTAACATACTCGAATCAATTCTCTTGAGCATGTTAAACTGCAATTATGGCAAGCCATCTGGGACTTCGTGCTGACAAGCTGTTTCAGCTTTGTGGGTCAGTGAAGAAATCATTTGAAAGTATAGGACTTTCTCTAGAGGTAAACCCAAAGGAAAAGAGCTGTTCTCTATAGAAAATTCATTTCAGAAAAGAGAATATTCATATGTATCAGAAAGAAGTCCAGTTCTTCCATGAAGCCTTTGAGGACCACATACATACTTTCCAAGAATAATGAGGACTCTTTTCTTATGTCTCTGGGCTTTTTATGATAGAAACCATCTGATCTCACTTGTTACTCAACCCTTCAATACATATTTATGAAGTGCCTCTTATGTGTCAGGATCTATACCAATAATCAAGGTTAGAGATACAAATGTTTGCACAATCCAGTGAACAAGGAAGATACATAAACAATTTCAATCATTAGTCAGTATTATTATCTATAACATTGAAGATTAGGGAAAAAGAGGGATTAATCTGTTCTCCTGAACCTAGGGGGGATAAATATGGTAGGAAAGTTTCCACAGAAAAGAAATAAGCAAATTTTGACTTACATAATGTATACATTGGAATTGGCCAAAATATTATAATAGTAACTAAAATTGCCAATTGCTTGTGATGTGTTAGGCACTACGTTAAGTGCTTTACAAAGATTAATTATCTCACTTAATCCTCATGACAATGCATGAGGTAGGCACTATTATTATCCCAACTTCGCAGGTGACAAACTGAGGCACAAGAGTAGTTCAGAACTTTGCCCAGGTCATGTAGTGGGAAGTTAGATTTGAATACAAGAAAATACAAGGAAAAAGCCTTTTCTCCTGTCTACTATACTCTGCTGCCCCCACCCCAGAGAAAGAAGTCTTTCAAATAATAAACATTCAAAAACCAGACATGCAAAACAGCACTGAGTACCTCAGTATGTCTGAAGTAAAGGCTCTATTTGTGGAGTGGTGGACACAGGACTGAATGGAAGAAACAGATACCGAGCAAGAAGGACGGTATATGCCAGGCAAATTGAGGATGGGATAGGGAGATAGAAGACTCTAGGCTGGGAGATCAGTTGGCTGATCAGTTCTCCTTTAGGCTGAGGAGAAAGAAAGGATAAGATTTGGAGAGGGAGTGAATGTGGAGAGTAAAGAAGGAAAGGACTAGAATGGACATCTTATCTGGGTGGCGTGTATACCACAAACCATGGCAAAATAATGAGTCACTTTCCAGGAAGCCAGGTCCTCAGGTCTTCTACAGTCAAGGACTTCATGTGCATCTTTAGGATATGCATATGCTAGCAAAAGCATCACCTATTCCCTAGAAATTTCTTTGAGAATGTATGTTTCACTCTCAAGGTGACGTTTGATATCAATAATATATCCATAGAAATATGGACAGAAATGTTCATGGTATAAAATTTGATTTTTTTACCCTGTAATCCATCTTAATAAAATAGTGCCAGAAATACATTTCATAATATTGTACCATTGTCTGACACCTTGGTACAGGTCTGCCATATATTCTTTATTATATCCTGGTAAGCAACTCTGATGAAACACTACAGCCCACTTTCCCAATAAAGTAATTCATCAGTCCTGGGGAGAAATGGAAAATGACACTTTTCTTTCCCTTGAATTCCCTTTTTGTTTGTTCCATGTGATTTTTCAGGTTTCCATACTCAGTGAATTTCTTCCCATCTTCCTTCTCAGTTTGCTTCACTGATCTTTCCATTGACTAACCTCAAAAAATTCAAGTACCTTTCTCTTTTATCTATACTCACTTCCTGTGGAGGATCTTATCTAATCCAAGTGGGACATGATGGTGGCTTAGGCCACAGTGGAGGGCCATAGAAAGGAAAAAAAAAAAAAAGGGCTGCATACTAGATATATTTTAAAGGTAGGACTAACAGAATTTCCAGAAAGACAGACTATGGGGTGTTTATGAAAGAGAACCATCAAAGATGGCTCCATGATTTTCAGTTGAACAAAAGAAAGGATAAGTTGCCATTAACTGTGTTGGACAAGACTGGGAGGATAACAAGTGCTGTCCTAGAAGGAATTAGGAAGTCAACTGAGTATATGCTACCTTTGAGGGGCCTATTAAACTTTAAAGGTTAATTAGTGTCTTAATTAAAAATCAATCAAGGAAACAGATGCAGTCAAGTGATATGGAATATGGAGTTTACTTTAGGCATTAAACCTTTCACAATTATGGAAGCTGGTAAAGTAATCTATGGAAGACTACTACTTCTGCACCTGATGGTGGGCCTAAAATCACAAGGAGACATGGGGCTGGCAATAAGTAAGAAAAGCAGAAGGGAACTTGGGTGATCAAGGAAAAAGCAGAGTCCCCAAGAACAAACCAAAATCTACAAAATCAAACTGGAACACATGTGGACAAACTGCGACTCATGTCTATTCCTCACTGTCTCTGATTTCCACAATGAGTGTGACTTTTAGAAGATGGTGGTACTGTTTGACATGGAGCTCCTGATTTAGGACACAGAGAAGATGAGAGGAGACTCAGTGAGAGCTGTAGGAGCTATGTCAACCAACATGCTGAGTGGCAGACCAGTGACACGAAGCATCTGCTGCAGCGGCACATGGCATCCTCTGTGGACCTTCAGAGCAGAATGGCTGTTGCTTTTTTACAGACATTCCCACTGCTTGCCCTTTACTTCCTTCCGGACTTCATTTTTTCTTGAGGCCTTCCCAAACCACCATCTTTAATTGCAATCCCACTCTCTCACACAAAATCCTCATTCCTGCTTTATTTTTGCCTGTATCTCCTTTTATGATACATACATACTTACGTATCTTAATTTTTCTCTCACCCAGTAGAATGTAAGTTTTATGAGAGCAGGTATATTGGCTATTCTGTTAAATAGTGTCTGCCAATTATGGCACATGATAAGCATTAAATTATGTTTGTTGAACGAAATGAAGAAATACTAGTTTTACAATGAAATAAAATGGCCTAAAACCTTATAAATTATATTAATCAGGTTCTGTGTCATTCTATCCAGAAAGAATGGCTCATATCTTGATGTAGATCCTTGAAAACAGCTGTGTCTATTTCATCTACTAGGTTGAATCATCTAAAATCTCTAATTCTTTATTCCTTTTAACCCACAAAAATGGCAATTTTATTTGGCTCAACCAATATGCTAAATACAGCACAGGAAAATGTACAGCAATCAGGATAAGTATATAAATAAAACTGATCTGTGTTGTGTGTTCGTGTGTATGTCTGTTTGCAGGTTGATTAAATTTCTCCTTTGACTTCCTGAGGTTTGTAAATATAGTTCCAAATTCCAAAATCTACAAACCAAACGATGCCAGTAACTTCATTAAAAGAACAAAGTCACACACAAAAAAAGGGCTGTCAAGTACCCAGAATCCAACTACACGTAAACCTAACTGCCCCTCTGCACTTCCACGCAGCTTAAGTGCTGGCACTCGCTACTGTTGTGGGGAAAACCATTTCTCTGTCTCCACTGTGATTTTGCAGCATCATGAGAAGATAATCCTTTAACAGCTATTTTTCCCTATTGTAAAAATGCAAAAGAAAAATTCAGTATAACCGACGGACTATTTTAAAATAGTGAATCAAATCCTCATTTATACCCTTGTATTATTATAATTTATTTTTATATAGTTGTCCACTGAGCAAATTCAACTACTTCACAGTGGCAAACACATATGTGTGTGTACACAGACACACATGGGCTAAAGAAAAAAATCTGCATTTTGTCCCTTTTCACAAAGAATAAGGAAAAAATTATTTATGTTATTATTTTTAAAAAGCCAATTTTCACATGTTTCTCCTCCATTGTTCATTCCCTATCTACCTTAAGAATAAACTGTGTTAGTCTTTTCAAATTTGAGGTGGCAGGTTCAGGAGAGATGCTGAAATGGGAGTAGGAACAGGGTCCTGAGAAGGTGAAGAGTTAAAGAAGGAGATTAACTCATGATCACCTGTGACATGTTAGTACATGACTAGTTTGCTTCCTCAGCAGTTCTGCAAGGTTACTATTCTTTTCCAACTGCACACTTGAATAACTTGAGGTCAATAAAATTATCCAAGCATTTATACATTTTATTTATTTTATGCATTTTATTTATTTATTCACTTATTTATTTGTATTTTGCATTTTGGCAGAAATAATTTGAAACAGCTTTAGAATTACACATTTCGTAATTGATAACATTCACACTGGGACACAGCTCTTTGATATCTAACTTTCTGATTTGACAGCTAAACTATGCCATACTTTCTTAATATGAAAACTTGCTAATGACCAGGTAAGACAACAAGGATTTGTATTTTCTCTTTTCAAAAGGACTGACTTCCTTCATTTGCCAAAATGGAATGGAATGACTATAAATAACTTTTAAAAATTCTCATTTTCAACCACAGTAATTCTAAATTGCTATGATATTCCTAGGAAAACTTCATAAAGAAAATTATCTCTCTAGTAAGATCATCTTTTAGTACTCTAGCCCTTTGACAGATGGTTCAGTGATCATTTTTATAACTCAGAATGCCAGGGTTTTGTTTGTTTGTTTCTTTAATATTGCTGATGGAAATTTCTAGTCAGACTTTTTCTGCCCTTCATATTTTTTAAATTACATGTGTTTTCAAAAACTTTGCAGGAAGGTGGAAATCTCTTTAAAAAAAAAATAGGAAATAAGATCCCAAGTCAAAATATTGCTTTTTGTGTAAATCTTTCTCAGCCTATTTTTCACGTGGGAAGTTACTTGTTCGACTAGTGGGAGACTCCTTACATATAAAACATGACATTGAACATTAACGGAGCAAGTATACGCTCTTATGTGTTAAAGTCTTTTGAACAGTTGGCTATGTTATAGCTGTTATCACTTTATATAATTAATTATCCTATACTGAAATACACACATGGAATTTAAACTGAAAAACTTTTTTTTAAAAAAATCTTACAATTGATAGCATGGACTTGTTATCATTTGACTGTTAGGTAAGAGGGGTTAAGGATTGTAGATATTCAACTTCATGTCGAGTGGTGTTGATGGTGGAGGCCAATTTATATAGTAAATACAATTAAATTTTACATTAGTACATGAACCAGACAGGTTTATTCCTGCAATGTGCACTATAAGAGTAATTCTACATAAGAACTTTAATTAAACCAAGGTATTAGATTTTTAGTTTTGCATCCTAAATCTTATCTATATGGGAGAATGTGACATCAGGATTTGGAGTCAGAAGTTGGGTTTGAAACCTGTTTCTTCCATTCTACAGATTGGCAGAAAAGAGAATTAAATTTTCTAAGCCTTATTTTATCAGATAATATCTCCAGGAAAGGTTATGTGAGTATTGGAATTTGCCGACCTTCAGAAGCAAGTACAGTGCAAATCTAGTCAGAAGCTTAAATAAATACAAGATAACATGTTAGTGACCTTCACAAAGACATGAACTAAACATTATTAGAATTTATACTGTCTAAACCCCCAAAATTACTTGAAGTAGTTGAGCTTACGGATATGACAATAGTACCTATATTACTGCCGTCTGTTTCCATGGTTAACTTATTAACTTACAATTGAAGGTGATCATATAAGTGAAAGTGCTTTATAAACTCTAAAAGACTTCAAAATATCCATTATTGATTTAATTTCTATTGCTATTAATCATAACTTCTGTTTCACAACCAATCTACCAATTTGACAATGCAAAGTGCCTCTTGCAAAATCCCATTTCACAATTATATAGGAATGACTTTATTCCATTTGAGGACAGTACTTTCATTTACTTTTCTGACCTCACCTCTACTTTCCAAGGTCAACACTGTAGACATTGTGCTACATCATTTCTTGTCAATGTCAACTGCATTGATACGACAATCGGCTACAACCAGAGAATGACCTGGTGCGAAGTATACAGAACAGCTCTCTCCTTTTTGTGATCTGTACTCTGAGAAATAGTAAATCAGTCTGTTTGCATTCTTATATGTTTAGTAGCATTATGCATTAAATGGGTCTTTTGTTTTATTCTTGTTATTTTGTTATTAAGCCAACCTCTCTCCTTCAAGGAACTTATAGGTGATTTCACAGAGGACTGTATAAGCTTACCTTATCAGAGAGACCCTTTTGAGGAGAGTACTAAGGCTTTTTTAATAGTTTGGGATTCTTTTATATTCCAAGTCTTGTTTTGGAAAACAAAGCTAATGGAATAAAATCTATTAGGCAAAATGATAAAAATAGCATGAGAACATTATCAACAGAGTCACAAATAACTGGAAACCACATATTTTGGGTCCACATTGCCTTCTCTCTTTTCACATATAATGGAAATTTTGTTTTTAATGAATAAATTACTATCGATATGGACTTAATGTTTCCTCATTTGTAAAAAGAAGCACTTGGATTTGATCCCACACAGTGCACTAATTCCATACAATGTTCCAGTAATTTAAGGGTTGAAGGTCTAAATTAAATATTTAAACCAAATGTTTGAGAAAATCTGCCCTACTGGCAATGTGCTAATAAACAAGCTCTGGGTGTAGTGAAGGCTGATTTATAACGTTTGCCAATTTATGTGGTGTCACTATTCCCACAACGTCCCATTTCAAGCTACTCACAGCTTAACAATGGACTCACAAAATTCCTGAATATCTAACAATCAACACTCACCATCTGATAAGAGCCAGTTCCAGCATATCTCTGTACATTCCTAAGCTGAAGCTAAACATTCATAAATGATAGAAAAAGAAAAGTCCTTGAGTTTAACCTAGCTTTTTTCCCCAAAGATTTTTGACCATTAAATACTTTTTATAAACTAACATCCATGTAGTCACTTTTAGAGATCATAAAATTGGCCATATCTTCTCAATCCATGCAAGTCAGTCCAACATCTAACTCCCATTACCTGTATTTCTTTGCTGGGGGGCTTTGTGCCAGGGAACACTTTTCTTGCTTATGTTGCAAGATAGGAATATGGAATTGAAATCCTTGGAATCAGCCTCAGCCAATATCTAACAAAAGTTTTATAATGTCATCCAAACGTCTCTCAAGATGATTAAACTCTATCACCCTTAATTGTTCACCTTCCATGTTCTGTCTTACTTCACCATCTCTTGCCATTTTTATTCTACTTCCCAAATTGACTATTTAGTTTTGGATTCTTGTCTCAGAGTTGGCTTCAGAGAAAATCCAAACTAAGTTTAAAAAAATGGTGGGCCAGAAGATCTCAGCGACAGACCTGTGGTTCTAATTTTCAAAGATCAAAATATATACAGAGATGATTTCGGATATCTTCAGACTGCAACCTTCCAGCCTCTTTTATCACTGCACCTGGCTTGCATGAGTCACTTAATAAATGTTTGCTGAGCTAATTCTTTGTGAGAGCGAAACCAAGAGGCATTGACAAAAGAAAGAGTATGAAGTTAGAGTGTGCTTCCTATAACCTTTCTGACTTAGGGGGACTAACTAGATATTTAGTTTTTTGTTTTTTTTTTGTTTTTTTTTTTTAAGATTTTATTTATTTATTTATTGAACAGAGATAGAGACAGCCAGCGAGAGAGGGAACACAAGCAGGGGGAGTGGGAGAGGAAGAAGCAGGCTCATAGCAGAGGAGCCTGATGTGGGGCTCGATCCCGTAACACCGGGATCACGCCCTGAGCCGAAGGCAGACGCTTAACAGCTGTGCCACCCAGGCGCCCCTAGATATTTAGTTTTTATCTGAGTATCTTGTACATCCACTGCCCCCTCACTTTGCCAATACTTGCCCCACTTCTTTGTCTCCTCTGTGGAGCTTACTTGGTGTGAGCTTCAATATCTCAATATCTCTTTAACCTTGTGATGCTTTCAGATCGCTCAATGATTAAGAAACAATTCTCTTAAGTCCTTCCAATTCACCTTGCATACTTATAGTAAATGTCCTTTATAAACACGTTCATGATGTCACTTATTGAGACTCTACCATACGCTCTGCTTCTTACATACTTTAATTAGGTACCTACAAAAACAATTTTAGGTAGATATAATTGAACCCATTTTGCAGGTGAGGAAACGGGCTCAGAGAAGTAATTTTCCAAACTTGGGACATTTATTAAATGGCAGAAACAGATATTTCCCTAAAACCTAGGCTCTTTTCATTAGTTCATATCCTTTCTTACAGTTAAAAAACAATAAGCAGAGTTAATAAAATTTTGCATATACCCCATTAGCTATTATTACCTAATTCCTTGTAAATTCTTTCTAAAAAAAAAATCTAAAATAGTTTTTTCTCAGTCTCCTTTGTGAAGCAATATGTAGTAGTATTAAGAGTTGTTCCAGGGGTGCCTGGGTGGCACAGCGGTTAAGCGTCTACCTTCGGCTCAAGGCGTGATCCCGGCGTTATGGGATCGAGCCCCACATCAGGCTCCTCCGCTAGGAGCCTGCTTCTTCCTCTCCCACTCCCCCTGCTTGTGTTCCCTCTCTTGCTGGTTGTCTCTATCTCTGTCAAATAAATAATAATAATGAAAAAAAAAAAAAGAGTTGTTCCAGACAATCTCTTTTTCTTTAGTGGTGTTACCCTGGACAACATGTTAAACCTCATTATATAATCATTATAATAACAGCAACTACAACAATAATAATGAGATGTAATCCACAATATTGTTGCAATGGTCTATATAAATTAACATATTAAAATGCTTGATACAATCTTCCCAAAACATAACACATCTCTAAAATCTGCAACTATTATTATTAACAAACATGGCAGAAGACTTGAATAAAAGGTGTCTTTAATGGAGTATCTAAGAGGCTCTGAAAATGCATTTAGGACCTGGGATGTGGAGATAGGCAACTCTATTCCTAGAACAGGGAAATAATATTCCCTTGCCAGTCATGACTCTGCCTTTAGAAATTCTTTTATATCAGCACCTTCTTGATGTGAAGGGCTGGATGTTGATTTTGCAGAAGCAACATTCCCTTGTTATATGTGAACCCTCAGAGAGAATTGTTTTTTAAATAAGGGTCCTTTCAGAAATTTACATTTTGGAGACAAGTACAATTTAAAAAGAAAAAAAAAACAGGTTTCATGAGGTAACATGAAACAAAAAAGGCTTTCGAAGGTTAAATCTATTTTGCAGTTTTACAAGGCATTTCAGTCTGGTGGTAAATGAAGGAGAATTCACAATAGCTTTTACTTATATATTTGACACTAAAAATAGATCACCATAAAATAGGTTCCAAGGGAAAAAAAATGCTATTTTCAAGGTTTGAGAATTACAGGAAAAGCAAATTTAAAGGGAAGAATTTACTTTTTATCCTCATTATTTAGAAACTTTCAACTTGGGCTTATATTACTATTTGCATGATTTTCCCAACCTATCTAAAAGAGAGTTCCGGAAAACCAGTCCTGTTAGGTGCTGTTCAGTCTCTCAGCAGGAACAACAAGTTGGTGATGAATGAGCATGTGACCTGGAAAGCAAAACCTCCTCCGCTTTCCCCAGTTGAATGGCAGACATAGGACTATCAGGTAGGAGGCTGACCTTGCATTCACTACATTTTCAGACATGCTTATCTAGCGAAGCCAGTAACTCCTGCCTGAACTGCTGGGCTGCATCTCTTCCATTCAGCAATTTCAGGAGCATCATAATGTCTCGTGTTTAGATGGTTTTGTTGACTCTGTCATGTTGCAAGTTAGTGCTAAGCAACGGCACAGCATGACATAATGCAAAACATAATCAAATACTGTTGGTAAGGCAGGAGGACGGTGCCACACAGGTCTTTCACAAGAATTTCCCAGCAAAGACTTGCCAAGAATGTGTAAGCAGGGGTTAGGCCTTCGGTGTCATTACCTGCAAGGCTTCAGGTATACGTATGGGGAGTAGGTAGGAGAAGGGAGGTGAAATGTCCTCTGCTTCCTAGCACTCAACCCTGAAGAGAAAAGGATGGGGCTGGGTGGAGGGCACTGTGTGGGAAGTAGGACACAGGAAATAGAAGGCTGTTGAAGTGCTCTGGAATGGAATTAAAAAGATCAAATCTGGACTCCTGCTCTCTTTTATTTCCAATGATATGTAGGATTGTTTAGTTAATTAGCTAAATTAATTAAGTACCTCTATTAAAATTCTCATTTACTGAGGCAATCAATCAGCAAGTTTTATGCTCAATGTCTAAACTTGAGGGAACATTAAATTTGCCTAATTCTTTCTGATTGAAAAATAATAATGAAGCATTACCTTTGATTCTGAATAGTAATTCCCACTGCCGGAAGCCAAAATAATTTTCTCCCTATTTTATTTAATACCTACAATATTACTAGGAGATAACTATTATCATTTATCCCATTTTATGAATAGGGATAATTCCTATTTGGGAATGTTTTAGAAAGCTGAGGCTCAAGATGCTAGCTAGGTAAGCTTACCATAGTCACAAAGTTGGTATTTGGCAAAGCTAATACTTGAACCTACTTCTGCCCGACTCAAGACCTATGAGCTCAATCCTCTCCAGGAAAACAATGTGAAGTCAGATGGCCTGATTTGAATTTCATAGCTTGTATGAGTTTCTTCCCCCTATGCACCCCTCAGTTTACTCTCTCTATAAAAGTAAAAATAGTTTCTAATTCATACAAATATTGGGACAATTGAGTAAGCTCATATACATAAAGCACTTAGAATAGTGCCTGGATATTGAAAGCGCTCAGCTAGGGTTACTTATTTTTAGGATGATGAAGACCACGATGACGATGATGGAGGAAGAGCAGAAGAAAAAAAAGAGGACAATGACGCACAGTCCTTGCAATGATGAAACGGATTTTTTTTCCCAGTGGGTGAAGTTTCCACTGTTGCAATCAAACTTAGCTTGTAAATTGCTTGTCAGCCTGTAACTCCCTATTCAGTGTGAGACACACCGGGAGGAAGCTCGCACAGCCAAAGTAAGCCTAACCTGTGAGCTTCTAACACTAGTGGTCCTGCCTTGGCCATGCCCGCCCACGACGTAAAGCATTACTTTTATGGAAAATGCATGGTAGGTCCAACTCCAGAAGCCAGAGATGCAACTTATTCTCTCCCTCACTCCACTCTAAGTTCTAGAAAATTCTTTCCCTGTCCTAATGGGAAGCAAGGAAAAGAGGATGCTCAGCAGGCAGGAGGGAAAGACCCAGGTCCTATAGTTTATAAACCTCATGGGCAGGGAAAGTCTGCATTTTCCATCTGGTCTCTAGACTGAATGTCCATTGTGCATCGAGATTTGGTGTTGCCCACCAGGCAGATGGGAACTTAGGGGACTCCTTTCCTGTGGTGGTAAAAGTTGATTGCAAATTTCCCGTATCAAAGTAACATAAAAGATAAGATGCTATGGTTACAAAGAAAGAGGCTTGTTATACATCAGTTTTTTAAATTAAAAAAAACATAAAAAACAAAGCACCTATGTATTTTACAAAGCATCAGAGCCCCCAAAATAATTTAAAATCAAAAATAAAAGAGAGAGACATTTTATTTATTTGAGAACGAGAAAAAGAGCATGAGCAGGGGGAGGGGCAGGCAGAGGGAGAAGCAGACTCCCCTGCTGAGCTGGGATCCTGATGTGGGGCTCAATCCCAGGACCCTGAGATCATGACCCAAGCCAAAGGCAGAGGCTTAACCAACTGAGCCACCCAGACACCCCAAGAGAGACATTTTTAATAACAGAAAGCAAAGGAAAATGAAAACAAAATTCTTTCTATTATTACGGGTTAACATATTTGGAAAACTGGTTCTACTTTTAAATGTTCTCTTTCCTTTGTATTTTTCTCAATGTCTTGTCAGGCCCTCGCGGTTTTCTCTCATAAATAATGAAGCTTTTAAAACATCTCAAAAAATAAGGGGAAAAAAGTGCAATTTGGTAAATTGTACTAAATGTTTGCCTATGGCTCTTATTGGTGTCTTGTCAGCAGTTTTCTAAGACAAACTTGTCAATAAATAGAATTTCTAAGCTAACTCAGTTATTTTGGAGGTTTTCTGGGGTGAATCCTAAAAGTTGTTGTTTTGGTAATATGAAGTGAAGATGCCAATGACAAAATATTTTTCCCTTAAGTTATCACTGATGAGTAGCTGGAGAGTGTCCTTATTGCACGAGCTTTTGGATTTGAATTTCAGGTGCTTTCCGACCTTGAATAAGATTCTTAAATCCCTGAGCTCCAGTTTCCTCATGTGTAAAATGGGAAGGAAAGTATATTCCTTGAAAAAATTGCTTTAGGATTAAATGAAATGATTTACAAAAAACAACTTCCTATGCTGGCTGCCAAACTTGAGGCATTAAAGATTATCGTCATCATCATCCTCTTCGTTGACATCATCATCATCGACTGTGGCTTTCCAAATTTTCACCTTTCTTAGACTAACAGATACCAATTCTGAGTCAAATCAGACTCTTAATTGTGGGATGCCATATTTTTTTGATAATCAAAAGGACAACTTTGTTAATAAAGACTTAAATTAACATATACGACATTTCTGCATGGGAACGGGGTTTACACTTATTAAGTCTCTCTTATGTGACAGATACTAGTGGCAGTGCTATGTGTGTTTAGGGGATGCCTGCCATCCAAATATCTCCATGTCAACACTACCTCCTCACAATAAACATATAATCTAAAATTAAAACTGCATGCTTGCTTTACGAACACAGTATTTAGAAAATACGCACAGTTTCATCTTCAAATTTGATCCATAGGTCTCAGGTGTTTAGAAATTTTAGTGCTACCTTCACTAGACCTTTACTCACAGCATTCAGTTTAAGAAACTATTTTATAGAAGTTAAAATAATGTTTTTCAATAACAGACTTGTCAAGAGCTATTGAAATACTAGCCAAAGGGGTGAGAAAATGTTAATGGACAGAACCACCAAAATTGGAGATACATATATTTTTTGGTTGTAAAATTATGGTCATGGTATAGCTAGAAGAGTAATGACATTTCTGTTGTGTGGGGGTGAGGTGGTCGTGACTAGAAGGTACCCAAAAATGAATACTAGGACATAGGCCACAAGAAAGTCATTTCAAACAAAGACGAAAATTCAGAACCATGCATTATTTTATACCATAATGTGATAATGCCAAGGACTAACAGTTATTTAATTCTTAAGTGCTTTATACATACAAATTAATTTAATTCCCACAACTGCCCCATGAGTAGTACTATTGCTTTTTCATGTTATTCAGGAGGATTTGGGGCAGAAAGTGGTTGAATTACGTGGCTAATGTCACCCAGCTAGTGAGTGATAAGCTGGAATTTCAACACAGATACCCTGACTTGAAGCCTGAACTCCTATCCACCAGGCTCTGTTGTCTCCAAACCTACTCCTGCTTCCTACACATAAGGATGGTTTGTTCTACAGGATAAAACATGAGTATGTAAATAGTATGCACTACTCTTGAGAAGGATTTATTTCATTTATCTCTGTATCTGCATAATCCATTCATCTAATCTTTGCTAGAAATGTACTTCAAAACAAACACAATCTGTGTACTATCTAAATTATGTCAAGTGTGAAGCAATATTTCACTTAAAAAGCTATTATAGAAACCTGCATTTATATCATCTAAAGAAGTTCAGTCCAATTTGTCCATAAGTAAATTCAACTCAACCAGAGCTCACCAGGAGCCTGATCACAAGCCAGTCCTGTAAATTTCTGGCATTCCAATCAGGGCCAAGGTGTATTGCATGTATCTTCTGGACCTCTTTTTTATGACCACTTTCACTCTTCTTTTCTATACCTTGCTATTACACACACATGCACACACACAATGGTTACAGTTTCAAAACCAAGTAATAGTTGTAGTTGATACCACCTTTTATAAACAATCTATATCAATTAGAAAAGGGTTTGTGGTTAATGGTAAAATGTCATACCTATTTCGAACAACAGGTACAAATGGAAAGCGTAGCAGAGGAAACAGAAAGCTAGGACATGATAACCATAGAAAATTCTAATCAAGTTATTAAAAAAGACAATCCCAGGTGATAGTGGAAGAACACAGCTGGTTTTGCATGTCCCATTTGCTTAAGGTCTTGAAAGCACCAGACCAATTTTTTTTTTCCTGAAAAATTCAGTAAGTTTATTCACCACACTGTGCTTCGAATGAACTCTTCTTGGGTCTAAAATTCAAAGTTGCACTCGAAAGACAAAACTGTGACACATCTGAGAAAACCCAGAGAACTTCATGCACAGCATGGTGAGGAGTTTGGTTCATAACCAACCACGCAAGTCCACAGAACAGGGTCAGTCACTAAACATCAGCACCCTCTGTAGGCGACCAGAATCGTGCAGGTCCATGCACAATGCAGTGAGGTGCGGTGCCATTCTGGGGTGCCTGAAGGTGAGAGACTGGCAGTGAGTCATATAATCTCAGTGTAGTCTAGTGCCCTGTGTTTGTCTTAGCTATCTAACCACTCTCAAGATTAAGTCCAAAATACACAAGAATACTGTAAAAACAGAGAAATGTAGAACACTGAAATACACACCTAGTACAGATCCTGCAGAGAGCTCAGGTTCCGGTCAGAATATCTGGTTTAGTTGTGAGATTCTTAATTCCTATAAATTACTGGAGCCTCTGTTCCTTAATCAGTGAAATGAGTCTAGTACATTCACCTTCACATGGATATTAGGAGAATTATATGTAATAAAACTCATAAAGATGCTCTGCATGATGTATTCTTTTCACAGTTGTTGTTATTGCAATTATCATTTTATTCATATTTCTTATGGTCTTTTAATGCTGTAGATATCAGATACAGTTAGCGAATAATTAGTGAACTTTCTGAACTCAAAAGTAAATATTAGGGGCATCTGGGTGGCTCAGTCGTTAAGCATCTGCCTTCAGCTTGGGTCATGATCCCGGGGTCCTGGGATCGAGCCCCAGGCTCCCTGCTCGGCAGGGAGTCTGCTTCTCCTTTCTGCCCTCCTCTTGTTCATGCTCTTTCTCTCTCTCAAATATATAAATAAATAAATAAATAAATAAATAAATAAATAAATAAATAAAATCTTAAAAAAAAATATTATATCACTGACCTTCTACCAATTATTTCCAAGAGAAGATGGAGTAAAAAGCAATAAATAAATAAATAAATAAATAAATAAATAAATGGGAAAAAAACCCCTGAAGATCTGAAATCACACTTATAGCAGAAGTGATGACAAACAGTACAAAAGACATAAATTCTTTCATAGAGCTATGTTTCATCACTAAATCATGTGTACAATTTACATGAACACCATATTAGTGGTCAAGACACAGAAATAATTATGAGCTGTCTCAGTAAAGCAGGAACACTTTGAAAAGTGATGGGCTCGGAGGTTAAGGAACTAAGTTTGAATTCTACTTACTGGGTGAGTTTTAACAACATTTAACTTCCTCTGTCCATTATCTTCAACACAAATAAAGAAACCATCACACATGGTATTCATGGCCAGATTATCCCCAAATCTGTTCAAACTCTGAGGTCGTATAATCTTGAAATTAACTTCTTGGTTAACAAGGTTACTATGACTGCCACATTTATTCCTGTATTTTACTGATAGTATGGTATCTTATATCCTTTATCTCCAAGTATACTTTCACTAAGATACCTTGTTTGCCTCTTGAAAGAACGGTAGGAGAAAGATAAGTCAGAGAATATTACTTGTATTTTATAGATGAAAAAGCAAAATATAATTGAAACAACAACAAGATGGCACACTTCATTTATCTAAATTGTAGCACGCTAAAGTTTTTATCCATAACCAGTTACACAACCATAGCTCCTATTTCATTCTAAAGTGCTCGGTATTGCAATAGATGGGAGTATTTAGCTCAAGTGATAGGGCACAATGGCTAGGAGTCTGAGGTTGGGATTTTAATTTTCATTAGCTTTGTTAGTCTCTTGAATCCATTTCCGTGAGCTCCAATCTCAGCCATTCTGAAAATGCACACACTCGCTTTTGGGCACCATCAGGATCGGGAGAAAGAACAAATATGAATTTGTACACACTCATCCCCTGCTATTGGAATCTAGCAACTAAGAACACCATGTCTGTACTTGAAGAGTGTATTAGGTGTAAGTATGCGGACCAGGCAGAACATCACAGGAGAATATGTGGAGTACATCAGGATGCAATCAACCTGATGGGCTCAGGAAACACTACCCCAAAATATGGCATCTGGCATATTGAATATCAGAAAACAGCAGAAGCAGGAAGGTCACACTGATCTTCCTCTCACTCTTGTTATCTGAAACAGATCATAAAACCCTCATGTGGGAGGTACCCTCCCTGTACCTGGAGGAAAGGTGCATCCTTCTCTCTGAAAACAAGGTAATGCCAAGAAGAATCCTAACAACCATGACTTGCCAAGTTTCCCCGAGTTTACTATGAGCACCCCATATTCCCTAGCGTATCGTATTTCTCTACAATTGTCCAGTATTCATCAAACCTAGCAGAAAAATACACAGGTCTGTTGTTTCGGGTCTTCATTTCCTAATAAAGTTTTCCATGTCACATAAAACTTTTATTAAATAATCATGCTTTTTTTTTTCTTATTAGCCTGTCTTTGCCAATTTAATTTTCAGACAGGGATCCTAGGAGAGTTGAGGAAAACTTTTTCCTTTTCTATGAACCCTTCGACTTTTCTCTTCTGTTGGACCATGGCTTAATAGTACTTCCTTCTCAAACTCTGTAAGTCAGCTAATGGGATCTGACAAGGCTAACAAGGCCAGGGTCTTTGATTAAATTCTTAACCTTCTACTTAGAATCAAATGGAGAGGGGCGCCAGGGTGACTCAGTCAGCTAAGTGTCTGCCTTTGGCTCAGGTCATGATCTCAGGGTCCTGGGACTGAGCCTTGCATCGGGCTCCCGGCTTAATGGGAAGCCTGCTTCTCCCTCTTCCCCCTGATTGTAGTCTCTCTCTCTCTCAAATAAATAAATAAAATCTTTTTTAAAAAAGAATCAGATGGAGAATTTGACATTTAAAAGGTATTATCTTTACTTACCTGTTACTTGAAATGACAAACACAAGGTCAGGGTTAAAGAAAACAGATTCTACTTTCTTCTCAAACTCAGTAAAAGAGAGAGTATTTTCTGATTTTTCTATTAATAAATGAGGATCAGAACACAAAAGAAAAAGGAGAAATGCATGTAAGTATAACTCTCTCATGACTATGTTTGCAGACATGGACGGAGCTAGAGAGTATTATGCTAAGCGAAATAAGTCAGCCAAAGAAAGACAAATATCATATGATTTCAGTCATATGTGAAACAAAACAAACAAGCAAAGTGGGGGGGAGGGGAGAGAGAGAGAGAGAGAGAGAGAGGCACACCAAGAAACAGACTCTTAACTATAAAGAACTGGTGGTTACCAGAAGGGAGGTGGGGGTGATGGGTGAAATAGGTGAAGGGGATTAAGAGTACACTTATCATGATGAGCACTGAGTGATGTACAGAATTGCTGAATCACTATGTTATACACCTGAAACTGCTATTACACTGTATGTTAACTAACTGGAATTTAAATAAAAACTTTTTTAGAAAGAGAGAGAAGGCAGCTCGTAAAAAACAAAAAAACAAAACAAACAAACAAACAAAAAAACCCCCAAAACAAAAAACAAAACAAAACAAAACAAAACAAAACAAAAAGCAGGTTAGAACAGATTTTGTTGCCTCCAGGTTGTTGACTAGGTAGTCCCAGGATAAATACAACAGAGGAAATGACTTCCGAGTAATGAGTAATATCTTAAAGGCACTGAAACGGACCAAAACAGCCTTAACACATCCCTCAGTGTGACTAAATTTTAGACAAACTTCTTCCTGACTCTGGGCCCTGACCTCCCTTTTCTTAAGGCATTTATTTGAGTAAACTTATAATTGTAATTCTTCCCCTGCCCTTTTGAGATGTAAATCTTTAAAAAGCCTCTTGCAGAAAAAGAAAAAAAAAAAAAAAGCCTCTGACCAATTTTCCATCCCAGGAATATCTTGTAGGATGCATGGGGTGCTATGTCTTTGAAATGCAATCATCAAAGAAGATAGCACTCCTATTTTCAAGTCTGTGTGGGAAGGTAGGAGCCCAACGTTTAGGGGCAATGATTAGCAAGTGCAGGTGGCCTAATCACAGAGAAAATGTTTGCAAACTCGAGAACAATCCAATGTGCACTACCCATCCCACTGATCGATCTTCCCCTCATTTCCTTTAGTACTTCTCCACCAGCTCACCCGCAGAGAGTAACAACCTTCTTGCCATTCCTGTCAACAGAGTTGAATTCAGACTTTGTTCAGCTTCACTCCCCTATTGTAATAGCCTTGGATAAAATTTCCAGTGCCTATTTCACTTTGTCTCGTGCAATTTTTGCATGACAAGATTTGGTCAGGGCTTTCTTTGTTCTTTTACAGCTAAAAATCAGGAGGATACATACAAATCTTTTCATTGCAGCCCATCTGTGAGCAGAGCACATCCACAGCTAGCTGCAGGTAGCACAGTAACAGTGTATTTACACAAGAAGGAAGTGCGTGGGGAGTGCAGATTCGGCCCTAGAAGATGACCCAGGATCATTTAGAAATTAATCACAACAGGAAATCCTCAATCAAATAGAAATACAACTGATGATACATCTACAAAGTAAAATGGTTCTAGATGTTAGAGCTGAGCTTTGAAACTAGGAAAGGCTGAAATATCCATCATTAGCACATCAGCAATGATACAGGTGGGGAGAATGGAGAATCCGAATTCATCCCGCGTGGGACTGCAAGCAACATGGGATACTGAAGCCTTCGCTGTGCATTAAAGTACTATAAGGATACCAACCCACAGTTAAGTTGCTCGGCTAAAACTCAGAGTGAGATCTAACAAGAATTCAGCAATAAGGTAATAGAAGACAATGAATCCAGAAAGCAGACCAGCCTTCCAGGAAGCAAGAAGCCAAGATTTGTCATTGAGAACATGGGGGAGAGGAATCAAAAATGCAAGTTGCAAAAGCTGCTTCAAGAGAAGCCTCCTGTCTCAGCTGGACTGCATCTTCAGCTGGAGCCTGCACCAGTCCCAAGAATACCACTGAGCCCAGGCAGGTAGAAGCAGGGTGTGAGCTGAGGAGGGATGACAGTAGTGCTTTGATTGTGGACAAAGGGGGGGGAGATATGGGCATAAGGAAAATGCCAGAACTTGACAAAAGGAAAATATCACTTAATGATATATGTGGAATTTAGAGCCAACTAAGCCTTGGTTCAAAGCTCAGTCTCTGCTTTTTACTATTTGGGTGAAATTAGGCATGCTAACTTCATTGAGGTTCATTGCATTTTCCATGAAGCCAGAGATGGTAACATTCGCCTGACTGGGTTGCTATAAAGATGAGAGAAGTAATACATGTAAAAAGCCTAACATACAGTTAGCCTAACAGTACCTCACATACAGTAGGCGCCCAATAAATGGTACTAGAGATGGTTTTGTTACATTATAGCCTTGCATAAAGTTTCATGTCTTTGAAAATAGAAGTGTAAGAGAGATAGGTTACAGGAGCTAAATAAACTTTCCTATACATAGAAAAAAATGATTGGAATATTTTAAAATAAAGGATTCCATTTCAAAGCTCTCCAAGGTTATAAAAGAAGGAAAGATAGAAAAAGCAAGTAAGCAAGTAAGCAAGCTGCTTTCTGTTTGAACTGAACAAAAAGAAACTCAAAAAGAAAGGGACCTGAGCAATAGGAGAAAATCCTTGACATATCCCTATCACATCAAAATCCTTACCATATCAAAGATTCTGCACCCTTAACTTTACTGCTTCCACGGATTGAAATCTGGATCACAGAAAGGGTGTTTCTGACAATTTCAAGACTCTCCAAATAATAGGATTATAGTTTGAAAAGACAAAAATTTTGATACCAAGTAGTTCCCCTCCTTTCCTAAAAAAGAAAGTAACTAGTAAGTTCTTTACCTAAGATAACCAGCAGGCTAATTTAACTTTTTGATGGCCAATAAAACAATTTGCTAGTAATTATATTAATTCATTTACCTTTTGAGATCCTGGGAGACATGGTTATTTATCAGCTGTGCTTTGGTCTCCTGTGGCATGAAGGCAAAGCTCTGGACACTTAGTGGCCACCCATGTACTGAATGCATTACTGAGCACTCTATCACTATCATGATAGAGAAAGAACAAAAATAAAACATAGGAGCTGCTTAACATGCAACTAGTGATTTTCAGGAACAAAAGCTTATTCGTACAAATTTTTATATATATTGTAGAGAAACCACACTAGAGATCCACTGAAAATGCCACTGTATTCCACTGAAAAGTGTAGCTTTAAAGCTAAATGCAAAATCACAATGACCATTTTTCCTGAAAATATGGTGGTCAAAAGCGTGGGACAGATTTATCTGATTTGAATTAAACTTGTTTATTCAGTCAATAATGACAATACTGTAAAATAGTGATATAGCATAAAATCACTAAGATACGATTCTACTATTTCTTTTTTATGTGGGGATACGAGAAAAAGGGAGGCATCAAAGATGACCACAGATTGTCTCAATAACTCCACATATGAGGAAGATAGTAGGAGGCATTGCTTTTGGACCTCCTTAGTCTGAGATGTCATTTAAGCCTACAAATAGGTATGTTGAGTAAGCATTTAGATACAAGTACTTGGAATTCAAAGGAGCAGTCTAAGCAGAAAATATGAATACGAGAAGTATGAGTTCCTCAATGCTACTCACAAACTTGACACAGAAAAGGTCACTTAGAGAATAGGTGGAAAAGAGGTTTGGAGGTAGGGATGCCTGGGTGGCTCAGTGGGTTAAGTGCTCAACTCTTGATTTCAGCTCAGGTCACGATCTCAGGGTCATGAGATCAAGTTGTGCCTCAGGCTCTGCACTGGGTATGGAGCCTGCTTAAGGGTCTCTCTCGCTCCTTCTCCTTCCCCCACCACCCCTCTCACACACATGCACATTCTCTCTCTCAAAAAAAAAGAGAGAGAGAGAGAGAGAAAGAAAAGAAAAGAGGTTTGAGGACTGAGGTTTAATGTAATCCAACAATGAAATATCTAAAAAGTTAAGAAATAGTTGTTAAAGGAGAATGGGTAGGAATGGTCAATGAGAAAGGAAAACATCCCAGATACATGGAGTCATGAAATCCAAGTGAAGCAAATATTTTAGGAATGTGGGAGGGATCAAGTATTGTAAATGTAGCTGCTATAACTTAAGAACTATGAACTAAAATTCCAACTTAGCAGTATGGAGTTTACTCCTGACCTTGAAAGGAAAGAGCTCACTTTATAGAAGTGGGGTCGACTGTGAATTTATATGGATGAAAATATATTTAAGAGTATATATAGGCTGTCTTTCAAAGAGTTTTGCACAAAAAAAAGAGCAGAGAAATAAGGCAAAGCAGGTTGAGCCATGACATTTCAAATATGGGCTATACAACAGCATAGTATTTATGAAATGGAGAAACTGATGATACATAAGAGAGAAGGCATAATTATTAGCTCTTCTTGAGTATGAGTAGAGTATAGCTCCAATGCACAAGTGTAGGGAATGACTTAAGTGTATGGGTAATTCACCCACTGCAAGGAGTAATGGCAAAGTAAATTGGGTAACAGCGTAGATAGATTGCTAGATGTGCTAGGGGCATGTAACAGCATTCTTAAAATGTATTAATGAGGTTTCCTTCAGAAAAGACTGGACAATCAAAATAAGTTCATTTCATGTAGGTTTGAGGGACTATTTGCCAAGATGTAGGAAGTGTGAAGGAGAACCAGAAGAGGTGGTACAGTAGCCTGAAGCTATAACTACTTTGGGCATGAAGGGTGGAGACATAAATCCTAGGGAAGAAAGTTAAAATAGATACATTTTAGGACTGGGTGGCTCAGTCGTTAAGCGTCTGCCTTTGGCTCAGGGCGTGATCCCAGGGTCCTAGGATCGAGCCCCGCATCAGGCTCCCTGCTCTGCTGGAGCCTGTTTCTTCCTCTCCCACTCCCCCTGCTTGTGTTCCCTCTCTCGCTGGCTGTCTCTCTCTCTCTGTCAAATAAATAAATAAAATCTTTAAAAAAAAAAAAGAAAGATACACCTTAATAGAAGCCATGAACTTTGTCTGAAAATCCTAACAGCTCTAGTTGACCATGTATGAAGAATACACAAATATACCGACCTCACTAGCCAGCTTCCTTCCATCTGCTGCCAGGAATTCCCAAGCCCAATGGGAAGCCAAAAGACAAGAGAACTGATATAGTCCATAGAGTACAGATTTATGGGACACAGAGAAGTGTAATAATAGCTGGAAAGTAGACCTGGAAGGGTAAATGAACAACTTTCAGCATTGACAACTTCTATTTTCTTGATGAAAGAAGCAGCACGGTATGTTGATTAGTTTTGTGGGTCAACCTAGCTGGCGGGCAATGCCCAGATATTTGGTCTAACATTATTCTGGACATTTCTGTGAGTGTGTTTTTGAATGAGATTTACATTTAAACTGGTGGACTTTGAGTAAAGCCTGTTGCCTTCTATAATTTGGGAGGGCCTCATCCAATCAGTTGAAGGAAGAATAGGACAAAAGACTGACCTCTAAGCAAGAAGGAATTCTGCAGCAGACAGCCCTGAGACCTGAACTGCAACAGTGGCTCTTCTCTGGGTCTTTAGCCCGTCTATCTATCCTGCAGATTTTTTACTTACTAGCCTCTGTAATCACGTGAGCCAATTCCTTAAACTAAATCTCTCTCCCAGTATATGGATATGTTTTGATATTAATGATATTGTTCTCTCTCTCTTTCACACACACACACACACACACACACACACACACACACACACACACACTTCCTCTTGGTTCTGTTTTTCTGGAGAAACCTGACTAACATACAGGGATAACTAATACAGTGGGTTGAGCAGGAGGAGTTTAAAACTTGAGGAGAGACAAGGGAGTGGTAGGTATCATATTGGGAGAATTAACAGGCTGTGCAATGTACAAGAATGCAGGGCCACTTACCAGTAAGGGCCCACTTAAGACTATTGATCGTAAGTTCAAAATGAGATCAGTCATCATGCTTATTTGGTTTTCACCAGTCACAGTCTCCTGCACCAGGGTAGGAGCAGAGAGACTTAGATTTGATGAAATTTGGGATTTAGTCATTTGTATATGGCAAAAGAAGGGAGGCATGAGGGAAATGAGGGATTATTAAAAGGAGTTATTAGAATGAGTAGTACAAACTAGGATGGAAAAAGAAGAGACACAAGAACACAGTGATTAGGGGACAATGAAAAGGTTGTGAGATCAATGGGTGCATGTATGTCTGCCAATCAAGGTCAAACTAACATATAATCAAAAAACCCAAATGGGTGCCATATCTTTCATTAACTAAGAAATAAGAACACACTGATAGTCAGTAAAATAAATACTGTGCCTTGGTACTTAGCCTTAAAAGACATCTATTTAGTTATATTTATAGGAGTGTCAAATTGTGGAATGGCCAACATGTACTACAAATGGTTCCCTAAATAGACATGTCACGAGGAGAATATGTCAATAGTAATTCTCTTTAAAATTTGAAATTTTAACAATATACAGTCTTACATCTGATAATGGAGTTAAGAAACAGTATTTGGGAAAATAACATGTTTTCAGAGATAAAGTCTGGGATCTAAGTTTCACACGCATGTATGCATGTATATATTAGGGTCTATAAATATTTATTTGGTAAAATGCATATATATGATACAATATATATTATAGGGGTAGATTCAGAGTTGAAGATGGAAAATAAAATTGGAGATGGAGCTAGAGGTATTCCAAACATATATTTAATTCCTGCTTTTCATCTTATTTTTACTTACACTTTTTTGCATGCTGTGGTGCTGCTCTAAATGGTTGTGAACACATAAGCAAACTTCCAGAACTCTCTGTCTAGTCTTAATTATCTTATCTTGACTTCGAGGTTCCTATGTAATTGTTAGAAATAGCATTTAGCAAGGAGAATTCATGAATAAATCCAGGTCATTCCACTCAGGGGGTGTCCCAGTCACCGGCTCTTGCAGTGATCAGGGCTTCGCGCACTTTGTTTATTTGACACAGAGAGAGAGCAGGAGAGCAGTGGGAGCTGCAGAGGGAGAAGGAGAAGAAAGCTCTCTACCAAGCAGGGATCCTGAGATCATGACCTGAGCCGAAAGCAAACTCCTAACTGACTGAGCCACCCAGGGGCCCCAGTAACACGCTTTCAATAATACTGATTCTGTTGACACCCCAAGTCACCACGGTCAAGTGTGTTACATAGAGAACCTAGTTCTGATAGCTGTAAAGACAAGTACTGAATATGAACCTGACTCCCCATCTGCTTTTAACATACAGCAAAGAAAATAAATGTGAGAGAAAGAAAGATCTTGCGGAGAAAACAAATGTGAGAGAAAGAAGAATCTTGTGGAGGAAACAAAGAAAACAAAGGATCTTGTGGTAGGTGTTAGAGCCATGAAAACACCGAGTAACCCAAAATGAATCAATTAGAAATCTCAATTGAGTTCTTTCTGCAGAGTCCTATCACTGCTCACACTGATATTTTTAATAGATGTAAATGAAAATCACTTGACAACAATATGCAATTTTACCTATTTTACTATTAATTCCCAATGATAATAATAATTACCGTGATTATAGCTAACATTAATGAGGTGCTGACTATAAGCTAGTGACTGTTGTCAGCACTTTCCATACATTTAAGTTTTTACAATAAGTCTGTGAGGTAGATATTATGTTTATCTCTATTTTACAGTTGAAGGAAGAAAGAATTAAGCCTGCCAAAATTGCTGAATTTACAACCAATATACATTCAACTCAGGTTTTTTTTTTTTTTTTTTTTTTTTTTTTACTTCATATCTGGAGTCGTAGAAAAACACAACTGACACATGTTGAGCTTGAGGCTCTAGAAGATACAGAATAGTCAGAGGAGCTTAATTTTATAAGAACTTAATTGGCTGAAGTTTCAGAAGGATGCCATATTATAGATGTGGGAATAATAAGGTCTTCTACAAATCATTACGAGGGATCAAGGAGCATGGGTCAGAGCTTGCGTAACTTGAGTCAACAGAAACATTTGATTAACCCACTCATTCTTCAATTATGTTTATTAATTGGGACTGAATTAGATTTAAAGAAACCTCTCAATCCTTACATGTTTCAATGGCAATCATTATTTTCCATGTGTACAAATCCTACTAAAGAATGTACAGATAGCACCGTTCTACTTACTGATATAGACTTTTTTTTTAAAGATTTTATTTATTTATTTGAGAGCGAGATAGCGAGAGAGAGAGCATGAACAGGGGGCAGAGGGAGAAGCAGGCTCCCGGGGCTCCATCCCAGCACCCTGGGATCATGACCTGAGCCGAGGCAGATGCTTAACTGACTGAGTCACCCAGGTACCCCGATACAGACTTTTTTTAATGAAAATTTGTTCATGACAACAATATCTCAAAGAAAATGCGGGTGAATATGTAATCCATTCCAGGATAGAATCATTACATTAATTATTATCTAAATAGATCATTAGATAGATAGACTGGTAGATAATTTCTTTAGGTGAGGGACAGGTGTTATAAATAAGCAATCATTAATCTGATGTTTACCAAAAATTTTTAGGACCATGAGAAAATCTGTATAAATACCAACTGGAAAGAAAAAACATAATATATTCCATTTATAGAGGGATCAAGACTATATTTGTTAGATATGCTCATACATTCTAACTATTCTTTCCATGGTACAAAAAATAAAACATAATTTTTTATTATTATTTTCTTTGTTCATGTTTTTATATTGAACATGCATGCATGCAATTATAGTTGGAAAATAAATTAACCCTTTAAAATGTCTTATATAGGGGTGCTTGGGTGGCTCAGTCAGTTAAGGGATTGTCCAACTCTTGGTTTCAGCCCAGGTCATGATCTCAGAGTCATGAGGTTGAGCCCCACCTCAGGGCGCTGCTTGAGGTTCTCTCTCCCTCTGCCCCTCCCCCCACATGCTCTTCTCTCCCTCTCTAAAATAAATAAATTGAAATCTTAAAATGTCTTATATATAAATCTATATTAAATGTATTTTAAATATAAACATATATAAATTCACATAAATAATGAAATAAAAATCATGAAATATGTAATATGCTACTTATTTTTAGGTTGCCCTAAGAGACACATCACAATCTCTTCACACCCCCCCCCCCCGAGGGTTTTGTAAGGGCTTGCATAAAAAATGTAATTATTTACCAAGTGCTGGGGGGGGGGGTGTTGGGTGGTGGTACGGGACACAAATGGTCCCACCAAGCAAACGTAAGTGAGTACTATTGTGAGCTCAGTACCACCACCTGCCTTGACTCTACCTGCAGGGCTAAAATAATAAAAGCACGGAGCACAAACTCAAATAACTGCACTTGGAGAATGGTGGCTGGAAGTTATCGTTTCTGTGAGTTCTAACTAGTGCCAATTAGTAACAAAGCAACCGTACAAAGAATCATCCTGGTCTTCTTAAGGCTTAGAGCTCTTCACCTGTAAAAGGAGACCAGTGGGCAAGACGTCGCCGGAGATTTCCTCTGGCTTCAATGGTGTAGAAAAGATCACTTAGGTAGAATCCCAGCAATATTTTCATGTCAGTCGTAATAATTTGTTTATCTTAACTGAGTTTTTCTTCTTCACTCTGATGATATTATAATAACATGTTAGGACTGAACTGACCACCAAGATCACCTTGAAAAGCTCATTAAACTTCCTAATGAAATGTCAGACACTTCTACAGATACATTGTTAATACTTCCGAGTAAATAACAATGTCTTCACAGGTCACAGACTACTTAAATTACTCAGTGAAACATTTCCAAGCAAGGCCCACACTTTAATAATGCACATATTGACACTTAGAGTCAAAGCTGGCATGCCTTTTTAACAGATCATTAACCATAAATCCACATACCCATATATTTATTCAAGCTTCACAAAGTTAGCTCCTTTTTCCTTTCTCCCTTCTTTCCTGCCCTGAGGTATTTAGCAGGTAGCAGTCCCTCAGAGTGTGGCAGATAAGCCCACATTGACAGAAAGTAGCCAGCAATGTGATGAAAGCCACAATAGAGAGATATATGCCACGTGGGATGGGAACAGATGAGGAAGTCAATCAATTTACAGGGAAGGGGTCTGAAAAGGCATCAAAAGGTGTCTTTTTTTAAAAAATTTAAATTCAGTTAATTAACGTATAATGTATTATTTGTTTCAGGGGTACAGGTCTGTGATTCATCAGTTTTATAAAATATCCAGTGCTCATTACAACATATACCCTCCCCAATGTCCATCACCCAGTACCCCATCCCTCCACCCCTCTCCCTTCCAGCAACCCTCGGTTTGTTTAAGATTAAGAGTTTCTTATGGTTTGTCTCCCTCTCTGGTTTCATCTTGTTTCATTTTTTCCTCTCTTTCCCTATGATCCTCTGCCTTGTTTCTTAAATTCCACTTATCAATGAGATCATATGATAATTGTCTTTCTCTGATTGACTTATTTCACTTAGCATAATACCCTCTAGTTCCATCCACGCCATTGCAAATGGCAAGATTTCATTTTTTGATGGCTGCATAACATTCCATTGTATATACACACCACATCTTCTTTATCCATTCATCTGTCAATGGACATCTGGGCTCTTTCCATAGTTTGGCTATTGTGGACATTGCTGCTATGAACATTGGGGTGCAGGTGCCCCTTCAGATCACTACATCTGCAGCTTTCAGGTAAACACCCAATAATGCAATTGTTGGGTCGTAGGGTAGCTCTATTTTCAACTTTTTGAGGACCCTCCATACTGTTTTCCAGAGTGGCTGTAACAGCTTGCATTCCTCAAAGAAAATTTGACTTGAATGGTGTGTCTGATTGTAAGGAGGAAAGTATTTGTGAGGCATGGAACCTACAAACATTTGTAATGGGTTCTACACATTCACGAAGCTGTGAAATTTGTATTTGGATCAAGTTTACTCAGTTCCCCAAAAGGCTGATCTCAAGTGATTTCTACCTAGTATCTAAATACTTCTATGTACATATATGTATATGTATTTATTGATGCACGTGCACTCATGCCTCACATATACACGTAGCACAAGTGATCATATGTTGGAAGATATGAGTGACGCAAAACTGAGCTGCTGTGCAGAATGGAGATTCTGATTCTTTATTCCCAGATAGCGCACTCAGCTTGCTTTTGAAAGGAAACACATCATTTATTGTTTTATGGCACAATCAATGCGCAACTTCCAAAGGAAAGAAGAGGATGTTTATAAAAAAATCTAACTGAACCAACACTACTAAGTAAATACACTGATGCAAATGTATCCTTAGCATTTATTATAGTCACCATTTTTTTTCCCAAGGAAATCTTCCAAGATTCTTAAGTAAGATGTTTTGGTAGATATTTTCAACATTAATGATGGTTAAAATGATAAGGATTCTAAATTTATGACATAAATAAAAAGAAAAAAGTGTAATCTGATCAAGATAGGTTTTCTACCCAATTAAGGGAACTTAACGATCTTAAAAAGCTTGCCTCTGACATTGTTGAATAAAGAAAGTTCCATGTCAGCTTACATAAAGGCTGTGCTATGTTCTGTTCTGTTGATTCACAAGACACTGAACAGGAAGTGATTCACTAATAGTCTTATGTTCTGTGTCTGGGTGCATTTAATGGTGCGACATCAGGGAAGCCTAGGAGCTGCACAAATAGCATTATTTTCAATAAAGATCCCAAATAGTTTGGGAACCAAAATGGTTTCATTTTCCATCTCTCAGAATGTTGATCCTAAAAGGAGAAAAATAATCACCCTTCTCCCCCCAAAATAGAGGTATACACCTAGAGGACTCAGGTAAGATACTCTTTAGTTACTTATTAAAAACTTACCATGTATCATGTATGGCATTAGAAACTGGGGATAAAGAGAGAACAAATAGGTACTTGCCCCATCTGGCCATAGACAAATGCAACGCAGTGTGGTAACTTGTAAGATATGAGAAATCGAGAGCAGTGCCAGAGCACAGAGAAGGGGGCATTAATCTAAGTCTGATAAACTCTGTAGGGATGGAAAAGTTTTCCACAAAAGTTGAAGGACAAATACACAGTTATGATGGCAATACTTTGCCTTGTTTGAGCAAAAACAAAAACAAAAAGAGAGAAATTCCTCTCAAATAAGATATGAAATGCATAAGCACAACTTTGGGCATCAAAGCAGTTTCTAGACTAAACAAGAACTTACCATTTAGTCATATTGAATAAAGGTATACACCAGTCTCTCAGTGAAGAAAAAAAAAAAAGGATTAAGTATCTAAAAGAACAACTACACTTTTCTCTCTTTTATATAGCCATGGACACAGTTCTGTTCATATCTATTGCCCAGATGGTCATGCGGTCCTAACTGCAACAGATGCTGAGCGGCTAGTAAATGGAGCCCCTAGCTAAGTAGGTGTAAATTGCCTGCTAAAACTCACTTGTTGTATTACCAAATGCAAGGCTGGCAGAATGGACATTGGAGACAAATGGCTGTTTCCACCACACTATCTTATTTTAAATTCTACTGGTGACCAAGGGAGGCGGTGAGTGACAGACCATACGTAAGTAGCATATATACTACAATAATAAAGAGTACAATACATAACTTATGTGTTCTGAAATGTAAAAAAGGTCTGATGTATGAAATTTTGAGAGATTGTCTACAAAAACGAGTTTGAGATTCACAGCTTAAAAAATAAAACTTCAAAGGACACTGCCTTTCAGTGACCAAATATCCAACTATTGTTGCACAAAAAAGGGCTATTTTTTTTCTTTTTAAAATGGTAACATAATTCAAAATGCATTACTACCGCAGTCATTTTGATAGGAAACCTTATTCTTCAAACCTGAAAAATATTAAAACCTTATCTGCAAATACACATCAGCTAATAATTGAAAATTCTAAATTCCTTTCTGTTTACCTCTTAATAAAAAAAAATTTTTTTTAAATTATATCTAGCAAATTCATGTATCAGGTAAGTTTTAATTGACAAGAAAAGTTATAAAATTCTGTTAGTCTTGTTTAGAAAAAAAAGGGTAATTTTTTCGTTGAAAACCCAGAATAGCTGTTCTCCATGACGTCGAAGGAGGAATGACCTCAGCTGGAAAATTAGAAATCCATGGGAATATGAGAGGTGTAGCGTCCAACATGACAGAACTAGCTTTATGAAGAATACAAAAAGAGGTGTATTTTCTCCCAGCTGTGGCAAGAATAGTGAGCTCAGACACTGCATACCTGCATATGATACGTAGAAAGATTAAGAGACAGTTATTTAGGTGGTTAGTTTCACATCTATTTCAAAGTCGATAGTCACAGAGGTAGAAGAACAGTAGGTAGAGTGAGAAAAGCATCTTAAAAGGAGAGTGAAAAAATGGAGTGCCTAGTTCCTTCTCTACTCTCTCTAGCTCTATGAAATTAAGCAACTTGAACAGTCTTGAGGATTGAGTTTTCCTTATCTCTTTCTTCCATTTCAGAATGTGTTCTGCTTGACTTCTGGATTGTGCAAAGTGAAATCATGTATATAAAAGGGCTGGCTTGCCACCAAGAAGTGCAATTACACGTGTAAAATGCTAGACACAGGAGTGGCTGCTGAGAGTGGCAGTTTCTACTCCTTCTTTGGTGAGATATTTTTATTGTTAAAAATATATAAAGCTGGCAATAAAACAGTCAACAAGTACTGACTGAATATCAACTATGTGATAGGCACTCACTTCCTAATAGTTGTGTGAGAGGGGATAAAAGATGAGGAGGAGGAGGAGGGAGGAAATTTTAAAGCAAGGCAGTCATACAGCAGGAGACTGACAGCATACATGCATTAGAGCAGAGGCTCCCAAATCTGGGTCTTATTTCTTAACATTCCAGATGCCTCATTTTCTGTGACTATAAAATTATTGAAATCCTTATTATCATATCAAAATGTCCATTGATTGCTTTGGCTATCTAGCATTCAGCTCTAAAGGCACAAATAAATCAAGTGCTGCAGAACTCTCTCTTGCTTACAGTGCCAGCAGATCATTTCATCAGTTGTCCTGCTCTTCCTTGGCCAATAAGAGTACCTGAGGCCCAATACAGACTATGGAATATTCTCTCTACAGCTACCCTTAGGCCATACGTGCAGTGCTATAATGGCTACTCTTTAAGATTTCCCTTCTCAGTCCTTCAGAGCTATGACCTGAATGTATTTCCTGACATTTTTGAGAACTCTTCATCTGAACAACAGAATCCCTTCCTTCTACATTGAAGAAATGCAGATGGACAAACCTCAGGTCACAAGCACTGATACAGAATCTCCAAACATCACTCAGGAGTCTCTATACCAAAGAAGCTCTCCAAATGATCCTGAGTAGCCAGCCAGCACCTGCCCCCTGTGCAACATTTGAGAACCACTTGTTAAGAGACTTTCTGTTCAAAGTGTGGCCTGGGCACCGGCTGTATTGGCATCACTTGGGAACTTGTTAGAAATGCAGAATATAGGCCCTGCTCTTAATCAGAATCTGAATTTTTACAAGATCCCCGGGTGTTCTCATATATCTTGAAGTTTCAGTAGCATGGAGGAAGACACCTAGTTTAAAAAAAAAACAAAACAAAACTGTTTTGGGTAAAGGAGAGATTATAAGTCAATGTGAAATGCCAAATTTAAATAGTGTATAATACATGGTTTCAGAAGGTTCTTAATGTATAAAAATGTTTCTATGAAATAGCAATTCATTCATAATTTCCTGATACAAGTTTTAGGTTATTAACATGCACCATGATACGTTAAGAAATCTATTTTTTAGAGAAAATGGAAAATGATAATGGAAGTGGAAGTTTCTATTGCCTGGGGCTACAAACATTTTTGGAATACAGGCCTCAATGAATGATGGACAACATCACTCAATCTAGTGTTGCTTTCTGCAGCATTCAGACATAAGGACCCATTGTCTGGAAAAGGGCCCATTAACGTTTTGAGTGTCAAGTATGGTAGGTTCAATCAATTCCAACAATGTTAATATTTTTATTTCAGTGCAAAGTACAAAAAGTTTCTCTGCACTAATGATTCACTAAGTTTCACTAAGTTTCCCTGAGGTTGAAATGAAACCTATGATTTTCACTATGTCAAGGCGAATAAACCATTCACAGAAGTGGTGAGAAGGAAAAAAACAGAAGAGGCAAAAGGTGAAGTGTTTCAGCTGACGGCTGAAATCACATTTAAAAGAGGTAGAAAGATTTTCAAGCTTTGGTTAGGCTTAGGACAAGAATGATAAAAGATTGAACTTCGTAACTTGAATTCACAGTATAAGCTCCAGTTAAGAGCAGAAAGAACAGCTCTCATGTCAGACAGTCTGGTTTCCAAGCCCAACTCCTTGCCTGACTGTGTAACTTTTACCTCTCCATCCCTTCATTCGTTCATATAAAACTATGGATGATGACGTTAGAAGGGACTTAAATAAGGTTTTGCTCACATGGTGAGCAATAATAATAATTATTATTAAAAATAATTTCTTAAGGGACTGTGCAGAACCAGTGTCACACGATGAAGCCACAGAACCTCAGTTCATGACTGACCCAGTTCTGTGAACTAGAGGTCATTATATTAGACAAAACAAACCATGAAAACAAATGAAGAAACTAGTTGCTTAGATTGAGTGTAAAGCTCTCAACATGGTCATGCTCTTAAGAGCATGTAAAGCATGGTCATATGCAGACTGGCCCCAGCTGGTCCTATATACAGAGTAAACACTAGGAAAGTATTAGTTGTTATCCTCATCATCATCATCATAGACCCATCCCAGTGTTAGCAAATGTCCTGCTTAATATTTTTGTGCAAAGTAAATAAGTAAAACGCGTGGTCCCTAGTATGTATTATATTATGATTATACAATATTAAGTGTTTTGAGAGGTCTTTCCCACACAAGACTAAGATTTGCAACAAGGCTTAGAAATCGTTTTGATCTTATTTCTGCCCTGTAACACAGTGCCCAGGACCCAACAGGCACGTATACATTACGGTTTAAGATGAAACAGATGGGTATTTTACCATCATATATAAACTGTATTCACATGGACAAATGGAATTCTTGCCAGAGTTTCAGTTCAGTTTCAAAATTAATTGGGGGAATAGTATCTGCCATCATATAATACACTTAAGTAATTATTGTTAATGATAACCTGGATATTTGCCTCATCCAATCCCTGCTGTATTAGTTCCCTGAGGCCACTGTAAGAAATTACCACAAACTAGGTGGCTTAAAATAAGAGAAATTCATTGTCTAACAATTCTGGAAGCCAAAAGTCAGACAGATGTCAACAGGCCAACGAGATATGGAAGTAAATCAAAAGTCCATCCACAGATGAATGGGTAAAGGAAATGTGGTATTATCTACAAAGACTCTTACTCAGCCATAAAAAAGAATGAAATCTTGCCATTTGTAACAACATGAATGAACCTAGAGGGTATTATGCTAAGTGAAATAAGTCAGATAGAGAAAGACAAATACTATATGATTTCACCCATATGTGGAATTTAAGAAATAAAACAAACAAAAAAAGAGACCAAAAAAAAAAAAAAAAAGAAAACAAAAACAAAAAACAAAAAACAAAAAACAAACCCAGACACTTAAATACAGGGAACAAGCTAGTAGTTGCCAGAAGGAAGGTGGTGGTGGTGGAGGGTGTGTGTGAAATAAATTAAGGGGATTGAAAGTATACTTGATGAGCACTGAGAAATGTTATAAAATTGTAATTATTGTATTGTACGCAAGTAATGAATCATGGAACTTTATGTCAAAAACTAGGGATGTACTGTATGGTGACTAACATAATATAATAAAAAAATATTTAAAAAAAAAAGAATTATTGTATACCTGAAAATAATAGGACACTATAATTATACTTGAATTTAAAAATGAAATAAAAAATAAAAGACACTACCCCCCTCCCCCCCAAAAAAGTCAACAGGCCAAAATTATGGGGTCTGCAGAGTTGAGCTCCTTCCAGAGGCCCTAGGAGAGACTGTGTTCCTTGCCTCTTCCAGTTTCTCATGGCTGCTAGCATTCATTGACTGATGGCTGCATCTTTCCCATCTTCCAGGCCACACAGCTGCCTCCTCTATGTATATGTCAGATAAGGACACTTGTGATTACATTTAGGTTCCACCAGAATAAATCAAGATTATCTCACCATCTTAAGATCCTTAACTTAATCACACATGCAAAGACTCTTTCTTTATAAGGTAACATGTACAATTTTCAGGGATTAGGACCTACTACCCTTGGGCCATCAGCCTACTGCATGTATTTTCCACGAAAAGCTGATTAAAGACTATATCATATATTTGGTTTGTGAACAGCCGTATATTAACAGTAACATCTTTAGGAAGAACAAGGAGGGGCACAATGGTAGCTGTTCTCATTACTATTATCTCATTTGACCCTCATAACAACTGTGGGGTGAATACGGTGTTTCTACTTAAATGATGAGAACATGTTAAGTATCATGAATAGCGTCTAAGATGTGCTTTGAATCTCGTATATTTTTTCTGTCTCTATTTCAACTCTGCCAACTTTCTTATTACGCATGACACCTACATTTGTGCTTCCAAGAACGCATGTTTTCTATATGTCTGAGGGGGAAAGTAATTTGTAATTGCCTAATTACCTCAAAATATTTCCAACATTCTGTGAATTTGCACACTCACTAGAAATAAACTCTAAGATAATGTGTTTTAATCAACTCTTGTTAAAGTTAACATTTTACCACCCTAGATACAGGTTGAATGAGGAAACCTTTCAAAAATCATCTTGGTAGATCACCTGGTAAATATATGCATGTGGCACTTCTTTGACATGTACCAGAGCACAGCCTAGTCGGACCTTCAACTTTTTAAAAACACTCCTAGAATATTTGAGAAGCTCTAGGCAAATCCAAAGACGATTTACAGTCACTTAGGTCTTTGTTTGAAATATTAATAGCGACCCTCTTGGACTTTATCTTGACTTTAATAGTGAAACATTATTAACTCGCAGCAATGTATTGTTTCTACAGACTAGGAACTTACAAACTTTGAATCCTGAAGCTGGAATTTAAGGAACCATGGGAATCACTTCATCCAAATATTTTACCAATAACCCTCATAAAAGTCATGACTTCTCCAAGGCAACACAGTGAATAAGTTTGAGATGCTGGTGGAAACTTCATTCAGTTACAAGCCCAAGTGAGGTATTTTTCTTATGCTTCCTTCCTCCCTCCACCCCTCCTTTCCTCTCTTTCTTCTTTCCTTGGTGGTTTCTATATTTCAGGCTTTTGTTCTCTCTTGCAGTGCAGTGAGTCCATAATCAAAAGTACAATACCTTGCCTTGCAGCCCCATGTGTAAAAGACTTGGTATAGCAAGTTTTAGTGATTTCTAATCAATATGAGGTTTTCTGATCCTCTATGATTTTCAAAGTCATTACAAGTTTGATTTCAAGAATACTTCTCATAACTTTAGAGACTTTCATTCCTATGAATTATGGACAGTGGCCCATCCCCTATAATTTACATAAATATAAACTACTTAAGCAATATTTATTATTCACGCAACAAATATTTATCAAGTTCCTATTATGTTTCAGCAAAGATACAGAGGATATAATGCTAAAAAAAGATAATGTTCCTGCTCTTTTATCTTTAAAAAACAAATGTGCATATACTTAATAATGTACTGTGCACTTAAAATTTGTTAAGAAGATAGATTACATGATATGTGTGTGTATGTGTTTTAACAGACTTTATTTTCAGAGCAGTTTTAATTTCACAGCAAAACTAGAGGAAGGTATTGAGATTTCCTATTTACTCCCTGATTCCACTTGTACATAGCCTCCCCCACAGGAATGGTACCTTTGCTACAACCGATGACCTTACATTGATAACATCATTATCACTCAAAGTTCATAATTTACATTAGGGTTCCCTCTTGGTGTTGTAAATTTGATGGGTGGACAAACGTGTAATGAAATGTATGCATCATAAGAGTATCATGCAGAGCACTTCTGTGTTTAACGGTCTTCCATTCTCCACCTATTCATCTCTGTCCTCCTCTCTAACTCCTGGCAACCACTGACCTTTTTACTGTATCCATAATTTTGCCTTTTCCAGAATGCCATAGAGTTGGAATCATACAGCATGTAGCCTTTTCAGACTGGCTTTTTTCATTTAGTAATATGTGCTTACGTTTCCTCTGTGTCTTTTCACAGCTTGATAGTTCATTTAGTGCTGAGTAATATTCCACTGTCTGGATTACATGTCACAGTTTATTTATTGATCAATCTATCAAAGGAAAGTTGCTCCCAGGTTTTAGTGTTTTGAATAAAGCTACTATAAACATCCATGTACAAGTTTTTATATTGATTGAAGTTTTCAATTCTTTTGATAAATACCAAGCAGCATGACTGCGGAATCATATGTAAGAGTATGTTTAATTTTGTGAGAATCTGCCAAACTGTCTTCCAAAATGGCTACCATTTTGCATTCCCAATACATCATGTGTTTTTACAAAAAAACAAAAACAAAACCAAAAAAAACCCCTGAGAATGAAAATTAACAAGTAAATCAATGAATTATGTAATATAATTTCAAGAAATGTTAGCTGCTATAAAGAAAAAGCAAGATGAGGGGTCAGAGATTTTTCCATTACTCATGGATTTTAGAACAAGGCTTTAAACTGTTTTAAATTGTAGCCTTAATACTTTTGATTTGGGTGTGGTACAAAGAAGTTTGCTATTTTGCTGTTAAAACAATGATCTATTTTGGATACACTATTACTTTCTAAAATAAAACTATATAATGATGAGCTCAGAAACTAGTCATTTACCATGCCACTTTTCCCCCACGGAATAATCCCTATAAAATTAATATTTACGTTATCAAATTATTAAGAGAATAAAGAACCTGATCCCATTGTGTTTGGAGTTGAAAAATTCAAGTGAGCTTTTCTGATTTTTAAAAGTTCTCAGCTATCCTATGTAATAATTCTGAAGATAATACTAACACAAAACCTATAAACTTGTGTCATATGCATTTCCATTATGGATTAACTGGGATATTGTGTGTATATTAATAATTTTTAAGTTATTATTATTTAGATTTGTTTCTTCTCCTTGTCAATCATTCCATCTTCTCAAACTTGTTTAAATGGATTCCCCTCACAAATTTCCTTTTCTCACACCTCTAACTAGTTGTAGCTTCTTTGCCCTCCCATATTCCAGTCTATGCTCTTGAGTAAAGACTACTTAACATGTAAAGTTGTCATGGAAGGGATAAACCCCATTTCAAGTTTGGACATAAAGACTGGGTAGGCACATAGGTTCCAGGAGTGATGTTGGATCCATGATACACAAAGGAGGTGATAATGGTGCGAAGGAGGGGCAGAGAAGCAAATACAACATAATAATGTATCTCTGACAATTAAAAACAAAGCAGTTCTACCACTTCTTTCCACGCACAGAGATAGAGATGATCATTTACCTGATGTCATAGGACTGAAGTTTCCCTAGTGCCATTTTTTTTGAAAATTTGAATGCAGCAAGTAAATACAAAATGAGAAGACTAAAGATACTTAATATGTTTGGAATGAGGGTGCAATTTTTTGCAAGGGAGCATTGCTAACAAAAATATGGTGATGCAAATACATTGTGCATGACTTGGGACCTGAAATGATTAAAATTGCTTACAGGCTCTGATCTGAGAGACAGGAGGGAAATGAGTGAGGATGACAGGGAGTGATAGATGTATGCAGTGGCTTTCTGGATACATTTTCTGAGTCTAATATCTACTCACTCTTTTGCAATGAACTTTTCTTTCCTGTGGGAAATCCATCTGTTTTCAACAGGGCCAATCCCATCTAACAAAAGGGCAGGAATGTGACTCATTCACAGCCAAATAAAGCACCCCTACCCCTGACCATGGTGAGTGTCCCAGGCATGTGAATAATTCAGAATCTTCTCTGGGATTTTTGGCTGGTACAGTCTGAAAGGACTGTCTCATTTGGCGATTGTTTCTAAACTGGTAGGATGTTAATCAGATGGTTCTTGGTCTTCCCGTCTACCATATGGAGAGAGACATTTTGAGAGATGGAATGAGACTGTCTAAAAATTAGAGGGGTAAAGTAATATGTCTTTAGTGTTTTTATTTAAGAGAAATATTGAGTTTTTGTTTGTTTAGAACCATTTTGTAAGCAAATATTTTTTCTACATAGCATTGCTTATTGATGAGCCAATTTTACCTCAGAACCCAGTGATAGCAATTATGACAATGATAGTTTCCATTTGTCAAGAGCTAAATATCTGCTAAATGTCTTACATGCATTGCTTTTTTATTTACTAAATTAATATTCTGAGGTACATAAAAAACATAATGTTGATTAAAAAAACATGAAATTAAGAAACCAAACTTTCTCCTTCACTTGGAGCATGGCAGAGAACACTAGCTATTCCCCTATCAGAAAACAGAAACAGTGATCTGGTTGCCTCCAAGTGCACAAGTCACACAATTTCAATGGAGAATCATTTCTAAAATTGCGTACAATTTTAGATGTAGGCATATAGCCAACATTCTGATGCAGTAAATTAGAACTTGGCAGAATTAATTGATTGCAACAGTAAATAAAATAAAATTTAAGGTAGATTGTAATCTCCCATAAGGCAGTAGTTCTGGTTTAATTCTGAAATGCTGAGTAAGAATTATGTGTCCTTGCAAAGTAGAAAGATCACTGATGTAGCTGTATCTGACAGGAGAAATTTTCAGATTTATTTTTCTGTGTATTATGCTGTGGCTCTATCAGATTGGCTGCCCAATGCCTTCTTGTAACACATACCTACAGCACTGATCTGGACGCCAAAAACACATATATGCTTTGCAAGTAAGCTGGCCTGAGACTGGATTCAGCTACGATCATCAAAATTAACTGCTTTCTTTACACCAATAAATATCTAATAATCTTTCTTTTTTAAAATATTTATTTTATTTATTTTTTTGAGAGAGAGAGAGAGATTGTTCACGTGCAGGGGGAGGGGCAGAGGAAGAGGAACTCAAGCAAAGTCAGTGCTGAGTCCACAGCCCAACATGGGGCTCGATCTCATGACCCTGAGATCAAGACCTGAGCTGAAATCAAGAGTCCGACTCTTAACTAAGTCACCCAGGAGCCCCTAATCTTTCACCAAGGGAATGTTTGCAATATCAAGCTTTTTTTATGTTTGCTTTCTTGGTTGTGAGTAGCCATAAATTCGAATCTTTTTCTTTCTTTCAAGTCATCTCTTTAATGAAGCATTCAATGTTCACCACACCTGAGTAGGTATTGCCCTCATCTGCCCCCTTACAGTATTTTATTGTAAAATTCTTATTTCAATCTGTTTATTATGATTATTTGTGATTTTCATAATTATTAATGTGTCATATATTATGTGGAAAAATGTTACTAAATTCTATTTCTTTTAAAAAGATCTTTATTTATTTATTTTGGGAAAGAGACAGAGAAAGAGAGAGAGAAAGCATGAGCTGGGGGAAGGGGCAGAGGGAGAAAGAGAATCTCAAGCCGACTCCAAGCTCAGCGCGGAGCCTGACAACTGTGAAATCATGACCTGAGCCAAAATCAAGAGTCAGACCATTAACTGACTGGGCCACCCAGGCGCCCTTAAATTCTGTTCTTTATATTCCTCATAGACAAAGATTATTTTATATAATTTAAATTGAATAATGTTTCTATCATTCAGAAATCTAGCACAATTTTGGGACAATGTTAGGAATTGTGATGTTTATTCTAGAAATGAATATATAAATAAATCTTATATGTGCTTCTAAATAAGCAATATTAGAGTACATCCATAGACAGATTTTTATGTAATAAAATGCTTGCTCTTTCCCTCCTAAAAAATTGCCTAAGACTTGTACCTAATAAAATGTTCCCTCCTTGCCTGTTTTTTTTTTTTTTTTTTTTTTTAATGCCTAAGCTGTTTACCTAAAATATACAAAATGCCATTGATGGCGGATTGGTTTGAAAAGTATCAAATTCATATCCACCTAGAACCTCAGAATGTGACCTTATTCGGAAGTAGAGTCTTTGCACATGTAATCAAGTTAAAACCAAGTTATACTGGATTAGGGTGGGTCCTAAATTCAGTAACTGGTGTCTGTATAAAGAGTAGAGCGAACACACATAGAGAAGGCCATATGAAGACAAGACGCCGAGATTCTTGACAAGCCAAAGAATGTCAAGGATTGCCTGAAGGCATCAGAAACTAGAAAGAGGCAAGGAAGGATTACTCCCTAGTACCTGCAGAAGGAGCACTGCCCTGCCGGCACTTTGATTTTAGACTTCTAGCCTCCAGAACTGTGAAAGAGTAAACTTCGGCTGTTTTAAGCCACCCAATTAGTGGTCTTTTATTACAGAAGCCCTAGGACCTAATGTAGATGGGAAAACTTTACATACTGGATACACAACTAGCCAGAATAATCAGTTCACCCTAATTTTTCAGAACTAAACACTTAAAGGCAAGCCAGCAGGAATAAAGTGAAAGGCTGTAATGGAATTATTTAAAAACATCTCAGGCATGTCCTGGACTCAGAATCTATTGGACTCAAACTTTACACCCATCCATCTGCAGACAGCCATGAGAATCCACTTGCAGAATGATGACCCTGAAGCACTCCCTCACATTATGAAATAACCCATCATCTTCACTTGAATGTGTTTACTGAGGCAAGAAGATGGAATAATTCATTTTACAGAGATTTACAGCCATAAAAGTTGAGCCAAAATGGGTTTTCTTCTTAAAATTTACTAGAGATTTCTCTAGAGCAGTGGTTACTGACCTTTATTATTTTTGTCTTAGCCATGGACTCCCTCTGAGAATCCAAACCCTCTCCTTTCAAAAATACACATAAGTATCTATACTTTTTTTGTTATTTTATAATTTCAGGATGGTCAGAGATTCTCTGTACCAATCTTTACATCTTATGGGATCTCTAAGCATCCCTATTGTACAGAATAACAAATTAGGGAAAGCAACTTCAATTTCCAAATTCGGAGGCACTGTCCAATGTTTATTCAACTCATTTAACTTATTGGTGCTAAGAACAGACTTAAGTGTGGTCTTAATTTATTCTCGCTGCACAGAGTCCTGGCCCTATGTTCTTTTTGTGTGCCAAAAACATGAATTATAATATTTTAGGGAAGGTAGGATTCTAACTTCAAAAGTCAGCATGTAATGGAGGAAATAATCCAGAGAAAAGCAAAGTTAAAATCACATTATAAGGATAGGTAAGATGTCGTTTATACACATAAAATATTATAACATACACACATGCATGACTGAATGGTCTGTCAGTGTACTTACAGTAAATACTCAAAACCCTTCAGTGATGGTCTGCCATTTACTAAAGCCGGCTATCATGCATTTTAAACCTTTATTAAGAAAAGTTGTTAATACACAGGCTACCAAATTTTGGAAAATGTGAATGTTATCCATAGTGTTAAACCCATATCTCTGAGGCAAAATTAAAGCAAACAAATTAGAAATAAAACAAACAAATTCCCTCTATTTTTAAAGTTCATTATAGCTCCAGGGCAGACATGACCTAGTCTTTGTTAATCAGACATCCCTGCAATATATATGTAGATACAGAAATTCGTTACATGAGAAAACAGGACAGATGTTATCCATTGTCTGATGCACAAGGGATAGGGCTGTATGATACTAGAGTCTGCAGGGATGGGGGCATCAAGCTGGCTGGCAGCTTCCTGGTCTTGACAGAGGTAGCCTTAGCCTTAAGACAACTAGCTCTGGGGTGTATTGTGGTTAGTCCTAAAGCTCAATCTACAGGCTATCTGTTCAATTCTCCTAACAACTTCGTATGATCTCTATATGACTTAATAAATCCTCTTCTTTTTTATCAGAGAATTCTTTTTGTTGCAGCTGAGAACAGCAAATGGTGCCCTCCATCTAAAACCACATATTCTATTTCTCATATCCCTGGATATGGCAGTGGCTGTTTGGAATTACTTGGAAATCTACAGATTGATCAGTGACTTGACCTGTGACAAGAATTTTCTGCCAGTCACTTATAACAAGAGCAGTAAAACCAAATATAAAAAGAGATTAAATCAGTTATTAGTAGAAGCCAGAGGAGTCACTTTAGTAATTCAGAATCAGGTTAAACTATACAAGCCATGCAATTAATAGATGAACAGTAGAATTGAGAGACTAAAAAGAAAAAAAAAATGGAGCCAATAGTGAGAGGGAAAGCCTGCCACGTAGACAGAGTAGCTTTGACAAATTTCTGATCTCCATTGCTGGGCAGAGTGAGGCCCACTTTTATGGTTCTTCATTTTGTTATTATTATTTTTAGTGTGATTATTTATGTATTTATCTTGAACCATCCTGAATGAATCTCAGGAAAATAATCAATCATAAGAATCTATCTTAAAATAAACCACCATAAAAAATAGTGGTGGGAGATGGGCATCTTTCACCCTGCTTCCCATCCTTACCTTTTTTTTTTTCACTCTCTCCCTTTCCTTTTATCTTCATCTACTAATTACAGACTATGTTCTAATACCAATCTAAATCATGTATTACCAACTATATATTCCTTTAAAAAGTCCTGGGCATTATCAAACTCACACATTTCATTAAGGAGTTTCAACTAATCAAAAATGCTGTCACAATGTCTAATTTGTCTAATATTTCAATATCTACACACTATCCTACTCATTCCTGGAGCCTTTTTTATATCTAGGACCATTATAGATAAACTTATCCTAGGGGGTAAAATGAATAATTTTAAAGAAAATTGGAAAGAAGAGTGGAGAGAGTGTGTTTAGACAGTACACAGTCAAAGAGACTTTAAGCTTTGGAGTCTGTGAAATTGGTTTATACCACATGATAATGAAGTTATATATATGGAATTAAGAAAAAGGAGGCTGAGCTTTTTTGTTTCTTTGTTTTATTTTTTGGTGCAAATTTTTATATTTGTTCTAACCACATAATAACTAAATGCAAAATAAGCAATTGAATGCATAAAAATGGATTGTATGAGATATCAAAACCAGATAATCAAAAACTGCCAACAAACAAAAGTCCAGGACCAGACGCTTCACAGGTGAATTCTACCAAATATTTTTTTTAAAAAAGAGTTAATACCTGTGCTTCTTAAGCTATTCCAAAAAAATAGAAGAGGAAGGAAAACTTCCAAATCCATTCTACAAGGCCAGCATTAGTCTGATACCAAAATCAGACAAAAACACTACAAAGTTACAAGCCAATATCTGATGAACAGAGATGCAAAAATCCTCAACAAAATATCAGCAAACAGGGAAGCCTAGGTGGCTCAGTCAGTTAAAGCATCTGACTCCAGCTCAGGTCATGATCCCAGAGTCCTGGGATCGAGTCCCACATTGGGCTCCCTGCTCTGCAGGAAGCCTGCTTCTTCCTCTGCCTGCTGTTCCTCATGCTTGTGTTCTCTCTTTCTGATAAATAAATAAATAAATAAATAAATAAATAAATAAATAAAATCTTTAAAAAAATATTAGCAAACACAATTCAAAAATACATTAAAAAAGATCATTCAACACAATAAAGTAGAATTTATTCCAGGAATGCAAGAGTGGTTCAATATTCACTAATCAGTCAATGTGATATGTCATATTAATAAGAGGAAGGATAAAAACTATATGATCATCTCAATCATGATAAAAGTCCTCAACAAAGCAGGTTTAGCAGGAGAATAACTCAACATAATAAAGGCCATAATGAAAAACCCACACCTAATACTATACTCAAAGGTGAAAAACTGAGAGCTCTTCCTCTAAGATCAGGAATAAGACAATGATGTCTACTCTCACCACTTTATTCAACATAGTTCCTGAAGTCCTAGCTGCAACAATCAGACAAGAAAAAGAAATAAAAAGACATCTAAACTGGTAAGGAAAAAGCCAAACTGTCACTATTTGCAGAATAACATGATACTATATGTAGAAAACCCTAAAGACTCCACTAAAAATTCCTAGGACTGTTAAGTGAATTCAGTAAGGTCACAGGATATAAAATCAAAGTACAGAAGTCTGTTGTGTTTCCATACACTAATAATGAAGCAGAAGAAAAAATTAAGAAAACAATCCCATTTATAATTGCACCAAAAAGAATAAAATATCTAGGATTAATTTAACCAAGGAGGTCAAAGACCTATACTCAGTAAACCATAAGTCAATGATGAAAGAAATTGAAAATGATACAAATGAATGGAAAGACTTACCATGCTCATGGATTGCAAGAATTATTATTGTTCAAATGCCCATAAAACTCAAAGCAATCTAGCGATTTAATGCAATCCCTATCAAAATACCAATAGCTTTTTTCATAAAACTAGAACACATAACCTAAAATATGTACGGAACCACAAAAAACTTGTATAGTCAAAACGATCTTGAGAAAGAAGAACACTGACATATTACAGTCCCAGATTTCAAGATATACTACAAAGCTATAATAAACAAAACAGTATGGTACCAGCACAAAAACAGAGACATAAATCAATGGAACAGAATAAAGGGCCCAGAAATAAACCCATGTCTATATGGTTAATTAATCTACGACAATGGAGTCAAGAATATACAATGGGGAAAAGAAAGTCTTTTCAATAAATGGTGTTGGGAAAGCTGGACAGCTACATGCAAAAGAATAAAACTGGACCATTTTCTTGCACCATACACAAAAATAAATTTAAAAATAGAAAAAACATAGGCAGTAATATCTTAGACATCACCCCTAGCAACACGTTTATGGGTATGGCTCCTCTGGGAAGGAAACAAAAACCAAAAATAATTTACCGGGACTACATCAAAATAAAACATTTACACAGCAAAAGAACCCATCAAGAAAACAAAAAGGCAACCTACTGAATTGGAGAAGATATTTGCAAATGATATATCCAATGAGGGGTTAATATGCAAAATACACAAAGAACTTACACAACTCAACACCAAAAAAATAAACCATTTGATTAAAAAAAATGGCAGAGAACCTGAATACACATGGATACGTAAAAAGATACTCAACATCGTTAATCATCAGAAAAATACAAATCAAAACTACAATGAGATACCACCTCATACCTGTCAGAATGGCTGGTATCAAAAAGACAAAATATACCAAATGTTGGTGAGGATGTGGAGAAAAAGGAACCTTTAGGCACTTTTGGTGGGAATGTAAATTGCTAAAACCACTGAAGAAAACGGTATGGACATTCCAAAACTAGAACTACCATATGATCCAATAATTACACTACTGGGTATTTACCCCCCCAAAATGAAAACACTATTTTGAAAAGATATATGCACTCCTATGTTTATTGCATCATTATTTATAATAGCCAAGATATGGAAGCAACCTAAGTGTACACCAACAGATGAATGGGTAAAGAAGATGTGGCATACTGACTACTCAGCCACGAAAAGGAATGAGACCTTACCATCTGTGACAACATGGATGGACATAGAGCATATTATGCTAAGTGAAATAAGTCAGAGAAATCAAATACCATACGATCTTCCACTTGTGGAGAATCTAAAAACAAACAAACAAATGAACAAACAAACAAAAAACAGACTCTTAAATACAGAGAACAAACTGGTGGTTGCCAGATGGGTGGTGGGTGGGGGAAAGGATGAAGTAGAAGAAAGGGAATAAGAGGTACAAACTTCCAGTTATAAAATAAATTAAGTCATGGAAATGAAAAGTACAGCATAGGGAACGTAGTCAATAATATTGTAATAACATTGTATGGTGATGGGTGATGACCAGTTACCACAGTGAGCACTGAGTAATGTACAGAATTATAGAATCACTGTGTCACATACCTGAAACTAATGTAATGCTGCATGTCAATTATGCTTCAATAATGAAAATAAGTAATTTAAAATAGCCATACTAGCCTTCCTACAAATCAAAACAAAACAAAAAAACAGAGACAGATTAGGAAATTACTAGAAAGCTGGTGATATATCTACTATAAAATCAAGTTTTATGAGAACTCTAACACTGTGCAAAATCATACACTAAAAACACAGGATGTACGGGAAGACCATGACTGGGGAAGACCACTTACCATGGAACTGTGTAATCATAGCATTAAGAACATAATAATGACATCAGTAAAAACATAGCCATAATATGATATTTTCCATTTTTTATCCCAAATACCATGGTCAATCGTTTGCAGCCTTACAGTTAAGATTTAGTATTTCCTCCTCTGAGATGAAGATCCTAAAGGGAATTACCTCTAATAAAGTTCATTGTCATCAAAATTAAAACCTAAGGCATACTAATCTCTTTTTTTAATGCAGGGGAAAAGTCTTAACAGAATCTTCTACACTCACTGCATTGACAGATATCTTGGTGTACTGAAAAGCATTTTTTTTTTTTTAATGTTTTGAAGGCACCTAACTGCCACTACCAGCACTAAAGGAAGGTTCTTCTGTATATTTTCTTATTCCCTTGGATTCATAAAGAATTCTCTAAAATGTAATAAGGCTTTCCCCCTGATTGCTTCAAACCTTATCATGTTGGGAAAAAAATTACATATAAACCAAAACAATTTTAAAAACTTTACTGGTATCAGTCTATCATTTATTAATTCCTACTGCGGTGATTTTGTACTAAGAAATACACTGTGGGGGAAGAGATTTGACTTGAATGTTCTATGGAAGAGAATATAAGCAGAAAAGCAGAGGGCTATAAGCTGAAACTTTCTGCCCCACACTGCGTTTGCTTTTTAAAAAGTCAGAGTATGTTCTCCCCTCCAAGGAATATCTTAAATCTTAAAAATCTAAATCCCTAGGTGCTAATGTAAAAGTGCCTTTTAATAGTTGCCTTCACATAATGGAAAAATTGCTGATTCTTTAACAATTCTTTAATAATTTTTCAGAAGTCCTTTGTTCTACTTAACCTTCCCTAATACCCTCACTCAGAAGTTCTCAGGGGACTTTAAACTTCTTCCAGAAATATCTTTATACCTGTATTATCTCTCTCACCTCCTTTAATTTTGTTTAATTGATTTACCTGTTTGGGTTTTTTTCTTGCTCTTCAACTAAAAATCATCCAGGCAGTGTCCATATAATTTTACCGTACAGAGTATGTGTCAATTAATTTGTTTAATCTCTATACATAATGATCATTGTCAAAATAATAAACTTGGAATTTCGAGGAATTAATAGAAAGGAGTCAAATTAAAAAAAATTCAATTGATATATGTTCACCATTGGGTTTTGTTAAAGAAGTCAAAAACTGTCTCTAGTTACCAGTTTTCATCTTGCAGATATCCAATATGATAAAAGTGAGTAGTAAATTTCATTACAAAGCTTACTTACATTTAGCAGATATGACTTCAGTAAAGTTGAATTTGTTTTAGAATAACTCTAGCCTATACAGTTAGAAAGTGAATATTACCCAATAAAAGTATCCCCTGGAAACAAAATATTTTGTCAGTCCTTATATGTATTTGTTACAAATAATTTATAGTTTGATTTTGAAAGTGCTTCCTTCTTAAAGTCTAGATTTAAAAAAAAAATTATCCAAGATTAAAAGTTAACTGATAATGCTTGGGGATATAAATTAACCTATAATCCTTTCATTATTACACAACTGAGCTCGTTGTTTGGTATGCGGGTTTGTACATGCAGCAGCAAATGTTCTTTATTTCCCATTTTAATACTGACTTTAATGTTTGAAATATTCCCCTTGTCTGAAATGATCCCTGGAAGTGTTTGACTGTAGTAATCTGACTCTCACTGAGCTCCAGTGAACAAGATATTATTATCCAGCACACCCAGTGTTCTAATAACTCTGGTCTGCTGATATTTTCCACTATAAACAGGAGATCAAGAAGATTTAGGCCTCAGGAAAACGATCATCAAGTCATCACCCACCTTAAATTCTTAAGTTTCTTAAGAACACTCAGAATAGTTGGGACACCTGGGTGGCTCAGTCAGCTGAGCAAATGACTCTTGATTTCAGCTCAACTCATAATCTCAGGGTCATGAGATCAAACCCCTTATTGGGCTCTGTGCTGGGCATGGAGCCTGCGCAAAATTCTCTCTCTCCTCTACCCATCCCCCCTTTCTCCCACTCTAAAAAACCAAACCAAAACAAACAAAAGAACCCACTCGGAATAAAAATGTATTAGAAAGACATTAAAATACAAGAAAATAATCAGAAATCCATTTAAAATCTCTTGCTTTCCCTTCTCCTATACATTCTTTGCACATGCACATCTGATAAACCTTTTTAATGTCATGATCAGAGTCCTGATGGTGAACGCTTGATATCAAAACATTTGTAAAGCCTATCTTTTAAACTTGATATCAAGGTGGAAACCATTTAGGAATAATGTGAATAATGATGTTCATGTATTGTTTAAGTGTCTCAAAAAATAAAAGGGAGGGATGGACAAACGAAGGAATGAGAGAAGACAGACTAGGAAAATCTAAAGCAATTATTTGGGATTCAAAATAAATCATAATTAGTGAGACTGATCAAGGAAAATGTATCATTAATTAGTCATGGTTAAGAGTACTAATTAATTAACTGCATTCAAGAAAAAAGGTGGAAATATGTGATGGAGGAATTGTAGAAAATAAAGTAGTTGTGTAACAAGACAAAGAAAATATGTATTTTATAGGGTTCTCAGAATTTAAAGGCTATAATGAAAGCTGTTCCAGCTTATTTCTGTTCAACTCTATGTTAATTCAAAGACGATCTTAAATAAATTTTTCATTTTAGTTTGGCTCTTCCTAGCATGAGGTCAATTTCTAGCTAGCCTTCTTCTTCAGCTCCTGTAATGTCATTGGGTAGACAGATGAATTTATGAAATGAAAATTAATTTTTAATATTAGCCCAAGCAAAGTATAATTAGAAGGGAAAATGAACTAGAGAGGTATAAACTGATAACATTATCAAATACATATAAAAGTAGAGATTATCTACTCGAAATTCTCAACCTTGCAATTCCTTTCCATTAGTACATCACTAAAGACCAAACTGGTATATGATCAATACTCCAAAAGTTGTGGCAAATCTATATGTGAGTTTGTGTCTATGCTTTGATTTATATAGAATTTGCCTGAAATATAGTTTACCTCATTCTGGAGATCTCGGATCATTTTGCTCTTTCTTTCCATGTCAGTCTTTAAAAAATTAATCTGAAAATGAATGGAATATTATGTAAGCACAATTCAAATTAATCTCAATGGCTTTTATAAATTTATCTTCATGATTTCTGAAGCATAATACAATGATTATCTCTTCATCAACAAATATTGAAAAAGAACAAAGGATTAAAATTTTCATTAACCAAACTTTCATTGCCCAATACATACATATACCCACTGATGAGCCTTTTCTCACGTAGTAAAAGATTCATTTTTTTTAAATTGAGAAACCATGCATATTATAACTATGATTCTCTTAACCTATTTAAGTGTCAATTTAAAAACTGTGCTTTTTAAAAACAAAGCAAAACAAACAACAACAACAAAAAGCTAGATTCTAGGGGTGGGCCTAGAAATCTCCATTCATAAAACACTCTCCGGGTAATTTTGACCTATAGCAGGTTGGAAAGCAATTGCACAGTAATATTCCTGGTCTGTAAAGCACAGAATTGTCTAATACTGTACCAAAGAAACGATGATGTTTCCTTCTGAATTTGATATTGTTGGAATCCGTAAACTTAGGTCAGTTGTTCAAACTGTATTTACATAAACATAACACCTTTGCTGCCTGAGTATATCTGACTACTTAAAAAAAAATCAGTATAGCATAGTTGTTAAAATCTGACACTTTATAGTCAGTGAGGGTTCACTCTGATAAAAAGGAACTTTATGGTAGTAGATAAAATATTTAATTTCTCCCATTTTTAATGTCCTGGTAGTCACATTTTTTAAAAAAAAGAAAAAGGAAACAGATAAAATTAATTTTACTAATACGTTTTATTTAATTTAATATACTCAAAATACTATTTTGACATGTAATGGATTAATGATAGAATTTACATTATTTTTTACAATATATCATTAAAATCCATTGTATGCCTTACACTAATAGCATATCTCAATTTGGACTAGCTGTTTTATAATGCTCAATAGCTAGTGGTTATATATTGGACAACACAGTGTTAGGAGATTCCTGGAATGATACAAAAGAGACTGGTAATGTGGGTTATATCTAGAGACAGACTGAAGCAGTGGAAATTAAGTTTAGGAGTAAAATGAATTTTCACCATATGTACAGAGTTAAAAAAAAATAGTTCTGAAACATTTCAAACATAAACAAAAGACCAAGAAGTAATATGTAAAATGTCTCTGGGTCCAACCCTAAGAAAAAACAAATGAAATAGTTTGTGCAATTCTGTTCAGACCTTTTAAAAAAGAAAAACGTTACACCTACTATTAAAACCCCACCTAATTTTTCCTCCTTCCCTCTCCAGAAGTTGATGTGTATTAGTCTCGTGCATGTTTTTGTACGTTTTGCTTTTTGTGTATTATGTAAATCCTTGTAACAAATGTTAACATCCCTCTTCTCTGGCTTGTATAGGGGTCCTTAAACCATTCTTTCAAATGGCAATAGAAATCTAAACCAATTTTGGATGGTTAAACTACATATAAAACAACCAAAAGCCTGGGAACTACCACGACCATTGTTTTGGTCATAATAATTTTCAAGTTAAATTTTAACTACGATGATACTGACAGCAATCTGAAAACATAAGTCACACTCTGCCCCATTGAGAAGATAGTTCGATTTAGTTGATAATGCAAAGGAATGGAGGACGTGATGCCGTTCAAAATTAGATATGCATGCAGCGCAATAGGGTATGCCCCAGTAACGAGCTTTTGCACCCATTTCTACTGCTATGTACTGTCTCAGCCTATAGATAACCAATCTTGGGGCTGGACCAGCCTTTGTGGTTCTTAGTATGATTGCAAGACACACTCAGCAATATCATCAGGAAATTTCGAAAATTAAAAAAAAAAAAAAAAGGCTTATTACTTACAAGTCCTGGAAATTACATGTCACACTTGGGGCCACACAGCGAGGCCATGAGTAGGAAGCGCCAGGGAGAGGGAAGGTCTGAGGTTCTGCTTTTATTGGGGTGGAAGGTAGGGGCCTAGGGTTTCCTGGGATCACTTTTTATTGGTGAATTTGAAACATAAGAACAGAAATTTAAAACAGAAGAGAAATCAACCAAGATCTCCCAAAACAAAGGAGCCTGAGGTGTTTTTGGAGCTGGAAGGCTGGGAGGGGGAGGACCTGGCCTGGGGCATTAGCTAGTCTGGTGGCTGGCCCTGTGTATATTTCAGATAGCCATCTCTGAAGTGGATGCCTTCACAATCAAAGATCAAGTCAGCACTTGCATTACAAAAAGGAAAAGCCAGCTGTCAGAGCTTACACTAGGTCTACACCAGCACTGAAGAAATTTTGATATGTTGCAGATTTGTCTTTAAGTCACGAACTACTTAAAGCCATCTTGCTTATATTAATAACCTATTCTTTCACGGACCACTATTTCTCCCAAATCGTCACGCTGTGATACTGTTCAGTATATATTATACATAATTAACAACTTTTGTAAATGATTATTTTATTTTTACACCCAAATACATTACAAGGGGTTTTCTCACACATTACTTCAAAACAACCTTTAAAAGTAGTAAGAGCAGGTTTTACTTTTTTTTTTTTTAAGATTTTATTTATTTATTTTTCAGAAAGACAGAGAAAGTGCGAGAGAGCACAAGCAGGACAATGCCAGGGGCAGGCAGAGGGAGAAACAGGCTCCCTGCTGAGCAGGGAACCCGACGTGAGACTCGATCCCAGGACCCTGGGCTCATGACCTGACACTTAACCTACTGAGCCACCCAGGCGTCCTTATATAAGTATTTTTTTCCTTAAAGTCAACTCTACCCTCAACGTGGGGCTCAGACTGCTGATCCCGAGATCAAGTCACCTGCTCTACCAACTGAGCCAGCCAGGCACACCAACAACTAACTTTAATTAAAGTTAAACTCAGTCACTTGGCTGGCTTAGTCAGTAAAGTAGGGGACTCTCGATCTCGGGGTTGGGAGTTTGAGCCCCACTTTGGACACAGAGTTTACTTAAAAATAAATAAATAATAAATAATAAAAAAAGAGTATAATGAAAATACATTGCAATGTTAAGAATATAAGTACTTAAATGTGAAACCAGGACAGAAAATCTTGAGAACGCAGTGTTCAAATATTCAAGAGCTAAAATATATTCAGAATATCCAAACAGTATGAGCATTTTGAAACCATTAGTCTAGAATCCCAACAGGTTTTAACACCCCTGGCAAAATAAGCATTCCTAAGACAGATACGAATTTAATTCTCAGAAAGAGAAAATACCATTTATTTACTTTGAACAAAGAATGTAAGAACATAGCAATTCTTTACTCTTAATGAGAGTCAAAGCTAGAAGCTAATTTTTGCCTTTAGACTAATTATGTCTCACTTAGGGCAAGTTAAGCCATAAAAATTAACAAGAGTAGTGAAATGCATCCAATGAGCATTAATATCTTTAATTACTCTGGTTACAGAGAATGAGAGCTCATTCTTCCTCACCGTCTGTTAGGAGTTTTCATGAGGAACACAGGTTTGAAAGATTGCTTAGGGATAATAACAAAGGTTCACATGTTCATAAAAAGTATTTTCCCATGGAATTAGATCATGACAGCTTTCCTGTTTCTTTAATTTAATTTTTCTTAAGTTTATCTTCTTTCATTTTTGTAATTTAAATTTATCCTTAAAGTTTCATAACATTTTACTATAAACTTATCAAATGATGTATTTGTAACATTTTTTGCATAAAATATAAATCTATTTTTATGGAAAAAGGCATAGTAATTAGTTATGTAATCAAGGGTAGCACATAAGATTATCAGCTCTTAAATCTAAAATAGCACAATGTTTGCAGAATTAAATCCATTTTTCCCCTTTGAGAGTAAACAATTACAATTATCTTTATCTCTCCTTCTTACCCAAACTTCAATTATTTACCAACACTCTTTCTAACAGAGAAAATAATAACTATTTACCAAAAAAAAAGTTTATAAATACAAATTAGTTTAATTCTTAGTTAACCTAGAATTTTCAAATAAGGAGAACAGGCACAAAGCATTCTGTTTGAGTCTACCAAAATTTGGAAGAGGTAATTCCCAGTACTATGAAATCTCTCTTCTAGATCCCACTAGATACACATTAAAGAAATAACCATTGTTGGGGCGCCTGGGTGGTGCAGTCATTAAGCGTCTGCCTTCGGCTCAGGGCGTGATCCCGGCGTTCTGGGATCTAGCCCCACATCAGGCTCCTCTGCTAGGAGCCTGCTCCTTCCTCTCCCACTCCCCCTGCTTGTGTTCCCTCTCTCGCTGGCTGTCTCTCTCAGTCAAATAAATAAATAAAAAGCTTAAAAAAAAAAAAAAAGAAATAACCATTGTTTTCATAAGTATATCTCAATCCCATATTTGTTGAAGTTCCCGTCATCTCTTTCTAGACTGAGTTAACACATACTAGTCACTCAATTGCAAGCACTGAACAATTCCTCCTGGTGACATGCTTTTCAAAAACAAACTAACCAACCCAGAGCCCTTAACCCCAGCCACCCCTTTGTATTGGCATGTTCTCACAGGCCGATATACCTAACCACCCCAGGGTCAGGTGTCAGACAACTAGGGGCATTCCCTATGCCCTAGAGCCCGCTGAGATCATTCACATTGACTCCTCCTAAGCCTGCTTCCCCTGCCTCACACATTCTTTCCCACAGAAACCACAATAAAGGCTCTTGCCCACAGCTTCTCACCTCCTGCTGCCTCATGACCTACACGAGTGCATACGTCCCTGGAACAGTCACCTGTCACAAGGCACACCACCCCTCTTGAGAACTGTGAGAAATAAACTAAATTCTCAAAGGTGATCATTTCCTGATCTGTTGGATGAACTGTACCTTAAATTTTCCATTAATATATTATATTTTAAAATAGACTCAGGTCCTAGAAACAAAATAAAAGGTCTACTCCCATAAACGGTATATAAGATGGTTCTGGAGAATAAAGTAGAAATCTAGTAAGAAAATCTGGAGAGAAGTTTGATTCTCAAGCCTTGGGGTGTGTCAGAATCACCTGTGGGGTTGATTAAACAGGCTGTGTATGCCCCGCCACTGAGAGATTCCTGTTCCCTAGAAGATGGGTGGGGCCTAGGAATCTGGTCAAGGTCAATTATATGCCATGATTCGGGATCCATTGGTGTGGGGCTGACACCAGCACTTTTGTCCCACTCTTGACTTCTGTTTTCATCAGTAAGTGAGGGTTGGAAATTAGAAGACCCCTAACAATCAAATACAACAAAAATATTTTCTTACAATGAATGCTGACCAAGTATTTTTATGATCTTGGTGACTGCATTTTCTTTACTGTATTATTTTATTTTTTACAGGTACATTTATTCCATAGCGATTTGGGGGGAAAAAATTCCCAACCCCAAAGCAAAGGACACAAAAAAGAAACACTCACAGTAGCTTGTTGTTTTTCTGCTTTCTCAGATGTCTCTTTAAGTTGATTTTGCAGGACCTCCTGGAGAGACTTCATTTGTTCTCTAGGAGAAAATAGCAAGAGAGAGACATAATTCTGTTATTTCCTGTGTATATTATGAAAGGAGGCTTTGCTGTCGACATACATTTAGGAAACAGATAACTAGAACTGTATGTAGGGACACGTTAAGCATGCAGGATGTGTCTGAGGATTCTAGTAATAAAGTTTTCTCTCCCGTGCAAGTACTAAAAGCAAGCTGTATTTAAAGGAAATTGCCTTGCTATTGTGTCTTGTAAGAATCCCACTGTGTGAATCATCTGTGAGCTGCATAATGTGTTAAATCAAATCAATGCAATAATTAGAGTTGAAAAGCTAATTTTAGTGACAGCATGCCAGGGTGTGAACATGCTGGTTAGAAAAAAAGTTGCCACAGACTTGCTGATAGGATAAAATTACAACTCCCCTTGGGTTCTCCTAATTGATTAATTCTAAGGCAGCGTACTTCAGACATACTTTATAAGGCCTGAGACTTTTTATAAAAACGAAGAGAGAAGAGACTTATTCTGAACTTGAAAGCTGCCTCATTTATTGTTGTTAATAAAAGAAATACATGTCTGCATGTAGATACACATTATGTCTCAAGCTCACTAATACATATGGACCTTGTCTCACTTGTTAAAAATATAAACATTTCCATAATTTTGGATTCCTCTCAAGGGTTTAAGATTGACTCATTTATGACAAATCACACTATCCTTCTCTGCCTCCATTTAATCACCCAAGGTACCACTTCCAAAAGTTCTGATCCAGATAAGGGTTAGTATGTAAGTCTGTGTGTGTGTGTGTGTGTTTTATTCTGGCTACAGGAATAAACTCCTTTAAAGCAACAACAGCCAAACAGAAACCTTTCCTAGCCTTACCAGCAGAACTCAAACTAATTTAAAATTCCCAATCTAGTGCCAAAAGACTAAATCTGCAAGCTTTGTGTGTAACCACACTACAAAGACTAGGGATAGTGAGTGTACCCTCCTAGACCCATTTTTTTCATCTATAAAATGGGTACAATAAAAGAGCTACCTGATAGGCTTATAGTGAGGTTTAGGTGACATAATGTAGGCAAAATGCTTAGCACAATGCCTGGAAAATGATTGCTTAATAAATATGAGATCTCTGTCATAACCAACAGCACCACCCTAGGTCCTTAAGTTCATTCTTTGACCACTACATCCTACACAACTACAAGCTGTTCTTTCATCCGATGGGATTTAATGATGCTCCCAGATTTCTTACACTAGAAACCCTTAGGTCCCAGTCTCAATTTCAGGATATCAGTGAGAGCCTATATGATTGTTAAAATCAATGTGGACTTTGTTTGCAAAGCAAAATGTAATTGGAACAAGTTATAAAATAATTACAGTCACTTTGGTTCATAGATGATTTATGTCTGCCTATGTGAAGCTCGTGATATGCTTTTGCTTAGAGTGGACTTAAGTCTCAGTTTCTATTCCTTCCTCAAATAGGTATCACGTATTAGGATTGTTTCATATAGGAACATTTAAAATTTAGACTTCTATTATTCTTTCTGCTATCTTCTACAAAGAGCATTTGTGGCATAACATAACGTAATAGTAATGTCTACGTATGTTGTAGGCTTACAATGCATCAGACACTCTTAGAAGGTTCACTTCAAACTACGACAACACTACAGAGAGAAAACTGATACAGAGAAAAGTGGTGAAATTGGGTTCTAGAGCCCATGTGTTCAAACTCTAGAGTCATTATACTACCTTTACGGGGAGGGAGAAAGAGGAGGAAAAGAAAGAAGGGAGGGAAGGATGGAAGGAACTACATATTATCCCTAACACTCAGATCTTTAACAAGCACTGAATGAAAATGCAAACTATTGTATTTCTAACTGATAAAAAATTATGGTAAAATTTTATAATGATTATCATTTTATGATTATTTTTGAATTTTAAAATTATCCTTTTTTATTTTTTAAATGATATAGATATTTTTAAATTAAACTATAAAATACTATATATTTTATAAAAATAAAAAATGAGTGTGTGTGTATCAAAAATTCCCACATACTGACATCTATAGGCAATGTAGGGAGCATAACAAAAATAAACTGTTGAAGTTGTTAAAAACTGGAGAGGGAGAGGACGCTGCATATTTTCACGTCAAGGAAAGCTATCAGAATGGTAAAGATGATCTTTTGAAACTTCTGAACGTCTCTACATTCTCTTTTGCCTTCCAGGCTTAATGCTACACATTCTTGCTGCCCTCATGGTTTAGGGAGCCCCCAATCTCTGCTTCACACTCTTGCTAAGTTATACTCCTATGAGAGAGGACTCCTGACTTGTTCATGGGCCCCCTCCCCCAACAGGGATTTACCCCAACTGTAGCTACTACTCCAGGGTCCTATTTGGGATACTAGCCGAGTCTTTAATGCTAAAGGACTGACGGCTCCAGTGACACCTATGACAGCCTGCTCAGGGGGGCTGAGCCCATTTCTGCACAGAATTTCGTTACAAGGGATTTGAAACGGCAGCTGTTTCCTACATCTTCATATCAAATTATAAATATAAAAAAACACACTCACCCAAGTCACACTACAGGAAGGCATTTTTCTCAAGTGGTTACCAACTTGTATGGTAAAAACACCTCAGACGGGGCACTTGGCACTATCCCACACATTCTTTTTGATTTTGGAGAACACGGTATTTTATAATCCTTTGGTACACAGAGTCTAAAACTGCCTTCTAGGAATCTCCCACCCACCAACCACCATAGTGAATAAAATGTTTTATCACTTTTTTCGAAGACAGTTTTCAGACACTTTAGGTTACCCTCCTACCCCCCAAGTTTCCATTTTGTGGGTACACACTCTTACTCCTCATATGGTATGGTTTACATCTGGTCCTCTGCTATGAATATGATCTAGGCTGTCAAAATATTTCTGAAAATGTAACGCTCAAGAGTTAACACAACATTTCATGCTCGCTCACTCTCTCCCACATACGTGTACACACAAAAATATGCACACACATTCCCTTTCTCAGCAGAAAGTCACTCTTTGCTCACTCTTCATGGTTGTATATGGCCACCGCATAACCTCTCAGTTTACTTACTTACAGTCTGGTTCCAGCTACACAGGGAGACTGATTAGATGCCTCTTGGTTACAATTCCAAGAAGGAAATTGTAATTGATTTGGTTTTGTCTTGGTGATCACCTCTGAGCCTATTAACTGTGAGTGATGTTGGAGTCACATAAAAGAAGCCTGACTTCTTGAGACCACTCCTGCGGATAAGTGTCAGGTGGCAAGCATCCCAGCGGAGGAGGGATTACTAAGAGCGGGATGTACAGCCAAATGGCAACTACAACACAGTGCACTGTTTCAGACTCAGATAATACTTCTAAATTTGCAATCAGTCAATATTTTTTTAATATTTAATTTTTCTTTTATGGTTTATTAGTATCTCTTCTTTTCAAAATGAGATATAGGCCTGCTTCACCTTAGGTAACCATGATTTTTATATATCTCTTTCTAAGTAATCAACAAAAACTAATATATCAAATGTCATATCTTTTTGAGAAATTACCTATTGTTAGAATTTACTGAATTTTCTATTCTGTCTTTGTGTACATCATACAAAAGTTACACATTTTAAACAAGTTTTCAAATTCTGGATAAAACACTGAAATCGTAATACCATATATCTGCTCCGTTCTGTCCTTTCATTGAATGACTTGGCCCATCACCTGGTAGTTTGTATACCATAACAAGTGTGTAGCTGATGATCTGAAATTCTTAATAAACCAAACCATGTTTTTTTCTGGTTTCTCTGGATATTTTGAGTGACATGTAGAAAGAGCTAAACATAATTTAGGATGATTATCAGCAAACTAAAGGAATAGGCTTTTTCTTATCCACTTCACGCACAAGCCTGTCTCCTCATCTGTGTCTCTGCACCAAGGAAGACAGACAGACTTGATTCCTCTCCGTGGTTCTCACTGCGGAGATCACCCTGTCCTGTCCTCCAAGCCAGCTTTCCTCAACCTGGTCTATGTCACTTTCTTTCTGCGCTGAACAACGTTTGCAGAGGAATCCTCCTAAAATACTTTATGTCATGCTCTTATAGAACTACCCAAATGGGTTCTCTACTGCTAGTGGCTGAAATCCATTCTGGACCAAGTCTTAGAAGTTTGTATCTCTGGTCCTAGTCATACATGCGTACAGCTTCATTGGCTGATCTGCCCTCACTCACTCTGTCTTCCTCAGTCACAGCAACCCTGTCAGTGGTGCTGCGCATGTGCCGTGCAGGGGTCACTTCTTTTCTCATTTCGTTCTCTCCCACCATGGAATGCTCTATAAAAAGTCATCATTTTCAGTGTCTCTTGGTCCATTTTGATTAGTATTCTTAATTCAAAATGTGGTTTATAATTCTCTGACACTGATTCAATGAACCAGATATCGAGCATAGGTGCTTTAAGAGGTGGTTTATTTCAAACCAATAAAATCACTTTAAAATGACCTATTTGGGGGAAGATCCTTGGAAAATATTTTATACATGCTCTTTAATACTGAACTTTGAAGAGAATTTCATGTTCAAGAAATAATAATTTCATTTAAATAATAAAAAGAGTCAACATAGGACACTCAGTTTGATATTTTTAATGTGTCATTGGCTTGATTGAAATACATGTCAATGATAGATTTCTGGGTCAAAAGGCGAGGACAGTGGAGAAGATACAAGATGGCAAGAAGAGACTACATAGTATAGTGTGTGTAAGCTTCTTAACAGCTTTGTGCTTTGTGATGAGTGAACTAACGTGAAAGGGTGTGGCTATTGGGTGAGACACAGCAGAGCAAATTCCAACTAACAGAACTCCCATCAACTCATTTAAGCCCTTTGAACAACAGTTCCTATATATTAAATAGTGATAATCATATCTACTTATAAGGTAATTGTGAGGATGAAATGGGAAAATATATATAAAACATCTGGCAGAGTCTCTAGTAAGTGTATAACAAATGCTAGCTTGTCCCTACCTTAAAATATCTTTTTTTTTCCCTTTGAGAGGCAATTTCAAACCATATAGCTTTTTATACTGCATAGAAATCTCACGATTATCAAAAAAACAATCCAACACTAATAAGATTAGACTAATTCTACTTATATTGTTAATAAGATTACCCCATTCTTCATCACCCCCACCATCATCGCCGTGATCAAGTTTTGATACTATTTCACAGGGCCCACTGAGATCAGTGTTACTGCATCTGTCTATTGATGGGCAGACTTACCAGGGTCTATCTTCCTAGGATAATACAGGAAAATACTACAGATCCATAAACATTCTGTGATTTGCAAACAAGCAGTATAGCATCGCCATCACCAGAGAACTTGTTAGAAATGCACAGTTTCCAGCCCCACCATAGATTTACTGTATACAAACCTGCATTTCAACAAGATTCTGAAGCCTTCAAGTATAAGAAGGAAAGTGAATTAATGCTTTGAGAATGACCTGACTTTTGTGAAGTTTCTGAATGGAGTTTGACACTCGGGGGGGGGGGGGAAGAACTGAGAACATTAAAGGAAAGCACAGTCTTACCTTTGTCTCTGACCTATTTCCAGAAGCTTCTCAACATCAGTTTTGGAAGATTTCTCATCATTTTTCAAAGACTGATAAGAAAAGTGGGAAAAGAAAGTCTTATTCAAGTGATAAATTGAGGCTCACTTTACTTTTGTCTCTACGGCACAGGTGTGACTGCTCCTATGCCCTGAAACAAGAATGTGCAAATGAGGCCACAGTGATCCTCCTGGCCTTGAGGATACATGCAGGAATTGATGATGCCAAGCACAGGTGCTACCCAGTGGTGAAAGGGAATAGGCTGAGTTCCAGCCTTTAGAGGTTCGATGGAGGGGAAAATGGTCTCCAATATCTAGGTCTCTTTACAAGGGAGTACAAAACACATCTTCTGCTCTCCAGCTGAAGTTTCATTGTGTTCTCTGCAGGTATGGCAAACCAGCTCTGGCATAGTTTCTACAAATTCAGACAGACATAAAAGACCTCTCTGAATCAGCTAAGTCATAACATAATTGAAGATCAAAGCAGCCCAAAAGCATGTACCTGTTTGGTCTTGTCTATTTATTATTAATGAGTAGTGCAGAATACACAGAAAAACTAGGGCTATGTAAAATTGTAACTGCTTTGACAAGATAAGGTATTAAGAGAAAAAAAATGAAGTACCACCTCAGTCATTAGTGTTTATTTACTCTGGCAAATTCAACATCCACAGAGTGTGACTTTAAGCAGAAAAGCCCACTGAGCTATTCTCATTACAGAATCTGTCCCATTAAGTCTTCCCTAAGAACTTTCTTATTTATACTCAATAAACTATTTAACAGGGTAACCTATCTTTCTTGCTATTAGAAGTTGAAACTGAGGAACAATGATATTATTTGCAGGAAGAGCAGCTGTGGCAGGCAGAAAATTGACAATCTTAGGAATGGCAAATATTTTGTTTACTTAATATCTATTTAACAAATATCTATCATGAATTATGCAAAGTCCTGTGCAGAGGCATAGTGTCTGCCTTCACAAATTTTATAGTCTAAGGCTAAAGTCAAGCAATTTTCATATAGTAAAATCAGCAGTCTGATGGGAATGTGGTGGGCTGAACTGCTTAAGAAAAGCTTCTTTCTGGGCATCTGGGTGGCTCAGTCGGTGAAGTGTCTGCCTTCGGCTCAGGTCATGATCCCAGGGTTCTGGGATCAAGCCCCACATCCACAGCCTGCAGCAGGTCACAAAATCTGCCTTTTGACTTCCTTAGGTGAAATACAGGGATGAGATTTTTGAAGTGTCTACTTTAGATAGTTATTGGAAAACTCAGAGGATAAAACAGATGTGGTAAAACACTTGATGAAAAGTGCAATAAAATATGCTTACTCATTTATTGACCATCTGCTATATTCTGGGCATTCTGAAGGAAACCAGGATCAAGCAGATGACTGGCTCCAAGAAATTTAAAACAAAAAAGCAAACAAACGAAAAAGAACATGAGATGTAGAAATGGAAAGGGTAGATATAGACAGGAGTCAGCAAGGCATATATCAGTAGAAGAGCTGAAGTGTACTTGATTATTATTTACCCAGAAATGTCCAGGGAAGTGGGGTATATTTGGAAAATATTCTTGGTTCCTTTAAGGATGCTAAAGGTTGAGATATCTACTAATTAATCAACATAATGCTTACTGGTTGACCTACCTTACCATCCATTACCATCCCATTCGGGGGCTATGGTTACAGAGAAGACTACAACAAGACTTTCAAAGCTCCTGTCTTCATGAAGTCCCATTGGGGAAAAATGGGAATGGGCTATGTAGTATTCACTAGGAGTTTAAAACCGAGACTCAGTATTTATTAGATGTACGACTGGGCACTTCCTGGGCCTATTTGAGTCTTGTTTCCTCATTTTATGAGTAAAATTTTGCGAAGAGGTTGCTAAGAGGAATTAATAAGATAAAAAATGAAAAACACCTTGCATGCTGGCTGACAGGAAATGGAAAAAGAAAGGCATTTTTAAAATTGCACCTACATTTGGTGGTACAATTGTTACCCTTTTAAGAAACATGAGTCTATGAAACTAGACATCGTTATCAAGCAATTTTCCAGATTGTGATTGGGTGTCCTAACTTAGGCTACCGGTATAGACACACTGAGTGTCCTGGTCTCACGTGGGCATCTCACCATATGCATGAAACAGTTTCAAATTGCCAGGTGTTTCATGCCTCTGAGAAGGTGCAGGTGTACTGAACATTCTTTGCCTCATATAACTGGTGAATTTCTACTTAATGATAAGGTGCAACTCTGGTATCAGCTTCCTACAGAAATTCACTTAGTCCCCTTTTCATCTGAGTCAGGGCTTCTCTAACGTTCTGTATATTCTCCCGTCATAGCACTGTCCTTAGCCTGCTACCTGTCTCTTTGTTCTAACGGAGTATTGGTGTTTTTTTCCACTCTTATTTTAATGTCCTCAAGTTGTAATATAACTTTTAAAACATGAGCTTGGGCACTGGGCTCCTACACTTGCTCTGCCACCTAACTCTCTCTGTGTCCCCTATAGTTTCTTAACCCTTCTTTAAGTCTTACTTTCTCACCTACAAAATGAAACTACTAATAACCAAAGTCTTCATGTAAAAAAATACAGACTGTACAAAGAATACCTAACACAAGACCTAGACCATGTTCAATAAGCTGTCGTGGCTATGGACACCATCATCATCATCATCTTCAAGGAAGAAAAAGCTAAGGACCACACTGACTCCACATGGTTCAGAAATATGATTTTGTGCAGTAACTAATACACAGGCCCTGAAGCCAGATTTCCTATATTTAAACTCTGGCTTACCTTGTGACATTCAAAAATAACGTGTCTCTTCTAAACATAATCCCTCATGTATAACAAGAGAAAAATCACATGAACAGTAGCTATCTCACAGATATATTATGAAAATTAAAATTATGTCCTCAAAAAATTCAGTGTTCAATCAAATATCAAAATATCAGATATTTCAGAAAATGTCTTTGGCTTTTGACTGATTTCACCAAGTATTAATACATTTTCATAGATGATTCTTGACTTTCTAAGACATTTTCCCATTTTAGTAATGAGGATTATTAAAGAATCTTGAGAATTATCCTTTGTGGAATTTAAAATTCTCTTCTAGAGATCATTCCTACATTCATTCAACTCTTGGTCATAATTAGTTTTCATCATTTTATAATATAAAAAACACGGGGGTCAAACTGATCTTAGAAGCTATGAGAGACTGATGGCCTTGCCGAGCACATAATTTTCTCCTTTCTGAATCTGCAAACCACAGATTCCCAGACCGCATTTCAAATGACATTTCTTTTCAAAGCTCATATGATAATAATGATATATATATTCACTTGTGAATATATATATGAATGTGAATAAATAACTCCCCTGGTCAAACCCAGAAACATATTCAAAACTGGTAAAAAATGCAGGAGTCTTTAATGTTAATCCACTGAGACAAATGGGGTGAGTCCTCAGCCTTTGCTGCCAGGAAAATTAGTTTTCATCTCACCTGAAGGTTGACTTTAATTCCATCAAGTTCTCTTGATGTCTTTGTCAGCTGATGGAGGATGTTGCTTCGCTCCTTAAAGACTTCTTTCAGCTGCTTTTCTAGCTCTTCATAGTCCTGTCTAACACAGAAAAAAATCGCATGAGAGCCCCTCAAAAGCTTCCACTGGGCTTCAGCCTCCTTAAACAATATCACAGGACCTTGCATTTCAAGCAAAATCTAGACTAATTGAAACCTTAATTACTAGGATATTTTGTTTTTCCTCTTTCACCTAAAAGGAGAAAACTGAAAACCAAACAGTCTTATAACAAAGGTTTCATCTTGCTCGAGGGCTCTTTAGGCTATAGCGAATTTTCAGAACAATACTGTCTATCTTTGACAGGTTTAAGATAGTTTACCAGGTACCTCTTGGAAGACAGATATTTTCCATTACATCACCACACTTTTTCCTAAGGTCTTTGACATTTTACAGCATGAGATATGACTTGAACCAATGTATTTCAAATACACAGACAGGTTCTGACACTGGGGACATACTTGGGGGTAGAGACAGGGCAGAACATAGGGTCTTGCTTCATTTCTGGTAGGTAGGGAAGGAAGTTCAGAGAAAAGACAGCCCTTCCCAAACATGTCTAAGAATTTCTATTGCTATTAAAGAGGTAATGGGAAAAACCCAAAATATCTATGAAATCATAAATAAATACAGTAATTAGAGTAAAATTTGAACAGACTTGTTAACAATTTTCACGAAGGACTTACTTAACTCCATATCATCTACACATATTTTTCTCCTACTTTTCTCATATGTTCTTTGTAAGAAGACTAGTATTGTAATTCTCATTTTGCAAACATTAAAGAATTGAGCTCAGAAGGATCAAGTTACTACCTTAAGACCCTACTCAAGGAATGAATGAGCAAGTAGGGTGGGTTTGTGTATATTTATGTACGTTATAGCAAGTGAGTGTGTGTGTGTGTGTGTGTGCAGGGAAGATGTAGACAAGGAAAATGATGGTTGCCAGGGCAACTGATAGGGCAAGTTAAAAGGATCAACTGGAGTAAACAGGAGAGTTGCTCATCTCTGGAAGACTTCCTGGAAAAAGTAATATAAAATATAAGATACTCTTGGAAAGTAGAAATGAGCTATATGAAAGGGAAAGGCACACGCGAATACTAATAAAAATGAGCTCACTGAGTTTTTTAAAAGTGAATATATATCAGAAGATTGGCGTCCCAGCGTGGGGTGGGTAGTCAGGATTGGCAGCCAAAATAAGGATATGGAGAGCATGAGCCAACGGATGCAGAACACAAGTGACAGGGGAGTTTGCGCAACTGTTCTGAAAACAAGTGTAAGTCATTAAACAGGGAGTGACATGGTTGGATTTATGTTTCGTAAAGATTTCCCTGGCTAAAAACTGGAGAGTGAACTGGGGGAGGAGGGGAAGGGAACTTGGCTAAAGGGAGGCTAGTAAGGAAGTTACCACGGCAACAAACCAAGGAAAAGGTTGTGGTGGCCTAAATTAGATTAGAAAACTGCAGAGACAGGGAAGCTTGAACTGATTTCAGCAAAACATGCAAAATTGAATCAATAATACATAATATTCTTTCAAACGTCTTTTGTCTTGTGTTACGAGGAAAGAGTGGCAGGGTGCTGTTTATTAATGTTGCCATGTTTCTGGCCGAGGCAACTGTTGGACGTAGCCCTTTACTGAGAGAGACGTCATAAGAAGAACAGTTTTTAGTGAAAGTTAGGTTGACAAGTTCAGTTTTAAACTTGTAAGAAAACGGCTCTAACTTTCTAGTTTTTTTTTTTTTTTAATCTATAAAATGCAATAATAAGTTCTGTATTAAAGGAGCAACTTGGGTGCCTGGGTGGCTCGGTCAGTTAAACGTCTACCTTCAGCTCAGGTCATGATCTCGGGGGTCCTGGGATGAGTCCCGTGTCAGGCTCCCTGCTCAGTGGGGAGTCTGCTTCTCCCTCTAACTGTCACAGCTCCTGCTTGCTCTCTCTCTCTCAAATAAATAAAAATTTTTAAAATAAATAAAGAAGCAACTTATGTAGAGTTTTGAACCCATAGTATGTAATTAATTTGTAAAAGATTTAAAAAATTCTCTGAGAAATTTGATGAATTTTCAGTCTTTCTACAGAATTATAAAGGAACTGGGTCTACCAATGACCTTAGTGATGATTACTAAATGCATGTCATCTACAATAGGTTTCCAATACAATTCTTTTCTTCTCCCTCGCCCCATTTCTTTGGCTTTTTCAAGTGGACAGCAATATTTTCTTTCAATAATACAAACCATCTTTTATTCTCATAACTTTTATTTTTTTTTCTCTTTGTTAATTATACTGGTGAAGACCTCCAAAACAATGCCAAGTGGAGAAAATGACAGTAGATCATCTAATTTGTTTGTGGCTTTAGAATAGCTATTAATTATATTTCAGCAGTGAGTAAATGTATACGAATACTTGCTGTAATTTTCAGGTGACACCATTGTTCTCAGGCCTTTTTTTTTTTTTAATAAAATTTTTACTGAGTTGTAGCACTTATGCAGAAAACAAATCCACAATCTCCAGGGCACATTTCATTAACTCTCACAAAGTAAACACGAGAAATTTTAAAATGAATCATGCACCCTAGATGATAGTCTTCGACTTCACCCATTTATTACATTCACTCTCTTCCCCAAATATAACCAATATTTTTATTTCTATTACTTCATAATCATTTGCCTATGTTTGAAATGTATGCAAACGCTGAATGTCTTTTTTTTTTTAATTTCATTTGTTTTATACAACATGGAGTTTGTGAAACTTCCATATTATATGGAGAAATAGTTTTTATCATTGCATAGTATAGTAACGAGTTATTATATTGCAAAGTATCTATTCTAATGTCGACAGACACCTTTTTTCCAGTTTTTGACTATTATGAATGCTACGAATATTCCATATGCCTTGTATTTAACATACAAATACATGTATGCCAAGTACATAACTAAGAAAGGAATTGCTTCATTATAGGGCATACATTTTCAGCTTCAGTAAATACTTCCAGAGAATTTTCCAAATCAGCTATATCATAGAGAGGTGAAGAATTTCAATTGCCTCAAATTCTTATAGACTATGGTATTGTCAGTATTTTTTAAATTTTCAGTCACCCTACTGGTTGTACAATAACATTTTAGCTATAATTTATATTTTACTGGTGACTCAAAGTGAGTACTAAAAAAAATGATATTTAAATAAGATTTTTTTAAAGACTTTATTTATTTGAGAGAGAGAGAGTGAGAGAGCACACAAGCAGGGAGAGGGACAGAGGGACAGAGAGAAGCGGACTCTCCACTGAGCAGGGAACTCAACCCGGGGCTTGATCCCAGGACCCTAGGATTATGACCTAAGCTGAAGGCAGATGCTTAGCTGACTGAGTCACCCAGGCACCCTAAATATTATTTTTTATAAAATGCCTGCTCATGCCTTTTGCCTTTTTTCCATTGGTTTGCCCATTGCTTATAATTTATTTGTAGGTGGTATTTATATATCCCATATATGAGCCCTTTGGTGGTTAAATGTATCGAAAACATAATTACCTCTTCTGCTGTTGGAACTTTCAATCTCTTAATGGTGCCTTTGGATGAACATACATTGATAATAAAAACATAGACCAAATTATTAATCTTTTATATTGAGAGTTGTTCACTGGAGTTGTACCACTTAAATTTGTAAATGTTTGAAAAACACTTGTACGTGATTATAAATATTACATCTTATAAACATTCATTTAAAATTATAAATTGCCAGCATATTAAAACATGGATTTTTGTATACGATTTTGCATTCAGCAAATTATCAACTATAAAAATTATTTGTGGAATTATTTTGTATTTTCTTACATGTATAATCATACTGTGTGGAAAAATACAGTTTTTATTTTTTCAGTCCTTAAGTCTTTTATTTAAGCTCCTTATCTTACTTTGCTATCAAGGACCAAGACTATTCTACAATGTTCAATAAAATTTGTGATATACACATCCTTTGTTTATTCCAGATTGCAGGGATGTAGACACCTTTTGTTTATTCCAGATTGCAGGGGGAAGAGCTCTCAAGACCACAAATACAGTATTTCTGATAGGCTTTTTTGGTCAATTATTCAATTTTTAAAAATCAGTTATAAAAAAGTTTTCTTCTATTTCTGGTTTCTAAATCTGTTTAGTTTTAATCATGAATGGAATCTGAATACTGTCCAATAACTTAGGTTTTTGTTTTTTTTTTCCATTGTGGTGTATGTTATTTGCTCACAAATCTTTCATTCCTCCCATCCTTGGCCATACTGCACACGTAGGCAGGATAGAAACCCCCACACCATTCATTTGGTCATGTGACACTTCTATGGAATGTTAATGGACATGACACATTGAAGACTGTATATGTTGTCTGTCTGGTTTTGCTTAGTTTTTCATTGTCCTGCTAATGGCCACATGGAGAAATTCCCCCAGATAACTTCTGCAACTTCAGGCTTCTTCAAAAAGAAAACACACAGAGCAAACCTGAATTTGATTCATACTCTGAAGCAGACACATCCCAGTGACACTTCAACATGAGCTTGAAAACTAAGTGTTATTGTAAGCTATCGATCAAGTTTTTGGAATAATTTGTAATGTAACAGTATCACAGTAAAAACTGATCTCATAAATGCATCCATTGAGATGATCACATACATTTTTTCTTTTACACTATTAATGTGCTGAATTATACTAATTCATTTCACATTTGATTAATGACTACATTAAATCAAACTCTCATTACTGAAATCAATCATTTTGTTTATTATATATAATTCTGTTAGATTAGGTTGGCTAATATTTTGCTTAGGATTTTTCATTTATTCTCAGAGGAGAAATTAAGTTATAATGTCCTTTCTCATCATATCCATGTAAAGCTTTGTATCTAGGTTATGTTTAGCTCATAAAAAATTGAGATGTGTGCCTTCTTTTCCTATTATCTGAAAGAATTTGTGTAAGATTGGTAATATTTCTTACCTGAGTGAGTAGAATTGACATGTAGACCATCTGGTTTGCAATTTCCTTTGTGAGAAGGTCTTTATTTACAGATTTAATACTTTAAGAGATATGTGACTGTTCAGATATTCTAACTTTCCCAATGCCAAGATTAGTAATGCCCATTATTTTTTAGGAATTTGTCCATTTCATTGGCACTCATTTATTTCATGATTCCAAATGTCAGAAATTGGGCCTGCGCTCATCTGGGCATGGTTCCTTCAGGCTGGGCTTACTCTTCCTTCTGTGTCCTGGTCAAATAAATGGCTCTGCTTCTGTGATTGAGTCATTATCAGTTTGTAAGTGAAGGCACTGTCTCATATGTCCCTTGTCATCCAGGGAGTTAGCCTGTGCTAACTCGTTTTCCAGTTGGTTAGGGTGCTAAGAAAATTAGCAGAAATAAAGGAGTATGTTCAGGTTTAGGCCTGGAAGTAGTACAACATCCCACCTGTCATATTGCATCTGTCACAAAGCAAGTCACAAGCCCAGGACACATTCAAGAAGCAGAGAAATACACTTTATTTCTTCATGGGAAAACATTCAAAATCATATTGTAAATGAGTATGTACACAAGAATGATCATGGTCATATTTCTAAATAGCCTATTGCATAGCCCCAGTTGTTCACTTCTTGGTACTTCATTTCTCAGAGATTAGTCCTTTGAGTACTTGCCACCATGTGCACTGGTGGTTCTCCAATGCCTTCAAAGGGGTGTGACATTTTGTTCAGTTTTTCCATTGGTGTCAATGTTGACAACAAACATGTTCAATTTCACTAAAGATGGAAGTTTGGGAGCCACTATTTAGCTAATTATTTTCTTTAGTCCTCAAAGATAATTATTTGATTAAATCCCATCTCTTCTCTAACTGAATATTTGAACACTTTTATTTGCAACTGTCCTAGCTCAAGTCCTCATTATCTATAGCACTGTATTAATTGTGTTTTTTGTTTGTTTTTTGTTTTTTTTTTTGCTTCTCAAACCATTCCATGCACTGCTCTCAAATCAGGCTTTCTAACCTTAAAGTTCTATTTGCATCAATTTATAGTTTAAAATATCAGCACTCTTCGGTTATGTCAAGGTCAAGGCCATCTGCCCTCTGCCTTGAAACGACCTTTATTCTCCTTCCGTCTTCTTTGCTCAGGTTACATATCTTCTTTTGTGTGCTATATTTAATTATCAACCAAAGAATATTTCTTGAAAATCTTTAAATGTATTTTTGTCTATTTTCATTTGCATGATATAACTGAAACTGAAATTAAAATGAATTTAAAGATTCTCACATCAACTCGGAGTGCCTTCACCTATTCTGTCAATCTGGATAGAAAAATTACCTCATCTAATTTTTTCGATGAAGTCTCCTCTTAGAGCTATATAGTTTCTTTCTTTTCTGAATTTGGATGTCATATATTCTATCCACTCCTTCATTTTAAAATTAATTATCAGAGATAGTATTTTTTATTATATTATATTATATTTATTATAATAATTATACACTAGTCTGTATAGAATAATGAGTTCTTGGAACCATGTATCTCTTCCTTTTCCTAGTAATAATTATTTAATTTGATGATGATCCTAGATGAGGCCAGTGAAAGCTTCTACAAACTGGCCCTGCGTCCTGCGACTTGTCCCCATCATTCTTGGAATCCTTCCTCACACTTTTTGCTCCTTTGATGCCCAGTCAGAACCAATATTTCTCAGTTTATTCTAAATGCAAATACGATAAAGATAATGCTTATCATGGAGTGATGTTTTAATGTTTCAACTGCACTTTGTTTTTTTTAGCTTTTGTTTTAGATGAAAAAAATCCTCCAGAGTCTGTCCAATGCCTGCAGATTTAAGCCTCATAAAATTCAAAGATCTGGAGTAGTGCCATGAGATCTCAAGGTTTGCTTTTCCCACAGAAATATAACAAAAATAATAATTGCAGAAATGCAAACTTCCATTCAACGTGTTTGCAGCATTTCTGCCTACATTTAAAGAATCATTTATTATGGCAGCCATGACCATAGTTTCCTGTCATTTATTCTTAAAAGAACACTACCCAGCATTTATTATATACAAGTATATGTCAGACATGTAGCAGACGTTTTACATATATATCATTAAGTCTTATAATTTCTCAGAAATGTAAGTGACATTATATTCATTTTGCAAGGAAGAAAGGAGAATAATTTCTCCAAGATTCAGATATAATTTCTCCAAGGTCACACAGATAGTAAATGATTAGTTTTTAACCCTAGGTATCTTTGATGACAAAATATCACATATATGGGCTCTATAACAAATGAACCCTATAAATATTTTCTCAGTTCCTCTTATATATAGGAATTTTTGGGGAAAACAAAACAAAACAAAACATTAACAATACATTATCCCTAATCCAGTAGCATGTAATATATAGGTAAAAAAGAACACACAGCATGATGAGGATAGCATATGACAAAATGTGATAGGAGTAAGGCATTAAGAGAGCTCAACTTCAGGTTAAATGATCAATGGAAAATTTCATGGAAAAAACATACTTGAGTTGGGCCTTGAATGATGCATAGGATTATTAAATGCAGTAGAAGGAAAGGTATCATAAGGAGATGGAAATTATGTAAGTAATGGCAATGTATAAGGGAAGTGCTGAGTGCATATATATTATAAACCAGCAAGCAACATAGTCTAAAGTGCATATAAGGTACTTGTTGAGCTATTGGGTATAACCTGAAGAAATTGGTAAAATCCAAATTATCAAAATTCTTCAATACCATGCTCAGGAGTTTTAAATGCTTTCTATGGGAAATTTACTTCTCTGTGAATTGCCAAGAAAGATATATTTAGGAATATATATAGTCAGATTAATAACTCAAAAGTATATCAAAAGGAAGAAAGACTTAAATTATTCTCCCTCCAGTTGTCAAGGCTGTTCCAAAGAGTATATTCTTATATTTCATAGGTAAACAGATTGAATAAAAGTGATTTTTTCTTGGCTTGGCCAGGATATTAAATTGGTGACTATGGGGAGTTTAGCCTGGGAAACACTTGCAACGTCTGCCCTCAGGAAATTCAGGAGGCCTATGAAACTTCTCTGAATCTTGGCAGAAAGGTCATGGATTGTTCTGTTAAAAGTCCTCTGTATTATCTGAAGCCACTCTTTCCCTTTTCTTTTTATCAGACTCAACATTAGTGTGACCACCAGGATATTTGCATGGTATTTTTCTTTCAAGGTCTACCATTGCAAACGAAGAGAAGAAGCCAAAGCCAACTGCAGATGTGTGGCAGAATTCATTCCGTGCCCTTGTGTAACAGATGGCTAGAAGAGTATCCTTTGGGGGAGGGAGGGTCTCACATATAAATACAGTCAAAACCTGAAGTATTGCAAGGCTTTTGGCCAAGAGTATTTTAAACTAAAAAAAAAAAAAAAAAAAAAAAAAAAAAAAAAAAAAACAAAACAAACAAACAAAAAAAAAACCCACAACTCTTCCCCCAACAATCCTATACTTGAGAGTGTATTCATCGAAATAAAAGTCCCGGTCCTTGTGAACATAAATTTAAAGGAGCATTGATCATAAATATCTGGAAACAAAATAAGAGTTCTGGATAAATTATGTTACAGACACTGACAAGGACTTTAGTCAAGATCCCCAGCATCTGCCAGGACCATAGCAACAAGCTGTGGCAGGAATCTTGCTAAATCAGTTTACCCAGAACCCCCACCTCTAGTATCTGGACATCTTGGAGATCAGATCCAATTCCTCATCCTCCACCATTCTCCAGGTAATATCTGACAACACTGGCCTGGTTTCAGCAAGAATCCTGTCAAGTTGGGTTGGCCAGAACCCTCCTGTACCCCCTGATGTTTCCTCTTCATCATTTTCCATCCATTGACCCCACCACACTCCTTAGCCATAAATCATTATGTGTCCATGCTATATTCAAAATTGAGCCTGTTCTATACAGACATCTCTTTTTCCCCAACTGCAACAGTCCCTGAATAAAAATCTGTTTTTATTGCTTTAACTACTGTCTGGCTCTGATTTTGACAACATGACACTGTATATATCATTTTAAGGTTAAGTTACATGTCAATTAGAGCCATGAGGTACTTTAAAGTAATAAGAGGAAAAATTAAAGGTACGATGCATTTATGTAACACTAGGAATAATGAATCATGCCCTGCGAATGTACAAATATGTGTTTGTGTCTGAATGTGCCTATATAGATAGGATCATGTTAGTAAGGACAACAATTTGAAATCAAAGAGGTTAAGAGAGGGCAGAGGAGAGCTGCAGGGAGAGGAAACCTATGAAAGGAAGGTATAAGCAAACAAAGAAAAGGAAAAGATAGACTTTGTTGTCTTTATATAAAATTATATGTGTATGTACATGTGCATAAAGACCTCAGATTAAAAGTATTACATAAGAAATAAAAAGAAATCCCTAAATTTTCCCAAATAAACACATCCAATATATTGACTTAGACATTACCATCCACCTTGACCTCTCATAGTGATGTAGGCACTGCATGAATCCCCTGATGCTTGTACGTAGAAAAGAAAACCCTTATTAGAGGAATACTCTCTGGACTGAAAACATAGGAAGAATAAAAAAAAAAGATAAATAGTAGAGAAATATCACTGTCACGATGCATATTGTAGCCTATTCATTAGATATAAAACTTGAAAATAAAAATTTGATTTCCAGATGTTGTCACTAACCAGCTAGTTAGACATTAGGAAATCATTATAACTCTCTAGCCTCAGCATCCATATCTGTGAAATAAATTATATTTCACAAACTGATAAAAATTTATGAAGTTCATAATAAGAGGCTTAATTTTCCCTGTTGAAAATAAGGGAAAAGACTCTCTCTTTCTCAGAGCATTTACTTAAGAAAAATTTAAGCTCTTTCTCTCTTTGAAATATATATAATTTTTCTTAAGAGCTAAATAAACCACTAGCCAGCTTTGAGACCTAGGAATATTCTTCTCATTTGACCTGGGAACCATCTCTTTGAACTGTCATCATCAAGAAAGATAGCTTCGCTCTGAACAGCAAAGGAAGTAATCAACAACACTAAAAGGTAACCTGTTGAATGTGAGAAGATATTTGCATATGACATATCTGATAAAGGGTTAGTATCCAAAATATATAGAGAACTTGTAAAACTTAACACCCCAAAAATGAAAAGTCAATTAAAAATGGGCAGAAAACATGAATACACATTTTTCCAGTGAAGACATACAGATGGTCAACACGTGAAAAGATGATCAACCACTGATTATCAGGGAAACGCAAATCAAAACTACAATGAGATATAACCTCACACCTGTTAGAACGGCTAAAATCAACACAAGAAACAGGTGTTGGTGAGGATGTGGACAAAGGGGAATGCTTTTACATTATTTGTGGGAATGCAAACTGGTATAGCCACTCTGGAAAACAGTATGGAGGTTCCTCAAAAAGTTAAAAATAGAGCTACCCTATGATCCAGCAATTGCACTACAAGGTACTTACCCAAGGAATACAAAAATACTAATTCAAAGGGATATATGCACCCTAATTTTTATAGCAGCATTACTTACAATAGCCAAATTATGGCAACAGCCCAAGTGTCCAACCACTGACAAACAGAGAAGATGTGGTCTCTACATACAATGAAATATTACTCAGCCATAATTAAGAATGAAAGTTCACAATTTGCAACGATGTGGATGGAGCTATAGAGTATTATGCTAAGTGAAATAAGTCAGAGAAAGACAAATACCATACAATTTCACTTATATGTGGAATTTAAGAAATGAAACAAATGAACATGGGGGGAGAAAGAGAGGCACATCAAGAATCAGACTCTTAACTATAGAGAATAAACTGATGGTTACCAGAGGGGAGGTGGGTGGGGGCATGGTACAAATAGGTGATAGGGATTAAAGAGTGCACTTGTGATGGGCACCAGGTCATGTAAGGAAGTGTTGAATCACTATGTTATACACCTGAAACTAGTATTACACTGCATGTTCACTAACTAGAATTTAAATTAAAAAAAGAAAAGAAAAGAAAAGAAAAGAAAGAAAAGAAAAGAAAAGAAAAGAAAAGAAAAGAAAAGAAAAGAAAAAAAAAAAGAAAGACAGCGGGGCACCTGGCTAGCTGTCAGTAGCTCATGACACTCTTGATCTGGGCATTGTAAATTCAAGCCTCATGTTGGGTGTAGAGATTCCTTTAAAAAATAAAATCTTTAAAAAAATTTTAAAAAGAAAGAAAGCTAGTACCCCTATCTCCCAGTTTCTGTGGGAATGTAGGAACCTAACTGTAGCTGGTACCTCCCCAAGGTTACAAAACTACCTCTTGTCATAAAGCTTAAAAACTTTATTTTTCCTTTGGGTAAAGCCAATTTCCTAATGCAGGTGGACACCCCAAACACCAAATTAATTTAGGACAAACTATGTGTGAAAAATGGTACTGTGGAGTCCTGTTACTTAAGAACTAATTTCATGTATATTAAGAAAATATCTGGAATAAGTTGTATCTGCTTGGCTATATAAAAGGATGAGATTTCTTTCTGTCTTTCTAAACTTCTAGCAGATTGCCTGCCATGCACATAGTATTCTGTTTTAATGCTTACTCAGCAAGAAAAAAATATTTTATTTCCCTTCTATATTTCTTGGTTGGGAGGAAATTGTGTTTTTAGTTACATTTCCCCAAAAGTAGTCACTTAACTTTTTTTTTAAATAAGGGAAAGGAAGTGTGAGAGAGAGTGCTAATAATTATGCCTGCCACTTGAGTAAATGCCTGGGGGAAAGTGTGAGACAGAAGGCTTTATGTCCCTTATAATGTAAACATCATGCCATGCTGGACATGATTTATTTAAAGAAACAACCTCGTCCCTTCCCAGTGACAACATAGTCCTAAATATAAGCCACTGAGTTCAGCTGATGCTCCAACAAAGAAAAAGCAATCTTTCCGGTCCTGAGGAAAAGGGAAACAAAATACTTCTATTGGACTAATTGAGAGACAGGCTATTCATACAGAATATTCGGGAACATTTAGGGGTACTTTTGTGTTACATTCTGACTTTATTTTTTTTTTTAAAGATTTTATTTATTTATTCGACAGAGATAGAGACAGCCAGCGAGAGAGGGAACACAAGCAGGGGGAGTGGGAGAGGAAGAAGCAGGCTCATAGTGGAGGAGCCTGATGTGGGGCTCGATCCCATAACGCCAGGATCACGCCCTGAGCCGAAGGCAGACACTTAACTGCTGCGCCACCCAGGCGCCCCTACATCCTGACTTTAGAGTTTGAATGTGTATCAGCACTGTAATGGCTCATAAGCAATGGTTCTTAAAATTTTTGTGGATTATCAGCCTCACTGATAGTCTTATGAAAATATGAACACTCTAGAATAATTTCCACGCACTTAACAAATTAACAAAGCTACATAGTATTTCAAAGGGCACATAAACTCTTTGTAGGAAGTGGACACTAACATCAGTGCAGACATCTCATGAGCTGCAGTGTCTTTGTAGAGAACCCCTGCTCTTGAAGGAAGGGCCATTTGGGATGTTTACTTTGTTTTTTTTCCATATTGTCTTCAAATATAAGATGGCTCTTGAAGTCAGTGATGACATAAGTGGGGCAAAAACATTTGCATGTATTTTGTCAATGGTAGGTATTTTGTCAGAAACGTGCTCATCACTGTAGAGTCTAGAAATATATGCTGTGCAGGGAGAGTATATCCTAGGAAAAGAGATACTTTGTTCTAGATTTTTTTGTTTTGAAGGTTTTATTTATTTATTTAGAGGAGAAAGAGTGCGAGCAGGAGGAGGAGGAGAGGGAGAGAGAGAATCTCAAGCAGACTCTGTGCTGAGCACACAGCCCCACGTGGGGATTGATCTCATGACCCTGAGATCATGACCTGAGCTGAGATCAAGAGTCAGATGCTTAAACTGATTGAGCCACCCATTTGCCCCTGTCCTAGATTGTTTAAATGGGCACACAGTGAAATATAATAAATGCTCTTCCCTTTTAAGCGACCAAGGTGAAAGAATTTAACAACTACCTAACTAGTCAGGGAGAAAAAATAAATACATCACTAGACATTTTAAGTATGGTTGGAAATATAGCTTGCTTTTAAAGAGTATGGAGCTATTTTATTTGATACCTGCCCCTCAAAAATATCAGCATTACTTCTTTATTGAAGCTGATTAAGCACACTGTGTATATATGTGTGTGTGTGTGTGTGTGTGTGTGTGTGTGTGTGTGTGTGTAACCAGTTTGCAAGTGAGGTCTGAAAATCAGAAATGGTTAAAACATAGCTCCTACCACCGTGGAGTTCTTAGTTTAAAACATGATAGGCACAAATACATAGTTGCAACAATATGTGATAAATTTATGCCAACAACATTTATTAAGTTCAGCAGTAAAGAGGGGGTGGGATACACTCTTAATGAATAATTCACATAGTAAAAATCCTTTGTGATTAAGGAAATCCATATCAGAGAAAGGATGGCTAGGCTACCTTCAAAAAGTAGTAAACAATTTCAGAAGGGTTTGCTATAGCATTGGCGTGGAATGTGAGATCATTAATCACAGAGAAAAACAGTCCTGCCAATACACAATCAATGTGTTAAGTTTTTATTAACTTCATGTATCTGTACAGAAATACATTTCACTAGGAGTAGAGGAATCCATAGCTTTGCATTCTGTGTGATGCATGAAATGAATCTTGTCCTTGGCGTCTCTGACTGATAGGAGTTATATTGATTTTGCAAGCTTCTTATGCTGAGTGGTTTCAGATCCTGCCATTCTGCAAATTGTATGTAGTCAGATTCTGAAGCAAGGGGGGAGAGAGCTATAAGGCCTGTATGATATCTGTGATATCATGAGGGAAAAGTCCAAAGGCATCTTTAGAATAATGAAATCATTTGTATTAATCTCTTCCTTTCAGGACTTCACAGTGTTTTAGAAACCTTACCACACTGATTTTTCACTTTCACTCTAGAAGACACTGGCAGAGACCTATTAAAATGTTAAATGGTTCTGATCCCAGCAAATGATAACCACAGGTTACTTGGGGGTAAAAGGAAACACTGTCACCAGAGGCGTGAATTTCTATTATTTCCCAAGGTGGAAACATCTAACAAGAGAAATGGATCCTGGCTCATGTTTACTCCAACTTTGCATGTTCTAAGGATCTGATAAACTGGCAGCCGAGGGGGAGGCAGACACTACAGCAGCTTTTAGCCACAAGCTCCTCTCCTTTACTCACTGCTGGTGAAAAGAAGGACTAGATTCTCCCTGCAATTCCAAGCTCCTCCCTTCTCTCTGCTTTTGAGGCCTACACATATAAATATGGCCACATTTGCAGAAAGAATGAAGATGCAGTGGAAGGCTGTGTATATTTCAGTAATCAGCTCTACCAAATACTTATGATTCAGTGGGACCCATCAGCAAAGGAGGCTGATACCTAGAAAGAGTTTTCTTAATCATCACTGAACATTTTGAAAGAGAATCCCACAATCGTACCTTGGGATAAAACATACTTTTGTACTAAATATGAATACGTGTATGGTAACTACAAAATGTAGATACAATTGCAAAAAAAAAAAAAAAAAAAAAAAAAAAAAAAAAAAAAAAGATGCTACCTCTCTCTGCAGTTTCATCTCCCTGACAGTTTCCTTCTATGTACTCTATATTCTAGTTAATATATATTTTGTTCCATTTCCTGGATACTCTGTGCTCTTTCATAACTCTGCATATTATTTTCTTCTCCAAGAATGATGTTTAGACTCACTCTAAACCAAATAAACTTCTCCTTTATCTTTCCAGAATGTGCTCAATATGGTTGGTTGCCTAGCCACTAATCCTTTCCTTCTCTCCCTCTTACTGGCATAATCTGCCCACATTACAGGTTGCAAACACCACATACACAATTTCTCAGCCACCACTGCAACAAGAGATAGCCACATCATATGACAGATTTAGAAATAGAGATAAGAAGTCTTCTGGGTTTTCAGGAATTATTTTTCTAGTACAAATAGAGATTTAAAAAAGGGAAATATTTTTGCTGCCTTGATAATCTTTTGCTTCTCCTTCCCCCTTCCGACTTCTAGAGATGTGACAATCATTTGGGCAATATGACACATTATTCCCAAAGATAGAAGAGAAGCCAGCTTGCTGAACATGGGTAATCTGAAGCATAAAAACAATGTTGGTACTTAATGACATAATTAGGCTGTAATGCCAACCCTATAAACTCCAACGTGCAGACTTTTTATTATGCGCTGCTATTAAATGTTTTTATTTCTAAGTCTCTGTCAGGCTTTCAGGTAAGCTCAGTTATTTGTCATGTGTTCTGAGTTCCAGACTATCAGCATTGTCTAGGAACTTGGTAGAAGTACAAATTATCAAACCCCATTCAGAGTTTCTGAATCAGAGTCTCTTGCAGTGAAGTAGAACCCAGAAATCTGTTTTAACAAACTTTCCGGGTGATGTTCATAGGCCTTAAGGAGGAGGAGCATTACAGACTGCCGAAAATATAGCTTCTCGACAATTGCTTTAAGTGAATCTCATGCACCCTTTTATTAAGTCAGTTGCCTAGGATTTCCCTAGCGACCTGATTTGTAACCAGCTTTGTATGAGGCTACTAATATTTTCAAAAACGGTATGCATGAAGGAGAATATAAGGTAGAGGTTTTTTTTTTGTTTGTTTGTTTGTTTTTTTTTTTTAGTAAAGGTGATGATCACTTGAATATTTTTCCTGTTCTCTCACCTCCTTCTATCCTTGTCATTTTGTATCTGCTTAAAGACAAACTCGACTTCTTCCCCTTTTTTCATCCTCCCAGTATGACTAGCTTCCTAGGGCACTCATCTGGTCACACTGCTTCTTAAAGAAATATTCTTCTGCTCTACAGGCCCCTGCAAAATCTGACTCCTTTTTAATAACACTCTGCTAACACAAACGTTAACGTACCATATTGTATGGTGACAGATGTAGCTACGTTTGTGAGCATAACATATACGGTTGTCCAATCACTGTATGATACACCTGATGCTAATGTAACATTGTGTGTCAACTACAATTTGTGAAAAATACTAACATGTTATAGAATTTATTTTATTACTATGAAACATGCACTTTTAGCTCTCAATTTCTTTGATTTTTTATTCTCATTCTGAAATGTTCTTGCCTTCTTCAAGTTCCTGTATAAATGTCAACTTCTTGTAAAACATCCCAGATGACCTCCCAACTCAGGTAAAACTAATTTATTGTTATTGTACCCTGTTTACACACATCATTATATGTACCTCTATTATAGTACTGATCACATTATAGCAAAATGATCTCTATAGAGCTGGTTTCTGATTGTGAATACAATGCACAATTATTTTAGAGAATGTATAATCTACATAAAATGTGAAAAAGAATCACTAAATAAATTTGATTTCATAATTCAAATAGAAGCACAGTTCACCATTTCTTTAATACTCCGTTTTATTTCTATAACAAATCAATAAATGTAGTAGATTCTCATACCTTATATATAAAACAGAAAAATTCAAAATTGTAATACTGGTTTTTTTAAAACCCGGCAGGTAACATTCAGAGTACTTATTAAAAATATAGATTCCTGGGCCCCACTACAGACCAACTATATGAGAATTTCTAAGGGAAAGGTGTTAAGAGCTAAGTTTCTGATCACTTCATAAGAGACAGTCTTAAAGCAGAATTATTTTATCAAATAATATAACCTTAAACATAAATGACTCAGATTATAATTGCCAAAGACTTTCCATAAAATTTTGACTAATTTGTATCCTTATCATCTTTGCATGAAAATGTCTACTATAGCTTATGAGACTTTTACCAAACATCTAGAATTATTATTCTTATTATAGATACAGGCAGAGGATTAGTTTCCTAGAACTTTCATAACAAATTACTATAAAATGAGTGGTTGAAAAATCTATTCTATGACAGCTGTGGAGGCCAGAAGTCTGAAATCAAGGAGCAGGCAAAAGGCTCTAGAGAACAATCCTCCCATCCTTTTTCCAGATTCTGGTGACTTCACTGCTCCTTACATGGGGCCTGTATGATTCTAACCTTCATCCTTACATGACCTGCTCTGCTGTGTGTCTGAGTCTCAAATCTCCCTGGGCCTTTCTCTTATAAGGACACCTGTCATCAGATTTGGGATCAACCCTACATCCAGGATGATCTTTAACTTAAATCTGCAAAAAGCCTTCTGTTTTCCAAATTAATTCATATTCACAGGTTCTGAAGGTTAGGACATTGACATTCATCTTTTCAGTGCCACCATTCAACCTATTACAGATGGAGTTACATGAAGGATTTAAAACTTACAAGTGATTCACAAAAAAATAGCATCTCGTATTCTAATCTGGACTTCTGGATAGTTATGTAGTTGAGATTTCTCCTACAGTCCTGGCTCTTTGTGTGTGTGTGTGTGTGTGTGTGTGTGTGTGTGTTTCTCAAATAAATTAGCCATTCATGAACTTTGATGATTTTTAACTATTCTAACTTTTGACTTTGACCATTGGTAATTCAATGTTTGATCATTATTCATCATAAGAAAAAATCACTTTTATTTATCTGATGCCTTAACTACATATTAAATCATATCTTTAAGTCGTCCCTCCTGTTTTCTCTTATTCAAGAATATACAATGTTTCTGCACATTTCTGTTAAAAATGGGCCAGAAGCTGGGAATGGAAAGTTAAATAAACCATTTGTAAGTAGAGATACTCTAGTGCCATCTCATCTGGTGTATTTAAAACACCCATATGACGAATGTGCTGTGGAAGACCAAGATGGGCTCTGTATTTGGGTGGGTCTGTAGGAGTGTGTTTTGCTTCTTCGCTGCACTCCCTGGGCTGGTATCATCCTCAGCCCATATACAATCTACCAACAGGAGGTGGCTTGAGCCCAAACTAAGCTGCCTGCTTTTCAGGGCCAAGTTTGCAATAGTGATAGTCAAAGGACATCTCTGGGCCATGAGGAGAAAAAAAAAAAAAAAAAAAAAAGATGGGAAATGTGATACATAAGGGAATTTATCAATCTGAAAAACAGATATGATCATAATACTCAGAAAAACTTGAACTGTTCGCCTAACAACATTTGATAACCAATAAGCTCTTCTGTATTTTCTATCTGATATTTTTAAGAATGCTGGTCCTGCATGGTGCATTTGATACAGGGTCTTGTCTAAAATATTATATAAACATACATGCAGACAGCGTACATACATGCATGCACACACACAGAGCTCTGGCTTTACAGACCAGTTTTAATAAAAGCTCTGCCACATAGTAGTGTGAACTGGGCCACTTCATTAATACCTTAGAGCCTTATTTTCATATTTGAAAAGTGGATATATTATAACCTTTCTTGAAGGACTATGGTGATTATTTTTATAAAAGATAGCAGATGAGGGAAAAGAATGAATAAGTGGCTTCAATTTTTTTTTCCTTCCTTCTTTCTTTTTCCTTTTTTAGCAAAATACTTTTAACTATTTAGATGTGTAAGGATGGGCTCCAGAACACAGTGTTAAACAGACAGGCGGCTTACCTGGGGAGTGGGGAGGGCTACAAAGTGAATTTGCAAATACAGAATCTGAGAATAATGAGGTTCAATTATAGATACAAATGACTTCCCATGAGGAAGCAAAGGTTCACCAAGGATGAATGTTTTGTCTATAGTCAACAGCTAGTGGGTGACAGACTTGAAATACTCAAGCCAAGTTTAACTCCAGAGTCTGGCTACTAAACTCCTAGTACCAATTATTCATATCAGTCAAAGCAGTAGTGTATGTATTCTTAAGAATGTTCTATGCACACTTGAAAAGAATTTGTATTCTGCTCTTTTAGGATGGAATGTTCTGAATGTATCTGTTAAGTCCATCTGGTCCAGGGTGTCATTCAAAGCCACCCTTCCCTTGTTTATTTTCTGTTTAAATGATCTGTCCATTGATGCAACTAGGGTGATAAAGTCCCCTACCATTATTGTATTACTATCAATTAGTTCCTTTATGTTTGCTATTAATTGTTTTAAATGTTTGGGTGCTCCCATGTTGGGTGCATAAATATTCACAATTGTTACATCTTCTTGTTTGACTGACCCCTTTATGATTATATAATGCCCTTCTTCGTCTCTTGTTAGAGCCTTTGTTTTAAATAAGTCTCATTTGTCCAATATAAGTATTGCTACTCTAGCTTTCTTAATTTTTTTTTTCCAAGATTTTATTTATTTGACAGAGAGAGATAGGGAGAGAGGGAACACAAGCAGGGGGAGTGGGAGAGGGAGAAGCAGGCTTTCCGCTGAGCAGGGAGCCCGATGTGGGGTTCGATCCCAGGACCCTGGGATCATGACCTGAGCCAAAGGCAGACGCTTAATGACTGAGCCACCCAGGAGCCCCCAGCTTGCTTTTGACTCCATTTGTGTGACAAATGTTTCTCCATCTCCTTATTTTCAATCTGCACGTGTCTTTAGGTCGAAAATGAGTCATCATTTAAAAAAAAATGGATTAAAAAAAATCCAAAAAGAGAAAGGAGAGGTAGCCTGAAGGAGTTAGTATGGGGGAGAGGGGAAGTGAAGAGGGGATAATAAATAGAGAGGTATAAGGAGAGAAATTACTCAGAAAATGGTGGGAACCAGGAAGCAACGAAAAGAAACTTGGCACATAGAAAATATCTCATAGCAGGTTGAGACAGAGACTTTCAAAAATAAGGCTGGCTTCTAAAGTATTAAATGTTGCATTGGTTTCTGAGCTGTGCCTGGTGCTCACTCCATCATTACCCACAATTTTCAGGATCCATCTCATGCTAGTTGCACTTTGGGAAGTATTAAAAGAAAGTGGGGTTGCCCCCTACTCTGCCTTTTCTCATCACTACACACAAGGGATTCAAGGACTGAGAGAAAGCAACTCAGAATGAGAGAGGAGAGAAGGGCAGGAAGCAGTGTTTAGTGGAAGCAAGGAATCTTAGCAAATATTCCTAAAACAGATGTGAGACCTCAGTGTTACTAAAGGGAGAGGCACTGCACTTCCCTCTACCACAGATGGAAAGGAGACTCAAAACTTCTATCAGGAGTCTTGGCAACTCCCACATAGCTGGCCTTTCTGTAATAACAAAATAAGTAACATGCTCCCAACATTCAATAAATGTTATGTTAGCGAGTTTCCTACCCCTTGCCCCCACCCCAACATGGCCAACATACTAGAAAAAGAGGCCATTATCATCTTTATCTTCTTCTTCATCTTGATTATTAAAAAAGGTTATAAAACAGGACATTGGCTTCCAGGCAATTTTCTGTGCCTTAGAATTGGACTATTCCTCCCTTGATCTGGGGAGAAGTGCCAAGTGCCAGGCATGACACAGCTCACAGTGGAACTTCTTCCGTTGCACCAGGAGATAGTCTCACCCTGAGGGTTACAAACCCCATTTAAGCTTTCACTCAGCACTTTCTAGAAAGGCAATCAGCAGCTTTAGCATGTTTTTTTCACCCCGCATTATGAGCACATATTTCACAGTTTAGATTGCTGGAATCTTGAGTAGTTGGTTTGTCATATTTCCACAGTTTGCATATGTCATTTTCATTTGAAATTATGGGCATGCCCATTACAGATTATGAATCAATGTTTACATAGATTAAATTAATAACCAACCTTGAAAATGTAAAATGTCACTTTTCAGTGGTCCAGGAGCTGTAGGAGATGCGTGTTAATCAAGGGAAGCAGCAGTGTCAGTGGCATCCTTCCAACAATGGGAGGTCAACTGCAACATTGTAATTGCAATTGTTCAACTTCTTCCCTCAACTTGCTATTCTCAAGCTTGGATAATTCACATGTCATCTTGTTGTTACCAAGTTGCTACTTTAGTTTTCAACTGGCACAGCTATTTATCCAATAAATATATGCAGGAAAGTCTAATTTCAATGGATATTGAAACCAAATCCTTAAATCCCCCAGTCTTAGATCTTAGAATGCATTACTAGTTCTGTAATTTCATAACTTGTCTGTTAGTTTCACATCCGGATTGCTTTTATTTTCCACCAAATGATAAACAGGATTGGGGAAAAAAAATTAAGGGAAAATGAAATGTGACTTTGAAATGCACTGCTACACACCTTTTGTATTTCCGTCTCTCCTCTTTCCACATCTCTTCCTCCTTCACCGTTTTGTTTTTGTTTTTTATGGGGCAAGAGCAACCTACTCTAAACACAAAAATCTAGAACAAAAATAGTTGTAGGAAGGTTAAGGTTATAAAATCTTTATACTTTTCTTGGTATTAGAGATCACTGACTGATTTTATATTTTATTTTTAAGGAGAAATGAAGAAAACAGAAATGCCCTGGATACACAGTGAGAACTTTCAAAGTTTATAGGTCAAGTAAATATAAATATATATGTATTCTAGGTGAGTGCATGTGTGTGGGTAGACAGACACAGACACACAGACAAGACTGCTCATTCTAAAAATGTGTAAGCTCAAGGCTCATAATTTGATAATCAAATTATGTGGGGAATAAATCTGCTGCCTAAAGGTTTCTTTTCAAGGTTAAACCATCTGTAGAGATGCTATGATTACAGATAAGTTACATCTGCATCACGTGTATTCCTTCACTGTGACTTTCAGTATGATTTTTTCTTAGGAAGTTTAGAGAATTAGATGATCCTCTGTTCATTCAATATAAAACTAAATGGACTAAAATTTTGCATAATAATAATATTTCCTTTGGAAATGTAGTTGTTTGAAATGTTACCATATGTATGAATTTGAATATTAGTATGCAACAATATTTATAATAATACCACAGAGCACTTATTTTAAGCTCTCTCATATATACTCATTCAAGTCACTGACAGACATTCATGACTCTAATGAAGGCAACAGAAGCTCAAACTAATCAATGCCATGACAAAAACCAAACCAAACAAACTTAAAACATGGTAGTCATTCACACACTTGAATCTTATTCAATGATACTCATAATCTTATTGTTTTACATAGTGTGTATAAGAACATTTTCAAAATAATGTATGAAAATAAGAATTCAGATTATGTTTTTAATACATGAGAGAAAAACTAGAATCTAGAAGAGAAATATTATTAATTTGTAGAAAAGATAAAACTGATCAATATTGGGTTGACCTTGCTCAGTTTTCATGGCAAGCAGGGGACAGTAACAGTATTTAAAGACCATTTGTGACCAGCCTCAAAGTACTCTAAGATGTAAGGGGTTTCTCTTCATTCATGGAAAGCAAATCACATGAAGGAGGCAGAGGAGACCTATTCTGAATGAACCACACAAACAGTATCTTCAGTTGAAATCACACTGGAGACTGCTTGGTGGACGGAATGAGCAGGTAGGCAAGAGCTCCACCCATCCTGAGGAACAGGAAAACTGTTCCACTCACTCTAAATAATTTACTTAACAAACACCTCAGTTGGAACCCTGTAACCTGTGATGGTTTGACAGCTGTGGGTGCTCACGGGGGCTCCCTGAGGCTCTAAGAGAGAAACTGCCACAGGACCATTTTGACTTTGGACAGGCAAATCTCTCCCATGGTCATGAGACAATTGATTAACCAAAAAAAAAAAAAAAAAAAAAAAAAAAAAGTCATTAGATCAGCATGGATCTTCTTAACAATAACAGTATAACATTTCATAAATAAACATTGATTATTATGCTTTTCCTTAGCGAAGCATAGGTAAATATATATTCAACTCTTTGCAGGCTTTCCTGAAATAGTTGTATCTTGTTTGCTTCACATAGTTTTCTTTTTCTCTCTTACACGTCTAAAGCATAGGGATTTCCTCTAGTGCCCATGTGCTTCTGTGTCAGCACACATGTGAGCATGTGTGTGTGTTGTGGTTGGGTTAGACTGATATTTAAGATCAATATTTATTTTTATTCCAATTAAATTTTATATTTATATTGGTTCTAAAATATCAACTAGGTTAGAAATCAAATCACTCTCCTTTTTTTCTACAGAACTCAAGTTACTAAACCACACCTTACTCACATCTATGTAACTGAGCCCAAGGAAATTAGCTTCACAGAGTTATAAAAACATTTGGTGAAAGAGTCTTTATTCAAGCCTGAAAACACCACTACTATGTCTATTTTAGTAGCATTTTCTATCACTGTTCTAAATAAAGCCTTCTGAAATCACGGTATTCAGACTTGAATTTTGCGCCCCCACCAAAAAAAACCCATGTCATTTTCTCTCTGACTTCTGTATTCAATTGCTACATCTCTCAGTATAGCCTTCGGGAAGAGGAGTCCACTAAACTATCTACAATATATGCATGGTTTTTTAAGATGTACTTAGCAACCATTGGTTAGAAGCAGCAGTCTGAAAGACACCTGGGGCATATGAAGGGAAGAGTCAGCAACTCATCTCAGAGTTTGCTGAGAGATCTCTCCAGGAACAAAGGAGCTGAACAGACACCATTTCCCTCCTCCACTCCTCCCCAGCATAATAACATGCCCCCCTGTAGGAACCGGTGAGGTGTTGGCATTCATAACTCATTTGCTTACATTGCACTTTGCCCCCTCCAGCCAGTCTTCCCTCAGCCCCAGCTCTGTCAGCCTCCTCCCCAAGAAGACCAGAGCAAACCTTGCCAACACTGCACCTCCCAACCTCTCATGGATGACACACACCTTTGTTAAAGCTGCACCCCCACCTGCCCATGCGTGTTTTATTGAGCACCCAGTTGGCCCTGGTCTCTACAGCAACTGTGTGTCTCCTGTGGAAGAAGACCAGCACCATCTTGTTAAAAGTACGTGCCTCACCCACTACTTTCAAGAGCAAGAGACCTACTTGACTTTCTAACACAGAGAAACAGACACGGAGAGTTAGGCAAAACGAGTATGCAGAGGAATATATCCCAAGTGAAAGAGCAGGACAAAATCATAGCAAGATACCTAAGTTGAATGGAGATAAACGATATACCTGATAGAGAATTTAAAGTAATGATCATAAAGATACTCACTGGACTTGAGAAAAGAGTGGAAGGTATCAGTGAGATCTTTCACACAGAGATAAAAAAGAACCAATCAGAGATGAAGAACACAATAATTGAAATTTCAAATATACTGGATGGAATAAATAGCAGGCTAGAAGAAACAGAGAAATGAATTAATGACCTGGAACACAGAGTAATGGAAAGTAATCAAGCTGAGTAAATGAGAGGGAAAAAAAAATTGTGCAAATCAAGAATAGTCTCAGGGAACTCAGTGACTCCATCAAATATAATAACATTTGTATTGTAGGGATCCCAGAAGAAGGGAGAGAAAAAGGACAGAAAATTAATTTGTAGAAAAAATAGCTAAAAACTTCTTGAAGCTGGGGAAGAAAAGATATCCAGATTCAGAAGGCACAGAGATACTCCCAAAAAAATCAACCCAAGGAGGTCTAAACCAAGACACACAGTAATTAAAATGGCAGAAAAATAATGATAAAGAAAAAAATTTAAAACAGACTATAACGAGAGACAAAGAAGGATACTATATAATAATAAAGGAGACAATCCAACAAGAGGATATCGTTTCTGGTATCTTTCTATGTGAGAATGTATATCTCTTCCACATTAATTTAAATCTTGTATAATATTTCCTGGTGTGCCTGGGTGGCTCAGTCAGTTAAGTGCCGGCCTTTGGCTCAGGTCATGATCTCAGGGTCCTGGGATCGATCCCTGCCTCCGGCTGCTCAGTGGGGAGTCTGCTTCTCCCTTGGCCCCTGCCCTGGCTCATGCTCTCTCTCTCTCAAATAAATAAATAAAATCTTTGAAAAAAATCTTGTATAATATTTACTAGAATGAGTACAACTATGGCTTATACTGATGGATATTTAGGATATCTCTAGATTTTGTTATTACTAAGCAATGCTAAAATTGGGAACACTTTATGTACATAAGGTATACATAATGCTTCTATTTAATAAATATATGTTAAAGTGGGTTCTAGACACTAGGGATAAATCATTGAAAAATAATAAAAAGACCGACATTGTGGAAGGGAAAGGGTAGGAAAGGACATACAGTGCTGAGTAGGATAGCCAAGGTAAGCCTCTTTGAGATTTTAAGATGTGAGCAAAGGCCAAAGTAGGTAAAGAAGTTAGCTGAACAGATATATGGGGGGAGAACATTCCAGATAGAGAAGTTAGAACAAATCTTCAAGCTGGACCAATCTAACATGGTGAAGGAACATCAAAGAGACACATGGAGCTGGAGCAGGGAGGAATGGGTAACTAGGAGGAGAAAAGATCAGAGTCCAGGGAATGTAGAGCTTTTAGAATATTATAAAACCTTGGCCATTTACTGGAGGTGAAACCTGCAAACGTTGCAAGGTTTTGAAGAGAAATAAAAATAAGTAAAATTTCTCTTTCATATGGTATGACCATTTTAGGTTGTGCCAACTGCCCTCTCCAAAATTTGCATCATTATACATGTCTACCCATAATGTCTCTTCCACCTCATCCAATATATTTGGACTATTAATAATCCCTTTATTTTTTTTCCTAATCTGATTGCTTTATACTGCATTTTACTCATAACCAGGGAGGGTGTATGTGATATTACATTTATTGGCCATTTTAATATCTTCTCAATCTGAATCACTTATTTTATATTGAAAATATTCAGCTTTTTAAATATATTCACATATAATTCCCCAACACATTTTCAAAAACATGCAGTACAGTGATTTTTGTCCTTTGTCCTTGCTTTTCTTGGATAAATTCTAGATCCTACTAAAGTCCAACTAGCTTATATACAATATAGCAGAAAGTCTTTGTTCAAAGGAATAATAAATGAAATACATAGTTCCTTTATATGAAAGGCAAAGACATTTTGTTTCCACGGTAAAAATGCCCTATTATGCAACTCTTCTTGTATGAAATTAAGATGTCCTGTTTGTTTACTTCTAATCGACTTATACTTTAACTTCTTTCCATGCTTAGCAGTAATCACCTATTTTATTTAAGGCAAAATACATATGGAACAGTAACTCAAACCCAGGTACTATAAGTCAGTTCTCCTTAAGTTTCCATATTTAAAACATTCTATCTTATCAATTTTGAAGATTTATTGCTTGAATAGTCCTGGGTGGGGGGAGTCAACTGCCTTTATAATCTATTATGTTAAAATTCACAAAAAATATTGTTATTCTCGTGGTGCAATGGTGCAATAAAACACCCAATGCTGTAAAAGACCATGTTGCTTTTTTTTTTCTTTTTAACAGAAGATATTGATCACACAGGATGCAGAAGAACGAATGAAATTGGAGAGTAAAATAAAATTATAAAAATCAAACAATGTACAAGACAATTATTTTTTTAGGACTATTAATACTTAATCAGTTATTTCAGTGGCACCTAGTTTACCTGTAAAAATAGAATTTTACTCATTTTTAGTGAGGAACATATAATTTAGCCTCATTTTGTAAAATCCTGGAGAAACATAAAAAATAACTCACTCAAATGTGAATGAATGTCAAAGAAAAACTGGAATAACAGCTGTGAAAATCAAAGAGACTTCCATATGTAGCTATGTGCAGGAAAAATACCAAGTGATTTTAACCTTAGGTGTATTTTCTTTGTTTTATGGATTAGAAAGTAATGATTTATTATTCTCCTAAATGAAATGGGTAATACTTAGCATAAATTCAGTCAACTTCACCTACATGATAATGTATGAGTGTACGAAAAAAATCATACTGTTAAAAATTTTTTTTGGTAAAATGAAATCAAATGGCATGATGCATGCTTGGTAAAAAATTACTGATTTTTCAGCTAGATATCTTTACAGTGATGAAACTGAGCTAAATAGAGACTCAAGAAAAGAAGCTATTTTCAACTTTTTTTTGGATATATACATATATATAAATACATAATACATATATAAATATAATATATATCTTTACATAATATATACATGACATTAAAAATAACACCTTGGCTATATTTCTTGCTCATTTATATAGATACTGAAAACCTGGATTTGAAAAAGTTAATTTTATGCTAGAAAAAACCTCGTAGTTCCCATATGGCCTCTCCTACTTTTCTTGTTTGTAGTTTTATTGTCTCCTTGTGATTTTTTTCTTTTGCCAGCACTTAGTATTTCGGTATAGCTGGGACAGCAGAATCCTCTGGGGCCATCTCTCAGACTATGCTTCTGCTTGATCTCAAGTCACAAGAAATTTTGATTTAAAAAGTTCCATTTGCCTCCCCACGGGGTGCCATTGGTACAGTTAACATTGAACAATATTCCAGGCCAGGCATACCCAGATGGATAATTTCCTAAAGGTGGATAAGTTCCCAAATAACACCTATGAAGTCCCCTTCCACCGGTCCCATCTTTCTAATACAGTGCTCATCTTTGCTTTTTTTTTTTTTTTCTTATTCTTTTCAAAATATTCTTCTCATAACAAGACTTCTCCCTCCATGTCAATCCTGAATCATCCTAAATTCTAGGTCTTATATGCCAGAAGTAGAAACCTACTTTACTTTCCTATCCACAGAGTTCAGGAGTAAATACATATTTGTGGGGTACCTGGGTGGCTCAGTTGGTTAGGCCCTAGACTTCTGATTTCGGCTCAGGACATGAGCTCAGGTCTTGTGATGGAACCCTGCATCTAGCTCCCTGCTCAGTGGGTGGGTGGGGGGGTGGTCTGCTTGAGATTCTCTTCCTCTCCTTCTGCCCCTCTCCCCATTCGTGCACTCAAGCTTTCTCTTTCTCTCCCTCTCTCTCTCAAATAAATAAATCTTCAAAAAAAAAAAAACAAATTTGTGAGTCCTGAAACAGGATTTCCATTAAAAAAATGAGGGAAAATATGAACATTAATTTGAATAAGGAAAAATAATTCACGGGCTTAAACAAGAAATTAATAAAGGTCACATTTTTAACTTTTAAAAAGCAGATAATATTTTGTTAATAAATTATCTGACATACTTTTTCTGCAATTAATATTGACTTATAGACTATTACGCACAGAATTTTTTTGAAGACAATACTTGTTTCTTTAGGTTATTTCTCCGCATTGTTGGCAATTTCCTTGCCATTTTTTTCTGGGAGCACATTTCAGGCTAAAAGGTGTCAGATGCTGTACAACACGCTCTAAAACACCACACTGAGCAGAATATGTGTCATCGCACATTGATGTGTTTACTTGACTGTTACAGAAATTCTGATAAATTCTATTTCCTAAGAGTCCCATCAAAAAGATTATCATATAGATAGATAGATAGATAGATAGATAGATAGATAGATAGATAGATATGAGATATATATAGAGAGAGATACATGAGATATACATACGATATATATGATAATGTTTATAAATTTTGAGTGCTTCATCTTTTTTTTTTTTTTTCTTGTTTGGACAGAAGAGAATCTCTGTGTTGACTAGGTATCAATGAGAACTGAATCCTCTCTTTACAATTTTCACTCTTAGTAAACTGAAGTTTCCATTTACCATGATCTGGTTCTTTGTATTTCAAATCTTGTTTTTCTTCTACTATTGAGATATTTCAGCTGCTGAGGATTTAGAACACGTGCACTTTTTGACTAGATCACTGACCTTTTAACTGCATATCAGGACACTCGGGGGTGGGTACAGTTACTGACAGAAGAATCACCATTCCACACCTCAGATCATAAATAGTAACATAACTGACTTTAAACAATGTACATTTATCTCATTATACCCATTTTGAACACAGCCTGAACTCAACTCCCCTTTTCAGATGAATTACCAAAATTCTACTATAACAATAATACTATATACAAAAAAAAGCAACTTTGAAGAATATCAGAGTAGAAGAAATCACAGTCTTAACCTAATGGAGTTAAATGTTTTTACTTTTGCAAATGTTGCATGTCCAAGACCGTGTTAATATATTACTGGGAACCTTCCCAAGACCTTGAAAGGACTTTGTGCAATGGAGAATCCAGAGCTTAAGTTTCATTGGCTATATAGGAAACCAGCCTCAAAGAGCTTTGTTTAAAGAGGGATTAAAACAAAGTCCCAAAATCTAGAAGCAAAACTTTCTAAAAAAACAAATGAATGCCATTATGCAAAGTCTATTCATTCAATGCCTTCTTACCTGAACAGAACAAGATCCTGCAGAAGAGCAGAGTTTTTGGAAAAAAACAAAAAAAGTAAAATAAAAAATCCGGTTTTTGAAAAAAAAAGAAATAACACATTCAAATGAATATTAGTAATTAATGTGATTATTAATTTCTTTCAATATGACCATATAAGCACTACAGAATTGAAACATGAGCAAAATTAAACATAGCTACTACAGTGACAAAAATCCCTGATCCCTGATTTAAGAGAAGTGCTGTCTCTTTCTATCTGTTTTTTGCTTCAGGCCAATGTCTAAGCATTCTTGAAAAGAGTAGGGAAATATATGCATAATTAAAAAGCTCTATGCTTCTAAAAAGCTCTACCGTCTCAGATGTTTTCTAAGGATCCATGCTGCATTTATTTTTTAAAGTTTCTAAAATTCTGAGAAGTAAATTATAAAAGGAATTGAAAAGTAAGAGTGTGGCTAAACAGGGTACAGAGGGAGACACAAAAAAAATCAGATAAGAACGGAAGCATTATAAAGAAAATGAATACATTAAAAAGAACAATTTTGGTCAGGAGTATAACCTAGTTCTGAAGAGTTAAGGAGAAAAACATATCTATAGATGTAACAAAATGTATATATATCTACAGATACATCTAAATTATCTATTCATGGGGGGAAAAATGAAGTTAGGAGTCCTGTTCACTATAGTCAGAAAAGGCAGGGAAACAAGGGCTGGAATCTCTAGATCTTCCAGTTGGAATACAGAATAAATCTGGAAGAGACATGGCAGAAACAACTTCAGGTTTGATGGACAACAAGCAGAGCATGGTACCCAGAAGGTATAATGACACAGAAGAGAAGAAAACCCACAACCGACACTATGACTCTTGTGTTGCTATAAAGAAAGCTGGACATTAAAACGTAGGGGATTTTAAGAGATTCATCCAAAGCAAATAAAGGGACAAAGGAGGGCCTCTGTCATCACCTGGAATTGAGCAGAACCTGATTTTAAGACACACAAATAGGGATAGGGATCCAGTTATCAAAAGCAGGTATGATGTGAATTCAAAAATCTCCAATGTTGAGTTGGTATTATTAGACCTGTGGAACAAGCACAGGCTAACAGAATGGCAGCCCTGATTTTCTCACAGTAGCACTTGATGCTTCCAGAACAAACTTCCTGAGAGTAAATCCTGACTCCTATTGGGTGAATGGCAATGGCCAAGTGGGGAGCTTAATTTCTCTGAATTTGTCTTCCTTATTAGTAAAATGAGGCTTATATTATCAAATTTGTTGTGAGGATTGAAAGGCATTATGTATAAAAAGCATTAGGATAGTATGTGACCCTTTATAAATAATCACTGTTTGTGGAGCGCCTGGGTGGCTCAGTCGGTTAAGTGTCTGCCTTCGGCGTGGGTCATGATCTCAGGATCCAGGGATCTAGCCCCACATCAGGCTCCCTGCTCAGCAGGGAGTCTGCTTCTCCCTCTCACTGTTGTCCCTCTGTGTTTTCTCTCTCTCTCTTAAATAAATAAATACAATCTTTAAAAAAAAAAATCACTGTTTGCTTTCATTGTTGTCCTTTTTATCATTATATACTTAATTTTGGCAAAAAGGTACCATCTGTACCTGAAGGTGGACATCCCCTGACAAAAATGACATTAATTGGCAAAGAAAAAGATTTAGATTTCAGTGGAACGCAGAAACCAGTTTCCAGGCAGCAGACTAAGTGGGTGCCATGGCCTGAGTGAGAGCCAGATGAGAATGACTACATCCACAAGAAGGCTTAAAAAGACCAAGTCCTGGGGCGCCTGGGTAGTGCAGTCATTAATCGTCTGCCTTCGGCTCAGGGTGTGATCCTGGCGTTCCGGGATCGAGTCCCACATCGGCTCCTCCGCTGGGAGCCTGCTTCTTCCTCTCCCACTCCCCCTGCTGTGTTCCCTCTCTCGCTGGCTGTCTCTCTGTCACATAAATAAATAAAATCTTTAAAAAAAAAAAAAAAAGACCAAGCCCTGGGGAGGGAGAGCAGCAACTAGAATGTTCATTTATTGTTGGTGTGGGTGTAAATTTGTTCACCCATACCGGAAAATGGTTTATCAATGTCTACTGAAGCTAAATATAGGACTGTCCAATACCTCACTAATGCTTGTCACAAGAGAATGTCCAGAAGAAAGTAATGCGTATGTCCACAAGCAGACATATACAACATTACCTATAACAGCTTTATTTATAGTAGTCCAAAATGTGCATCAATAGGAGAATGGATACATAAATTGTAGCATATTCATACAATGAAAAATGACCATAAAAAGAGAATAAACTATAAGCAACATGGATGGATCTCACAGAAATTACATTGAGCAAAAGAAATCAGATGCAGAAGAGTCCCTCCTGTAAGATTCGGCTTACAGAACTTCATGAACAGGCAAAGCTAACCCATGGTGATAGAATCAGAATAATGGTTATCCCTTGAGAAGAGTAGGTGGGTATTTGACAGGGAAAGGACCTTGGAGAGCTGTCTGGATGATAGAAATGCTCTATAGCTTGATCTCGGTTCTGGTTACTTGAGTATAAAAACGAAACTGTATAAAATACATGTATCATTCATGGTGTAGAAGTTAAATCTCAATTAAAAAAATAGCAAGAAAAAAGGTGAGACTTGGGTAAGGCCTCCCTTTGAGAAGGATGATGATACCTGCCGGTTATTTAGTGACTTCTCTGTACTAGGTGCTGACCTAATTGATTCAAATACATTTAACCCTTCATCTCAGCAGTGAGGGGAAGACATTCAGATTTCACTGAGTCTGGGAGAGGATTTATGACTCACATGTGAGTGAATAGTTAGGCCTGAGCATGAGTAGGAGACAGCCTATGACGTCAGGACATAGAGTGAGACAATTCAAAACCTTAACCTGGCTTGTAGGGGTGCCATGTAGGGGTGCAAAGCATGCAAATAAGTTCTTCTGTCTTTGGCGGCAGTTTAAGGCAATAATTAAAGATACTGGATCCACTGTCCAACTCTACTAGGTCGAAGTCCATCTCTGTTTCTTAGCAGCTCCATGACCTAGGCAAGCTATACAACCTCTCTGAGCCTCAGTGTGTTCATTGTAAAATGGGCTAATAAAGGTACCTATCTCATAGGTTTATTGTGAGGACTAAATGGGTTCATACAAAGATAAAGTATTTAGGAGATGATCTCGCATATAGCAAAGGCTATGTAATGTTCAATTGTACATTGTTTCTCAAAAGTGACTGCCTATAACAATAACTTTTCTACTTTTGAAATTCAGAGACTGATAAAATTCCCCTAATATATGTTTTGGTGACTGATACAGGTTCTATAAACTTTTATTTCGCCCAACAAAGACATTTAAAAGTGAACGACAATACTATATCCGTGTCAAAGAAGGACATATTGGAAACTCAAAACCCACAATAAGGACAGGGATTATCTCTACATAGACATCATCCATTAAATGAACCAAATTAAGCGCCTGGATAACTCCACAGTGCAATGCTTTATTTTCCTTTCCTAATTTTATCTCAGAAACAGGAAACCTTTGTCATAGTCCAGTTTATTAAGCACAAGCCATCTGGTCCCTTTGGCATTACAGGTGATAGCTAAATCCATGCTGGGACATTTGAAACCTCGATTTCCGTGTTAACTTCATAGGCAACTCCGGGGAGGGCAAGGGGAAGAACATCTTAGGTTGAAAGTCTCCAGTTATGAAGTGGGGAGGCTGAGACTCCTTTAACAAGAATTATAAAGCTTTCATCTAAAAGCTGAGTTTTGGAAGTCATTACGCTCATAAGCACTGTACAACACCTACTGCCAAAAGAGTTATACGTATGTAGGAAACCAGACTCCTAGGAAGTGGTTAATATCCTATTTCAAAGAACAGATGTGAGGCTAACTATGTGGATTGCATAGAACACATTCAATGGTCAGGAAGACGCAGATGTATTTTGGACAGTCATACTTAGATGTTTAGAACAAAACACAGTGGTAAAGTTGATTTTGAAGAATATTTGCTGGGATGTTTAACTCTATCACAAGGGGGCAGGCCCTTCAGAGGACATCTGGAAGGTGGCTCCTACTGTATCTTATAACTGGCACAAAAGTATCCCAAAGATGCCTTTGAATTTTTTATGTTGGAGCACTGTCTTGTGAGCAATTGCTCCAAACACTAAACGTCACCACAGTTAGACAGAGAATATGATTTAGAGAAGAGGAAATTAAAAGTTGTAACAAGAAGCTTTAAATGATAAAGTAAGGAGTTAGCCAAAACTGTTTTGCAGATTTCACTTTTTCCTTCCCAAATTCTAAAAGCATGATTACAAATGTTTTATAGGGTATCCTTTTACACTACTTTCCTGCATACTGAAAATAGAAGCTTAAGATGGAGTTCTCCAATTTCAATAATTATTAACATATTTGATTTGCCTCGTCCTTTAACAATGAAGAGGAGAATAATTCCTTAAATTTGACAACAGTAAATATACAAAATATGAGTGTGACAATCAAGCATGAACTTCTAGTTCAACTAAATATGGAATAATTGAATATTGCTTTAATTTTTCCTTCAGAAATATTTCAGAATAGCTCAAGAAAGCATGTTAGGTAGCCCAGACTCCCAATTCATTTATTTATTCAATTATTTATTCATTCATTCCAGAAGCATTTGTTATCTACCATACATGCCAGGAACCACCATGTGGTAGAGCTGATGGTGGACAAACCATAATCCCTGCCCTGAAAATCTCTTAGTCTATTATACCTCATGGGGACAACCGAGGCCTGACCAGGATGCTGTAGGAGTAGAGTAGGGAGATATCCAAAAGAGACTATGTTGGGTGGGCAATTACAGAGCATTCTAGAAGGAGGAGGATGTTTCATATCAATAACAGTGTGGGAGAGGAGGAAATGGATACCTTGACATATCTAGAGGGCATAGCACATAAGAAGAGGGAAGAATATGTGGTCCCTGCAGTAATGGGCTAACACTGCAATGCGTAGGTAAGGAGGGCACATGTCAGGGAGAGGTAGGAGCTGAGAAGAGATGATAGGCTGGCAGGTGCTAGAACATGATGAGTTGACTTTAACTCTTGCACCGGGAATGATAGGTACCCACATGTCATGATCCTAGGAATCATGTGAGCATTAGTGTCGTAGGTGTAAAACACTTTTCAAAAGAAAATGATAGAATTTTCCCAATGATAACCTAGGTAAGAAAGTTGGGTTAGAAAAAAGTTATTTAAGGTTCAAGTAAGGATGGTTTGTAGAAGATGTGTCAAGAAGGCAGAATTCTAGGGAAAAGGCAACCAAAAAGCATTCCCTTGTATCTAATTTACTTTAGGGAATCATAGGGAAATAAATACCTAAAAATATACATTGTGTGCAGTGTCATGATGCTATATATCATGTTCTAATAACTCAAAAGTCCTCCATAAAATCTCTGAGACATATAATCCTTTGTTGAGAGTGGTATTTTAAGGGAGTAAAGTGAATAAAGAAAAATAAATATTGTAACAAAAACATAAGCATTCAAGACCCCTAGAAATATTAATGAGGATAGGCTAGTGCTGAGTTCTATACATTTGTGAAATGGGAGCTTGAATCAAGTTTTAAAATCTCTAAGATAAGATTAACTCCAAATACCGGAGGATTCAGGGTAGCAGGTATCTGACATTTGAGCTACACGACAATAAACTGCATCACCTGAGGGAGCTTAACTGTGTCTCTGAGACACAGGACCAGAGAAAGATGAATATTCCAGGAGCCTGTGCACAATCTTGTTTGGGTAGAGGTAACAATTAATAACAATAATAATAATAAAGAGGATATTAAATAAGAGTAGTACCCAAAGGCTGGTTGACAGGCATCTTAACAATTCGATGTCAAGATTCTAAAGACAATAAAAATGATAAATTTGCTCCACATCTCAAATGGAAATTAGGTTTTCTAAAACTGAATAGGTGACTTCTTCCTTTCATTGAAAGGAAAAGGGAGAAAATAAGCACAGTAACATTTCTCTCTGATGGGAGGAGAGGGGAATATGGAGGCAATACTCAAACCACACTTGCATAGGGACCCTACTGCTGTTTGACAAGGTTGTCTCTATTCCCACTATATTCTGACAGCCTTCCTGGGGGGGACTATATATATATTATATATATATATATATATATATATATATATATATATATATATATATATATATAAAATATATATTAACATTATATATAATATATATTATAATATATATTATATATTGTATTATGTATAATATATAATTAACATTTTCATTTTGGATCTACTGAAATATTTACCTTAAGCAATGATCCAGACAATCAAATAGTTCTCACATAGAAAACATTTAGATAAGCAGGACAAACACACACAGAGGAAAAAAGAATATAATTCACTAAATTATGTCACATAGTATGACAGAGGAATGTGGGAAATAAGTTAAAGGTCGTTCATCTCTCGTTTATCAGGAAATTTTGTCAGGAAAGAGAGAAACATATTCGTAAAATGCAGGAAGTGATGCCTCTAATAAAGTAGAAAATGATAGAACACACTCTCAGTTGCCAAAATCAGGGAAGGCTGCATCAGGGTGACTTTTAAGAATGACTATTACGTAGGTTATCTCTGAAAGTAGTATGAGTGCACAAACAGTTTATTTGAGGGATCGCGTGAAAGCCTGGTTAAGGAGTTAGAAAGTTAGATGGGAACAGAAGGACACTAGTAAGAGTTGACTTAAGGAACAGTCTGACACTGAAAGCAACTGGGAATGAATAGAGCTGGAGACCTCTGGGAAATGAAGGACAAACTTGGCTTGTTTTCCCACTAGGGGAAGAAAACCAGTAATGATGACTAATTTTCTGTGTCAACTTGACTGGGCAACAGGTAAGAGATATTTGGTTAAACATTATTCTGAAAAAGCTCCTTGACATTGGTCTTGGCAATAGATTTCCGGATATAACATCGAAAGCACAGTCCACAAAAGCAAATGCAGACAAATGTGAGTGATTACATCAAAATAAAAATCTCCTGTACATCAAAGAATCAACAAACAACAAAATGAGAAGATGATCTATGGAATGGGAGGAAACATTTGTAAACTACATATCTGAGACAGGGTTAATATCCAAAATATAGATGGAACTCCTACAACTCCATAGCAAAGGAAAAAAAAAAAACTAGAAAAAGGACAAAATGCCTAAATAGGCATTTATCCAAAAAGGATTTTTTGCCATTTATTACAACTTGGATGACCCTGGAGGACATTATGCTCAGCAAAATAACCAGACACAGAAAGACAAATACGGTATCATTTCACTCATATGTTGGAATCTAAAAAATGTGAATTCATAGAGCCGGGAAACAGAACGTTGGTTACCAGGTTCTGGGGGATGAGGAAAATGGAAGATGCTGGTCAAAGGGTACAAATTATCAGTTACAGATGATGAGTTCTGGAGGTTTAATGTACAGCATGGTAATTATAATTAATAATATTACCATGCATACTTGAAATTTGCTGGGAGAGTGATGTTAAGTGTTATCACCACAGACACATACAATAGTAGCCCTATGAGGTGATGGACGTATTAACTAACTTGCTTGTGGTAATTATTTCACAATGTATACTTACATTCAATCATCATGTTGTACAACATAAATATATACAATTTTGTCAATCATACCTGGTTAAAGCTGGAAAAGAGTTTAAAAATAAAATATTAAAACAAAACATTATTCTAGGTGTGTCTGTGAGGATGTTTTTCATGAGATTAACATCTGAGTCTCGAGACTGAGTAAAGTAAATTGCCATCCCCAATGTGGACGGACACCAGATGGTTCAGCCTTCAGTTCACTGAAGCCCTGAATAGAACAAAAAGGCAGGTAAGAGAATTCTCTCTCTACCTGTCTTTGAGCTCAGACATTGGACTTCTGCTTTCAAACTCAGACTCAGATTGGAACTTACACCATTGGCTCTCCTGGTTCTCGGGCTTTTGGACTTGGACAGGAACTATACCGTTGGCTCCCCAGGTCTCCAGATTGCTGACTATAGATCTGGGGACTTCTTAGACTTCATAATCATGTGAACCAATTCCTTATAATAAATCATACATATATATATGTGTGTATATATCATATATATATTTTTTTCCCATTGGTTCTATTTCTCTGGAGAACCTAGACTAATCTAATATACCAGGATACCTTTTCTTCTAACTCCTATCTGAGTCGGCTGAGGGCTGTTCCTATGGTCTCAATTCCCTAACAATTCAGTGTGCACTGGAATCACAAGTGTCTGGGCCACAGATACATCTTTGCAACAACCATGAACATTGGACAAGGCCTAAAAAAACTGGAAGGAGAATTTTGTAGGACAGAAGAAACAGTATAAGCAAATGCACATAGATGGGAAAGTTCAGGGGAAAATCAGGAACAATATGCAAAGCAGTTCTGAAGTTTAAAGGGAGTGAAGAAAAGTCTGATGAAATAGGATTGGAAGAGGATACCCTACGGATCTAGATTAACAAGTTTATTTTTCCCCCTGCAGAAAAATTATAAGCAAAAACATTTTTGAACAGTAAAGTGATGTAAACAAAACTAAACTTCAGAAAGATCGAGTGGGCAATCAGGTGGAGAATGTAATAAAAAGGAAAAGAGTATTGATCGAGAAGCCAGTTAGAAGGCTCTTGAAAACATCCTGGAGTGAGGTTGTAAGAATTTGATTTGGGAAAGATGAAATGGAAATTGAGAGAAGAAGAAAGCAGAGCTATTATGGAGGCAGACTTCCTAAGATTTGACTAGTGTTTTAATGTGGACCACAAGGAAAAAGAAAATAAAAGAAAACAAAACACAAGTTTGCTTTCCCTGAGATCAAGAACTAGGGACAAAATCCTGCCTGCTAAATGGCGGTGATGATAAAGAGATAATGAGTCCTCTTTTGGATCTTCTGTGTTTGCATGAACTTGACATGAACCACAGTTGACCATGTTAGACCCATTAAAAGAACAGAGCTGAGTTAGCTTAAGGGCAGTGTGAGCACAAGAGGCACTGCTGGAGAGTAGGCCACGTGTGGCACCATTGAGGAGAAAGATGGAAGGTGTATACGAGAACAGAGAAAACGAATGTCACTAGTTAAAGGCAAAGGAGCATGTTAGGCAGTGCTGAGAGATGAGGCAGTATTTCTTGGAAATACACTGCCCATCTACAAAGAGATGCTCACAGGAGTCTGACAAGGGCGATGAACATTGCCATCCTTGGAATACCTGGGCACCACCTGGACTTACAAACTGTCGATGATCAATTCGTACTACTTGACTGGTAATGGGGGAGCAAGAAAAAAAGGGGGTGAAGGCAAAAAAAAAAAAAAAAGACAAAAGAGAGAGAAAATAAAATACAAGGAGAAGAATAGTATCCCAGTAAATTCTCCCTTCCACGCAAACAAAAGGAAGGCATAGAGCTGCTAATACCCTTCTTGCAAGAAAGGAGCAGCCTCATTATTTTTACACTTTCTAAAGCTGCTTCCTGCCCTGTGCTACTTCTGTAGCGACTTGCTTAGATGGCAAACATGTCAGAAGGCTTTTAAATCTTTTTAAAAGATTGCCCCAGGGCCTCTCCTTAACAGAGCAGAATTAACAGTGCCCTGAATGGGCTTCCTCAGTAGGAATGCACATCTAGTCTAACCTAGACTTCTCAGTGTCTGGTCCTTCTTTAACCACTTCATTTCCTACAACGGGAAAGTCACAGTGGACTGAAAGAAGGTCCCACAGGGACAGGCAGTCAGATGGTAGAGGAAAAGCTCTTCATCTCAGTCTCTATTTTCTATCTAGCTTTGCTAGCCTCAATTTCTTAATTGTTCTTTGAGATTATTAACTGGAAAATTTTCGTTCTGCAAGCGATCATAGACCTCAATACAATCATAGTGATTGGCTAAGAACTTTATACACCCATTCTCAAATAATATTCACAAAATCCATGTAAAAGACGTCACTGTCTTTATTTTCAAGGTAAGAGAATTAAGGCTCAGAATCTAAATGCAGTTGAGACTCTTAACTCTAGGAAACAAACTGAGGGTTGCTGCAGGGGAGGTGAGTGGCGGGGAATGGGGTAACTGGGTGATGGGCATTAAGGAGGGCACTTGATGTAATGAGCACTGGGGTGTTATATGCAACTGATGAATGACTAAATTCTACCCCTGAAACTAATAATACACTGTGTTAATGAAACTGAATTTAAACAAAAATTTAAAAAATAATAATAAATAAATTTAGTTGACTTGCCCAAGGTCACAAAACTAATAATAGGGTAACGTGGGTATGAACCCAGATTGCCTGACTCCAAAGTCTACCTTCTTTCCAACATCCAGAAATGCTTCTTAAACTTTGGACTACTGTAACACCAACTGTCATGCAGAAATAAGGGAGTTAAACTTGGTGAACACTCTGAATAAGTCTGTTTCCTTAATTGCTCCTAAAGACCATTTTTCTTAGATTTTTGTGATCTTGGGAGACTTCTCAAACATTTATTCGTAGAAAGGTTCTAAGGCATTTTACTTGCTTAGAAAACAGAAAGACTTAACATGTTAACAAGTATGTGAATTAGGAACTAAGAAAAGAGGCATTTCTTTGGAGCTTCCTGATTCTAAAAAGGATTTTCACTCTCTTATGGCCCCTATAACTTCTATTTAAAATGTCCCTACATTTACTACTTCATCTATAGGAGACTATAGTAGGAATGCAATAGATATTAGATTCTCAATACATCTTGTTAGTGAATTATTTAGCCTATCTGGTCTTAATGTAGTCTTAAATATGTTATTCATGTCTTTCTTCAACAGATACAGGTGATCTACATAGAAGAATTGGCCTTATTCTTAACACATCTTGAATTAATAGACTCTATATGTGTAATCTTTATATTAATATGTTTTAACCTTCACTTTTCTCTCCCCAAAATTCATAGACTGTTTTAAGTTATTTATACTGCACACTATTTGCATTAGTTTACCAAGTACTACAAAGTTAATTTGATGTGATTTGATGCTGTTTTTCCATGATTAAATTGCATTCTTGAAATAAAAAGACATCACCCTAAGCTAATAGTTACTTTGGTTAAAATGCAAAATATCTAAATGCATGTTGAAACATTTGTAATTTTCTCTGGCCAGAAAAAAGAATTGTGTCCCACCACAAATTAATTCCATTGATTTTCCTTATCTACATCACAGTTTAAAAAGCCCATCTTAGAGTAAACAAAGACAGTCTTGAGTTAATGACAATAGGTCATATTTCTAAGATATTCCACATTTACCAGCTTTTACTGTAAATGTAGTAAAGACTGTATGAATAATGTATTATATGTTAAAAGGGAGCAAAAATGCAAATTTAATAAGGTTCAATCTATGTTTATATCTTTGTATCCAAATTAAGGAAGGTATGTCATGATTATGAGAGACAGCAATTATAGGAAAGCCAAGCGTATGCTCTCACTTAACATCATTCGAGCTCTTAGCTATTCAAGAGAGTATGAAAGAAGATTCATCTAAGCTTTCTAAGTTTCCTTCTTTTGGTTCTGTAACCAGTATTTACACTATTGTTTTTACTTTTCAGAAGGCAGGCTGGGATAAGTGTTGAAACCTGTGCTGCTCCATTTCACTACATTTTTTGTCAGACTTCTAAACTTCCAGAGCACAGACTACATTAAAGACCAGGAGAACTTAAATGATGATTTCGGGGGTGAATTAACTGCATTATCCCTGTCACACATCAGCAGGTATCACAGGTGGTCAGCTTTACTGATTTAGGGGGCTGGTTTATTTGAGAATCTTGATTTCCTAAAAATCCTTGATAATCTGACAATTTACTGAAAACATGTCAGACTAATTGTACTGTACTTTCCAACATTCATCTCTACTCATTTTTAGTGAAAGTAATTTTAAAATGTTATTAATGTAGATCCTTGAATTTGCATAATTTATTTTTCGTTCCCTTTTTACAACAGTGTTTCAAAATTAGGTGGTAACTTCCAGCATGTATAATTACACATACTTCACATAGCATGAAGAATCAGGGAAAATACTCATCAATTCATTAGTCCAGTGAGTGCATATTATGTGTATGTAATAGCAAATAAGGCAGTCACAATTTCTATAGCTAGGAGTTTATAGTCTATTAAAGGAGACAATTAAACTAGTGATCATAATCTTAGTAGATAAGGGTTATAATAAGTAATCACAGACCACACCTGGACACATTGCAGAACCACAGATGTGTTCCCTCCATATCCTATGACTGTCCAAAAAGGTCAAGGTCAATTCCAAAGGCTGTACCACTTTAAAAAGAATAAGACTGGGAAAATGCGACATGAATCCTACCATACCTTTTAAAAATAAAATGTCATTTAAACCAGGCAGATCTTTTTTTTAAATCTCTAAAGTGGAAACAATAAAAAAAGAAGTGTATCTCCATGAAAGAAGACATCACTGGGGCTTCATTCAACAATTCAGACCTAGCTTAGTGCCTGTCGTAGTAAGGGCGAGACAGTATTTCTGAAATAATGAATGGATAAAATCACTAGTGATACATACTGAAATTTCTCTATTTCCACGTCTCAATTCTATGATGTTTTATGAAATGTAACTTGTCTGCATTATTATTGTTGCTTCAAGTTATCATATGTTAAATACTTAGTGTGATATTAAAATTTTTGGTACCCTTAGGAGGAAGTTATAATATATGAGTTAACAGGCTTATAGAGGTTAAAAAACTTGCTAAAGGTCACATATGCAATAAAGGTCAAATCTGAGATACATACTCTCATCTGTCTGACTCATCTCATCTGACATGACCCACTGTCTTTCCATGACATAAAGTTCCATCAACTAAGGCAATAAATGAATTCTTCCAACCCATATGTTATTTTATGACTCAGTGAAAATAAACCGGCTTAGCAGCAGCTGTCTCCATATAAACTTACTGAAAATGTTACTATGATCAGAAGTTAGAAATGAAAAATACCTCTCACAACTCATTTCCTAGCTAGAGGACATAACACTTAGTCTAAATGCCAAGGATTGTTCCCTTGCAGAGCAGGCTGGATGCCTGGATGCAGCACTATATCTTATTTTGCAGAAAATAACCTTTCAAGGAAGAATAAATGCTTCTCAATGATGATATGAACTCTCTTACAAATAAATTCACCCCTCATTTGTCAAGCTTAAATTAACATTGGGAGATATACGGTGCTTTCCAGAGGGACTGAAAGTCCTGCCTTTGAGACAACCTTGTTCTCTTCTGATACATTTTAAAGTTAATAAGCATATATTAAAATAAGAATCTACCTAAGGACCTGTATTATGTTAGACACTTTAGATGATTTTCCTTAAAAGGAAATAATATGTAAGACTTGGAACTTAGTATTGAGTAACAGAGTAGTAGTTCAGGATACATAACATAAGATACAATTAGAGCATTTAACAAAATATTTGATTTTAGGATAACTACAAGAAATGCACTGGGACTACAGTAAAAGGAGAAAGTAAGGCAGAGCTATAAATCAGAGGTGGACATTCTTATGTGATTTGAGATCCAAACTTGCATAGTAGAAAAAGTTTTAGACTGAAATTCCTAAGATTTGGTTCATAACCATCCAGCTCTATGAACTTACATATTCACCTTTTCATTCATTCTTTTCATTCATTACTTCATGGATGGTATAAAATTTTATGAATACTTGCTATGGACCATGCATTATCCTAGGCACTGGATGTATTTTAGTGAATAAAATATGTATGGTCCTTGCCTTTATGGAGTTAGCAGTGGTCCAATAAACAAATGAAAAACAATAATCTACTTATCTGTCTACTAATCCCCCCAATCCCTTCCAGTCTCCTTCACTCCCTTTTTAGATAGATAGATAGATAGATAGATAGATAGAGATACACACAGAGGTGTATTCATAGGTATGTGTGTATAAAATGTACCTGTTTTAATTCATATTTTGAAACTGTGGTAAATAAATAGAAACAACAGAAAGTAAACAAGAAATAACAAGAGAAAGTATATGGGTAAAGCTACCTAGATAGAATGGTCAGGAAAGATGTTGCTGAAAAGCGACATGAGGAACTTGAGGAATGTGAGAATTCCTGGTGTGCCAAGGGCAGGGGCTGCAGAATTCCAGAGAGAAGGAAGAACACATGTGAAGGCTCTGAGATGAAGGCAATCTTGGGGTGTTCAAGGACATTAAAGGGTCTACTGTTGCTGGAAAAAGGAAAAGGTAGCCCAAGGTGAGTTAAATCCAAGGTCAGACAAAGACAGACTCATAATGGATTTATGACCTAGAAAAGTATTGGTACATTATTCTAAGTGCAAAAAGAAGTGATTTTAGAGAGTAATTTATGATTTCAAAGATTTTGATGGCTTGTAAGTGGAGAATGGATTGGAGGGAGTTTATGGTGGAAGTAAGACAAAGGATCTTGTTGTAGTGCCAGGCAGCTGAGAATGGCGGCTTAAATTAAAATGGTGACAGTGAAAACAGGCAACAATGAATATAGTTTATACACACACACACACACACACACACACACACACACATACTTGGAGGAAGAAAAGTAGAACAATATACTTGATCAGTCTGTTGCTTCTATTCTCTATGAAAACTTTCAAGTCCGCTATTTGTGATATTCTCTTATTCTCTTTGAAAAAAACTATAAGAGAAGTTATTAAGGAAAATTAGAACATCAGACATCATCAAGAAAGTGTTAGTGCTACTTCTGCATCAAATAAAATTGGTCTGATCCTAACTAGATTAGCCAGATTTATTCACTTTCCTCACCTGTGACTAGAGTTCATAAATACCATTTTTGAATTTGCTACATTCCAATCCTTGCACTGCTACATTTTAATGATAATGTAAATAGCTTTTATTAAAAGTATTTGGGTTATATTCTAATGTTTTAGGATTTGAGGAAAATTTTTGAAAAAAAAAAACTTAATGAGAATATCCTCAGTAGACCACCTGTATATTATTTATGTGATTTTTCAGAAAATGCATCATAAAATTATTTGGGCTTCAAAGGAGAAAGTTCATCCTATAAAAAGTACCTCTCTCTTCATAAATTCTCTCATGATCCAATATTTCACTGATTTCTAATCTTATAATTGTGCCACATAAAGGTAAAATCTGCCATTAGCATTTTTTATTTCTTTATGCTTTGAGAAATATAAAAAATTGGGAATTTGTAGGAGATATTAATAAAATAATTTTAAAATTGCCAGTTATTTCTTGAAAGTATTTTTTCTTAAATTATGTTTGACATACAATGTTATATTAATTTCAGGTGTATAACATAGTGACACAACAATTCTATACATTACATAATTCCTACCATGATAAGTGAAGTTATCTTCTGTCACCAAAGCTATTATAATATTATTGACTCTATTCCCTATGCTGTACTTTTCATCCCCACACCTTATTTATTTTATAACTGGACGTTTGTACCTCTAACTCCCCTTCACCTATTTCACTCATCCCCTAACCCCCTACCCTTGGGCAACAACTGGTTTGCTGTATTTATAACTGTTTCTGCTTTTGTTCTGTTTGTTTTTTTAGATTCCACATATGAGTCAGATCATATAGTAGTCATCTTTCTCTGACTTATTTCACTTAGCATAATACGTTCTAGGTCCACCCATATTGTTGCAAACGGCAAGAGTTCATTCTTTTTTATGGCTGAGTACTATTCCATTATATTTTACCATATCTTCATTCTCCATTCATCTATCCAGAACACTTGGGTTGCTTCCATATCTTGGCTTTTGTAAAGAATGCTGCAATGAACACAGAGGTACATATATCTTTATGAATTAGTGTTTTCGTCTTCTTCAGGTAAATGCTCAGTAGTAGAACTACTAGATCATATGGTACTTCTCCTTTTACCTTATTGAGGAATTTCTGTGCTACTTCCCACAGTGGCTGCACAATTTACATTCTACCAACAGTGCACAAGGGTTCCCTTTTCTCCTCATCTTCACCAGCATTTGTTATTTCCTACCTCTTTGATACTAGCCATTCTGACTGGTGTAGGATGATATCTCACTGTGGTTTTGATTTGAATTTCCCTTATGATTAGTAATATTGGGCAACTTTTCACATGTTTATTGGCCATCTGCACGTCATCTTGGAAAAATGTCTATTGAGGTCCTCTGACCAAATTAAAAGGTTTTGTCTTATTGTAGCCATGAATAGTTACCACATCTTAACAAAAATTAATATAGAATTAACACAGCAGGGGCGCCTGGGTGGCACAGCGGTTAAGCGTCTGCCTTCGGCTCAGGGCGTGATCCCGGCGTTGTGGGATCGAGCCCCACATCAGGCTCCTCTGCTATGAGCCTGCTTCTTCCTCTCCCACTCCCCCTGCTTGTGTTCCCTCTCTCGCTGGCTGTTTCTATCTCTGTCAAATAAATAAATAAAATTTAAAAAAAAAAAAGAATTAACACAGCGGTTTTTATTCAAAAGCTCACGTGTTAGATGTTGGGTAAAGGGAAAATATTCCATTTTCAATCATGGGGTTCTATTTTGAAAATCCTCTATGGTGAACCAATTTTTTGTTGAACAATTCAGCATTTGTAACCCTCTATGCATAATGTTAAAATTCTGTAACAAATGAGCAAAAATTTGACCCTATGGAAATTACTTCATAATTTATAACAACAACAACAACAATAATAATAATAATCCCAAATCATCTACAGTCCCTAGAATTGCCCTATAAATTCTCAGGAAAATTAAGACATTTTCTTTTCTTTTTAAGATTTTTTTATTTTTTAATTTTTTTTGGAGCGAGAGAGAGCACGTGAGCAGGGGAAAGGGCAGAGGGAGAGGCAGAGAATCTCAAGCAGACTCCACACTCAGCACAGAGCCAGATGTAGGGCTTGATCTCATGACCCTGAGATCATGAGCTGAGCCAAAACCATAAATTGGATGCTTAACTGAGCCACCCAGTCTCCCCAAATTAAGATACTTTCTATTCTCTTAACAGCAAGCATTGTTTGAAAGCCTCACAGTACAGAATTCAGAAATGCCAAACATGTTTCTTCTCATAAGTCTGTTAGAAAAAGCAGGATCTATATTTCATATAGGCATTGGCCCAGGGTATAAAATTATTGTTCAGATAACCCAATCCCCCTTTAAAGGGTTTATTGATTTACCTTGTTCTGAATGACAGCCTAATTTTCTTAAAGTGATTTCAGGATAAAAAAAACAAAAACAAAAACATCAAGGTCATGTCTACAGTGAAGATGGGACTGTACCACAGGTTTAACCTTAAGGAGGAGGCGGGTTTCAAAAGCTTGGCTCACTTCCTAGAAACCAGTTAAAAATCCACTCAGGCCTTAATATACATGATATACGAACAGTATTTCTAGCTAAAAACTGAGTTTAGATTTTTAAGTTAAAATCACAACATTATATTTTCCTTGCTATATGAGAAAAAGGAAAGACTCTAAAATATCTAAAATGTCTCTTAATTGATTCCATCTTTGTGGCAGTGGCAGAAAGGTAAACCCCACTGAATCTTGCATATGAAATTGGTAAATGGTATAAGGAGGAGGCAGGAAAGAAAGAAAATTGGAAGAGGAGAAACAGAAATGGACAAAGGAAATCCAACTCTCATGATAACACTTTTTTTTTTTCCATATGTGTCCAAGAACAGCACATACACCTGTGAACTCATTTACATATGCACTTAAATAAAACAACAGAAGGCTGCAAATGTCACTTTGCACATGTTAAATTAGTAAAAGAAAAATCACGGTAATTACTTTTCATTTACTTAGCATTTTACCATTGAATTGAAGACTAAGAACACAAAAATAATGCGCATTAATATAAATATCATTTCCAAGAAAGGATGCTATTGGATTGTTTTTCTTTGTGAAAGGGAGATTCTCAAGGAAACCAAATCACTTGAGAAATAGCTTGTGAGAGCACATGGCAGCTGCCACCTGCAATCCATTCTTCAACCACAGCCAGAGACAAATAAAATAGACATTTATTTATTGTATCTGAGGAAATTATAAATTGCAGAGCACATCCCACAATATTTAGAACTCCCAGAACTGGGTTCTTTTTCATTTTTGTTTCATTTTGTTTTTGTTTTGTTGTTGCTGTTATCCTCCTGATGATGCCCAGTGAAACTGACAAGATGAAAAGGGCTGGGGCAACTGTTTATGGGAGCAAGAAAAAAGGAGCAGATGAGGCTACGGTATTTCATTTTGCAACCATAGCACAGGGAGAGAAGTATTTAAAGGAGGAAGGAGCTCTTGCTAGCTGAGAAAAGGAAATAAAAGAAAAACCAGAGTCTGAACACATTGGCAAGTCCTTGGGACTGAGAGAAAGCCAAGTAGGTTCCAAGAGACCATGGTCAACAGTACAAAATGTGCCTAATAATTTCCACTCTACAGTTATTGTGAGGCTAAAAAAACATGTAGAATAGATGTCCAGAACATCATACATACTAAGTTAATAATGATAATCCTCATTCCTTAACAGATTATTTTTTTAAATTGTGCTTATACATAGTTTTTATTGATTGGAGAGTGATTGGCAATATCGGAGATTTCAGAATCCAAAAGAAAGATGGAAGCATTCAGCAATCAGAAATTTAACGGCCATGTGAATGAGGAACTTCAGTACCAAGGTATTCTTCAAAGCCAAACTGAGGCCCATTGAGGAGATGGTAAGAATACTAGAATTGTAAATGAATTCTGAAACTGTAAAACACCAAGAAGAAAACATAGGGGAAAAGGCATCTTGGAACAGAGGCCTTGGCAAGAATTTCTTGGATAGGACTCTAGAAGCTCAGGCAACAAAAACAAAAAACAGACAAATAGGACTACATCATGCGTATGCAAAGGTGTTCAAAATCATGGAAATGCAAACTGAAACCACACTATAACTGTTAGGATGACTAGTATCCAAAAAAAAAAAAAAAAAAAAGATAACAGATATTGGCAAGGGAGAAAGGGAACCCCTTTGGTGGTAATGTACATTGTACATAAATGTAAATAAATGAAAAACAGAACATAGATTCCCTCCAGCCTTATGCATAGAACCACTCTATGATCCAGCAATGCCACTTCATGTATATACCCAAGAACTGAAATCAGGATCTTGAGATATCTGTGCTGCAGCATTATTTATAATAGCAAAGACACAGGTAATCTAAATGTCCATAGACAAATGAATGGATAAACAAAATGTGGTATGTCCATAAAAGGGAATATTACTAAGCTTAAAAAAATCATGCCATTTTGCACCACATGGAGGAACTTGGGGGACATTATACTAAGTGAAATAAACCAGACATAGAACAAATACTATAGAATCACACTTACTGTATAAGGAATCTAAAATTAACTCATAGAAGCAGAGAATAGAAAGTGGTTACCAGAAGCTAGGAGAAGGGGAAATCTGGAGGTGTTGGTCAAAGGATACATAGTTGCGGTTATACACGACAAGTCAATCCTAGAAATCCACTGCTAAGGCAATGCTGCTCAACTGCATGCAATTTTGCCCTCCGTGGAACATTATGTCTGGAGACATTTTAGATGATACAACTGAAGGTATGTGTCACATCTGCTCAACGTCCTACAATGCACGGGACAGGACCTCATGACAGGATTATCTGGAAAAAATGTCAAGATTGCCAAGTTTGGAAACCCTGGGCTAAAAGGCTCAAGAGAAGGTTTATTAATTTTAGGATTAAATAAAATGAGGTGTTCACTTAAATATATAGGAGACACACAATCTAGCTGAAGAAACAAGATCTCTAAGAAGGCAGAATTTGTAAATTAAAAAAAAAAAAAAAAGAAGAAGAAGAAGCCTGTTCCCACGAGTCCTGCCCCTGCCCCCTGCTAGAGACACTGAGGGTTGGTCCCTCTAGAACCAAGTGGAAAGACTAATGCTGGGGCAGAGACTGAACATGGGATAGCTACATTGCCACACTGGTTTTTGTAGAGACAGAAACAGAATGTTCTCATAGACACAGAGAGCAAAGATGTAGATTTTTTTTAAATGGCACTTCTCCCTTAGGAAGAAAGATTCAGACATACAATCTTCATATAAGGCTATTGCTCAAAAGGTTAATGAAAGAGGTATTTGATAGTTTTTAAAATTGAAAGGGACTGTTTGTATCGGATATACCATCTATAACACAAGCCTCCATTATATTGTTTGGTAAGGATTTTTCCCTTTATTAAGTGGTAACTGATGAAGTGGTAAATCAGAAATTTTAAGGAGAGAGAAGTCTGAGACTTAATCATAACCCCTTTAATCACTTGCTATGTAATGCTGGAAAACTCATTTAATCTTAAGGGGCCTTATCCCAAACAGTTCTTTTAAAGCTACTGACTTAATTAAATAAAAATAATAAATTAAATACAATGGGATATGCTAATGTATACAGTAACCATATAACAACTATAATTTTTCTTGCCATAAGATAAAAATTAATGAATTCATTGTGGCTTCCCAAAAATAATAAATTGGACAAACAAAAATGATAATTTTAACTCTATTTTCATTAAGTATTTTATTGTGCTCAGGGAAACTAATTTTGCCATACTGGTAAATGTGCAACTACTTCTAAAGGGACTAAAGACTTAAGCAGAATATTTGCCTCAGTAAGCAAGAAAAAGTTGGGCTCACTGCACAGTTCAGAACATATAATAATGCAATTCTTTGTCAGCACTGTCTAAGTGGGTTCAATATTTGTATAGAACTATACTGCATAATATTTAATAAATCACACACTATGAGAGACAACTTTCAATAAAAATGCAACTGTTCCAGAATATATTTTGCTGAAATCCCATTCCCTCACAACATTGGTTGTCAGTCTATTAATAAGTTCCATGCATGCCAAATAGAGTGTCCTTCTTTTCCTGCTAAGAGCAAGTAAAAAGGAAAAGAAAAATAAATGTCCCTTACTATTGCTTTGAAAACTAAATTAAACTACTTCCTCCTCACTTACTAAGCCTGCTGACTATATCAGTAAGCTTTGTGTCTTACAATCATTAGTAAGTCCTAATGTTCTGGAAAATTTTGTACACATGTATCAACTAGTTTAGGGTGATATTCAGAAAATAGGACTCTTCTTAGATCCCCTGCATAAAAATACCACCTGTTCAGTGTGTCCATTGTAGTCGCCCTACATTTAAAATGACATCCAAGAAAAAACATTAGTGTCTTGGGTACTGAATATCTTAAATTTACTTAGAAAGTTTGTGTGTGTGTGTGTGTGTGTGTGTGTGTGTGTGTGTGTGTGTGTGTGATGTTTACATGAAAGACTACTTTGGTCAAGAAAGAAAAATCCTTAGGACTTTAGCATCTAGTGTTTTGTTATATCTGAATAGCAATGACTTCCAAATCAAAATGTCATATGCAGATATGTTCATAGTAGTGTTATTTATAAGAACAGATGTGAGGAATAACCTAATTCATCAACAAAATTATAACTATGAAAATTAACAGTGTTGTACAAGGAGAATATCTGCAGTCCAAGGACAAAAATCTTAGATACAGTGTAGAAAGAAAATATACTAAAACCACTAGTAATACATTAAATAATAAATAGACAAGATCTATAGGAAGAAAATATTAAAAATCTACAGAAATAAAAAAGGGGACTTGAACAGACTCAAACATGGAAAATTCACAGTAGTAAATATGTCAATTATTTCAATTACTCTAAATTAATACTAATTGAATGCACATTAATTACCATATGGACAGGATTTTATAACATATTTTTCAATTATTCAAAAATTCTTTAGGATAAAAATACAAAAAATAGCCTTGGAGTTTTTTGAGAAGGAAGAATAATGAGGGAGAACTAGCTTTAGTGGAAAATGGAAATTCATTATGAAAATACATTAATTCAGATTGGCACTGGCTTAATTACAGGAGAGACAGCTACAAAGAAGCCAGCATACTCAAAATCAGTACAGGAAGCTGGAGGCTGGATTATTCAATCAGAGGTTCAGGTAACAAATACTTAGCCTTTTTGAGAAAAATATAAATACTAATTTCACATAAACCAAAATGAGTATCTCATTGGTTAATTTTCTTATATGAAATGAAATGAAAATCTAAAACTGTTGGTAACATTTCTTTAAGTAATTTTTAAGTGAAGGGGGTTTTCTATAAATTAATTAAAAACGCCAGAAATCAAAACAGGTTTACAAATCTGTCAATACAAATATAAAATATCTAGCCTGAAATAAACGTATGTATGCGTGTGTGTGTGCATGCATCCAAATGACAGCAAAACTAGGAAGAATTCTAAGGCAACAATCTGATAGGTGATCTACTGGACGGGTAGGCCTTTGATAGGATAGGTGAGACAGATTCAGGGCTTACAACACTGGAGTCTACTGGGCCTGGGTTCCTATGCTGATATGACTGATCTTAAATAGGTAACTATCTGAAGCTTCAGCTCATACCTAAAATGGGGAAGATAACATCATGAGTTAACTTATGATGTCTATAAGGTTATTGAGACCATAATAATCTTCACATATGATAATAACATAATTGCTATTTTTAAAAATTATATACTTAAGGTTAATAGCAGTGAAGCTCTGTGACTTCTCTTGTACCAGCGACTTGTACCAGAGTGGCAACCCCCATCTGATGGTTTGACTCCAAGCCTTGTGTTGCCTGTATAAACACTGTATTTTTTTTTCTTTTTTTAAAGATTTATTTATTTATTTATTTATTTATAGAGAGTGTGAATGGGGGAGGGGCAGAGGAAGAGTGTCTCAAGTAGACTCCCCACAACCCTGGAACCCAATGTGGGGCTGGATCCCACCACCCTGAGATCATGACCAAGAGTCCAACACTCAACCAGTTGAGCCACCCAGGTGCCCCCTGAATCATCTTTTAAGAAGAAAAAATGTTTAAGTCCCTTTAAGACTTCTTCCTTTGACTTGACTGATGAATTCTGTAATATAGATACATTGTTTCAGAATTATTTTCCCACTGATGAGCCTCACCTCTTCCAGGCACCAGAATCCAATTTAAACTAGTTCCTGTGAAGACCCAGAATGTATACAAAGGGTTTTTCCCCCCACCTTGCATTTTTCAAGGCAAAGAAAATACAAGATAGGAGCAAAATAGATACTTTGTTTTTTTCTATTGTACATTTAAACGCTGTATTTTTAACCACGAAAATGAAAATGCAAGATTAGGTCAAGTAACTTCTCTAAGGAACATTAACTAGACTACATTTGACTCTAGACTACATTTTACTCTTTCAAATTAAATTTACACCATCATTTTTAACTATAGTCATTTACTGGAAATAGATTGCTGTAATTGATGTGGGAAACAAAGGCAGAAAAACAACTATTAAATTTCCTTACTACCGGGGGCCTGGGTGGCTCAGTCAGTTAAACATCTGCCTTCCAGCTTAGGTCATGATCCCAGAGTCTCGGGATCAAGTCCAGCACCAGGTTCCCTGGTCAGCAGGGAGTCTGCTTCTCCCTCTGTCCCTACCCTCTATACTTGTGCTAGATAATACGCGCTCTTTGAGGCCGCACTCTCTCTCTCGCTCTCTCTCGCATAACTAAACAAACAAACAAACAAATAAATAAATACATTTCCTTACTACCTAGAGCCCATTGACAAGTCCTTGAAACAGGCAGAGTAACATTCCTCTAAGGACTCAGCTGCCTCGATGTTAATACTTTTTTAAGGCTAAAAGGCAATCTTAGCCCAAACCCAGGATCCTGTTAGTCTACTTTAACATATAAAAATCCCTTTGGAAACCTTCTGTATCTCTACCCCCCACGATACATGTTGGCAAACATCCCCCCAGTTTATGACCCACTGATAAACATCTGACTCTGGTTTTACTAGACAGTAATGAATGACCTTTTTCTAACAATAGCTACCCTCCTCTAGGTCCTGGAAACCTTGTTTCCAAAATTCCTTAGAGACTTACACTATTCCTAACCACCTCTCAACTTGAAAGTCTACAATGGGCCACTCCTCATAACCCCAGAGCAGGTCTTTCTGCCCATGGATCCTATCCCCGTGCTTTAATAAAATCACCTATTTGCACCAAAGACATCTCAAGAATTCTTTCTTGGCGGTTGGCTTCGAACCCTAAGGTCTTTCCTACATCATAATGAAATATATTTTAGTTTCTTAAAAATTATTTCAGAATACAGCCAGATAAATATACAACTGGTTGCAGTTCTCTACATGATTAGTATCCTACCATTAGAATTTTAAAGTGAAAAGTTCATGGCCAAAAGATAGGAGATCTGATCAGTAAGTAAGGCTTACAAGTGAAATTCTCTTTCTTCTCCTTTTTTTTTTTTTTTTTTTTTTAGGACAAGATTTTTCAAGATTCATGACTTAGGCCAAAAGAATATATACATTTTTTAAAGTCTAGGAAGAAATCAGGTGCCTCTTCAGTATAGCACTAACAAAACACAATTCCTCAAATAGTGAACATGACCATCTTACCAATAAAACCAATGAGGTGTAGCTGTTGGCAGTTATCACAAAATGTGCCTGCTTAAAATAAACCAAAACATTCTACCCTCCCACTCACAAATCTAAATGCATGTACATATCTGAGGGTGGCCATTTTTAGAGCAGAGACTAAAAAAAAGAAAAAGAGTCATTGACAGTTTCCTCTAACAATTCAAAACAATGGAAGCATTAATTGTGACCCCAAGGGTTAGCTCTATAATAATGCACAGCTCATTTAAAAGTAAATCATTAATGCCAATCAGGAAAGCAGTGAGTCCAGACAGCATTAATTTTTTATTCCAGGGATAGGATTGAAAAGTTGAAGTATACTTGAGTACCACTGAAAACAACTGGGCACAAGAACAATAAGTGGCTAATTTGGAAGACGGTTATAATTGACGCATGAGTGGAACGCACTGCCTTTTTTTCTTTTTGGTTCTGGATAACCTGCGCTCAAGCATTGCTTGACCTAACTCCCTCAATCTACTGATGAGAAAGCTGAAGTCAAAAAGAACATTTTCCAAGGTCACAAAGCGGCTACTGTCTGAGCTGTATCTCAAACACACATCTCCTGATTTCCCTCTCTAGTGCTACACTTTGCTTCCTGCCAGTATCAGGTCAATGAGATTCTAGTTCACCAGGTACTTAAACCCAGCCTTTCTGCTTAAAGGGAAATGAGTCTAATGAAAACCTCAAGTATGACTATATTTTCTGAGCACTTTGAAACCTAGGGTTGGAAAATGGGACACAACAAACACTTGACTATCCAGGAAAATATGATGTATACTCAAGTTCTAATGGTGCAAAGTTATACTTTCAACCTTTGCCTCCCCATTCCTCTCATCTACTTTTTGTCCCTTTCATTTCTCATGAGGAAAGCTGAGTTTCTGCCTTATGCTATCACATCAATACTACAGAGCAGAGGAGCTGCAGGATAATAGACATCTGTGGTTTTGCTGCCCCACCTCTATTTTCCCTCCCAGAAAAACAGTATTATTTTATTTATTTAGGGGAATGGAATCACTCTTGTATGACTTTCTGTCATATGGAAAGCTGGTCAGTCAGAGGGTTCCCTCCCTTTGTTATGGTAATTCATTCAGTGATGAATACATGGACCCAATCTTTCTTTCAGAGCATATTCCACGGTTCTTCAAGAAGTGGTGGAAAAAAGGGTATTCTCCTGCTGCAGATGTTGCTAATTTGCAGAGATTGGTTTCTGGACCTTCCAGAATGTCATTTTTCTCCACATGGAGAGAGACAACTTGAGAATAAAACTACAAGGGGAAAGACTAAAGAAACACCCACCAAATCCTGAGGACATTCTTTGAGTTCCTGCCATGCCTGAGGCCAGGAAGATACACTCTCAGTGAGACCAATAAACTCCCTCTTTATGATGACAAGCTGGGAGTTGAGTTCCTATTACTTTCAAGCAAATAATTCCAGACAACTACCAGCAGTGAAACTAGTGATTACAAACGTGAGAAAAAACCACAGTGGGGCAGGATGTATGCCCCTTTGAAGGCAGGATTGAGTCCCTCCAGGACTCAATACAGTACTTGCCATTCTGACATTGGTGTTAGTTATTGCCAGTTTTGCTGCTTTCCAGTTCTCATTTCTATAAAGGTTAATTAATAAAATCATAGAGAAAAGTATTCATCCCATGATTTTTCTTCATTCTTTGAGCTTTTGCACTGGAGAGCTTACTGCCCTGAAAGGAGTCAGAAGATTTGAGTTTTAGGGTACATGAATTGCTAAGAAGTCAACTCTGTGCAGCCAATGCAAATAGCAGCCTTCTCGAGGCCATTGCTGAATCCCTAGAGTCCAGCTGTCTCTTTAGATGGTGCATTTCATATTTTTGGCTAAGCTTATTTATCACTTACTGTATATGCTGAGGTCTCTGGGTTACTGGGAGTTAAATGTTCTTAGGAATCTGGACAGCAAGTCAGAACCCTTAGGTACAAAAATCATCTCTTTGAATGTACAAACTCTTGCGTCCTCCCCACCGTGATCCCTATTCTATAGAGTGCAGAGTCTAATTCCTTTAACATAGCATTAAAATCACATGTTTAAATTGATATATTCAAGAACACATAATTTGGGGAGCTGAGATACTTTGCATTTTGAGTATGCAGATGAATATTTACAAGATCCTCATGGTCAATATTAATAATGCCATTTAACATGTACATAGCATTTTCCCATTATTAAAGAATGCTTCTATATGTTATCTCATTGTATCCTCAGCACAAGAAAAAAGAAAAAAAATTGTGCAGGAAAAGTGATGATAGGGCTGAAAAGGTTAAGTGACTTGTGGGAAGCCAGAGAGTAAGTGAATAATGAGAGCTCAGACTAGAAAAAACAGAAGCATAAGTCAGTTCATGGATTCTTTCCAACATTCTTTCCTCCTTTCCCCAATCTTTCAATAGGATACCAGTTTTTGTTTAGTTTAGCTTTTTAGCTAAAACATTCCTTCAGCACCTACATAGTAGTAGTAACACTAAAAAAAAAAAAAAAAAAAATGTCTTGACCTCCAAACTTTGAGGATAAGAACTTTTTTTAATGAGTCATCCTGTGGGTACTGCCCTTCCCATGATTCAAATCAATCTGTCTCCGAGGGAAACCTCTCTTCTCAGTCAGAGGAAAAGATTCAATAAGATAATTTCCTCTTAATTTCATAGCTTTTAAATACGCTGCTGGAAAATTAAAGCACGTCAAAATGGCACCTGCATTCATTTTAAGTTCACATCTGAACGTTAACATCGGGCTGTGCTCAGGGCAGGTCTCATCTAATTCTCTCTTTCCTCCTTCTCCGAGGCTGAAGAGGCTTCTTTAGAAACCTTCATCTCTCTGATATAAAGGCTTTGGTACCATTTCCTCTGCAAGCTCAACCTCTGTTTTCAGGTATGTGTAATGAGATTCTTCTTTATAAAAATCAGTGACTATGGGCTGCACAGGAAGGAGTTACGTGCAGACATAGACAGTTACATACCATACTACTTAGGGGAAAGCTCTTCTTTCCCTGCAGTTCTCCATCTCATCTGTAGGTCCCAGCTTTTACTAGAACCCATTGATTTGTTCTTGCCCTCTTAAATCTGTGCCCCATGCCCCCCAAATCCACCTAAGCCTCATTTTTCAAACAGCTTCTGTTCACCCACAGATCTTCCTGTTTAGGAACTGTGGAGACCTCACACACACTGTGAATGCAATTAATTAAATTCTTCTAGGGAATAAGTTTTTGCATTTCCCAAATGTTTGGTGAATGATCAGACTGCCTATTACACTTAGAAATCTACTTAAAATTTTCTTACAAACACCCTGAAACATAGGAAAAAACTGATTCTAAACATGATCATCACATTATATATAATAGTAAAAAAAATTATATTAAAAAAAAGAAGAAACATCCAATTGGATTGTTAAGTATAGCTACTCAATGGAAACAGCTTAGACATTAAGCAGATATTTGCACAACACTTTTACTATGGCAAAAATTATAATAGTAAGGGAAAATTATTTATAAAACCTAATAAACAATATTCTAAATATGTACATAGGAAAAAGACTACATGGAATACATCAAAAAGTTAAAAGTAATTAACTCTGCAGCGCAAGATTAAATGTTTATTTTTTTATTTTAGAACATTTTATTTTTCCTAATTCTTTTTCAAATAATTTAGGTTTTTTCTTTAACTGAATTTCTCATTTGTTCAAAGTCTTAACTGTCTCTCACAAGTGTATCTTGATTTGGCTGCAGGATTTTAGATCAAAAGCAATTTTTGTTTTTTACTCTAGATATATTACACCATTGTCTTCTGCCAAGTTTCTGCCGTTTTGATGAATGATTGTAATCTAATTCTTTTCTGAAGACAAACTTTGTTGTTTATTTTTTCCAGATATTTTTAAGATTTTGTAAAATTTTTTCTCAATGTTACATGTTATCTACAAATAAGTCTTATAATTGTTTTCTTATATACCAGTATATGAACTCCTATGAAGATTTGGATTTTTCATCAAAATTGGTAAATTTTTAAAAATAATTTTATTCCTTTGAGTATTTTATTTCCTCTAGTATCCCTTTTTTTCTCTAGAAAACTTTATAGAGTTATATTGGGATCTCATTTTCCTTTTCTGATTGTCAGTAGAAACTTTAATTTGTATATTCTATTTTATAAATCTGTATTCCAGCTTAATTCCTTCTGCTATTCAGGAATTTTTAAACATTATTATTTATTTTAAAATCAAGATGTTTAAGTGTATGCCTTTAAAAAATCTCTTTAGGTACATTTAAAAAAAAAGAATTATATAAGAAATGTCCATGATAAACTCTTTTATGGCTGTGATAGCTTCCCTTGTCTCTAAAGCTAACAACTGCATTTACTTTAAAGTCTCCTTTGTGCCTTGACTTTTTTAAGTTTTGTTCAATTTAGTTTTGATTTTGGTGCTTCTCATCTATTGACTGATTGTTTTTTTTCTTTTTTTCCAGAACTTTTTGGTTTCCATTGATTTGATGCTTACTGTAGCTTTGAAATTCCCTCCTTGGGTATCTGTGGACATTGCTTCAGTTCACTGTAACTTGCATCTGCTGATAGTGAGAAAAGAGCCAAAATTACTGTGGGTAGTGGAGAAAGAGGTATTCTCTGGATTAAAGTTTTCTCCTGGGAATTGGGTATCTACTCTTCCCCTTCTAGTACATGTCTACTTTAGACATGCCTCTCTTTTCCAGCATTATTATTACTTTCTGGTTTTTTAATCAATTAAAAAAAAGTCAAAAAGAAAAATATAATGAATCTATAAATGCCCTTTACTTAGGTTCAAAAATGGTTAAATATCATCATAAATGTTTATTAACCCCAATGTGGGGCTCAAACTCATGACTCCAAGGTCAAGAGTCATATGCTCTAGTGACTGAGCCTGCACCAGCCAGATGCCCCAAATTTCACTATATTTGTAAAAGCATTATTTTAAAATGCAATAGCCAAAAACAAATCTTAGGGAAATGTGAACCTATGTCTCATCAATCCAAGAAATAGAGGCTGATGGATATCTATAATAGGATGGATTTTCAACACAAAGGAAAACTGAGCCACTAGTGTTGTAGCAACACTCAACCTATGCTGTGTTGGTAAGGAGACAAGGGGGGAAGACACAGGTACATGCTGGTTCAGCAACTCCAGCTGTGCAAGGTAACATCTAATCCAAGTATCTGTCTGTAGTCCATTGAGCAGAATCCACAGACTCTAACAAGAATGACAACTTTTCAAAAAGGCACCAGGTGTTGAATGTGTTTCTAAGTTGGCACAAGCTTCAAAGCTTCATTCAACTTCACATGCCAACAACGGATTTATCTTCCAATTGGCAATCAATTCTCAATGAAGCAAAGTAGCTCAAGCTGCAATTCTCCTGTGAGTTAATATTTTATTATTGCCTGAAGATCAGGGAGAGCACAGAAACAAGGGGAAAAAAACATATACTGTATTTTTAAATTAGTGAATTAAATTTCAAAAAATGTGAAAAGAATGATGTGAAATATTTCAGTTTTATAACATATCTATATACCTTTAACTTGGCTAAAATCAAGCTGTCTCTAAAGTTAATTTTCTCCTCCGAAAGGTATGGCTGCAATGTTGATGATAGGGTAAAATTACTGAGCAGTGTGTGACTGTCATTCCTGCAGAAAATGCACTTCTTGAACATACAAGAATATAGAGATTGAAATGTCTAGATTTCTGATAAAACTATCCCTCTCATCTCCCAAACATATGAATCAATTTGTAATTCAAGTGTTTATTTAAGCAGAATTATTTTATGTCCTCCATCAGAAGATGCCCAAACGTTTTTTGAAAGTAGTCTAATTAAAAAGAATAGAGTATAGAAATATTACCAAACTGTTCCTCTATTTGCATCCACTAACATTAAAAAAAAAAAAAACACGCATTAACTGAAAGGACACACCTGCTTAATTGAATGTTTCTGGGTAACTGAAGATTACAGTGAATGTATTTTCTGTTTCAATACAGGTAGTCTGTACAAAGTCTTTCTGGAAAGACTCAGTGCACATTCTTACTTAGAGGGAAACTTTATTTTAAGATAGCACTACCTTACAATCCAGCAATTGCACTAGGTATTTACCAAAAGGATAAAAAAAATACAGATTCAAAGGGGTACATACACCCTGATGTTTATAGCAGCATTATCAACATTAGCCAAACTATGGAAAGAGCCCAAATATCCATTGGCTGATGAATGGATAAAGAAGATGTAGTATATATATTACATATATATATAATATATATATATATAATATATATATATATATATATATATATATATATATATATATATATATATATATATAATGGAATATTACTCAGCCATCAAAAAGAATGAAATCTTGCCATTTGCAATGACATGGATGGAGCTGGAGTATATTATGCCAAGCAAAATAAGTCAGTCAGAGAAGATAAATACCATATGATTTCACTTATTTGTGGAATTTAAGAAACAAAACAGATGAACATACGGGAAGGGAAAAAAGAGAGAGAGGGAAACAAACCATAAGATACTCTTAGTGATAGAGAACAGAGGGTTGATGGAGGGAGGGAGGTGGGGAACAGGCTAAATGGGTGATGGATATTAAGGAGTGCACTTGTTATGATGAGCACTGGGTGTTATAAGTAATAAATCAGTGAATTCTTATCCTGAAACCAATATTGTACTGTATGTTGAGCAACTAGAATTTAATTAAAATCTGGGGAAAAAAAAAGAAGGAAACTTTATAAGCAGGATTTTTCACCTAAGTCCATAGCCTCTCCCTAGTAATCCACATAAAATTGAGGATACCAGTCAACTTGGTTGAGGAGAAATTACACCTTTACTTTTACTAAGCTGTAGCTAAAATTAAGAATTTCTTTCCATTATGAATCCCAGCAACAAATCATAGTATTAGCAGTTCCTGTGGCTTTGTCCCAAGTAGAAAAATATATTTTCCCATCACATTATGGTTGTGAAAGATAACCTAGGTGTGTAGCTTATGCTCACTAGTACATTAAAATCACAGACTTTTTCAGACCCATTGCTAGGTCCTCTTATGTGACTTGTTGTCTATTGCTTTATAGCAAAGTTGGCACAAACTTAGTAGGTTCAAACTACATGGGTCAAGTGTTCAGGCACAGTTTAACTGGGTCCTACGTTCAGGGTCTGACAGGTGGAAAGGAAGCCAGGTCTGTGATCGCATCTGAGGCTGAGGGTCTTGTTTCAAACTCAGATGATTGTCTGCAAAATTCATTTTCCTACAGTTGTAGACTACATGGCGGCTTGCTTCTTCAAGGCTAGCAAGAATGCTTCTCACTTGCTTCCAGTCTCCACAGACTTTCTTTCAAAGGGTTCACCTGACAGGCCAACGCCACTCAGGTTAATCTTTCTTTTGTTTTCTCAAAGTAAACTGATTGTGGACCTACGTACATCTGCAAAAATCTCTTCACCTTTGCCATTTAACCTAATGTAATCACAGAAATGGCCTTCATCATATTTAGACATTCTACTCATACCCAAGGAGAAGGGGGTTATACAAAAGGAAACAGGAATTCTGGGATCATCCTAGAATCCTTCCTACCATATTATGTAATACACTAATGAAGAAGCACATACATTATTTTTGTCCATTTTTCATATATTTCAAATCACAATATTTTTCATAATATTTCAGTATTATAGCTACTTCAATAAATTGGCTCTTTTTTTAGCCTATGCATTTTATTTTATATATTTAAAAATATTATTCTGAGAACTGTTCCATAATTTTACTGCTGTCAAAATGATTTATGGGTAAAAAAAAAGATTAAAAATCCTAGTTCTAAAAGCATACCATTTATTCAATTGCTCAGTGCAAAATTTAAAACTCATCTTGCTTTCACTAATAATCTATATTTAACATATCAGTTTGTCCTGTCAGCTTTCCCTTTCAAACATCTCAAATTTAATCACTTCTATCACTATCCCACCATTCCCCCCAATTATGCCTCTATTATCTCTCACTTTCATTTAAATAGCTTTCTAAATAGCCTTTTTGCTTTTGTTTTTTTCTCCACATATCATTATCTTTTTGAAGAATGTTAATCAAATCAGCTACCACATCTGCCTAGAAGATTCCAGTAGTTTACTAGTCTCCACCAAGAAAAAAAAATATTATTTATTATGTCCATGGAGCAAAGCCTTTGGTGAGATAATGTCCCATACCCTGCTCCCAGCTCTGGAAGATTCCATGTCCTAATCCCCAGAACCTGCAGAAAATTACATGGCAGTATGGACTTTGCAGATACAGGTAAGGTTACAGACATGAAGACAGGGAGATTATCCTGGATTATAAAGGGGGGCTCAATCTAACCACATGAGCCCTTACAGAAGGAAAATTTCCTCTGGCCACAAGCAGAAGAAAGATGAAGTGGAAAAACAGAAGAGAAATCAGAGAGATTCAAAGTGTGAGGAGGATTTGGCTCACTGTGGGTAGCTTTGAAGTTGGAGAAAAGCATCTTCTACCATAGAAGATCTAGCAAAAGATCTTCTAGCATCTTCTAGCATTGTAGATGGCCTCTACAATGACAATCAGCTGACATCCAGAAAAAAAAGGGGGCGAGGGTGGGGGGTGGGGAGAGGATGCAGTCTTAGGACAGCAGGAAACTCAATTACTCTAACAGCTGGAATGAGCTTGGAAGCAGATTCTTCCTCAGAGCCTCTAGAAAGGAATAAAGCCCTGCCAAGAACCTGAATTTAGTCTGGTGACACACTTGTCAGACAGACCTACAGAGCTGTCAGATAATAAATTTGTTTTAAGCCACTAAGTCGGCTGTAATTTCTTACAGAAGCAATAGGAAACAAATTCAACATCCATGGGGGCCTAGGTAAGCAGGCCATCACTAAATTGATTATAAACTCTTTTATTCCTTATTAAAACTACTTAGCCACATGGGCCATCCTGGTTGAGCCTCCAAATTATTGAGCAATATTGTTGAGCAATAACAAATTAATGCAATGAGAGTATTTGCTTTGATACTACCTAGTAGCCAATCAGCAGTCACAATGTGTTTTCCTAGAAAGTGAGCACACACCTGATCAGTATTAGGAAGCTGATATCAATAGATGTACCTTCTTCATTTTCAATTTTACCTTTTTTCATTTGAAGGATAATAGAAACCTTTAAACAATTATAGAAACCAAGTTCTCGGATGTATGCCTTGATTTCTTAAAGAAATGAACAAGGACTTCGAAGCCCAACAGAACTTTGCTCAAATCTTGCTGATTTTGCATAGTGGGCAAATCATTTAAGATTCCAGAGTTCCAGATCCCTAGTTTGTAAAATTAGGACAATCTTTAACAAGGGGAGTAGTTAGAGGAAAATAGAGTAATTACATTAAAAGTTCACTTAGCATAGTGCCCAATGTCTAGGAGGCACTCAAAAAGTGTTGGTTTTCTAACCTGGTCCCAGAAGTTGATAAGAAACATAAGAAATGGTTCTTTTAAAAGTTGCAGGGGGAAATATCACTCATATACAAATTCCAATGGACAGATGGATAAATTACTATGTTCTAAACACTGACTCGATTCTAGCCTTTCAAAACACACTTTTGTTTGCTCTTAAGATTTCCTACATAGCATAGAAACTCATATCACTTCATTCTGCACACACTTCTCTATGATCTCAAAAGTACAATAGTCTACCTAACATTTTATCAATTTTCATCCTTTTACTTTTTATAACAACCTCTGAAGTACCTACAATCTAAAGAGATTATAATCTCTACACGCTTAGTTTAATACCACTTGGCAACCTCTCACCTGAAGTTCATTTCCCAGGTCATAATCTAAAATATTCCCTGCACCTCTAGTTTTTCAAAAACACTTTACAAAACAGAAAAGCTGCAATGTTGATATCATTGTGTCAGGAAGTATATAGATAGCTGTTTCCCAAGTCCTTTTTCAGTTTTTTAGTAAGGTCCTTGACGTAATGAAATCACAAATAATTATAATTCTAAATTCTATTTGACAAAGACCAACTTTTGTCTTAACTTCTGACAAAGGTATCTGTTGGCACAACTGAGCTCAAAGTCTTTTAAGGGTACCAGTGTGAAATCAAAACAAAGATGTCAAAATGAAAACTTCTTTTCCATAGTTAATGGCCATACCTCAAAACAAAACAACTGATGTTCGAATGAATCACACACATTACTTTTTTATTTTCCTGCAACATGCTATTCTTCCTCTTCTAATATAATGAAATTATATAGCTCAATTTTTGTTCATTGATGGCTCATTTCATGTTCATTATAGATAACTCATTGTAAATATCCACCAAAAATGTTTAAAAAAATAGATTAAAAGCCAAGGTACATCTTTTATTTTACTGAGAACTTTCTACTAAATTCACAAAACATTCAAAAAGTTAATATAAAAAGAACATATTTGTTTATGAAAGTAAAACTATCAATCTTTACTTCTAGGAAATTACTAATGATGAAGACAAGATTTTAGCTACAAGGATGTTCAACAGCATCTTTTATAATAGTACAATATAGGAGATTAGTTAATTAAAATGTTAGGCATACATTATTTAATATTAATTAAGGCAAGCTCCATATGATCACAGCAATTGGCTTCTGTACCTTTATATCGTGTTCTTTCCAGTTACTGTATATGGACTGTTTGGCCTCCAAACTTGGGCCCACCTCTCTACACATGCCTCTCTTCTTCACTACCCCTAGCTCAGACTCAGTAGTGGAGCTAAGATTACATCCAGAAACTTGCTAAAAATCATTTAAATGTTTTTATTCAAACTCAACTTAAAATAGCTAACCAACAAGGGTCAGTAAATACACGAGTGCCTGATACTCCACCTCTCCTTGTGGACACCGCTTCAGTAAATTATCCATTCTCTCTTCTATATTATAATCCTTTCAAAGTAAAAACTTGCCACAAAATATATGTGGTTAAAAAAAAAAAACTATTTTAGGAAAACAAGCAAACAAACCTTTTAGCCTCATGGTACCGTCTAGGTATTGTCCAATATTTCTGGTTCATTTTGTAACAAAATTCCTTTAAGGACTTATCCACACTCCAATATTTTTTTTCCCTACTCTCTCCTAGACTCAAATCATCTGTGCTTTCATCTTCAGGGATCTTCTGTAATCACTTTTTTTAAAGTTGCTAGTGACTTTTAGATTACTGAAAGCAACAGTCAGTTCTCAATTCATATCTTACTTTGACCTATGGGCAGAATTCTATGCATTTTTCCCAGCTTTAAGAAACGACTGCCCAATATAATTTTATATATTAAAGTGTAAAATGTGATGATTTGAAATACATTGTGAAATAATACCGGGATCAAGATAATTGAATCATCTACGACCTCACATAGTTACCTAGGTATGTGTGTCTATGGTGAGAATGCTTAAGATCTACCCTCAGCAAATTTCAAGTATACAATACTGTATTATCCTCTTCTCAAAATGCTCTTCACTTGGCTTCCAGAACCTGACCACCTTGTTCCTCCTCCTGCTCAAGGTGCATGACATTCCAGCCTCTCCTCTCCCTGTATTTCCTTCTCATACACCCAACCTCAAAGATGAAGGTCATTAGCAGTGCCCAGGTATTAATTAGAGGACGTCTCTCCTCTGTTGGCTCTCATTCTCTAGAAAATCTCAGCTATTTTATGCCTCTAAATGCTGAAGGTATGCTAAAGACGCCCAAATTAATATAGATAGAACCTCTTCCTTGAATTCTGACTTAGGCAGGGAAGTAACTACTGCCATCTTCATTTGGATATGTAATGGGCAACACCCTGCTTCCCCCAAACCTATTGTCTTCTTCCTCAATATTCCCCTTCTGACTGTAATACCAACTCCTTTAATTTACTCATGCCAAATAAATAAATAAATAAATAAATAAATAAATAAATAAATAAAATTTATTTCCAAAAATCATAAAAGCCATTAAAAAATATATCCAGAACCTAGTAACATATATCCACTGTTACCACCGTGGTCCAAACTATCATCATCTTTTCTTGCCTATTCTATTTTTTTTAACAATTTTGAATTTTATTTTATTTATTTATTTGTTGTTGTTGTAGTGTTCAATGATTCCTTAGTGGCGTGTAACACCCAGTGTTCATCCCAACGTGTGCTCTCCTTAAACCCATCACCCAGTCACCCCATCCCCCTACCCCCCTCCCTTCAGTAACCCTCAGTTTGTTTCCCGGAGTCCAGAGTCTCTCATGGTTTGTCTCCCTCTCTGATTTCTTCCCATTCAGTTTTCCCTCTCTTCTGGAAAACAGTATGTAGGTCCCTCGAGACGTTAAAAATAGAGCTACCCTATGACCCAGCGATTGCACTAATAGGTATTTACCCCAAAGACACAGATGTAGTAAAAAGAAGGGGCACATGCATCCCAATGTTCTTGCCTATTCTATTATTCGAACGTCCTAATTGGTCTCCATGCTTCTTCCCTTGCCCCACCTAGAGTCTATGCTCAGAACAGCAGCTAGACTGATGCTGAATCTCGGTCACATCCCATTTCTTCTCTGATCAAAATTCCTTATTTGTCTCCATGGCCTTAAATAATCTGCTCCCCACTACCACCCTTTTCTGGCTTAGATCCTTAATTCCAATTTGATACAATTCTAAATGTTCCACAAGAAACATATATTGCTATTATAGAAAAAAAGTTCCAATAAATGTTCTAAAATGTTAACATTATCGTCTTTTTCCGTCAAGTGGCTTGCCCTCTAGTAACTATGTGACATCACATCATTTGTTACTTATCGAGAAATGTGGCAGGCATAGAGCGTGGTGATGGTTTCACAGGTGTACGCTTATCTCCAAACTCATATATTAAGTATGTACAGCTTTTTACATGTCAGTCACATCTCAATACAGTAGTTTAAAAGATTTTTGTTTAAGTCTCCTCTGTTCAGATAAAATAATCTATTAGAACCAATAAGATGTGTGTATGCACACATATATATGTGCATACACACACATTAGAGAGAGGTTTTTTGTTTTTTGTTTTTTTTAAGGAGTTAGCTCATACTGTTTTAAGCACGGCGAGTCCAAAATCTACAGGGTAGGGAAAAATTGCAGTTGGAGTCTACACAATCTCTTCGTGTTTGGGAGGTCAGCCTGTTTCTAGTCAGACCTCCAACTCACTGGATGTGGCTGCACATTATGGAGACTAAACTGCTTTATTCAAATACCACTGATCAAAACATTAATCTCAACTAAGACATACCTTCACAGAAACATCTATCATAATGCTTACCAGACATCTAGACAACATGGCCTACCCAAGTTAACACATAACATTAACCATTATAAACATTATGCAACCTTAGGTAAATTAATTAAAATTTTTAATTTTCAGCTTCTTCATTTTCAGAATGAGGACAAGAAAATTTATTTTAGCTGGTTACTGTAGACTTAAATACATAGTATATGCATGTTGTCTGGCCCAGTAACAGAGCAAGTAAACAGCAAATATCACCTGACCTCTCCCTTTCTTCCCAGCCTGTGGTAAAAACCTATTAAACTTAATACAACTAGCAAATATTCCTTTGGTTTCTGTGTGTGTGTGTGTGTGTGTGTGTGTGTGTGTGTGTGTGTATTTATGTCCGCATGTGTTTTAAGTACTTGGCAGCTAAATGTTCAGCCTTATACCAGGCACTTTATCAAATGGGACAGAAGACCTAATTCCCACTCTCAACAAGCTAATGAGCTCCTGCAGAGTGTACTAATATGCTGCTAATAGAAAACAGGGGAAAACAATGTATCAAAAGATGCCAAGTTGAAAATAATCATCCATTATTTCCGAATATAGTTGATGGGCCAGTTGATTAGTGTATCCGCGGAGTAACGCTATTGAAGCATAGTTCACAAGATAAATGAAACAAAACAGGGCTGGACTTACCAACTTTGAACTGGGAAGCATAAAGGGCCGGAAAGACATTCAGAGGAAGGAGAAAAGGACAACGGTTTGGGTAAGGAAGTGGCTGTGATGTGTGACAAGAGGAGGGAGAGTACTCACAGCTCTGAGTTGCCTCCGGACTCTGTGCTGCGCACTTCACAAGTTGTTTCTGTTTTTCTAAGAAATGAGGAATTGAGACTGACAGAAGTTAAGAAATTTGCCCAAGGTAACAATGTTAAGAAGCCCACGGACAGTTGATGATGCCTATTAATCCAAAAGTATTCAGACTTCCAGCTCACAAAAACACAAGCCCTCGCCATAACAGCTAAACACACATTTCACTAGCTCTAAATCCTGCGTGTTTCTGTGGGAATTCTGCTGCTTTGCAAAGCTCCTCCAAGTATCTCTTAAGTCTCTAATGGGTAATTTGGTGAGTGTTCATTCATCATTTGGGGATGCAATGCTTCTGGCCTCATAAAGCTGGCTTCAGCCATTGTGGGCTTCTGCCTCTTCAATTTTATGATGTACAAGATCTCCCACCTACTAGATCTATGATGGCTCCTCAGAATTTTTTAAAATGTATGACACAGTTACAGTGGCCCTCTTTACTTTGTTCATTTGTACTGTGCATGTGTATGTGTGCTGGGGTGGTGCTTGTATGTCCCACCCCCACATATGGGAAGTGCGTGTAGATGCTTTGAAAGTCACAGAGATGTTGCTAGGTTTGTGTGTGTGTGTGTGTGTGTGTGTAATGTATTCAAACTCTAGATGATTAATTTAAGGTGACTTAAATAAAAACATAAATATCTTAGTCAAATATTTTTGACTCACACTTCCGTTTTGTGAAGAGGCTGTTTGAGATGAGTAAGAATCTGTGCGTGGCACATATTTTCACGTGCACACGTGACCGCATCTAGCTAAATCGTTTTCAGAAAAAGGCCATGACCCTGATGGAAATTTGTTTGCAGAGGTGAAACCAGCACAATTTGGGAAGTAATGAAAGATTGTGAATGGATGAATTTCACATTGTTTGCCAGAAGGCCTTAATAGCCCTCAACAGATATAGGATGGTCAGCAGAAGGAAGAAAGCAGAAAAACGCAATCTCAGTACTTCCTGCAAAGATTAATTTATCTCTAGTCCCCAAGAAGATATAAACACAGAAAGAGCATAGAGGTGATTTTTAAGAATCTCTTTAACTCTATAGATTCCTGATAATGAAGTGAACTGAGGAAGACCCACAATGGTCCCAGTTGCCAGGAACCTAAGGAAATATTAATAATCCTATTATCCTAAAGCTGGAAATACCACCTGTGATTTGAGATTACATATTGAAACAGACTGTGGGGAAGGCTTTTGCCTCTGATAGAAATGATCTTTTATCACAACTGTAGTCCTAGCACCAGGCCACCAGACATGAAACTCCTGATTTAGGGGATGATGCACATGATTATTACAGAGGATGCATTATCAAAATAGAACAGAGATGGAAATTACCTAAATCCAAAATATGATAGTGACTCTTTGACGGCTTGAGAAGTCCAGACTTCAGGTCATTAAACCTTTCGAATCAGTGCTTCAGTGACAATAACTTTATGAGTAACAAGAGATCACTGAAGATTCAAGTTGGGGGTTTGCACATAAGAACAGCTGAAATTGGAATTTTAATATTCGTATGGACTCCATTAAGCCAAAACCTTCCTCACTCCCCATTTAGGAAGCTTATCCAGGACCCAGAGATGTTCCATGTGAGGTAGAATTGCGCTAGTACTTACAGATATTATCCTCATCAAGGAAAATTGTTTTTTAGAGAATAGGTAAGACAGCTAATATCCAAAATTTTCCTACTGAGCTCTTTGGGATCCCTGGAAAAATATAATCTACTTAGCCAGGCAACTTTTATGTTTGTGGGACAGATTACATGGTCTGGCCTTCCACCAAAGTCTATTTCTTGGCAGGGAATAAGTCCAAAGAATGGAAATTTATTTTCTTTGTTTTGAAGAACTTTATAAAGGGAAAGAATATGTGAAAATGTTACATTATGTCTGTTCTTTCCTCAATTTAAGCAGGTGTTCAGGCTACACTTGGTTATATTAGGGGAGATGAGTGACAGGATGCAAAGCACATTCTCTAAAATCCCCTTAATGGAAAGAGAAAACTCCAATAGTGACTGAAAATGAATTCCTTGTTGGTTTGTCAGAAAATATTTGGGGTAATTCATTAACAAAAACAAATTATGGGATATTTCTTGCTCACCTAACTTTGTAGAGTAATTTAATAAGTCATTTTAATTTATTCATACAGCCCTAATAGTTTCAATTTTCTAGTATCTGCACTATTCCCAGCATCAGTACTCAGTTAGGATTCATAACCTCCACTGTAGACTCCCACTTTTATATCTGACTCATTGGCCATGGTGCATTCACTTCTAGGAGCCTACAGTTCCACTTGCTCCTTAGCTTCTGAAAGTAACCTCCTATCTCCAGTTGACCACAGATGTCCCTATAAATCAGAATTTATGTACTATCTAGCATCTGTATTAACTTTACAGGATCTTAAAAATTGTTTACATAAATTATTGGATAGGTGGCAAGGAAGAAAATCACTGGCTACACACACCAGAGCAGCTGAAATTTTTTATAGCTAATCCCTTGAATATGTAATATATATTAGAAAGAGAAAAAGAAAGAAAGGAGGGGTGGGGGTTGACTTCAGACCTAGGAGGCTGAGGAATTAGATTTTTAATCTAAAAACAAACAAACACCTGTATGTTTGGTAATGCTACCCACTCAGTCATGAGTGGATGCTATTAAAGGATAGTATTAGTAAGAGACAATTTGTGACCACAGTGAATAAAAGGGATGTAACTGTTTTAACTACCAGGTTGCATGCTGGATAAGCACATGAATATATGTGCAGTCCTCAGAAATTTAAAAAGTGGGGAGGTGTCTTGGCTTATAAAGATAAGGTAAGGCCAGGTTTGGGAATGTTGAGTTAAAGACAACATGTGGATTTAAACAGCAAAATTATTTTTATGTCAGTCGTGAACATTAATCTAGCACTTAGATCAAATGTAGGTTACAGAATTAAAAGCCATACTAGAAGAGATAAGGAAGCCATGGGAACGGTGCAGAGGGAGGCTAGCATGGAGAGGAACGGATTTTCAGAGGAAAAAAGGCGTTGGCAGAGCAGGTGGAGAAAGGAGGTTCAAAAGGTAAGAACAACGATGGAAATGAAAACAGATGGTTTGGTAAGATCATTAGTTTTCTCCAGATATCCTGCCTCATTAAAATGACCAGTGGTGGGCAGAAGCTTTTTATTGTAATGAAGTCCCAACAATTTATTTTTGCTTTTGTTTCCCTTGTCAAGGATACATAACTAATAACCAGTTGCTATGGCCGATGTCAAAGAGCTTAGTGCCTATGTTCTCCTCTAGGATTTTTATGGTTTCATGTCTCAATTTAGGTCTTTAATACATTTTTAATTTATTTTGTGTATGGTGTAAGAAAGTGGTCCAGTTTCATTCTTTTGCACGTTGCCATCCAGTTTTCCCAACACCATTTGTTGAAGAGACTGTCTTTTTCCCACTGGATATTTTTTCCTGCTTTGTCAAAGATTAATTGACCATATAGTTGTAGGTTCAATTCTGGGTTTACTTTTTTTTTTTTTTTTTTTTAAAGATTTTATTTATTTATGTGACAGAGAGACAGCCAGTGACAGAGGGAACACAGCAGGGGAGTGAGAGAGGAAGAAGCAGGCTCCCAGCGGAGGAGCCCGATGTGGGACTCGATCCCGGAATGCCGGGATCACGCCCTGAGCCGAAGGCAGACGCTTTAACGACTGCGCTACCCAGGCGCCCCTGGGTTTACTTTTTTGCTCCACTGATCTATGTGTCTATATTTATGCCAGTACCATACTGTTTTGATCATTACATGTTTCTATATAACTTGAAGTCTAGAATTGTGATGCCTCCAGCTTTGCTTTCTTTTTTAAGGTTCCTTTGGCTATTTGGGGTCTTTCATGGTCCAATACACATTTGAGCGTTGTTTATTCTAGCTCTGTTGGAATTTTGATAGGCATTTTGGTAGGGACTGCATTTTGGCATTTTGATAGGGATTGCATTAAATGTATAGATTGCTTTGGGTAGTATAAACATTTTAACAATATTTGTTCTTCCCACGCATGAGTATGGAATGTCTTTCCATTTCTTTGTGTCATCTTCAATTTCTTTCATCAGTATTTTATAGCTTTCAGAATAGAGTTCTTTCACCTCCTTGGTTAGGTTTATTCCTAAGTACCTTATTGAGAAAATAAAAATCTTCTGCATAACAAAGGAAACAATCAACAAACTTAAAAGGCAAATGGAATGGAATATTTGCAAATGACATGTCTGATAAAGGGTTAGTATCCAAAATATATAAAGAACTTATAAAACTCAACATGCAAAAAACAAATAATCCAATTTTAAAATGGGCAGAAGACATGAATAGACATTTTTCCAAAGAAGACATACAGATGGCCAACAGACACATGAAAAGATGCTCAAGATCACTCATCATCAGGGAAATGCAAATCAAAACCACAATGAGCTATCACCTCACACCTGTCAGAATGGCTAAAATCAACAACACAAGAAATAAGAGGTATTGGCAAGAATGCAGAGAAAGGGAAACGCTCATACACATGGGAATGTAAACTGATGCAGCCACTGTGGAAAACAGTACGGAGTTTCCTCAGAAAGTTAAAAAGAGAACTATCCTACAACATAGCAATTGCACTACCAGTTATTTCTCCAAGAATAAAAAATACTAATTCAAAGGGATCCATGTACTCCTATGTTTGTAACAGCATTATTTACATTAGCCAAATTATGGAAGCAGGCCAGATACCCATCAATAGATAAATGGATAGAGAAGATGTGATATATTTAATGGAATATTATTCAGCCATAAAAAAGACTAAAATCTTGCCATTTACAATGACATGGCTAGAGCTAGGAAGTATTAGGCTAAGTGAAATAAGCCAGGCAGAGAAAGGCAATTACCATATGATTTCACTCATATGTTGTAGAATTTAAGAAACAAAACAAGCTTGTAAAGGGAAAAAAAAGAGAGAGACAAACCAAGAAACACACTCTTAACTGTAGAGAACAAGATGATGGTTACTGAAAGGTGGGGGGGGGGGGCGGTTAAATAGGTGATGGGGATTAAGGAGTGCACTTGTAATGAGAACCGGGTGTTGTATGGAAGTGAATCACTATCATGGACAACTAAAACTAATATTACACTGTATGTTAACTCACTGGAATTTAAATGAAAACTTTAAAAAATGAAACATGAAAAATAAAAAAAATAAATAAAATGACTGGTGGTGGGAATGAGGGGTACTATCATTCTCGAATACCAGGTAATTCAAGGGGGAAAAGGTGATATTAGAATACATATAGTTGTTTGATACTGTGGCTAAAATAAAGAAAAAAAAAATATTTGAAGCAGTTAAATTATAAAAAGGACAGCAGAGTACCTCAAATACGAGATAATCATGAGGTAAAATAAATAAAGGAGATTAATAATTTGAGAAATTTAGATAATAGCATAAGCCATATGCCCAAAATGTTGATTTTTGTTTGTGTTAGTGATTTGCCATGAGTTAGTATATACTTACATTTCACTTTATTTCATCAAGTTGAAAGTCATCTACATTTTTCATGAGAGAAAATAATTCTCAGAACCTCCCTGGGATTGCCATGTATTGGTTAGGAATACATTCTTTGGAAAAACAATGCTATTAGTATTCTGAATTTTTATTCAACGGGGATTTTCTTTTTTTTTTTTTCTTTTTTCTTTTTTTTTTCGGTTCATTTAATTACTGGCTACACTCTGAGTACTAATAATTTTCTCTATAAATTTGATTTTTTTTTTTTTACCTATTAAAAAAAGTCCTCAGTGATTGAAGGCAGAAAAATAAAGCAAGGCGCTGAAATTAAGTAGGTGCGAAATTAGGTAAATAATGTAAGGGGTGCTGGAGAACTTCTCAGACTGATGAAACAGCTGCAAACCTCACTGAGTGAGGACGAGCTTGGGGTATTCGAAAAACAAAGTCACAATGAGCACAGGGAATGGGTGGAATGAAACGAGACGGGGAATAATTCCTCAACTGGCATTTCCCCGCCTACTATTGCTATTTTGAGGCAAAAAAGCAGCTCACATGTGCATGCACACCCCTCATAAAAATCTCAACTGCAGAATAAGTAACCCTTTCTACTAGAGCTGAATTAAAACCGCAAAGGTCCCACGTAATTAAAAGTTAATAGTGTCTTTCCCCATATGTAATTCAATTTAAAACAATAAATATTAAATTTTAGAATGAGTGTTTGGAAGTCTAACAAAGCACAGCGATTTCCTATGATGATTACTCTGGCATCCACTAAAGTAGTTCATAGGATGCTCATTCCTCCACTTCTTTCCTGCTAACATAGACCCCACAGTCTTGGGAGCATAACCCCCCACTAAAACCTTGCTTTGCCAGCTACCTTGGACCTTGGAGGAACCACTGGACACAGCTATGGCCAAGTAGACATCAGCAACAGTCTTTAGAGGGGTGTAGAAAATCCTTTGCTTTCCCAATGAAAGAGGGACCGCAATGATTAGTATCCTATACATTCAACCCCTCTTCTTTCCTTGAACATGGATGTGGTGGTTTCAGAAGAAGCAGTCATCTGTCAACCATGAAATTATGAAGTGGAAGAGCAGTAGTCCAAATCCTAACATGGTGAGACAAAGACAGAAAACCCGGATGGCATCGCTGAGCAATGCCAGTAATAATACAGCAATAATACACCTCCTGACTGCTTGTTTAGAGGAGGAAATTAAACCCAATGTGTTAAGACCTTGGTGGTCGGGCTTTCTGTCATCTAAGATTAAGTAACACTAATATATATTTTAAAACACTAATTTCATGGGCTGTTCTAAGTATTTGACTTTTTTTTTTTTTTTTGAAAATCCAATGTCAAATACCCAGTTCTGCTTTTTCATTTTTAAATGCACACACTAGTTACTGTGAGCTCAATGAACACAAAAGCAGAGAGCAGCCTTCACTGATGAAGGAAGCCAGGCTAAGTCCTTAAAGCGGGATCGATATCATCACCTCAGCAACACTATGAGGCTGGGGCTTTTACAGTTCGCATTTTACAGATGAAGAACCGGAGTTCCGCAGTGTAACCAGCCCAAGGCCACACAACTCATGAGTGACAGAGTTAGGTCTGAACACGTTTGTCTTCCTGCCAGGAGCCTGCTTTTAATCACTGTTCAGTATAGCCTCTACCTCCTCAAAGGAACGAGCCATTTGATTATACAAGGTTTAATGGACCAAGTTAATGAGATTTTGTGTACACTTCATTTTTTTTTTTTTTTGAAAAAAGAAGAAAAAAGAATGACTCTAAGGACACACACACACACACACACACACACACACACACACAGTGTATGTCTTCAAAGTAAGTGTTCTTGCTTACTTTTTGTAGTTGTCTATATAATTATTAATGCCCCCTCAAGAAGTAAACTGTAATAGCATAACAAAGTGTCAAACATTAGCAGCACTGAAACTGAAAATAGCCAAGTAATATGTATGTCTTCATTTTCATGAAAGCTATTTTAAGGAAAAAAAATTCTGACAGATTGTTAACAGATCAAACGAATAGGTATTCTGCTAATTAGGTAACTGGACACAGTATGCTTCTCTTTCAATCAGAAGCTGGAATTTGCAGAAATCTTTGAACACAAGGATGGCTGCTGTCAAATGCTCTTCTTGAGTTAAAGGTTTCCCTGTTGGTATACATTAATTCCATTGTCCTGTTTTCACATCTACATTTTAAAGGAATATGACTGGCTATATAACCCTGTATGTTCAACAGCCTACAATTATGCAAGTAACTAATTTGATAGGAAGGGGGCCTTTAAACAAATGAGATAATCAGCTTGCAACATATTCAAGAAAAGTACCTCATTTTTTTTTCACCAGTGGAAACGGAGGTGGAGATTGTAAATATCTGACTGTACCATTGTCTGTGCCCTCTCTTTATTTATTTTTTATTTTTTTTAAAGTTTTATTTATTTATTTGACAGGGAGAGAGACAGCCAGTGAAAGAGGGAACACAAGCAGGGGGAGTGGGAGAGGAAGAAGCAGGCTCCCAGCGGAGGAGCCTGACGTGGGGCTCAATCCCAGGACTCCGGGATCATGCCCTGAGCCGAAGGCAGATGCTTAACGACTGAGCCACCCAGGTGCCCCATGTGCCCTCTCTTTAAAAACATGTTTCCTTTCTCTCTCAGATCTGTAGTAGGCAGAAATAGTCTGATGTTAAGCTAAGAATGCAATCACCATTACATACAATGCCAGCAGGCTACACAGTAGCTAATGTTACATATAAACAGAACTTAGAAAAAAAAAAAAACACACAAGCAAGGAAAGATAACAAAATGGGCATTAGAATCAGGGGTCTATGAAGTAATTTCCATTAGTCACTCAGTCTTCAGTTCAGTGAAAACCAACGTATGCTGTATTTCTTCAATAGTTTTGTTTTTTTCATCTTAAATGCTTTGCCAGCAACTGTGGATTTCACTTCTCTGGTTTTATTTGTACTTGGTTCTAGCAAAATTTCACTGAAGTGACAAAAACTAAATAAAATGAGGGACCCAAACCAAACTAACAAAAAGGAAGGATCGAGAAATTTATATGCTGACGAGGTCAAGAAATCCCCCTGCCTTTGTTCTGATTTAGTTTCCTACGATCTAGTACATGTTGATTTGGCTGACATGAGCCCTGATGTCATTACTGATGTTACGTGTCTATTCCTGTTTGAGTCCTCCATTTGACTGCTCTTTCATTTGCTTTGTGATCTGGGTGTTGGGGGGGGGGGGGAAGTGCATACAACAAATGATCCATTGCAAATCAACTTGTTACCATTTTAGCCATCCATTCTAGCTGCATCCATATGGTTTGGGTAGCTGAGCAAAAAAGTGAGGGGGGGGATTGGAAAAGGGAAATTCTGCTTGATGCAGCAGGAACAGGAGGAGGACAGCAGATGAGGATTCACCCTTCACTGCACAATTGTAAACAGCATCTGAGTGGGCTGTATTGAAGTTTCTAGGAAAAGCAGACTGTGAAGGACTCACCCTCATGCTGTTCAGTCCTTCTCTGAAAGTTGTACTTGGTAGTGTGTAAGCAGGCACAGTCGCCAGCAATTCACATATAAAAACGCAAAAAAGAGCCAAATCTTCCTTCCATCCAAACGATGGGAGTGCTGGCTGGTAAGTACTGAAGTCCAGGGTTTTGCACACTTTCAAAGGAAAACAGCAGGGTGTGAAGTCATTTGTTCTGAAAACTCAGTCCTGGGATGGGAGTTATTGAATCTATAGAAGTGCTTTCTAGTCATCAAGAGTAAATGTGTATATTACCTGTATATTTGGAAATAGTGTCATATGGAAGAGGGAATATAATTTGTTCTACACGGCCCTATAGTTTAGGCTGATGTGGTACCAACTGTATAATGAATATTCTTACTATATTCACATTGTAAATGTCCTCCATTTATACAGGACAATTACAAATGGAGAAAAATTACAAAGTGAATATAGTAAGAATATTAATTACAATGTATGACCATGGAGAACACAGTTTCCTATCACTGGAAGTATCTAACAAAAAACGCCAGCAAAAATGGTATACAGAATGTCCTATCTTTGATACGTCTCTTCCAAATTACTAATTTGTGTGTTAAATATGAGTTAAGGATAATACGACTGATCTACCTGCTCCCACATGCCTTATAAAACAAGTGCCCAGAAGCTGTTCAGGATCATCTGACCCACATTGTTATTATTACTCACTGGCTCTCAAGGTCCATGAGTAAGTCCCATGTAGTTGGCATAGGACAGGAAGAAGTTTTAAGGGAGAACCAAAATCTGCACTCCACATTGGCAAGAAAATTAACACTTCCCTAGTAGTAGATAACATGGGACAAGATCGTTGTTTCGTGGTCTAGTGGAAACAACTGGTTCCTAGTTCTGGTTCTATCAACAATTCTTATAGAGTACTATTTTCCTTCCCTTGGTTACTTGTCACTTAAGATCATTTTGGTTTTAATTTTGAAGTATTTCTAAATTCTTCCATATCCTTAATTTCTTTTCAATCCGTATTTTTAATTCTAATAATTTAGGCTGTCATCACATTTTGTCTAGACTTTAGTTGTTCAAAATTCTACCTTCCCACTGTGCAAGTAAGCTACTTCAATTCAAATATGAGCATATTTTCCTCTCCCATAAAATTGTATAATGGTTCCTCACTTTCTATAAAAGTGGTTTCTAAACATTTATAGAGGTGGAACCACGCATTCAAATAAAATTGGATGTAAGAAATTTTAATGGATTCAAGGAAGATATGAATAGGTGAAACACAGGATTTGTTCAGGTTAGTAAAATTATTCTGTATAATGACACTGTAATTGTGGACACGATACTACAAACTTGTCAAAACCCATAGAATTTACTGTGCAAACAGTTAACATTAATGTACAAAACTTTTAAAAAATCAAGAAATACCAGGATGAAAGGCAGAATGTGTAAAAATAATCTAAGTGTACTACAATTATGCCAGGTAATGGTGTATGTTTATTAACTAAAAATCATATATCTTAAAATGTTAATACTTCTAACTTTTATAAATCTAATGAATCATTTATTTGAGAACCATCTGATTTTAGCAATACTTTGAAACTGGCTATTCTAGATAATAATTGCAATTGTATACACATTTATTTCTGTATCTTAATTTGTATATTCAGTGTCAAAAAAACTCTGATTTTCAAAGATAAATCATTGTGAATAATATTTATGGTATTTGTAAACTAGAAGTAGCAACATGGCCCCCAAATACACTGATCTGGCAGTTTAAAAAAAAAAATGTCTTTACATGTCAGTGCTGAACCACTAAATATGCCCTACTTGCTTTCATTAAAAATTACATCTTAAGGGAGATGACTAATTGTTCTTCAGCCAGTTTCGTCTTCCCCTCCACAAGATGAGCATACCTTTTCAAATGCATTTAAAATATATTGAGATGCCCTGCAAGGGCATTAAAAAATCTCAGAAACTGCATATTTTTTTTTTAATAAATCCACTCAGAATTACTTGTTGAAGACCATATGTTCTTTCAATTCCTTTAATAAATCGTGTACTAAGCAAGGTGGTAGTTCTGCAAGTTTGAATCTTACAATTGAGCTCATTTAGATTGTTAAAAATATCAGCATTTCCTGCAACCTGAGATATCATGGAACCACTTGAGTAATGGATTTAATTGGGAAAAGTAATGATTTTCTTTTGTCTCATTGGCAAAAATCTGTGTTACCACCTTGTCTCAGAAGAGGCAATGCACTTCAGTATTAAAAGGACTTTCTGCAAATCGTGTTGCATTTCATAAAAAAATAAATTTAGAAAGTCAGCAATTTAGAAGCTTTAAAAGTTCATAATTTGCTCTTGTCTAACATTTTATTAAAGGCATCTTCATATCTACTAATGCTTATCTGCATAACATCCCATGACTGCTTAAGTATTTTTCAATAACAATTATGAGACCTGGCATTCCTACAATTTCCTAATGCTGCTTTAACACCATTGATACAAATGACACTATTTTTCATGACTTCAATGCAAATATTTTATCATTTGGATATATGCCACATTTTTATGGACAGATATAAATCATGTAAACTCTTATTCAGATTTTTCAATCTTGGTGCTCAAACCAAATCATCAGATATGTTAGATATACAACTTAATCCAATTAAGTCTCTGCTCATTACCTCCCTAAGAGGGAGCTCCGTCATATAAAAGAGCAAATATCCCAAAACAGCCACCCATCTCCCCTATCTTTTGTACTGCATAATACTGTGTATTTATTTGTTTACATGTCATTAGTGACTAAGGTGGCCTTCACTTTCCCCTCAATTTCATTAAACTTTCTACAGGGTTCTTCCTGACTCCAGGCACTTGACCTCTTTTCTCTTAGATCATTTACTTCGCAAAACTTTCCCCTGTAAATTCTTTCTCAACCTCTTTAAGACGTAAAACTTCTACAATCCAGAAAAGTCTTTCTAGTACCTGGGAGTCCTTTGAAATGCAATCATCAAAGGAGACAATGAACCAACACCTAACCTCCATTACCTGTGGGAGGATAGCAATCTAACTGCAATAAGGCAATAATTACCAAACACAATGGATAACTTTTTGTTAAGACATTTAACATATGATTTAGGAAAACCAAAAGTATTCCCTTAAAGGATTCACAAAGCTCCAACTGAATTATTCCTCCCTCTGGTTGTATTGAGGTTACAGAAGAAAGGACACACAGATGGTCATGGAGAGAGGAAGGCAAGGAGATTCCAGGTAAAACAGAACTGCAGTAATTGAGAAGGTACACATAGCACAAGACAGGTAATTAACAGATTGTCTGTCCAGAACTACCCATAGTAAACAAAACAAAAATAATGAAAAGGAACAAATAAAAGACAAACTAGGAAAGGGAAACAAAACAGAGGGAAACAAAGAGAATATATAAATGCAGAAGCGAGTTAAAAAAAATTGAAGCTGGAAGAATACGTAACTCAAGGAAATGTATAACTTATTATAAAATGTTGCTGTAAATATTTAACGAAATTAATTCAATATGCAGATCACAAAGATGTGAAGATAAAAAAAAGGTAGAAAAAAAGGTGAATATGGAGATTGCAGAACTAAGAAAACAGATAAGCAAAATGATACCATTTTAAGAAAACAAATGAGAATTAACAACTAATGATGTGACTGAGAATGAAGTTAGTGCTGTAGGGGGAAAGTCACTGTGAAGAAATGACAGAAGATTGAAGCAGAGCCGAGATGGTAAGCATCTAGTGCTTTTTGATAAAGTTTTAAAAATCTTCCTTTTTTCCCCTCTGGTTTGGTGAGATTTTTAAAATTCTCTATGTTGATTTTTATTCATTTTTTTTAAATGTTCGTTTTTTTCTGGGAAAATCATCCATACTGCATAAAACTAAATTTAAAAAAAATCTCTTTATAGTTGCAAGCACTTAATATGGTTATCTGTGATTATTGGCCCATTTTCATTTTTTTTTTCCCCTAGCCTCACTTGCTCTATCATTCTGCAGAGCGACCCAGCATTGGGGAGGCTTGCAAACACTGCCTGCACCTCAGGCCTTGTATTTCAGGGACAGTATTGCTGGGGGGCTCCTGAGGGCACTGAGATACACTTTTTGTCATGCTGTGTGCCTCCAATGTCCTTCCTAGAACGCTGTGTTGATCTGTCCCAAGTCTCACGGTGTCTGACAGTCTCTCTTCCCTCTATTTTTCACTAATGATTAACTCTTTTATCCTTTTAGTTTCCTTTCATTTGTTTTATAGGAGACAATGAAAAAGAAATGGCTGTATTCTGACATCTTTAACCAAATTAGCATTACTTTTATTTAAATCGATAAGAGAAAAAATACTTTGCAAACAAACATATTAAATATGACATACTAGACACTGTCTAGTTTGGGGACAAAATATATTTTAATGTAGATTGAAATGTATCTGTTCCGGCTTATAAACACCCACATTTTCTGACCTGATGTTAGAGATCCTATATATTACACAAGAAAATAAACTTAAAACAAGTTTTTTGGGTCAGATCATGCACTAAAAAGATGAGAGTAAGTGTTTGCAGTTGTGTTTGGGTAATACTTCTTAAGAAAATACACACGGTGTCATTCTTTTTATTCGTGGAAATAATAACTCAAAATGCTAGAATTTTTAATTCAGTCTTTTGATAATTTTTGAAGTAACAAGAATAATTGTGTTATGTTCAAAGATCCTATGGTGAGTAACAGAGGTCAAATGGGAGACTGATCTGGAGAGAGACTGAATTACAAGTGTGTACATCTAATTTCTAGTGCATACTGTTCATCCCCACTAGATTCAAACTAAGAAGTTCTTGGCTGTTCAAAATAAAATATGCAATTATTCCATTCAGTTTTTTTTTTTTTTAATGAGGTAAGAACAAAGGTAATGACACATTTAATTTTGTGAACATAGGCCCCTCCCACTTCTCACTTGCAAATTCAAATGCCTACAGGGGCCAGGCAGGCAGGTAATGCAAAGGAGTGAACCTAAAGAGCTGGGGTAGGGAATGGGGAAACATAGCTCTACTAGCTTAGTATCCACTTAATATTTTTCATAAAGTCAGGAATCCAGAAAAGAAGCATTTAATTAAAAAAGTAATTATGCAAAACAGTAAGAAAACTGACAGATGATACTGTGTCCCAATATAAGGGAAATAATAGGCAATAGGAACTTGAGAAAATAGAAAACAAATGCTTGATCTAGAACATATTCCTGATATTTGGCATACATACGTTCTGATACAGAGGTGTTAGCCACTACGTTAATTTTAAAAAGTCATGTGGACCAATTCTAAGACAGCCAAACAAAGCACATACAGACCACGGACTGCCAGTTCCTGACCTCTACCAGAATGTTTGTCTCTCACCCTTATCATCTGAAATAGAACTTTCAGGATCTCTGCATCACATTTTCTAAATGACCTTGTTCTTATTGCCACATTTTATTTTCTCCAATTTTTGGCTTCATTTTCTTAGACTTTGTTCTTTTTTTTTTAATTAATTCATATAAGAAATCATTTACAGATAACTTGAAGCACAAAAAATTAATATGCTCAAGATGTTTCTACTAAGTTTGGAGCCTTCCTATATAAAATCCATGTATTCTTTCTCAAGTCCGTGCTCTTAATTTATTTGATTTAATAGTGAAACTAGTGTAGACCTTGTTGTCTTTTAATATACAGACACAATGATTTTATCAGTTAAATTTTTTAAAATTATTTTTCTCGAAATTTGAAAGATGTCGAAAGTGATGGTTCTAAAGTGAATAGCGGTTAATTACTGTATATGTCATTTGCAAAAAAAGTTCTTTGTTCATTTTATGAGAAAAAATAAAATCCACGTTGTTGCTACATGACTGTGTAAATACCAGTAGTGACATTCTGAGACATTTATCAATTCATTTTGAGATAGAAAACGTGACATTTAAATATGTGAAATAGGTAAATAGTTACAATATCAATCTTTCTATTTAAAACTCGACAAAGGTAAACTGATATTTTAAATATATTTTGATCTAAATTATATTCTCAGATATTTTAATTTATATGCATAAGGATTTCTTTGTAATGATGTACAAAAATACAACTTAGAAATATATATTCGATACATATTTTTCCCACTATTTTTTCCTCTCAGTTATCTTATGCTTTTGAGATTCTGATTGAATGGTGTTTTTAATGGAGTGGCTATCCGGGGATCTACTGTATGGTGACTAACATAATATAATAAAAAATCATTTAAAAAAAAAATAATGGAGTGGCTATGTCATTGAAATGGAAACCTGACCTTTCAGAAAGTTATTTTTAAATTTCTGAATGGCGTTACTTGCGTACCCTTTGCTAAGAATAAACTGACACCCAAAGTCAACCTTAATATTTTTGAGTTTGGCTGAGGTAACCTATATATCCTACTTTATTTTTAAATGTTTAAAAAAAATTGTGGGGGCTCATTTTATTGTTTTATATAGAAGTTTTCTCTGTGTCCTCTATTCCTGAATGCCTTTGAATATCAAGCACAAAGTAAATATAAATAAATTTGCAAAAACAGTACAGAAATATAAAGTTAATTTCGCAGGTGGCTAGTGTGAAGGAGACAAGAGAGTCAACTAGGGCTGAGAAACGCATTCCTATCAAAACAACCTAACGTTTGACTTCCGTTCCTTAGATTTTTTTTTTTTTTCTGGACCCTATCATTCTTCAAGTTTCCATCTTTCCTTTCTAAACAAGAGCATAATAATCTTTTACTCCTTTAACATCTATTGGTTCTAGCCCATATCAGTTTTTAATACACCACGTTGTTGAAAGAGCTTAAAATTGTGTTCTCTTTGGATGCCTGGGTGGCTCAGTAGGTTAAGTGTCTGTCTTTGGCTCAGGTCATGATCTCAGGGTCCTGGGATCGAGCCCCACGTTGGGCTCCCTGGACTCCCTGCTCAGTGGAGAGTCTGCTTCTCCCTCTGAACCCCTCCCCCTCATGCGCTCACTCTCTTTCTCTCCCTCAAAATCCTTATTATTATTTTTCTAATGGGGTGTCTGTGTGACTTAGTTAAGCATCTGCCTTCAGCTCAGGTCATGATCCCAGGTTCAAGCCCTGCCTCAGGCTCCCTGCTCAGTGGGTAGGTAGCCTGCTTCTCCTTCCCCTGCCCCAACCACCTGCTCATGCTTTCTCTCTCTCTCTCAAATAAAATCCTTAAGAAAATAAAATTCTGCTCTCTCAAACGAGACCAGATGGTCCTAATAGCCCCACAATGTCTGAAAGGTAACTGTATCTTAGTATTTCAGGATATGTCATCAGCTTGGTTTATATTGTGTGTGATCTTTCTCATTTTCTTATATATTGGAGAGTTTCTTTGTGTCTGATTAAGGTTAGTGCATTGTAATTGTTTACCTTCTCCACATATGCTAGGTAGGATTTGTGAGATATTGGAGTGCTCCTGTTTTTGCATGTATGGGTATTGCTTGTTGGAGATGATATCAGGACTGCCCTGTCAAGCAGACAGAGACTTTCAAATACTGACTGGTAGAGACCACAGATTCATACAAGGATTTTGTGTTCCCTACATGAGATTCCTGCAGACATACATCAAAAAGTATACTTGTCCTACCTATACCTATAATGGAACAATTGCAGTGATATGGGGGAGGCTAGTCAAGCATCAGTCATCTTCTCTCATGTATGCAAGCTTCATGACATTTGCATTTTTTTTTTCTAGAAGACACTTTGTCCAGAGTTATTTCGAATTATTGCTGTAAAAAATGCTTATTGGATAAGAAAATGACAAGCTCTTTCACAACATAACAAATGCCTAATCTTTCCTATGTCCATCACAATACATGAATATATGGATAATTATTCTTTTTTTATTTTACATGATAGCCTCTTGATACCCAAATGAGTTCTTTTAAATTTGTCTGACAATTCAATAGTGAAATATAGTGAATTGGTAGGCATTGACACAGCTTCATATGTCAACCGACTTTACACACTTTAGTCAGTAAACTAATATAAAATACCAATACCTATAAATGCCTTACTTCCATAACAACCAACAAAGCCTATCTGTATCACATTTCCATTCTGCATCACTTTCAGTGCCAGAAATAGGAAGCAGTAGCAGGCTAAGTGCTAGCTGGGTCAGGTGTAGAGACTGATACATTATATACTTATGTTCACTTTCCTAAACTAATTTGTATTCCCAGCTGAGAAGATAAATTTGTCACAGAAAGCTCTGCATTCTCTAAAGAATTTAGCACATTGCTTCATTTACAGGTAACATATAGTATTCATATTATAATCTGTTAAGTCCTTTAGCTTATTACTTTGTGTATATGTACACACTGTATATGTGTATATTGTATATGCATATGTGTATATGTATTTATGTGCATATATGTATGTACAATCACACACATGTTCTCATTGTTACTTTTCTACATGTAAGACCAAACTGGCGTAAGGTAATTACTTAATAAGTAATCAGTTGCACCTAACTTGAAAAAAAAGAAAAAAAAAAGAAGCCCTTCAAAGACCATGATTCTAGTCAAAATCTTAAATGTGTAGTGGGTCTCTGTCAAATAACAGGGAAGAAACCAATTCTCATTTCCATGGAAATCCATGGTACATTATTAAATAAGTTTTTTTAGTGCTCTGAACAAAGCAGAAAAGCATAAATAACCAAAGGCCAGCTTGTTTCTTGAGGATAAACTGGCCACGAGCATACCCTAGGCATGTTTCTCAAGTGTGTGTGTACACGTGCATGCACGTGTATGTGTGTGCATGTGTGTGTGACAATTTTACAAGAATTATCTTTGCTCCAAGATTTAAAAGCATGCAAATAAAGAGTACACCAAATATCCTCGCTCCTTATTCCAGAGTATACTTTATAATTTCTTCAACATACATGAACTGTCACCAGTTCAACATAATGCCAAAGACTGAAAATCTCCAGACAGCAAAGATTTCAGGGTCTAATTTGTCTAACTAGCTTTATGTTTAGCCTATTTGGAATATGTAATAATGATAAATAAAATTCAGTTACATACTCACACACATTTTGGGGAAGGGGCTGTAGTCTCTTGCATTACATTTAGAGAGAAGTGGGCCATTTGGCATGTCTTGCATATCGACAATAAATGCCCACTGTCTGTAAGTCAAGACGCCTCACAGGTGGCATTAACACCGTAAGCCTACCTCAGCCCAGGATCTGGCTCTCCCCTGTGCAGGCTCAAACAGCTGAATTGCCAGCTGCTCAAAGAGGTTCCATTTTGCAAGGAAGATCCAAGTTGAGAGATGGTGTTTAAACCAGAACACTTGTTAATCAACCTACTACAAGAGAACATCTGGCTTTCCGATTCTGCCTCTACATGGTAAAGCAAATTGCCAGGAGAATGTTCTTGGCCAGCCTGGGATCAAAGCAAGGTAAGTCAGAATAGTCACATACCTGACTATATGCTGTTGCTGCTTTTTACTTTTTAATGGATTTAAATCATCACTCTCGCTTTACTGATACATTTGTCACCCTGAGGAGGTGGGCTGATACTAAAGAGAGAGCTGTGTCTTTCTCTACAGAGCCTGAATGACTACTGTCAATGCAGCAAGTCAAGAAGTTACTTTTCAAGGCTGGAAAACCGCCTTTCCACAGGCATATTTTCCTGATAGTCAGTCATCTGACGATGGTCAAAACCCGCTGGCCTAGGAGCTAGTTAAACATGCATGTGCCTCTGTCTGCTCTGGGGTGTTAAATATGGATTTAAAATTTCAGTGCTCAGAGAATAACATCTCACATATTTTCCCGTGCTATGGGAGCACCTCTCGGTAGTATCTGTGTGCTCATATCTGTGTTAAAATGGGCTGATTTACTTTTGTCTTTCCTTAACCAAAAGTGTAAACGTATTAACTTTTCCACTTTAGTTAAATAAAGACTAAAGGCATCCCCAATCAGACTTGTGTGATTCAAGCATGCTTTGGGAATCCCTCCACACAAAAGTAATAATAGCGATGAGAGACTATATCTAACCATATGAAATTTTAGTGGTGAAGTAAATAAAATGCTCACTGTTTTGTTTTAGTTGTAGAATACAGGAGTTAATTTTAATATGCATGCAATAGAGAATAATGTATCACCTATGTGGATAGGTAAACCAATTCCTGCCTTAATAAAGCAGTAAAAATTAAAATGCCTTTATATCCCTCAAAGCTTACTACATAGAGCAGGGATTTAATTTTTTGTTGTAGTTGTTGTTCTGTAAAGGACCAGATAGTAAATATTTTAGGTTTTGGGAGCCATAGGATCTCTGACACTACTCAACTCAGAATGAAATTAGCCAGAGGTAACATATAAACAAGCTAGTGTAATTGTATCCCAATACAACTTTATGTACAGAAATAAGCAGCAAGCCACATTTGGCCTGCGGGCTGGACTTAGCAGATCCCTAAGATAAAGAAACCCAGACCAGGTCATTCCATATGACACATGAAACATCATGGTACCTCCTGTGGTCTTTTGTCACAAGCCATCCCAGACTTTGAACCAAAGCTTGATTTCTCTAGCCATGACAAAGTGAAGCCGGTACTCAACTTCATAATGTCTATTAATTAATTTAATGTTGATCGGAGTTCAGGAACAAGATGCTATCTTCTCTCTATTGATTTTAATAGTCATTTTGATATTGACTAGCCTTCATCATTATGTTAGCCAGTATGGTCGATTCGCAATTGTCTTTTCTTTACAAATAATTGGCAAAAGTTCAGTAAAGGTTATATGGAAATTATCAAACACCCTGTGTCATTTACAAAGTCTTTGTGATTCATTGATTGAGGTCCCCCACCTCACCCTTATAACTGGCTGAAAGGTTACCTTCTCATTGATGAAAGTCTACCAGGAGACAAGGGAATGGGACCTATTGATGGAATGTCTAAAGGGGAAAAAGGCAATTGTAATTCATGGTGCAATTACACTTGGGAATGTATTTTAAGACTTCACAGTTGAGAAGTAGTTTAATTTGTCTGTTCCTAATTGTAAGTCAGTGTTTTAAAGCCTGCTGATTACTGGAGGATGCTGCAATGAGTTTTCAAATTTCTTTGCAGAGGATAGAATGGCACAATTTAGAGAATACAGGCTTTTCTCTGAGATATTAACTTTATGTGTGTGCATATATATATATATATATATATATATGCACACATATATAATCACATATTATATATAGTTTATATATTATATAACATATAATTAATATATAGTTTGTAATTATATAATTATAATTTTTAAATATAAAATATATTAATAATCAATATCTATTACATAATATAATGATGATTGATGTATATTATATATACATACAATTATTATAATTATCTGAAGTGAAAACCACTCTCCTGTCCAGCTTTTCACAGTGGAGGATGATAATACAGATAGCTGCCATTTGTTCAAGAATCACTAGCAGCCATTCCTCTATGCAGCATTTCATAGATACTGCCTCATTCAGAAGGACAATAACTGTACGAGGCTGGCACTTCAGAAGATAGAAGAAGCTGAGACTAAAGACTTTCTAAATTATTCAAGGTTAAAAAAACTAGAATGTGGAGACCTTTGAATTCTCAAGCTATTATCTCAACTACTTATTTTCCTACTTCCCATACACCCAAAGGCCAGTGGATTGCAAACACTGGCATTCCTCCAACATATTTTCACAGTGCTGCTCACTACATCTCCATCCCATGTACAAATATGTTCTTCGAGTCTTATGCCACCCCGCTAATCTACTCGGTATACCTCTTCATCAATACCAATTATGGGTCTGGTGCTGGAGTTGGTCCATTTTAATATCTATGTGGAAAACTACAAGTTATTTCTCGACCTAATATTTCTTAATCATTTCTCCAAGAACTTTTACGTTTATATTAGCAAATGGAGGATAAATTCGAACTTTGTCCTATCCCTCAAATGTTCCACCTATGAAATCTGCATCTCAGCATCTCAGGTTCACGCCAAGTATTCACTGCTCCTTCTCTCCCCTCCCTTTCCTCACTCATCTGACTCTTCTCCTATTCCTTGTCATCTTCATTGTATCATACTTTATTAGCCTACTTATCTATTTCACTTCTCAAATACAGCCTAATAATTATAATAACAATGATGATATGGGTGATGTTTTTGAAAAACTGTACTAGGCACTGCACAACACACTTTATATTATTATTTCTGAGGCTCAGAGAAGTGCAGCGAACCACCCATGAGGACACAGGTAATCATGACACCATTTGGATGAGAGAGTGGCTCTGCCTTCCCTATTCCAAGGTTCACACACTTTTTTTGTAACTACAGAGATTGTAATCTCTACAACTTAGACTCATATGATCCGAAATTTTAATAAAATATCACCATTACTGGGAGCTGTCATCATTCCTTATCCTTCAGGGAAAACATTCCTGGAAAGCTCAACCCCTGAAATTATAACTTAATACATGTTTCATTCCTTTACCTTCAGTTTAATAATACCTTGAAAGAAAGGGCATGAAAAGTATCTTCAACTTGCTCCCTTGACTCAGAATTTCACTCCATTATATTGTTATCATTGGTTTATTTCTCTATCTCTGCCTCTGAAGTATGAGTTTGAGAACAGAGAAAACTATTATTTTTATCCCCAGTGCCAAGTACACAGTACATACTCAACTGAATATTACTATTAGTTAATAAATACATGAATATATCAATGAATGAATGCTGAGCAGGCTACAAATGCTGAGATTTTGGCACTGAAATCTGTATTGGCCTTCTACTCTTTATGTAAAGGTAAAAAAAAATCATTTTACTTATCTGGTTTCTCAGTTTTCTTCTCCTTAAATTAAAAATAATATTCAGCCTGTCAGTATTCTTAAAATTAAATATATTTAAAAGGCATGTATAAGATGAAACCAAACCATGAATATGAACACACTATATAAACTATAAACAGTTATAAAATAACAGCAGTTACTATTAGACAAATTTCTCTCTCTTCAAGCATCATATAGAAGCAATGGTATCTAACATTGTTGGTGGGAATGCAAGCTGGTGCAGCCACTCTGGAAAAGAGTATGGAGGTTCCTAAAAAAGTTGAAAATAGAGCTACCCTCTGACCCAGCAATTTTACACCTAGGTATTTACCCCAAAGATACAAATGTAAGTGATCTGAAGGGGCACCTGCACCCCAATGTTTATAGCAGCAATGTCTATAATAGCCAAACTATGGAAAGAGTCCAGATGTCCATCGACAGAAAAATGGATAAAGAACATGTGATAATATATATATATATATATATATGGTACACACACACACACATACACAATGGGATACTGCTCAACCATCAAAAAAAAAAAAAGAAATCTTGCTATTTGCAACAATGTGGATGGATGGAACTAGAGGGTATTACGCTAAGCAAAATAAGTCAATCAGAGAAAGACAATTATCATATGATCTCACTCATGTGTGGAACTTAAGAAACAAAACATAGGATCATAAGGGAAGGGAAGGAAAAACAAAACAAGATGAAATCAGAGAGGGAGACAAACCATAAGAGACTCTTAACCATAGGAAACAAACTGAGGGTTGCTGGGTGGGGAGGGGTGGAAGAATGGGGTAACTGGGTGATGGACATTAAGGAGGGCACATGATGTAATGAGCACTGGGTATCATATAAGACTGATGAATTACTGAACTCTACCTCTGAAACTAATAATACACAATCTGTTAATTAACTGAATTTAAATAAAAATATAGGGGCGCCTGGGTGGCACAGCGGTTAAGCGTCTGCCTTCGGCTCAGGGCGTGATCCCAGCGTTATGGGATCGAGCCCCACATCAGACTCTTCCACTATGAGCCTGCTTCTTCCTCTCCCACTCCCCCTGCTTGTGTTCCCTCTCTCGCTGGCTGTCTCTATCTCTGTCGAATAAATAAATAAAATCTTTAAAATTATATATACAAACTGTACCATAGGTTAAAAAAAAGAAAAAAAGCAACGGCACATTGATAAATGTAAAACAACAGATATTCAATAACTAATTATTGATCACTTAGCATTAGGCAGTGTTCCATGAGATAAGAACACAGCCATGGCCAAGCAGATATATTTCTAGCTCAGATGGGATGTGTCCTCTAATGAGAGGACACAAGGTAGATCCTTTGAGCTCCTTTCATTAAAGACTACCAATTTCATTGTGTTTCTGTATGAATCTGTGTCATACCAAAACAATGGCAAAAATAAAATTTAAAAAACCCCTCATTTTTCTATTAGTAGTTGAAATAATGGCAGATTCCTCTTTAAATAACCCTAATTTCATCATCTTAAGCCACTATTGGCTTAGTTAGATTTATGTAACCCTTTTGAAGTCTTTTACATATTTTGAGTTTTTGTGGTTATAACCCATATTGAGAACAAGGTAGAATTTTGAACGAAGAAAGAAATAGTTTTTGTTTTTGTGTTTTTTTGTTTGTGTGTTTTCTTTTTTGATCAGAAAGGCCAACTTATGTCTCACTCTTAGCAAATCCAGGGTGGAGTCTGCCCATTCTTTCCTCCATTGTATTGGAATAGAATGGAAATTGGTCAAATGTAGCTTACTTGCATCACCAACACTCTTTGCAAAAGCAGTTTTTCTTCTAAATTGAAATGATGATTTTAGAATATATATATATAATACACATACATATATATGAAATAAAGAAGAAAGTTCACATAAGAATTCTTTTAGGAAAAAAAAAAAAAGAATTATTCTAGGACCAAGTTAGGCAATTCTGCGAAGTAAAAGGGGAAGGTGGAGGGGATAATAATTACAGACTTCTCGGAAACTTTGTGAGGAAATTACAAATATTTCCTAATTCTGTCATCATACCAATCCTAGAAAATGGGTATTATTATTATTCCTAGTTTGTAAATTACTAAATTTGTAAACCAAGACTCAGAAACATAAAATCAATTTCCCAAGTTTACCCTACGGGTAAACAGTTTAGTCAGGATTTTAAACAGAGAGGTCCTTGAGATAAGCTCCCGCTGTCTACCAACCTGCAAATCTACCTTCCTAAAGTTTATGAGCTCTGTGTGCAGTGCTCCCAAAGAATTATATAAAGAAAGGACAAGAGAAATAACAAAATAGAGAAAGAGATTGCAAGGCATACTAGAATGAATTTGCATTTCTTTTTCTTTTTGCAGGCATAAGGATGACTAAGGCAAGTTAAGAAGAATTGTGTAGGCAATGTTCTAGTAAGAGGAAGAGAAACCAGACACCAGAGCACTTTATTTGTAACCCTTTTGTGAGAATAATGAAAATCATATAATGTTTGAAAGATCCAAACATTTAAGGAAAAATATGACATGGGCACAGAAAAGAGGAAAAGAAAGTGAAAACAGAATTGAAAACTTTCACTAGGAAGAATCTTGGGCTTTTAGCTAATTACAGAGAATTCAAAACTACAGTGATATTTCAATTTGACTGGTACATCCACTATGGACGTTTGTTGCTCGATTCACATCGAAAAAATTGTTCAGTGGAAAGAAGTCAGAGATTAATGGGGCTTTCTCAGTGAGTCATAAATACCCAGTGCCTACAGAGGCTTAATGAAAGTAAGAGATTTACCTGTTCCTACAAATGCAATGTGATTATCACTACAAGGTAGGGATTTAAAGTCAAACAGACTCCAGTTCAGATCCAGAAAATGTTGGTAATCTTGAGCAGGTTAGTGTCTTTTTCCAAATTTCCATTCTCTTATCTTTTAAAAACAGTAATTAAGCAAGATAAAATTTTAAGAGTCTAGCACAGAGCCTGTTAGAAGTTAAACTTCAATATAACGAGTTTACTCATGCATTTATTTGTAACACCTTGTAATATGTGCTTCAGAGCATAGTTCCTACCCTAAAGAAGATGAAATTTAGAGGGCGAGATGTAAGTGACTCAGTCATTACATTCTATAAGGGGATAAGAGAATGGTGCTATGAGAACACACAGGAGTACCACTCAGATCTCTCTGAAGCGTCAGTAAGACTTCCAGGCAGAGACACTGTGCAGCTGGATAAAGGATCAATACAAATTAGTGAGAAGTAAGAAAAACACTGCCAGTCAGAGAACACATCCAGTGTCAAAGCACACTGTGGCATCCCAGTACAGTCATTCTCTGTATATAGATATCAAAGCTGAGAGATTTGAAAGCCAGGGACAAAACAAAAAACCAACTTGGGAAATTCAGCCCATTTCTATCCCTTCCCTCAACAAGACAAAGCAACTGTAAGCTAATAAAAATCCAATCCAATATCTCAACCTTTGTCTCCAAAAAAGAGTTAAGAAAGAGTGGACATCAAAAACAGTCAAAGCACCAACCAATCAGGTAGGTAGCTTCTTTAGCATTGGAGCAGGATCATGGATATCCCTGCTGATACATGAGTTCTAAGCGGAAGAGTTCCAGGGAGGAAGTCAAGGTGGACAGTGGAGTTGACATTTAGAAAGCTATTTCCTACTGGTATGGACATTTTTCACTATTTAGCAAGAAGTGTGGCCATCTTACATGTATTCACTGAAAATCAGATGAATATTTAGGTTACATTTCTGGTAAATCAAATCATGACTTAATTGATTTTTGCCTTGATTAAATCTGTAGTTATCTAATGCCCTCATTCCCATTGTGAGTGTGTGTGTGTGTGTGTGTGTGTGTGTGTGTGTGCATTCCCCATAGAACTTATCTGCTATCCACAAATGGGTCAAATGTTCAAACAATGTACATTGTATGATAAAATTAACTGTCCAAGAGTTTGGTTGGGACACCTGGATGGCTCAGTTGGTTAAGTGTCCAACTCTTGATTTCCACTTAAGTCTTGAGCTCAGGGTTGTTAGATTAAGGCCCTCCCCCACCCCACCCCCGGCCCCGCCCCTCTCCACATCAGGCTCTGCTCTCAGCAGGGAATCTGCTTAAGATTCTCTTTCTGGAGCACCTAGGTGGTTCAGTCAATTAAGCATCTGCCTTTGGCTTGGGTCATGATCCTCGGGTCCTGGAATCAAGCCCTACACTGGGCACCCTGCTCAGCGGGGAGTCTGCATCTCCCCCTCCCTCTGCCCCTCCCCCAACTTGTGCTCCCTCTCCCTTTCTCTCTTGCTCTCTGGAATAAATAAAATCCAAAACAAAACAAAACTAAACTAAAAACATTCTCTCTCCCTCTGCCCCTCCCCCTTAAAAAAAGAGTATGGTGATTCTGGTATGATATTCTAGTACCGTATCTGGAACCATGTCATCTAAAATAGACCACTCTTCGGAGACAATAACATACTTTAAAGTTTTGACATTTTCAAAGCACTTTCACATTATTCAATTCACACAACTACATGGAGGGGTAGGCTGTGCAGGAATTCAATAACTTACAAATTATTTTCAAGTGAGTTTCTTCTGTTGCAATATCACCACTGAGCAAAAAAGGGCAGGGACTATCATTATCTCCACTTAAAATAGGAGAAAATTGAGAACTAGGGAGATACAACAACACCTTGCTGAAACTAATATGATATCCACTGCCCCTGTACTGAAAATGCATATAAGCTTACTTTAACCTAAAATTTTAAAATTAAACAATTTTTGTATGTTGAATTAAAAAGGGGTGAGAATTCTCATTTCAATTTTTACGGTGAAAGTCTAGAAAGTACTATTTCCTAATGTTGGTAAAGCACACAAATGATAGAACCAAATTATCGTCCTAAAAGCTTTTATTTCAGTTGACTGTTTTCTGTAGAATAACAGATAATTAGATTTTGGCTTTAGAATCACTAACTAAAATACGTCTATTTAATTAAGACTGAAACAAGAATCTACAAAGTACTTCTGGCATTAAAGGAAATATCAAACCTTCCAAATGAGAAACAGACATGAACAGAAATAGAAACAATGCTTATTTTATTTAGCAAATATAGCTCCCAAATATTCATACTATTTGTAAGAATTACTAATAATTTTGAAAATACCAAACCACAATTTTTATACTATTTTTCATAAATGTGATATAAAAATCCCAACATCTTACACAATCTGATGAAATGTCAGCAAACGTAAATCACTTATTTTTTTTTTCAGAAAAATATGCAAGTGCCTTTCATGATCAAGCCAGTGGGCCAGGTGCTCTGAAGATAAGCAAACCCCCGATCTTCTTCTTCAAGGAGCTAATACAGATGACGCTGCATGTGCATATAGAAGAAACTTTATGCAAAATGCTAAGTGATTACAATTATAAGAAAAGTGTCCTATGAAAGGCAAAGATAAGAGATTTCCAACAATGTCCTGAGACTTCCTAGCTGAAGCATGATGTCAAGTTTCATGGAGAAATTTTCATTCTGTAGAAGGAAATGTTGCATAAATTGCCCAAGAATATTCAAGAAGCAGTATATGGTTACAAGTACTTCCACCTCTGAAAAAGATGAAGTAGATGCACTTGTCCCTATTTCTCCCAGTAAGTACAACTAAAATTGCTGCTAATTATAAATACAACAAACATAAAAAGGCTCTCAAAGTTGGAGAAAAGAAAGTAGTCTGGCTAGTGAACCTGAGACCCAAAGAAGTAAATGCTAGTGACTTCCTTGGTTTTCTCAAAAGCTGATGAGTTCCTTGGTCTTCTTTTTTTCTTATGTTTTATGTATCTCAGGCATGGAACCAAAAAAGTTTTAACTTGAAACTCCAAAGTTACAGACAAAATAAAAGTTTCAACAAAAGTTTGCTCTCTTAGCAAAAAAAACATAAAAAGAGACAGCCTGCACACACACACAAAAGCAGGCAATAAGCTGCCTATGCCAGTCAAGGACAGCAGAAACAAAATGTCCCACCCCAAATCATGCCAGCAAAGGGTCTAGTGAGTAGCCTAACTTTCATCTTCACCAAGCTATAATGAAGTAGCCCAACCCCTGCAATGCCGTGGCATCAGAGAAGGACCCGTATCCCTAGTGGAGACTTTTGGGGAGCCTGGACTTAACACTCCACCGGCAGTAATGAGATGCTTTGCCAACTCCCACTTGTAATGCTGTCACATCTGGCCTAGCAGAGTCAAAATACTCACAACTGCCTGGAGATTAAAGACCACACACACCCCACCCCTTAAGTGACACCAGGCTGAGTAGACAGTGAAACTTCCCATACCTGTTCAGCAGTAATGAGAAGGCCCCCAGTCCCCTAGCATGGCAAAGGAGGTATAGTGGGAATCTGGTACTTCTACCACTGCCTGGCATTAATAAGGCACAGTCCTCCTATTTTGCCAGAGTAGCTTTGGAGGACCTCAGCTTAAGTAGTTTAAATAAGACCCAAAGTCTCATAACATTATACCCTAAACATTCAGGTTCAGGTTTCAATTAAAAAAAAAAAAATCATGTATTACAATAAGAACCATGAGAATTCTCAACCTGATTAAAAAAGACAATAAAAACCTAAATTGAGACACCAGAGATGTTAGAATTATCTGAAATGATTTTTTAAAAGCCATCATTAAAATGCCTCCGTGAGTAATTATGAACATACTTGAAACAAATGAAGACAGAAAATATCAGCAAGGAAATAGAAAATTAAAAATATATGTTACAGAGAAGAACTAACTGTAGTTTTTATTTATTTATTTATTTATTTATTTATCTATTTATTTATTTATTTTAAGATTTTATTTATGTGAGAGTGAGCACAAGCACCGGAGGGACAAAGAGAGAGGGAGAGGAGCAAGCAGACTGCCCACTGAGTGAGGACCCCCAAGATAGGGCTTGATTTCAGGACCCCGAGACCATGACCCAAGCCAAAATCAGACGCTTAACTAACTGAGCCACCCAGGTGCCCCATAAATGTAGTTTTTGTAACTAACAGAGAGAGATTAAAAAATATAATCAGATCTTCAGGAACTTAGTTGTCTTCAATACTAAAAAAAAACACTGAGCATCCAATTAATAGAATTACTACAGAGAAAAATCTACAAATATATGGAAGAACTCAGCACCATTAACCAACAAGGTCCAGTCAACATTCATGCTGTACTCTACTAACAACAACAGAATGCACATTTTTTCCCCTCCAAATACCCATGGAACCTGTACCAAGATATACCATATTGTTAGCCTTAAAGCAAACCTCAACCATTTTAAAAATATAGAAATCATACACACACAAATCATACACACAATGGAAACCATACACACAAATCTTGGACCACAAGGAATCAAACTAGAATAATAGGTAAATCTCTAAGCACTTGAAACTAAGCAACACACTTGTAAATAACAAGATGAAGACACAAGCAAAATTATAAAATGCACTGATTTGAATACAAACGAAATTACTACATACTAAAGTGCTAAATGTCACAGCTACAGCAGTCCTGAGAGGAAATTTTACAGCACTAAATGCTTAAATGAGGAAAGAAGAAAAGTATCTAAGTAATAACTTAAGCTCCTGCCAAAAGAATCTAGAAAAAGAAGAGTAAAACAAACCCAAATGAAACAGAAAGAAAGACATAAAGAAGAACAGGGATCCAGTATATTAAAAACAAAAAATAATACAGAAAATGAAAAAAAAAAAAAACACCTAAAAGTTGGTTCTTTAAAATGATTTATAAAATTGACAAACCTCCACCAAAACTGGACAGGAGGAGGGAGGACATAAATTATCAATATCAGAAATGAAAGGGATATCCGTATGGGCCATACAGATACCAAAACAGACTACTATAAGCAAATATAGAAACATAATTTGACAGCTTAGATGAACTGTATCTTCTTTTTGGCAAGTACAAACTACCACAACTCTTCTATTATGAACTAATTTGGAGAGCCACATATCTATTAAAGGCAACAATTATTTATAATTTGTCATTTAAAAACTCCAAAAATAAATTACCAGCACCAGAATGTGCCATTGAAGAATTCTACCGCATGTTTAAAGATGAATTAACACAAATTCTGTACAATATCTTATAGGAAATGGGAGAAGGGAGAAGGGAGAATTCTTTAAAGCTAGTATTTTCCAAACTGGACAAATATAATAAAAAACACCAAAAATACATACAAAAAAATTGCTGATCAGTATCCCTCATGAATGTAGACCAAAAAGCTTTAACAAAATATTAAAAAATAGAATTCAGCAATGTATAAGAAGAGTTATATACGTTAATCAGGTGGTGTTTATTCCTCAGATTCAAGGTTGGTTAAATATTAAAAATTATTTAATGCAATCCAACATATTAGCCCACTAAAGAAGAAACTTCACAAGATCATATCAATTTATGCAGAAAAATCTTTTGACAAACTCTGATTCCCATTCATGGTAAAACTCTCAGAGAACTGGAAATAGAGGAGAACCTCCTCAACCTGATAATGAGTTACCTATTAAAAAAACAACAACAAAATACAACTATCATAACAATTAATGGTGAAAGACTGAATCCTTTCCCTCTAAGATTGGAAACAATGCACAGGTATCTGCTGTGACTATTCTTATTTGACATGATAATAGATATTCTAGTGGTATAATGAGGCAATAGAAGGAAATTAAAAAACATAGATAAGGGAGAAATAAAATCATCCCTATTTGCATATAACATGATTTTCTACATAGAAAATCCCAAGAAATACATAAATTTTTAAAAAAGCAGCCAAGTAAAGTCCTGGAACTAATAAGTAAATTCAACAGGTTGAAGTATACAAAAATTAACTGTCATTCTACATGCTAGCAGTGAACACACTGACACTAAAATTAAAAACACAATACGATTGGGGTGCCGAGTGGCACAGTTGCTTAAGCACTGGCTCTTGGTTTCAGTTCAGGTTCCAATCTTAGGGTCATGAGATCAAGCCCTGCCTCTGACTCCACGCTCAGTGCAAAATCTGCTTAAGACTCTCTCTCCCTTTCCCACTCCCCCTTTCCCTTTCTCAAATAAATAAATAAATAAATAAATCTTTTTTTTTTAATTTAAAAATACAATACCATTTACAAATTGGAACAAATAAATAATCAAGTGTAAATCTAGCACAAATAAATAATCAAGTGTAAATCTAGCACAAATAAATAATCAAGTGTAAATCTAGCAAATATTATACAAGACTTTAATGTTCAAAATTTTAAAACGTTGATGAAAAATAAGACTATCTAAATAAATGGACTTACCTTATTCATGGATTGGAAAACAAGATAATAAAGATGGCAATTCTCTCCAAATCAATATAGAGATTTAATACAGAGATTTAAAATTATTATTGAAATCATAGCAAAATGTTTTATAGATCTAGACATGCATATGGAAAAGCCAAGTATATGGAATAGATAAAACAATTTTGAAAAGAATAAAGTGAGAAGAATCAGTCTAGTCAGTTTCAAGACACTACATATCTATTGCAGAGTGTGGGATACTGAATGTAGGGACGGAAACACAGATCACTGGAACAATATAAAGAATTCAGAAATACACCCAAACAAATATGCTTAACTGAATTTGGACAAAAGTGCAAAAGAATTTCAATAGTGGAAAGGCAGACTTTCCAAAAAGTAATGCTAGAGTAAATAGACATCCATGGATAAGACAAAAACCCATTAACTTTAAATCCCATACTTTATTCAAAATTCAGCTCACAATGAATTATGGACTGAACTGTAAAATGTAACAAACCTTTTTGGGAAAAGCAAAAATCACAGAAGAAAATCATAGGGGAAAATCTTCTAGATCTAGGTCTAGACAGACTTGAAACCAAAACTGAGATCAATAAGAAGAAAAATTAAGTGCTATTTAATAAATATTTAAGACCCTGTTAAGAGAGTGAAAAGAGAAGCTACCGAGTGGGACAAAATATTTGCAAATCACAGAAGACTAGTATCTAGAATATACTGTAAAAAGAACTCTCAAAATTCACAACAACAGCAACAACAAATTCTAACTACAAAATGCACAGAAGATCTAAAGAGACATTTCACCAATGAGGATACACAGATGGCAAATAAACACATGAAAAAAATGTTCAACATCTTAAGTCATTAAGGAAATCAAAAGCACAATGAGAAATCCCCACACATCTATCAGAGCGGATACTTTTTTTTTTTTTTTTTTTTGGACAAAATTTAACACCACAAAGGAAAGGATATGGAGAAACTAGGTCACTAATACTTTGGTGGTGAAAAGGTAACACAGTACAGCTGCTCTGCAAAACCCGTTTGGCAGTTCCCTTGAAAACTAAACATGCTATTACCATACAACCCACCAACTGCATTCCTGGGCATGTATCCCAAAGAAATGAAAACTTCTGTTCACATAAAGACATGTTCACAAATGTTCATAGCATCTGTATCGGCAATAGTCCTAAAACTGGAAAAAAACAAAGATATCCTTTTAACAGATGAACGGTTAAACAGACTGTGGTACAACCGAATTCCTAGTCACAAAAAGAGTAAACTATGATTTCAAGCAATAGTTTGAATGAATCTCCAGAGAATTGTTATGAGGGGGTAGGGGCTGGGGGGGCGGGTGGAGCCAAACTCCAAAGTTTATATACTGTGTCATTCCATTTATACATCAGTCTTCAAATAATTTAGAAATGGAGAAGAGATGAGAAGATTGCCAGGAAGGACGGACTGGGTGTGTGGGTAGGTAAGTGAAGACTATAAAAGAACAATAATACAAGGGATCAGCATGAGGATGGAACCGTTCTGTATCTTGATATTCTCCATGTCCATATCCTGATCATGGAATTGTACGATAGTTTTGCGAGATGTTACCATTGGACAAACTTGGTCAAGGTACATGGGAATCCTTTTTATTACCTCTGCATATAGATCTGCAATTATCTAGAAGAAAAAAAAAGTTTAATAAACCCATAAAATTTATTTTGAAGCCAAGAATGAAGTTAACTGTAATTCCAAAATCAAAATGTCAAGATCTTCTCTTAATGACAAGCTTTAAACTTTTAACTATTGAACCTGGAAGAGGATTTGAAGATCCATTCATTATTTAATTACATATCCAACACATAGTTCTTGAGTGTTATTTCAATATGCTCGGCACTGTTCTGTATTCTCATGACAGAACCATGCACATGGCAGATAAAGTCTGTGATGCCAAGAAATTACACTTAAATTGGGTACGGATATTATTTTTTTAAAAAAGTAACCAAATCAACAAGGTGATTTTAAATACTAAGAAGAACAAATAAAGTAAAACAGAACGATGGTGTGAGAGTATTGGATGGGGACAGTTAAGACAGATTACTTTTAGGTGAGTCATTGGATAATGAATCTCTGGAAACACAAAGGATTGAACCATATGAAGTTCAAGGAAGAGTTTTTCCAGGAAAGGCAAAATGTAACGCAAAGACCTTAATCAGGAACAATATTCATGCATTGGAGGAATACAAAGATTACTGTGGCAAAAGTAAATGAAATTAGCAGACGATTCCATCTTAGAAATAAACCAGGGCTGACTCATATAGAGCACTATTTCATAGACTAAGTGATGTGAATTTTACTACCAGTGATGATGAAAAGCCTTTTTTTTTTCTTTTGTAGAGGGTAGTTATGCTAGGAAATGAAATACTATGCTTTAAATATTTCAAAATGTGTAATAGATTGTAGGTAAGCCTCTTGAGTAGAAGTAAGAAGATCAGTTAAAATATACTGCAGATGTCCAAGAAAGAGATGACAATGGGTTGGGTTAGGTGAGAGAGAGAACAGACATAAAAGGAAGTTGATTAAATATAGGTTTTCTGGAATAGACAGGATTTATGGAAGCTTAAGTAGACTGGATGGGGTTGGGGGGAGGGGAGAAAGAGGAATGAAGGATAATTTCTTGGCTTTTGTTTAGACAACTGTATGATCTAGTTAAAGAAATTAGACATCAAAGATGTAGTTAGTTGATTACAAATATGTACTATGATACATGAGGTCCATCACATGATAAGTGCTACATTACTGGACAATGAAGGAGTTTAATAAAGGGAAACAGGCTGATAACAACATGGACAATAATGGTAAATAGGACATACACAGAGGAGGCAATTTTCTGTGGCAGGCAGATTAGGAATAACCTCTTTTATTGAGGAAATGTTTTTATTGGATACTTAGGACACATAGAGGTTTCACATATGGAGAGGCGGCAGTTCTGGAAGCTTCTCCAGTGAGAAAAGAAAGGCAAAAAGCGAAGATTTACTAAATATCTAGTGGCTGAGTCAGAATTAGAAATATCTTTTGAATGATAGTCTTGTGATCTTTTAGCATCTTTGTAATTTCTCTTTTCTTCCCTATTTAAAAAAAAATTAATCACTTCATTGTTCTCTCCCTTTCTCAAGTCCTTAAGTCAGAAATACTCAATGTTCAGATTATATTTAGACTTATTTTTCAAAGTAATGTATATTCAGCTAATCCTACACTTTTGTTGCTTCCTCTCCCATACACATTTCAAATTCAACATGCCCAGGTCTTATTTCTTCCAGAAGAATGTGAACTGGGACTCAGTAGTGACAAAATTTTCCTCATTCCAAGCCTGAATAAATGAAAAAAAGGTAAAAGTACGGAGCTCTTAAATTTAACTATACATATTCACTCTTTTATTCTGTTATGGCTGGTTTTTTATTTGCTTTTATGGTTTTAAAATGATTCTTCTAGTAGTTTTTTTAACAGATTAGAGAAAGAGATGGAGACAGAACGAGGAGTGTGTGTTTTAGTATCCTTTCTGGGCCACATTCGAAATCATGACCTCTGTGTCACGCTGAAGTTGCCCCTTTACTATAGGTGTATCTGAAATTTCATTTGTTCTCAGAATCCAAAGGTCAGGGAAACACTATTGCAAATGCAAACAGAATTGCTATCCAAGTAGCTGTTACAATGTTAAAAGACAGAGACGTCTCCAGGCAGGCCTCTGGAAAGGGAGATGGCTACTGAAGGTCTCTTCTGTTAATATTCATAATGTGGTCGTAGAGTAGAAATGGCATTAATATTGGCTCCTGTGAATTCTTCAAAAAAGATGCTTCAACTGCTTATTTGTTAAGCACTACAAATATTGGGATCACTACTTTGCCCCAACTTAATAGGAAGCCAAGACAAAGTTAGAAGTTAAAAAGTGAGTAGATTTCTACTGGTGAAAGGGACAGGTGCATCCCATTGAAGAAAACTAAAGAAATAAGCCCAATGTACAGGTTTTCTATCCTTAACAGAATATACCATGAAATGACATGATAATCTGTTTAAGCAGAGGAAATTAAATATAACTAAGTATGTAAAGAAAAATATCCTTCAGCGTTGAAGGATAGTCTTATCCAACTGGAATGTTTCTAACCAGAAGAACAGATATGAATCAAACATTCACCTATTTATAGATGTATTGCTGACCATCAATTCTCTTTGAAAGGAGAATGAAGCTAGCCTCATTCACAAAACTGCAACAGTATGTGAGCAAAGTTGAGATCTAAAGCAAACTGTATTTCTAAAGGAACACACTAGTACTAATAAATGGACTTCAATGTAAACATGATTACAATAGAAACTGAAAGTAGATTCCACATTTAATGGAACTATATCATAGCAAAATAATCCCTTACTTATAAAGAACATAGATTTGTAAAGTCATAATGATTTCACTTCTAAGTAAACGGAGCTTTAGATAGCTCTAGAATTTGATTTTTTCCTATACCACAGATATTTTAAATACAATTTGAAACCAACTTAACTTCCAACAAACTTGTTCTTCTGCTGCATTGCTTATCTCTGATAATGACCCCATCCTTCCACCAATTTGCCCAAGTGTGAAACTACAATCAACATTCATTTCTTTCTTTCTTTCTTCTAACCTCTTGCCATCCAAATGATCACATTTGTCAATTCTTTGCTAAATTGGTTTGAATTCATTTGTTCTAGCCTCAAAACTATTCCATTTCGACTTTCATCCTTAATTGAGAATTTCATAATTTTCTCTTAATTGGACTTGCTAGCTCACATTTCACACTACATCATCTTCTGAAAACATACAAATCTTTTTTTTTAAGATTTATTTATGTATTTGAGAGAGGGCACACATGTGCACGCATGTGAGCAGGGAAGAGGGGCAGAGGGAGAATCGTAAGCATACTCTGCACTAAGCACAGAGCCCAATGTGAGGCTCCGTTTCATGACCCTGAGATCAGGGCCTGAGCCAAAACCAAAGTCAGCCGCTTAACCGATCGCACCACCCTGGTGCCCCTGAAAACACACAAATCTTAACATGCTCCTTAATGAAGTCATCAACGACCTGTTTTTTGGAAGTCCAAACTTCTTGGCGCTATATACATGATCTGACTCAGGGTTACTTTTATATCCCTTATGATTATCTTAATATTCCAACCACTTGAACTGTTTGCTACTTTCTAGATAATGCCATCCGCCTATGAGAAGCAGACATGTAAGTACCAATTATGTCTCCGTGTATTCACTTTCTTATTTGTAAAGTAGTGATGAACGTGGCAGCTCCATCTTATCTTCCTGTGAAAATTAAAAGGTTAATTCTTATATGGCACTTAGAAATAAGCATGATAAATGATGAGTGCTCAATACAATAATGGTGATGACCGATCATGAAGAAAAACATATTCATACTTTTATAATACTATTTTTATTTTCTAGTAACAGCCTACATTTCTACCATAGTTCTCTATTTGGCAAATTCTGCCTCACCTTTTCTTTGCTAAAATCTAATAATCTTTTTTTTTTTTTTTTAAGATTTTATTTATTTATTTGACAGAGAGAGAGACAGCCAGCAAGAGAGGGAACACAAGCAGAGGGAGTGAGAGAGAAAGAAGCAGGCTCCCAGCAGAGGATCCTGATGTGGGGCTCAATCCCAGAACACCGGGATCATGCCCTGAGCCAAAGGCAGATGCTTAACCACTGAGCCACCCAGGCGCCCCTAAAATCTAACAATCTTGACTGAGCACACCCATATCTTTTTATTCATGTCACATTCCAACACTAAAATTTACATTTCTGTTAGTGTACAAAACATTTACATATTACATATCTGTATGTATAAATAATAGGGGTAAAACAGTACTTACCTCACTGTACTTTATGAAGATAAAATGGGTTAGATATGTAAATTCCTTTGTATAGTAGGTTATATAAGTTTTCATTTTTATTATTATTTCCCTCCCTTAAACTTTGAGTTTCTTAGGGGTGAAGACTGACAACATTTTATTCTCAGTAACTAGCATAACCTTGACACATAGTAAGGGTTGAAAATTTCTAAATGAAAGATTCAAATGTTTTAATTTCATAAGATTTAGAAATATAAGACAAATGAAAGTTATATATTTTAATTCATATAGCAAAAAAAGTTGTATCAAATAAGGGATATTGACAAAATCCAAGACATAAAAGTCATCACATAGGTAACCTCAATGTATCCGTATCAGGAGGAAAAAACATGAATCCTAAATCTCAATAATACTACCGAAAGTTCTTTTTTCTATTGTGCAGTTTTTCAGCTACTCCAAAAACTTCAATTCATGAAATCCATGAATATGGAAGTGTAGCTCCTAAGTGGAACCAACTCCTAGAACATAATTAGAATCAGTGAATTTTGTGTGAATATATGTCCTTGAAGGTCCTTTTAAGCTACCATAAACAAATGCTTCCAGATAGGTCAAGGATGCCTGGATAGATTGCTTCATTAATTTATTCTTTCACTCATTCAACAAATATTTACTTATTCTCAATGTTATCTAAACACAGTTTCCTTATATAAAACAAAACATGACCAGGTAGAAAGGCCATCTGAAATTTCACTTTATTTTGGATTATCATAAAAAATGTTGTTTCCTAAGGTTGACATTCTCAAATATTAGAGATAAAAAAAATTACTTACTTGGTAACATACTCATTAATATGGTATGTTTTTATAAGATACTTGTAACTGTAAATATACATAATCCTTTCCCACAGGATTTTAAAGCTATGGGGGGGGGCAGATAAAACGTGTAATTACAAATTGTGGCCATAATATGAAGAAATACAGAGTGATATGAGGGAATATAGAGGTATAAACTAATTTAGATTTGTGCCTTTGGAAAGGGTTCTTCAGGAAATTATACTTAAATTGAGATCCCCAGGTCAAACGTTAAATAATGAGGACTGGACTAGAGAGAAAGGCCCAGACTGAGGGATGTGGCAGAAAGACTGAGGAAATGCAGTAAGGTTGGCAAATTCGTGAGTGCAGAGAAGGTGATCAGTGATGGGGAACCAGATCATGAAAGAACTTAGAGCCACAGTGGGAACCTGGGCACTTCTCTTATGAGCATTTGAAGTCAATGAGAAGATTAAATAGGGAAGCCATTTGTTTCTATGTCTCCCTCTGCAGTGAGTTCTGGAGCTCAAGGGATATATCTTCTTCATTCAGTGGGAGTATACCATTTTGGTTAAAAATAATAGTAATTTTGGAGTCAGACAGAACTGATTTCAATCCCAGGCTCTATCATTTATGAACTATGTGATTCTAAATAAGGTTCTTAGAATCTTTACATATAAAATAGGGACATAAATAAATGCCTATCTCACTGTGTTTATATGAGGATCAAATAAGACAATGCAATAATAAACACTCGTTAAAAATTCATTATTCTTAATATCATCATATCCCTATCACCTAGCACACTGACTGGCTCATGACAACTATTTTGTAAATGGTTACAGAATTGGACAGAACTCTTTATATAAACAGCAGCTACAGAATTTTTAATGAAAGTGGGATACTATACCCCAGAGCAGATCTTATCTCCAACAAGCTTTTTAAAGATAAGATACTGACAAGATACATACTTTTTTTTTTTTTTTTAAGTACAAATGAGTATGTGTCTACAGCCTATGGACTCCTTTCATAGCCCACAATCCCTTATATGCTTCTGTCTGGTCTGTATCCTATTTTTATCTGCTTTCCAGTTTTATAATTTATTCCAGCTCTATTTATCAAAGTTCCCAATCCTCACCAGAAAGTTATATAGTCAGCCTTCTAAGACGCCCTGAAGTTCCTGGAAGTGGACTGCTAACCACCTTAACTTGTTCCTGGTACAGCAAATTCTTGATGGCCTCTCACTTGCCTTAGAGCAACAGATCAGGACTAAAAATGGAGTTTGAGCTCTCCAAAAACCAGAAGCTAATCAATACCTCTTTGGGCAATATGTCACCTTATGCAGAGACACAACACTCAATCAGCTCCAGTCACACTCTGCTGTCTTGTAAAGGCTCAACCTGAATTTCTCATGTGTCACCTTCCCAGTAACAGATGACAGTGTTACAGAGAGAGAATTCTGCACAGACCATTGGCCTCTACCCAGTTTAAAGCCCCATCACTCATGTTGGCCAAACTGAGTTTTCAGTGCTAAGAAAGACAGCATGTCCCTCTTCAGAATGCAAAGACGCTAGGCTGGATGTCTGAAGCCAGTTGCAGCATCTTAAATGATCTCAGGGGTTTTATCTGTCTTTAAGGTCCTACACAGAGTGCTTTGTAGATAGTCTTCATAGGGAAGATATAAGACTTCGCTTAACATATACCTGATGCTCATCAAAGCTGACCACAACACAAAACCCAACCCACAAAACCCCAGAAAATGAAATGGCTAGCATGCCCTTTGATCTGAGGTCTCCCCACAATCCCAACTCCCAAAATGCATTTTTTCATCCTTACTTCAGTATTAAGATTTCCTCCCATTTGCAATTAAAGAAAGTAATTGCTGAAGTGCTACAACACAGATTACCTACCAGATTTATGAGAACAGATTTCATTGTGGTTCTAAAACAATACTATGGCTTTCAAGTAATAAACAAAGGTGACTGTGTTATGAAGGGGTGAACTGTCTTCACTTTTAGGTTTTGCTTTTATACTTGCTCCTAAATCCTTCTTATTTTCAGTATTTGATGTCCTGGAATCCTTTCATCTTCGATTCCTGCTTTCAGGCTTCAGAGTCTTCTTGATTTGGAAACAATGCTTATCACTGTATGTCTAACCGCCAGGATAGGTGTATTTACCCTGGCTCACCCCATCCAGGCAGTTTCTGTCAGCCTGTATGAACTTCCTGGTGCCCTGTGCTCAGTATCCCTCTGGATTTCTCTTGAGGAATGGGTCATGAACCATGGAGGGTGAGAGATGAAGGGACAGTGAGGTCTGGGACATCCATTCATGCCAACCAAGGAATGAACCTGCACTACGAAACCAAATATTTTTACCACAGGAAGTGGTCACATATGTGGTTTCATAGACACCTGCTGATAGCTGAGGTATTTGTATAGGCTCATTTTGCACAGGAGAAAACCACCTTTAAGGCACTTAAGTGACTTGCCATATTTTACACAAATAACAAACAGCTGAGATTATATGTAAACTTAGGCCTTATTTCACATGCTGATATTAATCTAGATATTCTTGAAGTACAATGCAATTTAATCTTCAGCTCAATAAATATGTACTTATAAGAATTTCAAAGTACATCTTTCAAATATTTAAAACATTTAAATAAAATTTTGTATTTTCTATTTAAGTATGTTTATGTAAGTCTGTATATATGTGTATTGTGTGTATATGTATGTATGTGTGCATATATATATATCATATTGATTATATGTTAATTTTGTATCTGTTGTTACATTATACAAGAGTCAGAACCAGAGCAATTCTTGGAGATTTAGTTCAATCTATCTTTTTGCAGAAGACAAATGAGTCTCACAGAAGTAATTTTCTAAGTGTATTCAACTAATTAAACATCATAACTGACTTTAAGCCAGGAATTTGTCACTCAATTTCTCTTTCTAGTATAGCAGGAATATCGTTCATTCATTTGAGTCTCAGGATAATCTTACAAATGGTTCCAGCAAGCTAACAGCAACATTTTACATACAGGAAAATAGGCCAACAACAGAAACATATAATCCTATCCTTGCCACCAACTTCAGGATCACGTAGCTCAGTAGGGTCACAGATAGGACTGAAAGCTGGCTCTCTCTTCTCCTTATCCAGCATTGTGCCCACCTGTACCACCCTGGTTCCTGACAGTGTCCTTGTATGAGGAAAAAATGTACATAGCGCTTTAAATTTTTAGAATGGAAAACAATATTAAATAGTTAAAAAATAGAATGGTTTGCCTTATAAAAATTAAATTCAATCTATCAGATTAAAAAAAGAGAGAGAGAGAGCCCTGATATGGGGCAACGTGGTTTTAAAGAGAACATTTGTTTTATTACATTGGATTAATTCATTTGATTTTTAGTTTTTATGAATTTTTTTAAAATTCAAATTTCTGTAAAGTATGAAAATGAATCCAACTCACCACACAGTAACCGCTCTAACTAAACAGGAGAACTGTGGGTATTCACACCTGTTGAAGGATGACGTTTCCAAGCACTTTTGCTACACAATGTATTTGTTACATATTTCCACTAAGATCTAAAGATGTCATTTAAAGAGAGTGACTTACCATGTGTGACTGAAGTAGCAATCTCTCTAAAACATAGTGTCTACTCCCAAGGCCCTGACTGTATCAGTGAAGATAATTAAGGGATTGATAAATCTTTACTGAAGTCATGGTACAGTTACTGTGACACTTTCACAGGAGGCAGGATTCTGACCTTATAAGTGAAGAATCCAAGGAGGAAATTTGCTCCGAGCAGCAACCGTGTTTCATGAAAAGGGCAAATGTCATTTTATTAGTGCTCAGTTTTAGGAATAAATCGATGTGTGCATGCAGTATGACTCTAATCAAGGATGACAAGGGTGTGAAAAGGGAAGGAAACCAGAATTGATACAATACCAATTAGATTTTAGGATTTCTGCTAGGCACCAAATAGATTATTCTACTTAAAACTCACAGTATTAGTGAGAGGAAAATGTCATTATTTACATTTTGCAGAGGCAGGTAATAAAGGTTAAGTAAATTACCCAAGTATCTACAGCCGGCTTGAGATGAAGGTGAAATTCAAGTTCTACTTGACTCCAAATCCCATAAATTACATCTTCTAAAAACCAATCATGTGGATCCCTGAAGCTTCTAAAAAGGTAAGCTTAGGCTTGCAAAATGCCATAGTCTTTTATTTTCTCTCTGACATAATTTTTAGTGTTTTCTTTCTTTTTGATTGTTGACTGGGCCAGAAACAGAATTTTAGGAAAGAATGCCTCAGAGTAAGGGATATGTTAGTCTTTTGCATGACATGAAAGGCAAGTGATAAACGTAGGACTCATAGTGTGTTTATAAGGCTGGTTAAATAAACAGAATTACAAGGGATGTTGGGTAAATATTCCTACTTCCTAAAATCACACACACACACACACACACACACACACAAACACACTTGCGCAAACATCCAAAACAATGTCTTAATTTCTACTAAAATCTATCCTTTCCAGTTAATTAAGTCATTACTAGTTATTGTGTATTTGCAAATACCTCTAACAAATGAGTCATATAATACCTGTTCAAGCATTAGATTTTTAGTTTTAATGGCTACACATTTGCTTTAGTATCCCAAGAAGATCAATATCCAGGAGACTAAAAGAATAGTAGCAGAAACAGATCAAGGAAACACAAGATGCTGATATGAACCCACAGGAGAATACGTTTTAATAAAAACTATATTGTCTTTGTAGCTTATAAAAAATTGTACTTTGCCTATCAAGATACCAAGATGTTACTATGCTATATGGGTTAAGAAATGAGCAACCCCTTAAGCTCTTAGACTTTTGACCATTTATAGACCATTGTGTTGCCCAACTCATTAAGAAGCTCAAGATCAGATGAGAGAACTATGAATTTTAGAACGGAAAAGCAAATGGAAAGGGGCCAGCATCTTATTCCTTCTACTTACTGGGTAAACTTAGGTAAATGTTTATTAGTCGCTTTTGAGCCTCTATTTCCTTTTCTGTAAAATTGGGAACATGAGTGTCTTTTACATGGTCTCGTTTATTAATCTCTTGGTTAAACCATCTCCCTCAGTTGTTAGACCCAATTCTTAGCTTTGGCTACCTGCCAGCTGATTGCTCTACAGTTTTTCATTCTTCCCTGGGGCATAAACTGTCATCCAGTTAAACCCAGACCTCCTTGGAGAGGTAATCTTTTGATGCCAGTTTGTGAGTTTTGTGACCTCGGGAACGATCTTTTTAGCTTGCTTTTCCCCCATTTTTTGGTAAATTTCTAGCTGGTTTACAAGCTTAGCTTGTGGCTCTCAAAGGTGCTCCATCCTCCTCTTAATGGCTGCAATCTAAATTGTTTCCCAGAGCATTCTTGAACATCCCCCACATCCCCCCCCCCACCCAAAAGAGCAGTTCCCTGTTCTTCCAGACTGCAGATCTGGCAAAGACTCTGTGCCTCTGCTCCAGAGCTAGAATGAGGCCCCACTTCTCTCAGGGTGATACCTTCTTTACAAACAGGCACTGGACTGGGGCAATACTTTTTTTTTTTTTTTTTTTTTTTTTAAGCTTACTTATCTTGGAAATTCTACCCTACTAGATGCGTGGGACAAGGATGACTGGGGCCTCAGTCTCCTAAGCCTGCCACCCCTAGGGTAAATCTTCTACCCTACAAGTTGTGGCTGGGGGAGGAAAAGAGCCCTGGAACTTTCACAGGCTGTTGCCTGGGTTGGAGACTCTGCTGCAGTGTGGAGCCAGCAGCCTTCCCCTCCAGAGTGTGTTTTGTAGTGCTTGACTGTGACCTGCGGGGAGAGGAGGTCTGTGTTCTTGTCTGCACCCACCCCAAGTGGCACGTCTAACACACTGAACTGAGAGATTATGGCTCAAATGCCAGAGACTCTCAAGGCTCTCAATGAGAGTTAGTAGGTATACCTCAATAAATGGTTATTTTCTGTATGCTTTTATAACAATTCCCAGAAATTTACAAAAAAGATATTCATTATTTTCACCAGTTACGGTTGCCTCCCTGGGGAGTGGATTTGTAGGGCTCCTCATACTACCATTCCTTAAGTCATTTCTATTTTATATTTCTAAAATATTCTCGTCTATCACCTGTGGAAGACTTCTCACTACGGCAGCAAACACCAGAAAATATCTTAAATCTTAGTGTTTGGTCAGAGGACCCCTATACAAATATATTGGAAAAGTATGATTCCAAAAAATGTTTTACCACTTTTCAAAAAAAAAAAAATTGCTATTCTGTACCTAATTATCTGTAAGATAACTGTATCTTACTGAAAACCTTCTTTGGATTTAAGTCTATAGTTTTTTTATTAGTTTGAATCATTATGATATGTGGTTTTACAAAAGTGTGCAGAAAAAAGACCCAAATTAAGTGTGTGTGTGTGTGTGCGTGTGTGTGTGTGTGTGTGTGCATGTGTGTGTTGTGAAAGGTGAAATAAAATGGAGTTACTTATGTCAAGAAGTTTGAAAATGGAACTGGGAGGGCATTAAGGAGGTGGGTCTTATACAAGTCCTCATGGGGTGGGACCATGAACTTTTGAACCAGGGCAAAGCACAAATAGTTCAAGGACTCTGCACAAACCCCTGCAACTTGCTATGGTAACAGTCTTCTGACTCGTGACAGCCTTAGCAACCAATTATGTTTAGCCAAGATGAGTTTTCTGCCACCAGCACCAATCAAAATTCTTTCTGAACAACCCAGACAAGCAGTCCCTTTTTGTCTTTAGAAACCCCTGGCTTTTGAGATCTTAACACTTGCAACAATATGGATAGACCCTAGAGGGTATAATTATGCTAAGTGAAAAAATTTAGACCGTGAAAGACAAATACCACATGATTTTGCTTCAATGTGGAATTAAAAAAAAAAAAAAAGGTACAAAGAAACAAACCAAAAAACAGACTTTTATTTTTTAAGATTTTATTTATTTATTTGATAGAGATAGAGACAGCCAGAGAGAGAAGGAACACAAACAGGGGGAGTAGGAGAGGAAGAAGCAGGCTCCCAGCAGAGGAGCCTGATGTGGGGCTCGATCCCAGGACCCTGGGATCACACCCTGAGCCGAAGGCAGACGCTTAACAACTGAGCCACTCAGGTGCCTCCCAAAAACAGACTCTAAATACAGGGAACAAACTGGTGGTTGACTAGAGCAAAGGTGGTTAAGGGCATGGGTGAAACAGATAAAGGGGATTCAGAGGTATAAACCTCCAGTTATGAAATAAGTCACAGAGATGTAAAGTACAGCATAGGAAATATAGTCAATAACATTGAAATAATGCTGTATGGTGACAAACGGTGACTACACCGAGTAATGTACAGAATCGCTGAATCAATATGGTATACACTTGAAACTAGCATAACATTGTATGTTAATTATACTTCAATTTAAAAAAGGCCATGAGCAATTAACATATATATTTTTATATATGTATATATGTATTTATATTTATATATGTATATATTTATATGATATCTATATTATATAATATATATCAGCCCTCTTGGAACAGAAAAAGGACTTGAGGAAAAAAACTGAGAAAATCTTAGTAAAATATGGGCTTTAGTCCAAATAAACTAAAGAAAAGAAATCTGATGGCCTTTGTTTCCTAGTGCTACCCAAATCTGTGATCCCAAATTGCCATTCTAAGAGCCCAAGTAAATGGTTTTGTTTTATTTCAGTTCTGCCTCTTTTCTCAGTGGACATTTCGTATGTGTCAGCAGGTTTATTTACTGAGACTTCTCACTTCAGGTACTTTTCCCCTGCTTAAATGTACAATCCCAACTCCTGAAACTGCTCCTTCGAAAATCTGTTTGTGTCATAATTTGTAAAAATCGTGTCTTCTCACTCTTCTTATATCTCTTTGAACGTAATCACAAAATTTTAGTAAATGCAATATTCTTTGTTCTTTTGTTCTTTGTTTTGTTTCTTTGTTCTTTTGCTGCATTTTGAGTTTACCAGAATCATACAGTCAACTCAAAATAATTTGCTAAGCATTGCAGAAATTATGAGTTTTATGAAAAACCACTTAATTTCTGCACCATATAATTCTATAGTGTCTGATGATATTCTGTTTTTATATTGTGGAACTGTATTCACATCATGCTAAATTAGCAATCAGTGCTGTGAATTCATCAAGTAGGGGCAGAGGGGATAGGAGATGTGTCAATCCTTTGATTTGCTGTTTTGTACCCTAGTAAGTTGATGACACTAGAAATTAAAATAGAGATGATAGATATAAACTGATAGATGAATATACAGATAAATCCCAAGCAGTTAGACAAATACATGCTCATTACAACTCTGAGGAAGCTAATATCTCTTCAAGAGAATATCCATCCTCTATTTTTTTTCTTTTTTTCCTCAACCTTTAATTTAAATTTCAGTTAGTTAACAGAGTGTAATATTAGTTTCAGGTGTAGAATTAAGTGATTCATCACTTACATACCACATCCAGTGATCATCACAAGTGCCCTCCTTAATACCCATCTCCCCACCCACATCCCCTGCAGCAACCCTATTTCTTCTGTGTTTGTTAAGAGTCTGTTTTCTGCTTTGCCTCTTCTCCCTGCCCCCCCTGCCATGTTCATTGTTTCTTAAATTCCACATATGAGTGAAATCATATGGTATTTGTCTTTCTGTGACTTCTTTTGCTTAGCATAATACTGTCTAGCTCCATCCACATCATTGCAAATGGCAAGGTTTCATTCTTTTGTATAGGTAATAGTCCACTGTATATATATGTATATACCACTTCTTTATCCATTTATCAGGTGATGAACATTTGGGCTTTTTCCATAATTTGGCTATTGTGATAATGGTGCTATGAATATCTGGGTGCATGTATCCCTTCAAATTAGTGTTTTTGTATCCTTTGGGTAAATACCTAATGAAGTGTAATTGCTGGATTGTAGAGTAGTTCTATTTTTAATTTTTTGAGGAAACTCCATAATGTATTCCAGAGTGGCTGTACCAGTTTGTATTCCCATCAACAGCGTAAGAGGGTTCCCCTTTCTCCGCATGCTTACCAACATCTGTTGTTTCCTGTGTTGTTAATTTTAGCCATTCTGACAGGTGTGAGGTGATATCTCACTGTAGTTTGCATTTGTATTTCCTGATGATGAGTGATGTTGAACATCTTTTCACGTGTCTGTTAGCCATATGTACGTCTTCTTTGGAAAAAATGTCTTTTCACATATTCTTCCAACTTTTTAATTGGATTATTTGTTTTTTGGACATTGAGCTGTGTAAATTCCTTATATATTTTGGATACTAACCCTTTATCGGGTATGTCATTTGAAATGGATAAATTCCTAGAAACACATAAACTACCAAAACTGAAACAGAAAGAAACAGAAAACTCAAACAGACTGATAACCAACAAGGAAATTGAATCAGTAATAAACAATCTCCCAACAAAGTCCAGGACCAGACAACTTCACAGGGAAATTCTACCTAACATTTGAAGAGTTAAAACCTATTCTTCTCAAACTATTCGAAAAAATAGAAATGGAAGGAAAAATTCCAAACTCATTCTATGAAGCCAGAATTATCCTGATTACAAAACCAAGGACTCCACTAAAAAAGAGAACTATAGGCTAATATCCCTGATGAACATGGATGCAAGAATTCTCAACAAAATACTAGCAAATCAAATCCAACAGTACATTAAAAGAATCATTCACCACAATCCAGTGGGATTTATTCCTGGGTCGCAAGGGGGGTTCAATACACAAATCCATATATTAATTCTTAAAAGATATTTCAAAACATAAGGTGAGAGGATCTCAGGATACCATCTTCACTGCCTTATAGAAATTCATTGAGAAATTTTTTTTTTTAAAGGTGAAACTTTAAAGGATTTTTTTAAGAGCTTGGATTCAAGGCATTACAATACCCCAAGTAATAAATTCTCAAGTTTGGTCTAATAAAGTCAATGTTTTCAGAAATAATTATGATTCTTTGTTTTATTTAATCTCTTGAGCTAAATTAGAGATGGCATTTGCTTATACAAAGAAGTTTCTTACTATAAAATGGTTCAGAGTAATATCCACATCATAATGTTCTAAGACTCAGCATGGTCCTGTCATGTTGATGCCACTCTATATGAAACATAATTTCAAAGTCTTTATTATTAGTCAGAACTCAGTGGGGAAGCTTTAGAATGGAGAGGCTTCATTTCTGCTTATACCAATGTTAAATTTGCAGGCTGGTCTTTGGGGTGCTTAATAACAAATATCCCCAGTCTTCTTTTGACAGATCTCTCCAGCTTGATCAGGATGAAATTTCAATTAATTACCTAACCAGAAAAAGATAATAGTTCCCCCTTAAATATTAGACATCGCACACAGTCAATCTGGGGACTGCCTCTACCAAATCACAGTGGGCACTTGGAGAAGATGTATCTAAAGTTTAGTGCATGGACTTCTTAAAGAAACAAGTCAAATAAATGAACATTCTCAAGACTCATAATCTGAGAAGTATGCCAGGTCATTACTTGTCTACATTAATTTTATTACTTTGAGAAAACTAAAAAACCGCATATTTATGTTGCTAAGGTCAAATAAATGATAAATGGCTGAGCTAAAACGGCAACTCAGTTGGGTCAGCGTCACAGATGATGCTGTTAACCAGTGTTGGCTCTCTATGCCACTATTTTATTTCCAATGTCTTCATTTTTCCGATTGAATGTTATGTAATTCCTATTTCTGTATTCCTATAGGAAACAAAAAATCCATTCTAGAAGGCTAAAAGGTATTTTAATGCTACGGCTAGTTTATTTTTGTTTATAGTTTGAAACTCCCAGTTCAGGAATAACAGGCAGCACTTCTATATTGCTTAGCATTGTTTTAGCACATATCCCCCCCTGGTAATGTTGCATCTACAACAATTATCTACTGAATGAATTAATTTATCCATCAGAGAGTAATGAGAGTAATACGTGCAGCCTGCAATGAAAGATGAAAGATAAATAAATTATGCCTTCAAGAACGTCACACTTCAGTAGAAAAAGGACCACATCATTAAGACACGATAAAAAATTCTAAGTATCATGAGGCATTGCATGTTGGCAAAGGTCATAGGGTGGAGCGACACTCATTTCATTTAATACTGTGTTGGAAGAAAAGCTAAACTCACATGTTTATTGCATTGTACTTTACAGAGAATAATCGTGAAATTTATTCCCACAATTAATTAAATGTCCTTTAAATCTCACCTTAAAAATGGTGAAACTCAGGCCTAGAAAAGTTATATTAATATTGTAATGTGCCTGATATCACCATCATAAAAGAAATGCCAAAAATGGAATAAGTTTACAAACCCTGTATTCCTATGTTTTTCCCCTTACTGCCTCATGGGAAGCTTTTATAGAAAATATGAAAGTGGGACCTGAAAGTAAGTTCACTTGGATAATTGAAGCAATAAATATCCACATCTGCATTAAAGAGAGTATTTTGTGACCCAGATCACATGTCAATTTATTAGATTAATGGAGATGCAGAATGCATGATTGCATAAGAGTTATATACTATAAATGTACATATCTATACATAACTAGATTTTTAATTTTTTCCCTTTTAACTCCCTACACACTTCACAAAATATTTCTTTTGAAGAACAGCATGGTCATGTGAAGAACTATGTCCTATATTTCCAGATGCATATAGTTACTCCTGAATTCACAATGTTATAGTGTCGATGACATATTTCTGGCTCTCACGCAGGTGATATTCAAATATCCCCAAAGAACATTAACATTTGGAGGGCTTAGATAAAGATTCCTTTGACAGGTAGGTTAATGAACCAAATCTTCTCCTAGAAAATTGTCCTCCCTTCAAAAACTGAGAGCCAAGCTGAGACTTTTTGGGTCACTCAGAAATAACTTACAGAATCGTACATTGGGGGCCGGATGCAAAGCGGGATAGGAAGACCCCACCTCCTAAAAACTCTGTCTTGGGATTTCATATTGGAGAGCTCAGGCCCTTACACTTTCCTAGAAGAGCCTACAGTCTCATAGCTTTGGAACCAGATATACAGCTTCTAGAATGTCTGGAAGTCAATGTACCATAACCATATAAAAATGGCACAAAATCGAGAAGTTAATTTTACTTTAGAAATTTGGGAATCATGGCAGTGTAGAATCGTGGGCCGTCTAGATATTCTGCCCACGCTATACATTTTTAAATAAATTCCTTTAGGTTATTTTGCCCTTGATAGTCATTCTACCATAAAATATTACATTTTATCCTTTGTGAAATAAGAAACTTCCAACTGTCTTTACTCTCACTTCATTTCTCCCCTCAAGGAATAAAGAGAGACTTATCTGAAAGGGAGTCATTCATATTGGTGGGCAAATGTGGGATTAGAGGAAACGTGAGAGAGCCTGGCTATGGCTATACATCCAAGACACCTTTTCCGCTCAGGATTCTCAATAATAAAGACATATATTTTTATTTCCTGCTTGTATTTTTAAATTGATTCTAGGTTAGGGGGAATTTAAGGGCTATAATTATCATCCTCAAAATTCAACACAAAAAATCAGACAAGAAGTACTCAGAAGACAAAATCTCCTTTCTGAATTCTAAATATGAATTTTCCAATAGAAAAATGACCACATAGCATTTCAATATATTCAGATTTAGGTCCACTTTTAACTTTCTAAAAAAAAATCACATGTCAATAGTACCTGTACTTCTTTCTCCTATATCTGTAGACTTAATCTGTGTTTATTTGTGAGAATCTAAGTCTGAACAATCTTACATTGCTGTCACAGTCAAGAATTAATATATCTTGTGAAGTCCCAGGGATTTCAAGAAATTTCAAGTGTAGTTGCTAACAATAATGGAACTCATTTAATTCTTAATCATAATATTCAGTGAAACACAATTTATACTTTTTTTTTATGGTAACAAAATTTACTGGGTGGAGAAAATTCTAAACAATTTAGATATGGCTAACTGGTAAAATAGGACTTCTCCTATTCAGATTTCTTAGAAATATATTTGTTTAAATCAAAACATAACAGATTGAATCTCTTAAGGCAGCTGGTAAAGAGAAACCAATACAGATGTTAAATTTGTTTTTGTTTGTTTGTTTTTTAAGCAGGCTCCACACCCAGCACAGAGTCCAATGCAGGGCTTGAACTCAGAACTGTGAGATCAAGACCTGAGCCAAGATCCAAAGTTGGACGCTCAACCGACTGAGCCACCTAGGCACCCCCAGGTGGTAAAATAATTCAACAAGGAGGCCATTAGACTGAGGTGGCTTTAATGCCATAGCCACCTATGTAAGGAAACTGAAATCTAAGTCTATAATTGCCTCAAAGCTGCAAAATCAAAACTTTAAGAACAGCCAATCACAAAAACTGCCAACTAGACTTTAAGCAATAGCCAATCAAATAATTTCCCTTCTTTGCTTCTGTACTTTACAGACGTCTTTTCTCGGGCTCCTGTCTGTGGAGTGCTTCTAACTACTTCTGCTTCAGCACTGCCTGATTTGAATCAATTTTTCCTCAAATAAGCTTAATGTTAAAAAAATATATATATGCCTCAGTTTATCGTTTAACTCAGGGAATCAGGATTACCATATTTATTCCAACTTGACGTATCTATATTAGTTTTCTACTGCTGCTTAGCAAATTACCACCAATTTAATGGCTTAAAACAACACCCATTTATCATTTCCCAATTCTGTAGATCATAAATTCAGCACCACAGAGCTGGAATTTCTGTACAGGGTCTCAAAAGACACACACACACACACACACACACACACACACACACACACACACACGATATTAGTAAGGTATTGTTCCTTTCTGGTGTAGCTAAGAAATAATCTGTTTCCAAGATTATTACAGCTGCTGGTGGAATTCAGTTCCTTGAGTCTGTAGGACTAAGGTCTCCATTTTTTTGATGTGTACACCTCTCCACCTTCAAGTCAGCCATGGCAAGTTCTAGTACTTCAAATCTTTCTGATTTCCCTTCCTGCCTTCAGCTGAAGAAAAGTTCTGCATTTAAAGACTCATAAAACTCCACTGGGCCCAGCCAAGATAATCCAGGATAGCGTCCATATTTTCAGGTAGAATGATTAGCAAACTTAACTGCATCTATGAAGTCCCGTGTGCTAAATAAGATAACATATTCATAAGGGTGACACTGTTGAAGGTCAGGGGGGTAAAAATTCTGCCAATAACATTATGGAACCTTAGACAATGTATTTCACATTTCTAGGCATTAATTTCCTCATTGAGCCTAGAAAGTCTACCTTCTTTTTTATAAGGTAACGCAGATGCATAGTGTTAGCACACCACCACCATCCTCTGTCCTCATGTTTACATTTATAGAACGCTTCCCTAGCACTAGCCAAGGTACACCTTTTACACACATGATCTCATTTAAAAGTAAAACTGCAATTAAGTGACCATTATCTTTATGTCACAGATTTGAGCACTGATATTTGGAAAGGTTGATAGCTTGCTGAAAAGTACACATCTTCCTAGTGAAACTACTGCAATTCGAACTCAGATCTCTCTGAGCTCTCTTCCATATAACACTAATGAAAGCTTCCAGGGAACTCTTTAAATTATTTTAAACCTCCAATCACCTTATGTTAGTTTCCTAGTCCTTCCATAACAAAGTGCCACAGAAATGAATTCTTTCACCATTCTGAAAGCTAGACATCTAAAATCAAGGTGTTGGAAAGGTCATGCTCTTTCTGCAACTCCTGGTGGTTGCCAACACCCTTGGTGTTTCCTGGCTTGCAGCTGCATAATTCCAATCTCTGCTTCTTGCGGTCACATGGTCATCTTCCCTGTGTGTCTGTGTACTTCACATGATCTACTCCCACCCATGTGTATTCTACTTTTGTCTCCTATTCTCTTCTTACAAGGACACCAGTCCTGGATTAAGGGCCTACCTTACTCTCGTTATGACCGCATCTTAATTTACATTAAGATCTCATTTTCAGGGGCGCCTGGGTGGCACAGCGGTTAAGCGTCTGCCTTCGGCTCAGGGCGTGATCCTGGTGTTATGGGATCGAGCCCCACATCAGGCTCCTCCGCTATGAGCCTGCTTCTTCCTCTCCCACTCCCCCTGCTTGTGTTCCCTCTCTCGCTGGCTGTCTCTCTCTGTCGAATAAATAAATAAAATCTTTAAAAAAAAAAAAAAAAAAGATCTCATTTTCAAATAAGGTCACATTCACAAATCCCAGGGGTTAGGATCTCAACATATCATTTAGGGGGATACTGCACAGCTGATGTCTTTATAACATAAGCTTACTTGAAAACAAAGAAGAGTATTGAAATTTGGTCTTCTCTCCCAACAACAAAATGTAATCCATACTTATGTGTGACAATGAGAGGCAAGGATTTTGATTTCTAGGATATTTTAACTACACAAGCAGTACAAATGAAAGAAGTTTTTTTTTTTCTTCATGTACTTCTTAAATTTAGTAGTGTCAAGAAAATACTGAGACTATTATTGACAAATATCTCAGTATATCTTAGCTATAACGATGCTCAAATAAGGGATGCCTGGGTGGCTCAGTTGGTTAAGCGTCTGCCTTCAGCTCAGGTCATGATCCCAGGGTCCTGGGACGGAGCCCTACATCAGGTTCCTTGCTCAGCGGGAAGCCTGCTTCTCCCTCTGCCTGCCTCTCTCTCTCTCTGTCTGACAAATAAATAAATAAAATCTCTTTACAAAAAATGATGCTCAAATAATTCTACATTTTAAGAGGAACATAGAAAAACTGTAGAATATGGTAACATAGGAGGGAGAGAAGACAATTGATAAAAAAAGACAACAGATGAGAATGAAGTCAAAGGATTAATGGTTATTTAGCTTGGGAGATAAAGGCTGATTTCTCACACTTGCTACATTTGAATTTGAGCATTAGAAAAGCCTGAAGCAGAACAATGATGAGGCAATGGATAGAACTCTGGAGGGTAAGTCCAAGAGATGACAACTGCAGACAAAACATGGAAGGATACTTTGACAACTAAAGTGGTCCAAAGATGAAAAGATTCTACATAAGGGGGGACTAAGCTATCAAGAGAGGCCAGGGGATATCTGGGTGGCAGCTGTGTGGTAGGGATTTACTCTTCAACTAAAAACTGGATGGTGATACACCTAACACCTAAAAACTCTATAGCATGGTCAAGTCTTACTATTTCCAATTTGGAAAAGTAGTATTCTTTTGGAATTCATGTGTTAGTATCTTTTCCTAAACCTAAGTGTCTCGAGACCAAAGAGGGGGGGACTATCTTCCTATCCACATTGCTTTGTTGAGGAAGAAAACACTTTCTAGTTAAAAGGGAGGCTCAGCATCGACAGCTAAGCACAACAGTGGTTAATCCAATTAATACAACACCAAGAAACTTCTCGCCATCTGTTATCTATCTAGATAACCGACTTAAAAAAAAAAAAAAAAAGAATTCCAAAGTGTACTGAACGGCTTGGAGAATGAAAAACAACCGTTTGGACATTTGAACAGACCCAAAGATTACATGTTAATTATTACACCAATCTCTCATTTGCCCTGACTTTCTGGTGTCAGCAGGTTTGCAATGCTGGCAACAAGCCCATCTTTGGAATTGCTTCTCTGGAGGCAAAGACACCCCACTGTGCAAACAGCCGCAGCTTTCCCTTGTACCATAAGGACATACTTTAGACAGACACAAAACCAAACTGATTTCGGACTATTGCAAGGCTCTATCTTTGAAGATGGTATAATAATCTGCCTGGGAGTCATATTTCTCAATAATATCCTTTTTTTCTCTGGAAATGATTAGCTTATTTTCAGGGACAATATGAAATCATAATTTTAGTCTTCTGTGAACACAGTGAGATATAGATATTTGCATGTTAGTTTCTTCCTATCACCACTTCCACTTAACCTGCCAACGTAATTATATTTTTCATCCATCTGATTTCAAATTTTGTGTAAAGATTTAAACCATACAGCAGCTTTTATATAAAGCCATCAAATATACTGTTTACCTTCTCCATCCCTGTTTTAGGGAACTCCTCTATGCACACAGTTTCAACAGATAAAAGTTTCAGGCAAAATAAGGCACTTTGTTTTTATTTATTGGCTTAGTGTACAGATCCTTGCACAGAAATGTTTCCATAGCCTATTTTTACTAATGGCACTCATCTGTTTACTTGTCTCCCACAAGACTGCTTCTGGGAGGCAGAAACTCTCATTTTCCTTTCTGCAATTCCAGGGGCTGGTCTAGCAATTCTGTATCTACAAGGCACTGTATCTACAAGTGCTTGATAGAGGTTGGCTACACGACTAAAGAATGAATGAATATCACTTCTTATAGTATAAACTGACCTCTATTGCGATAGTACCTAAGATGGGCAGGCAGAGTGAAAGGTAGAAAGAGCTTAACCAAAAGAACATCGCAAGAAAAATGCACTTTTGTTGCTTTAATTACCAGTGAACTTCTAGCTGTAAAATACAAGGACAGTCCTAACACTTATCCAGAGTCTGGTGCTTTGGTAATTTTTGTCACAGAAAGTAATTATTCTCTTGTGAAGGCTTATCATATCCCATTCTCCCTTCTAATCTGAATACATTTGCACAGTTAAATTTAATGCCACTCAGAGATTTTTAAAACTGTAGCACTCGGGGCGCCTGGGTGGCTCAGCCATTAAGAATCTGCCTTCGGCTCAGGTCATGATCCCAGCGTTCTGGGATCGAGCCCTGCATCGGGCTCCCTGCTCAGCGGAGAGCCCGCTTCTCCCTCTCCCACTCTGCCTGCTTGTGTTCCCTCTCTCGCTGTATCTCTCTCTGTCAAATAAATTAAAAAAATCAAGAAAATAAAAATAAATAAATAAATAAATAAATAAATAAATAAATAAATAAATAAAATAAAATAAAACGGTAGCACACAACATACTATGGGAATCACCAAACATAGGGTCAGAAAGTCTGATACTTCTGAGGATATAGGCTACCTGCTGACCAAGGATTTGGATTAAAGAAAACTAAAGTTGGTTTTAATCCACATGGAGCCATTTTGAAGGAAATTTACCAGCAAATGAGTATTACCACAAAAGAAATTTTCCTATGAAATGAGTAGCATTACCCAAATTAAAGGTATAATATGAAAGTATATCTGTGTGTGTGTAAATACATGTACAGATATATATATATATATATATATATATATATATATATATAATGTTGAAGTATGAAATATGAAAATGCTGATAATTTAAAAATCTAAAAATACAGATATATGTATATACATACATATGGATATGCATAGCTATAAAGTATGCATATTTAATATTTAAACTTCATCTTATGTCTGCATAATAACTCTTTGGCAAATGCATATGTATTGCTTTTGACTCGACCCATTTCCTCTTTCTTAAACCTTTTTTTTTATTTTTTTTTAATTTTTTTTTTTAAGATTTTATTTATTTATTTGACAGAGATAGAGACAGCCAGTGAGAGAAGGAACACAAGCAGGGGGAGTGGGAGAGGAAGAAGCAGGCTCATAGCGGAGGAGCCTGATGTGGGGCTCGATCCCATAACACCGGGATCACACCCTGAGCCGAAGGCAGACGCTTAACCGCTGTGCCACCCAGGCGCCCCATCATTTCCTCTTTCTAATAGCACTCATAATGGCAATCCTTTCTTGCAATTACCAATATACACAGTGGTCCCTCTCTCTCTTAATCATGAAATAGCATGGTAACATAGATCAACTGGATATATCCTCCTTATATTTTGACAATTTAGCTGAAAAGCAGAGATTAAAAATTGTTGGAGCTTCATTTTTTTTCTGAGCAGGGATCTCTTGAATATTGACAGCTGATTATAACAATAGTAGATCATTTCTGATATTATTGTTCCTGTAGTTTGGGTCTCTACATCCTAATCCCTGGAGATCACCCTTTTCTAGATGATTCCTGAGACAACGTATTTAGTTTTTATAGAATCTCTGGGGAACAGGGATTGCTCCAAAAATGTTTTTTGATTAACACAGAACTGGAGTCCTATTGCCAACTGCCACTGTGAACTCCTGATTAAATTTTCTTGATGTCATTTTAGGTGTTCTATAATAAGGCAGTAGGCTACTTTACCAACACCCAATTGGCTTGTTAATAACCTCCTTACTCCCAATAATAAACATTATATTTGCCTCAATATATTTACTATATTCTGTCATCACTGATTATGGTGCTCCTGTTCCCTACCTGGAAATAGCCTTCCTAGATCCTGTCACTGGTATAAATCTCTACCAATCTCTCATAGACCAATTCAAATGCAGCACTCTCCTTGCATTGTACCTAATCTCCCAGCAGACTTAATATTTCCCTCTCTTAGCACACCCACAAATTTTGAAATCTGACTTTAGAACTTATTCTACCTTATATATTGTTGTATGTAGGATCATATGAAATAGCTACAGAAGTAATACATTGTTTGCTATACAGAGAAAAAGTAAAGTGCAGGATAGATGTGAGGTTAATGAATTGATGCCTCAAGAGATATAAAACTGATGCCCTGGGATTATATTCCTTCTGTTGTAGCATATGGAGCTGAAGTGGAAAGGAAAAATGGAGATATTTCCAAGTATCTTTTAAGGTTCTACTGCTATAGTCTATAAACTCCCCAGTACACAGATGAAACTAAGCTACTTTAGCATGTAGATGCAGTGGTTTAAGTACTTATTTATTTATATTTATTTCCTGTCTTAGGAAAACCAAGATACGTATTATGCTAAAAAAGGTCAAGTTTTAACAATCAAAATTATTACATTTAGTCCACATCTCCGGAGCCAAAAGTATTTCAGAGGGCGCTGACGTGAGGCCTTATCCTATGCTGAGTATGAACTCTGTGAAAACAAAGGTAATACATTTTACCTCTTTTAGATTCCGTGTCAAACTCACTTGTCGTCTCTTCATTAAAATACACAAAGCAATGATGTGTTTTACAGTCTTGCCTTCTCTCTACGGGTCTCCTGAATTTTTGATGCTGTCTTCACCAGTCTATAAATAGCCACAGTTCTGCCTGCCCTTGGCTTTTGTAAAGCATGGATTCATTTTCAAAAATGTGATATTTTAATACTGAAGTCAAATATCTTAAAAGATGAACAATCCCTAATACCAGTAGAGTTAACAGTTGTACATTGGTTTGTGGTACACACATTATCCAGCAGCAATTGGGAGTCTATCCAGGCCTATTTCCCATAAAGTAGTTTGCCACTGAAGAGAATGAATTTGAGTTCACTACTGACCTGAGCCTAATGTAAATCAGTGACCCAGAAAAGCTTTATGTCCCAATACCAATTAGTTTTCCACTGCCTGTGCTTCTTTGCCCCTTGTTGGAGCACCTGACATTTTGAAGCAATTAGAGGGCACTGGATCTGTAAAAAGCACTCTGTGTTGGTACTCGACAGAGCTGAACTTTCGTGCTTCAGCCCATGTAATAAAAGCCATCAGAGCTGCCCACAAACTGTGACTGCCCCTTTTCTTGAGAATCTAATAGAATTGACCCTACATATTGACAAAGATTAAACTGCCTTTGCTAAAGTTTGAGAAGCACGACATTCCTTTGAAGAACCTACAAGAGTATTCAAAACCTCTACAGGCAATGCTGAATTTCCGTGTTAACTTACCAAGGCCATTATATATGTACTAGACCCTTTACTTAGGTTAAATAAATGATGCATATCATCATATACATAATATAATTGTTAATCATTGATAAGTAAATACAAAATTGCTTATAGAACTGGGCCTGGTATTTATCACATTTCGTTGGAGGGGAAACAAATAGGATCTAATGCAGGATACAAAAGAGAAAGTAGGACTGTTCATCAACAGGGATAACGACGTGTCTTACTGGGCCACCAAAGTTTGTATGCCTGCATAACCCGAAAGTGTGTTTTTCCTGAGGGCACCAAAAGCGTGAATGTAAATGCTAAAGCAGAAATGGGAGTTTCTTGGTTTTTGGTTTTTTTTTTTTTTCATTTACTATAGTTGCGGATGCGTAAAATAATGCACTGGTTTCTCAACAGTGCTATTAGTTACAGCCTTAAACACTACCCATGACTCCATCAAAACACTACCCAAAGACTGAAATCATTGACAGACCCCTGACAGTGCACAGCACTGATCCCGGAATAAGAAGCACAGACTTTTAGGGCGCCTGAGTGGCTCAGTAGGTTAAGCGTCTGACTCTTGGTTTTAGCTCAGGTCATGATCTCATGGGTCATAATCTCATGGGTCAGGAGATGGAGCCCCACATTAGGCTCTGTGCTCAGCAGGGAATCTGCTTGAAGATTCTCTCCCTCTGCCCCTCCCCCACCATGTGCATGAGCTCTCTCTCTCTCTCAAATAAATAAATAAAAATCGTAAAAAACAAAACAAAACAAAACAGCACAGACTTTCTCTAGGACATTTTTTCTGTTGGCTTCTCTTCTGACCCAAATTTGCCATTTTCAACTACATAAATTAGAGAAGATCTAAACAAAATTGAATGTAAGTTTGTATCCAAGTAAGGACTAATTATAAATTTAGAATAAATATATTCCTTCCTATTTTTAAGTGTCTCTAAGTACGAGGTACTCTGGGAGGGAAACACAGAAACAATGTTAATGTGAACTGAATCTTGTTCTCCAAAAGATTAGATACCATATGATGTAGAAGGTGACAGCTTCCAAAGATGGCCACAACAATATTTTCCTTCCCACTTTCTCTCCTACAACGTTACTTTGTCTCTCCCTCAACATGGAGTTTAAGTCCCTTCCTCTTGAAGGGATTTAATGACCTGCTCTATTAATAAAATTCAACATGAGTGATGAAATGTGATCTCTAAAGTCAGTAAAAAACATTTGTAGCTTCTTCAAGAAACTCTTGGAACACCTACATTTTGGATATTGGTCCCAGGGACCCAGCTGCTAAGTTGTGAGAAGCCTAAGCTGAGTGGGTGATTAACCCTCACTTGGCCCAACACCGTGGGACTTCACAGGATGTGGGACTTCCAATATGAAAATCAGGAATGTCCTTGGAAAAGCCAGGGCAAACTGGCCATCCTAAAAGAAAAGCCAATCGTAGCATGGCAGACCATGTACTCAGCTGAGCTCCCAGCCAACAGCTAGCATCAACCAGCGGCTTATGTGAGTGAGCTCTGGTGGGCAGTCATCTGTTAACATCTGAACGCAGCCTCATGAGAAACACCATGGAAGAACTACTCAGCTGAATCCAGTCAACGCACAAAACCATAAGAAGGGATAATAAATTATCCCTTTTTGTTCCTTAGCTAAAGATATTAGGGATGATGGTACACAATGCCAAAAATCGCCATTTTCAATTAGACTTATAATGTAAGTCTTTTATAATGTAAGGCAGAGAAGGATAAAATGCTATATGAAAGATTGGGAAACAGTATTATCCGAATGGAGAAAAGTTAATTTTAGCTTAAAGGTCAAAGTGATCAGTCTGAGCAATTTGAGGGAAGTACAACTCACCTCAAGACGTGGGCATGTAGAAATGGAGAAGGGGCAATGAAGGCACAGCATTGCAGACACAGTGTACAGTGAAAGAAAGGATGGAGGTGAGAAAGTAAACAAGAACACAGTGAGAATAACAGAATAGTGAAATAAGGCTGTAAATTAAGACCATACAATGGAAGACCTTGACTGCAATTATTTGGAAAGCATGTGAGAGGCAGGCAAGTTTTAGACAGATTAACCTAACAGTGCTGTCCAGCTCAGAAGAGATGCAGGGAGAAGCTGAGAGTCCATGGGAGAGCACCGCCACCAGCCCCAAGACTTTCTAAATGTGAACTACCATTTAAAATACCGGACAGGCCAAGCCTTCTACATAGGATTCTCCATTTATTCCACTACCTTTTCCATTAAAATTTGAAACTAAGAAAAACAGCTTCTAATGGCAAAGTTTCACATTTAAAATTGTTCAAATCTTACAGGAAAAAAGTAAGAGTCTACTTGAGGCAGCGGGAAACTAAAGAATGGGTATTGTTTGACTTCTGTGTATCACTGATGGATGTCTGTAATGGATTCTATTCTAAAAGGTACAAAGCATTCTATTGAAAGACTGGCCTCTTTTCGGTGTAATTTTATTTCTCTTTGCCTATCCCTGTTATTATAGGGCTCTGATTTTTAAAAGGAATATTTTACCACCTCTTCTCACACTAGGTAAAACCTTCACTGCCAGCGTATTTAGAAGGTCATTTCTATTGTGCTCTTTTTCAGTCCAGAGAGTGACACTTAGATAAAGGTTCTCTCTCAGCACACTCCCATTGCTTTGCTCGGATCACACAGGCTATGCTGCAAATGTGTCTCTTGTGAGGGTTTAGCATTCGGAAGACCACGTCAGGGACACTAAGTAAGGCTGAAGCAAGTCTTCTGGATATAGGTCAGGTCGTGTACAATGTAGATAGCCATGTTGAGATGGTGAGAACTGAGGAAAATATAAACCTGGAGAAATACCATAAAACACACAGCTTACCTTAATCAGTATGTCACATGCTTTTGCTCCTATCATTTTGGTTCTGTCTCTTAAATAAACAACTGCATTGAAAAATACTGTAATGCTGACAGTACTCCTGCTAGAAGGTTGCTGTAAAATCAAAATCTCAAATCAAATGTGAAATGTTCCAAAAATTCTAATCACCCACATTTATGAAAAGAATAGATCTGGTTGAATGAATCACCAAGAGACTATGACATGGCATATCAAGAGTGTCTGCTGTCAGGAGGAGTGAATCTGAAGATCCTGGCACAATGTCCCAATTAAAGGTAGTTAATGTTTGCTCAGGGTAAATCCAATAAAATTCACAGCGAGAAGCACTAACAGCTCAAAGGTAACCCTATGCAGAATGTGCCCTGGTGGGTTTTTCCGTTTTCATTAGCATTCTCACTGCTCACTACATACTTTCCCTGATGGCTCTTTGTTAATCTGCATGAGAAGAATAGGTGTATTACAAAACAGTTCCGTTGGCTGAAAAGGGCTATAATGAAAACTGGTAGGCATTTGTTTTCCATGAGACAACAATATGTTTGGAGCAATAATCGTTCAAATAGTTTTAGTGACTATCTCAGTAATAAATAGTTTTGAAATTCATTATTGCTTTTTATTGTATCGAATACCAGAACTGCCTTCCCCAAAGTGGAGCCTATTCTGTGGATGTGAAAGCACTCAACTTCATGAATGGTGTCCGGATGTCATCTATCATGATCACAACCTCTCACAAGCAAAACAGAACTGCTGGCAAGTTACAGGACTTGCTCAACGTCATCCAACCGAACTCAAGCTACAGCCATTCCATGGATTTTGGAGATTCCAGCTTCATGGAACTAATCAAGAGGCAAAATCAGAATTTGAACGATGTCAACTCTGAAGTCTGTTCTTATTGCAATTTCCCACTACCATGGTTTATTTGTTTATCTTCAAAAGGATGTAGAACAGCAACTGTGACTAAGATATCTGGATTCTAGAAATTAGAGAAGCAGAAGGTAACTGAATCAACTAATATCCAAAACTGTCACTCTGTTAAAACCAGAAAGGCAAGAGTAGTGGATATGGAAAGAGTTGATCTTTGTACTTGGGCTGACCTGGGTCTGAGGCATGATTCTGCCCTTCACTTGGTGTGTGATCTTGGTCAAGCAATTAACCTTTTCTCCATTTCGGTTTGTCCACATGAAAGTAAAGTAATGATGCTATTTTGAAGAATTAAGGATATTGTAAATTTGCCAGCAGGCATATAATAAATGTTCAAAAATACTATTTATTAATAATTCTTGAGTGAGAACAAACACTTTGACTGCATTGGTCCCGGCTATATTCCCATTAAACACAACAGCATTTAAAGCATAGATGGTGTTCAATAAATATTTGTATAGAATGAAAAAGAAATAGTTACATTTAAAACCTATACATAAGCCAAAGAGGGAATGTTACTAGAATTCTCTACGTGTATAATTCATGTTGAAAATAGGGCAAGGTAGTACGTAAGACATTTATGGAAGTAAAAGCACGTAATTTTAGGATTTTAGAAAGCATGGATATGATTAATATATTTCCTATTCTGAATTCTCTACCCCTTTGAAATGTTACCTTAATGACACCTATTTTTAGCAATAACATGATACAGATAAATGGTACTTTATAAAGACAAAAAGGACCAATATTTGTAAATCAGTGGAGAAGCATTAATCACTAGATTGTATCTCTATCATAAAGTAAAGGTTATATAAAGTTAATTAAAGGTTAAATAAAGTTAATTAAAATTATTAGTAAAAGTAACTCAATAATTCAACGCCTTTATTCATTGATGGTATACAATAAAACATTATCAACTGGTGAAAAAATACAGAAATGTGTATACACAGTAGCTCTATCACCATATTAATGACAAGGCACAGCTTATAAAGAGTCTTGTATTCTGCTACAGTGATATACCTTTAATTACTGATTTTGAGGAGATCTTTCCAGTATAATAATATTCCATGAAACATTCACATTTCTTGATGTGAGGCTGAATGCCAAGTATACATGCCAGGAAGATAAGGTTTTATTTTATGAATCAAGGAAAAAATAGGACAATTTTTAAATGCACATAATCCAAAGTAAAATATCCCAAGTATTGAAACCCTAACTAGAATAAGAGACATGAGGAGAAAGCACTCAACATTTTTTTTTCAAACCCCAATCACTTTAATTATGAACATAGCTGCTGTCATTTCAATGGTCAAGATTAGCGTTTGAATTGAAAATGCTCAGTTTGGGATCAGATCAGCTGAAAAGACTCTTGTTCAACATTCAATTATAAGCCACACTGAAAATAAATGAGACAACAGGTCAAGGTCAGACTTAGCAAGAAGATAGAATTTCTCTGTCATATGTAATTTCAAGCAGTGGTCTGCCTTTTTAATTGTTAACCTACAATTATGTATGTATTTCACATGATTTGAGGAAATTGGGAAGACCTCACGACAAAAATCATAATGTAAGCACACCAGTTTCAGGATAAGTTAATGTAAAGAATCATTTGAATTCCTCCGAGTGGATTCAATTCTCCCTTTGGTTTATACAATGCCTACTAGATCCTGCCTCAGCAATGAAGGAAGATATTTGGACTCTAATGTCAGAATACCTTGAACTTGAGAGCAAGTTAATAAATAACAGATAATGGAATGAGCCGCAGGAACTTTAGAGAGGATCTAGTTCAATCCTGTTCACGTTAGTGAGGAGGAAATTAAGGATGTTCAGTTTTTTAAAACAGTTTCACATGTATCATCTCACTTATTCTCAAAGTAGCTCTGTGGAGTAGGGATGAGCTATCTAGGGAAAGAAGACAGGGTATCTTTTGGAAGGTCATGGACGGTAACAGGAGACCTGAGCGACACCAGGATCTAAAGAGGGGCACAGAAAATTCAGAGTGTCTGTGGTGATGAATTAGGGATCCAGGAATAACTAGAAATCTACAGAAAGCTCACAGAAGACAACTGGATGGCATCTCCAACGGCTATGACGTTACAAGCTCTGGGATTTGCAGAGCCAGAGTGTATTTATAGAAATGAGAGAACAGAATGAGACACACAAATGGCCAAACGAATAACTGACATCTGAGTTGGTCGAGAAATATACCCCACCAGCAAGAAAGTAAGCAGGGATGTTTGCTGCTTCAACTGCAGCTGAGGCCCAAGGAGGCTAGGAGACAGTTGTAAGTATTCGGGGGTGAGAAGCAAATGGATGGGGGTCAGGGTCTTTGTTTTATTAACTGTTGACTTTGAAAACATCGCACATCCTCTCTAGGCTTCAGTTTTTCATCTATACTAGTAGCTTCATCACAGAACTATGAGGATAAAATGAGAAAAGGAACATATATTGTTATTAATGAGGGCTTGGAATCGCAGAAATGCTCAACCCAAAGAAGTTATTAATATTATTACTCCTGTTAGTATCCTTATTTTAAAATACAATATTGTCTTTTTAAAAAATCATTTATTTATTTATTTGTTTGTTTTTAAGTGAGCCTGAACCTGGGATTCAGAGATGGGTAACAGGCTGGGATACTTCCCTGGGGACTTAAACATCTTACCCAAAGTCAGTAGAGACAGACTAGAAGGTCACATTCCTTGTTATCCACATTTCCTTCAACCACCCTTTTTTTTTTTTAAGACTTTATTTATGAGAGAGAGAGAAAGCGTGCACAGGGGGGAGGGGCAGAGGGAAAGGAAGTAGCAGGCTCCCTGCTAAGCAGGGAACCTGATACGGGGCTCGATCCCAGGACCGTGGGATCATGACCTGAGCCGAAGGCAGACACTTAACTGACTGAGCCACCCAGGAGCCCCTCAACCACTTTTTTAATTAAAAAAAAAAAAAAATTCCAATATTCTTGACACTCTCAAAGGACCAGTTAAATGAAGTCACATGTTTCAAACTAGATCATATATTACCGCCAAGCTCAGTTTCAGGGAAACTCTGCTATTTCTTGTCATGAGATTTCTAATTCACTGACAAACAGGAGGGCCTGCCTTTAAAACGTCTCTTTCTGGTGTATGTGAACTACATGATCCATGTTAGGAATGGATCAGCAAATTCAGGGATAAGTGATGAGTCACCTAATAAGGGGATTTTTTCCCCTCTTCAATATCAACTAAATATTTACACCAAAAGATCATATTTTAATTGAAAACAAGAAAGAAAAAAGTTGTAAATAATTTATGAAAAACAAGGAAAAAGAAAAAAAAAGTTAAAAAAATTAACATCAGGGGCGCCTGGGTGGTTCAGTCAGTTGAGCATCCAACTCTTGATCCTGGCTCAGGTTTTGATATCAAGGTCATAAGTTCAAGCCCCATGTTGGGCTCCATCCTGGGAGTGGAGCTTACTTAAAAATATTATATATATATAGATATATCTATATATATCTATCTATATATATATATATAGATAGATATATATAGATATATCTATCTATATATCTCAAAAAATACCCTATTACCTACCAGACTCGAGTTTTCTGTGTTTCTCTCTGTACTAGACCTTAGCCTCATCCAGGTGGACATCTGTACTGAATGACCTCTCCCTACTTCCTAAAAGGAAAATTCAGAGGGATATATAATGTCCAACATGCCGAGAACATCTTGGAAAACCTTCTTCTATACTTCTACGAAATTTGTGCTTTTTAATCCCCTTTGCTCCCATAGCTTCTTTGCATTGGTCATATATATTTCATTTACTTAAAAACAACAACAAAGCTGTCCAAGCTGAGAATCTCTTGAAGGTACAGACTGTGTCATATTTATTTCTATGTTCCCACTATTAAGTGCAGCGCCAGGTACCCACTAGGTACTTAAGAAATATTTAGTTACCACAGCAGTTTCAGTTTTCAAAAATATTCTAAATACTTTCCTATAACCTTCATACTGTTGTACTTCACAACTGATTTCCTGAAACAGAATCTCACCCCCAGTGTCAAAAATGCCCATGGGACAAGCCGACCACAGTTTTTCTAAGAATCAGAAGCCTAGGAAAGTCCTCAATTCAGGTGTTTTGTCTCTCTCTCCCTCCCTCTCTCTCATCCTGGAAGAGTGGTGAATCTAATTCCAGGTAGGAAAGTCGACAAAGGGATACTCAGTGAAACCATCACCAGATTCTCCCTTGTACAATACCAATTTAACCCCCCTCCTCCACCTTGTCCTGCTCCATGGCTCTCTAGTTCTTTCACAAAGGAAAGATTTTATGTATACTATCGAGGTCAGACTCATGAAGAAACACAATCAATCTGACCAGAGAACCTAGATAGGTTCACATTTACATTAACTGAATTATAAGAATGAAAGGATAAGAACTTATGTATTAGTGTCCGTTTAGCTAACTCTCTACAAGACAGTCATAATACAAATTGTTCTGCCACAGGACTTAGGAAAACTCCTCTGACTTATCTTTTAAAGATTATTTTGTAAACAAAGCTACACATTAATTTCTAATCGCACTATCTACTAAAGGTCAGAAGCTTTTGATAACTCAAATTCAACAAATATAATTTGGCTTTAAATTGATACAATGCATTAGAACTAGTTCAAAAAAATCTGCTCTGATATCAATAACATTTTAGAAAAGAAATCATAGGTCCCCAATGAATATTTGTAATTTAATCCTAGTATACAGTCAAAGCAGGATTGAGTTCCCTAGTGAGGATTAATTATTCTCTATAATGTTCACACATTTGAATTTTAACACTAATGGCATCATGCTTGGCCCATTCATAATTTTCTAATTTAAAATGGAGCACTGAATCATAGTGATCACAAATGTCACTCATCTTTTATTAAGACTGAAAACAGATCAATATTTATTTCATGAAAACTTATGACATTTTATTGGCTATTGCATCTTTGAAGTTAAAGCCACTTAAACTAAGATAATAAGCTCATGGGGGGGTATCTGAATCCATCTTAAAAAAGATTTTGTTGCTATGCCTGAGAAGATATATTTTTCTTAGAATTTGTTTATAAAATGAAACTCCTCAGCTGTCTGAGGAGAAAGCAAATATCTATGTAGACTTCATAAATAACACCACCCTAAAAATCAAAACAAAACAGAAGCATAATGGCTTCAAGATCACACAGTAGAAGTGAGAGAGTAATGGGATATGGAATTATTTAGTTTGAGATTGGAAAGACAAAGTGGAGATTCAATGCTTCTACAGACTATGACTGAACACATAAAGCTGCTGACTTACCTTTCTATTTCTACAGAAAGCACAAAGAACCACAATGGAAAACATTGCCTCCTTTCTGATAGTGACTCTATGGGTTTTAGTCATTCCTTTGTGTTTTCCACAAAAGGAATTTGAGAAAGAAATGGAGGAATGATAACAGCTAATGTTGTTGAACTATTAGGTATAGTAAAAGACTTGAAAAAGAAAGTTTAGGATGAATAGTAAAGAGTATATGGCTCAATGAAGAAAACGTACTTTAAAGTTTCCGATTGTTCATTTTTCTTCCACTGCACATGGCTAATGAGACATTGGCTAAATTTTGTCTTCATTAACCATCTAATATTTAATGTTGGAAACAGTATTTTTAAATCACATTACAGTAATTCTATCTCCTATGAGAGTAAAACACAACATTCAACAAAAGGTCTAAGAGCCGTTTTTTAAGACCCACCCCACCCCTGCATAAAAAGGAGTCACATTCATAATTTTGTTTTCCCTTTACCCTTACGTCACTTCTATGTTCAACAGCCTAAAATGGATTCCCAAGGCCTCCTAAAACAGACTTTTTCGGCAGAGGCTAGGAAACATAAAAGAGAAGTGTATGAATTTTCTCAATTAAAAAAAAAAAAGGAATATACACCACTTATTTAAAAAGGAGTGTGATAAATAAAACAGCCTGTGTACTACAGAGATGAGAGTGGAAAAAACCAGAATGGCTAAGCTGGGCAAATCCTTTCTGTTAGTTTAAGCAATTCAGTGAGACATAAAATGATGACTCAAGACACTAACAGCAATAAAATTCAATTTGAACCTGACACTGGCTATTGATTCACAAGCAAGCCTCAGTCCTGAATGCTAGCTGATGGCAGCTGGACAAGCCCAGTCAAAGTTTCACTTAATGTATGGGACAGAACATTTTCTTTAGAAACAACAGCAGTGAGGTTTTCGTACTGAATTTCAAGATATTCAAGTCCATTAAATAAACACCGAGAACAATCTGAAGGAGTAAGGCAGTCTTTTTGAATGTTTTCTCTATCATTCACTAAATTCACTCATGTTCATACTGTCCTTGTACATTTTTAGCATTCAGACCATACAGAGAGCATCTAAGCGTTCCATGTACATGCTGACCGAAGAAGGACTCATCAACCTGCAAACCCAGGCTCTGCCACTTACTGGATATGACCTTGAGAAAACAAGTCATTGACAAAACAGGAATGAAAGCATCTATTTCACAGAGTTTTCAGGAGAATGAAATTAGATCTTATAGGTGACGTGTATACAAGTACTCAACTCTTTTCAGTTTTCTTTAAATAGCAACTATTTTTTAGCTACAAACTCTAAATGTGGTTGTGAGGATACCGGCTGGCTAGGATCAATTATTTATGTCTTCGCCTTCTTGAAATTGTAGTTTTAAGTCCTCCAACTTTTCTTCAAAGGCTGTATTTATTTTTAAACCATTTTCACCTCTGCAGTTTCCCTCTTAGAATAAACTGTAACCACATGCCATTATTAAACTTAGGAGAAAGGTCCCATCCCTGACTAACAGTTTTGTTGTCAAATACAAGGGCAAGACACAGACTCTTCAAGAAGCTAGATGCTTACTCTCAAAACTGTATGGTGGATATAAAATACAATTTAGAATCTTCTGTATTTATCAAACTGAAAGCTCAACAATGATTATATACAACTTAAATGGGAAGTTACTGTCTTCTGAAATATCAATATAGGGAGTTCAAGGAGCCAGAATCTTTTTGAATATTTGCCATTATATTTTTGGAGAAAATAAATGGGAAGTTAAAAAGCTGATATAAAACATTTCACTAAAATAAACTAATAACTGAAACTTCCAAAAGCTGTGCTGGTATCCATACAAAGGCAGCCAAAGTTAAGAGGATCTTCCGAACATGTGTCATTCAAACTATAAATGGAAGGGAGAACAAAGAGGGCACATAGTCAAATAAGTTTGAGAAACATTTAATTAACTGAGGTTAAACAAGTCTGATTTTGTTGCTTCACTCAGCTCCTATTCCCGCTGACTTCCCAAGATGAGACTATGAAATACAGTATTTCCAAAAGTTATTTGACCACAGAATCCTATTTCAAAGGATACCTCATAGAAATAGGGTTTTGAATAACATACTTTAGAAATATGTCCGGCCTCCTTTCAAGACTCTGTTTTTTGGATTTGGCCAGTGACCACAATGACAAGAGCGAACCACTGCAAAACCCTGGGATTCCTTGTATCTGCAGGAAAGCAGCAGCTTTCCAAAAGAAAATGTTTTGTGACATTTGTATTCCATGGATATTTAGCTAGAAATAAAATTTCCATTTAACCAGAAGTAATCAGGAAAACTCAAGAATTTTAGAGATAAGTGTATTTATTTACCAATGAGTATATCCATTAAGAACCTGGCTTTAACTCTTATCTAATAAGCATCAGAGGTAGTAAGTTAGTTAGTAGTGGCATTTTCTTCATATGTTTCTTTTTTTTTTTTTTTTTTAAGATTTTATTTATTTGACAGAGAGAGAGACAGCCAGCGAGAGAGGGTACACAAGCAGGGGAAGTGGGAGAGGAAGAAGCAGGCTCATAGCGGAGGAGCCTGATGTGGGGCTCGGTCCCATAACTCCGGGATCACTCCCTGAGCCGAAGGCAGGCGCTTAACCGCTGTGCCACCCAGGCGCCCCATCTTCATATGTTTCTTAAATAAACACCATGTTAAGTCACAGGTAGCTTGCTCCATACTCACATCATGCAATTTTGTGTTGATTTTGTTGTTAGGATGGAATTATGTTTTGTGTGTGTGTGTGTGTGTGTGTGTGTCTTCATAACCTCTAGAATTAAATAAACTGTGAATTTCATAGGGAAAGGATCACCTGTAATTACCTGGGCATTTCCAGACTTACAACTACACCTATAAATTAAAAACAGTCTTAAATACGTGATTCCTGAATTGATTCTTCTAGCCCCCCCTTTTTTCCCCAAGTTTTTATTTTGATTCCAGTTAGTTAAAATGCAGTGGTGTTATATTAGTTTCAGGTGTACACTACAGTGATGCAATACTTCCATACATCATCTGGTGCTCACCACAAATGCACTCCTTAATCCCCATCACCTATTTCACCCAACCCCTCACCCACCTCCCTCAGGTAACCATCAGTTTGTTCTTTATAGGTAAGAGTCCATTTCTTTGCTTTTTCCTTTGCTCATTTGTTTCTTAAATTCCACATATGAATGAAATCATTACAGTATGTCTCTCTGTGACTTATTTCACTTAGCGTTATACTCTCTAGCTCCATCCATGTCATTGCAAATGGCAAAATTTCATTCTTTTTATGGTAGAATAACATTCCATTGTGTCTATACACAACATCTTCTTTATTCATTCTTCTATCAATGGACACTTGGGCTGCTTCTGTAGTTTGGCTATTGTAAATAATGCTGCTATAAACACAGCAGTACATGTATCTCCTTGAATTAGTTGGGGTTTTTGGTTCATTTGTTTCTTTTAGGTAAATACCCAGTTGTGCAATTGCTGGATCATAGGGTAGCTCTATTTTTAACTTTTTGATGAACCTCCATACTGTTTTCCAGAGTGGCTGTATCAGTTTGCATGCCCACCAACAGCACAACATGGGAGCTTTTTCTCCACATCCTTGTTAACACTTTGTTGTTTCTTGTGTTTTTGATTTTAGCCATTCTGACAGGTGTGAGGTCTCTACCTGAGCTCATAATAGTTCTGATTTGCATTTCTCTGATGATGAGTGATGTTGAGCATCTTTCCATGTGTCTGTTCACCATCCGTATGTCTTCTTTGGAGAAATGTCTGTTTGTGTCTTCTGTCCATTTTTTACTTGAATTGTTTTTTGAGTTTTTAAGTTCTTTATATATTTTGGATACTAACTCTTTATCAGATATGTCATTTGCAAATATCTTCTCCCATTCAGTAGCTGGTCTTTTAGTTTGTTGACTGTTTCCTTTGCTATGCAGAAACTTACCTTCATGTAGTCCCAAAAGTTCATTTTTGTTTTTATCTCCCTTGCCTCGGGGTACATATCTAGAAAAATGTTGCTATGGCTAATGTCAGAGAAATTACTGCCTGTGCTTTTAGGATTTTTATGTTTCATGTCTCACATTCAGGTCTTTAATCCACTTTTAATTTATTTTTGGGTATGGTGTAAGAAAGTGGTCCAGTTTTCCAACACCATTTGTTGAAGAGACTGTCTTTTTCCCATCATATATTCTTTCCCCACTTTGTCGAAGACTGACCATATATTATATTTGTGGGTTTATTTCTGGGTTTTCTATTCTGTTCCACTGATCTATATGTCTATTTTTATGCCAATACCATACTGTTTTGATTATATCAGTTGTGTAATATAACTTTAAGTCTGGAATTATCATATCTTCATTTTTGTTTTTTGAAATTGCTTTGGCCATTTGGGTTTTGTTTTGTTTTTTGGTTTTTTGATTCCATAAAAAAAATTTAGGACTGTTTGTTTTAGTTCTGTCAAAAATGCTGTCGGTATTTTGAAAGGGATTGCATTAAATCTGTAGATTGCATGAACATGGAATGTCTTTCAATTTCTTTGTGTATTCTTCAATTTTTTTCATTGGTATTTCATAGTTTTCAGAGTGCAGGCCTTTCACCTCCTTGGTTAGGTTTTTTCTTAGGTATCCTATTATTTTTAGTACAATTGTAAATGGGATTTTCTTTATTACACTTTCTGCTGCTTCATTATTAGTGTATAGAAATAGAAGATTTCTGTACATTGATTTTGTATCCTGCAACTTCACTGAATTCATTTATCAGTTCTAGCAGTTTTTTTGGTGGAGACTTTAAAGCTTTGTTTTTTTGTTTGTTTGTTTTTATTTTGTTTTGTTTTGTTTTTCCAGCCTTTAGGGTTTTCTATATATAGTATGCCATCTGCAAATAGTGCAAGTCTCACTTCTTCCTTACCAATTTGGATGCCTTTCATTTCCTCTTGTTGTCTAACTGCTGTGGTTAGAACTTCCAATACTGTGAAGAATAAAAGTGGCGAGAGTGGACATCTTTATCTTGTTCTTGACCTAAGGGGAAAAGTGCTCAGTTTTTCTCCATTGACTATGATGTTAACTGCGAGCTTCTCCTATATGGCCTTTATTATGCTGAGGAATGTTCCCTCTAACCCTACTTTGTTGAGGGTTCTTATCATGAATGGATACTTAACTGTGTCAAATTTTTTCTGCATCTATTAAAATGTGATCATATAGTTTGTATCCTTTCTCCGACTGATGTGATGTTTCCTGTTGATTGAATCACAGATATTGAACCACCCTTCTATCCTGGGAATAAATCCCACTTAATCATTGTGCATGATTTTTTTTAATGTATTGTTGGATTCAGTTTGCTAGCATTTTGTTAAGGATTTTTTCATCTATGTTTATCAGAGATATTGGCCTGTAGTTCTCTTTTTTTTAGTGGTGTCTTTATCTGGTTTTGGTATCAGGGTAATGCTAGCCCCAAAGAATGAATTTGGAAGTTTTCTTCCTCTTCCATTTTTTTGGGGGAAAAATAGATATTAACTCTTCTTTAAATGTTTGGTAGAGTTTCCATATGAAGCTGTCTGGTCCTGCACTTTTTTTTTTTTTTTTTTTTGAGTTTTTTGAATACTGATTCAATTTCCATGCTAGTAAATGGTCTGTTCAAATTTTCTATTTCTTCCTACTTCAGTTTTGGTAGGTTACATGTTTATAGGAACATTTCCATTTCTTCTATGTTGTTCAATTGTTGGCATATAATTTTTCATAATATTCTCTTATAATTATTTGTATTTTTCTGGTGTTTCTTGTTATTTCTCCTCTCTCATTTGTGATTTTTGAGTCTGGCTAGTGATTTATCAATTTTGTTGATCTTATCAAAGAACCGTCTTCTGGTTTTACTGATCTGTTCTACTGGGGTTTTGGTATTTTTATTGTTGTTGTTTAGTTTCTATGTCATTTATTTCTGACTTGCAACCCCTTTTTCAAATCAGTACCTAATTACTAATTCTGTAGTTTACCTAAGGCAGCACACCACACAAATTGGCAAAAAAAAAAAAAAAAAAAAAAAAGCCGGCAGGTTTCATTTGCTCTCTCCAGGTACGTCCAGAATTTGGTATCCAGATGGTAGGATTTTATTTTGCTCACTGACTTATCTCCAGTTCTTAAAGAATTAGTATGTGGTAGCACCTTCAATATATGTGTTTGAACTAATGAAAGAACAAAAGAATACAATTAAAAATAATTTAAAAGCAGGGAATACCTTGACCTCTTCTGGTTATTCTACTTAAAATTACAACTGGCTTTATTTTCCCTCTAAATAAGTTGGAAGATGAGACAGATGAAGAATGTCTGCTTTTCCTTTACTAGGGAAATAAAATCTAGAATGAGAGTTTGGATGTTTTGGGAGCAGGGTACAAAATAGTCTGCTCCTTCATTATTGGTAATAACAGAAGTTGAAATAAAATATTTCATAGCAATATGTGACAGTCTCCTGATAGGTTCCTCATACAACCCAGGAACATTCCAGTCTTCCTGCTCTTAACCAATATGCTGTACTTTCTCTCCTAAAGTACACCTTATATTTAGAGTCCAGACCTCTGTGTAAAAAGAAAAGAACCTGCTGCCAGAATAGAGAATAAGAGGAAACAATTTAATCTAGTTCCTAATAACTGGCTAAGAAATTACACTTGTTTGCTTATTTTTAACCCTGATGAATTAAAACAGTCCTAGGCTATGGTATGTATACTGTACATGTGCGTGTGTGTGTGTGTGTGTGTGTGTGTGTGTGTGTTTATTTTGGAATGATTATATATGGAACATTAGAAAAACTCTTAGGAAGAGATGGAAACAAGGCTAGAGAATAACAGAGTTGGTCACAGAAAAACCCATAAACCACCTTGTTAATATTCTCCTTCATGCCATTATTACCCACGGCCAAACTGAGTCAAATCTAAGAAATGGCTGCATATGGTTGGTCTTATGTCTTTCTAGATCCCTGTCCCAAATGTAAATACACTTGGAGCATCTGGCCTAGTTTTATATACTCCCTTTTATTCTCTCAGGACTGAAGAGATAATTAGCCTCATTTATTGATTTATGACTCTTCGTATAGACAAATATAAGATTAAAAAACAGAACTTTGAAAAACAATAAAAAATAAATAAAAAATAGAACTTTGAAGTTACTGACCTAAACCCAAACAACCCTGTTAGAGTTAAGTACACATTTTTCTAGTCCTATGTGATGAATGATAACTACAAATGAGATAGAGAACCACAGTACTAACTACATGCATGGCCCGTGGTCAGTATTTATAAAGTGAGGATAAGAGGAAACCAGTATTTATCAAGCTTCTATTATGTGCAATGACTTGAAATACATTCTTAAGAAGTCATTTTTGTTTTACATAAAACATCACATTGATGAAAACGGAAGAGATTTGGATTAGTGTAGCCCGTTTTAGAAAATCCTAAATCTAAATTTTACAATAAAATGTGAGACACAGATCTCTTACATACTGTGGTTTTAATAAGTTTCTATTTCCAGCCATCTCCAGAATCTGTCCTTTGGCAGAAAAAAATATCTAGGGATTACAGTGAGCCAAAACACTCCTTAAAAAAAAAAAAAAAAGTGAGACTTGCCTGCCTGAGACACACTTGGAAAGATTCATGGGGGGAAAAAAGATTGTTAGTACCTACAAGTGAGCTGCAGTTAGATGACCTGTTAGATGACCGGTGTTGTTCCAGTTACAAGAAATCAGAACTCGCTTAATTCTTTTATGAACCATTTCATTAACATTACGGAGTAGAAGAGCCCAAAGCTTATATTCCCCAAAATGAAATCATTCAAGATAGAATAACGGCTGCAGCTCAGTTGGAAGCACAAAGCATGCCCAGTATGGTTTTGAGAGGGTGGGAGTGCTCAGAGGTTACCAGCATGGGCTATGGAATCAGCCTGGACAGGGCTTGAATAACTGCTTTGTCAGTGACCTGCTACCAGGGGAAGTAACTAAACTTTCTGACCTTCCATGTCCTCATAAAGATACAGTATAATAGCATCTAACATCTAATGTTTGTTTTGACGAATGTGCAGAAGTACTAAAAACTGAGCCAGGTACATAGCAATCCTCAATACAAGTTAGCAAATATTTGCATATTCCAGTTATTTATAGATTATTAGCACATCTGTTGCATTTAAATGCAATGAAGTGTTTAAAAATGCACAAACTAGGCTCATTTGTGGTTTTTGTTACTTGTCTTAATGACAGCATTTTCATTATTAAACGAACCGTTATTTTGTCAGTGAAAGAATTTATACCCAAAAATTGAGAAATGCTTTATTTCTTTTTGAAGAAATATCACGATGCTATGCTTTATATATACAGGATTCTAGCTTGCTAGAACTTTGAACTATGCCGCTCAAGATGAAGTAAACTAAAACAGCCTCAAGGCTTTTTAGAAATAGATTTATAATTGGGTTCTATGTGATTGTTCAACATATGACATTTAGGCGAAAAAACCAAAACTATAACAAAAGCGAATAGATTTCCACCTATATTTTGCTCATAATAAATATGGAAATAAAATGAATAACAGTGATAAAAATATTTTTATAATGGGAAAGAATTCTGCTTTGTGTTGCTAGAACAGAATTTCCTGCCAAATTAGAAAAAAAAAAATCTTTCCTTATTGACAATATATAGTACATTGATGAATGCATTTTGCTAATGAATACTTTTCAATTCATAAACATAGAATAAAATTTATGATTTGGTATGGAAGTCAAATTAGAGGGGCTCATTAAGTTTGAAGAACTAACACCAAGTGTTGAATAATTCATCAGCTGTTTAACACATTTGCTAAAAAAAATGCAAATTACTTTTATTACTGAGCCCATTCTCAATTTTTGTTGTTGTTTTGTGAAAGGATTATATTTTTTCAATGGGAGACTCAAAAAGTTTAATTGCAAAGTGATTAATATGAAGCTTTTGCTAATTAAATCAGCAGAAGGAGATTTAGGCTGACACTATGCTAGGTGCTCAAATTAAGGGACTGTCCCATTGCATTAAATAGAGTACGTTTATCACAAATAAATTCTCAGTCTCTTTATTTGATGTGACAGGTAATACAGAAGTAAGATGAATCTTTCCAGTATTATAGGCAAAGATACACAGCTGCTTTACTTCTAATTGCCTAATCTACAACTTTCGAAACAATTAGAAAGGATTTAAACAAGGTTGTCCTTCAGCAGCACCAGAATGTGATAAAATATAAAGTTCCTTCTCAGCAAGCTATCTGGTCTCCCAGAACTGAATAAAGAAGAAAGGATTTGAAGATGTGTGCATAAACATCTGTGGGTTGTATTCAAACATCATTAAACATCGGGGAACTTGGGAAATCTTAAATCTTACTAATGGAAAAAAACAACTAGGGTATCCTGTACTTCTTTTGAGAATCATTTACAAAGCTGGGTATTTAAATCATCTTTAACCAATTTATTTTAATAAATCTAATTTATTAATTTATCCATCTACATTATATACCTATTTCATGCTGGCCACTAAGTTGAATGTTATGAACTTAAGTATAACGAGCAGGTATAGTTCCTTGCAGCTATAAATTTCTGGCATAAAAGACAGTTTTTATCAGATTAAAAGACTGTTGCCTGGTGTTAAAATACGCATTAGTATTTGTGATATAAATGAATTAACAAAATATATACCAATTTCTAATGTGATTTTGTAATTTTTTTTTAGCAATTGCTTTCTTTTCTTTTTCTTTTTTTTAAGATTTTATTTATTTGACAGAGACAGCCAGCAAGAGAGGGAACGCAAGCAGGGGGAGTGGGAGAGGAAGAAGTAGGCTCCTAGCAGAGGAGCCTCATGTGGGGCTCGATCCCAGAGCACCGGGATCACGCCCTGAGCCGAAGGCAGATGCTTAACGACTGCACCACCCAGGCGCCCCTGATTTTGTAATTTTTTATATAAAAAAGTTTTTAGATTTATTAATACTGTCACAACATTTTAATTTTTTCTAAAAGGATAAAAACACTCATGTTGATTTTCCTGTAATGTTCCTACAAGTGATCTTTTTAATGTATTATTGTATTTTGTTCAAATTATCAACTCGCTTCCAAGTGACCACCAACTACTACTCAGGCTAAGAATAAATATGTCATCTACACTACTTGACTTCCAAACAAGGAACAGGAACAAAAATCCAGGAACAATTATTTCATTTCTACCATCATTCAGTAGTCGAGTAAATGGGCTTGCCAATAATGGATTTGTAAAATAAAAAAAAATAAAAGCTAAAACTAGAAACAGTGTAGGCATTTATAAGAACTTTGTCCTGTGCAAGTCTGTAGAGACAGACTCCTGTGCTCTACAAAAATAGCAAGAATATAGATTATAACACATCAAAATTGCTATGCTAGTCTTTAACACTGCTCAACTCTTGAAGGCAACTGTATCATATCTACAGAGGGTATTTCTCCTATTCTTGAAGTTTCAAAATGGTCACTTGGTAACATAAATTGAAATCCACTCAAAAAGGGTTAATCTGCTAAATTAGTCAACACATTTATATAGCTTTCCAAGATTTTTCCAATTTCTACTGATTTAATGAATATGCTCCACTTTTCAAATTCACACAATCAAACTTTTAATATAGCATCAACACAGCACTCTACTAATAACTAAGTTTTAAAATAATGATGAAAATGAAAGAATATTCCATAAAATAGAGATTAGGAGCCCTGGGTTTAGAGTTAAACCTCGCTTCTAGCTCTGCTTCTTAATAACTAGGAATGAGATTTCTGGTTACCCAAAAAATATACCCTTACGCTTTTTCTTTCTTTAAAAGCATCCTGACATTGATGATAGCAAAGTGTGAATACAAAAAGGTAGATTATGGCCCATATCACATATTTTTGATATAAGTAGATGTTGCCTGGGATTACTGAGAAAGCTTCTTAAGTTGAAGAAGTAAAATAACAGCATTTATGTCTTGACTTTTCCCCTTTTCTTCCTTCCAGTATAGGAGAAACACAGTCTGGTAGATTTCACCATGAGGAAAAAAGAACATGGCAAGGATGGCTGAGCTTAGAAAGAACTAAGTCCAGAACCTTTGCTGCTGTTCTGGGGCCACCATCCCTGGCCTGGGTTGACTCTCTCCATAGTTCCCATGATAAGAGCCAAATAAAACCTCTCTTTGACTAAAACCACCATTTTCCAAATTTCTTTCTTGGAACTGAATGTAATTTCTAACTGACATACAAATAGCATCACCACAGCATAATCACACATCAAAATACCTCTGAAGTTCAGTTTTTCACTCATGAAAATAGTGTAAGAGCAATAATTAGCTTATAGAGTTAGGGGCAGTAACGTTAAGAAAAAATAAATTTTCTTAACACATTTAATTAAACTGCTTATTATAATGCTTGCCACAAGATTTGCATTTATTATTTTTATATCATACTTGAAAGCACACCTTTCCTTTTTCTTACCTTTTTCTGTTTTCATTTTATATCTGATAGATCAGGGTAGACACTCAGATACTTGATGACTTAACTATCACGTAGCGTGATTTTATATTTTGACTTTAACAATACATCTAATCATGAAATACAAAATTTACAAGACATGATATGCCCCTGGTATACTGGAAGGAACACATAATACATTTCCTTAAAAACATTTTGGTTTGTTTCTTTTTCTTTCTTTCTTTTTTTTTTTTTTTTGCCAAAACTTACTTTAATTTTACAACTTTGCAAAGTCCCTTGAGTGAAAATTCCTATTTACCTCAAAATACAGGAGACAATGCTGTGTCAGAGGCACACGCACTAAAGTTTTCATGAAGACACCACTTAAAAAAGACTAACTTCAACCCAAGAATTCATACCTTATAAATAATGTCATAATATTTTAATTATTAAAAGGCTATTAAAAGACAGAAGTGGTGTCATTTTAAGCAGCAGCTGGGTTTTCAAATAAAGTTTTCAGTATCTTTCAAATAAAGATATTCATAATAGCAGAGTTGCTAATAATTTTAAGAGGCAATTTAAATAAAATCTATCAGACTGAACAAATAAATGCCAGAAGAATGGACTTAACTGTTCTTTGAAGAGATGCATCATTTAATCACTGCTTACAGGATATTTTCCTTTAAATCTAGACAATCAATTTATTCTGATATAATATATGAATAAATTTTTAAAAATAATTGTACTCCTTTTCATTACATTTCTAATACCTAAGGATGTTAATGACAGGTTTATTAGAATATTCATATCTAATGTCAGACAATCTGTCTTGTATAAACTAAACTTTATGGTTAAGTACATTTTCCATAGTTCAGTCTTACTTCAATTGTTTTATCTATCAATCTATTTTATAGGTACACTCTAAAAGTTTATTCTGTATGATTCACTAGAAAACAAAATTATTATTCTTGGTTTACTTGGTTTAATTGGTTTCCATTTGCAACGTATGTACTTTTTGATTTTCACTTTGTCAGTTATTTCCAAAGAACTAATTTTTGATATTGGCAATTTAGGCATAGTTTGTCCATATGTTTTCTCTTTAATAAATTTGTATGGAGCCTCAGATATGATGCTTACTCATTCCCCATTTCCCCTAAATATATAACATTTGCAATATAAATATATCACATTACAGAAAAAGCAGCCCTGAGTGAAAGTGGACTTGAAAAGTTAGTATTTTTATTATGTTTAACTAGAAAAATGTGATGAAATTGAAAACTCTATAGGTTAAGTAGAGGTTAATTTATTTCATTCATTGACTAATTTAGAAATAGTGAATGGAAGGGCACCTGCGTGGCTCAGTCGGTTAAGCATCCAACTATTGATTTCAGCTCAGGTCATGATCTCAGGATCATGAGGTCAAGCCCCATGTCAAGCTCCGCACTCAGCCAGGAGTCTACTTCTCTCTCCTTCTCTCCCTCTGCCCCTCCCCCCACTCATTCTCTCTGTCTCTCAAATAAATAGATATTTTAAAAAATAGTTAATGGATACCAAATAACATATATAGCATTGTGATAAAAATGGACATTGTGAACTTGAGTGTAGGGTCATGTTCAACTGAAGTTTGAGTCTCCAGCCCTTAGCATATAGGGAAAGAGAAAGAGATGACAGAGAAAATAATAAAGGCAAATGAGAGGGAATAAATAAAGAGGGAGGCAGCCCTAGAAGGAAGGAAGGAAGGAAGGAAGGAAGGAAGGAAGGAAGGAAGGAAGGAAGGTTGTTAGAATGGCAGGTGAGTCTGTCCTTTGGTGATCAGAAGTCTTGTGCCTGGTTAAAGGTAAACCTGATCTTGAACATGGGCTCTTATATTAATAAACCATGTGATCTTTTTCTCTTGGTATCTCATTTTCTCCTCTGTGTGCTGGAAAATCAAATGCACTTCATTAGGTACTTGGCATATTAAATAGATTATCAAGGCAAGGTGTTTAATACAGTGTTTGGTAAAGAAAAACACTCATACATGACAATTACCAGTCTATGGCAGAATACTTCATAAGAATCATGAGTCTTGACACTCGTTCTATCCTAAACCTGTGTTACAAATGAAGAAATAAAGACCAAGTCAATGAAATAAGATAACGACACCAAATTAAATGAGCTTATTATAAATATCAAGGAATTTCACCCAAAATATGTAGTTCAAATAATGAACTCTTAATACAGCAGTCAACTGTGGAAGCACAATAAAGGAAGAAAAGACCAAGGCTATTCAGAAGGAAATAGGTAGGGTCATCATGAGCAACAAGAAAAGTGGAATTAGAAAGGGCCACAGAAATACCCTAATAGCTGATTCTGCCTTCCCCACCTTCCTTTCATCCATCTCTCAATCCCTTCATCTTTGTTCCTATTTTTTAAGTTTGACCTACTCTTCAATAGAACCTAGCTCCAGTTTGGTCACCTGAATTTAAAAAGATGAAGTGATGAATGGATAAAGAAGATACATATGTAGATATGTCTACATATCTACACACACCCACCCACCCACCCCCACACACACAATATACCCAGCCATAGAAAAGAATGAAATCTTGCCATTTGTGACATGAATGGACCTAGAAGGTATTATGCAAGTGAAAGCCAACTAACGAAATTAGTCTTTCTCTTAAGTATTTATAAAAATTGTGTCTGTAGAATGGCAAATACTATATGATCTCACTTATATGTGGCATCTAGAACAACCAAATCCATGGAAGCAGAGAACAGAATGGCTGATTGCCAGCTGCTGAAGGGAGAGGAGAATGGGGAGGTGACAGTCAAATGGTATATAGTTTGTTATGTAAGATAAATAAATTCTGGAGGTCTACTATACAGCATAATGGCCACAGCTTACAATATTGCATTAAATACGTAAAATTTACTAAGAGGGTAGATCTTATATTAAGTATTCTTATGGCTAAATAAATAAATAAAAATAACAATAATAAAAGAGGCGGGAAGAAACTTTGGGAAGTAATGGATAGGTTTATGGCCACGATGGTGGTGATGGTTTCACGGGTACATATTTACTAATCAGTTGTACATTTTCCAATCATCGGGTTCATATACATTAAATACGTACAGCTTTTTATTTGTTAATCATACCTCAATAGAGACATTTTTTAAAATTGTGTCCGATATCTTCTCAAGTTCAAATGCATCCCTATGCTTGAAAAGGGGAAGAAGAAAACTTTTTTTCTTTGCAAGTTTTTGAAAAGCATAATCTATTTTATGTCTTCAGATAAAAAAAAAAAAACAAAACATTTTGCAACTGAGCAATTAGACCCTTTAAAGAACTAAATTGTGAATGGTTAGGCACCGAGGATTTTTTCTTCTGAGATTCTTGATGTAGAACCGCTGTCGAGCTGCCTCACAGATTATAGACTCCATCCTTCAGTTTTGTTTTCCCCTTTTGTATGCTCTACCATCCTTGCACGCAGAGAAGAGTCACCTATGTGATGATGGACTGTGAAGAGAAAGCTGGCTGTCCATGGTTTATGCATTGTCAGATTTAGTTCCCTTTTCCATTTGGCATTGAGCAGTTTTATGTTTACTCAAAGAAGAAAAAACCCCTATTTACACATGTCAAAGGAAGACTACAAAAGAGTCTTCAGAATAAAATCTCTTTTTTTCTGGAAAAAAATTGAAGTGAATTGTTTAAATATATGAGTATTATAGCTTATATAATAAAAATGATTAGGATTTACTAATAAAAAAGGTAAAGATTGGTAAGGTATGAATTAGCAAATATAAGCAACAGATTATATTTTATAGGAATTAATAAGAAAATATTTTTTTAAAGATTTTATTTATTTATTTAGTACAGAGAGAGAAAGCACAAGTAGGGGGAGCAGCAGGCAGACGGAGAGGGAGAAACAGGCTCCCCACTGAGCAGGAAGCCTGATGTGGGACTCCATCCCAGGACCCTGGGATCATGACCTGAGCTGAAGCAGACGCTTCACCAACTGAGCCACCCAAGTGCCCCAACAAGAAAAGATTCTTATGTTTTAATAATTGAAATAATTCAGTTCATTTAGGATAGCTGAAGTTTGACACTAAACCTAGCTGGATGCTTGTTCCAAGCAAAGCAACCATAATATCCTGATATCGTTACAATATTACTTTTTGTGTTCCCAGCCACTAGTTAGGTTCTTATGTGTTTAACCAATGGCTATTTTAAGTGCACATGCACATCAATCTCCAGGATTCAAAGTCTGAGAATTCACATACTCATCCTTACTGGTTAACATGGAAATAAAAGAATCCTCACAGTTTCACAGAGTAGTATGAAAAAGTCGCAAAAATGGACACCCAGTGCATTCCTCTAAAAGGAATAATGAAATTTATACATCAGAGTTTCTAAACTGATGTCATTTTCCTAAAAATGCCTTCTTAGAAATGGTTGAGAGGAAATAGAAGCATTTCATTCTGACAGGAAAATTTGGGGCTAAGCAATAGTCTAATAGTCATACCCTATTGTTTCCCTATCTCAATAAATGGATAAAGCTTTCAAAAGCTTCATGATTCAGAAGACAAAAAAAAATAACATTTCCTACTTGTCAATAAATTACAGACTGTTTGAGCTTCAAAAATCATAGCTGAAAAGAAAAAAAATACAAACCTAAGGCAATTTTACATTTTCTCTAACTTGGCAATTCATATGTCCATGTTGCTTTTTCCACGTACCAAATTACCTATGAATTTATTGATTTATATCAGAAATACCTAATACCTGATTCAAGAGATTTGACTCTCTATTTTGCACCCAAACTGCACATCGGAATTATTTAGAACACAACCTCTAAGGTAGCTACTAATTCTCATCTGGAGTTGGCATTTGAATTACATTTATTTGCTGTGATAAACACAAGATTGGGGCTGGGAAATGTAAAGATAGATATTTTTATGATATTCACATGCCTTTCCTAGGGTATGGTAGAAAGAATGAGGCATTCACCAGATTAAACAAAACAAAAAAACAAAGACAAAACAAACAAACAAACAAACAAACAAACACCTGAAAGTCTATCTGGACAAATCGCACAAGGATGCTTTCAAATTTGCTTTTAGCAAAATCTTCCATAGCCTGAGAAGCACTAAATAAAAGAGGTCACTTTCCTACGTACAATAAATCACAAACTCTTAGAGCTAAAATGTGTCTTAAGATACAGCTCTTTCTACTTTTGATCCGATGTATCCAACCTCTATACCGTCAGCAAAAGCAGAATTCCAGATTCTTCCTCAATATCTCTATAGCTGGAGAAAGCACTGCTCCTTGTGATCAGCCCATCTGATCTGTAAGTAGCTTAAGTTGCTGGGTTTTGTTAGCAGCAGTCTATTTCTCTTTTTTATCTTCCATTCACTGACTTTATTGCTATCTTATGGGACTCCATAGAACGACTTCTTTTCCTTTTACATGTCAGCTTTGCAACATTTGAACACGGGTTTTACTTTCCATATTACCCTTCATGTCTCTTATAGGGGTATGATTTCAGATAAATCTTTTCCTATCTGGCCTTAAGTTTCTAATCTATAAAAGGAAAGGTTTAAAGCCATTTGGTTGTAGAATGCTTCATATGTGAAAAGAGTGGAAAGTTTGGAGCCCTAACTATTGGCTTTCACACGTGGCTGTCCTAGAAACCCCTCCAGCAAATACATCTGTGGAAGTTAAAAGCTCTATAGAAGTGCGATTAAAAAACATCGAGACGTGTGGATGCAAAATATTTGGGTGTAAATTTCTGTACTATTTTAAAAAGTGAGATATCTATTTATTTTAGGCACTGCTTAAGATAGCTTTAATTTTGCTCACTCCTTTCTGGACATGCCCCAGTTTGTCCAAGTAAATGATAAGTCTTCAAGAAATTTCCCACTTTAATAATAAACCCCAACATTGGATTCATGATGTGCAAACTATTTTACTAGAAGGTGCTTTTCCTACCTTCATTACAGGGGGGGGGGGAAAGAATCTGTCATAAATTGTTAACCCTTTAATAGTACAGTTAAACTCTAAAGGTTTGATAGTCTGAACCATGAATGATACAAATGTGAATTGAATTAACCCAAACATCTATTCCTGAGTACAAAAGATGTCTTTTTAAGAAAGACACTTTTCCTCTCAAACCTCTGAAAATTCTATGAAATACCAACACATTTCTTTATAAATCCTCTGATGTTATTGAATGAAGCAAGTACCATCAACATCTTCTATGATTCAGTGAGTAAAATACAAGCAAGAGATATTGTCCTACTTCGTTTTCTCACCTTCTAGCATGCTTCAAATATCAGAATAGTTACTTGCATCTAAAACACTCATGTTCTACTCATTAAGTACTGTCATTGTCTTAGGGTAGGATATTTCAGGGTGACAATTTGAGTTATACTGCAGTAATACTTCATATGTAAACGACAGGAGGAAACTACAGTGTTGTAATTATCACTTAGTATAAACTTATGTCTTTTAAAGAAGCTGAGAGGGGAAAGGAAAACACAATATATTACACCTGTTTTATTTTTAAACTTTCTTATTTACTATTTCTGGTTCTCTGCATTTCTACCTGTGGATTCAATTTGCCATTTGTGTCGCTCATTCACTCCAGTTTGGTTTTATTCCTACTTCCCTCATCTGTCAAATACGTGACATTCCCGTATGTCATATACCTAACAATTCAATTTACAGACATTGTTTTATGCAATTTCTTAAGTTAGTTGGTAAGAGAAAGAAGATATATGTATTTAGTCTTTTATATTTACCTTAACTTTTCTTTTTTGTATTCAACAGTTTTATTTGAAATAGTCAAAACTGGAAATAATTCAAATATCTGTAAACAGATGAATATACTTTATTTGGTCTTTATATTTACTCACTCTCTTTTGTTTAGTATGTGTATAGAATTATTCTATGGTGACAATTTCTTAAGGACTTCCTTTAGTATTTTTTAGTTGTTCTTTTTATTCTTTATTTAAATTCATTTTAGTTAACATATACTGTATTTATCAGTTTCAGAGGTAGAATTTAATGATTCATCAGTTGCATATAACACTCAGTGCTCATTCCATCAAATGTCCTCTTTAATGTCCATCACCCAGTTACCCCTTCTCTCACCAACTCCCCTCCGGCAACCCTCAGTTTGTTTCCTAGAATTCAGTGTCTCTTATGATTTGCCTCCCTCTCTATTTTCATCTTAATTTATTTTTCCTTCCCTTCCTCTATGTTCAACACATTTTCTCAGTTTGTGTTTACCTGGGATGCATTTTTGCCTTCATTTCGGAAAGAGTTTTGCTGCATATAAAACTGATTTTTTTTTCAGTTTTTGAATATGTAATAACACTACATTCTAGCCTCCACTGCTTCTGATAATAAATCTTCTGCCAATTTTATGGGATTAACTTACACATGAGGAGTCATTTTTCTCTTGCTCTTTTCAGGACTCTTTGGCTTTCAACATTTTGACTATGATGCATTTGGGTGTGGGTCTATGTGTATTTATCCTACTCGGAATTTGTTGAGCTTGGTGGATGTATCAATTAATGTTTTCATCAAATTTGGAAGGTTTTTAGTTGTTACTTTTTCAGAAAAAGAAGTAACATTTCTTTTTGCCTCTCTTTGTAGCATTCTTATTATGTATATGTTGGTATACTTACTAATGTTCCAAATTTCTTGAGATTCTGTTTATTTTTCTCTATGCCTTTTTTTCCCCTCTCTGTATTTAAGACTGCGTAATCTCTATTCAAGTTTGATTTTTTGTTCATGTTTATTTAAATTCCAGTTAGTTAACATCCAGTGTAATATTAGTTACAGGTATAGAATTTAGTGATTCAACACTTAGATACCATACTTGGTGGTCATCACAAGGGCCCTCCTTTACCCCCATCACCTATTTCACCCATCCCCCCAACCACCTCTCCTCTGGTAACCATCAGTTTGTTCTCTATAGTTAGGAGTCTGTTTCTTAGTTTGTCTATTTTCCCCATGTTCATTTGTTTTGTTTCTTAAATTCCACACGAGTGAAATCATACGGTATTTGTCTTTCTCTCACCGACTTATTTTGTTTAGCATAATACTCTCTAGCTCCATCCATATCATTGCAAATGGCAAGATTTCATTCTTTTGTATGGCTGAGTAATATCCCATTGTAACTATATATCACATCTTTATCCATTCATCAGTCATGGACATTTGGGCTCTTTCCATAATTTGGCTCTTGTCAATAATGCTGCTATAAACATTAGAGTGCGTGTGTCCCTTCGAATCAGTGTTTTTGTATCTTTTGGGTAAATCCTTAGTTCTATTTTTAACTTTTTGAGGAACCTCCATACTGTTTTCCAGAGCAGCTGCATCAGTTTGCATTCCCACCAACAGCAGAAGAGGGCTATTTTTTAAACCTACTTTTGAGACTCTCTAGTGCATTTTCATGTAGCTCCTTGTACTTTTCAACTCCAATAGCTCTACTAGTCTTTTAAAAAAATAATTTCTATCTGGATTTTATTCACCATCAGATGAGCCTTTGTCATCCTACTTTTAGTTCAATATAGCTTATCTCTGACTCTTTGAACGCATTTATAATAACCGTTTTCAAGTCTGTCTTCTATGCCCAATAAATAGACCTACTCAAAGGCAGTTTCTAGTATCCACTGTATTTTCTTATGTATGGGTCACACTTATTATGTATTTTCATGCCTTGCGATATTTCTACTACTGTTGTGGAAACTGGACATTTTAGATAATTTATTTAGCAACTTTCTGGTATCATATTGATGAACGCTGTATCTCCTATTGAGTAATCTTTCCTTTTTTTCAAATATGACCGACTAACTCCACCGAAGAACTATTGTTTAATAAATTTTAACCTTGAAAACCATAATTTATGAATCTGCTAAGGTTTTAATATTGTAGAAAAGAGTCTAATATTAGTTTGACATTTCTCTAAGAAATACATGAAGTACTTATTAGCTTTATTTTGCTGTTGGCACTGTTTTTCTTCTGTCTACATATTTGTAATAGTGTTTATTTTTAGAAATCAAAACTTTCCTTCCATCTAGGTTATCAGTTTTGTACTTTAAAGCTATGATTCTGATAAAAGGTGAGAACTCTGGAAGTACAGCCTCAATAATCTTTTACTACATATGTGAAAATATTTCCCATTCCATTTATTTTAGTAAACTATTAAAGAATGGAATCATAACAGTTGCTTTATTGTTCTTGACCATCATGAATTTTCTTAGATTAGAATTTGTTTTCTCATTTACCCTCCAAATATTCACCTTCAAGTCTCATATATGCTCATAGGATGATGAATACAATTTTCTCAGTTTCCTTCACTACCTGCATGGTTTGTTTTGAATCTCTTTTGGATTTTAAGCATCAAGCACAGTTTTAAAATAGTTACTGTCTTCAGGTCTTTTCTTGTTTTGATAACTGCCGTTCTAGGGAACCAACGTATACAGCAAGGTTCTCATCAGCCAGGCCTACACACAAAGCTCAGAGGATGATTACATCTAGACTTCTCCATGGTCATTTATTTGTCTTGCGTATCAGTGACAATCCCAGGTGTATGGCAGGGGATGCCTTTAATTGTTCTTTTTTTTTTTTTTCCTAACCATATTCTCTACAGGTAGAGCACACTGTATTAAAAGTATTTTATGAATTCAATGGTCTACCCTCATCTCCAGAATTTGAAACATTAAATTGAGTAGTCTTAGAATCAGTGTGCTGTTCTTTGAGGAATCCATTCCTTTAATGGATCATTAGCTCTAATTTATCCCACATACACGTTTACAAACTCATGAGAATGAACAAACTTTATCCATAACTGAAATGAGAAAATGCCCTTGGTTACTAATCCTCGGAGAATATTATGAGCTGAAAAGATCAAATATCATTTAAAAAACTGAGAAACTTTTTTTTTCTGATGGTTGCAAATATAAGTATTGATCTACTTGTTACCTAAAAGCACAGCCCTGGTTGCCTCTCAGGCACTGTATCGGCTGTAGCTTCTAGATAAGTGACACTGATCAGCTATGAATAATTGTCCCATTTTGCTCAGATTTCTGGCATGGGGCATGCAAATCTACTCCTTCTGAAGGCTTATGCAGGAGCAGAGTAAAATACCCAATATCAAAATGTGCCTGAGAATGTCACCTTAAAAAGGATTTATTTGTATGACCTGTCCAGATTATTTTTCATTCTTTTAACAGTCCAAACAATGTTATATTTTTACAATACTATTTTGATGTCTTCATTTTACAAGTCTAAATCTTTACTTCTGTGGTATTAAAAACAAACTTTACCTTGTTAGTGATGCACTTTGCGCTAATATCCTAAAGTCTGGTGGCTAAATGTCACATGATACTGGGTTTACTCTTTGAGGAAGGAGAAAAACTTTCAGAACTTGGATATTTGCATATTAAAACCAGCAAAGTACATTGAAAGAGTTTACAGCTAGAACAAATCTTAAAACAAAACCTAAGGAAAGGCAATCAAATAAAGAGGGTAGCTCAGTGGACCAAATGCCAAGGTAACTAAACTGTTCTTGGCTTTAACTTGAACTAAAGCAGCTAGTTTACCTTCCATAGGTTTTCATTTCCTCTTTTGATGAAAAAATGGAGTTCATTTTAGAGAAGAAGACATATACCATGTAATCATTATTCTGCTTCAGGAGTAATTCTAATTACAGTGTAGTTACAAAATGCATAATTCATGAAATAATGTAAGTGAAATAAAATACACATAAAATAAGTAAAATAAATAGAGATGAAAATTATAGAGCTCTGAAGCTATCAGCCTTTATAATTATACTAGTTTGTTGTCTTTTTTTTTTTTTTTTAATTCTCTGCTCACCATTTTTTCCCTTATCTTCTTCCATTTTCCCGTGCTAACAAAGAAAAGTTGGTTTCCCTGAAATTGAGGTTAAGGTCAAATAACTACCAGAAAAATCTATATTGCCATACGGTTGTGCTGATAATCAGAGAAATAGAAGGAACTCTGAAATAAGGGAGACATGAAGTGACTGAAATTACAGGACTTTGACAGAGCCCTGCACTTAATCTTTCCAACAACATAGTAAAATTATCCCTAACTTCAACACACACACTAAGGGCATACTAACATTAAGAACCAGGAGATCAGGTTTGGTTTTGTTTTGTATGATTTGTATCCGTTTAAGTTCACTTCTGTCCCTCCAAAATTAAAAGAGCCCTGTGTATAGATGTTCAATAAATATATGCTTAATAAATTAATTTTTCATGAAATGTCTTCAGTGTCCTAGAATGTAAGTGTCCATTTTGTCTTATTCCACAGAAAGAAACTGGTTGGCCCTTAAAATAAACTATATTTTATGAATTGTATTTGATATTCCTTTTACCTTCCTCACTTGCTATTCTAGCTTCCCAAAGATTCTTTCCAATTTCAGAGAGGAAGAAGAAATTGTCAGACCCATCCCTGTTCCTAGCTGCCACATACCCTGTCCTCTGCAAGAGTGAAGCACCTCAACTGACATACGACGTTTCACCCAATTTCACTCTTCCAAAAACAAGTGTTTTATCAAAAAGATGATTACTCAGCTCCAGTTAAATTGTTGGCCTTATGTTCAAGCTATATCTGCAACTAGTCTGCATGAATGCAATACCTTTGTTTTAATTACTTGATTCTTAACCTTCTTTGTAGGCCCTGTAATCACACCTTTGTTATTAGTTCTTGTCTACTGACCCAGTTATCAATTGTAGTTTTTCTTTATTGGTCACTGTTACCTCATTCTTACCCTGGTTGGCTTAATGCTATCACAAAACTCCCCTATACCTAGATTTATTTTCTCTTGCCAGTACTCATTTTTGAGATCAAAGCCCTACCCTTGAAATAAGAATTAGAGTATAAGGTATCCCTCAGTCCCCCACCTCTTATTAAACAGACATATTCTCTTTTAGAAACTATCATTAAGCTACAATCCAGACTCCTGACTGATCAGACAAGAAATTATAGTTTCAATTCTGAGTTACCATCTTCCATGTTATTCTACAAAGCATGCCCTCCCAATATAATATGCAATGGTAATATCTCTCAGTGTTTTAAAAGGCTTCCAACAAAACATTTACTTTCTATATTTTTAATTCTTTACATAACTCACTGTTAATCTTTGTGTTTTAAAACCCTCTCTATCCAGGGGTGCCTGGGTGGCTCAGTTGGTTAAGCGGCTGCCTTCTGCTCAGGTCATGATCCCAGGGTCATGGGATTGAGCCCAAGATGGGCTCCCTGCTCAGCGAGAAGTCTGTTTGTCCCTCTCTCTCTGCTCCCCAAGCCCCCGCTCAAGCTCTCTCTCAAATAAATATATAAAATATTTTTTAAAAAATTAAAAAAAACCCTCTCTATCCCATTTTTCAATGTGAAAACAAACGCACTACTCTACATTCCCTCTCACCCCATCTCCACTACTGAACATTCTTTCTCTCGTGTTACTTTCAAGCCACACATACTTTTAGTTGTTTCACATAAAAACAACATAGTGTTTCATAAGCTTTTTCCTCTTTCTGGTCTGCTTTTCTATCTTTCTTCACTTGGCAAGCTTTACATATCTTTCAAGACCGAATTAAGTTATAGAATTTTTTTTAGGGATCTCATCTATGTCCAGTGGTTCCCTTAGCATAATTCTTAAGTAGAGTCACGAACAGTGTTTTGAATTCTAGTTCTGCTACTGAGATGTTGGGCCCCAGTTTCATTATATGTGAAACTGGATGTATTTAAAGCATTCATGTATTTTTTAAACTACACAGGTAATTTTTAAGTGGATCCAGAGTTGAATCTGACTTGCTTTTTTGTCTGATATTTTTCTTTACACATTCATAGTGTGTTTTCTACAATAGAAATTTCACCTTGTCACTATCTATATTCCTTTCAATTCCCTTGCTCTGAGTCAATCATGACATGTACATATTTAATTATTTGGGCTCTGCTTAACCCTCCACATCAAGTGCATTTGTATTTGCTTTGTAAAATTATTTGTGATATTTATATATTGATATTTTATTATATATGTATTTAAATTATACTCTTTCCAAGAAAGTCTACTATCGTAAGTTGTTTTAATACATCATAGTTATATATATTTGGATTTGATTTGTGGTCATCTATAACCTACAGGAATTCACCTGATACATTTATTTTCTGCCAGTTGTTTACAATACTATAGTTGCATTGCTTTTCTGAAGGCTGCTATTATGTCCATGTTCCTTTGAAACATCCAGATATGTGACTAAGTTTCTCATCTGCAGGAGTGTCTTAACTAATTTTTGCTTGTGCTTCAGGATATTAGGAAACATTCCTAATTTAGTACTATCTACAAATGTAATGAGCAGACTTTGGTTTAAAACCAATTTAATTATCCAGTAGAAAAGGTCTTGGTAAGAAAAACACATTTATTTACAATTTCACTTAATACTGGACATCATTCACTACTCAATTTGATATATACCTTAATGAAATAAAATAAAGTATAATTTTTTTCACAGGTTTTGATATTTCTCTTTTGGTCAAGATTTAGACTTTATGCCTATGTTTGGTACTTAATACAAAACAACTTTTTTCCCCTTCCATTTACATTACTTCTTAATAATTTTTCACATATGTATGCTTTCCAATTGCTTTCATTTCATTGAAATCCAAGAGAGATTTCTATCTAGTTATTGTGTTCTAATGACAATTATAAACAAGAAAATGCTTCAGATACACAAGTCACTTTGCTCAGAACCATAATCATGCCAGAACAGGACCTATTTACATTCTATTAACTCATGATTTGGCGAGATGTTGACATCCCTACTACATATTTCTCATCTATTCGTTTATTCAATAATATTGTTTATTACTAGCCAACCACAGTGCTGCGATCTGGAGGCAAGAGAAACAAGAGACCTGTTGTCATTAACACCTACAGTTTGGTAGAGGATGGAGATCAGTGAACAATTATAACACAACAGGATAAATCATCCAGTGGAGGGGTACCTGGGTGGCTGTCGACTGAGGGCCTGACTCTTGATTTTGGCTCAGCTCCTGATCTTGGTGTCATGGGATTGAGTCCCACATTGGGCTCTGCGCTCAGCGTGGCAGAGTCTGCTGAATAATATTCCTCTCCCTCTGCTCCTCCACTCCCCCCACTCTCAAAGTAATTAGTTAATTAATTAATTAAAAATCTTTTAAAAAATAAATCCTGAAGTGGAAAAGTTCAGGATAGTATGTGGAGCACAGAGAAGTTTCATTAAATGGGACATCAGAGAAGGTTTTATGAGGAAAATGGTAGCTAAGACAAGACACGAATAAAAAAAATTAACCAGGGAAAGTTAGAGTGCAGGGGCTAGATAAAAATACAGAATATACCAGAGAGAGAGATTAGGAAATGCAAAGGCTAGAAAGTTCCTAGAAGATTTTGAGAAGTGAAATTGGTACCAAATGGCCAGACAGCGTATGAGTGTAAGAAAGGAAGGAAGTGACAAAACGTGGGGTTGGAGCAAAATCCTTTAGGGCCTTATCAACCATGTTTAGGATAGAGATGAATATAATTTACATCAGTACTGAAATGTGATCATTCTTACCATGCTATTAGTTTTCCAGGCAAGCAAATATCCTATAGTCAGGGAGGATATTTGTTAAGAATATTGCATTATATTCCTTCGTTCTGGGATGCTCTCCTCTCTCTCTTCCTTAATCCACACATTTCTTGATATTCCTTTCATATAACACATCATTCATAATGTCTCTTTGCATTAAATACATTTTTTCCTCTCTGAATCTACATACCTTTTCTCCCCACTCTGACATCCTAATGTCAACATTTTCCTTGACATTGAGATATTTGTAAACTTAGCTTCTCCAACATGACTAGGTCCTTGAGAGAAGGTATTAGGTAATTATTTTAGCTTCCCTTTTACATGGGTTTCACATATTGTTAAATCAATGAGTATTATATCAGCCACAATGGAAAATTAAGAAAACAGGACTTTAGAAAACATTCAAGCCATAACAACAAATACAAATGAAGCATTCTTTTCCAAGCTTCGAACCCTGTGTGTTTGCCAAGACGGAAATACATCCATTCTTAGTGTTAGTTTAGGTGACACCACTGAAATTGCAATTAAGTTTCTTTTTTTTTTTTTTTTTTTCTGTTGAAAAAGCACCATCAACCATTCACACAGAAAGTGAAGAGAACTACACTAATGTGCAGGCGAATCACCAACGAACACAGACTCAAAGGAGGGTAATAATAACCAGTTTGGGATAGCATTTCTTTCTCAGGACAATGAGTTCAGCCAGTTATTTTGAATACCCGAGTTTGAACTGAGTGCATTGGTTTCATATAAATGTTGAAAATGGACTCTCTTTGATTTTTATATCAATTGGATACCAGGGACTCAACTAGTCTATGAAGAGGACCAGAGGTAGCAGAGACAGGTTAGTTCTCTAAAATTTCTTATTACTTCCCCATCATTACTGTGAATACAATATTTTAAATGGCTGATTGGACTTGAGAATTTTGCCATTTGGGGATTTTTTTCTTTGTGGGAAGTTAAAAGATCTACAAAAGTATAACAGCAGCAATGATAGTTACTGAGGATTTACAAAACAACACTTTATATGTATTACATCATTACTTTTCCACACAGAAGTCCTGAGTTACGTATCCTTACTATCCCAGTTCTGCAGATGAGAAAACCTTCTCCTACACAGGGTTTGCCAATGCTCGGAACTACCTTCTGTATCTCTTACAAACCTCTACACTCGAGCCTACATACATTCTGTTTCTTCAGCTATTCCTCAAAACAAAATGGCCTGATTGACTTGAATAAGCTTACCTTTGGGTGCATCATTCTTACCATTTAGCAACCAAATCCACACAGCACACCAAAGATAATTTTGCCAGCCAAGTAGGAGCCTCACTTACTTTACTCTGAACAGTATTTCACGCCTTATAATACTGTAATAGTTCTCTGAGACACCAACTTACATCGATGGCTTACTACATTTATGGCAGAGATTATAAAGATGTTTTTCTAACCTGCTACCACCACAACTGCATCTCCCAGTTTTCTAACTGGGCTCTCGTTACTTGCATCCCAACTGTAGGGCCTGAAAAAGATGAACTTTAGGGATAACTTTAGAAGTAGTCCTTTTTCAATACAGCCTGTTGCACACTTGTTAGATTCTTTAATCTACTCATCCTTAACTAAAAATCTTTGAAAAGCAAAGGCTTCGTGGTTTATGCCACAAAACCAAAGACTTTCTACCCGGGTTTCATCTAATCAATCATTAACAATTATTCATTAATGAAGTATTTTTTAACAAAAATCCTGGGCATTTTCTCAGTAGTTAGAAAGATCTGGGGATTAAATTTTATTTTCAAAGGACTTTATAATAGGCATCGAAAGTGAAAGAAAACACTTGAAATGCAATAATTTTCTTATCATTAGTTTATGAAAATTAAATTGAAGACTTAAAATCATAAGCAAATCTTGCAGAGTAACATTTCAGAAAACCTCTTTAACTCTTATGTATATTTGAAAATAACTAATATTTTATTGCATTAATGTTAAAGAACATTTGATAGGATTATTTATTCTGAACACATAAGGCAAATATTTTCTTCAGTTCTACACTGCACTCCACAGGATACATTTAAAACCATATCACAGAATTTAAAACCTAAATTCACAGAACGATGAAGAAAAACAGAAGCTCATAAGAATATAGGGCTGTCTCTACCTACACGATTTCAGTTTTCGCATTTGCAGTTTCTAAATTACCATTCTCACACCTTCTCTCTTGGCACCTTACACCGGATACAGGAGTTAAAGCTCAGCTATCAGCACTTTAGCATCACATTTACAAAGAAAAGCAAACATCAAACTCCTGTGTGCTCCAGAGCAAATGTGCCAGGAGGAAAAACAGATCCCTTGCATGGCCTGCACAAAGGCTTCTTTTCTCAGAACCAGAGAGAGAAGTTCTTTCAAGGTCTTTCTATCCCCAAGAGATATAGAGGACACTCATTGAAAATGGCAGTTTTACTCCTCTTTCCTCACAAGGAGCAATGCTGCCACTTAAGGAGAATGACCTGCCCAGTAAAATATATGTAAAAATAGATACTTTCATTTTTTATTTAGACTTTGTTTGGGGGGGCAGTTTTAAGTTCACAGCAAAATTGAGGAAAGGTAGATAGATTTCTCATAGATCCTTACCCCCATACATGCACGGCCTCCCCACTTATCCACATCCCCCCCCCCATTAGAGGAGTGCTTTTTTTTTTTTTTTCCTTAACAATTGATGAACTTACACTGCCACATCGCAATCAGCCAAAGTCCACAGTTTACATCATGATTAACCCTTGGTGTTGCACATTCTACGGGTTTGGATAAATGTGAACTGACATGTACACATCATCGTATCATACACTGTCCTAAAAAAACCCTCTGCCTATTCAGCACTCACTTCTTGCTGCCCACAAGTGACCACTGCTGATCTTTACATTATCTCCATAGTTCTGCCTTAACAGAATGTCATGTAGACTTTTCAGATTGACTTATTTCACTTAGCACTATGCATCCAGGGTTCCTCCATGTCTTTTTAGGAGTTGAGAGCTCATTTCTTTTCATCACTGAATAACATTCTGTTCTCTGGATGTACCAGTTTATTTATCTATTCACCTACTGAAGGACATCTTGGTTGCTTCCAAGTTTTAGCAATTATGAATAATGCTGCTATAAACAGCCATGTGCAAGTTTTTATGTGGACATAAGTTTCAACTCCTTTGCACAAATATTAAAGAATGCAATTGCCAGATTGTATGGTAAGAGTATGTTGTTTTGCAAGAAGCCACCAAACGGTCTTCCAAAGTGGCTATACCATTTTGCATTCCCATTCTCAAGGAATGAGAGTTCCTACTGCACCATAACCTTCCAACATCGGGTGTGGTCGCCCAAACACCATTCTAACAAGTGTGCAGTGGGATTTCATTGTTTTATTTTGCATTCCCCTAATGACAAATGATATGGAACATCTTTTCATATACTTATTTGCCATCTGTATATCTTCTCTGGGGAGGTGTCTGTTAAGAGTTCTGGCCCATTTTTTAAATTAATTAATTTTTAGAGGGGTGGGCAGAGAGAGAGGGAGAGAGATTATCACAAGCAGACTCCCTGCTGAGTGCAGAAGCTCAACTCTGGGCTCCATCCCACAACCCTGAGATCATGACCGGAACAGAAATCAAGAGTTGGATGCTTAACCGATTGAGCCACTCAGGCACCCCCTGACCCATTTTTTAACCTGAATGTTTTTATCATTGATATCAATATTAAATTGATATATTTCACTTACCATAATAATCACCCCTTTAAAGAATACATTTCATTGTTTATTAACAGAATTGTGCAAACATCACTACGATTTAAATCTAGACCATTTTCTTTTTTTTTAATTGATGGGATTTAATGTTTTTGTTTTTGTTTTATGTTCAGTTAGCCAACATGTAGTACATCATTAGTTTTTGATCTGGTGCTCAACGATTCATTAGTTGTGTATATTGAACATTTTCAACACTCAAAAAGGAAACATCAAAGCCATTGGCAGTTTTTCCCTCATTTGTTCCCCAGGAACAAGTAATTTAATTTATATTTTATGGACTTGGTTATTCTAGACATTTTCATAAATGGAATAATACAATATATGGTCTTGTAGGACTAGCTTGTTTCACTTGTTTCTCTTGTTTCACTGGTTTGTTTTCAAGGCTCATCCATAAAACAAGCATCAGTACTTCATTCTTTTAATTGCCAAAGAATATCCCATACCTTATTTTGTTATTTAGTTTTAAAATTTCATATGTTTATGATTTATCTTTTAACCAAAGGATTTAACATTACGTTTTTTAGGGGCGCCTGGGTGGCACAGCGGTTAAGCGTCTGCCTTCGGCTCAGGGCGTGATCCCGGCATTCTGGGATCAAGCCCCACATCAGGCTCCTCTGCTGGGAGCCTGCTTCTTCCTCTCCCACTCCCCCTGCTTGTGTTCCCTCTCTCGCTGGCTGTCTCTATCTCTGTTGAATAAATAAATAAAATCTTTAAAAAAAAATAACATTATGTTTTTTAGTATTCAAATACGTGAGTGAAAAAAAAATCTATCCTCTTGTCAATAACATTAATTATACTCTTTACGATATACAAATATTATGAATGGAACAGTCTCCTAAACTATTCAAATTAGGATTCTATGGGAACTTTTTTCTAATCCTAAGTAATAACAATGCTGATTTTGAAATCTGGAAAAGAGTCTCACGAAAGATTGCTGTCAAAATCTCAAATGAAATGATAACCATCCTCAATTTACTATTTCATTTAAATCATATAAAACAATTTCTATTTAGGTTTAAAGCATTAAAAAATCATGATATTAAAAATAATTTTAAAAATAAAGATCATGATCTTTATTTTTTGCCTCAATATAGAAGTAGACCAAGTCAGAAAAGACATCGGGGGCGGGGGGGAGGGACTTTTTAATTTTAATCCATTCAAAAGACTTACTTTGCTAATATTTAGAAATGTTCAATAATGGAATTTACTCCTTGCCAATCTAGAAGTGGTCAGGCTGTGTTGGTATCCAATATACACTGAGATATCTCAAGTCTGGCTGTGATATAACCAAATACTCTTTCAACTCTAGAATGCAAGACTCTATATGCAGTAGTTCTAACAACCATCAGCTAATAAAATCAATCTCTTATAACTGTGTTAGTCAAATTTAAAATAATGTAAATACTGATTTCATACATAAACCAGGATAGTTTAAGAATAAGACAAAATGAAATTTCAAAATTATTCTTCAAATATGCCTTAGATTTATGTTTTTAACACATAAATACAGGCAGGTTCTATTTTAAAATATTTCTAGCTGACTGTCATCTCTAGTAATTAGCATCAGAAGAGCTAGGACAGCTATGTCATTAGTAATGAGACTCACATGTTCCTCTGCACAATGACATAGATCATAAGTGTTCTCGACTCCCCAGCCATTTAAAACTTTTAAATAGTTTGAACATTTTTTTTTTTTTTAATTTTCACAGAGGACACACTTTTAGAAGTCAGACATTTCAAAGAAAGGGTGGGTTTTCTCCTTCCTATATTTACTAATAGCATTTTTCTAGCCTAGAACATGGTAATCCCTTCTTATTCCTCCATTCTAAACAGCACTTTGATTCTTTATATTTTTACTGGATTTTCAGGCTGATATACCAAAACAGCAACATGAACATTTAAATGTCTTTAGCTAAAATTCTGAGTATTTTTCTAATTTTTAAAAATATTTTATTTATTTATTTGACAGAGCACAAGTAGGCAAGAGGCAGGCAGAGGGAGAAGGAGAAGCAGGCTCCCCTCTGAGCACAGAGCCCAATGCAGGGCTTGATCCCACGACCCAGGAATCATGACCTGAGCTGAAGGCAGATGCTTAACCAACTGAGCCACCCAGGAGACTCAACTTGTGAGCATTTAGTGATATAATTTGTCTCATTCAAAATTTTCTACTTCAACAATATCTGAACGTGGCTACCCCAAAACAGTGCAGTTTAGACTGGGTATATCTGGGTCCATAGCTATTTTTTAAATGAAATGTTAAGAAGCCCTCCGTTTTTTTTCATGGAAGCCTCCAAATAGTTCTGGGATAATGCTGCAACATCTTTTACTAAAGACATGGTCATATAAACACAGTTACACCAATTTGAGAATAAAACAAAAGTGCATTTAGGTTTTCAGGAATGCCACAGTACTTTTGCAAGTGATCTATGATCTGTAAATGATTCTCCCAAAAAAATACCAGTGAGCTTGTTAAGGTAGCTAAAGTAAGCCAATGTACCCCCCTTTTATAAATTCATTCCACATATTTTAAATAAGCCAAACATTTTCTGATTCTCCCAAAAGTATCCATTTTCTTCTATACAAATTTAATTCATCCACTATGATCAACTCACTTGTATTTAAATGTATGTACATTAAAAAATAAATAAGCCAACTCTCCCCAATTTTTTCCAATAGTTATGACTGTTTACTTATATAATGTAATGCCCTACTTTCCTGGAATGTCATGGACAGACAGGCCATAAATATTTCCTCTTTTACTCAAAACAAAACAAAAAGACATATTGGGCAAGCCTAGCTGAGGATGTACCTTTGCAAGTTTCACTGCTAAATACAGTCTTTTGCATTTATCTTTACCACAAATCTGTGAGTGACAGCTAAATTGTTAAGTTACACAGCCATTCAAAGGAATGGACTATTTTTATGAATTAAAGTGACTATCTTTCATTCAAGTAGCAATCTAGCATATTGCCCAAAGCTATCTTGCATAATCATAGGTAACATCCCTGTAACGACTTTGTCCCAGCATTCGTCCATATTTTATTTCACTGACTATGAAAATTGAGGGTCTATCCCCGCTATCTCTCCCTATACATGCTCCTCATAATAGCTATGACTAGCATTTTTTCACACAAGGGGATATTCTTCAAATTGATGTTTAACATTCAGTAATGGTAAATGTCATACAAAAAACAGTTTGGTAAATGTCATACAAAAAAACAAAGACTAATTCCTCTGGACTTACTTCTCCCCTTTGTTACGCTTGGAGGGGTGATCTTTTCTAAAGCAACTGGCTGTGAGCATCACCTCCAAAAAGAAAGCCTATGCTCATTACCTACCATTTACTCTTGCTTGTGCTTTTCGTATTATATCTAAAAAACCACTGCCTAACTTCAGGTTGTGAAGATGTACCCTTATGTTCATTCTTTAGAATTTTATACTTTTAACATGTATGCTTACATCTATTTATCCATTTTGAGTTAATTATTGAATATGATGTGAGGTAGGAGTCCAACTTCATTCTTTTACATGTGGATATCCATTTTAACTCTTACTTCTGTCAGCTTGATAATTGAAACTGGTGTCCTTATTCTGTTTATTTGCACAAGGTAGATTATAACTGTGATATGTATATAGTCATATGTTTAATTTCAGTTTTATATCTTCATCTATGTATTGCCTATTTATATTTTTGGGTGTGTAACTTTTTGAGCACATAGAGGAAATGTGCCAGTCTGTCTTTTTCCTTTTTTTAGAGAAGTGACCACAAAACAAACTAGTTGGTTATAAGTAATCACTTGAGACAAAGCACCACACAAGCAGTCTGGACTCTATTTCTGCTAGTTGATGCAGTTTGGTCTACTTAAAAATTTTAAATTAAAGCAAGGTAGTAAAATACAGTATTTATAATAAAAGGCAGATTATTTAAGGATAAAACTCCATTTTTTGGTAGTTTTCAGTACTCAAGACTCTATTGCATTAAAATATCATGATAACTGGCATTTGTAAAAAGTATTTGAAAAAATCTGTAAAAGTTTTTCCATTTTAATTTCACTGAATAGAGTGAAACTAACTTCTAGAATACACCTTGACAAAATTTAACACATTTTGCTTCAGACATGATGCAAAACTATTTAAAAAGTTCTCTTTATTAGTGATACTCCCTCAGTACCACCAAAAAAATAATCTTTGACTTGTATTAATGTGTATTTTATTTAAATATAGCATATGCATTTTAATACAAAAGCCTTGGGTTTAGTCCACTATACAATCTCAGGATTGTCTTAGAAACATATTTCAAGAAATGAACTTAGAATATCAGAACTAAATAACTATGGAATGAAAATTTTTTACATATGTAGGCAAAGGTCTTTTAATAACCCCTGATTGAATTTTAGAATGTAGATCTGCATTTAATTACCCAGCAGCATGCATTTATTCGGTCCACCATGACATTATTCAAATGTCTGATTAAATTTAGAAAGGTAGTATTGCGTTAAGTAAGCATATTAACTGATTTTAAGGATCTTTGTATAAATAAACTATAAATAAGCAAGTTTCCTTCTCATATCTATCTCTGGTAGGAAATCTCTAAGCGGGGGTTTAGAAATTTATTTGTAAGACTCAATAATCTGCACAGCCAATCTCCATCTTCATTGTATTTTCTAGATGACACTGTCCATGACATTGTTCAAAACTATTATAGATGGTCCTATAACAGAAGTTCTTTTGCTAGTAATACAAAAATTGTCTTTTGACAGACTATGGCCCTCTTTTTGGTAATTATGCTACAAGATTTATAGGTGGTTTCCTTATCTTTCCTACATCAGTAGGAAGTTCTGAAACATTTACTATTCAATTATCTTTTACATCAAGACTACTTATCTCTTCTTTTTTTTTTAAGACTTATTTATTTGAGAAAGAGAGTGTGCAGGGGAGAGGGGGGTTGAGGGAAAGAGAGAATCTCAAGCAGACTCCCGCTGAGTACGGGAGCCTGACATGGGGCTCAATCTCACAACCCTAAGATTGTGACCCGAGACAAAATTAAGAGTTGGATGCTTAACCAACTGAGCCACCCAGGCACCCCCAGTCAATTGATTTTTAACAAAGGGATGAAGTTTTTTCAACAAATGCTGCTGGAACAAGTAGATATCCACATACAAAAGTTGATGCTAGACACAGACCTTATAGTCTTCAAAAAACTTCAAAAATACATCACAGTCCTAACTATAAAATGCAAAATTACAAAACAGCTGTTACAGCACAGAAAAAATCTAAGTGACCAAGAGCATACTGTTGACATTTTAGATAGAAAACCAAAAGTCTTAATTCATGAAAGAAATAACTGACAATCTAGACTTTAATAAAACTAAAAGAACATTTGCTCTTAATAGATAATGTAAGAGAATGAGAAGACAAACCATGAACTGGGAGAAAATATTTACAAAAAAAACCCCCATCTGATATAGTACTGCCATCTAAAATATATAGAAATGCCTAAAATGCAACAACAAGGGAACAAAACCCAATTAAAAATATGCCAGAGACCTTAACAGGCACTTTATCAAAGAAGATATACAGGTAGAAAAAAATGAAACAAAACAAAAAACAGCATGGTATGTCATTAGGGAAAGGAAAATGAAAACGATGACGTAGCACCATACACATAAAAATTTTTTTAAAAAGTAAAAACAAAATCGATCAAGACTGGATCATAAACCACAGGAAACAGGAATTAAAGAGGAAGAAAAATATCTGTATATTTAAAACTACAAAACACTGTGGAAAATAATAAAGATAATATAAATAAATAAAAGACATTCCTTATTCCTTATTCAAGGATTGAAGACTTCATATTGTTATGATGTCAATAATATATAATAAAATCTATAAACTCAATGCCATTCTAATCAAAATATCAACCATAATTATTTTTCAGCCACAGAAAAACTTATTATAATACACATTTGGAATCTCAGTTAGACCCAGAGACCCAAAGCAATACTGAATCTGAACAAACTTGAAAAACTCCTACTTCTGGATTTCAAAACTATAAAACACTTAGCAGAAAATATAGGGAAATAGTGTCATGACACTGGCTTTGGCAATAATTTATTTGATATGACAAAATAATATACAAATGACAAACACAGAGGCTCAACATCACCAATCATTAGGGATATGAAAATCAAAACTAAGGAGACACAGCCTCACACCCATTAGGAGGGCTACTGCAAAATAAACAGAAAAAAGCACGTATGGACAAGGATGTGGAGACAGTGGAAACCTACACACTGTTGATAGGAAAGTAAAATGGTGTGGCCACTGTGAACAACAGTATGGTGATTCTTTAGAAGATGAAAAACAGAATTATCATATGATCAGCAGTTGCACTACTGTATACTGTATATACCCCTTCCCCCAAATTTAAAACAGGGAATAGAATATTTGCGCACTCGTGTTTATAGTAACATTTTTAATTTGGGGGGAAAAAAAAAGAAGTGTTTATCAAGAGATGAACACATAATGTGGTCTATACATACAATGGAATATTATTCAGCCTTGAAAAAGAAAGACATTCTAACACCAGAAAAAATAAATAAAAATAAACTTGATGAAAACAACTTAAAACTCCAACACTAGCCTGCATTAAGATATCATAAAGATTTGGAGAAATGTATTCAACAAACAGAAAATGATAGGGGAAAGAAATTTCCTTTTCATATCCATAGAGCTGATGTGGATTAGAGAAGTTTTATTCTATTTTATTTTAATAGGTGCGTATTTTTAAAGTAGAGTAAGGAATGATTACTGTCCTGGTAATCTTTTTAATCCTTGTGATTTTTACAAAATAATGCAGCAGAAAGATGCAGAGTACAAACTGAGGAGGTAAGGAGGAGGAATGGGAACATATTGAATGCCTATGTGCAATATATTGATTATGTCCTATAATCCTCATACATGACAAGGTCGATATTACGCTGAATTTTATACATGTGCACAAAAAGAACGAGATAATTTAAATAAATTGCTACAAACAGCTAGTAAATGGCAGCTCCAAAACTCATATGGAAACAAATGAGGATTGTTTATAAAAAATAAAACAGGAACGTGCCAAGGGGCCCTGAGAACATAAAGAACAGAAGAATTAAATGGAATATGTAACAGAGTCAGCAAGAACAAATTTTATGTTCATATATTTTTTATCAGGAGACCAAAATATTTTAAATTCCAGGCATATCCTTTTGAAAGCACACCAGAGAACAGTGGAGACAGTTTGAAAGGCAAATAAAATGAGTTAGGACCTTGGAGGTTTTATTTTAAGTGAAACTAAGGATAGAACAACTAGGTAAGCATTATTTTGGCAAATAAATACATGAATATGAAAATAACAATTTCAAAGCAATATAAGGAGAGTTGAATGACTAGGAAATAATGATTCATCAAAAAGAAAAAAAAAGATCAAACACTTCTGAACGGCTGACAAATGCCACAGAAGTAAAAAATAGATGGCATCTCCCACATGCAGAATTGAATGAAACTTCTTTAAACACAATTAGCAGCCTGGCGAAGACATGGGGGAAGATCCTGCTTTTGGAGTGAAGTAGGAACGAAAGGATCCATGGAATTCCTTATGCAGGAGAAAATCAGTGATTCCACATTTTCTCTATATACACATGCGCAATAGGATAAACTGAAAACTTGTATACACACACTTTTACCTTTTTAGGAGGGTATTATTACTGCTTTTCAGGTTAGACACATAGAACAAATTGCAGAAAATCTTGCTTTCAGGGAATCTAATTTTATTAAGCATGGGGAATTTTAACAGAACTATTTCCCTCTTTGTTTATCCAGTTTGGGTCCAATGTTATTTCTTAACAGAAGGTTTGATTATATAATTTTATCTGAGAATTTAATATAATCATAGTGGGAAAATGCAAAGGCATTGTTAGATGATCTAAGATATCTATATAATTAGGACTCTAATATTGTCCTTTCAGAATAGAATCGTGTGTTTTGGTTTTTATATCCAAACTACAGGAGATCTGTTATTACTGTTGAAGAGCTTATTATGCCAGCATCCACCCTCCCTCCACTGCCCTCCAAGCAGTTCATACTATGTCATGGAAAATCACTACGGAAGCAAACATGTAAGTATAGCAAATACATACGAATATAGCAAAAGGAGGATATACTAGTTGTAGTGCTTTCTTTGTAACCAGGCAAAGGATGGAAGTGGGAGACAGGATTTGTGTTGTATGTCACATTTGAGATAGCTTTTCGGGGATGAGCAGAATCTCAAGGGCAAGGAGAGTAGAGAAATGTATTTAGAAAAATAACCATTTCAGTGTAGCTTAACTAATAAGGGCCACGATTACAGAAGGGCAGAAGTTATTAAAATAAAAAGTAAATTTATCCTTCAAGTATGAATTATATTTAGAAATTATAATTGTATTTCAATATAGCAAGGCTCCCCTTTTGGTTAACAATATTTTCACTATTTCTCCAAATTTTTTACTTTGATGAATTAGAAGTTTATGATGGACATGGCACATATCTTATTGACAAATAATGAGAGTAAGTACATTTGAAATCAGGTTTACTTCCTAGTTTCCTATCTACCTAAAAACTGTTACCAAATAGAGGACCTATTTGTTAATTAATTTAGTAAATACTTACTGAATATGTAGTATATATCTAGAATGGTTCCAAGAGCTAAACTGGCTGTGAACCAATAAAATTGAAACAGAGATTAATTTTAGAGAACAGGGAGACAATACAGTAAACAAATTAATGAACAATCTATTTTCAGTAAACAGTGCCACAAAGATAATAAACAAAGGGCATTGTGTTTGAGAATAAAGGACAGAAAGAAAGTAAACATTAGATGAGAGGTCAGGGACATTTCCTCTGGGAAGGGGTTATGTTTGTGGAGTCTCCAATGATGAGAAGCAGCTGGGATTTTAAAGTACTGAATTAAGATGACACATGCAAAGGCCTCAAAGAAGAAAAATACCTGGTGTGGCCAATATCAGTATATTCAGCTGGAGGACAGAGCAGCAGAGTGACATAAGCTGATTGATATTTTAAAAATCTAACTTTACTTGTTAGGAGAATAATGAAATTTAAAAGTGAAAGTGGAAGAAACCTATTAAGAGAGAAAAGGAGACCACTTTTTTTTTTTTTTAAGATTTTATTTATTTATTTGACAGAGATAGAGACAGCCAGCGAGAGAGGGAACACAAGCAGGGGGAGTGGGAGAAGAAGAAGCAGGCTCATAGTGGAGGAGCCTGATGTGGGGCTCGATTCCGGAACGCCGGGATCACGCCCTGAGCCGAAGGCAGGTGCTTAACCGCTGTGCCACCCAGGTGCCCCAGGAGACCACTGTTAGATGGCAAGAATTTGGTAACTTTGAGAAGATACTTGCAACATGTATAGCTAACAACGGGTTAATATCTATCACCTATCATCTATTACCTGTCAATGTACCTAAGTATTTGTTATGTTTTAAGAAAACTAGGATTAATAACCCCATAGAAAAGTGGACAGGGGTTTTGAACTGAGAGTGTATATTAAAAGAAATGCAAACAGACCATAAACACATTGAAAATAAAAGTTTAACCATATTTTTTTTAATATTGGGGGAGAAAAGCAAAATTTGACCCTAAATCACATCTCAAAAATGTATCCCAAGGTTATTTTGGTAAAAATATGAACTGATGTATACACAAGTATATTCAGTGCAGCGGAAGAGAATGAAGAGCCCATCTGTCCATCAACTGGAGGATTATTTGACTAGACTACAGTATAAAGGGATACACATACACAAAGATCAAATAGGGATCTTTTTAGAAGTACTTTGTAGACAGTTGTAAAATGGGGGCATTAGCTACTAAGAACGTGAAATAAAAGTGTTTTTCCTATAGAAGATACATATTTTTATCTATATTTCATACATATGTATATGTATGTGTGTATATATTCATATAATGAGCAGGCTGGTGTTTAGCACATGCACTATAGTTAAATCAAGAAACCAACTGCAGATTTAACAATGGTTACAAATGTCAAGCAGAGAAATTGGCAGATGAAATATTCTAATGCTTAAAGTTATGCATTTAACTTGCCCTGAATCCCCAAACTGATGAGAATAATATAAATCTCCTTGGTGAATTCATAATTGTGTGCATTGCATTGGAAATTTTTAGATGCCTTAGTATTAGAATGAGAGTACTTTTGGTTGAATTAAATGGAAAAAAAAAAGATGCTAGTATTAAAATTTGCAGTAAATGGAGGGGAGACAAAGGTCAAGATATTTAGGATATTTCAATCAAAACTTTCAAAAGAAAAATAGTCTAAGGTAAACATAAAGTTTTCATTTTTTTCAGAAAAAAAACAAAACAAAAAACAATCCTCAAATTTGGCTTCTCTGCCCAGAACAGTTTGGGGATCATTTACATTTTCAAGATAAACTGAAGGGATTTATTAGTAGTCTATAATAAGCTATTAGGAGTGTGCAAAACAATACTGTTGACTTCCAAAACGATGATGAAATTTCCAAAATTTTAAAATGCTTTATAGATGTATTTATATAACTTGGCAGGCTCTTTATATTTAATGATTGACATCTAATTTTGTTTTATAGGATAACTTTATAAAACAATCATAATCACTTGCCCTGTTAAATGGTGAAAATTGCTGGAGTACTACCAGTGATCTTGAGCAAAATGATTTTTTTTTAAATAATTTAAATAGTTGAAAGCCTTACACTTATTGATTCCAGACCTTGAACAAGAATATATTAACCTTAGTTTGAAAAGGGCAATTTATTGGCAGAATAGTGATATTCCTAATGATAATTATTAATTGTGTATGTTTATATTCTAATGTGATCCTCAAAAACCACTACTTGTAATTTTGTTTTGTTTTGTTTTTTTAATTCGGGTGTCAGAACTTGTGGCATATGCTTTCAGAAGGGCTATGATTAGTACTCATGTGTTCCCCCTTGGAAAGCTAATGAATTAAGAGGTTTTTGCTACAGGGCTGAATCCAGTGATTTGATCTCATGAACTGAGCATCAAGATAAAGACAAAGCTTGCATACATTCATTCATCTATGCATCCATTGTAGTTATTGAATAGCTAAATTATGCCTATTGCTAGGCTAGGTCTTGTGTATAAAGACATAATGAACAAAACAGACAGTCTCTGTCTTATAGAACTTACTGTCCCATAGATGGAAAAATCTACAAAATTTCACCAACAAACTATCAGATAATCACAAACTGAAATGAGTTCTGTGATGCGGAGGATGAATATGGTATGGAAGAAAATTACAGGAGGAGCCAATCAGGAGCCCAGGGTGAGAAGAGACATCTCTGAACAATAGTCAGACAAAAGTTATGTACACAATCTAAGAAGAAGAGTTAGAATGTTCGGAAGTTCAATTTTTATGTAGCCCAGCATGCTACCAAGTATTTTCTCAGCAACCAGAAAAGCATGACCAGAAAAGCCACATGGCAATTTATTTGGGAGTGTGAAAGGACGGATGCTGTCTTCAATACGCTTTATTTCTATAAAAAGCAGAATCTCCAAGCCACTTCATTAGGGTCACTCTGTAGAAAAGGATCAGGTGGTGGGAGCAAATGAAATGAATACTCTGTTGAGCATTAGTAAGGAACTGAGCTGGCCCTCAGTCATGTCACTATCTACCCTCCAGAGAAGAAATGATTCGCCAGTTATAATCATCCCTTAAACATTGTTGTGTCATCAGCATTTATAACAGCATTTCCTAAAACGTTTCAAAGAACCCTGCTTCCATGAGATGTTCTTTGGTAGCTAAATTAATTTGGTAATTTCTGCCTATGTATCCTTTCCTTAGAGGTTCATGTGTGTTAATAAATAAAAGATTACAAAAACTCCTGCAGTAAAGAAACTTGTTTAACTGCCTTGGTAGCGTTTTCCAAGAGGATTATTTTGTTCATTTAATGCCTATTAATGTCTACTGAAACTAGTGTCCCTTGAAACATGCTGAGAAACATGATTTTGATTCTAAAGAATCATTTACTTCCTTTTGCATTTTCAATTAGCCATCTGATTTTCATGAAAGGAAACTTTTATACTTCCTCAACAAAAGCAAAATGCCCACACCTACTATGAAGAGAAGATTGAGCCATATTTTCAATGACAGCCTCTTGGAGAGACCTCTGCAGAGGCATTTAACAAGAAACGGAAGTCCAGCCCTGTGAATTTGCAGTTTCCTGCTTCTTAGGATGCTGATCTCTGGTCACAAACCCGAGTTCCCTAGCACTACCAATTATAAATTGCACTCTATTCAGCTCTATTTGTATTCTGAGCTTTATATTTGAAAGATTTTTTTTTTAAGACTTCTCAGAAATTTTTAAAGCTCTAAAGAGGAGTGAAGCATTTGCAAAGAAAATGAGGCGGTGACCCAGAGCAGACTGTAGAGTGACCCAATTTGTAAGAAAAAAGAGCAGGCTCAGTGTAAGGTCTTATTTTCTCAAGGCTGGATTAAGTGGGGTTTGTGTGTAGGAGGGAAGGGAGGAAACTGAATAAAGGCACTGAAAATTCAGAAATTTCCAGAAGAGACCAATAAATTACAAATGGGGTGTGTGAGAGAGAGAGTAAGACACACACACACACACACACACACACACACACACACACGGAGAAAGAGAGACTTTTATTTAACAAAAGTAAAGGAAGATTCCCACACTGCAGTTAGCATTACACTGGAATGGCCTGGAAAGGCCGAAAACCTTATTGAGATAATACAGCTACTTGTCAGAGAAAAGGATTTATTTTACGTTTTTAACCTTGAGGCTTGGAAAAACTACAGTATTTTAATAAAAATGCTTCTGAATATATAGTTAATTAGAATCACTTTTTTAAACTTCCATTTCTTTACAGTCTATCTTCTTATGGAGACACTCAAAGTTCGAACTATTGTCTGCTCTTTTTCAGCACAGTATAAATACCAAGGCATGTCTGCCTCTTTTGCAGAAGATAAAGCATACTGAGGACGGAGAAAAGCAGTATTTTCAGAATATATTGCTCAGAGACTCTTTGGCAATTACTCTAGTTTCCTTCAATGTTTCTTTTAAGAAGAAAGAAGAAAGAAAGAAAAAAAGAGAGAGAGAGAGACTTGGCTCCCTGAGTCCTAAATGTGGTAAGAGTTACAATTGGGGTCACTAACTCACTGTTTTTATTCCAATAAAGATAATAAAAAGCATCAGAATCCCCTTCCCCATGGAGGTTAATGGGCAAAAGCCCATTAAACATCCCCATGTTCAAATAGTGGCCAGTGCTGTGTGGAAGACCACTTAAAGCAGTGCAGGATTCCACCCAGGACACCCAGTGGTTCTTTTCATGTACTGTCTGACTATTGCTGCATTGTAATGGGGAACAAAGGGACAAGGGAACTCTGTGATGGATTGGTCCATTTCCATGGAGGACCTAAAACGTGTACCTCGGTATGACCAAAAAGATCAAAGTCAGTCCTCGCACAGAAAGACAGGTCCTCAAATAGAAATAAAACCCAGGTTGATCATTTTCTTTAATACATTATAATACTGTCAGGCATTATTAAGGATTAAAATAATCTAGATGAATGCTCTTTAAACATGAGATGCTTTAACAACGTCTTGTGGAACACAGTCAAATAAGAAGATAGTTTTATGATAAGAGATCATGAAGACCAAAATAAGCAGTGAAAGATCGTGATTTATAGCTCTTCAATTGCCTCTCAGAATTAAGCAAAACAAAAGGTGGGGAAGGGGATTAAAAACTACATCTCCAAACCAAAATTTGATCTTCTCCTTTATTCATTCATAAACCTGAATGAATCAGGTTTCAGTTAGAAATGCCCTGTCTTGGGGGCGCCTGGGTAGCGCAGTCATTAAAGCGTCTGCCTTCGGCTCAGGGCGTGATCCCGGCGTTCCGGGATCGAGTCCCACATCGGGCTCCTCCGCTGGGAGCCTGCTTCTTCCCCTCTCACTGGCCTGCTGTGTTCCCTCTCTCGCTGGCTGTCTCTCTGTCACATAAATAAATAAAATCTTTAAAAAAAAAAGAAATGCCCTGTCAGTACCAGAAGTGCTAATTTACACTTGTGAGGTTTGGGGTTTTTTTGTTTGTTTGTTTTTTGTTTCCTGGTATCGTGAATTATGTAACTGATTAATTGGTGCCAATTGGTTTGTTAGCATTGGAGCCCTGCAGGGAGTGAAGCACTTCATAGAATGATTGCTTTTGGAAGCATGAAGGGACACAGGCCAACTCAGGAACCATGATGGATATTGCCCTTAAAACAATGTTTATCCTTTATGGAAAAAAGAAATAAAAAAAATGTCAAAAAGACACAAAGAGAGAAAGGAAGCAGGAAAAGAGGGAAAAATGGAAGGAGGAAAGAAGGAAGAGGACACATTTTTTAAGTGAAAACATTTTAAACTGGTCCTTTGGTATTTGGAACTACGTATGCTATTTTAGTTTGGGGCTGGTTTCATTAAAATGATGGAGAGAAAGAGCGAGCCTCTGTAAAGATATCAAAACAGCAAATCTCAAGAGTAAGTAAGATCAGCTCTGTAAGTTTCTAAGCATCTTTCATACACACCTGGATCCCACCACTTGCTTCCTATTTAAATCCAAGTTTTTACTTCACACTCAACTAACACATGTCAAAAAACATATACGGATTTCCTAGAGGACGTTTCTTAGGTACACGTTTGTTGCTAGGAAGATTGTATGTGTGTGTGTATAACATATCAGAGGATTTGCAGAGCAGAGATATTCTTTTAATGGGATGAAAATAAGAAAAAAAAAAAAACCATAGTATCCCAACAGATCTCTTATTATCTTTTCTTGGTTTCACTAGCATCAACCTAGGTCCTAATTTCTCTGCATCACATTAAAGGACCCCCAATCTGATCCCACCTATGACAGCATATTCCTAAAGCTGTAGTCATATGAACTTAATTTTGCTCCCAGAAATGAGAGCCAACATTTTGCACAAGTTGCTTCCTCTGCCTGGAAGTAAACTGTGTCACGGGCGTATCTACACAAAGACACAATCATATCAAAACTATTATGTAATTAGAAATATCAGATAATCCCACTCTACGCCCTCTAGAAATGAGAATGTATAAAGTATTTGTAATATAACCCTAGAAATAAAGGATTTTGAAAATAATTTAATATTGTCATGCAGTGTTTCCCCAAAGCAGTACACATTTAGATTAAGCTGTGAAGATTTTAAGTAATACAAGTATACATTCAAAAAACATAGAATAATTATGTATTCATTTTTATGGTTTCCTTTTTCATAATGGTGAGTTAAATTTGTTTTCTTTTATAAGCAATAATATTAAAGTTTCTTCCAAAATCAACACACTTAAGTTGAAAACAGAAAGTTGGGTTAAGGAAAATTATTAAGAGAAGAATATTTCTGTTCCTAGGAGTTGTTATCAAAACCAGGAGAGAGGAATAACCTTGACACAATTCTAGACGGAAATAATACCAAAATATATTCTTCAGTTAGGCAGGACTGGAGAAACTTAACATGTGACACCTACATGCAACTTTCTTCCATCACGTTTCTTTTTTAATTGCACAAGTAGAAAAAATAGAGATCTCCTAGTTTTCTCTCCCACCCACTGCACCCCGTTTCCTCCAATGGTAATGTTTTGCAAAACTACAGCACAATGTCAAAACCAGGATATTAACAATGCTATAGTCCAGATACGGAACATTTCCATCACTACAAGAATAGAATAGAATAGAATAGAATAGAATAGAATAGAATAGAATAGAATAGAATAGAATAGAATAGAATAGAATAGAATAGAATCTTTCTAAAGAGTTCTTGTATAAAAAGGAAAGCCTTGGTTGCCAGCATGTTTCATTAAAGCCTAAATTCTCATAAGAATACATCCTTGTTATAATCAGGCCATGCATTTTTAACATTAGTCACATTATATCACCTTGGGTGGATGCCTAGCATAAGAGAACAGGCATTGTGACTTGAATTGAAACATAAAGCTATGCAACTATATTTTGTTTAAAAAATATTTTAATATATTAATTTTTGTAATGAAAGGTAGCATTTATTATCTTTATCATTTGGCAGAAGATGGAACTGGCCAGCTCAACTTCTGAAACACTTGCAGTATCTAAGAAAATTAATTTGAGAACTAGATTCTTATAACAGCATCTGTCTTACATTTTGTTTAGGGTAAATTAAATCTTGATTTATTATGAGATAAATGAGTGGAGATACCAATTCAACTTTTCACTGCCCTTGTACCTCACCTGACTTTTTTTTAAAGGAGGCCTGACATAAAAATATATTAAGAATTTTTTATTTTGCATTATATAGAAAATATAAATAACATTTTTACTTTTATCTAATGCTTTATGGTCCACTGCCTCTAAGACTTAAGATTAAAGATCTTTCATTGGGGTCAGAGTTAATGTATTACAAAGTAATGATGTAGATTTGTAATAAAAGCCAAGTCCATTGAATCTTTACCTGCCCAGAGAGATTAGGTAGGACCTCAATTAAAATAATACTGTTATCTCCTATGACTCATTTTCCTATGAATACTGCTTACCAGGATCCTGATTTAGAACTAAATAGGCAATTTAAATACTCTACCCTGACAAAATGAGAACCATTACCAATATCTGCAGTATCATAGGCTCTTATCTGTGACTTAACATATTTCAAATTATTTTATTAATGGATCAATGCTTGATATTTTAAGTGAATTAACATGTTTTAATTCATTCACTAAATACCATTAAACTATGCATGATCCCTGGCAATATGAAGAATTTACATATGATGTTAAAGGTACTGAGTAGAGGTGGGTTTTTTCCCCCCATTTATGTTTTTGTACATTTTCCACATTGTCTACAATGCTATAAAAATAAAATGTGTTTTATTTTGAAAATTAAATTTACTTAAAATAAAACGGAGCTACATCTTCAAGCCCCAAATTTGAGGAGAAATTGTCAGGTTAATCATAATCTATGGGGACAGAAAACATGGAGAACACCCAGATTTTTTTTTAAACTGAAAAGTAACTGTAAAGCAACACAAAGTAAAAATCCATGCTAAAGGGATTCTCACTGTATAGCCAGATGCTGACTAAAAGCAGGTCAGGGAAGGTTTATCATACAATCATTTGTCAGGGACTATTTTTTTAAAGACAATGACATAAAACGATTGTTGAAATATCAGGTATGGATTGGTGGAGAGAAACTTAAGGGAAGGCCTTCCGTTTGACATTATGCAGCTGAAAGATACAAATAGGACACACGTTTTTTACATGTGTGTATAATAAAGGTTTGGTGCAGGGGCAGCTGGGTGGCTCAGTCGGTTAGGCATCTGCCTTCCACTCAGGTCATAGTCCCGGGGTCTTGGGATTGAGCCCCTTATCGGGCTCCCTGCTCTGTGGAGAGTCTGCTTCTCCCTCTCCTTCTGCACCCCCCCCCCAACAGTTCGTGCTCTCTCTTGCCATCTCTCTCAAATAAATAAAATCATAAAAAAAAAAAAAAAGAAACAAAAGAAAAGTTTTGGTGCAGAAATTGAGAGTAGGAACATTATGTTTTAAAGTCTCTTTACTGACTCTTCTAAATTATAAAAAAATAGAGTTATCTTTACTATGTAAATTTTGCTTTAAACTATGATAGTCCTAGGGTGCCTGGGTGGCTTAGTTGGTTGAGTGACCGACTTTTGATTTCGGCTCATTGTAACTACTACTAACTACTACTACTACTACTACTACTACTACTACTACTACTACTGTCATGATCTAAGGGCCAGGCTCCGTGCCCAGCGTGAAGCCTGCTTAAGATTCTCTCTCTCGGGGCGCCTGGGTAGCGCAGTCGTTAAGCATCTGCCTTCGGCTCAGGGCATGATCCCGGTGTTCAGGGATCGAGTCCCACATCAGGCTCCTCTGCTGGGAGCCTGCTTCTTCCTCTCCCACTCCCCTGCTGTGTTCCCTCTCTCGCTGGCTGTCTCTCTGTCAAATAAATAAATAAAATCTTTAAAAAAAAAAAAAGATTCTCTCTCTCCCTCTGCCCTCCCTCACACGCCCCTCTACCTGTGCACTTTCGCTCTCAAAAAAGAAGAAAAGAAAATCATGAGTCTTTTTGAGTAAGAACGAAGCCAAAAATCCATCCGATCAGTCCAAAGAACTTCCTACTGTCAAAAGGACAATTGTGTAGCCCTACTAGCTCATGCCTTTTCCTACATGATTATATAAAAGCCAACATAAACATACGTTAGGATTGGGAATAAGATTTAAATATCACTTCAAATGCAGATGTGACAATTTATCAAATTACATATTTATTCAGCATATGGGCCAAGCCTTTGACAATGAGTTAGGCAGAACAGGAAGAGGCCTAAGACTGAGATCTTGCCTTCAGAAGATATCCAGACTAACTGAGGAGCCTCTCCCTTGCTCACACATACAGGATTTGCTTACAGATGCACTTAACAAGCTACACAGCTATATTCAGAGCTTTGCATTGTATAATTAGATGAAAGAAAATAGATTTTTTTTCTTTCAGGGAAGTACAAGAAAAAACATCAGTATGAGCAAAAGACTTAATTTTTAGAATTAGGTTAATAAAAGCATGTGAATATTTATGCCAATTACTATTTACTGTCTTCTGACACAAATTGTTACAAGTTCTGTTATGGGATAAAGGGTGTGTACCCTGCTGTGAAACCATCATGAACAAGTTGGTTTTCTAAGCTTTTTTTTTTTTTTTTTTCATAGCACTTTCTTTAATGTTCTCTCCATAGATAATATAACCTCATAAAATCAGCAATTTGTATCTATTAGAAAGACTTTGGGCCAATCATTGCCAAATATTAAACTACTCAAAAAAGGTTCCTCCTTGGAATCTAATTTCTTCCATTAAAAATATAAATAAATAAATTTCCAGTATTTTATTTGGTGGTGGTTACAAATCAGTGGTCAAAGGAAATGTGCATGCAAATTTTATTTCTAACATCATTCCTCCAGAAACATGTTTCATGACATAGAAGTCTTGAAATCCTAGCTTTACTGGTATTCAATGGATGTAGCATTTCCAAAAGGGAAATCTGAATAGAAAAAGAAAGGCACCATCTGTTTTGAATTGCAAAGCAGCTGTTTTCTCATTGTGATGTGCTTCACTGGAACTAGAGTTATTAAACTTGTAATTCCAAATATATTTCTTCTTAATTAAACTAAATGTGAAGATTTCCATGAAAGTTATCTCATTACTATGTGAGAAGGTGGGCAATGACAAATTGATTCATAAAGTATGTATAAGTCTACAAAGTTCATAACCAAGTTTTCCATCTTTAACATCAAAGTGCTATGCTTTTCTTTTCTACAAAGTTCATAACCAAGTTTCCCATCTTTAACATCAAAGTGCTACGCTTTTTCTTTTTTTTCCCCCTGTTCTTTTAACAGACATAGAGACTGTTCGCTTGGCTTCTTTATTCTTCTAATGTCCTTAAGTATAATTATACTGTTGTACAACAGTCTGTTTTCTTAAAAAGGTTAGAGCAAATGGCAATGCCCATTCACAGAGATATTTAAGTATAGAAACATATCTAGTGAATTAAAAACATACTGTCTCCTTTCAACAATGTCCCTCTTCTCTCTAGAATGGACCACAGTGGCTGACTGTGGTGTACGCTGTACCAGTAGCTCCATGATCTTATCTTGACTGCAACCTTGGAAAACCCTCGGTACTGTGTTTGCCATAAAACCCAAGGTAGACATCAGTTTAAGGACCTGGAACTCCAGCAATCTTTAGGGAGAATATAGTCAATGATAGAATGCAACTTTAGAAACAAAAGCTTAAGATGTACAGCTCTGGAGAGGATGCTTGATCAGAATGTGTTTGAATGGTGCCTTACCACAGCAGAATGTCAGCTCTACCTTGTTACTTCTGCAATACCCAAAATGCATATTGGTATACAATAATCTAAGCTTTACTATTAGAAATCTTTACAAGGAAAAAAAATCTCGTCTTTGAACTGGTTTAAGATATAGGATTGCTGGCTAATTCATCTGTGAACCTACAGTACTGACCAGCAAATTGATTCTCAGTCCTCTGAGAATCTGAGTAACTTCTATGTTCCAAAGACCTTACTACTAGTGGAAACTAGTGGCCCCCACAAACTCTTAAGGAAAAACGAAGTGAAAAAAGGCAACTTATAAAATGCTACTTATGAAATCACTGCTTTTGCCATGAAGTTTGAACATCCACCCTAATAATAAAGAACCCTGCTTCATAGTGTTACTACAAGGTTTTCAAATTTTATTTCACAATAGATTCCATTTTTTGATACTTTTTAGATACAAATGGATTTAAACTTCCTCTAAGTATCTTAGCAAGTTTCTCTTTTTCACCTGTGTCACCAGTACTCAAAAGATCATTGTCCTGGTCGTAGGGAGAGAATTTTGTTCTGGATGTAGGCTTGCACACGTGATCTGCTACGATGTCTGGATTTATACTACTGCCACTCTGGCAAGTGCTTGTCCCTTCAGAGGACTGATAGCAAAATGTAACTTTATTGTTTTCTTGGTTAAGGGTTAGCTGACTAAGCACAAATAGATGTATTTTTGATGTATTAGCAAGTTTTGTTTGAAATATAAAGTTTTTTAAGAAGAGGTCATTATCTTGGGCCACATCCCAAACTATGCAAAACAAGCCTTGGGAAGAACAGGGGTATTATTTTGTTGGGGTCCAGGTTGACAAAAGATAGAATCTGAGGGAGGGTCTTGATTTTTATGGGGTGTAAGTTAGATATTCTGGAAAAAAAAAAAAACTGCATACTACTAAAGACAGATTCTCCCTTTCTCAAATTAGACCAGATCAAGCTCTCTAAGCACAACTACTTAAGCCTATGCAGTCTAGATTATCCTTTTAAAATTACTCTTGAGCAAGGTTTGAGTCCAGCAAATAATGGTACAGTTGTGATGTTAAGAGCTGCCCTGACCCAACCAGGGAGGAGACAGTGGCGCTATCTGCCCCGAAGAAGAGGTACAGAGTTACCTCTGGGATGGCCTGGGGAAGTCCACTCACGATGAAACAAGTACCTACCGTAGGTGACAGCTGATTATGAATAAGAGGGCGAGGTATACAGAATACTCCTTCAAAAAGATTTAAACGTAGTATCAGGAACACGAGACTAGATAGACCTAGGAGCATGACTAAGCAAGAAAACACAGAAATTATTCAGTATCAAGGCTGGGCAAAGGGAAAAAAAAAGGCAGTTTCACTGGCGCATGGAGAAATATAACATGACTAAGCAGCCACTCTGTGGATGTTCCCCCTAGAACTGGAGGATGGGCAAGGAAGTCATGGTGCATCTTAGATGATTCATTCCTTAGGACTGTCCATCTTCTACTTTCAGTTAAAGCTCACCTAGATTGTGGTAAAAAGCCCAGGCTCTTAACCCGCCTGTTGAAAGACAGACATGTATCTAACTCTACCTGCGGCACTGACGGACTTTGCAGTTTGTGCAAATCCTGGACTTCCTCGAGGTTTTGCTTCCTCATCTGTAAAATGACAATGATCAAAGACCCTATGCTATGAAGTCGGACAAGAATAAAATATGTGAAGAGTTTAGCACAGGGCTAAGACCCATGACAATTTTTTTCAATAAAACATAACAGCTGCTGCTACTGTCATTACGACCTGATCACAACTTGGCCACCCAGGAGTATTTCCCTACAGAGGGGTAAGGTAGTGACTGGAAAACACTGGCATCTATCACCACTGAGTGTTAATTTCTCCTCAGTGACAACACTGGAACTTCAGATTATATTTCAAGCTCTTACAGGTTTAACTAATATGAATCATCTTCTCTGCTGGCTTATTTTGAGGAATGCTGACAAAAATTAGGTTTCTGGTCTTTCAACGGCATCCCTATGGACTAACTGCAAGATTTAAATTTCCTAAATCAAGTCCGGCCCAGGTTTAGTTCTTCTGTAAGTGGAATTTATTTTGGCCCATGCTTCAGTGTGCCCCTTCTCCCCCTGCAAAAAGGATCACTGAGCATAGGAGAATGAGAGGAGGAGACAATATCATGTTTTTCAATCCCCTTTCCATAATAGTTCCATTAACTATTATTCAGCAACTTACTGAAATTTAAATTTATACACAGAGATCTTGTGTGCAAGCTCAATAATCTTGCAACCTTATTTTTTAAAAAAATTAAATGTATGTATACTAACCATGGTCAGAAAAACCATAAAAAATTCACACCTGATTTCTATGGCAGAGAGTGCTTCGAAGTGATGTTCAAATGCAATCACAGACACAAATAATCATTTCAATCATTTTTCAATTCTGCTTTCCCTTCATGGTGATAACAGTTCCATTTTCAACCACTCCTTTTGGTCATACACTAGTGAGTTTTAGAATAGATAGTAACTTTGTGTGGTTCGTTTAATTCTGCTGGTAATAAGTCCATTGCATTTTGACAGCTATCTTTTCACCAGATTTCTCCTTTTGAGAGTAGGATCTCCAAAATCCTCCCCTTTAAATTCTCTGAAATTCAAGAACCTAGACGTTAGGGATTTTGTGCATTGTTACGCCACTCTACAGTCACACAACTATGAAGCTTCTAAAATCAGATAATAACTCAAGCAAACTAATGAAGCTAAAGAAATCAGAAGTAAAGCCTTTATAACTGCCTGACACCAAGTTCTTTTGTTCTTGTTGTTATATTGGGTTGTACATCTCAGGTCTGTGCTGTCAATGTCGTCATGTCTAAAGCTTGGCTGAAATGAAAAATTTCCTCATGATTATGCTAACAAGTGAAAAACAAACCAAAGTATTTTTGTGCAAAATGCAGTAGCGTTAATTTTTTAGAAAGTGCATATTATAAATTGAGTATATTAAGATACTTCACTAAATCTTAGGTACAATTCCTTGTATAGCAATAAATGAAATTCCCCTCCTCCCCTCCTCCCCCAAAATACCAAACAAGACATGAGAATACAATAGATTTCAGTACATGTGCAGAACTGCCTCGCTAAAGCTGACGCAAAACATCTTTCCCAAGGACTTTCCGGAGGGATAATTTTAGAGGGAAAATGAACAGGCTTGTTCTTCTAATATGTTCACAATCCAATCCTAATTCTGGAAATGTCACCCTTCCTTTCTTTCATTTTGTTTTTAACAGGATTAAATACAAAGTGGTATGACTATAGAAAACAATAAAACCTTGAAAAAAATCTTTTATTCAAATCTTTGTCTTTCTCCCTAAACCTATATTCAACTACTTAGATTCTCCCAGATGGCAGACTGTATTCTTCAACAAAGAACAGACTCTTCAAAACTCAAGGCTCATTCAGAATAAAGTTATCAGAGTGTTTGAGGAGTGCTATTAACAGCCCTTAAATTGTCTGAAGAACAATTGTACTCAAAATACAAAGCAAGACTTCAGAAAAGAGGATGAAACGACTGTGAGAGCAAACTAGTTTAGGAAGCCACTCTCTGTTTACCAATTAGCTTTGCTCTAGGAACAAGCAAGTGGAAATACTAAGAGAACTCAATAAATGTGCATTAAGATCCACTATCATCTTCCGATGTTTCACTCACCAACTTAACAAGTTCACAACTTGTTGTGACAAGGGACACTTATTTTTAAATGTACCCTTTAAAAATATTAAGCAGTTTCTCTTAGATTGGTTTCAAAGAGGAGGAAGGGGCTGTACATTCCTCTTACTTAGGCTGTAGTACCATCTTATACTTTCTTGAGGTGAAATATCTGTTGCTTCTGAAACTATGATCTTCTGTCCCTTAGAATACCCCCTAAATTATCCCAAACACCTAAATCTAAGAACCTACTTGCCTACTCCAATTCTTATTCAATTAAATTAGTTGGGTCTGGGGAAGAACGAAGCTCCTTTTGCCAGAGTTGATCATCCGAGAGAGAAAACAAGAAGGAAAAACAGAGATAAAGAGAGCCAAAGACAGGTGTTCAAAGCCCACACTAAAATAAATTCAGATTTCTCCCTGAATATTTGTAGAAAAAGATAATACACCTTCAGATGGTTATTTATTTTGTATTAGGCCAAAGTGTAAATACAGAATGTGACAAGGGGAAAATATATATATCATTTTTTTCCTTCAAAATAATCAAAGGACTTTAATGATTTGGCTAAGGCGATAAAAAGCCTAGGTTTTAGGTTTAAACATCCAACCCTGGGCTTAATTTCTGGCTGCACCATTGATTAGCTAACAAAATGAAGTCTCTTAACTTATCTGAGCCTTGGTCCGCTCATCTATACATCATATTTAATAAATTAAATCAATCAGGCAAAAATAGATCAATGAAGCAATAGCTAACACATAAGTACTAATTGTTCTCTATTTTTAAAAAAATATTCATTAATAAAATGGGATAAATTAAAGGCCTTTTAGTCCCTCCATCTCAAAGATTCCTCTCCCTGTAACACATCCATTTTATTTCCCATGTCAGTAGAACCGTACTAGGTAGAAGTGTTAAGCAGCCCACATTTCAAAACTTAATTCCTGGACTATATCATTTTAAAAACCAAATGATGAAGGAAATTGTTATTTTATCGTAGAGAAATTATTTTCTCAGTGATAAAAAGGCAGGACTTCAATATAATTAAAAAGAACCTCTTATACATCATTATTGTTAGACACATAAAAGATTTTTCTTTCTTCAGACACAACATGAAAATAACCTTGAGCAGCAACAAAAATCATACTTCAATAAGTCAAGATTAAATTTTCTTTTAATTACCTTACACCATCTGATAATCTCAACCTTCTTAAATAGATTTTTAAGAAAGTAAATTGTAGAAATTGGTTCAAATAATTAAAGCTATGCAAGCAATATGACTGATGTCCTCAATGAAATGGTTGATTTTTTGGAGTCACTGCTTAGATATGTAAGAAAAAAACATGAAATTGAAGAAACAGGTTGAAGTTCTCACATATAAGACAGTAGGGAGTATTCTTAACATTTCGTAAAAAGTGCTTGAACAGGCAAATGTCTTTTTCATAAAAGATTTCATTTACATGTTTCAATCTAGAACACAGAAAACATGATTTTTATAAGCTGCATTTTGTGTTACAAAGGATGATGTGAGAAAAAACATATATATATGGCAACAAGAAATTATCAAACCCAGGAAAAGAAAACAAACAAACTTACCCACCTTGTGTGGTCACAGAATTTCATATTCCATAAGACCTACTCACATTCCATGGAGATAGCTTTAGGTTTTCCATTCATTTCTAAAAATTAATGGTAATGTGAAAGACTGGGATTCAAACCCAGTGCCTCAATCTCTGTCTCAAGTCAGTTTTCCTAAAAGTAACCCCTAAGAGAGGCCTCCTTTGTCATTGACTAACCTGGATGAGTAAATACTTTCAAAAGGTGAAAAGAAAACATAACATATAGACAAAAAATGTCCAGCACAGAAGTGGTCCCAGCAGGAGACTAGCTTCACCTGGTCCCCAGGAGAGCTCTGAATACAACTGTACCACAGAGACACACCTACCTTGAGGCAGGGGCCATTCTGTTTTTACCTGCATGTCAGACAGACACATGGTTGCTGCCTGTGGGGGTGAGAGGCAGAGGACATAGGGGTTCATTAAAGGAGAGGGTGCATACTACCCAGTGGTGGGAGGAGGCCAAATTAGACATAGGGGAGTTGGCGGATGGGGGAGAAAATACATAACACCAAGGGGGAGGAGGAGGAACCCTACCAGGGGACATTAGAAATGTGAAGAGGTGCTGCTGACTGACAGAGTGAATAAAACTCAGGGCTGGGGGAAGAATCTCCTTGTGCTCAAGACCATTTTTGTGGAGGTAAGTGTTTGTTAGCCAGTGGCAGCCAAAAGAGCAACTGACAAAAAGGGGAACTCCTAGTGATGAGAAGCTGGCCTAGGCACCTTGAAGATCCTCCACAGTCTCTAAATTCCATTACACTATGTCGCTTCTTCCACAAGCCAGAATGCTGGATGTTGAACTGAATTCATACCCTGCCAACTTCCCGGAACATGTCCTCCCTATGTTATTCCCCTGCTTGAGGCCTTGTAATCCTATCCTCCTTTTATGGAGGTAGAAACTTAACGTTGAGGACTTTTTGAGCCACCCATACCCTCAGTGATCGGAATTCCCCATCCTAATACAGGCAAGACTGTATGGTTACTATACAATTTCATACAAGGCTGAAGATACTGCATGCATGTGCCTGCTCACAGGCAGATCTGTCTCATTTCCTTGTAAACACGGTAAAATGTCATAGCCTTATTTGAAAATTGTAAAAATGTGTTTGTAGATAGTGATAATACATTAGTTATATATAAACTCAATATAGAATTTGCTGGGGCTACTCAAGTTACCTAAGATTCATTTATGTAACAAATTTTAATCCAAATTTATATAACAAAAAAAAGGGGATTTATTTTTATTTTTATTTATTTTTTTAGTATGGAAGATAGGTTTGCCCATCTATTTCCCTTCTTACTGTTCTGCTTATACTCCATGGAGTCTGAATATTATTATTAATTATTTTAATCTTAATGCCTTTACACATTGCTGTTCTCTTCCTGGAATTTATTTTTCTAAGCAAAATTTCTGCCTAAAACATCCCTCTAAGTGTTGAAAACCCCCCAGCAAAAAGAGACATTGATTTCTGTGACATCTTCCACAGCTCTCTCCTATTCCCAAAGGTAGGAATCTTTACTCTTCTGCTTGGACCATGGTGTCCTTCACATTCCATAAAGGGTCCATTTCTTATGCATCTGAGTTTCCAAGCAATTAACATTATTTCTTGGCATTTATCAGTTTCTTAGTAAATATTAACTAGTAAATATTAATTGAATCAATTTGCATGTCCTTCTTTGCTATTAAACCAACCAGTTGTCAAATTATTCCTCTTGCTGGTTCTCAAAGTGTCATTTATAGCTCAAGATCCTTGGGTTCAGGAAATTAAACCTCTCCAGAAGGAGGAGAATACATTATAGAAGATGTGGCCTCTCCAGCATTAACTATCCGCTTCCATCCTCTTACCACACACATCGGGGGCTACTGAGCGCAGTATGGGATTCCATGACCTAATCCAGGGGAGGGGGAAAAAAAAAAATCTCTGGATGAACATACATCCTCTGTAACAGAGGCCCTGGCTTAACTGGGTGAATTTCCAAAAAGTTATGACTGGCTTCCTGGCTCTAGTCTTTGCTCGGAAATCTGGGAATAGCAACTAACTGATATCCCAGCATCCTTCAGTTGCAAGCCCTCGAGCTCAAATCAGCAGAAAAGGCTTAGTGATAGTGATTGTTACAAATTTTGGTCTTACTAATAGTTCATTCACTCCCCATTTTGGAACACCCGACCCAAAGTCATAGGAAAAGTCAGCTTTTATGTTTATCTCTAATGAGCTTGAGCCTGTCTTATCCAATCCTTGGTTTTATGAATTTGGCTTTCTCTGAGCTATGCATTCCAACAGAGCTGTTTTTCATCTGAGGGGCTCACTCCAACAGCATTGCTTGCTCCAACACCAGTGGGGAGAATTCTTTAAAAAAAATGGTCCTGGTAATTAGTTTCGTGTAATACTGCTGTGTTATCATAACCTCATCTCTTTATCCTTGAGAGAACAAAAAACAAAAAATGCTCAAAACCTGACCACAAAATTATATTAATAATTTTCTTTATATAAACAACATAAATCCAGCTGGCTCTCTATAAAGAAGGCACCACACCATCCCCCACGAAATGAAATTCTGAATTGTCCAGTGGGGAGTTGGGCTGGAGGGAGGCAGGGGCCTGATCTGGTTATGTGCTTGCCCCCAATACCACTGTGTGCCTCCCTCATTCTTGCTGCAGCCCCGCGCAGCTACGTTCTGAGCTCCCCTGAAATGGGGGGACTATTTGTTGAGGGTGGCTCACGTATAAGGCAAGCACACTTACTCTGAATCCATTCTTCTCATGTCACTACACCCCGTTTCACTACGGATGAGGAATAAGGGACTCATCATCACCGACGACTTATCTCCCTCTTTCTGCCACTTTGGCTTATATGTCCTTTTTATTGCCAGGAGAAAGCAAAACAATCCAGAAATATAGTCCGTATTCAGCGAAGGATTTCTCTCCCATCAATCCAGACTCCTCTTCCACAAACTCAAGCTCAACACCAGTGATGCATCACCGGAGTTAGCTGATGGGCACTGTGCTCACTAGTTATCCTTAAAACATTCTATTATCCAACGATCTGTCTGCCCTTCATCCCCCCAAACCACTGTGCTTATGACAACACACAGCCAGGGAATCCTGACAGTATTTACAGTATGTTCTCTACGTGCGCACATCAAAACACTGAATCAATTCCATTCTCACTTACCTCCACTTATTGTCTAGCAACTCTTACTTTCCTAGCCTATCACCTTTTCATCACTTTTTTTGGGATAAACACTCTGTACATTCAGCGCCTGAAAGGTTACAGGTAGACAAATGTTGGTGGTTTCCTGAAAGAGCAGTTCACACATTTCTGCCAGAATTTGGCCGTTGTTTGTTACTAATGAGATTCATCCATTCATCTTCCATGGTGCAACCTAGGCTTTGGAATCAGAGTCTAGGGTCTCAATCCTGGCCCTGCAACTTAGTCGTCACTGTAAGGGATGATGAATAGAAAGAGCCACAGACAAAGCCATATGGGATTTGTATTATATAGGTCATGAGTATATTAAAAAAAAATAATAATCTGTACACTTTTAATTCTTTAAACAGTCACAAAGAAACAGGATCTAAAAGTGGCTACTGATAAATTTGTATTTTCTTAATATCTGAAAATACTTTAAGATACAGTTGTTGGCTTAAAACAAGTCTCATCCATTTCTTTCTCTTACTCACTACACTGATTATAAAAAGAAAACTTTGCCAAAGATTACTACAGAATTATGACTAACCATCTTATGACTCCACAGATTTTTCTTTCATGTACAGATTTTTTTAGCTCAGATAAATTCAAATCTTTTATGCATTCAAAAGCAGGCCAACATGGCTCCATTTCTGGTTATTTTGTATTTTTGGTCATTTGGTTGTCAGCCAATACAATTTTCATTCTTTTAAAAGAAGTTTGTGATGATAGCTTGTCTCCAGCAATTGAAAGAAAATCATGTTAATCTCTCTCAAGCAACAAAAATAAATAAATAAAAATCATCACCTATTTTGTTAAAATAATAAAGAAAAAGAGAGACATTGTAAAACTATGCCAGAAAGCAGAAAACACTAGTACCAGAAAGTAAAAGACCCATTTTGACAAGCCAAGATATATTTATTATACATAAGCTAATGCTGACCTTAGTAGCAAGTGTTAGAAAGGAACTAAGAACTTGAACTCACTGAGGTTTTTTGTTTTTTTTTAAACGTTTACACTTGTGTTAAAGAACATTTTAGACATCTGAAACAAAAACCGCCATAATTATTAATTTGTAATTTTTTAAGAACGTTTTATAATGATTAGGTAAGCTCAAGATCATGATGATGGTGTTCTCAATTTTTATGAAAGACTGATGCTGGATTGCCAATAAAAACATGCAAAGTCGTCTTCTTTTTTTTTTTTTTTTTTCCTTTGTCTTAGTGTGCTATTAAGTAGTTGCACCTGTTTTTGGTAAGTTACTTGATATCTAGGAGCCTAAATTCATACATTCGTAAAACTGAAGGGCTGGGCAGAAAGACCCATTGAGATCTGAAATATGATTTAAGAGGTAATAGGTTATGAAGGTGGAGCCGTCATGATGAGATTAGTGCCCTTAAAAGAAAAGACACAAGAGTGTGTGCCCTCTCTCACTGCTCTCCACCCCACAGGGACTCCACTCACGGGACCAAAAAGCAGGCTCTCACCAGACACTGGATCTGATGCTATAAAAGTGGAACTCAAGAGCCTCAGGTATGGGCCCCCTACCGACAGGAGTAACAGCCTCCCCATTTTTATAAAAAGGGGTTGTTATTAATTGCTGCATGGGTCATGTGAAAATATATAAGCATGTATGAAAATTAAAATTTAAGTAGTATAAAAATGGGGCACCTGGGTGGCTCAGTAGGCTCAGTGTCCTCAGGAGCCTGTGTCCTCAGCTGTGCGCAGGCAGCCTCTGTCAAATCAATTTTTAAAAATCTTTAAAAATAAAAGTATAAAAATGTCAGACATGTCTTCCTCACATGATGCCTACTTTCCCTTTAAATCTGTCCTTTAGAACCCTTTTAATATGTCCCTCGAGTAAAAGAGTATGTAGAGGAAATGGGTACATTTTTCAATTTTCAGGTCTAATTCTCCTTATGGAAGAAAGTAGACATAGAGGAATTACTACAGTGATGAATGGAACTAAACTAACAGCAGAATGCTACTAAATAAAGACTATTTTTAAGAATAGGTTTTCAGAAAACTTTAAAAGATCTACGTTTTTTACATGATTAAAATTATATATATATATATATTGTAATATACTATATATACTATAAAGCACGTTATTCACATGCATAAATACAGGTACATACATACCTATACGTGCATATACATACATACATCTTGATTTTGATGTGAAATCAAGCCATTTTTTAAAGACACCAATTTTGAGATGTGTCAGTTTTTAAAGGGGTTAAATCTAGACCCAGAGAGGATTGTACCGCACTTTGTACTTCACAGTGCCATCTTCTGACGACCAGTGGAAGTGTAGTTTCAGTAAACCACCAGCACATAAGCCTCCTAAGCAAAATCTGACTTCTTCTTAGGTTAGTCTTCAAGATAGACTGAGTTCAAATGATGAGTCTGTTGCTTTTCACATCTTTGAAACCAAAGGTGATATTACTTGAGACATGGGGAGGTTATGAGGGTTTGCTTATAAATGCGGCATAATCTGCGCACTGAATCCCCCAGGTCGGAAATCCCTGTGCATAGAACACAAGTCCCCTTTCCTACACTAGTCTGCGTTAGGTTCTCAACAGCTGTTTCTGAGCTACTTCCCAAATGCCTGACACCACAAATTCCAGTGTTAGCACTTTTTGTCTGAGAAGCCTGACCATAAGGCATATGCCTAATAAATGATGGGTTCAAATTCCATCTCTACGTTTTAGTAATTTTGTAACCTTAGAGGTATTAACTTCTCTAATCCTTAATGTTCTAATCTGCAAAATACCTTCATAAGGTATGGAAAAGCATTAAATAAAGTTACCCTGGAGAACTGTGTAGCACAATTCTTAAAACAAACAAACGAGCCTTTAATCACTGTTATAGATTTTAAAAATTAAATTATGAGTCTGAGAAGTTGAGAGCACTACCCAGGACCACTTAGGTAGAAGGTGCTGAACTTCAATCAGGTCAGTCTGATTTCTACCACGTGTTCCTAAGACCCACGGTTAAAATTTGGATGCGTTTGGGACTCAGGCAGTAGAACACTGTAGTTCATTGGTTTTGACTTTGGAAAACAATATCCACAAATAAAGACAATATTAAATAAATATGATTATTTTCTTTCACAATGAGAACAAAATACACATTATATTTTTTAAGTTTTTTTTTTGTTTTGTTTTGTTTTGTTTTGTTTTTTGAGAGAGAGAGAGCACACGAACAGGGGCAGAGGGAGAAGCAGGCTCTCTGCCGGGCAAGGAGACCAATGTGGGGCTCGATTCCAGGACTCTGGGATCACGACCCGAGCCAAAGGCAGACACTTAACTGACTGAGCCACCCAGGCGCCCCGAAATACACAATATTTTAGTTAGAAACTTAGTTGTGAGCTCAGGGGATTCCGGAGAGGACATTTTTCTTTCCTTCTTTCACTATGTAAATCAGAACCCACAGATGAGAGAGACACAAGCTGACACGGGCTCCTTCCAGGGCTTTACATCGCACGCTAGGAGGCGCTGTAGCATAGTAATTAAGAGCATGGGCTCTAGTGCCATTTGGCATTTGAATTTAGAATCCACTTAACCAGTTTACAACCTTGGCCAGGTAATCTAATCCCTGTGTGCCTTAGTTTCCACATGTATAGACCAAAGGCAACATCAGTAACCACATCACAGGTTTATTGTGAGGCTTAACCTGGTTTAAAGTACTCTATAATAGTGATTATGCATTATTGTATCATCTTTTGATTCCTTTGTTCTTCTAGGAGAACTAAAACTGCAGAAAGGAAAAGAACGGACACAATATGGCTAACATGGCTGCACATTCAGCTTAATCCAGAAAATGAATCCAGAAAACTGTTTTTCCGCATCATGAAAAACCAAGTGCTGCTAAGGCAGGTGGTGGAATGTGTGTGTGTGTGTGTGTGTGTGTGTGTGTGTGTGTGCGCGGGTGGGGGGTGATCAAAACATTTTTCTCAGGCTAAATATTACTTCTACTTCATCTGAAAACTGATTTCCTGCCCCAAGTAGAAAACAATCAGCATTTGTAGAGCCTCATGCAGATCTTGGTTTTCATTGCATCTTTGTCATATAACTTGAGCAATAAACACGGGGCAGGAAGTGGAGTTATGTTTTCATTCTTTTCAGTTTCTAAATAGTGTATGGTCCCTGTTAAATCCACTAATACAGTTTTGTTTGACTATTTTCTCCACCCTTTGCAGCCCTCTGCAATTTTTTTCTTTTTAATGAGGCAGGGAATTATTCTCATGTAACTTGACTGATAAATGCAGCCTCGTATATAAGAAGATACGTAGTTATTAAATTTATATACGTGTAGGGACACCTGGGTGGCTCAGTCTGTTAAGTGTCTTCCTTCAGCTCAGGTCATGATCCCAGGGTCCTGAGACTGAGCCCCATAATCTGGCTCCCTCCTTAGCAAGGAGCCTGCTCTCCCTCTTTTTCCTGCTGCTCCCTCTGCTTGTGCTCTCTGTCAAATAAATAAATAAATCTTTAAAATATATATATATATATATATATATACATGTAAAAATAGGCAGAATTTTTTTGCCAAAACATCACCGTATTTCCATCATCCTGACTTCAGCTGCAATGTGCATGTTGAATAAATGCCAAAGGTTTCAAAGTGTTCTAGACTCTATAGTTCTCAAATATTGGACCAGTGACTTCAAAGCTTTCCTGTGCATTGGAAGCACCTGAGGTCCAGGTTAAAATGAAAATTCCTTGGCCACTTAACTTCTTCAGGAAATCTAATCTAGTAAGTCTAAGGGTAAGGATCATGAAGCTGCCTTTTTACAAGCTTCCCAGGGCATTCTAATTTAGGTACACTGAGGAATATACTTTGAGAAACATTGACCTAAAGACTGTTTTCTACATAGGAATAGGAGTATTAGCTGACAAACTCTTGTATTTATTATAAAGCCTTCAATTTGGCTGGTCTTCAAACTAATGAATTTCTTGGGCTGGTTTAAGAAGTTATTTTTTAATAGCAGATTGTTTTTATCTTTTTATTTTTAATATTTTCTAATTGAGGTGTACTTAATATATAACATACTAGTTGCCGGTGTAATTCTAAGAATATTTTTCATGTAGCCTGTCCCACCTCATGTAAACAGTTATTTGTCAGCATGGTTTAGTTTTGGCATTCTTATTTGTATCATACATTATTTTTCTTCATCGTGTATTTATTCAGAAATTAACTCCTATGGCCAGTGCTATAGATTGATTCATAAAGCAATTTTCAGAATAAAGGGGTTCAAATCTAACTACTTCCTAGCTGGGAGAATGTAGGTTAATCATTTAATGAGTCCGAAACTCAGTCTCCCTCAAGATATAGGTGTGTAAGTAAAATGGGTTGCAAAGAAGGGTTAAGTTAAGAGAAAGCAAGCATCTAGCACACTTTCAGGTAATTAATTAGTCCTCAAAAATATTGGCTGAATCTGTAACTTACATGTTGTATCAAAGGGCCAACTGAAAGAAAGATACATACAACACACAAAAGGGATCTGATACCTTTCAATATTTTTCTAAATTGTAGTGTCAGAAAAAGAAAAGTTTGCCCTATTTTCATATGAACTTATTTGTAGAATAAGCTCACATTTCACTCTGTGGCATCTGAAGGAAAAAGCTACATGCTCTCAACAATACAAAGCTTCCTCAACCATCTCTGCTTCTTGCCAACATGTCACTTCAATTTTTCATGCATTGTCTTGTTTCTTTTATAATTGTCTTTTTTCCCCCTCTCTTTCCTGCCCAATGCAAATGGCTTAGTTCACTGTAAAGACAACCAATGAATGACTGCAAGCATTAGAAAAGAGAATTTTAAAAACAAAATAACAATAACAGAAAAAAAAACAATGAAAACAGGAAGGCTAGTAATCTGGTACTTTCCTCTCCACTGCCACCATCTCTGTCCACGCATACAGAATTCAGAGACCTAGTGTGTTAGGTTTTTTGTTTCCATTTGCCATCCCAGCCCCTTCTCCACCATTTTGCAGAGGCCATGACCAACCTTACCCCATGTGAGAACACAGAATGATTAGAGTCCATAACCCTCGACTCGTCAAAAAGGCTTGCAGCTGTTATGCTGTCCTAGTTTAAGATAGACCTCTCTGGTTCTCTCATCTTCAGGTAAAATTGAAAAATGAACTTTCTTTAAAGGCATTAACATATTATGGTAATATAATTTTAATAACTATATTTAATGTTTAACTATTGGCAACATAATTTAGAGCTTTCAGACCCAAAATAGAAGCATACTTGTTTTTCTTATTTTTTTCCTTGAGGAAGTTGCAGGTGTTTAAATCAATGTTGCTAACTGGGATTGGTTAGGATGTCACAGAATTGGCTTTTACTTTGGTCTCAAATTATTTGCATGAATTTAGAAGGAAAATATACAGTATTTCCATTCAGTTTTATCATCTGTGATAAGCAAAGATGGGACTGATCTCCAAAATCTCTTCACCAATACTTCTGTCTTGTCCACACCAGCCTGAGATGTATGTTGATGAAGGACAGCTCTTTTTGAAATGAAAGTACACTCTGGTAAGGTAAAATTGCTCTAATCCCTTTCAATCAGATAAGAATGGAAATATATTGAGTTGAATTTCTCTGTTCTAGACACTATTCTTTTTACACATTAGCTTATTAAATACTCTTAAATCAGAGATGCATTGTTATCACTTTTTTTTATTGATGAGGAAAATGTGGCTTAGAGCTGTTAATTGACATTAAATCATGTAGCTAGTGAGGCTAATCCAAAGTCTGAGTTCATATTCTTTGAATTTAACCCATATGACAGGGCAAATACTTCCTGTAAACCCTGCTCACTTAAGTGCTTCCGCTCAGAGTGTTCTGAATATTAGTTTGAAGGGCAGGAAATCAGAAACCCTAATAATCCTCTGGAGGATAGGCAGGAGGAAGTCACATCCTCTATTAGGACATGAGATGAAGGCTGGTCCAGAACCTGCAATAGCTGCTACCAATACCTTAGTTCAGCTGCAAGGACTATTTTGGAAGATGGCAAGTTGTTGCATGTTTTAGCTTCCATTTTTCCCCCAAGGATCAATCATTGGGCTCAATTCCTTCACTGTCTACCCCCAGCAAAATCTTATCAGAAAATAAATATTATGATTTTGGCTATACCAATCAATTCACTTCAGGAATTTATTTTGATTTTTAATAAAATCATTAAATGTTGGTTGCTTAAGATATCCAATATAAAATCAACACACTAAATTGTAATCTCTACCTATAGTAATAGCTGACATGGCTTAGTACAGCTATGTGCACTGACAAAGCACTTTAGTACATTTTCTTTAATCCTAAAAACCCTAAATGATGGACATTATTATTTTCCATTTTATAGATGAGAAATTAAAGTCTGAATGGTTAAGAAACATATCCAAAGAAAAGGAGCTTGTGATATGTACATGCAGGATAAAATCTATGACCACCCGACCTTAAAAATGCTATATAAGTTACTCAATGGCCATGATGAAAATGTAGACACACATAAACCAAACAAAATGTATGCTCACCATAAAGCTCATGTGAACATATTTGGGAACTCATCTTTGTAAGATAGTTGAGTATGTTTCCCATTGAACAATACCACAGAATTACAGCATAGATTTACCAGGAAAGGAATATAAAAACAAATGCCTAGCTAGAACTACATTTATAGGAAATAGTTTCAATGAAAAGATCCCAAAGGCACTAACGATATCACCTCACAACAGAACTGAAAAATCAACAGGAACCATTAGAGGTGTGTTGCTTGAGAGGTAAATTGTGTGCAAAGGTGAGAACTCATTAATGACTGTTTTGGGTTTTGAAAATGACCTGGAATCTCTTTTTAAGCCAGCTCACTCTTCAAAAAACAACTGAATATAGACAAATAAATGGTGTTCAACTCCGCATTGCTGTGATTTCCTTTGACAGTATAGCCCGTTGTTCTATCATGAGTATATGTGCTCAGAGGACGTTTTAGAACTACTTCGTACTCCACAGTAACTGGAATAATTCTGGATATATTGTAGGGACCAACTACACAAATATGGTTTGATTACAGAGGAGCTATGCCATGGAAAGCAGTCACATGATAGAACAGAAAGAATATTGGGGAAAAGTTTAAGTCCTTGTTCTGGTTTCCCTTTGTGGCCTTAGATGAGTCTGTCACTTTGGACCTCACTTTTCTCATCTCTAAAATGAAGGGCTTTAGACTAGAATGCAACCTTATATTCACAGTATGTTTCCCAATAACAAACTCTTTAAAGTACACTCAAAGAGATTAAAACACTTGAAAGCAACACCAAACAAGTCAGACATAATTGCAATGCAATCACTACCTATGGTATAACGATGTCTCCTAGCGTTTATGAAAGCATTCTCAGAGCACACTGTTTACTTGGTTGACCTTCAGCTTGTATTTGAACATGATGGTTTATTTTGATTATTTTTTTTTTTGCCTCCTATAATTATGAAGCAAAGTTCGTAGATGTCCCAGTAAACGTGTCCTTTTTTTGATGCAGACTTAACATTACCTATGCTTTATATCTCCCCATAGCAGCAAATCATACTTTTCTATGATTCACTACATTAACAGACATCAACACATGTTCACATACACACAATAATCTACGGTAAAAAAAAAATTTTTCATTTAATCATCAGAATTTCTTGGCAAAACTATGAAAATTTTATGATAAAATACATGCAAACTAATTGAAATTAGATGACCTCTAAAGTCATTTTCAAAATTAGCTTAGGGATAACGCTTTCATGTGATGATTCTTCAGACATAGTTGAGTTTCTTCTATATCACTGGTTTTCAAATTGTTCTCAATAGTAAAAAAAAAAAAAATCTGCGTTACATATTTAGGAAAATTAAAAGAAAATGTATTTCATAGATTGTTAACAGATTATGAAATCAACTGATAAGTAGAAAATAAAATTGTAGAACCTTTTATATCACTCCTGCTTATGCACTTTTAAAGCATCCTTTTATTGACACCTGTGCTCTTGGCTTTGATTTGATATTACGTATGTGCTATACATACAATTAAATTTTAAATAGATATACAGGTAGCTAAATATGTACTTTTGTGCTAAGTCATATTCTATATGATAACACAATTTTTCATGGTGTTTGCCAAAGTGCACAGCACCACCCAGGCACTTTGCCACCAAAACACTTTTGAAAGACCAGACTAGTAACAAGGTAACCCTCATTACTTCTATTGCTTTCTCTCTTCTTTGCCAATATTTTCTTTTAGACAAGAACTGTAATTCTTTTTAATTTTCTGTCATTCAACTGACTTGTATCCAATTTTCACCTATTTTTCTAGGTCTTGATCAATCACAGATACAAACATTTTGTGAGTATAATCAAAGTAACAACCAGGCTAAGCCCTGGTTGATCACTTACTATGTCCCAAGAAATATGCAAGCTCTTTTCCTAAATAAACGCATTCATTCAGTCCTTATATCTTTGGTGGTTTCTACAGGTAGTCTTATTTTCTTCATCAGAAAACTAGATAGGATAAGCAATTTACCTAACATCACATGGTTAGCAAGTGCCGCGGGATGCTAAAGTTTATTACAAAATATTCCTTCTCTCACTGTCCTTGAAAGTGGAAGTTACTCCTGATACTTCCTCAGTGGCATTATTCACTGTTTTCTCTGTTCATATCTAGAACTTTAAAGTGTTTGTTGCTATTTATCCAATTTTGCCTTACCACTATTTCTGTACATGACTAGATTATGAAGACATGCATCTGTAACTAATATCTTACTGTCCTGATGCCTGACACATTGCAGGCACACATTGCAGGTGTGATAATGAAAACATCTCAGACAACTTCTAAAGGCTATGAAGTTCGAATGGATTTTTTTTTTCTTTGCTGGAGAAGAAAACGTAATATTAAATATCTGTTTAATCAGGTTAAATGATTTAGCCATATTTATTAAAGGGATTTCCTTTAGAGGTCAGTCAAAAACAGGCTCTCAAGCACACGTACCACACACAAGTGCTCTCATGACACTCTTGTGAAAACACTGTATCATTACAATCACATACCCCACAGTGGTGTCAGTGATTTTTGCTTCCTGGTGTGTAGGTTAAATTCCTCCTTCCAATTGCATGGAGTTTGGTCTGGGACAATTGTGATCAAATCATAAATGTTTGAGGGGTCTCTTATTAGTCATGAGTGGAATTTAACCCATAAATATAACCCATAAATAAGTCATTTTAAAAATTGCCATTGGAAATAGGCAACTAAGGTCCAGAATTGAAATTTGGAAAGTCAAAAATTTGCTTGTTAATATCTTCTTAGCCTATGTACATAGGGCCATATAAAAGTGTGTGTGGCAAGACTCACTCTATGTGGGGCTTGGGAAAACAAACCCACAATTACCTAATATCAACCTGGGGGTGGGTGGGTGTTAAGGAAGACTGCTTCCTACATCAAATTTATTTTCTTAATTTTTTAAAAAGGTGCTTATTGTGATTCTAGTCTTTATCCTATTAATCAGTTTAATTCTGAGGTTAGATTAAGGCACAGAGCAAATAAGAGCCTAGAGCATCTTTAATATATAGTATCATCTAAAAATAGATTCCAAAGTGAACATGTGGTATGACTGCTGATCAGAGGGCCCAAGAGAGACCTCTAAGGTGACTCCTATAGGGAGGACTCTAAGCCACCATCTGCTTAAAGTTCTTGCTTGATGGAAAACCACCAGAAGTCAGTAGACCTTCATTCCTCCCCTGCCATGTTTCTCTCCCCATTAAGTCATTTAAAACTCAATAAACCAAAGGCATCAAGAGTAGAATCACAGCATAAAGGAACAGAGGTTCAGCAGACTAAAGCACAAGCCTTCTCCAGCACTCCATGGGTCCCTTTTCACCAAGAACTTCTAAAGATTTTTTCACCCTACTATTCCTTTCAATACCTATACTACTTCTTTCTGAAGTGAATTGCTGGCTGCCTTGGAATAGCAATTTAATACTTCTACAGAGGGAAGCTCTTTAAAAAGTAGAGTCATTCTACTCTAAAACTATTAAACCAACATATGTTTGCTTTCTTTGACCACATTTATTTGTGCACAGGTTAAATGGGTTTCCGCATTAGCTTCGTAATTTAGAACATTAACTTGATGTTTTGAATTTGTATGTACTTTCTAAACAGGAGGGACAATATACAGAAAATTAAAGTTCTCTTTTTAACTCTACAGGGTTTACATAACCCCATAAAGTTACCCCAGTAAAACAATTCTTGCTTATTGTTGATGGTGAACATTTAACTTTTTTTTCCAAGACAAAGTAACTGAAATGTTGTTCACTATGGTGAAAATGATGGAATTTTTGGCCTTCAGCATCTAAAGTTGTTACAAAAATGTGAAGACGAAGAGCAAACGAAAACAGAAAGCTATCCAAAAAAATTCATATTTAAAAGGCAAAATTGTGCCTAGGTGGCACAGCGGTTAAGCATCTGCCTTCGGCTCAGGGCGTGATCCCGGCGTTATGGGATCGAGCCCCACATCAGGCTCTTCCGCTATGAGCCTGCTTCTTCCTCTCCCACTCCCCCTGCTTGTGTTCCCTCTCTCGCTGGCTGTCTCTATCTCTGTCAAATAAATAATAAAATCTTAAAAAAAAAAAAAAAAGGCAAAATTGTTTAGGGTTTTCATCTCTGTGGATAGGAAACTATTATATAGTAACAATCTTTCCCTACATGCAACATGTGTTTTAGTGAACACATTCCTTTAACTATAAAACAAAACTAAACTTTAGGCCGCTTGGGAAGATAATAACAGTGTGGTATTAAAGGGCTATGCCCAGAGAAAGGGATGTTGAAACAAATACAATTTTTTTTTGCATTAAGAGTCTCAGATCCACATTCATAACACTTTAAAAAGAATTTGGTGATAAAAGTGATACCATCCAAAGGCTATAAGAATATCTAGTAACTGCCACTGTTTGCTAATGCTTTCACATGATTTAAGCATGTGAAATGCCACTTGCTTCACACGGAAAAGCACTGACTAAGTAACACATCTTTGGCTAGAAAACCCACTGTCACAGGTGCTCATGGCTGAGCTACAGTTTTCTTTTTTCTTTTTTTTTTTTTTTTTCTCAGCAGGACAATAAACTCACCTCTACTAATGCAACTGTTCTTACAAACCTGTTTAGTTGAGGTTCTAGTCTGCACATGGACCATATACCTACAAGAAATCTTACCTATCACAAAGAGAATGGCCTTCTGTTAGAAACCATTAAAACATCTCTTCTTGCAAAATGACATATTTGATAGTACGATATTCATTGTCAAATCTGCTGTCACAAGGTAATCTGGATATCCAGTAAAATAAGTTAGTACAGAGTAATCACAAGACAGGGCACTGATTATGAAAAGTTTCACTTTCTATGAAAAGTTTCACTTTTTTAAGCCCAACATGCCCTTTCTGTTGAGCTGCAAAAAGGAAAATTTAAAGACCTGACATAAGTTTTTACATACAAACGACAATGCAGAAGTTTCATATCTAAACTAAACTAGGAATGACTAATTCTAATTTTTGTTGTAATAAATGTGTTGGATATTTAAAAATTTTATCCTAATAAAAATTAACACTTCCGTAAAAGGAAAGATGATGGCTCTTTGTATTATGTAACCAACACTAAAACTTTAGAAGCTAGAGACTATCAGCTTCCTGAGCCACTTAAATGATAGCATCCTTAAGAAGCAAATGTACTTTTAGAACACTAGAGATTTTCACTGTCTTTAAAAATCATTGTGGGCTGGATTTCTATTGTTTAAATATTTATTATTTTGTGCATATGATGACAGGCACCTACTTAAGTGTCCAAACTTTGAGAATTTCTTTTTTCTAGAAATCACAATTATTAAACTACAAGAGTTCAGAGTAAATGGCAAGACACTTAAAAAAGATGACTGATGTACACTTTACATTGAGTCATTTAGAGTTAACCACAAATACTAAAATGGGTTCTGTAATTGGAGCAAGTTACTATAATACTGGGAAACAAAGTGATTTTAAAACCATCTGCATTTTGTGAACCGAAGTGACAAAGCAACCCTTAGAAAAATTAAGATATATATATATCTCATATTCCATTTTAGTCTGGGAAAGTCACCTGGGCTTTGTCTGAAAGGAAAGACTAAGTTTATGAACAATTAGGGCTAAATCAAAGAGTCCTCACTCTAAAAGGAAAGTCTGGTTAGAAGAGTCTAAAAGAGGATGTATAGATTAGGAATGGAATCAAGAATTTTACTGCCTCATTTTTATAGATAATGAGTTTTCTTCATTCTTAATTTCAGAATTTGATATAACCCTGCTTCCCCTCTTCATTTTCCATCAGATGCACAATCAGATAACGTTTCCATTCACAGAGATTTGAAACGATCCTCATGCTGCGAGGGTTATTTTATTTTATAGTAGCCAAGGGAAAGAGGTTGCTGCCAATATGATGTTAAGGGCATACAGAATAAAGGCTCAGTCCCGGGCAATGAAACAGACCACCTTTGTGTTTCTCTTGAGGAAGAAGAACGCAAACCCATCACCAACTTTGGGACTTGATCAACAGTGGGGAGTCACAAAACTCTTTTCAACCACTGCATTTTAAACCTCCACTAAAAATAGCTTCTCTGTGCTGGGGCTTAAAGTCCCATCTGTGGCCAGTGACAGAGTACAGTACTTAATTGTTTCTGACTAGGGTCTCTGCATCAGCACTCTGAGAGTGTTTTCTAACTTTTAATCGCCTTGTGTATTCTTTAATTAGACCTGTTCACAAGACAGCCAAATGAAAATGCCTACCACTAAGCCCACTCAAGACCTTAAAACAGGCCATTTCACAAGTCCAGGAACTTTTATGCAAGGCTTACCATCTTCCGGGATGAATCATTTTTCTCTGGTCCTTGTACCCTAAAATCAGGCACACTTGGAGGAGGTGAGCTCTGTGGCTATTAAGACCGCTGTAATGTAAAGACACTGCCTGGTGACAATTCCCTCCTTGTCTCTCCATTTCCTTTATTTTGGTCTGCTACTGCCTGTTATCCCTAGTAGGAGGACTGGAGGAAAACATGTTTTCTTTGAAAGGGAAAGCGCTTAGTCCTCTCACTGGTAAGAACACTAAGACTTTCTCTAAGGGCTAGGATAACTAGAAAAGGGCTCTACTCTCCCGGAAGGATTTCAGAGCCCGAAACACAGAGGCACCCTTTAACTTAGGCGGGAGATGCAAACAGCTGAAATGTCTGTCCTTGACCCCCACAAGTGACCTGCCGTAGGACCAACCCACCGGCAGCGCCCCTTGGCTCGGGTCACTCACGCTCCCGGACTCACCTGGTGCTGAGGACCAGCGCCGGCAGGAGAGGCAGCAAGTAGTGCGCGGGGCTGAATTTCATGCTGTCGCCTGCCGGGGTCCTCCTTTCCTCGCTGCCTTTGCTCTCCCTCCTCCTCCGGGTCCTGTCGCTCCTCGGTGCCCGGCTCTGTCCCCGGCCGGCGAAGAGCCCTCTCCAGCAGCAGACGGAAGGAAACGGACAAACGGACGGACGCCTCGCGAAGGCAGGCACTGTGAGCGGGGAGTATCTTCGGCAGTGATGTCACCAGCGAGGCGAGCCCTGCCCGGGATTGTTCGGCACGCTGCTGCTCCCGAGCCTGGAGGGCGCGTTGTCACTCGCGCTAGAGGCGGCGCGGGGAGAGGGAGGGGTGCCCGGCGACGGCCCGCGCTCGGGTCTACGGGCTGCGCTCACCGGGCTGCACACCCTCCTGGGGCTGATCATTTATTCTCTTTCTCTCAAGGCTGGGGAAAGGGGGGAGGGGGAGGGCGGGGCGGGGGTGGGGGGCGAAGAGAGAAATCTAATCTTCCAGTAATTGAACCTGAGTACTCGGCAGGATGTGCGACAGAATTCACTGGGAAAGACTATCAGACGCTCAGAGTCCCAGGCAGGTGTCCCTCACCTGATTACACAGTGTTTGGGAAAACGTCGCTCTAGAGAGTGTTTAAAATATTCTAATTAGAAATGCATAATGATTAGCCTGATGCAGATGAAAGAAAAGCAGGAGTGAACAGTGTGCACAAACGGACCCTGAGCCCATAATGCTACACTGCAAGCCTCTTAGTCCGTGAACGTGGAAAATAAAGAGGTTTCGGGACATAAGTTAGGACGTCTGCTGCTTCTGGGTTTTGAAGATTCTGGTCTTCTCTCAGTTTCAATCTGTTCCCTAGTACCAGCAGCTGTCAGTGGGGTTGAAGCTGGTGGCCCAATTTCACTCACCTGAAGGGGTCCTTTCCTTCAGGTGAGGAAACATAACTGAGGTATTCATCAAAATGCTAACAGTAATTAACTCAGAGTGGTATCAGGGGGCAGAAGACTGTCATTTTGTTTTCTATATTTTTCAAGTTTTCTATAATAAACATCTGATATTAAGCTTTATTTTGAAAAATTAGTAAAATAAAAATTCTAATGCAAAGTAATATTTTTGTAAAAGCAAGTCTGGAAAACAGCCAACTTCGCTTACTGAGATGTTCAATTCTAGGGTCCTTACAACATGGTTTATTTTTGATCTTCCAGCAGTATTTCTTGGTTAAAGAAATTTAAAAGATTTAATATAAAAAATTTAATTAAAAAAATTTAATTTAAAAAATTTAATTTAAAAAATTAAAGAAATTACATTATTATGTTGATCGCCACCAAAGCCATCCTAGAGAGATATAAATTAATATTGTCCCTATTATAGAAATGAGGTAACTGAAGACCATGAAAATCTAGGCTGGATTTCTTTTTTTAAACAAAGAATTTGATTCTTTTAAATCTTAAGCAAACCCTACTGTTGCCTGGAACATTACACCTAGTACAAAAAAGTCCAGTGACTAACACAAAGCTGATATTCAATAAAGACTGAAGTGTACCAAAGACCCTTGGGGACAAAGGTCAGGTGATCAACAGGAATTCCTATCCAGAGGGTTCAGCTCACATTCCATTTTTTCAGGAGCAACATATTTATAGTAAAATTTAGATGAAACATGCCCTTTAATCTAATTTTGAAACATGTTTTGTAGGAAAAAAATATTATAAAGCTTTATTTTAAAAGGGTACAAGTTTAAAGAATTAACCATCTAATTTACTGATTTGTTTTTGTTCTTGCTTTTTTTTTTTTTTAAGATTTTACTTATTTATTTGACAGAGATAGAGACAGCCAGTGAGAGAGGGAACATAAGCAGGGGGAGTGGGAGAGGAAGAAGCAGGCTCCCAGCAGAGGAGCCTGATGTGGGGCTCGATCCCATAACGCCGGGATCACGCCCTGAGCCGAAGGCAGACGCTTAACCGCTATGCCACCCAGGCGCGCCTTTGTTTTCGCTTTTAATGGGATCGAAGTTTAAGACATTTATACAGAACAGATATTGCTTTAAAACCCCAGACTACTAAAACAGAGGAGTAATAACTTTTGCAAAATACCAGCCCCTTGGACAATACGATTCACAATAGACAGAACTAGGCATATATAAAAATGAATGCACATGTGAATTACATGTCATTTACAAAGAACAATTGCACTACATTCTGCTAAAACAGAACTCTTGACTCCAAAGGAAAATATGTATTTCAGTTTGCTCCTGTCAAAATTATTTAACAATAGATTTCCTGCTCAGTTTGGAAGGTGATCATTTGAGTTACATTCTTAACAAAAACATATGACTACTTGGTAATAAAAAAAAAAAATACATATACTAGGAAATAACACTTGTAGAACCCATTTTTGTTTACATAACATGTTTGCGTTCATTGTCATGTGGCCTTAATTATAGGAATCAAATGTACTAGTGATTTCTATTATCCTCCTCTTCTGCATTTGAGGTGACAGATACAGAGTGGTTAAGTAACTTGCTCAAGGTCATTCCGTTACTTATATAGTGGATAACATTCAAATTCAGTCTGTATCACTTCACAGTTATTTCTTTGAGGGAAATTTTTTTAACACACCTATATAAGAAGAGACATTCTCCAAAATTGTATTACTTTTCATTAGCTGTACAATATAAAACAATGGACAGCTATAGATTGTCAACCAAGAAAGGAGAGTATCAGAATGAACTTTGTTTAGACTGTGTCTCACAGTTAAGCTGTGCCCCCGTATTGGATACCAATAAAGAACCACAAGGTTTGTTGGCCTCTGTGCATTTTCTACAAGCAGAAAAAAGGACATCGAACTTAGAAGGGCATGCAAGCATGAGGTAAGCACATTTGGAAAGTGAGCCTAAGTGAGATTTTGGAAACTCCTGCAGATTTAGAGGATTGAGGTACTATATTCTGAATTCAAGTATAGATCTGCCGCCCAGCAGAAGTCTTTTCTTCTTGGGGAATTACAGGACCGTAAGTCTCCATCACCCATGACACTCTGTCCACACTGTCACAGGAAAACTCAAATCCAGAATTGATTTTATGGCTTCAGAGAATTGGTGTATGAATTTTAAAGATGCAGCAGCACAGACGGCAGTTTCACTTAGCTGAAACCCCTTGTCCTATGCTGAATCCCAACACAGCTCAGTGAAAGTTGTTTGCAATAACTATACCCGAGTCTGGATAAAGGACATCACAAAAGTCAATTCAGTTACAGAGAGAGGCTAGTCTCCATAAAATTCTAGGACTGGGAGATATAGAAGCTATTTTTTAAACAGCATTGAGATACCAAAAACATCACTATTTTAAAGTGTGTAATTCAGTGTGTTTTAAATATACTCAATAAGGTTATGAAATCATCATCATCTAACTCCAGAACATTTTCATCTCTCCATAAGAAGCTCCATACCCACTACTCACTATTCCCCTGCTTTTTCTTTTTCTCCCAACTCTTGACAGTCTAATTACGGTATCTGTAGATACGCCTAATTCTTTGCATTTCATATAAATTGAATGCTAGTATTTGTGGTCTTATGTGACTGGTTTCTTTCCTGTTTCAAGGTTTATCCATGTTGTAGCATGTATCATTTCTTTTAATTACTGAATAATGTTCCATTGTAGGAATGTGCCACATTGTGTTTATCCATTCATTATTAGGATTGTTTCCATTTTTCAGCTATTTACATAACGCTGCTATGAACATTCACATGAAAGTTCCCATGTGAACGTGTGTCCAATTCCCTTGGGCATATACCAAGGAGAGGAATTGCTGGATTATATGATAACACTTCATTTTTTTGGAGAAACTGCCAAATTTTTCCAAAATAGCTGCACCATTGTTCATTCCTATCAGCAATACATAATATGTTAATTTCTGTATAGCCTTGCCAATACTTGGTGTTTTCAGTTTATTATTATAGCCTTTATTGGAGATGTAAAGAGGTATCTCACTGTGGATTGGATTTGTATTTATCTGATGATTAATAATACTGAACAAATTTTCATGTGCCTATTGGCCATTCATGTACAATTTCAGGAGATTTGTTTATTCAAATTTGTTGCCCTTTTTAATTAAGTTATTTGTGATTTCTGAATTGTAAGTGTTCTTTTTTTTTTTTTTAAGGATTTTATTTATTTATTTGACAGAGAGAGAGACAGCCAGCGAGAGAGGGAACACAGGCAGGGGGCATGGGAGAGGAAGAAGCAGGCTCCCAGGGGAGGAGCCTGATGTGGGATTCGATCCCAGGACTCTGGGATCACGCCCTGAGCCAAAGGCAGACACTTAAAGACTGAGCCACCCAGGTGCCCCTGTAAGTGTTCTTTATACATTCTGGATACAATGCCTTTATTAGCTATCTGATTTACAAATGTTTTATCCCGATCCATGGGTTATCTTTTCACTTTCTTGATAGTGTCATTTGCAGCAAAAAGTTTTTAGTTTTCAGGAAGTCCATTTAATTTCCCCTATGAAATTATTCTGCCATTTATTCTCTTTCAAAGTGCTAATGTTTTCTTCATTTCTGCATTTTCTATTGTGCTCTTATATACTAAACTGATATCCTCTAGAGTTTCGCCCTTGATTTTCCTCTCTTAAAATTCTGTATTTTTCCTCCCGAGGTACACTTATCATTTTTATGACTATTACCATCTCTAATATGGTTATGAGTCTAAAAAATATATTTCCAGCATAGACTTCTTCACTGAGTCCTCACCTCAGTTTCCTTTGGGTACGTCAAAGTCAATCACACTAAACTTCTGTTCCTTCTCTCTGATCAGCCTTCTGTATATTTCCTCCTACCTCCATCAACTCAGTCACCGAAGTTACAACCCTGGGAGTCGTCCATTATTTTTAACCCCTTTCTCCTACATTAAGTCAATCACCAAGTTCTATAGATTTCACTTCCTACGAATTTCTCTATACCGATTATCCCACCCCGATATTGAAACTAAATTAAAGAGAGTCACCAGAGCTCCATTTAGAGTTTATCATCTTGATTCTGAAGTATATTTCTTGCTCTCAGGTATATTTTCCTTAAATCCATTTCCCCAATATGACCTTCCTTAGCTGCAAATTTCTATAGTACTTTAAAACTCCTAAGAAACTATGCTCAGTAATATTTTCAATACATGTCTTTTCTCTGCCCCTTGACTTCCATATTGTACTCCAAACAGAGTAACAGATGTTTTCCTTGATATGACTTTATAATGTTTCATGTTACTCCCTTTTGCTGAAGTGTCCCCTCACTCACTCACTTACGTTACTCATTTAAGACTCATCAAGGCCATCACTTCTTTCTAGAATACTTTCCCTAATCCGTCAGCTGTCACAAACTTGGTACAGTCTTTCTTTATGAGTCTAGGACATGTGCCGGATTGCCTTGATGCTGCACTTACAATACTACTTTATCATTATAGTTTCTGTTCCTCACTACACTACAAATACATGAAGAATCAGAGACATTTCTCACTTTACTCTGTAATAAGGAAGGTGGAAGATACTGTAAAAATTGTATTTTTATGTTTGTATATTCTAAGTCAATCACTAATTTTTTTTTAGACATCTCTAGGCCTGAGGGTTGAAGACCTAAAAACAAAACAAGGTGTTTTATGTAGTTCATCAAAAATGTGTTTCCTATTCTCATATTCACTGTTTTATTGTTGCTAATGAAAACTGTCTACAAAGAAATTTCCTCTAATAAGGCTATTTATTTTTGCCAAATACACCCTAAGAAAGAGAAGAGGGATACAAGAATATAAGTGTCTGTGCCCATACAAAACCAACCAACCAACCAAACAAGAAAATCAAAACCAAAAAAAGACCAAACCTTGTACTCTCCAGTACTTTTGAGCTGAGTCATCCGTATTAAATGATTTTGACCTACAAAACTCCCCACCTTCTTGATAAATCATCTTTCTGGTTCACATGAATGATGAGAAGTCAGTGTAAGATCTCTGGAATGGGACTTCAAGAAGAAGAAAGGACCCAGGGATCTCTTCTAGCCTATACTGGTTATCCTGGAAATAATGCTATACTCCCCTCTTTGCTAGCATCATTGTTTGTGTGAGTTGTCCTGGGACTAGGTCTATTTACTTGAAGGAACAAAAAAAAAGAAAAAGTGGTAGCAGAACAGTTGCCCTGCTTCCCTTTACCCAAATTTACCCAAATGCAGGAGATACATTGTAAATCTGCTTTTGACAAGCAATTATACTGGGAATTCACCAGGGTACTGAGACCTCAATTAATCCTCTTGTAAAGTCTTTCATAATGAGCACAAAAATGCTTTAATGTATAAATGTTTAAGTTTTTTAAAAAGTATTTTCATATTTTGCTATATATTTACAAAAGAATCTGGTCTACCCAACCAATGCACTCAGTTAAATTCCACCTAACCTTTTAAATCAATGGCATTTCTTATTTTCTGAGAGTAAGTATGTGTTTCCTTTTGCCACACACAGTTGTCTCTGTGAATTTCTTCAGATACATTTAAGGCCCAATTTAGTCCCTCTTTTATGACTATCTCTCATTATAAAACCATTGCTAAACCAAGATTTCTAAGGCATAGCTTCTCCTTGCTCACTGTATGTATGTAACATTAGACATATGGTTTTCAAAGACATCTTTTCATCCAACATTATATTTAACTCAATATAATTAATCATGAGAATTCTGCTTCTAGGCAGACTTGTCCTTCTACTATAAACAAATATGATATTTGGGGAAAAAAATGAGAGGACTATTTTCCTTCATAAATATGAAGAGCAGGGTACCGAAAGCAAGCCTATGCTCACACCAGCTTTCTCAAGAGGGGCATCTTAACTACCATGGTACAAGGAGGTAAAGTACAAGGAAAACAAAAGTCCTACTGAGTAGAGGACGCAGAAATCAGAGTTTTGATTTCCTAAAGTTCCTAGGATTTGTAGAAAATAGTACCAGAGAAAGAGATGCTTTGCAAAACAAAAACAAAAACCTCCAATATACTGCATGGCAGTTTGCCATAGGTCCTTGGCCAAGAGCTGGGCTGCATAAACACAGACCAGACTCTGAAAGGCCTAGTTCTGCTAACTTGCAGTTGCAGTGAGTCTGGACTAGAGATACCAGAGTTTTTTTAACTACTCTGGGATATCAGATTCTCATCTGGCCAGAATGGAGAAGCCCCAACAGCACTTTATGAACACCTCAAGTATTTTGTTGAGACTCACAAAAGCAGACTTTTGGAGTAACAACCATGCCTTATGATAGGAGATATATCTTAGAACTATGAGCAAAACTGATACAGATTCACCACTAAAACAAAACAAAACAAAACAAAACAAAACAAAACAAAACAAACAAACAAAAAAAACTGCCTGACAGTATTGAAAAGAACCATTAGTAGCTTAACTATCTACAGAGGAAAATTCAGCATCCATTAAAGAGGACACAATTTAGAATCTCTACAGTATATCCAGCACAATGCCAAGCATGTAATTATTAGAAACATAAAGAAGCATGGAAACATACTCATAATCAAGAACAAAAGCAATCAGTGCAAACAGAACTCAAAGCAACACAGATCTTGAGATTAGTAGATAATAACTATAGAGAAATTTAAACAACATAAAAATAAATGTAAATTCAAGAACCGGCAAAAGGAAATAAAAATGCACAATTTTGAATACTATAGAGTGAATGGTTAGTAAACTTGAAGAAACATAAATAGAAATAATCCTGAGGGAAATAAAATAATTGAAGAAATATATGAACAAGGATTTAGTGAACTGTGGTATCATAGCAAGTCGTCAAACGAACGGATTTAGAGTTCCAAAGAAATAAGAGGAAAAGATTAGGACACAAATCATATTAAAAAAAAAAGAAAAAAAAAAGAAAAAAAGAAAAGCTATGGAAAAATGCAAATATATTTAAAAAACAAATTCTCATTTTTGAGAAATTCCACCAAATTTAAGCAGGATAAATACAAAATAACCACATTTAGATATATCCTAGTCAAACTGCTGAAAAGAAAAGTAAATCTTAAATAGGAACATCATAAACAAAAGAATCTCAATAATGATTCTCAACAGAAACAACAGAGTGAAGACAATGGAACAATATCTTTAAAATGTAAAACTGTCAATTCAAAGTTTTGTATTTAGCAAAATATCCTTCACAAATAAGGGTAAAATAAAGACATATATTTTTTAAATTTTTATTTAAATTCTAGTTAGTTAACATATGGTGTAATATTGGTTTCAGGAGTAGAATTTAGGGATTCATCACTTAATATAACACCCAGTGCTCATCACAACAAAGCTTTCCTTAATGCCCATCACCCATTTAACCCATCCCCCCACACACCTCCCCTCCAGCAACCCTCAGTTTGGTCTCTATAGTTAAGAGTCTCTTATGGTTTGCTTCCCTCTCTTTTTATTTTTTTAAATTTTTTAAAAAAGATTTTATTTATTTGAGAGAGAGAGAGAGCACAAGTGGGGGAAGAGCAGGGGGAGGGGGAGAAGGAGACTCCCTGCTGAGCAGGGAGCCTGATACAGAACTCAATCACAGGACTCCAGGATCATGACCTGAGCCTAAGGCAGACGCCTAACCGAGCCACCGAGGTACCCATCCCTCTCTTTTTAAAAAAAGATATTTTCAAATAAATAAAACCTGAAAGAATCCTTAACAGAGAATCTGCTCTACCACAGATGAGAAAAGAGATTGTTCAGGCTAAAGGGAAATGATATTATATGAAAATGCAAATTTACAGGTAAGAATGAGGAGGTCCAGAAATTATACATATTTTGATATATGAAAAAGGCTATCTCTTTTTTCCTTATTTTTTTAAAGACAAAAAACCAGTAACATTACATTCTATGACTTGAATATGTAGAAATAATATATGACAACAACAGCACAAAGGATAGCTATGGAAAATGAATTATACTATTGAAAAAGGTCTTTTGTTCTGTTATATGAAGTTGTAAACACTAACTTTAAGCACAATATGAAAAGTATGAATAGATAATATAGTCACTGGAGTAACCACAGAACAAGTTCAAATACATAAGCAGATATTCCAAAGTAGAGAGAAAAAAAACAATAAACAACAACAATGAAGCCAAAAAGAGGAAAGAATGAATGGACAGAGGAACAATAGCTCAAATGGTAGAAATAGAAAGCAAATACTGAAATAGTAGCCATAAATTAAACCATAGCAGTAATTAGGTTAAATGAATGGAAACAGAGTATCGATTAAAAATAAGAGGATATCCAATTGGGTAAATATGCAACTAAAACAGTCTAGAAGAGGTGTATCTGTTTTTGTTGTTGTTGTTGTTGTTGTTGTTGTTGTTGTTGCTTTCAGTAGGCTCCACGCTGGGTTTGGGCTTGAACTCACGATCCTGAGATCGAGACCTGAGCTAAGAGCCAGACACTTAACTGAGTCCCAAAAATACCCCAAAATGTATTTTAAGTATAAAGACAAAAAAAACTCACTTTGCATAAGAAAGCTTGAGTGGTTATATTAATAGAAAAATGATTTCATGATGTAGAATATTACCATAAAGAGGTATATTTCATAATAAAAAGATCAAATCATCAGAAATATGCAACAAAGTTAACTATACATACTTAAAATTTTAAAAGAGACTCAAGAGAGAAACAAATATAGATGGAGATTTCAACACACCGTTCTCATAACTGATAAGCAACTATACAAAATATCAGGTAGGATATAAAATATTTGAAGAATATGATTTACCAACCTTACCTAATTAACATTCATAGAACACCTCACCCAAAATGCAGAAAACACATTTCTCTAAGTATACGTGGAACATTAACCATGACAGACAATAGAGCAGGCCATAATATAATTCCCTATGCATTTTTTAAAAAGTGGTGTTTCCAGAACATGTACTCTGATGAAAGAGAATTAAATGAAAAATGCAATGCTAAAATTTCCAGATATTTTAAGTAACCAGTAAATGAAAGAAGAATTCACAGAAAAATAGGAAAAGATTTTGAATCAGTTGAAAATGAAAATACAACATACCAGTAGTGCGTGATACAATTAAAGCAATGTATAAAAGATAAATGCTTAAATTAGAAAGATAAAATATTTATAAAGCGTGATCTATTGTTCACCATAAGAAAGTAGAAAAAGAAGAGCAAATTAAGCTCAAAGTAATCACACAGGAAGAAATAATAAGATTAGAAATCAATGATACAGAAAATAACAATGTATACTGTCAAAATTACGAATAAAAAGGGGCATTATTACAGGTATTGCAGATATTAAATGGATGATGAGATATATTACACTGACACATTTGACAACTTAGAAAAAATGGACACCTTTATGAAAAAATATCTTACCAAAAATAACCCAAGAACTTGAGACTGTACAGAGTCCTACTGAGTAATTTAATTAATAATTTACAGCATTCCAGAAGGCAAATTTCAGAACTATTCAGGTAATTGCTCTTAGATTCCTTACAACAGAAACATATAATCAGATAATAAAGGTTTTTTTGTTTTACACTGCTATGCTTCACAGTAATTTCTTATGCTCCAATAGATTATCCAATAGATAATATCAATCCGTAATATGACCAGATGTGTGTTAAAAAATGTTCTATTATTACTTTGGTATAATTTAATTTAATACTTGCTAAATCCTACTAAATTTTTGGCTTTTCAGAACTGCATAACACTTTGAAGCTTCATTTGTTAATTTCTGTTTCCAAGGACACATTATATTCTTTAGCAAGGAATACTAACTTCCACATAATGTTTCAGAATTTACACAGTGCTTTTTAAGACTAGGAATTTAAACCTCACTATAATTCTGTGAGTAGAAATTCTTATCTCCAGTGTATAGATGTAAAAGCTGAGCTCGGGACGTTATATAACTTGTCCACATCGTACAGTTAACAAGAATCAGGGCCTGGATTTGAACTCAATTCATCTATTTCACAAACAGGAAAACTGAGCCCTTTTAACTAGTCCAAAGTCAATATACTTCACTGATGGCCCTGGAGGGTGTGAGCTCGGGTTCTCTCATTTCCAATCTGGTTCTTTATTGTTTTTATTTAAAAATAATTTTTTCCTCTACATCTTTATCCCTCCTTAAGCAAATTAGTTTCTTTTACCTTCTCTGCACACTTCATTATAAATATAGCATCATGTACACTGAGTGAACATTATGAGATCTACATGCATTTTTTGGCTCTTCTTAATGTTATCCAAACACATTAAGTGCCAAATAAAGCTGTAATACCTGTTATATACAACCAATATACAAGTTCTTTAACTTACTTAAGCTCTTCCATATTTAAGTTTTTGCTGTGAAATATGTTCACACGGTAATTTTCCCTACTTTCCCTGTAGTTAAAACTGCCTGTTTATTACAATGCACTACTTTGGTTTTATTTAAACGCAGCCTCTTTAGAGGAAAAACACAGTAATAAAATAGTACGGAAGAAACTACTGATACGTGTTATTTTCCCAATGCTAGAAAGAATTATACACTTGTCCTAGTATTTCCTTTTTTCCACAAAACCCCAAAATTGAATCATAAACATTTTGTGTTGATGGCATTTATTCCAAAGAGCCATACCAAGAAACATAATCATTCTCAATCACATTGGCAAAGTTTTACATCTCATCAAAACAGATCTCAAGTATGCCTGTGTGCTGAAATCAAAGCTGAAAATGTTATAAAACCCAACTGAAAGTGACCTTGTATAAAGATCAGGGCCACTAAATATTTCATCTTCCACTACTTTTTCTGAGTAGGAAATGAGTGAATAAGTATATTTATGCTATACACATAATTTATGTAAATAAGTACATATTTATATTATACATGTAATTTATATAGTATACACACTCATGTTCATGTATATATATGTAGTATATATGTCTAGACACATATATAATTCATATTTTAAAAAAGCACGTAAGTTCATATGTAAAGTTTTGCATAATGTTCAGGCTTAGTGGACACTTACTGTTTTGTTTGCTTGTTCTGCCTCTATCATCCTGATTCTGAAAATAGATAGTGATTTTCCTTTGATGCAATACCTCTGTTTTCCCTCAGTTGTGATTTGAATGGGCTGACACAATGTTGTGGCTTCAGAGGTAAGTAGACACCTCAAATCTGGCTAATCAGCACATTCTATACTTCAGTCACAATATTGGCTTAAGGATGGGCTATTGTGCATATAAAACAACTGTGTCTTTTTTTTTTTTTTTTAAGATTTATTTCAGATAGAGACAGAAAGAGTGCACAAGGGAGGCAGAGAAGGGCAGAGGCAGGGGGAAGCTGACTCCCCGCTGAGTGCAGAGCCCTCATGTGGGGCTGGGATCATGACCTGAGTCGAAACCAAGAATTGGAAGCTTAACCGACTGAGCCACCCAGGCGCCCCTAGAGCAACCGTGTCTTGAATCCACAACCTATCAGTCTACCTCAAACAACCCATCAGTTTGTTAAGCCCTTTCCAATCCGCATTTGAATCTCCATTTTATTTGATTCCTGTGGCTCTGGTGATATTCAAAAGTGATGTCTACTGCCAATTCCATTTTGTTTTCCCTCCACTGTTAGCAACTCATTGTGATATCTCTTTTATGGCAGATATTACAACTACTTTAAATAGCTCCCCAAATTTATTTTTTCTCATATTATCCCGTAAACTTCTAGTTATGTTTTCTTGTTTTTTGTTTTTGAGACTTCTACTATTTTCATGCATTGCTTCATGGGAATTGTCTCAGGCAGATTTCCCTTCAAAGTGTTTTAGCACTTCAGCATCTGAATGTGAAAGTAACTGTAAAATCCATGTAATATTTAAGTCTGCATTTAGTTCAGGTCTCTCTTTCATTTGATAATTTATCTTAAGTTTACATTCACTGCATTCCGTTTTCATGGTGTCTACACAAGTCAGGCTGCCCTAAACGACTACATGGATTTATGCTGAGACCTCAGCCATTCACTGCAAAATCAATCAAATTCAAATAGAAAATGTTACCTGCTTGAAAGAAACTGATTGCACAAGTTTTTGGTTACAATTGCATAAAAATGTAATTGGATAATAAAACCTGGTCTTTACAGCACTCTGGAATTTTCAAAGTATGTATGAAATAAAAAAGTGGTACTACTGTAGTGGGTAGAAAAATAAAGCACAAAGAGGGAAGTGACATCTAAGGTGACCCTGGATGCTGAGAAGGTTTTTGGGATTTTGGTATAGAACAAAGAATATCCCTTTACTATCCTAATTACCATTATTACTTTATAATTATGATTTTTACTTTATACTTTATAATTATATAATTAATAAAACCAAAGTGTTGCATTAATAAATTGAGTACGCACTATGCTAGGCATTTTATTAGGTACAATGAAGAATGTGGTATCTCACATCTGAGACGGAATTTAAATTTTTTCTTATTTCTCTTCCTTTCCTGATTTTATGTGGACCAAATACCACATAAACACTTAAAAAATCAACTTCCCTAATTAGTCTACGGGTATCTCCCCATCCTCTACTTCTACCTGGGAAATGCTACATCGCTTTCTGACATGGATTTCAGCATCTTCCCGATCATGACACAGAAATGTCTTTTCTCAAGGCAACAGTGAAAGCTCTTACTGCAGAGTAGGAGTGACCGAAGAATCAAGCTAAGGTTTGCTGCACAGACAATTTCGGTGTTGTACTGTGTGGGGAGGGTGCAGGAGGAGATGAGAAGTGATCTGGGAGTTTCAGGAAACAAGTAGTAGAGAATAAGTCACTCATGTGGTAAAATAGAAGTGTTTTTTATTTAAAATTGATTAGAGACCATCATTTCATATAATTCTGAGGGGAAGTGCTGTTCCCTAAATAGGCACAATGAAAACCAATTTCTCTGAGATAGATGGGTATGAAAATGCACTACCATTGGTTGAATACATTCCATGTACCAGTAATAGAAAAAAATATTTTATGTTTGTGTGTTAGTTGTTAACAGCTAATAGAGTTCTGTATTTGTTGTTCTTACTTAATTTCATTTAATCTACCCAACAGCCGAATTTCAAATGAGGATGTACCTGTGAAATTTCAGAGAAATTAAGACACTCATAAAACTTTCCTCATCCTTGCAATAGGCATTTGAATACAGGCAGACAGTTCATAAAAGTGGTTAAGTGCAAAGGGTAGCATGCATATAGTTTTGGGCAAACACTTACAACTGTAAAATGAGAACAGTATTAATCTCCTGAAGTTGTAAAGATGGAATGAGATCATGCATTTAAAGATCTTAGTGCAGTACCCGACATAGGTGCCTGCCTGATGAGTATTACTGACCACTGTGGACACTATGGTGCTTTGCTCACAACACCTGAAGGCCTACATATCCACCCTCCTTGCTGGAAATGGCTGTTGCAGACAGTTCACAACTACCTTGCCCAAAGTTACTTTACATTCTAAGAGTTGTCTTTCGGCTACTGACAGCTTTGCCTGTGGATACAAAGGCTCAACTCCCTTGCTCAATTTGGGAAAACTCTGAATGGCCATCTCTCAACAACAAAGCTCCTTGGAGGATACAGTGAGGCTTCACTGCAGGCCACCTTCTTCTCTTGCCCCATCTACCTTTTTTACTTCCTCTCAAGCATACCTCCTGAGACTTCTTCTCAATAAACTTGCATGCAATATTTTGTCTCATCTGTTTCCAAGAATCCAAATCCTAAGAGATCGAAACGGATGACAATAGTGAAGGGTGTGTGTGATGTGGTGAAGGCATCTACCCGTAACATGTCTCTGGGGATTAGCTGGGACCTCAGGTCCCGCAGCATAGGGGTGAGAAAAACAGCACTGAAAAATACGGCCTGTTGCAATAGCAAGAAACTATTTAACCTATTTGAGTCCCAGTTAGTTTCTTCACTTGTAGAATGGGTATATTTTTAGTACCTAGCACGTGAAGTTTTTTTAATTGAAAGAGATAGGACTTAAAAAATATTTGGCATATAGTAAATAATAAAGCTTATAATCATAATTCTAAGTCTCAGTGCTTCCATTCAAGGTGAAGATAATTATACTTACCCTTTCTCCCTGCCAGGATATCTGGGAGGTTAAATGAAGCAATAAGTGACCAAACTTATGAACAACCATACAAACATAAAGCATTTTTCCTATTACTACTGTCCCAAAGAGCAAGATTGCCAACCTAGGATCTAACTTTTTATCTGAGGACTAACTAAAATAAGGGTGGAATTCTGTTTCAAGACTGTAATTGAGGAAGGATGTTGGCTGGTATACAATAATGTGGCAAGAGAAATGAAAATAAAATAACCCACACATTTCTTCCTTTGTTTTTTATAAAGGTTTGAGTCTGTGACCTTGAATAAGTCATGTAATACTTCTGAGCTTTCATTATTTGCTATCTACTCCAGAGAGAATGTATAATAAAGAGATGAGATTGTTAATGAGATAACATCTGTAGAGCCCCTAAGTTTCTTAGGTGAAAGATGCCACAGCCACTAAATCTCACTGCTATTTACCTGGAGAAAAGAAGCACAAAGTGACTTCTCAGTCAAAACACCTAATGAAGGCAAATAAAACCAAAGAGTTGCATTAATTCCCCAGATTCTTAAAGTCAGGGAACAGAATTCTTCAACTTTTCTCAAAGTTTTAAAGGGCAGTCTTGACTAAGCACCTGTGTAACCTACAAGTATATAAAGACTTTAAACTATAAAATAATCTTAAATAGCAAGTTGGGGTTAAAATCCCAGAATGTGATGCCAACTACTATGAAACCTGGCTCTGAAACGTATTAGCTTTATAACCTTAAGTAAATTACTCACCTCCTTCTCCTAACCTCAGTTACTTTACCTGTAAAATGAGAATAACAGGGTATACTTGATAGAGTTGTGAGGTAAATGAGTAAAGTAATTAAAACAGTATCTGACATATAAGAATCACTCTTGGTAGATTAGATTGCTATTACACATAGCCTAATGCAATCTCAAATTTGAAAAAAGTCAAGTAGCACTGAGTAAGGGACAGGTGGGGCTAGACAGGGAGAGATAGGTAGAGATAGGGCTATGTGATCCCAGAAATGCTGAGACATAATGAAACCAGAGATAAGGGAACATAACCGGACCACCTCATTTGTCTGAAACATCAGAGAGGAGATGTTCAAAGGAGAAGCAATCATGGTGCTATCAGCGGTGACATCAAGATTTATGGTCAGTTTCCCATAAAAGAATGACCATGAAAGCCCTCAGTGGCAACCCATTCCTGACCCCTCTCACTCTAGAGAGCTTTCTTTCTGTTCTCACCTTCACTTAATAAACTATCATGTTACCCTTTTTATGTCCACAAGATTCATTCATTGACTCCATGAGACAAGAACCCTGCAATCCTGCAACAGCATTTTCAGATAAATAGCACAGTATTTTCAGATAGAAGAGGTCTGACAATATTGCAAGAGCCAAGATACAGTATTGTGAAAGCCAATCTTTGTTTCTTTCACTAAGAGTCTCCCTTAGAGAGTTCTGTAAGTCATAGTCAAATGAGGTGAGGTGGAGAACAAAGGCAAAAGACATGTAGATAAAATTAAATCTCCTTATGACTTGCAGCCCATTGATAAATACTAGAGGCAGGCAGAGTGGGACATTCCTCCAGGAATTCCCAATCTTCATCTTAGTATCCTGCTAGAGGGAAAAATCACCTTAGCTTGACCACAGCCAGACCTCCAGGATCCGCTAAGTCTTCTTTAGCATATGAAAGTCTTTTTGGAAACTTCCCTGGTCTTTACTTCCCCCAACTCTAAAGTATATAATCAGTCACCCCTCACACTTAGAATGCAGCTCTTTCTGCACATGGGTCCAATCCCTGTGCTATAATAAAAACACATTTTTGCACCAAAAAGGCCTCAATAATTCTTTCATGACCATTGGCTCATGGACCCTACTTCAAACCACATCAGAGGAACCCGTGAATTGAATCTGAGTAATGCAATCAGTGGCTGGCTCAGAGTCATGGCTTAGAACAGAATCTTTCCTCCCACCTGGAACTGCCATGTTACTTCTTAGCTTTTCACAAAACTAGATCTGCTCATTCTAGGCAAGACCAGGACTCTTTCTGATGTGAGCTTTCTCTTCCAAAGGAAACACATATATTCCACGGAGGAAATTGTATTAGAAAACTGTGGTAAAGCCAGAAGCAAATGGGAACTATTTCCTAAATCCTTCAGCAAATTAAGTTTTGTTTCTAAAGAAAGCAATACCAGTGCGCTATTATCGTAAGGCGTAGCATTACCCTAATTTATCTTACATCACTCAGTCACATATATTAAAATCATATTAACACTGGAGTACACGAATGAAAGGAATTAGGATGATGGTAGGAGTTTGTTTATATAACATTTCCTCTAAGAGCCAAGTATAATGACATTAAATTATATTCATTCTCCCTAGTATAAATGAGAATGCCAGATTACAATGATTGATGATTGAAAACTTTGACAGAACTGGTAGGAGAGCACCTGGCTGGCTCAGTCGGTAGAACATCTACCTCCTGATCCCAGGGTCATGAGTTCCAGTTGAGCATGAAACTTACTTAAAAAATAAATAAATAAAAAATAAAAGAGAGAGAGAGAGAGAACCAGTGGGTGACCTCACTCAGGGGGTGTTAGGATAGACCCTGATCTCATTTTAGATCCTTGGTCAGAGTTTTTTTTTCAATAAACTATTTCTGGCCTCCCTTTGGTGGCCACTTGAATAGTGATTCATTGTTCTGTAGGATTTAAGCCTCCTAAGGTCAAAGACTGATTTAGATGCGATATGTGCCAATCTACTGGAATGACAGGACCAAGGATCCCAAGATCGCTCCAGTCATGATTTCTGAAATAGCAGGAAAGATGGATGAAAGAATCTCTCAGAAACTGATCCTGCAACAAGAACTCATCACTGTGTATAGTCAGTGGGATGTAATGTAAGTTGCAAAGCAAGGGAGGTTGGAAAATGCAACCTCTAATCTCTAGCAAACCAATTAAAATTCGAGTTTGGGCGAGGGAGTGGGTTAAATAGGTGATGGGAATGAAGGAGTGCATACATCATGATGAGCACCAGGTGATGGACAGAACTGAATCACTACACTGTACACCTGAAAGTAATATAACACCATATATAAACTAACTGGAATTAAAACAAAAACTTAAAAAAAATTAAATTTGAGTTTGGGATCCAGTTGCAATACTAAAGAAAAAATTACATCTAATTGGTTGTTACCTGAATATAGGGGAAGTACAAATGGTAGCTAAAGATTGGAGGCAATATGAGTAGCAGAAGAGTATTAATGCAATGGTAAATTTTTATCCTTCTCTTATTTCCCTACAGACACTGTTTTTAAAAAAGAGTTATTTATTTGAGAGGTGGGAGAGGGACAGAGGGAGAAGCAAAGAAACTCAGACTACCCACTGAGCACAGAGCAGGACCTTGGGCTTGATCTCAGGACCCTGAGATCATGACCTGAGCCAAAACCAAGAATCATACACTTAATTGACTGAGACACCCAGGAGCCCCAGGTTTCCTTCCGTCCTCAATTCAATGGCTTCACATTACTTCCATACATCCACCTCAGCCCATGCCATCCTCCTTTCTCACACCGAATTTATGTTCTGGCTCTTCTCGTGACCACCCATTGTCATTTCTCAATATGATGGTCAAAGTGATCCTTTTAAAATGAATTAAGATTACATCCTTCCACTGATCTGAACCCTCTAGTCATTTCTCTAGTCACTCAGAGGAAAAACCAGTCCTTGATCTATTCCATTGCTATCTCTCTGAACTCCTGGATGTCCCTTCCAGCACTGTGGACTTCCCTGCTCTTGATCAAACCTACCAACTGTGATCCAGCTCCAGGTTTTCTGAAATCGTTCTTTTCTCTGCCTGAAATCTTTTTTCTTCAGAGGAAAATGTAGCTGGATTCCTTACTTCACTTAGACCTCTGATAAAATCCCATATTATCAGGGATTTGTGCTAGTTATTACTTTATTACCTAACTCCACACCCATCCTTTTATGGCCTAATTTTCGCTACGGGAACTAGTCTCTGAAAACCCTATTTTCGCTTTGCCAGCTGGCTCTCTGTCAAGCTCTGTCAACAGGAGGCACTGGAGTGACAAGGCAAGGATGGAGGAAAAAAAGGATTACTTTTTTCTTCATCATTTTGTTTTTTTCTGCAGTGGCAAATTCAGGATGGTCTTTTTGGCACTTTCCACGGTGGTGGGCTGCTCTCCCAGTTTCTGGGTGACCTCGGGAAAGTTTCCCCTTTCATTGTGGCAGCAGGAAGGTAATTTGGCAGCAGGTAGACCAGCACTTTAGTAGTCTTAATATCAATCTTGTGAGTTCCTCCCCTTAAGTTGCTTTCTTCCTTGTTCAATTTTCCCTCAAGCCATAGGGGTGGCAGGTGTTTTTGTAGTTGCTACCCTCACACACTTTAGAATTTTATTTTTACCTCTTTTGGTAGTTAATGACATTTTACCTATTTATTCTTTATACTTAACTTCCTTTTTTACATAACTGATGTGATTTTTTTCATTTGACTACAACCACTTGTTCTGATTTCTTTTCCCCCTGCTATTTAACTGCATTTCAGCTATGCATTTGGTTTCTGAATTTCCTCATCAGATTCCAAGTATGTAATCTTCATAAAAGTACGGTCTTTGTGTCTTTTGATCATAACTTTATCTCCACTATCTACTATATCTGGGACATCAGCATTCTATGCTCAATGAAAATTTGTTGAAATAATAAGTTTTTGAAAGGAGAAACAAAATATCTCCTATTATATAATTGTATGGAATGACATAAGTTCTAATAAGAACTTTAAATGTATAGTATAAAATATAGTACCTATGTTAGTCACAAGATTTTTTTTTTTTTTTAAGATTACATTTTCCTAATAGATTAAAGTTGTTTTTGTTGTGGGTATATATTTTACATTTTTGCAGATCTCAGTATCTGGAAATAAGTTCAAGCACTTGATGCTTCTGTGTAACATTAACTATCAATGAAATTAAGTAGTCAATTCTACTCATTAATTTCCATCTATATTTTTGTTAATCTTAAAATTAAAATATATTTCAATACATTTGTAAAAAATAATATGGATCACACTCTAGGAAGACATGATTTATTCCATAACTATGTAACTAAAAACTATATGCCAGTTACTGTGCTAATATCTGGGAAACAGGAGTAAGACAGCAGAGAAAAAGACAAAGAAACACCATGGAACTTAAAATACCCCAGGAAACATGGACATTATATAGAAGCTCTGAGCGAATGGAGGTCAGAGTGGGGCTTATTCCAGGAAGAAGGATGTTCACATGCAGCAGAACTAAGAGAGGATGTTTTGTTGAGGAAATCAAATAAGTTCAGCTTGGCAGGATCACAGAGAATCAGAATATAATGGAGAATGATGAGCTAAGTGACTTAAGAATGAAACAAAATGCAGATTACAGAGGGCTATACAAGTCCTCTATCATCCTAATGGAATCCACTGAAAGATGTTAAATGGAAAATATTATGATCAAATTTAAAGTCTGAAAAATCATGAGTATTATAGTGTGGAGAACAGACTGGTGCAGAGTTAAACTGTCTGCAGGGGTCAAACATAGAGTCTGTACTAGCAGGCCAAGAAAAACATCATGGGGGTATGAAATAGGGCTGTGACAGGTGGGAGTTTTAGAGTGGACAGGTTAAAGATCTATTTAAAATTCCAAATATGGGGTGGCTGGGTGGCTCAGTAGGTTAAGCATCTGCCTTCAGCTCAGGTCATGATGCCAGGGTCCTGGGATTGAGCCCCATATCGGGTTCCCTGCTCAGCAGGGAATCTGCTTCTCCCTCTCTCTCTCTGCCTCTCTCCCTGGCTTGCACTCTCTCTCGCTCACTGTCTAATAAATAAATAAAATCTTTAAAAATTTAAAAAAAATAAATTACCAAATACAAACCATAGACACTGAATGGAAATATTGTTTAAGGACAAATGAACTCAGTTGTGAGCAGGAGAGACAGAGATATCAATCAGTGCCCATCTATAGTTGGATGTCATAACTACAAGATATACAGACCAAAAGCAAGTCTGAGTATTAAGTACAGAGCCATAAATAAGAAATGGAGCCTGCAGCTATAGGATAAAAGAAAATATAATCATTAATTTATTCATTCATCAAATATTGACTAGGTACTTCATCATAGCACTAATGAGTGGTCATTATGTTAAGGAAGAGGTATAAACACTAAGCAACTTTCACCATCTTTATAATTACTACAGATCTTTCCTAATAAGACCCATCACTTGTGACAACTTTAGCTTTTTGTGACTTGTGCTTGGTATTTTATATTCTCCTTCAAAGTTATGTTCCATTTTTTCTTCATCATGCTCTGGTCAACAGTTTTCCTTGTCACCTTACTTCTGCTTGGAGTCAACTAATGTAGGAATCAGTAAGCTATCCCAAAGGATAAGAAGAATGAATGAAATTTTTATTTCCCTCGGCCCCACTTTGTGGTACCCCCACAAGGGTTGACTGTGTCCTTCTACCAAAGGCCATAGATCCTGTCAGAACTCTTATCCATTATTCTCTGGGTTTTTATAATTGCTTTCTAGCCTGACCCTTCAGACTTGAATTTTTTAAAGTAGGTGATGTTTCTAAAGCTAAAATATCTAAATATGGGGATTACCACAATTCCTGTGTGGTGTAAGAAACAGCTCTTTCACTCTATGAGCCGATTATACAAAAATGTGATTGCATCAACATTTTAAATTTTCTTGCTGGATAGCTGATATGAGCACTTATAAAAGTTGAGTGAAGTTATAATCAGTCATAGAAATATTTGGTTCTGGAATTAAACTGAATTTAGCGAGAAAAAAAAAACAGTTCACAAAATGTAAAATATAGAAAATAAAGTTTCATGTCCCTTGTTTGGAAGTGGCAAACAGACCCTGTGATGGAAGTCTGTGTGCAGAAGCCTGATTAAAGGAAGTGTTCAGAATTAACATTTGTGAAAGGAAAGGGGAGTAAACAAGGTTCAGCAAAGGGAGAACTGGAGTTGTGATATAGTTCAATGGGATCCTATGGAGAGTTCTGACAATGCTATGACCTTTCAGAGCTCTTCAGTATTGGGTTAAGAGGGTTTGACCTTTACACTCCAACTTCAACCAGTCTTTGGATGCAGAAGATCTAGAGTAAGGAGTTTGACCTCAGGCATGGAACCTCACTTCAGACCTAGAGGCAGTCCCCAAAGAAGCTGTCAGCCAGCAGAACTTCCAGGAGCCGGGATAACACATCTTCCTTCTGGAAAGTGGATCTTAGCAATGTATCCTATCATCTACCAAGTTTCATATTCTATTTCCAACAGGCAACCTTTAAATTTTGTATACTTAATTCCAAGTGCTATATTGTCTATGGTTTTAGTCTTTGAATCACCTGCTTATTCTTTCAGAAGTTTAACTCAGTAACATACTTCCTCTTCTCCATTTCTCATACCACTTTATCACATCACCACCCTACCTGCCCTTACAGCCTGAAATATAAAGTTGAAATTCAGCCTGACACACCATATGTTTTAAGCTTATTAATTCCATCCACTTCAGCTTCACAACCTGTGGCCTCCTGCAATGACCTACATGTTATGCCCAGAGAGTTACTTGTAGATCACCAAACATGCTTGTCTCACCTTCCCATCTTTCAACATGCTGGTTTTTCTGACTTATCACTCTTTCCCCTTTCCATATCTAATTAAATCTTACATGTATTTCAAGGTTCCATTCATGTATTACATAATCTACTATGCCATTGCTGATCACATCCCATATTCCTGCCTGTTATTTTATATACACCTTTAGTATTGTTTATATTACTTTATGTAATAATTATTGATTTACTTGTTTGACCTTTTCTCGAGACTGTCAGTTCTTTGTATAAAATGATCATTTATTTTATCTCTTCTGTCTCAAACATATAGCAAGATATCTGACCCCCAAAAGACTTGTAGACACACAGTGAATACAAGGTAAATTAATTTTTAAACATAGCCCCAAGGGCACACACTTTACAAGGACAAGGAGAAAGACAGGCTTTCCCTGACTAGGTTTTCACTAGATATAATTGCTCAACCAATAGGAATGGTTAATAGTATTGATGAAAATGATAATGGCTTGAAGACTTCATGGTCCCTGCCAGCTCTAAAGTTCAATAATTTGATACTTTTATATGTCAGTAGGCTTACAGAGACAAAAAAAAAAAAAGAAAGAAAGAAAGAAAGAAAGAAAGAAAGAAAGAAAGAAAGAAAGAAAGAAAGAAAGAAAAAGAAAAAGGAAAACTAGAAAACATTGCCTCCCCACCCCAATGCCTTTTTATTTAGTTTGATTCTTCTCCAGATAGCAATTCTGAAACTGGCTTCTAATTCTAATGCCAGTGAGCCCGGAATGCTGATAACACAAGAATTGATGGTGCCTTTTTTTGGTCCTCATTATTTTTTGTTTTATGTCCACGTAGACATAAACTCTAACTTCTTGATACTGTCTGTAATAATCTTGATAACAACCGTAACATAAATATAGTTCACCCATTCATTTAACAAATACGAACTCAGAACCTACTCTGTTCTATACACTGTCACAGATACTGGAACTACAACAATGGTCAAGATGTATCCACCTTTCTGAAAACTTAGTGGCAGAAAGAGACAATACACAAGTCAATGAATATGTATTTGATACATATTTAGCTTTTTGCTTTATAGGTGATAATTTAAAAAAATATATATATGGCAAGGGATCAAGAGTAATGAAGTGCAGCTACATATCAATCATCTACAACAAACGAAGTGATCTGCTATGTACTCACTACTTTTAACAACACAAATAACAAAAGTTTTTAAAAATTATTATTATTCTAGTAAGATCTTTTGAGACTCAAATGTTAAACTAAGCACATGATAATCTAGTAGTGGAGGTTGCAATCAAAAACAGGTACTCTTAGAAAAAAAAAAAAAAAACAAGGACACTTCAAAAGACCCTTCAACTGTGCAATTCAGCTTTCACATGGATTTTTAGTCCATTTTGCTATTCCCTTCAAGGTCAGCTCAGAACCTCCAATAGCACCAATCAATTCACACAAGAGTGTAGGTGTAAAGGGAGCAAGATGCAAACTTTTTCAGGAGCAGCAGCTAAAGTAAGCCTCTGGACAGTAAGTAAGTCACCTAGTACAAAACGATGTAAAAAAAGGATGTCTTATATCACAAGACTTCAGTGAGGCCGCAAAAGTAAAATCATAAGAAATAAGAACAACAACAACAAAAAACAACCCTACCAAACTTAGCTAGTTTTAATTTCCATTTTTTAATCTTTTCCAGGACAACTAAACAAATGGTTTGGACCCGTTCTAGGAAACACATGTTTATAAGCCAGGGTCATTTTTTTTACCAAATAATATATAAATATAGAGCTCGAAATTTAACAGATGCTCAAATGTTGTAGTGGTTTTATGAAAGCTAACAGCAAAGCATTAAACATATCTAAACTTGCCCGCAACTACTTTGCATTTATATAGCACTCAATATATTTGAAAAACATATTTTTACCATCACCGAAGTAAGCCACCCTACAAACCTTCTCATTTTGCAAATGAAAAATAAAATGTCACACAAAGGAGCTAGTATCACTGAATTTTAGATGGAGAAGAGACTTATGGGTTTTATTCAGCTTAACGTTCTTATTTTATAGATGAGACAAATGAGTCCCTGAGTGGACAGTTGATTTGCTCAAGGTCACAGCACTTTTCAATGGCAGAATTTAACCTAAAAGCAGTGTGCCTTTTTATTGCTAGTCCAGAGCTTTTGTAGCTACCACTACGATTATATATATGTAGTACAGACTTTATGCATCTATTGAATTACAAATGTTCAAAAGTCTAGCAAATAGGATGCACTTAAAAAAAATGTTGAATGAATAAATTCCAATTTTTTCTTTCTTGTCTTCATACATCCTTCCTAGGTCTGCACAGAGCTTCAGAGGGCATAGGCTTTTGCTCTGCATCTTTAAATCCTCTCCTTCATACTGGATTGCAATGGAGTGGACCCCCCTAAATAAAATTCTTTTTTATTTTTTTATTTTTTATTTGACAGAGATAGACAGCCAGCGAGAGAGGGAACACAAGCAGGGGGAGTGGGAGAGGAAGAAGCAGGCTCCCAGAGAAGGATCCTGATGTGGGGCTCGATCCCGAAACGCCAGGATCACGCCCTGAGCCAAAGGCAGACGCTTAACGACTGAGCCACCAAGGCGCCCCAATAAAATTCTGAATTACCAGTAAGAAGACTAATTCACAGAAACAACATTTTTCTACATTAGTCATGATTGAGAATGAATGAAAAGTCAGGTGGGGCCAACTCCATTTGGTCCTTGCCAGGTAAAATAGAGGAGGTAACTATAAGGAGAGGTAAAAATAAAAGAGAGATAATATTTAATTAGGGTTACATGGCATTATAAATCTCATGCCATAGGACAAAGAGGGAAACAGTTGATGAATCCAATAAAAACTCAATCAACTGTGTCTCCAGTGATTTATGAAGGAGGCCAGGGACCTCAGATAGGGGAACGTCTAGAGGACACCTTTCTAGTTATGCTTTTCCTTCACCCATGTTGCCCTTGGAAGATAATTGTCTTAGTTCTCAGAAAATGAAGCCTAAGACAAAAGCTTATTTGCTATTTCGTTGTTGCAGAGGAGTATAATTAAAAGAAACAGGAGTGGGGCACCTGGGTGGCTTAGTCTGTTAAGCTAACTCTGACTCTTGATTTCAGATCAGGTCATGATCTCAGGGTCCCGTGATTGAGCCCTCCATTGAGCTCTAGGCATGGAGTCAGCTTGAGATTTTCTTTCTCCCTCTCCCTCGGCCCCTCCCTGCCCCCTCTTCACATGCACACACTCTTTCTCTCAAAATAAATAAATAAAACTTAAAAAAAAATTAACAGGAGTGACAGAAAGGCAATTGAGGTAGGGACCACTGTTTCTTCAGCTACATGACCAACTGACTTATCTCATCTGACAAATTTCTCCATGATTCCCGAAAATTTATACCACTTTTCAGATGATTCTTGAAGTTTAATAAAATCTTCACCTCCAAACACAATAAATAATATGCTCTGTAAGAAGGATATTAACAGTTTCAAGCAACAACACATTCATCTGTCTACCTGAACCAGTGGTTCCTAGTCACAGGACATCACATGAAACAAATCTAAATTATAACATTTGGATAAACCAAAATTTTTGTCTTTGTGCATATACAAAAGTTATACTGATGAATAAATAGTATAAAAAATTAAAAATAAAAATGTAAAATAAAAACTATATCCACCATAAAAAATGAACTGATAATAGACACTATTTCCAATGTGTAGTTGAAAGTGCCTGCTATAGGCTGAGTAAGAACAACAGAAGTTATACTATGGTTACAAAAACAGATGGCAATACTAAGAAGAAATAAAAGTAGTGATACCTCAGATTCAACAAGAGGGAAAAGTTAAGCTCTGAACATAAGAAGTCGGGTAAAATCTGGATTAACAGACAGAAAGGTTAAGGACATTCTAGACTAAGATGTTCATCTTATATATAAATACATATTTAAATATAAGCACAAAGGGGTTGGCAATTTTGGTAATAAATGGGACACAACTGCAGTGGACAGTTTTTCAGAAACAGTGAGAGTTTGGAAGGCACAATGAGTATGTGTACGTGTGTGTGTGTGTGTGTGTGCAAACAGTGCAAATTTTTATCAAAATACAGGTTTCAAACAAAAATCTTCAATTGTAAATCTGCCAAGATATCCTGAAGTTTCTTCCAAGTGCACCTGTGTCCTTCTGGGGGTAGCCTCCTATGTAACTCATTTGTAGGAAATGAGGTCTCCAAATTTTAACATATGGGAGGTGCTGGTACCTCTCTATTCCACTCTGCCTTGATTATTTGGTCTGCCAGGGGACCCTTGAAAAGAAAAAAAAAAAAAAAGCCTCAATTCGCTAGAAAACTCACTGTCCTTTTTAGCTCATTTGAGGGCATAGATGAGCCATGGTCCCAATTCCTGTCATATTATTTGTGAAGTAAAAGTATGCATTGGAAAGCAGCAAGACTGAAACCATACAAAATACCATTTACTAGTAAATGTAGAGCTCTCATTAAGCATGATTTTAGAGGTGAAAGTGCAGGAAAAGCCCATGGCTAGAATGAAAGTGAGAGCAATTCTGTGCCTACATACACTGTAAGAGGCCATCTGTCCCCTTTGGGAAATACACAATGATTGCAAAGACTCAAAGTTACTATGATAATATTTATTATATCCTAGTTTGCAATAATTTTATTTGGCCTGCAGAAACAGAGTTATGGGCAGTTGTGCCCGCCATCAATAAAAACTTAATGAGAACAAAATTGATCTCATCAATTCCTTGTCACTGCCAAGCTTACTCTACTCCAAATCTGCTCTTTACTCAACTTCCTCATTCTGGGCAGGCCAATCATGATGTCTGTTTTGCTCATGGTCTTTATCTAAGCAAAACTGCCCAGCTGTATCCTTTAGTGAGAGAACAGCAAAGGCAGGTCTCCAGCTGATTTAACTCTTCCACCAACCACAGAGCCTTGAACCAGTGGTAGGCATTTGACTCGATGGCAATCTATTGTAAAACTGGACCAGATACTTGTCTCCCAATATCCATTATTGTTTCCCTTCTAGTAAACCAACTCCAATTTTTAACTAGGAACATGGCTATGCAGCTAAATGATTATATTTCTTCTTCGGCTTAGAATTGTGACTAAATTGTGTCAATAAGATGAATGAACAAGACATGCATGGAAATTCTTCTAGTTATGAAGGTTTTCCTTTCTCTTTTCTTTTCTGATGGCTGGAAAGTGAACATAATGACTAAAGGGTCACAGCCATAATGCTATATTGGAAATGGAAGCCACACTACAAAGGATACTGCTTTCTTAACACATCTTTCAGGATTTACCACCCCCAAACTTCTATAATGTGAAGAAAATAAATTTTTACTTTATTTATGTTATTGATTTTTGAGGCTTTCCTATTCTCAAAGGGATTCTAAGAGATCATTTGCTGGTGGCCTGTGAAAAGTGACAGCAAGCATGAAAAAGTACAAAATAGGTCCATTTACATCCTCCCTTTGGATTCAAGATACAGATTTGGAGAGAAGATCACTGGTTTGTAGTAGGAACTAAAAAACAAAACAAAACAAAACAAAACAAAACAAAACAAAACAAAACAAAACAAAACTGCACCAAGACATACAGTAACAGTGCCCAAATGATAAGGCAGAGTCTTAAATTAAATATCAACATACTCCTGGTGCAGCAGGGACCACAAGGCAACCCGACCTCTAGCACAGCCTTGGATTGTCAATCATCTAGCCTTTAGGAACCTGGAAGTGTGACAGTGTCTGGAGTCCTATTATATCCCATACTCCTTTACCACCATGTTCATTATTATTATAAATCCCTATTATACGAACAATTCTAGGAATAAAGTTTCACACGGTTATTTATGACAGTATGTTTTTTCTCTGTCCCTTCCATATAATCATTTGCCAAGACCTAAGGCTCTAACTTCATAGTATCTCCAGAAGGGATTTTTCCTTTCCTTTTTTTTTTTTTTTAAGATTTTATTTATTTATTGGACAGAGAGAGAGACAGCCAGCGAGAGAGGGAACACAAGCAGGTTCCCAGCAGAGGAACCCGATGCAGGGCTTGATCCCAGGACCCTGGGATCACACCCTGAGCCGGAGGCAGATGCTTAACGACTGAGCCACCTAGGCACCCCAAGGATTTTTCCTTTTCTATCCGCAGTAAACCTTTAGGTAGATACTCATTTTCTGCTGCATAGATAGACAATTGTCATTGGCTCTTCCTGGTTTTCCACTCCCCCTAAATAAAGGTCAGATGGTAGGCTTTATGGGCTAGGGAATGCTTCATCACCCCAGCTTCGTTTAACTATCCTATATACAGGTGACTACTTTCTCCTGTAATGTTGGACTACCCCATCGCTGAACAAAACAAATTGAAAAAAATTCCTCAAGACTTCCCATAAAGTTAAATACAAAAGCTATAGTCTGACATTCAACATCTCCTTGGTCACCCACTCTAGACTTATTGTCCCTGATGCCTCATTCCATGGCTGCTCCTATATCTCTGTCTTTCCTCACGTTTATCCTACTTCCAAGAGCATCCTATTTTCTCTTCTCACTATGGCCAAAATTAAATCATCTTTCAGGTCCCACCTCAAATATCTCTTCTATGGAGACTCCCTCCTTCTTCTCTCAATTAGACATGATTTTACATTTGAAATCTGAAGTTTCCTATTTGTAACACTGGATAATTGTTTGTCATCCCAATCACCAATCATTTTTTTCCCTTTTGGAGGGCAGGATCTGGCTCCTGCACTTTTCTGGGCTATACCTATATTGTTTGCAACTGTTACATGTGTTCAATTGAATTGCATGTGTTCTTGCTGTCTCTATTAAAATTCTTTCCTTAGAACAAAGTAGTGAAGTCTATGCTCTTAACGTTCTAATCAACAGGACTAAATTTATTACCACATCTTGTGTAGCCTTGCAAAATACAAGCTTTATAAAGAAAGCATCTTTTTTTTTTTTTAAGATTTATTTATTTGAGAGAGAGAGAGAGAGCACAGGAGTTGGGGAGGGGGAGAGAGAGAGAATTTCAAGCAGACTCCCCACTGAGCACAGAGCCAAACTGGGGCTTGATCTTATGGCCCATGAGATCATGACCTGAGTGAGCTGAAACCAAGAGTTGGACGCTTAACCAACTGAGCCACCCAGGTGCCCCAAGAATGCATCTTTTAAAGCTCAGAATTTATGAATAAAAATTATAGATCAAGTGAGGAAGGGATATATAAATTCAGTTATTTAAATTACATGGTGGCTTAAATGTTATGAGGAAATTCAATTCCTGGTCAATTCCTGAAATAAACCAGACACATTATTATCATTTGTAGATCTTCCCTGCCCTTCCCTTGCCCCCAAAGGAAATTAGGGAATTCCAAAAGCATACTGTGAATTAAAGAGAAACACAGGAACATTTGAGCCACCAATTAACTCCTGATAAAATTCTTTGTTGAGAATGGAAATGATCTAAGACTAGGCAAGAAGAAAATAATTTTGCAACATTCATGGAGAAACAATCTAGGGAGTTGATTAATACAGTAGATTTTGTAGTCAGATAGTTCAGATCCTAGCTTTCTGTATATGTGAATGTGGACAAGTAGTTTAACCTCTTTAAAATGCTCAGGTTCTTCCTATGTGAGATGGCCAGTACTTCTTTTTCCACTGGAATTTGAGAATTAGGGAAGACAATGAATACAGAGAATTAATTTCACCATGCAGGGCACATAGTTGTTGCACTACAAATTAGTGTCATGTGATTAGTTGCATGTATGTGTCCTTGCCTTTCTAACTTAAAGAAGAGCCATGCCATGTTATCATGATTAGAATTAAAATGACAAGTGCCCCTCGTCTTCATTTGTAGGTAAGGCATTGTTTCAGCTTTTTCCCAAACATTCTGCCAGTGTCAATGCACCCTAAAATATAGGTGATTTCCAGAAGGAAGCCAAATCATGGTCACCACTATATTAGAGATCCAATGAGGTTATGCTGCTGATACAAGAAAAAATAAATAAATAAATAAATAAATAAATAAATAAATAAATAAATAAATGACAATTTTTCTTTTTTTTCTTTTTCTTTTTTTTTTAATTTTATTTATTTATTTGACAGAGACAGAGAGACAGCCAGCAAGAGAGAGAACACAGGCAGGGGGAGTGGGAGAGGAAGAAGCAGGCTCCCAGCGGAGGAGCCTGATGTGGGGCTCGATCCCAGGACTCTGGGATCACGCCCTGAGCCAAAGGCAGATGCTTAGCCTGCGCCACCCAGGGGCCCCAATAAAAGACAATTTTTCTAAACAGACTTTGAATGTACCTCTCTGTTCAATGAATTTTCCTACTTAAGGTAACATCTTAGGTTCACATTAACAAAGATCCTAGAGCTTACCTAGGACTTCCAGGTCCTTGTTATTGATAATTCCACCAAGTCTTGTATCAGAAGAGAAATTCTCCACTAGTTCATGAACTCTCAGGCTTACAGAAATAGGCAACCTTTCTTGCAACTTTCAACGTACACCCTTAACGTATTTCCTCTGAATGAAGTAAATAATGATGAACTCCAAATTTCAGAAGGTCCTTAAAATAAACTTGGCACAACGATTTAACAGTATGAGTCAGAGGCCTTACCATATAAATATTTCATAGTTCTAAAGTGTCTATAATGTTACTGTACTCATAAGTGGGCAATTAGATATGTATTGTCAAACTGAATAAACATCAATCTTCCACTGCTTCCAAGTAATGGATGCTTTTTAATGTACTGCTATCTACTACTCACTCCCAGATGTATGAGGAGATTTTATAAGTATTATGCATTTTGTCATTCTTAAGGATGGAAAATGTGGGAAAAATAAACTAAAATACTCTACTAGTCCTCCACCTGCAATGCTGTTACTCTTCTTCTTTTTTTTTTTTTTTAAAGATTTTATTTATTTATTTTGACAGAGAGAGACAGCCAGCGAGAGAGGGAACACAAGCAGAGGGAGTGGGAGTGGAAGAAGCAGACTCCCAGTGGAGGAGCCCGCTGTGGGACTCGATCCTGGAACGCCAGGATCACGCCCTGAGCTGAAGGCAGACGCCTAACGACTGCGCTACCCAGGCGCCCCTGCTGTTACTCTTCTATCGTTAACACAAACTAAGAGAACCAAGAAAAAAAAGCAAAATAAATCAAAGTAAAAATGAGAGAAGCTTTAGAATGTATTTCCAGAGTTTAAAAAAACGTTCATCCCATATGTGTAAGTAATTGATTTACTATTATTTGATGACTAATAGAAGAAACCAAATTTAAGTATAGTGAAAAGAATGGAGTGTGGGACATGAACAAGTAGGTAGAAATGGTGCCGTTGTAGGAAGGATCTGGAGTAAGGACCTAAGCACAACATGCAATCCAGGCAGTATGCACTGTGTCTCTCATCTGTATTTTCCTGTACATTTTGGCTTCATTCTCCTTCTTTCTAGAGACTATCCTCCTAAGCCCACATGGAAGAATACAGCTACCCTCAGTTCTAAAGTTCTCTAATTACATAAAGAGATGGAAACAATCTTGTTATCTCTCTCAATCCATCCATCAGTCTCTGCACTCATCCTCTCCTTGCATGCCTTTGCCTTTTTTTGAAATCTCTCAGGTACTGAACTATAATTGGTCTAGACTGAATCAGAAGTCTATTCATGGCCTGAAGAACACTGTCTGGTAGCAAAGATGTGACTGCAGAGGACAATCTTTGCTAACAGTTGCCAAATGGCAAGGCTAGATGATCAAATCAATAGCATCTCTATCACAACCATGACCTCAGGTGCCATGCTGCACCTGCTAAACCATAAACAATATATCTGTTTCAAAGACCTAAGACCTACCTGGGAGCTAGACTATATATAAATAATTTAAAATGCCACTGAAAGATCCTAGAAGAATGATCAAGATATATATCTCCCTATTCTTCCCATCAACTAAAACAACCTGGACATTACGTGAAATAAATATTAATAAGACTATAAAAAGCGGAGGGGAAAAAAAAAGTGAACTGGAACATTGTGACCCAAGGGAAAAGGATTGAGAGTGCATGGAGTTTTTGCCTCAAAAATCCTATACTTAGAGCTGAAAAAGTCAGCAACCCAGAAATGCCAACAATCACCAAAACCAAAAAGCCCAACAAAAACATGCTCTCTCTAGCCAAGACCAGGAAAGCGGCAACCTAGTAAGAGACAAAATGTTTGGACAATAACTGTTCTAATCCAGTCAAATACCACAAGAAAAAAACAAGAACAAAAACAAAATGATGGCCCATATCCACTTATGCCAGCAAAGTTGATTGGATAGTTAGACTTTCATCCTATTAGGAAGTACCCAAAATACCCACTAGTATGTTGTCAGAGAAGACCAAATAGGGAGCCGGGATATTTATCACACGTAGAAGATATAGAATGCTCCGCTAGATGTAAATATCAAGTTTAAATGTAAAACAATCTATAAAACTTTATAAAAATAAAATAAAATAAAATCTTCAGCATTTGGGATAGGCAAAGTGTCTCCAGATTTGACAATAATAGTATGATACATAAAAGGAAAACAATTGATGAGTTGGACTTTATAAATATTTTAACAACTATTTCTCTATAAAATCCCATTAAGAGGATGAAAAGGCATGCAACAGACTGTGAGAAAATATTTGCAAATTTTGTATACAGAGGAATAGTATCTAGAATATTGAATTTTGAAAGCTCAAAAAATATAGTCTGAAAATGGACAAAAGATGAGAGACATTTTACCTACAATGATACACAGGCTGTAAATAACCACACGAGAAAATGGTCCACATTATTAGCCAGTAGGCAGACACAAATGAAAAACATAATAGGATACCACTATACACCTATCAGAATTGTTTAAAAAAAAAATGACAAAAACCTAATACTTGCTAGCCAGATGTAGAACAAGTGGATCATTCATACATCGCTGATGAGAATGTGAATGGTATAGCCACGTTAGAAAATGGTTTGGCAATTTATTAAAAAAAAAAAAAAAACAAACCTAAACTAAACTAAATATGCAACTAACATATGATCCAGCATTACACTCCTGGACATTTATCCCAGATAAGGACTTGTGATCACAGGAAAATCTCTGCACAAAAGTTTAGAGAAACTTTATTCTTAACAGCCCCAAACTGGCAATAATCCAGATGTTCAACAGATGAATGGTTAAACTAACTATGATAGACCTATGTCATGAAAGACTGCTAGTAATAAAAATAAATAAATAATCCATACATGTTTAACAATTTGGACAAATTTCTAAAAAATTATGCTGGGTGAAAAAAGCAAATCCCAAAAGGTTACATATTATATGATTCCATTTACATAGTATTCCTGAAATGATGAAATTATAGAAATGGAAAACAGATTAGTATTTGCTGGGGTTTAAGGTGGGTGTGGCTACCAAAGAGCAACATGAGGAATCTTTGTGGTCACAAAATATTGAGTCTTGACTGTATCAATGTCAATATTTTGGTCTTGATATTATGCTACAGTTTTTCAGGATGTTACCTTTGGGAAAAACTAGGTGAATGGTGCATAGGATCTCTAGATTATTATAACTGCATGTGAATCTACAATTATCTTAAAATTTAAAAATTTAAAAATAAACACCAGTAAAATTATCAGGAGCCATATAAAGAGTAAAACAATTATCAAATAAATGCAACAGAAATGCAAAGATTGAATAAGTGACCTAAAGGAGACAGACTTTGTCCTTTAGTTACCCACAAAAAGTAGAGACCTGCACAGAGTTCTGAATTAGTCACTTTAAAAAAAGAGAAGGAAAAATGGAATGCATTCCAGGTGGAGTAACACAATTGCCCAAAACACAGAAACAGTGATGCGCGTGACTTGTGGCATAGGGTACTGGATCAATGAGTGTCAGTGACTGGCAGGTTAGGTCATAAAATTAAGTAATTCAAAATAGAGTTGGTAGCTTATTTTTCTGCCGGGATTCACCAAGTCAGGTGATGGAATTCCAGTACTCCCATACCACTTCCCTTTCAAAGTCTAATTAATCACTTATCTAATGAGTCCTTCAACAGCTCATTCACCCTCCAGAAAATTCTCAAAATCCCAGATCTTCTCTGACAGTCTCATTCAGTAATACTTATCACCACACATGGTCTTTATCATTTTATCCTAAGAATTTTATAGGCCCTGGAAGTATTAATTCTGTGGGTATAATTGGAACTTCCTTCTGACAAAATAAATCTTACTTTGTCACCTACTTCCAGTACTACCTAATTAATTCATCTCTAGAACCTCCTCCATTGAGGCAACTAGATTTTTTTAACGCTAAAGGACCTTTTTTTTTTTTTTTTTTTTGCATAATGGGTGAGGAACAGTTCTTCAAATATGCATATATGAGGTTTTGAAAAGAGATGTTAAGAGGGGATAAAAGGTACAGTATAGGGGATACAGCTAATGCTAATGTAAGAGTGTTGTGTGGTGACAGATGGTTGCTATACTTGTGGTGAGCACAGCATAATAACGTGTAGACTCCTCGAATCCCCCTGTATTGTACATCTGAAACTAATGTAACATTACACGTCAACTATACTTCAATTAAAAAAAAAAAAGAATAAGATGTTAAGAATCTACCATGTAAATAGCATTTTGAAATAGATGAAGGGTTTGGCTGGATTTGAAAGCCTGCTAACATACCTCACTTTGAAAAGACAGATTTTCCTGAATCCAGCAAAAGCAGTATCTGTGGCTTTTCCTGAGATATACTTATTTCTAGTCATTTTTATTTCTCACCAAATAGCTTTAACCATAACTACTTATACAGCATCAACAATATATATATTATTGGAATATGTTGTTAATCTCATAACCAGATAGAATCAAATTATATGACATTACAATGTTTCTTTAGTTTATTGTTTCCACTCACTGAGTTGTTAGCTTTTTAAACATGAAATGGTGAAAAAAAAACTTTTCAAGTATTATAATTATCCCTTATGTCTAAATATTAAATGTAACTTCTCAAAGTGTTATCATTGATACTGTTTTATTTCACCTCCAAGCAACAGTTTTATCAGGAAAGAATTAGTCATCAAGTTTGACAGATGAGTAATGGATAAGGACACTGAGAGAGGTTTCCTCAGTTTCTGAGGTCTCACAGATAATGTCAGACTTGGGATGAAAACCACAATCTTATGAAGAAGACAGAGGAGGGACACCTGGGTGGCCTGGACAGTTAAGCGTCTGCCTACAGCTCCGGTCATGACTCCAGGGTCCTGGGATTTAGCCCAGAGAGCCTGTTTCTCCCTCTCCCTCTGCCGTTCCCCCAGCTTGTGTGCGCTCTCTCTCTCTCTCTCTCCCTTTCTCTGACAAATAAGTAAATGAAATCTTAAAAAAAAAAAAAAAAAAAAAAGAGGAGTGAACTGACATTTATTGCCTATCTAACCATGGGCCAGCCACTAGCACCCAATTTTGTCCCATTTTATCAAGGAAAAAGCCCAGTGAGCTTGTGTTCTCATCTACTCATATATAAAGAATTTGAACATCAGAGGGGCAAATCAATTTACCAAAAGTGACCCTTCTAATATGAGAGCTGGGACTGGAATTTACATTTTCTGACTGCCAGTTCCACACACATCATTCCCACCTCTAACTGTAAATAGTAACATTATTTTACATGTATTAAACATATGATATGTGGAAGGAATTGGTCTTTTTTTTTTTAAGTTGCAGTATAATTAACATAAAATATCCTATTAGTTTCAGGTGTACATCCTAGTGATTCAAGATTTTTATACATTATGAAATGATTCCTGCAGTAAGTCTAGTTACCATCTGTCATTACGCCAATTTTTTAAAATAGTATTGACTATTCCCTATGCTGTACATTACATTCCCATGACTTATGTTACAACTGAAAGTTTGTACCTTTTAATTCCTTTCACCTAGGTTGCTCGTACCCAAGCCCTCCCCTCTGTTAACCATTTCCTTTATCAGTCTGTTTTGTTTGTTCTTTTGTTTAGATTCCACATAAGTGAAATCAGATGGTGTCTTTCTCTGACTTATTTTACTTAGCATAATATCTTCCAGGTCCAACCATGTTGTCACAAACAGCACGATTTCATTTTTTATGGTTAATATTCCGTTGTGTACACACACCACATCTTTATCCATTCATCTATCAGTCGACACATGTTACTTCCATATCTTGGCTATTGTAATAAATAATGCTGCAATGAACAGAGGGGTGCATGTATTTCCTCAAATTGCTGTTTTTGTTTTCTTCAGGTATATACCCAGAAGTGAAATTGCTGGGTCATGTGGCAGTTCTAGTCCAATTCATGTATCTATCTGTAGGTATTCTTTGGGAAAATGTTCAAGCCGTTTGTCCATTTTTTTCTTTATTTGAGAGAGAGAAGGCACACAAAGGGAGAGGGAGAAGCAGAAGCAGATTCCCTGCTGAGCAGGGAGCCCAACACGGGGCTTAATCCCAGGACCCGGGGATCATGACCCCAGCCGAAGGCAGATACCTAACCAAGTGAGCTACCCAGGCACCCCCCCACCTTTGTCTATTTTTAATTATTTGTTTTTGCTATTAAATTGTATATGTTTTTTAAATACTTCGGCTATTAACCCCTTATCAGACGCATGATTTGCAAATATCTTCTCCCATTCAGTAGGTTGACTTTTTGTGTTGATTTCCCTATGCTGTGCAAAAGCTTTTTTAGTTTGTTATAATCTTATCTGTCTCTTTTAGCTTTTGTTGCCCTTGTCAGAAGATTGATCCAAAGAAATATTGCTAAGACCACTGTCAAAGAGCTTACTGCCTATGTTTTCTTCCAGAATTTTTATGGTTTTAGATTTTACATTCAAGTCTTTAATCTGTTATTTATTTATTTATTTATTTATTTATTTATTTATTTATTTATTTATTTATTTATTTATGTTAGTTACCATACAGTACTTCATTAGTTTTTGATGTAGTGTTGCATGTTTCTATTTTGTATATAAGAGAGTGGTCCAGTTTCATTCTTTTGCATCTAGCTGTCCAGTTTTCCCAACACTATTTATTGAAAAACTATCCTTTTTCCCATTGTATATTCTTGAGTCCTTTGTCATAGATTAACTGACCATATATACGTGGGATTATTTCTGGGCTCTCCATTCTGCTCCCTTGGTTTATAGGTCTGTTTTCATGCCAGTACCATACTGTTTTAAGTGATTTTTAATGACTATTGTTTTGTTACCTGCAAAGAATCTTTGTCCTAAGATAACAGGACTCTACCTCCCCATTTCAATCAGAAGACTCCCCCAACATTTCTTCTTTTTTAACTGGAGCTGGGAAAGAAAAGCCTCTTCCTCCTTGTTTATGAAACTACAAGGATATGAGCCTGGGATTAGGCAGCCACCTTGCCTATATCATGGAGAATTTTGTCTCATACAACAAAGACAAAATTCAGAGAAAAAATATTTAGAAGAAACATTTTTGTTTTAAGAACCCTGTTTCCAGAGATCCCTAAAGCTCTGTAGCCAGGTAGACTACCTAGGCTGCAGTTTTGATAGGTTAACCACTTAGAATGCTTCGTATTTTGTTTTGTTTTGTTTTAGCAATTTGTAGGCTTTTCTTTCACTTGAAGATAACTTTACCAATAAAGATACCATAAACACATTGTTTCACTCAAACCTAAAGCCAAACATAAGAGGATTCATTCCTTTATTCATTATTATTGAAGTCTTATGCACCAGAGGCTGCCATCAGGTGCTGATACAACAGTGAAACACATCCGGTCAGGTGCCTTGCCCTTGCTCTCATCATAAGGTGAAGAAATTAAGGCACAGAGAATTCAAGGGTCTTACCCAAAGGTTTGGCTTTAGTTAATGGTAAAGCAAGAAGCAAAAACCAGGTTTGTCTGAGGTTGAGAGTTCATGTTCTCACTGTTTAAGAATCGTAATGAGACCAGTTTCTCCCTTCCATTTGCCCTCCATTTGAACCTAAATCTTCATTACATTTGATTCATGGCTACTTAAAAAAGAAATATTACATGGATTGGGGAAAAGTATCTAGTCCTAAAACTTATCAACTGAATTCTTTCTTCTTCGCTAAGTCTAAGATAGATGGAGTTAAGAGAAAAATTGATCCTCAGGGAAGTCACTCTGAGGACATTATGCATATTAAGGTTTATATCTTACAGGGCTGTATTATCTCACAGGTTGATATATGTCTAACATAGATTTCAGATCCTTTGTCTCAAGTTTAGAAAACTAACCTTGTTGAAAGAGATCTCAGTGTATTCCGTTTGGCAGCCAAACTTTCAGACTTTTCATTATTTTTAAAAAGACTTTATTTATTTATTTATTTGAGAGGGAGAAAGAGAGAGAGAGAGCAAGAGAGCCAGAGCAGGGGGAGGGAGAAGCAGACTCCCTGCTAAGCAGGGAGCCCCGATGCGGGGCTGGATCCCTGGATATGGGATCAGGACCTAAGCCCAAGGCAGATGCCCAAGAGATGAAGTTTGGTAAAAAAGGAACTTGAAATGTTTTGTGAATACAAGGTAGTATATAAAAAGGACTTGGTTATCAGCCACCTTCTGAAAGTGTGAAACCAGCAAGAAAGATGCATTATCAAATGCAAAACAATTAGAAGAGAGAAGAGAAAGACAGTCTTAGAAAGATGGACAGATGGAACTGGTCAGTGAAAGCTACTACCAGAGGGGTATCCAAAAGCTTACTATGGATTGGTAGTACCTAGTATTCCAAATAAAGGTTTAGTGCATGTCTGTACCATAAATCCCTCTTCAGAGATTTTCATTTCCGAGAGTGAAGTAGAGTGGTTATAACTCTTACTAGAAAAATCATTAAAAAATCAGTGTAATATATAGTAAATATATTTCTAAGTTTGTTGTTGTGTTTTCAAGAAAGCGAAGGAAATCTAATCAAAGAAGAGGACATAGCACAGAGCAAGACTGCATTAAGTAGCCTAAACCTGTGTGGCAATCTTAGTGACCAAACAGCTTCAGGTTTACTGGCTATGTGGAGATAATGAGTCAGGGCCCTAGACTTCTATAAAGCAGATTTGGAACCGATACCCTTCATATATGGCTTCATCCTTGAAGGTCTCAAGGACAAGGTTAAACAAAACACAATTCTACTAAGAGAAAAAGACAATTGAGCCTCAAAACCAAGTAGAAAAAAAATCTTTCCCCTAAAACGTATTAAATATTTTCTCTAATTAGTCACCAGTATTGAATTTACATTCCCTGCAAATTCTATAAAAACTGCTATGGCGGTTTTAAAATATGTACACAAATTATTGCATACTTCTTCCTTCAGAAGGTGGTGCTAATCCCCTTCCCTTGCACGTGGGCTGGACTTAATGACTCACTCATAACAAATAGAATATGGCAAAAGAGCAATGTGTGGCTTCCGAGACTACACCATGAAATGCATTGCAGCCTCCGCCTTGTTGAGTCATTCTCTGTGGGGGGAATCTGCCATGTTGTAGAGACACAAACCGTCTTATGAGGAGGTTCATGTGAAAACAAACAGAAACATCCTGCCAGTAACAAGCAAGAACTGGAGGCTTCTGCTAACGGCCTATGAATGAGCCACCTTGAAAGGGGATCCTTTCTCATGTCTTCAGATGACTGAATTTTGACCAATATTTTGATTGTAACTTCATGAGAGATCCTGAATCAGAACCATCTGGCTAAACCTTTCCTGAAATCCTGACCCACAGCAGGTATCTCGGAATGTTACAGTAAATATTTATCATTTTAAGCTTCTAAGATCGAAGCTAATTCAGCACAGAGAGAAAGAAAATGCAGTCTCATGAAGAATTTAACTGAAAACCTAAGGCTGAGTTGATAGTGTATACCTTTGGGTTCTGGCAGAAGCCAGTCCAAAGCCTGTGTGGAAAGACAAACGTTTAGGACAGACCTTATATTTGCAAAATTCCCACAGATACAATCATGAGGAACATAAACTCACAAACCAAATTTTAAAAAGAAAATACCTGAGGTAGAAAAAACAATAAACATACAAGAGTAGTAAATAGTAGGATATAGAAAATTTGAACAATTATTTACAAAGCTGATCTGTGTGTGTATATGTGTGTATCCCAAATTTAGAGTGTTTATTCTTAAATATGCCAAGAAAAATTTTAACAATATACAAATTAATAGATCAAAAGGAGGTTTCAGTAGACTTTAAAGAGTTTGTATTCTTTAGGTCACACTTTTTAACCATGATTTATTTACTTTAGAATTCAATATTAAGGTCATACCTAAAATAATTTTTTGAGATTATGAACATGCTCCTAATATATAATTTGTCAAAAAAAAAGAATTCATGATATTAAAATATTTAACACTAAATACAACTAAAATACTCAAATACTTTTGAGTGTGTCACAAATGGTTATCAGAGTTAAATTTATACATGTGAATATTTATATATAAAAAAAGGCTAAATATTGACAAACTAAACTTTTGAGTTAAATAAGTAAAAGAATAAACTAATAATGTAGAAGAAATCAGATAGATAAATTTTAGTAAAAATTACTAATCAAAATGGATTTATGAAGGTTATATATTTTAACATTAGAAACTCTAAGAAAAAATCATTGGTTTCAATGTGGTTACATAAATATTTGGACAAAATCCAACATACAATAACCACTCTAAGTAGATTGGTGATCAGCCCAGAAAAAACTAGACAAGTCATAAAATAGAAGACTATTTGTAAGCATCAGAGAGCTGCTGAAATACTAAGTTGAAATACTAAGAGCTAAGTTTCCAGAGAAGGACATATAATAGAGGTCAGCTGATCTTCTGAGGCTGATTTTTCCTTCTAGATACGTGTTGATTCTTGTCTGGAACAGGAGGCTAAGAATCTAGGCTTCACCTGGGCAAAAGCAAACTCAATAGAGCTTTTGGTGAAAATATCAGAGAACTGATTGTCTTCTCATATCCCAGTTATGACATTTGCTTAATTCTCATGTTTCCTGAAGTAAAAAGACTATAAAGTTAAGCTAGAAACTTTTTTTAAAAGATTTATTTATCTATTTGAGAGAGAGAAAGAGAGTGAGAATGTTCCAGTGTGAGCAGCGGGAAGGGCAGAGGGAGAGGGAGACAAGCAGACTTCCCCATGAGCACGGAGCCCAACATGGGGCTCTAAGCTGGGTTCCATGCTGGGCTCCATCCCAGGACCCTGAGATAACGACCTGAGCCAAATTCGGGGGTTGTATGCTCAACAGATTGAGCCACCCAGGTGCCCTTAGAAACTTCTTAAAAGCAGAGCAGTGTTTTGGCTGTCCACAGAGAGGTTATCCAAAGTGATAAGTGACTATGACAAGGTCACCGAATAAAAGGTAAAAACATAAAATTTTGTCTATTGTATTTACTGTATCAACAAATAGAAAATTTTGAAAAACAAAGATACAATTTAAAATAACATCCTAAGGGTGCCTGGGCGGTACAGTCCTTAAGCATCTGCCTTTGGCTCAGGGCGTGATCCTGGCGTTCTGGGATCGAGCCCCGCATCAGGCTCCTCTGCTGGGAGCCTGCTTCTTCCTCTCCCCAGTCCCCCTGCTTGTGTTCCCTCTCTCGCTGGCTGTCTCTGTCAAATAAATAAATAAAATCTTTAAAAGAAAAATTTAAAATAACATCCTAAATTATCAGATAGCTATGAATAAATCTTACAAAAATAAGACTACACTGAATATAAAATTTTATTTAAGAAATGTATATAAGATCTAAATATATCAAATATTACAAATATGTCAGTTTTCCAAGTTTAATGCAACCCAAATGAAAATCCTAGAAATTTTTGGAAATTGATAATCCATTCTAAAATAGTTCTAATCATTCAGAAGGCCAAGATAAGCCAAGGCAATCTTTAAGTAAAATAATTTAGGTGCAGAACTACCAGATACCAGTAGATATTAAAAAGAGAAGGAATTGGGGTGCCTGGCTGGCTCAAATGGTAGAGCACGCAACTCTTGATCTCGGGGCTGTGAGTTCAAGCCCCACGCTGGGTGTAGAGATTACTTAAAACAAAATCTTAAAGGGTGCCTGGGTGGCTCAGTCAGGTAAGCATCTGCCTTCAGCTCAGGTCATGATCTCAGGGTCCTGGGATGAAGCCCCTGTCAGGCTCCCTGCTCTGTGGGGAGGCTGGTTCTCCCTCTCCCTCTAGCTCCTCCTGCTTGTGCTCACACACACACATACACACACACACACTCTCTCTCTCTCTCTCTCTCTCTGTCAAATAAATAAAATAAAAATCTTAAAAAAAAATTCCACAAAATCTTAAAAAGAAAAAAAAGAAGGAATTAAGACAACATGGTATCAACACAAGAACAAACAAATGAAACAGAAAAGGTTCAGAAAAAGAACCAACACCTGACTTTTGATACTGCTGTGTAGTGTATTTTTAAGAACTAATAGTGGGCTAATTCGATACCAGCATAGGAAAAAAAGAAAACAAAACATGAAAGAAACTCTATTTCATACCTATGAGAAGCAGAAAATCCCACCCCCACCCCACCCCCAAGGCCCAGAAGCTCATGTCCTAATCCCTGGAAACTGAGTACATCACCTGACCTGGTAAAGGGGAATTAAGGTTGTGGGTGAAATTAAGGTTGCTACTTCGCTAACCTTAAAATAGATAAATTACCTTGTGGTATCTGAGTGGACCTACTGTAATAACAAAGTTTTAAAAAGTAGAATGAGAGAGAGAAGAGGTCAGAGTGATATACTATGAGGGGCACTCAAGATGCCTTTGTTGGCTTTGAAGATGGAAGGGGGTCATGAGCCAATGAGTGAAGACAGACTTTAGAAGCAGGAGGAAAAAAAGGAAACGTTCTTCCCTGCAGTTTCCAGAAAGGCAGGCAGCGCCAATGGCACCTGTTTATAGTCTAGGGAGACAGGAGTCAACTTCTGCCCTACAGAACTGTAAGATAATAAATTTGTATACCTTAGTCACTAAATTTGTGACAATCTGTTACATCAGTCACAGAAAACTAATACAAAGCCACAAACAAAAATCAATAGTAGAGGAATTGTAAATCTAAACCTAAATGTCAAAGGTAGAACATGGGGAAAAAAACGAAACAAAACAACTAACTTTTAGAATACAAAATAGAATATCTTCAAAATCTGGATGTGTGTAAAAGTTTCTTAAAATTAGAAAAGCACTGATTAATAGAGAGAAACGTAATAATGGGAATATGTAAACAGTATGGTCATTGTTTTAAATGCCACCAAAAATAAAAGGTGAACCACAGATTGGCTGAAGCTATTTTGAGGTGTATATATTCTAAGGACTTGACATAGAATATATAATGATCTTCTACATTAAAAAGATATAGACAAGCCCACAGAAAAATGGTTAAAATATTTTTTAATTTTAATTGAGGTAAGATTGACATTAAAAACCCTATTCATATTTAATATACACACTTTGATAAATCTGAAGTATACGCCTGTGAAACTGTTACTACATAATGCCTACTCATCCCCTCCAGAAGTTTTCTCTCTTCTTTTTTAAGAATATTTAACATAAGTTTTGTCCTTTTAGCCAATTTCAGCACACAGCACACTATTATTAATTATATGCACTATGCTGTATAGCAGATTCTAGGCCTTACTCATATCACATAAGTGAAACTATGTACCCTTTGACCAAAACTTCCTTGATTTCCTTTTCCCCCAGCCCCTGGTAACTACCACTCACCTCTCCGCTTCTGTGAATTCAATGATTTTAGATTCCTACATAAGTAGAATCCTGTAGAATTTATTCCGTGTCTGGCTTATTTCACTTAACACTAATGTCTTCTAAGTTCATCCATGTTGTAGCAAATAGCAAGATTTCCTCCTTTGTAAAGGCTGATTAATATTTCATTATATGTATATGCCACATTTTCTTTATTCATTTATCTGCTGATGTACATTTTGGTTGCTTTCATGTCTTTGTTATGTAAATAATGCTGCAATGAACATGGGAGTGCAGATATTTCTTCAAGCTCCTCTTTAAGATTTCAGTTTTGGTTTATACTCAGATGAACTTGCTAGAAAAATTTTATGTGTGCTTTTTAATTTTTTTGAGGAGCCTCCATGCTGTTTTCCATAATGGTTGTATTAATTTACATTCCAAAAACCTTTACAGATGATGACAAATTTGTCAATAACGATTAGTCATCAGAGAAATGCAAATTAAAGCCACAATTCAAGACTACTACACAGTCATCAGAATGACTAAACCGAATGACTGATAATCACTTTTGTGAAAACGTACAGCTGATGGATGTGTAATTTGGTACAACCACTTTGGGAAACTATTTGGTAATACCTACTAACTGTGAGCATGTACATGTTTTGTGTTTCAACAATTCCACTTGCAGTTGTGTATCCAATAGAAGTGCATGCATGTGTTCTCCAAAATACTTGTGGACAAGTATTCAGAGCTATGCTATTCGTAATATGCAAAAACTCAACAAACAAATTTCCATCAGCAAAGAAATGCATAAATGGTATCTGACATTTTAAATACTATTTATCAGTGACATTGAAAGAACTACAACTATGCATAATAACACGGATATCATAAACATAATCTGAGCAAGGAGGCCTAAAGCAAGAGTATCCCTGGCAGGTTCCCATTCATTTAAAGTTTAAAATCATCACAAAGTTTTAAAGTCAGTCACCACTGATCTATGATTTTAGAAACTGACAGTTGTCATCATTTTTGGGTGGGAGGGAAAGAGAAGACAAAGCGACTAGCAGAGAGTACAAAGGGTTTTTTTTGTGGGTGCTGCTAATACTCTATTTCTTGATCTAGGTAATAATTACATGAATGTAGTTACTTTCCTACATGTATTTTGTAATCTAATAAAGAAGTCCTGAAATACATTTTAAATCAACTCAATTTCACAATAGAAATTCTTAGTAGACAAAAAGAAAACTACCTTAATTCATTAAAAATATTTAACAAAAACTATGCAAACTCCAAAGTCAAAACTTTGAGATTATGAACAAAGAAAACCTGGTGTCACCAATCCTACTCAATACTGAACCAAAGACATAACCAAGGCAGTAATATAAGGACAAAATATATAAGGATTGAGAAAAAGTCATAACTGTCAGTATTTGAAGAATTTATGATGATAGCCTATATAGAAAAATCAAGAAGAAAAATAGGAAATTGTTAGAAGTAATGAATTCTTCAAGTTGCTAGATTTAAAATCAACATAAAGTGGTGCCTGGGCAGCTCAGTCAGTTAAGCATCTGCCTTCGGCTCAGGTCATGATTCCAGGGTCCTGGAATCAAGCCCCTCATCAGGCTCTCTGCTCAGTGGGAAGTCTGCCTCTCCCTGCACTTGTGCTCTCCCCCCAGTTTTGCTCTCCCTCTACTCATGCTCCCCCCCACCAGCTAGTGCTTTCTCTCACTCTCTCTCAAATAAAACCTTTAAAAACTAAATAAAAATAAATAAAAAATAAAATCAACATAAAGACCAGTTGCATATTTTATACCAGCAAAAGAGAAAGTTACAAAAATACAAAACATACTGTTTATAACAATATAAAATATGAGATCATCAGAAATAAATCTATTGATAAGATTTGGGAAAGAACATATAAAATTACAGAAGACCTAATTATTGACTTTTCACAATCTTGGGAAGAAAAACTCAGTGATTTAATACATCAATTGTTTCCTAATAACTGTTCTAATTCAATGTGATTTTAATTATAATCACCAGGTTTCTTTTTCTTTTTTAACTGAAATTCGACGATGTCCTTTTTTTTTTTTTAAAGATTTTATTTATTTATTTGACAGAGAGAGAGACAGCCAGCGAGAGAGGGAACACAAGCAGAAGGAGTGGGAGAGGAAGAAGCAGGCTCCCAGCGGATGAGCCTGATATGGGGCTTGATGCCAGAACACTGGGATCACGCCCTGAGCCGAAGGCAGATGCTTAGTGACTGAGCCACCCAGGCGCCCCTGACAATGTCCTTTAAAAGGACATCTGAAATGCTCTACACTATAAAGCCATGGGAGAAGGGACAGGTAGCACCCCAGATGTATGCAACTGTGTATCACAGCCTTAGGAGGAAACGAAACACCTGCACAGTCAGGGAACAAGACACAGCAGTTCTCAGCAGAACTGTAAGGTTCAGCTGTTTGACTTTGAGCAAGTCCCTTTTTAACTTGAAGCCTTCGTTTCTGTTTCTCTAAAACAAGAGATTTAGACTAGATAATTATAAAAAATACCTTTCAGTTTAAAAAATTATACTATTTTATAATACATGCATAGTTCAATTAGGTAAGAAATTATGCATTTTTTAATACTTGCTTTAACTCATTTGAACTATTACATAATTTAAAAACATGTATTCATCAAATAAGACAACTTTTGAAAGAAACAACAACAAAAAAGACTTTTTTGTAATCTAATAGCAAAGTGGCACCACATTTGGTTTCATGGCTCATTGGGTCTGAATAGCCCAAGATATTTTCACTCATCTAGTCTAGCCAATTCTTCTTTGTTAAAAGTCACTGAAGTGGTATCCCTTGGTGCTGGAGTTGGAGCCAAGTGGTTCTCTTAGTAGTGAATTTTGCAAAAGAAAAACTGTGTCCCCCTGGAAATGGGGTAGAAAGAATGATTCTAATTCCCACTTACTAAAATAACAATGTCATTTCCAGTGTAGGAGGTCCTACAGAAAGTGATGGAGGACACATTTTCAGTTTGTGTATATTTGCTGAGTATTAATGGGTGCAATTAACCAATTTGGGTATTAAGTACTTGTCCCTTAAATGGAGCCTAAAAAGAGCCCTTGAAATTTGGCATCTCAAAATGATTGTAGGCAGAAACATGTCCTCACAAAGGCAATATTTGGTTGGTTTTTTAAAGCTCAGCTCTTAAAATCAAACTAAGTGAGCGGATTTCACTGTCACTAGCGTAAAGTTTTTTAATCCTCCCACAAGAAATGCATTCATTAATGATCTGTGGCATCCTTATATAATTAACTCACTGTTTAACCACACAGTCCTTTGAAATTTCAAAGGATGGACAATGTTTGCTTTTTTATAGCTTACTGAATTCACACTGTCTGGGGAAAATAATTTCAGCATCAAAAAATAAATAAACTATGACATGTCACATTAAATATGAATTTGTATCTATTAACTTTCCACAAATACAGTGTCAAGCTCTGGAATGAGTCTTGAGATGTGAAGGTATTCAAATTTAGAACTTAACCATATCTGATGTATCCTCACTATTCTTTTGGCTTCTCTCTTGTTGTAAAGGTAATATTCATGATGGAACTGTCAGAAAGGGGAAGAATTTTCTCAGCTGATGTTTGATTATAAATGCAACCAAGCACCCTGTTTTCTTACACATGGGAAAATGCTCAATTAACAATGCAACTGCAGTGAACTCAGAATGCCCAGCTAGGTGGTCAAAAAATGCACAGTCTTACTAAATGGCACATCTGCAAACCTCTAGGAGTCTCACTTTCTTATTAATAAAAACAAGAACAAAACAAAATAATTTACATCCTTATGGCACCATACTATTTCTAAGACATCACAAGTGCAATGCTGTTTTATTCTTATTATTATTAGAATGACTTTTTGTTACAGTTTGTGAAATTTGGTGGCTGGGAAAACTGATTTGAACCATGCATAATTTTTTTAGGCTCTTTAACAATTTTGTTAGGTTACATTATTATGGTAATGAACCTGTACTAAAGAGACGGCCAACTTGGGAAGGGGGATGTTATGTAAAGAGCAACAGTCATTCTGAAGAAGAGGCTTTATTTCCTCACTTAGAAACACAATCAAGAACTCAAACTCAACAAAATGGGTGAAGGTGAGGAATACATCCCATGGGTGAGGGTGTTCTGGTTTTGAGACCCTGTAGAATGGAAAAAGGTGACCGAAGCTAGCTAGGGATGATTATAAATCTAGTCTTAATGTGTTAGTTAGAATACGCTTATTAGTGACATTTTGGGTTCTTTGGTATCTGGTTAAAATATTTTTGACAGGGCCAGGCTACCCCAGTTGTGTCACCTATCTCCCAGAGACCAATAAATTAACAAAAAAGGGGGGAAAATGAAACTCCAAGGCAATTGTGCTTAGTGGTTTGAACGTTGTGCCACCAGGGGAGATCTCCAATGGCACTGTGTGTGTGTACACAATGCAAGGACTGTGGGTTTAAGAGAATTCTAACTTTTTTTTTTTTAGATTTTATTTATTTATTTGACAGAGACAGCCAGCGAGAGAGGGAACACAAGCAGGGGGAGTGGGAGAGGAAGAAGCAGGCTCCCAGCAGGGAGCCCGATGTGGGGTTCAATTCCAGGACCCTGGGATCAGACCCTGGGCCAAAGGCAGACGCTTAAGGACTGCGCCACCCAGGCGCCCCGAGAATCCTAACTTCTTCTTGGGCAAGTCATTTCTCTAATTTGGGCCACTATTTTTTTTTTTTTTTCCCATTTGTGAATGAAATAAATGGACTATTCTGATAATGCTAAACTTTTACTTTCAACATTAAAACTTGAACCACAGGTAGAATTCCAAAACAGAAACTAGATGAAAATCATGGGTGAGATTCATGAATCCTGACTTACATGTTAAAGAAACAAGCCACAACAATTTTTAAGGCCAGTTCTAATGTATTCAAGAAACAGATAATCCTTTATATATATATTTATTCCAAAAATGTAGAGAGGGAAGATTACCAAAAGTATTTTATGAAACTAGTAGGGCGTTGATATTAAAACCATAGAAGGAGAACATGGGAAAGGAATACTATGGGCAAATAATTTGAGCATAACTACAGAAATTCTAAATATCAACCACCATATTACTATATTACTACATGTATATATGTGTTTTATATATGCTTATATACATATACACACAAAATATACTATTTATATTGGGTTTTTTTTTCAGATTTTATTTATTTGACAGAGCACAAGCAGGGGGAGCAGCAGGCAGAGGGAGAAGCAGAGTCCCTGCTGAGCAGAGAGCCTGAGGACAGGGGGATCATGACCTGAGCCTAAGGCAGACACTTAACTGACTGAGCCACCAGGTGCACTATGGTCTATATTGTTAAAAAAGAAAGCCACAGACCCAAGATAGAGTCACTTGGCTCCCTAATTGCAGTTTCAAACTCTCTGGAAGTGGAATTTTGTGGTCCAGCACTAATAAGGTAATTTGTCACAACAGCTCCCCATCACTCAAAGGAAGCTGAGGTAATTTACCTAACAAGACCTCTACCTTTCCCCTAAGGGAAGGTGACCTTGCCTGAAACAATCCTTTTTCATTTGCTATAATGTCTGGTCCCACCCTCCTTATAGAAACCTTCCATACTGTACAACTCCTAAAGCTCCCCTCTACTTGCTGGATGGGATGCTGCCCAATTCATGAATCACATAAGGCCAATCACATCTGCAAATTTACTAGGCTAAATTTTGTTTAAGGATATCCAGATAAAAAACCGTTAGTTAATACTTAATTAGTGACCTTGAGAGTGAGGGAAGCAGGCTTTCTCATCCTTGGTGGTGGTAGTATAAATTGGTACTATCTATGGAGCAAGATTTGTGAATATGTAATTCTAAATGCATTACCCTTTCAGTTTTTCTCTTTTTCTATAATCATGCATATGTTGATTATGAAGGGGTACAGCATGAGATGCCTCAGAATGTGCCACTTTGGCATAAAGATTACTTTCAGTTAAAAGGAATCAAAACCCAGCAGATGCAGTAAAAGCTCTCTGCCTCTCCCATAACTGCCTAAATTTACATTGGAAAGGAGAGCCTGTGCCAGGAAGAGAGCTATTAACAGGCGCCCCTTTACCTAAGGGACTTATCTACATAATTGCCCAAACTTTGTTTTTCCAAACAGTTCCTTTCACCTTTTTGCTACCTGTCTTTCTCCCTTTTGTGTCCTCAGGCCCCTCCCCTCTCCAGAGCTCCCGTAAGCTTCCTGTGGCTCATTTGTCTTTGCAATCTTGTGTCTGTGTGGATTCCTCCTAAGTATGCCTATTAAATTTGATTTTCTCCTGCTAATATGTCTCCTATCAATTGGATTCTAAGTCAAGCTAGAAGGACCGCAGGGCAGAGGAAGGTCTTCTTCCCCCCAGATTATGTATGAATAATCATATCCATTGCAGTGTTACCTGCCATAGCACAAGACTGAAAACACACTAAATGTCCTTCTGAAAAACAATGGTCAAGTAAATCATATTGTATCTAATAGAATTCTACAAAACTGGTAAAATGAATCAAAGAAAAATTAGATGCACAGATATGAAAAAAAATTCTCTATATATTGTTAACTGAAAGCAAAATGCATTACCATAGAGGGTACAGATGTAATTCTTTGTGTAAAAAAATTTCCATTAGTTACACTTGAAAACAGACTATCTTTGAAAATAAAATTATTAATACTGTTTGTTTCCTGGGAGAAGACCTGTGTAGTTAGAGAAAGGAGATGGAGCATCATGCCTTTATATTTTCTGCATTTCTGATGCTTTGACATCAGGACCTTGAAAACCGTGCAGGGATTGCAATCCCTTAAAGGGCTAGCCCATTTCTAGAGATAGTAAAGGACTCACCTTAGAGCGGTCCTTTCATATGTAAACCAACCAAGCCAGAAGTGTACCCTAATCATCTACTTTATCAGACTTTTAAATTCTGGATCGATATCCCTCTGTTCTAATTACCTCAGTACAAAGTACCATGCAACTAGGGATAACCCCTTTGCTCCAGAACCCCCTGACATTATGCAAACTAGCCATACCTTGTGTCTCCTGTTCTTTCCTGTTGAAACCACATTAAAAGCTCTTGTCCATCTGTTCCCCTCATTCTCTTTGCCCTCTGGCCACTCCTGGTGCTTCCCGATGTGGCCCTGTGAGAAGTAACATGGCCTCCTCTTGAGTAACAAACTATCATTTTTTTTAAAGATTTTATTTATTTATTTGACAGAGATAGAGACAACCAGCGAGAGAGGGAACACAAGCAGGGGGAGTGGGAGAGGAAGAAGCAGGCTCATAGCGGAGGAGCCTGATGTGGGGCTCGATCCCATAACACCGGGATCACGCCCTGAGCCGAAGGCAGATGCTTAACCGCTGTGCCACCCAGGCGCTCCACAAACTATCATTTTAATGTCCATATTCTCCTGATCTGTTGGCCTTACAAGACTTCAGTAATAAAACCTGCATTGTAAAGCAGCGTAGGTGTTGGGGAACATCATCAAAAAGATGTGACCACTGATAGACCTGGAAGCTGGACCTAGGCAATCAGAGGCTCTTCACTCCCTCCCCTGTGCTCGTAACGTGGGTTCTGCTGGCCTTTCCAGTTCCCAGAGCCTGCTCCAAGGACACAGCCTTGAGATGGTGATATGTTGTTGAAAGCACTACATGGTATATGCGACTAAGCCCAGTCAGGGCTTCTTTTATAAACTTCTAAGATTTGGAGGGCAAGTATGGGGATCCATTTCATCTTTTGCTGCCCAAGGTAAGCCTCCTATGTAAGTTCCCTTTGCTATTATTCAACTTACCACCTGCCAACCTGGAATGGCTTGCCTCTTTCTTCAGTCTCCCCCTGCCCTATGAGTACAGGGACCAGTTTCAGATTACACCTGGGAAGTCCCAGGATGGTTACAAACCAATATTAGGAGGGAATTTTTTTTTATTGCATGTTTTTAATAACTTTTGTTATTTTACCATTTGTAGATATTCTTTAGAATACTTCATAAGAGCTAAATGTCATGATTTAATCTCAGCAATTTTGCAATGTATTAACAGTAGGCAAAATCCCAAAACAAATATTACTGAACAGTAAAAAATGTAATGTGAAAAGTAAAAAATGAATTTCCGGCAAATCCAGTATATAATGTTGAACTGACTATATGCTGTTATCTATTATCCAAGAAATAAATGTGCCCTTGTCAATGAAAGTTAAAAGCAGCTTTACTGGGGAAAACTTGCAAATGTGAACAGAGAACACAGAAAATCTGAACAAATGGAGACATAATGTTCATATATGTGTCGATCCAATGTGGCAAAGCATCCAGTTTTCCCAAGATTAATCCAGAATTCAATGCAATTTCAATTAGAATTCCTACCCAGTTGCTCCTAGCATTTATAACAGTATAAAAGTTGAAGACAGCTAAGTCATTTTTTAAAGCTAAGTTATTTTTATTTATTTTATTTATCTTTTAAAGATTTTATTGATTTATTTGAGAAAGAGAGAGAGAGCAAGGGGAGAGGCAGAGGGAGAGAGAAAGGGAGAAGCAGACTCTCCACTGAGCAGGGAGCCTGATGCAGGGCTTAATCCCAGGCCCCCGGGATCATGACCTGAGCTGAAGGCAGATGCTTAACCGACTGAGCCAGATGCCCCTTAGCTAAGTCATTTTTAAAGAAAATAAAGAAAAGAACTCAGCTATGGACATCTGGAGTTCTAACAAAGCTAGAATAGTTAAAATGGTGTGGTGTAGACATAAGGATGGACAAATAAAATGATGAAACTAAAGAAGGAACCCAGAAAAAGACCTGTGTGTTTTAGGGAACTTGTATATGAAAGCTGTAGTATTACAAATCAGCAAGAAAAGATGAACTGTAGTAAAATAACAATATGGGACATAAGGTAAAATTAGATCTCTCACATTATTCACAGATACATTCTTTATGTCTATATATGGAGTTACAGGCACCAATCATAATTAAAACTTTTAAACTTTTGGAAGAAATCATTAGTGAATATTTTGATGATACTGGAATGGCACAAACAATAAGGAAAAAGAATTCTGCCTTACTGGGCCACTTTCCACCTAATCCCCAAGATAACCTACAGAGCCCTTAGCGGTCAAAAGAGCACAAGCACTGGATGATAATACTTTAATGCAAAGATTCATCAGATTTCTACAAAATTCCATGAGGAAGAGAGGACATTATTTTCCACATTTTACAGGTGAGTAACCAAGGCAGAGAAAGGAGATTAGTATTTGTCCAAGGCCATACATAGCTCATAGTGAGGGAAATAAAGAATTCAATAGTTATGAATCTTAGAAATACACCCCATATTAAGGATGTAGAAAAAGTGTCAACCCTCATACATTCTAGTACTGGATAGCACTAGAATTATGATCTAGGTTTGAGAGTAGATTTCATTTTAAAACACACATTTTAAAAATCATACTATTTTGTTTCTGAAAGATCATTTGGAATAAAATAGCACTGTAACTTCATTGAACAAACAACAATTTTGAACTTGATAGCATCAGCATAATATGCCTCATAACAGCATTGTTAAGAGCTATAGAACCACAAGGGAAATCTTCAAAGCACAATTAGCTCTAATAATTTATTATAATAAAATGAGATTTGGATCATGCTAAAATTCACCAGTTGCAAGCTATCCTCTGTGTTTTAGCATTTTTCTCCCTTTGAACAGGAAATGTATTCAAAGATATCACAAATAACCCTCATTAAAGAATGGGATGAAAGAAACTTTTACAACTGTTAGAACACACTGGCCCTCCTATATTGATTTCCCCTTTAAATAGGACCAGAGTGGTTCAATCACAAAAACCCATCAACTGGCTGGTTAAGTGCTGTGAGAAGCATTTTTATACCAAATAGTCCAGTCAAAATTAATCTTTCCTAACTTGGTAACTCTATTAGAGTGAGGTCTTAAATTAGAGTATTATGTTAAAAAAAAAATCTAGCTTATAGACTGGATTGTGAGCTCCTTGAGGGAGGAGGTTTGTTTTCTTAATCACTTTTCAGATTTCACATAACTGCTCGAAGCTCTGATACAAGTTCAAAAAATATAAATTGTTGGGGTGCCTGAGTGGCTCAGTCGTTAAGCATCTGCCTTCAGCTCAGGGCATGATCCCAGCGTTCTGGGATGGAGCCCCACATCGGGCTCCTCCGCTGGGAGCCAGCTTCTTCCTCTCCCACTCCCCCTGCTGTGTTCCCTCTTTCGCTGGCTGTCTGTCAAATAAATAAATAAAGTCTTAAAAAAAATATATATATATATATAAATTGTTTGCCTAAATTCATAATAAAGACAAACATTTTGGGATATAGCTATCTCAAGGTGTTTCTCTTTTGTCTTTTTTCTTTAAACTTCTGACTGTTCAGCACAATGATATTCTGTTACTTATTTTTAAAATCTAACACAAAACTGTACTATTGATGTAAACACCAAGGATAGTCCAAGGCCCAGATTAGATTATGCTCTATCATGTAATTTTCATGACAACCTATGAGGTAGATCTTATTTTTCATGTTTAGGTGAGAAAACAGAAATTCAGGTAGGTTAAGTAGTGAATTACCTAATTAATACGGATAGTAGGAGTTAGGCTGATACTGAAACCTTTCCTTTATGTTTCAGTGATGATCATCGTGCCTCACAGTAGGTTCTCAGGAATACAGTTATGTTTCCTTTATTGTATATCTGATAGAGTATTTTAAATTTTAAAAAGGCAAAAATACTGACTTCCCGAGCTATGAGTTTCTCGACATTTTTCACCTTAAGCTTCATGCATTGTTGCCTCCTGAACTCTTAAAGCTTATTTTTGTTATTGTCTTTAGTGGCTTCAAGCACCACAGGTATCATCATAGGTCAAAGAAAAAACAAACAAACAAACAACACTTCCTCTTTCTCTGGTTAATCAAACTCTCTAATTGTTCCAAGAACTGCCCCTTCTCATCATGTTTATTCTCAAAATCACTGCCAATCAGTGTTGTGAAATTAAATATTCTAATTATGAAAAATGAAAGTGAACATGCATTCGACTATTATATATTCAGTATATTCTTATACAATGTATTTTGTTTGTTTTGGCTTCAGGAAAACCTATTTGGATGAGCAAACTAATAAATTCTATTTGTTCTGAAATAGGATTCAAATACAGTGCAACTTTATTCTTATTCTTTGAAATTCTAAAAGAGCAGATGAATTAAAATACATGATTCTTAAAAGGTAAGACTAAAGGACTATTCACTTACTAAAGATCAGATTGTTCAACTCTATACATGTATATGTGTATATATACCTCCAAATATAAAACTCAATTATAACATATAACATATTAACTCATATTTTACATATATATCAACTCAAATATATAGGGAGAGTATATAAAGGTAAATCTTATATATTTTTGGTATTAAGGCTTTTCAGTTAAGCTATATTTCAACTGTTAAAAAGTATAATTTGCCTATTCTTGGAGAAAAACTTCCTTTCTAGGAATAATTTTCCTTCAATATGTAGTCAAATCTGGAATTTAGAAATTAAATTTGGCCCCCCCAAAAAGACAAAGAAAGATGAAATGGAACACTTAAAAATATAATTACATTCATTCTACTAAGTTTCTATAATTTTTCTTTTTAAAGATTTTATTTATTTGTCAGAGAGGGGGTTGGGGGGATGGCAGAGGAGAGAGAGAAGCAGAGTCTTTTCTGGGCAAGGAGCCTGATGTGGGACTCGGTCCCAGGCCCCCGGGATTATGACCTGAGTGGAAGGAAGACGCTTAACCGACTGAGCCACCCGGGCATCCCTCCATATATGTTTTTTCGAAAGCAATTATCCATTTGTTCGCTATGTGCTTCTTTACAATTATTCATTTCTAAATAAGAAGAAAAGTCCCAGTAGTTTATTTTTGCTTTTGTTTCCCTTGCCTCAGGAGACATATCTAGAAGGAAGTTGCTGTGGCTAATGTCAAAGAGGTTACTCTATGTTTTCCTTTAGGATTTTTATGGTTTCGGGTGTCACATTTAGGTGTTCAATCCATTTTGAATTTATTTTTGTGTCTGGTGTAAAAACATGGTCCAGTTTCATTCTTTGTCAAGTTGCTGACCAGTTTTCCCAACACCATTTGTTGAAGAGAAAATCTTTTCCCCACTGGATATTCTTTTCTGCTTTGTCAAGGATTAATTTCCCATGCAGCTGTGGGTTCATTTCTGAGTTTTTTTATTCTGTTCTCTTGATCTATGTGTCGGTTTTTGTGCCAATACCATACTGTGTTGATCACTACCACTTTGTAATAAATTTGAAGTCCAGAATTGTGATGCCTCCAGCTTTGCTTTTTCAACGTTACTTTGGCTATTCAGGGTCTTCTGTGGTTCCATACAAAATAAAAAGCTTCTACACAGTGAAGAAAACATCAACAAATCTAAAAGGCAACCTACGGAATGGGGGAAGATATTTGCAAATCACATATCTGATAAAGGGTTAGTATCCAAAATATATAAAGAACTTGTAAAACTCAACACCAAAAAAAAAAAAAAAAAAAAGAATAATTAAAATATTGACAGAAGACCTAAATATACATTTTTCTAAAGACTTACAGATGGCCAACAGACCCACGAAATGATGTTCAATATCACTCATCATCAGGGAAATGTAAATCAAAACCACAATGAGTTATCACCTCACACCTGTCAGAATGGGTAAAATCAAAAGCACAAGAAACAGCAGGTGTTGTCAAGGATGTGGAGAAAGGGGAACCCTCTTACGCTGTTGGTGGGAATGCAACCTGGTGCAGCCACTGTGGAAAACAGTATGGAGATTCCTCAAAAAGTTAAAAACAGAACTGCACTATGATCCAGTGATTGTAGTACCAGGTATTTACCCTAAGGATACCAAAATACTAATTCAAAGGGATACGTGAATCCCTAAGTTTATAGCAGCAATGTCTTCAAGAGCCAAATTACGTAAAGAGCACAAGTATCCATCGACTGATGACTGGATAAAGAAGAAGTGGTATACGTATACAATGGAATATTACTCAGCCACAAAAAAGAATGAAATCTTGCCATTTGCAATGACATGGATGAAGCAAGAGTATCATTCTAAGAGGAATAAGTCAGCCAGAGGAAGACAAATACCTTAAGATTTCACTCATATGTGGAATTTAAGAAACAAAACAAATGAGCAAAGGGGGGAAAAGAGGGGCAAACCAAGAAACAGGCTCTTAACTATAGAGAACTGTTGGTTACCAGGGGTGGGTGGGGGTATGGGTTAAACAGGTGATGGGGATTAAGGAATGTACTTGTGATGAGCACTGGGTATTGTATGGAAATGCTGAGTCACTATACTGTACACTTGAAACTAGTATAGTAACTGGAATTTAAATAAAAACTTTAAAACAATAAAAAAAAATAGGAGCACTTGAGTGGCACAGTTGGTTCAGCATCCAACTCTTGGTTTCAGCTCAGGTCATGATACCAAGGTCCTGGGATCTCACCTCACATCAGGCTCTGTGCTCAATGTGTAATCTGCCTAAGATTCTCATTCCTTCTCCCTTTGTCCCTCCCACTCATGCTGTCCAGTCTCTTTAAAAGAAATAAAATCTTCAAAAAATAAAAAAAAATGAAAAGTGCAGTTCTTATCCCAAAGGTAATTTCTCGAATTTTTGGTGCACTCAGCACTTAGGGAGAAAATTTCCTCAAAATGAATTTGTATGCTTTGTTCCATTTTATTTCAGTGGCTTTCAAGTGTTCCTGTTTCAAAGTTCTCTCATTAAAAAATATTATTTGATACAGGAATGTTAAAATTTTAACAAAATTAGAAGCTTTTCTGTAAATTATTTTAGAAAATGGTATTTGGATACTTTAAATTTTTTTTTATTTCAAAAATTGCTTATTTCAGTTGGCAAAGGACTTTTACATGTATTATCTTTTCGTAGTCTCATAATAACTCTGTAGAACTTATCATGTTCATTTTAAAGATGATGCCATATAAACTGAACAGTGAAGAGTTTTGCCCATAATGCTACTAACTGGCAAGCCTAGAATGGTCTTTAATCAATTAACTTGATTAAATCAACACCATTTTGCCTACCACTTACTATATGTACTTTTGGATATGGTGAACTTCAACTCATCTAGCCTCCCCATTTTACAGCAAACAATAGAGGGGCTGAACCTATTCCTAGCTGATAGGGATTGGAACTGGATGGGTCTTTGCCATTAACAAAATCCCATTTCCTTCACAATTGTTAGCATTTCAGGGAAGGACTTCGAAGTCTGGCTGCTGTCAGTTAACACCCACAATAACGGGCTCAGGAGTAGCCACTACCTAGGCTTTTCAATCATGTTTAAAGCCATGCAGTTTTCATTTGATGTTTCAGGAAGATATTCTTGCAATCTCTCTGAATATAAATAAATGTTGCAGGATTTCTTTTCCTTTGGTGCCTGCGGTTCTTGGTCATGATGCTTGGAAGAAGAGGCGGACCAGAGGAAGAGTGGTAAGCAAAGCAAAGTTTTTTGAGTGACAGTACAAAGCTTCCAAGGAGGGAGGGGACCCGAGAAAGTTGCCACCACAGCTTCTAAGTGTATGGGTTTTTATGGGCTTGTTGGCAGGCTGTTTTAATCTGATTAGCCTTCCACATGACTGTCACCCAATCAGGTTTTTGTCATCTACCTATCACATGGGAAAGGGTGGAGGGCACCTTCCAGGGTGGTATAAAATCCTTTTAAGGGGGGGGGGGGGCGCCTAGGTGGCTCAGTAGTTAAGCGTCTGCCTTCAGCTCAGGGTGTGATTCCAGGGTCCTGGGATCGAGCCCCGCATCAGGCTCCCTGCTCCACAGGGAGTGCTGGGAGCCTGCTTCTTCCTCTCCCACTCCCCCTGCTTGTGTTCCCTCTCTCACTGGCTCTCCCTCTCTCTCTGTCAATAAATAAATAAAGTCTTTTTAAAAAAAAAACAAAAAAATAAAATTATTTTTAAAAAAATCCTTTTAAGGGTGGTTTCCTCTTAGGGTGGGGCCCCTCATCCATGCCTGCCTTTCTTCCAACTATCCTCCATTAAAAACAGAAGCATGTTGTTTCCGATCTGATGTTAGCCATTAGTGGAAATAAAAGAGGGGAAACGGACACTTGCAGGCAAAAGGAACATAAGGAGGAAACTGGGTCCTTGCAAATCATGAGTTAAAGGAGTCAGATCAAACTAATGCTGATGGTCACCATACTTCTAAATTTGCAAGTCACTTTGGGTAGTTAAATCCCTCCTTTGTTGAAGCCATATTCTCTTGGATTTCTTTTTACTTACAACTTAAAGAGATAGGTTAATACTAATTTTTATCTCCTCGGCTTTAAAAAAAGTGATTTTTTTTTTAATGAAAAGTCAAGTGAAACATGGTCTAATTTATAAGAAGATGATTTTTAATCTATAAAGAGATATTTGATGTTTTATTGGCTTTAACAATATCTTGTTGATTTTTTTTCCTTCTGACTCTGCAGTACAAGACACGCTAAACAGTTTTTCTCAAATGAGATTGTTGTAGATGGTGATGAGATTCCTGAATGCCCTTTCTGCTGTGATTAGGGAGCAGAGATAGGCAGGATCTCTGCTCCTGCCAATCACTCTCACTGATGATGGCTGAAAGCACCTTTGTCTCAAGGCAATTGCCAGCCTGAAATTGCCACTCCAAACTGAGGACACTTGTTTGGATTAATGACAAAATGTGTGAGGCTGGTTAAATGCATGCATGCTTATATTTAGAAGAAAATCCATCCATGAATGAGCTTTGCTGGGCTGGACAAAATGAATAAGTGAAGTAGGCAGCTGAGGCCATAACCCACTTCACCAACAGGTTAGAGGTAGTCAAATAAAGGCAGAAGTGACTTGTGTTTGGGGGCACCTGGGTGGCTCAGTCGGTTAAGCATCTGTCTCTTGGTTTTGGTTCAGGTCATGTTCTCAGGATCCTGAGACTGAGGCCCTTTTGGGGCTCCACGCTCTGCATGGAGTCTGCTTAAGATTCTTTATTTTCCCTCACCCTCTGCCCCTCTCCCCATTTGTCTGCATGCATGCTCTCTCTCTCAAATAAATAAAATCTTTAAAAAAAAAAAAAATGACTTGTGTTTGAAACGGAGTCCCTAAACCTATCCACGTAAACTTGAAACTAGAAACCTCAAAATGTCAGATTACAGGGAGAAATCTGGATATTTAAATTAATACATGATAGGTTTCCGGGAATTGAGTAAAACAGGTGGTCTTATCTCAGCCGTGATGCTCATGACTCAGCATACCATCTGAATACAGGGGAGGTGTAATAAGCTCAAGAGGTAAGGTTTGAGAAAATCTGGAAGATCCGTATGTAAGCCCAAACAATGTCATTTAAGGACTTCAGGTCCCCTCCTTCCCACTAAATATCTCATGGTCAATTTTAATACATAAGACTATGTTTTGTACATTAGATACCCAGGTCCACTCATTCTCCTCCATCATTTTCTCCCCCTCCATCATTCTTTAGCAAGAGTGTTTTCTGAAGCAGGCATTCCCCTTGACTAGTTTTTAAGTTGTTGTTGCTGCTTTGGATCAGATGAGTGTGGAAGCTGTTGAGTAAACGTTGGTCAGGGGTATTGTGTTATCATTATGTCCAGAGGTACCTGGGATATTTTTTCAGCTTTTAAAAGTTTCATACAGCATAATTCACTCTTAAATGTATAGTTCTTTGAATTTACACAAACATATATGGTTACATAACCACAACTAACAAGATATAGAACGTTCCATCACCCCAAAAAATTCCCTAATGCTTCCTCTTTTTAGCCAATTCCTCATGCCCACATCTAACCAGGACGCCACTAATCGAATTACTGTGCTTACAATTTTGCCTCTCTAAAAATTCATATGAATGGACACACATGGTGTGAAGCTTTTTGAATCTGGCTTTTCACTGTCTGAGATCCATACAGGTTACTGCATACGTCAGTTTACTAGTTTTGATTGCTGATACTTCAAATAGTTCAAACATTCCACTGTATTGATGGATCACATTTTGTTTATCCATTCACCAACATAATGGCATTTGTCAAGTTTCCAGTTTGGGTGATAATGATAGAACTGCTATAGACACTGAATAAACTTTCATATATATTTTTTGTATGAACGTAAGGTTTCAATTTTATTAGGTAAATACCTCAGAATGAGATTGCTTGGAAGTGTGGCAAGCATATGTCAAACTGCATAACTACCAAACTGTTTTCTAGAAGAGCTGTAACCATGTTTCATTCCCAGCATCAACATAGAAAAGAGTTCCAGATGCTATGTGTCCTTGTCAACACTTGTCAGTTTTTGTTTTGTGTTTTTTAACCATTCTAATACATATGTAGTAGTATCTTTTCATGTGTTTATTTGCCATCTGTATAGCTTCTTCGAAGTATGTAGTCAAATCTTCAGATTTGGTTGTTTGTTTTCTTGTCATTGAGTTTTGAGGGTTCTTTTTATACTTTGCATGCAAATCTGTGAGATGTTTGATTTATAGGTATTTCTCCCAGTCTCTTGCATGTCTGTGATTTTTTAAGTCTTTCAAAAATTAGAAGTGTTTGACAGTCAACTTACCAATTTATTTTTATTGTGATTTTGACCTTTTATCTAAGAGTTTTTTTGTCCAATGCCAAAAGGTTTATCCCATTTTTTTTAGAAATATTACATATTTTTACATTTATAATCCATTTTGAGTTAATATTTTATTAGGTACAAAATAAGGGTGGAGTTTTTTTTTTTTTTAATACACTTAAACATATTCAAATTTTCCAGCATCATTTGTTGAAAGACCCTTTTTTGAAAGATCATTCTTTTTCATGGAAGTTCTTTTGCACTTCTGTCAAAAATCATTATTTGATTTGAGTGGTTCTATTTATATACTTTGTTCCATTTATCTATGTTTTTTATTTTGCCAACATTACATTGTATTGATAACTTTAGCATTATGAAAAGCCTTAAAGACAGTGTGAATCTTCTGGGTTTTTTTCCAAATTTATTTTGTCCCTTGTCATTCAATTCCTTTTACACTAAGTTTTGAATTAGGTTGTTGATATCTACAAAAGTTTGATGGGCATTTGATAAGTATTGGTCTATAGATTTGAGGAGAAATTATGTCAACAATATCATGTCTTCTAATCAATGAAGACAGTGTATCTCTTTATTAGTCTATTGCTCCTTTGGTGTGTCTAATCCAAGTTTCTGTTTTTCACCAATTGTTAAGTATATAGAAAGGAAATTGGATTTATATACTCACTTGTGTCCTGTGACTTTCATGACCTCAGCTATTATAAATTAACTTCCAATCTTTACAGTTACCAATTATTTTCTTGCCTTAAGGCCTCCAATGCCCTCATTGTGAACTAAGTCTCTATCCCCACTCCTAGAATCTGCAGTCTGTCACTACTTGACCAATAGAATGTGGTAAAACTGACACTAGGGCAGTTTCTGGGCCAACACCTTAAGAAATTGCTAACTTCTACTTCCTGTATTTTGGAATATTCGCTCTGGGACCTTGACTAAAATACTATGAAGAAGTCAACCCATGAAAAGGCCCAAGTATAAAGGAACCCATAACCATCACCAATTTGCCAGTCTTTTACATGAATCACCTTGGAACTGGATCTTCCAGGTCAGTTGCATCAATCCAACTGAGATAAACTGTCCCCACTGAGTCTAGCCCCAAATTCAGATTCATGAACACAAAATATTCTATTAACCCACATTTGAAGGAGGTTTTTTAATGTAGCAATAGTTAACTGAAATAGGTCACAAGCCTTCTCATTTGATCTCCACAGGATAAGCTTGTGGAGTCTTCAAAGAGTCTCCACTTTATTTTTTTTATTTTTTAAAAAGATTTTATTTATTTATTTGAGGGAGGGAGAGAGAGAAAGTGTGCACGCACACCAGCAGAGGGAGAGGGAGAAGCACTGAGCAGGGAGCCCAAAGAGGGACTCAATCCCAGTACCCAGGATCCTGACCTGAGCCGAAGGCAGACGCTTAACCCACTGAGCTACAGATTCTCCACTTTAAATGAAAAGTATTTGAATACTTGTATTATAAGTTAATATAAAAAGATCTACGGAAAATAGCATTACTTCTTTTAATGATACAAACACAACACCATTTGTGAGGGTACAAAAGCCAGTATTTGAAAAATGTTCACTAGTAGGTCATAATATGTATCCGTTACTTTAGGGATGGGGCAGGGCAATCTGGGAATAAAAAACATATCCCGTCTGCCACGTAGTTAATTATGAAATCAAATGTATCCCTTCTGTATCATCATAATGAAATACATCCTGATAATATTTCTGGGCTTAAAACAAACACATCTTGTGGATTTATTTATCCTTGGTAGACTTCAGAGCAGAGGAGGGTAAAGAAACACCTGCCTTTTTACAGGTGAATAATTCTCACTGCGTGGATTATATTTAAGGCTTTATTTACTACAACACTGCACTTTTAAGCAAAATCTCAAGAGAATACAGACTTTTCCACAATATCATTTGTTTTCTTAAGCCTCAGACTGCTGGAAGAAAAGCCTGATATCTCAGGCCAAAAATAAATTTGAAAGTCCTTGATATGTGCAAGCTTACAATTCCCTTGGTTTGGCTATAAAATGGTCAAGGTAGCAAACAATCAGCTTACTTGTAGGTAGGTAGTAAGGTGTCCCCCTTCTTTTTATTCCCCTTCATCCAAATACCAGGTTTTTTATGGCAAACTCCAGCCAACATTCTTTTCTGCCACCTTGAGGCATGTTGGGTATGGCCAATGCCTTAACACTGATATTCTCCTCACTACTGATCTAAAGAAGCTAGTGTATGTCCCTGTATAAGCCACAGCCCTGACCCACACTTAGCATTCAAATTCACTCTAAATTTGCCATCCTCAGCCAATGTTTCTGAAGCAGAACCACCAGGCCAGAAAGTAGTCATATCTGGAGTAGCCTTGTTAAGGACTCTTTCAGAATCAAAATCAGTGCAATATGACAGTGACCCTCCAAGATGGCCCCAAATATTCCTTGCCCCTGGTGTTCACATTTGTGCAGTCCTCCTCCCGCATTAAATCAAGGGTAGCTCTATGTCACCAATGCCAAATAGCAGAAATAATGTGTGTACTTCCCAAGACTAGACCAAATAAGTGCTAGTACTCTCTGCCTTTGTCTCTTAGACAACTTGTTCTGGGAGAAGCTAACCACCTCGCCCAGGTATGCTCAAGAGCCCCTTAGAAGACCTGAGCTGAAAGAGGAATGGAGGCCCCTAGAACTGAAAGTTAAGGTGTCTCAGGGCAAAGATCAAATTAAAGGTGTGGCTATATGCCAGATGTTACATAGTCTTATAGTACTCCAACCCTCACTGAGAGAAAACAGGATCATCAGAAGGCAAAAAGACAGGGGAAAAAAAATGAAACTAAGTTTCAGGTACTAAAGACCTTGTTAGACTAAAACTCTAGAGATTCATTTTGACTTCAGACCCTGGAGTCCCCAACTTCCTGTAAGCAATAAATAGGTCGAAAATACCACACCACCTTTAAGGAGGATATATATCCTAATATCTACTTCAGATATGGCAAGGTAGAGAAAAGAAATGGAAAAAAACTCTCATAGATTATAGTCAAAGGTCATGGAGAGAAATGGACAAAGGGACTCATTAGAGAAAGCAGAATCGGAGGCTAGTAATGCACTCTTACACACCCCCAGGATAAGAGGCCCTCTCATACATTTTTATAAAAACCTGAATTCCTGTATGTGCTAAAGTCCAGGTATCAAGTCAAGAACTTTTAATTATGTGACCCTGTTATAAGTAGAGAGCCCTTCCATGTAAGTAGCCTTGCTCAAAGCTATTACTTGCTACAGTTTCAAATTGCCTTAGAAGACTGCAGTTAAGGATATTGGTATTTCAATTAACGTAACCACTGACTGAATTGCATCTCTGGCAGACTGGGAAAATACATATTTTTATAAAACTAAATTTATTCTAAAATTCAAGGTTCATGAATTGTATTGAAGTTGTAGCAAATCAGGATATATTTGCTTTCATGGTTATGGCCAATCTAGAATAACTAATATTTGGATGAAAGAGTTGCCTTAACTAAGGCAGTATTTTCAATATTGGAAAAGGAATAGGAAAAAATCTGAAACTCACAGTTTATAGCTTTTGGGGAGTCATTTCTTTCGGATATATATTTAAATATTCAAAATGTTATACCTCTTCAGTTATGCTTTTCCTCCACAGAGAAAGGTCAAAGATGAGGTTTCCTCAAGCTGTTTTTTTTCCCCTCTACCTCAAAGTCTTAAAGTAATACTTTAAAAAAATACTTTTCTCCAAACTTTCTCTGCTGATTAAATACCTCCTTCTTTGGAGTCCAGAACCAAGTTTCATACATTCAATGTATAAAAAACATTACCTTAATGTGTCCATTCATATACCATTCTTCACTTAATTCAAAGACTCTTCTAGAGAACATGCCTAATATTTGGAAATGATCTCATTTTTCTGGTATCATAGTGTTTTTGCAATAGGTAAGGGATTTAAACTCTATCAACAGCTAACAAATGGCATAACTTTCATTATGTCATATGTAACTCTCTTTGCAAGTCAAGGGGGTTTAGGTATTATGTTTCCCATTTTACATAGGAGAAAACTGAGGCCTAGAACAAGTAAATGATTTATCCAAGATAACACAAGCATTTTAATTCCACTGTTTAGACTCAAAACCTTCAAATCTATTGCCTATATCATGCTGTTCCTCTTAATAGAAAGTCTGACATAGAAAATTAATCCACCATATTTGGACTCCCAGAACAGATTACTTTCTGCAATTGCACCAAAAATGGAATATCCCCATGCTCATAGTCTAGGACATATAATATTGGCACACAATTAAGGTGTCTGCTAAAAGCACTGCTACTACTAAAACCTGCTGATACTTGCAACAGCAAATATCTTCTACACTTTCCCCAAACACCTTCCCTTTCTTCTGTTGCTCTAAGGAACTCAGACAGTGCTTGGCCCTCTTCCAGATAATCCCCACTATGGTTTTTTACAGAGGCCAGGGCATTTACAAGCAAAGTTTGTATCAGAGGGATGCCTGGGTGGCTCAGTCAGTTAAGAGTCTTCCTTCAGGGGCGCCTGGGTGGCTCAGTTGTTAAGCGTCTGCCTTCGGCTCAGGGCGTGATCCCAGTGTTCTGGGATCAAGCCCCACATTGGGCTCCTCTTCTGGGAGCCTGCTTCTTCCTCTCCCACTCCCCCTGCTTGTGTTCCCTCTCTCGCTGGCTGTCTCTCTCTCTCTGTCAAATAAATAAATAGAATCTTAAAAAAAAAAAAAAAAAAGAGTCTTCCTTCAGCTCAGGTCATGATCCCAGGGTCCTGGGATCGAGTCCCACATCAGGCTCCTTGCTCAGTGGGCAGCCTGTTTCTCCCGGTCTGCTGCTCCCCCTACTTGTATGTTCTCTCTCTGATGAATAAAATCTTAAAAAAAAAAAAAAAAAAGTTTATATTAGATCCCTCTTTCTTTACTTCCTTCACTTTTAGGGAAAATGTTATGTTTAAGGAAAAAAAGTGTTATAAGTTAAAAAAAAAAGGTAGTGTGTTTAATTTGGGAAAATGAAAGACTAAGCTATTGTTAACTTTTTGGACTAAGTCATCTTAGGTTGATAAAATAGGGCTTACCATGAAGTGAGTGAAATTTTTTAAGTTTTCATCAGCTGGAACAGCTCTAGGCTGTCAGTAAAGAAAAAAAAAAAAAAAGCACGGTAATTAGTGGTATAATACATCCTTCCTCTCTGGCTAGAGTGCAATACAGCAAAGGTTATTGCTAAGCAAAGGAAAGTAGCAAATATGCAACATTGCTTAAAGTGTTTTATGCCATTTCAAGGAGTTGCTTGTTATATGTTGTGGAAAAAAAAATTCTCCTGTCCAGTGGGCACATCATCCAGCTCATTTCTGTGAATGTGTGAATAATTTATCAGTATGTTTTTTTGTCCCTGCTGATTGCAAGCTCCTCCTTAATTCGCGCTTTAAAAGAATAGTAGACATGGAACAAACTGATGACATTAAAATATATCTGATCCATACTCTCCAATGTCTACAACTCAGCTGTTTAAAACAACGTTGGGTCCATTTTGCTCTAAATGAATTGACAGGATAGAGTTAGTGGTCACAGAACACTAACAAAAAAAAGTCCTTCTGGGTGCCTGGGTAGCTCAGTAGGATAAGTGTCTGTCTGCTTTCAGCTCAGGTCATGATCCTAGGGTCCTGGGATCGAGCCCCGTGTCAGGCTCCCTGCTCAGCAGGGAATCTGCTTCTCCTTCTCCCTCTGTCCCTCCCCCCTGCTCGTGCTTGCTGTCTCTCAAATAAATAAACAAAATCTTAAAAATAAAAAAAAAAAGTCCTGCCAAACAGAATGAAAAGGGTGATTGGTCTTTCACATTGGTTATGCTTAGTTTTGGTGTCTAGAAGGCAGACATCACAAGCAGTGGCCCCTTATGTGGCTTAAGAGAAATTTATTTTTCTTTCATTAGTGACTATATGGGGAACAACCATTAAAAAGTTTTAGTAATGTGGGTGCCTGGGTGGCTCAGTGGGTTAAGTGTCTGACTCTTGGTTTCGGCTCAGGTCATGATTTCAGGATTGTAAGACTGAGCCCCACGTTGGGCTCTGCACGGGGCCTGGAGCCTACATAAGATTCTTTCTCTTCCTTTCTCTCTCTCTGACTCTGGGCCTCCCCACTCTCTCTAAAAAAAATAAAATAAAAAATAAAGTGTTTTAGTAATGAGCATAAACCTGACCCAAGTGGAGAATATCCTGAAGTAGCATATTCATCTGGGATTACTAAGGGTCCTGGAGGCAGGACAGTGGCACACAGTGTGTCTTAGTCCATTCAGGCTGCTTGAACAAAATACCACAGACTAGGTAATATATAAACAACAGACCTTTGTTTCTCAGAGTTCTGGAAGCTGGAAGTCCAAGACTGGTTTGCCTGTACAGTCTGGTTCTGTGTCTTGTTCTGCTTCCTGACCCCTAATCCATCTCATCACCCTGTCCTCACACAGTGAAAGGAGTGAGGGAGCTCTCTGAGGCCTCTTTTCATAAGGGCACTAATCCCATCCATGAGGGCTCCACCCTCATGACCTAATCATCTTCCAAAGGCCTTGCCTCCTAATGCCATCACATTGGGCATTTGGCTACAATATAAGAATTTTGGGAGGGCACAGTCAACCTACAGCACAGTGGAGTTAAAACCATTACAGGACCATAAACTCCCAGGTTTAAAAAGATAGTTTTCCAACTTCTAATTAAGAAGTATGACACTATACAATATTAGTTTCTTCACAACAATAATATATAGGTCATTGAGGAAAACAGAATTTTTATTCATTAATCCAAGACTCTGTGGAAGTTATTTCCATGCTCCCTTTAGTTCTCAACTTGAACACTTCCACACAGAAGACTTACTCTATCTGTGACTTGGTTTGGTCTCCTTGCCAGAAGACCTTCCTCTACCCCGTTATTATCACTGCTTTCATACTGATGGACTTCCCTACCCATCTGTAAGCATCCAGAGATCAGGGACCACAAATATTTGTTCATTACTCTACCCCTTGTTTCTAGTATAGCAGGAAGCGTAGGGGTAGGTGCTTATTAAAAAAATATACATATATGCAAATGATGACAAATTGTTAGAATGGAATTTTAAAATAAGGACAACGGAAGACGTTCCATCAGGACCAGGAAGGGAACACCACTAGGAGCTTTGATTTGCTGAGTAGAGAAGAAAGGCCAGGCAGATAGGATAGCATGTAAGCCAATGGAGGCCTGCAATCACAGCGAATGGTGGCACTTCAAGTAGTAGAGTATAGCTGAAGCGTAACATGTAAGGTGGAGGGCACCAAGATAGGATTTTAGACAGCTGATAGGAACCAGTTTTGGAAAAGCCTCCTATACCACCGAAGGAGTTTCCATTTATTACTTAGGAAGCATTGAACAATTATAATCAGAAGCGTGACAGGATCAAATTTTTATGTAAAGAAAAGCAGGTTTGCAATGGATTTAAGGGTACAAGCAATGGCAGCTACCACCTCCAGCTTCAATATGCAAACACCATTTGCCTAGGGTATCTGGACTGTGGAGTCAAACCAATTATCTCTCTCTGGTGAGATATGTGCACACAAAGGAAAGTTCATAATATTCCTGGAGCTCAGAACTGATCCAGGTTTCTTTGGTATTTTATCTAGAGTGCTTTGTCAATTTACAATTTTATATTGCTTTGCACATTTGAAATGTAAATTTAAGCCCATAAAATTCTTACGGCATATAGTGTGATTCTATCCATTGATCTGATTCATACTACCTTCCTGGAACTAAATTTTCCCTTCATGCATTTATCATAGAAATCTTTGAATAATATATTAGACCTGAGTGTAACCACTGTTGGAGCATTTAGTTTTAAGCAAGCAACAGGATAATCAGAAAGTTTAATTGTTTAAAACAGTATCTCTGTAATAAAACACGCCTAAGATATTTTCACTCTGGCACAGTAATAGAAATAAAAAAGGATGCTATGTATAAAAAGAACATGTGTTTGCTGGTTTTTGTGACAGCTCTTAAAATCCATGTCACGTTTAATTACCTGAAGAGAATATCTGGTAATCATGGCATCTTGTCGGAATGTAATTCACTCATGTGACATTGAACGTCTGATATATACAAGTCTCTCTTTCAACTACTGTAGAATCACAACAAAAAAACACACACTATCATAAAAGGGGCTAAGGGAAAAGAAATCACAATAAATATGGTAACTTTTGTAAAAATACACTGATTGCTGCGCGCAAATCCAGATAGTTTAGAAAAGGTCCTAAGAGGGGTAGCATTTATGCCAGGCTTAAGGCATGAAAAGGAAGTCATCAGACCCTAAGCAAAGGAAAACAGGAGTGGAGTTATGGAGATGGAGAAATGAAGGTCAGGTTAAGAGGCACAGAGTATGTGGGGAATGGGACAGGGCTGGGGTGGGGGTGGGGGGTGTATATTCTGAAGGATTTACAGTTACCAGAAGAGGAGACTGAAAAGTTAAGTCAGAGCTCAGTCATGAGGGGTCTTGGATACATTGCTTCGGGACAATTCTAGAGAGACTGAGAATCTAGGAGGCAGATAAAGGACAAAACTTGAGGTGAATTTTGACAAATTTTTAATATGGAGACTGGAGGCAGTAGGAGTAAAAATGACATTGTGAGCAAGCCCAGATAGCTATATAGATAGTGATGCTGTAATTCAAGACCTTGGGGAATTCATTCATAAGAACAGAGGAGGTGGGATAAGAAAGACCTTAGAGATGAAAAGGCTTACCAACCTTTATCTTAATGCCCTAGTCCATTCTATAAGCAAATGACCTGTTGAAGATAAGCAAGCAGTGCTAACTTACATGTATAACTTGAGTCTGGAAAAATGAGCAGATTTAAGTTTTACTCTAAGAATAAATGAATTTGCAAGCCAGCAAATCAGAGGTGGAGGAACTTTGGTAAGTCTTTTGGATATTGTTATAAAACAAGTAACTGCACAAAATTAGCATGACAAACACATGTGATATTTTCTCTTAATTATCAAAAATTCACAAACCAAATACAACATTAACATAATACAGACTGGTGATTATCTCTAGATTAGACAGAAAACTACTATTTGGACACTGTATTAATTAGCATTCCCTCTTACATGTGGCATTTGTAACTATTCATTGTCCCCAGTGTTATTAAAAAGTACACAGGCAGTACTCGATATTTGACAGATATGACTGAATCAATTTTCCCAGATGGGTTCTGCAAATTGTAGTAAATTCAAAACATTCTGACATCTAGAAACAGTTTTTCAAGGCAACCTGTACTTATGTTATCTATTTTTATAACTACATGATCATTCTAATAATAATTATAATAATATTATATTATAATAATATTATAATTAAAGTCCCAAAAATGAATCTTTAAAATTTCTATTTAATATTATACTTTCAAGTATAACATAAGCTGAACTCAGTTCCAACCCTGGAGTGCTCAAGAAGTATTTTGGTTGATGTGGTCATAGGACTTGATGGGTCTGGCATTGTCCATTCTTGGTTACAATCTAGGTGATCTCAAAAAGCACACAACCCAAGAATCCAATCCACTCAGACGGTGCAACTGAATTATAGGCATGAACACTCATGACCCTTCACTCACACCTGGAGGACTGGGTTGTTCTAACCACACAGAATTCTTCCATTGTTGGGAAATCTGAGGTCATGATATGTACCGCCTGATAATTCTGAGTTAAGAGGCTGTGAAATGTAGTAGAAAGAAAAAATTTGGTCACTGAAGACTTGAGTTTGCTTATATCTGGGCTCTGTCACTTGCCAGATTATCATTCAAGATACTAAGAAGTATTTACTCAAGAAGTATTTCCTGAGTGCCTACTATGTGTGCCAAGCACTGTTAGTCTCTGTACATGTAGCGATATATCATATTCTTTTCCCTCAAGTTTATGTTCTCATGGGAAAACTAGACAAGTTTAATAAAATGACAGTTGCCATGAATAAAAAATATGGCACGGGTCCATACAGTGGAGGAAGTTAAACAAGCAGCAGGAGGGAGTACAAATATGTCTGCCCAAGAATGTGTTTCCTTGGGCCTAAGCAGATACCACTGGACATAAAAGCAGAATGATGGGAAGTCAATTAAATGAAATAATCTGATGTGTTTTCTTTTCCCTCTTATAAAGTTAGTATTACATAATTTGTAAACTAGCTCTGCAGATTAGCAAAAATAGAATATGGGAAGGAAGTCTCATGGTGGTTAGTACATTTTAGGACTTAATAGGATGATGTTTGCATTAGAGGTTGATGATAGTAGTACTATTATTGTATAAAAACAGATCTTAAAAAGGGGTATTAGAAGAAGTTCAAAGGAGCAGTTTTTCTGAACTCCTTTTCCAGAATTTTGGTCTTTTAATAGAGTTTACCTGTTTGGAATCTACCTTTCTTAGCATATTCTCATGCAAAGAGCTAACTAATGGCTATAAATTCAAGGACTTTTAACCAACCAAGCCCTGGATTGTTCTGGCTCTGTTAAATGGGACCTATGTTCTAGAATTACCCTTATTTTTTTTTTTAAGATTTTATTCATTCATTTGACAGAGAGACAGCCAGCCAGCGAGAGAGGGAACATAAGCAGGGGGAGTGGGAGTGGAGGAAGCAGGCCCCCAGCGGAAGAGCCCAACATCGGGCTTGATCCCAGAACTCCAGGATCACACCTTGAGCGGAAGGCAGATGCCTAACGACTGAGCCACCCAGGCGCCCCTAGAATTACCCTTATTATTGAAGCCTAAGAGATCATTAGTGCCGCCAAACAATTACTGGCCTCTCAGTGGCCAACCTTAAATACAGAGTATCTCCTCTTTATCTGCAGTTCATTCGTTTTGTTGTCTGTAGTAAATTTTTAAGTTCAAAGGGAAGTCTAGGGTAGAACACATGCTTGAGGTTACTTGAATATCCAATAAAATGGAAGAGCTAAGAAAATTATAGGAATTCAGGATGGGAAACAAAGGTAAAACAGAGTTCAGGGGTTCAAAACAGTATGTGTTTGCCCCGTACTGTATACAATAATGAAGTTATGTTTAAATAAGATTTACAAAGAGCTTCAATATAATTAAGAAAACTAAAAGGTGTCATTCTAATTAATTTTAATATTTTTCTGTAATAACCTGTTGGTCCTCTATTTTGGAGTCTGAACTGAATTACTCAAGAGAACTGTGGCTAAGTTTGGCCAGGAGCAGGCCTCCATTGCAGAACACGACCCCAACAGAATGTACTCTTTCCTTATATACCAGGAACATATTTTCCAAGAATATAATTTTAAGGAATGCCAGATGAGTTCACCTGCCATGCAGATGTTTCAAGGCTCAAAACCTAACTCTGGAGTTTGCTTTTTTTTTTTTTTAATTTTGAGGTAAACTAAGGGTAAAGATGTCTGGTCCTGGTGAAACTCAGATAAGGCAGTTATCTGCTTAGGTTTTGACAGAAGCAGTCAATGACTCCTTTTTATCTGCAGAGTCTTCATTATTGCTTATTCCCTGCTGTAAGAACAGTACCTGGCACCTAAAAGGCAATCAGAACATTGAGTGTGAAGTGGGTAGGACACAAATAGGAATGGAATTCAAGTACGGTAGTGTTATGCAAACAAAAAGATGGTTTATGTGACTATGAATGCATAATTTTTTAAACACAGTTTAGAAAAAGCTCTTTTGAATCAATTCATTTAGAAATTACCCCAATTCTTATCTTTTTCATGCCTGTAATAAAATTATTTTAAAATCTGGAATAAAATTACTGACCTAAGTTACATGAAACTACAGCATCTCCAGTTTTGAATAGCATCTTCAAAATTCTCTGCCTAGAGCCTAGCCTTCCCTGCTTCGCACAGACATTCATGCCCTTTTATTTTAATTTCACATTTCCTCATATTAGTCTCTCTGATAGGTTTCGGTCAGAATTACTCTTCAAAATACCAGTGGGGAAAGAGGAGTAAATTATGAGGACACTACATTTGGGCCTGAGAAAGAGATGCCATCTTTGGAATCAAAATGAACATTTGCCATTAGGAATTTCAGGCTACAAAATAGATCATGAAAAGAAAAAGTGGTAATCAAAAAATAAATATTTTAGTATACCTCTGACTTAGGTTAAAAAAAATCTTGTTCATGAAGTAATTTTCCTAGGTTGTAAATACATTAGAAGAGTTGCTGTGGCCAACCTTCAATTTAATATAACACAAACATGAGGGATCTTAAAAACACTGTTGGATAATGTTCAGTAAACAAAGATATAAATATATACAGGATATGACCATTTCTATTAAGATTTTAAAGCAAGCAAAATTAAATGATATTGTTTTAATGGGCTTACCAACGTGTGGTAAATTTATTTTTAAAGATTTGAGAGCGAGAGAAAGAGTGAAAACACAGTGGGGAGAGGGAGAGAAAATCTCAAGCAGACTCCAAGCTATTAGCAGGACCCCTTGCAGGCGGTTCTTACAACCTCGAAATCAAGACCTAAGTCCAAACCAAGCATCCTATGAACCTACTGAGACACCCAGGTGCCCCTAAGTGTAATCAACTTTAAACAGGTAAAGGAATGATTAAAAGTGTTAAGAAGCAAATTCAGGATAATGGCTTCTCCCTCAATACGGGAGCTTGGAGAAGGAGATGCCATCAGAAAGCGTGTTAGAAGCTTATTTTAAGTTATTAAGTAAGTTCCGGCTCAAGATGGCGACTTATGAGGATCCTGAACGCGCGTCCTCCCACACAGACATGGAATCCACAGTTACACACGAAAAGATGTCTTCTAAAAAACAAACTGAAAACTGGCTGAGCGACCTCCACATCGAGCAAAAGGCTAGAAGGCCCCTGTGGAAGCAGGTAGGAGAGGCTGGGACACAATCCCACCGGCAACCCCACTCTCGGTGCAAAGACGGCTGCACAGGCGGGAGGGAACTCAAAACCGGGAGCGTCTCCCCCCGGAGCAACTCCCCCAGGAGCAAAGGGCTTGAACCCCACATGGGGCACGCATAACTTTTAAAACCTGCACCTGAAAAATAATCCCCCAAAATATCTAGCTTTGAAAACAACCCCACCTCCAGGAGACCCTCAAAACTATGGCAGTCTAAAGAAAGTCCCTTAAAGGGCTCGCGCTTGGACTCACCGTCCTGGGAACTCGGGAGAAAGCCGCCGTGAAGGTGTGCGAGGACTCCGTGTGAGAGAGTCTCCTTTGCCTGTCTTGTAGTACTGACCTGAGGGCCAGGCATCTGATTTGACGCACCTCTGGAGCTTGCAGGGGTGCTTTCCTGGTGGAGACGGGCGGGACCCCGTTTGGCGCGCTTTTCTCTCTGTGGCTCTATAGCGCCAGCCTTTCCGGCGTGGGGAGATTTTATAGTGTCAGGTGCCGATCCTACCTGTGACACCTCTATGTCATCTGGCACCGCTGCAAGCAGGGCTTGAGCTTGTGGTCCCATAGGACCGTATATATATATTTTTTATAATAATTTTCTATTATGTTATGTTAGTCACCATACACATAGGACTGTATATATTTGCAAACTTTTTTTTTTAAGATTTTATTTATTTATTTATTTGAGAGGCGGGGGGAGAGCACAGAGGGAGAAGCAGACTCCCCACTCAACAGAGAGCCCCATTTGGGGCTGGATCCCAGGAAACTGAGATCATGATCTGCTCCAAAAGCAGACCTAAACCCACTGAGCCATCTAGGTGCCCGTATATTTGCATACATTAAAAGAAGCTGCTGAGGGTCTTGCTTCCACTCAGCCTGAGTCTAGGTGCTGACTGCAAATCTCCCCTTTGGGATTCTGGCAGATCTTAGCACGCCCTTAACTACGGGGAACTTTAAAAATAAAATAGCCTTCTTGGACAATCACAGAGGTTTGAGAGACAACAAGAGCTAGGGTAGGGTTGAACCATAAAGTTCATCTTCTACAAAAAGTCATTCATTCAGAACTAGGAAAGGGAATGCTTTGTCTATGGATAGAAACAAAGTCAAGCACAATGAAGAAACAAAAAGTTATAAAATGAAAGAACAGGATAAAACCTCAGGGAAAAAACCTTAAAATTAGGTAGTGCACTCAGAAGTGATTATTGTAATTACCAATTGTGTGTAACTGACCTTATATATTCATGTTACTTTACATTTTTAAGTGACATGTATTTTATGTTAAATACATTTAATTATGAAATACTAAATTACATAAAAATGTAATAAGTTGTATACATAAAGTTAAAATAATTTTAAGAGTATCTGTGCACATTAATTAAGTTACTTTAATGATACGTACTTTTGCTCAGGAAGTTTCTGATCCTGTGACTCAAAAATTTAAGTGTAATTTAATCTTTATCAGTATTACCAACATTTGTGTCTTAAGATTAAAGAGAAGTTTAATTCTTAAATTTTTTCTTTTATTCTGTGTAAGGACAAAAGACCATATGGGAAGGCACAATAATGTACCTTATTTGAGAAAACCCTGGCTTCATTTTTATGTTCTGACACTTTCTAACAAAGTGTCCCCAAAACAAAGTTATTTTAACAATTTTTCTAAGTGCTAGGATTTTGTAATTAATGAAAAGAAAGTAAGCCTTCTCTCTGATAATAGTTTGACCTCAAGTTCTCTGAATTTCAGTCGCTACATCTTTAAAAAAAGCTCAGACTAATAGAACTCATCCATCTCTAAAGTTTTGTGATCTAAGCAGAGAAGCCTCAAGTCTGGTATTTAGTCTCTCATCCTTTTATGGTGTTCTAAAAAACATTTATCAAAATTTGAGCCTTGCTTTCCAGAATGAACCAAAAAGTATGAACAACACATCCATCATTGTACTGCTTCAGAGGGACACAATGTTCTCCAACTGCATCTCATAGTGATGCAAAGGTCTTCTTAAATCTGTTAGCTGAAGAATTGGAATAGTCAGAAAATGACTAGAACAAAGGTCAGGCCTACAACTCATGTCTATGTTTGCTCTCTTCACCTTGTTAGCCTAGTATTTAGCAGCTTCTCTTATAAGCCTGTTAGTTATTCCCATACAAATCCGTGTATTTCTGGCATACTTTGTCTTTTGGATAATGTGGAACACCTTTAAGTGAGAGCAAGAAATCAGTGTAGTAATCTCTAAATATGTTAACTTTGTAATGTAGAATTGAATATCGTTTCACCAGGAAATGTGTGTGCATCCCTGTATGCCTGCCCCTGTGTCCTGGCCACAATGATATACATGGTGAAGAGACAATTTTATTTCCTATCATTGTAGCAATTTATACCAAAGTGAAGGATATAAATGATGCAGAATATAACAGGCGTCCCATGAAACCATAAAGTGATGAGCTATTCTTCTAAGTTTCAAATTAATACAAATAAGAACACAGTCCTTACTGAGCTTCTACTCCTAACTGCTCCTTGGCACTTTCACAGGTGTGATCACATTTAATTTTTCTAACTCTAAGAACTTATTACTAGAAAAAATCAGGATTCTGCAGCCTAAGCAACTTTCTCAAGGTCACAAAAGGTAGTGACCAAATAGATTCTTGACCTCAAGTCTAAGAGTACTTGCTTTCCAGCTGATCCTGGGAATAGCCAAGGACTGTGATTTACTTATTTATTTATTTTTTTAACAAAGTTCTTTTCATATTTTTGTTCAGTACCTCTGTGGTATTGGGATATTTAAGACTTTAATGTAAAATCATAATTAGTAGAGTAACTTCCATTGAAATCATTTGCTTAAATCATCATTATATTTGCATCCTTAATGGCATGCATTGCATTTCCAATAAGGTTATTACTGATTTGATTTTTTTAAAATATCACTATTGATACTGGGAAATTATCCATGATAAGACACATAGTCTTGGAGGCATAGAATTCACCTTCATCATCTTATCAGACAAGGGAAACTTAATCAAGTAAGTATAATAACCCTGGCACTGATACTGAAAGTAGTAGTGAAAAAAGATCTGTTTGTAAAAAAAAAAGCATAACTTCCCTGTCCCTCTCATCAGACTCTGAGCCACTTAAGGACAGAGGCTATGTCTTTTCTTTTTTGACTCGGTGCTTTGCATATCTCATAGCACGTAATAGATGTTTAATAACATTCAGATGATTAATATTCCCGAAGGTGTTTCTTTGCATTAACTTGATTGAGGGAATATTACCACATATGATAAGGGCTGGCTGTGAAAGTTGCCAATACTACGATTTAGAAGGAAAATAGAATACTATATACTATTTTCCCAGTGTTCTGGGTAGCATTTTTCAGTTGCCACTTCCCTCTTTCGATGGGCAATTCTGTATGTCAACCCAGGGTATCCAGTTTTTGGTGAAATATCAGTCTAGATGTGGTCATGAAGATATTTTAGAGATATTTAAGTCAGTAGACTTTGATTCCTCTCCATAATAGGGGCCTCACCCAATCAGTTGAAAGTCTTTAGAGGGGAATAAATAAATGAAGGAAGGAAGGGAGGGAAAGAGAGAGAGAAAGAAAGAAAAGAAAGGAAAAGGAAAGAAAGAAAGAAAGAAAGAAAGAAAGAAAGAAAGAAAGAAAGAAGGAAAGAAAGAAAGAAGGAAAGGAAAGGAAAGGAAAGAAAAGAAAAGAAAAGAAAAGAAAAGAAAAGAAAAGAAAGAAAAGAAAAGAAAAGAAAAGAGAAGAAAAAAAAAGAGAGTCTCAGGTTCTGGAGGAAGAAGAATTTCTGCCTGCAGTTTGCCTTTAGAGATGCAACATTAACTCTTGGCTGGGTCTTCCCCCTGCACTGCAGTTTTCATACTCACCAGCCCTTATAATTGTGTGAATTAATAACCCTAAAATAAACGCCTCTGTCTCATAAATACACATAGATGTACACACATGTATATATGTATTAGACATACACGTATATTTATACATACACGTATATAATTTGTTGTATTTGTTCTTTGGAGAATCCTGACTTATATACCTACTTTGGAGGCAGTATTTTCTCAGTCTTACTCCCAGTCCTTTCTCTACCCTGCATTTAGCACAAGAGCAGTAACTTTGTGGTCCTCTCCCTTTCATAGGCCTGACACCCTGAGAAGAAAACATCTGTTATTGTCCCAAAGTGGAATAGGTATTGTGGGGAGACACTGGTTTCTCTGAAGCAACTTATTAGAAGTAAAACAGGCCTAGGATTTGAAGACCAGCTCCACCTCTCACTAGTTGCACAGCTCTGAGTAAATTAAGCCAGTTTAGGTTTTTTGTTTGTTTGTTTTTTTAAAGATTTATTTATTTGACACAGAGAGAGAGCGCGCGCACAAGAAGGGGGAGTGGCAGAGGGAGAGAGAGAAGCAGACTCCTGGCTGAGCAGGGAGCCCTATGCGGGGCTTGATCCCAGGACCCTGGAATCATGACCTAAGCCGAAGGCAGACACTTAACTGACTGAGCCACCCAGGTGCCTCCAGTTTAGTTATTTTTGAAACAAGGTTTTTATAACCATTAAAGATAATGCATGAGAGGGAATGTCGTTAGCACAAGGTTAAAAAGAAATGATCAATATTATTATTAGCTATTTCATCCAGTCAGGAGAATAACTATGTCAGTAAAAGATTTTTACATTTTATTACTACTGCTACAGTTAAACTCCGTGAAATCGATTGCTACCAACATTGCAGGGTCATCTCACATTGACATTTTTCAAATGTACTTATTAAAGATAAAATAAGGTTGAGGAGTCAAGTTCAAGATTGTTTTCTGGAGCAGATAATACGAGGAAGGGTAAAGGATTACAAAGGAGATTCTAGTGTGTGGATATTGTTTTGGTCCAACCCATTCCAGTGGCACGGGTAATTAATAACAAACTTGTTATACAGCCATCGTTATTGACTGAGGACGTTCTGTGCTGTGATAAATTCTGTTTTAAATGTCTATTCTGAAGCCTTCTATTTTAGCAGATACCCCAGCCAGTCAGCAGCGTTTCCTGTGATATAGTCAGAATAGTTTTCAGCTGAATCCCCCTTTCTTCTTAAACATTTATCACCATGGGCCACATCTCCACAGGCTCTTCAGGGCAGAGTGGCTCAAACAAAGCAAGGTTTACATCTGCCTTTGGCTCATCTGTCTCCACAGGCAGTTTTCACTCCTTCACCTGCCATGATCCAAAATCATGGAGAAAAATGCACTGGTGTGATTCATCTCCTCCATATGGATGTCTCCCACTCTGCCACAGCAATCAGCCCTGCCTTATATCATGCCTCAAATATGATGAAAGGAAACAGAAGCAGAGGCATTTATCACACACACTAAAGAGTTCCACCTTCAGGACCGAATGCTACAATTTATACATTAGTCACAGTAAATATAACCTGTTTACTGAAACCTGAATTAATGTCCTAAACTGATTTTAAGCTGAAATATTTTGAAGAAGTTACTTTTCTCTACCGTGCTGAAAGCCAACTATTGGCTACCAATTTAAAAGATAGTATTTTCTTTCTTGCCAGATGAATACTAGGTCTTGTTTGGCTGCTAACGCATCTGTCCCAGGGCATTAAGTACTCAGTAGTATGGAGGGGAAGAGGCACAGAGTAAGATGAAAGGGTGATGGTTTTTCTTAGATTCTTTTTTTTTTTAAGTGAGTTTATTTATTTACCTAAGATTTTATTAATTTATTTGACAGAGAGAGACAGCCATCGAGAGAGGGAACACAAGCAGGGGGAGTGGAAGAGTAAGAAGCTGGCTCCCTGCGGAGGAGCCTGATGTGGGGCTCGATCCCAGAACGCCGGGATCACTCCCTGAGCCAAAGGCAGATGCTTAACAACTGAGCCACCCAGGCACCCTGGTTTTTCTTAGATTCTGAGAAAGATGGCCCTTCCTGGTAAAATGGATAGCCGTACAAAGAGAAACCCATTGGGATGCTGTCCTGTGAGACTGTAATGCCTGGAGGTAGGGTCAGAATCTTGGGACCATGAAGAGAGATTTTGCTAGTCTTCTTTCCACATTATAAAAGATGTGAGGTCTCTGGGTCATTCAGAAAATTGTTAAGTGACTGTACCAAGACTGAAACTTTTTAATACAGATTTCTTGGGTGAGATAGTTTCGGGTTTTTTTTTTTCAGACCTGCTTTATTTGGAGATTGTGTTTCTTGCAGCTGAAAGCTATTCACCAATAAGTGGGATCTAGTTCCCTCCTTGCTTCTTGGAGGGAGAGGAGACATGGGCTGATGAATGCTAGAAAGTAGTCCAGAGAAACAGAGCTGGGTCAGAAGGAGGAAGAAATCTAAAGTCCAACAAGAGGAGGGAAAAGGTGCCTGAGAGTGAGGGTCATTTTAAGTCAGAAAATATGTCAGTTTTATCAAAGGAAAATGGTGTTTTACATAAAGTCCAAGGTGTGCATTTGAGTCTTGGGATTAGAGGGAAACCAAACAATCTCGAAGAACCTCCAGAAAGAGGAGCTGCCAGAGCAGGGGTCAAATAAGGAAGTTAAATAAATGCTCAAGGCTGGTAATTAATGGATCCCTTTTTACGACAGAAGTCAGTCAGTCTACCTAGGAAGCACAAATTCAGAGATGTGGATTCTAGTTTCCAGGTTCATAGTACCCTTTCAATTCTTCTTTGACTAGGTCTCTTACCACACATATTCCCTTGTATAAGGGAGAGGGCTCCCAGGCAGAAAGCTCCAAACATAGGATTTCCTGGTATCTTTTTTAAGGTCAGAAATATCAGCCTTCTTTTTCAGTGATACCTTCGTATTCAGTGATACCAATAATACATATAGGACATTTCTGCATATTGTGTTTTATGGAATCAAATAAAAAAAAAAACCCTTCCTGGGAGTCTATGAACTTGGTCCAAGATCTGCTACCATTTTTCAGGAATAACAATGCCATATTGTAGGGGTATTTTTTGATGTATTTCACACAAACATAGCAAAAGGCACTCTTGCCCCTTTAACTTATTCCTTTAAAAGTGACCTTTGCACATTCAAATTCAGTAGTTATTTCTAAACAAACATCCGTTGTTTTTCTTTCAGAGTGTAGTCATCAATAAGGTTTGTCTGGCCTTTCTAAAACAGTACAGAAGTGTTTGCTTAGAAATGAATTATTCTTTATCTCTACATCATTTGTCAAGGCCCCTTAGAATATCTGAACATACAAGCACTTCATCAGCCATGGTTAGTAGTTCAAGCAACAGGAAGTAATTCTAGCTAGCACAAGCAGAG